>NC_142877.1:96441250-98932500 GCF_051225735.1 Oryctolagus cuniculus
TAAGCAGTATTCAAAGCTCTTTCAATGCTGTTGAAGAATAAAACATCATACACTCAAAACAGGAAAAAGATGCTGGTCCATGGTACTGAATAAGAGACTATAGTGGCCCAATAGTTTCACTGAGCTGAGCAGTGTGAGGCAGAACTCAGCTAATTAATCAGTATGAGCTTTCTGTCTGGCCTCACTTTCTGCTTTGCTTCTTTCCAGTCTCTTTTGGAACTCAAACCACAAGTGCTACAACAAGGAGAAAGAGCAAGCAGGATCTCTGTGTCAGAAGAATTAGAAGAGTCCTGTAAGAGTCTGTTACTGGTGAGAACACTATTTGACTGCCTCTTGTTCCTTCCATGTCCTCTGTGCTGAGATACTAGATTGCTGCTTTGGTCCTGTAATGATAGGTGCATAAGGACTAATACCCTGCAGCAATAACTTGGGATATTTATGCCCAAGTTCCTCACAGTTCAGAATCTCTATCTTGGTCACTTATACATACTTGGAGTCTACTATGGGGTCTGCTACACACCTGCTGTCAAAAAATATTGTCAAGGGAATGAATCCATGAAGGCAGGTTGAAAACAAACACTAGTTTTAAGGATGGTTGACATAGATTCATGATCCATAAGTGAGTGGCTTACAGAAAGTATGAGATATTTATGTTCACCCCTAAACTTTTCTACTTGACTTCCTGGAGGGTAATAGAGCTTGTCCATAAACTATGTCATGCTTGGCAGAGACAAAATAGAGCAGATCAGTTTGGATATTGCTGTATCAGTCATCTTTAATAGATGCTTTGCTTTGATTCATAAGCAAGAGTCATCAGGCAGAAGTGTTTGTTTGCAAAACTTCTTATTGTTTTTCCCAGCATAGGGAAACTGTTTCGTGGGCGATCAAGACAGAAGTATGTGTAAGTAGAGGGTTCATGAACACTGACTCAGGCAAGTACTGTGTGGGGGAGGAAGAAAAGGCTGCACACTGATTTGTACAAGGAGAGAAAAAATGAAAAATGCCTGCTGTTGCCCTCATTGTAAGTAGCTGGGTGCTTAGAAACTGTCTTAGGATAAAGGCAGAGAGACATAGATCCTCCATCTACTGTGTCATACCACAGAACAGCTGGAGCTGAGCCAGATCAAAGCCTGGAGCCTAGAACTCAATCCAGGTGTTCCATGTGGTGGCAGGGACCCAACTGTTTGAGTCATCACCATTGCCTCCCAGGGTAAACATCAGCAGGAGGCTGGAAAGGGGAGTGGAGCTAGGACTCAAACTCAGGCAATCCAATATGGGGTGTGGGCCTCTGAACTGGCATTTTAACCATTGCCCCAAATGCCTACCCTCACTTACAAACTGTTAACCAACACAAGGCCAGCCTGTAAGAAGAATCTGAGTAGAGTTGTCTGGGGTTTTAGATAGCACCTAATGAGCATGGTCTCAAGGTGTAAGCCCCTGGGAAAGTAGAGACCTAGGAGAGTCACAGTAGCAAGGCTTACTTTTGCTCAGTGTTATGTGCTTTTAAAACCACCTTTGAATGTTTTCGCACCCAGGCTGAGCATGCGGCACTGCTGCGATTCTGTGGAGCCCCTCATTGATTCCATGCTGTTCCTATCTCGGAAGACGGAGGAGATTTTCTACACACGTTTGTCTCCTTTCTCCGTGCCAGACTAGTGGAAGCAGCATTCCAGAGGATGGTGACTCAAGACATTTGTCTGGAAGACTAGTTGGAACAGGAACTCTGCAAAGCAGGGCTCTTTCCTGCCTCTCTGTGCCAGCCTATCAGGTTCTCAGAACTGTGCGCACTCCATGTTCTTGAACTGCCATGGCTCCTGCTCCTGTCTGTGATTGCATTCTTGATCTGCCAGCCTAATCTGATCTCCCATTTCCTCCCACCTGGGGTGCCCTGCCCAAGTTTCTTTCCGGTACACTCCCATCACCTGTCTTCTTCCTTCATTATCACCTGTCTATCTGAGGTCCTATCTGTTTCTCATAGGCTTGTCGGTTGTGTTATTTGCTGTCAGTAGCAAACTGCCTACATGCTGCTAGCATGATTCAAAATGATTTTGAAATCTTTGTTTTTCTTCTGAGTATGATGATTTGGTATCAGAGATTTAATGGAGGCATTTTTCAAACTTTGGAGTGCTTTCTTGCCTCGGAGTTTGGTTAAACATAGAGGTTCAAGGCCCCACTCAAAGTATTTGGAGTTCAAATGGAGGCTCGATGTCTGTCTGTCTCTCTCTCTTTGTGTGTGTGTGTGTGTGTGTGTGTGTGTGTGTGATAAGATTCACTTATTTGTGGTAAAGCAGAGTGACAGAGTGATGGATGAGAGAGATCTTCCATCTGCTGGCTATCTCTCCAACAATGGGCACAACAGCTGGAGCCTGGAACTCCAATCTGGTCTTCCACATGGCTGGCAGGAGGCCCAAGTATTTGGACCATCTTCTGCTGCCTTCCCAGTACAATAGCAAGGAGCAGGATCAGAAGCAGAGCCAACTGGGAATCCAACCAGCATTCCCATATGGTATGCTGCCATCATAAACCATAGCTTAGATTGCTGTGCCACAATGCTGGCACTGCATCTGTGGGTGAGTTTTTTCCCCAATTATCTATCTGTCTGTCTATCTATCTATCTATCTATCTTATTGAAAGGCAGAGTTACAGAGAGAGGGAGAGACAGAGAGATCTTCATTCCACTAGTTTACTCCCCAAATCCCCACAGCAGCTAGGGCTGTGCCAGGCCAAAGCCAGGAGCAAGGAGCTTCTTCCAGGTTTCCACATGGGACATGAACTGACACCCATACAGGATACTGGCATCACAGGCAGCAGCATAACCCACTATGCCACCATGCTGGCCTCTGTGTCTGTATTTTTAACAAGCTCTCCAGAGACTACTAACTGGCCCAAATATTAAGAGTCAATGTTATTTTGTCTTATCTATTCAAGAACAAACAGTTCCAGTGGCAACATTGAATTATACATCTTTTGTCCCTGTTTTCTAAACTCTCCAGAAGTTAGATATTTCAGATTGTTTGGTGGGAGGTAGTAGGGGAGATAAATAATACTCCTTCCCTTCATGAGATTATAACCAGTTGAAAATATATACAGGATTCAGCAGATGTAGATCAAAATATTGCCTTCCATTCCTTCTAAAGCTGATCAGAAAACACAGCTCTAAATCTCAATCAGTTGGCTCACTCCCGTCCACCATCTCCTGGCTGTGGGTGTGCCCTCCTGTCCCTTAGCACAGCTAGTCACCTGTGGACCCCTTAACCCAAGGACAGTGCAGAGGAGAGTGCATGAGGGCAGAAAGTGGGCCAGGAAGAGCATGGGGGAGAAGAAAAAGAGGGGAAGAGAAGGGGAAATAAAGAAAGGAGGAAGAAGAAAGGAATATAGAGAGAAGAGAGAACCAGAGAGAAACAAGATGAGAGGAAAAAGCAAGGCTGAACAGACTCTTCACTACTTTTAAGCTCACCAAAGAGAAAAACTGCTGTTTTGGTCACATAATCGCTTGACTGACTCTGGGTTTCAAAAAGATGTTTTCTTCACCTACATTTTTTTAAAAGATTTATTTATTTGAAAGTCAGAGTTACACAGAGAGAGAAGGAGAGGCAGAGAGAGAGAGACAGAGACAGAGAGCGGTCTTCCATCCACTGGTTCACTCCCCAATTGGTCGTAACAGCCAGAGCTGTGCTGATCCGAAGCCAGGGGCCAGGAACTTCCTCTGGGACTCCCACACAGGTGCAGGGGCCCAAGGGCTTGGGCATCTTCTACTGCTTTCTCAGGTCATAGCAGAGAGTTGGATTGGAAGTGGAGCAGCTGAGACTCGAACCAATGCCCATATGGGATGCAGGCACTATAGGTGGTGGCTTTACGGGGTATGCCACAGCACCGGCCCCTCTTCACCTACTTTTTAGTGTCTAACACAACTCCCTAAAGGCAAACTATGACCACAGTTTGGATAATCTCAATGTTGAATGGCCTATGATGGGCCAGACCTGAACTCTGTCTCTAACACTGCAATTTTCACTTCTTGTTGCTTTTTCACTTATGGTTCCCCACTCCCATCTGCCTGCTAGTTTCTCCATCCTCTCCAAAACACCTTGCACATATTGTTCTGACAGTCGCTTGCAATAATCTGTTTACCGGCCGGCGCCGTGGCTCACTAGGTTAATCCTCCACCTAGCGGCACCGGATTCTGTCCCGGTTGCCCCTCTTCCAGGCCAGCTCTCTGCTGTGGCCAGGGAGTGCAGTGGAGGATGGCCCAGGTGCTTGGGCCCTGCACCCCATGGGAGACCAGGAAAAAGCACCTGGCTCCTGGCTCCTGCCATCGGATCAGCGCGGTGCGCCGGCCGCAGCGCGCTGGCTGCGGCGGCCATTGGAGGGTGAACCAACGGCAAAGGAAGACCTTTCTCTCTGTCTCTCTCTCTCACTGTCCACTCTGCCTGTCAAAAAAGAAAAAAAAAAAGGCAATCTGTTTACCTGGGTCACTCAGCACACAGCACACGACTTTATTTTTTGTTTATTTTTGACAGGCAGAGTGGACAGTGAGAGAGAGAGACAGAGAGAAAGGTCTTCCTTTGCCGTTGGTTCACCCTCCAATGGCCGCCGCAGCCAGCGCGCTGCGGCCGGCGCACCGCGCTGATCCGATGGCAGGAGCCAGGTGTTTCCCCTGATATCCCATTCAGGTGCAGGACCTAAGGACTTGGGCCATCCTCCACTGCACTGCCGGGCCACAGCAGAGAGCTGGCCTGGAAGAGGGGCAACTGGGACAGAATCCGGCGCCCCAACCTGGACTAGAACCCGGTGTGCCTGCGCTGCAGGCGGAGGATTAGCCTATTGAGCCATGGCGCCGGCCATAACACACTACTTTAAGGCAGAGAGCAGAGTATTCTTTGCTGTGTGTTGGGCGGCAACATAATGGCTTAAATATATTCCCTCCTTTCTGTCTTCATCCATACTCTAACTATGATGTATTAGACCTTCTCTAGGAAATTATATAATTAAAGTTTTACTTATTTGTTTATTTGAAAGGCAGGGTGACGGAAAGGGGTGGAGAGCAGAAAGATAGATAGAGCTCCCATTGGCTAGTTCACACCACTAATGCCCACAGTAACCAGGGCTGGGCCAGGACAAAGCCAGGAGCTCCAGCCAGGTCTCTTTCTTGGGTAACAGAGACTCAAGTACTTGGGCCATCATCTGGTGCCTCCCAGGCACATTAACGGGAAGTTGAATAGGAAGTGAAGATGGACTTTGTCCCAGGGACTCCAGTATGGGATATAAGCTTCCCTAGCCAACTTCGCATTACTTTAAGACACCTGAGAGTAGCCACTTAGGAAGGAAGTAGGTTTATTTCAGCTCACAGTTTGTAGGCTCACAGTCCTAAACTGGGGGGTGGGGGGATGCCCATTAGTTTGGTATCTTGTGGAGACTGCCAGTGGCAGAAGTATGTGGAGGAACAATCACATGGTGAGCCAGGAAGAAGAGAGAGGACATGGAGCACACTCTGCTTATTTAGCCAACTGTCTCTCTCAAGAGTGACCTTCTAAAGGCATGCCCCCATGCCCTAAAGACCTGCCACTAGTCCCGCCTCTCAGATACCACCCTTAATCCGTCAACCTTAGCAGTAATTCATTAACCAGTAGGACTTTGGGTGCTTGAAGAGCTACATGAGTCTAGGAAACTAAATCTTCTTCAAACCATAACATTGGTTTTCTTCAAGCTTTCAAGTTCAACTTACAAGCCTTATTATTCTGTTTTTTAGATTAACAACTTTAGTAAAAATGGAATAAATGAAATACATTCAAACATTTTATATTGAGTTCATAAATTTAACACATTCCATCTTCTAGCCCTTCAATTTTCCGATTGATAAATATTCTCAAGTAACTAAATAGTTCTTACAAATTAGAAAAATATTTAGGGGCCAGTGCTGTGATGTAGCAGGTAAAGACACTGTGCCAGCATCCCATATGGGGGCCAGTTCAAGTCCTGGCCGCTCCACTTCCAATCCAGCTCTCTGCTACGGCCTGGGAAAGCAGTAGAGTATGGCCTAAGTCCTTGGGCCTCTGCACCTGTGTGGGAGACCTGGAAGAAACTCCTGGCTCTGGATTGATCCGACTCTGGCTGTTGCGACCATTTGGGGAGTCAATTAGTAAATGGAAGACATCTCTCTCTCTCTCTCTCTCTCTCTGCCTCTGTTTCTCTGTAACTCTATCTTTCGAATAAATAAATAAATCTTTTTTTAAAAAAGAAAAAGTAGATTTAAAGATTTATTTATTTATTTGAGAGTCAGAGTTACACAGAGAGAGGAGAGGCAGAGAGAGAGAGAGAGAGGTCTTCCACCCGTGGGTTCACTCCCCAACTGGTCGCAATGGCCGGAGCTGCGCTGATCCAATGCCAGGAGCTTCTTCCAGGTCTCCTACATGGGTGCAGGGGCCCAAGGACTAGGACCATCTTCTACTGCTATCCCAGGCCATAGCAGAGAGCTGGATTGGAAGTGAAGCAGCCAGGTCTCGAACCAGCACCTATATGGAATGCTGGCACTTCAGGCCAGGGCATTAACCCACTGAGCCACAGCGCCCGCTTCTGAAAAAGTAGATTTAGATATGATGACTCTCCTAAAAATATTCTAGTACTATTTCCAAACCTAATACAAATTTTTAAAAAAGAATTTATTTATTTGAAGGGCAGAGTGAAAGAGAGAGGGAGAGAGATCTTCTATCCACTAGTTCACTCTCCCAAAAGATTGCAATAGCTATACCTGGGCCGCCAAATTGAAACCAGGAACCAGGAAATCATCCAAGTCTTCCACATAGATGGCAAGGGCCCAACACTTGGAACATCTTTTCCTCTACTTTCCTAGGTGCATAAGCAGGAAGCAGGTGCAGAAGCAGAGCAGCTGGGACTTGAAACAGCGCTCCAAAATGGGATGCCCATGTTGCAAGTGGTAGCTTAACCTCACTGAGCCACAATACCAGCCCCGGATAAAATTTTTTTTTACCTTTTGACATAGACTCACAGTTCTAAATCAGTCACATCATGACAAGTTTAAATTAGAATCATTCTGCTCAAGAAATTACAAAGGAACTGGGAACATGTTCAAGGCTACCCCAAATGATGCCTTCTGCAAACTGTGGATTATGGAAATCTCTTCAGGACAAACAACCTGGTTTCTTTAATAATAAATGCAAAGGAAAAAGGAGGGTCATCATTGCAGCGCAGTGAATTAAACCACTGTTCACAATGCTGGCATCCCCTATTGAAGTGCTGTTTTGAGTCCTAGCTGCTCTGCTTCCCATATATGTACCTGCTAACATGCCTGGGAAAACAGTGGAGGATGGCCTAAGTACTTGTGCCCCTGCCACCTACAGGGGAGACCCAGATGGAGTTGCTGGCTCCTGACTTTCATGGGGCCCACACCAGGCCATTTCAGCCATTTGTGGAGTGAACCAGCAGATAGAAGATCTCTCTCTCTCACACACACACTCTGCCTTTCATGTAAATAAATAAAATTCTTAAAACAACTCTTTTTATAGAGACTTTTTTTTAAAGATTTTTATTTTATTTTTATTTAACAGGTAGAGTTACAGACAGTGAGAGAAAGAGACAGAGAGAAAGGTCTTCCTTCTGTTGGTTCACTCTCCAAATGGCCACAATGGCTGGAGCTGTACCAATCCAAAGCCAGGAGCTAGGTGCTTCCTCCTGGTCTCCCATGTGGGTGCAGGGCCCAAGCACTTGGGCCATCCTCCACTGCCTTCCTGGGCCACAGCAGAGAGCTGGACAGGCAGTGGAGCAGCTGGGACTAGAACCAGCACCCATATGGGATGCCGTTGCCACAGGCGGAGGATTACCTAGTGCGCCATGGCGCCTGCTCCTAAAGAGACTTTTAAAAAAATAAATTTATTTATCAGGCAGAGTTACAGAGAGGGAGAAGAAGAGGCAGAGACAGAAGGAGAGATCTTCCATCTGCAGATTCATTCCCCAAATGGCTGCAACATCCAGGGCTGGAACAGTCCAAAACCAGGAGCACTGGGCAGGACTGGGGCAGGACGTCTTCAGAAATGGGAGTCTGATTGATGTCAGAGACTTTTTTTCTGGCCTGCTCCAAGACAGGAAAGCAGGAGGAGACTTTTTTTTTTTTAAGATTTATTTTATTTATTTGAAAGACAGAGTTACAGAGAGAGGTAGAGACAGGGAGAGGTCTTCCATCCACTGGTTCATTCCCCAGATGGCCACAACGGCCAGAGCTGCGCCAATCTGGAACCAGGAGCCAGAAGCTTCTTTCAGGTCTCTCACGTGGGTGCAGGGGCCCAAGGACTTGGGCCATCTTCTATTGCTTTCCCAGGCCACAGCAGAGAGCTGGATCAGAAGTAGGTGCCCATATGGGATGTCGGAACTGTACGCCGTGGCTTTACTTGCTATGCCACAGCACTGGCCCCTCACTTTCAGTATTAATCACTTTAGGACTATGGATCCTGCCTCTCTGAGGGATTTATCAACTCCCTTGAACACATGGTAAATGCAGTGGATCCTTTCTCAGAAAGATGGTATAAAAGCACACAATTTTGAAAATCATGGCAGAAGGGAATTCCCAGATTAAACAGCTGCTTTAACAGTAGATCATCTACGATCTGGAACACTTCCTGCACTAATTGTTTCGTTCATTCAACAGATTACTGGAGACCTACACAGAAGCCAAGCCCAGTTCTAGAGGTTGGGTTTAAACACCACCTAGAACAAGACCGACTTCAAGGAACTTACATTCCAGCGTGAGACAGGCATTAAACAAGCAAACGTAGGGATAGAGGGAGATGCAAAGGTTAGGATGAGTTACAGTTTAATGATGTGGTCCTCTCCGAGGTGATTTTTGGCGAGATCTGTATACAGTGAAGCGAGATGGTTATGAAAAGACATGAGAGAAGATGATTGCCGTCATTGCGAATAGAAAAGTGCAAGGTTGGGGCCGGCGCCATGGCTCACTAGGCTAATCCTCCGCCTACCGGCGCCGGCACACTGGGTTCTAGTCCCGGTCGGGGCACCGGATTCTGTCCCGGTTGCCCCTCTTCCAGGCCAGCTCTCTGCTGTGGCCAGGGAGTGCAGTGGAGGATGGCCCAGGTGCTTGGGCCCTGCACCCCATGGGAGACCAGGAAAAGCACCTGGCTCCTGGCTCCTGCCATCGGATCAGCGCGGTGCGCCGGCCGCAGCGGCCATTGGAGGGTGAACCAACGGCAAAGGAAGACCTTTCTCTCTGTCTCTCTCTCTCACTGTCCACTCTGCCTGCCAAAAAAAATAAAAAAAATAAATAAAAATAAATAAAAAAAGAAAAGTGCAAGGTTGTGTGTGTGTGTGTGTGTTTGTGCGGCAACTTTTTTTCTCTAAGCAGGTAAGATCTAATATTCTGCACATTCTCTTCCTCCCATGAAAAACAGCCTCCATGAAAAACACCATTCTGAGACCCCAGTGCTGAGGGCTGGGCTTGAAGAGCCTCTCCAGATCCCCGTTTCAAACTTCCAAACCCTAAACCGCCACATTCAGCGCTTCTGTGAAACGCCTCTTTCCCTGGAAACATTAATTCATCCACCTGGGAGTCACCTAGCATTTCTCTGAGTATTATATACATTTAAAAAACAGATAATACTGTGACTTTTCAAGAACGTGTGCTTGGGGCAGCGGTTTTGTTTTTCCGGGTCATACGGTGACGTCTTGTCCAACCCAAGGCTACTTAAGAGCGGCAGCCAGCCTGCAGATCCTCCTCCCCCTGCCTTGGGGCCGCTTTCCCGCCGAGACTACATTTCCCAGAGTGCGTCGCAGGCCGGAAGGACGCGCAGGACGGTGTTCGTAGGACCCGGATTAGGACAAGATGGCGTGCTAGTGGTGAGTAACTGTCAATATAGATGTTCTCTTACAGTGGAGCAGTGACCTGGTTTATGATCAGGGGTCAAGGTCTCCTGCATGTCGTTCCTGGCAGGACAGGCTCTGTCTGTCCTGCGGAAGGGCAGGCGTGTGGCCTCGTGTTTCCCCCTCATCTAGGGCCCGGCTACATCTTGTAGCTGCCGGGACCCCTCCAGGTCAGTCTTCGGAATCTGTTCCTGGGTGCTAGTCCCGGTGCTTTTAGTAGTCAGTTCCTCAGACCTCGGGCCTTCCGGGCCTTCTGCCTTCTTCAAGGTGAATCCTGAGGCAAGGGATTTTCCCGTGGAATTTGTCTTCTTGGAGTGAATAAGCTTGCCCCTGGGCTCGGGTCGAGGGGACGTGCTATCGGCCAAAACGTTCGTCTCTTGCGCGCCTGGTCATGGGTTTGCGTCTCACTCGTGCCACCTATTAGAGCAGAGGAAGAGTGGCCAAGGAAATCGTTTGACCTCTCCGAGCCTTTGTTCGTAATCTATAAAATGAAGATGCCAATTTCATAGACTAGTGAAGTCAGAGTACATAATTATATGAAAGGGAGTTGTTAACTGGAAGCAGCACCCTGTGAACGCAGGGTTGGCAGGGCTAATGCGCTGCCACTGCAGGGAATCAGGCTGCCCCGCGTAGTCTAGAAGTTAGGAGGACTTGTTTCTTAATTGTTTCATCACTGTGGAGGAAGCGCTCTGATAACCATGGAGACCAGTTAAAGACAAGGACTCAGCGGCTATGCGAGTATGTCGCTTATTCACAACAGCCCTTGGATATTGTGGTTCTTTCCCCCATTATGCCTTTATGATACTGAGGGTCATTTAGTTAATGATTTGCTCAAAGTTTCCTAGTTTGTGACTGACACCAGAGCCCTTAGAAGCAAGTCATTTACATTTTGTACTTTAATTTGTTAATGAATCAAAGTAGATGCCTCACGTGATTCATATGACAGTAAAACTGTGCAGGCTGGTTTCCTGTACCAGCAGCGCCTCAGCCCCACCAACCCTGCATTCACAGTGTGCTTTTTCCAGTTTACAACCCATTTTCATCTAATTATGTAGTCTGACTTCCACAAGTTGGTGAAATAGGCATCGCCATTTTATAGATTATCTTATAGATTTTGCACAAAGGCCCAGAGAGGTCAAACAATGTGCTTTCAGCCACTCCTCTGCTGTGGATAGTTAAAAACCTTGTATATAAAAGTTCTTGCAAAATGCAATATTAAGATAGCTATTTGGTACAAAAGATTCTTGAACTCCATGCCTGTAAAATGTCTTCAGAAAGTTCATGGAAGATCAGATTATGAAAAATACATGGGGCTGGCGCCACGGCTCAACAGGCTAATCCTCCGCCTGCGGCGCCGGCACCCTGGGTTCAAGTCCCAGTCGGGGCGCCGGATTCTGTCCTGGTGGCTCCTCTTCCAGGCCAGCTCTCTGCTGTGGCCAGGGAGTACAGTGGAGGATGGCCCAAGTGCTTGGGCCCTGCACCCGCATGGGAGACCAGGAGAAGCACCTTGCTCCTGGCTTCGGATCAGCGCGGTGCACCAGCCGCAGCGCGCCGGCCGCACGTTGGGGGGTGAACCAACGGCAAAGGAAGACCTTTCTCTCTGTCTCTCTCTCTCACTGTCCACTCTGCCTGTCAGAAAGAAAAGAAAAGAAAAATACATGGCTTTCCAAACATATTTTTCATGAAAATAAACTTGTCATTTGATTCAGCTTTTCCATGAACTTTTTGATGAGCCCTTTTATAAATGGTGAAATTTTATCTGGGACTTTGAAGTCTTTAAAAAGTTCATGAAAAATGTGCGTCATCATTTAATTCCATTTTCTCACAAGCTTTTTGAAGTCCCTTCCTGCTTTCTCCTAAATAAGTATTTTTTAAAAAGATTTTATTTATTTGAGAGGTAGAGTTAGAGAGAGAGAATCTTCCATCTGCTGGTTCACTCCCTAAATGGCCACAATGGCCGGTGCTGGGCCTATCTGAAACCATCAGCCAGGAGCTTTGTCTGAGTCTCTGATGTGGGTGTAGGGGCCCAAGGACTTCAGTCATCTTCTACTGCTTTCCCAGGTGTATTAGCAGGGAGCTGGATCAGAAGAGGAGCAGCCAAGACTAGAACCTGTGCACATATGGGACGCCAGCGCCACAGGTGGAGACTTAATCTACCATGCTACAGTGCCAGCCCCCTAAATAAGCATTTAATAGGCTATGGATAGGCCTTTTCTAAGATACTTCATTTAATCAGAAACACAATACTACCGTAATTGATGTAATAAGATCTTGCGTATGGCACCTGGGAGGTTGTACATGAGCATTATAAAAGCAAATCCTCTATGTGTGAGTGACTTTCAAAGAGTAATTTCGTGTTCACTGAATACTCATTAAGTGAAAAGAGCTGCATTGGATGGTAAGAAGTTTGCACTTGAGAAAAAGTAATGGACATACTTCTGGGAGTTCTCATGATACATTTTGATACTTTTTTTTTTCCCCTGTAGCTAAGCTATGTGGAAATACAATTGTGTTTTATTTGTTTTAAGATTTATTTATTTGGAAGGCAGAGCTGGTACCAGCGTTGTGACATAGAGTAAGCTGCTGCCTATGGCATACCATAGGGGTGCCAGTTGGAGTCCCCGTATGTATACTAACGATAATAAGACTAAATTAGTAGACTGAAAAGAAAAAGACCATAAAAAATACAAGTCCCAATTTTTATTATCCTATTTAATGCACATAAAATTAATTTTCAATGAATGGAATCAGAACAAGGAATAAAAAAAGATGGGCTGGTGCCACGGCTCAATAGGCTAATCCTCCGCCTGTGGCACCGGCACCCTGGGTTCTAGTCCCGGTCGGGGCGCCAGATTCTGTCCCAGTTGCTCTTCTTCTAGTCCAGCTCTCTGCTGTGGCCCGGGAGTGCAGTGGAAGATGACCCAAGTACTTGGGCCCTGCACCCCATGGGAGACCAGGAGAAGCACCTGGCTCCTGGCTTCAGATCAGCGCGGTGCACTGGCCGCAGCGGCCATTGGGAGGTGAACCAACGGAAAAAAGGAAGACCTTTGTCTCTGTCTCTCTCTCTCTCGATGTCTAACTCTGCCTGTCAAAAAATAAATAAATAAAAATTAAAAAATTAAAAAAAAAGAATAGAAAAAGATGGTTAAAAAATCACTGAAAATGTGAACTTAAGATTAATAGGCTGGCACTGTAGCATAGTGGTTAAGCTGCCACCTACAGTGCAAGCATCTCAGATCCAGAAGTTACTCCTGGCTCCTGGTTTCAGTCTGGCCAGCCCTAGCTGTTGTGGTCGTTTGGGGAATGAATCAGCAGATGGAAGGTCTTTCTCTCTGTCTCTTCCTTTTTCTCTCTCTTTTTAAGTCTGCCTTTGAAATAAGTAAATAAATCTTTTTTTTTTTTTTTTTTTTGCCAGGCAGGGTTAGACAGTGAGAGAGAGACAGAGAGAGAGTTATAGACAGTGAGAGAGAGAGAAAAAGGTCATCCTTCCGTTGGTTCACTCCTAATGGCCGCTACGGCTGGCGCAACGCTGATCCAAAGCCAGGAGCCGGGTACTTCCTCCTGGTCTCCCATGTGGGTGCAGGGACCCAAGCACTTGGCCCATCCTCCACTGCCCCCCGGGGCCACAGCAGAGAGCTGGACTGGAAGAGGAGCAACCAGGACTAGTACCTGGTGCCCCAACCGGGACTAGAACCTGGGGTGCCATTGCCGCAGGCGGAGGATTAGCCAAGTGAGCCACGGTGCCAGCGTAAATAAATCTTAAAAAAAAAAAAAAAAAGGCCAGCACCGTGGCTCACTAGGCTAATCCTCCGCCTTGCAGCGCCAGCACACCAGGTTCTAGTCCCGGTCGGGGCGCCGGATTCTGTCCCGGTTGCCCCTCTTCCAGGCCAGCTCTCTGCTGTGGCCAGGGAGTACAGTGGAGGATGGCCCAAGTTCTTGGGCCCTGCACCCCATGGGAGACCGGGAGAAGCACCTGGCTCCTGCCTTCGGATCAGCGCGGTGCGCCGGCTGCAGCGCGCCGGCCGTGGCGGCCATTGGAGGGTGAACCAATGGCAAAGGAAGACCTTTCTCTCTGTCTCTCTCTCTCACTGTCCACTCTGCCTGTCAAAAATATATATATATATATAAAGGCAGAGCTTCAGAGTTAGAGGGAGGGACAGAGAGAGAAAGAGAGAGAGATCTTCCCTCTGCTGGTCCATTCCCCAAATGGCCACAGCAGCCAGGACTGGGCCAGGCTGAAGTCAGGAACCAGAAACTCCGCTGTGGCTCCCACATGAGCAGCAGGGCCTCGGGTACTTGGGCTATCTTCTGCTGCCTTCTGAGATGCACTGGCAGGAAGCTGGATTAACTGCAGTGTTGCAAGCAGCCGCTTAACCTGCTGCGCCACAACATCGGCCCCATGCAGCGTTGCTTAAAAGCTTTGCTTCAAGTGATTGTAGCTCTAGGTAGTGATTTCTGTCTTGTATTGTTTAGTACTTGTATGTTGTATCACTTTAGTGTACCATAGGTAGCACTGATTTTTCTTTATCTTTTAAACAGGGACAAAAACTGATGTGCCTAGAAGCAGATTTTGAAGGCAGTTTTCTTCAAAGAATCTTTTTTCATCCCAGCTGATAAGCTACGTCTTGATACACCATGGCGGCAGCAGTAATGAAATGGGTGATATCAAAGAGAACTATCTTGAAACATTTATCTCCAGTCCAAAGTAAGTGATTTTTTTTTTAAATTATTGCTTAAAAAGTTGTTTTTTAAGATTTATTTATTTGCAAGTCAGAGTTATAGAGAGAGAGGGAGAGACAGAGAGAGAAAGAGTTTTTCTGTCCACTCCCCAAATGGCTGCAGTGGCCGGGGCTGGGCCAGGCTGAAGCCAGGAGCCTGGAACTCCATTCTGGTCTCCCACATTAGTGGTAGGGGCCCAGCTGCTTAGCTCATGCTGCTGCTTTCCCACGCACATTAACAAGGAGCTGGATTGGAAATGGAGCAGCTGGGCAGTGCTCACATGGATGCTGTTGTTGTGAGTGTCAGCGTAACCTGCTCTTCCACAACTCCAGCCCCTATTTATTTATTTATTTATTTTAAATTTATGTTTTTACTTGAAAGGCAGTGTTAGAGAGAGAGTGGGAGAGAGAGAAATCTTCCATTCACTGGAAGATCCTCAAATGGCCACAACAACTGTGGGTGCAGCAGGTGGAAGCCGGGAGCCTGGAATTTGGGCTGGGCCTCCTACATGGGTGCAGGGCCCCAAGCATTTGGGCTATCTTCTGCTCCTTTCCCTGGTGCATTATCAGAAAGCTGGATCAGAGGTGGAGCAGCCAGGACTTGAACTGGTGCTCCTATGAAATGCCAGTGTCCCAGGCAGTGGCTTAGTGCACTTCACCATACCACCAGCCCCCATATTACTTTTTAAATAATTCTTAAAGTTTGCCAGCAAAGTATAAAGTCATAGTCAATGTTCCAAAGATGACCAGATAATTCAAAGGTAATATCTGAGTGTATTCACTTTGTGCCCTTCCCTACACACACAGAAACACAAGAACATAGCCATTTGAAAAAAAAAAAAAAACAGTAATTTTGGGCTGACATTGTGGTACAGTGTATTAAGCCACAGCCTGCAGCAATGGTATTCCATGTGGGTGTTGGTTTGAGTCGTAGCAGTTCCAGTTCTAATCCAACTGCCTGCTAATGCACCTGGGAAATCCACTGGGAAAGCAATGGAGGATGGCCCAAATGCCTGGGCCCCTGCCATCCATGTGGAAGACCCAGATGAAGCTCCTGCTTGCTGGCTTTAGCCTGGCCCAGCCCCAGCCATTGTGGTCATTTGGGGAGTAAACCAGCAAATGGATAATCATTCTCTCTCTGTCTCCTTTGTCTGTCCCTCTATCCTTGTAACTGTCTTTCAAAATAGATAAATAAATCTTTAAAAAAAAAAAAAAAAGTGGGAAAGAGTTGTTTGAAGACTAGGGTTAAAATGTAAATTAATACATAATTTGAGAACACTTCAGCAAAGGAAAGATGTTTTACCCACTAAACACCTTTTTTCAAAAGAATATTCAGAAGTTTGTTAACTTTAAAAAAAAAAGAATTATTTTATTTATTTGAAAGACAGAGAGGTAGAGCGAGAGCGAGGGAGAGAGAGGTCTTCCATTCCCTTGGTTCACTCCCCAAATGACCACAATGGCCAGAGCTCAGCTGATCCATACCAGGAGCTTCTTCCAGGTCTCCCATGCAGGTACAGGGGTCCAAGGACTTGGGCCATCTTCTGCTTTCCCAGGCCATAGCAGAGAGCTGGATTGGAAAAGAAGCAGCCAGGACTTGAACCAGCGCCTGTATGGGGTGCTGGCACTGCAGGTTGGGGCTTTAACCCACTGTGCCACAGCACTGGCCCCTAAATCATACTCTTTAAAAATAATTTTTAAATTTTTTATTTATTTGATTGAGAGGCAGAGAGAGAGAAAGAGAGCTTACATGGTTCAGTTCCCAAATGCCTCAGACGGTTGGATCTGGGTCACGATGAAGCTGGGAGCCAAGAACTCAGTCTGGGTCTCTGGTGTTGGTGGAACCCAACTGCTTGAGTCATCACCACTGCCTCCCAGGGAGCTGGAATCAGGAGTAGGGGCTGGATGTTGAACCCAGACACCCTGACATAGAATGCAGGCATTTTTTTTTTTTTAAGATCCACTTATTTATTTGAAAGGCAGAGTTCCTGAGAGGCAGAAGCACAGAGAGAAAGAGGTCTTCCAGCCACTGGTTCACTCCCAGCTGGCCGCAACGGCCAGAGCTGCGCTGATCCAAAGCCAAGAGCCAGGAGCTTCTTCCGGGTCTCCCACATGGGTGCAGGGGCCCAAGGACTTGGGCCATCTTCTCCTGCTTTCCCAGGCCATAGCAGAGAGCGGGATCAGAAGTAGTGCAGCCGGGACTTGAACCAGTGCCCATATGGGATGCCAGCACTGCAGGCGGCGGCTTTACCTGCTATGCCACAGTGGCATCCTCGTGTTTTTTAAAGATTTATTTATTTATTTGGAAAATAGAGTTACATAGAGCAAGGGAGAGAGAGAGGGAGAGAGAGTGCAATCTTCTATCTACTGTTTTGCTCCAAGATAGCCACAACATCTCGGGCTGCGCCAGGCTGAAGCCAGGAGCCAGGAGCTTCTTCCAGGTCGCCCATGTGGGTAGCAGGGGCCCAAGCACTTGGGCCATCTACTGCTTTACCCACTACACCACAAAGCTGTTCCCAGGATGGGGGAATCTTAATTGGTGTTTTAAGTGCTAGGCCCAACATCTGTTCTTGCCAAATCCTACTCTTAAAGGAAATGTTCCTTTCCTGCCCCTTTGCTTACCCCACTGCCCTGTTCATTAGGGCTTTGAGCATAATATTACATTATATTTTAAGTAAAACCAAGTTAAAATTAATTTAATGCTGATGAGAAGTCAGATCTCAGTAGTTTTTACGTAGTCCATGCCTCAAAACAGCAGTTAATCCTCACACAAGTTAATAATATGGAAACCAGTTAATCTGCCCCTTGAGAATTATTTGTGTCTTTTCCCCCACTAGACCTCTCATTAAATTTGTACTATGTGTAATTTATTTTGGTTCCTTCCCCTGCCTCTCATATGTGGAATGGATTGGATTTATCTAAGTTACTGTCTACCTAAGAATAAATTTAGATTACTCCAGAGAATTGTTCCATTTTCATTCTCCTAAAAGTCAGTTACTGATTGACTTCTAAGGTCCTAAAGCCCCATGTTCTGTATAGTTCCTCTTATTATTATCAATGGTGAAGCATTATTACTGTATTTATTGATGTTTCATAAGAAAGCAAAGGAGATTAAGATTGGAGGCAAAGCACAACCATGATTAGGAAGAAAATTCAGTGAGCAAAAATAAAAACACTTCCCTATATTCTAGAAGGAATATTTAAAATTGTCCCCAAAATATAGTCAAGATAGGAATGTAGAACATTGTACAGGTTTTAAAAACATTAAACCACTTAGTCTTCACAACAGCTTTGAATTTGGCAGCTTGTAGTATTGCCTTCTTTATGAAAGTAAAGAAACTTGGGTGCGCTGGCTCCTATGAAGTTGCCCAAGGCCACATATTTGATAAATGGCAGCTGTGAATAAACCTCCCACCTCGCTCCCTCCTTCCTTCTTTCCTTGACAGAGTTGCAGATAGAGGTAGAGACAAGAGAGGTCTTGCATCCACTGGTTCACCCTGCAAATGGCTGCAACAGCTGGAGCTGAGCCAATCTGAAGCCAGGAGCTTCTTCCAGGTCTCCCATGTGGGTTCAAAGGCCCAAGGATTTGGGCCATTCTCCACTGCTTTCCCCGGTCATAGCAGAGAGATGGATTGAAGTGGAGCAGCTGGGACCAGAACCAGCACCCATTTGGGATGCCAGTGCTCCAGGCCAGGGCTTTAACCCACTGCACCACAGCACTGGCCGCCCCCACCTTTCTTAATCCAATACATGTTCTGTTCTATAGTCTTTAATATAATATAGTAACTTAAAATATTCAGCATTTCTGCTTTTGCTGAAACACAGATAATACACACACACACACACACACACACACATATATAAAAATAGCCTATAAATAACTGAGGGCTTGACTGTCATTGAAACTCTAGCACATTGAATTGGTGTAAGTTGATTGATAACTTTGGTTTTGGTCCTGATTATATATTCAGAGCCTCTAATACATCCCAAATCTAAAATTTTTTATCTTGGTAAAACGTCAGATAATGAGTTCTTCAAGTATTAATTTTTTTAGATTTATTTATCTATTTGAAAGGCAGAGTTACAGAGAGGCAGAAGGAGAGCGAGAGGGGGGGTCTTCCATCTGCTGGTTCACTCCCTAAATGGCCTCAATGGCCAGAGCTGGGCCAGCCCGAAGTCAGGAACCTGGAACTTCTTCTGGATCTCCTACGCGGGTGCAGGGGCCCAAGCACTTGGGCCATCCTCCACTGCCCTCCGGGCCACAGCAGAGAGCTGGACAGGAAGAGGAGCATCTGGGACTAGAACCCAGTGCCCATATGGGATGCCGGCACCGCAGGCAGAGAATTAATCAAGTGAGCCACAGCGCCGGCCCTGAACAGTCTTTTGCAAGAAAAGAGTGACCTTAAGAATCTGTATTTGGGCCTGTAAGTATATGCAGTTTGGGGGAGAAAAGAAGTATATTCAAGGATGGAAGCATGGACCCACATGAATAACTGTGCAGAAAAGCAATGGGCAATAAAGAAGGGGTAGCAGTGTCATGACACACTGACTGTGGTCAGGTCACACAGTTCCCCCTGTAAGGGAGCTTGCGGGAGATAGGGTAAAAAAGGTTTCATGGAAGAATAGCATTTCACTTGACTTTGAAAGATGAGTGGTGTTTGAACAAGTGGGAGACATGGTAAAGGCGAGGAGATGGGAAGGACAGGATATGTTATAGTGGCATGTAGCAGGAGCAAGAGGCTCTATCGAGAGAGGCTGATCCTTGGATTTAGTCCAGGTATATTCATAATTTTCTTTTAACTGTACTGAGTTGGTTTTACTTTTTTAAATACTCTTTCTCTGAACATAGGTGAACCTTTCACAAACTTTTCAGAAAGTAATTATGGCTCTTGAATTTGCAGGTGTCCTGAAAAAGGAAAATATGGTCTGAAATGTGAGCATGATGATTAGGAAAAGTTCATCTTGAATAAATTTCTTGGTATTTCATCACCTAACACCCCCCTTTTATAGACTGTGTACATTGGAATATGCAAATACTTCATGTTCTTTCTTGGAAGGACTGAAATACTCAAATACTTAGTTTCCTTTCTTACCTGTGGTCCTTGGACCTGTTATTCCCTCTGCAAGCAATGTTGTCCTCACTCCTTATCAACTCCTACGTGTCTCCCCATTTGCCAAGGGCTTTAGGCATCACTTCCTCTGGAAGGATTTTCTCGAACCTAGACCCTTGTTTTGGTGACCTGTTCATCTCCCCTTTTCTCTCTTCCAGTGGTTATGCAAGCCAAGAACACCTATCCTCTATACTGGAATTTTCCTTTTTTAATTTTTTTTTAAAAAATTCATTTTTTATTTGAAAGGCAAAAAGAGAGAGATGTAGCAGACACAGACAGATCGTCCATTCACTGGTTCACTCCCTAAATACCTGCAATGGCCAGGGCTGGGTCAGGCTGAAACCAGGATCCTGGAATTCAATCCAGATCTCCCATGAAAGACAGGGACCCAGGTCCTGGAGCTACCACCTGCTGCCTCCCAGGCTGTGCCTTAGTGTGAAGCTGGAGTTGTAAGCAGAACTGGGACTTGAAGCCAGGCATTCTGATGTCAGATGTAGATGTTTGAAGTGGATCTTAACTGCTGTGCCAAACACTGCTCCTTGAGTTGTTTTTTCTGTGCCTCTCTCCTATATAGACTGTACTTTTTTGAGGGCAGGGACAGAGATTTACCGGTCCCTAGACCACATACAGGCCTGTTTCACAGTAAACAGGTAGTGTTAGATGATTAAGTGAAAACACCTTTACATGTATGTGAGAACATGTACTCAGATTAACTCAGTGTATTTCACTGTTTGGGGTTTTTGCAGATGGAGCTTTATATTGTGTTTGCCATAAATCTACATATTCTCCTCTTCCAGATGACTATAATTGGTATGTATTAAGATTCAATTGAACAAATAACATCTTAGCTGTATCTGAAGTGATTTAATTTTATTTTCTTCCTGCTTTTCTGATTATTCTTTCTGTAATTTTGCTTTGAAAAATTATTTCAAAGATCTTATTTATCCAGCATTTGGGCTTACAAATATTTTAAGTAAAAAATCATTATCATTGTGTTTCAGTGAATACTTAGTTTGTTGTAAGACAGACATGCTGTTAGAAATGCTGTCTTCTCTTCCTGAAGAATGTGTTAGCTTTTTGAAAATGTTAATAAGTTTTATGGTTTTCTCTTTGAGTTCGTGTCTATTAGCTTAAATAGTTATTTATTTTATCTTTTGTTTGATGTTGAATAATCCTAAATTACAAATATTCAATTCAACCATCATTTATTTACTGTTTATTCAGTTCCAGTCATTATGCTAAGAACCAGGAATAATAACATAAAACATTGTCTTTTTTTCTCTACTGAAGACTCTGATTTATAGAAATTTCAGGATATTTTCTTAGGTTGCCTGGTTTTTATTGAAAATTATAGTAAAAATATATTCTTTTTTGACTCTAACTTTATTGTACATTTAGTGGGTAGTGAGATAAAAAGATAGTGATGAAATTGACTAGGTAACAGTTTCTGAATCTGAAAAGGTTGAATTCTGTGTTTTATAGTATCTAAAACTCCATCTTTTACCAAAAATCATTGGACAGGTTAAATGACCAGTAAAGGCATGTTATGGTATTCAGTCTTAAAATCATGGTGAAACAATCTAATGCTTTATCCTGTGTTAGCCAGAATATACTTTAGAGTTAATTACTAGGAGTTCAACTATGCAGTATACTTTGTTGAGGTAGTTAAGCTGAGATATTCTGAAGGCTGGTCTTGAGTTGCCTCCTAAGTTATGGGCACCAGATTTGCCAATCTAGTAACGTAGCACTGTTCTTCAGCAATTTGTGATTAATTAACTACAACTCAACAAATAATCATTCTACCTTGAATGCACTATAATTTTAACACATTCTTTTTTAGCAAAGTGGAGCTTGCTTTGACATCGGATGGCAGGACAATAGTATGCTATCACCCTTCTGTGGACATTCCATACGAACACACAAAAGTATGTATAAGAAAATCTCTTACAGTTTTAATTTGCCTTAGAAATATTCATTCTAAATGTTTATACTGAATGTTCATCCATAGAGAAAAATTGTCTGAATATTAAGGTTTTTTATTTTAAAGATTTATTTTTTAGAAAGATAGAGTGAGAGCAAGAGAGAGAGAGAACTTCCACCTGCTGTTTGATTCCCCAAATGGCTGCAATAGCCAGGTCTGAACCAGGCCAAAGCCAGAAGCCAGGGAATTCATTCTGGTCTCCCACATGGGTGGCAGGGGCCCAAGTACTTGGCCGTCATCTGCTGCCTTCCCAGGTGCATCAGCAGGAAGCTGGATCAGAAGCAGAGCAGCCAGAACTTTAACCGGCACTCCGATATGGGATGTTAGCATTGAAAGTGGCAACTTAACCTGTTGTACAACAGTGCTGGCCCCTGTTTTTATATATATAAAGATTTATTTATTTACTTTGAAAGTCAGAGTTACACAGAGAGAGAAAGAGAGGCAGAGAGAGAGAGAGAGAGAGGTCTTCCATCCATTGGTTCACTCCCCAGTTGGCCGCAACTGCTGGAGCTTTGCAGATCTGAAGCCAGGAGCCAGGAACTTCTTCCGGGTCTCCTATGCGGGTACAGGAGCCCAAGGACTTGGGTCATCTTCTATTGCTTTTCCAGGCCATAGCAGAGAGCTGGATCAGAAGTGGAGCAGCGGGGTCTCGAACCGGCAGCCATATGGGATGCCAGCACTGCAGGCGGTGGCTTTACCTGCTACACCATAACACCAGCTCCTAAAGTACTAATATTCTAAAAATGTTATTCTAGATTTTGGAATTTCTAGTTGAGGAAAATAAGGTTATTATACTGGGGATGAAAAAATGATATGGGAAAAGAAGGTAAGGATATAAAAATACTTCTTTTTAGTAGTATGTATAGTGGAAAATTTTAAAACTCAAATTTTGAGAATTCTTAGGAAAAATAAGAGAAATGAAGGATGACATTTCTGAATGTTGGCATTCAGTTTTTTTTTTTTTAATTTTTGCTTAATTTTTCTTGTTTGCCCAAAAAGATCCATTCTGAGTCTGCCAAAGGCTCTTGGTATAGGCTTTGAAAAATCTGTTAATCCTAGTGTCTTTTTCTTTTTTAAAGATTTACTTATTTATTTGAAAGTCAGAGTTACACACAGAAAGAAGGAGAGGCAGAGAGAAAGAGAGAGGTCTTCCATCCACTGGTTCTCTCCCCAGTTGGCTGCAATGAGCAGAGCTGCGCCGATATAGAGCCAGGAGCCAGGAGCTTCCTCCAGGTCTCCCATGGTGGGGTACAGGAGCCCAAGGACTTGGACTATCTTGTACTACTTTCCCAGGCCATAGCAGAGAGCTGGATTGGAGTGGAGCAGCCAGGACTCGAACTTGCATCCATATGGGATGCCGGCACTGCAGGTAGCAGCTTTACCCGCTACACCACAGTGCTGGCCCCATTTGATAATATTGAAAACATTTCATCTTGGGGCCAGTGCTATGGTATAGTGGATTAAGTTGCTATCTGCAGTACCAGCATCTCATATGGGTGCCAGTTCAAGTCTTGGCTGCTCTACTTCTCATCCAGCTCCCTGATAATTTGCCTGGAAAGCTATGGAAGATGGCCCAAGTCCTTGGGCCTCTGCCTCCACATTGGGGACCCAGATGAAGCTCCTGGCTTCTGGTTTGGGCCTGGCCCAGCCCTGACCATTGCAGCCATTTGGGAAGTGAACCAGTGGATGGAAAATCTCTGTCTGTTCCTCATTCTCTCTGTAACTCCGACTTTCAGATAAATAAATATATCTTTAAAAAACAAAACCTGTGAAATATTTTTAAGAAGTTTCTCTTTAGTAACATGTATAATCTGAAAGAGAGAAAAGTGTTGTTTTATAGGGTCTGTCAACCTAAATAGTAACACAGAGAGACCTCAAAGATAAAAGCTTATCTGAGAATAACAGAGCAGTGCAGTGAGAATGCTTGTGCTATAGTAAACTGTAAGTGTATTCAGGGAGGCTGAGGCAAGGAGAAGGGTTTTTGTTGTTGTTATTTTCTTAAAGATTTATTTATTTATTTGAAGGTCGAGTTAGAGAGAGGGAGAGACACAGAGAGGGATCTTCCATTCCTTGGTTCATTCCCTGAAAGGCTTTAATGGCCAGGGCTGACCCAGGCTGAAGCCAGGAGCCTAGGACTCCATCCAGGTCTCCCACATGGGTACAGGGGTCCAAGTACTCAAGCCATCTCGTGTTGCTTTCCTAGGTGCATTAACCAGCTGCTTGGTTGGAGGTAGAATAGCTGTACTTGAATTGGTGCTCATATGTGATGCCAGCATCACAAGTGGTGGCTTAACCTGCTGTGCCACAGTGCCAGCCCCAAAGGGAAGCTTTTAAAGGCAAAATGAGGAAGAAAGTTATGTACATTGTTTTGAAACAATAGTCCTTGGCTACAAAGATCAACAATGTGGGTGGCATTGGTCTAAGGTTGAATGGGCAGTTGTTGTGCAGATGCCTTTGTGTTGTGTATAATTCTTTGTGTAAGGTTGCAGTGGCCTTGGGCAAGATTGTGCTTCTAGCATAGTCTCTTGTGATGGTTGTTGCTATAGGCATGTGTGTGTGAGACTCCTTCCTTTCTTTTTTTTTTTTTTTAAAGATTTATTGTATTTTTTGAAAGTCAGAGTTACACAGAGAGAGGAGAGGCAGAGAGAGAGAGAGAGAGAAAGAGAGAGGTCCTCTGTCTGATGGTTCACTCCCCAATTGGCCGGAGCTGTGCCGATCTGAAGCCAGGAGCTAGAAGCTTCTTCCGGGTCTTTCACATGGGTGCAGGGGCCCAAGGACTTGGGCCCTCTTCCACTGCTTTCCCAGGCCATAGCAGAGAGCTGGATCGAAAAGGAGCAGCCGGGTCTCGAACTGGCGCCCATATGGGATGCTGGCGCTTCAGGCCAGGGCATTAACCTGCTGTGCCACAGCGCTGGCCCCAAGACTCCCTCCTTTCATAACCTCTCTTTTTATTCATTTGGTAGGGTTTGACAGGTGAGTCCATTTTGATTCTGACAGCTTTCACAGCTCTAATTCTGTTTTTCAGTCCCTCTCATGATATGTAACAATTTACAAAGACACATTAATATGTTACTTTATATAAAGAGATGATCTTTTAAAATCATTTAAATGTCTAAGAAGTATTTTCTCTTTAAAATACATTTATATAATTTTTTTTTCTTATTTGAGACCTTAAAAGAAATGATAATTGCTACCTACCATTTATTAAATTCTTAGAGTACTAGGCACAGCTAAATGTACTGTATACTATTTCAATTCATCCTCAACAAACCTTTCTGAGTAGATTTTACTCTGATTTTTCAGAAAGGACATCTGAGGGTTCAATAATATGCACAAGGTCACAGAGGTAGTAAATGACAGAATAAGAGGCCAAAGCTCAAGCTTTTACCCTCTTAGTTATATTTCTCCCTTATCCTCTCTTACACTAGGAGGGAATAATATACTACACCACTAATAAGGAAGGGGTTCCTTAATTAATTTAACTTAGAAAGCCTTTCATAATCTGTTTGAAATCCATCTTTTTTTTTTTTTTTAATTTATTTGAAAGTCAGAGTTACAAAGAGAGAGGAGAGGCAGAGAGAGAGAGAGATCTTCCATCTGATGGTTCACTCCCCAATTGTCTGCAATGGCCAGAGCTATGCCTATCTGAAGCCAGGAGCCAGGAGCTTCTTCCGGGTCTCCCATGAGGGTTTAGGGGCCCAAGGACTTGGCCATCTTCTGCTGCTTTCCCAGGCCATAGCAGAGAGCTGGATCAGAAGTGGAGCAGCTGGGACTCAAACCGGCGCCCATATGGGATGCCAATGCTGCAGGCAGCGTCTTAACCTGCTATGCCACAACACTGGCCCCAAGATCCATCTTTTAAAATTACCCTTTTACTTAATGTTCTTACCTATGTTTCTTTACTTACTCATACTATGTGTTTTCCCTTGGAGACTATATTGTACACTCTGTTACAAGTCTGACTCCACTCCCTTTTTTTTTTTTAAGGATTTATTTATTTTTTTGACAGGTAGAGTTATAGACAGTGAGAGAGAGGGAGACAGAGAGAAAGGTCTTCCTTCCGTTGATTCACTCCCCAAATGGCCGCTATGGCCAGCGCTGCGCCGATCTGAAGCCAGGAGCCAGGTGCTTCCTCCTGGTCTCCCATGGGCGTGCAAGGGCCCAGGCACTTGGGCAATCCTCCACTGCCCTCCCGGGCCACAGCAGAGAGCTGGACTGGAAGAGGAGCAACCAGGACTAGAACCGGCGCCCATATGGGATGCCGGCGCTGCAGGTGGAGGATTAACCACATGAGCCATGGCGCCAAAGACTCCCTTTTCTTTTCTCTTCTTACTGATGTCTTTGTTGCTTTGCATTTCCATACTGCATGTTCAGATGTGCCACCTCTATGTACTTACAAAGGCAGAGGCCATTTTGTTTCCTGCACATAAACTAAATAAACAGATATGTTGTAACACTTAATATCATGGTAGGAATGTAATAGTTGGCACTTATAGTATATGACTATAAAGAGGGTGTTTGCATGTTTCTTACCTGATTGTAAATGCAGATTTCCTTTATATTGTCATAACAAACAACTGTAAAATAGAGTTCTTGACCTTCTAAGGCAGTGATTCTTACTGATGGCAATATGTAGTTTGACTTGTATGTTGGAGAGATGAGATTTTTAGTAATTAATGTTTTGGGGAGAGAAGCTACTCAAGTTACCATAAAACATTATGTGATGATATTTCTTCACTTCAAATGAAAACGGTGAAAATTTTCCTACTTCTACGGGATATAAGAAGTATCATTTCTAATGAAAGGTTTTTCATTGTATCCTATATTAATGATATACATATATATACATATATATGGTAGGCTGTAAACTTTTAGATTAAAATTATAATAGGTATAATTTATACTTCTGGGAAATGAAAATTTAAATTAATAAATACTTGGGGGCCAGTGTTATGGCATAGTAGGTTAAACTACCATCTGTGATGCTGGCATCCCATATGGGTGCCAGTTTGTGTCCTGGCTGCTCCACTTTGGATCCAGCTCTCTGCTAGTGCACTTGGGAAAGCAGTGGAAGATGACACAAATGCTTGGGTCGTTGCCACCCATATGGGAGATGCAGATGGAGCTTTTGGCTTCAGCATGTTGCAGCCCTCGCCATTGCAGCCATTTGAAGAGTGAACTTGCAGATGGAAGATCTCTTCCTCTGTCTTTCCCTCTCTCTCTGTAACTCTGCCTTTCAAATAAATAAATGAGTGTTCTTTAAAAATAAGTACTTTATCATTAGAGAAGAAAGTAACTTTAAATAATAATTTCATTATTGGAAAAGAAACCCAAAAACTGGTATATGAAGAAAACTATTTCTGATTCCTTTTATTTTTATTTTATTTTCTTTATTTTTAAAAAATTATTTTAGTTACTTGAAGGCAGAGTTACAGAGAGACAGAGAAGGGGATCTTCCATTCCCTGGCTTACTCCCCAAATGGCTGCAATGGCCGGGGTTGAGCCAGGCTGAAGCCAGGAGCCTGGAACTCCATGCAGGTCTCCCACCTGGGTGACAGGGGCTCAAGTGCTTGAGCCATCTTCCAGTGCCTTCCCATGCTGAGTCAGAAGTGGAGCAGCCGGGACTCGAACCAGCGCTCATATTGGGATGCTGCTATCACAGGCAGTAGCTTAATCCTATGCACTACAATCCTAGCCCCTATTTCTGATTCTTCATTGAACAATGTAACCAAATGAAACTGTTCTGATTACTTATTTACCCTCCCTGAGATACTCTATGAATGACTGAGTATAACTTTTACTAGAAACTCAGTCAAATGCTCACCATGCATGTTCCTACATTTTGATTCTGTTTGCTACTGATTATTTTATAGCCTATCCCTCGACCAGATCCTGTACTTAATAATGAAGAAACACATGATCAAGTGCTGAAAACCAGATTAGAAGAAAAAAGTGAACACCTTGAGCAAGGACCCATGATAGAACAACTTAGCAAAATGTTCTTTACTACTAAGCACCGTTGGTATCCTCGTGGACAGTAAGTTCCATTTTTTTCAACTCCACCTAGACACATTAACGGAACACATAACTTTTCTTGCATTAATGACTTCTGAAATGTTATTTTCTGTGGGAAAATTAATCCCAAATACAATTACCTGCTATATTTTATTTTTAAATCTACATATAAGTATACACTAAACATCATTTTTCCTTTATTTTATTTGAAAGATTTATTTGAAAGGCAGAACAACTGAGGTAGAGGTTGAGGGGGGCAGAAGTGGAGAGAGAGAGGAGAGAGATTTTGTTTTTAGAAATGTATTTGTTTATTTGAATTGTGGAGTTACAAAGGCAGATGCAGAGAGAGAGAGAGAGTGAGAGAGAGAGGTCTTCCATTTGCTAGTTCACTCCCCAGATGACTGCAATGGCTGAAGCCAGGAGCCTGGAGCTTCTTCTGGGTCTCCCATGCAGGTGCAGGGGCCCAAGGACTTGGGCCTTCTTCTTCTTCTTCTTCTTATTTTTTTAAAAGAATTAGTTTATTTATTTGAAAGAGTTAGAGAGAGAGATAGAGCCAGAGAGAGAGAGGTCTTGCATCTGCTGGTTTACTCCCCAAATGATGGCAATAGCCAGAGCTGTGCTGATCCAAAGCCAAGAGCCAGGAGCTTCTTCCAGATCTCCCATGCAGGTACAGGGACCCAAGGAGTTGGGCCATCTTCTACTGCTTTCCAGGCCATAGCAGAGAGCTGACTCAGAAGAGTAGCAGATAGGACTTGAACCAGCACCCATATGGGATGCTGGAACTGTAGGCTGGGACTTTAACACTCTGCACCACAGTGCTGACCTCAGGCCATCTTCTACTGCTTTCCTAGGCCGTAGCAGAGAGCTGGGTCAGAAGTGGAGCAGCCAGGACTTGAACCATTGCCTATATGGGATGCTAGCGCTGCAGGTAGCAGCTTTACCCGCTACACCACAGCACTGGCCCTGAGGTATTTTCCATTGTTGGTTCACTCACCAAATTCCTGCAATAGCTGGGGCCGGGCCAGGCCAAATCCAAGAGCCAAGAACACCATCCAGATCTCCCATGTGGATGGTAGGAACCCAAGTACTTGGACCATCAACTGCTGCCTCCAGGGGTATGTATTAGCAAGAACCTGGATTCAAAGCAAAGGAGCTGGGGTGTGATCCCAGGTACTCCATCCAACATGGGATGTGGGTATCCCATGCAGTAGCTTAACCCACTGCACTACAGCCACCACCCCTTCCTTTATTTCAGTGAAAGAATTTAACCAGTTTTTAGGGAATTTTTCAAGAGTTCTTGTAATTTTTACTAGTCTTTAACAGTTGTTTAGTGTGTTGCTTTTATTCATCTTCTTGATAAATAGTTGATTTTGTCCTTAGTCCTTTATCCATTTCTTCATCAGATTTTGAGTTGCTGTTAAAAAAAAGTTGAGTGCAGCTAATGATTGGGCAATATATATTGTTCTCAGTTCTTTAGATACTACAATTGCTCTTCTGTTTGTAGGTGCTCACATTTTTTATTTATTTGAAAGGCAGAGTGACAGGGATATAGGGAGACAGAGAAATCTTCCATTCATTGGGTTACTCCTCAAATGGCTGCCCTGTCTCCCATATGGGTGACAGGGACCCAAGCACTTGGGCCATCTTTTCTTGGCCTTCCAGGGACATTAGCAGGGAGCTGGGTCAGAAGTAGAGCAGCTGGGACTCGAAGCAGCACTCTGATAGGGGATTCCAGTGTCACAGGTTGCATCTTAACCCACTGCACCACAGTATGGGCTCAAGTGCTTGTTGATTCTTACCAGCTATCTGATTCTCACTTCAATGATTTTTTAAAATCTTTTTTCGTATCTATCTTCCATAACAAACTGTGAGAAGTTCTTTGAGCAAGCTTTGTTCGTATTCACTTGTATAATTCATTGGCAGATATATTTGTGAAAGTAATGAATGTAAGTTCATTGAGCTTATGAAGAGCTGGGTGATCAAATAATATCTAGTTGAAAGTTGTTAACTCTTAAGGAGAGAAGATAGTGGAATAAAAAAACAATTGATACCAAATGTGATTGAACCTGAGGGATGGTTCAGAGTTACCCGTGGGGGCTAGGGGAAGAACTCCACAGCAGAGGGAACAGAAGCATGTGAAATAAAGTTTGCTGGGGAAACAGCAAGGAGTTCAGATTGAATGGAACCCAGCATATGAGGAGGTAAATGTAGGAAGAGCCTTATGAAGGATTTTGTGCTTAGGAGTTTTAAAAAGTAAGCTAACATTCCTGATACTTGCGCATCAGAAAATCATTCAAGAGGTTCTGTATATGGGATAAAGTGATAGAGGGGAAGATTACAGTTAGGGAGACCTGTTAGGAAATTCTCATAATAGTAGAGTGGAAAACATTGAAGATCTAGGGGCTGGCATTGTGGTGTAGCTGGTAAAGTCCCTGTCTGCAACACTGGCATCCTGCATGGGAGCCAGTTCATGTCCTTGCTGTTCTACTTCCAATCCAACTCCCTGCTAATGGCCTGGGAAAAACAATGGAAGATAGCGCAAGTGCTTGGATTCCTGCCACCAGTGTGGGAGATCCAGAAGAATGCCTGGCTCTGCCCTGGCCATTGTGGCTACTTGGGGAATGAATCAGCGAATGGAAGGCCTTTCTCTCTCTCTTTCCCTCTCTCTGTAACTCTGACTTTCAAATAAATAAATAAATCTTTTAAAAAAGTTGAAGATCTAAATGGGCCACCAATGAGAATAAGGGGGGGGGGGGGGATAAAGGAAAAGTTTGATGTTTGAGAGCTTAGCATTAGTAGATGTGTGAGTTGGAAGACAGAGGAGGGAGACAGGAGGCCTCTCATTTCTGACTGGGTGTTTGGGTGGATGGAGGTGCTATTCACACAAGCGGGGAAGCAGGTTGGGCAGTGAGGAGGATGAACCCAGTGTTAGATTAAATCTGAAGAGTCTGCATCATCTGGTGGGCCACAATTCTGAAAGCAAGTGGATCCTATGGATCTGGAGCTCAGTTGGCTTTTTGTGTTTGTCCTTAGAAAGTACTAACTCTAAGGTATAACTCTTAGGTTATAGTAGAAATTCCTTAGGGCTCTACCTCATAATCTACTTTTTGATGAAATTCACTTTGAGAGTTTTAATTGTAGTCATTATATAGATGACATGCAACCTATTCTCTTACACATTTTTTAATTTCCTTAGTCTTACTCCCAGTATCATTGTCTTTAGACTATTTCTAAGTTTTTGATTCATTTTAATGAAACATAGCGCTTCTTTTCCTGTCTAAAAATGTTCCTCTCTTCACAATCTCTCTATAAAATTACTTATGTATCAGTTTCCCGAGAAAAAAATTTGTGGATCTTTCAATTCATGTTTCTGTTTTGTGTCTTCTTCCTTGATTTTTCTTTCTTATTTAGTACTCACTTTATTTATACATGCTGAGTTTTCCCTGTCTTTGTAATTTTAAGTTACTGTGTATAAAAACAAATTAGTAAGCTATTTTATAGCCATGTAACTTAAATAATTACCATATTCTAAATTTTCTTTGCATCATTTATAACATCTCTCACGTTTATCTATATTCCTGTCACATTATCCAGATATTTGGGTTGAAGCTTCACCTTGAACTTCTGTAATGGCTTTTAGTATCTCTTTCCTTTCTGTGTGTTTCATATTGCTGCAGTCTTTTGTAAATATTGCTTGTAATCAAATTACTGAAGTTACAGAAATTCTCTGAAGTGTGTAACTTGAAAGGAGTAAGAGTGAAGACAAAAAGACTATTTGAAGTCTTAAAACCAAACATGTTATAGTCAGACATTTGTGTCTAATATCCTAAAGCTGTGTTTAATCTTACTTACTTATTTAATCTTATTACTGCAAGTTAGCTTTTGGCTGCCAATTAAGTTAATCTCCTGGTTTGTCTTTTCTCATCAGGATTATTAGGCACTTTGAATTGTAAACAGGCTTTAATTAGATGGAATTGATTGTCCTCATATCTATCCTAATAAAGAGCTCGGCAGTAAACCTCACATACTAGTATATATGTATAAAGAAAAGTGTTACCTGGAATCAATCATCCTTTCAGATCATTCCAAAAATATCTATTTAGAGTTTACTTACATATTTTGGGTTAATGTAATATAAACCATTTGCAAATACTGGTTTCTAGATATCAGTGACTTATTTCTCCTTAAATCTCAGGTGACATATAGAAAGATGCTTTACTAAATGTTTATAATTTTTAAGTAATTGAATCAAAAGCACAGGACCACTATGAATTATATCTAGGGATGTAGTAACATCTTTTTAAATGGGTTTTTTATTAACAGATGTAAAATGTGCTCATTGTGCAGTGGAGGGTGGCCCAGGTGCTTGGGCCCTGCACCCGCATAGAAGACCAGGAAAAGCACCTGGCTCCTGGCTTCAGACTGGCGTGGTGCGCCGGCCGCGGCGGCCCTTGCGGGGTGAAACAATGGAAAAAAGGAAGACCTTTCTCTCTCTCTCTCACTGTCCACTCTGCCCGTCAAAAAAAAAAAAAAAAAAAGTGCTCGTTATTTTTTAAAAGTTTTTTTTTTGTTTTTGTTTTTTGTTTTTTTTTGTTTTTTTTGACGGGCAGAGTGGACAGTGAGAGAGAGAGAGAAAGGTCTTCCTTTAGCCGTTGGTTCACCCCGCAATGGCTGCCACGGGTGGCGCATTGCACTGATCCGAAGCCAGGAGCCAGGTGCTTCTCCTGGTCTCCCATGCGGGTGCAGGGCTCCAGCACTTGGGCCATCCTCCACTGCACTCCTTTCACTTGTAGATTATTTCACAGCTGTTAGTTTCTAAGTATTTTGAACTATTTTAAAATTTTCCAGGTAATCTGTTGCTGATTTCTAGTTAGTTCTGACCAGGAAACATATTTTGTATACTTTCAGTTTTTTGAAATTGATGTGTCCTGTGTTGTAGTATAGCGGGACTTGCCATGCTTGCATCCCATATTAGAGAGCTTTAAGTCCTGGCTGCTCTGCTTCCAGTCCAGCAACTTGCTAATGCACTCGGGAAGGCAATGGATGATGGGCCTAGTCCTTGGGCTCCTGCCATTCATGTGGGAGAGAGACCAGGATGGAGTTTCTGGCCCAGCCTCAGCTATTGGGGACATTTGGGGAGTGAACCAGGAGATGGAAGATTTGTCTCTCCTTCTCTATCTTTCTCTATCATTCTGACTTTTGAATAAATATATAAACCTTTAAAAAATATTGCTTGAAACTTGTTTTATGGCCCATATTACACTCTGTCTTCATAAATAGATGTGTGTTCAAAGTGAAAGGCTGTCTCTGCCATTGTTGGCCATGGTGTTGTATAAATACTAATGAGGTGGAATTGGTCAGGAGTGTTGTTTGTTTTCTATATCCTTTTACTAAGCTATTCAGTTGTAGTTAAGGAGGAATAACAAAAATTAAAGTTACAACTATACATGTGGATTTTTCTGTTTCTCCTTTCAGTTTTATCTGTTTTATCTCCAGATATTTGAGACCTTGTTTTCAGTTGCATATATGTTTATTTGAAAGCTTTTATTTAATAAATATAAATTTCATGGGTACAGCTTTTGGAATATAGCAGTTCTTTCCCCCATACCCACTCTCCCACTCCCACTCCCGTCCCACCTCCTGCTCCCTCTCCCAATCTCATTCTCCATTAAGATTCATTTTTAATTATCTTTATATACAGTAGCCGGCGCCGCGGCTCACTTGGCTAATCCTCTGCCTGCAGCACTGGCACCCTGGGTTCTAGTCCCAGTCAGGGCGCCGGATTCTGTCCCAGTTGCCCCTCTTCTAGTCCAGCTCTCTGCTGTGGCCCGGGAGTACAGTAGAGGATGGCCCAAGTACTTGGGCTCTGCACCCACATGGGAGACCAGGAGAAGCACCTGGCTCCTGGCTTTGGATCAGCGCGGTGCCCCGGCCATAGCGCGCTGGCCGCGGCGGCCATTGCAGGGTGAACCAACTGTAAAAGGAAGACCTTTCTCCCTCTCTCTATCACTGTCCACTCTGCCTGTCAAAAAAAAAAAATGCCTTTAGGGCTGATTCTGAAGCCCAAGTAGTTGCATATATGTGTTTTATGATTATGTCTTCTAATAAATTGATACCTTTATGTTTGTAAGATATTCATTTATTTATTTCAAAGTCAGAGTTACAAGAGGGAGAGACAGAGACCTTCCATCTGTTAGTTTACTCCCCATTGTCAATGGCCAAGGCTGGGCCAGACTGAAGCTAAGAGCCTGGAACTTCTTTCAGGTCTCCCACATAGGTACAAGGGCCCAAGCACTTGGGCCATCTTTTTGCTGTCTTCCCAAAGAATTAACAGGGAGCTAGATTAGAAGTGGAGCAGTTAGGTCTCCATCCAGTGCCCATATGGGATGCTGGCATCACAGGCAGAGGCCTAACCTGCTACACCACAACACTATCCCTATTTCTTTTGTTTTATAGTCTTCTACAAGATTTCTAATAACAATATCCTTAATACAATGCATGGGTGCTAAGTGCTAAGTTACTGTTTGAAGGAACAATATCTCCCTTAATTATCTTCACAGCTTTTTTGATGTGTTCAGTTCCATTTTGAAGTAGCATTTACTTATGGTAGTCTGTGGTGTATTCCTTTGATACATATTGCAGTGATTCTTGGGAATTTTATTTCCATAGTTCAGCTTTCAGTTTATATGGGCTGATCTATTTTTGATTTTATCTAGGCAGATCACAGATGGGTTAAGAATATTACTCATTATCATATCAGATTCTTAATCAAGGTCAACAAATTGTTTATGATCTAATGGTGTTACTCTACTTCATTCTGTCCTGAAGCCATCTGTACCCAATTACTGTCCTTACCCAAGGTGGGTAGACTGGGAATGTGGGCAATATGACTATATAGAATCGCTGCTAAAATCATTCTGTGGCCAATAAGCATTTTTTAAAAAGATTTATTTGTTTATTTGAGAGGCAGAATTTCACATACACACACACAGAGAAAGAGAGAGAAAGGTCTTCCATCTGCTGGTTCATTCCCCAAATGGCCACAATGGCCTGAGCTGAGCTGATCCAAAGCCAAGAGCCCAGAGCTTCTTCCGGGTCTCCTACACAGGTGCAGGAGCCCAAGGACTTGAGCCATCTTCTATTGCTTTCCCAGGCCATAGTTGAGAGCTGGGTTGGAAGTAGAGCAGCCAGGACTCAAACCAGTGCCTATATAGGATGCTGGCACTGCAAGTGGTGGCTTTACCGGCTACACCACAGTGCCAGCCCCAGTAAGCATTTTTGACTTGAATGTTTCAGGTCTGAAGACCCAAAGTTAAAGTTGTTATTTTTAAATTTGTGATTTAAGAGCAGGTGGTTGGGGCCAGCGCTGTGGCATAGCAGGTAAAGCCGCCACTTGCAGTCCTGGCATCCCATATGTGCGCTGGTTCAAATCCCGGCTGCTCCACTTCTGATCTAACTCTCTGCTATGACCTGGAAAGCAGTGGAAGATGGCCCAAGTCCTTGGGCCTCTGCACCTGCATGAGAGACCCGGAAGAAGCTCCTGGCTCCTGGCTTCAGATTGGTGCAGCCAATTGGAGAATGAACCAGCAGATGGAAGACTTCTCTCTCTCTCTCTCTCTCTCTCTCTCTCTCTGCATGTAACTCTGACTTTCAAATGAATAAATAAATCTTTAAAAAAAATAGACTAGGTGGTTGTGGTGCAGCCAGTGAACCTGTTGCTTGGGACATCCACATCGCACATCAGAGTGCCTGGTTGGAACCCAGCTATTCCACGCTTGCAGTCCGGCTTCCTGCAAATGTGCATGTTAGGTCTGGAATAGCTCAGGGTTCTGGCCTTTTGTACCCCCAGAAAGGAAAGATGGAAAAAGGAGACAGAGACAGACCTCAACAGAGATAGTTCACTTTATGGGAAGCAAAGAAGGTGATGACAGTCTGTTCTTGTGAAGAGACTGTGCACTGGGTGCATTTGGACTCAGAGTTTTATCTGGTTTAGAGGGAATTTGGTGGGGGGGGGGGTGTAGAAGGCAGTGGGTGTCTCTTTGAAACCTCAGGGGACTTCTTCCTTGTCTGTTTCACATGATGCTCTGTGCAGCTTTGATGCTCTGTGCAGCTTACCTGCTTTGCTGTTTGTATTGCAAGGAGACAAGAAGGGTTGGTTTGGCACTTAGGAGCTCAACAAAAGGGAGGATCTGGGGCAGAGAGGGGAAAGGAGGAAGAACAGGAGGAGGAGCAAGGTACCACAAGGCCTTTAGTGCACCCTGGGAGGCAGTATATGAATAGCCTCAGTACTTGGGTCCCTGTGATTCATGTGAGAGATCTGGATGGAGTCTCCAGCTCCTGGCTTTAGAATGATCCAGCCCTGGATATTGTTGGCATTTGCAGAGTTAACCAGTGGATGGAAGATTCTCTCTCTCCCTATCTCTATTTGTGTGTGTGTCTTTCTTTCTCTCACTCTGCCTTTCAAATAAGTAAATATATAAATCTTTAAGATAAAAAAAATTTTGAATTAGATTTTCCCTTTTCCTAATTCAAGTGATTCTATTTGGATTCGGATGGTAACTCAGAATTTTAGATTTGGCCTTCATGCCATGACTGAGTACTAGAAGTCTGAATTCTTAGCATGGGAGGTAGATGATAATGAAACTGAACCGGCTGGTCTTTGAAGTTAATTTGCCTTTGCCTGAATGACTTTATATTCAGTGATGCAAAGGTTGATTTTTTAAAATGGCATGTATAGGGGGCTGGCACTGTGGCGCAGTGGGTTAACGTCCTGGCCTGAAGCGCCAGCATCCCATATGGGGGCTCCAGTTTGAGACCTAGCTGCTCCACTTCCTATCCAGCTCTCTGCTATGGCCTGGGAAAGCAGTAGAAGATGGCCCAAGTCCTTGGGCCCCTGCACCTGCGTGGGAGACCCAAAGGAAGTTCCTGGCTCCTGGTTTCAGATTAGTTCAGTTCCGGCCGTTGTGGCCAACTGGGCACTGAACCATCGATGGAAGACCTCTCTCTCTCTCTCTCTCTCTCTCTCCCCTTCTTTCCCTCCCTCCCTCCCTCCCTCTCTCTCTGCCTGTCTTTGTGTAACTCTGACTTTCAAGTAAATAAATAAATCTTATAAAAAATAGCTTGTATAGCCATGAGGCTTCTGCCACTTCCTGTGTGATAGTACAGGTGATAAAAACAAATTAAACCAGTTTTGCATTCATCTGAAGTCTTTTTTTTTTTTTTTTTTTTTTAATTTTTGATAGGCAGAGTGGACAGTGAGAGAGAGAGACAGAGAGAGAAAGGTCTTCCTTTTGCCGTTGGTTCACCCTCCAATGGCCGCCGCTGCAGCCGGCGCACCGCGCTGATCCGATGGCAGGAGCCAGGATCCAGGTGCTTTTCCTGGTCTCCCATGGGGTGCAGGGCCCAAGCACCTGGGCCATCCTCCACTGCACTCCCTGGCCATAGCAGAGAGCTGGCCTGGAAGAGGGGCAACCGGGACAGAATCCGGTGCCCCGACCGGGACTAGAACCCGGTGTGCCGGCGCCGCAAGGTGGAGGATTAGCCTATTGAGCCACGGCGCCGGCTCATCTGAAGTCTTGAGATGTCAGATGCATTCTTTGGAAGGAACCCCTTTTGCAAATCATTTGTTTTCTACTCCCTATGAAAATTTGCACTCAGTAGCTGCTCTATGAATGAATGGTTGTTGACAAAATTGTAAATTGCATCACTCCCCATAGCTGCCCGGGAGGCATCTCCTTTTTCGGTATGACCACTGCCCAGCAAGCTACCCTTGTCTGTGCCCTCAGTTCCAGTACTGTGTCCAAGCTCTTCTTCCCATCTTCAGTCTTCCTCAATTAGCATGTAAAAATCCAAAGTGATTGAGTGTTTCTTCCAGTATATTTCTTTTAGAGCATCATGTGTATAGGGACTGGGTCTGTTACCTTAATGACTTTGTTGTTACTCTTTTTACCTATATAAAGTGCATATATTTCTCCTGGTTTCTCTTCTTGGTTCCTTTTCAAATTTCCTGTCTCTAGGTTTTAGAATGCCCCAGGATTAGTCATTGGACCTCTCCCCTTTCTGTCCCATTCTCTGTGATCATGATTTTTTTTTAAAGATTTATTTATTTATTGAAAGGCAGAATTACAGAGAGGCAGAGGCATAGAGAGAGAAATCTTCCATCTGCTGGTTCACTCCCCAGATGGCCACAACGACCAGAGCTAGGCCAATCAGAGGCCAGGAGCTTTCTTCCGGTCTCCCACACGAGTGCAGGGCCCAAGGACTTGGGCCATCTTTTACTGCTTTCCCAGGCCATAGCAGAGAGCTGGATCAGAAGTGGAGCAGCCATGACTTGAACCAGTACCCATATGGAATGCTGGCTTCGGAGGCAGTGGCTTTACCTTCTATTCCACAATGCCAGCCCCAATCTCTGATGGTCTTAATCGTTAATCTGCATCATCTCCAGTTCTAGTTATTTGGGGATAATATATGGTTTAGGGTGGTGAAATGGGTTGAAGAGAATATCTGCTTTTGAAGTGAGAATCGATCATGATTTCACCCAGTACCAAAACTATTTTTTTAAAAAGATTTTATTTATTTATTTAAAAGGCAGAGTTACAGAGAGAAAGATCTTCGATTTGCTAGTTCCCTCTCCAAGTGGCCACAACAGCCAGAGATGGACCAGGCCAAACCCAGGAGCCTAGAATTCCACCTGGTTGTCCAACATGGGTGGCAAGGGCCCAAGTTCTTTGGCTCCGCTGCTTTCTTAGTTAGATTAGCAGGGAGCTGGATTGAAAATGGAGCAATTGGAACTTGACCCAGTGCTAGGCAGTATCTTAACCCAGTGTGCCCCAGTACCACCATAACTTTAAATACCCACCTGCGTGATAATGACTCCCAAGTGTATCTCTTGACCTCTAGACTTGAATATCAGACTGCCTACTAAACATGTCTAACATGCATTCCTAACTTGATGTGTCTCTTTTCTTATCATACCTCTTAAACAAGATCATATGTGGAATAGCTCCACCAATTGTAAAACTGTTGAAAGAGAGAAGGATGCAAGGAACACTGAATGGAAAGTAAGAAGGACCTGGGAAAGAATAATAAATTTCTCAAATATAGAGCAATCCTATAAATGCATAAATGACAATACACATTATTATGAAGAACTACTTTAATTTACTCCCATGGAGGCAACAAAAATTAGCTCCTACCATCAGTAAGAAACAAATTTGACCTGACTTACTATAAACCAGAAGGAAAAGTGCTGCTCTGTGTTAAGGACTGGGAACCAGTATTCCAGATGTCACTGAGTCACTGTGTCATTTAAGAAGGGCAACAGTATGTCTCCATTTGCCAGGAACAGTCTTAGTTTAACTCTTGGGTTAATTATTAATAGTGCCTGCTTCAGTTCCCTTAAGAGTTCCAGTCTGGATGAGAGACTATAGGGTCACCTTAAGTTAAGGTGTTTATTTCTGGCTAGTGATTATAGTATATGTAGAAATTCATACTTGATAAGAAATCTGTAAATGCTATTTGACATTTATTGAGTGTATTTTAGAACTTGACTCTGTTAGGTTTACGGCTATCAGGGTCTCAAACCTTTTCAGTCAGTCGTTAGTCATAAATGCAATTGAGCAATTTATGTTGTATTATATTTTTAAAGGATAGTTCTTAGCATTTTTAGAATCCTACACATCATTGATAATTTGATAAAGGTTATGAACCCACTTCCCAGAAGTGGATAGTGGGTAAAGCTGACGTCTGTGATGCCAGCATCCCATATGGATACTGATTGGAGTCCCAGCTGCTCCACTTCCCATCCAGCTCTCTGCTATAGCCTGGGAAAGCAGTAGAGGATGGCCCAACTACCTGGGCTCCTGGCTCCTGACTTCAGATCGGCTCAGCTCTGGCAGTTGCAGCCATCTGGGGAGTGAACCAGAAGATGGAAGAGTTCTCTTTTCTTTCTCTGCCTCTGCCTCTCTAAGTCTGCCTTTCAAAAATATAAATAAATGAATCTTGTAAAAAAAAAAAGTTCTGAATATTTTTGAAACATACTCTTACATTGCTTTTCAAAAGTATTGTACCAATTAATACTTTAATCAGTGGGGTATGATACTGCTGATTTCACCACATCATGCTTGGTTTGGGCATTATGAGTTTTTCTTTAAAGATTTATTTAGGGGCTGGCGCTGTGGTGTAACGGGTAAAGCCGCACCTGCAGTGCCAGCATCCCATATCAGCTCCAGTTCAAGTCCCAGCTGCTCCACTTCCAACTCAGCTCTCTACTATGGCCTGGGAAAGCAGCAGAAGATGGCCCAAGTGTTTGGACCCCTGCACCCATGTGGGAGACCTGAATGAAGCTGCTGCTCCTGGCTTTGGCCTGGCCCAGACCCAGCTGTTGTGGCCATTTGAGGAGTGAACCAGCTGATGGAAGATCTCTCTCTGACTCTCCTTCCCTTTCTCTGTGACTCTGCCTTTCAAGTAAATAAAATACATCTTTTTTTTTTTAAAGGAAGTATTTAAAATGTGTATATAAAGTTCTCTTGATTTTTAAAATAGTTCTAATAAAGAGCAAAATGTTCATAGGAATTTTAAGATGTCTGTCAAGAGTAATGCATTTTCATTACAATAATCTTATCAATATTTTCTTTTTTTCAAGTTATCATACACGTCGTAAGAAACTGGATCCTCCAAGGGACAGATGATACTGAGGTTCTTGGAATCAAAGAGGAATGTTATCCTGTGCCTCATTTTCCATTTGAGAAAATGGAATCTGGTATCTTCCCCTTATATGTTACATAGTAAAATGATCATTAAATATCCTTTCATGTAGCAGAATGTGTTTTTCTTTGTATATATTAAGTAATTCCAGATTTGATTCTCATTAAGAAAAAACTTTTCATCTTATTTTCTTTTTATGGTAAAGTCTATCATGTATGTGTGTAGTATGATTAAGTATTTTTACATTACCAGCCAAACATTGTTAGTCATATAAATATGGTTCAGAGAAATGTCCATGGCTCTCCTTCTGAAGGAATGCTTTAAATTGCCTTTGAGAATAAATTCACTGGGTCAACTGAGAAAATGGAAAGTAGATGCTGTAGTATTATTGGTTTCTATAAAATAATTAGATTAATTACATTTTAATCAGTTCCTACTATCTTCCAGGTCTTTTCCATTCATTATTAAATTCTCAATAAAAATCTTTTGAAATAAGTGGCATTATCTCCATTTTACATTTAAAGTTAAATGACTTAGTAAGTAAATGACTAGTAAGTGGAAGGGGCAGGATCCAAACTGTCAGGCTCCAAGTGTTTTTTTTCATCTATTATTAAGAATATGCAATCCTAGAGATTATTCAACAAAGCATATTATATAATTCAGGGAATTTTTTTTTCTTTTTCTGGCTAACTTAAAAAATATGCTAGTTTTAGGATATATACAAAGAGCTTCAACTCTGTGATTAAAATATTTTATCATACCAGTGTTAAGAGAATGTTGATAGATTGATCTGTTGTTTCTGATCAATTTATATATGATTTTTAAAGATTTATTTATTTATTTGAGAGTCAGAGAGAGAGAGAGAGAGAGAGAGGTCTTCCATCCGATGGTTCATTCCCCAATTGGCTGCAGCGACCGGAACTGTGCCAGTCAGAAGCCAGGAGCCAGGAGCTTCTTCCGGGTTTCCCATGTAGGTACAGGGGCCCAAGGACTTGGGCCATCTTCTACTGCTTTCCCAGGCCATAGCAGAGAGCTGGATGGGAAGTGGAGCAGCCAGGACTCGAACTGGCATCCATATGGGATGCTGGCGCTTCAGGCCAGGGTGTTAAACTGCTGCGCCACAGTGCTGGCACCCCCTCCCTTTTTTTTTTAAGATAGCTTATATATGATTCTAATAACATGGCTGCCCCCTACAGTTTCTATTTAGGAGGTTTGGGCATCTTAAGAAAATGGAGAAGTGTATTATTCAATTTGTGTTATAAAATACTTGCAATATTTCTAGAATTGATGAGAAAAATACTTTTTCATTCAAAGTCTGTTGTTTAGTGGTGTTTTTCTAAATAAAGGAAATCCAGATGAAGGTTCAAGTAACCAATAAAATGTAAGAAATAGTGAATAAGAAAGAGTTCAGGAAATATAATGGTGACCTTCTGCTACCCAAAGGAAATGGTTTTAAGAATTTTATTTTTTTTTACTAGTATTAATTTTTTAGAAAGATCAAAGAAAAACCATTCATACAACTTGATAAACAAAAATATTACCATCTGTGTTGATTACATGTCCTTGAAAAATTTTTTCTAAGTTAATTTATTCAAAATTTTACAAAGATTGAGCTCTGTTGTAGAGATTGAAAGTGTACAAAACTAAACCAAAACAAAATGACGAAAGTTTTCCTCTAAGCACAAAGATCTACTAAATAGAGATGTTGCCTAAACTGCACACTCACATTGGTACTTTGTGTTTGTTTTTCTTTTTTTAAAGATTTTATTTATTTCTTTGAAAGACAGAGTTAGAGAGAGAGAGAGAGAGAGAGAGAGGAGAGGTCTTCCATCCGCTGGTTCACTCCCCAGATGGCCGCAACGGCTAGAGCTGCGCCAATCCAAAGCCAAGAGCCAGGAGCTTCCTCTGGGTCTCCCATGTGGGTGCAGGGGCTCAAGGACTTGGGCCATCTTCTACTGCTATCCCAGGCCATAGCAGAGAGCTGGATTGGAAGAGGAGCATCCGGGACTAGAACCAGCACCCATATGGGATGCCAGCGCTTCAGGCCAGGGCCTTAACCCACTGAGCCACAGTGCCAGTCCTATCATGTTGGTAATTTGGAGAAGTAACTTTAATTTTATTGTATTCGAAGTATAGATAGTTTTTTTTTTTTTTTTTAAGGTTTATTTATTTATTTGAAAGGCAGAGTTACAGAGAGGCAGAGAGAGAGAGAGATCTTCCATCCACTGGTTCACTCCCCAATTGGCCACCATGGCCAGAGCTGCACCAATCCAAAGCCAGGAGCCAGGAGCTTCTTCCAGGTCTCCCATGCAGATGCAGGGGCCCAAGCACTTGGACCATTTTCTGCTGCTTTGTCATGCCATAGCAGAGAGCTGGATTGGAAGTGGAGCAGCCAGAACTCGAACTGGCACCTATATGGGATGCTGACACTGCAGGCAGCGGCTTTACCTGCTATGCCATGGCACCAACCCCTAGATGGGTATTAATTTTGTTAAATAAGCATATTCTATCTCAGCATCTCACGTCATCACAAATGTGTGCAGTGTCAGTGTGGTGCACACAGCAGAGACATCAGCACAGGCATGTGCAGTGTCATTCCAGAGATAGGAGCCTATTATCCACCATCACCATTTTATGAAAGATCCACTTATTTAGCAGGTATCTAAAAATTATAAGAAGTCATATTATCCTTTATATTAGCGAACTTAACATCGTGAAAAAACCCATTGCCTAGTTCCTGTTCTCATGTTTCTATCAGTGGGATAGATGAACACATCCCAAATTGAGGGAAATAAAAAAAGCATTGTTGGTGAAACCACCAGAGGGCACTCTCACATAGGGTTCAATTTGAACATCCCTCACCCAAAGCTGGTGACTTCCCCCTACCCCCACCAATAATGGTATTTGAGAATAGCAGAGCATAACAATGAGAGTATGAGTGCTAGAATAAATTATCAGTGTTTGGCCTGGGCCAGGACAAGGCCAGGAGCCAGGAGCTTCTTCCAGGTCTCCCACTTGAGTGGCAGGGGCCCAAGCACTTGGGCTGTCTTCCCCTGCTTTGGTGCATTAGCAGGGAGCTGAATTGGAAGTGGAGCAGCCAGGTCTTGAACCTGTGCCCATATGGGATGCCGGTGTTGCAGACAAAGGCTTAACCACAATGCAGGCTCCAAGGGGTGCTCTTAAATTGTTTTAAAACAAAGAGAAGATTGGTTACTGGGGCTTATCACAGGAGTTGATGTTAGTTGGTATAGTGTGTCAGTCAAGTGCTCTGGCATTTCCAAGTTAGCTGTCCTTTCAGTTAGTAGCAAGTTGCAGTTTGGAAAGTCATCTGCAAAAGTTCTTTTTGTGTAGTGGTGGTAGTCTTGTAAGATTGTGATTCTGACAGAGTCTGTTGTGAGTTAACTCTCAAGAAATCATGGATAAGAACCCTTCCTTCACAACTTCTTGGCTCTATTTATGTTAGGTTTGACTCAAGGGACTGCATTTTGATTTTGACAATTTTCACAGTCCTCTCTCAAGGGAAAAGTCTAGTATTAGAGATGAATTCCCTAAACAGTCTTTTTCTTAGCATTTGTAGGTGGATAAACAATGTGTCTTCAAGGGAGTTTGTATCATATGATCATAAGGGCTGTGAGGCCAGCGCTGTGGCTCACTAGGCTAATCCTCCGCCTGTGGCGCCAGCATACCGGGTTCTAGTCCCGGTCAGGGTGCCGGATTCTGTCCCGGTCGCTCCTCTTCCAGTCCAGTTCTCTACTATGGCCCAGGAGTGCAGTGGAGGATGGCCCAGGTGCTTGGGCCCTGCACCCACATGGGAGACCAGGAGAAGCACCTGGCTCCTAGCCTCGTATCAGCGCGGCGCGCCGGCCGCAGCACGCCAGCCATAGCGGCCACTTGGGGGGTGAACCAACTGCAAAAGGAAGACCTTCCTCTCTGTCTCTCTCTTTCTCACTGTCCACTCTGCCTGTCAAATAAATAAATAAATAAATAGATAGATAAATAAGGGCTATGAGAATATCTTTGGCTAGGGGACACAACGATTTCTGAATGTTTGCTAATTTTAATGAAGGATGTTATTTCCCTCAGGGGGTAGTAGCTTTTTAAAGTGCTTAATTAGCAAGAATTTGGATGTTCCTAAGTTGAGAATGATTGGTAAACTGCATAACAGTAATGAAGTAAATCTTTGAGTTTTGAAAACATTATTCATTCTGTTGGTCCCTTCATCAAATATGTACAAGCTTCCTAGTACATGTCAGGAGGTCTGTTTTAGTTGACTGTTGGGAAAAAATGGTCCCTGATTAAGGACCATACTACACACTGAACTAATATCTAGTGAGCTATTTAATGTTTCTGATGACCTTGTTTTCCAACAAGGAAAGTAATTGTTATTATTTTTAAAGATTAGAAACTAGGGGCCAATGTTGTGACATAGCTGGTGGGACTGCTGCCTGCAACGCTGGGTTTATGTCCCAGCTGCTCCACTTCTGATCCAGCTCCCTGTTAATGTTCTGGGAAAGCAGCAAAAGATGGCCTAAGCCTCTGGGCCCCTGCCATCCATATGGGAGACCTGGATGAAGCTCCTGGCTGCTGGCTTTGGCTTCACCCAGCCTTGGCCACTGTGGCCATCTGGGGAGTGAACCAGCAGGTAGAAGATCTCTCTCTGTCTCTCCCTTTCTCTCTGTAAACTCTGACTTTCAAAATAAATAAATCTTAGTAACAAAAAAAAAAAAGTACAGCATTATAGTAGGGTGGAATAGAAACTTTCAATTTAGTCAGCTACTCTAAATATTGTATATGTCCCATTTAAAAGAATATAAATTGAAAATGAATGTCAGGTTCTAGCTTAAATTTCACTTCCAAGAGGCCTATTATTACAGTTTGTTTCCTTTGCAGCACATTCCCATAATGTTTCCTCTACCTTCCCCAAAACATTCTTCATGTGTCAGCTAAAATTTCACTCCTTTAGAGGAGCTACTAGATTAGGTTAGTGGTTGTATGGAACACTGTCTCTTTACAACACTTATGGTATGAAATTACTCATTTTTTATGTGACTTTGATAAATGTCCGTTTCTCCTACTGTACTATAAATGCATGAGTTGCAAAGAACCTGTCTGTGTGATGATTTTGTAAAAGAAATTGCTTTAGGATTTAACTTAAGGATTGCATGAATGGGATGGGGAGAATGTGAAACTCCTAAAATGGTGTAGAATTTTGAGAATATGTGTGTGCTTTCTGGAGGTAGAGTCTGTAGTTTGTCAGCAACGCATTAAATTCTGTCATATCATGCCCTGGTTCTATTTGCCTGCAACCAAGCACATAATAAGATTAGAACTGAATGGTAGTGATATGTGAAACAGCAGCTTCTACTTATTCTGACAGGCATATTTAATTAGATTTGAAGCATTTTTTTAAAGATTTTTTTAATTTATTTGAGAGGTACAGTTACAGACAATGAGAGGGAAAGACAGAGAGAAAGGTCTTCCATCCACTGGTTCACTTGCCAAATGGCCACAATGACCAGAGCTGATCTGATCTGAATTCAGGAGCCAGGAGCTTCTTCTGGGTCTCCCACGTGGGTGCAGGGCCCCAAATGCTTGGGCCATCTTCTACTGCTTTCCCAAGCCATAGCAGAGAGCTGAATCAGAAGAAGAGCAGCTGGGACTAGAACCATTGTCCATATGGGATGCTGGCACTGCAGATGGAGGATAAACCCACTGAGCCATAGCGCCGGCCCCAGATTCCAAGCCTTTTTTTTTTTTTTTTTAAGATTTTATTTATTTTATTTGAGGGGTAGAGTTACAGACAGTGAGAGGGAGAGACAGAGAGAAAGGTCTTCCTTCCTTCCAAATGGCTGCAGCGGCTGGAGCTGCACTGATCAAGAGCCAGGTGCTTCTTCCTGGTCTCCCACATGGGGTGCAGGGGCCCAAGGACTTGGGCCATCTTCTGCTGCTTTCTCAGGCCACAACAGAGAGCTGGACTTGAAGAGGGGCAGCCGGAACTAGAACTGGCGCCCATATGGGATTCTGGCGCCGCAGGTGGAGGATTAACCTACTGTACCATGGCACCGCCCCCCCCCCTTTTTTAATAAAGATTTATTTATTTATTTGAATGACAAAGTTACAGAGAGGCAGAGGCAGAGAGAGCGAGAGACATCTTCTATCTGCTGGTTCACGCCCCAGTTGGCTGCAATGGCTGGAGCTGAGCTGATCTAAAGCCAGGAGGCAGGAGCTTCTTCCAGGTCTCACATGCTGGTGCAGGACCCAAGCACTTGGGCCATCTTCTACTACTTTCTCAGACCATAGTAGAGAGCTGGATCGGAAGTGGAGCAGCCGGGACTCAAACTGGCACCCATATGGGATGCCAGCACTGCAGGCGGCAGCTTTACCTGTATGCCACAGTGCCAGCCCCAGATTCCAAGCATTTTTAAGGAAAAAAGATAGCACATAACATGCCTTTGTTTTGAATGGACCTGGCTGCTTCATGCAACCCCTGCTCAAGGAATACTTTCTACTTTCTCGTGTATATTTTTTGATTTATAGACAATAAATAGATAAATATCAACCTACAAAAACTAGTAACGCAAACTTCTATTTGCTGAAAGAATAAATTTTTATTGCTTTTAGGCAAAAAGAATTATTCCTCGTATTTTTCATGAGAAAGTCAAAATAACTTGCCAATATTCTTTTTAAAAAATTTTTGTTTTTCTTTTTTTTATTTGTTTGAAAGAAACAGAGACAGAAAGAGACAGATTTTCCATTTTCTAGTTCACTTCTCAAGTGCCTGCAACATCCAGGGCTGGGCCAAGCCAAAGCTGGGAGTTCAAAACAATCTGGGTCTCCCCTGAGGCTGACAGGACCCAACTGTTTGAGCTTTCACCTGCTGCTCTCCAGGAGGTGCATTAACAGGAAGCTGGAATTGGGAATGGAAGGCACTCTGGTATGGGATATGGACATCCCACCTTGCATCTTTACCACTGCACCAGTCACCAGACATAGTTGTTCTAAAAATATGCTAATGTCAAAGAAAGATTTTCCCAATTGAGCTCAGTCAGCCATTCGCTACTATTTTCTAATGCGCTGTTCAACCTTCTGAAAGTGAATATTTTAAATGCACTGGGAAGAAATGCACAGGAAGAATATATGATGTGCTTTCTTATTTTGTACAAGGGCATTTATTTTGATTTAGTAATACAACCTCATGTTTGTATAGCATTCTCCTGCAGGAAGCCTAGAATGCTTCACAATCATGATTGCCTGACTTCTAGTAATGTTGCTTATATAGATGAGCTCTTCTTTTTATTTATTTGTTTGTTTGTTTTATGTGAAAGAGAGACAGCTATCCCATTCACTGGTTCACTTGCAAAATGCTCACAAAATTCTTGAACATTTAGCAGTGGATCTCACAAGTTAATGGGAACCAGCTCCAGCATTCTACTGAATGGACCTATAAAATCTTAAATTTACTACTAAAACATCAGACCAGTTACCTAACAGAGACATTTTACCTAATTTTCTGATTACTATATCCCGAGAGAAATAAATTGCTCCTTACTTCTCAGCTTCAGTGTTTATTTTCTGTTTCTTTTAAGAATGTAAGAACTTGTTAAAGTGTTTTAAACTACTTGGAGGGTTCTGTCTCCTAAGGGAACGCTGGATGAATTCTTGAGTGTCAGTTATCTATTACCAAGTAACAAATTATTGGCTTACAACAACAAACTTTTATTTAGTTCACAGTTCTGGATAATTCTAATCAAGGTCAGGCTGAACTGATTGTATGACAGGGCTTGGCCAGGCATCTGAGGTCATTAGTTGGCTGGCTGTTCCTGGATGGCATCACCCAAATGTCTGGTGATTGAGTGACCATCAGCTGGGGAAATAAAAAGGGGAACTTTGTGACTCATCCAGCAAGGCAGGCCTGGCTTATTCACATGGCTTCAGGGTTCCAAAGGTACAAGATTGGAAGCCCCAAGGCCTCTTGAGACCTAGTCTCAGAAGTGGTATAACAATCAGTTCCACAAGGCCATCCCTGATTTAAGGGAGGGAGGGTGAGGTAGACTCTACCTCTTGAAGGCAGAAACAGCCAATACTGTGGCCATTACCAAAGCTTGATTAGTTTATCTATGGATTTATGTTGTCATATGTGTGGAAGAGAGATGAAGGCACAGGATATGTTTGGTTCTTAGAAACTGATTGGAGGGTGCTGGTGTTGTAGCCTAGCGGGTTAATCCGCCGCCTGTGAGGCCAGCATCCCATATGGGCGCCAGTTTGAGTGCTGGCTGCTCTACTTCTGATCAGGCTCCCTGCTAATGCACCTGGGAAAGCAGTGGGAGGTGGCCCAACCCACATGGGAGACCCATGCTGAAGTTCCTGGCTTGTGGCTTCATCCTGGCCCTGTCCAGGCTGTTTTGGCCATTTGGGGAGTGAGCTAGTGAATGGAAGATCTCTCTTCCTCTCTATAACTCTGCCTTTCAAATAAATAAATCTGTTTGTTTTTTTTTTTTTTATTTTTAAGAAACTGATTGGAATTTTCTTTCCCAATGTCCAAAGGAAATGCATAACTTTTTCTGCCAGACCATCTCTACCTGAACAATCTTTCATTGATGAGCTCAAAAACTGATCATTTCCTTATCAATTCAAACCACATATTTTAACACTGTCTGTTTCCACACACAGTACAATAGTCCTTCCTTTGGTTTCAGTTTCTTTGGTTTCAATTACGTGTGGTCACCTATGGTCTGAAAATACCAAATAGAACGTTTCAGAAATAAGCAATTCATAAGTTTTAAATTGCACATTGTTTGGAATGGTGTGGTGAAATCTGCAATCGTGAGGCTCAGTGAGGCTCAGTCCTGCTGGAACATTCCTTTGTCCCAGGTAACCACACCTTACGCTGCCTGCCAGGGATAGTCCTGTTATCATACTCCCCCAGAATATTAGTGCTTGCATCCCAGTAGCCCTTGTTTTGCATTACAATGGCCTCAAAGTACAAGAGAAGTGAAGCTGGCAATTCAGATGTGCCAAAGGGAAACAGTAAAGTGTTTGTTTTAAGAGAAAAGGTGAAAGTTCTTACCTTAATAAGGAAAGAAAATAAAATGTGATGTGGTTGCTCAGATCTGCCTTAAGAAGCAATCTTCTAGGTGTGAAATTGTGAGGCAGGAAAAGGAAATTTGAGCTAGTTTTGCTGTCACACCTCCTACTGCAAAAGTTATGGCTATAGTGTGTGATAAGATGGGAAAGGCATTAAATGATAGGGCTTGGTATTATCTGCAGTTTCAAGCATCCACTGGGAGTCTTGGAGCATATCTCTGTGGATTGCAGGAGATGACTATAGTTAGCTAAAGGTGGGGAGGAAGTGGAAGAGAACTAAAAAACAAGGCAGTACTGCTTGCTTAGCCATTAATTTTCCAAAGAGGAAAATTAATGATCAATTGGTAAATTGGGTACCAAAAGAAGCAGTCACTGCAGATTAGATTAGTTGTGGAAATTTGTTTTATAGAGAACCACGTTTTAATTCCACTTTATTGAGGTATAATTTACTTAGAATAAAATGCACACATTATAACTGTATAGTTTGATAAATTTTGACAAATGTATATACCCATATAACCTCCACCACAGTCAATATATAGTATTTTATCATCCTAAAATGTTGTCTTATGCCTCTTTACTGTCAGTTCTCCCCAACTCCCAACCTTAGACAACCACCAATTTGCTTTCTGTCATTATCAATTAGGTTTCATTTTTCTAGAATTTCATAAAAAGAGAATTATAGAGTATGTACTATGCTTGGCTATTTTCAGTTAGCACAATGCTTCTGATTCATTTATGGTGTTGTATATATTAGTAGTTATTTGCTTTTTTGATTTTAGAGATATATTTATTTATTTGAAAGGCAGAGTGACAGAGAGAAAGGGGAAAGAGAAAGGGATATCTTCCATTGCTGGTTTACTCCCCAGATGACCACATTGGCCAGGGTGAGTCCAGGACGAAGCTAGGAACCCGGAGCTCCATCCAGGCCTTCCGTGTGGGTGGCAGAGGCCCAAGTAATTGGACCATCTTCTGCTGCTTTCTCAGGCACATTAGCAGGGAGCTGGATCAGAAGCATAGTAGCCAGGACTTGAACCAGTGCTCTCATATAGGATGCTGGCATCGCACGAAGTGGCTTAACCCGCCGCACTACAATGCTGTTCTGGTTCTTTGCTTTCTTTGCTACGTAATATTATTTGTATGAACAAATCACTGATTATTCATCTGTTCACCCGTTGATGGACTTTTGTGTTTCCTTGGACTTTATGAATAAAGCAACTGTGAATGTTTCTGTACATTTTTTGTGTGGACGTTTCATTTATCTTGGATAGGAGTTGAATTGTTGGATTGTATAAGTATGTTTAACTTTGCAAGAAACTGTCAAACAGTTTTCCAAAGTGCTTGTAGAATTTTATATTCTCACTGCTGTGAATGAAAATTTTAGTTGTTTGATATTCTTCCTACATGTCACATTACCAGTAATTTTAGTTTCGACTATTTTAGTGCATTTATAAGTACTATCTTACGGTTTTACTTTGCATTTCTCTGATGACCATTAATGTTGAGTTTCTGTTGATGTACTTTTTGGCCACTTGCCTATCTTTTTATTTTTTTAAAGATTTATTTATTTATTTGAAAGGCAGAGTTACAAAGAGAGAAAGGGAGATAGAGAGAGAAAAATCTTCCATCTGTTGGTTCACTCCCCATATGACTACAACAACTGGGGCTGAGCCAGGCTGAAGCCAGGAGCCGGATGCTGGTGGTGCTGGTGGCCAAGGGCTTGGATCGTCTTCCACTGCTTTCCCAGGCACATTAGCAAGGAGTTGGATTGGAAGTGAAGCAGCCGGGACTCAAACTGGTACCCGTATGGGTTGCTGGCATTGCAGGTGGCAGCTTAACCCATTATACCATAGTGCTGGCCCCCACTTGTATATCTTTTTAAAAATAATACTTATTTTTATTTGAGACACCACAGAGGTCAGGGGAGGGGAGAGTGAACAAGCTCTATCTGCTGGTTCACTCCCCAAAAGCTTGCAAATGGCCCGGGCTGGACCAGGTTGAATCCAGGAGCCAGGAACTCAATCCAAGTCTGCCATATTGGGGCGAGGGGAGGCAAGAACCCAATTACTTGAACTATTGTCTGCTACTAAAACTAATAATATTTGAGTATTGGGTTCAAATCCTGGGTCCACTTCTGATTCCAGTTTCCTGCTAATACCTACTCTGGGAGACAGCAGGTGATGGCTCAATGGGTTCCTGCCATTCACTCTGTTAATTTATCACAACATACAACAACTTGAAATATTCAGGAAGACCAACTCACAGAATGAATAGAACTAATGAAGTATGTTCCTTGCAACCTGTTTGATGTACCTGAATGTGTAGATATTACTAATGTGGCAGTTTTTTTAAAAAAGCCATCTATTTATTTGAAAGTTATACACACACACACACACACACACACACACACACAGCGGGGTGGGGGGATTCCACCCTGCGGTTCACTCCCCAGGTGGCCACAATGGTCAGGCTGAAATCAGGAGCCAGGAGCTTCATCTGGGTCTCCCACATGGGTATCAGGGGTCCAAGCACTTGGGCCATCATCTGCTTTTTCTGAAGCCATTTACAGGGAGCTGGATTGGAAGTGGAGCAACTCGAGCGCTGACATCACAGGCAGTGGCTTTAGCCACTATGCCAGCCCCAATACAGCAGTTCTTTTAGTTTATATACTATTTGGATATGATAGTAACAGGAAGGAAGAATTCCTTCAGCTTCATTGCTAACAAACATAATTAACTGCACAACAGAAAACCATGAAAATTACATTGTCAATAAACAGGGTTTGAATTTTTGTGTAATATAAATGAATATATACCTGCAATGATAAGAAGGCCTTCTAGAGTAGTTACCTAAATGAAAGAGCATGTCAAGAATATAAACCAGGCCGGCGCCGCGGCTCACTAGGCTAATCCTCCGCCTAGCGGCGCCGGCACACCGGGTTCTAGTCCCGGTCGGGGCGCCGGATTCTGTCCCGGTTGCCCCCCTTCCAGGCCAGCCCTCTGCTGTGGCCAGGGAGTGCAGTGGAGGATGGCCCAGGTGCTTGGGCCCTGCACCCCATGGGAGACCAGGAAAAAGCACCTGGCTCCTGGCTCCTGCCATCGGATCAGCGCGGTGCGCCGGCCGCAGCGCGCCAGCCGCGGCGGCCATTGGAGGGTGAACCAACGGCAAAGGAAGACCTTTCTCTCTGTCTCTCTCTCTCTCACTGTCCACTCTGCCTGTCAAAAAAAAAAAAAAAAAAAAAAAAAAAAAGAATATAAACCAGCAGAGCGATTCTTTGATGATGTCTTGGTACATGAAGCATATTGACTAAACAGTGTGCTTAATGCCTTAGTAAAGGTGATAAACCCTGCAAAGGCTAATGCAATACATTTGAGATTATTCTCTTTATTATTTGATAAATTGGAAGACAATCATCAGCAGATTGCCTGCTGAGACACATTACAGAGGGTCCAAGTTCTGCTGAGCATGTTGGAACATTCAGTATCATTGCAAGAAGCCAGAGTAGTCCTAGCTTTTAAAAGCATGTAGTTTGGCCAGCTAGAGTACTAATTTGTCTGACATCTTCAAAATCTTAACATTCAGAATTGTTCCATGCATGGGAGGAATGTAGCATGTATTTCAAAGGCAGATAAAATGGAAGGGCAAAATCAGAATCTAGAAGCTTGAAGAACAGAGTTTCTTTAGATTGTTAGTACATCTTCTATGATAATAACAGCCATTGTCAGTGAAGGTAATGATTAGCTCGCAGTTGCATATCTGCAAAAAGTTATTATCCGGGTTGGGCATCGTGGTGTATCCAGGATCAAGTCCTGCCTCTGCTCCTGATCCACCTTTCTGCTGCTACATAGCCTGGGAGGCAGCAAGATGGCTCAAGTACTTGTGTCTGTGCTGCCCACATGGGAGATCCAGATGGAGTTCCTGGCTCCTGGCTATGGCCTGGCCTGGCCCTGACTGTTATGGACATTTGGAGAATGGACCAGCAGATGGAAGACCTCTCCTTCTCTCTCTCTGCCTTTCATAAACTTTTTTTTTTTTAAAGATTTTATTTATTTATTTGAGAGGTAGAGTTACAGGCAGTGAGAGGGAGAGTGAAAGGTCTTCCATCCACTGGTTCACTCCCCAAATGGCCGCAATGGCCAGAGCTGCGCCAATCCAAAGCCAGGAGCCAGGAGCTTCTTTCGGGTCTCCCACATGGGTGCAGGGGCCCAAGGACTTGGGCCATCTTCTACTGCTTTCCCAGGCCATAACAGAGAGCTGGATCGGAAGAGGAGCAGCCGGGTCTTGAACCAGTGCCCATATGGGACAACAGCACCACAGGCAGAGGATTAACATACTGAGCCACAGTGCCGGCCCTCATAAACTTTTTAAAAAGTTAACATGAGGGGCCAATGTTGTGGCACAGCAGGTTAAACCACAACCTGCCATGCTGGCATTCCATATGAGTGACGTTCAAGTCCTGGATGCTCCACTTCTGATCCATGTCCATGCTAATACACATGGGAAGGCGCAGAGGACAGGCTGAATGCTTGGGCCCCTACTACCCACATGGGAGACCCAGAGTAAGTTCAGCCTCCTCTTTTTGGCCTGGCTTAGCCTCAAGCTGTTGTGATCATCTGGGAATTGAACCAGGAAGAAAGATCTCTTTCGGTCTCTCCCTCTGATTCTGTCATTCTTCCTTTCAAATAAATAAACCTTTTTTTCAATTAACTTTTATTCCCCACCCCCAAGAAACCTTTTGCAAACTTCATGCATTTCATAAGTATAACTTTAGGAATATGGTGATTGTTCCCACTGTACTGCCCTCCCACCCACTCTCCCACACCTCCTCCTTCTTCCTCTCCCATTCCCAGTTCCATTCTTTACTAAGATCCATTTTTTTATTAACTTTATACACTCTATACTAAGTATAGAGTTCAACAATTTGCACAAAAAAAAAAAAAAAAAAACTTCCTCAACAGTGGAGACAAGAGCTGTTCAAAGTTATTGCATCTCAAAGTTAATTTCACTTTTTTTTTAGAAAATTAATTTTAAAGAAGCACCCAAGAATGATACATCTTTTGTGAGTACTTAGACATAATTATAATACAGCTCTTTGAGGCAGAGATCCTGCATAGGAAGTTAGTGCACAGTGACTCTTGTTGGTAATTTAATAGTTAACACACTTTGTATGATGTCAGTGATCACCTGAGGCTCTTGACATTTGATAGGATGCGTTGAATTTTTTTTAAGAATTTATTTATCTGAAAGGCAGAATTTATAGCAAGAGAAGGAAAGAGAGAGAGAAACAGAGAGAAATCTTCCATCTGCTGTGTCACTCCCCCAAATGGCTGCAACAGCTGGGACTGAGCCAGGCCAAAGCCAAGAGCTTCTTCCCAGTCTCCCATGTAGGTACAAGAGCCCAAGCATTTGGTCCATCTTCTGCCGCTTTCTTAGGCACTTTAGCAGAGAGCTGTATCGGAAGTGGAGCAGCCAGGACTAGAACTGGCACCCATATGAGTTGCCAGCACTACAGGTGGGAGCTTTACCCACTAGCCAAATATCCGGCCCCAACAGGCTTTTTATTAATCATTCTTTTCTGTTTCTGTCTTATGTCTGTTCTAATTCCATTTATTTAGATTTAATTTTATGTCTGTTAAATAAGATGATAAAAGTTGAGGACAGTGTTTATTTTCATTCTACTAATTTAGTTCTATTTTAATGTATAAAAGTGTTGGGTTGGGGCTGGTGCTTTGGCACAGTAGGTTAATCTTCCACCTGCGGCATTGGCATCCCATATGGGCACCAGTTTGAGTCCCAGCTGCTTCTCTTCCAATCCAGCTATCTGCTATGGTCTGGGAAAGCAGTGGAAGATGGCCCAAGTGCTTGGGCTCCCGCAGCTGCGTAGGAGACCCAGAAGAAGCTCCTGGCTCCTGGCTGTGGATCAGCCCAGCTCTGTCCATTGTGGCCATCTAGGGAGTGAAACAGTGGATAGAAGACCTTTCTCTCTGTCTCTCCCTCCATCTCACTGTCTGTAACTGTACCTCTCAAATAAATAAATAAATAAAATCTTTAAAAAAATATGTATTGGGTTGCCAGTGGGTTACAAGACTGTCCATTCATCACAGGTAGTTTGATAACATCATAAAATAGTGTGATACTTTGGCTTGAACCCTTCTATTAACTCAGAGCTCATTCTCTTTCTATGAAACTCACTCCATTATCAAACAGTTTTATTAGAATGTGTTTCCATATACTGAGTTGAAATAAGTATTCCTGTGGTTTGTAATCCTCAGACTTGACCCTGTTCCTAAATTATATAAAATAAATCTACTCCCTCCTACATAGAGCAGCTCTGTGGGTACTTGAGAATACCTGTCATATCCCTTTTTACTTTTCTTCTAGCTATATTTTCAGATTATTCATGTGACATGTTTCAAAAGAACCTTGCCTGTCCTGGTTGCCCTTCTCTGAACACATTCTTCTAATACCTTTCTTAAAATGTGTGACCCAGAATGGAACATAATTTTCTTGTTCTGGATAATATACTTCTACTAATAGTACCAATAATGCATTAAATTTTTTAGAAGTCATGTCATATCACTGAGTTGATTCTCACTGAGTCATAATAGCCAAATGGTCTCCAAATTCATCTGAGTATACAAATACACTCTCCATACTTCTTGATTCCTTATAGGGAGAAAAGAAAAAAGTTTATCACCAACCTCACTGATTTTTAATTTTACCATTGAAATATTAGCAACATAGCTGGTAATGTAACCAGAGGTCCGTAGCAGGGGATGATGTATTTAGAAACTGGCTCAAGGGTAGGGAGTGGAGCATGGACAGGAACAGAAGTGAAATGGAATGCTGGGCACACTGTTTAGTGACTGATGCAGTCATTCTCATGACAAATGATGATGGCCTGGATTAGGGAAGTAGAAAGGTGATGAAGAGAAAGGGACAGATTCCAGAGATAACAAGAAGTAAAATTAATGGACTTGGTAGGTGATGACTGAGAGTGATTGATGAGAAAGGGGGAGAAAAGTAGCTCTTGACATCAAAAGCTGACCTGGCATTTCACAGCTAGGCCATGTGGTTTTCCTATGGAACATAAACAGCTCACTGATTACCAACATCAAGCAAGATCTCTGTGGACATTAATAAATGAAACAGAACAAGTCTACTTCATAATTTTGTGTAAGAACAGGCAAAAACACAAGTCAGTGTACCACCCACAAAATACCAGAGTCCCTCTCTCTCAGCTAAAATGAATAACAGGTACTGCTGTGCCAATTTCAGTTTTGTCCTGGCTCTGGTTTACCTTCCCTGTAGATAAGACCAGTTGAAATACTCAACCATAAAACCCCCTGCTTTCTGACAGCATCCAGTCTACAGCACACCCCAGCTTCCTTAGACTCTCTCCCACATAACCCCACCAAATCCCAAATCCTGTAACAAGTTCTTCAAAACACTCTCTTACTGTTATGGCTTGAATAGGATTTGGCTCCCCAAACTCATGCAGACGTTTAAACTCAGCCTTAGTTCATGGTTAATGGATTAACATTAATGGTTGATGGATTAAGGGTGGAGATTGGACCTATGTATGGCAACTGTGAAGGTGGGCCTAGAGGGAGAACTTTTAAGTTGTTAGGGGTTTGCCCTTGGAAAGTAATTCGTAAGCTGGCATGCTTCTTGTCTTGCTCTGCTTCGTGGCTTGCCACGTGATCCTCCCTTTGTGAGTGTTCTGCTGTTGCCATCTTCTAGGCTCACTGATGCCTAAACCGATGGGACTGCCTGATCCTGGTCTGTGAACCCCCAAGCCTGTAAGCTGAAATCAGCCTTCTTCCTTTCTAGGTAGCTCATCTCAGTACTTTGGTTAAAGTAATGAAAAGCTGACTAATCCACTATGGCACTCCATGGTTCTCTATGTTGTATTCTCCTTTGCTGCAGTAAGTAGTAAACTCAAGGTGTTCAGCTAGAGGTGTGTTCCTGGTAATCTTTGGTTTAAAGGCATTGAATAAGAATCATTTCAGAGGGCAGGCATTGTAACCACCACCAGCAACATTGGTATCCCATATCAGAGCACCAGTTCGAGTCCAGGCTGTTCTGCTTCCAGTCCAGCTCCCTGCTAATGCACTTAGGAAAGCAGTTGATAATGACCTGAGTCATGGGCTTGGGCCCATGCCACTCAAATGGGAGACCCAGATGGAGTTTTAGGCTCCTTATTTCAGACCAGCCCAGCCCTGGCTATTGTGGCCACTTAGGGAATAAACCAATAGATGGAAAAATCTCTGTTTCTCTCTTTCACTCTCCCTCTCTCATTCTGCCTTTCAAACTCTTTTTGTAAAAAAAAAAAAAATTTCAGCATTTCTTGCCTAGACAGTCACATTTGGTGATACTAGTAATAAAAATAAATAATACAGGGGCTGGCGCTGTGGCACAGGGTTAACATCCTGGCCTGAAGCGCCAGCATCCCATATAGGCCCCAGCTTGAGACCCAGCTGCTCTACTTCCGATCCAGCTCTCTGCTATGGCCTAGGATAGCAGTAGAAGATGGCCCAAGTCCTTGGGCCCCTGCACCCACATGGGAGACCTGGAAGAAGCTCCTGACTCCTGGCTTTGGATCGGCACAGTTCCGGCTGTTGCGGCCAATTGGGGAGTGGACCAGTGGATGGAAGACCTCTCTCTCTCTCTCTGTAAATATGACTTTCAAATAAATAAATAAATTTAAAAAATAAATAAATAAATAATACAGAGGAAAATAAGAAAATGCCCTCATATTTTAATGTTATCTTTGAGATATCATTGGGTTAAATCAAGTGAAGGTATCCAAGAGGCAGATAGATAATAGATATATGGTTCTGGAGTTTAAGAGAGATGTCTCTGCTGAATCCATCTTACCTTCCTTCCTTCCTTCCTTCCTTCTTAGTGTATCTATAATCTATTTGTCCCCACACATAAATACATATTGAGAACCACTCTTTATATAATGCTGGAAGCTGTGGGATTAGCTAACGCTGCCCAGAGGGAGTCAAATGAGTGAAGACAAGGAGGCTACAGACAGGAAACCAGGGAACATCCATTGTACTTATGAGATGGGCAGGAAATGAGACACCCAGAAACGATTCTTAGAAGGAGCTGCTCAAGAAAGAGTCAGAAGTAGAAGACCAGCAGTTAGAGGAGAGTTTCAAGGAGGAAGTTATATGCTGCCCAGAAGACAAGTAAGCTGTTTGACATGTCCCCATCACTTGGAGCACCTCTTTGCTTTCCAGCACAATAAGATGTTATAGGCTCCTTCTGTACTTCCCTGTCCCATCTCTGAAACAGCCATTTTTCTATCAAGTCCAACTTCTTTTTAGTGGAAAATGTTATTTAGAAATGAAGGTCTGGGATACTTCTTTTTTTTTCTTTTTATTATTTAATAAATGTGAATTTACAAAGTGCAACTTTTGTATTGTTGTGGCTTCCCCCCACAACCTCCCTCCCTCCCTCGGCCCTCCCCTCTCCCACTCCCTCTCCCATCCCGTCCTTCATCGAGTTTCATTTTCAATTACCTTCATATACACTAAGCAAGGATTTCAACAGGCTGCACTCACACAACCGCACAAGGTATAGGGTATTATTTGACTAGTAGTGTTGCTTTTAAGTTTCATAGTAAAACACGTTAAGGACAGAGATCCTACGTGGGGAGCCTGTACCCAATGACTCCCGTTGTTGATTTAACAATTGGCACTCTTATTTATGGCGTCAGCAATCACCCGAGGCTCTCACCATGAGCTGTCTAGGCTATGGAAGCCCCTTGAGTTCACCAATTCTGAACTTGTTTAGTCAAGGCCGTATCACAGTGGAGGTTCCTTCCTCCCTTCGGAGAAAGGCGCCTCCCTCCTTGATGGCCTGTTCCTTCCGCTGGGGTCTTGTTCACCAAGATCTTTCATTTAGGTTGTTTTTGTCACCGTGTCGTGGCTTTCCATGCCTGTGAGACGCTCATGGGCCTTTTAGCCAGATCTGAATGCCCCAAGGGTTGATTCTGAGGCCTGAGTGCTGTTTTGGGCGTTTGTCATTCTATGAGTCTGCTGTGTGTCCTGCTTCCCCGCAGGATCATTCTCTCCCTTTTAATTCTATCCTTCATTATTTGCTTACACTGGTCTTGTTTGTAAAATCTCTTCAACGCTTACCCTATCTTTTTTGATTGGTTGTGTACTTATACTTATCACTTTACCAAGTGCGCTGGCATTGGTACATGCCTCCTTGATAAGACTGAGTTGAAATCCCCTGGCACATTTCTAGTTCCACCATTGGAGGTAAGTCTGAGTGAGCATGTGCCGAGCTATATATCTCCTCCCTCTCTTATTCCCACTCCGATGTTTAACAGAGATCACTTTTCTGTTAATTTTTAAACACCTAAGAATGATTGTGCATTGATTACAGAGTTCAACCAGTGGTATTAAGTAGAACAAACTGAGCAACAAAAACAACAACAACAACAAAATACTAAAAGAAATAAAATAGTAAGTTGTTCCTCAACAGTCTAGACAAGGGCTGATCACGTCATTGTCTCTCATAGTGTCCATTTCACTTCAATGGGTATCATTTTAGATGCTCATTTGGTTGCCATCGATAAGGGAGAACATATGATATTTGTCCCTTTTGGACTGGCTTATTTCACTCAGCATGATATTTTCTAGCTTCCTCCATTTTGTTGTAAATGCCCGGATTTCATTGGTTTTTACTGCTGTATAGTGTTCCATAGAGTACATATCCCATAGTTTCTTTATCCGGTCATCCGTTGATGGACATTTAGGTTGATTCCATGTCTTAGCTATTGTGAATTGAGCTGCAATAAATATTGAGGTGCAACTGGCTCTTTTTTTTCCCCTTTAATTCCATTTGGGTAAATTCCAAGGAGTGGGATGGCTGGGTCCTGTGGTAGTGCTACATTCAGGTTTCTGAGCCAAACTGTCTTCCATAGTGGCTTTACCAGTTTGCATTCCCACCAACAGCGGATTAGTGTCCCTTTTTCCCCACATCCTTGCCAGCATCTGTTGTTGGTTGATTTCTGTATGTAAGCCAATCTAACCGGAGTGAGGTGAAACCTCATTGTGGTTTTGATCTGCATTTACCTGATGCCTAGGGATCCTGAGCATTTTTTCATGTGTTTGTTGGCCATTTGTATTTCCTCTTTTGAAAAATGTCTGTTAAGGTCCTTGGCCCATCTTTTTATTGGGTTGTTTTGATTCTGTGGTGTTTCTTGATCATTTGATAGATTCTAATTGTTAATCCTTTATCTGTTGTGTAGTTTGCGAATAACGTCTCCCATTCTGTTGGTTACCTCTTCACTTTCCTGACTGTTTCCTTTGCTGTAAAGAAACTCTTCAATTTGAGGTAACCCTCAAATTGTTTATTTTATCTTTGATTACCCATGCCTCTGGGGTCTTCTCCAGGAATTCTTCGCCTATTCCAATATCTTGGAGGGTTTCCCCTATGCTCTCAATTAGTTTCATGGTGTCGTGGCGCATCTCTAGTTCTTTGATCCATGTTGAGTGGATTTTTGTATAAGGTGTAAGGTAGGGGTCTTGCTTCATACTTCGACATGTGGACATCCAGTTTTCCCAGCACCATTTGTTGAAGAGGCTGTCCTTGTTCCAGGGGTTGGTTTTAGGTCCTTTGTAGAATATGAGGTGGTTATAGATGTTTAGATTGATCTCCAGTGTTTCTATTCTGTTCCATTGGTCTATCAATCTGTTTTTGTACCAGTACCAGGCTGATTTGATTATAACTGCCTTGTAGTATGTCTTGAAGTCTATCAAAACCTGTGGGACACAGCAAAAGCAGTGCTAAGAGGAAAGTTTATAGCAATTGGTGCCTACATCAAGAAGCTGGAAAGGAACCAAACAAATGAACTCTCCATGCACCTCAAGGATTTAGAAAAACAGCAGCAAATCAAGCCCAAACCCAGCAGGAGGAAAGAAATACTAAAGAGAAGAAATAAACAGAATTGAAACCAAAAAAAAAAAAAAATCAACAAAACCAGGAGCTGGTTCTTTGAAAAAATAAACAAAATCGACACACTATTGGCCCAACTAACCAAAAAAAGGAGAGAGAAGACCCAAATCTGTAAAATCAAAGATAGTAATGGAAATGTAACAACAGACACAACAGAAATAAAAAGAATCACCAGATTCCACTACAAAGAGATGTATGCTAACAAATTGGGGAACCTGGAAGAAATGGATAGATTCCTGGACACATACAACCTTCCTAAACTGAGCCCTGAAGATATAGAAAATCTAAACAGACCCATAACCATGGAAGAAATTGAATCAGTAATAAACGCACTACCGAAAAAGAAGAGCCCAGGACCGGATGGCTTCACTGCTGAATTTTACCAGACATTTAAAGAACAACTAACCCCAGTTCTCAAATTATTCAAAACAATTGAAAGGGAGGGAATCGGCCGGCGCCGCGGCTCACTAGGCTAATCCTCCGCCTTGCGGCGCTGGCACACCGGGTTCTAGTCCCAGTCGGGGCACCGGATTCTGTCCTGGTTGCCCCTCTTCCAGGCCAGCTCTCTGCTGTGGCCAGGGAGTGCAGTGGAGGATGGCCCAAGTCCTTGGGCCCTGCACCCCATGAGAGACCAGGATAAGTACCTGGCTCCTGCCATCAGATCAGTGCGGTGTGCCAGCAGCAGCGCGCCGGCCGTGGCGGCCACTGGAGGGTGAACCAACGGCAAAAAGGAAGACCTTTCTCTCTGTCTCTCTCTCTCACTGTCCACTCTGCCTGTCAAAAAAATAAAAAGGAAAAAAAAAAGAAAGGGAGGGAATCCTCCCAAATTCTTTCTATGAAGCCAATATCACCTTAATTCCTAAGCCTGGAAAAGACACAACAGAGAAAGAAAACTACAGACCTATCTCCCTGATGAACATAGATGCAAAAATACTCAACAAAATTCTGGCAAACCGAATCCAACTGCACATCAGAAAGATCATTCACCCGGACCAAGTGGGAAACTTCTTACTTCACTTAAGAAACTTGTCTGGGGCCGGTGCTGTGGCTCACTTGGTTAATCCTCCGCCTGCGGTGCCAGCATCCCATATGGGCGCCAGGTTCTAGTCCTGGTTACTCCTCTTCCAGTCCAGCTCTCTGCTGTGGCCCAGGAAGGCAGTGGAGGATGGCCCAAGTGTTTGGGCCCCTGCACCCACCTGGGAGACCAGGAGGAAGCACCTGGCTCCTGGCTTTGGATCAGCGCAGCGCGCCACGCGGCTGTAGCAGCCGTTTGGGGGGTGAACCAATGGAAGGAAGACCTTTATCTCTGTCTCTCTCTCTCACTGTCTATGACTCTACCTGTCAAATAAAAAAAAAGAAAAAAAAAAAAAGAAACTTGTCTAAGACCTTTGGCTGTACGATCCCAGGGAAATCACAGAGAGGACATCCCTGGCTTAGGTAAAGGTAAGCCAAGCACACATATGGTGGCAAAGCGGACGCTTAAAGTCAGAAACAGGTTTAGAGATGGCTTGACTTTGAGACTTAGAGTGGAAATAGAGCTCTTATGGTCTCCATGAGGCTAGGATTCACTTTGGGAATACGGGCGAAGTTCTGCCTCTGAATAGGCACTAAGTGATCTCAGCAGTGGAAAGAGGCTGTGTTCTGGGGCTGGGCCGTCAAGTCAAACCTGCAACCACCTGTGAAATGTTCGGGTTTCACCTGGGCCAATACTTTTACCCTCGTTGTGAGCTTTAGTGTTAGAACTTTATGCTATTAAAATGAGTTACTTTATTTTGTTGACTAAAATATTCTATATTATTAAGAAAAGAACTGAATGAGGTGGGTGTTGTGGCAATGCAGGTTAAGCAGCTGCTTGGGACACCCATGTCTCGTATCAGAGTGCCCAATTCATGTCCTGGCTACTTCACACCTCCAATCCCGCTTCCAGCTAATGCTCCGGGAGGCAGCAGATGATGGCCCAAGTGCTTGGGTTCCTGTCACCCATATATGAGACCCAGATTGAGTTCCTGGCTCCTGGCTTTGGCTTGGCCAAGCTTGGGCTGTTGTAGGCATCTGGGGAGTGAACCAGCAGACAGAAGATTTCTCTCTTCCCTTTGTCTCTTCCTCTTTCTCTGTCACTCCACTTTTCAAATAAATCTTTTTTTTTTTTTTTTTTTTTTTTGACAGGCAGAGTGGACAGTGAGAGAGAGAGACAGAGAGAAAGGTCTTCCTTTGCCGTTGGTTCACCCTCCAATGGCCGCCGCGGCCAGCGCACTGCGCTGATCTGAAGCCAAGAGCCAGGTGCTTCTCCTGGTCTCCCTTGGGGTGCAGGGCCCAAGCACTTGGGCCATCCTCCACTGCACTCTCTGGCCACAGCAGAGAGCTGGCCTGGAAGAGGGGCAACCGGGACAGAATCCGGTGCCCCGACTGGGACTAGAACCCGGGATGCCGGCGCCGCAAGGCGGAGGATTAGCCTAGTGAGCCACGGCGCCAGCCTCAAATAAATCTTAAAAAGAGAAAGAAAGAGGAAAAAAAGGATTAGATGTTTGGTGTGAACTTCTCTAGTTGTGTTGAGCCAACTTTCCAATCCTCTTTGTCCTGGAAAGTGCCCATTCTCCTACAACATGCGTCTCCTGGGGATTCCCACCAGCTGGCTAGAATTGTTTGGAGTGGAAAAGAGTAATGACCTCAAGTGGAGCCATCTGAAGTGTTTTGGGCTTAAGGTAAGCCCGGCCAATGGGAAACAAGCTGGGTGGCTCGCTGAGACAGAAAGGTAGCATAATAGTTTTGTTTGCGGCATAATTCTTAAGGAGAAAGCGAGTATAAGAGAAACAGAGATGGAAAGAGAAGATTGCAGGTGTGGCCGTGTTGGAATCTCTGATTCTTTGTCTGTGAGGCCCCAGTGTGGTCTTGTCCTCTCAGAATTATAGGAGCTGTGTTCCAGCAGATTCCTGTTTTTTGAGCTGGTTTGTATTGTGTTTCAGTCATGTTTCACTGAGCGATACTTCAATCATACAATGATTTCAATGCCTAGTTTTAATTTGCATCGTCAAAAACCAACTTCATCTATATTATCAAAAATTAACTTCATTTTGGTAACTGTCTAAACTTCCTATCCATAATGGTAAGAAATAAAGTGACCACTGAGGTGAGCTTTTGGTGCAGCGGGTAAGAAGCCACTTGAGATGCCCACGTCTCATATCAGCGTGCCCGGGTTTGAGTCCTGGCTCTGCTTTTGATTCCAGCTTCCTGCTAATGAGCACCCAGGAGTCAGCAGATGGCTCAAGTAGTTGAGTCCCTGCCGCTCCTACAGGAGACCTGGACTGAGTTCTCAGCTTCTAACTTCAGCCTGGCCCAGCTTGGATGTTGCAGGCCTTTGTGGGAGTAAAATGGATGGGAGCTCTGTCTCTCTGCCTTTCAAATAAGTAAAAGTAAATAAATAAATAAAATGTAAAAAAAAAATATGATGACCATAAATGTCTGTTGCATTTTTCCTAATAAAAGCATCAGTTCAAATTTTTTTTCTACTATTAGGAAATTCCTAATATTAATATTGTACCTAATATTAGAATGTCCAAGAAATCTCCCAGGCATTTTTTTTATTATCAAGCTTAGTTTAGATTTAATTTCCACTGCTCACCTCCCCCCATCCCACTATTGTCCTGAATATATATTAACTTCTCATTTTATTCAAATACTTCCTTCTCTAAAACAACAGGAAACAAAGCGTTGGTAACAGAAAGCAGGTGTATTTTGTTACAAATAATTACCCAAGTGCCTACTCGGCTTACACTAGCTCTAATCAAGAATTCTTTTCACAGGTTTGACAGTCCCTATGAAGTCATTTAGCTTTCCCCCTTCTCAAGTGAAGGTCCCTATTTATTCGGTTAACTTCCCCATACCTTAAGGCTAAATAGAATTTCTAATCCTTGTGTTCGCTCAGAGAAGTGCAGACTTCAAGGGGAATTAATGGTTTTGTTCTTTGAAAAGAATCATGGTGATGGGGGAGATCGGGGAGAGGGGAGGGTGTGTGTTGGAGGGCAGGTCTGTGGTGCAGAGATCAAGTGGCCACTTCCAACACCAAATAGAAGGGCCAGTTTGAGTCACAGCTGCTCTGTTTCCCATAGCTCCTTGCACTCAATGTGGGAGACTCAGATGGAGTTCCCGGCTGCTGATGTCAGCCTGTCGTGGCCATTTCTGGGGGTGACCCATCAGATGGAAAGTCTTTTTTTCGTTCTGTCTCTGCCCCTCTTTCTGTCCGTCTGCCTTTCAAACAAATCTTTTTTTAAAATAAAAAAAAAAATCCTGTGTTTGAAACAGTGCTTTGTAATATTCATGTTAAGCATTGCATTTGGTAGTTTCTCTTTGCCCATCCCTTCTTAGAGAATCACCCTTTCATTTTCTTCTAGAAACACACCCTTTCCACACTCCTGGTCTCGTAAATCTCAGTGGCACTCTAGCCCCTTGTATCAAGAGTATAGTCGTGGCCAGCCCCAAACAAGCTGCACATGTGTCCTGCAGTGGGCACAAGACTTAAACCAGCACAGCCAGAGGACATTTCAGGACTTTCTTGAATGCCACTAACAGGTACACTTTCCCTCTCTGCTGGACATGCACCTGAGGAGCTGCATGGCTGGCGTTGCTGCAACCATCTTATTGCCACAAGGGGATTGTGTGTCTGAGAACAGAGCCAATCCAAAGGCAGCTTAAGGGATGGATGAAAAGAAACCTGGCCTTAATTCAGCCAAAAATTTAACTTTTTGCTAAAGCCTGTTTGAAGGGTTCTCTTTTTACAATGAATAGCTTTGTCTAATGTTATAATAATCATGTGAAATTCACCTTAAGAGGAAAAATTGGATAAACACATATATATCTGATTTTTTTTTCTGTTTTAAGAAATAAAATCTGAGAAATAAATTAAAACTCAGAATCTATTGGCCATAGTTTTCACCTATATGCTTGCCACGATTATTTATCTGGAAAAGAGAGCATTGCTTAAGAAAAAATGTTCTGAGTATTCTAAAAACATCCATTCAGCTTCTTGGATTGGTTGTGTAAAATTTGAGAGGTTTAGCCAGTCCCTTAAAATCTCCATGGCAACAATCTGTTACAATCAGACTATTTTGATCACCACAGTCAGTCCTCAGAAAAGGATTCATAGACTTTTAAACCTGGAGGAGTTAAAAATCACCTACTACTGAGTGAGGCAGAGAAATGTACTCCTGCCATTTTCAACAAGATAGATTGAGGGGGCTGGTGCTGTGGCACAGTGGATTAAAGCACCAGCCTGTAGTGCCAGTATCCCATATGGGCACCAGTTCAAGTCCCAGCTGCTCCACTTCCAATCCAGCTCTCTACTGTGGCCTGGAAAAGCAGTAGAAGATGACCCAAGTGCTTGGATCCCTGCACCTATGTAGGAGACCCGGAAGAAGCTCCTGGCTCCTGGCTGTGGATCAGCTCAGCTCTGGCCGTTGCAGCCAACTGGAGAGTGAACCAGCAGATGGAACACCCCTCTCTCTCTCTCTGGCTCTGCCTCTCTCTGTAACTCTGTCTTTCAAATAGATAAATCTTAAAAAACAACAACAAAAAAACCAATATAGATAGAAATACATGTTTTGAGTTAAATTTATTCATAATTGGAAATTTAAATATGTGAAAACAATGATTTTTCTAATCTCTTCTTGACTAAGCTGATACTATCCAGTGGATTTTTACTAGGTCTGGGTCTTCTTAAGTTTTTAGGAATCTCGAAAACTTAACAACATCTATCTCTTTTTTTCCATTCTATAATTCCTATGGTGCACCCAGAAGAAAAATCAGTCTTTCGGTTCTCAAAGTAATCTTTGACAAATGTCTTAAATTTTTATTCAGGTGAGAGGAAGCATGTGGAGTGAAATAATGAAGAAATTTAGACTTAGCAGATTTTCCTCTGGATTCAAGCCCTGTCCGTACCTGTGAAAACTACTAATGATAAGCCCTTGGAGAGCCTAGTTAAGAGCTGGCTTGGTTCATTGATGTACTCCCAATGCCAAGCACAGTGTCTGGCACATATGATAGGTCCTACATTAATTTTTGTTAAATTAATATGCAGATTTTGCATGTGTCCCTTATCATTTCCATGTTAGTTATACAGCTACTGCAGCACCCACCCAAACTTCAATTCCTTGACACAAGAAATGCTTGTTTCTAACTCCTGTTATAGCCCGGAACCCATCAGTGAATGGGGAAAACATCTCTTCTCCACAGAGTCATTCAGGGACCCAAGCTCCTTCCAAGTGGTGGCCTCGCCAGCCCTGGTCCTTGTACTCCTCTGCTGGATTCTATGCTTTGCATCTTGGCAGGCAAACCAGGAAAAAAGAATATGGAAAATGGAGGAGTGTGTGCTATGTTTTAATGGCCAGCCATGGAAACGACTTACTGTACTTCTCGCATACCATTGGTCTAAACGAAGATTTTGCCAGCCTATTCTTCCTACTGCAAGAGAGCTGGGAACTGTCATCTAGCAATGGTCCTGGAAAATGGGAAACCCAAACATTGGTGAGCATTACCTTTTTGGGTTCACTTCCTAAGCCTCATCACTTTTTTTAAAGATTTATTTATGTATTTGAAAGGAAGAGTTACAGAGAGGCAGAGGCAGAGAGAAAGACGAAGGTCTTCCATCCGCTGGTTCACTCCCCAGAATGGCTGCAATGGCCAGAGCTGAGACAATCTGAGGCCAGGAGCCAGGAACTTCTTCCAGGTCTCCCATGCGGATGCAGGGGCCCAAGGACTTGGGCCATCTTCTACTGCTTTGCAGGCCATAGCAGAGAGCTGGATCAGAAGTAGAGCAGCCAGGACTTGGACCAGCACCCATATGGGATGCTGGCACTGCAGGTGGCTTTTACCTGTTAAGCCTCAGCTTTTAAAACAAATTTTTATTAATATAAAGAGAACAGATTTCATGTGTGTGGGGAGCAGCCCGGACTGGACTGAGTTACTGGAATTAAGACTTATTCTATGCATCTGCTCTCCCACAATATGGCGCTGGGAGAGAAGTAAACAGCTTCCGCACAGCTGCCTCCAGTTCAACCAATAAACTGTAGGACTTGCTACTGATTGGAGGAGAGCAGCGTACTCGGCGTGTGGGCAGCCGAGTTGGGATTGGCGGAGGAGGACTATAAAGGAGGAGAGAGACGGCATGCACCAGGAACATCTAAGGGGAACATCTAGCTGAAGGAACACCTGTGCAGCCCCCGAGAAAGCCGGCCGGCGGTGTGCCGCTCCCCTGCGGAAGTGGGGAATGTGGCCAGGGGGAACCGCCCTTCCACGGAGGTGGAAGGGATAGTAGCCAACCCGGGAAGAACCAGCAGCAAACCTGGGGAGGGCTGAGCAGACAAAAGAACAGCGCAGGGTCCTGTGTCGTTCCTCCACGAAGAGGGGGAGCGACATAATGGTGCTGTGACTCGGATAGGAAACCTAGGACGGATAGGAAACTTAGGAGGGAAGAAACGGGAAGAACTGGGAAAATACTGGAGAGAGAGACTAGCAAATAGCCTAGGGAAAAGCCGGACGAAAAAGGTGCCGGAAGAAGCTATTGAAAGCCTAGGCATAGACTCGGATACGGACTACGGGGGGAAGCTGGGAGAAATCTCTAAGGTCGAAAGCGAAAGTGAAAGCTAGAACAAACAGACTCGGACGCGGACTGTGGGGAGAGGCCAGGAGAAATGAGGGAGGAATATTGTTGGAAGAAAACTTAGGGAAACATACCGGGTAGAGAAAAGTGTTAGGGAAATTGAAGCCGCGGGGAGCAGGCAGAGGCTGAAACGAAAGCCACTTTGGGATTCTCAAGTTAGCCCGGGAATAGGGGGCGAAAAGTTGAAACCAGAAGCTGAAACGTAAGCCTGGTTGGGATCCGTCTGATTAGCCCGGGGAGCAAAGGACGGGAAGCCAAACCGTGGGGCGGAGACGTAAGCTGGGTTGAATTCGCCAGGCTAGCCCGGGGAACTTAGATTGAATACTAGTGGCGGAGACGTGAGCTGACGCTGTGTGGTTCGCGGAGGCTGCCGTGCGCAGAGAGAGCGTGCGGGGCACAAGTAGATAGGGAACGCTGGGCTAAGTGCGAGACCGCGGAGTGTGCGCGCAAAGCCGAGCTGCGCAGATGAGAGAGACGCGGGCTGAAGCGGCTCAGGGCCGGAAAGCCGCCGAGAAGCAGCCTCGGGGCGGGCACCGGAAAGCCGCAGGGATAAGAGAAACAGAAGTTTAGAAGTAAAATGAGAGAAATAGGAATGCTGGAAGATAGAAGTAAAATGGGAGAAATAGGAATGCCCGGAGATAGAGAAATAGAGAAATAGAAAGGCCTCCCCTCAACATGGCAATGAGAAAGCTTGGATTCGGTCTGTCCGATTAGTGAGGCGATGAGCACCTGCGGCGGCTAGCAGCTTATGCGCCGCAGGTCACCGAAGACAGGCACGAATTAACATCAGAAAGGCCTCCCCACAATACTGCAATTAGAAGGCTTGGATTCGGTCTGCCTGATTAAGTGAGGCGATGAGCACCTGCGGCGGCTAGCAGCTTATGCGCCGCAGGTCACCGAAGACAGGCACGAATTAACATCAGTAAGGCCTCCCCACAATACAACAATTAGGAGGCTTGGATTCGGTCTGCCTGATTAAGGCGGTAAGCGCCAGCAGGCGGCTCGACCAGAGTATGAGCCGCAGGTCACCGAACACAGGCACGCATCAGCGCCTAAAAACCTCCTCACAACATGGCGAAGAGAGGACCTGGATTCGGTTTGCCTGGTTGATGGGACTTGTAAGAACCTGTGGCAACTCTAGCAAGTAGAGCAGAGTGTGTGCCACGGGACACCGAAGACAGGCGCGTATCAACGCCAAAAATAAAAAGAAAGGGGGATCTGTGGGGAGCAGCCCGGACTGGACTGAGTTACTGGAATTAAGACTTATTCTATGCATCTGCTCTCCCACAATATGGCGCTGGGAGAGAAGTAAACAGCTTCCGCACAGCTGCCTCCAGTTCAACCAATAAACTGTAGGACTTGCTACTGATTGGAGGAGAGCAGCGTACTCGGCGTGTGGGCAGCCGAGTTGGGATTGGCGGAGGAGGACTATAAAGGAGGAGAGAGACGGCATGCACCAGGAACATCTAAGGGGAGCATCTAGCTGAAGGAACACCTGTGCAGCCCCCGAGAAAGCTGGCCGGCGGTGTGCCGCTCCCCTGCGGAAGTGGGGAATGTGGCCAGGGGGAACCGCCCTTCCACGGAGGTGGAAGGGATAGTAGCCAACCCGGGAAGAACCAGCAGCAAACCCGGGAAGGGCCGAGCAGACGAAAGAACAGCGCAGGGTCCTGTGTCGTTCCTCCACGAAGAGGGGGAGCGACAATGTGTTTTATAGGTACAGTTCTAAGATGATAACTGTACTTCCATCCCTCTCTCCTCCCTGTGTGAATCACCCTCCTTCCTTTCTTTTATCTTCAATTTTTGCAGACATAATTTCAATCTCCTTTATAATCACAAATTCACCACTAACCATAATAGTCAACAAGTAAAAATTAGGAAGACCACACTTTCAAAGAGTATAAACAAGGGCTAAAAACAATAGTCATATCACAAAATGTCCATTTCATTCCAGTTTGAGGCTATTTTATTGTATTTTTTCAAATCATTTGTTTTTTTTTTTTAAGAATTATTTATTTATTGGAAAGGCAGAGTTAGAGGGAGAAGGCAGAGAGAGAGAGAGAGAGAGAGAGAGAAGCGGCAGCTATTTTAAAGCTGCTTGTGCTCAAGTATTTTTGTGGAAATATGTTTAGGACTCACTAAATTAAGCCCTGCCCAACTGGACCATGTATCCATCTCCCATAGGTTTCCCCATCCAGCTCAAAACCAATCAAGAACAAGCAGCTTCCAGATCCCAACTGCAAAAGCCCCCCTACTGCCCTGTTGGGGACTTCCCCAACGGAGGCATATGCCCAATACTATAATATATGACTTTCCTGGGGGACAGTAGTGGGCAGTGCTGTCATTTCAAGCATATTATATGCAAAACAAACAACCACGCATGCTCAGAATAACATGCCGTGCAAACTGAAGCCACTGTGTGCCAAAGTGGATGAGTCAGAGATCAAGAGGGCACAGCCACACGTTCCTAACCCAATAAGAACCCGTTCAGCCTCTGTTCGAGAGCCAGTCAGTGGAACCTGTCTCTGCCATGCTGTCTCCCTTGAACTTGACCATACAACCCCAATAAACCTTGTCTGGGCTGAAGGTTGACCCCTTGTCCATTTCTATTACAAGTGAGTCAAGGACCTTGAGTCAGTATCACCTTGGGTAAAATACCTATGCGTGGAATTGCAAGATCTTCAAGCCTTTGATACCACTGATCATAGGACGAAAACCCAAACCCGAGACCTTACACAATCTGATCACGTCTCTGCAGCTGCTCCGCACACTGCCCCTCCTCCGAACTCTGAACTTTCTGCCTGAAACATCCCTCCTTTCCTCTTTTCTGCCAGCCATGACTCACTCATTCTTCGAATCTAAACGCCAGCAACATTAAGGGAAAGCTGCCTATCACAGGCATTGGTAGCACTGCTCTGGATGCCCTCGCACTTGCCTAGCGTTCACCACCTCCGGCTGTGGGTTGACGTTGACGTGTGTGATGATTTATTTACTTAATGGCCACTCTTCATGCAGCCAAAAGCACCACGAGGGCAGCTGCTCACCCTGTCAGTGTCTACCTAGCCTAGTGTCTGGCATAAACTGAGCACTTAATCAACATCAACTATTGTTGGATGAATGATTGGTGATGCTATCTAACCCATCCCCAACTCTGTTCTCTATTTTGGTACCTTCCCTCTTGGTCATCCAGAGAAGCAGCCTCTCTGTGCTGGCACCATGGATTTCCCCATGACCTGGACCCAGCCAGAGTTCAGTCAGTCAACTGATTGACCAGGCAATCAGTTAAGTTCAGGCTTCCTGGGTTCCAGGAAACAGAAAAGCTTAAATTTCAATCTTAATACTTCTTGTTCCAGGCAGACCATTATGTAAACAAAATTCTTGCTAAACAGGCTTTTGGTCCAAATAAGACAAGAAGGCAATGCAGTTAGCAAATATTCTACCTTGAACTAGGCCAAGGGGATTTGCTCCTGGCCTTGTTTTTCCCTTAGTCTTCATTTGTGAGCACTATGTACTGGGGTGTTCTCAGGAGGGCACAGGGTCTCTTAAAAAGTGGAAATCTTTCTTAGTAAAGAGTGGTTTCAGAAAAACAAAATAGGCAGATAAAATACTACACAATAAAATTTCCTTCTATACTGAAAAACACCACTGTGAGAGGTGTTTTTGCCATTTGGCCAGAGATACTGATGAACTAGAAAGGGTAATTCACTGAATGGGTTATTATTGGGCCAGGCAGTTCAGGAATGTGTTTGCTTATGCGTCTCCCTCCCCTGACCAAAAGCCCCAATACAGCAATGAAAATGACTAAGAAAATCTTTCTTACCTTTGCATGATGGTATTTCTCATGGATCATTTCTTCCGGGTTGACTTTCTGCCTGGCTAGAGTGAGAATAATGATCAGATAGGGGCAGGCATTTGGCTTAGTGGTTAAGACACCAGTGAAGACACCTGTGTCAGAGTAGATGTTGTGTACAGTGGGTTAAACTCATCCCACGTTGAAGTATCTAGGTTCTAATCCTGCCTCTGCTTTTGATCCAGCATCCTACTAATGTGCACCATGGGAGGCAGCAGATGAGAGTTCAAGTGATTGGGTTCCTGCCATTCATACAGAAGACCTGGATTGAGTTTCCGGCTCCCAGCTTCAGTCCACCTTACTCCTGGCTGTTGCAGGCATTTGGGGAATGAACCAGTGAATGGGAGTCAGTCTCTCTCTCTCTCTCTCTCTCTCTCTCTCCATGCAAAAGAACTGTTGCTTGGAGCACCATAGATGTTATGCTTTTTAAAAAACGAGGAGATGGGTATGTGGATACTTTAAAATAAATTTTTTAGCTGTTTTGCCTTTGCAAGAGTAGTGCAAAAACTACCCTAGGAAGATGAATGGTAGTATGGAAAAGACTATACGTGTTAAAGAAAGCATTAATTTTTGTCACTAGCAGATTACTTTTTTTTTTTTTTTTTTTTTTTTTTTTTTTTTTTTTGCAGGCAGAGTGGACAGTGAGAGAGAGAGAGACAGAGAGAAAGGTCTTCCTTTGCCGTTGGTTCACCCTCCAATGGCCGCCGCGGCCGGCGCACCACGCTGATCCGAAGGCAGGAGCCAGGTGCTTCTCCTGGTCTCCCATGGGGTGCAGGGCCCAAGCACTTGGGCCATCCTCCACTGCACTCCCGGGCCACAGCAGAGAGCTGGCCTGGAAGAGGGGCAACCGGGACAGAATCCGGCGCCCCAACCGGGACTAGAACCCGGTGTGTCGGCGCCGCAAGGCGGAGAATTAGCCTAGTGAGCCGCGGTGCTGGCCAGATTACTTTTATTGCTACCTGAAAATGAAATTATTTCAAAAATCACCAAATCCATCTGAAAGGAACAAAATTATAACATCAGGATTTAAATAAGGATGAGTGATTCTTCCCATAAGAATATTTGAGGAAGTCACAGTTGAAAATATTCATTAGAAAGCCTCCAAAACTCTTATAAAGGACCTTATAAATGTTCCTATCTTTTGTAACGCAGTTTGATTTGTTTTGTTTTGTTTTGTTTTGACGGGTAGAGTTATAGATAGTGAGAGAGAGAGACAGAGAGAAAGGTCTTCCTTCCATTGGTTCATCCCCCAAATGGCTGCCATGGCTGGAGCTGCGCCGATCTGAAGCCAGGAGCCAGGTGCTTCCTCCCAGTCTCCCATCTGGATGCAGGAGCCCAAGCACTTGGGCCATCCTCCACTGCCCTCCCAGGCCACAGCAGAGAACTGGAGTGAAAGAAGAGCAACCAGGAATAGAACCGGCGCCCATATGGGATGCCGGCACCGCAGGTGGAGGATTAACCAAGTGAGCCACAGCTGCGTCCCCAATGCAGTTTTTTTTAAAGATTTACTTTATTTATTTGAAAGACAGAGTTACAGATAGAGGTAGAGACATAGAGAGAGGTCTTCCATCCACTAGTTCACTCCCCAGATGGCCGCAACGGCTGGAGCTGCGCTGATCTGATGCCAGGAGCCAGGAGCTTCTTCCAGGTCTCCCACATGGATGCAGGGGCCCAAGCACTTGGGCCATCCTTTACTGCCTTCCCAGGCCATAGCAGAAAGCGGGATCAGAAGAGGAGCAGCCAGGACTAGTACCGGTGCCCATATGGGATGCCGGCGCTTCAGGGCAGGGCTTTAACCCGCTGAGCCACAGCACCGGCCCCCGCAGTAGCATACATTCTAAGACTCCCAATGGATGCCTGAAACTGATGATAGTATTGCATCCTAGTTAATCATATTTTTCCTAGATAAGCATACCCATGGTAAAGTTTAATTTATAAATTAGGTACAGTGAGAGATGAACAAGAATAATAATAATAAAGTGAAGCAATTATAATAATGTGCTATAGTAAACTATTCATAGTGTACATATTGTTTATTTCTTGACTTTTCTATTTAATATTTTTGAGCCATGGTAAACTATGATTAATTGAAATTGCAGGAGCTAGATTTGTGGCCTGGCAGATAAAGCCACTGCCTGTGATGCTGACATCTCATATGGGCACTGGTTGGAGTCCCAGCTACTCCACTTCTGATCTAGTTCCCTGCTGTTGGCCAGAGGAAAGCACCTATCAGGATGGCACAAGTGTTTGGGCCCCTGCCACCCACGTGGGAGACACAGATGGGGATACTCCTGTCTCCTGGCTTCAGGTGGGCTCAGTCCTAGCCATTTGGCATTGGAGGCCATTTCTCTGTCTCTCCCTCTCTCTGTAACTCTGACTTTCAAATAAATAAATCTCCCCAAAAAAGAAAGACACTGCATAATCAAAAGTTCAGAAAGTGGGGGACTACTGAATATACAAGGAAGGTCATTGCTATGTTATTTACAATGGAGAGACATTGGAAATGAACTACACATTTAACAACAACAAAAAAATGGCTAAATACATCCTGGGGTCTGCTTATCATAAACTATTAAAATATTAAATTTAATAGTTGTAATGACTATTTAATAAATTAGGAAAATATACTAGTGGAAGTAGTACTTAGAAAAGAGCTTGAAATTTGCAAACACTAAGTAAATATTTAATCAATATGAAGATATGAATGGAATACCATTTTATAACCAGAGAAAAAGTGACATAACAGCCTGCCAGAGAAAGGAAGGTCAGCATTTTTTTTTTAAGATTTATTTATTTATTTGAAAGGCAGAGTTACAAAGAGAAGGAGAGGCAGAAAGGTCTTTAATCCACTGGTTCACTCCCCAAATGGCTGCAACAGCCGGAGCTGGGCCAGTCTGAAGCCAAAAGCCAGGAGATTCTTCCAGGTCTCCCTGGATCAGAAGTGGAGCAGGGGCTGGCGCTGTGGCATAGCATGTAAAGCCTGCAGTGCCAGCATCTCATATGGGTACCAGTTCGAGTCCTGGCTGCTCCTCTTCTGATCTGACTCTCTGCTATGGCCTGGGAAAGCAGTAGAAGATGGCCCAAGTCCTTGACCTCCTGCACCCACATGGGAGACCCGGAAGAAGCACCAGGCCCCTGGGCTTTGGATCGGCCCAGCTCAACCCTTGCAGCCATTTTGGAGCGTGAACCAGGGGATGGAGGACCTCTCTCTCTGCCTCTGCCTCTCTGTAACTCTGCCTTTCAAATAAATAAAGATCACAGTACATCTCCAACAACAACAACAAAAACAAACAAAAAAGGAAGTGGAACACGAACCGTGGGATGCCAGCACTGCAAGCTGAGGCTTAACCTACTACACTACAATGCTGGCTTTTTGAGATGTTGGTTTGAAAAGTCTTCTTCTTTCATGATTTTGTTAGGTGAAAAGTTAGAATTATTTCTACCTCCTTAAACAGCCTCGGTTCAAAGCACCTGCCACTCACACTACTCTTGTTCTTTAAATTTAAGATTGGCAACCATAGACCTTCTTGAAAAGTGTTGGCCTTTTCTATTTGTGTTCATTCAAAAAAAAAAAAAAAAAAACTAGCTCAAAGGTAATCAGCACTCCATCTGATTGAAATAAAAGATACAACAAAGCACCAGACATAGAAGTGTGGGAGGCAGGGCACAAGGGTGGTAAGAGACAGGGGAAATAGGTACAAAAAGAAGTATGGGGTAGAAGCCATACTCTGAGTCAAGGGCTACATTTGTGGAAAGTAGAGACTCACCTACACAACTGGAATGTTACAAAACTAAGATCAGGACAGAGGCACTGAAGTCCAAGGTCACCCCTGGGGTCATATGGGTTCTGAAGTGAAAAACACTCTGCCTCACTTTGGAGCGTAATGGGAAGATCCAGCACTGGGGAACTGGGCAAAGTGGTATCACTGTGGAAATGCTCTTTAAGAAAACAGTTTTAGAATGCAAATACAATAAAAGGAGACATAGCACTAATAAATAAACACACAAATACATCCATGAAACCTGGCTGCATGTATCTACTTTCCCTTAGCCAGATCCCATAATGTCCAAGATCACTCCAAAGTTCTCTACTAAACAAATTGTAAAATTTGTTTAGTAGAGAACAGGAACAAAGTGACGCACATTCAGTATCTTAGATGGTGGCCAATTGGGGATGTTTGGAGTAAGAATGGGAATTAAAAGGGAACAAATTACTCACTCACCCAATCCATAATAAATGAGAGTGACCATGAAGACAATCAAACACACATGCCAACAGCAATGGGAGAATATCAGTTGTTTTGTGCAATGCAACGGTCCCAGTAATAAAACTGTGTGGGATCTATATAGAACAGTTTTGAACTCTCACTGGTCTCATTTCTTGCCCATGAACATAGACCATCCTCATTTGCTCTAAAGTCCTGAGTGTATTCCACTGTCTATACATAGTACAATTTACTCAACTGGTTCCTAAGTGATGGACATTGAAGCTGCTTCCAGTTTTTCATTGTATGAATATACAATGTTTCCAACATATTAACATATGCCCATAATTTGATGCTTATTTGATTATTATCCTTTTAGGATAAGTTCCTAGAAGTGGAATTATGGGAACCAAGGGTATATACATTTTCCATTTTGATATTGCAATAGTGCCCTTGTTGGTATCCATATCCTCAGAAGTGTTCTCTTATCCCTCAACGTAAATGGGTGGGATTCTTTTTAATCTCTGCAAATCTACTGGTGACAAATAGCTTATTGCCTGCTATATGAGGTTACTTCAAAAGTTTCTTGAACAAGTGGAATTAAAAGGTAACTTTAGGCCGGTGCCGTGGCTCACTAGGCTAATCCTCCGCCTAGCGGCGCCAGCACACCGGGTTCTAGTCCCGGTTGGGGCACTGGATTCTGTCCCGGTTGCCCCTCTTCCAGGCCAGCTCTCTGCTGTGGCCAGGGAGTGCAGTGGAGGATGGCCCAAGTGCTTGGGCCCTGCACCCCATGGGAGACCAGGAGAAGCACCTGGCTCCTGGCTCCTGCCACCGGATCAGCGCGGTGCGCCAGCCGCAGCGTGCTGGCCGCGGCGGCCATTGGAGGGTGAACCAACGGCAAAGGAAGACCTTTCTCTCTCTCTCTCTCTCTCTCACTGTCCACTCTGCCTGTCAAAAAAAAAAAAAAAAAAAAAAAAAAAGCTAACTTTAGCCGGCGCCGCGGCTCAATAGGCTAATCCTCCGCCTGCAGCGCCGGCATCCCGGGTTCTAGTCCCGGTCGGGGTGCTGGATTCTGTCCCAGTTGCTCCTCTTCCAGTCCAGCTCTCTGCTGTGACCTGGGAGTGCAGTGGAGGATAACCCAAGTCCTTGGGCCCTGCACCCACATGGGAGACCAGGAGAAGCACCTGGCTCCTGGCTTTGGATCAGCGCAGTGCAACGGCCGCAGTGCGCAGGCGGCCATTGGGGGGTGAACCAACGGAAAAAGGAAGAACTTTCTCTCTGTCTCTCCCTCTCACTGTCAACTCTGCCTGTCAAAAAAAAAAAAAAAAAAAAAAAGGTAACTTTAGGGGCCGGTGCTGTGGCTCAGCAGGTTAACGCCCTGACCCGAAGTGTCACCATCCCATATGGGCTCCAGTTCAAGGACTGGCTGCTCCACTTACGATCCAGCTCTCTGCTATGACCTGGGAAGGCAGTAAAGGATGGCCCAAGTCCTTGGGCCCCTGCACCCACGTGGGAGACCTGGAAGAAGCTCCTGACTCCTGGCATCGGATCGGCACAGCTCCAGCTGTTTCGGCCAATTGGGGAGTGAACCATCGGATGGAAGACCACTCTCTCTCTCTGCCACTCCTCTCTTTGTATAACTCTGACTTTCAAATAAATAAATAAATATATTTTTTTAAAAAGGTAACTTTATTTTAGTGTAAAATTTTTGGTATCTTTTTTTTTTCTTTTTGACAGGCAGAGTTAGTGAGAGAGACAGAGAGAAAGGTCTTCCTTTATTCTGTTGGTTCACCCCCCAAGTGGCTGCTACAGCTGGCACATTGCGGCCAGCACGCTGCGCCGATCTGAAGCCAGGAGCCAGGTGCTTCCTCCTGGTCTCCCATGCAGGTGCAGGGCCCAAGGACCTGGGCCATCCTCCACTGCACTCCTGGGCCACAGCAGAGAGCTGGACTGGAAGAGGAGCAGCCAGGACAGAATCCAGCGCATCAACTGAGACTAGAACCTGGGGTACTGGCGCCGCAGGCAGAGGATTAGCCTAGTGAGCCACAGCGCTGGCCTGAAATCTTATATAGTTTTTTCATAATATGCATTTTCTATACACTTTTTGAAGATCCCTCATATTTGCTATTTTAATTATTAGTGTGATAGCTAATGTGTCAATTTGGTTAGGCTGTGGTACCAGTTTTTTGTCAAACACCAATCTAGATGTTGCTGTCATGGTAATTTTTATATAAGGACATTTAAATCAACAGACTTTTACTAGATTAACCTCTATGATATGGATGGGTCACATCCACTCTGTTGAAGGTCTTTAGAGAAAAGACTGAGATCATTTAAGGAAGAGGGAATTCTACTTCCAGACTGCCTTTGAACTTGAACTGTAACATCAACTCTTCACTGGGTCTCTGGCCTGTTAGTTTACTCTGTGTATTTTTTGAAAGATTTATTTGTTTGAAAGTCAGAGTTACACAGAGAGAGAAGGAGAGGCAGAGAGAGACAGAGAGTCTTCCATCTGCTGATTCACTCCCCAGATGGCCACAACGGCTGGAGCTGTGCCGATCTGAAGCCAGGAGCCAGGAGCTTCTTCCAGGTCTCCCACACAGGGGCAGGGGCCCAAGGACTTGGGCCATCTTCTAATGCTTTCCCAGGCTAGAACAGAGAGCTGATGGGAAATGGAACAGCCAAGACTTGTACCAGCACCCATATGGGATGCTGGCACTGCAGGTGGCAGCTTAACCCGCTGTACCACAGCGCCGGGCCCTACTCTGTATTTTGGACTTGCCATCCTCCACAACTCTGAACCAAGTCTTTTAGATAGTTTCTCTCTCTCTCTTCTGGAGAGCCCTATTACAATTTGAGTGGTTGTCCCAGCTCAAATGTTAATTGGCCATCCTATTTCCTTTCCCCTCCCACTTTCCCTTCTTGTCCTTTGCCCCTCTGCTCATGCCTACATAGGCTGTGTGAGCTGGGGACCTCACAGTAAGGAGGTCCAACCTATATTCCCTAATTTCGGGGGACTATGGGCCTTCCTGACTAGGGATTTGTGCTGTAATGAGATTATGCAAATTAATATGTCAAACAAATAAAACCTAGTACTTGCGAATGGTGCTTAGTTAAGGGAACTTAAAAAAAAAAAAAAACAGTTCCTCCTTCATTTGTCAGTTAAGAACTAAATGCAGAATTTCCTGTTGTTTCTTTTCTTCTTTCTTTCCCCAGAATGAATGATGTCATCACAGCTACCAAGAAGAACAATTTCCTACAGTGATGGAGCTTGTGTGATTTTGGTGGGATTACAAAAGCTGGCAAGGAAATTTGCTATCAGTACTTGTTGGGTGTTATTACAAAGCCAATTAAGTTGAAGCCTTCTGGGAAAGATGCTCTTCAGTGAAACAAAACATTTTTCTTGATTTCTTATACAAAAAAAAATTCAGTCCTCTATCCCCGAGAGAGAGAGAGACAGAGAGAGAGAGAGAGAGAGAGAGAGAGAGAGAGAGAACCCTACAATTTCAAGATACTAAGTAAATAGTGCTGTGGTGGCTCTGCTCTGGGACACAGGTGGGCCCAGATGTAATCACTTCTCCAGGAGTACGATGGCGACAGGGATATTTTTCAAGCACCCAGCCTGAACCTGAGGAAGCTTTTGCAATTCCCTACATGCTATGTCTTAGATCATATCTCTCAAGTAGGGTTCGCCCTGATAGAATGGAGGCTGGAGGTATTTGTTGTCTGTGGCTTCTGTGGGAATGACCACAACCCGAGAGGCTTACAACCACAGAAATGTATTCTCTCACAGTGCTAGAGGCTAACAGTTCAAATCAAGGTGTCAGAAGTTCTGAGGGAGACCGTTCCCTGCCTCTCTCTCCATTTCAGGCAGATGCTAGCGATCCTTGGCTTGTAGATGCCTCGCCCCGATCCTGGTAGCACCTTCCCCGTGTCTCTTCTCCTTCCCTCTCCTCCTTCCCAGGGCAACACACTGAATCTTCACACGTTGACTCATTAACATTGTGGGCTAACTCGTGCCTTTCCTTACTCCTGTGTTGAAGTCCTAACCCCCTGGACCTCAGAATGTGACTGTTTTGTGAGTCAGGGTCTTGAAAGAGGCAATTAACATGAAATGAGGCCCATGGGAGTAGTCCCCAGTGCTGTCTACCTGATGTCCTTATAAAAACAGAAGATCAAGGTCCAGGAGAAGGTAACCACCTATAAGCCCATGAGAGAAACCGCAGAACAAATTAACCTCATCAACAACTTGATCTTGAACTCCTAGCCTCCAGACTATGAGAAAGTGAATTTCTGTTACTTACACTGCCGAGTCTGTGGTACTTTGTTATGGTAGTTGTGCTAGCTTTTGTTATCTTAACTAGAATACCTGAGAGATGCTAACTTATAAAGAAAACAGTTAATTTTCCCTCGTGGTTGTGTAGGCTCATGGTCCAAGATTGGGCAGCCCCTTGAGTCTGTTATCTGATGAAGGTGCTGGATGGTGTACCACACCCAGAGGGAGGACCATGTGGTGAGCCAGGAAGCAGAGAGACTAGGGGGCGCAACACAGTCTTTCTAATCACTGCGGGCATGCCCCCAATGTCCTAAGCCCCTCCCAGTGAACCGCCACCTAGAAACCATACTCAGATCAAGTTTCTACCCTCCATGAATCATTTGCACTAATCCACCAATCATTAGCATAAGACTCTGAGGACCAAGCCCCCAGTACAAGGGTCTTTTGTAGGCACCCAAACTATTGTCCAAACCATAACAGTAGGCCTTAGAAACTGATACAATTACTAAGAAACCACTGTCGGTCATGCATTTTGCAAGGTAGGGGCACATCCTGGCAGAGGACTTCTGCAAGTCTGAGGAAAGTCACTATTTTTGCACAGATATTTGCCTGCCCAGTACCCCCAAAATAGGACTGTCTGTTTTTTATGAATATCTCAATAATAGAGTTTGTTATTTTAAAGATTTGGAATAAACAGGACTGTTTAATGTTCCCTCATATAGAAAGCTACAGTAGAGGACTGATTTTTAAAAGCATAATGATGATGATGATGACATAGAATCTGGGAAAGCATTCAGTCAAAGTGGAGGCACCCAGGCTAATTTAGGGGGAGGAGGAATACCTTCTGAAGAAGTGACATTTAAGTGAGATTAATCAAGAGTGAATTAGGAATAATTCTCCAGGCAGGGAGAGTATGTTGAAAGTCTAGTGCAGAAAAATATTCAACAGAATTAGAGGAAGCTGAGGAGACAGGCCTGGCCCACATTGTGGAGGGGCCCAGGGAGGACACCAAAGGATTTTCATCTGGGATGCCCCACGTTCTTATCTGATTCTGGAAAGATCGCTTTGACCGCAATGTAGAGCATGAGTTAGATGGGTCAGGACTAGAGCCAGGAGATGCAGGAGGCCGAGAGGCCCAGGAAAGGGTGACAGTGCGTAGGGTTAGAGTGAAATAGAAGAATTAGAAAGGTATTTTGGAAGTCGGGGGGAAAGGGAGGGTGGAGATAGAGGAAGGAGCCAAGGATGGTCTGGGTAACTGAGTGGGCAATGAAGTCATTGGATTTGGGGCACATTGGAACTGCTTTCTATGGGGAAAAGGACTGTGTTCATCAAGACTTCTGTGGTTGTAAGGAACAGAAACTGAATTCAAATAATAGAGGAGAAAAAGCACTGGTGTATAGAAGCAGAGCTAGTTCATCCTCTTTATTTCTCATTCCAGTAATGTTTTATTTTAAAATGCATTTATTTATTTGAGACAGTTGAGAGAGAGAGAGAGAGAGAGCGAGCGAGCTCCCATCAACTAGTTCAGTCCCCAAATGCCCACAAGAACCCGAAGTTGGGCCAGGGCCGAGGCTGGAAACTCAGTCCAGGTCTCCCACATGGATCTAAGCCATCACTGCAGCCTCCCAGGGTCTACATTAGCAGGAAACCGGATTCATGAGCAGGGAATTGAATCAGGTATTCTGATGTGGGACACAGGCTTCCTAACTGGCGACGTAACCACTAGGCCAGAAGTCCACCACTCTTGCTTCATTTTTTAACCTCTATTTCCCGTAGTGTGTTGGCCCCATTCTTTTTTGTTTGCTTTTGTTTCCTTTTTTTTTTTTAAGATTTATTTATTTAAAAAGCAGAGAGGGAGAGAGAAAGAAAGAGATATCTTCCATCTGCTGTTTCACTCCCCAAATGCCCATAATGGCCGGGGCTTGCTGATTCAGACTGAAGCCAGGAGCCTGGAACTCCATATGTGTCTCCTACATGGGTAGTAGGGGCCCAGGTGTTTAGACCATCTTCTGCTGCTTTCCCAGGTGTATTAGCAGGGAGCTGGATCAGAAGCTGAGCAGCCAGAACTCAAACAGGATCTCTGATATGGGATGCCAGTGTTGCTGCAGGCTGCGGTTTAAACTGTTGCACCACAACACCAGCCCCAATAGTGCTTCTTATCCATAGTGTCTCAGATTCAGCGAAATGCCATATACAATCTAGAGAGGAACTCTAGATTCTAGATTCATTGATGGTCCCTGGGCTAATCAATGTGACCCAGTGCTAGAGTATTGTGATGATCAGTGCAGGGATACAGGCCCATCTCTGCAGTGGTGGTGTAGGGTGCTCTGATCAGACCCCACATCAGAACTACAGGGGCATCAGTTGCTGCAAATAAGCTCGTATACCTGATTAGGCCCAACCCCAGGTGAAGAGTGCAGGGAGAGATGTGGTGTGTTCCATTTAGATGTGCCAAGGCATGATGTGGCTGGAGAGATACCCAAAGTGATAAGGTCCATTAAATTTGGCAGCAATGAGTCACTTTGAACTTCACTGAAAACACTTTAGTGATAGGCAGGGCAGTGGGCTGACGAGAGAGAGTGTTAAGGAATGAACATGACCTGAGAAAATTGAGACAGGGTGGTCAGAAGTCAAAGAAAACTCAGGTTGATTTGGCAACATTCTCTGCACTCGGGACAGTGTTGCTCATTCAACCTTTTAGGGCCAAGGCATATCCCAGAGCAGCAGTTCTCAAAGGTTGGGACCCAAACCAGCAGCAAGAGTGTACACCTGGGAACTTACCAGGAAAGCAAATTTTAGGGATCTACTGAATCAGAAACTCTAGGAGGGGGCAATCTGTATTTTAATGAGCCCTCCAGGTGATAGGGATGCAGGCTAAAGCTGGATAACTAAGACCCCAGGAACCTAGAGGAACAAGCTTTTGGAAAGAGCTGGTTGGTGGTACCATCTGTCGAGGGAGGCGTATGTGTATGTTATCAACATATGTGCTCCAACTGGGCTAGCTGGAAACAGAGAATGCAGTTTCAATAGGGATACTGGAAGAGAGAGGATGTTAAGGGCATGAATTTCTAAAAAGCAAACAAATGAGAAAAAGGACTAGCTCTTTCCCAGGGCAGGATCCCTGCTGCTTGAGTAGAAAATACACCTGTTGTGATTTTTCAAGCAGACCAGCAATTTGACATCTTTCCGCTCCTCTGAGCAAGCCAGTGGTGAGCGAATCTCTGGAAGGATGAGCCTGGAGCTCCCACAAAGTGGCATTCCTCAGGGCGCTTGCAGAGCCCCCGGGAAATGCTAAGCAGAAACTCGGTTTGCTCTTTCATTGCTGTCTGCATAGTTGAAAAACCTCTTGAAAATGAATCTTTTTGCCACTTTAGAGATGAGAATAATATCCAAAGGAGCAACTTTTGTGGAAGATTTATGATCTTTGCAATCAGCGTGTGTTTAAGATTAGCTCTCTAATGGTGTCACTCTTTCTTATGTGCATTCTGATTTGCTATCTAGAAAGAATGGGAAAGAATGGGTGAAGTTTCTCTGCTACTGGGATTTTCATATGACCCCAACAGACGTTACCTGGGCCACACACTGGAATGTGTGTCCCTGGCTGATGTCCTGTGAAAAACGAATGTCATCTGTTCATGGGTAGATACAGAAAGGGCGGCACCTTGTAAATTCCATGTAGACAGGGTACCTTAATTCTCTGTTTTATTCCTAAAACCTAGAATAACAACATGACCCAATAGACGTTAAATGAATGAAAGATCTCGGGAATTATGATTGAATCTTGGTCACTCAGGGAACTGCAGATCTCAGGGTGGTTGTTATGAGCATTAACTCTCACCATCAAGAACCTTAAATGTAGCAAATGTAGACAGGCTTGGTTACATAATTGTGGGCATGGGGCAAAATGAAAATGCAGGACCCCTTGTTAAAAAATTAACTTCAAGATGGCCAGTACAAAGTATTAAGTCCAAGAAGGGCTCTTCTGTGTATGGAGCCTTGTGCTCCTGTTCAAGTCACAGCCGCGAAGCCAGGCCTGCATGAAGGAGAGGAGGCAATATTTTGCTAGTTTGGTAAGTTTCTGGAAATGGCTTTAAGGTATCTTTTTTTGAAGAAATACTTGAAATCACTCTTTACTGTAGTGATTTTCTCTTTTCCTGTGAAACAGAAAGTAACATTAGATCAGAAGGTATCTGTGATTTGTCTATTTTTATCTCAATTCTTCTATTCCGTCTTGAAACACATCCAGTCTTTGCCATGTTGCTCTATAGCAGCTGCAACTGGAGAGAACAGAGTATATTTATTTCCCCACACACTGGTTTGAACTTGGACTTATGGCTGTCTTTGGCCAATGCAATGTTAGTGGATATGAAGGGAGATCTTATACGTGGTTTGGCTTAGCCCCTTGTGCTTCTATTCTCTACCAGAAGAACTGTCCTGAGTAGCTGCTAGTCCAGGAACAATGAGAGAAATATGGGGTAGAACAGAGCCAAACCTGAAGCTCACGGCACAGTTGCACTAGCTGATGAGGAGACTGTGAGGCAAAGAAATGCTTGTGGCCAGCCACTGAGTCACTGGAGCCATTTATTATACTTGGGTCCTAGCATTCACATAACAGAATCCTAAGATGTCCTCCAGGTGGATCCCAGGAAAAGACATTTTACTGTGGCTTTTGAGTATTCAGAATGTTGAGAAAGAATGACAACAAAGACTAGAAAAAAGAGTCAGAATTAATGAGGAATATATGTATTCAATCCTGATGCTGAAATCAAGTCAGTGGGCCGGCGCCGTGGCTCACTAGGCTAATCCTCCGCCTTGCGGCGCCGGCACACCAGGTTCTAGTCCCGGTTGGGGTGCCGGATTCTGTCCCAGTTGCCCCTCTTCCAGGCCAGCTCTCTGCTGTGGCCAGGGAGTGCAGTGGAGGATGGCCCAAGTGCTTGGGCCCTGCACCCACATGGGAGACCAGGAGAAGCACCTGGCTCCTGCCTTCGGATCAGCGCGGTGCACCGGCCACAGTACGCTGGCCACAGTGGCCATTGGAGGGTGAACCAACGGCAAAGGAAGACCTTTCTCTCTGTCTCTCTCTCTCACTGTGTACTCTGCCTGTCGAAAGAAAGAAAGAAAGAAAGAAAGAAAGAAAGAAAGAAAGAAAGAAAGAAAGAGAAATCAAGTCAGTAAGCCCTAAGCAAGCTCAGCACTGAGCTTCTGAATCAGAATTTAAAATTGAAGTGTGGTCTGGTACGTTCATGCTAAGGCTCTGCCCCGATGTGGCAGAGAACCCCAGAGCCCACACAGTATTGTATTTCATGTGCGAGGCTCAGACGTGTGCTAGCTTCTGTGCAGAGTGCTTTATCTGTAATTGAAGCAATCCTTTAACTCAAGCACTACTTTAATTCAAGCAATCCTCCCATTAACCCATGCATAAAGTTGCCACTATTGTCCTGATTTCCAAATGTGGGAATAAGGATTCAGAGAGATTAAGTAACACTCCCATGATCATACAGCTTGGAAGTAGTGGATCCAGGATGCTAGCCCAAGTGGGATCAATTCAGAGCTGCACACTTCATCAGCATGCCTTGCATCACCATGGGGCTTGCATTATGAGGTAGTGGGTTAAGCTGCCACCTGTGACACCAGCATCCCACATGGGTGCTAGTTCATGTCCCAGAGGCTCCACTTCCAATCCAGCTCCCTGTCAACGTGCCTGAAAAAGCAGTGGAAGATGGCCCAAGTCATCTCTGGCCCCTGCCACCCATGTGGGACCCTGGATGAAGCTCCTGGCTTTGGCCTGGCCCAGTGCTGACCACTGTGGCCATCTGGGGTACAAACCAGCTTCTGGAAGATCTCTCTTTCTCTCCCTCTCCCTCTCTAACTCTGCCTTTCAAATAAATAAATATCTTTTAAAAAAAAGTTCTCAGGGAAACTCAGGGTGCACATTTTTAACCTGAACTTGGCTTTGGCCAGCTTCACTTCTGTCTGATCCTTAATGATCCGTTCAAACTCCCCCACTCACACCTTGGGCTTGATGCCCAATCAGATGATGCTCCTGGCTCACAGCAGCCTAAACTTTATCCTCCCCACCCAGTACAATGCTTCTGAGGAAAGTGAGTTAAGAGCCCACTTGTGTGCATAGCCCATGTTCCTCCCTCCCAGGGGGAAGCTGTCATTTCTAGCCTTAGAACCAGGTTGTAGAAGATCCTGAGTTACAAAAGCCTTCAAGGTACTTGGGAAAGGTTTGCAAAAGAGAATCAGGTTTATGACCAAATGGCAGTTAGGATGTGTGCTTCTGCCTTCTTAGCCACTTCTGAATGTCACGAATGCCACTCATCCAGGTTTTGTGGTAACTATGTGGGTTTCCTGAGGCCATTCCAACAGCGTGAATATACTAAAATCTGGAAGGAACCGGGACATTTGTCAGCCCTCATCCAAGCCATTACGCATGAGCAGGTCTCTGACAAAACCACACCATAATATATCCCTCAAGAAGATTTTCGAACTGCACACAGAATTTTTTTTAAAGATTTATTTATTTATTTGAAAGGCAGAGTTACACAGAGAGAGAAGGAGAGGCAGAGAGAGAGAGAGAGAGAGACAGAGAGAGAGGTCTTCCGTCTGCTGGTTCACTCCCCAGTTGGCTGCAACGGCCAGAGCTGTGCCGATCCGAAGTCAGGAGCCAAGAGCTTCTTCTGGTCTCCCACGTGGGTGCAGGGGCCCAAGGACTTGGGCCATCTTCTACTGCTTTCCCAGGCCATAGCAGAGAGCTGGGTCAGAAGTGGAGCAACCAGGACTTGAACCAGTGCCCATATGGAATGCTGGCACTGCAGGCGGTGGCTTTACCCACTACGTCACAACGCCGGCCTGCACACAGAATTTGAAGAGAATAAACTCAAGATGAGCAACCCCCCGGCTAAGGGGTCTCATTTTGGGGACAGCTTGTTCCATGCTTGCAAAAAGGTGGGCACAACAGCTGCTGGCTCAGCACCTCCACAGCAGGGGACAGTAGTCACAGGATTTAACAGCTGGGGAAGACGGAGCTATGCCCAGTCAGGGAGAGGCGCCACTCCTGCCCCATCTGTGGAGCAGATGGTCTGTGAGCTGACTGCCTCAGAATGACGGGAGTTGCCGACTGCCCAAGAATTTCAGCCAACGTTCCAAGTCCATCCGTTGAGCCAGGGTTGTTGAATTGAACTGACCCGGAGTTTCTGTTCTGACCATGGAAGGGAGAGATTTCCTGTGGCGGGCAGAATACTGTCCCCAACCTACCCCCAAAGAGGTTGCCATCAGTTGACCTTCAAATAGGGAGATTATTTGAATTATCCAGGTGGGCACGATGTAATCACAAGTCTTTAAGAATGGAAGAGGAAGGCAGAGTGGGACAACCAGAGATAAGGCAGCACAAGGACTTGGCCTGATGTTGCTGGCTTTGAAGGTGGAGGAAGGAGCCACCTGCCAAGGAATGTGAGGAAAAGGCCAGGGAGCAGATTCTTCCTCAGGCAACCAGGAGAAGCATGGCCTGATGACAAGTGGATTTCGACACCTTGATTTTAGTCCAGTGAGGCCTATCTCGGATTTCTGGTTTTCAGAACCACAAGAGAAAAAAATTTGTGTTGTTTTAAGCTATCCATGTATGGCCATTTTAAAAAATTATTGTTGTTTATTTATTTGAAAGGCAGAATGACAGAGAGAGAGAGGGATCAATCTTCCATCTACTGGTTCATTCCCCAAATGACTACAACAGCTGGGGCTGGGCCAGGCCAAAGCCAGGAGCCTGGAACTCCATCCACGTCTCCAACATGGATGACATCCTAAACATGGAGTCATCCTAAAGCACTCGGGCCATCTTCTGCTGCTTTCCCAGGTGCATTAGCAGGGAGCTGGATTGGAAATGGAGCCGCTGTGACTCGAATCAATGCTTCAGCCCCAAGCGCTGGCTTAAGCTGCTGCCCAACAACACCAGCTCCTGTATGGTCATTTGTTACAGCAGTAACAGAAAATGAATACATTTTCCAGCAGGAGATTGAAGTGTTCTTACCAAAAGGAGAAGGAAGAAGCAGAACAGGCGAACAGATCAACCTGAGCGCAAGCGTCCTGCAGACAATCTCTGAGAGCCTTCGCTCTATGGCGCCTGGGTATTTTCTCAGGGGAGAGGGAGTATGCTCTCAAAGCGTCAGCAAAAGCGGTGTGCACTTGTCCCACAAAGCGAAGGCTGGTAATGCTTGTCAGCAAGAACAGGAAAAAAAAAAAAAAAAAAACCCGAGTGTGGCTTCCGAGCACCCCACAGCCCTTGGCACCTGGGTCCTTCATTCACTAGCTGGGTAACTCCCAGCAAGTTACTTAATCTCTCTGTGCTTCAGCAATATGAGGGTGATAAACATCTGATGGAGCTCTTATGAGGATTAATGGCATCAACATATTTAAAGAACCAAGAGCCACTGGTGGCTGCTAGGGTTTGCCCCTTGTCTCCACCAACTGAACTCATGCAGGAGTTTAATCCCCAAAGTCTTGCGTGAATGATATTAAGAGGGTAGACACTCGGGGCCAGCCACTGAAGCATAGCAAGTAAAGCCACCACCTGCAGTGCCGGCATCCCATATGGGTGCCAGTTCTAGTCCTGGCTGCTCCACTTCCGATCCAGCTCTCTGCTATGGCCTGGGAAAGCAGTAGAAAACGACTCAAGTCCTTGGGCCTCTGCACCCACATGGGAGACCTGGAAGAAGCCCTGGCTCATGGCTTTGGATCAGCCCAGCTCCAGCCATTGTGGCCATCTGGGGAGTGAACCAGAGGATGGACGACCTCTCTCTCTCTCTCTGCCTCTGCCTCTCTGTAACTGTGCCTTTCAAATAAAGAAATAAATCTTAAAAAAAAAAAAAAAAGGATAGACACTTAATCTCAATGGGCTTGGGCCCTTGAGTAGGGATTAGATTAGGTTAAATCACCAGAGCACAGCCCCAAGGGAAGGGAAGAGACAAATATAAGGAAGGGAAGAGACAGATGTGGACAGACGCATGGCTGTCCACAGCTCTGCTGTCATGAGGTGTTCTGTGTTGCCTCGGGCCTCTGCCAACAAGACCACCACTATCAGATGAGATCCCTAGGTCTTCTACTTCCAGAAGCATGAGCCAAAACAAACCTCTTTACTTGACAAAGTTATCCTGCCCTGAGGTATTTTGCTATAGTAAAGAAAAGCTGACTAATGCAATGGTATGTGGTTAAGGCTCAATAAATGTGAAAGGTTGCTGTTAGGAGCAGTACTCCTAGGGAGCGTAGTAAAACGCAAGCTACCTGGGTTCATACTTGGCTCTGTCACTCAGAACCTCTGCGCTCTGACAAGTTAGTTAACATCTCGGAGCCATGTTTTTGCATGTGTAAAATGAGGCTATTGAAGATACCTACCTCATAGCTTTGTGAGGACAAATAAAATAATACATGTAAAATGCTTGACAACGTCTGGAATACACTATAAACACTATCTGCCATCATCATTAGTAACAGTGTGGGGTCACCATTATTCTGGATGAGTCGTAACTAAGCAACTACCACCATCATGATTTAGTGGCATCTCATGTGATCAAGACTTACATATATATGTTTGTATATATATACTTTTTTTTAATTTGAGAGGCATGCATGCATGCATGCACACACATACACATGTGGAAGTGGGGCTTCCATTCACTGGTTCACTCCTCAAATGCCTACAACGGCTGAGAGACAGGTTTTCCACAGGGGTGCAGGGTACTTGAACCATCACCACTGCCTCCCAGTGGTGATGCCTCGGCAGGAGGAGTCAGGAATCAAACTCCAGAACTCTAGTGTGGGATATGGGTCTCTTAAGCTCTAGGCCAAAGGCCTGCCCCCTTAAGACCTTTAGGTGGGAAAGAACCATGGTTCTCATACTGTGTGGAGGCTGCAGGGAGCGATACCATCTTTCGTATCAGGAAACCAAAGCATGGTAGCACAGTAGTGAGACGCATATGCAATATGTGAAAAGAAAGTGAGAAAACTTGTCACCAGAAGCATACTGTAGAGCTCTTAAAAGGGATGTCACCTGCTTCTCTTTTTTCTCCACTCTGCAATTCTGCAGGTTATGTTTGCCTGTTGCTTTTGATTTAGTGTTTTTACACTTTGTAACATGGTGGGAACGTTAGGTTAAGGAACCTTGCCATTTTCCTATTGAAAGCTGTCCTTTCAACAATACTAAGAATTTGCACTTTGGTAGATAATGACAAGAAATACGACAGGATATTAGTAAACAAGCAAATCATTGATGGCAACAAGTGATTTAATCAAAACATTCTCGTTCTCCCCCATCTGAACCCACGCAAGGAATGAACCAATCCAATTGGGAAAAAAATATTTGTTCTATCTTTGCCACATTTATTTACTCTTAGAGACTGTTTAACTGGATGGGGCAGAGAAGCTGGAAAGAACAGAAATACTCAAGGCACTGAACAGCCTTCTCTGTGCCTGGTCAAGAGGCAGGAATGCCAGCAGCCTGGAGGTGATCTCCACAGAGGCCTGCTCTTGAGCAGCATCTGATATCCTCTGCCCTCATCTTTGGAAGTAGAGAACTGACCTCTTCACGGCTCAGGAGCTGGGGGTGAAGGGTACAAAATGGGAATTAGAGAAAATAAATCAGCAATTCAGCCCTGGCTAGCCGTGTAAATGATTTCGAAGTATGTGATACTCATTCTCCAATTGTACTGAGGGCTTTCTGTGTATAAGGCCTTGTGTTACTGGAGGACGAAGAGAAATTGGGCATGGATGAAATCTCAAGAAACTCCCTAATAAGGCAAACAAAAGACACACAAACACCCATGGGAACAGGAAGCCACAGGCGTGTCTCAAGTTGGGCTCCTGGCAGCAGAGCTGAAGACTGCGCTGGCGTGTGGGTGCTTTAGTGACGGGGGTGGCCAGGTGGAAGCTTTAGGGGTGTCTGAGAAGCAGAATAGGGCAGGGGAGCAGCTGGGCAGAGGTGGCTGTAGCCTCCGCCAGACCCCATTCTGGGCTCTGAGGGGCGACTGGCACTTGTGGTGTAATGAAAATATGGATTTGATTTTGTTCCCAGTTTCCCAAAGCCACTGGAAATTATGGTCTTTTGTATTCTAATGAGATGGCTCCTGCTAGGGAGAGGGCACCTGGACAGCTTCAGGAGGGGACCTGGCTGCCAGAAAAATCAACCACGTGATTACAGTTAGAACTCTCAGCCCCACTGCACAGTTTCTGAGATGAGGAAAGGGGCCGGGGACTGGGTTTGTTTACTGATGACCAATGGTCTACATCTGACAACAGCCATAACAAGCCCTAACCAGTGGGGTTTGGAGAGCTCCTGAGTTAGTGAACGTGTCTCAGGGCCAGGGGGTGTGGTTCCTTCCAAGTCGGCAGGGACCGAGGAGTTCCCGTGTGCCCTTGGCATCTGCATCCCCTGGAACACACTGTAACAGGGGTACGGGAAAAGCAAAGGTGGCAGGAATGGCATCTGACACAGCAGTTCAGGTGCCACTTGAGATGCCCTGCATCCCATCTCAGAGTCTCTGACTCCACTCAAGCTTCCCGCTAAGGCAGATCTTGGGAGGCAGTTGGAGATGGCTCAGACACTTGGGTCCCTGCCACCCTTGTGGGAGACCTGAACTGAGTTCCTGGCTTCTGCCTGGCCTAGCCTACCTCAGGTATTATGGGCTTTTGGGGAGTGAACCAGCGGATGGAGGATCTCTCCATCTCTGTCTGCCTTTCAAATACGTTAGGAAATAAAAATGGGGAAATAAAGTTATAACTATTGTTTTGGATAAGGCTTCTGCACCAGGCCTCAACAGACCAAAAACCAAAATGGAGTCTCTCATGCTAACATTCCATGTTGCCAAACTGAAACTAAGCTGTTATCTGACCTTCTAAGAAATCAGGGGTGAGAGGAAACAGCCAAATATTCCAATCAGGCCAGTGTCCACTGGCATGGTATTAAAGTTCCCTCTGCCTTAATCTTTACACAGAAAAGGTAACTTGAAGTAACCTGATATTAACCAACCAGTTGTTTTTCTACTGTTCTGTCTCCTTGTCCTTAAAATTTACAAGGAAAGTAACTCAAATGACCAATCTGCTTTTCATTCTGTTTCTGAGTTTTTCCAAACTTCCCTGTCCATAAAACGAAGCTCTTCTGCTTAGCCCATCAGAGGACTTCTCACTTAAGAATGAAGTGTGGCCTAGTTCTAGAATCAGAAATAAAGCCAGTCAAGCTTTTGAAATTCAACTGTGGTAATTTTGTCCTTTAGCATTTTCCTGAGTTCCGTGAGTTGCTCCGGTGAACTATTGAGCTTGAAGGGGGCGAGTCTTAGGAACTCTCAAATCTGTAGTCTGCCCAGCAAAAACAGGCCACCTGGGTGCCCCACTTACAGCTGGTGTCTGAAGTCATGTGGGCCTGAGCCCCTTAACCTGTGGGATCTGATGCTGGCTCCAGATAGGCGGCATCAGAATGGAACTGCAGTGGGTGTCAAAGCAATTAGAGAACTGATTGGTGTTAGGGAAAAACTCATACTTAATGTTGTCACAAAACACCTCCCACTCTCCCAAAGTTGTCCCAAAGTGAGGCAAGGGGCATGGGTCTTTGTAAACCCGCATCAGCTAGGCAGCTGTGGGTTGCCACTCGGGACAGAATAACCTCCCACATGCTACTGGACAAGGCAGCACCCATAGATCCAAGGCAACACTCCAGAGAAGGGAGGGCTGCAAGCCTGTAGCCACCAACACTACAGTGGCTGTGGGATGGCCATACCAGCCTAGGATAGGACATCCAGACAGGACCCCGCAGCACGTACAACATGGTGGCGGTCAGAGACAGTGAGACGTCAACTGGTCTGTTGGCATCGGCGGGAGGGTGGGAGGTCCTTCACATGGTGATTCTTCCCTCCCAAGTAAGAGATTCTCTGGAACAGTCTTCCAGGAAGCTCATGCTTGGGGATTAGGAACCAGTTGCAAAGGAAATGCAATGTATGGCAAAATTAGAGGGGGATCATCAGGAGAGTGGCTAGAATGGAACTGAAATGGAAAATGAAGCCCTGCTTTGGGCCCAAAGACTGTGTCACCCTGTTCCCTTTCAGAAGACTAAAATGAGGGTGGGCACATGGCCTAGTGGTTAAGATGCCTGTGTCTTCCATCCAAGTACCTGGGTTCAAGTCCCTGTTCCAGTTCTCTGCCAATGCAGACCCTGGGAAGCAGCAGGCAATGGTTCAGCTAGTCGGGTCTGTGCCCCCAATGCGGGAAACTGGGATTGAGTTCTTGGCTTCTGTTAGAAATGAGGTCCCTGGGGGCTGGAGTTAAACCACTGCCTGAGACGCCAGCATCCCACCGGAGCACCGGTTCAACTCTTGGCTACTCAGCTTCTGACCCAGCTCCCACTAATGTGCCCGGGAAAGCAGCAGATGATGACCCAAGTAATTGGGTATGCTGACCGAGTTCCTGGATCCTAGCTTGGGCCTGGTCCAGCTCTGGCTGTTGTGGGCATTTGGAGAGTGAATCAGTGGACGGAAGATCTCTTTCTTTCTCAGGCTCTCTCACTCTCTCTCTGTCACTCTGCCTTTCATTATATTTTGGAGGAGGAGGAGGAGCAGGAGGAGGAGGAGGAGGGATGAGGAATCTGAGAACTAGAGAATTCCATGATTTGCTTATGGTCGCTTTAAATGCCGATGGGATTTGAGCTCTCACCCATCTCCCTCCAGAGCCACTGCCATCTACCACCCCTTCTCCAGGCTTTCTCCTCAGCTTTGCTGGATTTCAGAGGTTTAGACTTCAGTGTGCATCCAAATCACTTCTTTAAACAGGTTCCTGGGCTCCATTATGAGAGTTCGATTCCACGGGTTTGTGCTGACCAGAGATGAAGCTGGGAACGTAATTTGCAGGGCTGGTGCCAAGGGCAAGTGCAGGCCCTCATCCTGGAGTGTGGAATGCTGTGCCTTTGCACAGGCCCTCTGCTTCAACCCACAACGGATGCATGCCCACCCCTGAGGCAAAGAATGGCAACCTCACTCCTGGATATAACTAGTACCTGGGTCAGGGCTGGCCAGAGGTCCCTGAGGAGCGGCCCACTGATGAAGCCTGTGCTGCCTGTCTGGGGTAAGGACAGCTGGCCTGGCCTTGGCCTGAATATCTTGAAGTGTGCACCAGTCTGACTCTGTGTGTGTGTGTGTGTGTGCCCAAGACCCTGCCGGGGACAAAAGACAATAGCAAACACAAGCCTCTTCTCGTCAAGATGAGCTGGCCGCCACCAGCTCATGGGCAGGATGGGGAGCAGGTGCTGAGGGCCCACTCTGGGGAGGCAACAGGAGGGGGAGAGGACCACATGAGCCAAGGTCCCAAGCCCCTAGGATGACTATGCTGTTCAGCTGGACTTCCCTTGAGAAACACTAACTCGCAGACAAAACTAAACAGCTGCAAGCCTCTGTGTGACTACACTGGTTGTACATCCGAGAATTTGACCTTGGCCAAGAGAATATTTGCATTTCTAGCAAAGTTTCCCAGGCAATTCTGAGAACCACTTGCTGTTTTCTTTGTTTCAAAAAAGACTCAAAGCACTGCTCTACCCCGTGACTTTTGTCATCTATCATAAGGGTCACAGCTAATATTCCTAGAACCACAGCCATCACCCTATTGATTTACTCCAGGTTTTAGGTGACAGCAGAGCCTTCAAAAGGAAGACCCAAGGACCCAGGGTATTACTGGATGCTAATAGACTGAGGAGGGCAATCCCAGCGAGGTCTGTGTGCTCAGATTCTTCTTGGCCTCTCTGGGTAACATTCCTTCCTCCAGGGGTGGTGCAGGCCCCTCTGGAAACAGAATCATCGGATCTGCTGTCAGACAAGGTATGCAGAGAATTTCTTAGGGCCAACTTGTACACACAAAGGTGAGAGTCGGATTTCTAGGTTTTGTTTATGGCTTAGCAGGGAAAGAGAGAGAGAGAAGTATCTTCCAGCCACAGGTTCATTCTCAAAATGGCTGCAACAGCCAGGGCTGGGTCAGGCTGGAGCCGGAAGCCCAGAATTCGACCCAGGTTTCCCACATGGGTGGGCAGGGGCCCAAGACTTTGTAGCGTTTGTACCATTTGTGCTCTGCATGGAAGCAGAGTAGCTGGGGCTTGAACTGGCTGACAGGGGATGTGGGCATCTCAAGTGGTGGCTTCACCCACGGCACCGTGATGTTCACCCCAAGGGCGGTTCTGACTTCTATGACCCATGACCGGGAAGAGGAATTCTAGTTTCCAAGGCTTGTCTGAAGGGAGGAAGGGAGCAGGCGAAAGGAGGGTGGGTGGGGGTCAGACACTTAGGAGCCCTGCCAGCCTTCTTGAGGTCCAATCCTCTGCCTGCCAAGGGGCCGTGCTTTGGGGTATCATTCTGAGCCCTGAGACTTTCCTCTCCTTTTCTGTAGAATGGGGGTACTTCCTGCCTCATAGGCTCAAGTAAGAGGACAAACGGTTTTTATAATGCCTGCACAGTGCTTAGAACCGGGCACAAACCCAATTGTTAACAATACTGACAGTAATAGTAATAGTAATCATTATTATTGTTATCACCACCTCTGGTATTGTTGGGGTGATTGTATCTGATGCCTTTATCTAATGTTCTCTATTTCTTTCCTGAATTTGGGGAAGGAACCAGAGAAGTGTATGGAAAGGACAGGGGTGGGGAGAGACACTTCTGGTCAAAGCCAGCTATTGCCAAAAGCCAAACCAAGGGGAGATATGTAAGGATGCTATGATTCACCTTAAATTCAAAATCTGGACCCTCTGAAATTGGCCCTGGAGGGAAAATCCGAATGTGAGGAGGGCATGGGTGGGCCCCTGCACTCCACATTCTCTTGGGGAGGGAACGTCTGGTTTGTAGGAGGCATATAAATTTCTCCAAGACAGAGAAAGTCCTCAGGATGGAAACACAGTTCCCACAGTCACTTTCTTCTGTCCTTTCTGGAGTGAGGGTAGAGACGCTATTCTCCCCTCAACCTCCAGATCAGGTAATGACGCCCAGAAGCCCAAGGTGCTGGCACTCAGGGCCAGCCCCAGCGGGTGGACTGCTTTCACAGAGCTTGATTCAAGTCACGGTGACACGGCCACAGTTGCCCTCCAGGGGCTGCTTGTCCCATCCCACATGGAAAGAATCCACTGTTCTCTAACTTGAGGCCGGGTTACGAAGGCCCAGAGAGTCTGCAGTGAGTCTCAACCTTGGAATCTTTCTGGGAGCTTGAGAATCAGGGATTCTGATTTAATCAATTTGGGGTGTTTTGAATCTCTGCGGTTGTCACCGCCATGTAGCTGAGGTGAGAAACACTGCTACACTTATAGCTCAGTCCTGGTCTGTTCTCTGTGGCTCCTTCCTGGGCTGGCTGACACATAGGATGAACAGCTATGCAGCAGCATGTTCTCATGTTAGTGGGATCCAGGAAAACCTCCAGGGCACACAGCAGGACCACAAGAGCGGGTCAAGATAGGACAAGGTGAGGATGGCACGTGGAGCCATAGCAGCAAGGAAGGGGTGATTGCCAGGTCAGCACAGGGCAGGACAAAGAATCGGCGAGAAGACTCTAGCGTTGTGTCCGAGGCACGTGCTCTGGAGATGAATGGCCTCCTGGAGCGGTTCTGAGAGGCAGGCATCCCTTCCTGGCCTCCGAGCTGTCGTGCCGGGGCTGTTTCCAGCACTGTGTCCACAGCACTTGAAGGTGCTCCTTGTTTTTGAGCATCTGCCCGATCGGCTCTCTCCTGCGTGCCAGGCATCGCTGCCAGCTCAGGTACGACCTCCCCGCATCAGATCAATTCCACAAACATTTACTGAACATCGCCCCTCCAACAGGTACCAAGCTCAGGACTGGGGAACACGCAATGAATGGCTGTTGTTGGTTCATCTCCTTCGAATGCTGACCTTGAGTAAGTCTCTTGCTTCTCAACATTTCAGTTTCCCGATCTGAGAAATGTAATCCTAACAGGGTCCGCTTGAAGGGCTGGTATGTAAATTAGTTAATATATCAAAACACTGGCTTCTATTAAGCACCTAATAAATATCAGCCAATCTTGTTGTTATTTTTTTACATTATTATTATTATTATGGTCTGAACATTTGCGTTCCTTCCAAATTCATGTTTGCAAACCTAATCTCCAATGCTGTAATATTAAGAGGTAGGATCATTAGGACTGATTAGGTCATGAGGATAGAGCCCTCACAAATGGGATTGGTTCCCCCTCTCTTAGTCAACATTTTATTTAGTTAGGTCTATTTATTTGAAAGGCAGAGATTCAGAGATTCAGAGAGAGAGAGAGAGAGAGAGAATCTCCCAACCACTGGTTCACTTTTCAAATGTCTGCAACAACCAATTTTGAGCCAGGTTGAAACTGGGAGCTGAGAACTCAATGCAGGTCTCCCATATGGGTGGCAGGAACTCAATCACTTAAGCCAATACCTGTTGCCTCCCAGGGTGTGCATCAGCAGGAAACCAGAATCAGGAGCAGAGCTACACCTCAAACCCAGGCATTCCGATGTGGGATGCAGGTATCCCACGTGGTGTTTTAACTGCTGCCCCGTGGTGCCTCATTAAAGAGGCCTGAGGGAGCTTGTTCACCCTTACCCAAGAGAGAATGCAGTTAGAAGGCACCATCTCGGGGCTGGCGCTGTGGCATAGCGGGTAAAGCTGCCACCTGTAGTGCCAGCATCCCATATGGGCACCAGTTCGAGACCTGGCTGCTCCACTTCCGATCCAGCTCTCTGCCATGGCCTGGGAAAGCAGTAGAAGATGACCCAAATCCTTGGGCCCCTGCACCCGCATAGGAGATCCGGAGGAAGCTCCTGGCTCCTGGCTTCAGATCGGTGCCTCCGGCCGTTGCAACCAATTAGGGAGTGAACCAGTGGATAGCAGACTTCTCTCTCTCTCTCTTTCTCTGCCTCTCTTTCTCTCTCTGTGTAACTCTGACTTTCAAATAAATATATTGAAAAAAATTCTTTTTTAAAAAAAGGCGGCACCATCTTTGAAGCAGAGAGCAAGCTTTCACCAGATACCAAATCTGCTGGCACCTTAATCTTAGATTTCCAAGCCTTCTGAACTGTAAGCAGTAAATTTTGGTGGGGTCAGCCAGGCCTGGTCAGCCGTGATGAGAAGTCTGGACTTAAGAAGACAAAGGTACTGCCCTCAAGCAGCTCCCAGTTAATCAGGAACGATAGACATGAGGATCATTTATTAGTTTTTAATGTTGTGTTAACTTAGTACAATATGCAAATGTGGCAAGAAAAGAACAGCTGGAAACAAAACAAGATGAAAAACCCAGATCAACACGGGCAAGTGTCACAGGGGATTGCTTCCCCTTCCCACGCAAGCCATCTTGCTACCCAAGCCCCACCCCTGGCCCCAATTTCTTTTGGTGTGACCCAGAAACTAGGTGTGACCCCTCCATGCCACCTCCCCCCTCAGCCCTCCCTCACATCCAGCCAATGGCCAGAGCCCTCTGAGTTGCTGCCTTGAACCCTGTTATTCCCGATTTCCCTAAGCAAGGACTTCCTTGTCTGTTAAGGGACGAGTCCAGCAACCATGTAGGTCTCGCTTGCTTTGCCCTCACCAACCTCGCCTTCCACATCACGCCTGCCACAGCGATCTTTCCAACACGTCAAGCCAACCACATATCTCCCTGGGGCAAAACGATCCAGTTTCCACAGCACCTTGCTCTACCTGCATTTCCACCCACCCCTAGACCTTTCATGAGCTAAGAACGAATGTGTGTAAAACACTTTCAGCTTCTTTGGATAACTGCAGGGGTGCTATTTCTAAACCTGATTTTAGTCCTAAAGGTACGTCAGTATCCTTTCCTCTATATAATTTCCTATCTGTAATGAACTGTTCTTTCTTGAAAACCTGCACTAAGGGCGGGAAATGGGTCTAGTCTTTCCAGCGTTGAGATAACGTAGGTGTCACCCTTGCCTCCCGGAATTATCTTCCCAGGGTAAACACCATGGTGCCAAAATGTTGGTTAATCATGCAGCCCTCTGTATACACTGACTTCTTAGCTTGAATAACCTAAGATTTCAGCATTTCCTCTGCCTCTTTGTCTTCCATGGTAGCTCTTTTCTAGTTTTGCTTTCTCTCTCTCTCATTTTTTTAATTGAAGATTTATGGGCCCAGCATTGTGGCATAGTAGGCTAAGCCTCCGCCTGCAGCCAGTTCATGTCCCCGCTGTTCCTCTTCTGATCCAGCTCCCTGCTATGGCTTGGGAAATCAGTAGAAGATGGCCCAGGTCCTTGGGCTCCTGTACCTGTGTGGGAGACCTGGAAAAAGCTCCTGGCACCTGGCCTCAGATCGGCTCAGCTTCAGCCGTTGCGGACATTTGGAGAGTAAACCAGTGGATGAAAGATCTTTTTTCCTCTCTCCCTCTCTGCCTGTAACTCTACTTCTAAAATAAAGAAATAATTATTTTTATGGGACAGGTAGAGTTATAGACAGTTAGAGAGAAAGAGACAGAGAGAAAGGTCTTCCTTCTGTTGGTTCTCTCCCCAAATAGCCGCCACGGCCGGCACTGTGCTGATCTGAAGCCAGGAGTCAGGTGCTTCTTCCCAGTCTCCCATGCGGGTGCAGGGGCCCAAGCACTTGGGCCATCTTCCACTGCTTTCCCAGGCCTATTAAGGGGAGAGCTGGGAGAGGAGCAGCCAGGACTTGAACTGGCGCCCATACTAGATGCTGGTGCCGCAGGCAGAGGCTTAGCCTGCTATGCCACAGCGCCGGCCCCGCCATCATTCTCTTTACTCACCCCATTCTCCATTTGCTGACAACCTCTGAGCTATTTTCCAGGATGTTATATAAGTGGAATTGTGAAATACCAAGCCTTTATGTCTGGCTTCTAATACTTAGCATCCTGTTCTAGAGAATAATTCATGTTGTTGCACATATTACTAGCATGGTTTTTTATTGCTATTATTCCGTGGTTTGGATGTAGCACGATTTCTTCACCCACTTACCTGTTGATGGACATCTGGGCTGTTTTCAGACTTTAGTTATTAGGGAAAAGGTTGTCATAAATATTCACGTACAAGTTTTGTGTAGACACATGAATTCATCTCTCTTGCATAAATTCCTGGGAGTGGTATGGCTGGATCACATGTGTTTAATTTGTTTAACTTTATAAGGAATGGTCACACTGTTTTAAAGTGATTTTGTCATTTTTACATTTCTACCAGCAACATCCAAGAGCTTCACTTGTTCCATTTGATCCCGAAGGTTGGGCAATGTGGCTCTTCCTAATTTTAGTCAGTCTAGGGGTTATGTCATACACTAATATCTTCTTGTGTGATTAGTATTTTTTTTTTTTTTTGACAGGCAGAGTGGACAGTGAGAGAGAGAGACAGAGAGAAAGGTCTTCCTTTGCCATTTGTTCACCCTCCAATGGCCGCCGTGGCCAGTGCACCGCGCTGATCCGATGGCAGGAGCCAGGAGCCAGGAGCCAGGAGCCAGGTGCTTTTCCTGGTCTCCCATGGGGTGCAGGGCCCAAGCACCTGGGCCATCCTCCACTGCACTCCCGGGCCACAGCAGAGAGCTGGCCTGGAAGAGGGGCAACCGGGACAGAATCCGGCGCCCCGACCGGGACTAGAACCCGGTGTGCCGGCGCCACTAGGCGGAGGATTAGCCTAATGAGCCGCAGCGCCGGCATGATTAGTATTTTTAATGAACTAATTTGCCATTAATATTCTTTGGTGAAAGTGTCTGTTCAAATATTTGAACATTTTTAGTTAGGTTTTTTCTGATACTGTTATTATTTACCGTATTTTTACCTGTAAAAGTTCTTTATATATTCTGAATACAAGTTCTTTATCAGATTTGGAGTTTTCTAATATTTTTCCAAGCATGTGGCTTTCATGTTTTTCCCCTTCTCTATCTCTGTCTCTCTGTTGGTCTTTCAAGTAAATAAATAAAAATAAACAAACATTTTTAAAAAGGGGCTGGGAGTGGACATTGTGATGAAAGTGCTCTAGCCAGTGCTGGCGATGCTGGCATCCCACATCAGAATCCCTGGTTTGAATCCCAGCTACTTTGGTTCTGATCCAGCTTCCTGCTACTACATCCTGGGTGGCAGCAGAGGATGGCTCAAGTGCCTGGGCCCCTGCCACCCACGTGGGAGACTCAGCTGGAGTTCCTGGCTCCTGGCTTTGGCCTGGCACATACCTGGCTGTAGTGGGCATCTGGGGAGTGAACCCATGAATGGAAGGTCACTGTCTCTCTTCGTCACTCTGCCTTTCAAATAAACATTTCTAAAAGATAAAAAATTTCTTAATATTATCTTTCTATAACAGTTTTAGTCATAATATATCCCTATGACATCATTTTTTGAAAAGCAGAAAATTTTTTGATGAGGTCCAATTATTAGTTTTTTCTTTCATGATTTGTGAAATATGATGTTTGTGTCTTAAGGAAGTTTCGCTTAATTCAAGGTAGCAAGATTTACTCCTATGTTTTCTCAGTGATTTTGTAGTCTATCACATATTTAAATCTATGACCCATGATCCATTTCAAATTAATTTTTGCATATGGTATAAAGGTCAAGTTTCCAATTTTTTTTTTTTTTTTTTTTTTGCGTATGAATGTCCTGTTGTTAAAGCACCAGGTGGGTCATAGTGGGCTAAAGCCTCCACCTGCAGTGCCAGTGTCCCATATGGGCTCTGGTTCAAGTCCCGGCTGCTCCTCTTCTGATCCAGCTCTCTGCTACGGCCTGAGAAAGCAGTAGAAGATGGCCCAAGTATTTGGGCCCCTGTACCTGCATGGGAAACCTGGAGGAAGCTCCTGGTTCCTGGCTTCAGATCACCTCAGCTCTGGCTGTTGTGGCCACTTGGGGAGTGAACCAGCAGATGGAAGACCTTTCTGTCTCTCCCTCTCACTGTCTATAACTCTACTTCTCAAATAAATAAATAAATAAATATATAAAAAAAAAGCACCATGTGTCAAACAGCTATTCTTTCTGAGTAGAATTACATAGGCCCTTTTGTGGACTCTATCTGGATGCTCTAGAATGTTCCTTTTTAAAAAAATTTATTTATGTAGTTTTATAAAAGATTTATTTATGTATTTGAGAGGCAGAGTTACAGACAGAGATGGAGAGACAGAGAGGTCTTCCATCTGCTGGTTCACTCTCCAAATGGGCACAAAGGCCGGAGCTGGGCCAATCCCAAGTCAGGGCCAGGAGTCTCTTCCAGGTCTCCTGCATGAGTATAGGGGCCCATGGCCATCTTCCCCTGCTTTCCCAGGCCATAGCAGAGAGCTGGATTGGAAGAGGAGCAGCTGGGACATGAACCGGCATCCATACATAAAGCTGGCACCGTAGTAGTAGTGCTGGTCCCTAAACTGTTCCTTTAATCCATATATTTATTCTTATACCAGTATTGCTCTGTCCTGATTACTATAGCTTTAGAATAAATGTTGAAATCAGATAGTGTGTATTCTTTAACTTCATTATTCTTTTTCAAAATAATTTCTATGTCCTTTGACTTTTCATATATATTTTAGAATCAGTTTGTCAATTTCTACTAAAAGGTGGGGAGGGAAGGGCTGTTGAAGGTTTATTTGGGAACATGAGGATTCTTCAGAAAGTTCATGGAAAACGTTTGTTATGAGAAAACTATGCTTGGATTGCAAAAAGTTTTTTTTTTTTTTTTTAAAGATTTATTTATTTGAAAGACAGAGTTACAGAGAGGTAGAGAGAGAGAGAGGTCTTCCATCTGCTAGTTCACTCCCCAGATGGCCGCAACAGCTGGAGCTGTGCTGATCCGAAGCCAGGAGCCAGGAGCTTCTTCCCGGTCTCCCACATGGGTGCAGGGACCCAAGGACTTAGGCCATCTTCCACTGCTTTCCCAGGCCATAGCAGAGAGCTGGATCGGAAGAGGAGCAGCCGGGACTAGAACCGGTGCCCATATGGGATGCCAGCGCTTCAGGCCAGGGCCTTAACCCACTACGCCACAGCGCTGACCCCCGCAAAAAGTTTCTTAAAGATTTATTTATTTATTTATTTATTTGAAAGAGAGTGACTCACAGAGACAGACAGACATTCTATCCTCTGGTTCACTCCCCAGATGGCCGCAATGGCTAAGGCTGTGCTAGGCCAAATCCAGAAGCCAGGAACTTCTTCCAGGCAGGGGCCCAAGGACACAGTACAATTAATCTGATCGACAGTGAACATGTGGCAGGCAGGTATTTAGTGGTTGTGGCAGAGCAGAAGGACATGAGAGGGCCGGTGCCACGGCTCACTAGGCTAATCCTCCACCTTGCGTTGCTGGCACACCGGGTTCTAGTCCCAGTCGGGGCGCCGGATTCTGTCCCGGTTGCCCCTCTTCCAGGCCAGCTCTCTGCTGTGGCCAGGGAGTGCAGTGGAGGATGGCCCAAGTGCTTGGGCCCTGCACCCCATGGGAGACCAGGAGAAGCACCTGGCTTCTGCCATCGGATCAGCGCTGTCCACTGGCCGCAGTGCGCTGGCCACGGCAGCCATTGGAGGGTGAACCAACGGCAAAAAAAAAAAAAAAAAGGAAGACCTTTCTCTCTGTCTCTCTCTCACTATCCACTCTGCCTGTCAAAAAAAAAAAAAAAAAAAAAAGAAGGACATGAGTTGTCCTCCACCGCTTTCTCAGATTATTAGCAGGGAGCTAGACAGGGAGTGGAGCAGCCAGGACTCGAACTGGTGCTCATATGGGATGCTGGTATTTCAGGTGGCTGCTTAACCCACTATGGCATGATGCCAGCCCCAGAGGAAATACACTTAATCTTTTAGCAGTAATGATCCTGACAGCTGTAGATTTTTATAGATATGATTTTATTAAATTGGGTACATTTCCTTCAGTTTGCTGAATTTTTTTATGGTGGCTGGATTTTGACTTCTATAACTTTTTTTTTTGCATGGATTGAGATAATTACATGATTTTATTATTTTAATCTGTAGGGAACATGAGTTTTACAGATTGATTTTGAATGCTGAATCAACCTTGCTTTCTTGGAATGCATCCAAGTGGGTCATGATATATTACCCTTTTTATATATTTCTGGACTCAATTTGCTACTATTCTGTGATTACATTTGTGAGAAATATTGGGCTGTAGTGCTTTGTCTTGTCTGTCTTTAGTATCCAGACAGTGCTGGCCTCCTAACATGGGTTATTAACTGTGCATTTTTTAAAGAAAAGTTTGTGTAGGATGGGTATTATTTCTTCATTAAGTATTTGGTGGAATTCACTAATGAGGCCTGCTGAGCATGGAGTGTATTTCTTTAATAGAAATAAGGCTATACAATTTATCTTTTTTTTTTTTTTTGAGTGAAATTTGCTGATTTGTGTCCTACTATCCTGTGATGGTACTCGTGTGAGATACTGGCACGTGACTGCTTTCTGATTTCCAGTTGCCACGGTGATCTATTTATTTATTAATATCATCTTTTCCATTGTTATTTTTGTCCATTCAGTGTCTGAGATCAACAGATCACACTACAATTAATCTGATTGACAGTGAACATGTGGGTATTTAGTGGTTGTGGCAGAGTAGAAGGAAATGTAGACCTTGGGCTAAAATTATGTTGAGAAAGACAAGGATTTGCCTGATGGCTTTGTCAGACAAACTTGCCTCTTTTAGGTATGAGTTTTAAAAATAGGAGAGGGGAAAACAAAAACAACAGAGTAACTCATTCAGGGGAACTTGCAATAAGAAAAAAAATCCCCTTTTCAGCAATATTGGAAACTCAAAGGAAAAAAATATAGGAGGCTGAAACAGCCTGATATTCACAAGCTATTTCTAATAATATAGCATGTATTTATCTTTTTATATATGTAACTATATTTCATAAGAAACAAGGCTTTAGTGTTTTAGAATTATTGCCATATGCTGAAATGCAACAATTTTTGACTGGGAGTATTTTAAAACAACACAGAATGAACCCAGCCTTCCTCTTCAATTCTTTATCCGTGGCCTATGTTCCACTATTGCAAGCAATCTTTGAGAATATTACAGTCCCATTTGTTGGAATAGCACTCATGGTTTGAATGACCTGTTTTATTTATTTATTTATTTATTTATTTATTTATTTATTTATTTATTTATTTTTTTGACAGGCAGAGTGGACAGTGAGAGAGAGAGACAGAGAGAAAGGTCTTCCTTTGCCGTTGGTTCACCCTCCAATGGCCGCCGCGGTCGGCGCGCTGCGGCCGGCACACCGCGCTGATCCGATGGCAGGAGCCAGGAGCCAGGTGCTTTTCCTGGTCTCCCATGGGGTGCAGGTGAATGACCTGTTTTAAAAGCAACTTACTCTCTCTGCTACTTTTCCCCTTAAAATGTTACCTCTGTGCACACTAAGCCCTACACTGTTTTCTTAATGGGAGTTTGTTTACAAGTATACAATAACCTACTTTAATGTGCCTTGGTTTAATTTTACTTACATGAAAAGTTTTTTTCTTGGGAAGGTGTATTTTCCCATCATCACCAAAAGGTTGTTATAGAATAAAATCAGCTATCTGCTATGTTGTATTGGTCAAGAGAGATTAAACCATCATATGAGGCAAACTGGTGTCATTGCTTTCTGTTATGGTGGCATGGGCTCATTATCATTCCAGTTCTAACTTGCTAGAATAGCACAAAAGGCCAGTGGGTGTGGTCTGTGGGCCTTTCACACAGAATGGGTATGACAGCCGTCCTGTGAGTTGAAAAGCTGGCTACTATTTGCAGAGCCTGCCTTTTGTGGCTCTGCCACATGCCTTTGGTTAAAGTTAGTCTCAGCCATGATTGCCAGTGTACAGACTGGTTCCCTGGGTGCTGCTGCTTCTCAGAATTCCATGACTAAGCCAGGGGTGGTATTTGTTGTTTACCAGTAGGTTTTTCTTTGCGTGTTCTGCTTACCACATCCTACCAGGCCTTGACCTTTGTGAACTTCTCTGGAAAGTCAAATATACCTAGAAGCTGCCCAGGCTGAGGTCTAATAACACCATCAGCTGCTCTTTGGGAGGTCGTGGAACAGAGGTTGGAGGTGATTCCAATGAGATGGAAACTCAGTAGCTTGTGCAGGCCAGATTTTTCATGCCATTGAAGAGAAGACAAAAATCTGGAGAAGCTCAGGGAATCAACCAAGGCTGCCCACTGCCCTTTCTGGACTTCCCAGGGTGGTTGAGTGGTATTTCCCAGCTGTTCTCAAAGCCACGGCATGCATTCCCCTTCGCCCTTCGTTAGAATGAGCTTTGACGGTGCCCCTGTGACCAGAGTAGGAGTGGGGCTGAGCTGCGTTTGTCCCTAATGAATGCTTGCTGAGTACAGAGGTGACTCTACATGCTCTCTCCTGTCGTGAGGTCAACCACATGGACATTAAGGAGAAACTCTGAGAACACCTTGATAGCTCCCCTAGATAGCAGACCCGGGCTTGAAGGGAAGCCCAAGAGTAAGCTGAGAAGCACGCCTATGCAGGGAGAGATGAAAAAGTTAAATAGATCCAGGCCAGAAAGAAGGTGATAAAAGTGTTTCTGTTTCCCCACCTACAGGTGCACTAGAATCACTCATCCATTCGATCACTTGACATTGGGAGCCTACCACGGCCCAGGAGTCGTTTTAGGCACCTGGGGATACAGCTGTGAATCTAGCAGATGAAGTCCTTGTTTACATTCCAAGTGGGAGAGAGACAAGGAACAAATTACAAAGAAACAACTGCCACATGTCATGTAGTGGTAAGCACAGGCTGAAACTCCAGCTGCGGGAAGAAACTGTCACAGACAGGGGCTAGCATTCTACAGAAAGTGGGAAAAGCTCCCTGAGCGGAGACGGCAGTGCAAGGCGGGAGCGGCTCCATGAGAACCGCGGGGACACAGTGTTGCAGATAGAGTGAGTACAAAGGCCCTGGGGCAGGCCTGGTGTGTTTGAGAAACAAGGAGGCCAACCGGGGAGGAGAAACAAGATTAAATTTTCTGTACTAGTGAAATAGTGGCCTTCCTAGCACCAAAGTCCTGTGATTAATGACCCTCGGACTACACAGAGCACCTCCTGTAAAGAGAGTCCCTTACCACGCGGAAGGCAGCCGTGAGCTTCCTGGAGTGCTTAATGGAGACCATCCATAATTCCCTTAAAACAAGGGTCCTGCCTGAGGTCCGCAGGCCCCTGGGGATTTACAGTGAGGCTCCGGGTTGCCAATTAACCCCCAAAATCTGTGCCCTGGAACACTTTGCCGCAGAGAAAGTCTCAGATGCAGCCAGCACACCAGTGCCTGCAGGGCCAGGTGGAAATAGAGAAGAAGGAAATAGGTCAGGTGTAAGCCTTTCACACACAGGGAATCACCTTCCCTTCCAGAGGGAAATATGCTCTCTCCCATTTATCTTGATGTTTGCAGTCTTGTCTTTGCTCATTTCTGTTAGCACCCTGGGTCCAGAGGGAGCTCCAGGTCGGGGAAAAGTTGATTTCTGTGGTCATGACTGCTTCTCATCTCACCGGGCCAGGCTGTTCTCTGGCAGCATTTCCATAAAATCCCACAAACATAGTCTGGCTGGCCCTGCCAGGGCTGTGATGCTGGACAAAGCCCTGTGTCCAAGGGCACAAGGCACTCCCGTTGACCAGCCTGGGTCATGTGCTCTCTTGAAGAGTGGGTCCCAGAATCAAAGGGAGTCATGGAGGTGCCGGGGGAGGGGTTTGCAAGCAAGAGAGATGGTGATTTCTTTTCTTTCTTTTCTTTCTTTTTTTTTTTTTTTTTTTTTTTGACAGGCAGAGTGGACAGGGAGAGAGAGAGACAGAGAGAAAGGTCTTCCTTTGCCGTTGGTTCACCCTCCAATGGCCGCCGCAGCCGGCGCACTGCAGCCAGCGCACTGCGCTGATCCGATGGCAGGAGCCAGGAGCCAGGTGCTTTTCCTGGTCTCCCATGGGGTGCAGGGCCCAAGCACTTGGGCCATCCTCCACTGCACTCCCTGGCCACAGCAGAGAGCTGGCCTGGAAGAGGGACAACCGGGACAGAATCCGGCGCCCCGACTGGGACTAGAACCCGGTGTGCAGGCGCTGCAAGGCAGAGGATTAGCCTAGTGAGCCATGGCGCCGGCCAGAGATGGTGATTTCTAAAAGGCAGGAATACTGGACACTTCAAAGCATTCCTTCTACCCTTAAATGTGGCGATTCCATCTCCAAAGAGTATCAACCGCCTTCCCATCTCCCAAACAAAACCCACAACTCCCTCCTGGCAGTTAGGAAGAAGCTGAGTGTGGAGCACTTGTCAGTATTAGACCATCTGTGTGGCAAAACCAGCAGTGCCCTGGGCTGGTCTGGCACACAGAGGGGAGTCTCAAGCCTTGGCAACTACTCAGCGCAGCCTTTGTGAGAATCGTCCTGAGCAGAACAGATATGTGCCTGGAAATCGACAGATACCCTATGAATTTCAAAGCTGAAGGGGAGGTTCTGGGAACCAACCAAGCAGCCATAGGAGGGAGGTTTGCGGAAGTGGGGGGCGACCACTGAATTTCACATAAGCGAATGTAAGACAATCTGACCCATACAGCGAGAAACCCAAACTCACAGCGAGTACACGGATGATAGCTAAAACAACAGGTAATCTTTATTTATTTATTTAGTTTGCTAAGTGCCAAAGCACTTTTCTAGATTTCTAACTTAAACTTTCAAAACAGCCCTTTGAGGTAAATACAATTATTATCTCTTCAAGACTAACTAATGTGATTACAGGTGTAGTAAGTAGTGCAAGAGTAAAATTCACACTTGGGCAATGTAACTGTCACACTAATGCATTCACTTCATTCATGCATGCAACAATTATGTTGAATGCTTACTACACACTGGGAACTATGCAAGACACTAAAGCACGGCTGTGAACAATGCAAGTTCAAATGCATGGTGCTTATATTCTGGTGGACAAACAAAATAGACCATGGTAGTGACCAAAGTGAAGGGAAGCAACTAGAATATGGACGAGAAACACATGTGCGTGGGGAAGGGTTAAGGGTGACGGGGGTGATCAGGCGAGGGCTCACTGATGAGTGACAATCCATCAAGATGGGAGGGGGCCAGGCAGGTATCTGAAAGAAGAGCGTGCGAGGTAGAGGAAGCAGTAGATACAAGGGCCCTGAGGAAGGAGCAAGGGCAATATGGTCTAGAAATAACAGGGTGTCCAGTAGAGCAATCAAAGAGCAAAGCAAGAGGAAATGGGAGGCCGGCGCCGCGGCTCACTAGGCTAATCCTCCGCCTGCGGCACCGGCACACCGGGTTCTAGTCCTGGTCGGGGCGCCGGATTCTGTCCCGGTTGCCCCTCTTCCAGTCCAGCTCTCTGCTGTGGCCAGGGAGTGCAGTGGAGGATGGCCCAAGTGCTTGGGCCCTGCACCCCATGGGAGACCAGGAGAAGTACCTGGCTCCTGCCATCGGATCAGCGCAGTGTGCTGGCTGCAGTGCGCCGGCCGCGGCGGCCATTGGAGGGTGAACCAATGGCAAAGGAAGACCTTTCTCTCTGTCTCTCTCTCTCACTGTCCACTCTGCCTGTCAGAAAAAAAAAAAAAAAAAAAGGAAATGGGATCAGAGAGGTAAATGGGGCAGCATCTTGCTGGGCCATGTGAGCAGCTATTAGGGTTCTGTGTTTTCCTGGGGGGGGGGGGGCAATGCAGTCATCTGTGTTGGAGCAGGGACACTGTCCCTAAAGTGAGTCCTGCTCATGATCCCATCAGGAGGCCATTCGAGAGGCTGCTGCACTCGCCCGGTCAGAGATTGGCCCGGCGTGCCGTGGGCCATGTGCAGGTGCTCCGACTCTGCGTTCTTGTGAAATCAGAGTCCAGTGATTGAACTCCAGGTGCGATGTGGGGTATGTGAGAAAGAGGCATCCACAGTGGCACTTAGGCTTTTATGGCCGGGCCAACTAAGAGATGGAACTCACGTTTTCAGAGAGGAAGGGTACAGAGGAGCTGCTTTTTGTTGTTGCTATTGTTGTTAGAAGGGGGAGAGCTTGTCAGGTCTCTCTTTGAGACATAGGGAATTGGAGATGCCAGGGATGGACTTTGATTAGCCATTAGATGCCAGTTAAGATGCCTACATCCCATACTGAAGTGTTTGAGTTCCAGTCCTAGCCCCACTGCCAGTTCCGGCTTCCTGCTGATGTGCACCCTGGGAGGCAGCAGGGGATGGCCCAAGTACTTGGGTCCCTGTTACCTGTGTGGGAGACCTGGATGGACTTCTTGGCTCTTGGCTTTTACATGGCCCAGCTCTGGCTTTTGCAGGCATTTTGGGAGTGAACTAGCGGATGGGTCTCTCTCTGCCTTTTAAACACAAAATTAAAGAAAAATTGGAAATGCTTGTTAGATGCCTGAAAGGTGATGCTGGGAGCAGGTCTGGAGCCCAGGTGAGTGGTCCCATGGGACTGGAGTTACAAGCCTTATAAAACACACTCTGCTCCCAGAGAGTGGCATATTGACTTAGATGCAGTTTTGGAGAAATGATGACTAACAAAAATATTGGAACAGTATTAAGGAAAGTCAGGTTTAAAAATTCACCCATATCCTCCCATCTTGAAAACAGCTGCTTTCATTTTCCCACATTCCCTTCTGTGTTTGCCCATGTGCCTGCATAACTGTATAATGTTGTAATCATAGCATAGATAAAATTTCATAGCCTACTTTTTTTCACTTAACATGATCCCATAAACATTCTCTTATGTGACTCCCATATGTGTTTCTTGAGGACTAAAAAAACCAACAAAATGCTAGCCTTTGAGGACAAACATTTCAGAAACAAAATTTGAGAATCCTTTTTTGGTACAAAGTTTGGTGCCCCTACCTACAGCTGGCATTGCACCTCGGTGATATCCATGGGCACTGATACTTTGTGGAGGTGCCGTTGAGCTAGTTCCTGAATGAGAGCCAGCCCTGGGCAGGAGCACTCTGGGTAGAAGAAACAGCATGCACAAAGGCCCTGAGGAGCCAAGAGGAAAGTTATATAAAGAAGGGTTGCTGGAAGATTCATCTCAACAAGTAAACAGAAATTAAGTTTGTTTTAAATTTGCAAAATTTTTAGAAATATCTTTTAATTTAAACTATGTTGAAGTGGGTACACCCTTCCTCTGGGATTCTTTGTCATGGAAGGAGGAGCTACACAGAATAATTTACAGTACAGTGAACACCAGCAGAGCTGTGGTTCTTAAAGGTCATAGGCCTGCAAACTCCACACGGAATCTGATTTGTTCATTCATCCCAGTCCATCACCGAGAACCCGAGTCCAGTTCCTTGTAGGAAAGTCCGGGTGGGGGGAAGTGCAGCAAGTGACTTGTGCAAAATCATTCAACTACTTTGTAGAGGGTTTTTATCAATTAGCTCCTCTCTGCGCGATTCTTACACACACACACACACGGCTCTCCGCACAGGACTGACAATGCCTTTTCTTAGTTGGGAATTGCTCCCCTCTCCGATTCGGCGGCGTCTCCAATGCATGGCTATTTACTCAAAAGCAGGAAAATCATTGAGAAAATCATAGAGGCTCACGCTTCCTCCCACGGCCAGCAGGGGGAGCAGCAGGCACGGTTTGTAAGCCGCGCCTCCCTCGCCCAACTTCCCCCCTAGCCGCCGCTTCAACCAAAAGTGGCCCTTGACCTTTCAAGCTTTTGAGCAGTGATGCAATAGAATAGTATTTCAAAGAAAAATGGTTATCGAAAATTTGGATCCGGTTTTCCCGTGATTGTAAATGGCTTTTTAAAAAAGTAGGTCACATTTAAAGTAGGTCACATTTCGGGGGGGAGGGAGGGCAGGCAAGGAGATGTGTTTCCACCGAAGCCAGGTGGCCTCCAACGGGGTGGGTGGGAGGTGAGGGTCCCGCGGAAGGAGGAGGCGCCGGGATCCTCCCGATTCTCGGCCCCGCACGCCAGCCCTGCAGGGCACCGGAGACGAGCGCTCTGCGGACCGCGCGCGCGCTACCCGGCCCCTCCTGGGCGCGCAGGTAAGGCCGCCTCCACCGCAGCGGGCGCAGGTGAGCCGGCCGGGCCGCGGGGCCTCCGGGAGCCTCCGGGGCTGCGCGGCGGGGTAAGGGAGGAGCCGGCCCCGCGGCCGCCGCAGCCGGCGACCGGGAGCGCCAGGGGGAGGGGACTTAAGGAGGCGCCGCTCTCCGCGCGCCCGCTGCCTTCTAGGACCCGGGCCGAGGGAACCTCCGGCCCCGGGCGTGGTTCGGGGCTCGCCCCCACCTCCACCGCTGTGTCTCGGAGCTAGAGGGAACCGGTCTCGAGGACCCCTATTCTGTCCTGCACCCCCCCGCCCACGTGCGGCCGGGGGTCGCAGGACCAGAGAAGAGAGGGGTCGCCCGACCAGTGGAGAGAGGGCCACCCCCGCCCGCGGTGGCCGAGGAGCGCTGTCGTTATTCGCTGGACCGGGGGGGCTCCGGCGCCGAGATGGGGTTGGAGGTGGCCGGGGACACCTCCCACTTGCCCCCGATCACCCCGGGGTGCGGGGTCAGGGGAGGGCGGAGTCCCAGGCGTCCACACTGCCCTCACCCGCGCGCCGGAGCGCTCGCAGCAGCTCCGCCTCGAAGCCTGCGCATTAGCGCCGGAGCCTCTTTAAAGCGGCGGCGGGGGCCACGGTCACGTGAGGCGGATTCCTGGAAAGTTCCTGGAAAGCGGCCTCCGCGGCAGCCGGGCGGGGCGCGGGGCGCGAGGCGCGCTCGCCGGGGGAGGGGCTGGGGAGTCGCGCGCGCGCGGCGCTCCGGGGCCAGACGGTTAACTCTTGCCAAGTCTCGCCGCCACCGCCGCTCGCGGGCCTTGGGCTTTCCTCCCCTTGAAGCATGAGCCTCCTCGCCCGCAGCCGCCGGCGCTGCGCGGGCCGCGGACGGTGCGCGCCGGGGCCCCGGGCGCACAGCCTCAGGATTCCTAGCGCCCGCGGCAGGTACCGGCGTGGGTTGCGGGGGGAGCCTGAAGGCTCCGCCCCGAGAAGAGTCGCTGGGGAGGGCAGCGGGGCGCGGCCGTGGGCGCGGGGAGCGGCGGGCGGCCTGGGCTTCCGCAGTGGGAGCGCCAGGGGAGAGTCGGAGCCGCGGCGCTGCCGCCGCCGCCGCCTGCCTTCTCCCGTGCCTTGTCGGCGTCGGGAAGTCTCCGGAGTTGTCCCCCCCTCCTCCCTTGAACAGCCACCCAAATTAATAATCCTAATAACCTGATCTCCCGCTCCTCCCCACCAGCCCGCCTCCTCCCTTGTTCCTCCCTCCCTCTCTCCTTCCCACCTCCTCGGTCGCGGCCAGAGGAACGCCGGCAACTGCCCCGGAGCGGGGGTGTCCGAGCCCCGACCGGGTGTCGGAGTCGGGGTTGGCGGCGCGCGCGCGCGGCGGGGGTTAGTCGAGGCGATGATCCCTGAGATTTTTGTCCGCCCCTTGCGCACAGAAGTCTTGCCGCGGCTGGGCGCAGGGCTTGTCGCATCCCCGAGCACCTCGTTCCCAAATTAAACGTCGACAGGGGACACTCGGGCAGAGCCCCCCCCCCCTTTCCCGGGCCCCTCCCGGCTCCCCCGCCCCATGTCCGCCCGGGAGACTGCCTGGTGCGGAGGCGGCGGCGGCCGCGGCCGAGGTAAGCGCTCGGCGGCGTTGGGTGTTCGCGCGTCCCGCCGCGCTCGCTGCTGCCCGCTCAGCCCCGGCCTGGGCTCGGAGCTCCCGCGGTGGCTTTGCACTCGGGCCGATTCCTCGACAGCGCCCGCGGCGGCCGTCCCGGACCGGGCGCGACCGCCGAGGCGCCCCCCCAGCTCTGCCCCGAGCGGGCACCGGGAGGCGGCGGCGGCGCGCGGGGGGTGGGGGGGGGAGGGCAGCGCGGCTGCCTCCCGGGCAAGGGATGCAGCTGCTCGTGCACCTCTGCACCCCGGGCTGGCGGCTCAGGCCCCGGGAGTCCCGCAGCTTTTTAGGGCGGGGGACCAGGTTGGTGCCGGGTGCTGGCTCCGGAGAGGCCTCTGGCTGCGCGGGGGTGTGGGTTGGGAGTGCCAGTTTGGCGATCTGTCTTGGTCTTTCCTCTTTTAAATCTTCCTTCTTGTCCTTGACAAGGGCCCATGCCCCCTGGACCCGCAGGTGACTGTTTGCTCTTCCTGGCTTGACAGTGCGTGATTTCAGCGAGCAGCCCTGGGCGGGAAAACGCCCCGTCCGCTCTCATCCTGGCTCCCACTGCCCCTCCCTGGCCAACTCTTGAGTCTGGAATCCCTGCTCTCTCATCTTTTCTCTGCAGAGCTGGGCCGGGGCGGCAGTTGGATGCTTGAGGTTAAATGGTGCAGGAGCCTAGGGGCCGAGGAGTCCCCGGGATTTTCCACGACTCTGCTTCCCCACCCCCACCCCCACCCCAGCTGCAGGGGTCCGGCGCGCACTGACCAAACGCCCCACTTTCTCTTTGCAGACTCTCTCTGGCTGAGCGCGTCTGTGGGCGACTGTGGCATCTGTCCGCTGGAACCTGGCGACACGGAACCAGCAGTGCGCCACCCCCTCCTCTTTTGTCACCGCTTCGGACCCCCAGCGGGGACTCGTCTGGGGGCTCCCACTGACTCCCAGGAAGGACGCGAAGCCCTCTGGGACCCCAGCTCGGGCGGCCACCTGTCTTTGCCGCGGTGACCCTCCTCCCATGACCCTGCGGTGCCTCGAGCCCTCCGGGAATGGCGCGGAAGGGACGCGGAGCCAGTGGGGGACCACGGGGCCGCCGGAGGAGCCGTCCCCAGAGGCGGCGCGTCTGGCGAAGGCTCTGCGCGAGCTCAGCCAAACAGGTAGGGACCGGCGGGGTGTGCGGGAGGGGACACCTCCTCAGAGGCGGGGGAAGTGCTGTGGCAAATGGGGCTGAGGTCGGGAAGCTGCAGGACGGGTTAGAAATGGGACCCCTGACTTCCTGTCTCCTCTCTAGGGCGGGGAACTGCGGCGAGGATGCACCCCCCCCCTCCCGCGCCGCGCCCCGCACGGCCCCAGATCCTTGGGAATTCGAAAGGAAACTGGTTCCCGGGGAGCTTGGGGATGGCAGAACGTGCGAGGGGCTCCTTGGAAACAGCCTTTGAGCGTGCTGGACCCTCTCCTGTTTTCTTCGGCTGCTCAGGGCTGGGCGCTCCGGCTGGCGGGAAAAAGCGCCCTGTGCCTCCGCGGCGTGCTAGGGCTCCCCGCAGCCACCGCTGCAGCCCGCGATCTTGGTGGCCAAGGGCAGGGACCGACCGAGTGCGAGGAAGGCGGCGCGAGCATGGCCTCCAGGGGCAGCGCGCCCCGGGCTGGCTTGTTTCCGGGGCAGTCGTGCGCTCTGCGCAGCTCGCCGGCGGCCCTCGGCATCTGAAAGGCAGTAAGAGGATTTTTTCAGATATCTGGGAGATCGTTCAGGCTTTCGAAATCTGGATCCTAAAAGCTTACGTTTGAGTCAAAGTTGAAGTTTTTGGTAGCGACAGGGGAGAAGTTCCCCGGCGGTCTTGGCAAGCGGGCCACTGGCTCTCCCCTACCTGGGGGTCGGAGTGGGGGGGCACACCGTCCGAACTCCTGAAGTGCAGAACGCCTTTGAGTTACTTTTGAAAATGGGCTGGGGAGCTGAGCATGCGGGGCAGACCGACGACGGACTGGCGGCTGTGCCTGGATTCGAATCCGGGCGAAATCCAGGAAAGTTCAGCGAAGGTTGTCAGCCTGCGGCACTGATTATCGATTGGGGCTCCCCGTTTCTCAGTGACTGGTAGAATTAGCCGTCATCGAAGCTGGCGGCCAACAGAAGCTATTGTACCAGAGCCGTGCTTTCAAAACAAACACAGGGCAGTGCTTTCCAGGGCTTCGGACAAGGGGAGGTTGTCCCTTGTCCGCTGTGAGCTGGCTGTTTGGAGGGGAGGGGGCTGGGGGGCCACCAGCCGCCCGGAAGATGCTGCTTCTGTTTTTCGCTGCGTGGGAATGACTAGGGTTGGGGCTTTCAGCTTTTTTAAAGGGCATGACTTATTTCCAACTTCTGATTCGTTTCTCGTTTGCTTAAATCATAGTTTTCAGTTAAATAGCATTGAAAGCATTATGCTTCAGCAGCCAGTTTGTCCTATTCCTATTGCAACCTTTTTTTTTTTTTTTGGCTTGTTAGAATAAAATCTTAACATGCATTAAAGGATAGCTACAGAAAACCCAGTTTTTTTAAAAAAAAAATCAACAGCAGCAGCAGCAGTGGCTCAGTTTGTGTTCAGAAAATAAAAGTCTCAAATTTTCATTAAATTATAACCAAAAGCGTTCATTCGTGGTAGCCCCAGTAAATCACTCCATCCCCCTGCCACACACACACTTTTTTTTTAAGAGCTAGAAAAATCATTGCCAGGTACTTGCTTTATTCTAAAAATCCTCGTAATAACTGTTTTACTCTTTTTCTTTTTTTCTTTTTGGGCAAAAACCCCAGGATGGTACTGGGGCAGTATGACTGTTAATGAAGCCAAAGAGAAATTAAAAGAGGCACCCGAGGGAACTTTCTTGATTCGAGACAGTTCGCACTCAGACTACCTACTAACCATATCTGTTAAAACGTCAGCTGGGCCCACCAACCTCCGGATCGAATACCAAGATGGGAAGTTCAGGTTGGACTCCATCATATGTGTCAAGTCCAAGCTTAAACAGTTTGACAGTGTGGTGCATCTGATCGACTACTATGTTCAGATGTGCAAGGATAAGCGGACGGGCCCGGAAGCCCCCCGGAACGGCACGGTTCATCTGTATCTGACCAAACCGCTCTACACATCGGCGCCACCCCTGCAACACCTCTGTCGACTGGCCATTAACAAGTGCACCGGCACCATCTGGGGACTGCCTTTACCCACCAGACTAAAAGATTACTTGGAAGAATATAAATTCCAGGTATAAGTGTTTCTCTTTTTCTAAACATGCCTCATGTAGACTATCTCCGAATGCAGCTATGTAAAAGAGAACCAAAACTTGAGTGAACTGCTCTGGATAACCACGCGGGATTCTTTGTAAGAACCGCTGAAGTCAATCTAATTAAAGAAAAAAAAAAAAAGGCGTGAAGAGGTAGCTAGGTATTTGCACTTTCCCCTCAGCTACGTTCACCTGAGTGATACTAGCCTTCCTAAGGCTGACCAAGGCCAATTGATCCCTTTGAACTAAGGATAAAATGTCCCAAGCGAAGGCCAAAGGAGCACTGGGCCAGAGTGCCTGGCCTCTCTGAGGTCCCCTGGGGTTAGGTCCGGGGGCCGTGCTCCATCAGCAGAGGAAGGAGCTACACGCAGGGTCCTGAAGAGGTGGGAGGAACCAAGCTGACGCAGGCTGTGATGTTCTGTAGAAAAGGCCTGGTGGTCTGAGCTGGTTTCAGGACGTTTCTGTTTTGCTTTCTGATGTACCTAAGAGTTTCGTTAAACAGATCGTGCTTGTGAGTATGTACCCCTCATTTTATGCAATTACCTATCAGCCAAAAAAAAAAAAAAAAAAGACCATGAAATCCTGTATTTGTCTTTTTACTACACGTACGAACTCTCTCCTTTGAAGGAGTACTGTAGTAATCCGTTAAGGGAGCCTTATTTAAGAACTATTTCAAACTGGTGCAAATGGAAAAGACTTTTCTCTTTTCCTTTAAGGCTAAAGACAAGAATGTCATGCTTAAACAGGTGCAACTCAATCCTTGTTCATGAAAACCGACGTAGACAGTGTATCCCTTGAGGTAGCTGTGTCCCAAGCCGTTGCCATTGAGTTTTTTTGGAAATGGCTTTAGAAATTCCCAAGCTGTCCTGAATTGTCTAACCATGGACATCAGCAGTTGTCTCCCTTCTACCATGTAGAATAAATACTCGGACTTAATTTTCTTCCAGAGATAGGGGGATACCTGCCTGTTTTTCAAAGTGTTTATTTACTGCTGTTACTCTTTGATTAGAATGTATTGAATAAAAAAACAAAAAACCCAAGCCTGACTTTTACAAGTTGCACTGGTTACTTGGAGTTGCCGAGAGCATGCGTGTTGGTGGTGGTAGACGGCTGTCCTTCCAGAACTCACATCAAGTGAAACGTGTTGCTCGCCGTTCTTCGGAGCTTTGGGCTGCATCTGCCCCTGTACAATTTGGAACTCATGGTGTAGAAATGTCAAGAGCTGCCAGAGTGTCCCGGTCTTTTGAAAGTGGCACAGACACACACGGATGCCCCTTGTGTTACCAAAAATCCCACCATTTAGAAGCTACCAACATTGTGACATGGGCTGTTCTTTTACGAGTTCAGTAGGCGTGCCACCGAGCAAACACTAAAGAGTTTGATGGCCACTCATTGGCTGCACGGCCTCGTAACTGTTGCAAATGTACCATCTTCTCTGTGGTCCAGACGTTATCCATTTTGCCACCTCTCGTGTTTCCTTCATAGTATGTACTGGAGTGTGTAGCTGGAAAACTGAACCGGCATGTCATGTGTGTGCCTCCAGCGGATTAAATTATAAATTATAGTCAGTTCTGCATAGCGCATATCCTCCCTTATTTTCAGGAGATCTTGAGAAACAGTTTTGCCCCTGGAAGGAAAGTATATTCTGCATCTCCAGACAGCAGGGGAAGCGCAGAAGGCAGCTGGCTCGGTGTGCCTTAGGAAGAGTTTATCTGTAGCTGGGGTTTAAGGAAGAACGAGACTTTGCATGGGTGCCCCATGACGGGGCTGTGGCCCTCTGGAGTGGATGTTCGGATGGGGTGGCCTCGTCCTGCTTCTCCCCGCACTGAAGTTTGTGGTTTGGTGTTGGCTGTTTGGCTTCTCCGGCAGAACCTCCACGCAGATGCCAGCAAGGCCTTGTGGATCTCTGTAAAGGTCGTTCATGTCTCTGCTCTCCTGGTTTCCCACATTGGGAGGGAGGAGTGGGTCACGGGGCAGGAGTCCCCGGGGGTTGTGGAAGAATCTGCGTTACCGCTAGCAAGTAACTAATGACGCGAGAGCTAGACGCCAGCATGGACACTGCTGGAACGGGCCAATGGCCGGATGGCTCAGTGTTCCTCATTCTGAGTAAGCTGATGAGCAGGCGGCGGCGGCGAGTCTTGTTTTGTTTTTCTTTTTTACAGTTACGTCACTTACTTACTGAGTTGATTGTGTCCCAAGTTCTTAGTACTTTCCGTGCGTGATCTCATTTAATTGTCACAAGAACTGAATGAGCAGAGTGCAGTGATCACAGGTTTATTTCTACTGGATCCAGACAACAAGTTGGAGCAGGCTCTACAGGGAACCCTCAGCCTTTTTTTTTTTTTTTTTTTTTTTTTTACCACTGCCTCACCTGGAGAAGTGTAGATGGCTTAATTAGCGCTGTTCTCCCTGGGGTTTCCCTGAGCGTGGCCCGGTGGTGTTTGCCTTGCACACTCTTGAAAGGGGAGCTTCTGAGGACTGGTGCAGGGGTGAGCAGGGAAAGGGTGTACTGTTTCCTGGGGTCACTGGTAACCGGTGCCAGTTACCACTTATGGGTGGGGCCCACTTTACACGCAGTGGGACAGAAAACATGAAGATGGATTTGTCCAGATTATCCTCAACAGAACGTGGAAGAATCCAGGGCCCTCTCTCTGTCTCTGCAGAGCAGTTTGGGGTGTTAGTGAAGGTGTTTCTCTTTTCTTTAAAGATTAATTTATCCATTTAAATGTCAGTTACTCAGAGAAAGAGACAGAGAGGTCTTCCATCCACTGGTTCACTCCCCAAATGACCACAGTGGCCAGAGCTGGGCCGTTCTGAAGCCAGGAGTCAGGAACTTCTTCAGGTCTCACACATGGGTGCAGGGGCCCAAGGACTTGGACCATCTTCTACTGCTTTCCCAGGCCATAGCAGAGGGCTGGATCGGAAGTGGAGCAGCCGGGACTCTTAACTAGTATCCATATGGGATACCAGCCCTGCAGGCAGCAGCTTTACTCATGCCACAGTGCCATCCCCAGTATTTATTTTCAAAAAATTTTGTTTTCATTTTATTTGAAAAGTAGAGGGAGGAAGAGAGAAAGAGATTTTCTATCCCCTAGTCTCTTTCTGAAATGCCTGCAGCAGCTAGACCTGGGCCAGGCTGAAGCCAGAGCCCAGAACCGTCAGGGTCTCCCGTGTGGATGGCAGGGACCCAAGTAGTCGAGCTGTTACTTGTTGTCTCCAGGTGCATTAGCAGGAAACTGGAATCTTCAGCAAAGCCAAGGACTGGAACACAGGCCCTCCAGTGCAGGATGTGGATGTCCCAGGCGGCACCTTAACTGCCACACCAAACACTGGCCCTGTGAGCATATTTATTGATGAAGTTTGCCATAGGAGAACGGATGTCGCCACAGATGAACTGTCGCATGATCTCAGTTGCTGCTCTCAGCAGAGGTTGAGGCCGTGGAGTTTTTCATCACTGTTCACCGGGGCTGCCGGGGACTGCTTTTTAGGGACTTGGAAGAGCTGTTTTAAAATGGTGGGGCAGAGGAGACGAAGGCAGTTCTGCTCCCATGAGCCGAGAGTTCTTTTTTGGTGTGTCACTGAGAAAGTCTTGACTTCACAGTAATTATGTAATCCAAATAGGTAACAGAATGGGACAGTTGTTTGGCAGTGTTTATTTTCTTGGGAAGGATTTTCTCTGCTTTTAGAAAATTGTACCCTGTTTGGTGGGTAGGAGACAGAAACGTCACCAAATAATCCCAAGGGCTGGAATGTCCTGAGACCAGGCCCGGCCCTTCGAAGCTGTGGGTTTCCATGCGAGGCGCATCGGGGGTGAGTGGCCGTGATGCTCTCGAGCAGCTGGGCTGAGGCTTCTGTCTCTGAGGGCTGCACTGCTCTCTACTCTGTGCAGAGGAAGAATGTTGTTCTAGACCTTTCATTTCCTAAGAGGTCTGTGTTCTCCTCTCCGAATGTGTAACTTCCTAGAATTTTAAAGCTTGCAACTGCTTTTCAGGTCACGTAATTTAAACTCTTCATTTTATTGAAGAAGACTTTCACACCTAGAGAGATTAGGAAGTTTTCATTTTATTTTAAAGATTTGTTTATTTGTGAGGCAGAGTTACAGACAGAGGGAGAGACAGAGAAGTCCTCCACCCACTTGTTCACTCCCCAAATGGCTGCAGCGGCCGGAGCTGATCTGAAGGCAGGAGCTTCATCTGGGTCTCTGACAGGGGTGCAGGGGCCCAAGCACTTGGGCCATCTTTCTCTGCTTTTCCAGGTGCATTAGCAGGGAGCTGGATCGGAAATGGAACAGCTGGGTCTCAAACTGGTGCCCATATGGGATGCTGGTGCCGCTGGTGGAGGCCCAACCTGCTATGCCACAGTGCTGGCCCTGACATTTTTATTAAAAAAAAAATTTATGGGAAAGGCAGAGAGAGAGAGAGAGAGAGAACATCTTCCATGCACTGGTTCACTTCTGAATGGTTGCAAGAGCCAGGACTGGGCTAGGCTGAAGCCAGGAGCCAGGAACTCCATCCAGGTATCCAGTGTGGGTGTAGTGGCCCAGGTATTTGGACCATCTTTGCTTTCTGAGGTGCATTAGCAGGATGTCAGCTTACCTCATTGTGCTAGAGCATCGGCCCCCACAAAGTTAGGAAACTTGCATGCACACATACAACCCGGCTAGTCAAAGTCAGTATTTAAACACAGTTATTTTTCTCTCAAAGAAACCTTTTATTTAATGAGTACAAATTTCCTAAGTACAACTTTAGGAATATAGTGATTCCTCCCACCCCACCTCCTCCTCTGTCTTCCATTCTCAGTTCCATTCTCCATTAAGATTAATTTTCAATTAACTTTATACACAGAAGGCCAACTCTGTACTAAGTAAGGATTTCAACAATTTGTGTGCATATGCACACATACATGCACACCCAAAAAACCGTTTGAGAACAAGTTTTACAGTTAATTCTCATAATACACTCTTTGAGGACCAAGGTCCTGCATGGGAAATTAGTACACAGTGACTCCTGTTGTTAATTTAACAATTAACCTCCATGTATGATGTCAGTGATCACCCAAGGCTTTTGACATGAGTTGGCAAGGCTATGGAAGGCTTTTGAATCCACAAACTCTGTCAGTACTTAGACAAGGCCATAAACAAAGTGGAAGTTCTCCCTTCAGGGAAAAGTACATCCTTCTTTGATGGCCACTTCTTTGTACTAGAGTCTCTCTCACAGAGATCCTTCATGTAGGATTTATTTTTATTTATTTATTTATTTTTTTTGCCACAGTGTGTTGGCTTTCCAAGACTGAAGTGCTTTCATGGGCTTTTCAGCCAGACCAGAATGCCTTAAGGGATGATTCTGAGGTCAGAGTGCTAGTTAAAGCTATTGTCATTCTATGAATCTGCTTTGTGGACTGCTTCCCATGTTGGAACATTCTTTTTTTTAATTCTATTATTATTACCAGACACTTGATCTTATTTATATGATCCCTTTAACACTTAACCCTATCTATATGACCACTTTAACACTTTAGATGGTATTTTACCACCCAGCTTAATGGGATTTAGGGTCCCATGGCAAGTTTTTTTTTTTTTTTTTTTAAGATTTATTTATTTATTTGGAAGAGCCACACAGAGAAGGAGAGAGAGAAAGAGAGAGAGAGAGAGAGAGAGAGAGAGGTCCTCCATCTAATGGTTCTCTCCCCATTGGCCGCAACGGCTGGAGCTGCACCGATCCAGAGCCAGGAGCTTCCTCCAGGTCTCCCACGTAGGTGCAGGGGCCCAAGGAGTTGGGCCATCCTATACTGCTTTCCCCAGGCCATAGCAGAGAGCTGGATTGGAAATGGAGCAGACGGGTCTAAAACTGGCGCCCATGGCAAGTTTCTAAAATATACTTAGAAGTAAGTCCATAGGAATGTATGCAGAACTATACAGCTTTATTGTTATAAAAAAAAATTCCTGCTCCCTCTCTTATTCCCACTCTTATTTTTACCAAGATCTATTTTACATTGACTTTATACACAAGTAATTAAATCTGTGTTAAGTAAAGGGTTCGACAAATAGTATGAAGGAGAGAAAAAACAAAACTGTTCCTCAACACTCAAGACAGGGCTGTTCAAGTCATTGCTTTTCAAAGGGTCAATTTCACTTCTACAGATTTCCTTTTAGGTGCTCTGTTCTCACAGATCCAAACACGGTTATTTTAATCTCGGGTTTCGTGTTTGTAAAAGCTGCCCACTTCCACCCTTGTTGGAGTTGCCAGTACTCTGCTGACGCGCAGGGCCTATGGTTCTGTTACCATCACGTTTGTCTTCCTCTGACCTGCAGAAACCAGGCCTTTGGAACCCCATGGGGGGTAATTCCAGTTCTAGACTTTCTTTACCCCGACTCTGAAGTACTAGCTGCTCTGCTGGGGTTCATGACGTCTTTACCCACATCAGGGTTTTGCATCCATTCTGACGCCTCAACATTTCTAATCTCTGCTGTTTGAAAATCTGAAACGTCCCATCCATGCTGGCTGGTGATCTCATTTCTGCCCTTGCCAGATGTGACTCACACACAGCCGTCTGTGCCCGGGTGACCGTCCGCCCGCCTATCCTGACCAGTCAGCCCCTTCTTGCTCCTGCCTGCTCATGGGCATAGCGGTGGCGTAGTTAATCCCTGCCTTGCTTTCTCCCTTTTTGAGTCCCAAAGTTGCCTGTTCAGCTCATCTGACACAGCCCCTGCTGGCCGTGGCCTTGCTACACGGCAAAGGTGGAGTCATTGCCTTCTCTTGGAGTTGAATGCCTGAGCGATTTAGAGCACCCTAAAATTAATCCTCTTTCTCTCTCTCCTTGGTTCCCTTGAAGTTTTGAAACAAGCAGCCAGCCCCGCATGCTGCGCTTCTGCTCCAGCCGTGTTTTTGTTGACTGAAGTAGGAGTGGCTGCTTTCTCACTGTTAAGTTGGGCAGAATTAAAAGCCCCGTGGTCCATCCTGTTCTGCTTGTGCATTTGCAGGAAGGAACCCATGCCAGTTCAGTCTCACTTCTCCCTGCATATACTTTTCCTGTATTCTCAATCCTCACCTATCTTTGATTTTTTTTTTTCCCTTCCAACATGGCTTAAGTTCTGGTTGTTTGACTTTATGACCAGGGTAAAGTCGCAGCTGTTGGCTAAAGTAGCCTTTGACAGTGCAGGGGTCCTGAGCGCCTAGAGCGCCCTGGATTCCTGCATTGACGCCGGGGCTTCCTTCCCGCCCCTCCCTGAGCTGGCTCACCGAGGCAGGCTGGACCAGCCAGAGGGCTGTCCCGGAGAATGAGACGCTTCCAAGCACGCCGGCCGAGCCGTTAAAACCGAAACTGCTTTTATAGACGGCTCTGCCCGTGCATTGCATCCTCAACTTCCAGAAGCCCGCCGGGCCCTGGCTTGGGAGCTTGTGTGATGCGTTACTGTCCTCATGTGGCTTTGCCTCCGTTAGACGCAGAGAATCAAACCAGGGTCCCCGTGAGAGGGGAGGAGGTAGCCCCAGCTAACCCATCAGAGGGGCAGGCATTGCGGCACAGCAGGGTGAGCTGCTGCTTTGGATGCGTCTGGTTTGGGTCTCAGCTTCGCTGCTTCCAATCCAACTTCCTGCTACTGCACCGGAGAGGTGCCCGAGTACTTGGGCTCCTGCCACCCGTGTAGGAGACTGGATGGAGTTCCAGACTCCTGGCTTCGGTCTGGCCCAACCCCAGCTGTTGCAGGCATTTGAGGAATGAACCAGCGGATTGAAGATACTCTCTCTCCCTTTCCCCTTTTCTGTCATTCTGCCTTTCAAATAAATAAATACTTTTTTAAAAAGCCATGGAACTTCATACATTTTTCTGTTATCTCCCTAAGCCCCCAGCAGGGTTGAGATAAAATTCTATTGTTTTGCTCAATGGTTTTTCACTTCGGCAAGTTTTCCTGTTTAGATTTTGGTTCAGAGTGCTGCCATGAACTTGAACATTCAGAAAACTATTTTTCATGTCGTTTCTACCCAGGGAAGTTCTTTACCTTCCCACCTTAGCATTCCCCCTGCTGTCTGGATGAACTTGACCCTTGTTCAGTTGCCAGCATAGCTTCTCTCTCTTCATCTGTGTTTCTAGGTTGTGAGCATCCATTCTCTATTTGGTCAGAAACTGCGTGCGTAATTTTCACATTCGGTGAGGGCGCCTGTCCTCAATGGTGCGTAGCAGTAAGGGGCCGAGATAATTGAAGCCCATAAAAACATCTAGCCAGTGGTTTCACCGTCCTCCCCACGCACTTTGTTTTGCTAGAACCGCTAGTAGAACAACGAGCTGCTTCTGTGTTCCCTCATCCCTTCCTAGAATGAGGGTGTCAGTAGGCAACAAAGTTGACCTTTGTTGGCTGGAAGAGGGAGGGGAGGAAGGGGGTGAAGCCGTGATGGGGCGGGAGGGCCCTGGAGCCAGCTGTGAAACACTGAGAGATTTTGTGAGCTGAGTCATTCTGAGGGTGTTATAGACGGACTGAAATCAGCCACTGTGGGAATATTTACACCCCAGGAATTGGCAAATGCCAAAATTGAGGCTTTTATTTTTCCCTTAGTGGGTTTAGCAAGATAGCATTGATTTAGGTATTATTTCTCCTCAATAATTGATACCGAAAATAAGATCGCTACAATAAAATTTCTTTTAATTTAGTTATTGGAGAGGCAGAGTTATCAGAAGGAAGCACACACACACACACACACATCCACACGAGAGAGATCTTCCACTCACTGGTTCACTCCCCAAGTGGCCCCAGTGGCCAGGGCTGGGCCAGGCCAAAGTCAAGAGCCAGGAGCTTCCAGGCCGCCCATGTGTATAGTGAGGGCCCAAGTACCTGGGCCATCTTCTTTCCCAGGTCCTTAGCAGGGAGCTGGATCAGAGGTGGAGCAGCAGGGACAGGAACTGGCGTTCACGTGGGATGCCTGTGTCATAGGCAGGCAGCAGCTTAACCTGCTGGGTCGCAACCTTCTCCTGCGTGTCAAGCCTAGTGCCTGGAGCAAAACAGAAATGAACACTTTGAGAAACACATTTTTAGAGGAAATGTTTACCAATCCTGTGTTGTACTATGTTGCCTTCTGCTGAACCAGGCAGTCTTTTTATTTTAAAAAATCTTTTTTACAGATTTTAATTTATTTATTTGAAAAGCAAGGGAGGGGCATATCTTCTGTCTCCTGGTCCACTCCCCAAATGCCCGCGATAACCAGAGCTTGGGCAGGCCAGAGCCAGGAGCTGGGTGCTACAAATGGGGCTCCCACTTAGGTGACAGGGACTCAAGCAGTTGGGCCATCGTGTGCTCCTCCCAGGTGCCTTAGCAGGAAGCAGCAGGGACTGGAACCGGAGCTCAGATATGGAGTGTGGGCATCGCAGGCGGGCATCAGCACCAGCTTCTAGGCAGTCCTTTTGATTCAGTGTCTGCCTGGTTACTTGTATCTGCAGCTGCCTTTGCAGAGTTTATTCGTAGGAAGGGCTGGGCATTCTCAAAGGCCTCAGGCCAGTGTTTCCAACAACTTTTTTTTTTTTTTTTTTTTTTAAGATTGATTTACTTATTTGAAAGGTAGAGTTAGAGAGGGAGGGAGAGAGAGAAAGAGATCTGCCTGTGGATTCACACCCCAAATGGCCACAACAACCAGAGCTGGGCTGGTCTGAAGCCAGGAGCCAGGAGCTTCTTCTGGGTCTCCCGCGCAGGTGCAGGGGCCCAGGGACTTGGGCCGTCTTCTACTGCTTTCCCAGGCCACAGCAGAGAGCTGGATGGGAAGGGAGCAGCCGGGACTTGGACTGGCACCCATGTGGAATGCCAGCACTGCAGGAGGTGGCCTTTACCTGCTAAGCCACAACGCCAGCCCCTGTAACCATTCTTCTTAGCTCTAATAGATCAAGATCTCTTTCTCACTTCTAGTTTGATGCGTTCATTTCATTCATTCTCCTCCTTCTCCCCTCCCTCTCCTTATTTCTGCCAGCATCTGTGGAGTGCCTACTATGTTACTCAGCAGGAATATGAAGAGGAGTTCTAAAGGTTTTTGCCTTAAGGGAACTCTTACATCCCGTTGGAAGAGATGGACGGGAGAGGGGGTAACGAATTAAATCAGCTAATATACCCTGCAAAGCCATTCCGTTTAATCCTTAAAATAACCACAAGGTGCGTTTTATGGAACCACAACCAGAAGGTTTATGTTTTATTTGAAAGTGAAACTGAAGCATGGGGAGAGGCAACGTGGCCAGCCAGCCAGTGTGTGTGTGGGGGGGTCCTGGTTCAGACCCGGGATTTGTATCTCAGGGCGTCAGCTCGCGCAGGAGCCGTGCCTGCGAATGATCCATTGGAAGGTGTGGGGAGATGGTAGAAGTTGTCTCCCTGTGGCTGAGGGGCCATCAGCTTGCCTCGAGGGGTTAGAGAAGACCTCAGAGGAGGGTCCTTGTGTCTCAGTGTGCGGCAGGCAGGTCGTTTGCAAGACTGAAGAGGAGAGGAGAGGTGCTGTGTGAGGGTGAATTGAAAGTCTGAGGGGCCTGGCTGACAGTCTTGGAATCTATCCTGAGGACAGTGGGGGAACTGATGAAAACTTTTGTTTTTTAAGTTTTATTTTATTTATTGAAGGCAGAGTGACACAGAGTGCGCCCATCTGCTGGTTCACTCCCAATTGCCTGCAACAGCCAGGGCCGAGTCAGGCTGAAGCCAGCAGTTGGGCACTCTGTCTCCCAGGTGGGTGGCAGGGACCCAAGTGCTTGAGCCATGACCTGCCTCCTCCCAGGGTGCATTTTAACAGACGCTGGATTTGCCAGGGGAGAGCCAGAACTGTAACTCAGACACTCCAGTATAGGACGCAAGCATCCCCAAGGCATCTTAACCATCACGCCACACACCCGCCCCTGGATAAAGCTTAAGTGGGAGAAGAACCGAACTGGCTTACGTTTTACATCATCCCCCTAGAGCCCTTTAGAACGTGGCTTGGAAGAAAGCGCGAGTGGAGCTGGGGAGACTGATTAGGTGTGAGGAGAGTGGGAAGGAAGTCGTCGCTTATGAGAGAGAAGACTGGGCGCAGTTCAGCTGTTGACTCCCCGGGCCTGCGGGCTCCGATCTGTCCTCACATATGCACACTTCCCTGTGAAAGACCCGCTTCTATTTTGGGCAAGTTGGGGAACAGTCAGCTCACGTTGTCAGGAAAGCAACTCATGGCACCGTGGCACAACCCTGAGCTAAGAATAGGAAGACTTGGGGGTCTGCTTCTGGTTGTTTGACTTTCAAGAGCGAATCTTACAGGGCCTTGGTCATCTCATGTGTAAAATGGAGAGCTTGGATCCTGTCTCAGGCCATTTCCTGCGGCTATAACTGAATACTTGAGACTGGGACATTTGTAAAGAAAAGAGGTTTACGTGGCCTGCAGTTCCGGACATCCAAGAGCATGGTGCTGGCATCTGCTCAGCCTCCCGCGTGGGCTCTTGGCCCAGCAGGCAGGTGCAGAGAGAGGGAGTGAGAGAACGCCCAGGACATTCACAGGCTGCGCTCCCAGGAACTACATGAATCCCACGGTCCAGGTGCCTCGCAGGGGCCCTGCCGCTTCTCAACACTGTCACACTGGCAGTAAAATCCCAGGGTGAGTCTTCCTGGGGACAAACCACACCCAAACCCAGCAGAGCCTTCATGCTCTTTGGTCCCGTCCAGGGGAATCCCCATCTGTGCAGATGTGAGAGCACACTGAGGAAGTGGGCAGAGCACAGGCAAACTCCACGTTTCTGTAGAGACTATTATTGTTGTTGTTGTTATTGAGACAGGCAACGTGTCAGAGGGAGAAAGAGAAAGAGACAGAGAGATCTTCCATTACTGGTTTTCCATAGCCAGGGCTGGGCCAGGCTGAAGCCAGGAACATGGAACTCCATCCAGGTCTCCCACATTGGTGGCAGGGGCCCAAACACTTGGGCCATCATTCATTGCCCTCCCAGGCACCTTAGCAGGGAGCTGGATTGGAAGTGGAGCAGCCAGGACTCGAACCCAAGCTCCAGGGAATGTCAGAATTGCAGGCAGCAACTTAACCTGCTCTGCCACCATATTGGCCCCAAAGTCTCAGTTTTGATTTAAATTGTATAGATTTTATATCTGTGTTATGTAAAATATTATTTATTTGGAAAATAAAAACTTCTTCCTTAACCTTAAATTTTTTTTTCACAACTGGAGTCAGTTGACAATTTTCTTCTTTAAGTTCCCTCTTAGTTTTGATTTTTTAAAAGGTTTATGTATTTGAAAAACAGTTACAGAGGAAGAGACAGAAGGGAGGGTGGCAGAGAGAACTCTTCCATCCGCTGATTCACTCCCCAAATAGGCTGAATGGCTGGGACTGGGCTAGGCCAGGCCAAAGCCAGGAGCCAGGAGCTCTATTCGGGTGCCCCATGTGAGTGGCAGGGGCCCAAGCACTTGGGCCTTCCTCTGCTGCTTTCCCAGGCGCATCAGCAGGGAGCTAGATCGAAAGTGGAGCAGCTGGGACTCAAAGCTGTGGTGCTAACATGGAATGCTGTGTGTTGTGCTTAACATACTGCCACAAGGCCAACTCCAGCTTTTTTCTATTGTAATTCATTTTTTTGAAAGAGTGAAAGAGAAAAAGGGAAAGAGAGATTTCTGTATCCACTGGTTCACTCCCCAAATGCTCGCAACATCCAGGGCTGGGCCAGACCAAAATCAGGAGCCAGGAACTCCATTTGGATCTCCCATATAGGTGGCAAGGGCCAAGCACTTGGGCTGCCATCCCAAGCAGCTTAACCAGCTGTGCCACAACGCCAGCCCCTGACTTGACAGTTTTTCTCTTGGTTAGAAGGGTCTTGTGTATCCTATTAGAAGGATCCTAATTATGGATCTTTGAGTATGATGCTGTGGCCGAAGACGTGGGGTTTTAGATCGTGATTGTGAAGGAGAAACAGGAATTCGATGTGTTTCAGCTGGTATGGTAATAACTTTTGTTAGCAGGAGACCTGGAGGGGCTGGTGTTGTGGCTTAGTGGGTTAAGCTGCTACTTGCAATGACAGCATCCCATTTCAGAGTGCTGGTTCAAATCCCAGGTACTCCACTTCTGATCCAGCTCCCCGCTAACGTGCCCAGGAAAGCAGTTAGGGTTAGGCCACTGCTTATGATGCCAGCATCCCATATAGGTGCTGGTTCGAGTCCTGGCTGCCCCACTTCCAAGCTAGCTCACTCCTGATGTGCTTGGGAAAGCAACAGAAAATGGTTCAAGTACTTGGGCTCACCAGAGTTGAACAGGTACTGGCACCATACTCTCAGACTTCTGAGAATGTGAGCTAAATCAACTCCTTTTCTTTGTAAATCACCCAGTCTTAGTCTTCATAAATCACCCAGCCTCAGGTATTGTGTTACAGCAACAGAAAATGGACTAACAGCCAGCGAGGAGAGTGGGGGTGTGCATGTGTCACAGGCACGGGTACATCGTAAGCTTGGTAATGGCTGAGAGCTGGCAAGAGCTGCAGTTTGCTGCAGCGTTGGGTAGACTGTGAGATCCATTATGTCCAAGGGCATGGCAATGACACAGACTTTCTATAACAAACCAACTCTTGGGCTTCCAAAGGCCTGGGAAAGGCTAGAACATCGAGCCATGCCAGGCAATGTGTGCTTGACACTTTACAATATGACCTCATTGACTGCTCCCAACAGACTTCTGAAGTCGGTTCTATTTTTAGCTCTAGAGATAAGGAGATTGACACTTAGACAGATTAAATGATTTGAGAGGAAGAGCTGAGGTTCATTTGAATTCATGCCAGTCTGACTCCAGATCCTGTGATTTTATTTACTCTTTGATGCAATGTCTCAGTAAGTTTTCAAGTGCTTTTAAGCTCTGAAACCTCCAGTCACCATGCCCCCCAGTTTTGTACCCTAGTTGCAGGTACACTTAGTCTAACTCTGTCCAATCTGTAGTTGTAGTGTTATTTGGGACTTTGATTTCTGGAGTCATACAAGATCTGCCTGTATCCTGGGCATCCAGCTGAGAAGATTCTCTCACCTCTGAATTTATCCTTCTCCCGCCCTTCTAACGTCCTTTAGGTACAGCCAGAACCCAGTGTCTCTTCCCTGTCACTGCTTTGCTTTCTTTGGAGGCAATGTTATGAATGATGTAGCAGTCATACTAGGCTAGGTTGTGCTGCAGAACAAACAGTCCCAAACTCTCAGTGGATAACAAAGCTTTCTCCTTGTCCATATGTGTCTGCCATTGAGCACAGCAGTGACCTTGAACGTGGCTGAGCCTATGGAAAAGAGAGATTAGGGGGATCTGCTGATGGTGTTTCAGTCCCCTGTGGCTTCTGTTCCCTGCATGTTGGCCAGACTCTGTACAGTGCTGGCCTGCAGCCGTGGGGAGACCAGGCGGTGCAGCAGTCATGAGCAGCACACCTGATGTACCATATGCGGGTACACCCCACTTCCTTCTTTACTTTCCCCCTGGCTTGGATGATGGGACCTCAGGTAACCTCTATAGGACACCCATAACCTCTTTAATTCCATTCCTTCTTCCTCTTTGTCCTCCAGAACTTTCCCAGGTACCGCAAAATAATGTCTGTGTTTCCTTTGTGCGAGCCAACGGGAAAGGCTTTAATTAGGAAGGGAAATCGTGCATATGAAAGAGCTGGGGCTGCTGACCTCAGAAACTTCCGGAATGACCAGAGATTCCTTCTGATCGCCACCTGTATCTCTGGGCCTCCTCGCCCTGCTACAATGCAAGTGTCAGCATTCAAGATAAATTAATGATGTTGGCATTCACTTCTGTTCAGTTTTGCCTAATTGCACATCTTGCAGTAGTATTGATGCTATTACAAACCTAAGAGCTTTATTGCATATTGTGTATTACATTAATGTGTAATAATATTACTGAGTAATAATAGTATGACCTTCCTGCCACTTTTCACTCAAATCCGAAGCCTTTAGGTGAACTTTGTGTGATAAGTTGGGTACCTAATCACCAGTTTTCCTTTGCTCCGGAGGGAAATTGTAGGCTAAATTCCAGATAACTGATAGGTAAATTGTTTTAGATTGCAGCCTGTTTCTAGGTTAGGTCCTTTTTTCCTGACAAATCTTACTATAATCTTACCTAATTAAATGCTGTGCTTCTGTTATAATTTTCTTTAGAATTTATTTACTTACTTGAGAAACACAGCAAGAGAGAGCTCCTGTCCACCACTTGGCTCCTCCAAATGTCTATGAAGGCTGGGATTGGACTGGGGCTGAAGCCAGGAGCCCAGCACTCAATCCAGGTCTCCCATGTGGGAGGCAGGAATCCAGTCACTTGGGCCATTACTGCTGCTTCCCAGGGTCTGCATGAGCAGGAAGCTGGAGTCTGCAGTCAGAACCAAGTCTCAAACCCCGGGCACTGTGATAAGAGCTGCAGGCTCTATAGTGTCTTAACCATTAGGCCAAATGCCTGCCCCTAAAAACTTTGTGTTAACGGACTGTTATCCTTGACCGCATTCATGGGTTACCATCCTTGGAAAAAAATAAGCACATGTAAAATATACTTACCTTACAACTTTATAATTATTTCCTTCATTCCATGTTTCAGTTTTTCTATGCTGCCCTGAATGAGAAACCATAGCATTGTCTGACTTCTGCCTCTTCCTACTTATCTCTTTTGTCTATTTAGGCCTTCATCCATCCATTTATTGCTTCTGTCATATTTACTACACATCTCCATGTGCCAAGCACAGGGCAAGGTCCTGGAACTCAAGAGATTGGGTGTGTCAGGGGAAGCACATATTCCAGCGATTAAGGTCCCCAGGGGCTGCCTGAAACTGTGGCTAGAACCAGTCCCTGTATGTATTATGTTTCTCCTTATAAATAGTACCTGTGGTCAAGCTGAGTTTATGAGTTAGGCATAGTGAAAGATGAACAAAGGCAGCAGTGCTACAGATAGATTATAACAGTGTAATAAATAAAAGTTAAATTATGCATCTCTGGAATATTCCATTTAATGTTGGCTCCCTGGCATTGACTCTGGGCCACTGACACCATAGGGGGGCTACTGTACAGTAAGCCAATGACTATGACGGAGGTACAGTGGGCCTCCAAATCTGTGGCTGCAACCCACAGTGGATCAGAAACATCTTGGAGATTCTATCTGTACTGAACATGCCCAGATTTTTTTTTTCTTCTCATATTCTCAACAACGTATCTACACTGTGTTAGGTATTGTAGGTAATGTAGAGATGGTTCATACTCCATGAGAGAGTGTCATAGACTACATTGCGAATCCTGGCTTGCTTTCTGTCACGGCCTTCGGTATTTGGAGAGTGTGGTAGTTGCAGAGGGTCCTGGAACCAGTCCTCAAGGGGTACCCAGGGACCACTGTATTTACAAAGAATCAAAGAAGCCAGAAAGAAGACCTCGGTCTGCTCCAGGAAATCAGAGCAGTCCTCAGAGGAGAGGCAGCTTTTGACTTGCTACTTAAAACATGAGTTGGCCTGGCTAACAAACCAGAGCACTAAAGACTGCTTGCCTTTCAGAAGAGTTTGTATTTTTCCTGGGAAGTAAGGGAGCTATTGAAAGCTCTTAAGCAAGAGGGTGACAGTATCAGATTCTGTGGCACTGTGGAGCCTGCCCTGTAGGGACATGACCCTTCTTAACCTGATCCCTGGACTTGCAAGGGATCCATGAATAGAATGGCTGGGATCTGTGAACTCGGGTAGGAAAAAAGTTAATTGCTATTGTCACCATCCCGTAAGCTGAAATTAAGTGTTTCCTTCTAATAGGAATCTAGACAACAAATTGCAGTAGAATTAGCAGAAGATGTGAGCTTATCACCAATAGACATCTAGCATTTTGATATTAATATCATGGTGGTTATACCTAAAATACCTTTGGTTCTTTTTACTAAGCCAAAATTCGCGCAGATGTTAGGGCTATGGATACATTTGATTAATTAATGTTTTTATGAGTTAAGCACACTCTTCTGAGTAGCGGCTCAAAGTCTTTGCAGACTGCCAAAGGGGTCATAGGAGGTCAGAATTCATGCACCTGAAGAAGATGAGTGACAAGGCAGTCCCGTGCAGCCTGGGGCAGTAATGGGGAGGAAGAGGAGGCGGCAGCATCTGTGGGAGATGCTGGGGAGAGTGAACTTGCTGATAGATTAGGGGCATTACACCGAAGGAGGGGTTTGCACACACCCCTCTGCCCCATCAGGTTTCTGGCTGGAGTCAAATTCTTCCTGTGCTTATCATGATTGTCCTTTCCTATCTGTTGCTATCAGTATTCACCTCTTCCACTTTTGTCCAAGAACAACATGTAGTGTGGTTTAAAAAAATCCAGTGCTCTGGAAAGGTAGACTCGAAACAGCCATCCTTTGTTCATCTCATCTGCACATGCCAGACCTACACTTTTCCTTTCTTTTCATCTTTTTAAAAAATCTACTTGAGGGTCCGGTGCTGTGGTGCAGCCAGTAAAGCCATCGCCTGCAGTGCCAGCATCCCATAAGTGCACCACTGCTGCACCACTTCCGATCCAGCTCTCTACTATGGCCTAGGGAGGCAGCGAAAGATGGCCCAAGTCCCCAGGCCCCTGCACCCATGTGGGAGACCTGGAAGAAGCTCCTGGCTCCTGGCTTTAGATTGGCCCAGCTCTGGCCCTTGCAGCCATTTGGAGAGTGAACCAGCAGATGGAAGACTTCTCTCTCCCTCTCTTTCTACCTCTCTCTCTCTCTTTGCTTTTCAAGTAAATAAGTACATCTTTAAAAACATTATTTAAAAAATTTGCTTGAGAGGCAAGGGGGTGGAGAGTAGAGAGAGCTTTCTTCTGCTGGTTCACTTCCCAAATGCCAGGGATGGCTGGCGCTGGGCCAGGCCAAAGCCAAGAGTCAGCCTGAACTCCATCTAGGTTTCCCACATGAGAAGGACCCAGCTACTTGAGCCATCGCCTACTGACTTTCAGGTTGCACACTGGGAGGAAGCTGGAATCCGAAGTGCAGGTACACCTTGAACCCAGGCACTCCAATATGGGTTGCTAGCATCCCAAGTGGCTACTTAACTACTGCACCAAACACCTGCTCCTATGTAAACATTTTTATTTTGTACTTTTTTAGGAAGTTTATTTGAGAGAGATCTTTCATCTGCTGATTCGCTCCTTCAATGCTGAACAACTAGGCTGGGCCAGGCTGAAGTCAGGAGCCAGCAGGAACTAGACCTTGGTCTCCCACATGGATAGCAGGGACCCAAGTACTTGCGGAATCCTCTTCTGCCTCCCAGGGTGTGCATTAGCAGAGAGGCAGGACTGCATCCCAAGCACTCAGATATGGGATAAAGGCCTCTCAAAGCAATGGCTTCACCGCTGTGCCACAGCACCCATCGCACCTAGGTGATCTTAAACCGGAAGCTCAGAAGATGGGTTTGCAGCTTACACCGTCATTACTGTGTTCAAGGTGACACAGCTGATGTCAGCATGGCTGCTCAGGTTGCAGACTGCAGAGCCCCGGGTTTGCTCTGCCTGACACGCCTAGCCAGGCTTCTTGTGAGGTCAGGAATGTACAGTTCTGCGGTCTGATGTATTTTGATGTTACCAGATAAAATTGATGGCTGGCACTTTTTTTTTTTTCCTAGGAAAAACACATTTAAGATGTTTCCAAGTTGATTTGTAGGAACTTGATGTTATTAGAACTTTGTCAAGAAACTTTTTCCCAAGTAGCAGAAGGAATAAAGGAACTTCACTTCTGAGGGCTGTTAACAGCCCCTCCTGTGAGTGCCAAAGCTGAACCGGCCGACAGAGTGCCTGCTCTCACAAAAACAGGCAAGTTTCTGGACTTGAGAGAGTTATCGATACAGGAACACGCAGGTTTAGCTGTGGATGGACGACCAGCTCCCACTTTTTTTTTTTTTTTTTAAGAAAAAGGTCCCATCTCCCCGCTTCCCCATTGTTTTTCTAACATTTCCCGGTCTGGTAACCAGAGACAGGACTCTGGGGTTAACCTGGAGGTTTGATTGCTGTTTACGGTTCTTGCTGTCTTTAGATGGCTGGCGCGGGAGAACTGGGTCTGGAAGAATGGCACTGTTGAAAGCTTCCTGCCCAGCTCACACATGCTAATCACAGTCCTTTTCTGCATTTATATGGTAAATATTTCCGAGCAAGTGAGAGAGAGAGAGAGAGAGAGAGAGAGAGAGAGAGAGAGAGAGAGAGGGAGAGAAAGTGCCTGGTAATGCGAAGTTCCTTCTTTAAACTGAACTGGCTTCTCCCTAATGCTAATGGGTGGAGTAACAAGTTTTTACTTGTTGGTCGTGCAGTTAAGTCTCAGAATACTCTTGGAGCAAAAGTAAAAAAAAAAAAAGTTTAAAAAGTGCTCTAAAATTGTACTGCTTTAGACATTTTAGATTTGGAAGAAGTGTTTAAGCTCCAGACCTTCAAACCCAGCTTTTTCAGAAGAGGTGAATTTCATCAGCAGGTTAATGGAGCATCAGCTAAGGATCTTTTATAGTAACTAACAACAGGAGGTTAAAAAAAAAAAAAGGAAAGAAAAAAAAACACCCACAAGGTTTAGCAAGACAGACTGGAAGCGACTTGAACTTGACCTGAGTTTACATCTATTATACAAGAACAGGAACGAATTAGCCAGGGTAGATATTTCTAGGAATGAGCTAAGGGGAATGAAAAAGCAAAGAGAGCTGGAAGAGGAGGCGCGCACACTTCGCGATCTCTCTGCCTGAGAACTTCGTCCGGCCGCGGTCTGGCTCCCGCGTCCGGGGCGGCGGCGACGTGCGCCCGGGCGGCGCAGAGGCAAGGGCGCACGTCGCCGCCGAGCCCGGCAGCCGGAGCTCTTTGTCTGGAGCCGGGCTGCTGCGCGGAGCCCAGGCGCGGCCGTGGCGTGGCGGCTCCTCCCAGACCCGTGGCGGCTCCCGCAGGACCTTATGTAAGGCGGCCTCGCAAGAAGGACACGCTTGCCGGCGGACCCACGTCAACGAGTTCCCTCTGGGAAGCGCGCCAGACGAGTGCGAGCGCGCGCCTGGCTTTCACAGCTTTGCCCCCTGCCGAACGGGTTAACTTCCTCACCGGGCTTTCTGGGAGGCCGGGGCGAGGCTCCTCCAGGCGCATCCGTTCTTGTTTTTGTTAGCGCAGGGTAAATAATCACCTTTTCTTATGAGCTCTTTTTTTCCCCCCAGTTTTTCTCCAACGTGCTGTAGTCAAAAACCCAGTCAGTTCACAAGGGTACGACGTGGAAAGTAAGATGACCAAACCCCTACCCTCCCCATCCCCCAAAGAAGTAACCATGGGTAGACGTTTATTTATTTATTTATTTATTCTGCCAGGATTTTGAGAATGTATCTATTTGAATCTTTTTTTTCAAAAGCACTCTCAAATTGTACTGGACGGTACCTTCTGCTATGCATTTTGCTTTTTTTTTTTTTTTTTTTTTTAGATCTGATACTTGGGGTCTTTTTGTGTAGCCCTTTATATATTTATGGGACCACCCGGCTCTTCCTCTTATTTTCAGCAGTTGCACAGTATTCCATGGTATGAATGCACCATCATCGAGGGAACCTACGTCCTCTCAGTGGACGTGTCGCTTGTCTCCCGTTTTCTGCTATTACAAACACTGGCACAGTGCAAGTCCTGAGGTTAATGCTGCTGTGTGCTTATGTGAACATAGATGTTGGATAACTTCCAACCCAACAGTGGCATTTTTGGAGTGGAAGGCTGTGTGCATTTCACATTTTCCCGGGTATTTACAAATCACGTTACAGAAAGGTCACCCGATTGATAATTTCAGACTTCAAGTGAGTTAGGATATTTCAAATTGAAAACCTGAGGGTTTTCCTGAAAATACTGTTAATTTTTAAAACAGCATGTCCGATACCCAGATCAGATCAGCTTATTTGTTTGCTAACTAAAATGCCCTGAAAATTAAATTTCTATTCCAGAAAGGATGTCTCTGGAGTGCTCAGGTTCAGTGTTCTGCCGGGACCCGACACCCTCTTCCCACGCAGGACCAGAGACCTGCAGTGCTGCGGGCGCAGGCTCATGGCTTTGTGCCTTGACTGTGGCTCCAAAGACAGCTGAGTGCTTCTAGAACCCCCTGGGGCAGAGTCACTAGGGTGTTTCTGTATGTGTGTTGTCTTCGCTGAGTTCTGTTCAGAAGACAGGGATGGAACACAACAATGGGACAGGTTCTTCCTTCTCAACACTGTCTCTTATCCCGACGGTCCCCTTAATTCCTCTCTCTCTCTCCTCTTCATGTTCCTTTCATAGCGACAGCAGAATTGATTTTCTGTGAACTGAAAGCTGGCTCGGGAGGGCAGCTCACTTTGCCTGTGGGGAGACCCGACCCTGGACTCTGTGTCTGCATCCTGTCCCCAAAGCGGGTATCTGATCTGCTAATGACTTCACGTGCTGCGGGCATTCCACCTCCACAGAGACACTTCATTGTCTTATTTTCAGTTTAAATTTTTACAGTTAAAACTCAAGACAGAGGAAACCAAACAGCTAGACATGAGTTTCAAAAAACTCCTGGTTCAAGTTGCTATTAAATTGCTGCATAAATGACCACAGTGGCACCTTCAATTACCTTTTAGATTACAAGTAACTTTTTGGGAAGTGCAGAACTTTGACAAGGGTTTCAGTTCCCAAATTACCTGCTTGTCTAGAAAATGGCTTTTTTTTTTTTTTTTTTTTCCAAAACCGAGTTTCTTCAGGCTCAAAACTCACGTTCATATCAGACTAGGATTTGGATGTTAGGAAAGGGGGGGTGGGTAGAAAAAAAGAAAAACAAAAACAGACCAAAGCAAACTAAAGTAAGTTTCCCATGGAAGGTCTGAATTTCTGTGGCTTTGGAAACTGCTCCATTATTTTATAGAGACGTATGGCTGAGGAAATAACAGAAATAAATTGATAGGCATAGTAAAGGCTGTCTCATCGAACCCAGGTTTCCAGTAACACATTAGAAACCAGCAGGAAGAGAGAGGAGGTGAAATGTGTTGCTCCCTGGTGTTGGCCCTAAATAGAACGTTCCTCACAGCCGGCAGGAAGCACCTGCAGTATTATTTGCTTCAGAAATTCGGAAATAAATTGTTTTGGAAATAAGAAGGAAAAAATAAATTGGTTCCTAAGTTCAGGTGCTTTAAACATTTTCGCGTATACACATTAGGCTCATCTGAATCCTGATGATGATGAATGATTTCAAGCTCATCCTGTATTTAAATTTAAGGAAGTCACAGAGAATGTCAGATAGGAAATCCAGAGAGCATTTCAGCTTACCTCTCCATCTCCTTTCCTTGTTTTGGCTAATGCTGACCTGCAATATTAAGATGCTTTCATTTTTGCAGCTCTTTACGTATTCTATAAAAAAGCTTAAAAGTGAAACAAAGATGTTCCTTCACGTTGGAAATTTCTACTGCCAAACTCTCTTAATTTTTTAAAAGTCCTTGAAGACTTCAGAAGACACTCTTTCCCAAATCAGTCCTTTAATTAGCAGCTTACTCATGGGGTCAATAGGAACTTTTCATTTTTGTTTTCCATGGGGAGAAATATTCTGATGCCTTTTGTTATTCTCCTTTCTGTAATATAATTTGGGTACTAATAGGAGGTTCATTTATTGTAGAGAACGGCTGTTCAGACGGCTGCTCCTATGAATGCATATTTACCCAGGTTACTGGAAAGAATGTTTACTCAAAAAAAAGGAGCTGGTGAGGGACTGTCGGGGCTCAGACTCAAGGACTGAAGGGAAAGATTTGAACTTGTATGCTGCTGATATTTATGCTTTAAATAAGAATTCAACAAGAATTTTTTGTGGTTATGTAACTAGAAGTTGAAACACGTTTTACTGTCTTTTGCTAATATGTCAAATTGAATAATCCAATCAGAAACACAGACTGCCGTCCTTGTCAGCAGCCCTTTGAAAGAGAGGATTTATTGAGAGTTCATTCCTTGTCCCGACTTTCTGACTTTTGCAAAAATATGTGATGGGTATTACCCTTAGGTTTACGAGGGCACTTAAAATCTTGTCGAAATGAAACAAGCTCTTTTTGTCATCAGAATTGCTTATTTAAAAGCACTCAGAATGGGGCTGGTTTTGCTTTTGCAGTCTTCCTTCTGAACAAATAGGCTCAACCTTTTTTTCTTTTTACAATGACATTTATTTAACTGAATCCAAGGCAATAGTTCACTCAAGGAAATGTTTCACATATTTTAACTAATTTTCGTGATCTAGTTTTTAAAATGAGTCGCATTTTAGGTTTTCTCTCCTCTTCGATTACCTGCGTTACGTGTTCCTAAAGACATGTTGCGGTCCCTGTCACTATAAATGCGATTGGAAGGTGGGTTCTTCCTACCGGCCCTTGTTGTTTTGATTTCGGGATTCCCAGTGGGTTTGTTGTCAGCTTTAATGGACCTTTTGAGAAATAAATTGAGTCTCCCGTTTCTCGCCTGTGTGTGTGCCCCCTAGAGCTGGAATGCTTTTCTACGGCCAAACGAAAGTAGAGCCTGCTTCTTCTCTTACAGATTAAATCTGGTTTCACTCGTTTTAAATTCAGTTGGTTCAGGACTAAAAAGCCACACCCTCCTCTTTCTCTCTAATTTTAAACAACCACAATCTATAGTCTTGGGGAGCCTTTGGGAGTGTCAAGGATATGGCTATTTTTGACTTGGTGTTTGGCTAATCTAATAGAGTCTGTACTTTTTGGACATTTGTGATTATACCTTCTTGCAGTCTACAGGGTTACACAAGCAAAATGAGCACTTTTTACATTTTCTTTTCTGTTACTTTACTTTCTTGCTTTTTCCTTTTTAGTAGGGGCAGAGCTCTGCTCGTTTTTACTAGCAAATAGAGAGCACAGGCAAGCACAGGGATTTTACTGAGTTTGTCTCACTGCTGCCTCCACTTACTCACAAGTCCATACTTCTCAGAACCTCCCCATTCACCCAGCGCAGAAACCTAGTTGCTGCACAGGAGGAGTCCTTAGGATGACTGATAGATATGCTTGGATTTATTCCACAGCTAATAAGCTGTGTTTGAGCACTCACTGTGCATGCCAAGTTTTATGGCAGATGCTTGACATATATTATTTGATTTAATTTCCACAAGATAAGCCTGGGAAATCATCACATTGCTCCCATTTTGCAGATCAGGAAACTGAGACTCCAAAGTAGAAGTAGAAGGCCATGCCTTTATTAAGTGGCAGAGCTGGGATTTACCCTGGGTTATCTGATTGACTATTTAATATCTGTGATCTTGAGCCATTCTCTGCATCCTGAGTAACTGAACAAGAGGTCACTGTTATATTAGAGTCCTAAGAAAGGGCCTTCAAGGGACCTGGACTCATGCATTTGTTGACTTGCAGGCCTCTCTCCCCTGCCCCTACTGCTTGCTTCCCGGGTTGTCTCACTTCTCTCAGCTGTAAAAGAGAAATACTGTTTTAGGTGAACTGCATCTCTTTTAAAAATGTCTTTTTCTATTTTTGAAATAATAATTGCAGGTCTCAAGGTAAGTTATGAATGTAGTACAGACAGGGCCTATGTTCCCTTCACCCAGTTTCCCCTGATAGCTACATCTGATGTAACCGTGGCACCAGTAAACTGGAAGATTGATATTGGTATAAAGCATGTGGGGGCAGGCATTTGGCCTAATGGTTAAGATGCCCACATCTCCTGTTGGACTACTTGGGTTTGATACCCGGCTCTGGCTTTGGATTCCAGCTTCTTGCCAGTACACAGATCATAGGATGCAGCCAGTGATGGCACGAATACTTGGGTCCCTGACACCCATATGGGAGACTTGGAGTGAGTTCCTGGCTTCTGGCTCCAGCCCCATCCATGATAGGCATTTGGGGAGTGAACCAGCAGATGGGAGCTCTCTGTCATCTGTCTCTGTCTCTTGAACAAATTAAAAAAAAAAAAAAAGTATGTATAATTCTGTGCCATTTTATGTAAGCACCAGTGAAATTAGGACACAGGTAGAACTATTCTCCCACCACAAAGGTCTGCCTTGTTCTGTCCACTTACAGTCAATCACTCCTACATCCTCAACCCCTGGCAACTACTGATTTGTTCCTTAGCTCTATAATTTTGTCATTTCAAATCCACCTTTTAAAGCTGAGTCATTTTTTATGATGAAATATCTCAATTAGAAAAATACAGAGTGTTGTCAGAGTACTTGTAGGATCACTGCCCAGATTTAGCAAATAAGCAGATTTAATAAGTGCGGTTGGACCAGTGTTTCCCCTACAGATTCGTTTTCAGGCCCCTTTGTCTCATCCTGTTGACCTCCTAACCTCCTGAGAGAAAGCTCTACCTCAGAGTTATCGTGTGCCTTTTCTGCCCATGTTTTGTTTTACCTTTCTACTATATCTCTAGGTGTCTATAAATACTGCATGGTGTACATTTGAAAGTTTTGAACATTTGCATAAATAAGTCAGCAGGTATTAATTGAACACCTACTATGCGCTAGGCAGTGTTCCTACTTTTGAGACTATGCTGATGAATAAGGCAAAATATTTTTATACTCATCTAAATGTATGTGACAGTTGTAGATACCTATAACGGTGAAAATGTACAAAGGGATATTGTTCAGATTGGCAGGGGATGTGGGTATAGGCAAGGCCATGAGGAAAGGCCTTGCTGAAGACTCTGTATTTAAAATTCAAACCTGAGGGACTAGTGTTAGGCACAGTGGGTTAAACAGCCTTCTGCGAAGCCGGCACTGGGTTCAAGACCCAGCTGCTCCACTTCCAAAACAGCTCCCTGCTGATGCATCTGGGAAAGCAGCTGAAGATGGCCCAAGTTCTTGGGCCCCTGCCACCCGCGTGAGAGACCGGATGGAATTTCTGGCTCCTGGCTTTGGCTTGGTTTAGCCCTGGCTGTTGTGGTCATTTGGGGAGTGAACTAGCAGATGGAAGAGTTCTCTTTTTCTCTCTGTAACTCTGCCTTTTAAATAAAATAAATAAATAATCTTCAAAAAAAAAAAAAAATCCAAACCTGAATGCTAAGAGGGAGAGCAAGTGCTGACGCCCTAACATGGGAGTGAGGAGCATGCGAGGACGAGCCAGGAGCACAGTGGGGCTGGAGCATGTTGACACCCAGGGTGGGGCGGAAGGTGAGGGCTCAGAAGGAGGGGCTAGGGGATGACTAGGAAAGGCCAAGGAGATAGCCCTAGGAGTTTGGGTTTTATTAGGGCTGGAGTAGAAAGCCGTGGCAAGGTATAAGCAGGGATGTGACACAGCTGTCACGTGGGTGATGGCAAGGAAAGGGGCTAGGTTGGGAAGTGGTTTGGAGGATGTCTCACTTTCCCAGGTAAGAGATGGACCAAAAAAAAAAAGAAAACTCAGAGGATAAAAGAGATGGACCAAGGGGATGGTGAGGCCTTCTATCAGGTTGAAAGACTTGCTGTCACTGTGTCTTTCCAGGATTTGTTTTTGGCTTTGATATTGTGTTTAAAGATTTACTTATGGTGATACTTTTAGATAAAGTTACTTTGTTTTAATTACTATGCATATTGCAGTCTGTGAGTGTACTACTTCTTTTCAATCATTATTCTCTTATTAGTAGATGATAAAAGCTATATCTAGCTTTATTTGCTCCTATACAAAGTTCTTAGAAAAACAGCTTTATATGTAGATCCTTGTGGGTAGGATACAAAAGTTTCTTTGAGGACACAGATGGAGGAGTAGAATTGCTGGGGTCTTTTTGTTATGCCCAATTTCTATTTTGCCAGATACTTCAAAATGGCTCTCCAATGAGGTTGTGCCAGATCAGTAGCTAGCTGTACAAGAGGTTTTCAAAAAGTTCATGGAAAATGTATATTATAAAAAGACTATGCTTGGATGTCAAAAGTGTTTAAGCCAAAATAAATATATCTTTTAATTCCATTTTTCCATGACTTTTTTTGTTTTAACTTAAAAATGCTTTTAAAAAATTATTTCCATTTTATTTGAGAGGCAGAGAAATAGAAAGAGCCAAGCGGGCAAAGAGAGAGAGAGAGAGAGAGAGAGAGAGATCTTCCACCTGCTAATTCACTCTGTACGTAACAGCTGTGACTGGGCCGGGTAATTCATGTGCCTGGAACTCAGTCTGAGTCTCCCATGCTGGGGGCCGGGACCTGCAGCCTTTCAAGGTGTGCAGCAGCTAGAAGCTAGTAGCAGAAGCAGCAGCAGAGCCAGTACTTGAACCCAGGCACTCCGGTATGGGATCTGCACAGCCTAGGGAGCGTCCGAACTGCTGCACCTGCCCCACCTTGAACGTTTTGAGGTCATTTGGAAATTCCCATTTCTCCATATCCTCAACAGTTATACTTATGTTTTTAACCATTGCCAAACTGATGAATATGTAATTGTATGTCATTGTTGTAATTTGCGTTTCCTGATTACTAGTTACAATGGTTGTTTTCTTGTTTTTGTCCCTTTAGATTTCTTTTCTGAGAATTCATTCTTCCAATCTTCTGTCCACTTTCCTATTGGGATTTTTTTTTTCTTATTGATTTGTAGGACTTTATATATTCAGGCTGATAATCCTTAGTTGGATTTATGTATTGAAAAAATTTTGTTGGCTTTCATGTGCAATGTGTTTTCTTCCAATTTTTAGTGTGTCTTTTTACTTTTTTTTTTTAAAGATTTATTTATTCATTTTTAAAGAATTACAGAGAGAGGGAGAGAAAGAGAGAGAGCGAGATTGATCTTCTATCTGCTGGTTCACTCCCCAGATGGCTTCAGCAGCCACCACGGGGCCAGGCTGAAGCCAGGAGCCAGGAGCTTCTTTCAGGTCTCCCACATGGGTGCAGAGACCCAAGGATATGGGGCATCTTTGACTGCTTTCCCAGGTGCATTAGCAGGGAGCTGGATTGGAAGTGGAATAGCTGGAACTCAAACTGGTGTCCATATGGGATGCTGGCCGTGGCTTTACCTGTTACACTACAGCACCAACCCCTCCCCTACTAATTTCTGAAGTTGCCTGTATCCTATATCAATATTTCCTATAAGCGTGAGTTTCTTTATGTGTTCTCTAGTCTGTCCTGTTAGTCTCTTTGTCACTCTCTTTGCCAGTACCTTTCTTCTGTGTTTTAGTCAGCTTTCTTCACTGTAATTAAAATACCTACAAGGAACCACCTAAGAAGGAAGAAGGTTGATTTCAGCTTACTGTTTGGAGGTTCACAGTCCAAGGTCGGGATGGCCTATTGGTTGAGGCATCTGGTGAGATTGGAGGATGGTAGAAGGACAATCACATGATAAGTGAGGAAGCAGAGAGACAGGCAGCAGGCTCCTTCTCCATGTCCATGTGTGTCTCTTCTTAAAGCCACCATGATTCAACCAAGGAACTCCACCCTAGCTACCTCGTTCCAATGTAATCAGTTCCCAAAGCATTCCTGCCTTCAGACACCATAATCCTGATTCTACCAACAATTAGTCCGTTAATTGTTAACATTAGATTTTGGCTTATTTTATGTTTTCTCTTCATGTGTTTACTTTCTTTGAAAAAGAGAGAGTGAGAGTGAACAAGCGAGAGTGAGAACGCATTCCCATTGACTGGTTACTCCCTAAATGCCTGAAATGTTCTGGTGGTGCCAAAGCTGGGAGCTGGGAGCTCAATCCAGGTCTCCCACAGGGGTGGCAGGAAGCCAACTACTTGGCCTAGCCCATCTCCTGCCTCACAGGGATACATTAGCAAGAACTGAAATTGACAGCGGAGCTGGGACTAGAACCCAGGCACTCAGGGGATGTAGGCACCCAAGTGGTGTCTTTACCACTAGGTCATTTCCCTCTCCCGGAATTTGGGGTTTAAATGTCTGCATAAATTTTGTAGGTAAATCTCAACATTATGTAATTACTACAGCTTTAGAATAAGTCTTGCTATCTAGTGTAGTGAATTGTCTTTCCTCAGTTTTCTAAGATATCTTGGCCATTTTGGTTCTTTACACTCTTATGTTTACTTAAGAATAAATTTGTCAGATGCCACAGGGCAGAGCTGTATAGATTTCAATTGTAATTGCAATTCATTCACTGGTTATTGTGGGCAGCACTGCAGTCTTTGAGACTTCTCATCATCCACATGTGAATGCATCTCACCTTTCGTTTACTTAGATCTTTTATGTGCCTCAATGAAACCTTACTCCATCATGATCTTATTTCTTTTGTTAGATCTGTTTGTGTTTTCCTAAAGTTTTTTGTGCCATTGTTAATGGAATATATATTATTTTTAAAATCATGCCATCTATCAGTTTCCTGATGGTGTATGGGATACTGTTGTTGTTGGAAAATCAGTTTTTAAAATATTTATTTATTTGAAAGGTAGAGTAACAGAGAGGAAGAGGCAGAAAGAGAGAGAGAGAGAGAGAGAGAGAGAGAGAGAGTGAGAGTGAGTCTTCTATTCACTGGTTCACTCCCCAACTGGCTGCAAAGGCCAGAGCTGCACTGATCCAAAGCCAGGAGCCAGGAGCCAGGAGCCAGGAGCCAGGAGCTTCTTCCTGGTTTTCCACATGATTGCAGGGGCCCAAGCATCTGGGCCATCTTCTACTGCTTTCCCAGGCTATAGCAGAGAGCTGGATCAGAAGTGGAGCAGCCTGGACTCTATAACCAGCACACATATGGGATGCCAGCGCTTCAGGCGGTGGCTTTACCCACGACGCCACAGCACTGGCCCCTGGAAATTCATTTGTATCCAGCAGCCTTGTTGAACTCTTACTAATTTTTTTAAAAAATTATCTTCATTTCTTTTGTTTTTTTTTTTTTTAAAGATTTTATTTATTTACTTGAGAGGTGGGGTTACAGACGGTGAGGGGAGAGATGGAAAGAAAGGTTTTCCTTCCATTGGTTCACTCCCCAAACGGCCACAATGGCTGGAGCTGGGCCATCTTCCACTGCCTTCCCAGGCCACAGCAGAGAGCTGGATTGGAAGAGGAGCAGCCGGGACTAGAACCGGCACTCATATGGGATGCTGGTGCTACAGGCGGAAGATTAACCTACTGCTCCATAGCGCTGGCCCCAAGTAATTCTAATAGTTTGTCTGAAGAGTCTTGGATTTGGATTTTTTTTTTTTATGTAGACAGTCATATTGCCTGCGAATAACTATTTTATTGGTTTTTTTTTTTCAAATAACTGGCATATAATAATTTCTTTTAAAAATTTAGAAATTATTTTCTATTTATCCGAGGCAGAGAGATAGATAGAAAGGCACAGAGAGCAAGTTCCTATCCACTGGTTCACTCTAAAATGCCTGCAATGGCTGAGGCTGGGCTGGGACTGCAGCCAGAAGCCAAGAACTCAATAGAGGTTCCCCGAGTGGGTGACCAGAATGCAGTTACTTGAGCCATCACTGCTGCCTGTCAGGGTCTGCATGAATAGGAACCTGGAGTCAGGAGTCACAGTCAGGTGTTGCACCCAGGCACTCTGATGGGGGATGCAGGTGTCTTAAACATAAGGCCAAATGTTGCTGCAAGTGTTTAGTGCTCTTTGTAACTCCCTCTTAAGTCTCTGATCCTCTTCAATGCTTTTGTACCTACACGTGGGTAAAAATTAAGCACAAGAGCTCATTCTTGGGACATTTTATAGCATCTTGATGTGTTGTACAGCGATCTTTACATCTGACTCCTGTCCCATTTTCTATTAAATTCACTAGGAGAATTTCATAAAAATTTTGGCACCAAAAAGTTCTAAATATATAATAATAAAATCTTTAAGAGACTAGATATGCTTCATCACCTACTGATGACCACTGGCTGCAGGGGACTGTAAGTCACTGACAGCATGTAACTGTGGACTCACGCACATACTGGATGTATCCCAGCTTGCAAGATGTGGCCCAAGAAGAAAAGAGAGAAAGAAAATCAAGTCAGTTTGCAGTGTTTGCAGTGTACAAGCACACACATGCACACACAGCATTTGTGCATAAAGTTATGTGACCTACACAACATACTGACATGAGAACAAGCTTCCTACAAATGAATAATCAAATCCAGGAAGTAGGTCCAGCTTCCAGTTAATGTTCAAAGGTACGTGACTCGCCCAGATGTTCTATGACCCGGGAGGATGTTATTTCAGAGGATGAATGTCTTCCTTTTGCCAGGCTCCTTAGGGCAGGACTGGTTCAAGCTCAGGTCATACTCACCACCAAGGCCGATGGTAGGCGAGCTCATAGGGTGGTCTGTGGCAACACATCTTTCCCTGCTGAGCACCCAGGAAAGAAGGGAGCTCTCTTTTGCCTTGGAACCCTGCATTCTGTAGTTCACTAAGCCTCTTGGCTCCACACCATATGGGGATGGCGAAGGAAGTGGCCCAGGGAAATCAGTGGCCGGACACAACTCCTAACCACGTTGTCATCTGGCTCCCCTGCCATCTTTGCAGCATTCTGGGTGAAACGGGCAAGGCAAAAAGCAAACTGTTTAAAACCTTCCAGAGAGCTTGGCCTCCCGGCTCTGCTTTTGGATTGTCCAAACCTTCCCGGAGTAAGGTCCAGTCAGGATGTGGTCTGAACGAAGGGACCGTTACCAGACTGTTTAGTCCATAGCCGACGAATCCACTTGGTCAGAGACCAAGTCATAGCTGTTCCCCGAAGCTATGAGAGTAAACACTGGCTCCTATTTTTAGTAGTTCATTGCTGGCAAAAAATAGCTTGAAATCCAGACCTTTGAGTCTCAGAGGCCTTCAGCTGAACAGACCATCCTGGGGTAACAACAAACTCAACCTCAACAATAAAAATCCCCACCAACAGCCACCAGGGTCACTGTGTGCAGGGTGATGTGCAAGGTCCATTGGCTTGCTTAATCCTCAGGCAGGGCCATGATCCCTAATTTTCAGAAGGGACATCCAAGATTCAGAAAGGTTAGGCCGTCTGCTCCCAGTCACACAGCGCTTTAGAAGCAGAGCCAAGTCCAAGGTTGTCCACCCTGATGCTACAGTCTGTGGTGTTGGCCACTCCTCTTGCCCACCTTTACACATTCCATGATTCCATCGGTGGTGGGATGTTCCAGTGCCTGATCCGACCCAGTTTCTGCAAAGAACTCAGTTGATAAATTAGATTCAGGCTTAATAATCAAGAGACTGTCTTTCTTATTGTTTCTTCTTCTTCTTCTTCTTCTTCTTCTTCTTTTTTTTTAAGCCACTGAATTTATAAGTTACCTTGTTCTTCTCATCGTGTTCCCTTTTTAGAGAGAAACTCAAGATATTTTTCCAACACAGTGCTATTTGGGGTAATTGCTTGACAATTTAAAGGGCACGCAGCAGTTGTGTGGCACAGTCTTCTAATGGCCAATGAAACCATCAGAGTATGAGCAAGTTCCAGGGGTGGAACCAGAAATGTGACTGCCTGCTCCCTGTTGATTGCTTTAGCAGAAAAATCGAGTTCAAGACCCCGTGTTTACTGAGATGACTGGCATGCATTGTCAGAGTGACTGCACCTGGAAAATTTCTGACTTAAATCTATTGATTTCATGTAAATGGCATATGCGAAACAACAAGTGATGGTCTGGTTGCCAAATAAAAGCACGGGGAACACCCACGTGGCGACATCTCTCAGAGGGAAAGCACTGTGGTGCTGGTGCTTGGCCTGGTGAGTCCTCATTGTGTTGACGAGGTATAAGAGCTTCAGCCACAATGTGGCAGGGTGTGGAGGTAGGTGACAGGCTCACAGGATGCCCGCCCTGGACTTGGGCTTAAACAAGGCCTCAGGGGACCTCACCTGTGCCAGAAAGGTCAGTCTTCATACACAGTCTTTCTGCTAAACTCATAGAGTCTTAAAACAGATTTTTGCAGGTTGCTTCTCCAGTGGTGGGGGAAAAACGTGAGAAGTAGATGCCATGTTTGCAACAAATAGGCCTTATGTAAATGAAGTGTGGGAGAATTTTAAAAATGTTACCCCCATAATCTATATTTTTATCTTCTTGGAGGAAGTGATTCATTTTACCCTATTCTATTTTTAAAATATACTTATTTGTTTATTTGAAAGTCAGAATTACAGAGAGAGAAAGGGAGAGACAAATAGAGAGAGAGAGAGCGCTTCCATCTGTGGGTTCACTCCCCAGATAACTGCAACAGCCAGTCCAGGTCCAGGTCAAAGCCAGGTTGTGCGCGTGGGTGACAGGGGCCCAAACACTTGGGCCATCTTCTACTGCTTTCCCAGGCACTAACAGGGAGCTGGTTGAGAAGTGGAACAGTGAGGACACAAACTGGTGCCCATATGGGATGCTGGCATCACAGGTGGCAGCCTTACCCACTACACCTCAATGCTGATCCCTGTTTTAATAGTTTTATGCTTGAAAGAGTTTTATTGATCACTTATCAAAATGAACTACAATAAAGAATTAGTTAGACAGATTTTATGGGTTGTGTGATGTTTACCAAGTATATCTGAATGTGGTGAGTATTTTAGGAAGTTGACTTTAGATGACTAAGCATTTTACATGTGTTAGCATACCTGCTGGGTAAGTAAGGGGTTTTTTCATGTTGAGTCCTTTTCTTTTCAAGTTGATTACTCACACAGAGAGAGTAAAATGCTTAAAGAACAACAGCCATGTCCTCCTCCTACCTCCACCTCCAAGCATCTTGGTGATATTATAAATCAAAATAGCTCCTGGGTAGTTCTTTTAAGTTCTCTTACTTTTGGGGCAGGCTTTTGGCACAGTGGTCAAGATCCTGTATCCCATAACAGAGTGCCTGGGTTTGAGTCCTGGCTCTGCTTCTGATTCCAGTTCCTGCTAATGTTCACCCTGGGAAGCTGCAGGTAATGACTCAAGTAGTTGGGTTCCTGCCACCCTCATGGGAGACCTGGACTGAGTTCCGACTCCTGGCTTTGGCCTGGCCTAGTCCTGGCTGTTATAGGCATTTGGGGAATGAATCAGTGGATGAGAGAGCTCTGTCTATGTGTCTCTGTCTTTTAACTACATAAAGTAAACAAATAAAACTTTAAAAAAGAATCCCTGTAACATGAGAAAAATTATTCTACTGTTAAATTAAAAGTTTATGTTCGGGGCCAGTACTGTGGCATAGTGGGTAAAGTGGCCGCCTGCAGTGCCAGCATCCCATATGGGCACCGGTTCAAGTCCTGGCTTCTCCACTTCCTATCTAGCTCTCTGTTATGGTCTGGGAAAGCAGTAGAAGATGACTCAAATCCTTGGGCCCCTGCACCCATGTGGGAGACTCAGAAGAAGCTCCTGGCTCCCGGATTCGGATTGGTGCAGTTCTGGCTGTTGGGGCCAACTGGGGAGAGAACCAGCAGATGGAAGATCTCTCTCTCTCTCTCTCTCTCTCTCTCTCTCTCTCTCTCTCCTTCTCTCTGTGTAACTCTTTGAAATAAATAAATAAATCTTTTTAAAAAAGTTTATGTTTATGATGCATTTAAAACACAAAAAGCACAGAGAATAGTAAGTGGCAGTGCTACCACCACCCTGTTCAAGGGTGAGAACTGGTGCGTTGTTTTCAATAGACTCTTTTTTTTTTTTTTTTTTTTTGACAGGCAGAGTGGACAGTGAGAGAGAGACAGAGAGAAAGCTCTTCCTTTGACGTTGGTTCACCCTCCAATGGCCGCCGCGGCCGGCGCGCTGCGGCCGGTGCACCGCGCTGATCCGATGGCAGGAGCCAGGAGCCAGGTGCTTTTCCTGGTCTCCCATGGGGTGCAGGGCCCAAGCACTTGGGCCATCCTCCACTGCACTGCCGGGCCACAGCAGAGGGCTGGCCTGGAAGAGGGGCAACCGGGACAGAATCCGGCGCCCCGACCGGGACTAGAACCCGGTGTGCCGGCACCGCAAGGCGGAGGATTAGCCTAGTGAGCCGCGGCGCTGGCCAATAGACTCTTAAATGAGCAAGGGACCAAGTGATATAAACAGTGTATAACCAATATATGGGAGGTCAAAAATGATCCAGACCACACTGTTTCTTGTTTGTGGATACATATACTTTCTAAGACATAAGGACACCGTGGGGAGGATACTCAGCTACCGCTGAAGCTCCATTACCTGCTGGAAATCGGATGGGTTGAGGCCAGGGACTTCAACCATATCTGTGATGCTGTTTTTCTATTTTTAACAATTTACTTATTTTCATTTTATTTGGAAGGCAGACAGAAAGCTAAGACATGATGTTCTGCCTGCTGGTTCTCCCTGGACGCCTGTGAAAACCAGGGCTGGGCCACGTCAAGGCCAGGAGCTCCAAACTCAGCCTAGGTCTCTTCCGGGGTTGGTAGTACCTGCATCATCGTCCATCTGCCCTTTCCCAGAGTGTGTGTTGGCATGGAGACGGCTGGGAAGCGGAGTCGCCAGGACCTGAGCTAGGTCCTCCCGTATGGGATGCAGGCACTCGGCCAAACACTCGCCACCTGAGACGTTTCCTTTTCAAAAAATCATCTGACGCAAATATGGAAAACCTTAACCTCTATTGATCCTTGGTAGTGTTTTCAGTATAAAGCACTCGATGAGACAAATTGACTCCTCCAGGAGACACTGGCTCCTTAGAAATGATTCCCTCTCCCCAGGGTATCTGTGACTGATAAAAAGGAATTACACGAAATGACCACCAGCAGATACCCCACGCATGCCTTTCTGTTGTGTTGTCATTTGAGTCACGGAATGGGGGAGAAGGAAATGAAAGAGCGGGGAGATATCATTTCAGTTGTATGGCTCCTGGCTTTATCCTAATGGTCTGAGGCCCTTCTGAGGGGCAGTAGAGGCAGAATTCACAACCGCAGCCATTGTCATCGTAGCTGAGACTTGCTGCATGCTTTAAAGTGTGTCAGGAGCTTGCCAAACACGGTGTTAGTCAGGATACAGTTTCTTTTGCCACAACAGAGACCCAAAGTGACAGTGGCTTCAGCAGAAAAAAATTTTATTACTCACTCACGTAGTGGTCTGGACATACTTAGACCACAGCTGATAGGATGGCTCCATGTGGGTAGAGATCCGAATTCCTCCTATCTTGGTTGTTAACCCTTATACTCATGGTCCAAGGTAGCTGTTCACGCTCAAGTACAACCTCTACTTGTGGGTCACCTTTCACTGGCCAGAATTAAATCACGTGACCACCATCGACGGCAAAGGAAGCTGGGAGATTTACTCTTTGTCCTATGTACTGTGTATGGCAGCAGCAAAAATTGGGCTTTCTATTCCTATGGAAGAAGAGGAAGTGGATGGTGGGGGCCCCTAGGAGTCTGTGCCCCAAATAGATAGTTTCTATGTAACCTTATGATACTAAGTCAAGCCCAAATGGTCTCCTTCAGCATCTGAGAGAGAGAGAGAAGGTCACCCAGCTGGGTGCTTTGTACAGCCGCTGGTTGTGGCCTCATTTTTGTCCCATCTAGTCTGCCGAGTTCTAATAGTAGGATCAGAGGGAGTTCTCAGTTCATCAGTGTTTGATTTCCTCACACTGTCACCCAGAAAGGAGCTCCATGGTGCGTCCTTTAGAGTCAGCACACATTTAATTCTGTTCAGGGAATCCCCTCACTGAGCCCGGGGTGTAGTGCATTTGGGTGTTTCCTAAGTAGAACTGGGAGTCTTGACCAGGGAAAGGTGATTTCTCAATTTGATCTGATTTTACTCAGCTTCTAGTTAGGCTAGAAAACATGCCCCCAAAATCTTTTTAACAAGAAGGAAATACTTTAATAAAATATATTTTATTTTTCTATAACTTTTTTTAAAAGTTTTTTTTTTATTTATTTGAAAGGTAGAGTTACAGAGAGGCAGAGGCAGAGAGAGAGAGAGAGAGAGAGAGAGAGAGAGAGGTCTTCCATCCACTGGTTCACTCCCCAAATGGCCGCAGTGGCCGGAGCTGAGCCAATCCGAAGCCAGGAGCCAGGAGCCTCTTCCGGGTCTCCCACGAAGGTACAGGAGATCAAGGACTTGGGCCATCTTCTACTGCTTTCCCAGGCCACAACAGAGAGCTGGATAGGAAGTGGAGCAGCTGGGACTAGAACCGGCAACCACATGGGATACCAGCACTACAGGTGGCGGCTTTACCGGCTACATCACAGTGCTGACCCTCCCTTTTTTTATTTTTTATAACGTCCTTTCTGAGCCCATTGTTGAGGCTATAGACTGTCTCCTAAAAATTAAATAGGAGGTGGCAGATTTTCTAGAAAGAATTTTATTTTAAGGAGGAAAAAGTAGCATTGAAACCAGATGTTGCTGTTCTGAGTCCTCCACCTCCGGCCTCTTCCATGCAGCAAAATTTGGCAGGAAGGTGGCTGCTCTCTTCCTCCCAGATCACGATTTCCTGCAGGTGGCATTGCGCTGAAGACAAAACTGAAACACGGAAAGCTGGTCCCCGAGCGTTCCCATCTGACATTTGTCAGGCTCAGTCCAGATCCCAGTGGTACACCCCAGGAAAAGGGGGGTAATCCTTCCTGCCAGAGAGCTCTGCCTGTGGAAATGTTCAAAGTCAAAGCTGCTGTGTGATTCAGGGTCAAGATCCAGGTGAGGCGAATGAGACACACCTTTCCACCGAAATTCGCAGGGATGCCAAAGCCCTTTGTCGTCATAAGAAACATGAATGTAATGTGTTATTTAAAAAGACTTAAAGGGGCCGGTGCTGTGGCGTAGTGGGTAAAGCCGCAGCCTGCAGTGCCGGCATCCCACATGGGCGCCAGTTTGAGTCCCGGCTGCTCTACTTCTGACCCAGCTCTCTGCTATGGCCTGGGAAAGCAGTACTTGATGGCCCAAGCCCTTGGGCCCCTGCACCCATGTGAGAGACCCAGAAGAAGCTCCTGGCTCCCAGCTTTGGATCAGTGCAGTTCCAACCATTGCGGCTGTTTGGAGAGTGAACCAGTTGATGGAAGACCTCTCTATCTATCTCTATCTCTCTCTCTGTGTGTAACTATGGCTTTCAAATAAATAAATAAATCTTTAAAAAATGAAAAAACTTAAAAATGAAAAGTCCTGATGAGCAAATATCAACATTTTAAAAACAGACAGACTCGCCGGCACCGCGGCTCAATAGGCTAATCTTCCACCTGCGGCTCCGGCACACCGGGTTCTAGTACCGATCGGGGCGCCAGATTCTGTCCCGGTTGCTCCTCTTCCAGGCCAGCTCTCTGCTGTGGCCCGGGAGTGCAGTGGAGGATGGCCCAAGTACTTGGGCCCTGCACTCGAATGGGAGACCAGGAGAAGCACCTGGTTCCTGCCATCGGATCAGCGCGATGCACCGGCCGTGGCGGCCATTGGAGGGTGAACCAACAGCAAAGGAAGACCTTTCTCTCTGTCTCTGTCTCTCACTGTCCACTCTGCCTGTCAAAAAACAAAACAAAACAAAAACAAAAAAAAAAAAACCAGACTCTTGTGCTTTGTTTCCTGCCCTGCTTTGTGGTAGGAGAAGCCACTTCTAATCAACCCTCCTGGATTCCCCTGCAGGGTGGATTTTCAAGGTTGGTAATTATGTGAATGGATAGGATGATGCGGGGCTTTACAGATATTCTCGCACTGTAGCTGCAGAGCTTTGACTAATTTTTCTCACTTGGTTTGAAACATAGGAGTATATCTGATGAGTGTTCATCGGAGTCCCCGTTTCCCTTTGCCTCAGGCTTTTCTATCGCTCTGCAAGTCAGGTTCAGGACCTCTGGAAAGCCTTTCTGTAGACTGGGACAGCTCACCTGCATTCTAATCCCAGGGCCACCTCACTTGCCAGCTTTGTGACATTGGTGCCTCAATTTCCCCATCTGCAAACCTGAGGATACTATTGCCCACGTCCAATACAGGAAGCATTTAAAACAGTGTATGGCACTGTCAAAGCATCATGTAAGTAATCCTTTCAGAGTTAGGTCTCCCAGTGTAATGTCTTGTTTAACCCTGTGTCCCCTGCTTTCCAGAATCACCTCCGGTACCTCATTAAATCACCCCACATTTCGCAGGGGGCGCCGTCCCACTCTTGGGGAAACGTGGACTCACTGGCTGCCGTACAAGCTCGGGAAGGCGATATCCCTAGACCCCCAGATCTTCAGCTTAATTGGTGAGCCTTCAACCAGTTACCAATTTCTCCAAATCCCAGTTTTCCAGTTGAGGATAAAAGCTTACTTCCCAGAAGATGCTGTAAGATCAGAGATAAAATAGAGAATACCCATCCAAAGTCTTGGCCCGAAGGCTGCTCAAGAAATATTGGTTACCTTAATTTAGAGCAGGAATGTATAACTTCCCCTAGGGATCCGTGGGGCCCTCCGGTGGAATTTTCAAACATGCTGCTCACTATATTACACTCATTTAAAAATACCCACACAGGAGGTTTCTGCAGCGGCTCTCAGACTTCAGCACATGGAAAATCGTGTGGAGTTAGCATCATCAACTCGTGTCAGGTTGCCCTGGACCTTCCAGTTTTGCACTGAAAGTCCCTTATCCTGGGATATCACTCAGCCCTGTGCAAACCTGGACAGTTTGGTCGTTCTGCCTAGAGGGTTTGTTCCAGTGCAGAGATTGTGATGCAGCAGGTCTGATCTGGAGTGGGGTCTGAGACCTTGCACTTAGAGCAAAGTTCCCATGTCCACAGCTTGAACAGTTCTGTGCTATGGTTTGAATGTGTGCATCTTTTCAAAGTTCCTATGTTGAAACCTAATATCCAACATGATAGTATTAAGGCCTTTTGGACAGTGATTAAGTCATAAGCAATCTGCCTTATAAATGGAACTAGAGCTCTTATAAAAGAGGTTGAATGGAGTCAGCGCTGTGGGGTAGTAGGTTAAGCCTCTGCCTGTGGCACCAGCATCCCATATGAGTGCCGTTTGTGTCCTGGCTGCTGCTCCTCCATTCAGCTCTCTGCTATGGCCTGGGATAGCAGTAGAAGATGGCCTAAGTGCATGGGCCCCTGCACCCACGTGAGAGATCCGGAAGAAGCCCTGGTCCCCTGGCTTTAGATTGGCACAGTTCTGGCTGTTGCAGCCATTTGGGGGTGTGAACCAGGGGATGGAAGACATGGGAGACCTTTCTATCTCTCCCTCTCTGTAACTTTACCTCTCAAATAAATAAAATCATGAAAAAAAAAAAAGAGGTTGGAGGGAGCACTCCATTTCCTTTTCACCCTTTTGTTATTGCAAGAACATAGCAACCAGGTGCCATCTTTGTTTTTTGTTTTTGTTTTTGTTTTTTTTTAAGGTTTACTTTATTTATTTGAAAGACAGAGTGACAGAGAGAGTGAGATCTGCCCACTCGTTCCCTCGCCATGATGGCTGGAGCTTAGCCAGGCTGAAGCTAGGAGCCTGGAATCCCATCCAGGTCTCCCACGTGGGTGGCAGGGGCCCAAGCACTTAAACCTGCTTTCCCAGGTGGAACGTGCACTCTGGTACGGGATGCTGCACCGCACCGCCGGCCCCCAGGGGCCACCTCTGAAACACAGAGTTGGCCCTCGTCAGGCACCAGTTCTGCTCATGCCTTGATCTTGGACTTCCTAGCCTCCAAAACTTTGACGATAAATCTCTGCTGTGTAGAAGTGACCTGGTGTAAGGGATTTTGTTATTGTGGCAGGAATGGCCCAGACACACTGTCTTAAAGCACGTTCATGGTATCGTGCTAATGCCCGTAGCTGATGCTCCATTTGTAGAAGTGGGGACTTGCTCAGCTTGTAGAACTCCACAGGGGTTTCACAGCCCCACTGAGGTTGGCGATGTTATCCCCATTTCATACGCAAGAAAACGGAGACTTTGGAAGGTTTAGTAATTTACTGGAGGCCACTCACACCCAAGTCTGACACCAGAAGACATTTCCTCATCCTTTCTCCTTAAACTACAGGCTTTTGTACTCAACATCCCTGTTTTTAGGATGATTCTCTTTGGGGAGGTGTCCTCGTCCCCCAGGGAACTGACCTGCGTCCAGACACCATGGAGCCTCACGTGGGGACCTCTGCTATGCGAATTTTGCTTGCATACCCCTTTACACTTGATCTTGGCCAAAAGGCGGAGAAATGATGCTTACCCCTTTTCTAATGAAGAGGCAAAAAAAAAAAAAAAAAAAAAAAAGACAAAAAAACTGAAGATGTGATGTTTGCTTTGTTAATTACATCATTTCAATGCGTTTCACGTGATCAGAGATAGAATCCACCTAATTAGCTACCTAATGGCTTACCAAAAAGAGATTTTTAAGGACTCATTACAGTGTAATTATTGACTGCCCTCAGAGTTATATTTCATTCTGATTCGATGTTTCAGCTCAGCTTTCTTGATTTCCGCAGCCCCCAGAATGTAGCATGGCTAGATGAATCCAGGAATAACCGAAATGTAATAGTTTAGTGACCTTTGTTCAGATGATCAATACTGTGACGTGGACGTGTGGTGAGCACCCGCTTTGCCATTCGTTTTATACTGCCTGCTTTCTTTGTCATTTCATTTCAGTTCGCTTCTCTGTCTTCCTTGCGATTCCTCAGGGGACTTGTTAGTTTGACGTCGGCCCCCATCAGCTGGGTATGCTTTGACTAGGGGCCCGGTGAGTCCTTGGCACTTCAGGATTGCAGCTTCTTCCCGCGGTGCTGGGGAACGTTGCTTCCTTGACTCTCAGAGGTGCCGAAGGGGAGCCCTGCAGCCACGCCTACCCATGGAGTTGTGAAGCAAAATGGGAGGGTATGTCCAACACGGCAAACACGGTGCTTGGCACTGGTGGGTGTGCAGCCACGACCTGCCCATTTACATTCAAGGGAACTCTCAGTCGGCCTCCTTCCCCTCCCACGCGAGGCCGCTGCACGTGTTCCTCCCCTGCCTGAAGCCCCACCTCTCCCCTCTTCCAAGTCGACTGCTCGGTTGCGCTTTTTCGTGGTACCATGTGCCTGTCCTCTGTACCACGAGCCCCAGCGCCTTTCCACATTTGTCCGGTGGCTCTTTATTTGGCTGTTTTCCTCCTCTGTCAGACTCTGTGCAATGTAGACTCCGAGGAGCCACGCCAGACCCGCCTTTGTGCTCAGTGCTCTTACTGCTGCAACTACTAGAAGTGTGGCCCCCATTGCCAGCCCTCAGCCTTGCCTCGGTGGGAGAGAGCCGCCGTGCCCAAGGCCGTGCCCCCTTCGCACAACTCACCCACGTCAGAGTCTGAAGGCCTGGCTGCCTCATTGGGAAGGCTGTCTCCTTCCTTTCCTTACATGGGTGTTCATCCTCAGAGCGCTCCCTAATACACCGTGCACTTAATCCTTGTCTCACCGTCGGATTGCTGGGAAATCCCATTTGTGTCACTCTGCCCGTGGTAAGGGGAAGAATTATGTTGGTGTCTGTCCAGTTGTGTGCTTTCAGAGTCAACCACCTTCCCTGGTCCCAGTAGGATCTCAGTAGTTGCAGAAAGCATGAATGAATGAATGAATGAATGAATCAGTCAATGGTGGTATCTAATCTGTGGCCCACTTCCTCTCCTTTCTTCAAAGGGTATGTAACTTCTGCGTGGCAGTTTCTTGGGTTTCTATCCAGGAACCTGTTTTCTTCCTGCTCATTTCTGTCTTTTCACTTTCCTGGTCACTTTTCCTCTGACTCTTCCTTTGCTACCGTCTTGCTGTCCGTGGGTCTTGGAGCTAAGGAGCGGGGAGAAAGCCGAGAAAAGCAGCAGAGAGAAGCCGTTGACTGAGGTTGGAGGCTGATTTAGTAACCGCGGAAGGCTGCGTGCAGCCCTGGGACAGCAGGTAAGGCCCAGAGGAGAGGAAATCAGTATCCAAAGGCTTTGCTAATTGCATGGCTGTCAGAAGGTATTTTCTCATTTTGAATGAGAAGAAAGGGCCTTTGAAACACCAAAGCTTCTGTATAAAAAGAAAGGGAAAAAAAAATGAGAACTCACGTTTTGAGTCCACGTGAAAAATGAACTCTTTGTTATTAATTTCTCACTGTCATGTAGAGCCTCCATCAATGCTTTATTTTCCATGGCCCATTTTTGTTTGTTTTGGTTTTTTTTTTTTTTTTTTTTTGGCTCCTCCTGCCCCTGCAAGAAAAAAATTATCAAATTCAAGCCAGGAGGCTGAGTTTGAGACTCAGCTTTGCCATCCTAGCTGCCATGGATGTCCCTGAGCCTCAGTCCCTGTGCTGGTTTGCCCATGGTTTGTCCCCCACAGATGCATGTACTCGAAGTGTGATCTCAAACGTGGTATTTAGAGGTTCGGGAACCTTTAAGAACTGGAACCTAGTGGACAGGACTTAGGTCACTGGGAATGTTGCCCTCCAAAGGGTTTAATGGTGGTGCCCTGTCCTATGGAGTGAGTGAGTTCTTGTGGGAATGAGTTGGTATAGAAGAGCAAGCCTGGTCTCAAGTGTCCCTGGCTTCCTGTCTGGGTGTGTGGTCACGCTAGCACAGGCTCCTGTCGCCATGATGTCGTCTGCAGTGGATCACTCCCAAGAGCTCAGTAGATGCTAGCGTCATGCACTTGAACTGCCAATAAGATGACCTAAGCAAACCTCTTTGCTTCATAAATTACCCAGCCTCTGCTATTTTGTTACAATAACAGAAAATGGACTGATTGAGTTCCTCACTTGCTAACCAGCTCACAGAGCTGGGCTACTGAGAAGCTTAAATGAGACAACAGATGCAAAAAAGCTTTGAAAGTTATGACAGATTCCAAGAAGAAAATGTCATTGTCACCTAATTTCCATAAACATGCTTGAAAATTAAGGCTGTACAAAAAATTAAAATGCACTTCAAAGCTAAATTTAAAAACCTTTTATTATTTCTCACTTTGCATGACATTTGGCAAAGCCTTCAGTTAATTAAGAATTAACTGTCTTTATAGTGGACTAAAAATGTCCAAGTTTTGTGTACACTTGACACTTTTTAATATTAATTGATATGTGGCAGATTTGGGAAGCCCCTTCTCTCCAGACCAGGATTTGGGGTTGAGCAGGTAGATGTTACCATCTCAGCTCAGTGAACACCTCTCCTTGTTTCTCGTTAGTCTAAGGCAGTCCCAGTATCCAGGTGCATCCTGGTTTTTCCCTCCAAACTCAAAGTGTTCTGAGGATTTATGTCATTAAGGAACAATCTCCCACTCTCGAATCTGAGTGTTCAGGGTTCCATGTTTTTCTTCACATAGAGTAATTAATTTCCTGTGGACAATAGAACTTTCTCCCTTTTGCAAAAATCTCTGATTTTTCCACTGGGCTAAATCCTTCTCTTGTTTTCCCAAGCTGTGTTCAGGATCTCCTTGTTAGTAATGACTTGCCCAGGGCATGCCTTCAGCTCACCGCGATCAGCCCACTCTCCCATTGGGTTAAGTGGCCCTCTGCCAAGCTGCCTGGTCACTTTGCCCCAGTCCTTGACATTCTGGTCTGGTTATCAGCAGTTTTGTCTGTGCTCAGTGACCACCTCCAGACTCTTGTCTCAGAGAACAAGGACTTCATCTTGTTCTTGGCTCCTTCCCAGGGTTGAGGACTGTGCTTGGGTTTGTGGGTGTGGTGGACTAACTTGTGGTCTAACTTATCAGAGGGTGGCTGCTTCAGATTCTGTCCCTTTCCCCACTGGCACCGATCTCTGGCTTGTTTTTCTGTGGCAAGGATCTTGCAGAGTAGAAAAAGAAGGCCTGTGTCTAGGGTCAACTTTTCTCTCCCAGTTGACTTATCACGAAGGCAGTTAAGTCTCCACCGATCCCCATCTAAATTGGATTACAGTATTATCCCGAGAGGTGAACATACTACATGTAACTCACGTGAGAAATTAGGTAGAATTATGATATGGGGGTGGCAGGGTCCCTCCCTCTCATTCACACATGATGAATGAGGCTCAGAGACTTTTGTGATTTACCTGATGGCTCAAGGACATATGTTGTCTTTACCTGCCTTAGTCTCTTTGAGGAACCAGCCCTGCCCACTCTAGGTCCTAGCATTTTGGGAAGTGCTGACTTCACTCACAAATCCAGGATGAGCAGGGAAACTAGTCCTGGCCAATCAGAGGGTCAGGACGTGTGTTCCCTGGAGAACAATGGAAGTGAATGAGACTTGATTTCAGGGCACTGGAAAAGAGAAGTTTTTATGCTCTGCTGGGGTTGCCAAGAGAATGAGAGGCAAGCTTGGGGTTGTTGGCAGCCATCTTGTCACATGGTGAGGATGAATGTCTCCATAGCATCATTGGTGGGGCTGATACAGCCATGGCTGATCCCTGATCCCTGTAGGAACTAATTAGAGGAGGGTGAGGTTGTTTGGCTTTTGCTATGTCAAATTTCTGTCACTTTCAACTAGTTAGCCTAATGCAACATTAGGCACTTAATGCAATACTCTTTCCTCTAATCCACAGTGGTCGTTCCTCTGATAACCAAACATGTTGTTACTCAACAGAAAGAAGGATTAGAATGGTATGGGAGGAAAGAGGGCTGTATTTTGATGGATAGTGGGGAAGGGTGCTTCCCCTGGGAGTCTCTGGGTCCTGATGAGAGGCATAAGGACCCTGGAGCAAAGGAGGCACTAGGATTGCCATGAACAACAAGAGACACCATCAAGACCAAATAGTGCCTCCTTCCCTTTTGACCTTGGCAGGCTGGTGAATGAGGACCTGCTTTAAGGGGTGTGTGGGAGTGTGTGACGGGGTACATGTGACTAGAAGCAGGTTCAGTTGGGCTTTTCTTCTTCTGCATTAATAAACACCTTTAGGTGTGGGCCTGGGAATGCTGCTAGAGGGCAAACTGGAAGAACAAAGTCAAAGACATCAGCATTTTATTGCTAACATCCCTGACTCACCCAAGGTGTGGGAAAGAATCAGGATGCACAAGAGCCGCAGCCACAGGAAAGCATTCTGCACACCCACAGTGTGGCTGAGGTTGCTGCGCCAGACCCCATCCATCCAGTGGTGGGGCTCCAGCAAACAAGGGTGCCGCTGTGATAGGGGGATTAGGTTGCTGCTCACTGGGGAAGCACTGGGTGTGTGGTTTCTGAGACCAGTTCTTCATTACCATGCCCAGGAAGCATGAACTGAAACTCAGGCCAGTCCCTGGTGGGAACCCCATGCTGCCCCACACACCAGGGTGGGACTTTTAGAGTTCCACCTGATCCTGCTTTCCCTTTCTTTTCTGTTATGCTTGTACAGCTCCAAACCAAGTGAAACCAAACCATGCTGTTGGAGCTCAGGGTGAAGCTTACCTTTGTGATTTGTGATTTGGAGAGGGGTTTTTGGAATCTTGGCAATGTTGGGTTCTTACATCATGTGTTGGTTATACGGAGATGTTTAGACTGTGAACACTTAAATATCTATGCACCTGTACATTTTTCTGCCAATAAAAACTTCACGTTATATCAAATGTTATCATTGCAGATCATTATTTCGCACCATGGAGGTCTTTAGAAACACAACTAAATGGGACCACTAACATGATGTGAAAACACTCTGCTGAGGTAAACAGATGATCCAGAATACATTTGTATTAGTTTAAAAATGTAAAATCACCAAAACGAGCAAAACCTATAGACACAGTAGAGTGTTCACAATGCCCCGGGAGCCTGGGATACTGATTGGGAAAAACTGAAGTATTATGACATCTCAGCAAAGGAGTTGAAGAGATCTCAGATCATTTACATCCCTTCACTTCCGTTGCCACCACTGTAGTGCAAACCACCAGGAACGCTGGCCTGAAGCCTCGCAGTGTCCTCGCAGTCTTGCCCCATGTGTAATCTGTTGTCCATCCAGCACAGGATGACTGAGACATGGCTCAGTCAGGTGGCTTCTCCTTCACCTGAAGACCGTCAACGACATCTGAGAGTTTCTTAGTCTTGGAGTCCAAATCCTTCTCCACAGCTCGCCATGCCCATCATTGACCATCCCTGCCTGCCTGTCTGACCAACACCACACCCCCACTCATGCTATAGGGCTTTTCTGTGTGTGCTTCTTCTGCCTGAGATAGCAACCTCCAAGTCTTGGCACTGCTGGCTCCTTGCCATCCTGTACTTCTCAGCTCAAATGGCATCCCCTCCAGCAGCTTCTCCCAGCCATTCTTTGTTCCTTACTTTATCTTTTCCACTGCCTACTCATGTGGTTTTCCAGCATGTAAGCCCAGGAGTGTGAAGAACCTGTCTTGTTCAGATGAGTCAGGGTCCTAGCAATCATCAGATGGCATTCTTAAGAGTTTAACTGAAGGGAATTTAACAAAGGGACCATGTACAGAAACATGGGTAGAGTGAAAGGAACTAATGAGGCATAGTGAGACTCCCAGGGCCTATCTCTGTGGAAAGCTATCCTTACCCTTAGGCTAGACGGGCAAGAAGAGGGATCTGAGTTCAAAGATGATCAGAGCTGGAGCTATGGAACAGGAGCTACCCATTCACCCATGGCAAACCATGCATCAACTGGAGATGATGGTAAGTTGCCCAACCTCTTTTTCCTCCTGTTTTCAAAGGTTCTACAAGTGTTCCTGGTCAAACCTGACAACAGGAAGCAAGAAGCGTCCTAGGAGCCTAGGTGGTACTTTCCATAGAGGTCAACCTCCTGGAGCCCAGAACAGGATAGGGAAGGGAGCTGGATGGGGACAAGCAGCCTAACCAGTCCAGTGTCTGGTATATGGTAGACACTCAACACATACTCACTAAATGAATGGATGGCTGACTGGAATGAGTGAATAAATAAAGAGAGTTGAGAAAGACAAGGGGATACCATGAGGAGTGGACACTGAATAGGCTTCTACTATGTGCTGGGAGGGCACCCTGTGTAAATAATTGTGTGAATCCACAAAGAAATCCTATGTTTTTTAATGCGTCATCATCCCTGTATATGGTAAAAAAAAAATCCTGAGATATTGGAGGGTAATATTCTCTGTTAAGGAGAAATTATGAAGTCAGAGTTCCAGCCGAGGACCAAACTTGTTTCCGTCACATCACAGTAAACATATCTTGTATGTTTCCGTATGTGCAGCAGCCTTTTTCTCAGTCCCTCCCCCTGCCCGGACTGCCCCTTTGACTGATGGAATCCCAGCAGATCTCTGGTAAAGCTTCTGCATTCATGCACAGCCTGCCTGGTCACCACACACAGGAGTCACCATTCTCTGTTCTGAATACTATTGCGACTGTTAAATGTGGTTCCTATTCCAATTGACATCTACTTCTTCATAATGTAATTATTTGAGAGTTTCTCATCTCCTTAACTGTATTGAAAGCTCTTGGAAGCAGGAAATTTATTATTTTTTGTCATTACTTTGCATCAGTAGCTCTAAGTGTGAGCTTATTTACCTGCATCATATGACTCATTTTCAATGTCTTTGGCTGTAAAGAAAAATTTACCTAAATGATGAATTTTTACATATGTTTTATGTATAAATAACCTATCCTTATTTAACATTGGATATTAGGTATTTTTCTATTTAACACATTTTTTTTTTTTTTGACAGGCAGAGTGGACAGTGAGAGAGAGAGACAGAGAGAAAGGTCTTCCTTTGCCGTTGGTTCACCCTCCAATGGCCGCCGCGGCCGGCGCGCTGCGGCCGGCGCACCGCGCTGATCCGATGGCAGGAGCCAGGAGCCAGGTGCTTATCCTGGTCTCCCATGGGGTGCAGGGCCCAAGCACTTGGGCCATCCTCCACTGCACTCCCTGGCCACAGCAGAGAGCTGGCCTGGAAGAGGGGCAACCGGGACAGAATCTGGCGCCCCGACCGGGACTAGAACCCGGTGTGCCGGCGCCGCTAGGCGGAGGATTAGCCTAGTGAGCCGCGGCGCCGGCCTATTTAACACATTTTGTAAATATTTTTTTAATGCTGGTCTAATAGAAAATCCTATGGTTGTCCCTAAATTTACTTTAAACCTTTTTGATTGTTGGACTTTAGGATGGATGCTGTCCTCTTCTCAATATCAATGTGATTATGAACATTTTTGGAGCTGTATTTCTTTTTATGGAGTCAATTCATATCATTAAGCCCATTACCTTCCATGAAATCAATTCCCTTCACTGAGCCAACTTTAGGGAATGCTTTGAGAAGAATGATTATACTCTACAGTTGTTAATTTTATCAAATAAGCTTTCTTTGGATGCTCTACATTATCTTATAATCCATATTGTAGTGAAAGACTACATTAACACCATCTCATGGTATATGCAGATAAATGAACACTTTCAGGAAGCCCATCCATTCACCCATGGATCCATCCATCCATCATGCATCCACCTATCCTTCTATCCACCATCCATCCATCCATCCATCCATCCCCCATCCATCCATCCATCCATCATCCATTCTTCCATCCATCCATGTCTCCACTACTCAGGAGCCTTGATGATATTGACAGTCTTGAAGAGAGGTTGGTTTCCTTCTTTGCAGATGTAAAATTTCACCATCTTCAGTGCATCCCTTGTCCTTTGGTGACCAAAAGCTGACCACACATGGCATTGTAACTGTTCCAACTCCTGGCCAAGACCACGTACATATATTTCATTTATTGTGGTATTGATCACCTGTCTTGACACCAGAGTTGCTTTTGAGGTACCATGCTGAAACAATACCTTTTATTAGTGTTTAAAATACCAAGATGCCCTCTTTCTCTTTCTCTTTTTTTTTTTTTTTTTTTTTTGTTGTTTTTTTGACAGGGAGATTTAGACAGTGAGAGAGAGAGAGACAGAAAGGTCTTCCTTTCTGTTGGTTCAACCCCCTAAATGGCCATTATGGCCAGTGTGCTTCACCGATCCGAAGCCAGGAGCCAGGTTATTCCTCCTAGTCTCCCATGCGGGTGTAGGGCCCAAGCACTTGGGCCATCCTCCACTGCACTCCCTGGCCACAGCAGAGAGCTGGCCTGGAAGAGGGGCAACCGGGACAGAATCCGGCGCCCCAACTGAGACTAGAACCTGGGGTGCCGGCACCACAAGCGGAGGATTAGCCAAGTGAGCCACAACGCCGGCCCCAAGATGCCCTCTTAAGCATGAGGAAATCCCCAGTTCTATCCCTGAAGCAGCCACAAAGTGTAGGAGGGGATGGAAGAGGGGGAACTTATGATGACTATCAATTATGAGTCAGACGCTTGTCCTGGTTGTTTTGCAAGCCTATGCACTAAGTGTGGCGAAATCTGTTAAAATCCTGACTCCTCTTATTCGTAACTGCATGGCCAGAGCCGGTTACTCAACTTCGCTTTTCCTCACTGTCCCTGCAAAGTAGAAGTAGTAATTACATCTCTCCCAAAAGGCTGGTGTGGGGCCTAAATCAATTAAGATGCGAGGACTAAATTGGTAAGGCAAGAATAGAAGTGCCTGACATATACTAAGTACTATATATTTGCTATTATTATAACTGATCTTATTTTAAACTCATGTAATTTAATCATCACAATAATTTAATGCGACAGATCAGAGGCTGACAATTGTCAGCATGTAATTTGAACTTGGCCTGCAAATGTGCTTTGTTTGACTTGCACATTTTTCTTTAATTCAAGGCAACATTTAAAACTCTGGAGTTTGATCTAAGGATCTTTGGAAGCAACCAGCAGGACTCTTTTAAATGAGGGATGTCTCTTGGTGGTATAGCACCTAACAATGGGGATGAGTTCCTTGGTGAGAGATTAAAAACTCAATGAGTAGTTGCTTCAGCTAATGCCTTGTGTCTCAAGAAGTCCAAGGTAGGGGCGGGAATTTTGCACAGTGATAGATGCACTGCTTGGGATGCCCACATCCCATATCGGAGTTTCTGGGTTTGAGTCTCATCATCTCTGCTTCCAGTTCCAGCTTCCTGCTAATGCACACCATGGGAGGCAACCAGTGATGGCTCCACCTGCCACCCACATGGGAAATCTGGATTGAGTTCCAGGTTCTTGGCTTTTCCTGGTCTAATTCCAGCTGTTGTGATCACTTAGGGAGTGAAACAGTGGATAGAAAATTCCTTCTCTCTTGCTCTCTCTCTGTCTTCAACTAAATAAAACATAGATAAATAAATAAAAATAAAACAATCTTTTAAAAAGGAGCTCAAGGTACGATAGTTCCTGGGCTCATACAGTGGCACAGAAGTGTTTTCATAGATGGTTGCTCCCCTTGGCTGCTGTCTTCCCTGCCCTTTGGGACGTCTTTAGCATGCTAGCTATGAAGCTCCTCATGTCTGCTGAGGCCACCACAGGTTCACACGCAGGTGCCCACCTGTGCTGTGACAGTGTCTTCCCATGGGTCTCTTTTTCTTATACAGGAAAATGTTTTTAAAAAAAAATCCCTAGTCAGTTTCCCCCTTTGCTCATAATAGGCCAAGACTGCCTCAAATGTCAATATCCTCATGGCAAGGGAGCCTGGGAATGCTTGTCTGGCACTTTGCATTCAGGATGGAGAGGAGGGTCTGTCCACAGGAGAGAAGGGTAGCAAATAGGCTGCCAAGACCGTCAGGCACGGCAGGCGTGCTCAGCATTCCCTGCTTATTTGCCTACCCGGGACTGAGTGGATTGGTGAGAAGTAAGGAAGATACTGTTTTCCTAATTTTGTGAATAACCTGAAGCTCTTAGAGAAAACTAAGTTGTCCAAAGTGACACAACCAATAAATGCTTGGAAGAATGCCTGCCTTGCAGTGAGCATTTCACAAATGAGGGCTACTAAGTTTCTGTTTTGGGAGAGGTTTGAGGTGCAAATACTTTAGGCAAATGTGGTTTTTTTTAATTATTAAATTTTTTTTGACAGGCAGAGTGGAGAGTGAGAGAGAGAGACAGAGAGAAAGGTCTTCCTTTTACCGTTGGTTCACCCTCCAATGGCCGCTGTGGCTGGTGCGCTGTGCCGATCTGAAGCCAAGAGCCAGGTGCTTCTCCTGGTCTCCCATGTGGGTGCAGGGCCCAAGCACTTGGGCTATCCTCCACTGCACTCCCGGGCCACAGCAGAGAGCTGGCCTGAAAGAGGGGCAACCAGGACAGAATCTGGTGCCCCAACCGGGACTAGAACCCGATGTGCCGGTGCTGCAGGCGGAGGATTAGCCTATTGAGCCTTTTTTTTTTTTTTTTTTTGATAGGCAGAGTGGACAGTGAGAGAAAGAGACAGAGAGGAAGGTCTTTCTTTTTCTGTTGGTTCACCCCCCAATTACCGCTGTGGCCAGCACACCACGCTGATCCAAAGCCAGGAGCCAGGTGCTTCTCCTGGTCTCCCATGCAGGTGCAGGGCCCAAGGACTTGGGCCATCCTCCACTCCACTCCTGGGCCACAGCAGAGAGCTGGACAGGAAGAGGAGTGACCGGGACAGAATCTGGCACCTGGATCGGAACTAGAACCCAGTGTGCCGGCGCCGCAGGTAGAGGATTAGCCTATTGAGCTGCGGCGCCGGCCTAGGCAAATGTTTTAAAAATCAATTTGAGTTCTTTAGAAAGGATCCCTTGGGTATGCATATGTCCAGAGTGGCATGATGACTTGCTGTTTAGAATTTGAAACTCAACTGAGATATTTACTCCAGCATGGATGACGTACAGCCTCAAGCCATATTTATGGTGTCTTTTTGTACAAGTAAAATGCCTTTTAAGGAATGGGCATTTGTCACAGCAGTTAAGATGCCTCTTGGGATGCCTACATCCCATGTTGGAGTACCTGGTTCGTGTCCTGGTTCTATTCCCAGTTCCAGCTACCTGCCAGTGCTCAACCTAGGAAGCAGCGGGTGATGGCTCAAGTAACTTGGGTCCCCAGAGACTCAGACTGAATTCCTGGTTCCTAGATTCAGCCTGGCCCGCCGCTGGCTGTTGTGGGCATTTGGGGAGTGAACATTTTGATGGGAGATTTCTTTGCCTCTTTCTGCCTTTCAGATAAAATGAAAATAAGTACGTAAGATCTAAAAAGTGCTATTAAGGTGCTGTACAGAGAAGTGGACTCTTCCATATGACATAATCACCACATATGATAATAGTCAGATGGGGCTTTCTGGAGGTGGCATCCTCCTCACTGAGACTTGCACCTTACAAAAGGCCTGGAGGAAACATGTGTTGGGTCCCCTTTGCCTTTCCATCTCTTCTGCCACCACAGGACATGGCATTCCAGGTGCCATCTGGGAAGGAAAGATTGAGACTTTGCCAGACACCAAACCTGTCATTGCCTTGATCTTGGACTCAGTCTCTGGAGCTGTGAAAAGTAAATTTTGTTGTATCAACACAAACAGACAAGGAGAGGACGCCTCACTCAAACCGCTCTGGAGGGCACTGTTTCATCAAAGCAGGACAGAGTGGGGGTGGGCAGGCACAGTAATACTGCAGGCATCAGAGATGGTTGGAACCTCTCTCTCTCTCTCTCTCTCTCTCTCTCTCTCTCTCTCTCTCTCTCTCTTTTAAGATTTATGTATTTATTTGAAAGAGTTACACAAAGCAGGAAAGACTGAGATATCTTACATCCACTGGTTCCCTCTCCAGATGCCAACAAGGCTGGGCCAGGCCGTTGCCAGGAGCCAAGAGTGTCTTCTGGGTCTCTCACACGGGTGCAGGGGCCCAAGCACTGGGGCCGTCTTCTGCTGCTTTTCCAGGTGCATTAGCAGGGAGCTGGAGCAGAAGTGGAGCAGCTGCGACTCAAACCAGTGGCTTGCATGCCACTCCATTGCTGGAGGGTGGCAGGGGAGTGCTGTACAAAGCAGAAGCACACAGTATGCCGCTATGCAGGCAAAGTTGTTTGTCATTCCACACCAAAGACAGGGTCCCCCAAGAAGCTGGTCAAGAGGTCTCTTGGCGGGACGAATCTGCTTAGGTTAAGCCACTAAGTGCAATGCTGCATGCTCCTTTCTCCGCTTTCTCAACCATAACTTGCGCGTCGCCTGTAGGACAAGTGAGTTGGAGCCCAGCACTCCACTAATGCTCTGAGCTGACCTTTTTTTTTTTTTAATATTTATTTATTTACTTGAAAGTCAAGAGTTATACAGAGAGGAGAAGCAGAGAGAGAGAGAGAGAGAGAGAGAGAGAGAGAAGGGTCTTCCAACTGCTGGTTCACTCCCCAATTGGCTGCAATGGCCGGAGCTGTGACGATCCAAAGCCAGGAACCAGCAGCTTCTTCTGGGTCTCCCACAAGGGGGCAGGGGCCCAAGGACTTGGACCATCTTCTACTGCTTTCCCAGGCCATAGCAGAGAGCTGGATTGGAAGTGGAGCAGCCGGGACTTGAACCAGTGCCCATATGGGATGCCAGCACTGCAGGCGGCAGCTTTACCCGCTATACCACAGCGCCAGCCCCTGAGCTGAGCTTTTTAAAGCTGTCAGCAGCAAGCAAAGTTCCTGCTTTTGCCCTTGGCCTTCGAGATCTTTCGGGTCCCTTCACCACTTGCCTGTGCCCTGACTGGTTATTTCCCATACCACATCATTCGTCTCCTGGGGGAACCACCCAATTCTAAACATTCTCAGTGACTCACAGATCCTCTTCAGTTCCTTTATTATTTTTTGTTGTTGTTGTTGCTGTTGTTGACATGTGACACACATACACACAGGTGCTAAAAAAAAAGTTTAAGTCGACCCTGACATATGGGAGCCGATCTTCCCTTTCTCAGGGCGTGTCTTTACTTGTATTTAATTTTCTATTTCATACAATTGAAATCAAGGTCTAATTATCTCACCTTCCACAAAGTGCTAGGTTTACCCGGGACTGTCAGATTCAGAATTCATCCCTGCGAAGCGTATGAAGTCCGTGACTCCATGTAAGTATTTTGCGAAAAGAAGACAACTGGTATCTTAGCACACTGCGTAGGTCACTTTGCAGTCTTCACCTGCCACGGCATCAAGCCACTGGGTCTGCAGTCTCTCGATAATGAGACTAACAGAGCCAGGGATACAACTCCGTCTTACCATTGTGAAGCAGCCCTGAAAATGCAGGGTGTTCCGGAACCAAGAGGCAAAGATCCGGTGGGCACCATGGTGAACCGGGTGGCTGTTAGGCTATTCTGCCAAAGCCTTGGCTCTTTCCAGCTCGCCATCATTGTTTAGGTTTTCCTAGAGCGTATCTGAAGTAAAACAAACCTAACTGTTTATCATACAGCTGCTATTTCCTCCTAACAATGTACTCTTTGAAGGCTTCAGGTAATGGCCGGTCTCTGCGGGATGTGAACGGACAAGGATGCCTCTTGGGAACATGTTTAGCCATCACTCCTCAGCGTGGCGCACCTCCCCAGCCTTGTCTTGCTGGCTTTCCTCCACCCCATCTGCACTTCCTCCAGGCACACCTGAGAAATCACACAATTGCCAAGCAAGCCAGGGCACTTTACACATCAGAGCTCTGAACATGCCGTTCCCTTCCCAGAATGCCCTTCTCCACTCGTTCTGTCTGAAGAACTCTTGCTCATTCTTTAAGATCCTCCTTGATCATGCTTTTTTAAAATCCTCTACAGCCTTGCTACCTCTTCCAGTGGCACCAGAGCTTTAGATCCACCACCATATCTTGTATGTAACTCTGTTACTGTCCTCACTCTCCATCTTAACATTTGAATTTCATGAAGTAAGAGATTTACTGTGGGTAGCCGGTAAAGCCACTGCCTACAGTGCCAGCATCCCATATGGGTGCCGGTTTGACTCCCCGCTGCTCCACTTCTGATCCAGCTCTCTGCTATGGCCTGGGAAAGCAGCAGAAGATGGCCCAAGGCCTTGGGCCCCTGTACCCCCGTGGGAGGCCAGGGTGAAGCTCCTGACTTCAGATCGGTGCGGCTCCAGCTGTTGTGGCCATATGGGGAGTGAACCAGTGGATGGAAGACCTCCCTCTCTCTCTTTCTGCCCCTGCCTCTCAGTAACTCTGCCTTTCAAATAAATAAATAGATGTTAAAAAAAAGAAATTTACTGTTTTCTGAATCTCGTACCTCATCTCATGGAAAGTGTTGACTAAATATTTGCTCTATAAAGAATTACTTTGAAATATTTATGTTCTCTGATGATACAACATTATATAGTGATAGAAGTGTATTAAAAAAAAACCTGAAAACCACCTGCAACCTCAACAGAGTTAATAATGGTCAAAATTTTAATCTTGGGGCTGGCGCTGTGTCACAGTGGGTTAACGCCCTGGCCTGAAGCACCGGCATCCTATATGGGTGCCGGTTTGAGACCCGGCTGCTCCACTTCCAATCCAGCTCTCTGCTATGGCCTGGGAAAGCAGTGGAAGATGGCCCAAGTCCTTGGGCCCCTGCACCCGCGTGGGAGACCAGGAGAAAAGACCAGGAGAAAGCTCCTGGCTCCTGGCTCTGGATCGGCGAAGCTCGGGCCGCTGCAGCCAATTGGGGAGTGAACCATCGGATGGAAGACCTCTCTCTCTCTCTGCCTCTCCTCTTTCTGTGTAACTCTTTCAAATAAATAAATAAATCTTTAAAAAAGTTAATCTTTTTTCTACACTTTTTTCTTCATTTAAAAGTTAACAGCTTTATTGACCTATAATTGTACACCAAAGGAGTTATCCCTTTGAAGTGTATAATTTAATTAATTTTAGCATGTGCATGGAGTTGTACAACCATCACCACACCCCAATCAATTTTAGGACATTTTTATCCCTCTCCAAAGGAACCCACGTCCATTAACGTCATTATTTCCCACCATCTTGACCAGACCCCTCCATCCCCAGGCAGCCACTTACCTGTTTTATGCCTCTACAGATTTGCCTACTCTGGATATTTCACATGAATGTAGTCACACAGTTTGCAGCTCTTTGTGTTGACTTCTTTCACTCAGAATCATGTTTTCGAGACTTATTTATGTTACAGAATGTGTCAGTGCTTCGTTCCTTTTAAAGGCTGAATTATATTCCATTTGCATGAAGATGCCCCATGTTATTTATCTGCTCATCCCTTGGTGGATGGATACTTGCATTGTTTGCATTTTGTGAATAGTGCAGCTATGAACATTGGAGCATAAGATTTTTATATGGCTATACACATTTTCGTTTCTTTTGAGCACACACATAGGAGTGGAACTTGCAGTCAGTTAAAAACAGGTTAAGTCTGTGGTTAACCTTTCGAGGAGTTTCTAGACATTTTTAGATTCCCACCGGTGGGGTATCCGAATTCCAGCTCTCCACATCTTCACCCGCACTGACAGTTAATTTGTTGTTTTGAGGACAGCCATTCTCGTGGGCTGGAAGTGATATCGCACAGTGGTTTTGCTGTGCATTTCCTTGATGGTTAATGATGTTGAACATCTTCTCGTGTGTTTATCGAGCCCTAACACATCTTCTTTGGAGAAATGACTACTCAAATTCTTGGTCTAGGAGCTGCATTGTGGTGACACTGACATCCATATGAGTGCTGGTTCAAGTCCTGGTTGCTCCACTTCTGATCCAACTCTCTACTAATGTGTAGCAAATGACCCAATGTCTTGGTCCCCTTCCACCTATGTGGGACACCCAGGTGGAGTTCTGGGCTCCTGGCTTAGGTTGTGGCCATTGTTTAGGAGAATGAACCAGCAGATGGAAGATCTCCGCCCCCACCCCCCACCCCCGTAACTCTACCTTTCAAATAAATACTTTATTTATTTATTTGACAGATAGAGTTAGACAGTGAGAGAGAGACAGACAGAGAGAAAGGTCTTCCTTCCACTGGTTCACCCCCCAAATGGCCGCTATGGCCGGCGCTGTGCCGATCCGAAGCCAGAAGCCAGGTGCTTTCTCCTGGTCTCCCATGCAGGTGCAGGACCCAAGCACTTGGGCCATCCTCCACTGCCTTCCCAGGCCTCAGCAGAGAGCTGGACTGGAAGAGGAGCAGCCAGGACTAGAATCCGGCACCCATGTGGGATGCCGGCGCCACAGGCGGAGGATTAGCCAAGTGAGCCACGGCGCCGGCCCGTCAAATAAATATATATTTTAAAAAACAAACCCTTGGTCTATTTTAGTCGGATGGTTGAGTTGTAGGAGCTCTTTACGTATTCCAGATACAATACCTTTGGTCAGATATTTGATTTGCGAATGTTCTCTCATTCTTGGGGCGCTCTTTCCACTTGCTTTATGCTTCAATGGTTGAAATTTGAGGAAGTCCAGTTTGCTTGAGTTTTGTTGTTGCTGCTGTGCTTTTGGTGTCTTATCTGAAAGTGTATTGCTCAATCCAAGGTCACACACGTTTTTACCAATGTTTTCTTCTAAACTCTTAGCCTTCGCATTTCAGAGGTCTTTGACCTATTTTGAGTTAATTTTCATAAATGCTATGACACAAGTTTCCTGTTTCATACATGTATATATTCACTTTTCCCAGTGCCATTTATTGAAGTAATTTATGGCACCCTTTTCAAAAAGCAATTAACTGTAAATGTGATGGCTTAAATGTGACTCTCAATTTTATATCTGTTTATTTGCCAGTAACGTATTGTCTTATTGTGACATTTAAAAATATTTTTTTTAAGATTTTTTAAATTTATTTGAGAGGTGTAGTTACAGACAGAGGGAGAGATAGAGAGAAAGGTCTTCCATCTGCTGATTCACTCTCCCGTTGGCTGCATCGGCTGGAGCTTTACTGATCCGAAGCCAGGGGCCAGGAGCTTCTTCTGGGTCTCCCATGTGGGTGCAGGGGCCCAAGGACTTGGGTCATCTTCTAGTTTCCCAGGCCATAGCAGAGAGCTGGACCGGAAGAGGAGCAACCAGGACTAGAACCGGCACCCATATGGGATGCCAGTGCTGAAGGTGGAGGATTAACCTACTGTGTCACAGCGCCAACCCCAATTATTATGACGTCTAAAGTAAGTTTTACAATTGAGAAGTATGAGTTCTCCAACTTCATTCTTCTCTTTCAAAAATGTTTTGGCAATTCTAGGTCTGGTGAATTTTCATATGAGATTCAGGATCAGCTTGCCAATTTTTGCAGGCAGGCCAGCTGAGATTTTAAAAGTTATAGCATTGAATCTATGAATCAATTTGGCAAGTATTACCATTCTAACAATATTAAGTCTTTGTTCAATTAACACAAGATGTCTTTCTATTCATACAGGTCTTCTTTAATTTTTCAATGATAATTTATAATCTCTGTGTGTATTTTTTGGTTCTTTTGTTAAATTTATTCCTAAGTGTTACATTCATTTTCATACTATTATTGATTTCATTTTTTTTTTAAATTTCATTTAAGGTATACAAATTTCATTTATTTCATATATATAGATTCAGGAGCATAGCGATACTTTCCACCCTGCCCTCTCTCCTGCCAATGCTCCCACCGTTCTTCCACCTTCCTCTCTTATTCCCATTCTTATTTTTTACAAAAATCTATTTTCATTTAATTTCAGACTCATAAGATTAACCCTACACTGAGTAAGAGTTCAACATGTAGTATGAAGAAAAAAACATGGTTCCTCAACAGTTGAGATGAGGGCTATTAAAAATCATTTCATCTCAAAGTATCAATTTCACTCCTATAGATTACCTTAGGTACTTTATTAGTTACCACAGATCAGTGAGAACATATGATATTTGTCTTTTTGGGACTGGCTTATTTCACTAAGTATAGTGGTTCCAGTTGCATCCATTTTGTTGCAAATGACAGGATTTCAAATTTTTTTTTACCTCTGTATACCGTTCCATAGTGTATGTATGCTATAATTTCTTTATCCAGTCTTCAGTTGATAGACATCTGGGTTGATTGTGTATTGAGCTGCAATAAACATGGGGGTACAGACCACTCTTTTATATACTGATTTCTTTTGGGTACGTTCCCAGGAGTGGGATGGCTGGATCATATGGTAGGTTTATATTCAGATTTCTGAGGTATCTCCATACTGTCTTCCACCAACAGTGGATTAGGGTACTATTTCCCCCAGCATTTGTTGTTTGTTGATTTCTGTATGAAAGCCATATAACTGGGATGAGGTGAAACCTCATCGCAGTTTTGATTTGCATTTCCCTGATGGCTAGTGATCCTGAACATGTGTCTATTGGCCATATGAATTTCATTTATTGAAAAATTCTTGTTCAAGTCCTTTGCCCATTTCTTAATTATTTGTTTTGTTGTTGTGGAGTTTCTTGAGCTCTTTATAAATTTTGGTTATCAATCTTTTTTGAGTTGCAAAGTTTGTAAATATTTTCTCCCATTCTGTTTATTGCCTCTTCACTCTGCAGAGTGTTTCTTTTTTTTTTAATTTTTTAAGGAATACAAATTTCATAAGTACAACTTTAGCAATATAGTTGTTCTTCCCACCATACTTGTCCTCCCACCCACACTCCCACCCCCCCCATCCTCTTGCCAGTCTCATTCTCCATTAAGATTCATTTTCAATTAACTTTGTACACAGAAGACCAACTCTATACTAAGTAAAGATTTCAACAATTTGCATACGTACACACACACAAAAGAAAACTGTTTGAGAACTAATTTTACAGTTAACCCTCATAATATAACTCATTGAGGACAGAGGTCCTACATGGGGAGTTAGTACTCAGTGACTCCTGTTGTTAATTTAACAATTAACACTCTTATGTATGATGTCAGTGACCACCTGAGGCTCTTGACATGAGCTGCCAAGGCTCTGGAGGGCTTTGAGTCTACAAACACTGTCAGTATTTAGACAAGGCCATAAGCAAAGTGGAAGTTCTCTCCTTCCTTCAGAAAAAAAGTACATCCTTCTTTGATAAGCCCTGCTTTCCACTGGGGTCTCACACACAGAGATCCTTCATTTAGAACAGTTTTTGCCACAGTGTGTTGGCTTTCCATGCCTGAAACGCTTTCATGGGCTTTTCAGCCAGACCAGAATGCCTTAAGGGCTGATTCTGAGGTCAGAGTGTTACTTAAAGCAATTGTCATTCTATGAGTCTGTTGTGTGGACTGTTGGAACAGTCTCTCCTTTTTAATTCTATCTGTTATTACCAGACACTTGATCCTATTTATATGATCACTTTAACACTTAATCCTATCTATATGTTCACTTTAACACTTAATATGATCACTTTAACAATTAAGATGGCATTTTTACCACCAAGCTAAATGGGATTTGGAGTCTCATGATAAGTTCTTTTTTTTTTTTTTTTTTTTTAATTTGAGAGGTAGTTACAGACAGTGAGAGAGACAGACAGAGAGAAAGGTCTTCCATCTGTTGGTTCATTCCCCAATGGCCACAATGGTCGGAGCTGCGCTGATCCGAAGCCAGGACCCAGGTGCTTCTTCCTGGTCTCCCATGCAGGTGCAGGGGCCCAAGTACTTGGGCCATCTTCTATTGCTTTCCCAGGCCACAGCAGAAAGCTGGATTGAAAGACGAGCAGCCAGGACTAGAACCGGTGCCCATATAGGATGCTGGTGCCACAGGCAGAGATTAACCTACTGTGCCACGGCGCTGGCCCTGACCATGATAAGTTTTTAAACTGTTCTCTTAGAAGAAAGTCCATAGGAATGTATGCAGAACTATACAGCTTTACAGTTACAAACTTCCTCCTCCCTCTCTTATTCCCACTCTTATTTTTACTGAGATCCATCCTCAATTGACTTTTTTTTTTTTTTGAGATCCATCCTCAATTGACTTTATATACATATGATTAGCTCTATGTTAAGTAAAGAGTTCAACAAATAGTATGAGGGAAAAAAATGGAAAAACAAAAACAAAAAATGAAACTGTTCCTTGACAGTCAAGACAAGGGCAGCTCAAGTCATCCCTTCTCAAAGTGTCAATTTCACTTATACAGATTTCATTTTAGGTTCTCTATTAGTTCTCACAGATTAGGGAGAACATATGGTATTTGTTCCTTTGGGACTGGCTTATTTTACTAAGTATGATGTTTTCCAGATTCATTCATTTTGTTGCAAATGACTGATTTCATTTTTTTTTACCACTGTGTAGTATTCCATGGTGTATATATTCCATAATTTCTTTATCCAGTCTTCAGTTAATGGGCATTTAGGTTGATTCCATGTCTTAGCTATTGTGAATTGAGCTGCAATAAACATGGTGGTGCAGATAACTCTTTTGTTTACTGATTTCATTTCCCTTGGGTAAATTCCCAGGAGTGGGATGGCTGGGTCATATGGTAGGTCTATTCAGGTCTATTCATTCAGGTCTATTCAGATTTTTGGGGTATCTCCATACTGTCTTCCATAGTGGCTTTATCAGTTTACATTCCTGCCAACAATGGATTAAGGTACCTTTTCCCCCAAATCCTCACCAGTATTTGTCATTTGTTGATTTCTGTATGAAAGCCATTCTAACTGGGATGAGGTGAAACCTCATTGTGGTTTTGATTTTGGCTGGTGATCCTGAACCTTTTTCATGTGTCTGTTAACCATTTGGATTTCCTCTTTTGAAAAATGTCTGTTTAAGTCCTTTGCCCATCTCTTAACTGGGTTGTTTGTTTTGTTGTTGTGGAGTTTCTTGATTTCTTTGTATATTCTGGTTATTAATCCTTTATCAGCTGCATAGCTTGAAAGTAATTTCTCCTGTTCTGCTGGTTGCCTCTTCACTTTGCTGAGTGTTTCTTTTGCTGTACAGAAATTTCTCAATTTGGTGTAATCCCATTTGTTAAATTTGGCTTTGACTGCCTGTGCCTCTGGGGTCTTTTACAAAACTCTTTGTTATGCCAATGTCTTGCAGGGTTTCTCCAATGTTCTCTAATAATTTGATGGTGTTGGGTCATAGATTTAGATCTTTAATCCATGTTGAGTGGATTTTTGTGTAAGGTGTCAGGTAGGGGTCTTGCTTCATACTTCTGAATGTGGAAATCCAGTTTTCCCAGCACCATTTGTTGAGTAGACTGTCCTTACTCCAGGAATTGGGTTTAGCTCCTTGGTCAATTATTAGTTGGTTGTAGATGTTTGGAATTATTTCTGGTGTTTCTATTCTGTTCCATTGGTCAATCCATCTGTTTTTGTACCAGTACCAGGATGTTTTGATTATAACTGCTTTGTAGTATGTCTTGAAATCTGGTGTTGTGATGCCTCCAGCTTTGCTTTAAAGCTATTTGAGGTTTCCTGTGCCTCCATATAAAATTCAACTGCTGAGTGTTTCTTTTGCAGTGCAGAAGCTTCTCAGTTTGGTGTAATCCCATTTGTCAATTTTGGCTCTAATTGCCTGTGCTTCTGGGGTCTTTTCCAAGGAGTCTTTGCCTATGTCAATGTCTTGCAGTTTCCTTGGTGTTGTCTAGTAGTTTAGTGGTATTGGGTCATAAATTTAGGCCTTTGATCCATTTTGGGTGGGTTTTTGTGTAAGGTGTAAGGTAGGAGTTTTGTTTCATGCTTCTGCACACAGAGATCCAGTTTTACCGGCACCATTTGTTGAAGAGACTGTGCTTGCTCCAACTTATCTTTGTCAAAGATAAGTTGGTTGTAGATTGATTTCTGGAGTTTGTATTCTGTTCCATTGATCAGTTTTTTTGTTTTGTTTTGTTTTGTTTTGTTTTGTTTGTTTTGTTTTGCCAGTACCAGGCTGTTTTGATTGTAACTTCCCTGTAGTATGTCTTAAAATCTGGTATTGTGATGCTTCCAACTTTATTTTTGTTGTGTAAGATTGCTTCAGCTAGTTGGGTCCTCTTGTGTTTTCATATTAATTTTAGCATCTTTTTTTCTATATCTGAGAAGAACGTCTTTGGTATTTTGATTAGTATCTCATTGTAAATTGCTTTCAACAGTATGGACATTTTGATAACATTGATTCTTCCAATCCATGAACATAGAAGGTTTTTCCACTTTTTTGTGTGTGTCTTCTTCTATTTCTTTCTTTAATGTTTTGTAATTTTCATCATAGAGATCTCTGATGTCTTTGGTTAAATTTATTACAAGATATTTGGTTTTTTTGTAGCTGTTGTGAATGGGATTGAAGTTTGTTCTCAGCCATGACATTGTCTGTGTATACAAAGGCTATTGATTTTTGTGTGTTGATTTTATATCCTGCTACTTTACCAAACTCTTTTATGAGTCCCAAGTCTCTTAGTGGAGTCTTTTGGATCCCCTATACATAGAATCATGTCATCTGCAAATAGGGATAGTTCGACTTCCTCCTTTCCAGTCTGTGTCCCTTTGATTTCTTTTTCTGGCTAAAACTTGTAGGGTGTTGATTTCATTTTCAAATTGTGCATTGCAACTGTATAGAAACACAATTGATGTTTGCATATTGATCTTGTATCTTACAACATTACTGAACTTGGTTTTTAGCTCCAACAGTTTTTTAAGTGAATTCTTTAGGATGTTCTATATTCAAGATCATCTCATCCACAAATGGAGATGATTTGACTTCTTTTCTGATTTGAATGCCTTTTATTTGTTCTCTTTTCTATTTGCTGTTGACAAGAGCTGCAGTACAATGTTGAACCAAAAGTGACATGAGTGGGTATCCTCTTTCTGATTCTGATCTCAGGGGGAAAAACAGTTTTTCACCACTAAGGGTAAGATTAGCTGTGGGTTTTTCATAGACGCCCTTTATCAAACTGAGCAAGTTCCTTTCTATTACTAGTTTGAGGAGTATCTTTTTTTTTAATGACAAGGCTTTGGGTTTTGTCAAATGCTTTCTTTGCATGTGTTGAAATAATCATGTGGCTTTGTCCTTTATTCTATTAATATTGTATATTATATTAATTAACTTTCAGATATTAAGCCAACCCTGAAGTAAAGGGGAAAATATCACCTGTCATGGTGTATAGTCATTTTTATATGTTGCTGGATTTAGTTTTCTGATAGTTTATTGTGGATATTTGTGTCTATATTATAAGGGACATTGATCTTTCATCTTCTTTTGTAGTAATGTCCCTCTCTGACTTTAGTCATATGGTCTTCAAAAGAGGTTGGTAAATATTCTCTCTTTCTCTATTTTTTGGAGGACTTCATGAAGACTTGTTATCAACCTATACTCAAATCTCTGCAGAATTCACCAATGAAGCCATTTGGGCCAGGCCTTTTCTGTGTGTGTTTTTTAAATTACCAAATGATTTAAAACTGAAGGTTTTGTTATTATTCAGGTATGGTGAGGTCAGCAGATCAGGAGTTGACTACCACTGAAAAGATAATTTATTACTAAAGGACAGTTCCCAAAGACTAGGGTATGCCATGCCACACAGAAGCCAAACAATGGGATGAGCCAGGAAGGCAAAGGGACAAAGGGGAAAGTGTGAAAACCTTCACGTGGCTTCTGAGGGAAGCAGTAGGTCAGACAAAGTAGGTAGTCTCAATAGGCTATGCAGTGATTAGGGCAGGAGAATAAGTAGCCCAGAGGGAGAGAGCCCCGTAGAGGAGGTTTGGGGTGTAGGCTCTGGATTTATTAATTGGTCTATGAAAGGTGTGCCCATATTTTATATCTAGATTTGACTAAACACTCTCCAAAGTCCACAAGGCCCAGCATCCCAAAGCATCAGAAATACAAAAAATAAAAAGGCATGATTAATATACTTGTTCATTCTTTTTGCCCACTTTATCTGTCTAATTTGTTGGCATGTACTCATTCAAAGCATTTCCTTACAATTCCTTTTTTAAAAAGATTTATTTATTTGAAGCAGAGTTACAGAGACAGAGGGAGAGACAGAGAAAGAGAGAGGGAGAGAGAGGGAGAGATCTTCCATTTGCTGGTTCAGTCCCCAAATGGCTGCAATAGCCAGGGCTCGGCCAGGCCAGAGCCAGGAGCCAGAAGTTTCAACCAGGTCTCCCACATGTGTGGCAGGGCCCCAAGAACTTGAGCCATCTTCTGCTGCTTTCCCAGGTGCATTAGCAGGGAGCTGGATCAGAAGTGGAGCAGCCGGGACTTGAACTGGTGACCACATGGAATGCTGGCATTGCAGGTGTGGCTTTACTAGCTGCACGACAATGTCAGCTCCTCCTTACAATCCTTTTTATTTCTCTCAGATCAGTAGTAATATGCATCTTTTCCTGTGCTGGAATGAGAAGGCCATGCCAATATGGCCACTGACAACGGAAACTGCCTGGCAACAGGCTGTGATTAGTTAGGGCATAGACCACCCCTTGACCAGATTGGCTGCCTTGGCTATTTAAGCTGCTGTACCAATTGAAATAAATGAGTCTGCGGGCTGCTCACTTCTAGCCTGCTTTCACCCGACTCCCGGGGTCTATGTGGTGACTCTGCGCCTGTTGCCCCCACCACGCTCCTCCTCTCAGAATGAATCCACAGCAACATTTTCCATCTTAATTTTAATACTTTGAAGCTTCTCTTTTTCCCTTGGCCAATCTAAAAAGATGTTGGCAAATATTGTTGATCTTTTTTTTAAAAAAAGATTTATTTTATTTATTTGAAAGACAGAGTTACAGAGAGTGGTAGAGACAGAGAAGAGAGAGATCTTCCATCTGCTGGTTCACTCCCCAGATGGCTGCAACAGCTGGAGCTGTGCTGATCTGAAGCCAGGAGCCAGGAGCTTCTTGCAGGTCTCCCATATGGGTGCAAAGGCCCAAGGATGTGGGCTATCTTCCACTGCTTTCCCAGGCCATAGCAGAGATCTGGATTGGAAGTGGAGCAGTTGGGACTAGAACCTGCACCATATGGGACGCTGGCACTTCAGGCCAGGGGTTTAACCTGCTGTGCCACAGCACTGGCCCCTCAAATATTGTTGATCTTTTTAAAGAATCAAGTTCTGCTTTTAATTTTCTCTATTGTTTATTCTGTTTCATTGATTTCCACTCTAATTTTTAATATTTCCCATGTCTTCTTGATTTGGGTTTAGGTCTTTTTTATTCCATGTCTTATGGTGCAAAGTAAGGTAATAGGTTTTGTATTTTTTCCTCTGACTTTTCCCCCTTTTTAAGTGTTGATACTTGCAACTATGAATTTCCCTCTAAACATGGCCTTGGCTGCTTCCCATAAGATTTGGTATGTTGAGCTTTCACTTTCATTCATCTCAATATATTATTTTATTTCCCATGTGATTCCTTCTTTGACTCATTTATTATTTAGAAAGATGTTGTTTGATTTCCACATATTTGTGGGTTTTCTAAAATCTTTTCTATTAAGCATTTCTATGATTTTGATCCTTTAAACTTTATTGAGATTAATATATCATCTACTCTGGGGAATGTTCCGTGTGCAATTGAGTAGAATGTTTATTCCACTTTTGTTGGGTACAGTGTTTTATAGATGTCTGTTATGTCTATTTGGTTTATAGTGTTGTTTAAGTCTTCTGTTTCTTCATTTATTTTCTGCTTACTTCTACTAATGAGTGAAAGGAGGGTTCTGATATTGAAATCTTCAGCTATTATTGTGGAATGTCTATTTCTTCCCTCAATTCTGCCACTTTTTGCCTCATGTGTCTGGGACTCCATTAAATTCAGAGATATATTGATAATGGTTCCATGTTCCTAATGGATTGGCTCTGCTGTTGTTGTAACATATCCCTCAATTTCTACTACTTTTTTTTTTATTGGCTTTCAAACATATTCTGTCTATTAGTATAGCCACACTGGCTTTCTCATAGTGGCTGTTTGCGTGGCATTTCACTCTGTCCTTTACTTTCAATCTGTTTCGGTCTTTGAATCTGAAGTGTGTCTTGTGTCTCTAGTGGATGGTATGTATCTGTAGGTGATTCTTGTTTTTTCCCCCAATCTAATAATCTAATAATCTTTTATTGAATAATCTCTAATTGAATCTATTCACATTCACATTATTATTGATATAGTTGGATTTATGCTTGCCATTTTCTTTTTTTCTCTTTTGTCCTCTTTGTTTCTTTATTCTCTTTTGCTGCATTTTTGTATTGTATCATTATTTTATAGCATAACATTTTAATTTCTTCAATGATATTTCTTGCACTGTTGAGTTTTTTTTCAGTTATTTTCTTAGTGATTGTGCTAGATCTTGCTGTATACATTTTAGCTTATCAGAACTGACTTCAGTTATTTGCTTTTAAATTTTGCTCTCCTTTTCTCTTTAATTATTTTTATTTACTTGAAAGGTAGAGCAGCAGACGGAGACAAGAGACAGGAACACAGAGAAGCATCTTCTATCACTGGCTCGCTCCTCAAATGCCTACAGCAGCTAGAACTGAGCCAGGCTAAACCAGGAGGCTGGAACTCAATCTGACTTTCCCATGTTAATGGCAGGGATCCAGGTACTCGAATCAGGATGTGCATTAGCAGGAAACTGTGATGAGCTGGCACTAGAATCCAAGCCCTCCAATACATGATGTGATTGTCCAAACTGGCATCTTTACTACTGTGCCACAGGGCGGGCCCCTGATCAGTTCTATGCTAACTTAATTATAGCAAGATGTAGGTACTTTAGTCTTTATAGCTGTGTGTGTGTGTGTGTGTGTGTCTGTGCACGCATGCTATTCTCTCTATACAAGGGTGCTTTTAAAAGTTTGTGGAAAATGGAATTAAAAGATAAGTTTATTTTGGAGCAAAAAAAATGTTTTTGAATTCTGTGAATAATTTTGTCATATTAATTTTTATTTTTTCTTTAATTTTTTTGTCTGTTTAAAGATTTATTTATTTATTTGAAAGTCAGAGTTACACAGAGAGAAAAGGAGAGGCAGAGAGAGAGAGAGGTCTTCCATCTGCTGGTTCACTCCCCACATGGCTGCAATGGCCGGAGCTGCACCAATCCAAAGCCAGGAGCCAGGAGCTTCCTCTGGGTCTCCCATGAGGGTGCAGGGGCCCAAGGACTTGGGCTATCTTCTACTGCTTTCCCAGGCCATAGCAGAGAGCAGGATAGAGAGTGGAGCATCTGGGACACGAACCAGCACCCATATGGGATGCTGTCAGTGCGGGCTTCAGCTTTACCCACTATACCACAGCACCAGCACTAGCCCCATGTGTTTTTAAAAAATCTATTTATTTGTTTGAAAGGCAGAGCTATAGAGAGAGAGGAAGAGACAGAGAAAGATCTTCTATCCATGGGTTCACTTCCCCAGTGACCACAATGACTAGGGCTGGGCCAGGCAGAAGCCAGCAGCCTGGAATTACATCTGGGTCTCCCACTTGGATGCAGGGTCCCAGGGACTTGGTCATCTTCTGCTGCTTTCCCAGGTGCATTAGTAGGCAGCTGGATTGGAAGTGGAGCAGCAGGGACTTGAACTGGAGTCTGTGTGGGATCCCAGCGTTGCAAGTGGCTTATCCTGCTGTGCCACAATTACTGGCCCCATAATAGGCATTTTTGAATGAACTTTTTGAAGACTCCTTGAATATTTGAACTTCAAAAATTGTTTGCACCAAAATAAAGTTATCTTTGATAAAATTTTTGATGAATGTTTTGAGGTACTCTCATAAATATTACATTTGTATATGTGGAAATCAACAATACATTGGTATAATTAATACTTTATATATCATATTATGTCCTTTAAATAAGTTGGGAAAAGGAATGAGCATCAGCATGCATTTATAGAGTTGGTTCTGCTAATTTTTTTTTATTATTAAGATTGATTTATTTACACAGAGTTTCAGAGAGAAGTTGAGACAGAGAGAGCTATCTTCCATCTGATGGTTCACTCCCCAGATGGCCGCAATGGCTGGAGCTGTGCTATCCAAAGCCAGGAGCCTGGAGCTTCTTCCGGGTCTCCCATGTGGGTGCAGGGACCCAAGGACTTGGGCCATCTTCTACTGTTTTCCCAGGCCATAGCAGAGAGCTGGATTGGAAGTAGAGCAGCTGGAACAGGAACCAGCACTGGGATGCGGGCACTGCAGGAGATGGCTTTACCAGCTACACCACAGCACTGGCCCCAAAACATATATTATGTTTCCATTTATTATAGGCCCAATACTTCTATTACCTACATATTGTCTGTTAATTGATTTTAAAAACCACTTAAGAGAAAAAAGGAGAAGAAATATGTATTTATAGTCTTTTAATTACTTATATAATTATTTTCCTTGGTGCACTTTGTTTTTAGGTGTGAAATTGAAATTCTCTGAGGTCACTTGGCTTCTACTTGAATAACTGTGCTTCTCCTAAGGTAGGTCTGTATCTTTTGCACAAAATTTTTGTTTCTATTTCACTTAATAATGTTCCATGTCATTTCCTCTCAACTGTTTTAATTTAATTTCTATATTTTAAGGGCAGTGAGGGCATGGAGGGAGAGAGAGAGAGAGAGAGAGAGAGAGAGAGTGAGTCTCGTCTGTTGGTTCATTCCCCGAAAGCCCATGATAACCAGGGCTGGGCCAGGCTGAGGGGAGAATTGGGAACCAGAAACTTGATCCAGCTCTCCCATATGAATGGCAGGAACCTCAGTATTTGGACTGCTGCCTACAAGGATGTGCATTAGCAGGAAACTGGAGTCAGGAGAGGAGCCAGGACTGGAACGCAGGCACTCTGATATGGGATGCAGGTGACCCCGAAAGACATCTATCTTTACTGCTGTGCCAAACACCTCCCCCTCAACTCTTTTTCAGAAACAACTCCATGGCCAACATGCATCTAATTATTCTCCTTGAGGGTTATTTTCCACTTTTCAGTATTAGCGATGACACCGTGTCATGAGCATTTTTGCACATACATGCTTAAGAAAATGTTTTTTTTTTTTTTTAAAGTACACAAATAATCTGAGAATACATTTATGGCTAAAACCATCCCAACAATAAAATAGTGCCCCTCTGAAGCTGCTCTCCCTGGCCATCCCCATCTCCTTCACAAACATAATCACATTTATTGTCTCCGTGTAGCTTTTCTTATATTTGTCTATGCATTTGCACATACACAGAGAGAGACATAGAGGGAGAAGAAGAGGGAGGGTGAAATATTTGTTTTTTGTTGCTTTTGTTTCTGATTTTAGTTTTCTATTAATGGGATCATTCATCCTGTTTCTCACCTCGTTTTCTTCACTTAACAACAAGTCTAGGGGGTGGTTCCAAGTCAGTCTGAACTCCTTCTTTTCCAACTGCTGCATAGAATCTCACGGTCAGCCAAGAAATATTTTTTGAGTTCCTGCTGGCAGGGCCTGAGGACCAGATGAAGTTTTACTTCACACAAGGAGCTATCAAATTTAGCTTTCCCATTTTGATGAGTGTATAGGTTTCTCCTCAAGGACAGATGCTTACAAGAGGAATTACAGGGGTGGGGACACAGGTGTGCAGCACAACTAATAAGGTACCTCTTGGGACATCCATGTTCCATAATGAAATGCTTGGTTTGGAGACTGGCTCCTTCACTTCTGATCCAGCTTCCTGCTAACGGGCACCTTCGGAGACGGCAGATGATGGCTCATGCACTTAGGTCCCTACCACCCACACGGAGACCCACATTGAGTCCAATCCTGGTTTCAGAGAGGTCCAGCCCTGGCTCTGGTGAGCATTTGGAGTGGGAACCAGCTGATACAAGTTTTCTGTCTGTGCCTCCATCTCTGCCTTTCAAAAAAAGTGGAAATAAATAAACAAACAAATAAATAAATATTTAAAAAGAGGAATTACCAAGTCAAAGTCTTTTGACATGTACCTTATGGCACTAGTTTATATTTCCAAGAAGAATAGATGATAGCATTGGCTTGCAGATATGGTAGATGGGAAAATTTCAGTTTTAACTTGCATTTTTTTGTATTACTACTGAGATTTCTTTTTTTATTAGCCAATTGTATTTTCTTGGTGGAGTGTTACAATTTTTTTCTTTTGTCCAATTTTTAATGAGGTCTATTTTCATGTTTTCTTGTTTATTTGTGCAAATACTTAATATTTTTTTTCTTTTCTAGTTTTTGTTGCAATATTCTTTTCTATTTGCTTTTGTCATCTAATTTTTTATGACTCTTTAATGAGCAAAAAGCTTTATTTTTTGAAGGTTTCATTTTAACTAAGACAAAGCATTTATTTTCCCCCCTTTGCTGCTTCCTTTATCATTTATGTACAAAAGCCTTTCCCAAATCAAGATAAGATAGTCATTTTATAAACTTAGCCATTGGTTTCATTTTTAATATCAAGCTTTTTAATCTATCTGAAAAAAAGTAAAGAGTGAAGAAAGATTTCATTTTATTTCCCCAAAATTATATTCACACAAATAATTCAAAGACCCTTCCTTTGCCCATGGTATCTGATGCATGGAATTCTGATCCTGTTAGTTCATGTGAAACCCTTATATTTACATTTTTACTTTCATCAGTGATCCTACTTCTATTGTATATGCTCCATCGATGCCCACTTCATTGTGTTTGAAATAGGTTTGTGAATCATATCTAAAACATGTATTGTTTGAGTGAGTAAAAGTGAACATTCAATGGTAAATTTGCACTAAAAATTCTGCTTTTTATTGATTAATCTTACTAGAGTTGTCTACTTTTTTCATCTTTCCAAATAATCCACACTGGGTTTATTAGTCTTCTCTGTTGTATTTCTGAGGTTACCTCTGTTATTTCTTTCCCTTGTATTTCACTGGGCTGATCCAATTTTTTTACTCAAATTGCACAATGTTAAGAGTTTAGTTCATTCTTTTCAATTTCTTGTTTTTCTTTTTTTTAACTTTTTATTTTAAAAATTTTATTTATGCTATACAAATTTCATGTATTTCATATATGTAGATTTAGGAACATAGTGATACTTTCCCACCTTCATAATTTCTTTTAGTAACATTTTCAGTGTCATTCAATTCCAAGCATTATTTAATACTTCTTGTAATTTCTGCTTTAATCCAAGAGTAACTTTATTAGAATATATTGTGTTTTTTTTCAGATATAAAGAATATTTTTGAATATCCTATAGTTTTATTAGAACATGATTGGTAAGATGTTAAATCTTTTACTTAAGATTTACATTTTGATGGAATTGTTATGAGTTGTCTATTTGCTTGGAAAGAATATGTATTCTCTGCTTATTCCATGTTTAATTTGATTGATTTTTTCAAATAATCCATGCATTTGCTGCTCTTATTTCTGTTTTGTTTGAATGGTCTATCAATGTCTGAAAAGGATCTATGAAACATCCAGCAATTGCACCTTCTGTTCTCTCCATAGTTCTGCCCGCAGCTGCTTTATTTAGTGGAGAGATGTTCACATTTTATTATTTAGCATTTTATTAGACTTGGCGCCTTTTTCTAATCCCCAGAGCTTTTTTGATCTTGAATTCCATTTTGCTTAACAACTATTTCTAAGTAACTTACTTCCTTTTACCTTTCTTTGCAAATTTCTTACATTTATCTCTTTTCTTAAAGTTTTTTGAAAGAATCTCTGTATAATAAACAGTCTGTGTCTTTTAAATTTTTTATTGCACACTTACATAGAAAAGATAGTTTATCTAGATACATTTTTTCAATTTGCAGCAATAATGACACACATAGGCATTTCTTTCCTTTTTTGTTTTTCATTTTAAAAAATTTTTTTCTTCCTTAATTTTATCTGCCAAATGTAAGAGAGAATGTGGAATTTGTCTTTCTGTGTCTGACTTATTCCACCCGACAGCATGTCCTCCAGGGGCATCCATTTTGATTCAAACAGTTGAATTTCAGTCTCTTTCATAGCTGAATGATATTGTGTGTGTATACCAGTTTCTTTATGCCTTCCTCTGATGATGGATGCGTTGGATGACTTCACATTTTGGCTACTGTAAAAAGTGGTGCTATAAACATGGTGGTGCAGGTATCTGTCTGATACAATGTGTTCATGTTTTTTGGGTACATATCCAGCAATGGGATTGCCGGATCATATGGCAAGTGTATTTATCTAAGTTTCTTTCAGAAATCTCCATACTATTTTCCAAAGTGGCTGCATAATTTATATCCTCATCAATAGTATATAAGAGTTTCCTTTTCTCCACATAATTTCCACCACTATTATCCAGAAGATAGAAAATAGCTATCTTCTGGATAATAGCCATTCTGACGGGGTGAAGTGATATCTCATTGTGTATTGATTTTGCATATATTGATGGCTAATGATATGCAGTGTATCAATTGTTTCTAGCCATTCTATGTCTTCTTTTGAGAACTATCTGTTGAGTTCCTTTTTTATTTATTTATTTGAAAGAGATACAAAGACAGGGAGAGGCAGAGACAAAGAGATCTTCCATCCACTGGTTCACTACCCGGATGGCCACAATGGCTGAGGCTGGGCCAAGCCAAAGCCAGGAGCCAGTAGCTTCTTCCAGGTTTCCAATGTGGGTAGCAGGGGCCCAAGCCCCTGGGCCATCCTCTGCTGCTTTTCCCAGGCCATCAACAAGGAGCTGGACCAGAAATGGAGCATCCAGGACACGAACCGGCACCCACAGGGGATGCTGGTATCGTTGGCAGTGGCTTACTCACTACACTACAACTCCAGTTCCTGAATTTTTTTAAAATTGTTGATTTTTTTTTTTTTTGACAGGCAGAGTGGACAGTGGGAGAGAGAGACAGAGAGAAAGGTCTTCCTTTCACCCTCCAATGGCCGCCGCGGCTGGCGTGCTGCGGCCGGCACACCGCGCTGATCCGATGGCAGGAGCCAGGAGCCAGGTGCTTTTCCTGGTCTCCCATGGGGTGCAGGGCCCAAGCACCTGGGCCATCCTCCACTGCACTCCCTGGCCACAGCAGAGGGCTGGCCTGGAAGAGGGGCAACTGGGACAGAATCTTGCGCCCCAAACGGGACTAGAACCCGGTGTGCTGGTGCTGCAAGGCGGAGGATTAGCCTAGTGAGCCGCGGCGCCGGCCCGATTTTTTTTTGAGTTGGTGATATAGTACAGATTGTAATCATTTGTCAAATAAGTAGCTTGCAAATATTTTTCCCATTCTGTTTGCTGTCTCTTCACTCTTACTGAATGTTTCCTTTTATGTCCAGAAACTTCTGAGTGTAATATAATCCCATATGTCTAGTGCCTATGCTTTAGTGGTCTTATCCAGAAGTCATCACTTAAACCAGTGTCTTGAATCATTTCCCATACCTTTTCTTCCAGCAACTTCATAGCCTCAGGTCTTAATGGATACAAATTTTAACACAATGCATTTAAATGTTGCCCTTGTGAATACCCCCCAACCTTAATCTTGCTGGGCATTCTATAAGGATATTCAAACTGAAAAAATTTTTTTTTCCTTAATTCTGGAAATTCTCTGTTATCTCTTAAAACATTTCCTGCACTCTTCAGGAATTCCTAGTTGACATTTCTATGTCCATCTACCTTATTGCTCAACTTTTTGTATACATTTTCCATCATTTTATCTCTTCTGGGTGTGATATGTGGTGGGTATGTTCCTCACACTTGATTTCACAGCTCATCAATTTGTTCTTCATGTGTATTCCTTGTGTTGCTCATCTTAATTACTGAATTACTTATTTCAACTATCGCACTTTCTGAAACCACCTTTTGTACATGGTTTTCCTTATTCTGAGTGTTCTTATTTTGCTCTATCAATATTGTCTCTTATTTGTTTGAAGATTTCTATGCATATTTAACATTTGTTACTTATCTATGGCATTAGCTCTCTTTCTTTTTGTCATCTTTCTTTTATAGTGATGTTCTTCAGGTACATCATTGTTCCCCTTTGAACTTCTAGTCCTTTGGGTCTATTCTTCAGGTGCTATGTAGTGGTGGGGTCAGGTCCAGGGAAGGAGTGGGGTTCCCTTCCGCAGGTTGTTAATACAGATGGGGTTACTCTCTCTACCCAGCAAGGGAATTGTTCCTTCATCTTCTCCCACTAGTGTGTAACTATGTATCATTTGATTGGATAAATTCTCTTCTAGCGCAACATACAGACTTTCTCAGCTTGCTTGAAAGCATGCATAAACTAATTTTTTAAATAATATATTTATTTATTTGAAAGGCATAGTTATAAAGAGAGAGATCTTCTGGCCGGCGCCGCGGCTCACTAGGCTAATCCTCCGCCTAGCGGCGCCGGCACACCGGGTTCTAGTCCTGGTCGGGGTGCCGGATTCTGTCCCGGTTGCCCGTCTTCCAGGCCAGCCCTCTGCTGTGGCCAGGGAGTGCAGTGGAGGATGGCCCAAGTGCTTGGGCCCTGCACCCCATGGGAGACCAGGAAAAGCACCTGGCTCCTGGCTCCTGCCATCGGATCAGCGCGGTGCGCCGGCCGCAGCGCGCCGGCCGCGGCGGCCATTGGAGGGTGAACCAACGGCAAAGGAAGACCTTTCTCTCTGTCTCTCTCTCTCACTGTCCACTCTGCCTGTCAAAAAACAAAAAAAAAAAAAAAAAAAAAAGAGAGAGATCTTCTATCCACTGGCTTACTACCCAAATGGCTGCTGAAGCCATGAGCCAGGAGCTTCTTCTGGGACTCCAACATAGGTGGCAGGGACCCAAGCACTGGGCCATCTTCTGCTACTTTCCATCCATTAGCAGGGAGCTGGATTAGAAATGGAGCAGCTGGCACCCATATGGGATGCTGATATCACAGGCAATGTCTTTTTTTTAAAGATTTTTATTATTATTATTAATTATTTGAGAGGTAGAGTTACAGATGCAGAGAGGGAGAGACAGAGAAAGGTCTTCCATCTGCTGGTTCACTGCCTGAATGGCCACAATGGCTGGAGCTGAACTTTTCTGAAGCCAGGAGCCAGGAGCTTCTTTAGGGTCTCCCATGTGGCTGCAGGGGTCCAAGCACTTGGGCATTTTCCACTGCTTTCCCAGGACAGGAGCCGCCACCCAAACAGGATGTCAGCACCACAGGCAGAGACTTAGCCTATTATGCCACAGCACTGGCCCCCACAGGCGGTATCTTAAAATGCTGTGCCACAAAGTTGACCCGGAATAAACTAATTTTGATGTGAAGGCAGAACATTCAGTACCAAGGGAAGAAGACCCAGGAGTTTGGAAGGATCACTTGAAGTGATGAAGTAGGCAGCAATAGAGGAGGGCTCCAGAGAAAAGTGGTTGTCTTCATCTTAGTTTATATAATCACTCATTCTGCAAATGCGTTGAGACTGTACCTGGGTGTGGAGGTAATGACGAAACAGCCTATGGGGCTGACAGCTACAGACCTCGGTATAAGCATCTTATTATTGTTGAGCTTCAGTATTTTCAGCTGGAAAATGGGACTATCTAACAGATCTCAGAATGTTGTGTTAGAAGTTTATGAGATAATATAGAGAAAGTTTTAAGCACAGTGCCTGGTCATTTTTAGGTGTTTAGTAAATTGTAATTCCTTCTCTATCATAGTTCTCTATCATTTTCCTTTCCAATAAAAAGTTACAAACATAGAGCAAAATGAACAGTATCAATTTTCAGGGAATGGATCATCTACTGTTTGTTTGTACTTACTGCCCAGTTGTCTGTCTGTCTGTCTGTCTTTCTTTCTTTCTTTCTTTTTAAAGATTTATTTATTTATTTGAAAGATAGAGATACAAAGAGGCAGAGAGAGAGAGAGAGAGAGAGGTCTTCCATCTGCTGGTTCACTCCCCAAATGGCTGTAATGGCCAGAGCTGTGCCGATCTGAAGCCAGGAACCAGGAGTTTCCTCTGGGTCTCCCACGTGGGTGCAGGGGCCCAAGGACTTGGACCATCTTCCATTGCTTTCTCAGGCCATAGCAGAGAGCTGGATCAGAAGTGGAACAGCTGAGACTTGAACCAGAGCCCGTATGGGATGCCGGCACTGCAGATGACAGCTTTACCTGCTACACCACAACGGCAGCCCCCAGTTGTGTTTCTTTAAGCTGTTGCAACTCAGGAACATTTGCAACTTCAGATACCTATGTACTAACATAGCTGCAAATGACAATTACACTGGTGCACGCGTGTCTGAAATACAAGGCTTCTCTTGCCCCTTTCATGTGCACTTTAATCCAAGCCTTTTTCTTTGCCGCAGTCTCATTTTGTCATGTTCTGACCTCAGTAGAAGTGTAGCAGTAGCCTCCAAACAGTTTCTATTCCATCAGTTACATGGTGAATTTTCATTATCTGTCACTCTCATTCTTTCACCCTTCTTTTTTGCAAAACAGCTGCTATTGTTAGCTTTTCTCAGTATTCCTGTTCTGTTGTCAGAAATCTTTGCAGCTGGCTCCTGGCTAGTATTTTGTAATCCATTCTGAAAAGTTTAATAGCCCCTAGTTTTTCATGTCAGCTGTGTTTCCCATGTTCACGATAATTGTGAGTAACAGCCAAGGGTTGGTTGAGCCATCTACTCGCTTTTCCAACATGTCTTTGAAAGGAACAGAGAGTTCAGATTCCTAAGGCTGATAGAAACCGACAATTTAATCCTTTTCTGTTTGCTATGACGACTTTCCTCAAAGATGCTATTGTTTGCTCCACTTCTGAGCACTGATTTGTCCTTGAAATCCGTGCGATTTGCTCTTCTAATACATGTGGGTGTTTTCTAAGTTGTCTTCTTTTCTTACTTCTTGTGTTTGATTCTTAAAGAGTTCCGGACTTTTGAATAAGTACCAGACTTTCGAATTTCATGGACCAACAAAAAAGAAAAGAAGTTGAGGACTGATACAGTTTTGCCAACATTTTATTTTGCTACGAGTACAAGCAGAGGAAAAAATAGAGGGATGTCATCTTCTATCATTATCATTTCACAAAGGGACATTTGAACAGCAAAACTAAGAATGAAAGAATCTTGGAATAAAGGCCGGTTCTTTAAGTGGAATAAATTTAAAAGAGAAACTGGCTACATTGTCCCTTTTTCTCTTTTTGCCTGGGACCATTGTGGAAAACCTCCACAGAAACATGTGGGAACCCACGCCCCGCCAGCACCATCCATACCCTCTTCACAGCTGGCTTTGAGCGCTGTCTGTTGTTCTCTAATTCCGTCAAGGTCGTTCCTACCTGGCACTTTCCCTCTCGCCCCAGCAACAGTTAAAGACCTTTCTCCAGGCAAAGACTCCGCTGACACACGGGAGAGCCTTGATCATCAATTCTCTCAGGCTGGGTGTCAAAGGAGCTGGTGGTGGAAAAGCCAGCAGAGGCGGCAGCTGTCGGCTCCGGGGACAGGAGCAGCTGTTCGCTGTCGTTCCAGGGTTATCTCATCATTTATGGTGCACGAAGGTGGCTTACAGTTCTCCTTCGCCCTCGTCCTTCTCCTCTCTTTCTCACTGGCTGTGAGACCCAGTGCCTTTCATCTTAGTGCCGTTACTCAAGGTCCTGGCCATGGGTCTTGCTTTTTTTTTTTTTTCGGGGCTTCCTATAACTTCTTTGTGAGACTCTGGAGTGTGTTCTGATGTCAAACACAACATGCAGGCCTGCCTAGAGTGAGGATTCCTACCCTCTTGACTTCGATCAGAGTTTCTTTCTGAATGCCAGCCAGCACCTCTGTAAAACGGAGAAGGAGCTGAGGTGCCCGGTGTGCCTCCCTTTCCTCTCTGCACTCCTCACATCGCTCCCACATCGACTTTCTCCCTCGCGCTGGTGGCTTCACACTGTCATTCTCCCTTCCTTGCGACTGCAAGTGACCCGAGAGAAGCACCTACACAGAAGGGACAGAAGTTTGATTTTCTCCCTCCTGAAAGTTTATGCTCTCATTGAACTGGAAAGAGAGCCCAGCTTTGGAATCTGGAGGATGTAAATCTAGCCACGGCTGTCCTTGATACTAGAACCCTGGGGACTTAGGCCACTCATGCAATTTCTTTGAGATTTTGTTTCTTCAGAAAAATAAGAAGGATATGAATAAAGTCGATCTCAACAGGTGTGATGTAAAAGCTAAATCTGGAAAGTATATTGGTTATTTGTTAGTCTTTTCTGGAGAATGTAAACGTTAGAACCCTCCTTGAGCTAGCCTGAGCATGCACATGACCAAGTCTCACATAGGACAAGGTCAAGGGGCTGGGGGAACCTAAGAGTTTCTGTTTTTCCATATGTAGCAGATCGCTCTAGTGTTCACCGATGTCTGGCTCTTCTTGCTTTTGGAGACACAAAGTGAAGTTAGAATTCCTCACCCTCCTTGCGTATGGGTGGGACAAGGTGGCTGAGTTCTGGCTAATGGATGTGGAAGGAACTGGTCTGTGTGTCTCTTGCAGGGCGGCTTACGAAATGTCCCGTGTCATCTTTCACATTTCCTTTCTTCCTCCCTTCTCCTGGCTGGTTTGATGGCAGGGACATCTTGCAACCACCAGATGGTGGGGACACAGATAGAGGGAGCCCAGGCTCCTGAGTTACCACTTGGAGAAGGCTTGAGAGAGAGCTGCACAACCAAGATTAGCTTTGAACTTTGTGTGCTCAAGAAATAAACTTGTGTAGTGTGAAGTGCTCCCTGCTGGCATTGAATGGCTTGAAAAAGGAATTCAGATGCTCAACTCCCAATGGGGTTACAGCCCAATAAACCCCTCGTAAGTGGAAGAGGTCATAAGACTACATGGATTGCCCATATTTCATGTAGAGAACATACCAGCCTAGCAACACAGTGCACTGTAGAGCAGCGGTTGTTTCTGCTCCTGAACTTGGAGCTGACTGGGAGCTGTGCTCACTGCCATTGCTCAACATCTCAAAGGAGGGCTACCCTACACATCAACAGCCCAGGAAAAGACCCCAATTCCGAGTTCAGAATATACTTTCTATTACACGCACATCGCCATAGAGTTAAAATGTCAGAAGTCAAAGCATTTGAAGTTGGGGGCTGTCTGTATGGGGAGACAAGACATGTACTTTTCTTCTTATGTACTCCAAAGAATGATTCTCTGAGGATGGCTTCTAGTCACCAGCCATAATTGACTTTGCGGGGTTGGGCAGCTTTCCCCACTTGCCCTCAGATCAGATACTTATAACACAGCAACATCGCTTCTCCAGTCCTCCAGTGAGGCACTGTGTCCAATCCTTGCATGTGCTGGCTGCAGGGGCCATGCCAGACTCGATGGCTATGTTATCTGCAGTAGGAAAGAGGCATAGGCACTTGAGGTGTGGTGTAGGGAAGTCCAGAAAGTGACCCTGGGCTGCTGTCACAATGTATGGTGGAGAACAACAGAAATTTGTTTCTCCCCAAAGCAGGAGGGTGAGTACGCTCCGCTAACAGCCCTTTACCTCACCAGCCAAGAGTCCTACTCACCTCAGAACTCTTCTTTGTGCCCTAATAAAACACAGAAATATGCTTCAGGTTTTTTTTTTTTTTTTTTTTTTTTTTTTTTTTTTTTTTTTTTGACAGGCAGAGTGGACAGTGAGAGAGAGAGACAGAGAGAAAGGTCTTCCTTTGCCGTGGGTTCACCCTCCAATGGCCGCCGCGGCCGGTGTGCTAAGGCCAGCGCACCACGCTGATCCGATGACAGGAGCCAGGTGCTTCTCCTGGTCACCCATGGGGTGCAGGGCCCAAGCACTTGGGCCATCCTCCACTGCACTCCCTGGCCACAGCAGAGAACTGGCCTGGAAGAGGGGCAACCAGGACAGAATCCGACGCCCCAACCGGGACTAGAAACCGGTGTGCTGGCACCACAAGGCGGAGGATTAGCCTAGTGAGCTGCGGGGCTGGCCAGTTTTTTTTTTTTTTTAAAGATTTATTTATTTATTTGAAAGATAGAGGGAAAGACAGAGAAGTCTTCCATCTGCTGCTTCACTCGCCAAATGGCCACAGCAGGTGCAGCTGAGTTGATCTGAAGCCAGGAGCTTCCTCCAGATCTCTCGTGTGGGTGCAAGGGGCCCAAGGATTTGGACCATCCTCTGCTGCTTTCCCAGGTGCATCAGCAGGGAGCTGGATCAGAACTGGAGCAACTGGGACCCAAGCTGGTGCCCATATGGGATGCCGGCACTGCAGGCAGTGGCTTCACCTGCTAAGCCAAAGCACTGGCTCCAGTGCTTCAATTTCTAAAGATTTATTTATCTATTTGAAAAGGATAGAGGAAGGGAGGAGGGGGAGAGAGTGTGAGAGGGAGAGAAATCTACCTGCCATGCACTGGTCCACTCCCCAAATGGCTACAACAGCCAGGTCTGGAACAGGCCAAAGCCAGTAATCAAGAACTCCATCCTGGTCTCTCACATGGGTGGCAGGGGTCCAAGCCCTTGGGCCATCCTCAGCTGCCTTCCCAGGCCAGGAAGCTGGATTAGAAGTGGTGTCAACAGGACTCAAACTGCCACTCTGCTATGGGTTGTTGTCACAAGTGGCTGTTTAACCTGCTGTGCCACAACACTGGCCCCAATATGCTTCAGCTTTTTAAAAATCAGCATTTTCTCTTCAACTGCAAAGATCAAAAAATGTAAATACTGCAAACTTTCCAAAGTCCAAATAAGCACAAATAAGTAAAAAATCTCCCATTCTTCCACTATACAGGGGGATAGATGGACAGATGTGTACATATATGTATAATTCATTTCAAAACATCTTAAATTTAGCTTGGATTTGCTTTTCTTTCTTAACAATATGTCACAAAAGGTTTTTCTATTCATCTACAAAATAAAATTTTTAGCAAATATGTAGTAGCTTATGCATGTTTCTTAAGTAATTTAACCAAATTCTTGTTTTTGGACATTTATGATTATTTCTAATTTTTTTATTGTAGTGAATCATTCTGAGATAAACAACTCTGTATGTAAATCTTTGCCCATTTCTCTGATTTTTTTTAAAGATAAAATCCTAGAAATAGAGTTATTGGGTCAAGGGGGCACGTGAACAAGAACCAAAGGCAAGAAAACAGAGTGTTACTACGTTGGATCCCTTTCTACCAAAGACAAGACCCTGTTTAGGTGCCTCTCCTCCTCAGCAGATTTCCCCGTATGTCTCAAGGTTGAATTACATCTCAGGCATGGCAGTGAGACCACATGATGATGGCTTTATATCACCCAGACGTGTCCTAGAGGATTCAATACCTCAAAAGAAAGTGGTATTTTTTTGTTAATAAGGAAGATTTGGGAGGAACTGTTACATAGGAACCAAGTCCCTTCCAAACTTTCTATAGGATATTAACATGCTTAAAAACCTTTTCTAATTTGATCAGTGATACATAGTTCCTCTTTGTCATCTTTGTTTCCATTTCTTTGATTACTGATGGGTGTGAGTATGTTTTCAAATATTCATTGGTCATTGTATATCTGCTGTACTTTGCTGACTTGTACCATTTCCTATGATCTGTATACATGCATATCCTTTCAAAGGTGCGTGTGCTTTAGATTCTGGACACTGCAGAGATTCCAACTGTGTCTGCCATATGGTTGACACAAAGTAAAGGCTGGTCAGATGAATGAATACTTGCATATTGCTCTGCCTGCACAAGGTTTGGTGAGTAATTTATAATAATAAGGACAAACAGGTGGCCTAGAGAGACGGACAGGTTATGGAGAGCAGATTGAAATAGCTTGGGAATGGAGTAGGAGATTTTTCCAGGACAAGTCAGACAGCCATGTCCTACATCAGGTTTCTTTAGTTCAGTGGGCTTCCCACTGGCTAGTTATTTTTCCCCTTTTTTTTTTTTTTTTGAAAGCTTTTATTTAATAAATATAAATTTCAGAGGTACAGCTTTAGGAATATAGTGGTTCTCCCCACCCCATACCTGCCCTCCCACCCCCACTCCTGTCCCACCTCCTACTTCCTCTCCCATCCCATTCTTCATTAAGATTCATTTTTAATTATTTTTATATACAGAAGACCAACTCTATACTAAGTAAAGATTTCAAGTTTGCACCCACACAGACACACAAAGTATAAAGTGCTGTTTGAGGACAGGTTTTAGCATTAATTCTCATAGTACAACTCATTAAGGACAGAGGTCCTACATGGGGATCAAATGCCCAGTGACTCCTGTTGTTGATTTAACAATTGACACTTTTATTTATGACACCAGTGATCACCTGAGGCTCTTGTCATGAGCTGCCAAGGCTATGGAAGACTTTTGAGTCCAGAAATTCTGTCAGTATTTAGACAGGGCCATAAGCAAAGTGGAAGTTCTTTCCTCCCTTCAGAGAAAGGTGCCTCCTTCTTTGATGGCCCCTTCTTTCCACTGGGATCTCACATAGATCTTTCATATAGGTCATTTTTTGCCACAGTGTCTTGGCTTTCAATGCCTGAAATGCTCTCATGGGCTTTTAAGCCAGATCCAAATGCCTTAACGGCTGATTCTGAGGCCAGAGTGCTGTTTATGGCATTTGTCATGCTATGAGTCTGTTGTGTGACCTGCTGCCCATGTTGGATCATTCTCTCCTTTTAATTCTATCTATTGTTATTAGCAGACACTTGGTCTTATTTATATGATCACTTGGACACTTTTTCCTATCTATATGATCAGTTACACACTTAAAATGATCACTTTAACTAGTAAGATGGCATTAGTACCACCCAACTTAATGGGATTTGGCATCCTATGGCAAGTTTTTAGCTTTACCCTTGGGGTAAGTCCATGTGAATGTGTGCTGAACTGTGCATCTCCTCCCTCTCTTATTCCCACTCTTATTTTTTACTGGGAGTAATTTTCAATTGTATTTAAACACCTATGAATAATTCTGTGTTAAGTAAAGAGTTCAACCAATAGTATTAAGTAGAAAAAGAAAATAGTAAAATAAAAAATAAAGTAATAAGCTGTTCATTGACAGGACAAGAGCTGATCAAGTCATTGCTTCTCAGAGTGTCAATTTCACTTCTATAGGTTTCTTTTAGGTGATCAGTTAGTTGTCACAGATCAGTATGATATTTGTTGGGACTGGCTTATTTCACTCAGTATAATGTTTTCCAGATTCCTCCATTTTGTTGCAAGTGACCACATTCCTTTTTTTTTAACCACTGTGTAGTATTCCATGGAGTACATATCCTATAATTTCTTTATCCAGTCTTCCCTTAACAGGCATTTAGGTTGATTCCATGTCTTAACTATTGTGAATTGAGCTGCAATAAACATGGAGGTGCATGTTTTTTATTTGCCAATTTAATTTCCTTTGGGTAAATTCTGAGGAATGGGTGGCTGGGTCATGTGGTAGGTCTATATTCAGATTTCTGAGGAATCTCCAAACTGTCTTCCATAGTGGCTTTGTCAGTTTGCATTCCCACCAACAGTGGATTAGTGGGCCTTTTTCCCCACATCCTCACCACTGGCTAGTTTTTGAATCAGTTCTTCATTGATGATTATAACATCATTCTCATTTGTGGGAAATAAGCCCACCTGAGACCCCCTAGCCACCAAAGGATGGACTTAGACACATTAGGGAAGCAGAAAGTGAGATCTGTATCATTACCCAAGCTTGGGAGAGGTGACCAGCAAGTGGAAGCAGGCACCTCCCTCAGAGACTCAGCTCCTTTTATCCCTACTGCACAGAGGTCCTTTCCCCCAGTTTCTCATTGGTTGAGAAACTTTGGGAGGTACAATCTAAACCCAACACGATGCCTGAGGCAGGGTGAGAGGTAACGGGGATGGATGTTGCTGGGCTGATCTAGGACAGGGGAAGGGAAGTTACACTGTGGTATGATCAAGGCTCCAGGAACAGAAACACAAGAGCACTGTGTACCAGGCATCCAGTGAATAGGGATTACAGAATTGCTGAAGGTTACAAAGATAACAAGTGGTGCAGCATTTGCAAAGCATGCTGAACACTTGACCTACTTTGGGTTTGTAACCCTCTATCCTACATACTACTGAGGTCCAGTATCATGGCTACAATAAGGCTAAGCTAGGTCTTTTATGAAAATACACCATGGTCATTTCTCACATCATTTAAGCTGAAAATGTTGGTGGGTCATGGTGAAAAAAATTCACCACGGAGAAAAAACAGAAAAAAACAAACACAAAACAAAACCAAAACCCATACATTAATTGTAGAATTGATCATTCTGTGAGTCTTCTATTATTGAAAATCCTTGTAATTATTAAAAAGTTTTATTTGTGTGAATTTGCAGTGAGGAGAAATAGTCATGGTCATTTATAGCTAAAATCACAGAGAATAACACCAAGAAATGTCAGTTTATTGCCAGAGAACTAATATGGTGAGTCATTGGTTTCAGTTCTGAGGCTGAAGGGCACAGAGTAAGTGTGAGAGACTCCTAAAAGCTTCTTTTGACATTGGGAAGCTTGGAAATTTGTCTTACAAATCCAGGATCTTATTTTGTATAGATCCTTTTAAGAAAGGCTCTTATTTTGTATAGAAATTTATGGAGTCAGAAATAAATGAATTGGGTCCTCTTTATGTAGCTAGTGATCTGCTTCAGCATGGTGATGAGTCAGCATAGTGTTCAGGTTACGAATAATTATGTCTTTCAATAACCGGTTACCTGGCTATGTTAACATAACGAGCCTTCATGTGGAAATAGTTATTTAGATTTGTAGTAATTGATAGTGTTACTAAATTGGCTTTTATAATCATTTATCTAAATCTGACTCTAACAGTTTATGCTTATGATTGTCATTTTTTAACCTTAGGAAATGAATGCATCAAATCACTCTTTTCTTTTTTCAAAAATTAAAAATTGTGGTGACTTTTGCGTGAAGGATAAATGGGACATTTAAGCATTGAGTAACTGACTATTAAATTCTATAATTGATGGCAAAAGTCTATAATCCATCATCTTGACAGGAGAGCAATCAATGACAATGACAAGTTGATGAGAAGTATGAAGTGGGTAAGTATAGAAATTCATTTATTTCCCCCTGGCACTCAGGTATGTTGGAAAATCATAGAAACATGCTGATAGCAAAGGGGCCATACAATATTTTAACCATCACCCCCACCCCACCCCACCCCACATGAGTCTCTGATCATGGCTAGCATTCCGCAGAGCCTGAACCCTGCTTGCTCATTTTGTAATAATGTTCACAGGTGGAGTATTCAGTTTGGACTGATGTTAAGGGCCAAGTATTTGTGTCCTCTCCAATTCCTATGTTGAAGCCTAATCCTCAGTGTGAGAGTATTTGGAGGTGGACTCTGAGAGATAATCGGGTTAGAATAAGTCAGGAGGATGGAGCCCTTGTGATGGGATTACTGTCCTTTATTAGAAGAGATAGAGGTACCAGGGCTCTCCACGCCACATCAAGGTATATTGAGAAGGCAGTTGCCTGTGAGTCAGAAAGTGGGCTCTCACCAGCACCTTGATTTTGAACTCTGAAGCCTATAGAATTATGAGAAAAGAATTATGAGTTATTTAAACCATCTGGTATAAAGTGTTCCATTATGACAAATCCCACATAGTTTCTTCATTTGATGCGTTTTTCATGAATTTTTTAAGATTTCTTGTATGCATGCATTTAAAAAATTTTGCACCAAAATAAAATTATCTTTTAATTCCATTTCTCACAAATCTTTTGAAGTACTCTCTCATAAACACTAGGTACAGAATCAGGGGGCAATTCCCCCAGTCCTCTAATTTTGCTGGATTGCATAGGCAGGAAGGTTAAGAACATTTGGAATAGCGAGCGGTTCTTAGTCTCAGACATCAGAGTGTCCTGGAAGGATGGTTAAAACACATCTGGCTGGGACCTAGGCCAGGGTAAATGTTGAGAATACTAATTTCTAACAAGTTCCCTAGTGAAACCGATGCTGCTGACTCAGGACCACACTACAAGAACAACTGATCTGGCCTCAACATCTTTAGGCATAAGTGTAAGAAAATCAGTTGATTTTCCTTTTCTGTCTCTCTCCCCCTCTCCCTCTCTCTTTCAGTCCACAGCATTCCTTTCAGTCTTACTGAAACAGCACCAGCCTGGGTTGCTGTTGACTAGTATACACTAAATAAATAGTGATGCAGCAAAGCAAAGTTACTGGCTTCGGGTTGCTTTCATTTTATCTGAAGAGACTTTTGCACATTTGTGATTAACTGATAAACAAGAGTTATAGAGACTAGGTGGGCACCTCATGATAATTTTTGCTAATAAGTGTACAATTTATGACTTACAAAGTGCTTTCTTTATGTTTCTCCTAATAGTATCCCTGTAGCATTTTCAAATAGAAATGTAATAGTGTTCAGGTTCAGGTATTTTAATAAAGATCAACTTAAACTGGTTTAAAACGGAAGTTTGTGTCTCATGGGACAGTGACCCAGGAAGGTCCATATTTCAGCATCTGGAAGGGAGAGAGGGCACAGTCTTTTTTGGATGGACTAAACTGAGAGGTTTCACACATCAGTTCTGCTCAGATGTCATTGGCCAGAGTTTAGTCTGATGACCACAACACAGCTGCAAAGAAGGCTGTGAGTGCCTGGGTGTCTATGAAAGCAGACAAAACCTGAGGGTTCTCGTACCATTTGGTAGCCTCTGAAAGCCATGAAACTTGGGCAGAGACAATTCTAGAACCTAGAATTTTTCATGATCAGGCCAGAGGTCAGGAGTTGATTTAAATATATATATATTCTATGCTCTTTTATTTCTCCTTTCCACAAAATTTTCAGACCCTTTTTAAGGTTAATTGACAAAGTCATGGGCCTAGGGATTGGGTTTGGCTCTGACAACCTCCTCTATAATGTATTGGTATTCTCAAGAGACTGGTTTCAGGACCTCTCATGGATACTAAAATCCCCAGGTACTCAAGTCTCTTTTATAACATGACCCAGTATTTGCATATAATGTATGCATGTCTTCCCATATACTTGAAATCATCTGTAGATTAATACCTAATACAGTATAAGTACTATGTAAATAGTTGTTATACGGTATGTTTAGGGAATGATGACAGGAAAAGTTTGTACATGTCCAATGCAGACACAACCATTACAGGCCAAACTACTGCTTCATCCAGTGTGGAACTTGTGGATTTGGAGGGATGCCTGGATAAACTTCAAACTTTCTATATATTTCGACAGCATGAAACGCCTTTCTAGGTAGGAAGACATGCCTCTCCAGGGCTAGCCAATTCCTAGAGACAGCAAAGGGCCCAGCCAGGAGCTTGCCTTTGATTTTGACACTAAACCCCAATAAAGGCAGTAGACTAAGATTCTCCCCTCCTTCTGGCCTTCCACCTGCTGACTTCTGGGCTGTCTTCCCTGCATGAACCTGTGTGGCATGTTGTATCTCCTGTTGATAGGGCCTGTGAGTATAAAACAGCTTGCACTTGCTCTTAACCAAAAAGCCAAAAAGCGATAGAGTATAAAAAACTTTGGTTCCCCAGCCTCTCTCTTCTCTCTTATGGCTTCCCCTGACTGATCAACTTAGAAGAGAATACAAAACACTCCCTGTCCCAAGTCTGGTGATTCAATTTAGTGACTACTTGACAGAGAGGACTCGGCCAATCTTATCTTTTGTCTCAAAAATCTCCTGGAAAATATGAGTGCTTATCTCATGCTTTCCTGAGTGCTTATAAGCGAGTTGAAGCAGGATGTCAGAGGTGAAATCATACTCTGTTGGTTGGAGAGTCTGGAGCACTTTAAGACAGGGTTGAAGATAGAAATCAAGGACTAGTTGAATCCAAAAAGGTTCATCTGCACAGGAATAGGGTGTTACAATGCAGTCAAAGAGAAAAGTTGGCCAGAAATACTAAACAATTCAAAGCTGGGAGGATTCTGCTTATGCAAACCAGAGTACACTGTATAGGTCAACATTCTCCTATGCAAATCATTTATCACTCTGAAGAACTCATTGTTCAAAGATAAAAGAAAAAGAGATCCTCCTTCCTCTACCTTTGTCCCAGGGGACTTCCTGTTGGCTTGCAAGGACTGAAAGGATAGGTGTGCACAAAGGTTTACAAGCATGAATGAAAGCATAGGTTTTCTCCCTTGGGGACCGCATGGCTCTGCATTTATGAATAATGCAAGAAAACACTAGGTAGCAGGGGGGCTTGGTGGGGCAGTCTCCACCTAGCTACACTCCACAGTGTTCTTTACTTAACCCAGACCTGGGTTTGTTTACTAGCAAGCTAATTAACCTTTAAGACTTCCTGTCCTCATCTGAAAATGAGGATAATGATAATTCTGTCCTCACAGGTCTGTTGTGACTATTGAAAGAGATGATGCATTTAAAGTGCCTCGTGTATAGGAAGCACTTGATAAATGTCAGTTCTCATCGTTAGCGTCTATTCCCTCTGAAGTCTTAAAAGGCTTTTCATTGAGAGCTTCAAAATTTACTTACTAATTCCATACTGTCATATGGTTGGCTACTGTTTATTCTAAGCTAATCTTATCATTCTTATACATTATAGATCTTACAAAAGAGACTTGTCCTAATAATATCTAAATGTGCTGCTCAACAGTGTATAAAATATGTCCACAGATATTCTATTACGTGTCTTTTGAATCCTCCACTTGGCCAGTCCATAGCAGCACATGGCTGAGGTCCCCTGCTCTCTGTCTTAACTGATTGGCAGTTCTCTGTCAGAGGGGTGAATCCCTGCAGGAGTTACTTCAATGATTGAGAGTCATAGAGTTGCACTTTGAAGAAGGAGCACAGTACATTTTCCACATGCGAAAAGACAGCTTCTCACCTTGGGAATTTTCACTCTGCTAGATTAAATACCAAATGGTTATGAATTCCTTTTCATGGGCACACAGTGGTAAAGTTAAAAAGTACCTGTGGCATACTGTTCTTCTTTGAAGAGGAAAACACAATACCGTAATGGTACGGTAGGGCCCATTGCTAAGCAACAGAATCAGGTCTGGACTGCACACGAGCAAAACTTCTTCTTTGTTCCGTATGATGAAGAGTTATTAAATGGAAAATGCTTAACAGACTCTCACCTGCAACAATACCACTCATTACTTTCCAGGCAGTAAGCGGCGGTTGATAACTGATTTTCACGGGAATCTCTGATATAGCTCACAGTCTGTTCTTTCAATGAAATGGTTCGATGAAGAGGTTTTGGGTAGCCAGTTGTATGGAAGGCATGGACCTGACCTCTGGAATAAGAAGTCACCAATTTCTGTGCTGTAGGAATTATAAAAATGCATCTCAAGTCATTTCAGCACCAGTTAATGTTGAAGGATATATAGTCATTGGCATAACGTGTAACAGTGGTCTCCAGATCAGCATCATCCAGGAACTGGTTAGAAATGCAAATTCTCAAGCTCCATCCAAGACCTACAGAGTCAGGCTGTGGGAACAGGGCCCGGCCGGCACTTTGCACCCTCTGAAGCCCTCTGGGTCACTCTGGTGTAGTTCAAAGTTTGGGAATCACTGAGGTAGAGGATCAAACTCACTGTGTGAGATAAATAAAGGTAGGCTGAAACAGGGCAGATGCTGGCCGGGTGGTGAAGACGCCTGTATCCCACAGGAAGTGCCTGGGGTCAAGTCCTGGCTTCTGCTCCGACTCCAGCTTCCCATCAGTGCAGGCCCTGGGAGGCAGAAGTGATGGTGCAAGTAATTGGTTCCCTGCGACACACGGGAGACCCAGACTGAATTTCTGGCTCTTGGCTTTGGCTTGGCCCAGCCCTGGCTGTGATGGGCATTTGGAGGAGTGAACTAGCAGATGGAAGAGCTCTGTCTCTGTCTCTCTCTCTCTTTGAATCTGCGCCTTTCAAATAAAATGAAAACGGATTTTTTTTTTTATTAAGAAAAAAACAGTATGAAGTTAAGTCTGGGTTGGGACTTGGGTCCCATTTGAATCTCTGTTGAACTACTGAATCATTTGGAAGTGGGGAGATTTGTAGTTGTAATTCAGACAATGACCATAGAGAAAACAGGGTGTGTAATGAGAAGACCCTTCAGGGCAGCTTTCACTGATTCCTGTAAAAACTGGAGCTGCCTATGAACACCTTCCAACTGCTTTCTTAGAGTAAAAACATGGCACTATGTCTTTTATTTATTTATTTATTTATTTTTAAATATTTATTTATTTGAGAGGCAGAGTTACAGACAGAGGGAGAGACAGAGAGATGTCTTCCATCTGCTGGTTCACTCCTCAAATGGCTGCAACTGCCAGAGCTGGGCCCATCCAAAGCCAGGAGCCAGGAGCTTCCTCTGGGTCTGGGTCTCCCACGTGGGTGCAGGGGCCCAAGGACTTGGGCCATCCTCTGCTGCTTTCCAAGGCCATAGCAGAGAGCTGGATCGGAAGTGCAGCAGCCGGGACATGAACCAGCGCCCATATGAGATGCTAACACTGCAGGCAGCGGCTTTACCCACTAAGCCACAGCGATGGCCCCAATCTGTGACAATGTTTGAAGAGATCATTTATCAATAATAGAAATTTTTTTGTGTTTTTCCTGGAAACATTAAGATGAAAGCACATCCCTTGCTTATTTTATGGAAGACTGTTAAGTTTGAAAAAATTAAATAATATAAAATATTAGACCTAGGAAAAAATTGTGTGCAACAATATCATAAACATCACTGGTATTATTTTAAAGGTTTGAAGTCATATTTATTAACTCCAGCTAAAATACTGAAAAGATCATTGCTAAGTTTCAGATTGACAATTGAACCTGGTAAGCAATGCGATTTTATTCTATAAACTATTAGACTTGCAACCACAGGTCTTTCTTTCTGCCTTGCTTTTTACTTTTGAGAAATCAGGGACTATTTTTTTTTTCCCCGACAGGCAGAGTGGACAGTGAGAGAGAGAGACAGAGAGAAAGGTCTTCCTTTGCCATTGGTTCACCCTCCAATGGCTGCCACGGCTGGCGCACCGTGCTGATCCGATGGCAGGAGCCAGGTACTTATCCTGGTCTCCCATGGGGTGCAGGGCCCAAGGACTTGGGCCATCCTCCACTGCACTCCCTGGCCACAGCAGAGAGCTGGCCTGGAAGAGGGGCAACAGGGACAGAATCCGGCACCCCGACCGGGACTAGAACCCGGTGTGCCGGCGCCACAAGGTGGAGGATTAGCCTAGTGAGCCGCGGCGCCGGCTAAGGACTATTTCTTAATTCCATTCTGTTTCCAGAATTCTGTGATTATATCTGTGTAATATTTTATATTGCCTTTCAAGGATATCTATCTATCTATCTATCAACTCACTTGATCCCAACAAGAACTCAAACATTCCTTGTATAAAAAGGAAGTTTGTTAAATATTAATTTGGGGGACTTGAATCTTGGAAAATATGTAATTGCACAGTTCAGCAGAATGCTCAGGTATTTAGTAATTAACTTAGAGAATGTTTTGGATAATGTCTTACTGCATTTTTAGGATGCGCTTCATGGGAACAATTGCCTTTTATAGCAAAGTGTTGATCTCCACGTGCTCTCCAACCAAAGAGCACAAGAGCTGGGACCTTCTAGAAGAGAACCACGGAGCTCTATATGGAGGCTGAGCCACCTTGAGCTGCTTTATTCTGGGCAAGTGTCCCCAAGTAACTTGGTCAATTTGAAATGAGCATAATATTAATAGGGTAGTAAAGAGCTTGGGACTTTGGGATAAGATTGTTTTTTCTTTTTAATCCTGGCTTTGCCACTTAATCTATTTGTACACACTTCACCAAGCTGTACAAGGATGTAATATGAGATAATATGTTTAGAAAATGTCCAGAGTTTCTCGCATGCAGAAAATATTCAATAGTTGTTAGTTAAGATGTTAATGTATGAGCTGTTGAAAGAAGTTTGTGCTATAGTTTAGATATTAATTTAGGTATTCTCCAAGGGCCATGTACTGAACATTGGTCCCCAATGTCTTATGTTCATGCATAATGGATTAGTGCTAATGGTTAATGAATTAAAGGTGGAAACAATCTAGTTATGGTGTCTGAAGAAGGGGATTTTGGAGAGTGGTTAGATTAGATTTGGTTGCTGGGTGGATCCCTGATGAACAAAGCATAGTTGCTTTATAAGGAGAGACCACATAGATAAAGATGAGCTTTCTCCCTGTCCCTCTCCACTTGGTGGCTCACCACATAATCCTTCCTCTGAACGTCTTCTGGGCCCTTCTTCAGTGGTGACATTTAAGATGGCACTTGAATGAAAGATGAAGCAATGTTCTGGAGTCCAAGCAAGATATGGTAATGATTTGGATGAGGGAAGTGAGAGTAGTGGGGTTTGGATGGAGAGGTGAATGGGTAAGAATATGTTGTGGCCGGCGCTGCAGCTCAATAGGCTAATCCTCCACCTAGCGGCGCCGGCACACCAGGTTCTAGTCCCGGTCGGGGTGCCGGATTCTGTCCTGGTTGCCCCTCTTTCAGGCCAGCTCTCTGCTGTGGCCCGGGAGTGCAGTGGAGGATGGCCCAAGTCCTTGGGTCCTGCACTCCATGGGAGACCAGGAGAAGTACCTGACTCCTGGCTTCGGATCAGCATGGTGCACCGGCTGCAGCATGCCAGCTGTGGCGGCCATTGGAGGGTGAACCAATGGCAAAGGAAGACCTTTCTCTCTGTCTCTCTCTCTCACTATCCACTCTGCCTGTCAAAAAAAAAAAAAAAAAAAAAAAAAAAAGAATATGTTGTAGTGGAATATCAACAGGATTTATTGATGGATGGGATCCTTGAAGGGCTAGACTGAAGGTGTGAGGGACACAGTGATTCAAGGTAATTAAAAATGGATCTTTGTTAAAAATAAGAATGAGAATAGGAGAGGGAGGAGGAAAAAGGATGGGAGGGCGGGAGGGAGGGTATGGTGGGAAGAATCATTATGTTTCTAAATTTGTATTTATGAAATGCATAAAGTTTGTACACCTTAAATAAAAGGTTTCTAGGTTACAAAGAAAAAGAGAGAGACTCAAGGAAGACTCTGGTAGTCTTTGGCTTGATTGAAAGGTGATAGCATTTTCCGAAGTGGAGCAACCAGAAGAGGAGCAGATGGGAGGTAAGAGGAATCAGGAGTCTGGTTTTGGAAATGTGAAGTGTGAGTTGCCTGTTGAACTCTAAGTGGAGATGTCAAATTGGCAACTGGACACATGAAGTCGAAGCGAAACATGACGAAGAGTAGGTTTTTTTTTTTCTTTTTTAGCTTTTAGATAATATTTAATAGAGGGAGTTGGATAGGAGCACTTTGGAAAAAAACATAGTTAGAAAAGAGCTTCATAGTAAACACTTTTAAATTTTTTGTTTATTTATTTGAAAGGAGGGGAGAGAATCTCCCCATCCATTGTTCATTCCCCCGGTGCCTGCAACATCTGGGACTGGATGAGACTGAAACCAAGAACCTGGAACTCTATCCAGGTCTTCCATGTGGGTGGCAGGGGACCAACTACTTGACCCTCCATCAGTTGCCTTCCAGGGTGTGTGTTAGCAGGAAGCTGGAGTCAGGAGCAAAGCCAGGGCTTGAACCCAGGCATTCTGAAATGGGATATGGGCATCTTTAGCAGTATCTTAACTGCCTGCCCCTAGGATGTATTCTTAAAGTCTAGGTATGACTTTGACTAAGATCAGAACTTTATAATAATAAAATATAACCCTTGTAGAATAAGTCACATGGAAATAAATTGATATCTGATGCTCGTGGGCTGCTGGGAGGAACCCATGTGGACAGGAAGAATTTGGTGAGGAAGGTCTCAAACCATGACTCCTGTGTTTCCCCTTCCTTCTGCTTCCAGTCAGTGGGATGCTTCCCTGGGTAGAGATCTTAGCTCATATACGTGGGGTGCTCCAAGCACCCCAGCATTCATATTCTCATTATTTGGGGATAAGAGACAAACAGGATCCCTCAGCACTTTCAATGGCCAATTTCTTTCCTCCATCAAATCAAATCCAGTCTTGGCTTTAATATGGACATCCACTACTCAATCACAATTCTTTACTTCCTGTCTAGAAAGGGTGTGGACTAGATGCACGCCTACTTTAGCATGAATGGGAAGGAACGGAAGCACCCTCTTCCAGGACAATGCTTGTATTTGCTTTATTAAGATGCAGCTGAACTGTCAGAAAGAACAGCCTAGCATCAATTATGCTGAAATCAAAATCATTATATTTCATGGTCATTGTCTAGCTTTTAAATGGACTTTATTAAATAACTCCAGATAAAAGCTTTGTTCATTCAATGGACTTGGTACAATTACTGATAAGTCATCCTGGCAGACCTATGATGATGTAATTCTGCTTGGAAAGAAATTCTGAGCAGGGCCCATGGTGAAGTTCTTTTGTGGTCAGTGTGGCCAAATGGTAATGGAAATAGGCTGTGTTTTAGTTGGGGGTGGGGGTGTGAAATGAATGTCTTACTGTTTAATGATGTCAAATTCTGTAGTCTCCAAAATACTGGGCCATAATCTTAAACAAGTTCAAACTTTTTGTTATTGATTGAGAAATAGTTTGGTCTCCTCCCCTGGTGCAAGTGCAGCCTGTTTCTATGCTACTTTGTTTAAACAAGATGGAATATGAGTGACTACATTGTTCCCCTCCAGAATGTGAGGCCATTTCCCATTGTCTGCTATCTGACCCTATAGGTTTTTTTTTTTTCAATTCATTAGATACAATGTCAGCAGATATGCAGCAGAAAATTTAGTCATTCAGAATACCTAAGTTTAGTGCCAACTTAATATTTGAGAAAGTCTAAATGGCATGATACTTCACCAAAAAGCCAGTGCCTGGCCTGTGTCATCTTCTGCTTTCTATTGGGTTAATACCAGAAATGTCATTTGAGGATTTCAAACATCTTATGCAAAGATCACACAATGGGGGCCAGTGTTGTGATGTAGCATATGGGTGCCAGTTCTTGTCCAGGCTGTGCCACTCCCAATCCAGCTCCCTGTTAATGCATCTGGGAAAGCAGCAAAGATGGCCCAAATTCTTGGGACCCTGCACCCATGTGGGAGAACCAGAAGAAGATCCTGGCTCCTGCCTTCAGACTGGCCCAGTTCCGGCCATTGCAGCCATTTAAGAATGAACTAGGAGCTGGAAGATTCTGTTGTTTGTTTTATGTTTTGTTTGTTTGTTTGTTTTTTAATTTGACAAGTAGAGTTACAGTCAGTGAGGAGGAGAGACAGAAAGATCCTCCATCTGCTGATTCACTCCCCAAATGGCCACAACGGCCATTGCTGTGCTGATCCGAAGCCAGGAGCCATTTTCTACTGCTTTCCCAGGCATATTATCAGGGAACTGGATCAGAGGTGGAGCAGCCAGTGCCCATATGGGATGCTGGGGCTGCAGACCGAGGCCTCCTGTGGCACAGTGCCGTGTCCCGTATATTATTTATTTGAGAGGCAAAGAGAGAGAGACAGAAAGAGAGAGAGACACATATACACACACACAGCTCCCACCCTCTAGTTCAATCCCCAAATGCCTGCAACAGCTGGGACTGGGCCAGGCAAAGCCAGGAGCCAGACACTCGATGGAGGTTTCCCAGGTGGGTAGCAAGGACTCAATGACTTGAACTATCACTGCAGGCTCCCTGGTTCTGCATTGGCAGGAAGTGGTTGATTCTCTTGACTAAACTCGTGCCCCTCCAAGAACTTTTTGAAGACTCACTGTACAGTGTCCTAAATGTTTAAAGTCTTAGTTTTAATTCTTAATTTAAATTTCTTAGCTTAGAGTCTTAAGTCTTTTTGAAGAAAAAACAGGAGCATCAATCCCTTCAAAGAGGCTTTCCTTGGAAACTCAATCAAATCAGCTCGCCTCCCCTCACTCCCTGGCCCGTTTTTCTTACTAAAGGACTCTTCCTTTACCTCGTTTGATAACAATTTGTAATCATTACCTCATAATTGTTTCCTTGTTCATGTTTGTCTCCTCTACTGGACAACAAGTTCCATGAAGACAGATGGTGTCTCTTGCAATATGTTATCCTCAGCTGATCCTGGCATCCAATCAATGCTTCATTATAGCTTGTTGCTGTCAAATTATAGTAATGGTGGTATGGAGGTCTTATCACATAATAGTGTGAACTTCTAGAAATGTTGGAGTAGTAAATTAGTGACAATTTGCGTAATAATATATTTAGCTTTTTTAAAAGGTTTACAATTTTGGTTTTTGTAAATCTCAGGCTTTTTACAATAAATAATAATTAATATAAATAATAGATCTCAGAATTGAAGGCATCGTTAGAATTTTAGCTTAGTAAAATAATTAAATACCATAGATGATGCAAATAATATCATCTGGCATAATACTTTTATCAAAACTATACAGAACGAGGTGACAGAGCGTGGCTGCGTACTTCAAGTTTGTTCTCAGGATTGACAGTTGCAGGGATTGATGTCTGTATTTTCTTTCTTTCTTTTTTTTTTTTTTTTTTTTTTGACAGGCAGAGTGGACAGTGAGAGAGAGAGACAGAGAGAAAGGTCTTCCTTTGCCGTCGGTTCACCCTCCAATGGCCGCCACGGCCGGCGCGCTGCGGCCGGCGCACCGCGCTGATCCGATGGCAGGAGCCAGGTGCTTTTCCTGGTCTCCCATGGGGTGCAGGGCCCAAGCACCTGGGCCATCCTCCACTGCACTCCCTGGCCACAGCAGAGAGCTGGCCTGGAAGAGGGGCAACCGGGATAGAATCTGGCGCCCCAACCGGGACTAGAACCCGGTGTGCCGGCGCCGCTAGGCGGAGGATTAGCCTAGTGAGCCGTGGTGCCGGCCGATGTCTGTATTTTCTTTGGCAAATTCTGTACATCTTTTTGGGGAGGGTGTGACTGGGAGTAGAGGCATATGGGAGATATGTTGAATATCAAGAAAATAGCTACTATGAAATGGGGAATAAGAATTCAGGCCCAGAAGCCTTCCTCTCCTCCTGACTATGGGCAAAGCCTCACAACCTCCCTTTTCTTCTTCTGTCTCCAGCCTTTTCCCTCTTACTCCTTTCCTTCCCGGAATGATTCCATCTCCAGCGTCTCCTCTATGGTGATTTCTCTTTCCTGTCTCTAGTGCCTCTCAGACTTCTGAAAATTACTTGTCAGATACAAACTGTCTTTCAATTTGGGTTTGTCCGATGTTTTCTGATGAAAGGACTGAAGCTATAAATTTGAGCGAAGGGAGCGGGCATTTGGCACGGTGGTTAAGCCATTTCTCTGCAGGGCGCCTGGGCCAGAGTCCCGGCTCTGTTCCTCACTCCAGCTTGCTTCTTGCTGAGTGCACCCTGGGAGGCAGTGGTGAGGGCTCCCGTACACGAGTCCTTGCCGCCTCCGTGGGAAACCTGGATTGAGGCCCTTGTCACCTGTGTGGGAGACCTAGAGTGGGTCCCTCCCACCCATGTAGGAGACCTGGATTGAGTTTTCATCTCTTGGGTATTTGGGAAATGAACCAGTGGATGGGAAGTCCGTGTATGTTTGTGTATGTGTGTGTGTGTGTGTGGGGGGGGGTGCCTCTTAAACAATTTTTTTCATTATTTAGAGAATACTTTATTATTAAAACAATTTTTAAAAATAAATTCTAGGCCAGCGCCGCGGCTCACTAGGCTAATACTTCGCCTTGCGGCGCCGGCACACCGGGTTCTAGTCCCCAGATTCTGTCCCGGTTGCCCCTCTTTCAGACCAGCTCTCTGCTGTGGCCAGGAAGTGCAGTGGAGGATGGCCCAAGTGCTTGGGCCCTGCACCCCAAGGGAGACCAGGAGAAGTACCTGGCTCCTGCCATCGGATCAGCACGGTGTGCCGGCCGCGGCAGCCATTGGAGGGTGAACCAACAGCAAAAGGAAGACCTTTCTCTCTGTCTCTCTCTCTCACTGTCTACTCTGCCTGTCAAAAAATAAAAAAAAAAATAAAAACTAAAAAAATTATTTAAAAATAAATTATAGAGACTCTCACAGGAAAAATGTTGTTCTTGTCTTGTCATCCCAGAGCACATGATATCACATGGTTAAGGTCTCTACTGTAAAGTTTTCTTTCTACGTTCTGTTAACTGTGGTTTCTTTTTAACTTAAGACTTTAAGCGTTGTCTTATTTAGTTTCCAAAGTTATGGGACTTACAGAAGTTTTGAGTTTTACTGTATGATGGCAGAACACGTAGTTCATATCCTACTGATGTTTGGGGATTTATTGAAATTTCTTTGTGACCTGATTCATGATCTATTTTTGTCAGTGTCTTACGTGCGCTTGAAAAGAACCTGTTTTTCTCCATGGCTGAATTTCCACATCTATGAAACAGGAAGAAAGAACCAAAAATATCCAAGTGCTTTGATTTTTTTTTTTGAGGGCTGCAAAACCAAAGACAAAATGAGACAGAAAAATAGTACCTTTGTTCTTTTTGACTCTTTCTTTTGCAAACTCACAATGAGTATATCTTGACACAAGTAAACATACCAGGGGACAGAGAAAAAGGAACATATCTGTACTTCCTGAAATGGATTTGTTACCACTGGGAACAGGTGCTTAATCCTCTTAAGGCACAATTCCAGCCTACACAGAGGAACTGGCAAGCGTGGAGGCGTGACCACCTGTGGTGGTGATCCTCCTCTGTGCTGGGTTCTTCAGAGAACCTCTGGTCTTAGATCTTTATAGAAGCCAAGCTGGACTTTTTTTTTTAAGATTTTAATTTATTTTACTTGAAAGAGTTACAGAGAAGTAGAGAGAGAGAGAGAGAGAGAGAGAGAGAGAGAGAGAGGTGTCTTCCATCTGCTGGTTTACTCCCCAAATGGCCAAAATGGCCAGTGCTGAGCTGATCCGAAGCCAGGAGCCAGGAGCTTCTTCTGGGTCTCCCACACAGGTGCAGGGGCCTAAGGGCTTGGGTCATCTTCCACTGCTTTCCCAGGCCATAGCAGAGAGCTGGATCAGAAATGGAGCAGCCAGGACTTGAACCAGTACCCATATAGGATACTGGCACTGCAGGTGGCAACTTTACCCACTACGTCACAGCGCTGGCCCCGGACTTTTTTTTTTTTTTTTTTTAAGATTTATTTTATTTATTTGAAAGGCAGAGTACAGAGTTACAGAGAGAGAGACAGACAGAGAGAGAATCTTTTGTTGGTTCACTCCCTAAATGGCTGCAATGGCTGGGACTGGGCCAGGCTGAAGCCAGGAGCTACACACATGTGTGCAGGGGACCGAGCACTTAGACCATCCTCCGCTGCTTTCCCAGGTGTGTTAGCAGGGAGTTGAACCGGAAGTAGAGCAGCTGGTACTCGAATTGGTGCCCATATGGGATGCTAGTGCTGTAGACAGCAGCTTAACCCACTGCAGCACAGCACCAGCCCCCAAACCACACTTTGATATACCGCTCCAATATACTGTGTGTTTATATATGATATACTGTGTGTATATCATATGTATATACCAGCCCCCAAACCATACTTTGATATACTGCTCCAAAGTATCACTGTGTGTTTAGGTGGGGTGGTGGCCACTTCTTCCACTGGTTAATGACAGGTAGCTAGACAGTCTGAGAGTCACCCTGGTCACTTAGTAGGCAGTATGGACACATCTAACTTTGCCACAGGAAGAGGAATTTAATGGTGGTGGTCTTTGTCTATGGATAAGTCAGAACCTTAAAGGCCAGCCACTCAGGTTATTTACCATAAGGATGCCTGCCGATAAGCTCACTTTTTGTGTGCTGTTCTTGCCCTCTTTGCTTCACTTCTGTGACCCTCAAGGGTCTTGCTCTTGGTTCTCCACCTGTTCCTGGACGTCATAATCAAGGCTCACCCTTGAGTTCCCAGATCTAAAGTCTTTCCAGATAGGGTAAGTGCTCAAGATGTGTATTCAACGGGTGTTAACTGTGCTATTTGTTTCAACTTTTCTGTTTAAAGATTGTCAAAGCTTTAAAGTTGGAAAAAAATATATTTTGTTTTCCTTGCCAAAAAGTAAGTAATCCTCCGCTATTGGCAGTGTTGCCTGAGGGCTACACTTCACCTGGATGAAGACAGAGAATGCTGCTGCTACTTGTCCAAGCAGGGAAAAGGAAAGAACACCAATTTTAGAGTGCATTTGTCCTTTTTTTGTTACTATAACAAAATACCTAAAGAAAAAAGGTTTATTTAGCTCACAGTTCTGGAGATTCAAAGGCATGACATTGGCATCAGTATCAGCACAGGTCTGGTGATGCTTCATGGTAGATGACATCACATGGGCAAGGGCGTGTGTGGGAGAAAGAAATCACATTTCAAAAACAGGAAGTTAAAGAGTTGGGTGGTTTTATAACAAACTTCTCTTTAAAGAACAAATAGGATCCTCAAACTATCATCATCCTTTGACAGCAAGGCCCCCCAATCACCCAAAGACCTCCCACTAGCCTCATCTTTTTTGTTTTTTAAAGATTTATTTATTTGAAAGTCAGAGTTACACAGAAAGAGAAGGAGAGGCAGATAGAGAGAGAGGTCTTCCATCTGCTGGTTCACTCCCCAATTGGCTGCAACAGCCAGAGCTGCGTGGGTCTGAAGCCAGGAGCCAGGAACTTCCTCCGGACCTCCCACATGGGTGCAGGGGCCCAAGGACTTGGGTCATCTTCTACTGCTTTCCCAGGCCACAGCAGAGAGCTGGATCAGAAGTGGAGCAGCCAGGACTTGAACTGGCACCCATATGGGATGCCAGCACTGCAGTAGCCTCTTCTTAAAGGCCCCAGCAGCTCTCACATCACCATACTGTGGTCCAAGCCTACAATATGTGAAACCCCAGGGGGAACCAACTGTATCCAAACCAAACCGTAGAGCAAAAGAGGAAGTGGACAAGAGTACAGAGTACCTGAAACTCGACTATCAGGAGTGGGAAGTGGCAACAGGACTATTTACCAATAATATTTTGGCTGTCACCAGAACAACAGAATCTTTATGGGACTGTGTTATATACTGGAAAGAGCATGAAATCAGAATCTTGATTAGAATTCAGGTTTTGCTTTGTATTAACTCAGACTTTGGCTAAGACAATTGGCCATTCTGATTCCACAGTCTCTACACATGTAAAATAATAACAATAATATTAGGCGCATATATAAAAACACTTTACTGGTATAGTAAAATTATATACTAGCATAGTAACGCTGTAAACTGGACATAATTATCAGGTTTTCAGAAGGAAGGTTCAGAATTCCCCTCCACTGATTTTCTTATAAGAATATATTCATCTTCCTTCAGAGGTGCTGGTTGTGAATTCCTTTGGAGAAATTATATTTGAAAGATTTTTTTTCTGTTACTGCCAATCCATTTTGAGCAGGTGCATGACTTTCTGCACATACTTGCATTCTCCGGTTGATGTAAAAATGAATCAATGAATACTTTATTGACCATATGCCTTGTTTCACAAAAGAATTTGAGGAAAGACTCAATTTGCTACTCTTCCATCTCTGTATTGGGTCAGGTATTTGGTCTTGCTTCCCAAAGTAAAGATGTGGTAGACACAGTAGAATCAGCTTCATCTGATGTCCCTCCCTCTAGTTGGTGATTTCAAGACTCTATTGGTGAGTGTGGCCAGAAGTCAGTTTGGCAGTGTTGTGTAGGGGTCACCCTTTGGTGATCAGCCCTTTTAACAGCTTACCCCGTGATTCCAAATGTCCCCAATGCCCCATGACAAACCCCTTTCTCTCTGGAGTAGCCTGGAAGCCCAGGGGCACTGACTTGTAAACTCTGCAGGCAGGAATACTGTGGACGTAGAGATGATCCTGCACTCAGGTGGAAACAGCTGGTAAACAAATGAGTAAGCAAAGGTTTTGGTAAAACAGTGATGTGCTTGAAGAATCAGAATAAAATGGATTGAGTATGGCTAAAAGCTAATTGCAGACCTCTTGCTTCTGTACATATTAGCTTTGTTTGGTAACGGCTAAGGGTGGATCTTGTGAAACTATGTGGGCCCAAATTCCCAGGAACTAGGTTGGCCAAAATGTGTCCTTCACTGTTATTTTACAACCATATCTTGGATCTGTTATTGGGTTTGTTGTTGTTAACTGTTACCTTACAACCATATTCTGGTTTTCCTCTTTATTGTTCACTGCATACCAGGGGTCCGGTTGAAATTGTGAGCCCTAGTGGACAGAATACTATAAAAAGCTATGTAACCCACTGTTGGGGGCTGCCCTCTGGTAAGGAGTGTGGGTTCCTATGGGTGGACGGTCCTGCTCGGTTACCTGCCTTTCATTTGCTTCTCATTTTCAATAAAATTCATGTGTGACCGTCACTAGTTTTTGTAACATTTTGTTTTAGCTTATGAGTGGATGTAACATGCTCTAGATAAAAATAAACAGGTAAACGGAATGGGAGCGCAAGAGAGGAACACAGGTGCACTGCCATTTTAAATAACAGTGGTCAGAAAAGGCTTTGCTCTAGGGTAACTTTTGAACTGCCTGTCTAGTATATCAGTTGTGTGCAGGGCGTGGTGGAGTTACTCTATCAAAAAGCAACAATATCTTTACTCCTTCGCTTAGGTAGCCCTCCAAGTAATACCACAATTTTTCACCTTCAGGCGGTTTTATTGTTTTCCCACAGCAAACATGGCGGACAAAGCGTCAACCTGACCCCTGGACCGCCTATAAAAATGGCGACAGTACTTCCACTTCCTGTGTTTGCCCTCAACAAAGATGGCGACGTCACTTCCTGTTTCGGGCTTCCGCCTTCAACAAAGATGGTGCTTATGGTAGAGGTTCCCTGACAGTCTGGATTCCGGTTGTAGTTTTTTTTTTTTTTAGAAACGTGGTTGCAGACGTAAGTAAGAGGAATCCATCTTTTCTCGAAAGCCCCGCGCTGTGGCGTTCTGACCCGAGCCCTGTGTGGCCCTCTCGCCCCCCGCTAGCTTGGTTACCGGGCTTCAGAACCGGGCCAGGGTTGGGGTAGGGGCGGCGGTGCTGGGGGTCCGCTGTCCCCTCAGGGGGCTCTGACGAGAGTTCCCAGCACTCCCTGTTTGGCGGGTGAAGTTGCTTTGAAAATCTCTGGCGGTTCTTCCTGTTTGTAATCCGTCAAGGGATTCAGCCGCCAAGGCAGGGAATTAAAGCGAAGTTCCGAAGGGATGTTCTCAGCCAAACGTGGACACCCCCTCCTCCACCTGCCACGGCCCAGCCCTCGCAGAGGGCGGCGAGGGGAGCCGGGTGTCGCGCGTCTGAATCCCCTCCGTGCCCCTTAACCCTCCTGTGCTTGCAGCAGTCCCACAGCTTACTGGGCGGCGGTGTGGGCTTTTTGTTTTAAGAAAAAAAAAAAAAAAAGAAAGAAACCATTAAATGCCCCATGCCGATGTCCCATACCCACCGCAGAGCTGTGACAGTGGTCCTGAATTCTTAGAAGGATTACGCTCTGCGTGTATGTAGTGTGGTCGTGTGGTCGACTGCGCACAAACAGTTTAGAAGTACTTTTCTTGAAGGTGGTGATGGTGTGGAGGGTTTTTCTCTTGGAAAAAATCCTTCAATGCATTCTGGCCCCCCACTGCCATTGCTGAGGTCTGTTAGTTTCTCTAGCAGTGGTGGCTGGTATCTCCGATGAAGTCCATGTGGAAATAAAACCATGTTTCTACTCCAGGGCGTTAAAACGGAATGTTCCTCTATAATCCTCAGATAAAAATTGCTTCTTAAGCAAAGTGTCAGACCCACTGCTGTCCACATCCTTATTGAACAAGGAATTGAACTTTGACCACACTGTGTGAAAAGCAAAATAAATAAATAAATAAATACATAAAATAAAATAAAAATTCATTTTTAGTGTCATTTGGAAACTTGGAAATGAACTTAGCTGGGCTTACCAATCGTGTGTGAAATACCATAGCCTGGCCCCGTGCTAGGGCCCGCGATGTATCTGGTGCATTGACATTATCTTGAGGGGCGCTTAGGCATTTCTGTGATTTGAGCCAGGATTTTGTGTCTTCTCAGGGAGCAATGGAGGCCAGAGACAAACAGGTGCTCCGCTCACATCGCCTGGAGCTGGGTGCAGAGGTTCTGGTGGAGGGACTGGTTCTTCAGTACCTGTACCAGGAAGGCATCTTGACAGAAAACCACGTTCAAGAAATCCAGGCTCAGGCCACGGGCCTGCGGAAGACAATGCTGCTGCTGGATATCCTGCCGTCCAGGGGTCCCAAAGCTTTTGATGCATTCCTGGATTCCCTGAAGGAGTTCCCCTGGGTGAGAGAGAAGCTGCAGAAGGCAAGGGAAGAAGCTGCAACAGAGCTGCCTGCAGGTAGGCCTCCACAGGTCTCTTCTCGCCAGCTCCTGAAAGGTTGGAACTGTGCCCTCTAGACTGAAGTTGGAGTTTTAGGCTGGGCAGAGGTCGATGATGCGTGCAAGGGGTGGGGGATGGCAGTCAGGAGTTTGGACTGAAGGGACACGGATGGGACAGGATGTTGGGGGGACAGGATGAGGAGGTCCAGGGAAGGAAGGAAGAAGGAACCATGCCTGAGAGGTTGAGGAGGGCACTCAGAGAGTACGCTGAGAAACGCTTCCAGGGAGACTTGGCAAGCCACTCAGGAGGCATGTTCTCATCAGAGAGCCAGGTCACAGCCCAGCCCTTGGCATCGAGAGCCATTTGGAAAGTGCAGATGGGAAAGCGGGCTTTGGCCTACTGATAACTGGTTTGTTGGGCGCCAGAGCTGGCAGCTGGGAAAGGTCACAGTGGTGGAGGCGGTGCGGTCTCTAGGAAGGCAAGCTCCGCACCTGTCCCCCCTCGCCCTGCAAGGCCCAAGGCGCGATTGTGAAGATGCGCTTAGTTGGTTTCTAAAGGCTGTCAATTTAAAGTGTTCTTTTAAGTTTGACTTTGTTGAGGCACCTGAAGGATTTCCTTTTGTAGGGATGGTCATCTAGGGGAGGGTTTCGTTTTGATTTTAAGGAGAATTGGAAGCTGTGGAAAAAAAGAAGCCATTCTGGTGCTATTAGCCTATCTTATAGCAGGTAGAAGATGTTATACGAAGCACTTGTTCCCTCCTAACATTTCCAGGGTTTATACTTTTTCCGAGACTGAGGGGCAGAGGACTGAAGTGGCAAAAAAAATTTTAAAATATTTTTTTCTAAGTCCCCAGACTTTGTTGTTGCTGTTTTAAAAATGCCAGAACAACTAGTTAAAAAATTCTAGTAATAAAAGACCATTTATTTTTTTTTTCTCCATGGACCCTGTATTTTAAATGATTTTTCAGACCACATGTATGAAGTACTCCTAATGAATTCCATTTTTGTTAATGATGTGTGTCTGAGTATCTGACATGTGATGACCAGTTAAGAAAACCTGATGAAATCACAAAATATTTTCATCCTTAGCTTGGATAAATTCCAGGTAAATTTATGCTTAGACTTTTTTGAAATTGAAAATAGCTCACCTTGGAGGACAACTGGAACTCTCAGCCTGGACTGTCATTAAGCGCTCTACATGGCTGAACAAAACCAAGCCAACAAATCTAAGACATTTTTACTACTTTATTGAAAAAAATAAAACAGAATTGGGGAGAAACTAAAACATTTTTCAATCCTAGCCAGTAAGATGCTTGCGCCCCACATCACAGTTCTTGGGCTCAATTTCTGGCTTTGGCTGCTGATTCCAGCTTCTTTCTAAAGCACGCCCTGGGAGACAGCAGTGATGGCCCAAGTAATTGGGTTCCAGCCTCCCATGTGGGAGACTGGGATTGAGGTCCTGGCTTTTGCAGGCATTTAGGGAGTATGAACTAGCAGATGGGAGCTTTAGCTTTCCGTCTTTATGCTTCTTAAATTTTATAAAAACAAATTATTGGTGTTTTCCTGGTATTTGTCTTAGAGGTTCCCTGGCGGCACCTAGTTGGAAATAAGAAGGGCGAGTTGAAAGGTTTTCACTAGCAATTTAACTTAATTGCATGGTCATTTTGAGTGATGTAAATAGTACTGCTCTATGGCATTCACAGAGGTGTGACCCCATTTCCATTTCCTTGGATTCCTTCGGAGAGTAAGGTTACCAAATGGTGAAAGTTACAAAGAAGCTAAGGGAAAAATAGGTTTTTAAAAAGCAAACAGGATGAGACAGTATGCATAGGAAGAAATTGACTGTATCTGTGTAGAAGTTTAGAAAAATAAGGTTTTCCAGATTTTTAAAATTCTGTCGAATGAAAGATAAGGTTAATCAATAATTCTTAAGTGTTTTAGTTCTTATTAACACAGCTACAGAAAAAAATATTCTGAAGCGGTTTGATTTACATGTCTGTATACCTTCTGCAATGATTATTACATAAACTCATTTTTAAAATAGTTATTTTTGCAATGACTATTTTAAATAACAAAATATGAGTAATATATGCCGGTACTGGCGCAGTGAGCACCTTTTTGCACATCACTCAGGTTTAGAAAAATAACAATTGCCTTTGAGAACCCCTGGATGCTCCTTCCCAGTCCTCTCCTTCTAATCCATGACTCACTGATAAGCTTGAATTTGGAGTTTATCATTTATTCTCTTTACTTTGTGGTTTTTCATCTCATAAAAAGCACTTAAAAAAATCCATGTTACTGAAAATCCAGTATACCATAGATCCTAGTGGTATATAGATTTATCTATCTATCTATCTATCTATCTATAATTTATGTGTATGGGAAATATGGAAGAAATAATATACACATTTAAAAAAGTTTATTTATTTATTTGAAATGCAGAGTTTCAAAAAGGTAGATTTTCCATCCTCTGGTTCATTTCTCAGATGATAGCACCTACCAGGGCTGGGCCAGACTGATGCCAGGAGCCTGGAAGCCCATCTGAGTCTCTCACATGGGTGTGAGGGCCGCAAGTCCTTGGGCCATCTTCTGTTGTTTTTCCAAGTGCATTAGCAGGGAGCTGGATTAAAAGTGGAGCAGCCAGAACTGGAACCTGCACTCAAATGGGATGCCTTTGTCTCAGCCTGCTGTACCTCAGTGCTGGCCCCAAAACATGCATATTTTAAAGGAGTTGTTAGTTAACAACCTTCTCTTTTTTAAGACCTTCAAATTTTTTTGAAGTGTTTAAAGCAGTTAATTTGATGACAGTATTCTAATTCTAAAATTAAATTAGGACTTAATTAACTGGAAACCTAGTTTTTGCTTTTTTTAATCTTGAAAGAGTATCAGAGTTGAAAAGCCTTCCAATTTTATATCCCTATAAACAAACAAACTCATAGGCCTACTTCCTGGGACCCCGAGTGCTTCTCCAATGTGGTAGTAATTGTTGTAAGCTTTAATTTAAATGTTTCTAAAGGCAACTTTGAGTTTTGAGGAACTGGTCTGTAGGAAAATGGAGTGCTTATTTGTGTATGTATGTACATAACCTCTACTACCAACAGCTTATTTTGATTGTAATTGTTAATATATTGTGTGGATTTGGTGTTCTTGTCTTGGGCGGCCTTGAAGACAAAGGGGAAGGAATGGCCTTCTCCTTAGCCATGAGGTATATTCCTCTTCAAAAATGAATGATTTTGTTTTCGTATTCTGGTCTTGCAGATTCTTGATTTTCCCCTAATTGTTTGTTGTTGTGTTTTACTTGTAAATTCTGAGCTGCTTCGGAGTCTTTGTTTGGGTAATCCTAGTCAAGTACTTTTTATTTTTGTGTAGGATGTAATTTTTTAGTAAAGAATCGAATTGTCTTTTTCTTTAGTCTTCTAAATGTCACTCACAGCAAATCCCAAAACATTAAAACAATCAACCACCCTAAAGCTTTGGATTCTCTTTGAATCTACCTAGGTAACTGGTCTCCTAATCTTTGTTAAAAGAAAAAAAAAGTCTAGATGTTAATGGATAGCTGGTTTTGTGTTTTTCTCACCTTATAAGGACTCTGCCTTTCTAAAGAGTTTTGACCATAAATGACTTAATCCACAATGGCACCGTGGCAGGAACACTTCGCAGTGTGTCCCTTTGTGGCCAAGGTCACAGAGTAGACATTAGATCAGCAAGGAATCCTCTCTGGGCTCCTGGGTCATGCTAGGTAATGAGGACAGCGCTGTTTGTGGGTAAAGGTAGCCTGCGCCTGTCTGCACTGACAGTCTCACTCTGGTGCCCCAGCTAACCTGGATCTGGGCTGCCCCAGCCTCCCCAAGTGATGGGACTTAGCTCAAGTCATGGTGGGAGAGGCTCCTGGGCCAGGGGACTCCTGTTTCCCTGTGTTGGCCCTGACTGTGTGACTGGCTGTCTGCCATGGTCCTTTGTGAACAATCTGCCTGATAATCCCGCCTTGCACCCTAGACTTCCTCTAGGCTGGGGAGATTTTTTTTGGTTTTGGTGTTTCTGTCCTCCCTTAGCTAGATTTCTGCTTTGTGTATTCCTAGGCACTGGCTGGAGTGAGGAACAGATCTCTGGGAAAGCAGCTCGGTGCCTCCTGCATTGGCATCAGGTGCATCTCAACCCTTGAGCCTGCTGAAGTGGCTGTCCCTAGGCTGCCACTTGCTTCAGCATTGCCTGAGCCAGGGCTGATTCTCCCCACGACCCTGTGCCCTGAACTCCCTGGCTGCCCTCACTGGCACAGGCACAGGACTGGCTAGTTTGTTTCCCCTCAACTCGTGGCTCCAGGGCTCGGTCTGTCTCTGTGGAGCTGACCTTAAGTGACCATGTGGATCCACATCAGCCACTTTCCTGAGGTGCAGCCTGGCTCTGAGATGGGTATTTGGATGCATCTGAAGTTACTGAGCTGCAATGGCTGACTTTTAGATAGTGTAAGAGGTTTATTAGAGAGATTTCTAGCTTGGGATTCTTTTCCCAAGATCTTCCAGTCATGTTGTGTAACTAACCCTGCTGTGTTAGGAATGTTTACCCCTGATCTCAGTTTATCTGGTTTGGGTCTACCCAGGCACTTACCTATGGCTGAGTAGTGTTTACTCCGGCATCCTGTATGGCCAAGAGAAGTGGGTAAGCATCCATAGCAAGACCCCTCCTCTAGTAAGGGAGGAGTTTATAGGGAGCTGAGATTTCTTTTGTATTATTGTAGCCTAATTATCAGATATTTCCTGAGAACCAGCTACATACAAGGATTCTCCAGACAGGCTGAGACATTCATCTGTCCACTCGGGTAGTGTTTATTGAGTGTTGACTATGAGGTAGACATTAGGTGCTGGTGATGTGACAGTGAGCAGAGCCAAGCTCCTGCTCTGACTGTGTTGTAGTGGGGAGAGGGCTAAGGGTAGGGTCAGAGAGTTAGCAAATGGAGAAATAACATAGGTAGGGGTGCTGAGTGCATGAAGAAGACCTGTGTGTGGTCGGGAGGGAGGTCAGGGAAGCCGCAGAGCAGGGAGGGGACTTCTGCAACAGGTGAAATATGGAGAAAGCGTTTCAGACAGAGGGGACCCCGAGGACACACCTTGGGAGCCACAGGTGACAGAGTGGCTAGATAAGATCCCTTCCTCAACAGAGACCATCTCATTCCATGTCCACATAGGCTCAACCCCACCATCTATTGTACTTTCCAGAGTGTGAGATGTGTATGCAGCCATGACCTTGGGGGTTCTTAAGATGATTTTAGATGATATGTGGATGTGGGATGAAATAATCTTTAAGTAATACTGAATCACATGATGAGAAAGTTATTTCCGTTTCGTTTCTGTTTCATTTCTGATCAGAGTCATAAGAGATCCTCATGGTTAAAGTTTTCTGTGGGCAACAGTATTTAGTTAGCATTTAGTTGTTTTGCTGTATTGCTTTTTCTTTTCATTCTTTCTCTTTCAATTTAGTAGGTTTCTTCCATTTATGGTTTTCTGTTTATGAAGTTCTTTGTGAGATTACATTCTATTTAGGAAAAAATGAGTTGAGGCTGGTGGGTGTTGTGGCGTGATAGGATAAGGTACCACCTGCAACTCTGGCATCCCTTGTGAATGCTGGATTGAGTCCTGGATGTTCTACTTCCGATCCAGCTCCCTGCTAATGCACTTGGGACAGCAGTGGAAGATGGCCCAAGTCCTTGGGACCTTGCAGCTATATGGGAAACCCAGATGAAGCTTCTGGCTCCTGTCTTTGTCCTGGCCCAGCCTCAGCCATTGTGGCCATTTGGGGAGTGAAAAATCCCTCCCCTGCCCCCAACCCTGTAACTCTGCCTTTCAAATAAATAAAATAAATCTTAAAAAAAGAATCAACATAAAGAAAAAAACTAGGAAATAATAGTGTGAGGGACATGGCAAAGCGTAAAGATGCATTTCATATACAAAGGGACTTTAAAGATTTCATGGAAAATGGGACAAAAAGACAACTTGAATTTGCCATGAGCTTTTTGCCGCTGCCTCTTAGTTCCTCACTTGAGCCGAGTGGCAGGTATTTGGGGGAGGAGCCATTGGTGGCTGGTGCAGGTGAAGATGGCAGGCGGGCTGTAGTGCTGGTTCATGTAGCAGATAGTGCCCTGCTCAAGGGCTTTGTGGGTTTTGCTCCTTCAGTTTATGCACAGTGACAGGAAATGGTTAAATTTATTAGTAGAATTTTTAAAAATTGCAAGTTTTGTTGATTTGGAAACAGATTTACTTGCTAATGTACCTAAGTCAGCAGCAAGGAGCCGTAACCTGTTATAGTTGAATTTTGAAGCTTTGAGGGGCTCATGGATCATCTGATTTTCCTCTGGAGAAGATGGGTTGGGGTGGGGGTGGGCATTTAGCTTAAAGACTCTAGGGCCTGGGTTTGAGTCTCAGCTCAGTTTCCAATTCCAGTTTCCTGCTAATGCACACCCAGAGAGGCAACAGGTGATGGTTCACTTACTGGGTCCCTGTCACTGTGTGTGAGGTTGAGTTCCTGCCTCCTGGCTTTGGCCTGGCCCAACTGAGCTGTTTCAGGCATTTGGAGAATAAAGCAGGGGATGGGAGATCTCTCTGTGTCTGTCGGTCTATTTCTGTGTCTTTCTGCCTCAAAGAAAGAAAAGAAGGAAGGAAAAGAGGTCTAGGGAGATTAAGTCAATTTACCCATGATCACACAGCTAGTTAATGTGATTTATTGCCAGGACTGGAATCCAGGCCTCCCCACTCCTGATTTAGGATTCCCCACTGGGCTTAAAATGGAATTATGCTGTAAAGTTAATAATTGAGAAAGGCTTAAAATATTATCCTAATACATATTTTTTCATTTTAAGGGAGAAATTTTCAGAGATATTTAGAAATACACTGGGATGAGATTTTTGTAAAATATTTCATTTTGATGAATGCTAATCTTAATCACTTAAAAGGCAATTACGATAACTCAGTACTGCATCTTATTAGAAGACATTTCCCCCTTCTGCAAGGCTGACATAAAGGAAGAACAGAAGACTTTTTTCGAGTATTTATGGGACTGATGAAATGATGCATCTGTTGGCAGCTAACTGCAGCTCTTTCTAGGAATAGCAAACCATGTGACAGGCCTTGCCCTAGCAGGGATGCCTCCATTTCACTCTTGTAAAAGGATTCGTAAGTTCTTTTGGCCTAGAAATCTTGACTTTGACTTTGGTTTTCCCTTCTTCTGTGGATGTGTGGACCATTTGGCTTATATTAGTCACCCTGTTGACCATCAGGGTTGATTTAGCTTAGTGTTTTCTCAATCCTGGCTCTGCATTGAAATCCAATGGGGTACTTAAAAAACAAAACAAAACAAAAAGACAAAAAACGAAAAATGGAGCAAACTATTGATGCCCAGGCTCTATCCTGGGCTACTCTGTTATGAAGTATCTGGAGATGGGGTCTGGGTCTGGGTCTGGACAAAGGGCTTGAAGACATACTTGCCCATGTGTGTGCCTGCAAAACAAAGACATGTGCAGGCACATGCACAGGTCCCTCACTAGGTTATTTTAAGGTGCAGCCAGGATTGAAAACTCTAAGATATAACCAGCTATTTAGATAGCTGGCTGCTTTTCTTACTCTCCGCACACCAACCTCCCAAAGTTGTATACTTGTTTGAAGAATTGTCCCCATGTTTTCAGGTAGAGGGAGGAGGGGTGGTGGAAATGAAAGCACAGAAGGATATTAGTTTGTAAATATTTTTATTCCTTGTATTTCTTGAACATTGTTGCTCAAGAATGTTCCAGAATCTCAGACCCTGTATAGGTGTGACTACCAACATTAAGATCCATTTGAGCAAAATGGGGGATATATAGGCTAGATATACATAAGAACAAAATTTTAGGGTTTAGAATTAGGTGGTGAATTCCTATTCTATTGTTTGGAATTAAACCAGCAGCCCTTCTCCATCCGGCTACTTTGTGCTCTGTAGATCAAGTCGTATTGAAATGGAGGCAGAACCTGTCAGTGAGGATTGAGCTAGATGGGGCTGTCAGATACACAGTGAGCTGATGGTGACTTGAGGATGGAAGACAGGAGGAGAGAGATGAATGGGTCCAGGGAAGAGTGGAACTGTCCTACCCTGACCTTCTGTGGGGGTGTCAGACTGTTGGCCTGTGGTTTTCATTTGTAATTAAAATTTCAGTCTCTTCTGTGCCTCACAAAGAGCCTCAGAAGAACATCAGTGAAGTACTAATCCTGCTATTAATCAGGGACTAACTGTGTGCCAGGCAGTGTTCTGTGCCTATCACTTGAAGAGGCAGGAGGTATCATGGTGTTGTAGTGTGGCACAGAGAGGTTAAATAGCTTGCACAGGTCATACAAAGTAGCACAGCCATATTTGGAATCCAGGCACTTTGGCTCCAGAGCCTGCTAATGCACATCCTGTAAAAGCTATGTTCTCAGAATTCACTTTCTCTCCTCCATAACTCTGATAACGCGTGGCTTCTCTGGTGTCCATCGTTATTGTTTCCTCTTGGTCCTTCCCTCACTTCCCCAGCGTCTTCCCCCTACAAACCGATGGGATTTTCTGCTCTTCTATGCCTGTTGACCTAAGGCTCATTCCTTTTCCCCCCTCCTGTGGTGATGGTAGGGATTAAGGTAAGGTTGTATGGGGGTCAAGGATCAGAGCCCCTGGATGTCTCCCAACCTGACTCGCTACCTAGAGAGTATAAAGAGGACTCCATCCTCTTGGCTTTTCGTGAGTGTATTGGCTCCTGATGCTGGACTCAAGTCCCACTTTTGCAGCTCGTAAATCATGCTGCCTAAAGCCATCAGTTCCAATAACCAGCTTTTCTGGTATTGTGGCTTTATAGTTTCACCAAATGCTTAGCAAGGTAGCTTTCTCTTTTTATGGGTGTAGTTCAAACTTGTAGGTTGCCGTTGTAGCTAGCTGCAGGAATGCTTGCTTTACTTAATTTGAATAGGCAGCTGTGTTTATACGTGTCTCTCTGTTTGAGCAGCCAGGAGTAGATGTGTATGATTCTTTTCTGCAGGACATTTTTCCCCAGATTTTTTTTTTTTAAAGAGTATATTGTGCTTTCCCAAACAGTGCATTTTAATTGAAAAGGAGAAGACGTTTAGGGCAGGTTTTAGTCCTAGGCTTTATTTTGTTAACGTCTTAAAAGAAACCTAAACTCCTTGGAAGAAGTGCCAAGTTGACAATTCCTGGAAATGTCCATGTTGTTTATGCTTAGCACCAGAGAAGAGAGGGTGGCAACGCTGTTACCAAAATAACACTGCTGAGACATACTAAGTGGCTCTGAGGACACAGGAATAAACAGACTGTTTCTCCTGGGTCCTTACTCATCAATCAACATGGAATGCTTCTGTGATCTAAGGTGTGGGCTTTTCCCCACCCACCAAGCGAGCCAAGCTGCCTAGACGCCAGCAGGTATCCTGTAACCAGGTTAGTTCTGTCATCCTCTACCTGGAAGGAACCTCAGAGTCTGCGGGTGGAGGGCTCAGTCCCGTGTCACTGCCCCTCATTCAGATGCCAGTTGCAAGTCCAGATTGTGCTGGCTTTAGGTTGGGGTTCCTATGACCTCTTCCTTGGGTTCAACTAATTTGCTACATGGAACTCAGAGAAGCAACTCACATTTATTAGTTTCTTGATAAATTAGTTTTTTGAAAAAGGATGTTACTACACGTGGATATATGCATAGAGTAATGAGGTATGGGAGAAGGCACCAGGCTTCAGGCACCTCTGTGCATTGAGCTATCTGGAAGTCCTTTGGGGTGTTTATGGAGACTTCACCACACAAGCATGGTTGATTGAATTATCAGCTAATTTAACCTTTAGGCTCTCTCCCTAGGGTTTGGGGATGGGGGAGGAGCCTAGGGCTGAAAGTCCCAACCACCTAATCAGACCTTGGTCTAAGTGCCCAGCCTGCATCCTGAAGCCAACCTTCAATCAACTCATTAGCATAGAGACAGACACTCATCACTTGGAAGAGTCCAGAAATTTTAGTTGTATGTTGGGAAATGAAGATGAATATCTAGTGTTTATTTCATAATATCACAGTGACAAATGACAGGCTTATGGTTTTCATAACCAAAATATAAAACTTTCAAAGGTTCTCTCAGTTCTGACATTTTTTAATAAGGCATATGAGTGCTACATGGTAATGATGATGTTACGGAAAATTACAGAGCAAATAGAGAACACATCTGCTGGGACTTAACTTGCCGCTAGAACTTACAGAAGGTTGGAGCTAGAAGGGATCTTAGAGATCCCTACTTTGCAGATGAAGAAACAAAGGATATAACCAACTCTAATAGCATGTATGTGGGCTCTTTGGGTTAAGCAGTAGAACTCTGTGCTAATATAAACAAAAATGGGTATTTCTCTGAGTACACTGAGGATCACAACTTTGAAGGAATGACTAAAATTCCAAGAGTCAATAAAGGCAGGAATGAGGCAACACGAGGAGATCTTAGGCCACTGGATGACTGTCTCCAGTCAAGTCCCTCCACTGTGCTTTTCCTCTCAACTGTTGGCTATGCTTGGACCATGAGTGTTTTCCATGACCTGGAGTGGGAAAAGCAATTCCAAAAGGAAGACATCAAAGTGAGTCAACCAAGATATGTTTGCTGTATCAGCTGCATTGTTCTGGATTGAACAGGTCTCACATCTACATGCTTACAAAGAAATGTAAGCCTTTAAGGTAGGAGAACATTCTACATCTTAATATTCATACTAACAAGGCCTGGGTTGAAAGCAAAAGGGGATAGAGAAAGCACAGGACAGTAGTTTTTGGAGCAAACTAGGTCTCTCCAAACCTTTTGAAAAATCAGAATATGTAATGTCGGGGGAGGGGGGAGGAATGGTTGAGACTGTTGATGTAGAGAGGAGATTAGAAAAAGAATTTGGATTGATTACTTGTCTCAGGGCTTTAAGATTTATAAACGCACATTGTCTTAATGTTAGCCCTTTAGGTAGATACTATTATTTGCATTTTACAAGTGAGGAGACTAAGAAGTTAGATAAATTGCCCAGGTACACACAACTTGGTAGTAACAGAGCTGAGATTTGAACGCTGACGGTGTGGCCCACAGTCTGTGCTTCTAATCCCAAGCTGTCCCCTGTACTAGGTCTTAGTTCTTACTGGACTCCGGTATCTGACCCAGGCTAGCTAAAGCTGCTTTATTTTCTGATCTTCTCTTGCCTTTCTTGCTCTGTCACATGCAGCCAACATCTTCATTGTATGTGTGTCAGTCTTGTTTTTAATAGTTTACCACATGGGGTATTAAAAAAAACTGAAGATGATAAAAGATGTTTTCTAAGAAATGTGATTTGATAAAATAATAATTATGGATGAGATTGATGTGGACATTTTCTTCATTTAGTCTTTTTTTTTTTTTTTTTTTTTTTTTGACAGGCAGAGTGGACAGTGAGAGAGAGAGACAGAGAGAAAGGTCTTCCTTTTGCCGTTGGTTCACCCTCCAATGGCCGCCGCGACCGGCGCGCTGCGGCCGGCGCACCGCGCTGATCCGATGGCAGGAGCCAGGAGCCAGGTACTTATCCTGGTCTCCCATGGGGTGCAGGGCCCAAGCACTTGGGCCATCCTCCACTGCACTCCCTGGCCACAGCAGAGGGCTGGCCTGGAAGAGGGGCAACCAGGACAGAATCCGGCGCCCCGACCGGGACTAGAACCCGGTGTGCCGGCGCCGCTAGGCGGAGGATTAGCCTAGTGAGCCGCGGCGCCGGCCCTTCATTTAGTCTTTAACTTGTCTCATTCCTGTCAGTTTTTATTTTTCATCAGTCATGCGATGGTGTTTTGGGCAAAAGTTCCTTTTGAGTCCTTTCATGTTTGAGCCATTTTATTCCTTCGTGTGTCAGTCAAGATCCACTGAGGACTCAAGGAAACACACACTCACAAGAATTTGAACAGGGAAAATTTAATATAAAGAATGTCTGCTTAGTGAAAAGTTAACCATGATTAACTACTGAAGAGATAAAAGTGGTCTCAAAGAGGCATCCAGAACTCCATCTGGTCTCCCAAGCGGGTGGCAGGGAACCAAGCTCTTGGGCTGTTTGCTGCCTTCCGGGAGACATTAGTAGGAAGCTGGATCAGAAGCAGAGGAGTCAGGACATAAGCTGGCACTCCAGTATGAGATGCAGGCATCCCAAGCAGCAGCTTAACCTGCTGTGCCACGATGCTTGTTGCTATTTGTTCATATAGTTAGCCAACATTTATCAAATATCTGCCATTGCAGGCTACTCTGCCAAGACTCTCACATTATGTTTGCTACCTGTTTGTTGTGTTTCTTTCTTTGTCTCTACAACTAGTTTGTTGTCTTCTCTAAGGCAGAAACTATTTTTGTATCTCTGTACCTGCAAAAAATATGCATCATAATGTTAGATAAATAGTTGTCTTTATATGTTTATGGAATGAATGAAAATATGACTATAAAGACGAATGTAAAGACTGAGTCACACCTTCAAAGAGTATAAGTTATCAGGAAAAAAAAGTTAAAATCAATGACAGGTAGAAGCAAACAAATAAAGCAGAACATTGTAGGGGCCCACATTGTGATGTAGTAGGTAAAAAGCCTCTGCCTCCAATGATGGCATCCCATGTGGGCGCTGGTTCATGTCCTGGCTGCTCCAGTTCCAGTCCAGCTCCCTGCTAATGGCCTGGGAAAAGCAGCAGAGGATAGCCCAAGTGTATAGGCCCCTGTTTACCCATATGGAAGACCTGGAAGAAGCTCCTGGCTCTTGGCTCCTGGCTCCTGGCTTTGGCCTGACCAAGCCCTGGCAGTCAGGGCCATCTGGGGAGTGAACCAGTAGATGGAAGATCTCTCTGTCTTTCCTTCTCTCTCTCTTTGTAACTCTGCCTTTCAAATAAATAAACAAATTTTTTAAAAAACAACAACATTGTAACAGAAACCTAGTGGCTTAAAATAACAATAGCTGATTTTACTCATTAATGTGCAATTTGGGCAGAGCTTGGAAGGGACAGCTGAGGAGATTTAACTCGGTTGGAGGATCCATTTCCAGGATGGTCACTCATGTGTCTGATAAATTGGTATTGTTTATTCCTCTCCACATGGGCCTTTCTATGGGTTACTGGGGCTTCATCACAGTATGATGGTTGGGTGTCAAGGCAGCAGGAAATGGAAGCTGCCAGTAAGACCTAGGCCTGGAGATTGGCATAGCTTTACTTGTGCTATGTTCTTTTGATTAGCCCTGAGCCCAGATCCAAAGGGAGGAGATAGGAGATATGGACTTCCTATTTTCTTGGGAAGCATGAATTCTGGGGCCCTATACCACTTATCAGATATACATATCTGTATTTCTTTTCTTTTTTTTTTAAACTTTTATTTAATGAATATAAATTTCCAAAGTACAACTTATGGATTACAATGGCTTCCCCCCCCCCATACCGTCCCTCCCACCCACAACCCTCCCCTTTCCCACTCCCTCTCCCCTTCCATTCACATCAAGATGCATTTTCGATTATCTTAATGTACAGAAGATCAGCTTAGTATACATTAAGTAAGGATTTCAACAGTTTGCTCCCACACAGAAACATAAAGTGAAAAATAATAGACGATTTTTTTTTTAAATGATGATGAAATCAGAGCAGACCTATTGTCATGTTTAATCCCAGTGAGAGTCAAGTTGGGAATTGATAATTTCTTTCTTTTTTTTTTTTTTTTTTACAGAGGGTCAGTTTAGTATGTATTAAGTAAAGATTTCAATCGTTTGCACCCCCATAGAAACACAAAGTGAAATATACTGTTTGAGTACTCGTTATAGCATTAAGCCTCAGTGTACAGCACGTTAAGGACAGAGATCCTACATGAGGAGTAAGTGCACAGTGACTCCTGTTGTTGACTTTACCAATTGACACTCCTGTCTATGGCATCAGTAATCTCCCTATGCTCCAGTCATGAGTTTCCAAGGCTATGGAAGCCTTTTGAGTTCACCGACTCTTATCTTGTTTAGACAAGGTCATAGTCAAAGTGGAGGTTCTCTCCTCCCTTCAGAGAAAGGTACCTCCTTCTTTGAAGACCTGTTCTTTCCACTGGGATCTCACTCACAGAGATCTTTTGCCAGAGTGTCTTGGCTTTCCATGCCTGAAATACTCTCATGGGCTTTTCAGCCAGATCCGAATGGCTTTAGGGCTGATTCTGAGGCCAGAGTGCTATTTAGGACATCTGCCATTCTATGAGTCTGCTGAGTATCTCACTTCCCATGTTGGATCACTCTCCCCTTTATTTATTCTATCGGTTAGTGTTAGCAGGTACTAGACTTGTTTATGTGCTCCCTTTGACTCTTAGTCCTTTCATTATGATCAATTGTGAACTGAAATTGATCACTTGGAATAGTGAGATGGTACCAGACAGGGATGTCCACTCTCACCACTGCTATTCAATATAGTTCTGGAGGTTCTAGCCAGAGCTATTAGGCAAGAAAAAGAAATTAAAGGGATACAAATTGGGAAGGAAGAACTCAAACTATCCCTCTTTGCAGATGACATGATTCTTTATTTAGGGGACCCAAAGAACTCTACTAAGAGACTATTGGAACTCATAGAAGAGTTTGGCAAAGTAGCAGGGTATAAAATCAATGCACAAAAATCAACAGCCTTTGTATACACAGACAATGCCATGGCTGAGGAAGAACTTCTAAGATCAATCCCATTCACAATAGCTACAAAAACAATCAAATACCTTGGAATAAACTTAACCAAGGACGTTCAAGATCTCTACGATGAAAATTACAAAACCTTAAAGAAAGGAATAGAAGAGGATACCAAGAAATGGAAAAATCTTCCATGCTCATGGATTGGAAGAATCAATATCATCAAAATGTCCATTCTCCCAAAAGCAATTTATAGATTCAATGCAATACCAATCAAGATACCGAAGATCTTCTTCTCAGATCTGGAAAAAATGGTGCTGAAATTCATATGGAGGCACAAGAGACCTCGAATATCTGTATTTCAAAAAGTTCGTGGAAGAGTGAATAAAAAGATAATGTGAATGTTTTACAAACTTTTAAAAAAATATTTATTTGAAAATCAGAGTTACAGAGAGAGAGGTAGAGGCAGACAGAGAGGTAGAGAGAGGTCTTCCATCTGCTAGTTCACTCCCCAGATGACTTCAATAGCCAGCACTGGGCCAGGCTGAAACCAGGAACCAGGAACTTCATCTGGGTTTCCCATGTGGGTGGCAGGGGCCCAAACACTTGGATCATTGTCCTCTACTTTTCACAGGCTCTTAGCAGGGAACTGGATCAAAAGTGGAGCAGCAGGGACTGAAACCAGTGCCCATATGGGATGCCGACATTGCAGGTGGTGGTTTTACCTGTTGTGTCACAGCGCTGGCCACTACAATTTTTTTTTGAAGATTTATTTAACCTGGCGTCTCAGCTCACTTGGCTAATCCTTCGCCTGCAGCGCTGGCACCCTGGGTTCTAGTCTTGGTTGGGGCGCCGGATTCTGTCCCGGTTGCTCCTCTTCCAGTCCAGCTCTCTGCTGTGGCCCATGCAGGCAGTGGAGGATGGCTCAAGTGCTTGGGTCCTTGCACCCTCATGGGAGACCAGGAGAAGCACCTGGCTCCTGGCTTTGGATTGGCATAGTGCGCTGGCTGTAGTGGCCATTTGGGGGGGTGAACCAACAGAAAAGGAAGACCTTTCTCTCTCTCTCTCTCTTTCTCTCTAACTCTGCCTGTCAAAAAAAATTTTTAAAAAGATTTATTTATTTGAAAGAGTTATACAGAGAGAGAAGGAGAGGTAGAGAGAGAGAGGTCTTCCATCTTCTGGTTCACTCCCCAGTTGGCCGCAAAGGCTGGAGCTGCGCTGATCTGAAGCCAGGAATCAGGAACTTCTGGGTCTCCCACGTGGGTGCAGGGGCACAAGGAGTTCAGCCATCCTCTACTGCTTTCCCAGGCTATAGCAGAGAGCTGGATCAGAAGTGGAGCAGCTGGGACTCGAACTGGCGCACATATGGGATGTCGACACTGCAGGTGGCGGCTTTAGCGGCTATGCCACAGTGCCCGCCCATACAAATTTTTTGAAGCACTCTCAGAATCTTCAGAAAGTTTGTGGAAAGTGTGCACTATGAGAAAGCTATGCATGATTTTCAAAATTTTTTGCACAAAATAAGCTTTTAAAAATTTTATTTATATAATGAGAATTCTCTTTATACAGGAGAACAAATTTCATGTTTTTCATATATATAAAGAACATAATGGTACTTTCTACCCTACCCTCCCTCCTTCCCTTGTGCCTGCCCTCCTTTCTTCCTTTCTTATTTTTCTTCTAATTTTTATAATGACATACTTTTAATTTACTTTATAATAATAAGCTTAACCCTCCACTAAATTAAAAATTCAACAAGTAAGTGGAAAAACTACTGTTCCTTTAGAGTACAGACAAGGACTGTAGACAGTAATCAAAATCTCAAAATGTAAGTTTTGCTTACCTACATTACATTTTTTTGTACTCTGTATTTTGGTTACCACAAATTATGGACAGCAGACAATATTTGTTTTTTTGGGACGGGCTTATTTTACCAAGCATAATGGTCTGCAGTTGTGTGAAAAGTTCATACTATACTATGAGAAAGCTATGCATGGATTTCAGTCTTTTTTTTTTTTTTTTTTTTTTTGTACAAAGTAAACTAATCTTTTAAACACATTTTCCACAAATTTTTTAAAGTACCCTCATGTGTGAATATAAACATATACTTATGTTTTATGACTTCCTTTCTGAATTCTAAATACTTATTTTATTTGAAAGGAAAAGTTACAGAAAGACAGAGGTCTTCCATCCTCTGGTTCACTTTCTTTTTTTTTTTTTTTTTTTTTTAATTTTTATTTTTTTTGACAGGCAGAGTGGACAGTGAGAGAGAGAGAGACAGAGAGAAAGGTCTTCCTTTGCCGTTGGTTCACCCTCCAATGGCCGCCGCTGCAGCCGGCGCACCGCGCTGATCCGATGGCAGGAGCCAGGAGCCAGGTGCTTTTCCTGGTCTCCCATGGGGTGCAGGGCCCAAGCACCTGGGCCATCCTCCACTGCACTCCCTGGCCATAGCAGAGAGCTGGCCTGGAAGAGGGGCAACCGGGACAGAATCCGGCGCCCCAACCGGGACTAGAACCCGGTGTGCCGGCGCCGCAAGGTGGAGGATTAGCCTATTGAGCCACGGCGCCGGCTTCCTCTGGTTCACTTTCTAAAGGCCACAATGCTCAGAACTGGGCAAGGTTGAAGCCAGGAGCTTCTTCTAGGTCTCTCATGTGGGTGGCAGGGTCTCAAGCATTTGGACCATATTTGCTGCTCTTCCATGTGCATTAGCAGGGAGCTGGATTGGAATTGGAGCAACTGGGACTCGAACTGGCACTCATATGAGGTGCCGGTGTTGAAGGCGGTGACTTAACTTGCTATGCTGCAATGCCTGTCCCAAAATTCAACTAAATATTTAAAGAGCTGATAGAATCATTATCAAACTCTTGCATAAAATTGAAGAGGAGGGAACCTGTGCACACGCATTCTTTTTTTCTTTTTTTTTTTTTTTTTTGACAGGCAGAGTGGACAGTGAGAGAGAGACAGAGAGAAAGGTCTTCCTTTTGCCGTTGGTTCACCTCCAATGGCCGCCACGGCCGGCGCATCGCGCTGATCCAAAGCCAGGAGCCAGCGGCTTCTCCTGGTCTCCCATGCGGATGCAGGACCCAAGCACTTGGGCCATCCTCTGCTGCCTTCCCAGGCCACAGCAGAGAGCTGGCCTGGAAGAGGGGCAACCGGGACAGAATCCGGTGCCCCGACGGACTAGAACCCGGTGTGCCGGCGCCGCAAGGTGGAGGATTAGCCTAGTGAGCCATGGTGCTGGCCCGCACACGCATTCTATAAGGCTTGCATTATTCAAGGATGGTTCAACATATACAGCTTCAGTAACTATAACACACCATACTAATGGACTGAAGGACAGAAACTTAGGATCATCTCAATAGATGCAGAGGAAATAATTGATAACATTCAACATCCTTTCCTGATTAAAAACTCCTAGCAAATTAGTGTAGAGTGGGTGTACCTCAACACAATAAAGGCCATATATTGGAAAGGCACAGCCAACATAGACTCAACAGTGAAAAGCTGATAATTTTTCCTTTAAGATCAAGAACAAGGCAGGGACTCCCATGTTTACCATTTTTATTCAACATAGTACTGTGTGGGCTCTTCCTGCAAGGACTGCGTACTGCCTGGGTGGTGGGGCGACAGCGTTCTTCTACACGAAGCACAAGGGGCAAGTTTTGGTGAACATGCCCATTTATTAACAATCGATCTCAGGCTTTTAAAGGGCAGGCGGAGGGGGTGTAGCTAATTCAGGGCAACACTGATTCTACAGGATAAAGCCTATATTGGCGCCACTATGCTTTCCCAATCAGCTTCAAGGTCACGGAGCCTAAGGTAGCTTTCCAGGTGGTCCTAATGGGCCTGAGCCGCAACCAGGAGCTGTTTACCTGATTGGTAATTACAAGACCCTTCAACAGGGGTGAGGGAGGTGGGGGAAATGTGCTTGAGGCTCCTGCCTTCTGCCAGCAGTCCCCAGAGGCATGGTGTGCCACATCTCCTAACCTCCTGCATGGGCTAGGCAGGCGATTCCCCAGCCAGGCACAGGATCACCCACAGTACTGAAGTCCTAGTCAGAGCAGCTGGGCAAGGGATAGGAAAAAGGGTATATAGGTTGGAAAGGAAAAGTTAAATTGTTCTTTTTTGCAGATAATATGATCTCGTATGAGAATACCCTAATGACTCCACCAAAATACGATTAGAACTAACAGATGAATTCAGTAAAGTTGGAGGGTATAAAATCAACATATGAAAAATCAATAGTGTTTCTATACATTAACAATGAACTGCCTGAAAACAAATCAAGAAAAACAATCTTGTTTATAACAGCTACAAAAAATACTTAGGAATATATATACCAAGGAGACTGTACACTGAAAACTATAAAACATTGATGAAAAAAGTTGAAGAGTATACAAATAAATGAAATGATATCCCATTTCATAGGTTGGAAGAATTAATATTATTAACATACCCACATTAATATTATTAACATACCCACACTACCCAAGGCAATTTACAGATTCATTGCAATCACTGTGAAAATTCCAGTGACATTTGTTATAGAAAAAACAATCCCAGAATTAATATGGAAGCACAAAAGATCCCTAATAGCCAAAGTAATCTAGAGCACAAAGAACAATACCTCTTGCTACTTGACTTCAAAATATACCACAAAGCTAAAGTAATCAAAACAGCATGTCATAGTCATGAGAGCAGACACATAGACAATGAAATTAAACAGATTCCAGAAGTAAGTGCATGCAGTAATAGAAGTGCTAAGAGCATGCAATGAAGAAAAGTTTCTTCAATAAATGGTGTTAGGACAACTGAATATTCACATGCAGAAGAATGAAGTTAGATTCTTATGTTGTATGCAAACATCAACTTCAGGTGGGTTAAGCACTTAACCATAAGATCTAAAATGATAAACATATTAGAAGAAAACAAGGGAAAACTCCATGACAGTGGTCTGGTGATGATTTTTTTTTTAGATGCTTTGAAAAGTACAGACAACCAAAACAAAAAGGGACAGATGGGATTATATCAAAATAAAAATCTCCTGCAAAGAAACAATCAACTGAGTGAAGAGACAACATTTAGAATGATAAAAAATATTTGTAAACCACGTATCTGATAAGGGGCTAATAACAACTCTAGCACCTCAAAGGCAAAATAATAATGATAACAATAATGATAGTAATAATAACTCGATTTAAAAATGGGCAAAGGACCTGAATAGAAATTTCTCAAGTGAAGACATACAAATGGCCAACAAATAGATATGTGATACCACCTCAAACCTGTTAGAGTGGCTATTACAAAAAAGATGAAAGATGAGTGTTGACAAGGGTGTGAAGAAAAGGGAACCCTATCACCTTGTTAGGAATGTAAATTAGGACAACCATTATGGAAAACTATGGAGGTTCCTCAAAAAATTAAAGTAGATCTATATCACAAAACAATCCCACTGCTGGATGGGTAGATATATATATCTCCATAAGAAATTAAATTAATACGTCAAAGAGATGTCTGCATTCCCATATTCATTGCAGCATTATTAAAAATAGCCAAGATACAAAATCAACCTGAAAGTCCATCAGTAGATGAATGGACAGAGGGAATGTGGCTTATATACACAATGGAATACTTTTTGGCACCAAAGAAGTAGGAAAATCCTATCCTCTGTGACAATATGAATAAACCTAGAAGACATTATGCTAAGTGAAATAAGCCAGGTACAGAAAGACACATACTGACTGATCTCACTTATATGTAGACTAAAAAAAGTTACACTCATAGAAGTAGAGAGTATATTGGTAGTTACCAAGTGTGAGATGGTTGTAGAGATGTTGGTCAAAGAATGCAAAATCTCATTTAGACAACAAGAATAAGTTTAACAGATTTATTGTATAGTGTGACAATATTAAGATTTTTGTTCTTAAAAATAATATTAAGATTTTAATTCTTAAAAATAATATTAATATTTTTAAAACAATATTAAGATTTTTTATTCTTAAAACTCCCTGAGAATACATTCTAAGTGTTCTCACCATAGAAAATAATAAGTATGTAGAGAATGCATTATTTATCCACAATGTATATGCAGTGGTAGGAATGTCTCCCCAAATTCCCGTGTTGAAATTGAATCTCCATTGTGGTGGTATTAAGTAATGGGGCCTTTAGGGAAGTGATTAAGTCATAACTAGATTAGAACCTTATGAAAAGGCTGCAGGGGACCAGCCTCATCCCTTTTTGTCCTAAGCCTTCTACCATGTAAGGATATGGCATTAGCTGCTTTTGCTATGTGAAAATGTGGCAGGAAGGCCCTTATCAGGGTCCTTGATATTAGACTTCTCTGCCTTCAGAACTGTGATAAATAAATTTCTGTTGTGTATAAATTGCCTATTCTACATGTTGTACATGATAAATATATGTACTTTTATCAATTAAAAATTAATTAAAAAGAGAGAGAACCACCATTTATAATAAGTGAATAGTGAAATGCAATAGGAATATTTTGAGGCTTTTTTTTCAAGTCTCAAAATCTGAGTTTTTACAGTAGGGAAAGAAAATTATCTTTTCCTTACTTGTCCCAAGTTCATGGCTGGGACTTCTATAGCAAAGCCAAATAAACATGAGAAAAATCATACAAATTGATTTATTATACTATTTTTTAAAGATTTTATTTATTTGAGTGGTAGAGATACAGACAGAAAGAAGGAGAGACAGAAACAAAGATCTTCCATCCGTTGGTTCACTCCCCACATGGCTGCATCGGCCGGAGCTGGACCGATCTGAGCCAGGAACCAGGAGTCAGGAGCTTCTTCTGAGTCTCCCACGTGAGTGCTGGGGTTCAAGCACTTGGGTCATCTTCCACTGCTTTCCTAGGCCATAGTAGAGAGCTGGATCAGAAGAGGAGTAGCCAGAACTTGACATCTTCCACTGCTTTCCTAGACCATAGTAGAGAGCTGGATCAGAAGAGGAGTAGCCGGAACTTAAACCGGGCCAATACACGATGCTGGAGCTGCAGGCAGAGGTACCTTAGTGCACTATGCCACAGCACCAGCCCCTTAATTTAAGTTTTAAAATGAACAGGAAATGAAGACCTGAAGAAATGGGTAAATTTGTGTTTTTTTTCCTCAACCAAAAAACATATTTAGGAGGCCAGTATGGTGATGCAGCAGGTTAAGCTGCCCTCTGGGGCGCCAGCGTCCCATATTGGAGCACTGGTTGGTGTTCCAGTAGCAGTACTCATTTTTTTTTTTTTTTTTTTGGACAGGCAGAGTTAAACAGTGAGAGAGAGAGAGAGAGAAAGGTCTTCCTTCTGTTGGTTCACCCCCAAAATGGCTGCCACGCCAGCGCTATGCCAATCCGAAGCCAGGAGCCAGGTGCTTCCTCCTGGTCTCCCATGCGGGTGCAGGGACCCAAGCACTTGGGCCATCCTCCACTGCCCTCCTGGGCCACAGCAGAGAGCGGGACTGGAAGAGGAGCAACCGGGACTAGTACCTGGCGCCCCATTCAGGGCTTGAACCCGGGGTGCCGGTGCCACAGGTGATTAGCCAAGTGAGCCACAGCACTGGCCCCAGTTGCACTACTGGTCATCCAGCTCTCTGCTGTTGTGCCTTGGGGGGGCAGTGGAAGATGGCCTAAGTGCTTGGGCCCCTGCAACCCACTAGGGAGACCTGGATGGAGTTTATGGCTTTGCTTTGGCCTAGACCAGCTCTGGCTGTTGCAGTCTTTTGGGAAGTGAATCAAGAGATGGAAGATCTCTGTGTGTCTCTTTCTCTTTCTTTGTCTCTCATTCTCTCTCTCTCATTGTCACTCTGCCTTTCAAAACAAATCTTTAAAAATATTTAGAGGTAGGCAGTTTGCATTCAGTGTAGGTGATCCCAGTTTTGTTGGCAACACCCAAAGCATCTTAATAGGAGCCAGTTGAACATAACGCCTTCTCACCATGAGGCCTGATCCAGCTTTCTACCTTGTCCACATCAGTGCCATCGAACTTTCACACAGCCTGTTTGATCTGGTACCTGTTGGCCTTGACATCCACAGTGAACACAAGTGTCCTGTCATCTTCTGTCTTCTTCATGGCAGACTCAGTGGTCCTGGGGAACTTAATGATGGCAAAGTGGCCAAGCTTGTTTCTCCAGGCGGTGCTCTTCCGAGGAACTCTGGGCTGCCAGAAGGTGGGTGATAAATGTGTTTTGTTCGTATGTGGGTGGCTGTGAACACCTTTCAGCACTTCCTTCTTGACCTTCAAAGCCTTAGCTTTCCCTTTGGTTTCGAGAGGAGTAGGAGTTTCTTATGTTTTTGGCGCCATTTTGGTGAAAGGAACTTGTGTACTTTTGTGCTTAGGTCATGGAGGAATATGATGGGGACAAGTGTAATAGAATGGTAATGAAGTGGGGCAGACTCAGCGAGGCCTGTGCATTCAGATTCTTCTCGTGACTTGTGTCTTCAGAGACCAGGATGCTCTTTTTCCTTGGATCCAGGGAGAGCCCCTCTCACACAGGGGTCCTGTGACCTACTTCAGGAGAGAAGTGTGCAGGAAGGTCAGAGAGACCCACCTGCCTCTGCTGTTGTCTCAGATTTCAGAGTGCCCTGTTCTGGGTAGTATGTCCTGAACTCCATCATTGCCATTGGAACTTCTGTTTTAGAAGCTCTTTCTTTTCTAGACTCCATTTCCAGAAAGTTATTATTTGCTTGACATTAATGCTTAAATCTGGAATTTCTTAAGTGCTGCCAAATAAAGGGCAGTTAAGAGATTGTATGTACTCGGGTATATGTGTGTAAAGTAATACGTTTATTGTTTGTTTAGAGAGGAGAATTTATGAGTCAACTTGAAGTAGTCTTTTTAAATCATTGTCAATGTGTGTTGCTATTTCAGTTAGCAGAGGGTGGGGGTGCTGGGCCTGGACTTGAATGACCTTCTCCAGTGACTCTTGAGGAACTATGAAGAGTATTTTTCACTTGCTGTTCAAAGTATTTTTGTGTTTATCTTTCTATGAGTGTTATATTTCAAAGTGTTTCACTAGATTATTATGTAACCTGAGTTTTTTCAGTGTCTCCTGTTTGTGTGCTTTTACATGCTAAATTTCTAAATCTTTCCTTGTCATTGTTTTCCCCAAACTATAGGTGATGAAACTTTTGCCAGTGACATTTAAAAATATACTTGTTTCCTTCAGATAGACTGGATTTGTAAGTGTGTTGGAGTTCTGGATAGCAGATTAGACTTTCCCCACCTTGCACTTGCGCAGGCATTCCTGATGACTTTTTTCATTAAATTATGGAGTGTTTTTCAAAGAGGCTGTTCAACAAATCCTTGGCAGAGTAATCATATCCCTTCCCCTCACTCCTTATTACCCAGTTAAGCACTGCAAATTATCATAGGAAGCAGGAGAGGCTGTGGAAGTCAGTGGGAACAGCACAGCCTGTGAAACCCCAACATTTTGCTCCTTGTTTCATTCCAGCCTTTACTGAGTGTCTGCTAAGTGCCAGGAGTTAAACAGGTACAGAAATTAAGGAGATAGAATCCCTGCCCAGAAGATGCTCCCAGTAATTGAAGTAATACAGGTTCAGCACTTAGAACAGAGCTGGGCATGTGATAAAACAGTCCATGAATGTTCATCATTGTTATCTTTAAATGGGGCTGAGGAGTTGAGACAAAGAAATATGAAAAGGACAGTAGTGACTCTACTTTGTCTGTGGGAAGACGGGTTTGGGGAAGTGTTTAAAGAATATATGAGCCGGCGCCGTGGCTCAATAGGCTAATCCTCCACCTTGCGGCGCCGGCACACCGGGTTCTAGTCCCGGTTGGGGCGCCGGATTCTGTCCCGGTTGCCCCTCTTCCAGGCCAGCTCTCTGCTATGGCCAGGGAGTGCAGTGGAGGATGGCCCAGGTGCTTGGGCCCTGCACCCCATGGGAGACCAGGAAAAGCACCTGGCTCCTGGCTCCTGCCAGGATCAGCGCGGTGCGCCGGCTGCAGCGGCGGCCATTGGAGGGTGAACCAACGGCAAAAGGAAGACCTTTCTCTCTCTGTCTCTCTCTCTCACTGTCCACTCTGCCTGTCAAAAAAAAAAAAAAAAAAAAAAAAAAAAAAAAAAAAAAAAAAGAATATATGTACAATTTTTGTTGAATGTTGAAGGGTAAGTAGGAGTTCTTTAGGGAGGTGGTAGAAAGTTGCCAGTGTGGTGCCGGTGGCAGTAGGTTAATCCTCTGCCTGCGGCGCTGGCATCCCATATGGGTGCCGGTTCTAGTCCTGGCTGCTCCTCTTCCAATCTAGCTCTCTGCTGTGGCCTGGGAAAGCAGTAGAAGATGGCCCAAGTCCTTGGGCCCCTGCACCCGCATGGGAGACCAGGAAGAAGCACCTGGCTCCTGGCTTTGGATTGGTATAGCTCTGGCTGTTGCAGCCATTTAAGGAGTGAACCAACAGAAGGAGGACCTTTCTCTCTGTCTCTGCCTCTCACTGTCTGTAGCTCTACCTCTCAAAGAAATAAACATCTTAAAAAAAAAAAAGTAAGTTGCCAGTGCATGTAGGCAGTGGCGATAGTTGTGGTATGCATCTCATGCCTAGTAGCATAGGGTGCAGGTGGTGACAGCCAAGGATGGAGATTCAGACACAGGGCTGCCCAGTGGGGGCCTGGGTACCAAGTGAAGGCCCAACAGGTTATGAACACAATTGATGAACTGAAGATTGGATGGACATCATTATAGTTGCATTCAGAAAGATCATTCTGGTGGAGTGTGATTGGGAAGACGGTAGCAATAGGGGCAAGGAGCCCAGGTTAGGAAGCTGGCAGAGTAATCGAAATGAAAAGCTGTGAGGGCAAGGCACTGGCCTAAGAACAGAAAGAAGAGGAATGGGATTGAGGGATATTTAGGAGGAAGGATTAGAACTTGTGTTCTCAATGGGGGTGATGTGGTGCTAAAGGAAGAAAACTGGTTCAGAGAGGGTTAGGAGGGGGTGTGTGCAAATACCTAAGATAATGCAATGGCTTGGGTCTTCTAAAGAATTGCTGTTCATTAACATACATACAGATGAATGGTAGGAAGATTTCATGGGAGGTTGGGCTGGGCATTTGGCACAGTGGTTAAGATGCTGCTTGGGGTGCCTGCTTCCCAAATTAGAGTGCTTGGGTTTGAGTCTCACCTCTACTTCCTGTTTCAGCTTCTTGGTGATGTACACTCTGGGAGGTGCAGGTGATGGTTCAACTAAGTGGTCCCTGCTCCCCATGTGGGAGACCCAGACTGAGTTCCCAGCTGCTGGCTTGGCCAGTCCTAGCTGTTGTGGTCAACTGGGGGAGATAACCAGGGACTGGAAGATCTCTCTGTCTGCCTTCCATATGAAATGAAAATAAAGAAATAGAACTTTAAAAAATTTTTTAAATTTAAAAATGTCATGGAAGGAGATGCAAATGAGGGGAAAGGGAAGGGAGACAGTAATAAGAAAAAGGTTGAGAAGCACTGGATTAGAAGGTCTTACTGCCTGATTGATGTGTAGAGTGAAGGAAAGTAAGGGTACTAGGATGACTGTCAGATGTTTGTGCAGCGGTGCAGATTGACCAAGATAGATACATAGTGGGAGGATGCATCTCATGGGTTGGTGAATGGGTTCCGTTTGTGGACTCTCTGATGACAGTGACCCCCATTTATTAAGTACTTATTGCCAGCAGGCCCTTTTAAGTGCTTACACTTGTCAGTAGTAGGAGGTAGGTAATATTGTTTCTGCTTTTCAGATGGGGAAGCTCAGACCCAGCCCAGAGCCACACTCACATTCCATTTTGTGAAAATGCTCTGTAAACATTTGGAGACGTATGCTCAGGACCATCCTGAGCGGTGTTAACTGGGCTTTTGTTGTTGCTGTTGTTTGTTGGTTTTGTTGTGTATTGTTAACTGGGTCATTTTTTTTTTCCTCCAAATTTTACTTCCTTCATGTGCAAAAGAGGTACCTCTTACTCATGTCCCAGTTGTTAAAATTAAACAAGAGGATACGTGAATGAATCTTTTTTTAAAAAATGAATTTATTTATTTGAGAGGTGGAGTTACAGAGATAGAGAAAGGGAGAGACAGAGAGAAAGGTCTTCCATCCTCTGGTTCACTCCCCAGATGGCCACAACAGTCAGAGCTGGGCTGATCTGAAGCCAGGAGACAGGAGCTTTTCCAGTTCACCCACATGGGTACAGGGGCCCAAGCACCTGGGCCATCTTCTGCTTTCCCAGGCACGTTAGCTGAGAACTGGATTGGAAGTAGAGCAGCCGGGACATGAACCAGTGCCCGTATGAGATGCCAGTACTGCAGGCAGTAGCTTTACCTGCTAGACCTAGTGCCAGCCCCAGTGAATGAATCTTTTAAGATGTGAAATGCTGTGTAAGCACAGGCAGTATTTTCTAATGTTCCCTGGTTTCTAGTAGGTCATCAACCAATGCCATATTTCACTCTTGCCTCACCTCTGCCTTTTCCCTTCCCCCTTCATGCTGCTCCCTGAGGATTTGAAGGACACAGTGAGAGGCTCCTGTTCATCCTTGCTGTTGCAGTTGCCCAGATGTCAGCTGGCTTTCCCCTGTTGTCAATCCCTGAAGGATGTCTCAAGCAGATGCTCCCCCATCTAAACACAGTGGGTCACTGCTCAAGCTGTGTCACTTGACTTCTGCCACTTGCAGCAGTGACCTTTGGTTAAGTTCATATCTTGGCGGCATTGTTGTAGTACAGGGATTGGTAAAGTAAGGTCCATGGACCAGCTGTGGCCCACTACCTGTTTTTGCATGACCTATGAATTAAGAATAGTTTTTAGATTTTTAAATGGTTGGAAAACAAAAAAGATTTCATGATGTCTGGAAATCACATGAAATTCAAATTTCAAAGTCTATACAGTTTTACTGGAACATAGCCATGTTTATTTATCACTTGTCTTTGGCTCATCCTGCACCAGCAGTAGAGACCTAATGACTCACACACCCTAATTTATTTATTATCTGGCCCTTTACAGAAAAAAGTCTGTCTACCCCTGCAACAGAGTGAGAAAGGCCAGTAGGGGACTTTGTGTTTTTCCGAAAAAGCTTTAACTTTTTCTGATGACTGGAATCACTTTGCTTCTACTTTCTTTTCTGATGCCTATCAGAGTGCTGAGATAAAGCTAGTCTTTAACTCTTAAAAATGCTTTGAGAGTCAAAACTGGGGAAACCCTTCTGCAGGGTAAACTTTCTGGGCTAAAAGTCTGTTGAGATCTTTGCCATTTCCTTTGCATTAAATTTTGCCAGAAGAGATTTGTTATACCAGGGCCACTGAACCTTTTCATTCATTCCTAAACTTGTGTAGAAGAGGAAAAGAATTAGGTAAACCAAACAGAGGAGATGCCTTTGTACTGTGCACATTCACAGGAGGATTTAATTTCAGCTTATCCTGTGTACTTATTCATGGTTTAGTCTCAAGATTTTTAAGTGTGGGGCTGTGAGATAGTGTCAGCATTTAAGTGCTAACCGCAAAAAGAGTTCAGCAAGGTTTGCCGCACACGGAGCATTTGCCTTTTGTTCCCATTCATTAGGTATTTTTATAACTCTACATCCTTGTCTTTGTTTTCACCACTTTTGAAGGAAATCATTTGTCACTGAGACTCAAAACCAGTAATGCTAAGCAAGAGTAAGAATTTCTTCCTTCCCTGAGACAGTCATTGTGCTCTTTCTGTTATCCAAAAAATGTAGCTCTGTTAGGTTTCTCAATTCCCAAAGGAATCTTTTGACATTTTGAGGGCTCACAGAGAGCTGTGGACTCTAAAAGGCCCACAGAATCAAAAAGGATTACATCAGAAGTAAAAGTGAGTGGCCTTGTCCTTCAAGGAGTGTGTAGTCTGTATGGTGAGAGATGGGTGATGTGCATGTGAATTTCTGAATGGTTGACAGCAGCCTACCAAGATACGCCCATGAATGGAGTTCCCCGGTGAATGAGTGATCTCCATGGGAGGAGGGGAAACTGGGGAGTGCTTCTGGAGTGAACTTGGGTTGTAAGGGAGGAAAAGGCATGGATGGCTGGGGAGGAAGTCAGTCCAGACATGAGATGCTGGGTACTTCCTCCCAGACATCTCAGAATGCCTCGCCGGAATGCTAAAGCTTGTTATGCTGCAGTGCAGTGACTTTCCCCTGCTGAATCTAACCCCTCTCCTTGAGTGCAGCATTCTCGCGGATGTCTTTACTGTTTTTTGTGTTGAATACCTGCCTCTCACTAGGCTCCATTACTTTCTCAGGCTACTTTGTAACTGTTCTGCCTGTCCAGGAAAGCTGCTTGATTTGTCTTCTGAAGCTGCAGCTGTGCTCATGTCTCCCGGGGCCCTTGGCTAACATCCAGTAGCGTCTTTCCTGTTCTCTGGAGAGCCCCTCACAGGGCACTAGCCAATCTGGACTTCTTTCATTTTTGTTTTAATCTGCTGTGCCGCTGTTTGTTTCTTTCAGTCTTTGCCCATGGTGTGAATGCTGACTTCCCTCTTTGCCATACTAACTCCAGCTTCTCCTTTAGGGTTTAGGTTAAGTGACTTTTCCCTCTGAAAGCCTTCCCACATTTCCTAAACTGGATTAAGTCCTCTTTTTTTTTTTTAAATTTTAAGATTTATTTATTTATTTGAAAGACAGAATGGAGGAGAGAGATATCTTCCATCTCCTGGCTTATTCCCCAACAGCCGCAGTGTCCAGGGCTGGGCCGGGCCCAAACCAGGAGCCTAGATCTCCATCTAGTTCTTCCATGTGGGTAGTAGGGTGGTGGGGACCTAAGCACTTGGACCATCATCCGCTGCCTTCCCAGGTATATTTGCAGGAAGCTGGATCAGAGGTGGAGCAGCCAGGACTTGAACCGGTGTTCTGATATGGGGTGCCAGCCCCATACACAATGAATTAGCCCTCTCTGCCATAATGCCAACCCTGGTTAAGTCCTCTTGTTACACACTTCTAAGCACCTATGCTTCCCTACTTGGCATGTTTTTTTTTAATAGATAAATTTTCTAGAGGGCAGGGACCTAGAACTATGGGACACATGCTAAGTACTCAAATAATACTGTTTTTTTTTCTTATAAAATACCAAAATTGTCCTCATTGTCTACAAAATTAATTTCAGACATTTTAACATTTATTCAGAGTCTCTGTAATATAGGCACAGTTATTTCAATCAATTAGGATTTAGATTTGGCAACATTTAGCAGAAAATTTAAATAACAGTGATTTAAACAGGATAGGTGTATCTTCCTTTTCCTCCTCTTCTATCTTCTCCCATCCTTCCTCTTCCTCCATTCCATGCACGTATACAGGAAAGTCTGTTGAGTCCTCAGAGTCCAGAGTTGGTGGGACTGCACATAGACACCAGAGACCAAAACTCCTGTTGTTACGCTTTGCCATGCTTAGCATACATCTTCCATGGTCCACGTCATGGTCCTAAATGGGTGCTGGAGTGCCAGCCATCTTGCCCCTTGTGGGAGTAGTGCTATCAGAGTAGAAGGAAGATGCAGAGAGAGGAAGACCTGAAGACAGCTAAAGTGAAAAGGAGACTGGCCATGCTGTCCCCCAGCGAGAAGACCTGATCAAACCTTAATTCTTTGGCTCTCTGGGAAAAAAAGAGAGTCCCTGGGAAACCATGGCTTTTTAGCTCTTTGAAAATTCCAATTTCTTGGGAGTATGGTCCAATTAGTGAAGTTTAGCATTTGCTGTTCTTGGGAAAAGAGAAGAGTGCCCAAATCTGGACCTGCCTTTGGAGGAGGAGGGAGGAGCCATGAACCTTCATCTCCTGAAATAATCATGCTGTAACATCTCTTCGACATGCATTTGCTTGAGCTCTTTCTTTGGCTGTAGTTCCATTTTCTACTTACCTTCCTCCAGTCTCTGTTTCTCAAGATCTTAGCCATTCTTCAGGGCCTGAATTAGTCACAATAATGAAATACCTGGCACAGACTTCTTATGACATAAGGAGGCTTGAAATATTTATTTATTTGAAGGTTCGAATTACAGAGAGAGAGAGAGAGTGAGACAGACAGACCGAGAGAGAGAGAGAGAGAGAGACAGAGAGAGAAATCTTCCATCTGCTGGTTCACTCCACAAAAGCCTGCATCAGCCAGGTCTGGGCCAGACTGAAGCCGGGAGCCCAGACTGTATCCAGGTCTCCCATTTGGGTGGTGTAGGCCCAGATACTTGGCTGTCTTCCACTTCCTTCCCAGATGTATTAGCAGGAAGTTGGATCAGAAGAGGAATAACTGGGACTTAAAGAAACTGCTGACATCCCAAGCAGTGGCTCAACCTTTAACTCTTTAGCTTATGGTTTTGGAGTTGAGTGCAGGCACAGTGCGGGTTCTTGTGCCTGGTGGATGGTGGAATGGGAGGAGGAAGGATCCCATCTTGAGCCAGGAAGCAGAGAGATGGAGGGGCCAGGTAGTGCCCCTTGAGAACTGCTAAGGAGGCCCATGAGAACTATCTTTATCTTTGTTGTAGGTGTACCCCAAATGACCCATGGACCTCTCAAAAGGCCCCCACTCCTTAACAGTTCCACAGCAGCTCCCCAAACTGTCACTCTGAGAACCAATCACATGAATCTTTGGGAGACACAAGCCATATCCAAACCACAGAAGAGCCCAATTCCAGATTCTTCTAAAAGTCTTTTTTTTTTAAAGATGTATTTATTTATTTGAAAGTCAGAGTTACACAGAGAGAGAGAAGGAGAGGCAGAGGCAGAGAGAGAGAGAGAGTCTTCCATCTGCTGGTTCACTCCCCAATTGGCTGGAGCTATGCCAATATGAAGCCAAGAACCAGGAGCTTCTTCCGGGTCTCCCCCATGGATACAGGGGCCCAAGGACTTGGGCCATCTTCTACTGCTTTCCCAGGCCATAGCAGAGAGCTGGATTGGAAGTGGAGTAGCCGGGACTTGAACTGGCGCCCATGAAGGAGGCCAGCACTGCAGGCAGCAGCTTTACCTGCTATGCCACAGCGCTAGCTCCCTAAGAGCCTTTTAATATTCTTCCCAACTAGGAATATCTTCTTTCTTCTTTGAACTTCCATAGATTTTTCTGGGGAATGTTTCTCCATTTTTTATTATAGCTACTTACAAACTTACCTACTTCTTCCTTAGCTCCCTTTCTCCATTGATTGCCAACTCTTTAAGTCAGGGACTATGTCTTGTTTACATCTGCCACTTCCATCACAGGACCTCTTACAGGCTCTTGGATGGGTAGATTTTATGAGGTAAGGAAAGCAAATGCATCCTTTGGTTCTCATGAATAATTGATGTGTTTCAAAGGAGAGGCAGAGACAGGTAAGGGGGAGAAGGTGAGCTGATAGATGATCTAAATGCCTGAGCTTTGATTTTAGCCTTGAGAGGGCAAGGAAGTTAGCCTTGAGTGTAAGGGCACTGGCCTAGTGACAGAGAAAGCCATCTCTCCAGCTTCCTGTCTGCCAGGGTGTCAGCTTCACCAACTGCCCACAGCCACCAGATTCCCCCAGATCTCAGTTGACATAGAGACTTTAATTTCATTTCTCCTCTCAACTAGGAAAATCCAACCTGAGTTGGCTTCAGGTTGGTGTGGCTGCTAGTCCTGATAATGCCAGGTTTCGCATGGAACTGAGAATGCCACGTACTAAGTGACATCCGAAGGTGACTCTGTGTGTCATGTAGTGCTTGGCTGTGCAGCCGCAGGCTTCCTAGAGCACTGTTCACACTCTCCTACCACCTCTAATCTGTATACTCGTGCAGCTGCCTGCTTTTGACCAGTATTAGTAGTTCTTTGCAGGACTGTTGAGAGTAGTAGCCTTGGTTAAATTGGACAGAATCGCCTTTTTGTTAAGTTCCATTCCAATTCATTTCACAAATGGCTTAAATCATTTAGGTTGTTTTGTTGAATCAGAAAATGAAAGCACAGACATTTTAATTGTTTTAGAACAGTGTTTCACACCTAATATAGCTTCCCAGAGCCAACCAAATGAAGACTTTGGTTCACACATTGCTGACTGCTGTAAGAAAAGGCAGATCTACCCAACAGCTCTGATATCCTACAAAAGAGAAAAAAAGATGTATTTTCTTTGTCCTCCATAGAAAATAGGCACTGAAGCTGGTGTAGTGGTGCAGTGGGTTAAGCTGCCGCCTGCAAAGTCAGCATCCCATATGGGCGCTGGTTTCAGTCTTGGCTGCTCTGCTTCCCATTTAGCTTCCTGCTGGTTTTCCTGGGCATTCAGTAGAAGATGGCCCAAGTGCTTCAGCCCCTCCCACCTACATGGTAGACCTGATGGAGCTTCAGGCTTCTGGCTTTGACCTGGCCTAGTCCTAATTGTTGCAGCCATTTGGGGAATGAACAGCAGATGGAAGATCAATCTTTCTGTCTCTCCTGCTCTTTCTCTGTAACTCTGCCTTTCAAATAAATAAATAAATCTTAAAAAAAAAAAAAAGCCAGATGCCAGTTAGGTGTCATGTATTTTTAAAGGTATTTTTTTTTAAGATTTATTTATTTATTTGAAAGAGTTACACAGAGAGAGGAGAGGCAGAGAGAGAGAGAGAGGTCTTCTGTCTGATGATTCACTCCCCAGATGGTCGTAACGGCCGGAGCTGCGCCAATCCAAAGCCAGGAGACAGGAGCTTCTTCCAGTTGACCACGTGGGTGCAGGGGCCCAAGGACTTGGGCCATCCTCCACTGCTCTCCCAGGCCACATCAGAGAGCTGGATTGGAAGAGGAGCAGCTGGGACTAGAACCGGCGCCCATATGGGATGTCGGCACTTCAGGCCAGGACATTAACCCGCTACACCACAGCGCTGGCCCCTAAAGGTCCTTTTTATTTAAAATAATTTTTATTTATTTAAGAGAGACTACTTTCATTTGCCAGTGTATTCCCCAAATGCTCAGAATGATTGGAGTAGGGCTGGGGCTAGAACCAGGAGCTGGAATCAGGATGCCAAAATCCAGGTCTCCCACATGGGTGGCAGGAACCCAATTTCTTGAGTCATCACTGTTGCCTTCCAGGGTCTCCATTGATGGGGAACTGGAGTTAGGATCCAGACTTGGAAACCAAACCCAGGCACTTCGATGTGGGATGCAGACGTCTTAGCTGTCTGGCCAAATGCCTGTTTCCTTAAGCTCTGTCTAATTTAAAGAACATTTGGGGGGCCTGTGCTGTGGCATATCAGGTAAATCTGCTGTCTGCAGTGCCAGCATCCCATATGGGTACTGGTCAAGTCCCAGCTGCTCCACTTCCGATCCAGCTCTCTGCTATGGCCTGGGAAAGCAGTAGAAGATGGTCCATGTTCTTGGGCCCCTGCATCCGCGTAGGAGACCCGGAGGAAGTTCCTGGCTCCTGGCTTCTCATTGGCGCAGCTGTGGCCATTGCAGACACTTGGGGAGTGAACCAGTGGATGGAACACCTTTTTCTCTCTCTGCTTCTCTCTCTCTTTGTGTAACTCTGACTTTCAAATAAATAAATATATCTAAAAAAAGAGAAAAGAACAAGATGAAAAACAGTAAGTATAATTATAAAAATTATGGTCAAATTATAGTCAGAATAACTAGAAGTCAGTTGATCTCAGCTCAAATTTTGACTGTCTCTCACTTGTTCTGTGTCCTCACATAAGATTTTTTTTTTAATTGCTTTTAAGTTTGAAAGAATTTAAGACAAGAAGTTGCACAAATAGTACAGAGAGTACCCAGGTATCCTTTACTCAGCTTTCACCAATGCTAATATCTCACAAAGTATATTATCAAAACTACGAAATTGACATTGGTACAATGGTAGTAACTCAAGATCTTATTGAGATAATTTTTACATCCACTTGTGTGTGTGTGTGTATGCACATGTGTAGTGTTGTGAAATTTCATCACATATGTTGATTCATATATTTTTTGATTTTTAATGCTCATTTGTCTTGAAATCATATGGAGCTTTTGTGTGAATAATTAATAATAGCATGACTGGAAACTATTTAATCTGGAAATCTCAATACTCTTAATTAAAAGAAATCTGGATTCCAGCTTTCCAACTACCAGTCCTGTGTCTTTGGTTAAGTCCTTCACATGGTCATTACATCACATTTTTATCTCTGAAACAAAGGAGCTCACCCAAGTCGCAGTCTTGACTTCCGCTTTCCCTTCCCTCCACCCTAGGTCTGCTGTATCTCCAGCACCGCTCTTTTCTGCAGTTGTTCTAGCTCCACACCTGTGTTCTGTCTTGCTTCCTCTTTTGCTGCACCTACCCCTCCTTGCAGTGCCTGTTCCACAGCATTCCCGGAATCTGCCCACTCATCTTCTTCCCTTCGCTCAAGTACTGCAGTCACCTCCACATATGCTCTCCTTCAGTGTACTTTCCACATAGCAACAGGAGCAGCTTTTTAAAACTATGCAGCAGATATCATTATAATCCTCTGCTTCACACCCCCTCTGTTGGCTTCCGGTTGTGGTGAGAATAAAATCAGAGCTGTTCCCTAGAGCCCGCCAGGGCTGTAATCCCCAGGCTCTGTCTGCCCTTCTCCAGTCTCATCCACCATTTTCTCTCCTCGACCCTGGGCTCCAGCCCTCTTGGGCCTTCATCTCTGCAAGGGGCCGAGTCAGAGGCTGCTTTGCAACCTTGGTTCTGACCGCTCCCCCTTTCCGCTGTGCCCCGTCCCTGGGTTTGCTCTGCTAGTTAGTCCCTTCTGGCCGAGCTGGTGGCAGACTTCTTCCAGGAGGCCTACCTCAGGAGTCTGATTTAGCCCCCTCTGAGACACTTCTGGTCACCTCATCTTGTTTGCTTCCTCCACAGCACTCTGACACTCTGAAATTATCCTCTGCACTTGTTGGACTTGTTTGTTACTTGACCAGTGAGTTACCCTTCCCCATGCTGTGAGCTCCTTGAGAAGCAGAGCTGCCTTAACTACCTCCTTTACCCTTGGCATCTAGGACAGTGCCTGACTTAAAGATGTCAGACTTCATGATAATTACTTGTTGTGCAGATGCATCAATGGACCGGATAATCACAGTAGTTCTTGAAGTTGAAAAGAAAATTACTTGATGAAATGAAATCATTTGATGCTTAAATTTGTTAATTTTTTTCGTATTTGGGACTCTGAAAGGAGCACTATGATTAAATGTCTATGTTTGTTAGGGTTCTCTTTACTTATCTGTGTATGGTTAAAGGACTTTTTTCTGAGGTGGAATCATTTCGGATGATAAAGGTTAAGTCCTGTGTGCTGTGGCGAAAGGCTTATGTCTACCTCATGAGCAGATGAATGATTTAAAGAGGTGATTTGAAATGCATTCGTTTCCCCTGCCAGCTGTGCTTTTTGTGTTAGACCAGAGTCGGGGTTGAATTTCTTGGTTATACAGAAGATGCAAGAAACTTAGTGATGTAAAGTTGGACATTTAGCCCAACTTGATTTCATTATTAGCCAAAACACCTTCTGACTTAGTCCATTTTCTGTTGCTATCACAAAATACCTGAGGCTGGGTATTTTATAAAGAAAAGAAGTTTATGTAGCTCACAATTCTGGAGATTCTATCGCAAGGTGCCGGCATCTGCTCAGCTCTGATGAAGGGCTCCTGGCTAAATTGCACGAAGCAGGTGGCGTCATTGCAGAGCACATGTAAGAGATCACACGGGGGTTAGGCAGCCAGGGAGATTCAGGGGCCAGGTTTACTCTCACTTTCTGGGGAACCACCTGGGACCCCTTGAGGACTCCATTAATCTTTTCTGAGGATGATGCCTCCAATAACCTAGTTGCCTCCACTAAGCCCCACCACCTCCCCAAAGTGCCCTACAGGCCAGGCTGCCAAGCACGTGAACCTGTGGGGCACACCCTAGAACCTTATCCAAACCATAGTACCCTCCTATTCTTTTGAATTGAGCATGCAAATCATGGCTCCTAGAGATGGAATTATTTTAACTGCTAATGTTCTCACTTAAACAAAAAGAACAGGATTTACATCCTTGGTTAAATTCCTTCTTAACATTCATTTTATTGATTGTCGGAGCCACATAACTCAAATGTCATCACATCCGCTTTTGAGGGCATTCATTACCAGCTCCTTGTACCTTTTAAGCAGTTTTGGAAATGTGATGCAGTGAAGGAATAGGGCTGCCTATGCTTTCAGACTTGGGTCTTCCTAAGTTAATGATTTACTGCTGCTGAAGAAAAGATTTCTATGTGACGGAAATGTTTTGCTAAATATTCTCATTGGAGGGTAATAAATTTTTCTCTAATTAAATTCTGGAGTGCTCTTTGAAAAATACATACACCCATATAGCCTCCAGTGATATAAGTGTTGACACTTTGGTTTCTTTTGTTACGGTTTCATCATTGTTGCTGCTAATGAATTAATTTTCTGGCAAATATGTACTTACAAAGTTGGAGGATGGTATTTTTCTCTTACAAGCATTTTCACCCTTTTCACATTGTTATGTCCTTAGTTTTTAGGATATTTTCTTGAGTTGTTATTTCCTTTTGTTGATTTTTAAAAATGGTGGTCCAGTGTGAGTGTGAATTCATATTATGAAAACTATGGGTGATGAAATATGATTAGACATGCTCTAAGGTAGCAGTTTCTGTGAAAAATGGATGCTTGAAAGCATTTAAACTACCAAACTTTGTTCCTTTTGTGTTACCCTCGCTCCTTCCCTCAGCTCCACTTATATATTGTTTTGGAAATCCAAACGTGAGTTGACTCAGGTGGTGGGAGAAGATGGAGGAGGAGCACTCTTAACTGAGTGTGCAGCTTTCCCAGAAGGCTCTCATTTGTAGGGCCTGAAATGACTGGTTGAAGAAGTGATAGTCGTACCAAGGGGGATCAAAATGCCTGCTCCTTTTCGGGAGCTTTTGTTTTCATAATAGAACTTCTTTGTGCGTATAAAAGCGTGTTCTATAGAAGCAGAGTATCTAGGATTGTTTTCCATTCTGGTAGCATCTGACTGAGAATAATTTCAGAAATTCTTAGTATTACATGCCATCATTATTTAGTAGTTGGATCTTTTTATCTTTGTAATAGAATTGTACATTTCATTTCTAAATCCCACTCATGTTTTTTAAACAGTGTAATAAATTATTTTCTTGCCTGCGGAGATCACTGAGTGAAAAAATATGTGTGATTTCCCAAATAGCCTAATTCTATGACTTGTACAACCCAAATAGATGCTATAGCTTTTGCCTTGGACAAATTTCAGGTGACTTTTTTTGGCCTGCAGTTCTATTAGTATGATTGATTTAGGGTACTCAGTCATTTGATATGTCTACTTCACGTCCCATTAATCCATTTTCTGGGCAGAGCTGTCACTGGACATTGGGCAAACCTTGGATTCTGTGTATTTGCCATTCTTATAAATGATAGTGAAGAAGGCAGTCTTATGAGTCCTAGACCAGTAGTGATGCTGCATGACAATTTTTTTCTTTAAAATCTGCTGCATAACAGACTACCCCAAAACTTGGTATATTAAACCAACCATTTTATTTGGTTCATGATTTTATGAATTAGGCATTCAGAAAGGGCTCAACTGGGCAGTTTGTCTCTGATCTGCTTGGTAGCAGCTGGGGCTGGAGGACCACCTGCTAAGAGGGCTGCTTCACTCACATATCCAGTGCCTGGGCTGATGCTGGCTCTTGGTTAGGTTCGTAGCTGGGTCTTTGATGCAAGCAGTGACATGTGGTCTCTCATAGCATGGAAGCTGGATTCCCCAAAGGTACTGGTAGAAGCTTCAAGGCCAAAATTTTCATATAACCTAGTGTCATAAATCCCAGGACATCAGTTCTCTTGCAAATTATTGGTCAAATAAGTCACTGAGGCCAACCTAGACTCAGTGGAGGAGGAGTAGAATTATCCTCCATCTTTATCTAGGAGTAGCAAAGAATTTGAAGCTACCATTAATGATTGGCAGTGGGATCACATCAAATCAGAACAGCATTTATTTAATAGCAATTTATACCTTTACTGGGGCTGGCGTTGTGACATAGTGGGATAAGCTGCTACCTGTGATGCCAGCATGCCATATGGGTATCAGTTCGTGTCTCGGCTGCTTCAATTCCCATCTGGCTCCCTGCTAATGTACCTGGGAAAGCAGCAAAAGATGACCCAAATCCTTGGGCCCCTACGCCCATGTGGGAGACCCAGTTGAAGCTCCTGGCTCCTGGCTTTGGCCTGGCCTAGCCCCGGCCATTGTGGCCATTTGGGGAGTGAACCAGCAGAAAAAAAATCCCAGCCCCGCCTACCCCCCGTAAATCTGCCTTTCAAATAAATAAAAATCTATAGCTTTTCCTGAGGCTTATGTGGCTTAAGTAGAAATAGTAAATAAGTAGAAATAGTAAGCATGTGGCTTAAGTAGAAATAGTAAGTACTTAAGTAAGTAAGTAAGTGATCTTCAAAAAGCTTGTGGAAAATGCGCATTATGAAAAAACTGAGTGGATTTCAAAATCATTTTGCACTAAAACAGGGTTATCTTCTAATTCCATTTTCCATTAACTTTTTGAAATATCTTCATGGTTTCATGAAAGGGCACCCTATTCCAAGTGCTGTAGCTTTCATTTAAGAAAAAATTTTGATGTAATCCATCCGTCTTTAGATGGATGGAAACTCTAAAAGTAGCATGATAGTAATCTCAAAATATCTAGAAAGATGTCAGTCCTCTGAGTCATTGTGCAAACTAGTTTGTCAAGAGAGTTCAAAGGAATCATATATCTTGCAGCTGGAAAGGACTCTTAGGGATTACATCATCATTATCACTTTCAAAAATGATTTATTGAGCATCTCTTAGATGCCAGATCCCAGGCATCCGGAGTGGAACATGATAGATACTTGCCCTTGAGACAGAGTTGATGAAATAGAACTGATGCTCAACTGGTGAATACAAATCTGGGGTATATAGACTAACTGGCAAATAAAAGTACAGTTGAGAAGAGCACAAGAAAGTGGTAATCAGTAGAAGCTGTTGGGGCTGGGTTTGCGACTGGGAAAGGCTCTGGGGAGGTAGGCTTTCTATCACTATGAAGACACACCAAAGTGTTGGCTGTTACCTTCAGAAGTCCCCCTGGAATCCAGATGCCTCTTCTCTGATCTTTGTTACCTTTCTTTTCTTTCTTCTGTGAACATGCAGGCATTTCCAGATCTTTGTACTTGTTAGTTCCTTTGCCTGGAATGCCGTTTCTCCAGGTATTTCCATGGCTTGCTGTTTTACTTCTGTTAGATCTCTGGTAACCTGTGTCCTCCTGCAGCCTTCTCTGACCACCCTACGTACTTCCTGTTCCTCAACACTGTCTCCATGAAAGTAGGGGCATTGTCTACCTTGCTCATTGTGTATTGTCAGCATATATAGCTAGTGCCCAGTAAAATATATTTGAATGTATGAATAAGTAGATGAATGCAGATCCCTGAAATGGTGTTGGTTTGGGCTACTATAACAAAATCCCTTAACAGGGTGGCTTGTAAATAATTGCAGTTTATTTCTCACAATTCTAAAGGCTAAGAAGACCAAGATCAAGGCATTGAAAGATTCAGTATCTGGTGAGGGCTTGTTTCTTAGATCATGGATGACACCTTTATGCTGTGTCTTCACATGGTGAAGGGTCAAGACAGCTCTCTGGAGCTTCTTTTTAAGGGCACTAATCCCACCGAGGAGGGCTCTGCCAAAGTTCCCACCATGTAATAGCAGCACGTTGATGGTTAGGTTTCAACTTATGAAATGGGGGGGGGGGGAGGGAGCAGTGCTGTGGCACAGTGGGTTAACGCCCTGGCCTGAAGCGACAGCATCCCATATGGGCACTGCTTTGAGACCCGGCAGCTCCACTTCTGATCCAGCTCTCTGCTGTGGCCCAAGTGCTTGGGCCGGCCCCCCATGGGAGACCAGAAGGAAGCACCTGGCTCCTGGCTTCAGATGGTGCCAGCTGTAGTGGCCATTTGGGGGGTGAACCAACGGAAAAGGAAGACCTTTCTCTGTCTGACTCTGCCTGTCAAACAAACAGACAGACAAACAAAGAAGATGGCCCGAGTCCTTGGGCCCCTGCAGCCATGTGGGAGACCTGGAAGAAGCCCCTGTTTCCTGGCTTCGGATCTGCGCAGCTACAGCCGTTGCAGACAACTGGGGAGTGAACCATCGGATGGAAGACCTCCCGCTTTCTCTCTGACTCTCCTCTCTCTCTGTGTAACTCTGACTTCCAAATAAATAAATAAATAAATAAATCTTTAAAAAAAAGAAAATTGGGGGGTATAAACATTCAGCTCATAGCTTAGGGGTAACATTTAACAAGGTTTAACAATAGAAGGTATTTCTAGCTGCCTGCAGTTAGAGTGAAAGAAAAGCAGAAAAGTACAGAACATATTTACAGATTATCTGCTTCAACACCCTGCTATCAGGTGTCCTCACTGTACAACCACAGCTGCACATGATAAGCATTTCAACAGAGTTTGCACAGGGAGTGATTAATTTTGAGTCAGACAACTAGGATATATCTGGTGGCAATTATCAGAAAACTTGTCATTCTTAAAAAAATATTCTGTACTATACCATTTATTTGTCCTTGTTCTTGTTCCTGTTTCAATCTGGAATATGACCTGTTTAAATTCCACATACATGTTCCAAAATTTAGTGACTTAAAGTGTAATATATTATTTTTCACAATTTTGTGTGTTTACTGGGCTCAGCTGGATGGTTCTTCTGTTTCATGTAGTCTCAGCTACTGTTACTAATTCAGCAGATGCTTTCAGTTTCCCAGCTTGGGCTGGAATTAGAATGTCCAGGAAAGCATCCCTGTGTTTCTCATGTGGGCTGTAGACTGGAACATCGTAGTTTCTTCTATAATATTTCATTTCTTCTGGAACCTAGACCAGCCTCCTTTTAGCATGGTGGCTGTGTTCTAAGTATGAGAATATAGATGTTACTGCAGTGATCAAGTGAGCCTGAATTCCACTTCTTGATGGGATAGGTGGTCTGCACATACAGAGACGAGTGGAGCTCTCAGTGGTGATGTTTGCAGACATTCCACCTCAGCATCCTTAGTTTCTCTTTTCAATGGGATGTGTGCATTATTAGCAAATCCCTGGGCCTTTACATATTACTTGAACCCATTAGTTTTCTTTCTTTCCTTCCTTCCTTCCTTCCTTCCTTCCTTCCTTCCTTCCTTCCTTCCTTCCTTCCTTCCTTCTTTGTCTTGAACCCATTAGTTTTCAGTTATGAATTGTTTCTGTAGAAAGCTTCTGTGGATATTTTAGATGCAATTGAGCTGCAGCTGAAAATTGATCATTGAGTGTGTGATGCTTTTTTTCTGCTGTATGTGCCATTTATATTGTTTTGTACAAGTTCCTGTGGGCTGAGAAGAGATTAGAATATAAGTCAAAAGAATCTGAAGGATGGTCCTGGATACTTTTCTGGTTCTCATTGTAACCTAGGGCAAGTGATTTCATCAGCAGGGCAAGTAAACAAGGGAAAGGAACAAAAAGGAAGGGCCAAGAAGAAAAAACAAGTTTGTTGCTTTGAGCTGTTATTTTAATGTTAACAGATGGCAGGGGGAAACTTGAACTACTCAGCTTGCTTCTCTGTCCCTAACTGGTTTGGCTTCTATCTCCTGTGCCCTAACTGCCTTCTCCAATCCCATTCTTGCTTGCTACAATTCATTTCCTACATAGCAACCAGAAGGATCATTTAAAAATGTAAATCATATTATGTCATTCCCCAGTCTAAGGTGTCTCGGTGGATTTTCATTGCACTTCTAATAAAATACAAACTCCTGATCATAAATTAGCTCCTATTCCCACCTCTCCAACCTCTCTTCTTACTACTTTCCCTTCCCTCTTTGTTTCAGTCTCATTTTATTTCTTTCTGTTCCTGGGTTCTTTCTGCCAGGTTCATCCCATCTTAGGATGTACTTGCTGTTCCCTCCATCTTAGGATGTTCTTGCTGTTCCCTCCGTCTGGAACACTCTGCTCCTAGATCTCTCAGCCTGATCCTTCATTCAAGCCCCAGCCCAGGTGACCTCAGAAAGACCTTTCCTGACTTCCCAGACTATAGTAGTACACCAGAATCACACATGCTCTCTCTGTCTCTCTTTCTCCCTTTTGTGTGTGTGTGTGTGTTTTTTTTTTTTTTTTTTTTTTTTAGCACTGAAGCTGTGTTTCTCTCTCTTTTTTTTTCTTTTATGTATAAAGTGGGTTGAAAATAATAAAATTTACCTCATGGAGTTGTCATGAGGATTAAATTAATATAGGATAATCAGATAGATAATGTGTTGTCAATGTTTGCTTTACTATTATATCACTCTGTACTGCCTGAAGTTGTCCTGCTTAATTATGGTCTGCCATATGGTCTTTTACTGATCACCAGAGTATCAGCTCTTTGTAAGTAGTGACTGCCTCTGCCCACCTTGTTCAATCCCAGTGCAAGAGATCCTCAACTAACACTTGTAAAATAAATGCATGAAAGGAAGGAATGATCATATTAAACAGATCAGACAAATTATTAAAGCTTGCAAAAGTTGAATGGATTATAAAAGATTGTAGAATTGTTCAAAATGGGTTTAGGATTTTTAATCCAGAAGAATTTTGTTCGTGATCCTGAAAGAATTTGGGGATAATTTTTTTATTAATTTTTAGTTTTATGAAATTTGAAGAGTGGGAAGATGTTAGAATAATGAATATAGGTAAATGAAGTTCTGATTTTCAAGAGTGAGGAGTATGGGTTTAAAAACTGTATACTAGGAGCTTTTTACTATTTGTGAGCAAAGTTCTAGAATGAATTATTAAAAGGATGGTTTGTGAGTACTCAGAGGGTGTTGTTTAGTGGGAAAGTGGGGCACCCGTAGAGAAAAGAGGTCTGGAGGAATGAATTGATTTTTTTTTTTCAGGTCACCACTGAATTTGGTAGCAGAACTAAAATGAGAATAAAGACCTCCTGATTCCAGATCAGTATTTGCTGCTCCCAAAGAGTTTTAATCTGAGATCTTAGAGCTTCTCAAATTCAATGCAAAATAGAGTCTTTCATATGTGCTTTTTATTTTGAAGATAAGCTAAAAAAAAAAAATCTACCTTTGAAAACAGTTTCTTTATTGGGGTTTATTGAGCCCTAGGAGTGGAAGAATATATTCTCAGGAGCGGGTGAGATTGCATTCTCCCTCCAGCCCCGTGTGCAGTACGATAGGCTCAGATACTTGGCAGTGTGATATTTTGCCAGGTTATCTGATTAAGTGAATGCTACCTGTTATCTGTCTGCAGAAAGCAGCATGTGTTCTTCCATTAGACGTGCACTTTCTGATACAGCAGCCTCTCTCCACAAGTGGCTATTGAGCAGTGAAAATATGATTCCTCCGAATTACCATGTGCTCAGTATAATATACACATTGGATAGCAAAGACTTAGTGTGAAGAAAGAATGGAAATCTCTCCTGGCTACTTTATTTTGAGTATCCGTTGAGGCAATAATATTTTAGATATATTGGGTTATGTAAAATATATTACTAAAATTAACTTTATCTTGTTTTTCCTTTCAAAAAATATGTCCAATATAAAACGTAAGATTACTTATGTGACTTGCATTCATTAGGACCTGGTGCTTCTTTCAGGAAGAGAGGTTGAAGGGAAGGGGGATATCAATATGCAGATGAGGTGAGGTGACAGCTGCTCTCATTGATAAAGGAGATTCTCCGTGTTCCATGTTTCTCAGAAAGAAGAATGTAGATGATGGATGGCAAAGTCAGGTCAATAGAAGACAGACCTTTCTGAAATAGTTGTCCAAGGGTGGTATGGGTTCCTTTTAGAAGGAGTGAATTCTTTGTCACTATGTATAATTCAGGCAGAAGCTGGATAGCTGCTTAGGATCCTTTTTTAGGGAAAGATCATGTGGTTAAAATGAATGCCTTTGTACCGCAGAGATGACTTGAATTTGTACATATATGAAATGAATGGATTCTGTAGGAAGGAGGAAAAAAAGCCCAAGTTGATTTTACTCTTTGTTCTTTTCCTTTATTTACTTGAAGAACTTTGCATTCTTGGTTAAGGTAGTTGATCCTCTAAGCCTAGAGAATCTGGTGAACAGTTTATTAGTTAGGGATGTGCTTGGCAAAAGTTAAAAATAATCAACAGCAAAGTAAGTAGAGGTCTTATTTATGTATTTGTATTATGTATTTGTATTATTATATGTATTTATGTATTATGAGGGTGGGGAGAGAGAAACAGAGAGAGAGAGAGAGAGAGAGAGAGAGAGAATATGAATGTGTCTGTGTGTACATGTGTGTTTCTATCCTCTGGTTCACTTTCCAAATGTTTCCAATGGTGGCCGGGCCAGGGCTAGGAATTGGAAACTCAATTCTGGGTCTCCCACATGAGTGGTAGGAACCCAAGTACTTGAGCCATCTCCTGCTGCTTCCCACATCAGGAAGCTGGAATCAGGATCAGAGTTGAGACTTGAACCTAGGCACCTGATATGGGATGTGGGCATCTTAATCACTAGGCTAACTGCCCACCCCTGGAGACTTATTTTAATCATGTAACAAGATCTCTAGAAGTCAGCTGCTCCTGGCATTGGTTCCTTGGTTCGAAGCCCTAGGGCAAGTTTCTCTGCTATTGGTTTGGTCTTTCCTTTCTATGTGGTGGCATGATGATCACAGCTACCAAGGGAGGCTTCAGGGTAGATGTCAGCTCTAGGGTGGGGAAGCACAGGAGAAGGAGGTTGTGCGTGGCAGTTGGCCAAAAAAACAGGGCTTGCCACGGATGGGCTTAAATGTGACCAAGGGCACTATGCTCAAGTTAAACATCAAGTGCTTTGGGGTCAAGAGAGAACATCATCAGTCCCCTTTTTTATTTTTGTAAACTTTTTTTTTCAAAAAGTGTTCTTAGTTGCCACTGACGATTACGGCCTAGATTGAGTATTCCTGAGCAGTTCTTTCTTCTTTAGAAATGGGAAAAGGGAGGACTAGGGAAGTTCATGCCTTTGATTCTTAATATAAATTACTCGCAGGGTAGTAGTGACACTTCCTGCCTTGCTGCTTTCCTCTTCTCTGACTTCTTTATCAGAAAAGAATCTGTTACCTGAGAGTGATAGGAACACAAGAGGAATTAGTGTCTGTCACAGAATGTTGCTAAACAGATACAGATGTTCACAGCTCTGAACAGGCATTGCTTGAGAAGAATCTGCATGTGACACGAAGTGTGAGGGAGTTAAGAGGATAGACCTCTCATACGGGTAAAATTCAGTGTTAGAAACTTTTGTCAATTTTTTTTATCCTTTAATATTGGTGACTGTTTTGAGCTCTCTTTAATAGGATTGATGGTATAGGCAGAGTTTCCAAACTTTTTTGACTTAACTTCCGTGGCATTGACAGATTTCAGCTAGCACTTTGGGATTTTCTTCAATCCTTCTCCATTTTCTTTGGTCTATGATAAAGTAGTAGTTTTAAGTAGAAAAATTATTTAAAATAAAGCTCATTACTGATGATGGTCTTATAATGTTTATTTTTATTAGTAAATTTTTTGAAGAGTAGTTTTAGTTTCAAAGCAACATTGAGAGGGAAGTGTAGAGAATTTCCATTCACCTCTTACCCCTACACATGCAGAGTAGAACATTTGTTGTAATTGGTGAACTGACATTGACACATCATTATCACTCAGAATCCATAGTTTATATTTTATTCTTAGTATTGTACATTCTGTGGGTTTGGACAGCTGTGCAGTGGCATGGAGCCACTTCTGTAGCATCACACAGAGTATTTTCACTGCCCTCAAAATCCTCTGTGCTCTATTTAACTCTCCTACTCCCTCCTCCAACAGCCCTGGCAACCACTAATTTTTTTTTACCATCCCCTTAGTTTTCCCTTTTCAGGATGTCATATAGTTACAATCATACAGTATGTATTTTTTTTTCAGATTGGTTCCCTTCACTTAGTAATATGCAATTAAATTTTCTCCATATTTTGTGACCTTATACCCCATCTCTTTTTAGTGCTGAATAATATTTCATTGTCTGGATGTAGCACAGTTTATTGAAGGGCACCATGGTTGCTTCCAAGTTTTTGCACTATGACTAAGTCTGCTATCAACATACATGTGCAGGTTTTTGTGTGGACATGCATTTTAGGTTTATGTAGGTGAATACCAAGGAGATTGACTGTTAGATCATGTGGTAAGAGTATGTTTAGTTTTATAAGGAACTGCCAAATTGTTTTCCAAAGGTGCTATAGCATTTTGCATTGTTGCTGTTAATGAGTTTATGTTTTTGCATGTCCTTACCAGCATTTGGTGTTATCAGTGTTTCGAATTTTGGCCATTTTAATAGGTATGTAGTGGTATCTCTCTCTCTCTCTCTTTTTTTTTTTTTTTTTTTTTTTTGGACAGGCAGAGTGGATAGTGAGAGGGAGAGACAGAGAGAAAGGTCTTCCTTTTGCCGTTGGTTCACCCTCCAATGGCCGCCACGGCTGGTGCGCTGTGGCCGGCGCACCGTGCTGATCCGAAGGCAGGAGCCAGGAGCCAGGAGCCAGGTACTTCTCCTGGTCTCCCATGGGGTGCAGGGCCCAAGCACTTGGGCCATCCTCCACTGCACTCCCTGGCCACAGCAGAGAGCTGGCCTGGAAGAGGGGCAACCGGGACAGAATCTGGCGCCCCGACCGGGACTAGAACCCGGTGTGCCGGCGCTGCTAGGTGGAGGATTAGCCTATTGAGTCATGGCGCCGGCCCTCATTATATTTTAATTTACAGTTTTTTAAATGATATATAATCTTGAACATCTTTTCATTTCTTACTTGCCATATGTATATCTTGGTAAGATATCTGTACAGGTCTTTGACTTCTTATTTTATTTTAAAAATGATTTATTTATTTGAAAAGCAGAGTGATGGAGAGAAGGAGAGAGAAAGGAGGAAGAAAGAAAAGGGGAGAGAGAGAGAGAGAGATAACATCTCTTTGGTTCATTCCCAAAATGGCTGTAACAGCTTGGTTTTGGCCAAGCCAAAACCAGGAGCCAGGAACTCCATCCTGGTCTTGCATACAGATGGCAGAGGCTCTAGAACTTGGACCATTTTTGCTGCCTTCACAGGCACATTAGTAGGAAGCTGGATCAGAAGCAGAGCAGCCAGGACTCCAACAAGCACTTTGATACCAGTATCATAAGCACCGACTTAATCCACTGTGCTGTAACACTGGCCCTGCTCAGTTTTTAGAAGAGTTGTTTATATATTTGGGATAGCAGTTCTTTATCAGATTTTTTTTGCAATTTTTTAAAAATTTTTAAATCATGGCTTGCTTTCTTATTCAATGCCTTTTACAGAGCAGACTTTTAATTTTAATGAAATGCAGGTTATCAGTGGTTTGTTTCATGGATTATGCCTTTGGTGTTTTAAAACGTCATTGCCATACCAACAATCATCTAGATTTTCTTCCGTACAGTTTTTTTTTTTTAGGAGATTTATAGTTTTGAGTTTTATGTTTAGGCCTGTAATCTGTTTTGAATTAATTTTTGTAAAGGTTGTCATATCTGTATCTAGATTCATTTTTTTCACCCATGAATATCCAGTTGTTCTAGCACCTTCTGTTGAAAGACTGTTTTTTCTCCATTGTATTTTTTCCTTTGCTGTATTATCAAAGACTGGTTAACCGTATTTACATGGGTCTATTTCTGGGCTTTCTAGTCTGTTCTGCTGACCTGTTACTTCTTTCACTAACATTCCACTGTCTTTATGACTATAGCTATATAGTAAGTTTTAAAGTTGGCTAGTGTCAGTCTCCCAACTTTATCTTTCTCCTTTAACACTGAGTTGGCTGTTTGGGGTCTTTTGCCTATGTATATAAACTTTAGAAGTAGTTAGTTGATATTTACAAGTTAACTTGCTGGAGTTTTGATTGAGACAACATTGATTCTGTAGATGAAATGAAAATAGCTGACATCTTAACAATAAGGAGTCCTTGAATATGTACCATCTGTCTGTTTCTTTGGTTTCTTTCATCAAAGTTTTGTGGCTTTCCTCACACAGAATCTCCACATATTTTGTTAAATTTATAACTTTTCCAGGTGATAATATAAATAGTAGATGTATGTTGATTTTCAAATTCCCCATGTTCATTGTTTATATATAGGAAAGCAATTGACCCTTGTATCTTAACCTTTTATCCCAAACCTTGGTATAATTGTGTATTAGTTCTAGGAATTTTTTTGTCATTTCTTTGGGATTTTCTACATGGATGATCATGTCATCTGTGTAAAAAAATAGCTTTTTTCCCTTCCTTCCATGTCTTTATGTCTTTTTTGGTTTTCTTATCTTATTGAATCAGCTAGGGTTTCCAATATGATGTTGAAAAGCAGTGGTGAAGGGGACATCATTGCCTGATTTCTAATCTTAGCAGGAAATCTTTGATTTTTCTTATTAAGTATGATGTTAGCTGGTTTTTTTTTTTTGATAGATTTTTTTATCAAGTTGAAGAAGTTCCCCTCTATTCCTAATTCAGAGAGTTTTGATTATAACAGGGTGTCGGGGCCGGCGCCGTGGCTCAATAGGCTAATCCTCCACCTTGCGGCGCCGGCACACCGGGTTCTAGTCCCGGTCGGGGCGCCGGATTCTGTCCCGGTTGCCCCTCTTCCAGGCCAGCTCTCTGCTATGGCCAGGGAGTGCAGTGGAGGATGGCCCAGGTGCTTGGGCCCTGCACCCCATGGGAGACCAGGAAAAAGCACCTGGCTCCTGGCTCCTGCCATCGGATCAGCGCGGTGCGCCGGCTGCAGCGGCGGCCATTGGAGGGTGAACCAATGGCAAAGGAAGACCTTTCTCTCTCTGTCTCTCTCTCTCACTGTCCACTCTGCCTGTCAAAAAAACAAAAAAACAAAAAAAACAGGGTGTCGGATTTTGTCAAATAATTTTCTGTATCTCATGATATGATTAATTTATTTTTCTGATTCAGACTGTTGATATGATTGATTACATTTATTGATTTCATATGTTGAACCAACCTTGTGTACTTGAGATATAGATCCCATTGGCCATGGTGTATAATTTTTTTATACATCATTGAGTTAGTTAGTTAATATTTTGTTGAGGTTTTTGGCATCTTTGTTCATGAGAGATATTGGCCCATGGTTTTCTTTTCTTGTAATGCCTTTGTCTAATTTTGGTGTTAGGGTGATGCTGGCTTCAGAAAGTGTTCCCATTGCTTCTGTGTTTCTAAAGGTATTGTCAAGAATTAGTATAATTTCTTCCTTAAAGGTCTGTAGACTTTACCAGTGAAGCCATCTGGGCTTGGTGCTTTTTGTTTTGAAAAATTATTAGGGGCTGGTACTGTGGCATAGTGAGGGAAGCCGCCACCTGCAGTGCCGGCATCCCATATGGTCACCAGTTTGAGTCCCGGCTGCTCTACTTCCAGTCCAGCTCTCTGTTGTGTCTTGGGAAAGCAACAGAAGATGGCCCAAGTCATTGGGCCCTGCACCCATGTGGGAGACCTGGAAAAAGTTCCTGGCTCCTGGCTTTGGATCGACACAGCTCTGGCCATTGCAGCCAATTGAGGAGTGAACCAGTGGATGGAAGACCTCTCTCCCTCTATCTCTGCCTCTCTTTTTCTCTCTGTGTAACTCTGACTTTCCAATAAATAAATGAATCTTAAAAAAAGAAAAATTAGGCCAGCGCCGTGGCTCAATAGGCTAATCCTCTGCCTTGTGGCGCCGGCAAACTGGGTTCTAGTCCCGGTCGGGGCGCCGGATTCTGTCCCGGTTGCCCCTCTTCCAGGCCAGCTCTCTGCTGTGGCCAGCGAGTGCAGTGGAGGATGGCCCAAGTGCTTGGGCCCTGCACCCCATGGGAGACCGGGAGAAGCACCTGGCTCCTGCCATCGGATCAGCGAGGTGCGCCGGCCGCAGCGTGCCAGCCGCGGCGGCCATTGGAGGGTGAACCAACGGCAAAGGAAGACCTTTCTCTCTGTCTCTCTCTCTCACTATCCACTCTGCCTGTCAAAAAAAAATTAAAAAAAATTATTAAAGTGATTCTATTTCTTTATAAATGTAGGTCTACTTGGATTGTTATCTGTTTTTGTGTGAGTTTTGACTATGTTATTATTATTTTTTGACAGGCAGAGTGGACAGTGAGAGAGAGAGAGACAGGGTGAAAGGTCTTTCTTTACTGTTAGTTCACCCTCCAATGGCCATTGCAGCTGGTGCGCCACGCTGATCTGAAGCCAGGAGCCAGGTGCTTCTCCCGGTCTCCCATGCGGGTGCAGGGCCCAAGCACTTGGGCCATCCTCCACTGTACTCCCGGGCCACAGCAGAGAGCTGGCCTGGAAGAGGGGCAACCGGGACAGAATCCGGCGCCCCGACTGGGACTAGAACCCAGTGTGCCGGTGCCGCAGGCGGAGGATTAGCCTATTGAGCCGTGGTGCCGGCCTTTTTTTTTTTTTTTTTTTTTTTTAAGATTTATTTATTTATTTGAAAAGCAGAGTTACAGAGAGGCAGAGAGAGAGAGAGAGAGAGAGAGAGGGAGGGAGGGAGGGAGGGAGGGGTCTTCCATCCACTGGTTCACTCCCCAAATGGTTGCAATGGCCAGAGCTACCTCGATCTGAAGCCAGGAGTCAGGACCTGGGAGCTTCTTCCTGGTCTCCCACATGGGTACAGGGACCCAAGGACTTGGGCCATCCTCTACTGCTTTCCCAGGCCATAGAGAGTTGGATTGGAAGTGGAGCAGCTGGGAGTTGAACTGGCGCCCATATGGGAAGGTGGCACTGCAGGAGGTGGCTTACCTGCTGTGCCATGGCGCTAGCCTCACTATGGTATTTTTCAATGAATTGGTCCATTTATGTGCATAGTTTTTCATAATATTCCTTTATTTTCTTTTTAATGTATATGATATATGTAGTGAAGTCCCCTCTTTCATTTATGATATTAATAATTTGTGTTCTATCTCCTTTCTTCTTTGTTAGCTTGGCTAGAGGCTTACTGATTTTATGGATTTTAAATTTATGAATGTATGTTTTACAGCCCCAAATGTGGTTGTTATAGGTGCCTATTTCTTTTTTCTTTCTTTATTTTAAGATTTATTTATTTATTTGAGAGGCAGAGTTACAGAGAGAGAGAGGGCTTCCATCCATTGGTTTGGTTCCCTCCCCAAATGGCCACAGTGGCAGAGCTGGGGCCACCTGAAGTCAGGAGCCAAGATCTTCCTCTGGGTCTCCCACATGGGTGCAGGAGCCCAAGCACTTGGGCCATCTTCCACTGCTCTACCAGGCCACTAGCAGGGAGCTGGATTGGAGCAGCTCGGACTCATCAGGCGCTTATATGGGATGCTGGTGCCACAGACAGGTTTAACCTGCTGCACCACAGCACTGGCTTCTCTAGATACCTATTTCATGTTAGCCTGTGAAAAATGTATGATCTGCTGTTGTTTGAATAATCTACAATGTCAACTATATTCAGTGGGTTGATTGTGTTGTTGAATTCATCTATGTCCTTATTGATTTTCTGCCAGGATATGTCCCTTTCTAAAAGAGGAGTATTAAGTCTCAAAATATAATAGTGGATGCATCTATCTCTCCTTATAGGTTTTGCCTTATCTATTTTAATGTTTTGTTAGGCACATATACATCATTGATTGTTATGTCTTCTGGGAATATTGGCTGCTTCTTTAGCCTTGATTATTTTCCTTGCTCTATAATCCACCTGTCTGAAGTTATTATGCCCACTCCCTGTTTCTTTTGATTAGTCTTAGTATGGTATATCTTTTTCCAAGGATGCTCAAGTCCCTTTTATAAAACAGTACAGTATTTGCATATAATCTATGTATTTTCTCTCATATTCTTTAAATCATCTACATTACTTATAATACCTAAGTGAAATGTCAATGGTTGTTACAGTGTATTGTTTAGGGAATAATAACAATAAAAAAGTCCATACGTGTTCATTACAGATACAGTTGTTTTTCAAATAATTTCAACCTGCACTTGGTTGAATCCATGGATTTGGAACCTGCAGATACAGATGCTTTGTATTTGTCTTTACACTTAAGTGGGCTTCCTTAGATTACATATGTCTGGGATTTGTTTTTTGATCATGTTTGACAACCTCTCTTTTAATTGATATATTTAGGTCATTGACATTAAAGTGATTATTGATATAGTTGGATTGATATCTACTATATTTGTTACTTTGCTCTATTTGTTGCCCTTATTCTTTATTCCTATTTTTATCTTCCATGCTTTTGCTGTCTTTTGTGGTTTAATAGTTAATCATTATTATATTATTCTATTTTTTCTTTTTTATGGAATATGAACTATACTTTTTTAAAAAGTAGTTGCCTTGGAGTTTACAGTACATATTTATAAGTAATCCATGTCCACTGTCAAATAACTATACTGCCTTGTGGATAGTGAAAGTATCTTATAGTAATAAAGCATTCCTAATTCTTCTCTTCTCTCACTTGTGTCATTGCTATCATTCATTCCAGTTATATGGGAGCATATGTAACCAGATTTATATACATATGAGCATACATTGTTGCTATTATTATTTTGAACAATCTTTTATCTATTAGATTAATTCAGAATAAAGAAGTAAAAAATTTTTATTTTTATCTTTATTTCTCCACAAATTTGAAGGATAACTTCACAGGGTACAGAATTCTAGGCAGTGGAGGCCGGTGCCGTGGTTCACTAGGCTAATCCTCCGCCTTGTGGCGCTGGCACACCGGGTTCTAGTCCCGGTTGGGGCGCCGGATTCTGTCCCGGTTGCCCCTCTTCCAGGCCAGCTCTCTGCTGTGGCCAGCGAGTGCAGTGGAGGATGGCCCAAGTGCTTGGGCCCTGCACCCCATGGGAGACCAGGAGAAGTACCCGGCTCCTGCCATCGGATCAGCCCGGTGCGCCGGCCGCAGCGGCCATTGGAGGGTGAACCAACGGCAAAGGAAGACCTTTCTCTCTGTCTCTCTCTCTCACTGTCCACTCTGCCTGTAAAAAAAAAAAAAAAAAAAAAAAAGAAAATGCTAGGCAGTGGGACTTTTTTCTCAGTACTGTAAATATTTTACTCCAGTGTCTGCTCACTTACATAATTTCTGAGAAATCAATATCATTTAACCATTGGCCCAAAATGGGTATCAGTGTCTAAGAATCAAAGTTTTAAACCACTATGATTACTAGCCATGTTCAGCTCAGCTTCTGAACCCTGATTGTCACCAATTGCTGTACACACTCCCTAGTTATACAGTTGTACATTTTAAAACTTTGAACAAAATTTTTTTTGATTAAATAAAAACTTTGAACCTCATGCTACATCTGCCTTTAAAGACTCTAGTCTCCCACCCAATCTTGCCCCACCCTTTCACCCAAATCCCTTCTGAACCACTTTGGAAAATGCTACTGGTGGTGGTGGCTCCACAGTATTTGTAAGGACATGAAAATAAAAGTGGGAAATATATAAGATTCAAATTTTGCTGAGTAGGAGAATTTGACTTGTGGAATGTTATAATACAAAAGTTGATGCGTTGGTTATAGAATATATTTGATACATTAAATAATAAGGGTCTTTTGCATGTTGAGAAGTGGGAGATACTTATTTTAATCATTTTATGTTCAGAAAATTTGGAAAGGCAATTTGTTGGGTCTGGAGTACTTCTTTGTCCTATCTGTTGTTGACTTTCTGTATGAATATAGTATATGTGGACCTATCTCTCTTAATCTTCAAAAGCATCTCCTTACAAGATAGGTATTTTTTAAAATTTACTTTACATATAAGGAAGCTGGGAGAGAGAAACTTTTCAGAAGTCTCAAAGATGGTACATCCTATAACCGGTATTCAAATCTAGGACTGACTTCAAGACCCATAATTCTCCTACTGAACTAACCTGAATGCTGGCAAAGCCTGCAGCTCTAATTGTTTTCTGGTTACTGTTCCCATAATGGCAAAGAGTAATTACTCTAGTTGTTTAATGTCTCTCACATTTGTTAAGACTATTTATTTGAGACTGTGTATTATTTATTTGGGACAAGAAATGTATTTTTACATTTATCTACATATTAGTTTTTTTTTTTTTCAGGTCTTGTTTTTTTATATTAGAGAACCGAATCTTACTAAAACTTTAGTTGGAGGGGCATATCTCTTTGTTAGGAAAAAAAAATCTTATTCAGATAAATATATCCTTATCATGACAATGAATCCTAAAGAATCACAGTTTATTCTTTTTTCCTGACTTTTCTACTGTTACTCTTAACAAGTAGAATTCAGTAACAGGAAAGAACGAGTGGCAACTTGGAATTGTGGCATTTGAGATTAGACTGTGAACAGGAGGGTGTGTGACAGCACACCGGTTAACAGAGGCAGATAGGGCTGTTGCTGAAGACATGGGATGGTTGTTCTAACTGAGACTCATCTTTGGCATTTGTCTGTCTCATTTGCATGATGAAAACAAAAAAGCAGCAACCTTGGAGCCACTCTTCTTTTTATTCCATTCCTGGATAATTACCAATTATGCTTAGATTTTGAAAGGTCTTTTATTTTATGATTGCATCTTTCAGCAACAACTCTTATTATGCTGTTAGGCAATTTGCCGTATTTATGATGCTCAGGTGGGAAAACTTTCAGCCCCTGCAATTGAAAAGGTCACCCTGATGGAGCATTTGTAGTGGGTTCTCTTGTTTTGCTGTTGAGCAAGCAGGGTTGAAGACAGGTGAATACTTTGCAGATGGACTTTTGAATAACCGGTCAGGTCCCTGGGGTCTCATCAGTAACAACCCAAGTGAATGCATGTTCTTGCTCTCTTTTTCTATGTACCATTTCCCATGGTCACTCTGCATGGGCTGGATGATTACACAGTTAATACTAAGGAAAAACTAGTTCATTGAAGCCATGAATCTCTGAGCTTTGCTGAATGTGTTTACTTGGGTACCAGAACCTGTCACAATCCTGGAGACACATAGCAATTCTGCTTTCTTTTTATTTATTTATTTACTTATTTATTTATTTTTTTGACAGGCAGAGTGGATAGTGAGAGAGACAGAGAGAGAAAGGTCTTCCTTTTGCCGTTGGTTCACCCTCCAATGACCGCCACGGCTGGCGTGCTGCGGCTGGCGCACCGCGCTGATCCGATGGCAGGAGCCAGGTACTTTTCCTGGTCTCCCATGGGGTGCAGGGCCCAAGCACGTAGGCCATCCTCCACTGCACTCCCTGGCCACAGCAGAGAGCTGGCCTGGAAGAGGGGCAACCGGGACAGAATCCGGTGCCCCGACCGGGACTAGAACCTGGTGTGCCAGCTCCGCAAGGCGGAGGATTAGTCTAGTGAGCCGCGGCGCCGGCCCAGCAATTCTGCTTTCATTTGCTTTGTGACCATTTCAGTATGAAATGGAACCATTTTCTCCCAGAACATAATGTCTCTGTGTAAAAAAACAAGTGATAGCACTTTATGAGCTTTAAGGAGCCTAGAACCAGGCTGGTTAGCAAACTGAAGCTGTTGTGACTCAGCTTGGCACCAACAGCCTTTTCCTGAAATTATGTGAGTGGAAGGGAGTACGGGAAATGTGCCTCTTGGACCTCTAGTGCCTGGTCCCGCTCAGCAACAGGTAGTCAGGATTTCTGAGCCGGGGGAGAGAACACAGGCCAAAGGCTTTGCTGCCATGTTCTGACCTGGAAGACAGGGTGCACCCAGCTCTGTATTCATGGCATTCATTTAGTTTGAAGACTTGGTGCAGCTTCTAGATATGCCTGCATTCGTCACTAGGCGTGTTCAAGGGAGAAACTGGGACCCCCTCAAGGGTCAGCTCTGTAGGAAGTTTTTCCTGATAATACCCTCCAGTCCTGGAGGTGAACTCTGTGTTTTCTCCTGTGCTGTGCTTTAACACAGGGCTTGGGTTATTACATCCCACTGGCTTGTTTCCTTGTTCTTTTTGCTTGTGGACTGAACCCCGAGGACAGGGGTACTGTCTTATCACTCTTTGAATATTCAGAGCCTAGTTCATATTATGTGTTCAATGATGTTAGTTAAATAAATGAAATAGAGAGGTTTAACTTCTTTCACCCCCCATGCTACGCTATCCTTTTCAATGAAAGAATTATACCAGTTACCACAACTGATAATCAGAACTAATGGGCCATGGTAGCATAGATATGAATAGAGTTGAAAAGAAGGGTGATTATAAAATATGTAGGAATAGCCATAGTAAGAGATGGACAGGAGCTGCATAAAGAATACTTCCAAACTTCACTGAAGCATATTTGAATAGAGAAACATGTCATGTTTGTGGCGATAACAGTGAACACAGTAAATATGCCTGTTATTTTTGTCTATGTTAACCTAAAACTTAATTCCCACAGAAATTGCAACAGGATTATTATTCTGTGGAATTTGATAAAATAATTCTAAACTTAAGAAGAAAATTGCTTGAACCTAGTAAAAAAGAAAAATGAAAGTTTCTTATCAAATATTAAAACTTACTGAAAAGTATGGTAAATAAAAACAAAGTGGTGCACAAATTAAGAAACTGGAAGTCAGAGTGATCTGGATAACAAAACTTGACAAAAATACTGTAAGAAAAAATTACAGATTTCATGAGCATAGATGCAAGTATTCTTATCAAAAGATTAATGGATAGACTCTAGCAAAATAGAAAAAGATTATTACTAAATGAGGGTTATATCAGAAATCCAAGGTTGGTTTAGCATGTGAAAGTCAATGGGTAGGAAAAAAAGTCAATGTACCTACTGTATTAACAAAATAAAATATAAAGTAGAATGGCATAGGTACAGTAGAAAATCTAGAAGCAGGTTTCAGTATATTTGGAAACCCAGTAAAAGTCCAAAATCCCTTATTTGAAATGTTTGGTGCCAGCCATGTTTCAGAATTCAGAGTGTTTAACAATATCTCATAATCAATTTGATGTGTATTTCCACAGCAAAACAGATTAGTGGTGACATGAAATGGGATAAAGATCAGAAATAACCTCACATTACCTCAGATAAAGTTTTGCTACCAAATGAATTTTAGCACCAGTGCAAAAAACCACAAAAACTATTTTCAGATCTTTCTGATTTCAGAATTTAAATAAGGAATTAGTTTTTCTATGACAGGTGACATTTCAATCAATGATGGAAATTTTAAAAAATAGAATTATATGCTAGTCATTTGGGGGGAGGAGGAGGAGAAGGATAAAGATATACCCCTTGCTTATAATATGTTACTTAAATAATTGTTGATTATGATTAAAGATAGTAAAATCAGAAAAACAGTAAAGTTAAAATCTAAGATCTAAAAAGAATCTGAAGAAATCTAAAAAAGTAGTAGAATAAAATATACGCTCAATTTTGATTTATAATCTCGCAATAGTGAAGATCTTTATGAACATGCTACCAGAACTAAACAAATAGAAAAAAGAGAGAAATTAGATGATTTATAAAGGGCTCTTAACATATTTATAAAGAAACAAACAAAACAGATGAATTTTGCAGAACACAAATGGATCAAGGATACAATTTGCAAGAGAAGAAACACAAATGGCGGCCAATTCTCTGCTACCAATATGATGATGACTACTATTAGCTGCCACCATTTATGGGGTGTTTATGGTGTGCTGGGCGCTGGGCTAAGGGCTTTACATTTAAAGCTTAATACTGCGAGACAGCTGCAAACACTTAGGTTTGCAATGACAGTCCAGTTTAGGGAGGTAAGGCAGCTCATCTTGGATCACACATTAGCAGGACTGTTGCAGCCCAGGACAGTCTGCCCCCAGTGCTCTTGTGCTTCAGTACACTGACTTCCTGCCTAAGTATATCACTGTACTAATGAAAAAAAATACAGTGAGCAACTGGCAGTTAACGTTTGTTTTATCTGTCTGACTGGAAATGACTTAAAACGAGTACTTGGAGCCAGGTCTGAAGTCGGCACACTCATTTGTTGCTGGTGGGAGTGTCATTGGCATGGTCTTTTGGGAAGGCACTTTGGCAGTATGAAAGTACTTTAAAAATTTCGGGTCGGTGCTGTGGCGCAGCAGGTGAATGCCTTGGCCTAAAGCGCCTGCATCCCATATGGGCACTGGTTCAAGACCCGGCTGCTCCACTTCTGATCCAGCTCTCTGCTATGGCCTGGGAAAGCAGTAGAAGATGGCCCAAGTCCTTGGGCTCCTGCACCCACATAGGAAACTAGGAAGAAGCTCCTAGCTCCTGGCTTCGGATCAGCGCAGCTCAGGCCGTTGCAGCCATCTGGGGAGTGAACCAGCAGGTGGAAGATCTCTTTCTCTCTTTCTCAATGCCTCTCTTCTCTCTGACTTTCAAATAAATAAATAAATCTTAAAAAAAATGTGGAAAATGGAATTAAATTCATTTTGGTGCAAGAGATGTGAAGTCATATACATGAGAAGTCTTCAGAAAGTTAATGGAAAAGACAAATTATGAAAAAAGTATGCTGAGTTGCAAAAATTTTTGCACAAAAATAAATTTCTAATTCCACATGTCCATGGCCTTTTTGAAGTGCCCTTTTATGTACCAGAAGCCACATGCTTTCACATAATGCTTCTTCCACTTCTAAGAACTTGTCTGAAAGGGCTAATTTAATCAAAACTTATATGTACAAGGATGTTCATTTCATTATCGTTTATAGAAACAAAAGGCTAGATGTATAAGGATGTTCATTTTAGAAAAGACTGGAAGAAATGTGTCCATCAGTGGAAAATTGGTTAAATCATTTATAGAAGTGAAGACATAGAGCTATATTTATTAAATTTAAAAATATTGTCCCAGATATGCTGTTAGATGGAAAAACAAACTAAAGATAGTGCAAAACACTTTGTGGCATAACCCCATATTTGAATAACTCAAAGGGCTTACATACACGTATATGCCAAGAAAAAAGTCCAAGGAGGCTGTGGAACACAGTGACAGTGGTGAAATTAAAAAAAATCATTTATTTTCTTTGTGTTTTTCTGCAGTAGTTATTGATGTATTTTTGCTGTATACAATATTAGACTGTGTTTGCAAAAGGTATTTAAAAGTATGTATTGTAATTTTCCCACAGTGTTGGAACATTCTAAGTTGAAGATTAACTTCAAAATATGGGGATGTCATTGAGGCCTGAATGTTTATTTGGCTTAGCTAAGAAGTATTTATGCTTCCCATATTTACATTTTAATCTCTGAGAATTGACAAAGGCATGAGCTCACACATACGCGTTACTTTCCTTATGTTTTTCCAAGAATTGCTGGGCTTCTTTCTCACTGTTTGGGTTCAAAGTAATGGTTTGGCAACTATTCCTTTTCAGGTTCATCAGTGTGAAAATTGTATGAGTAAACCTCTCAGTAGGTTTAAGGAAGTCCGTCCTTTTTTTTTTTTTTTTTTTTACAGGCAGAGTGGATAGTGAGAGAGAGAGACAGAGAGAAAGGTCTTCCTTTGCCATTGGTTCACCCTCCAATGGCCACCACGGCTGGCGCGTTGTGGCCGGCGCACCGCGCTGATCCGAAGGCAGGAGCCAGGTGCTACTCCTGGTCTCCCATGGGGTGCAGGGCCCAAGCACTTGGGCCATCCTCCACTGCCTTCCTGGGCCACAGCAGAGAGCTGGCCTGTAAGAGGGGCAACTGGGAAAGAATCCGGCTCCCCGACCGGGACTAGAACCCGGTGTGCCGGCGCCACTAGGTGGAGGATTAGCCTATTGCGCCGCAGCGCCGGCCAGAAGTCCATCCTTTTCACATTAGCCCCATCAGTAGATCAACAAGTTCAGGTTTCCTTACTGGGCTGAAATCTTAATTAAAAAAAAAAAAAAAAGAGTAAGAAGTTATATTTAACAAATATAGCTGAGGAGACTTGCCTGAGCATTCTTCTGGTTTAGAAAAGAATTATTTCTGAAAAGGAGAAATATCTTTTAAATGCTTGATGTAACCTATAAAATAAATCAGGAAGTTGTGAAATCTGGTATTTAGAATGGCATCTTGAGTAGTGTGCAGAGTGCTTTGAACGTCATCCTGAGCACCCAAAGAGCACTGTTTAATATAAGAGTTGTGGACAAAGTAATCAGTGTAAATGTTGAAAGTTTCTGAAGATTGGGATGCAGGGCTATGAGTTCCATTTAATCAAACTGGTAGTTTCAGAATTTGATCCTTAAATTGCTTACCAAATGAAAGGAAAACACTTGTAGTGAAAATGCTGGTTGTACTTAGTTCCAGATGCAATTTGGGGCAACAGAACACGTCAAAGAAAATGTTTCGTAATGGGCTATTGTGAGATGGTGTCTTAACGTAGTAGTTATTTTGAATTATCTTTAAAATGGTTTATTGACCCTGTTCTGTTTTGCTATTCTTTTTTGAGGATGTGCATGTTATACTGGTATTATTGGATTAGTAGAGCTCATGTGTAGCAGGTAGGAGGGTGTATCTTGGAGTCAGGTAGACCTGGGTTAAAATCCAGGCAAGTAACCCAGTCTCTTTAAGCTTCCATTTCTTCATCTCAAAAGTAATAACTTTGTGAGATAAACTAAAATGAGATAAATAAGAGGATTAAGTTAGATCATTTTTGTAAAGAGCTCAGCAGTGCCTGACACATATTAAGTGTTCAGTAAATGATTGGTCTTACTATATATAGTGCAGTCTTTTTAAGATGATTTTTATGATAATATAATATGTAGGGTTTTTTGTTTTTTTTTGTTTTTTGTTTTTTTTTTTTTTTTTTTGACAGGCAGAGTTAGAGAGAGAGAGAGAAAGGTCTTCCTTCTGTTGGTTCACCCCCAAATGGCTGCTACGGCCGATGTGCTGCGCCGATCCGAAACTAGGAACCAGGTACAATTCTGAATAATCTCAGGGAACCCAGAAAGTATAGCCTTAATTTCTTTTCTAAGACAGTTTTTGTTGGTTTTATTGCTTATGTTAGAGCTCATGTTCCTGAATTAATATTGTGTGCTTTCAACTATACTAATTTATATATCACTATTTGATTTAAAAATACTTTTAGGTATATTATTTAACTCTTTGTTGCTGTTGTTGTTGTTGTTTTGGCAGGCACAGTGAGAGAGAGACAGAGAAAAAGGTCTCCCTTCCGTTGGCTCACCCCCCAAATGGCCACTATGGCTGGCGTGCTGCGCCGATCCGAAACCAGGAGCCAGGTGCTTCCTCCTGGTCTCCCATGCAGGTGCAGGGCCCAAGCACTTGGGCCATCCTCCACTGCCTTCCCGGTCCACAGCAGAGAGCTGGACTGGAAGAGGAGCAACTGGGACCAGAACCCGGGGTGCCGGTGCCACAGGTGGAAGATTAGCCAAGTGAGCCGTGGCGCCGGCCAATAGTATGTAGTTTAGTGAAAACAATGTGCATTGGCTCTATGCTGGCCGGCAAGTCAAGCTAGTCCTTCAGCGGCCAGAAGTGTGCAGGCACTGAGCCATCCTTAGTTGTGATATGAAATCTACCTTTCCATTCCCCTGTGCATCCGTCCATCCCGGTATCCATCCTCCAGGTGCTAAGCATAGCAGCAAACAAAACAGATCAAATCCCAAATGGATTTGATCCCAAAGCAGCTTACATTTTAAGAGATTCAAAGCATTTTTGAATATGTTATATCATTTGCTTTTAAAAACAAGTCTGTGAATTTTGCATTTCTGAGTACTCTTTGATAGATAAGGAAAAATAGATATTTTGAGATTAAGTAATTAATCCAGGATAATAGTGCTGTGAATAGAGCCCATTGTTTTTCATTATTATTTTAGCACTCTTTTATCTGTAACATCAAACTATTTTATTAAATGAGTTCAGCTGACCTGCTTTAACCTTTCAATCTTTCATCCCTCCCTGCTCTTGTGATGAGATTTGACAGTCAAAATGTTATTTACCATGCCCGACATCATCTAGCCCCTGCCACCCTCCCAGCTCCATCTTGGGCCTCTCCCTTGTATTTCCTGTCTTCCAGAAAGCTGGCCTTCTTTTCCCACCCTAGAGGCATTGGGTTCTTTCCAGCTTCAGTCCTTTGCAGATGCTGCTCTGTCTGCTGGAATGCTGGTTCCTACTTCCTTTCCTGTCCCTCTTCCCCCCGCCTTCACCAAAGTGATCATAAATACCAGCCTGACTGTCCCTCCCCGGGACGAGGAGACTTCCTCAGCCCCTAGCCAGGGTCAGGTCCCGGTGCCATCTATGCTTTCTCACGCACCCTCCGTCTGTCCTGCATAGCACACTTCTCACAGTGCACAGATTTTGTTGACTGCCTGTGTTCTCTCTGGGGATGATTAGAGGGTGGGCCCCATGAAGGCAGGAGCTAGAATTGTGTTGTTGCCATCACTACTTCCCCAACTAGCACTAGGCCTCCTGTTGGCACGCCAATATGTGTGAATAAATGAATGAATGAGAACCCTCAGAGCATGGAATCAAGGGTGGCACAAACAAGTTAAATGCCAGCAGTTTGTTCCATTTCACTTTACTCTAGGATACAATTTTAGCAATACAGGCAACTTACAAAATGGTGCAAGTTTCTCATATTTTACTGTTAAAATAAAAAAAGAGAAAGCAACTACGGAGATTTGAAGTCTGTAAAGTGGCAGCAAAAAGTGACAAATAGGGGTGGTAGGCGCAAATGAGCTTGAGGTAAGGAGAATAAACAAGTTACTTGTTTTTGTGGGTCCTTCCCATTAGACTGTGAGCAGCTTGGAGTCAGTTACCAGAACTTTGTTAATGTTTATATCCTCAAAGACAGCATAGTACCTGATTCATAGTTGCTATTGAACTAATGAATGAATGATACACCTCTTACCTTTACAGATGACTTCTTGTGTTCTTTTTTTTTTTCTTTAAAGGTATATTCATTCGGCCAGCGCTGCAGCTCAGTAGGCTAATCCTTTGCCTGCGGCACTGGCACACCGGGTTCTAGTCCCAGTTGGGGTGCCGGATTCTGTCCTGGTTGCTTCTCTTCCAGTCCAGCTCTCTGCTGTGGCCCGGGAGTGCAGTGGAGGATGGCCCAGGTGCTTGGGCCCTGCACCCCATGGGAGACCAGGTTAAGCACCTGGCTCCTGCCTTCGGATCAGCGCGGTGCACCGGCCGCAGCGCACCGGCCACAGCGGCCATTGGGGGTGAACGAATGGCAAAAGGAAGACCTTTCTCTCTGTCTCTCTCTCTCTCACTGTCCACTCTGTCTGTCAAAAAATAAATAAAAAATAAAAAAAGATATATTTATTCATTTGAAAGAGTTACAGAGAAAGAGAGCTAGAGGCTGAATGAGAGAGATCTTCCATCAGCTTGCTCACTCCCCAGATGGCTGCAATGGCTGAGGCTGGGCCAGTCTGAAGCCAGGAGTCAGGAGCCAGCAGCTTCTTCTGGGTCTCCCTTGTTGGTACAGGGGATCAAGTACTTGGACCATCTTCTACTGCTTTCCCAGGTACATTAGCAGGGAGCTGGGTCAGAAGTGGAGCAGCTGGGAATCGAACTGGCATCCATATGGGAGGCCGACAACTACAGGTGGAAGCTTAATCTTCTATGCCTCAGTGCTGGCCCTGACTTCTAGTGTTCTTAATGCTAATGTTAGAAATAGGAACAGTATGAGTTATGGAAAGAATACTGGATCTAGAATCAAAGTGCCGCTCAAAACTATTGAAATTGAGAATAATTATGCCTACGAAGTGGACTTGTCAGGAGCATGGTATGTAGTCAGTGTATATAAAGTGCTCTGTGATCACCTGGAACATGTAACAGGACCTCGAGACAGTTTACCTCCTCCTTTCTGCCTCTCTCCCTTTGGTCTAACCCCAGAAAAAATATGGTAATATAAATCACTAAAATAGAGACAGAGAATATCAAAGTAGAATTGTGGCAATATATCTATAACTTGTATTTACCAAAGAAAGCATGATGCTGGCTTGCCTATATAGCAGTACGGTACATTGTGCAGAAATTGGGGAATTGTGTTCCTGTTATTCTTGTCTGCAGTCAGCCTACTGCTGAGAAGAACGACCACAAGGATTTCTGAAGTCCTTAGGTTCCAAACTTTCTGTTTTGACCCCTACCTTTTTTTTTTTTTTATTTGACAGGTAGAGTTATAGACAGTGAGAGAGAGAGAGAGAGAGAGAGAGATCTCTACCATTTTTGTGTGTTCTATCTTTACCAACAAAGATCGCCTAACCACAGCTGTTCCTCCAGTTACTTCTTTTATTCATTTTATTCTGTTCGCTATAGTGAATTCTCTCTTCTAGCTCCATTAATAAGAATTCAAATAGTTATGATGGGTGGATATAGGGTGTGTTACATGCTGATAGATCACTGAGTTCCTTGAGTTCCACACTGATTTCCTTTAGGCAGTGATTGGGAGTGGGCCAGTTATTCCACAGTCTCCCAGATCCTACCCCTGACCTAATTATGATTCAGAAGACAGAGAAATGCAAGCAGTTTTTTCTTTCTCTCCTGAGGATCGAGCAAGAGCAAGAGGTTTCACATTATAGCATGAGAGATTTAGGATCAACCATCAGGAACTATATGAGTCTGTACTAGACTCATTATAGAGAAATAGAAATCATTTTATAGCCGTATTGGGTTAGTTCTCTTGTATAGCACTTATTGTTGGTACAAAATGTATGAGGCACTGGAGACACAAAAACAATTAGTTCCTCAAGGAACTTTGAGTTCATTAGGGGACTTAGACATATGAACAATATGGCACTGACAGGTAGAAGCCACCCAGGTATATGTGTTACCGGTGAATGGCAGGGTTCTTGTCTTCACGCAAGAAAGAATTCAGGCGTGAGACAGAGAGTAATGGAAGGTAAAATAGCAAGGTTTATTAGGGAACTGACATCCGTAAGAACGGATGGGCACCTCTCCAGACAGAACCAGAGAGTGCCCAGTTACTCGGACTGGGGAAGAGCGAGGTTACATGGTTGAGTGGAGAGAACACACCTGGGTGGGCCAGGCAGGCGGGTGACTCAGCAGAGAGGCAGAGGGCTGAGCGCAGTCTGGTTGAGGCCAGAGGTTTTTAAGGAGATGGGTCTTTGTCTTCACACATCTGCTGCTGAAAAAAAGGATTTTATGGATGTAAATATTAAGAAGCTCCTATGGGAGTTTTCCCCTGAAGGTATCAGACAGGAAGAAGCCTAGCTGGTGCCATCCTAACCCAGGATCCGGAGCAGGTCCAGAGCAGGGTATTTGAAATGCAGATACTGGGCTCCATCTGGAAGACTGTGGAAGACTGTCAGGCAGAAGGGGCGGGGACCCCCTCCTGGCAGGTTATCAGGTAGGAGGGGGCAGGGCAGGATGTGAATACTGGGCTGCCCCTGAAACGTTATCGGGATGACTTTGAGATGCAAATGCATATGCTGGACATAGACATCTTCTCTTTAGGCCTTTATGTCACATACACATAAGCTCATATCTGACTTTCTACTTAACACATGTACAAGGGACAGAAGAGGCGCTGATGACCACTTGGGTCTGGGATGGTTGAGGGAAGGTGGCATTGGTCAGTTGCCTATTGAAGAAGAAATTACTACCTGTCAAATAAATAAAAAAAAAAAGAAAAAATTAGAGTTTTCTTTGTGTACAGTGTTGGAGAGGAAACAGTCCAGGAAAGACAGGGAGACATGGACCAGCATAGGGTGTGCAGGGGTCCAAGTGTTTATCCATTGCTCCGCTGTCAAGGGTGAAAGCTGTTGTGAAATCTGGTAATGCCAACAGAGGTGAAGGAATTTTTTTCTTTGGAGTCTCAAAGATAAAAATAAAGCATTCCCATCTGCTTAGGATGGTTTGGGTGCTTTTTTTTTTTTTCTCTCTAGAGTCTAGATAAAAGTGAGTGACAGGGCAGGCACTGTGGCACATTGGGTTCAGCTGCTGCTTGGGAAACCTCTGATCGATATCAGAATGCCTGGGACTGAGTCTCACTTGGACCTGGGAAACTGTAGATGGCCTAACTACTTGGGCTCCTGCCACCGGATGTGAGACCTGGATAGAGTTCCTAGCTCCTGCCTTCAGCTTGACCCATCCCCAGCTGTTGCAGGCATTTGGGGGAGTGAACTAGGGGATGAAAGATCTCCCTCCCTCCCTCTCTCTCTCTCTATGTCTTTCAAGTAAATAAATAAACTTTTTTTTTTTTTTAAAGAATCAGTGACCGTTAAATAAACATTGAGATTGTCTTAATTTAAAAGAAAAGACTCTTTACTAATCTGCATCTGGGGAACTGATTTTGTGTGTTCAGTTTTCAAGCCACCTAACTAAGGCAGTCTGTTGTATGGAGCTCTGTTCTGTCTCAGTGAAACAAAAGTAGTACAAATTGTGGTTACTGTGTCTTTACTGGAGGGATGGTTTCTTTGGGAGCAAAGGTAATTCTCAGGAAATCAACCTAATAGCCAGAGAAACCGAGAAGGTGTCCTTACCTTGTCTACCCTGGCTGCCTGGAAGTGAAATAGAGCCTCAGATATTGTACACCTTTAAATAGTCCACGTTGCCTGTTTCACTGCCTTCCCGGCCAGGGAACTGGGTAGTCAGTTTATAGTTCTAGGAACTGGAGCAGGACTGCTGTGCTTGCAGTTGCATGCTTTTTATGGAACAGGGAATGTTGTTTAGGGAATTTAGGCAGCTGGAACCTGCCGCATTAGCAATTTGGACGGAGGCAGAATTTTGGGGAAGGAAAATAAAGCTCATTACATACATTTGTTTGGGTGTGGAGGAAGCCGAGAGGAGAGTATGCTGAAGGCACGCAGGAGAGTGTCATAAACAGCTCCCTCTCTATTCATTTCTACTGTAAGAGCCTGGAGTTAACTGGGGTGATCACGTGGCCTCTTTTGAAAAGGGCAGTCATGTTCTGCTGTTTCTTAGCTGTTTTGTTAGTTGGAGCAAAACAACAGCACGGCTCATTTTTGCAGGGTTGGAGGGAAAAAGAAGGGCAGGCGGAAGAATGGGGTGGGGAGCTAGAGGAGAGAGGAGGGGCGAAAAGTGTCAGGCTGTGGGGACAAGGACCTGAAGGGAGGCCCTGTGGCCTCAGGCTAGGGCCTGGACCGCTGCCTTTTTGAAGCCTGTCGCTGATCTCATCCTGGTTTAACCTTTTGTGGAATTCTTCCACGAGACACGGCTGCCAACTCCACGCTTCCTGAAGAATACATAGTGCCTGTTAGGAAGCCTACCTGGCTGAGTTGACCAAGTGTGCCCCCCAGCTAGAACTGGGATTGGACAGGATGTAGCTGTCTTCTCATGCTGGGGTAACACACCTGCCTGGCCCTGCCCCTGCTGCCACCCCCTGCCCAAACACCAACCTTCAGCCCAAACTAAAACTGATGTCACTGTAACCTTTGGTTATTCGTCTTTTGTGTGCATAAACTATCAACTGTCTTATCTTTGTAAATAAGGAAACAGGGACTAGATTCAAACAGAATCATTTGTAAGTCAGAGAATCAGCTTTAGAGAGAGAGAAGAGTCCTCTTGGGGGGGGGGGGTGGGCATTGTGGTGCAGCTGGTTAAGCTGCTCTTTGAGATGCCTATATCCCATAATGGAATGCCTGGGATCAAGCCTCTGCTGCCTATACAACTTCATGCTAATGTACACTCTTGGGGCGGGAGGGGAAGGAGCAGCAAATGATGGCTCAAGGACTTGGGTAAATTCCAGCCATTTGGGAGACTGGCTTGAAGTTTCTGGCTCTTGGCTTTAGCCTGGTCCAGCCTCAGGTGTTACAGGCATTTGGAAAATGAACCAGTAGATGGAAAAGATTCTCTCTCTCTCCCCTCCACTCCCCCTTCCTCCATCATCCTTCCCTCATGCCCTCTTTCTCTTTCCCTTTCCAATGAAAAAAGAAGAGTTTTCTTGTTGGCCTTAAAATATGTCTTAAGGGGAAACTACCTATTATTATTATTATTAAAATTTATTTATTTGAAAAGCAGAGTTACAAAGAGAGTGGGAGAAACAGAGACACAGACTGCCTACTTCACTTCCATCTACTGGTTCACTCCCCAAATTACTACTATAGCTGGGGCTGGGCCAGGCCAATGCCAGGAGCCTAGAACTCCATCTGGATCTCTCAAGTCAGTGGTAGGGACCCAGACACTTGAGCCTTCCTTTGCTGCTTTCCCTGGGACATTAGCAGGGAGCTGAGTGGGAAGTGGAATAGCCAGGGCTCCAACTGGCACTCACTGGCATGCTGGCATTGCAAGCAATGGCTTAATCCACATTATAATGCTATCCCCAAAACCATCATTTAAGTGACATTTCTTTCTTTCCTCATCATTCTAATTTCCATTGGTATAGCGGTTTTGAAAGGATACAGGGAGTTTAGGAATAGAGTTATATATTTTTTTCTCACAGTAAAATGGGCTTCTAACTCTATAGAGACATTTGAGCTAAATCATTGTTTTTGACCTTGGCAGTGCATGAGACGGGTGGCTGCCCCGAAGATGATCCTATCTGTGGCTGAACTTATTTCTGATTTCTATACCAAGTGATGAGGAGACTCTGAGCAGTGGCTAATCTAGCTTTTTCTTTCTAAAAATGTATACCCTGCTGATTTCTAAGGCAGATTTGAGGTTGGTACCCACTGATCTAAATATATATATATATATATAATATGTACACATATTATGTATTATTCGCTTTATTAAATTATTCTGTTTTTAGAGCACTTTAGTGGGCTAAATTTGTCTGAACTACTGAGGTTTAGATTCTCTTTCACTTGTGTTGGAGGAGTTCTTAAAAACAAAACAAAATAAACTATTAAGATGAAATATTATAAATCTTCTAGAAAACCATAATCAAAAGCATCAAGGCTGTCTTCTTTAGTTGATGGCTTCTATTATCTTGGATCTGTCTCATAGCCATGACAGTGTCATTGGATTTTAGGAATTCAAAGAGACGAAAATAAAACTTGCAGTTTTGAAAAAGGGAATGATCCTGGAGGTAGTCTTTAAAATTGGCACTCTCTTCTTAAAAATAGGGACAAATAGAATAATTTTTTTCAGTTGTTAAGAAATAACTGAATCTGTACTTTTGAATTAATACAAAGGCCAGTATTTTAGAGAACATTAATAATCATTGTAGAGGCTGTTATTTACAGCTCTGCTTTTAGTTTATAATATGCAGTAGAAGATTTTAATTTTAGGAAACAAATCATAAAGCAAAAGTTTACTGGGGGAGTTTTGCCAAAGATAGAAAAATACTTAGATGGAAAAATGTGTTTAATTAATACTTTGCCCACTTTTTGTAATGGACTGTAGGGCAATTAGATTGATTCAGAGTTTTAACTAGTAGTACCTGCATCTGTTTAGTAATGATTTTTGAATGTAGAAAGAAAAATATACCAAAGCAGACTGGGTACTTACTAGATATTTAACATTGATGAATCATAATTAAATAGTGAAGTAGGATAATTAGACTAATTTCCAACATCTAAATATTTCTCTTTAAAATTTCAGTTAAGTTTGAGGAAATCTCAGAAGTGAGATACCCATTAGCTATAGAAAAGGAATTTGAAGCATCATAAGCTCTCCAAATTTTTCTACGCCATTAAGATTAATGTTTTTGAAAGAAAAATAATTTTAGAGCGGACTTGTTTAATTGTTTATCTTTGTAATGCTGTGTTTACCAAAGGTTTTGTTTTTAATTAAAAAAATCTTAAAGGGAGATATCTAGATGAATATATTTTTGGTTGTCATCATTCTTGATTGTTACCATGGTTAGAACATGAAAATAAGATGGAGTGGAATATATTTCAGATGGAGTGGAATATATTTCTTTGAAACCCATTTTGTTTACATCAAGATGTAACTGAAAATATAGGAGTTTCATGTAATCACTCATGATGATTTTGAAATTCTCTGGATTTAAAAAAAATGATTATGATTAGTTTTTTGTTCTTGCTACAGAATATAGCAGTTGACTTGTTTTTCTGTATAACTGCTTGTTATAGTTTAGAAAATAAATCTATAAAAAAAGTATGTTTGATAATTTTGTTGTATAAACCACATAATACCTGTTAAAAACTGTTTGACTTTCGGTTTTAAAACAGCTCTGTAGTTTGGTGAGTCCTGCAAAAATTCCGGCTTTCTCTGTGGCCTGCCAGCCAAATAATTTTTGCAGCATTTTCCTTTGCTTTCTTATAAACACTTAAAAATCATACTGGGTTTTCTTTAAGGGCAGTAATTAAGTTAGAAAGCACCAAAGTTACTATGAAATTGCCCTTTATTTTCTCATCTGACAGAGAGGGGTGATAGTTTTTGAGTATCCCCTGTGAGCTGTTTTTGAAACAGAAACACTTAGGGTTGCTATTCTCATGGAGCTGAATGAATATGTGCTTTATTACAGATGAAAGGATTTTGCCGGACTGTGTAGCTTTAGGATGAGTTTTGTTGCTTTCATGCGTAGGCAAAGATATTATTGAGTTTATTTTTGCTTAGAGTATCTTGAAATCTGCTCCCCCCTCCCCCATCTCATACATCCAAATTTGGGATAAATGGTGACAACTCTGTGAGGACTGCAGACTGTCGTGTTGTTTACTAGAAAGCATGACACACGTAAGACGGTGGCTAAGGACTGTGGAGTCCCTCCATAGAAGTTATCATGAAATGAAGAAGTCAAAATATCAAGAACAGTGCTTTTACTACAGTAAAATATGGTGTGTTTTTACTACAATAAAAGCTTTTATTTCCTCTGTAAAACCCTGATACCTCCTAGTAAGCTCTGGATCTAATTTTCAGCTACTAGAATCATTTAAATACAGAAGTTAGGATGACACTCTATGCTTAAGGCCCGCTATTCTGAGGTTATTAGTGTTGGTTTGAATTTGCAAATTATATAGTGTGTGATTAATTCGCAGCCAGGGTCGATGGTGGCTCGTTCGTGGAGTTTTGAAAGAGAGGAGTCTGATGAAATATTACACAGAGCCTTTCTGCTTCTGTTTGTGACTCTGTAAATGCTTTAAGATGCTTGGATTCTGTCGTGTTCTCAAGGCTATGGGTGAAGTAGCTTAGAAGTAAAATTAACATTTTTCTCCTCTGTGAAATGAGTGCTGGACCGTGCTTTCTAGGCTCTTCCGGAAGACAGTAATCTCCCATTCTGAACTCCTAGTGCCATTCTCTGCCACACCTTTCTCTCCTCCGAACTCTTTGCACTCCTCGACTTCTGTTATCTGATTTGCAAGTCAGTGTGCTGGAAAGTTCTGTATTGTACTGCCCAGAGCCCCAGCTGCAGTTCCTTGCGGGTCTCAATAACACGAAGGTACTCTTCAAACCCGCTCGGAAAGGAAAAATCTCCTTAAAAGATGGCAAACTTTGCTTTCATGTCAGTCCCAAATGAAGTTCTGTGCTGCATCTGGCCGAGCCGGGTAATCCAATCTATTTTAATGCAAAGATTTTCCAAGAAGGCAGGAAACTGTCAAGGGGGAGGCTTTCAGGCATCTGCTGTTTCGTTTCCAGATCCCTTGTGTTAATTTAATGTTTCTAGGGAGCCGGGCTCTTTCTTTTTTCTCGGAATCCCTTCTCTAGGAACTGGTGTGCGCGGTGGCGCTGTGCGAGGAGCAGATAAGCCAGAGCGCTCGGCGGGGGCGCACAGCCCCGCGTCCCCGCGCCCAAGGGCGTCCGGCCGCTCCTCGTGTCCCTCCGGCCGCTCCTCGTGTCCCTCGCCTGTGGCGCAGAGCGCACCGGGCGACTAGGGGTACGCTCGAAAGGAGTGTTTATTTTCATTTGTCCAGTTGGGCTCTCGTGAAATGTAAATACGAAGTGATTGGCTCGTCCTCACTTCACCAAAACCAGGGGAACTCAAGGAAACAAACGCAGCCCAGCGTGAACTTGAAGGAAACGTGAATCTCGCATCAACACTTGGCGTTTGTGTTTAGGAAAGAGAATACCGCGGAAAAACAGCGTTCCCCGCGACAGCCCGCTGCCCGGCTTCGGTCAGTCAGCAGTGCCAGGTTGCTGGGAAGTCGCCCGCGCCCTTGTGATGAGCCCGTTCCGTAGATTTTTGTTTGGAAGGGTTGCAGACCGTCCTGCTAGTCAGGTGTTTGTTTGAGTCCAGATCCTGAACGGGCCAGAAGTCCCTGGCGGGCCAGGCCTCTCTCCCGGGTCTCAGCTGCCATCGCAGACTGCTAGGCGACACGGAACTTGCCTTTTGAAAAGGAATTCTGCAGAAGAATTAAAGATAAAAGTCGGCCCTTATAAAATAGTTTCGTTTTAGAATAGGGTATGCCATTCCTTTAGTGCTAGTCATCGGTCTTGCCAAGAACTGTCCTTGCTACCTGAGGCCGAAGTGACAGGAGCTCCCCGGGGCCTTCAGAGGAAGAGAGACCTCCTTGTCCCTTGTCTGCTAGAGCCAGAACTGCCCGCGATCTGAAGCTGACGGTGGTCTGGAGTGTGGAGGTCCTTCAGACCCGGTGTTCCACGGAGTTCTAGGAATCCCGGCTCTAATATTTCAGGCAGTTTTTTATTTTTGAGGCAGCCAATTCCTTTGCTGATGAGCTCCAATTGTTAGAATGTTTTTCTTTATATAAAATTGACTTCTCTGTAATCGTTCTTGTCTTCCCTTAAAAACAAAAACACCTGAAATAACGCCTATATTGTGATGAGGGCTTACATATTTGAAGACCATAAGACGAACGTGTTCTTGGATTAAGGGACTGATAACTACATTTAGGGCTCCAAATTCTGGCTTTATATTTTATGAATTTTCTTTTGAATAGCATAGAAACAATGTCAAAATTGCTGATTTTAAGGTACTGCTTGAGATTATGCAATAAAATGTTAGCAACATTTTTTAATTTTAAAAACTTTGATGATTTCACACTAATCCTCATCAGCTAAGGTAGGTTTTTTTTGTTTTGTTTTTTAGTTTCTATGTAACTTATTGTACTGTAGCTAAAATCATTAAAGATAAATGAGTTTAACAGATTCGTAAGTGCTCGTTTTTGGTTCTTTGTTGCCTTAGTCCTCGTTATTAGTTTTATATTGCTGCCATAGTAAGTTACCACAAACTTAACGGCATAGGACAGTATCCATTTATTTTCTCGCTGTTTCTGTGGTTCAGAAATTTCGGCACAATATGGCTTTTCTGGGCTGCGTGCTTGGGCCTCATGAAGCAGCAGCAGAAGGCCTAGACTTTTATGCAAAGGTCTTTGGAGACCATCTTGTAGACTCCTTGGCAGAATCTCATTTCTCCTGGTTGTTGGATGGGGTGCGGGTTCCCGTTTTCCTTGCTAGCTAGCTGTTAGCCTAGGCTGTCTGGCAGGGCTGCCCCCTCCTCTTTAAAGCTAGCAGCAGCATGTGGAATTCCCTTCAAGTCTCCCTACCTTCTCCTTCTGGTTTCCCTGTTCTGCTTTTAAAGGACTCCTGCGATTATATTGGGCCGCCTGAATAATACCAGTTAATCTCTCTGGTCAATTGAGAGGTACTTGGTTAAGTGTTTGATTGAATAACCAGGGGATGGAACTTTTAGGGGGGATGTCTTTGGAATTCTGCTTACCACACCCCTATAGATACAGCTTGCCTATGATGGCAACAGCCATAATTCATCATTTAAAAGAGATTGTTAAGCATTTTAACTCTCATAATTTTGTAAGGTACCATTAAAATTAAAAACTCAGGTAATACAAATGGTACCTATAAATCATTTTTCAAAGCTTAATAAAATAATAAACATTCACAATAAATTGTTATTATTTAATCTCAAACTTCCATTTTGCAACATTTTCCCCAATCTTCTTGCATTGTTTTTGGTGTCACATAATAGAATTGTATCAGGTGGAAGTCAGTTTATAGTGCCAAAGTTTATATATATATAAATATATATATAATGTTCTTTAAAAGGATTCTTTTCTGATTTTAGTCTTGGGGAGTTTTTTTTAATATATATATTCAAAGATAATTCAACTATGGATGGATGAGTTCTGTCTCTCCTCTCTGTAACTCTGCCTTCAAATAAATCTTAAAAACAAAAAAGAATGCCTTTCCTCTGCACTCTAATTTTAGCCTTAGAGAGTTTTTGATATATTGAAAACTAATTCCACTAGAATCCAAATTGGGTAAGACCCCAGATTCCCTGACCTAGCTGATTATTAGAATTATTAGAATTTTTTTTTAATGTACTGGCAACTTTGTAGTTGGAGGCCACCTGTAAACATTCTCGTTACTTCTTGTAAAGCTGCATGGTTCTTCCACCTTGTTTTAGATAGAGGGAACAGAAAGCAGATCTGTGTGTATATTCTAATTTACTATTTATGAATCTTGACTACCATTTGTTACCTAAGTTCTAATGTTTCACTTTCAGAAAATTTAGCTGACACTCATTCAGAAGTATGAATTGTATATGGGAAAATTCCAGAGTTTTAGAACAACTGAAAGGGGCATAAAAGGGTGCTCAACAAATGTGAGGGTAGAACAGAAAGCAGCAGGAGTATTTGGCTCTTAGGGGGAGTTTTATGAAAACTCTCAAGGACTTCCCCATATCCTTTCAATGACTCTCCCGTTACTTAGTAACTCCAGCAAGTAGGAGGCCAAGTAGAAGGAGAGAAATGGGGATCTCTAAAGGCTGTGCTCGGGAGTGGTGCTATGGGGAAGTGACCAGTGGTCTGGAGCTATGAGGTGGGCGCTTAGGCTGCAGGTGTGCTGAGACTTGAACCTGCTACCCCGTGAGCCCTCACGGCAGTGTACTGGCCACATTTTTGCTGTATGTCTCCGGTGACTGTGTATTTGAAACACACAGTGTAGCAGAGGCACTTCTTTTGCTGCCCTTGATTTATGATGATTTTCATGAATGCTTGTCATGGACATTTTGGTATAGAAAGTTTTAATTATGGCTCAGCATCTGCGTAATTAATCAAGTAGAATGATTTAGAGTTCTGTTATTGCTGAAGTGTTTACAGCTGGAAGTTAATGGACCCATGCCAGTGTATTATTAAGTGCACAATTACTTATTTGTCTATTTATCCTTGCTCCACCTTATTATAAAAGGATATTAAGCAAATTTACAAGACATATATCCTCCCCTCCCCCTAAAATAAATAGATGAAGAAATTAGAGCAAAAGGAAAACAAGACTTGAAGAAAAATAACAAGGCTGGGAGGAGTGGGGTTAGGGCAAAGAATATGTGGGATCAAACTCTACACAGGTGCTGGAGATAGGCTGTCCACTTGGCTCTGGATTTCCTAGCAGCCACAACAAAATGGGAGAAAATGAATCAGCTGTAGCACTCATCACATTTGTATGGTGACTGTAAGAAGGTTGGGATTTTTCCCTCGTGCTGAGAAGGAGCCATTTGAAGCTTTTCTTCAGCTGGAAAGGTTAACTTTGAACTTTGGCAGAAATACAAGTGAACAGTGTGACAGCGTGGAAGCAGCTCAGGGGATTCCTAGTGTTACCCCTCTTCTCCTTGGTCGATGTTGTAGTATTCCAGCATGCTCCTTGGTGCAGAGAGCTCTAACGGTAGCTGTTCTTTCCGGAAGCTGCAGACTTCCCCACAGATCCTGTGGGCATGCTTAGCTGAACCTGATCTTTTTTTTTTTTTTTTTCCAAAATGGAAACATTTGATCATGAAGAATTTTTCTTTCTTGTATACTTTCATATCGTTAGTTCCCAACCTGGGAATTAGTGGTATTCCAAAAGTTCATTTTTAAGTTGCTTGTTTGAATCGAACAATATATTTTCCCAAAGAAGCATGTTGTCTACCATCTAATTTCAGACTTGCAATGAACCCAAGGTTCAGAGAGGTTAAATCTGAATAAAGACAGGTCTACAATTCTGTATTCAAAACCTTTGAGGGCAGATTTTGCTGAATTTTTTTTAAGAAATAATATTGTGTCTATACCGGTTATTACAGAGCACTGTAGTGTGGTCTGGAGTGGAATCCTATAATCAAACACATTAATATTTCTGAAGTGAAGCTGATGAATATTCACACTCCGTGGGGGTAAATAAGAACTATCAATAGCCTCCCGTTAGTTCAGGTCAGGTTTTCTTACCCAATGAATACGGGCCAGATGAGTTCAGGTCAGGTCAGGTTTTGCTGCCAAATGAGTTATGAAAAAAAAAGTCTTATTTTCAGAGCTTTTGGGTTTCAGATTAGTGGATCTCGATTATACTTATTTTTTGTTTCATTTTCTTTTTTAAATAAAAAGGCTACTGGTACTATAAACCCTAGCCACACTGTATTGTTATTTCATGGAAAAAATGTATTGAATTCTGATTAGGTAAATAAATAAGCCGTCAGTATGTTGGGGCAGGGCAGCAGGAGGGGCAGTGTTTCCCTGGGCCCCAGTCAGAGCCCTCCAGGACAGGCCGAGGCGGGGAGGGGCGACTGGTCAGGTGGCACTGGTGAAGTGTGAGGAGGCCAGGGCTGGGCACTGGAGAGAAGCATGGGGGTGAGGAGGAAAGTATTTTTCATTCTCTGTTTTTGTTTTTTTCCTCCTTCTTGCTTTTTACTCTTCCTTTCCTTGTTATGCTGGGGCAGGGAGCATGGCAGTCATGTCCACTGGCACATTCTCTCCCCCTTTCTCCCACCCTTGGCCTGAAACTGCCTGTAATGCACAGGAAGTTGCCAAAATACTTTTAAAGGTACTTAAACCTAGGCCTAGATCTTGGCTCTGCTACCTCATAACTGTGGGACTTCAGGTGGTTTGCTTGGCTTGTCACATGGAGAATTGTAGATCGTATCTGATGGGCTTCCTGGAGGTAGATGAGAGGATTCCATGCCGTGTTCTGTGAACAGGTAGCACGCGGAGTGGGCATCCAGGATCCTTCCTCATTCTTGCTGCCTCTGACACCTTCCAGTAGTGCTGCTTCCTCCCTGAAGCACTGGCCAAGGACAGGGAGCAGGCCCAAGGGGAACACAGTGTGGCTGTAAGGTGTGGGTAGAGACTTCTCAGGCAAGGGGAAATCATCTGCAAAGACATGGAGGCCCCAAAGTGTGGGCACGCATATATGGCATGACCAAGGACCCTCTGCCCTTTGGAGTCTGCTTTTGATTTTGGTAAGTCCTAGGACTTGGAAGTTTCTAGAATGAGGAATAATATGCAGTCTCTTCTGGCATGTGGTTGAAAACAGATATCTTTGGGGACTTACCTGGAACTGTCATAGCCATGCAGACTGATACTGCCTTGACTTACCCTATGAGCTGAACCTAGCAGGAGTACCAGTAAGCCTGGCCGGAAGCCTCTAGAAGTTGCACAACTATTCTACAGCTTTGACATAGGCCCTGTTTGGCAGCACTGTAGCTCTTCATATAACTGCATGCATTCTTTCACTAATATTAAATGTTTCCTATATGCCAGGCACTGTTCTGTGGGTCTAATGATTAATGCTGTCTGTTGACAAACAAGATCCCTCCGTCATGGTAACAAATGTGGAGGGGAGGTTGTCAGGAGCTGACAATGAAGCTGACACCTGAAGGATGAGCAGGAGTTAGCTGTACCAGGAGCACCGTGGAGAAAGGAGCCAGCAAATCCCAAGGATTTGTGATGGAGAGGAGCTTACTGGGTCCCAGGACCTATCAGAAGTCACGGTGTCAGGACTTCAGGAGCAAAAGAGCAAGGTTCAGGGGTTGATCAAGACCCTGCTGAGCCTCGTGAACCCTGGACAAGAGAGTGAATTTCATTCTAACAAACAAGAAACTCCTGAAAGTTTGTGAGCCAGAAAGGGACATGGTTTGTATAGCAGAATCCACTTTGCCTCTCGTGGTAGTCGTGCAGTATTAACAACTGGCAGGGTGGTGGGCTCCTTTGGTAATCCTTAAGGATTCCCCTTGTTTGTAGCTCAAATGTAAATAATTCATAGTCACTTATCCCTCTTTACTTTTTAGGTTTTCTCTTCAAAACCAATTAACTGTCGTCATTTTTTAAAAGAGAGATTTATTTTATTTGGAAGTCAGAGTTACCGACAGGGAGAAACAGAGAAAGAGAGGGAGAGTGAGAGTGAGAGCGAGCGAGTGAGAGAGCATGAGAGCTAGAGAGTGCAAGATAGCGCACTTCCATCCGCTGATTCGCTCCCCAAATGGCCTCATCAGCCAGGGCTAGTCTAGGCCGAAACCAGGAGCCAGGAAAGCCAGGAGCTTCTTCTGGGTCTCCCACATGGGTGTAGGGGTCCAGGGGCTTGGACCATTTTCCACTGCTTTCCCAGGTGTGTTAGCAGGGAGCTGGATTGGAAGTGGAACAGCCAGGACTCCAACCAGTACCCATATGGGGTGCCAGTTTCGTGGGTGGTGGCTTAACCTGTTATACCACAGTGTGGGCCCCAGCTGTCATTGTTAATGTAGCTTTTTGGTGAAAGAATCTGTGAGTAATCACTGCTGTAATATGAAGCCGTTCTCGCAGTATCTGTGTTTTGCTTTCTACTGTAGGTCCTGTTTATCTTCCATCACCTATCCTATGCTGCCAGAATTGGAGTGCTTTCTTTTGTACCTATTTTCCTCTCTCAGTTTTGTGATTGTAATATACTTTACTTGTTCATCCATTTATTTCATGACCATTAGGAGCATTCTCTCTTGGCTATGCTGGTTTGAATTATAGAATTCTGTTTAAGGGCCAGTGTGTGGCACAGTGGGTTAAGCTGCTGCTTGCAATGCTGGCATCCTATATTGGAGTGCCAGTTCAAATCCTGGCTATTCTGATTCCCATCCAGATTCTTGCTGATGCTCCTGGGAGGGCAGCAGAGGATGGCTCAAGTACTTGGGACCCTATAACCCACATGGAAGACATGGATGGAGTTCTAGGCTCCTGGCTTCAGCCTGCCCCAGACCTGGTGATTGCGGCCATTTGGAGTGAACCAGCAGTCGGAAGAGCTCCCTTTCAATGTTCCTCCCTCCATCTCTGTCACTCTGCCTTTCAAATAAATAATAAAATCCTAAACAAAATAAAACAAAACAAAAAAAACCTGTTCAATATAGCAAAGGTAGCACCTTATTTGTAAATGATTTCACTTTAAGGAGCAAGAGCTGCAAAGCTTTTGTGATGAATGTGAAAACAAATAGCTCATGTTTGTGTCTTCAAGTAACTGTTTAAGGAGGGTCACTTCAGGACCTGAAGTCAATATCTGGCTTACAAGGAGTCTTCAAAAATTTCATGGAAAATGCATATAATATGAAACAGCTATGCACGGAATAAATTTTTCTTTTTGCACAAAAGTAAACTTACTTTTTAATTTCATTTTTCATGAACTTTAAAAATATTTTCATTTTATTTGAAGGGCAAAGAGACTGAGAAAGAGACATAAAGACAGAGCGAGAGCAAGAGAGAGATCTCACACCATCTGGTTCACTCCGCAAGTGTCCAGGCTGGGTCCAGAACTCACTTGGGGTCTCCCACATGAGTGGCAGGCACCTGACTACTTGCACCATTACCTGCTGCCTGCCAGCATGTGCATTAGCAGGAAACTGGAGCAGACATAGACGAGCTGGGACTCAAACCAGGGAGTCCAAAATGAGATACAGATATCCTAAGAGATGTTAATTGCTGTGCCAAATGCCTGTCCTTCAGGAACTGTCTGAAGTACTGACATAGAACCCTAATGACGGAGGTAAGTATAATGAGGAAAAGAGCTTAAGACCTAGCCCATGTTCTAGCTTTTTAATGAGATGAATTATTCAGGGAGAGAGGATTATTATATAGACAATTGAGTCAGGGTTTTATTCACATAAAGAAAAATGACCTATGGTGTTATGTTGTAGCTTAGCGGGTAAAGCCACCACCTGCGATGCTGGCATCCTACATGGGTGGTGGTTTGAGTCCTGGAGGTTTGAGTTCTGGATGCTCCACTTTGGATCTAGCTCCCTGCTAATGCACCTGGGAAAGCAGTGGAGGATGGCTCAAGTACTTGGGCCCTTGCACCCATATGGGAGACCCAGAAGGAAATTCTGGCTCCTGGCTTCGGTCAGGCCTAGCTGTGGCCATTGTGGCCATTTGGGGAGTGAACCAGCAGATGGAAGATTTCTGTCTCTTTGTAGTTCTGCCTTTCAAATAAATAAAATAAATCGGCCGGTGCCACGGCTCACTAGGCTAATCCTCTACCTACGGTGCTGGCACCCTGGGTTCTAGTCCTGGTTGGGGTGTCAGATCCTATCCCGGTTGCTCCTCTTCCAGTCCAGCCCTCTGCTGTAGCCCAGGAAAGCAGTGGAGGATGGCCCAAGTGCTTGGGCCCTGCACCCGCATGGGAGACCAGGAGGGAAGCACCTGGTTCCTGGCTTCGGATCAGCGCAGTGTGCTGGCCGTAGCGGGCATTTGGGGGGTGAACCAACGGAAGGAAGACCTTTCTCTCTGTCTCTCTCTCTCTCATTGTTTAACTCTGCCTGTCAAATAAATAAATAAATAAATAGAAAGAAAAGAAATCTTAAAAAAAGAAAAATGACCTGATATAGTAATAAGATGAATGTACGACATTCAAAGTCGTTGTTGAGCATTGTCTTAAGGTCATCTGATTCTTCAGAGAATTTAACTTCCTTTATTCACTGTTTGCTGTTAATTAGTACCTATACTCTGTTACAGTTAGAACTTAGAGAAAATAGATATGATGTAAGTGATTTCTAGCAGATAGAAAAGATAATCCAAAAGATTATGTTTTACTGCCCTATAGAATATTAACCAGTTTTGGGTGTTATTTAGAATATTGTTCTAGGGCCTTTCACTGTGGTTTAGTGGGTAAAACCTCCTCCTGGAGCACCAGCATCTCATATGGGCACCAGTTCGAGTCCCAGCTGCTTCACTTCTGATCCAGTTCTCTGCTTATAGCCTGAGAAAGCAGTGGAGGATGGCTCTAGTGCTTGTTCCCCTGCACCCACATGGGAGACCCAGGTGAAGCTCCTGGCTCTTGGCTTTGGCCTGGCCCAGCCCCAGTCATTGCTGCCATTGGTTGGAAGATTTCTCTCTCTCTCTCTCTTTCCAATAAAAAATATTGTTCTAGCTTTTTTAAAAATGTAAACTGTATGTATTGTTTTTTTATATCTTGCTCTTTTTCTGATTAATGAGTCATTTAGGTTTTGACTTTTACTCACTATGTGTATAGTGTATATGTATAGTGTATTATGTGTAGTGTATGTGTACATTATATGTGTATAGTGTATTGTGTATGAATTATATTTCTTTTTTTAACTTTTATTTAATGAATATAAATTTCCAAAGTATAGCTTATGGATTACAATGGCTTCCCCCCCATAACTTCCCTCCCACCCGCAACCTTCCCCTTTCCCTCTCCCTCCCCCCTTCCATTCACATCAAGATTCATTTTCAATTCTCTATATTTCTAACTTTTTGAAAATTATATTTTAGAATTTGTATTCAGTGAAATCCTTATACATGACTGTACCCAAATTCCCAATTATATGCTTCCATGTGATATCTGAATAGAGACAAAGATGCCACGTTAAAGGGATTTATTATATGATAGTTAATAAAATCTCATTCATAGAAAACTTGTACTTGAAAGGGCTCTCCAGTGGTATCTGTTTCCAGAAAATTTCAGTGTAAATAATCTTAATGAATTTTAGGTTAGTCTCAGGGAAAGTTTTTGTTGAACTGACTTGGAAATTTACTTGTATCAATTGTAGTTTTGTAGGGTAAGTAAATAAATGAATAAACAAGTCAACTCAGACACATCCCACAAATACAAATCTTGCCTTGAAAAAAAGCACCAATAAAATTACAGGAAAAAATAATCTGGTTATTTACCTTAAAGAATTACTAGACATTAGGCAGAGTGATTGAGGTGCTGCTGGGGATGCATGTGTTACATATCAGAGTGCCTGAGTTCAAATCAAGGCTCCTTTCTTGCTGATGTGCCCCTTGGGAGGCAGCAGATAATGGCTCAAGTGGTGTGTCCCTGCCACTCATATGAGAGACCCAAATTGAGTTCTGAGCTCCTGGTTTAGCCCTGTTCTGAGCATTTGGGGAATGAATCAGCAAATGGGAGATTCATTCTCTCTCTCTCTCTCTCTCTCTCTCTCTCTCTCGCTGTTCCACTGCTTTCCAAATAAATAAAATTAATTAATTTGGAAAAGAATTACTATACTAATAGCATAGGAAGTCACAAAGCACAGGTAACAGAAATCTCACCAGTCACATTTTGAAGTTCAGTCCTGGATGGTGTTTATTTCCTCAAAGAAATTTGCCTCCAGTGAGGGCAGCTGTCTCCAGCCGTGCCCTGTTTATTGCCCTGTGGTTTAAACTGGAAGCCCAAGGGTGGGAGTTGTGTACAGTGGCTACTCTGCTTTCAATCCAGATTTTTGCTAATACACCTGGGAAGACACCAGATGTTAACCCAAGTGCTTGGATTCCTGTGATCCACGTGGGAGGTTTCTGGCACCTGGCTTCGGCCTGGCCCAGCCCTGGCTATCCAGGACTTTTGAGGAGTGAGCCAGCAGAAGGAAGAGCTCCTTCTCCCTCTCCCTCCCCTCCTCCCCTTCTTTTCTACCTCTCACTGTCCCCTTCCCTCTCCCTCCTCCTCCTCCCTCCCTCTCCCTTTTCCTCTCCCTCTCCCTCCTCCTCTCCTCTCCCACTTCCCTCCCCTCTCCCTCTTCCTCTCCCTTTCGCTCTCTTCTCTGTCACTATGCCTTTCAAACAAACAAACCTAAAAAAATAAACTGGAAGTCTAATTGTAGTCATTATTAACTGAAACCTACAGGACTATTGTTTGCTCCATTACAAAGTTGTAAGGAAAGGAAGATTCATGCTGTGCTTTGAACAGATGACACGCTTAGAGAACAAACTAAGAACATTCATTTCGTACTTTTAGGTAAATTAACTTCTCAGTCACTGCTGAAACAAACCCTAGTACTGACCTCAGTCAAAGCTTCATTTAGTATAATGCTTTAAATGCTTGGCTCTAAATCCTTTATCTTTGACTTTGCTCTTGTCAGGATGGCTCTGGAATTTAAATGTGCTTTCCAGAGCTTTAATTGCCAACAGTATTGTTTATGGTGTTATCACTGAAGGGTGTTCATATACCTGGCTTGCTATGGGGAGTAATGTTTCTTTTTTAAAGCCAATTAATTAATTAATATTTATTTGAAAGATTGGAGGGAGAAAAGGATGAGGGAGATTGTGTATCTACTGTTTTACTCTCAAATGCACATAAAGCCTGGGCTGGGCCAGGCTGAAACTAGGAGTGAAGTACTCAATCAAGGTTTCCCACATGGGTGGTAGCAGGGGGGACCCATGTACTTAAGCTGCCACCTGCTGCCTGTCAGGGTGCACATTTGCAGGATATAGGATTGGAGGCAGAGGTGGCACTGGACCCCAGGCACTCCAGTAAAGGATGTGAATGACCCAGGTGGGGATTTACTGCACTGTGCCACAATGCCAGCCCCTGGACAGCTCTGTTTTATGCATGCTTTCTCAGCACCATTCTTAATAGGGCTCCTTTTCACTCTTAGAAGTATCCCTCTGTGTATAATGAAATAAATGAGTATTCCTTAGTTTGCTCTGGCTAGATGTGATTAAGGCTGATCAACCTAAATCATGTCTTCATGTCTGTATTTGGTCTCCTTTTCCCCCTTTTTGCCTTCCCTACATGAGACGGAAGGCAAAGAAAAAATAGAAAAAAACGAGTCAACAGCCAAATGAGTGTGTTTTCCTCCTTCAATTCTACTGTCGTTTTTTTCCCCATTTCTTAAAAAATAGCCTTTTAAAATTCAAACAAGATAGCAAGCATTTATTGAATACTTACCACATTCTTCACACAGTTTTTTTTTAAATTAAGATTTATCTATTTATTTGAAAGGCAGACTTACAGATACAGAGGAAGAAACAGAGATCGTCTGTCTGCTGGTTCACTTCCCAAATGGCCACAATGGCCAGAGTTGGGCTGACCTGAAGTCAGAAGCAAGGATCTTCTTCCGGGTCTCCAACATGGGTGCAAGGGCCAAGGACTTGGGTCATCTTCCTGTTTTCCTAGGCCATTAACAGAGAGTTGGGTTGGAAATAAAGTAGTCTGGACTTGAACTGGTGCCCCTATGGGATGCTGGTGCTGCAGGTGGTGGCTTTACCTACTACGCCACAGTGCCAGAACCACAATTTTTTGTTGTTGTTTTGTTTTTTAATTTGGATTAACTCAGTTTTCACCACACACTTGAGACTGGTACTGTTATTATCACCACTTCTTAAGACTAGATAGATAAATAACTTGTCTTAGATCATATAATATGGAGCATAGATTTAAATCTAGTCTAATTCTAGAGCCTATTCATTGACCACTAGTTTGTATGCATTTTTTAAAGATTTATTTATTTATTTGAAAGCCAGAGTTACACAGAGAGAAGAGAGGCAGAGAGAGAGAGAGAGAGAGAGAGAGAGAGAGAGGTCTTCCATCCGATGGTTCACTCCCCAGTTGGCCACAACAGCCAGAGGTGTGCCAATCTGAAGCTAGGAGCTTCTTCCAGGTCTCCCATGTGGGTGCAGGGGCCCAAGGACTTGGGCCATCTTCTGCTGCTTTCCCAGGCCATAGCAGAGAGCTGGATTGGAAGTGAAGCAGCCAGGTCTTGATCCGGCACCCACATGGGATATGGGTGCTACAGGCCAGGGCATTAACCTGCTGTGCCATAGCGCCAGCCCCTGTATTTATTGTTTGTAGTCATCAGGCCTAGTTTGAATTGATAGTTAACATTTATTGGTTTACTTGTCAACTAGTAAATTAGTGTCATAAAAGTTTATTAATCTATTGCCATGTAACAGATTACCCCCCAAATTTAGCAGCTTAAGTAAGTAAACATTATCTCACACAATTTCTTCTGGCAAGGATTCAGGATTGCCTTAGCTGAACAGCTGTGTCTTTGAGCTCTCTTATGACATCTCAAGATGTCACTTGGGGCTGGAGTCATCTGAGGACTAGACAGCAGGTAGTGGATCTGTTGCCAAGATGGCTGGCTTCCTCACATGGTGCTGGTTGTGAGCAGGTCTTGCTTCCTTCCTGACAGGCCCCTTCCAAGAGCCACTTGAGTGTTCTCAAGGCATGGAGGCTAGCACCCTCCAGAGAGAGCAGCCCTGGAGAGCAAGGTGGAGGCCACAGTGTCTTTTTTTTTTATTAATTAATTTATTTGAAAGGCAGAGTTACAGAGAGGCAGAGGCAGAACGAGAGTGAGAGAGAGAGAGAGAGAGGTCTTTCATCCACTGGTTCACTCCTCAAGTGGCCAAAATGGCTGGAGCTGCACTGATCCGAAGCCAGGAGCTTCTTGTGGGTCTCCCACATGGGTGAAGGGGCTCAATGACCTGGGGCATCTTCCACTGCTTTTCCAGGCCATAGCAGAGAGCTGGATCAGAAGTGGAGCAGCCGAGACTCAAACTGATGCCCATATGGGATGTCGGCACTGCAGGAAGCGGCTTTACCCTCTACGCTATAGGGCCGACCCCACCACAGTGTCTTTTGTGACTTAGTCTTGGAAGTCACACTCCTCTGTCATTTCTCTAGTATCCTATTGGTTACACAGGTCACCCTGGGTGGAGTGTGGTAGGAGGGCTATGGAGGGTTATGGATCTAAGGAGGCAAGAATCACTGAGTTCTTATGCAGGGTGGTTATCAAAAAAAGGGTATGTTTTAAAAGAAAAAAAAATGTAAAGTTTGCATTTAAAACTTAAAACTCAAATTCTTTTACCCTCAAATTAACAAAAACAGTTTTTCTTAAAAGTATACGAATCTGCTTGTTTCTCAGTTTCCAATAATAGAGGAGTATTTTGGCATTTGCATGAAGGCTATAGTTATTATTAATCTTCTGGTGAAGACTGAATTCAAGCCGGCGCCGCGGCTCACTAGGCTAATCCTCCGCCTAGCGGCGCCGGCACACCGGGTTCTAGTCCCGGTCGGGGCGCTGGATTCTGTCCCGGTTGCCCCTCTTCCAGGCCAGCCCTCTGCTGTGGCCAGGGAGTGCAGTGGAGGATGGCCCAGGTGCTTGGGCCCTGCACCCCATGGGAGAACAGGAAAAGCACCTGGCTCCTGGCTCCTGCCATCGGATCAGCGCGGTGCGCCGGCCGCAGCGCGCCGGCCGCGGCGGCCATTGGAGGGTGAACCAACGGCAAAGGAAGACCTTTCTCTCTGTCTCTCTCTCTCACTGTCCACTCTGCCTGTCAAAAAAAAAAAAAAAAAAAAAAAAAAAAAAAAAGACTGAATTCAGAATTTATATCCAAAAATGTATGACAACAAAGCAGCAGCTTCTGAATACCTGACAACAGCAAATAGTGGAGCAGGCACCTTTCCCTGGAGAAGGCATTGACGGGGTAGTGAAGAAACAGAAAATAAGGTACTCTGTCTTGTGAGGGTTAAGCAGACAAGCTGGCAATTAACCACTGAGATCTCTTGAAAGATCTTTACTTGCCAAGTGTGGGCTGTGACCATTCCCATTTCTGGGACCTCATTCCCACTGAATTCCAGTGAAGGGTAAAGCAGGGATTTTGTTGAAGATTTTTAGGTAGTACAAAGTACGTTAGTATTAAGGACTGGGGACCATAAAACGGACTTGTAATGTGGAAGCCCTTTGGATATACTTACAAAGTCCTTCTACCTAGCCCTGCCATGTTAATATCAAAGGCAGGATTTTTATGTTGTGATAGTGATCAGTGAGGGATTTGGATATGTTGTTTTGTCTGCTACTGAGACGATAGCTCCCGTCAGGTCTTTAAGAGAAAGAGCCACATTCAGGTAAACACTGTGTTTAGGCTACGGCAGCCCTGGATCCCTCTGTTGAGCAGACTGGGGTGTCTGGACACGTATTTGCTCTAAGGAATATAGCTTTTACTTATCTTGGGTAAAAGATATACTTCAGTCAATTAAGGAAAGGGCTATATCTGATAGTACAAATGGATACAGTTGCTAAGTGTTTGCCTATTCTGCCTAAAGTAGTGGTGGGCTTATGAGGCCACATGTCTGAGGAGCCCTGGATCTCCTCTGCTCAAGCTTTTCTCCCCCTTGAATTTGGGAAGTTCTATGTCCTAGCTTTGTCTTGTATCCTACACAACAATGCAATTACCCTGGGTTATTACCTCAGCCAGACTTGGTCTCCGGTTCCAGGTGCTGGTTGTCTAACAGTACTGAAAAGCCACCACAAAACACACCAAAACCAACAAGCAGGAAGGAGAGAGCAGGCCTTGTTATAGCTTTGCAGGCATGAGGGAGTGGGAACAGCAAATCCTGTTAGAGTGAGGGTAGAGTTGCTGCTTATGGTTGGGCCATTTGGTCACCTGGCTCCTAGTAAACCAAGCTGGGTCCTGGAGAGGCTGAAATTAGTGTACATGGTGGTGACTGGGCCAGAGCCTAAGACGGTGCCCTGGGCTTAAGATGGTGCCTCAGATATACGGCAGCATTTCACTAACAAGAAACTCAAAGCCTATGGCTCTGTAACATACAAACTTAAAATCAAGGGGCTCTCAGTGCAGAATCATGGTCTTGGCCTGCACCACAGTCTTACCTCCTTTAGCTTTGATTCATGAGAATTCCAGTCAGCCAGTTTTGGAGCACTGGAAGTGCTACAGTCATTATTCTGTAGTTTCTTTATGTTGAGTGGTACTTAAGACTATCACATTTTTGTTTGCTCTGCAGGGCTGTCTCCCTCTGCTCTTTATAACCTGTTTTATCATGGTAATCTTTTGAGACATAATGAGTAATTTTGTTAAAAAAATAAAAACACCAGCATGTGATTATTTTAAGGGTCACAGTACAGATTGGATAGAGTGGATTTTTTTTTCTTTCTGTCAATTTTGCTGCCTTTTTAGGCAGATGAACTATTAGGTGTGTATAGGTCATGTCCAAGGTCCAACAAAATCCATCATTAGAACAATTCTAAAGAAAATAGAGATGATAGATAGCAGCTAATAGATATATATATTAAGTATAATTTAAAGTTCTAATTGACCTCCCTGACTCCTGACATCCTTGATTCCCCTTGCCTTGTACTTTTTTTTTTTTTTTTTTAAAGAGGTATCTATTTGTTTGAAAGGCATAGTTACAGAGAGGCCTAGACAGAGAGGGAGAAGGAGAAGGAGAGGGAGAAGGAGGGAGAGGGAACGGGAGGTCTTCTATCTGCTGGTTCCCTCCACAGATGGCCACAGGGGCTGGAGCTGCGCTGATCCAAGTCAAGAGCCAGGAGCTTCTTCCGGGTCTCCCACGTGGGTGCAGGAGCCCTAGGACTTGGGCCATCCATCTTTCACTGCTTTCTCAGGCCATAGGAGAGAGCTGGATTGGAAGTAGAGCAGCCAGGACTGGAACCGGTGCCCATATGGGATGCCGGCACTGCAGGCAGTGGCTTCACTTGCTTTGCCACAGTGCTGGCCCCATCTTATACTTTTTTTTAAGGTACTAATTTCTTTCTTTATTTTTAAAATATTTTTAAAAGATTTTTATTTATGTATTTGAGAGGTAGAGTTACAGACAGTGAAAGGGAGAGACAGAGAGAGAGGTCTTCCTTCCATTGGTTCACTCCCCAGATGGCTGCGCCGACCTGAAGCCAGGAGCCAGGTGCTTCCTCCCGATCTCCCACGTGGGTGCAGGGGCCCAAGGACTTGGGCCATTTTCTACTGGTTTCCCAGGACATAGCAGAGAGCTGGATCTTAAATGGAGCAGCTGGGACTCAACTGGCACCCATATGGAATGCCGGCACTGCAGGTGGTGCCTTTACCTCGTAGGGCACAGTGCTGGCCCTTCACTAATACATCTTAAATTCTTATTACAGTGCACACAATAAATGCTCAGTAAATCCTTGAATGTTGAGATGATTCTTCATGAGTTCCTTGGTGTTAGTATTAGTCAAGCTAAGAGCCAGGTAGTATTCTCATATCTAGGACAACATTGTCCCTAAAGGGAACATAACAGTTAGCTGAGACAACAACATGTAAGCCATACAGAACCCTCTGGATTAAACCTTGTTTTGGCATATACCAATCTTGGACCCAGAAGACTTACCATATGGATTGTGAGAGGAGGCAAGAGAGCCCGGATCCCTGTGATCTAGAACAGAACTAATGTCAGTTGCTTATTTCAGTCATGTTCACCTCTGCATTCACAGCGTCTAGAGGCAGGCCTGTTATGTAGTGGAGGTTCAATAACACTTTTAAAAAAGATTATTTATTTATTCATTTGAAAAGGCAGAGTTACGAAGAGAGGGAGAGGGAGAGAGAGAGAGAGATTTTCTATCCACTGGTTGACTCCCTAGTCTAAAGCTAGGAGCCAGGAGCTTTCTCCCACATGGGTGCAGGGGCCCAAGCAGTTGGGCCATCTTCTACTGCTTTCCCAGGCCGTAGCAGAGAACTGGATTGGAAGAAGAGCAGCTGGGTCTCGAACCAGTGCCCATGTGGGATGCTGGCACTACAGGTAGTGGCTTTTCTCTCTCCGCCACAGGGTCCCCCCACCACTTTTTTTTTTTTTTTTTTTTTTTTTTAATGAAAAAGGCAAAGCCCTCCCAAGCAGTAAGTATCCTTTGTTTGTAGGAGTAAAAAAGGGAGGAGCAATCCAAGGAGGAAATGGGTCCAGTGGAAAAAGTTGAGAACCTACCACATAGACATTAGACCTTAGCCTCTTGGCTTGTCAGGTATCCAGGTAACTTGAAAGCAGGGAGGACACATGACTTCCTTGCCTTCATCCACACTGGAGGGCCTCCTTCTTCTTCCTGCCACGCCTGCCAGTGGGAAGTTTTGAGCCCCATCTTAAGGCTGAACATGTCCACTGACAGAAATGATTCAACTTGCACAGAAAATTGTTAATTTCTTTGCCTGGTAAGGTATTTACTCACTTTATTACCAGTATCTTGATGGAATGAAATTTTCACCTAATGGATGAAAGAACTGTAGCCTTTTTTTTTTTTTTTGGACAGGCAGAGTGGACAGTGAGAGGGAGACAGAGAGAAAGGTCTTCCTTTTTCCATTGGTTCACCCCACAATGGCTGCTGCGGCCGGCACGCTGCAGCCGGCGCACCGCGCTGATCCGAAGCCAGGAGCCAGGTACTTATCCTGGTCTCCCACACAGGTGCAGGGCCCAAGGACTTGGGCCATCCTCCACTGCACTGCCGGGCCACAGCAGAGAACTGGACTGGAAGAGGAGCGACCGGGACAGAATCCGGCGCCCCGACTGGGACTAGAACCCGGTGTGCCAGCACTGCAGGTGGAAGATTAGCCTATTGAGCCACAGCACTGGCCAAGAATTGTAGCCTTTTAAGTACTATCACTTAAAACTATTCCAACCATTTTTGTTGGAAAATTTACTAAAATATACTACGTATTTTGCCATTTCTTTAATAAAGTATTTGGAATCTCATCTAAGATTTTCCTGTTATCATTTTGGATATATATGTTTTTATATATATATTTATAAAGATTTACTTTATTTATTTGAAAGGCAGAGTTACCCAGGGAGAGGAAGAGATAGATCTTTCATCTGATGTTTCATTCCCCAGATAGCTGTAATGGCCAGGGCTGGGTCAGGCTAGAGCCAGGAGCCAGGAGCTTCATCCAGGTTTCCCACATAGGTGCAGGGGCTATCTTTAGCTGCTTTCCCAGGCACATTAACAGGGAGCTGGATCGGAAGTGGAACAGCCAGGACTCAACTGGAGCCCATGTGGGATGCTGGCATTTCATTTGACAATTTAACCCTTTATATCACAATGCTAGTTCCTGGAAATACCTTTTAATATAGTGATACACTTTGGGAAAATGGCACCAAAGACCATATTTGTGGTGTTTTTTGAATTTTCATGCCCATTTTCCATTGTTTTTCTGTCTTTTCCTGTCTGGTAGGCTATTACTGCTCATTTACTGTTGCTGTCCACATGACTGTCCCAAGAGCTCCCAGTCCCCAAAATAGATCTTGTCTGAATAGAAGACTGAGACTATTAGTTCTGTCTAAAATAAGGGGAATTTTAATGTATAGGCCTTGTGATACCCATGAGTGTCCTCTCTTATCGTTCCCATCTTTATTTCTTCCCAGTTGTGTTCTGGAAAGTTGGGCTCATCCAATGTGTGGCTGCTGAATAAGGGAGTCATTGATGACTTATAATTGTTCTGTTCCAAACTTTGAAAGTAGCACTAATAAAAATGTGCTATTTTTTAAAGATTTATTTTATTTATTTGAAAGAGTTACAGAGAGAGGTAGAGACAGAGAGAGAGAGAGAGAGAGGTCTTCCATCCATTGGTTCACTCCCCAGATGGCTGCAACAGCCGGAGCTGCGCCGATCCAAAGCCAGGAGCCAGGAGCTTCTTTTGGGTCTCCCATGTGGATGCAGAGACCCAAGAACTTGGACCATTTTCTGCTACTTTCCCAGGCCACAGCAGAGAGCTGGATCGGAAGAGGAGCAGCCGGGACTAAAACTGGCACCCATATGGGATGCCAGCACTGCAGGCTAGAGCTTTAACCCACTGCGCCACAGCGCTGGCCCCAAGTGTGCTAATTTTTGAGACCACTTTTCTTACCCCAGTTCTCATCAGAGCTTGAGAAAAGAAAACAGCAGCAGGATGTGCTTTGTCCAGCCTCTCCATTTCTATAGGAAAAGAATTGTAAGAAGGAGGTAAAAGGGAAGGGGATAATGTGCAGGGGTGTTATGATCTGGCACATAGCTGTGATAGATTCCTCTGATTCGGAGTAAACAAACAAAGGGTTGTAGAGGACCAAAGAGAAAACAGAGAGGCCATGATAGGTGTTCATGCGAGGAGTGATAGTGCCTTAGAAGAAGGCAGAAGTGGTAGAGACGTAAAAGGTGGTTGGACTTGTGGTGAAGGTAGAGCCCACAGGACCAGTTATTGGGCTTAACAGATTCTGTGGTACATTGCTTCTATTATTGGAGTTTAGTAATGTGTCTTTAAAAAAATACACACACACATATTTATTTGAAAAGCAGAGAAAGAGAGGAAATGAGAGACACAGATCTGCTATCTGCTGGCTTCATTTCCCAAATGTGCACAACAGCCAGGCATGGGCCAGGCTTCGTGCAGCAAGGCACAAGGAATTCAATCTGGGTCTCTCACGTGGGTGGTAGGTGGGTGGTAGGGACCCAAGTACTTGAGCCATCACTTGCTGCCTCCCAGGGTGTAAATACTAGTAGTAAGCCAGAATGGAGTGTGGAGCTGGGACCCAGTCCCAGGCACTCTGACATGGAATGCAGGTGTCTCATGTGGCAGCCCAACTGCTGCACCAGACACCCATCTTCCTTCTCCCTCATGCCACCTTTGTTTTCTCTGAACAATGAGGTGTACCACTTAATTTTTATTGCTACTGTTATTCCTATGGTTGAATTATTACCTTACTTGGATTATCACAGACAGAGTTAAAACCAGTCCCTACCCTGTAGGCAAGCAATCCAAATGTTTTGCGATTAAAATCTAGCAGCTGGTTCTGAAGATCTACCAGGACATATGTTTAGCAGTAAGCACGAGATCCACCCGTCCTTATTATTTTACATATATTTATGGAACAGAGACAGTTTGTGGGCTTGTTTAGGAGCTTCACAATTTTTAAGGAAATAAACACAAGCCTCCAAATCAATGACCAAATATTCCTCCTAAGATACAAAGAAGTATAAGATATTTTTGGCTCAGTTCTTTAGTTAAAATATTTGTGGTTCAAATATTTATTCACAGTGGCAGCTTTGAATAAAATAAGATTGTCTCTGTGCTTTATATGTTCAATACAATCAAAGGCTTTCTGTTCAGCATTATTCAGTTGGTAAGACAAGTTGTTTGCTGTGTTCTTAGCATTGCTTACATGAAAATATATCATTCCTTTTAGACTTAGGGGATTTCAGTCTGATACCACTTTATGTTGTCTTACATCTGAAGGCTTCATTAACATTCGCACAGATTAACCTCAAGTGCGTGGTCTTACTACCCTATTATATTATTAAAAACTTGAGACAAGGACTGTTCACAACTGAACCTAGTAAGTCTAGTAAATCCTCCTCATCATTTTGCAGCCGTTATTTGTTATTTGTTGTGTTTTTATGGTACCTTGTTTCTCCTGAGCTATCTTCACAGGTTTCCAGGAATTCAAGGACTGAGAAACATTCTACTAGGAATTTGCATTGCAAAGGCATTTGATTTTGTGGGAGGGTAGAATGTTTTATTACTCTTTAAGTTTTGAGGACCAGTAGAATAGAGAAGTGTATTGTGTTACACAATGTGCTAGTTATAAATATGTTTGCTTTTATTGCACATGATGTAACAGGAATGGAAAAAAACACAGAAATAATAATTGTTGATATAATCTTGGCTTGGATGTGTGTGGGGGGGTGCATGGGGAGAGGGTAGAAAAAAAATCTGTTCCCAATTACAGTAAAATCATTCTGGTTACAAAGAATTACACATACACTAAGACTAACAAAACCTTCACCTAGCTTTCCTGAATGTATACAGACTTCTCCCCTCTTTCTTTGCTTAGGTGCTTGTTAAGGAAGAAGTTTCTCTTGGATTCTTTGGTTGAAAAACGATTTCTTGTGCTTTGCTCTCTGCGTCACTTCATCTTTCTTGTTGGTCCCCTGGGAATACCGTTAGACTATTTTGAAACCCTTTCTGTTCTCAGCCTAGTTGCACTTTGCCCACTAACAGCCTTTCTCCATCTCCTTTCCTTTTCCTTTCTTCTACTGCTCCCTCCACCCCCTCTTCTTTTCCTGTAGCCAAGAGAGGGACTTGTTAGCCTTGCCTTTCTCTTTTAGGAGCTGGCTAAAAAACCACCCCCTTGTTATGACTCATTTGCAGGCATTCTCCCTCAGTCCGATCCCAGATGGACCAACAGGAAATATAGGAAAACGCACAGTTGAATTCAACACAGATAGGCAGAAGTTGCCAAAGGAAAAGAGAACAACAAAGACTGTTCATTGGATTTCCAGGAATGGAAATTATTGGTAGCTTGCTCTTTTCAAAATAAACTTTGATCTGGAGCTGACCGCCTTGTTTGTTCCTCCCATCTGATGCTGTGTGTCAAACAAGGATACTGTTTGAATTTCAAGGTCTGTCTGCCAGTTGTGGATAAAATGGACTAACACAGCCCCTAGAGAAGTGGAGAATACTAGTCACTTATTCATCTGTGCCCCCAAATAAAAACAGCTCAAAGGTATGGGGAGACTGTTCAGTCAAAATGGAAATAAGGAGGAAAAAAAAAAAATAGAAATGTAATGTTGGCCAGCGGAGTTACAGTTAGGAGCAAACCATTACCCTACTAATCTGTGAGTTATTACTCAATTCTAAAAATGAATATTTATCAATTCTAAAAACAAATATTCTCTAATATTCATGTACCCTGTAGACTGATTCCTTCCTTTCCTTTCTTTCCTATCTCTTAGGATTTCCTTCCCCTTTTCCTGAATTCTCCTTTGTTTTCTGCTTCCTTCTTTCCTCTCACCTGATTCTTCTTTCGTCTGTTTGTGAGCTTAATTTGGTGCTATGGTAAAAGCAAGGATGACTAAGAAAACCCTAACTTGGTTGATGACAGATCCATGCGTGAATAGCTGTAATATAAGGCATTCTATGAGACGACTACCAGGGAGGCATAAAACAAAGTTTTATGGGTTCCAAAAAAATTGATTTCATCTTTTTGTGGAAGCCAACATCTAGACATTTTCTTTTGTTCATTCATTCATTTTTTAAAAAAGATTTATTTGTTTATCTAAAGGCAGAGATACAGTGAGGCAGAGGAAGAAAGAGGAGGAGAGAGAGAGAGAGAGAAAGAGAGAAAGAGAGAAAGAGAGAGGTCTTGCATCCGCTGGTTCACTTTCCAAATGACCACAACATTTGGAGCTGAGCTGATCCAAAGCTTCTCCCAGGTCTCCCACGTGGGTGCAGGGGCCCAAGGACTTGGGCCATCTTCTGCTTTCCCAGGCCACAGCAGAGAGCTGGATTGGAAGTGGAGCAGCTGGGACTCAAACTAGCACCCATATGGGATGCTGGCACTGCAGATGTCGGCTTTACCTGCTATGCCACAGTGTCGGCCCCTATTCATTCATTCTTTTCGTCACCATGTGCCAGACATTCTGCTAGAAATCTAGGATGCAGCAATGAACAATGCAGATGCGGTCATCATCTTCAAGGAGTGTTTCTGCTTGCTAACAGAGCCAGAAAACAAGGATGAAAAGTTGTGGAAAGATCCAGGAAGAAAATGAACATTGTAAAAGTGGAGGGTTGCCTTGTCTGGAATAGCCTTTCAAGGCTCCTTGAGGAGGGCTATTTCAGGAGTCACCCTGCAAGATAAAGAGGAAGCCAGTTCCCAGGAGAGCCAAGAGAAGAGTGCTCTCATAGAGGGGAACAGTAAGTGCCAGGGACCTGAGGGCAAGCGTGAACCTCTGGGAGGTCACTAGAAGCTGGACTGAGCAAGAGTCCAAGGTGAGATCCAAAAGGAAGGTGGACCTATAGCCTTAAGAAGTTGGGGTTTCTTCTAGGTTCAGGGGAAGCCATTGAAAGGGAGAGAGAGAGAAAAAATAGAGAGAGAGAGAATCTTTCACCTACTAGTTAACTCCCCAGTTGGCTGCAATGGCTGGGGCTGGGCCAGGCTGAAGCCAGGAGTCCAGAACTTCATCTGGGTCTCCCATGTGTATGGCAGGGCCCCAAGCACTTTCCCCAGGCCATCAGCAGGGAGCTGGAATGGAAGTGGAGAAGCTAGGACTTGAACCTGCACCCGTATGGGCTGCTGGCATCAAAGGTGGAGGCTTTACCTGTGATGACAGTGCTGGCCCCATGTTTTCTCTTTAAGAATTGCTGGATTTTAACAAGCAGCAATTTGGAGTGAAGGGAGATTTCTAGAGCAAAGGGCAAGATGGCTAAGGATTGGAGGGTCAGAGGCATGAGGTGTGTTTGCAAAAGGGCCAGTTTACTTAGTATGTGGGGAGGGGAGCTTATGTAAGGATTGGAAAGTGAACTTTTCTGACCAGTTGGGGAGACCTTGAACACAGGACTGGTTTTAGGCCTCTGACTAGTAAATCTAGAAGGTTCATTATTTTATCTAGGCATGTTTTGTCCTCTCTTCTAGAGATCTTCCTAGATCGTATTGGTGTTGTAGAGAATTTTGCCAGACTAGCAGTGCCTGTTGTCCGTTTTAGAGAATAAGACAGCTGCAATGTGAGACTTTCCTATCATTTGTCTTACCCTGTAGTCACTGGCATTTCCTGTCTAGGGTTAACAATGTGCCCAACCATAGCATTGATATGTAGTGGTGGCTGCTCAGTAGGAGCTGACCTAATGGTACACATCCTCCTGGGTTTATTTGTCACTCATTCCTTTATTCATTTGATGAGCATACATTGAACATCAGCACTGTGGTCAGTGCTGTCTATCCTGGATGAGTGTGAGGTGCCCTCCAGGTGCCTCTGCGATTCTCTGCCATCTTCTTGAATGATTAGGGATACTGTTCATTGTGATAGGCACCTTGGGGCACAGTTGGGAAGACCTCCAAGATGAAGTGGCATTGGAGCTGAAACCAAAGGGATTAAGGAGAGAACCGATTCAAGCAGACAGGCCTGCAATTCAAGGGCTGAAAGGAGGGCATGTGGCCCAGGGCGGGGGAGACTGATTGTGTCTGGGGTCCAGGGAAGGAGGCAAGAAGTGGTGGTGATGAGGCAGGGCAGGCTGTTAGGAGCCATTAGCCCCAGCCACACATTGCAGTCATCTAGAGGACTCAGGGCATACCCCAAACCGATTAAATTGAATCTTTTTGGGAGGATCCACGTACCACATTTTTTTTGGAAGATTTATTTATTTGAAAGAGTTACAGAAAAGCAGAGGCAGAGAGAGAGAGAGGTCTTCCATCTGCTGGTTCACTCCCCATTTGGCTGCAGTGGCTGGAGCTGAGCCGATCCGAAGCCAGGAGCCAGGAGCTTCTTCCAGGTTTCCCACGCAGGTCAGGGGCCCAAGGACCTGGGCCATCTTCCACGGCTTTCCCAGGCCATAGCAGAGAGCTGGATTGGAAGTTGGGCAGCCAGGTCTCGAACCGGTGCCCATGTGGGATGCCGGCATTGCAGGTGGCAGCTTTACCCACTTTGCCACAGTGCCGGCATCAAATTTTCTTTCTTTCTTTCTTTCTTTCTTTCTTTCTTTCTTTCTTTCTTTCTTTCTTTCTTTCTTTCTTTCTTTCTTTCTTTCTTTCTTTCTTTCTTTCTTTCTTTCTTTCTTCATTTATGTCTTTGAAAGAGTTACACAGAGAAGGAGAGGCAGAGAGAGAGAGAGAGAGAGAGAGGTATTCCATCCACTGGTTCACTTCCCAGTTGGCCGCAACAACCGGAGCTGTGCCGATCCAAAGCCAGGAGCCTGGAGCTTCTTCCGGGTCTCCCACACAGGTGCAGGGGCCCAAGGACTTGGGCCATCTTCCGCTGCTTTCCCAGGCCATAGCAGAGAGCTGGATCAGAAGAGGAGCAGCCAGGACTAGAACCGGTGTCCATATGGGATGCCAGCACTGCAGGTGGTGGCTTTTCCTGCTACACCACAGCACCAGCTCCCAGATTTTCATTCTTTAAGAAGTATTATTGAGGATATGTGTAGTGTGAAGGATAAGCAGAGGAGAAAGGACAAGGAGTGTCTTCAAGGGGACCCATTAGGAGGCTCCAGTAGTGGTCTGGGTGAGAGATGATGGTGGCTTAAACAAAGGTGGCTGGATGACTGTGAGAAGGGTCACCACTTAAGGAAGTGCAGAGTGGCTAAGAGAGAAGGCAAGGGTGACTCTCAGTTATTTTTTAAACTTTTTTTAAAAATTATTTTTTATTCATTTGAAAGGCAGACTATGTATAGAGAGGGAGAGACAGAGAGAGAGAGGGAGAGATGTCTTCCATCTGCCAGCCCACTCCCCAAGTAGCCATGATGACCGGGGCAGAGCCAGGCTGAAGCCAGGAGCCAGGAGCTTCCTCCAAGCCTCTCACGTGGGTGCAGGGGCCCAAGCACCTGGACCGTCCTCCACTGGTCTCCCAGGCTTATCAGCAGGGAGCTGGATATTACTTCCAGTTTTGACATCCAAATACTTGGGTGGGTGGAACAGCTATTTGTTGAGTTAGAAACAACTAAAGGAAGGGAGGGTTTGCTGATGCAGAGAGGTGAAGGGGGTCAGTGGGCTTGGTTACCACCTCCTTCCCGTTGTCCCTGGCAAGTTCCAATTGTTCCTAAAAGACACAGCTCCTATGATAGGCCCTGACTTCCTACAACTCTATTGCAGCTCTATGAGATTGCATTGTATAGTATGGACTCTCTTATTTTCAGTAAAATTTCACTATGTGTTACAGTTGGTATTACTTTCATATTGTGACTAATAAGAACTGAAGGAAAATTCTCAGTATTTTCCCAATTATAATTCTCTGTGTCTCAGTAGGGTTTGGGTCCTGATGTGTTTCTTGATGATTTTCAGAAAAATTCTGTACTGCTTTATGAAGGAGGGTTAGGTAAATGCTGCGAATTCAGAAAACCACAGTGTCCTCTGAGAGGATGAGCTTTTGCTCGCCTGCCCTGCCGTCTTCTGTGCTTTGTTTCTTCCCAACCTGGAAGGAAACACTGCCCTACTGCAATAAAAACCTGAAACAAAGATCCACTCAGCAGAAAGTAAAAGCTCAATAAGCTTAAAATAAATTTGAAAAGGTTAATAGCTTAGAACCTTTTTTAAGCTAAAGAAAGAATTCATTGTCTTTAAAGTGATAGTCTGCTTATTGCATTGTCTCCTTGAGTTGCATCACGCTACCTTTGAATAAAGATGATCTGCAGGGGCAGTGTTTGGGGCAGTGGTTAGGATGCTGCTTGGGATGCCTGCATCCCATATTGAAGTGCCTTTCTTCAAGTCCTCGTTCCACTTCTGACCCAGCTGCCTGCTGATGTGTACCCTGCGAGGTAGCAGGTGATGGCTCAAGTACTTGAGTCTCTGCTATCCACAAGGGAGACCTGGATTTAGTTCCAGGCTTCTGGCTTGGACCTGCCCAGTTCCAGCTATTGTGTGCAGTTGGAGAGATGGAAGCACGTGCTCTCTCTCTGTCAAATAAAAATAATAAAACTTTTATACATGCAGGTGTTGTGATTAATTATAAGTCATACTCTCTAGGTCATATCAGACCAGTGATTAATCAGTAAATATTTAGTGTCTCCATTTCTGGAGTGTGAGGGCAATAAAAAATTCAGCAGGCTTATTCCTTGCCTGACTTTCTTGAACCAGTTAACAGTGATGTCAGATATGACTGGAGCTGAATTATGGAAATGAGAGCAGGGGATTTTCAGAAAAAGAGGTCAGGCAGGAGGAGCCAGGAGGTCAGTCAAGACCCCATGGGCCATAAAGCTTGGCTCTCCAATATTTGATTGAGTCAAGATGGAAGTTGAGTGGGATAAGTAATACATAGGCCTTTTTTAGTGTCATGTGTTAATATTTACAGTCTACTAATTTTGGATCACTACCATATGCACCATATGCACAAGTTGAAGATGCCAAAGGTCACATTTCTACTCCTGTCTCTGGTCCCTTGGCTCCCCTTTGCAGAGGCAGCTCTGTGACTCATCTCTTACAAACCATTCCAAATATAATGTCATACTTTTTCACATATCTAGCTTTCCTTATTTTGCTTGTTGAAATATTTTCATGAGGCCGGCGCCATGGCTCACTTGGCTAATCCTCCGCCTGCGGCACCAGCACCCCAGGTTCTAGTCCCGCTTGGGGTGCCGGGTACTAGTCCCGGTAGCTCCTCTTCCAGGCCAGCTCTCTGCTGTGGCCTGGGAGGGCAGCGGAGGATGGCCCGGGTGCTTGGGTCCCTGCACCCGTGTGGGAGACCAGGAGTAGGCACCCGGCTCCTGGCTTCAGATCAGCGCAGCGCCATTAGGGGAGTGAACCAACGCAAAGAAGACCTTTCTCTTTGTCTCTCACTGTCTATACCTCTACCTGTCAAATTAAAAAAAAAAAAAAAGAAATATTTTCATGAAAAAAGTAAGTGGATCCCTTTTCTAGTGCTGAAATAGTAAAGAACAGGTAGGATAAACAAAACCAACCAAACAAAAAAAGTGAGTCAGCTTCCCTGCGGGGAGGTCATGGCTGTGCTGTGCCAATTCATGGGCAGTGAGCAACAAATCAGTGAGATTTGCCTTTGCTGACATATCCGCTTTCACATTGATAAGAATATTGTTGGCCAGAAAGTGAGCAGCTCTGGGCCCTCAAGTGCTTACAGAATGGTAACGCCGTTGTATTGAATACATCCTGTGCGAGAACTTCACGTCTGCTTTCTCTAACTTCCACAACTCTAGAAGCGGGCCTTTCCTGTTTTCAAAGATGAGGAAGCTGGGACTCTGGCTAAATAAACTTGGAGACCACACAGCAGAGAGAAGGTGGGGCTGACTTTGAACCTGACTTTGTTGTGCCCTATCACACTGCCTCTCTGGATCTGAAGCTCTTGGTTCTGCATTTCTGGTATCACCACTGATATATTCTTCTCCTGAGGCTGTAAGTTCCAAGACATTGATATAAACTTGGGATGACCCAAGAGTAAAAAGTGAGTGGAAGCTTCCATCTTCACTATTAAGAAAAAAAATCTGCTAGCAGGAAAAGGGCAGATTCACAGCTCAATTTCAGAGGATTGAAAGTCAAAGCAGTGCATTTTTTTTTTCCTAATGCAGACAGACTGCCTCCATTGTCAGTTTTTGAACCTGAAATTATGAGAGTCTAATGAAAAACAAATATGTTCTTTTTCTTCTTCTGATTCTAATTAGCATTTTGGATTTATATTTAAAAATTCTCTTTTTTTTTTACCCAGCATTTCCTTTGAATAAAGAATTATTGTCCATGTTTAAAGGCAAAATCAATAAAACTGAGAAGGCATTGTCTTCTTGACTTTTGCAAAGATGACATTTTTACTAGTGCGCCTAAGTGTAACTCTGCTCCCAGGCTATATTCACAGTGCCCAAGTCCAGTGGCAGAACAGAGTTCCAGAGTCCCTCCCAGAGCATCTTGGTGATGACAGATGGGCGGGTGTAGTGTCAGGGTGGTGATTTGATGGCCACTGCTGGGGAGAGAGCTCTTACTAGTCACGGGCCCTTGAGCAAGTCTACCTGCAGAGTAAGGGCTATAGTAAAGCTCCACCCCCAAAGCCTTAAGTGGATTAAATGATCATAAAGCACACGGAGCAGTAGCTAGCCCAAAGGAAACATATTCTTTGCTAGTATTATTTTCTTAGTCCCTCCCCATTTTGTAATCTCCTTCCCCACTTCCTCTGTGTCTAGACTATGAATGCAGTTGTCTGTGGCTTCCATCTGGAGACCTTGAGGGAAAGGCTGAAAAAAGCAGATTCATGAGCTGTGAATCCACTGAGATGTTCACCCGTGTCTGCCGCTGCTTACTTCTGTCCTTCTTGTTAAATGAGAGAAATAAGCTCTGTTTGTCTAAGCTGCTTTGTCACTCTTGCAACCCTGAAACAGAGTGGGTATGTGACCAGTTCTGGGGTTTTTCAGGAACTCAATATGGTTAGCAGGCACAGGCTCGAAAGATGATACTGGAACCATTACCATGGCTCAGATTTTAAAGGATTTTGTAAACAACAGAGTGGATTTAGGATTTTTATTCCCCTCTGTGGAGTTAATTAGGTAATCAGACATGATCAGGTTTTTTGCTTAAGAATAATCATTCTAGGAGCTGGCACTGCATCATAGCAGGTAAAGCTGCTGCCTGCAGTTGCTGGCATCCTGTATGGTCACTGGTTCAAGACCTGGCTGCTGCACTTCTGACCCAGCTTCCTGCTAATGGCTTGAGAAAGGAGGGAAGATAGTCCAAGTGCTTGGGCCCCTGCACCTACGTGGGAGACCTAGATCAAACTCCTGGCTTCAGCCTGATCCAATTCTGGCTGTTGTGGCCATTTGGCGAGTGAATAGCTGATGGAAGATCTCTGTCTCTCTCTTTCTCTCCTTTCTGTAACTCTGCCTTTCAAGTAAATAAATAAATAAATAATTAGAAAAATTTATTTATTTATTTGAGAGGTAGAGTTATAGACAGTGGGAGGGAGACAGAGAAAGGTCTTCCATCCGCTGGTTCACTCCCCAAATGGCCGCAATGGACAGAGCTGAGCTGATCTGAAGCCAGGAGCCTGGAGCTTCTTCCGGGTCTCCCATGCAGGTGCAGGGGCCCAAGTACTTGGGCCATCTTCCACTGCTTTCCCAGGCCATAGCAGAGAGCTGGATCGGAAGAGGAGCAGCCAGGACTGGAACCAGCGCACATATGGGATGCTGGCGCCACAGTTGGAAGATTAACCTACTCTTCCACAGTGGTCCCAATAAATAAATCTTAAAAGGAAAAAGAAGAATGATCCCTCAGGGCTGGTGCTATGGCGTAGCAGGTGAAGCCGCCGCCCACATCCCATATGGGCACCAGTTCGAGACCCGGCTGCTCTGCTTCCAATCCAGCTCTCTACTGTGGCCTGGGAAAACAGTGAAAGATAGCCCAACTCCTTGGGCCCCTCCACCTGTGTGGGAGACCCGGAAGAAGCTCTTGGCTCCTGGCTTTGGATCGGCGCAGCTCTGGCCGTTGCGGCCAATTGGGGAATGAACCATCGGATGGAAAACCTCTCTCTCTCTCTCTGCCTCTCCTCTCTCTGTGTAACTCTGACTTTCAAATACATAAATAAATAAATAAAATTTTTAAAAAAGAATGATCCCTCTGGCTGTTCTATGAACAATGAGCTGGAAGTGACAAGACTGAGGGCCAGGGAACAACTCACCTCAGTGAGAGGTGATCATAGCTGGAGGGACAGAACAGAAGAGGGCCTTGTGTGGGAGGTGATTACTCAAGGGCAACTTCAGGATTTCTGATTTGTGCAGTTGGTTAGGTGGGAATGCTTGGGGCTGGTAAAGGGAGTGGAGAGGTGGTTCTTGACCTTTCTGTTACTGATGGATTTTAATAAAATCATCCCAGAGTTTCAGGTGTCATGACATTTCCTCATGCTCTTTCAAGGGTTTTCTTTTTTCCTTTTTGTTCTGTGCTTTTAGTTTTTCATGAAAGCAGCCGAGGATTAACAGCTCCAATTGCACAGGATACTGACCTTCTTGCAAAGGAGCTGACTGTGGTATCCTTATGACAATTTTCTTCCTAACTGAGGAACTCTTTGAGACAGTGATTATGAGGTTTTTTTTAATCACCAGGGAGCAGAATGACTATCATTGTAATATATAGAATTAATTTTATATCCTAATTTTTAATGAGTTTTTATATAAGAGGAAATTAAATTATCTTTCCAAATCCAGCTTTCATATGAATGAAAGGCATTCATTCATTTAAAATTATTTGGAAGAAAAGTCCCCATTGAGAAATGAACTTAAGGGATACATTTCTCAAATTCAGAAATCCTGAATCCCCTCCCCCATCTTTTTTTTTCCTCACTAAGAAAGTGGTTGAGATATGGCTGAATGCACATTTTAAATCTTGAGCAAGGTTATAAATCAAAGATGCAACATGTGGTATAAACTCATTCCATAGAGCAAAACAATTTTAATATTTTTGAAATTATTAATATTTAGTTTGATACACTTGTTATATGTGAAAACAAACATTATTTTAGCACATCATTTTACTTCCTACCTGTTCTTTAAAGAATAAAGGGCTTTTTGAATAGTTAGAGAGAGGGCAAGAGGAAATTATTAGTTTTCTTTTAATTAATTAATTAATTTATTTTGTAATATTTATTTGAAAAGAAGAAAAAACGAATGAGAGTCTTCCATCCACTGGTTCACTTCCCAGATGCCAAGAACAGCTAGGGCTGGGCCAGGCTGAAGCCAAAGCCTAGAACTCAGTCCAGGTCTCCTACGAGGGTGTCAGTGACCCAAGTACTTGAGCCATGACCTGCTGCCTCCCAGGGTCTTCATTGGCAGCAACCTGAAATCAGAAGCCAGAGCCAGGACTCAAACCCAGGCACACTGATAGGGGATGCAGACATTTTAACCATGAGGCCAAAAGCCTGCTGCTCTTTTTTGTTTCTATGCAATTTTAATACATGATAATAATGATGCCTTCCATTTGTTTCGCACTTGGCTGTTTCCACTGCTCTTATAATATAGAGGATTCCTTCAGCCCTTTGTTGGGTAGCAGGGCAGATTTATTATCTCTATTTTATACACAGAGAAACAGATCCAATAAGTTTACTTTGAGGCCATCTTATTCCTGGAGCAGTACTTCTTACAGTGAACATCAGTATTCCCTATGCCTTAAGATGTTATCCAAGATGCAGTTGTGTGGGCATGAGGGGAGTTGAACAGGCGCCTGCCTGCATGTGCTGTCATGGGACTTCTTTTAGAGGTTTACAACATAAAAAGCAGGATTCTAGTCATACTGGTGAAAAAAAATAAAAAGATGTTGGACTAATAAACACAAGGACTATTTCTTTCTTTTAAAAAATGTTTATTTAGGGGGCCTTGCTGTGGCATAGTAGGCTAAGCCTCCTCGTGCTGTACCAGCATCCCGCATGGGTGCCAGTTCCTATCGCAGTTGCTCCTCCTCTGATCCAGCTCTCTGCTATGGTCTGGGAAAGCAGTAGAGGATGGCCCAAGTGCTGGGGCCTCTGCAGCCACTTGGGAGACCTGGAAGAAGTTCCTGGCTCCTGGCTTCAGATCAGCCCAGCTCCTGCTGTTGCAGCCATTTGGGGAGTGAACAAGAGGATAGAAGACCTTTCTCTCTGTCTCTCCCTCTCTTTGTAGCTTACCTCTCAAAAAAATAAATAAATAAATCTTAAAAAATGTTCATTTATTTGTTTTTATCTACCTGAAAGGCATAATGATAGAATAAGACACACACATATATATATACACACACACACAGATCTTCCATCTGGTTCACTCCCCAAATGTCTACAATAAACAGGACTGGGCCAGGCTGAAGCTAGTATCCCAGGACTCCATCTGAGTCTCCCACATGGGTGGCAGGTCCCAAGCACTTGAGTCATCATCTGCTGCCTCCCAGCACGCAGTAGCAAGAAGCTGGATGGGAAGCTGAGTAGCCAGGAATTGAACTGGCACTCCAATTTGGGATATAGGCTTCCCCAATGGTGGCCCAACTGGCTGTGCCATAACATTCACTGAAGTTTCTTTTCCTTCCGTAAAATTTATTTGTTCTTTGTCCCCTTTTAAAAAGTCAATTATTGTCACATGTTTGAGGAAACAATTAGGTGACAGATACTTTACATTGAGTTGTTTTATGTATTGGCTTTTCTGTCAATTAGTAAAAGACTGTGATGTGTGACTTCAACAAAATACTTGGTCCAGGTTGAAGAACTCTGACCAGTAACCCTTGAAAGCATAGTTTGAGAACCATGACTGGAAGCATTTTGAAAGTGATTGAAATTGATTTTTTTTGTTTTACAGATTTATTTATTTACTTGAAAGGCAGAGTTGAGAGAGACAGAGACAGAGAGATCATCCATCTGCCAGTACACTGCCCAAATGGCCACAACAGCTGGAGCTGGGCTGATACAAAGCCAGGATCCAAGAACTTCTTCCTAGTCTCCTATGTGGGTGCAGGGGCCCAAGCATCTTCTGCTTCTTTCCCAGGCACTTTAGCAGGGAGCTGGATAAGAAGTGGAACAGCTGGGTCTTGAACCGATGCCCATATGTGTTGCCAGCACTGCAGGTGGTGGCTTTACCCATTATGCCACAGTGGTGGCCCCAAAACTGATATTCAGACATTTTCTTGCCTTCTGAGGAACAAACTCATATTTGAAGGCAGAACATTATAGAGATAAGAGGGAACCTAATTTTTGAGAGATTGCTGGTGAAGTGGAAAATGTAAAAAGCCTGCCTATTCTACTTGTTTCTGGCAGTTTAAACCAGTCAAGTTCCTAAGTCTCTGGTTACTTTTGAGAGTTGTTTTCCTCAAAGTCTTTCTTACCGGATCTATAGATTGTGGGGCCCAGCTTAGATGATATATCTTCTCTTTTGCCCCACCTCTTATCTCCTGCCTCATTACAATGTCTTTTGCTACAGATTATATAAATGAAAATACACAATCTTTTAATGATGGGGATATAATAAGGATGTTCTCAACGTAATTAAAGATATTCCTTTTTTCCTGGTTTAAACAAAAACTGAATGACTCTCCAGTGTCCCTCATAAAAATATACTTCTTTGGGGCACCAGCGTTGTGGTGTAGTGAGTAAAGCCACCACCTGTGATGCCAGTATCACAGTGGATGCTGGTTTGAGTCCCAGCTGTTCCACTTCCATTCCTGCTCCCTGCTAATGTGCCTGGGAAAGCAGTAGAAGATGGCCCAAGTCCTTGGGCCTCTGCATCCACGTGGGAGACCTGGAAGAAGCTCCTGGCACCTGGCTTTGGCCTGGCACAGCCCCAGCTGTTGCAGCCATTTGGGATTTGGGGAGTGAGATAGAAGATGGAAGATTCATATTCTCTTTCTCTTTTTCTGTATCTCTGCCTTTCAAATGAATAAAACCAACCTTTCTTTAAAAAAAAAAAAAAAGATGTACTTCTTTGGTATTGCCCACAGATATGAACCATTCCAGCCACCTCTGGACATTTTGGGAATTTTCTGTGGCTGCTGACCTGGCAAAACTCCTTCTCTCTGGGTCCCATTCTACCTCTGGTCAAGGTTAACATTAACTCCAAAGTGAACTTGGTCCTGGTGAAGGTGGTCATGTCTTATTCTCTTAACCATTCCTCCCTCTACCCCTACACACCTTCTCAAGACAGATGTTTTATGTGTTAATGGAATCAACTAGCCTTCATTGGAAGAAGAGAGTCAAACCTTCTAGAATGAAAGATCCAGGAGAGCAGTGAACTTGTTGTATTCATTCCTCTATTTCTAGTGCCCAGAACAAGTGCCAGGAATTCTGTAAAAGAAGATTTGCTGATGAAAGGAATGAAGCTTTCCCATGGGGATGCCTTGAAACCAGTGGTACAGCCATGTGTCAGGGACTCTAGCAGAGCTAGAGTGGGGTTGGCTACATTTCTCTAGTTCTCTTCTCCCTTGAGTCCCACCAGCCACAAGGGGCTTGTTTCTTCTGTCTTGTCCTAAGCAGAAAGCCCATTGCTTGTGCTCTCTCCAAAATACTAAGTTTCACATTCACAGAGGATCTGGTTTTCTCATATTTATCTGTATGTCTGAAGCTCCAGCCATATGCACACGATCCTACCAACTTCATTTGTGATTTATTCATATCCTTTGTCTTCCAGAGACTGAGCTAAGTGTTGAAGTACTGGTTTCTGTTCTTCACTTCCTTGAGCCACTTCACATGTAAGAAACCTTTCCTGATTAATTCTGTCTCCCTGAGATCCCTCACGTTCAATTTGTGCTTCCTCAGCATATTGCCAGTAGGTTGTGCTGTGATGCCTTGCATTTAATTTGTTATATCATGTATACATTTGTTCTGTTTCCCCTTTTAGATACTCTTCTCATTTTTTTTCTTTTTTTTAAACTTTTATTTAGTAAATATAAATTTCCAAAGTACAGTTTATGGATTACAACGGCTTTCCTCCCCCCATAACTTCCCTCCCACTCGCACCCCTCCCATCTCCCGCTCCCCTCCCATCTCCCGCTCTCTCTCCCATTCCATTCACATCAAGATTCATTTTCATTTATCTTTATATACAGAAGATTGATTTAGTATATATTAAGCAAAGATTTCATCAGTTTGCAGCCACACAGAAACACAAAGTGTAAAATACTGTTTCAGTACTAGTTATAGCATTACTTCACGTTGGACAACACATTAAGGACAGATCCCACATGAGGAGTAAGTACACAGTGACTCCTGTTGTTGACTTAACAATTTGACACTCTTGTTTATGGCGTCAGTAATCTCCTTAGGCTCTTTTCATGAGTTGCCAAGGCTATGGAAGCCTTTTGAGTTCACCGACTTCGATCTTATTCAGACAGGGACATAGCCAAAGTGGAAGTTCTCTCCTCCCTCCAGAGAAAGGTACCTCCTTCTTTGATGACCCATTCTTTCCACTGGGATCTCACTCACAGAAATCTTTCATTTAGTGTTTTTTTTTTTTTTTTTTCCTCCAGAGTGTCGTGGCTTTCCATGCCTAAAATATTCTCATGGGCTCTTCAGCCAGATCCGAATGCCTTAGGGGCTGATTCTGAGGCCAGAGTGCTGTTTAGGGCATTTGCCATTCTATGAATCTGCTGTGTATCCCACTTCCCATGTTGGATCCTTCTCTCCCTTTTTGATTCTATCAGTTAGTATTAGCAGACACTAGTCTTGTTTGTGTGATCCCTTTGACTCTTAGACCTATCAGTGTGATCAATTGTGAACTGAAATTGATCACTGGGACTAGTGAGATGGCATTGGTATATGCCACCTTGATGGGATTGTATTGGAATCCCCTGGCACGTTTCTAACTCCACCATTTGGGGCAAGTCCGATTGAGCATGTCCCAAATTGTACATCTCCTCCCTCTCTTATTCCCACTCTTATATTTAACAGGGATCACTTTTCAGTTAAATTTAAACACCTAAGAATAATTGTGGATTTCCTCTTTTGAAAAATGTCTATTGAGGTCCTTGGCCCATCTCTTAAGTGGGTTGTTTTGATGTTCTGGAGTTTCTTGATTTCTTTGTAGATTCTGGTTATCAGCCCTTTATCTGCTGCATAGTTTGCAAATATTTTTTCTCATTCTGTCGGTTGCCTCTTCACTTTCCTGACTGTTTCTTTTGAAGTACAGAAACTTCTCAATTTGATGCAATCCCAAATGTTAATTTTGGCTTTGACTGCCTGTGCTTCTGGGGTATTTTCCAAGAAGTCTTTGCCGGTACCTATATCTTGCAGGGTTTTTCCAATGCTCTCTAATAATTTGATGGTGTTGGGTCATAGATTTAAGTCTTTAATCCATGTTGAGTGGATTTTTGTGTAAGGTGAAAGGTAGGAGTCTTGCTTCATGATTCTGCATGTGGAAATCCAGTTTTCCCAGCACCATTTATTGAACAGACTGTCCTTACTCCAGGGATTGGTTTTGGATCCTTGATCAAATATAAGTTGGCTGTAGAAGTTTGAATTGATTTCTGGTGTTTCTATTCTGTTCCATTGGTCTATCCATCTGTTTCTGTACCAGTACCATGCTGTTTTGATAACAACTTCCCTGTTGTGTGTCCTGAAATCTGGTATTGTGATGCCTCCGGCTTTGTTTTTGTTGTACAAGATTGCTTTAGCTATTCGAGGTCTCCTGTGTCTCCATATGAATTTCAGCATCATTTTTTCCAGATCTGAGAAGAAGATCTTCGGTATTTTGATTGGTATGGCATTGAATGTATAAATTGCTTTTGGGAGAATGGCCATTTTGATGATATTGATTCTTCCAATCCATGAGCATGGAAGATTTTTCCATTTCTTGGTATCCTCTTCTATTTCTTTCTTTAAGGTTTTGTAATTTTCATCGTAGAGATCTTTAATGTCCTTGGTTAAGTTTATTCCAAGGTATTTGATTGTTTTTGTAGCTATTGTGAATGGGATTGATCTTAGAAGTTCTTTCTCAGCCGTGGCATTGCCTGTGTATACAAAGGCTGTTGATTTTTGTGCATTGATTTTATATCTTGCTACTTTGCCAAACTCTTCTATAGAAGAGTTCCAATAGTCTCTTAGTAGAGTTCTTTGGATCGCCTAAATATAGAATCATATCATCTGCAAAGAGGGATAGTTTGCGTTCTTCCTTCCCAATTTGTATCCCTTTAATTTCTTTTTCTTGCCTAATAGCTCTGTCTAGAACTTCCAGAACTATATTGAATAGCAGTGGTGAGAGTGGGCATCCCTGTCTGGTACCAGATCTCAGTAGAAATGCTTCCAACTTTTCCCCATTCAATAGGATGTTGGCCGTGGGTTTTTCATAAATTGCTTTGATTGTATTGAGGAATGTTCCTTCCATACCCAATTTGCTTAGAGTTTTCATCATGAAAGGGTGTTGTATTTTATCAAATGCTTTCTCGGTGTCTATTGAGATAATCATATGGTTTTTCTTCTGCAGTCTGTTAATGTGGTGTATCACGTTGATTGTTTTGTGAACATTGAACTATCCCTGCATACCAGGGATAAATTCCACTTGGTCTGGGTGGATGATCTTTCTGATGTGTTGTTGCATTCTATTAGCCAGAATTTTATTGAGGATTTTTGCGTCTGTGTTCATCAGGGATATTGGTCTGTAATTCTCTTTCAATGCTGCATCTTTTTCTGGCTTAGGAATTAAGGTGGTGCTGGCTTAATAGAAAGAATTTGGGAGGATTCCCTCTTTTTAGATTTTTATGAATAATTTGAGAAGAATTGGAGTTAGTTCTTCTTTAAATGTTTGGTAGAATTCAGCAGTGAATCCATCTGGTCCTGGGCTTTTCTTTGTTGGGAGGGCCTTTATTACCATTTCAATTTCTGTCTCAGTTATGGGTCTGTTTAGGTTTTCGATGTCTTCCTGGTTCAATTTACGTAGGTTGCATGTGTCCAGGAATCTATCCATTTCTGATAGATTTCCCTGTTTGCTGGCATACAAGTCCTTGTAGTAAAATCTGATGATTCTTTTTATTTCTGTGGTGTCTGTTGTTACGTTTCCTTTTTCATCTCTGATTTATTGATTTGGGTCTTTTCTTTTTTTATTTAGTTGGGCCAGTGGGGTGTCAATTTTGTTTATTTTTTCAAAAAACCAGCTCCTCGTTTGGCTGATTTTTTGTAATTTTTTTTATTCAATCCTATTGATTTCCTCTCTGATTTTAATTATTTCTCTTCTCCGACTAGATTTGGGTCTGGTTTGCTGCAGATTTTCTAGATCCTTGCGATGAATTGAAAGCTCATTTATTTGGTCCCTTTCCAATTTCTTGATGTAGGCACCTATTGTTATAAACTTTCCGCTTAACACTGCTTTTGCTGTATCCCATAAGTTTTGGTATGTTGTGCTGTTATCCTCATTTACTTCCAGAAAGTTTTTGATTTCTCTTTTGATTTCTTCTATGACCCATTGTTCATTCAGGAGCATGTTGTTCAATCTCCATGTTTCTATATGCTCTAGGGATTCCTGAGTTGCTAATTTCCAACTTCATTCCTCTATGGTCTGAGAATCTGCATGGTATGATTCTAATTCTTTTGAATTTGCTGAGACTTGCTTTATGGTCTAGTATGTATGTGGTCAATCCTAGAGTAGGTTCCATGTACTGCTGAGAAGAATGTAAATGTGTAGGATGAAAAGTTCTGTATATATCTGTTAGATCCATTTGGGCTATAGTGTCGTTTAAATCTACTGTATCCTTGTTGGTCTTCTGTCCGGTTGATCTGTCTATTTCTGAGAGTGGAGTATTGAAGTCCCCCAGTACTATTGTATTGGGGTCTAAGTCTCCCTTTAAGTCCCTTAACAAATCTTTTAAATAAACCGGTGCCCTGTAGTTAGGTGCATATACATTGATAATTGTTATATCTTCCTGTTGAATTGATCCCTTAATCATTATATAGTGCCCCTCTTTGTCTCTCTTCACAGTTTTTGTGTTAAAGTTTATGTTGTCTGATATTAAGATGGCTACGCCCACTCTTGTATCATTTCTGTTGGCATGGTATATCTTTTTCCAGTTTTTCCCTTTCATTTTGTATGCATCTTTGTTGGAAAGATGTGTTTCTTGTAAGCAGCAAATAGATGGGTTTTGTTCCTTTACCCAATCAGCCAATCTGTGTCTTTTAACTGGACATTTGAGGCCATTAACGTTCAATGTGACTATTAATAAGTAGAAACTTTGTCCTGCCATTTGCCTAAGATATTTTCTAATCTATGCTTTGAACTTCCTGTGATTTTTTGCTGTGAGGATCCCTTCCTTTACCTTCTTTCATGTTGATGACTGTGTTTCTGTGTATAACACATCTTTAAGCATCTTTTGCAGGGCTGGACGAGTGGCGACAAATTCTTCAATTTCTGTTTGCTATGAAAGGTCTTTATTTCACCTTCATTCACAAATGAGAGCTTCGCAGGATATAATATTCTGGACTGGCAGTTTTTCTCTCTTAGTACCTGGGCTATGTCTCGCCATTCCCTTCTAGCCTTTAGGGTTTCTGATGAGAAGTCTGCTGTGAGTCTAATTGGAGATCCTCTGAGAGTAATCTGACGTTTCTCTCTTGCACATTTTAGGATCTTTTCTTTATGTTTCACTGTGGTGAGTTTGATTACAATGTGTCGTGGTGAGGATCTCTTTTGGTCATGTTTACTAGGGATTCTATGAGCTTCCTGTATTAGGATGTCTCTCCTTCTCCAAACCCGGAAAGTTCTCTGCTAGTATCTCACTAAAAAGGCCTTCTAATCCTTTCTCTCTCTCCATGCCTTCAGGAACTCCTAGAACCCGAATGTTGGGTTTTTTAATAGTATCCTGTAGATTCCCAACAATATTTTTTAGATTTCTATAATTTCTTCTTCTTTTCTTTGGTTTGACTGTTAACTTTCCTGTGTTCTGTCTTCTAAGTCCGATATACTCTCTTCTGTTTGACTGACTCTGTTTTTAAGGCTCTCTAATGTGTTTGTCATTTGATCTGTTGAGTTCTTCATTTCATTTTGATTTCTCTTCACTATCACACTTTCCTGTTCTACTAGTTTCTGCATTTCATTTTGATTCCTCCTTAAGATTTCATTTTCTCGAAGGAGATTATCTATGCTGTCCAGTAAGGATTTCTGTAGCTCAAGCATTTGTTTTTGAAAACTTCTGATTGTTCTTATGATGAATTTTTTGAATTCAGTATCTTGCATTTCTTCCATCTCATCATCTTCATAATCTTGGCTTGGGGTGTCTTGTTCATTTGGGGGTGCCATAATGTCTTCCTTGTTCTTGTTTCCTCGGTTTCTGCATTTGTTGCTTGGCATTGTGGAGATATTAACCCTGAGGAACCAAACAGAGCTCTCAGGCCACACCCATCTCAAGCGTCTAAGGCTCCATCAAAAGCAGACAGTCCACTTAATACAGTCATAGTATAACAAGAAAAAAACACCACAGCGAGGGAAGAAGAATCCAAAGATACTCTTTTCATTTTTAAAAGTCTATTTATTTTATTTGAAAGACAGAGTGGCAGAGAGAAAGAGGGACAGATCTTTCACTGGCTGATTCACTCTCTGCTTGCCTACAACATCTGGCACTGGGCCAGTAGCCAGGAACACCATCCTGGTTTCCCAAGGAGGTGGCAGGACCTAAATACTTGAACCATCCTCTGCTACCTCCCAGGGTGCACTAAAAGGGTGGGTGTTGTGGTCCAGCAGATTAAGGCACTGCTTGTGACGCCTGCATCCCATATTGGAGTTCCTCCATTCAAGCCCAGTCTCCATGTGTGATCTTTTCATTTTTAAGATAACATTTACCGAAGCTTACATGGGCCTGGTTCTGTGCATAGAACTTTCATTCCTACATTATCCCCTTCATTCTCACAGCAACTGTTTGCAGTAAGTGGTACTATCCCACTTTCCAGATGAGAAACCCGAGTTTTAGAGTGAAGATGTGCTGATGAATGTACAGCTGGTAGACGACAGAGCTGGGTTTGTGTCTTGACCTCTTTGATTTGATAATCTTATTCATCACATTTCACACAGTTTCAGAGGAAGGCAAGATTCATGTCATGTACTTCTACCAACTGTCACCATTCTTCAGGTCTGTGTCACAGGCTGCTTGAAAAGGTGAATTTTTTAAAAATACAATCAATACAAGTCTTCTGAAGAGATACACACAAGAAAGTCAAATTAAATTTCACCAGCAACCCCTTCAAATAAGATAAACCAGTATCAACATTTTGTAGTTTTCGCTTCTGTATTTTGTATTCAAAGAATTAAGAATATACATTAGGACACTCTTGAGGCTAAATGCACGCATATTCTGCTAGCAAATTTTTCATTAGTACATCCAGAGTGTATGCTTACTAAGAGCCATTTATTTATTTTTCATAGTCATTTTTATGCCAATTAAATATATAATTATGTTATCCAATTAAATATTGCATAAACTAATGAATTGTGAGTGTAAAAGTTAGGTTGATGTCTTCACAAAAATGAGCTTGAATGCTTTAGCAAAACATGATAGATGACTCTCTCAAACAATTGGTCTGTAATTCATAGTGGGTGGAATACCTGTGAAAGAGTGAAAAATAGTGCTCAAAGTCATGAGGGATTCCGCGTTTCGCTCACTTCACAAGTGAGTTTAAGTTTTTGTTCTTAAAATAGGGAAGATGGATTATGGAATTGATGTGTGCAGGGAAGGTGATGTGGAACGCTACCCAGCAGATACTCAAGTGTTTGGGATTAGGGAGCATAGCATGCTTTAGGCAACAAGTGTTGGTTGCTTTTTCTTTTTTTTTAATTTAATTTTTTTTTTGACAGGCAGAGTGGACAGTGAGAGAGAGAGAGAGAGAGAGAGAGAAAGAAAGGTCTTCCTTTTGCTGTTGATTCACCCTCCAATGCCTGCCACTGCCGGCGCGCTGCAACCGGCGCACCGCGCTGATCCGAAGACAGGAGCCAGGTGCTTCTCCTGGTTTCCCATGGGGTGCAGGACCCAACGACTTGGGCCATCCTCCACTGCACTCCTGGGCCACAGCAGAGAGCTGGATTGGAAGAGGGGCAACCGGGACAGAATCCGGTGCCCCGACCAGGACTAGAACCCGGTGTGCCGGCGCCGCAGGCGGAGGATTAGCCTATTGAGCCACGGCGCCGGCTCCAAGTGTTGGTTGCTTTTTACACACACTTTCACTAGCTTTTGAAATCGTGCAATTAACTAAAGGTCCCAAATGCTTTAGATAAGAGTGCTTCTCTGTATATCTCAAAACAGAATTATATAATTTGCTAATCAGCTTTTCCCATTTAATACACATGGGCATATTTCTGAGCCAATAAATATAGATTAAAATATTTTATGGCATAACAGCACACATGCAGAAAAGTGCACAAAACCTTAGTCTGTAGCTCAGTGATTGATCACAAAGTAAGCACATCCATGTAACCCCCACCTATATAAAGAGCCCCCTTTTTAATTTTTGACAGGCAGAGTGGACAGTGAGAGAGACAGAGAGAAAGGTCTTCCTTCTGCCGTTGATTCACCACCTCCAATGGCCGCTGTGGCCGGCGCGCTGCAGCCGGCACACTGCGCTGATCCAAAGCCAGGAGCCAGGTACTTCTCCTGGTCTCCCATGCGAGTGCAGGGCCCAAGGACTTGGGCCATCCTCCACTGCACTCCTGGGCCACAGCAGAGAGCTGGACAGGAAGAGGAGCGACCGGGACAGAATCCGGCGCCTTGACTGGGACTAGAACCGGTGTGCAGGCGCCGCAGGCGGAGGATTAGCCTATTGAACCACGGCACCAGCAGAGCCCCCCCCCCCCTTTTTTTAAGATTTATTTATTTATTTGAAAGTCGAAGTTAACAGAGAGGAGAGGCAGAGAGAGAGAGAGAGAGAGGTCTTCCATCCAATGGTTCACTCCCCAGTTGCCGCAACAGCTGGAGCTGCACCAATCCGAAGCCAGGAGCTAGGAGCTTCTTCCAGATCTCCCATGCGAGTACAGGGGCCCAAGCACTTTGGGCCATCTTCCACTTTCTGATCCAGAAAGCTGGATCAGAAGTGGAACAGCCAAGTCTTGAACCGGTGCCCACAAAGGATGCTGGCACTTCAGGCCAGGGTGTTAACCCACTGCACCACAGCGCCGGCCCCATAAAGAGCCCTTGGAAGTATCTGCAGAGGCCTCTATACCTATGGCCTCTTCCTTTCTACCAGAAAAGTGGCTCTTTTGGATCTACCATTATAATATCTGTGTTTGTGCAACGTGTAAATGAAATGTATATAGTTTTTTGGTTTTGTTTGATCTTTATTCAACATTTGTGAGATTCGTCCTGGTTTTTAAAACATTTTTTTTGTTCCTTCATTGTCATTGCTGTATATTATTGCATTGCAAGAACAATATTTACCCATTCTGCTGTTGTTTGCCCTTGGTGGTGTTTGTGGTTTCGGACTATTATAACAGATGTTGCTGTGAACATTCTTGTACATGTATTTTAGCCTATCTTGCACTTGTACAGATTTTAAAGTTGTTTATGCACCTAAGAATGGAACTGATGCATCATAGGTTATGTGTATGTTCAACTCTAGCGGATATGGCACTGCTAAAGTGGTTTTACTCATTTGCCACCTTATGATCAATATATATGAGTTACTGTTGCTCCGTGTCTTTGGCAGTTCTTGTTAGTTATTGATTTTATCCCATTTGTTAGGCACTTACAGTAGCATGTGGTTTTTTAATTTGTGTTTTCCTGAGAGCTAATATGGCTGAACAATTTTTTATTTCTTTATTGGCCATTGGATATCTCTGGGGAGAGGGGAGTTGAAGTGCTTGTTTAAGTCTCCTGTTTACTTCTCCATAGAATTGTCAGAATGTTTCTTATTTATTTGTACTTTATATAGTCTAGATTAAAGTTCCTTTGTTGGTGATTTGTGTTAGGAATGTATTCTCCCACTCTGTGGCTTGCCTGTATTGAACTCTTAATAGGGTTAATGGAGGTTTCCTGTTTTAATGTTACTCAATTTTACAGTCTTTATATCATTAGTGCTTTTTGGGTCCTGTTTAGGAAATCTCTGTTTATCCCCAGGGTCATGAGGATATCTTTTATGTTGTTATCTATCACTGTTTTTGTTTTACCTTTCACATTTAGACCTGTAAATTGCATGGAATTAATCTTTATGTATAGTTGAGAAGTTAGGGTTAAGTTTTATTTTACTCCACATTGGTATCTTGTTGATCAGCCAACATTTTTCAAAAAGACAGTTCATTCCTCATTGCTCTGCAGTGCCACCTTTTTCATAAGTCAGGCATGCATATATGGATGGGTCCAATTCTTTCTTCTCTGTTCTCTTCCATTAGTGTATTTTCCTTTTGCTAATGCATGATTTGATTATGATAGGGAAATAAACTGAAGATCAGATCTTCCTTTTACCAATTCCTGAAGATTTCTGGTTGTTCTGGACCCTTCGTATTTTCAAATGAAGCTTAGAACCAGCTGGTCAGTTTCCACAAATACATAGAGAGTCATACCCAGAGACTTGCACAGATTTTGACTGAGATTGTTTTGAATCTGTAGATCAGTCACTTTTTTTTTTTTTTTTTTGACAGGCAGAGTGGACAGTGAGAGAGAGAGACAGAGAGAAAGGTCTTCCTTTGCCGTTGGTTTACCCTCCAATGGCCGCTGCGGCCGGTGCGCTGCGCCGGCACACCGCGCTGATCCGATGGCAGGAGCCAGGTACTTCTCCTGGTCTCCCATGGGGTGCAGGGCCCAAGTACTTGGGCCATCCTCCACTGCACTCCCTGGCCACAGCAGAGAGCTGGCCTGGAAGAGGGGCAACCGGGACAGAATCCGGTGCCCCAACCGGGACTAGAACCCGGTGTGCCGGCGCCGCAGGCGGAGGATTAGCCTAGTGAGCCGTGGTGCCGGCAATCAGTCTCTTTGACAATCAAATCTACAAAATGTCTTTTGCAATGTTAAGCCTTTTAGTTCCTGCACATAAAGTGTCTTTCCAATTATTTGCATATTCTTTAATTCAATTAAATTTTTAAAATTTTAATCATTGACGATTTTTTTATCTGTAACTACAGAATATTTTATGGGCAACATATCAAAATTTATTTAATCTCTTGATCTTGTCAACTTAGGCTGTTTCTATTTTATTTCACTGTTATAAACAGTGTGATCATGAATGTTCACATATATACATTTTTAGAAGCTTTCCCTCTCCATGGAAGGAACTCCAGAAGCTAGAATTTCTCTGTCCTATCGATGTTCCTTCAGCTTCCTCTGCAGTTGTATCATTTTCAACTTTCACCCAGAGTGAACCTGTAGATTTGTAATTTTGAAAATTATTTTCTGATTTGATAGGAAAAAATAACTTGTACTTTCAATTTGAATTTTTGTTACTTGTGTTATTAAACAAGTTTTCATTTGAACGTTTATTGCTTTCTTTAAAAAAAGATTTATTTGTTTATTTCAAAGTCAGAGTTACACAGAGAAGGAGAGATATACAGGGAGAGATCTTCCATCCTCTGGTTCACTCCCCAAATGGCTGCAATGGCTGGGGTTGGGGCAGGCCGAAGTCTCCCACCTTGGTGGCAGGGCCCAGGCTCTCAGACCATCTTTCACTGCTTTCCCAGGCACAGTAGCAGGGAGCTGGATTGGAAGTGGAGCAGCAGGGACTGGAACTGGTGCTCACATGAGATGCCAGCATCGCAGGTGGTGACCACAACATTTGCTCTCCTTTGTAGTTTTTGTGAATAGCCTGTCTGTGGCTTTTTTAAAAAATATTTATTTATTTATTTGAAAGGCAGAGTTACGGAGAGGCAGACACAGATGGCCCCAACACCTAGAGCTGGGCTGATCTTAAGCCAGGAGCCAGGAACTTTTTCTGGGTCTCCCATGTGGGTGCAGGGGCCCAAGGATTTGGGCCATCCTTTGCTGCCTTCCCAGGAGCATTAGCAGGGGACTGGATTGGAAGTGGAGCAGCCGGGACTCGAACTGGTGCCCATATGGGACGCTGGCACTGCAGCCAGCAGCTTTACCCGCCACGCCACAGTGCTGGCCCCAGTCTAGGGCTTTTGCTCAGGGTTTTTTCTTATTCGTGAGAAAGTGCTGTTTGTATATCAGAGACAATAAGCCTTTGTCACTGATACTACGAAGTGTAAGTCTAAGTTGAGCAGCATACTTTTGTAACTGGAGTGGGGCTTTATGGAAGAACAAAGAAAACCCTGTTTAGCCTATTCAAATTCTGGTTGTTAGTCAGGTCCTTCCCATGCTTAGCAATATCACAGCAGTAATGTTCTCCATAGCACAAGCTATCAGAAACTAAATAAAAATATAAGAAAGAAAGTAGAATAGGAAGAACATTGAAATTAGATTGAGAAGACTGAATTTTAGACAATCTCACCACTCTCTTTTTGCAGTCCTGATTCAACCAAATAGTCTCTCTGAGCCTTAATTTCTCATCTATATAGTGGGTACGTTTGTACTCATTCATCTTATCAGGCTAAAATGAAATAAGTAGGACAAAAAGTATTGCAAACAGTAAAAGTTGTACAGTATAAATAATAATGCTAATGTATGGTAAAAATGTAGCAAGTTAACTGTATACTTTATTAAAATTATCACCTTTCCAGATAACCCAATTTGTAGATATTCAGCCTAACAGACTTCATTCTGGGTCTGTGGCTTGTGCATTTGCACTAATTTGCAAGACTCTTTGAAAAAGATTTTTTTCCCCCTAAATCAAGTTATGTTCTTAGCGCCAGTGTGTGTGTGGTTTATTGGCTTCGGGGGTGGGGAGAGGCTGCTGTCTACCACATTGACAGTCTTCATGAGCTCGTTAGCCATGGTTCTGATGAAAGTCATTTGATCTGTGATGAGGGCACTGCTTTAAAAAGAATTGAAGTTGGAAATCTGTATTTTGGTCCTTTCATTAAAATGTAGTTCTCACAAAGGAGGGGACAATAATTTGCCTTGCAAAGGATAACTTCTTTGTGGAACTCTTGAAGCCAGGTAATTTAATCATGTTTCTGCTGTAGCCTTTTATCTTCCTCTGCAAAGGGACTCTTTCTCCTCCTGACATCTCATACTGCAAACTGTTCTTATGCCCAGAATTAATTAACATGCAAATACTGGTCTGGATCATGGGAACACTGCATTTTCAATTAGCATTTAAATGTCACTCTTAATGATGTTAGATTGACTCTTAAGGGAACATTAAAATGATGTAGTCATCTACTGATTATTCCTAAAGCATGTTATTACTATTTCTCATGATCTGATCTTAGTGATGGCTTTGATCTTCCGCTTCTCACAGACTGAGTCAGATCCAGGACCAGACTCAATTACAGCAAAGCCTAGTTCTGAGCTTCTCTTGCCTCTGGTTTTCTAGGTAGACCTGCTTACCACACTTGCGCTGACTTGCTTCTTGGAGACAAGTTTCCATAGTTACATAGGAACAGTTCCTGTAGGTGATAAGGAAAGGTGCCTAGGAGCAAGGAGGCAGGTGTAGAAGAGCTTTGGTAGTGATAGTGACAGAGTAAGGGTGATGAACTTTGGTGTTAGAGATCAACAAGTTCAAATGTTGCCTGTGAGACATTGAGCAAGTTTACTTCCCTTTCCTCCTCAGTAAAACATGAACAGTAATATGCACCTGCATGGTTAGGAGGCTTAAACGTGATAGTGTATATAAAGCCCTATGTAAGTGAGATAGGCTATTTCATGTAGTAGGCCCGAATCTCAATGGTTTAACTTAGGTTATCTTCCTGCTGGAGGGAGGGACAGCTCTGTTCCATGTAGACATTCAGGGTCCCAGATTTCTTTCATCTAGTGGCCTTGCCAATCCCTGAGGCCTTGGAATCCTCCACAGGATCATCTATCTCTGGCTGGCAGGAAAGGAAAGAGGGGGAGCATGGTGGACTGCACAGGACACTTTATGGATCAAGTTGGAGTTGGGGCACATCACATCCACTCCCATTAACCAGAAGTCAGTTCCATGGTGGCATCTACCTTCAAGTGCATCTGGGAAGTATGTGTCTAGAGAGGCAAATAAAATGGGTTTGGCTGGTGAATACATAGTAATCCTCCAGGAGGAGCACCCAGTAGTCCTTGTTGAGTAAATGAAAGAAAGAACACAATGACTTCCTTTTCATGCATTCCTGCAGTGTTATAGCAAATAGAAGTGATCAAGATTTGTGGTCTCTTTTTGTAGAGGAGGCCTGTGAGGGCCCTGGAGAATTTAGTGACCACTACAAGGTCTTCCAGTAATTTGGTGGCAGGACCAAAACTGAACTCACTTCTTCCCAATGCTATTTATTCTGTGTCTCCTTATTGGAAACATCATTCATTGTTTGCTACCCACAGGATTTCTCTTGCTTTTTGAAATACAAAGTTGAGTTTTTAAAATACACTGTTCTGGGGTTGCACTGTGGCATAGCGGGTAAAGTTGCTGCCTGCAGTGCTGGAATCCCATATGGGCGCTGGTTCTAGTCCTGGCTGCTCCTCTTGTGATCCAGCTCTCTGCTATGGCCTGGGCTAGCAGAAGATGGCTCAAGTCCTTGGGCCCCTGCATCCAAGTGGGAGACTTGGAAGAAGTTCCTGGCTCCTGGATTGGCGCAGCTCCGGCCATTGCGGCCAATTGAGGAGTAAACCAGAGGATGGAAGACCTCTCTCTCTCTGCCTCTCCTTCTCTGTGTAACTCTGACTTTCAAATAAATAAATAAATCTTAAAAATAAAATAAAATAAAATATACTGTTCTGTTCATTATAGGGAGCCTTAATTTTTCGGGAGGTGGAGGGGCTTGGTGTTTTATGATAGCAGAATAGAAACCACCAGGGGCCAGAGGCTGCACAGCTTCTCAGTACTTTGTTCTGAGAGAATTAATCTTCACTCACTCACGTGTTTAAGCACTTTTCTTTACGTGTAACTAATTATGCAAGGCAATGTGGATGCAGCAGTCATTAAGACAGCAGTGTTCACAGCGTAATGGAGTCAAATATTTGAGCAATAATCACTACATAATGAGAGTGGAAGCAACAGCTGCTAAGGACTGGAGGGAGAGGGAGTGAGGGAAGCTCTGTGGAGGAAGGGACCATTTGAACTGTGTCTCAAAGAATGGGTTTCAGTTTGTTGAGAATTTGATCTGCCTTGAAATACATATACTTGCATTTATGTAATTGATATTGATAATCTTGACTGGTGGGGGTGTACATTGAGAAAAATGAAAAATAAAATAAAACTACTCCCAAGTCTCCTGTGCTAACATTTTTTTTTAAAGATTTATTTATTTGCTTGAGCGGCAGAGCTATAGAGAGAGAGGGAGAGACACAGAGAGGAAGGTTATCCATCTATTGGTTCACTTCCGAGATGGCCGCAACAGTTGGAGCTGAGCCAATCCAAAGCCAGGAGCCAAGAACCAGGAGCTTCCTCTGGGGTTCCCATGTGGGTGCAGGGGTCCAATCTCTTGGATCATCTTTTACTGCTTTCCCAGGCCATAGAAGAAAGCTGGATCAGAAGTGGAGCAGCTGAGACTTGAACCAGTGCCCATATGGGATGCTGGCACTGCAGGCAGTGTCTTACTCACTACCCCACAGCATTGGCTCCTGTGCTAACATTTTATGCTCAAATTTACCATCTATCATTTTACCATTTTTTGTTTTGTTTTGTTTTTAACCAGTAACTAATTGTACAAAATAATCTTGGAACACAGGTCAATTATCATCAACAAATATTTTCTTATGAGCCAGCAAATTTTGGATTTCATCCCTTCTTCTGGACTTTACACCCTTTTTGTAAAGTACAGACCCTTAATAATGTGTTGAGATGAGTGTTAGATGCATGGAATACATACACTAAGAATGGATGTGAAGAGTACACACAGGCATGGCCGATGATGTGCACACGTGGCTGGAGTCTTGGTTTACAGAAAGGTGTCTGTTTAGAGCTTAGTTTTGCAAGGTTGATGCTTGGGAGCAGGCATCTGAGGTATGGTTCTTACTAATGGTGAAGGAGTAATTAGTTATCCTGCAATCTGGTGGAGAGGTAAGTAAGTGGCAGAACTTGGCTTTGAACCCTACTTATCTCATGTGTGTCCTTCTCCCATGGTGCCTAACTATCTCTCTGAGAATCCTCTGGTGCAGTTTGGAGGTTGAAATCATGATCTCCAAGGAAATGGTGAAGCCAGAGCCATTTGATTCTCAGTACCCCCAGCTTCTCTTTGGTATGTCTCTGCTCTCTGTGGCCTTCTTTTCCTTGCACCTTCCCATAACTTACTCATCACTTTGTGAACTCCTGGAAAGAATATTTGTAATTAAAAAAAAAAAGTATGTATAGATTTCAAATTCCTGTAGTAAAACAGAGTTGTACAAGAAGGGTGTAAAATGCAAAGCAATTGTCTCTTTCTCCCAAATCTTTTATTCTCATTTTTAAATATGTATCTCAGGTGGCAGGCATTGTGGTGCAGCGGGTTAATGCCCTGGCCTGAAGCACTGGCATCCCATATTGGCGCTGGTTCTAGTCCCGGCTGCTCCTCTTCCAATCCAGCTCTCTGCTATGGCCTGGGAAAGCAGTAGAAGATGGCCCAAGTCCTTGGGCCCCTGCACCTGTGTGGGAGACCCAGAAAAAGCTCCTGGCTCCTGGCTTCGGATTGGCGCAGCTCCGGCCTTTGCGGCCATCTGGGGAGTGAACTGATGGATGGGAGACCTCTCTCTGTCCCTCCTCTCTATGTAACTCTGTCTTTCAAATAAATAAAATAAATCTTTTAAAAAAATGTATCAGGACTAATTTGATATGTACATTTATTATATGGGCTTCTGATAGCACTGTAGTGTCAGAGTTCTGCCCCCACCCTTTTTTTTTTTAAATCAGCAGAATTAGAATTTACTGTACTGCTCTTCCATGATCTCATTGAACAATCTTTATTTCTTTCATCTTTGTTATTTGTTACCCACTGTGCTGCATAGAACATCCTTGTGGGCATCTGCAAGCTTGTAAAGGGGTGATTTGTAGCGATTTGCAAGGAAATTCGTAGATTAGAGTCCATGTGTTGAAAACTTGGGTAGCCATTCAGGGATTGTCCTCCGGAAAGGCTGTGCCTACTTTCTTTCTATCTGTATGTCGATGACTGTTTCCCAAGTATTTTTCCTTTTAAAGAGGATCCTGGACATAAGGCCACAGAAGCAGAGACAAAGAGATGCTGCTAAAAATAAGTTGTGTCCAAGAGACATGAAAAGATGTGTTCAACGCACAACCTTGTACACAGCGGTGTGACTCATAACCACCAAAACGTGGGCACAGCCCAAAGTTTGTCAGCTGTCAGATGCAGAAACAAAAGGTGGTACACACAATAGAATATTGTTTGGCCATGAAAACTATAGTCTGGGTGAACCCGCATTGTAATAAGTAAAAGCAACCAGTCATAAAGCACCACATATATTTCTATGAAATCTGCCTAGGATAGGGAAAGCTGTAGAGAGAAAGAGTAGATTAGCGGTTGCTTAGGGCTGAGGGTGAGGGTAGGGTGGGAATTTGGGGAGTGACTGTGATTGGGTACGACATTTCTTTTGGGGATGATGGAAATGTTCCAAAATTAGATTGTGTTAATGGTTGTGCAACTCTGTGAATATATTAAAAACCATTGAATTGCACACTTTCGATGAGTGAATTTTATGATGTGTGGATCTCATGTCAATAAAGCTATTTAAAAAAAAAAGTAGGCTGGCGCCGTGGCTCACTAGGCTAATCCTCTGCCTGCGGCGCCGACACCCTGGGTTCTAGTCCTGGTCAGGGTGCCGGATTCTGTCCCGGTTGCCCCCCTTCCAGGCCAGCTCTCTGCTGTGGCCCGGGAAGGCAGTGGAGGATGACCCAAGTGCTTGGGCCCTGCACCCACATGGGCGACCAGGATAAGCACCTGGCTCCTGGCTTCAGATCGGTGCAGCGCACTGGCTGTAGCATCCATTTGGGGGGTGAACCAACGGAAGGAAGACCTTTCTCTCTGTCTCTCACTGTCTAACTCTGCCTGTGGGGGGAAAAAAGTGGTGGCAGAATGCATGGGAGTGGTTGGGCAGGGCGGAGTGTGGCCATCACAGGCTGTGGCACGGGCAGCATCACAGTGTTACTGCCAGCACAAGGGACCCATTCGTGCGCCTGTGCTGAGCCAGGTGTTCCGGTGGCTGATGACAGCCAGCCACAGCCGGGTGGCTGCTGGGAGATTTCAACCCCTAGCAGAACAGAGGCAGCTAAGGCCATGCCCGAGTCAGGGTCAGAATCGAGGGTAGCACGCTGAATTACTGACTGCTTGTTCTTGTGCAGTCCTTCGAATACACAGAGGGTACTGTTCTCCTGAAAGGCGGTAATAGTTTCCTTTGCTGACCTAGAAACGCCTGCTGCGCTCCAGCCTTTGGAAAAGGAAGGTCAGGGAGAGGAAGCTGAGCTCAGCTGCTGAGTCAAGGAAAAAAGGAGGAAGACGTGGGGTCACAAAGGAAGAAGAGGCTGTCCTTTGTGAAGAACCGCAAACAGGCAGTTTTAAATTCAGCAATTAAGCTTTCTCTACTTAGTGGAAGTGTGATTTCTTCTTGGAAAGTGTTTGCTAGTAACTCTCATGAGAAGGTTGAAAAGGAAGTTAGGATTTTAAGTGGCCTCTGACTTGTGCTGATGAATGAAATCTAGCTCAGGAGAACAAGGGGTAATCTTGCAGCATGCACTTGAGTGCTAAAGGAAAATCAACACATCTTTGTGCCCAAACCCATTTTCTTTGTGATTGTGGCTTTTTGAACATGCGTTTTGCTTCTCCTTGTTTTCCATCACCATAGCTCTGTAGCATAGATGAGCTCAAACCATAACACCCACATCGTCTTAATTACTTCCAGGTCCACAATTTGTAGCTTTAGAGAACTGGGGTCTCCACGGTTCTATTTCAAATATTAATTGTTTTAGGTGATAACTGCTGGTTTACCAATAATTTAGAAGTTGAGGATAGCACCTATAGGTTCACTGTTGACCTAATCACAAAATTATTAGGACCAGGAAGAAGTCCTTTTTGTCACTGCCTGGATATGTTTTATTCTCCAAAAACTTCATTACGAATTATACCATAGATATTAGAACACAGTGAGTCTTTGCAAAGAGAGAAAAATTTGTCCCGTGATTCTATGTGTTAGAGAGGAACAGGGTGATTCTGGCACATGTGCAGTGGTTCAGTGTCAACTGGTAGATGTTTTTATATTTGCTGCTCTTCTTACTTGAAGGCATGGGCTGAGTAGGAAGTCAGTAAGCTTAGGTACATTTAGCAGAGGTTTCACTTAGAATTTGCACATTGTGTAGGCTTTAGGGACAACTTGAGTTTTGTCTCACTGATTGTTGAAATGAAGTTAGTTTCTCATACAATTTCTTCTCTTTCAATAATTGAAGAATAAAATTCTGACGAAGTAAACTGCAAGATTATGAAAAATTGTCTTTTTTTAAATTTCTGACTCTTTTGCCAAAACTTAACCACTACGTGCAGCCAAACAGGGATTTTGTTTGGTTTTGGTTTACCTCTCTTAAATACATTTTGAAGATAATCAGTTATGGCTTGTCCTTGACATTCCTTTTTGTGCTCTTGTGTCAGGTTTCTGGAAGTAGCTGTGAAGTTCACAGGAGGACTGAAGAATATCAGAGTGAGGTGTTTTCACCACTTGCTGGGTGGAGACAATAGTCTTTCATCCTTTGCCACCCCCCTTAGACATTGTTAATGGAATGGTCAAAGCACAGCCTTTTCTCTTGTCAGTGATGCCTAGAACTTAAAAAAAAAAGTTAATTTATTTGAAAACAGAGTGGCAGAGAGGGAGAAGGAGAGACAGAAAGAGGGGGAGAAGGAGAGAAAGAAGGTGATTTTCCATCCAATGGGTCACTGCCCAAATGGCTACAATGGCCAGGGCTGAGTTAGACCAAAACCAGGATCGTAGAACTCCATCAGAGTCTTCCATGTGGGTGACAGGAGCCCAAGTACTTGGAACATCTGCAACTTTTCCAGGTACATTAGCAAGGAGCTAGATTAGAAGTGGAGCAATCTGGACTTCAACTGGTGCTCTGATATGGGATGCTGGCATCTCTGGCAGCGGCTTAACCTGCAAACAACAATGCTGGCCCTGAAGCCTAAACATTTTAATTATACCTAAACAATTATTATAGGTTAGTAAGAGTCTGTTGTTTTATTTTACTACACGTGCTTAGATTCAACTAAATATCAGAATTGCAGTGAGCCAAGTCATTGGCTCTTCAGTGTTCACTAGAAATTTCAATCCATAGAAAAGCAAAAGCCTTTTTGTCATATTTCTTTTTTAAGACCACAGATTGAGGAAGAAACAAGATGAAAGTGTATTCTGGCTGGCGCCAAGGCTCAATAGACTAATCCTCTGCTTGTGGCACTGGCACCCCGGGTTCTAATCCTGGTCGGGGCGCTGGATTCTGTCCCGGTTGCTTCTCTTCCTGTCCAGCTCTCTGCTGTGGCCAGGGAGTGCAGTGGAGGATGGCCTAGGTCCTTGGCCCCTGCACCCTCATGGGAGACCAGGAGAAGCACCTGGCTCCTGGCTTTGGATCGGTGTGGTGCGCCGGCTGCAGTGTGCCAGCTGTGGCGGCCATTGGAGGGTGAACCAGCGGCAAAAGGAAGACCTTTCTCTCTGTCTCTCTCTCTCTCACTGACCACTCTGCCTGTCAAAAAAAAAAAAAAAAAAAAAAAAAAAAAAAAAAAAAAAAAGAAACTCCCAGTACAATGTTGAATAAAAGTGGAAAGAACAGATATCCTTGCTTTAGTAGTTCTACTCTTTAGAAAAGGGCATTAGATATTTCACCTTTAAATATGGTATGCTACTGACTACAGATTATCTTAGATGTTATGTATGTGCTTGAAATTTTATCGTAAAGAGATTCTAAATTTTTTCAAATAGTATTATGCATCTATTGAGATGATCATGTAGTTCTTTTTCTCTTTGTGTCTGTTATTATTGTGAATGACATTAATTTTTTAATATTAAATAATTTTTAATCATTGAAAAAAAAAAGAAAGAAAGAAAGAAAGAAAGAAAGAAAGAAAGAAAGAAAGAAAGAAAGAAAGAAAAAGAAAGTATACATAGTTGTAACCAACAAGAAAAACTGTTGATTGAGGCAGAGTTGACTAAAACCTTGGGAGGGAGTACAGTAGCATCATTTGGTAACTACAAAAGAAAGGGAAGTTTGGCATAACTAGATAGTGACTCTAGGAAAGTATATTTCAGAGAAAAGACAGATATTATAAATTTCTAGAGACTTTTTAAAAATTTTTGTTTAAGGACTACAACTTCATGCATTTAATATATACAGATTTGGGAACATGATGATTCTTTCCCCCCACCCCAAACTCCTGTCTTTCTTCCTCCTCCCTCTCCTCCCTCTTCCTTTCCCATTCTTTTTTTTTATAGAGATCAATTTTTCAGTTACTTTTTATACTCATAAAATTAACCCTACACTATAAGTAGAGAGTTCACTTATTAGTATGAAGAAAAAAACAAAACCAACCAACAAAACAAACAAAAATATTGCTCCTCGACAGTCAGGGCAAGAGCTGTTCAAAATCATCCCATTTCAAAGTATCAGTTTCACTCCTATAGATTACATTTTAGGTACTGTGTTAGTTACCATAGATCAGAGAGACCATATGGCATTTGTCTTTTTGTGACTGGCTTATTTCAGTAAGTATAATGGTTTCCAGTTGCATCCATTTTCTTGCAAATGAAAGGATTTCTTTTCTTTTTTTTCTTTCTTTCTTTTTTTTTTTCTGCTATGTAGTATTCCATAGATACCATACTTTATCCAGTCTTCATTTGATGGACATCTGGGTTGATCCCATATCTTAGCTATTGTAAATTGCGTTGAGATGAACATGGGGGTATAGGTCACTCTTTCATATGCTGATTTCATTTCCTTTGGATAAATTCCCAGGAGTGGGATGGTTGGGTCATATGATAGGTCTATATTTAGCTTTCTGAGCTGTCTCCAGATTGTATTCCATGGTGGCTGTACAAGTTTACATTCCTACCAGCAATTTCTACCTTTCTCCCCAGGTTCTCACCAGCATTTGTTGTGTTTTGATTTCTGTACGAGGGCCATTCTAAAGGAGGCAAGGGGAAACCTCGTTTGGTTTTGATTTGCATTTCCCTGATGACTAGCGATCCTAAGCATTTTTTCATGTGTCTGTTGACCATTTGAATTTCCTCTCTTGGAAAATGTCTGTTCAGGTCCTTAGCCCATTTCTTGACTAGCTGGTTTGTTTTGTGGTTGTTTAGTTTCTTGAGCTCTTTATAGATTCTGGAAGCTAATCCTTTGTCAGTTTCATAGTTTGCAAATATTTTCTCCCATTCTATCGGTTGCCTCCTCAGTTTGCTGAGTGTTTCTTCTGTGGTACAAAAGCTTCTCAGTGTGAATGTAATCCAGCTTTATAATTTTGGCTTTTATTGTCTGTGCTTCTGAGATCTTTTCCAAGAAGTTCTTCCCTATACCAATGTCTTATGGTTCTCTAGTAATTAAATGGTATCATGTCATAGATTTAGGTCTCTGATCCATTTTGAGTGGGTTTTTGTGTAAGGTGTGAGGTAGGGGTCTTGTTTCATGCTTCCACATGTGGAGATCCAGTTTTCCCAGTACCTTTTGTTGAAGAGACTCTCTTGGCTCCATGGGTTGATTTTAGCTCCTTTGTCAAAGATAAGTTGGTTGTAGATGTGTGGATTAGTTTCTGGAGTTTCTATTCTGTTCTATATGTCTACATGTCTGTTTTTGTGCCAGTACCAGGCTGTTTTGATTATAGCTGCCCTGTAGTATGTCTTGAGGTCTGGTATTTTGGTGCCTTCTAGCTCTGTTTTCATTCTTTAGGATTGTTTTAGTTATTTGGGGTCTCTTGTGTTTTGATATCAACTTTAGCATCATTTTTTCTATATCTGAGAAGAATGTTTTTGGTGTTTTGATTGGTATTGCATTGAATCTATAAATTACTTTCGGTCGTATGGACATTTTGAAGATATTGATTCTTCCAATTCATGAACATGGAAGATTTTTCTACTTTTTAATGTTTTCTTCTATTTCTTTCTTACAATTGGAAAGGTGGAAATCCTCCCAAACTCCTTCTATAAAGCCTGCATCACCTTAATTCCTAAGCTAGAAAAAGATATGACAGAGAAAAAGAACTATAGACCAATATCCCTAACAAACATAGATGCAAAAATCCTGCATCACCTTAATTCCTAAGCTAGAAAAAGATATGACAGAGAAAAAGAACTATAGACCAATATCCCTAACAAACATAGATGCAAAAATCCTCAACAAAATACTAGCCAATTGAATCCAGCAATACATCAGAAAGATCATTTACCCAGACCAAGTGGAATTTATCCCTGCTATGCAGGGATTGTTCAGCATCTGAAAATCAATAAATGTGAGAAACCACATTAACAAATTGAAGACCAAAAAGCATATGATTATCTCAACAAATGCAGAGAAAGCATTTGACAAAATTCAACACCATTTTATGATGAAAACCTTAAGAAAACTTGGTATAGAACAAATATTCCTCAACATAATCAAAGCAATTTATAATAAACCCACAGCCAGTATCCTACTGAATGGAAAAAAAAAACCTGGAGGCATTCCCATTAAGATCTGGTAGCAGACAAGGGTGCCCACTCTCACCATTGCTTTTTAAGATAGTCCTGGAAGTTTTAGCCAGAGCCATCAGGCAAGAAAAAGAAATCAAAGGGATACAAATAGGAAAGGAAGAAGTCAAACTATCCCTATTTGCCGATGACATGCTTCTATATATAGGAAACCCAAAAGACTTCACGAAGAGACCATTGGAACTCATGATGTTTGATAAAGTGGCAGGATATAAAATCAACACACAAAAATCAGTAGCATTTGTTTACACAGACAATGCCATAGCTGAGAAAGACCCTCAATCCCATTCACAATAGCTACAAAAAATTCAAATACCTTGTAATAAACTTAACCAAGAATGTCAAAGATCTCTATGATGAAAATTACAAAACATTAAAGAGAAATTTTTTTTTTTTTTAAGAAAAAGACAGTATAGGGACTGGTGTCATGGCGTAGTGGCTTAAGCCACTGCCTGCAAGGCCAGTATCCCATATGGGTGCCAGTTTGATTCCCGGATGCTTCACTTCTAGTAAATAAATAAATAATTTTTTTTTAAAAAGGTGGTATAAGAAGAGATAGAAATAAAGAAAGTGAGAAATAAAAATAAAGGAAAATTCAACAGCAAAATCACAATATTTGAGATGAGGAAGCATGAGAGATGGAACAATTTTAAGAACAAAGAACTTTCTGATGGACTGGAATATTAAGACAACATGTTAGGGCCGGTGCTGTGGCAGAGCGGGTAAAGCTGCCACCTGCAATGCCGGCATTCCATATGGGGGCCGGTTCAAGTCCTGGCTGCTCCACTTCCCATCCAGCTCTCTGCTATGGCCTGGGAAAGTAGTACAAGATGACCCAAGTACTTGGGCCCCTGCCCCGCGTGGGAGACCCAGAAGAAGCTCCTGGTTCCTGACTTTGGATTGGCCCAGCTCTGGCTGTTGCGGCCGATTGGGGAGTAAACCAGTGGGTGGAAGACCTCTTTCTCTCTCTCTTTCCCTCTCTGCCTCTCTTTCTCTCTCTGTGTTTAAAAAAAAAAAAAAAAAAAAAAACATGTTCAGGAAACTGAAAGACAAACACATAATCAATGGTGAATGCAGAAGTTTAGCATAAGCCAGTAAGAAAAAACCTGCAAAGGTCAAGTTCAGACTGAGCTGAGGCTGGAGAAAATTTTGAAGACAACAGAAAAAGTTCTTGAAAGCTATGTTGAAAACAAGAACAAGTAAAGGCTAAGTTCATTGCTTGGGGCAGATGGACTGTTAATGTGTGGTGATGAAAAGCAGAGCAACTCAACTCTTTGGCTTCTCTATCAAAGAGGGTGATTTTCTAACTGGAATGTGCAACATAAACATGGTTAGGAATAAATAGAAGCTTGCAAGTAAGGTGTTGATAATAATAGTTCCAACTGCAGTGTGTTGAGTTTCTACTCAAGGCTGGATACTGTAAAATATAATTTAATTACCCTTTTTCCCCTACTAGTTATGAAAGCTGTGCATGGTAGATATTGCTATTCACCCCATTCTACGATAAGAAAACTGAGTTGCAGGAAGGCTGACAAGCCTGAAGTTACACAGCCAGTAAATGATGGGATAAGGTTCAGATCCACCTCTAACTAGCTTCAGTGTGTCGCTGTTTTGTCTGGGCACCCTTGCTGCTATGCTTTCCAGCACCCAGTGCTTGAAACAGGATTGATTTTTCAGTTTAAGTTGTGTTGGTGTTGTAAGGCACAGAAACAAAAACACACACACCCAGCCAACGTTACTGAAGAGCCACAGTGTGTAATTGCTGTGCAAACAAGGGAAATGGAATATCAAGATGAGAAACAGCAGACAAAGGCAGTCATTTTTTTTTAAAGGTTAACCTTGGACTAGATAGAGCTAAGGGCTTGAAGTTGATCTTTGGCAACCTTGAGATTGTTAGGCAGGTGATATGTGAATGGGTGTAAAGGAAAGCAAGGGTCCTTAGGCGGCCGCTGAGGCTCCCAGCAGGTGCTAAGTTAGACTCTGCTCCCTCTGCCCTGCGTCCTCCTTCCTTGCCTTCATGGCTGTTTAACTGGTAACCTGTCATTCGAGGATCCTGTCTTGGCTTATATATAAGTAAATTAATCTGGACTTAGGTAGCTTTATATTTGGCTGAACTACTTTCTGCAGGTTATTGATTTGAGGCAGATGCATTTTACTGAAATCCTATATAATAATTTATTCTTAAAATTTGCTAGAGCTAGTCATTAAGTTCATTAGCTGATGATTCAGGGAATCACACTGTTCCATTATTTTGAAAATCAGACCTGGATTTGTTTGCCTTCTCTTTAATTCTCAATATACTGCTCATTTTTATACTTATCTGCCCATTTATTTAGCATCCTAGAATAAAATTCATCTTGGCTTGGTGACTTGACCACCTTTAAGGCAGTAAGGCATGTTCCCACCTTGGGTTTTATTGACTTATACTTGTCTTTTTGAGATTTGAGAAGGAATTAGGCATGATATGCCTGATAGATTAAGGTAGGAGGAATAATTTGAAATTGTAAGTAGGTTTCACATCAGTATAATGAAGTACTTTCTAATAATTTAGAAGGTTCCACCAGCAATTATGTTATATCTGGTAGAGAGATAAAGAAAGCATTCATTTATTGCATGAGATGTTACAGAAGATGATCTTCTAAGAGTCTGTGATTATGGACATTTCTGTGTCACGCATGGTCAGAAAGAGGATAGGCCTTGGGTACTGTCTAAATCTTAGGAAATCAAAGGCTATTTTGATATAATAACATTATTACCCAAGAAAACTGTGTGCAGTGTGAAGTTCTGATGAGTAATTGCTGCCTTGATTATTCATAGTTGGGCAGTGGGTCTATCTCAGGGGCCTTTCAGTCTATTACAGTGAAGTGATGGTGCTCATCCATGTTAGCAGTATAAAATGACGTTCTGAACTCCTGATGACACTATTCTAAGCGCTTTTCCTTATACTGATCCTCAAAAAAGGAATGTAAAGTTCTGGTTAAGATCCTGTTTGCATTAACATGACTGTGTTGAGATCAGGATTCTGCAGAAGTTTTGAAGTAAATAGCATTAATTTTGCCCTGTAGAAGGTTGGAAGTCATGCTTGTGAGACTTTTTCCAGAACAGAAAGCTGCTGTCAGCCTTTTTTAAAACAAGTAATATTTCTTTGAAATGAATTCGTTTCTCCGTAGCAATGAATAAATTTACCTAAATTAATCAGATTAACAAGATTATGTTTTATTGTTGAAACAAAACATTGCCAGAAGTTATAGCTGGTATTTGGTACCAAACTTTGGGTGAATTCCACAGCAACACTGGCCTTTGAAGAATATAACAAGGAATAGATTTATAAAATTCAGTGCACACTTGGTACTTAACAGTGTGACATTCCTGCGCGATTGTAAGCTCATTGGCGGCAGCTGTGAACTGCTTCTTAGTCATCGTTGTTCGCAGGTCCAGGCTGCTGTGGTCATCAAAACACCCCAGGTTCCATCGTGAGGTCCCCTCCCTCACATCTGCTCAGTTGTGCAGTCTTTCCAGCCAAGACCCTGGCTGTAACAAATGTTCATTGAATGGACAGAGGGAAGAGTGAATGAGCAGGCAAATCATCCTTGCTGTGTGCTTGCAGAGGCTTCTGAAAGTTGGGCTGACCAGCACATGCGTTGCTGTGGCCTTCTCACTGTTTGTGAGGCCAGCGTGACGTGCAGGCCTATTTGGTGATACTTGCGATGATGCTGCAGGCGTGCCTCCTTTTTCTGCCATTTCTTCCCCTACCCTTCTTGTCCTTTTTTCGTTTTTGAGTCTCAATAATTTTGGAATACCTAACATATGTCAAGCTCTGTGCTGGCACTTTTACAAATATTATATGCTATAGTAATACATAGTCCTTTCAATTCTAGAATCTCTTACTGGAGCCAGCTCTGTGGCATAGAAGGTTAAGCCTCCACCTGTAGTGTTGGCATCTCATATGGATGACAGTTCTTGTCCTGGTTGCTCCACTTCTGATCCAGCTCTCTGCTAATGAGCCTGGAAAAGCAGCAGACCCCTGCACCCAGGTCAGAGACCTGGAACAAGCTTCAGGCTCCTGGCCTCAGTGGTTGGGGATGAAGCCAGGAGTAAAGCCAGGAGCCTGACACTCTACTACATGGTGGCAAGGGCCCAACTACTTGGGTCATCTTCACAGGTGCCTTAATAGGGAGCTAGATCAGAAGTGGAGCAGCTGCTCCCATATGGGATGCCATTGTCACAAGCAACAGCTTAGCTCACTGTGCCACAATACTGGCCTCCATAAAAGCCTTCATCTTTACCTCTGGGTTTCATTGGACCATGTCTTGTACTGAAAACCCTGAATTAGAGGAATGGCTTTCTCAATCAGATAAGGAATTGTTTTAGATCCTTGAAAAAAAAAAAGCCACTGAATAGTACATGTATTTCTACTCTGGAAAAATGACCAAAATTATAGTAGCTTGCCTGTCATTTAAAAAGTAAATACACTCTGAACCTGTCTGGATTTATTGCTTTTATAGATTTAGACTGAAAGGACATCATGCACCAAATTATGGCAGAACAAATTCTTCTTTAGGACATTTATGGTAGGTTGGGCATTTTGTTTTTTCTTTCCTTGTGTGTCTCATTGCAAGTAATGACTTCTGAAACCTCAAACTTTTTCCACCTTTGTATAAAATTAATCAAATTCAGAGTTTTAGTAGCTTTGAGCAATTTTTATTTTCTATGTTGGACCAGATCCTTGTCATCACTGCTTTTGGGCTCCTAGACAGACGTGGGTTTTCCTGAAGAGCAGTATCTATGTCATAAAGAATTCCTTTGGGTGTGGACTAGTAGGTTCTTTTAATAAGAACTGTCAAAAGTGAATGAATGAGTATAAGGGTTTATGGGGAAAAAGATAAACCTTATTTTTGTGTTTAACATTGAATGTAAGGATAGTATGTTTGTTAAGAAGATATCTTTCCCATTGCTAGCTGTTAACATCTTAGTTTTGCTTTACAGTTTCCAAGCTGTTCTCTTACACATAATTGAATCTGAACTTCACAGCAATCCTGTGAAGTTGATAGGGACATTTATTATCCCTAACAAAGAATCATTCCTGAAGAAACCAGGGCTCAGGGTGGGCATTTGCTATAGTGGCTTAAGTTACTGCTTGAGATGTCCACAACCCAATTGGATTGTCTGGTTCAAGTGCCAGCTTTCTCTGCTTCTGTTCCAACTTCCTGCTGATGCATGTGCTGAGAGGTAGCAGATGATGGTTCAAGTACTTGGGTCCCTGCCACTTATGTAGGAGAGACCTGGAAGAAGTTCTAGACTTTGGCCTAGCTAAACCTTTGCTGTTTGAGACATTTGGGGAGTGAACCAGTGATTGGAAGATCTCTGTCCATCTGCCTTTCAAATTAAATAAAAATAAATGCATAAAAATTAAGAAAAGAAGCCATGTTCTTCACATTGGCTCAGATCCTGTGGCTGAACCCAGACATCAGACTTCTGATTACAAGTGCTGTTTCTGCTAGATAGAGGAATTATTTGCACTTGACTATTCACAAAGTATGGGGTTAGTATGAGAGTTTCACATTTTGTCACACACCCTAGGAGATGATTTTCATGTAGCTGTGTATTGGATCATACTTTTAAAACCCCAATTCGGCCGGCGCCGCGGCTCACTAGGCTAATCCTCCGCCTAGTGGCGCCGGCACACCGGGTTTTAGTCCCGGTCGGGGCGCCGGATTCTGTCCCGGTTGCCCCTCTTCCAGGCCAGCTCTCTGCTGTGGCCAGGGAGTGCAGTGGAGGATGGCCCAAGTGCTTGGGCCCTGCACCCCATGGGAGACCAGGAAAAGCACCTGGCTCCTGCCATCGGATCAGCGCAGCGCGCCGGCCGCGGTGGCCATTGGAGGGTGAACCAACGGCAAAGGAAGACCTTTCTCTCTGTCTCTCTCTCTCACTGTCCACTCTGCCTGTCAAAAAAAACAAAAAAACAAAAAAACAAACAAACAAAAAAAACAATTCAACACTCTGTTGTATCCTGGATTTCAATTTCTTTTTAATTAAGTACAATGTATTAAAAAATATCATTCTTGGAGCTGGCACTGTGTCACAGCAGGTTAACGCCCTGGCCTGAAGTGCCAGCATCCCATGTGGGCGCTGGTTTGAGGCCTGGCTGCTCTACTTCCGATCCAGCTCTGTGCTGTGGCTTGGAGAGCAGTAAAAGATGGCCCAGGTCCTTGGTCCCCTTCGCTTGTGTAAGAGACCTGGAGGAAGCTCCTGGCTCCTGGCTTCTGATCGGTGCAGTTCCGGCCGTTGAGGCCAATTGAGGAGTGAATCATCGGATGGAAGACCTCTCTCTCTCTCTCTCTCTCTCTCTCTCTGCCTCTCCTCTCTCTGTGTAACTCTGACTTTCAAATAAACAAATAAATCTTTAAAAAATATCATTCTTAAGATGATGTGTTTAACTTTAGAGGACTGAAACAATAAGTGCGTTATGTGCCTCAAATCCAAAATGATACATGCACAGGATTGATTATTCGACAAAACACTGCTTGTGATAGTTGAAGACTGAAAAAGATATAAATATCCACCAACAAAGGTTGACTAAATAAGCAAACAGAATGATATGTGGTTATAAGAAGGAATGAGAAACGCACTTTATATTTTGCCACGAAGTTTTTTTTATCTGTTGTTAAGTGGTAACAATAAAGTAGATGCAACTGTTTATACAGTATTCTACTTTTAGCACAGGAACATACAAATATATTTATGTGAATATATGTGTGTATGTGAATTCCTGTGTGTGTAAACACATGTATCTTTTGCTTGTTCAAAAAGAAAAAATTGGAAATAGAACCTGAAGACTTACATGAAGGGTTATTTGGCCATTTGGTAGTTAAAATGCAGTAACTGGGATGCCCGTGGATCCCTTGCTGCTAGTTTCCTTGTCAGTCCTGCTAGCAATGATCTTATGCAAAAGGAAGAAAAAGTGTCTGAATATAGTTGAGCAGCTGAAGGCGAGAATGGCAAACCAGTTGGAATACCATCTGACAACAGCACAGGATGGTGCTGCTGTCCATGGTTACAGCCCAGTTTCCAGAGAGATGTGGGCTGTGCTGCTGGAGTCCAGAGTCTTGATGTGAGAGTATCCATTTGGCAGAAGGCATTCTGCATGTCCTCAGTGCTGGCTGGGGACATCTGGCATATACTGTCAATTCCCCCCTCCCCCTCCCTGCAAATAAAGAAAAATGGAAGGATAAATTTCTCATCAGCAGTGAAAATAGAAAGAGCAGCCCCAAAACAACAGGATCTAAAAGAATATGTTAAGAATATATTAGTATCTTTATAGAAATTCTTTTTTTAAGTAGTTTTTTGTAAAGATTTATTTTACTTATTTGAAAGTCAGAGTTACACAGAGAGAGAGAGAGGTCTTCCATCCATTGTTTCACTCCCCAGATGGCCACAACTGCCGGAGCTGCGCCGATCTGAAACCAGGAGCCAGGAGTTTCTTCCGGGTCTCCCACATGGGTACAGGGGGGCCATCTTCTAATGCTTTCCCAGGCCATAGCAGAGAGCTGGATGGGAAGTGGAGCAGCCAGGACTTGAACTGGCACCCATATGGGATGCCGGCGCTTTAGGCAAGGGCTTTAACCCACTGTGCCACAGCGCCGGCCCCTTAAGTAGTTCTTAAAATCTTTCACTGGTTCTTTATTCCTCTGTTCCCTTTTTATTAGTGTTTTACATGGTGTTTTGTTTTTCTATCATCCTATTCTTTTTGAAGATTTATTTATTTACTTGAAAGGCAGATATGTGTGTGTGTGTGTGTGTGTGTGTGTATGTGTAGAAGGGGAGAGGGAGGAAGGGAGGGAGGGAGAGAGAGAGAGAGAGAGAGAGAGAGAGAGAGAGAGATCGATCTTCCATCCTCTGGTTCACTCCTCAGATGGCTACAATGGCATGGCAGGGCTGGGCCAGTTTGAAGCCAGGAACCAGGAGCTTTTTCCAGGTCTCCCACATGGGTGCAGGGGCCCAAGGACTTGGGCCATCTTCTGCTTTCCCAGGTGCATTAACAGGGAGCTAGATTGGAAATAGAGCAGCCAAGTCTAGAACCAGAGCCCATCTAGGATGCTGACAATGCAGGCTGAAGCTTAACCACAGCACTGGCTCCAGAAGTCTTTATGGTTCAGGTTAAGAAAGTCATTAGAACTGGTCATTAGTGAGAGTTTGACTTTGTTCATTTTATGTAATATAAAGCCCCAGTGTAAGTAATGTCATATCAACATATGAGAGATTGGCGATGGTGTGACTGTAGAGTTCCTACTTATTTTTTTTTTTTAAGATTTATTTTATTTCTTTGAAAGACAGTTACACAGAAAGAGAGAGAGGGAAAGGCAGAGAGAAAGGTCTTCCATCAGCTGGTTCACTTCCCTAAATGGTCTCAATGGCCAGAGCTGAGCCAGTCCAAAGCCAGGATCCCTGAGCTTCTTCCAGGTCTCCCACAGGGAAGCAGGGACCCAAACACTGGAGCCATCTTTGCTGCTTTCCCAGGTGCATTAGCAGGGAGCTAGATTCAAAGTGGAGCAGCTGAGATTTGAACTGGCGCTCATATGGGGTGCCACCGTTGCAGGCGACGGCTTTACCCGCTATGCCTTAGCACTAGCCATGATACCAAAGATTTCTCCTGCAGTATTTTATCATTGGCTTTGTCAGGTGAATTCTCTGCATGTTCGAAGTAAAAATTATTGATTAGAATCTTAGTCCTCTTAATTTGAACCACACCCTATGTTTTTTTTTTTTCTAGAAGAGTTTCTGTTGTAGGACTATGATGAAATAAAACAGTTACTTGAAAGCTAGGAAGAGAACAGTAGAGAGGGGAAAAGATGGAAGTTAGACCCGTCTAAATGTTTATTTTATATAGTTTTGTTCTTGGACTCAAACAGTTATTTTATGGAATTGAATAGAAAAGTAGAGGAGAAAGCAAATCTCTATAAGCAGAAAATAACATAAACAAATGAATATAACTGTATATACCAATGATTTTGAAATACAGTATTTTGACTTTACGTCTTTGTGGGATATAGCTGAAGGCAAGATGGAAAATGCCCATAGCATAGCAGTTAAGATGCTGGTTAAAGGTGCTTATGACCCATATTGGAATATCTAGGTTTGATACCCAGCTTTGACACCTTAGTTCAAATTCCTGCCACTGTGCATCCTACAAGGTGATGGCTCAAATAAATGAGTTCCTGCCACCCATGTGGGAGATGTGGATTGCATTCCTGGCTCCTGGGATAGGCCCCAGCCTCATCCTGGCCATTGTGGCATTTGGGAAGTTAACCAACAGATAGGAGCACTCTTTCTTGGTCTATCTGCCTCTTAAATAAATAATAAAATTTAGAAAATAACCACAAGAATTATTAAACTGTATTCAGTAATCTTATTGTTAGTTAATATTAGTGATAAGTAATTATAACTAAAAATAAAAAGTATAACCCAAAATAGTAATAACGCTGTAGCATTTTGTCCTTCTAGTGCCAAGGTTGTGGCCTCTAAATAACATTTCCCACTGGAAGGAATTGGGGCTCCTTGAAGAAATATCTTGTTTCACGTCTGGAATGTGAAACATACAGAGTGACTCTGGGACAACTTCTACCTGAAGCTCTCAGAGATTGGTCCAGCCACAGGTGTTGTGGACATTTGGAGAGTGAATAGCAGCAAAAAGGAGGTTGTCTGTATCTCTCTGCCTTTTAAATATATACAATAAATAAATAAATAAATAATTTTTAAAAACTCACTTGTTACTCCTGAAGTTGTTAGAGCAATGAGTCATTGTTCTGAACCTGGATAAATTACAAGAAATGTTATCTCCTCTGCTTTTCCCTGTAGCCTGTACTTCAGGATAGGTCCTTTATGGAGGATTACAGCTACTACATGCAGAAGGATGCTGGAAATAGAGAACCACGGCTTTGCAATACCTAATGAAATAGCAGAGCTACGCAGCAGCCATTAATGGATGCTAAAATCATTAAGTTAAAAAAATGGAGCTTTATAATAGAGAGTCACATGAACAACACTTGAACCCACTGATCAATCTCAGCATCATAGAGGGTGGGACAACCAGACATTGTGCTCCTCTGATGTGAAAGGAGAGAAAAGAAGCACATCACCTGAGAAAGGTCCTTATCCACACCCTCCTGCAGCAGGGCTGAACCAGTATGAACTCATATCTAACCAAAGTAAACCCTCCTTATCTTCAGGGAATTTGTCCCAAGACCCCCAGTGGATGTCTGAAAACTTGGATAGTACTGAACCCCATAGAAATACATTATGTTTTCTCATATACATATTTTTACATATTGATAGTAAAGTTTATAAATTAAGCACAGTAAGAAAGTAACAATAATAATAATAAAAATAAGTTATAACACTATGCTATAATAAAAATTATGTTGAGTCTAGTCTGTCCAAGTATCTTGAGCTATACTCACCCTTCTTAACTTGTTTTTCCTTTTTCACAATTTCATGGATAGAAGAGCTGTTCTCTCTATACATCTTAGTGACCTTGGCATAGATTTTTTTTTTTCTTGTTAAGTTGTTAACTTTCACCTCTTCACTTAAAGAAGAAACCATGCAGCTTCTCTTTGTCATATGTAAATTGGCAGCTTCACTGTTTGTACATTTGGGATATTATTAAGTAAAATAAGGGTTCCTTGCACCTAGGCACTGACACCATGACAGGTGAGCTGTAACTGAGAGACTAATGGGCAAGTAGCAAATACAGCACAGATACACTGGATGAGATGACTCATGTCCCAGGTGGGATGGAGTGTGTTTCTGTGAGTTTTCACCACACTGCTCAAAATGGCATGCAATTTAAAATATGTGAGCCAAGCCTGAGAGTCGGAGATTTTACAAAAAAAAAAAAAAAAAAAAAAGCCCAGATTTCTTCAGAAAGTAGATGTTAAGAGAAAAATGTAGGGAGGGGAAATTTATAATGCAAGGACTTAAAAAACCTACATGTTCAGGTATGATGAACCATATTTGTAACTTGATTAGTTGAATTAAGTCTAAAAATACCCTTTTTTTCCTCCAAATAGTAAGAGAAAATTAAAATATACTCTGCTTATTCCATGTTATTAAGGGTTTATTGGTAATTATATTAGCTCTGTTATTGGTGTTATGATTTTCTTAAATGCTTTTTATCTATTAGAAGCACTTACTAGTGAATTGATATGAGGCCTGGGATTTTCTTATCCTCCACCTAAAGAAAAGCAGTGTATATAGGGAAATAGATAAAATCAGACTGTTAGGATGCAGTTGTTACAATGGAGTGATGGGTTCATAGAGTCTTAACATTCTTCTCTCTACCTTGTTGTTTATGGGACTTTACATATTAAAACAATCAAGAGAGACAGGATCCTAGCAGCAGGCCTGAGTTGAAACCACTGTTTGTTTGTTTGTTTAAAGATTTATTTATTTATTTGAAAGGCAGAGTTATAGATAGCAGAGGCAGAGAAAGAGAGAGAGAGAGAGAGAGAGAGAGAGAGAGAGAGAGAGAGAGATCTTCCGGCCACTGGTTCACTCCACAAATAGCTGCATTGGCTGGAGCTGTGCCGATCTGAAGCCAGGAGCTTCCTCCAGGTCTCCCATGTGGGTGCAAGGGCCCAAGGACTTGGGCCATCTTCTACTGCTTTCCCAGGCCATAGCAGAGAGCTGAATCGGAAGTAGAGCACTGGGACTTGAACCAGTGCCCATATGGTGTGCTGGCAGCGCAGGCAGCAGCTTTACCCGCTATGCCACAGCGCCAGACCCTATATAATTCATCTGGGTCTCCCATGTGCAAGGCAGGGACCCAAGCGCTTTAACCATCTTCTACTGCGTTTCCCAGGCCATTAGCAGGGAACTGGATCAGAAGTGGATACCTGCAACCTCAACTGGTGCCCACATGGATACCAATGTCTCAGGCAGCGGCTTTACCTGCGACCACCACAATGCCAGTTCCTGTTTGTGTAATTGTGGACAATCATTACTACTTTCTACGTTTTCTCTTCCTTTCTTTCCTTTTTACATTCTTCAGTTCATTTCTTCCAAACCACTTGCTGAGCCACATTTTGTACCAGGTACTCTTCTGGTGCTATCCACTGACCAAAGTGTAGTTACTGTTATTGTTCTCATTTGACAGATGCGGAAACTGAAGGTAGAGGATTAAGTTTCTTGCCCACAAACACGAGTCTGCCTGTCTCTGAAACTGGGCCCTTCTGCATTACTTTGCATTCATTCCCAGGAGCAGTCCCAGGATTCTGTAGTCTTAACATTTTCTATTTTTAATTTTGTTTGTGGGTAATTTTTGATCTTTTTAATTTAAAAAATTATTTATTTGAAAGGCAGAGTGACAAAGATAGAGAGTGAGAGAGAGAGAAGTTTTCCATCCACTGGTTTGCTCCCCAAATGACTATGATGGTTGGGGCTATGCCAGGCTAAAACCAGGAGCCTCAAACTCTGTTTGGATCTCCATGGATGGGAGGGGCCCAAGTAGTTGGGCTTCTTTCCCAGGGGCAATAGTAGGGAGCTAGATCAGAAGCAGAGCAGCTGGGATTTGAACCAGCACTCCGATGGGGGACGCTGGTATTGCCTAACCCACTGTGCCACAGTGCTGGCCCCTTGTTATTGTTGTTGTTGTTTTTAGTTTGAGAGGAAGAGAGAGTGACAGTTCCCATCTGCTGGTTCACTCCCCAAATACCTGCAGTGGCCAGAACCAAGCCAAAACAGGAGCTGGGAATTCAATCCAGGCCTCCCACGTGGGTGGAGCCCAGTTACATTGACAGGAAGCTGGAATCAGGAGCCAGAGCTGAGACCAGAACTCAGGCACTCCAATGTAGGACACAAGTGTCTTAACCACTAGACTGAACTCCCCTTCCCTTTTTATTTGAGAGGCAGAGAGATAAAGAGAGAGGCAAACAGAGATGGACTGTGTATAAATTTTAAACAATGAATAAATAAGGATAAATCATGTAGAGCAGCATCTGTTTCTTGTGAGAAGATGCAAGATACTTGTTTAGCTCTTATTGTAACAATTGTGTACACCTAATCAAAGGCAAACGGTGATAAAAGTGAAAGGGTTAACAAATTCCTTAATATATATTTATAGAATACTAGAAATATAAATTAGAACTTTCAGCCATTAAGTAGCATTTATTATCAAAGCAAAAAAAAGAAAGAGAGAGAAAGAAAGAAGGAAAGAAATCAATCCTGAGTGTTCTCCTGCCATCGTTAGCTTGGCTTTCTCGAACAATTATGTGGGCTTTTGAAAAACCTGGGTGCACCTGAGGGCACATGCAGACATTTCACTGTCATCTGTCAAGTGTCACACTCTAGATGTCAGGCGTAGCAGTCATCAGTCAGAGAGGAGCATCACGCCACCTCGCTGAGCGCCTGCTGCAGGCTGTGCAGGATTCATGTCCTCTGCTTTACAAGATTTAGTGTGACTTTGCACAGTACCTGCAGTGCCGTCCTTCATGGAGCTCCCACATAACAATGTATGCCCTAGAGATGTCCGCCTGGATCTTAGGAAATTATACTGATGGATCTGACATTGTTGTTTCCTTCAAGAATCAAAGCACTAAATATAGTTGAGCTGAATGACAAAATTCTTCGCATCCAGGGCATGCCAATGAACATTGCTTATACTTAGTGAGTCTTAGGGTATGCCAACCACTGGGCAAGGGCTTTTCAATACCTCGTCATTTTTAACCCTCTCAACAATCCCACTTTATAACTGGGGTAACTGAAGCACAGAGAGGTTAAGTGACTTGCCAAGGTCACACAGTAACAAGTGGCAGAGCAAGGCTGTGACCCCAGTTGCTGTCTGTCCACTGTGCAGTCTCAACACACCTGCAGGATGAGGAGAATGCCAGTAATTCACAAGTGCTGAGGTCTGGCCCCTGGCCACTCCCAGGATACCTTCCCTGCTGGTGTTCTATGCCACAGCTCCATTTGTCAGTTCTGCAGATGTCTGGAGCCAAGCAGAAATAGATGAAGGATTCCTAAAGCACATGTGACAGGTCTCTGCAGAGTTACTGTTGAAACACAGAGTCCCAGAGAGACTCTTCATCCAGTAGGAAAGCCACTTGGCCTCGCTGTCTTGTGAGACAGTTAAAGGACATAAGAATGGAAATTCATTCAAGACCATCAGAAAGGCAGTCAGAAAGGAGGGAAAACAAATGGCAAAGAAATACCATTTTGGTAGAAATAGAAAAATCGGTCCTGCTTAACAGCGATATGTCCATTCATTCCTTATCAACTTTTTAAAAAAACACAGAGCCTGCTCACTTTGAAACCCTACAACCTCTTCTGGCACAGCTCATTCTCAGTATGATATACCTTCCTCAAAAGATTGATATTTTGTCAAATGCAGCTTCTGGCTGCCGTCACATACAGAAATATTGGAATGAGTGCAATGTGTTTTTCTAATTTTTTTAAATAGGAACTATATTTGATAATGTACATATATATACATACATATAATATACATATAGTATATGCTCCAAACACCTCTAAAAATAATTTGCAATTGGCAAGTCAGGTTTTTGGTATCTTTTCCTGGTGTGGGAGAGGAAGTTTCAAAATTTAAATGAGATAAATTTAGTACTTTTGGAAGGAGGAGAACATTTGGCCAGCTTATATGATTGGAATATGCTTTACTATTTATGTAATAATTGAAAATGACTCTAACTGATTTCTATGATGAACATGAAAAATGAAAACAACAATTGTGTTTACCTAAGAGGGTAGGAGCTTGCGTCACCCACTGGTGTGCATCACCTATGAGTCACTCTGGTATGTGTCTTCCTTGTCTGCCTACCCCTAGCCTATGGTCAGAAGTCAGAGATGCTTTGCTGCAACTTCCTTTGTGGCTTCCTTTCCCTTACAGTATCCAGCCACAACTGCTGTTGGCAGCTCCTGGCAGAACAGGAATGAGAGCCCAAGCAGAAGATATGTAAAAGTAGAGCAGTTTATACATACAAGACCTTTGGTGAATGAAAGAAAATGGGTTTGAAATCCTGGCAGTACTAGCAGCAAACACTAGACATGTAAGCTCCTGCTAGTCATTTCAAAGGAAATTTTGAAGGACTTGTAACACCCAACTTCACAGGTCATTACTCATGCATATGTTTGTTTACCAATGAGAATCTGGTTATTAGAACAGACAAGAAAGACATTTGAGATCTAGTCCTATGGCTCGTGATGAAGGACAAGTCATTTAGTTCTTTGGCTTTAGATCCTGTATCAGTGGCTTATACTTGATCTCATGATTGTGTCCTACTTCATCAAAATGGTATGATTCTCAGTCCCTGTGGGACACACAGGTAACATAGGGCAGGTAAACCCTAGTTTTGGATTTGGCCTTAAAAGGAAGTGTTGGCTGTACAGCAGGAAATCACAAAGGGTCACAGACTCAAAGGCGTTATCTGTCTTGCCTGTGGACAGATAAGTGCATAGGTTTTGTATAGTGAAGTTAGCAACCCACATGCTATTCAAAACCTGTATTTTTCTTTTCTTTTTTTTTTTTAAGATTTATTTATTTATTTGAAAGGCAGAGTTACAGAGACGTAGAGGCAGAGAGAGAGATAGACAGCTGTTCCATCTGCTGGTTCGTTCCCCAAATGACTGCAATGACCAGAGCTGGGCTGATTCAGAGCTGGGAACCTGTGGCTTCTTCCAGGTATCCCACTTGCGTGCAGGGGCCCAAGCCATGAGCCATCTTCCACTGCTTTCTCAGGCACATTAGCAGGGAGCTCGATCAGAAGTGGAGCAGCCAGACTCGAACCAGCGCCCATATGGGATGTTAGCATGTTAGGTAGCAGCTTTACCCACTATACCACAGTGCCTGCCCCGAAACCCTGTATTTTTCAACATTGGCAGTCATTCATTTTTATCAAGTCACAGGTTTAGACCATATGTGGCTGCCAACAGGCCTTCTCCTTTTGACTTCCAGCATATACTGCCCATTTTCCTGGTTAAGGCTTTCCATGATAACAGCCCTGACTTTGAGCCTTAGCTTATATTCTCTTGAGTATGTAGGCATACACTTTTGTATTTAACTTCTCAAAGTTTCTAGTTTCCTTATCTATAGAAATGAGAATAATAGCGCCTGTTTCATAGGATTGCAGATAGCATTGGTACTCAGTACATAGTAAGCACATTCTAAATATCAATACTGCTACCGTGCTATGGAGGGAGATCCTCCACAGTGTTTTTGTTTTTATCCCCCTATGCAGTTGCTTGCGGTTGAGAAAAGGACAATGGATGCCAGGGCTTTTTCATAGGCTCTGAAATCTCTTCATTTTTCATTTCCATTGTTTAAAGCTTTCACTGTTTGGAGGGATGTGTTTCCTATTTGCCAGTGGGTTTAGATGGTAATAAAATCAAATAGATCTACCATGACTGTCTTGATGTAGACCCCTTAAAGCAACAAAGCCCACTTTGATGGGTTTGTATATTATATTGATTGTGGTGGCTGTTTCACAGTTGTATATATTATGTTAAATCTTGTCAAACTGCATACTTTCAATAGGTGCAATATATTGTATGCCAAGTATAGTTCAACAGAGTTGTTAAAAACATTATTTTGGAAGGAGGGAAATTTCAGGAAAATTGCTGAAGCAAATATCATTCTAGAAGGAAAAATCAAACCCAGTCCAAATTATTCTGTGGTTTTATTGATTCCTCCACAAATTTCCTGTCGTGGGCCTTCTAACCGGAGATCTCACAATACATAAATGTAGTCTGAACTCTCTAGAAGTAAAACTGTAACTCTTTCTAGGTGGCAGTTATGGTTTTAGAAAATTGTGTGTTTGTACTGCTTCTGTGTATTGAACACAAGCCTTTTCCAAGCCTCAGGGAGCTGATCACCTAATGGAATTTCTCAGGATCTCTTTAGCAGTTAGACTCTGGTTTGGGGTTCCAGAATTGGGGATGTCGTCACCTCTTGTTACTCAAGGCCACAATATTATACCCGTGTGAAAACCATCTTGTGGAACTCAGCTTCAGGAAGAGTTTGCTTCTCTGGGAAGAAACAACATGCATTATCCTTTATAATAACTATAATGAATCTTGTTCCTTCTTTCTTTTTTGGCCTCTAAGAAACTCAGAAGTAAACTTGAAACTTAACTGTAACAACCATTGTCTGTATTTTTTGTGTCTATGTTTTCAGTGATCTTGAACTTTTGTTTTATTTGGAGTTTCCTTGTATAGTCTTTATTCTTTTGATTGATATGGTTTTATATATTCTTGATGAAAATTTCCAAAAATTCTTTATATAGTGAGTCAGATAATGAAATTTGTGATTTAATCTAATGACTTTTCTTTAGGCAAAAATAACAAAACAAAACAAAACCACCTGTGTTAGAAAAAGTAAAGATTATGACAAATTTGAAAACCCAGCATGGTTTTATAGGATAAGCATGATCTATACGTTAGTCCCTGACCCAAGGAATTGACTTTTGAGGTCCCAAATTGTGACTAGAACTGAATTTCTTATGAACAGCCATCAGTTTATACCAGAAAGTAGAGAGAAATAATTAACAATGATTATTGTGTAAAAATAGCTCCTTCAAGAAGTAAAATATTATATACACACACACTTTTCATGCACATTCTCTCTCTCCGTCTCTCTTTCTCTCTTCTTAGTCCTACAAGTGGCTAATCACAACCCTCCCCATTCTTCCCTCCTCTCTTCAAACATTAGGCTCTCTACTACCATGGGAACTGCTGTAGAAAAAGAAAGATTTAAAAAATACTGTATTATGTAAATTAGTATAACCATATGGTAAACAATATGGAGTGTCCTTTAAAAAATTAAAAATAGAACTACTGTATGATCCAGGAATCTCACTACTGGATTTGTACCCAAAGGAATTGAAATCAGTATGCTGAAGAGATGTGTACATTCCCATGTTCATGGAAGCATTAGTCACGATAACCAAGACATGGGATTAACCTAAATTCCCCTCAGTAGATGAATGGATGAAACAAATGTGGTGTATGTACTTAATGGAATGCTGTTAAAAAAATAAGGAAATTATTATTTGTCAGAACATGAATGAAACTGGAGGACATTATATTAAGTGAAATAAGCCAGGCACAAGGAAGACAAATATCTCACGATCTCACTTACATGTGGAATCTAAAAAAGTTAAAATCATAGAAGCAGAGAACAGAATGGTGGTTACCAGGGGCCAGGGTCAGGACTAGATTGGCAAGATATTGGCTAAAGGGTACAAAATTCACTTAGAGAAGAGGAGTACATTTTGGAGATCTCTTGCACAGCATTATTATGAATAATGTAGTACATGTTTCAGAATTGTCGGAGGAAAATTTCAAATGTTCATAGCACAAAGATACTCATAGAGGAGATTATGGATATGTCAAATAGTTTGATCTAATCACCTGGATATTAAAATATTGCATTTTTACCACCATATATATATATAGTTATGTATCAGTTAAAATACTATAAGTAAATACATTATTGTTTGAAAATAGAAGAAAATCACAAAAATGCTAGTGGATTTTTTTAATCTCAGAAAAGGCTCTGTGATAGCCCAGACTGAATATTTTTCACTTAACTTGGTTACTTTGCCTTAATTCACAATAATTAGAGATTCATTCATGAGAAATTAATTTGAAGAGTACAAATGCTTCTGAGAATCTTAGGATGTTAATAGCCATGACCATGATTTTTTCAAAGCATTTTTTTCTTCATACATAGCTGGGACTAGAAGGTCCTAGAGAGGAATTCATATTTTAGGAACTTGGAGAATGAAATACCTTAGTGGAGAACTGGCCTGGTAAGTATTACAGCAAAGGACTCAGGACCCAGTTAGGGTATCAGGTACCCGGGGGCTTGGGAAACATAGAGTTAGAAGGTAGGGGAGGCTTCCAGAAAATGCCAAAGAGCCTCCTTGCCCTGTTTTATGGTAATGGAGTGGCTGGCCCAGGATTCAGGGAGGGATTCATACCTCACACAGTCCCTGATTCTGCATTCAAGCTAGCCCTCTTAGTGAGTAGTTTGGTGATAGCACAGGTTAAACAGGTTTTAGTATAACCCTAGCCACCATCATTTATGATATTTGATATGTCACTTAATAAATTTCAAGTTATACATTAGTGATTTTCAAATTGTCCTTTTTTAGAACCCTTGTGTCATGAAACTATAGTAATTGTTGTTGTCATAGGTCTAGTAGTAATTACTCTCCGTGGAAAAATACAGAACTTTATGTGTGCCAGTTGCTGTTCACTCATTTAAATATATGAAACAGTGGTGGGCATTTGGCCTAGCAGTTCAGATGCCCGTGTCCTGTACTGGAGTGCCTGGGTTTGATTCCTGGCTCTGGATCCTGATTCTAGCTTCCCATCAGTGCAGGCTCTTAGAAGAAACAGGTAATGATGGTTCAAGTAGTTGGATCCCTACCAGGGAGATCTGGATTGTGTTCCTGCCTGCTGCCTTCCACCCCAGCCCTGTCCCAGCTCTTGCAGGCTCTTGGGGGAGTGAACCATTGAGTGGGAGTGCTGTCTGTCTCTGTCTCTTTGCCTCTTGGATAATTAAAAATATATGAAGCAACTACTATTACTACCTCCATTTATAGATGAGGAAACTAAGGAACAGAAAAGTTCAGTGAGTTCCCCAGGTCACGTAGCCAAGCAGCTAAGCCTTGATTTGAACCTGAAGATCCAATTTGAACTTCTAACTTTGTGCTCCTAAGTGCCGCACTGTCTGAACAGGATTGAGATCTCCACTACTAAAACATTATAAAGTTCCCCTCAATTCTCAGAAAAATTTATAAAATGTTTTAGATTTTTTTTTATTTTTTGACAGGCAGAGTGGACAGTGAGAGAGAGAGACAGAGAGAGAAAGGTCTTCCTTTGCCATTGGTTCACCCTCCATTGGCCGCCACGGCCGCCGTGCTGTGGCTGGCGCACCACGCTGATCCGATGGCAGGAGCCAGGTACTTCTCCTGGTCTCCCATGGGGTGCAGGGCCCAAGCACTTGGGCCATCCTCCACTGCACTCCCTGGCCACAGCAGAGAGCTGGCCTGGAAGAGGGGCAACCGGGACAGAATCTGGAGCCCCGACCGGGACTAGAAGCCGGTGTGCCGGCGCCGCAAGGCGGAGGATTAGCCTAGTGAGCCGCGGCTCTGGCCAAATGTTTTAGATTTTAAGTTTTCCTTTCTGAAATATTTATACTCAGGATCACAGATAACCAATGAACGAACAAGTGGCAAACTTATACCACCAATTCATTAATCAATTTGTTATCTTAATATAATTAATGTTACAGATTAATAATGCAAACATGCATCACTACATACCGAGGGTCGAGCCCAGGGGTGAGGAACCTTTTTTCTGCCAAGGACTATGTGAACATTTATAGCATCACTTGCAGGCCATACAAAATTATTAAACATTAGCCTGCTATAGATTTATTGAATTTCGAGTCCCACTTGAGGTTGCCTTGGAGAGCCAGACCAAATGATTTCACAGACCTTATAAGGTCTGTGGGCCAGATGTTCTCCACCCTTGGAACTAAATTGTTGCTGATGAAGCTGAGTAATTTGTAGTCAAAAAGCAAGAACAGAAGAATTGCAAACCACAAGCAACTCAAGATATGCATGGTGGATTAGGCACCCTTCCCCCAATTAACAGAAATTCCAACCTTCTGCATTTGTGTTCTGCAGCAGGGCCAGACTTCTTACCATAATTTTGAATGAGAATCCTCTGAAAACTCTAGGAATATTCTGATTTTACCAATCCTAAATAATTTACTTGGGGCCAGAGTTGTGGTGCAGTGGGTTAAGCCACTGTGTGCAATGCTAGCATCCCAAATGGGTGTTAGAGTCCCAGCTGTTCCACTTCTGATCCAGTTCCATGTGCAATGCTCCTGAGAAAGCAGCAGAAGATGGCCCAAGTGCTTGGGTCCCTGCCACCCACGTGGGAGACCCAGATGGAATTCCAGGCTCCTTGCCTTGGCCTGGCCTAGCCCTAGTCATTGTGACCATTTGACAAATGAACCAGCAGATGGAAGATTCTCTCTCTCTCTCTCTCCCTCTCTTTCTGTCTCTCTGTCCTTCCCTGTCTCTAAGTCTGCCTTTCAAATAAATAAATAAATCTTTAAAAAAATTTTACTTAATAATCTGTGGGGTTTTTTTATGCACAAATATAAAACTAAAACAACGTGAAACAAAGATTGTGAACTTGGATTTCCTCCATCCATCAAAACCGATAGCAGGACCTGTGTTTCGCTGTCAGCATGCTGCTCACCTGGAAATCTCTCATGGCCCAATAGTGCCCTGTTACCTATAGTTTGAGGATCCCTGCTTTGAAGGAAGGATAGCAGTATTCATTTTATTAAAGTTAGTTGCTAAGTGATAAAGCTAGTAGAAGCATTGTATAACAGGGTTTTCTGTTTTCCTTTTTAAAAAAGTAAACAATGTTTCTCACTTAAAAACTCTCTTTGGGATTTGCTTCCAGATAATCCTGTGGATGTGCACTTAGGAATGATTGGAGGAATAAATGAAAAAGGATGTGATGAGAAGTTAATAATTGTCAGAGCTTTTTATTTATTTTTTGGAAACAAAAATATAATAACAACAAAAACCTTCCTTGACCCTATACTACCTACTTCAGCTCTCTGCTATCCTTTATAGTAGAGCTTCTAGAAAGAACTCTGTGTAACTAATTCCTACCTCTTCACTCCGCTTTGTCACTGAAAGTACTTTTGTCAAGGTGACCACTTCCTGCTGTCTTGCCACACAGGATGATGGATTCTCTTCTCATGTTACTTGACTTTCAGCAATACTTGATGTAACAGGTCACTTTTTCTTCCCTGGAATATATTTGCTTTTGCTTGAGTGATATCAACCCCACACTTTCACAATTTTCCTACACCTCAGTGGTTGCTCCTTTTCCTTCTGACCTCTGCCTGTTGGAAAGCCTCCAACACTTGACCCTTGCATTGTTCGGCACTCTTTCCCTGGGTAATCCCATTGGATCCTATTGCTTTAAATACCTTCTGTTTGTCAACTTAAATCTTAAGCCCTGACTTCCAGACTTGAATGTCTAAGAGGCATCTCAGATTTTTGTATCCAAGTCAGAACTCCAGAATCTTGATCCTGTTGTCTTCATTGGCCCTTCCCTCCCTGTTATCTCTTGTCTCCTAAAGAACACCATTGTACACTTAGCTGCTGAGCCCCAAACCGAAGCATCATCCTTGCTTGCTGTTTCCCTCATATTTACATCCAGTCTCTCACTGTGATCTCTTGTAAGAACTCTGCATTTACTCAGATTCATCCACTCACTCCTCCTATAATACCACCCCAGTCCAACACCCCAGTCCAAAACTCCGATGTCTCTCATTGGATTCCCATATCGCCTCTATACCTGTCTCACTGCTTCTGAGCTTGTACCCATAATACATGAAGATAGCCGTCAGAGTCGTCTTCCTAAACATGAGGGTCTTCCAAGCATTCATGGAAACTATCTATACCAAGACGTAAAAATATTTACATCAAAATAAACTAACCTTTTAATCCCATTAGCTGTGAACTTTGTGAAGTGCCCCTATAGATTTCAGTCCCCTACTTAAAATCCTCTTTTGGGTGCTCATTTCACTGAAAAAAAAAAAAAATCTAAAGTCCTTCGTGATGTGGCTGCTGCCTACCTCTGCCCCTTATCTCCCACCTCGTGCCTTATCCTGGTCCAGTACTACAGTCACCCTGATCCCATTCTCATCTTCAAATAACCCATGTACATGGCTTTTCTTTTTTTTTTTAATTGAGAGGCAAATAGAAACTGACAGAAAGGACTTGAAAATAATCAGGTGTGGCTGGCACCGCGACTCAATAGGCTAATCTTTCGCCTGTGGCGCCGGCACACCGGGTTCTAGTCCCGGCTGGGGCGCTGGAATCTGTCCAGGTTGCTCCTCTTCCAGTCCAGCTCTCTGCTGTGGCCCAGGAAGGCAGTGGAGGATGGCCCAAGTGCTTTGGCCCTGCACCCCATGGGAGACCAGGAGAAGCGCCTGGCTCCTGGCTTTGGATCAGCACGGTGCACCAGCCGTAGAGCGCCGGCCGCAGCGGCCATCGTGGGGTGAACCAATGGAAAAGGAAGACCTTTCTCTCTCTCTCTCTCACTGTCCACTCTGCTTTAAAAAGAAAAGAATCAAGTGGGTTTAAGGTCTTGTCAGTTATGAGGGTCAGACCTGTCTATCTCTTTACATGTGGTACATCATAAGGGAGGCACCCTGTTGACTTCCATTACCTAGCTGACCTGGGAGGAGAGCTGGCTTGAAGAGAAGGTAGGTGGCGTTTCTAAAAAGAAAACATTTATTAGTTAATATACAGTTCTGCCTGCAATGTTGTTGACCCTACTTGGCCATCCCTTTGACAGCAGTGGTTACTTTGGAAGCTGGAGTGAGTAGAGGGCTTGGCTTTTCAGCTTATAGTGAACAAGGTCTATGGCTCTGACCTGGAGCCTTTCAACTCCAGGGCAGGTCCATTTCCAGTGACCCAACTCTTGGCTGACATAGCTGCCAGGGCTCTTTATAAGCTGACTTCTACTGAAGCCCTGGCTTTCCACATCAAAAACCAATGCAGTAGACTGGCCTGCTGGGTCTCTTTGATGGCAGATCACTGCGTAAAGCAGTCCTTAACTGGCCTGCCACCTATCTTTGTATTGCTTCTGCAGCCTAGCTTCCTGTTCCTCCTGGCTTTTGTTAAAGCAGACCAGAGGAAACCTTTAAGAGAATGCAAGTCAAGGAGGTGTTCCAACCCTAATCTTTGGTGGCCTAACCTAGAAATCTGTAGTCACAGGCATGTTCCAATAGTGATTTTCCTTGAGGTAGACACACCCATGAGGAAAGCTATGTCAAAAATGATGACCACCTCATTTATTAAATTTTCAGTCATGTAGGTGTCTTACCTTAAGCTCTTTGCAGTTCTCCTCTCTCTCCTCATGTGCAGGTCACTCTAAGACTACTTTCATTATTTAGGTCTCAGTCATATCATTTCCCCAGAGAAATTTTCCCTGACCACCCTATCAGAAATGCCTCCATAACCTGAATCATAGTCTAGCTTGTAGCCTATTGTATTTGGATTTGCATATACATTTTTGTGTATTTTTCTATTTTTTATTTGCCCCAGCCTGTAAACTTCAGAACAGTAGGTATTATATCACTAGTACCTAGAACAATATCTGAAGCAGATAGGAAGTTAATATTAATCATGTGAATGAACAAATGAATGACTTTTGCTTGTGATTCAGGATCATGGAACTTGGCTCCTAGGGTTAATCTATGCAGCTTCTTCCCCCTTCCCCAATTCCTTGCTCACGTGGCCTCTGTGCTTGTATATTGTTAAAGTCTTGCTCAACATTCTTAATTTAGGTTAAAGAAATACCACTGTTTGGGTTCTTTGTCATTTTCAGTAGTCATATACTGCCATGGGCACTGTGTAGAGGGGTTTTGTCCAGTTTCCCAGTTTCTCAGAAATCGAGTCATATTTCTTGACTGTACATCTTCTCCTGTGTTTGAACTTCGCAGCATTCATTGGCAGAGCCAAAGCCTTCTGCCTCTAAACAAAGAGCAACAGGGGCTGCTGTTGTGGCCTAGCGGGTCAAGCTGCTGCCTGCAGGACTGGCATCCCATATAAGCACTGGTTGCAGCTGCTCCACTTCTGGTCCAGTTCCCTACAGGTGTGCCTGAGAGGATAGCAGAGAATTGCCCATATGTTTGGGCCCCTGAACCGACGTGCGAGACCTGGAAGAAGCTCTGGCTCCTGATTTAGTCTGGCCCAGCCCCAACCAACGTGGCAATTTAGGGAGTGAACTGGGGGATGGAAGATCTCTCTGTCCTCTCTCTCTCTCTCTCTCTCTCTCTCTCTCTCTCTCTCTCTTTAACTTGGCTTTTCAAATAAATGAAACTAAATCTTCAAAAAATCTATTTGTTTCCTCCTTTTCTTTTCCCTTTATCTTTCTTTTCCCATATAAAACAACCATACATTTCTAGTTTCCTGAGATCAACTACTAGAAGCCTCTTTATATAACTAGAAAGCTATGCTCAAATTGTAATTTTAATGAGATAATTGAGCAATCCTTTGTCTAAGAGCTCAAAGGCAAGATACCGATTTGCTTGACAAACTGAGACAGGACAGGGGTATCCCAGGGATTTGAGCAAATTCTAGTCTTCTCTGATGAGCGCATAAGGACGTTTCTGACCAATGTGAAATCCATGTTCATGTCCTAAGGTAGATAAGCATTTCAAGAGTTTCCTAGATGGAGGGTAAGTTGGAATCATCAAATGTTAACTACTTACCTGTTGGTTGTGATAATACCTATCCGTGTCTACTCAGTGTTGTGGCTGGGAATGTAAGTTTGTTTTCATGGACTTCTCATGTTTTCTCAAGTAATTATATCTCAAGGAAAACTATATTTAAAGCCAGGTCATTGAGAATTTTCTTCTGCTGACAGTTTTACAACTGACATTCTTCTGCATAGGCTCGATAGAAATCCACTGTTTGGTTAGCACTGTTCTTTATAAACTACCATACAAATGTCACCCGAATAATACTGTTTCTTATAAGTATTAAGTATTTACATTTATGTCAATATAAACATTTCTGTGGAGCCAGGACTTTCTTGTCGAGGTTATAGTTTTTCTTGTGGGTTTTTACTAGAAGCCCCTATTGCCCAGTGTCCTGAGATTAGTGTCTCTTTGTCATTAAGAATTCTCATTGTGCTGGTTCTTGTGTCTCCCAGTGCTCTAGCCCTTTGGAAATCTCTCTTCTACACTTGGCAGTGTCTCCCTTGCAAAGCTAAGCCCTGAGACCATGTGATGTCCTGGTACCACCTCTGCTGGTTTCACTAGTAGCTGTACCAGGCCTGACTCATCTACTTCCACTGGGGCCTGCCTCTCTTCTTCCTCACACAAATAAATATTAGGAGGCAGGGAAATTGAGAATGCTATTATTGGGACATCTGGCATGAGAGTTTACTTTATGAAGGAAATAATCTTGAGAAAAGCACCTCGATGAGTGCTTTTAGAAGGAAATAAGGCCCCAGAGGCCTGGATGTCAGCAGAGCTGCTCTGCACAGGTCAAGAATGAGTATTTATTGGTTGCTAGGAGAGTGAGGGGGATCCATGTGAGAACAAAGGGGGAGGGGGATGGAGGAGGGACAGGACGTCAACCAAGGGGCACAAAACAAGGGAGCACTATGATTTTTTGTTGTCCCCAAACTTTTCTAAGAAGGCCACTGTGCTCATGCACATCAGTGTGGAGTGGATCTGGGAGGTGAACTTGTAGGTACAGACCTTCACCTCACATTTGATGCCGTGCAGTGTAGACACAACAGCCATGCCTCATATGAGAACCTGGAGACTGAAGATAGCCCTGAGAAAAAAAAATCTTCCAAAATGTTAAGAAGGGCTTTGGGTTGCCAGGACAGAGTCGGTGAAAACTGGAGTGGTTTTTCCTACATCTTGAAGAGCAGTGAGAATCTCGGCTAACCTGGGCTCTGTCTTAATGGTGCCTGTCAATAACTTTGACAATAAGAATTTTAATAGCACTGCGATGGGTAACCCAGCTGCTAATACTGTATGTGTGCTTGATGTGTTTATATGTCTTAATTCTCTGTGCAATTGTATGCACAAAAGACATTTTAACAATGCTTAACTGTGTACCACGAGTGTATTAAAAATCAAGACAAAGGAGCACATTCAACCCAAGGTGTCATGAGTGTTTGGGGCAGATTTGTGAATAGAAAGACATTCATTGGGCTCCTGTCTTTAAGGAACTTCCGGAGTCAATCTCACAAGCTGGCCCCTATAGATCAGCTGCATTTGTTTTTTCTTCCTGGTAGCATCATTCAGGCTTTGGGTAATTTATGAGAAGAACCAGTAGGGGTTTGCCCAAGATTAGAAACAATCCGTTCCACACCTTCTCCTTCCCAGCTGAAGCGGCACCTCCCTTCGTCAGCTTCCTGGGGAACTGAGACTCCTCCTAGGAAAACCCGGTTACTCCTCCCTGATCCTGCAGCCCTTTCTCAGGTTTAACTCTTTCCACATTGTTCGTAATTAGTGGGATGTATTTTTTTCTTGGTTTCCCAGGAGATGATCTTTTTCCTGAAAACAGAAAACTGTGTCATGTGGCTTCCTAAAAACATTTGCTGGATGCATGCTGCCTGGAGACACGAGCAAAGATGTGCTAGAAGCAGAAGTGTTTTTATTTTTCATTTTGTTTCTTTTCTGGAATAAAGGATAAATGAGGTTTGGTGAGAAACAAGACTGATAGCGTAATGACAGCAGTCACGTAGTCAGTATTCTAAGCATTTTACATGTATTATTAACTCACTCAATCCTTCAGCAACGCTGTTCTTGTCCAGGCCCCTCCCCCATTTTATAGGTAAAGAAACTGAGTGGCAGAGAGGTCAAGTGGCTTGCTCCAAGTCACCCAGCTTGGCAGAGCCAAGTCTGAACTGCAGAGGCTGGGCTCTTGACCATTGTTGTGTTTCTAAGAGATCTCAGCTCCTGAGCTCCTGCCTCCTGCCAGATCTCAGCCTAACGTTGTTACTGTACTGCTACTGAAGTGACGTGCCCCTGCATAGCTCTCTGATAGCCAGGGCAGGGAGTTTCTAGGAAAGCAGTCAAAGAAATGTTGAAGTATCTCTCTGAGGCCTGGGGAGATCCTCGGAGCCTGCAGCCAGCCCTGCTGCAGCTCCATGGCTTGTAAAGTCGGTCTCCAGCCTTAGGAGCCTTGGGCCCCCTCACAGCTGTGTGGAAGAAAAAGGGACTTCCAGGAGTGGAATTCTAAGGGGGGAAGGGGAGGGTGAGGATTTGAGAGGGGAGGGAAATGGGGATGGGAGAAGGTAGAGAGGTCCTATATTTTTATTGTAGTCCAGTTTCTGTGCATATAAAGTGAAGACCTTAAACCATATTATTCTTTCTCAGTCAAAGTCTAAAGACCCAGGAGAGCCATAACCTCAGTGAGAACTCGGTTTTTCTTTAAACATTTTGTTAAAAGGTTAACATCACCTTATTTTGAATCATCTTCTAATGGAGTCCTGTTGCCTGTTGATTTTAGTTTCTGAAGTAGTGTTTGTGGCTGTGATGGGAGCAAATGTCAATTCTCTACAGCAGCCCATTCAGACTCTTGGAAATTCATTTTGCTCTGTGACCCAGCACACACATGCGTGCCAGTGTAAATGCCGTGGAAATTTCTGGAATAATTATTTACTCCTGCTACATAGGAAGTGCCCTGCTATTTCCTCCCTACCATTCCTAGCTGCTGTTGACCACTCATGGGCCACACCGTTCAGTCAGAAAGGTCTTAGAGAGTCTATCTAGGCTGCTATTTTTGTTTGCAGCAGAGATGTTCCATTGAAAGGCATCTTACAGAATATATATTTAGTTCTTTTTTTTTTTTTTAATTTTTGACAGGCAGAGTGGACAGTGAGAGAGAGAGACAGAGAGAGAAAGGTCTTCCTTTGCCGTTGGTTCACCCTCCAATGGCCGCCGCTGCAGCCGGCGCACCGCGCTGATCCGATGGCAGGAGCCAGGATCCAAGTGCTTTTCCTGGTCTCCCATGGGGTGCAGGGCCCAAGCACCTGGGCCATCCTCCACTGCACTCCCTGGCCATAGCAGAGAGCTGGCCTGGAAGAGGGGCAACCGGGACAGAATCCGGCGCCCCAACCGGGACTAGAACCCGGTGTGCCGGCGCCACAAGGTGGAGGATTAGCCTATTGAGCCACGGCGCCGGCTCTAATTCTTTTTTTTTTTTTTTTTTCAAATTTTTTAAATTTATTTACTTTGAAAGTCAGAGCTACAGAGAGATAAGGGAAGAGAGAAAGATTGTGGGGAGCAACTCGGACTATACTGTTACTGGAATTAAGACTTATTCTATGCATCTGCTCTCCCACTGTGGGGAGCAACTCGGACTATATTGTTGCTGGAATTAGGACTTATTCTATGCATCTGCTCTCCCACAATATGGCACTGGGAGAGAAGAAAGAGGCTTCTACACAGCTGCCTCCAGTTCAGCCAATAGACTGTGGGACTTGCTCCTGATTGGAGGAGAGCAGCGTGCTCGGCGTGTGGGCAGCCGAGTTGGGATTGGCGGAGGAGGACTGTAAAGGAGGAGAGAGACGGCATGCACCAGGGAACATCTATGGGGAACATCTAAGGGAACCCGTGCAGCCCCCGAGAAAGCCGGCCGGCGGTGTGCCGCTCCCCTGCGGAAGTGGGGAATGCGGCCAGGGGGAACTGCCCTTCCACGGAGGTGGAAGGGATAGTAGCCAACCCGGGAAGAACCAGCAGCAAACCCGGGGAGGGCCGAGCAGACGAAAGAACAGCGCAGGGTCCTGTGTCGTTCCTCCACGAAGACGGGGAGCGACATAATGGTGCCGTGACTCGGATATGAAGCCTAGGCAGGGCTTAGTGTTGCTCCTCCACGAAGAGGGGGAGCGACAAAAGATCTTCCGCCCACTGGTTCGCTCTCCGGACGCCAGCAATATCCAGGACTGGGCCAGGCCAAAGCCAGGAGCCAGGAGCTCCATCTCAGTCTCCCACACAGGTAGCCCGGGCCCAGACACTTGGCCATCTTCTGCTGATTTTCCCAGACCATTAGCAGGGAACTGGATTGGAAGTGGAGCAGCTGTTACATGAACCAGCGCCTTTATGGGATGCCAGCATCTCAAGTGACAGCTTTACCTACTATACCATAATCTTTGGTTCTTTTACGTTACTTAGCAACTTGAATCTTTGGCTTGAGTTCAGGAAAAAAAAAATGTAGGAAATAAAGACTAACTGTGTGGTTCTGAATGGCTGAGAACATTCACCACTAATTCAACTTTGAACCAACAAAAGGACACACCAGAGTCTCTTTGCTGTAAGATCAGTAGCTTAGTGAACAGTTGGATCAAAACAGCACATGCCCAAGCGGCCACTGCCACAAGTTTACTTTGTACACAGATACAGTGGGTGTATCCCATCTTCGAATATACCAGCTCATGACAGTTCATTAGTAGAGAGTGTGGAATAAGTGTGCACCAATGATTTTTTTCACTAAACTTTGAAGTTGTATTCATTTTAGGGTACACTGAATTAGGGTTCTTTGAAGGAGATAGGTAGGAAGATAGATGATGGATAGATAGATGAGGGAACTTCAAAATGTTCCTGGAAAATGGAATTAAAAGATAAGTTTATTTTGGTGTAAAAACTTTTGAAACCTGTCCATACGGGGGTCTTCAGAAAGTTTATAGAAATATATGTCATTAAAAAAATCATGCATGGATTTCCCGCAATGGTTTCATGCCCATTGATGATCCCTGCCAAGTTCTACAATATTGCAAAACGGTGTTTTTCTAAGTCCTACATTCTTTTTGCATTTATCAGCTGGCATGGATCTCGGAAGAACTTTTCCTCTTCAGCTATTTGGTTGCCCTGAGGGATAGTTCTTAGACCTCATTTTAAATCAGGGATCTCTGAGCTGGATCTCATATCAGTAATTCTCAACTGAGTGTGAAAACAGTGCAGAGCCAGCCACCAATGACGCAGCAGCCAGGAGGACTGTTGGGCCAAACTGTTAAGTGGAATGTACAGTGGCCAACTGGCCAGGGCTGCTTCTGTGCTCATCTGGAAAGTATAGGAGTTGTAACAAGTTACAGTAGGTTGTGGGGGGGTGGAGGGCTATGCGCGTGTCCTGTGGGTAAATGTATCTTCATAGAACCTCTGGCCATTCTCCTTGATCTGTGAGAATGAGAAGGTAGGGAAAACATCACCCAGACCTTTTCTCAGGTAAGCCATCTGCCTGCTCATAATCTGCAGAACAACCCAACACTCTGCAGTCGGAATGTCTTTATCCAGGAATTTCATCATTTTCCAAATCGCTTCAGCCCCATTCTGCCTCCTTTTGACAAGAATAACCACTTCATGAATGTGTTGGGGTGCAGTATCATTATCATTTGGCCTTGCAGCATCTCATTTCTGAGGAGGCTTTGTAGTGGGACCTCTCAGTGCTCCAGGTAGTCCCCCAGCAGGAGTAGTGTACACCTGGCCTGAGCTCTCCACAGTGTTGGTACTTGAGGGCAAACAAGGAAGAGAAGAGCTGTCGCTCTAAAGTGGTACTCCATATAGCCTCAGTGCCAGTTTTATTTCAGAGATAAGATGTCATGCTTCAGCGCCATGGATGGTTCGTGTTAGGGACTGACAAGCTCTGGAAGTTGCCAAGAGTGCTGTTTTGGGAAGAGCTTAAAGAAAATGGGGATGACTCCTTGGCACACTGCCAGCTGTTCACCAAGGTCTGTTTGCTCTTTTTCTGACATACAGCCAGACTAAGTTTCCCAGCCTTCTTTGCAATTCAGGGAAGCTGAGGTCAAGTTAATGGAATATAATAAAGATGTGTACCGCTTCTGGACCTGGCTCATGAAAACCTCTTACATGCTGTCTCCTTCACATTATTCCTTTTACTCTTTGGGCTAGCTGGGGTGGAGGCAGCCACCCAGACAGCCATGGACGTTGGCACAGTCTCCATCAGTCTGGGTCCTTGAATGACATGTGGAGGAGGCCCAGTCTTCAGACTGTTCATCTGCCCAGGACTGTTTGCCAGCAATGAAAGAAATCAGTCATATACCACAGAATGTATGATAGTGATCCCAGGAGATTTATCACCTAGTGACACTGTATGCAGGTAGTCATCTTAATTTGTATAAGTACACTCTATCATTAAGTGACACATGACTGTTTACCTTAGTTGAGCCTGCCTTAACAAATATAAGTTCTCTCTTAAAACCATCCTATGTCCACCTGTTGGCACTAAGCATATAAAACCACCCAAAAAACTGTGTCTTGCCTGTCTTGCCAATAGGCTGTTAGCAGGTCCTAATTCAGTAGATCTGTCTATCCTGGCATTCTGAGAAGCAACAATCCCAAATTACTTCTAGGTGAAATGGAAAATAAAGAAAACAAAACAAGCACTCATCCATGGTAGACAAAATAATGCCACCTCCAAAGATTTCCACATCTTAATATCCAGAACCTGTAAAGATGAGATTTATGTGCCAAAAGGGGCTTTGCAGATGTGATATTGAGATGGGGAGAATGTCTTAGGTTGTCTGGGTGGGCCCACTGTGATCACAAGAAAAAATTGGAAAAGGGAGGCTGAAGAGTGGGTGAGGGACATGAGGTTCTGATCCACTGCTGCTGGCCTTAAAGATAGAGGAAGGAGCCGGGAGCTGAAGAACACAGAGAGTCTCTTGAAGCTGGAAAGAGCAAGCAGTGCAGCCCCCAGAGTCTCCACAAAGGAATAAAGCCTTGCTGGTGCCTTGACTGTAGCTCAGTGAGACCTTTGTCGGGCTTCTGTCCTGCACAACTGTTAAGATAATGAATTTATGCTGTCTCGTGTCATTTCATTTGTGATCATTTGTTATGACAGGAAGAGGAAATACTTCATCCCACATAAAAAATAAAAAATAGATCTATCTGTGCTCTAGGCACATTTAAAGGCCCTTAATGCCTAGTGTCTGTCTCTGGAACACTTGCGTACTTCATTAATGCATTTTGACAAGAGTGATGCCAATTAGGATACTCTTCAGTAGCTTAAATATATCCAGGCTGTAGCAGTGATGCTAGACATTCATGGGAAAATGTAAACATTTTGTCAATCTTATGTATGAAGATACATTTCAAAGTTTGTGGGAAAATGAAATTGAAGATAAGTTTATTGTGGTACAGAGAATTTTTGAAATCTATGAATAGTTTTTTTCATAAAACATATTTTGCATGAGTTTCTTGTCAACTCCATGTATGTAAGGGTTTCAGATTTTTTTTTGGCACCAAAATAAAATTATCTTTTAATTCTACTTTCTCCATGAATTTTGAAAGAACCCTTCTATGATTACAAATATCTGGATGTTGGAATTGCATAGCCAACTGAGGGAAACTTTTTAGTTTTTATCTGGATCTTCTGGCAAGTGTTGAAATCTCCAAAGTATGTGAGGTCTGGTTGGAACTGAAGAAGCTCCCATGTCCCAGAAGAGCAATGAGATGTAGCCCTGGGTGTCTGCTGGAGTCCTGGTCCACTCATCAGAATGAACTGCTAAGATTGTGGTCAGGCCCTTGGGCAAGCAACACAATTAAGATTTTGTTTCCATCTAAATCACCACCCTTCCTCTACTGTTGAAATGTGGCTAGCTCCTTCATCGCTCAATTAAGAGTGTCATTCTTCTAATTCACACTAAGCAAAACAGTTGGAAAATAAAACCCCATGGCCAGGCAGGAGAAGAGGGGGAGTGGAAGGAAGAGAGGAAGTAAACACATGATTAGGAACCAAAAGTGAATTAAAGACTCCCTGTAGATTCAGGGTTCATCCTACTTTGCCCAGGGACTCAGTATTTGACCTTGTGTTTGACCCCCTGCCTCTTAACTTCCCAGAACTCCAAAAGATAATTAATAATACCTGCTGTATAAAGGTGGCAAGGACTAATAAATGGTGGTCAGGGATAATAAGTAAGCCAAGTATAACAGCTACTCCTGTTAAGATTTCTCAGAAAACACCGGAGTTTCTTTTAAGGACTATGAGTTCAATAAGTCATCTTGGAGGTAGGGCCCAGTTATCTTTGGGTACTGAATATTCTTAAAGCTACAGTAATTTGCTTACTGGAGTTATAATGCAGTTCTGAGCATTAGATCACATCACCCTTATACATAGCCATTTAGTTTTCTCTATTTTACTGTACATGGTTCTCCTGTTTTTATATATATATATATATATATATATATATATTTCAGCCTTCCGCTGAGGATCCAAAAAATGTTTTTAAGTCATTTTCTGTTACCATATATGTGGTGTAACTCTACAATAACAAGAAAGAGAATATCATCACATGAAGTATAAAAATTATTTTGAAAGAATGTGTACAGCCTAATTCATTTTTATTTTTAAATATTTCATGTATTATTTTAATAATTTTTATCTATGTAAAATATTTTGCATCAGAGTTCCTTTTTCTTTGTTCTGTGCACTAGTTTTCAGAGCCTATTTGTGGGACTGTCATTTTCTCCTACCTAGTACATTGAATCATCCAGGTGAAAAGAAACACTGAGGTTTTTTTTTTTTTTATAAATGAGTAAGTAAATAAAAATAAAAACAAATAGCTGATTAGTGTAGGAATTCTCCCCCACTCCCCCATGTACACATAAACACAAATTCTCTAAAAAAATATGTGTTAGCTGCATTGCTAGAAATCTATATTTGTTTCTTATATGAAACTGGGACATGGAAACCATGCCCCACTGCTCACTGCCTATGCCTGTTACCCTTGAGCTCAGCACAGTGGACAGTGAGTGCCTTGGTGACAATAAGTCATAGGGAAACAAGAAGAGTGTAGGCTGTCATAGTGCTGCCTAGAACTCAGTTCCTTCAGAAATGACCCCTGTGGAAGACTATCGCTCCCCGTCTTCGTGGAGGAACGACACAGGACCCTGCGTTGTTCTTTTGTCTGCTCGGCCCTCCCCGGGTTGGCTGCTGGTCCTTCCCGGGTTGGCTACCATCCCTTCCACCTCCGTGGAAGAGCGGTTCCCCCTGCCACATTCCCCACTTCCGCGGGGGAGCGGCACACCGCCGGCCGGCTCTCTCGGGGGCTGCACAGGTGTTCCCCTTAGATGTTCCTGGTGCATGCCGTCTCTCTCCTCCTTTATAGTCCTCTTCCACCAATCCGTGCTCTGCTACCCACACGCCGAGTACGCTGCTCTCCTCCAATCAGGAGCAGGTCCCACAGTTTATTGGTTGAACTGGAGGCAGCTGTGTAGAAGCTGTTTCCCTTCTCAACGCCATATTGTGGGAAAGCAGATGCATAGAATAAGTCTTAATTCCAGTAACTTAGTCTAGTCCGAGTTGCTCCCAGTTGCTCCCCACAGAAGACCTGGATTGAGTTCCTGGCTCTGGCTTTGGTCTGGCCCAGTCCCAGCCATACAGCCATTTGGGGAGTGAATCAATCAATGGAAGATCGCTTTCTTTTTCTCTCTTCTCCTCTCTGTCACTCTGCCTTTCCAATAAATAAAATAAATCTTAGAAAAGATTTTTTTGTTGTTCAGAAGATATATAGCAAAAATGTTTGAAGACCACTGATACAGAAAAGCAGAAGGGAACAACAATGGTTTGCTCCCTGGGTAGAAGGTACCTTGTTAGTTTCCAAACCACTGGAGGGAGGAACAAAAATGCTCATGTGTAAGTCCACCTCTTCTGTGTTTTAAAATAGCCAGCTATACCTGTCTGATGACAAGAGACATTTACAGCTTCTAGGGAAAACAGGTTGCTTGGACAATTTCCTGAGTCAGGAAGATATATGAGATACCTAACCAAATCATTTCCAGCCTGCTGCCATTGCCAGTTCTTAAGGACGCAGCAGCCACAACACACACTGTTCTTCCCTACATCAGGCTCAAGAACCCACAATGTCCTTTATGGCATGAGATGATAAAAATAGATTTTAATGATGTTACTGACTAGCATGTTCAATCTGAAAGAAAAGTGAAATACTTACAGGTTTTACTCAGCACATATTGAAAAACGTGATTCTAAAAAACATAGTAGTTACTTTAAAAATAATCCACATCAGAATTAAAAAGGAGAGAATGTTCCAACATGAGAAACAGTCCACACAGCAGACTCACAGCATGACAATCACTTGAAGTAGTACTCTGATCTCAGAATCAGCCCTTAAGGCATTCTGGTCTGACTGAAAAGTCCATGAGAGCATTTCAGCATGGAAGGCCAGTCACTGTTTCAAAAAATGTCCTACATAAAGGATCTGTATGGGTGAGAAAGAAGGGGCCATCAAAAAGGATGTACTTTCCTCTGAAGGGAGGAGAGAACTTCCACTTTGCTTATGGCCTTGTCTAAATACTGATGGAGTTTGTGGATTCAAAAAGACCCCATAGCCTAGGCAGCTCATGTCAAGAGCCTTGGGTGGTCACTGATGTCATATATAAGAGTGTTAATTGTTAAATTAACAACAGGAAGCCAGCACCGCGGCTCAATAGGCTAATCCTCTGCCTGCAGCGAGGCACACTGGGTTCTAGTCCCCGTCGGGGCGCCAGATTCTGTCCCGGTTGCCCCTCTTCCAGGCCAGCTCTCTGCTGTGGCCCAGGAGTGCAGTGAGTGAAGGATGGTCCAAGTGCTTGGGCCCCGCACCTGCATGGGAGACCAGGAGAAGCACCTGGCTCCCGGCTTTGGATCAGCGCGGTGCGCCAGCTGCAGCGGCCATTGGAGGGTGAACCAATGGTAAAGGAAGACTTTTCTCTCTCTGTCTCTCTCTCTCTCTGTCTGACTCTGCCTGTCCAAAAAAAAAAAAAAAAAAAAAAAAAAAAATAGCAACAGGAGTCACTTGCACTAACCTCCCATGTAGGATCTCTGTCCTCAATGAGTTCTATTATGATAGTTAACTGTAAAATTTGTTCTCAAAGATTTATTTCATTTTAGTGTATTAAGTGGGAAATATGAACAGCCCTCTTCTCAACTGTTGAGAAACAGTTTTGTGTGTGTGTGTGTGTGTGTGCAAGACTTGGTCTTCTTTGTATAAAGTTAATTGAAAATGAATCTTGGTGGAGAATGGGACTGGGAATGGGAGAGGGAGGAGGTAGAGGGATGGGAGTGTAGGTGGGAGGGCAGGTATGGTAGGAAGAATCACTGTATTCCTAGAGTTGTACTTATGAAATGCATAAAGTTTGTATTCCTTAAATAAAAGGTTTCTTTGGGAAAAAAATAACCTACATCAGGTTGGGTTTTTGGTGCAGTATTTAAGATGCCACGTGGGATGCTCTCATCCCACATGGGAATGTGGGGTTTGCCTCTGCTCCCAATTTCAGCTTCCTGCTAATGTGTACCCTGGGAGGCAGTAGATGATAGCTCAAGTAGTTGGATTCCTGCCACCCAAGTGGGAGACCTAAATTTAGTTCAACTCTCCTGATTCCAGGCCTACCTTGGTTATTGTATGCATTTTGGGAGTGAACTAGCAGATCAAAGAGCTCTCTGTCTCTCTGTGCCTTTCAAATAAAGTAAAATTAAATAACCCAGAGCACTGTGTGTTCTACTTTGTACTGAATTCAGAACTTCCCAATTCTGGCCAACGTGACTCTTACAGACTTATTTGCAGGTCACAGAGAGAGACTGAGAGCCTTGAGCCGTCCTCAGCCCAATATTTTGAATCATTTAGGGCTGCTTTACTACCGTAAGATTTGAGATAATGTGAATTATATGTGATTATCTTTTGTGGAGTATCACAAAGAATATTGTTGATGCAAAAAACCTGTGAGGCAGTTATTGAAAAGAGTATATGTGAAAGTTGAGGCTTTCTTTGAAAGTATCCAGGTTCTTGTAGCTCTAGAAAATCCACTCAGTGCTGGCACACATTGAGACTGCTGGGATACTTCATGGCACTGTGAAGACTTTTAGTAGGAGGAACATGGAAGGGGTAGATGAGGCAGCTGGAGGGCGAGAATGGGGTGCTCTGTTAGATGCTGCAGGTCAGGTATTTGAGGGCATACTGGAGCTTACTCTGTTGCAGGCAGTTATTTCCTGAAGAAGTGGGAAAGCTGCTTTCAAACGTGCCCTTCTCTTTATAATCTGAGATATTAAGGATCTGCTGTATGCTGCAAAAGATACTCAGGTAATCAGACAGAGTTCCTCATTTGTGAAGTTAAGGAACAGGGAGGTGGAGAGAGAGAGAAAATTTGCAAATCTGTGAGAACACCAGAGGTAGAGATAGATGCAGATTGTCTGAGTGGTATGACTGGAGTGTTGCTCCAACTTGGCTAGTCAGAAATGGCTTCTAAGAGAAAGTTGCATTAAGCTGCGACCTGAAATCATCCACATAAAAATTAGTCAGTCTGTTTATCAGTCAGTTTGGCTAGACACTGTTGGGGGACAGTTTTACATTGGGAAAACAGATGAAGATATTTGCCTGTGACCTCGCTCTCTAGCTGGCTTTGAAAAGAGGGACAGACAGTAAACAGAAAGCATTATTTATAAGTAAATCATATGGCATATTAAAAGGTAGTGTTATAACAAAAAAATGAAAAGATCTGTGAGTGAAGACTTTAGTGAGGTGGTGGAGTTCGCTGAACCTCGGGGACTGTAAGAAGACAGAGCTAGAGCAAAGGTCCTCAGCTGCAAACATGGCTGACCCATGTATAAGAAAGAACAAGAAGGTGGGAGAGCAGAACGAAGCAAACAGGTTAGGATTAAAACAAGAGGTCAGAGATGTAACTGGAGGTCAAATTGTCTAGACCGTGTAGAACATTCAGAGGATTCTGCATTTTCTCTCTGTGGAAATGTCTCTCTGACACATTGCAGGGTTCTGAGCCAAAGATTGACCTGATCTGATGGAGGTTGTGACAGAGTCCTTCTGCTTGCTGCATGGGAAACAGAAAGATGTTAGGGAGCAAGAATAGAAGAGGGAGGCTAAGTCATCCATCCAGGTCCTAGATGGAGGCAGTTTGGACTAGGTATTAATAGTGGAGGTGGTGAGACTGGATTTTGGATGTATTTTTTTTTAAAGATTTATTTATTTTATTTGAAAGGCAGAGTTACAGAGAGGTAGAGAGAGGTCTTCCATCCACTGGTTCACTCCCCAAATGGCCATAACGGCCGGAGCTGCACTGATCCGAAGCCAGGAGCCAGGAGCTTCTTCCCGGTCTCCTGTGTGGGTGCAGGGGTCCAAGGAGTTCGGCCATCCTCTACTGCTTTCCCAGGCCATAGCAGAGAGCTGGATTGGAAGTGGAGCAGCATCCATATAGGATGCCGGTGCTTCAGGCCGGGGTTTTAACCCGCTGTGCCACAGTGCCAGCCCATATGCATTTGAAGAAAGTAACTAAGCATGCAGGGCTCCAGTTGTGCATGATGTGCATGATTTTCAAAATGGGAAAATGGCAGGAAAGGAGGTAAAAAGAGGCAAATGAGGTAGCAGGAAATAAGACATTCTCTTATATGTTTAAAACTTATTAATAAAGTAAAATAGGATCTGTTAACTTTCAATAGAGTGAAAACGTAGAATGAACCAAAAATCCGGATTGAAAAGAAATAAATGACAAGAAAATGTGATAAAGAGAAAACTGTGTAAGAGGGAAAAAATGAGCAAGAAGAGAAGGTTGACAGTCAGTGGGAAATTCGTGATCATTACATGTGATCATTCATGTAAATCAAATTTGTATCCTACTTACAAGTGTAAGCTTTGTTGAGAGGTTAATAAGGCTCAGCTTTGGGGAAGCTGTTCTCATCTGTTGTTGGAAGACAGGGATAGTGACAGTTTCAGCTGGACACTGTGGTTTTGACCCCAAGGAGAGGGAAGTGGGGACTGAGGTTCCTGGTGGTTGAAGATCTCAGAGCAGATCCTTGAGTATTAAGGCACTGAGGGATAGAGGACTGAGTGCTTGATAGCTCTCGTGACTTTCTACTAATTCAGATGTTAAAACATCTTATTCAGCTGGCACTGTGGCACAGTTGGTTAAGCCACTGTCTGTGGCGCTGGCATCCCATATGGGTGCTGGTTTGAGTCCCAACTGCTCCACTTCCAGTCCAGCTCCCTGTTTATGTTCCTGGGAAAGCAGCAGAGAATGGCCCAATTGGTTGGGTCCTTATACCCACGTGGGCCATCCAGATGAAGCTCCTGGCTCCTGGCTTTGATCTAGGCCACCTCCGGCCCTTGCGGCCATTTGGGGAATGAACCAGTGGATGGAAGACCTCTCTCTCTCTGTGTGTGTGTGTGTGTGTGTGTGTGTGTTGCGCCCTCTATTTCTCTCTGTGTCTCTCCCTCTGTGTAATTCTGACTTTCAAATAAATCTTTAAAAATATTATTCTTCAGACTACTTCCTTCTGTCCATTCTTCTTTACTTTTCTTTTGTTAGATGTGTATGGAAATTCTAGATTCTTCTAGAATGGGAACAGAATCCTTTGTCAAGCTTCCAGCTCTCAAGTTTTTTGTCTTAAGTGTGTCTGTTCTATTGGTCTTATATAGTGATAATTGTATTTTTTTATCCTTAAGATTTTAAGTGGTTCTTCTTTTTTATGAATCTGATGTCTTTTTGAATCTTTGATAAAATGTTGTGTCTTCTTTAGCTTAGAGCTTTTTTTATTCTTAAGGCTATTTCACAATGTATTTGAAAGCTGTGGAGACTGCATTATGTCAATAAGATGGGTGAAAGCAATATTATCTATTATAAAATTTTGATTCAAATTTTATAGCAATTTCACTTATAGAAGTCATGAAGAAGTACTATAAGATATGTCTTTATTTCCTAGAATGAATCTAACATAAGGAAATTAAATTTTCATAACTCTGAAAATAAGAATAAAATTGAGGCTCAAGTTATACAATGGATTCTTGGCAAAAACACAGGAAACCATAAGATTAAGTTATGACATAATATGTAGATGACCTGGAAAATGCTTTTGCCCTTAGCAAAGTGGATATTTAAGCTTACTTTTAGTGGTTATACTTTTTTCCAAGAAATTAGTAGTTATATCTTACTGTAGTACTGTTTTCTCCCCACTTATTTTAGTAAATTTAATGTTTAGAATTTTAGAAACATTAATGTTTCTCTGAAATATTTGTGTTAGAGTCACTAAGTTGACCATTGCAGCTTCAATTTTTTATTATAAAACCTTTGGCATCAATTTGATACTTCCTATCATCTTAAAAAATATGATTTTTTGCCATTGACATAGGACAATGAGAATTATTTAGTGGGGCTTTTTCCTTCGTATCAGTGTGGAAGAAATGTAACTTCTGAGGCCTACATTTTTCCTCAAGAGAAACTGAGCTGCAAGCTGAGTGGGTTGGGTTTCAGAGTCCACAGTGACATTACCTGTCCAAAGCATCCCAGAGCTCAAAAAGCTCCAGAGTCTTCCAAAGAATATTGAGTCTCAAGACAGGGAAGCCAGAGCACAGAGCAGAGCACAGGTTTAGACCTGGTGAAAACTGGAAAGGAACCGGCAGATCTGGAGCTGTGAGAGCGCTGGCAGTGCTCTGAGAACCAGAATGATTGCCTTGAGTGACCTGCAAGCACAGATGCACGAGCTGGCCACTGTGGCTTAACACGATAGGTGAGCTGTATGAAAAACAGAGAATTAAAACAGGCACACTTGGGCTATTTGTTCCTATTCAGTAAAAACAGAACACTGTCCTTAGATGGTTTCAGTTTTAATAGAATAGGACCTACAAGTTCTGTGGTCTGTAGTTGTCTTTCAGGAAAATGCAGATGAACTAAGGCAATGCATGTTTCCTATCTAGATCTGTTTTGTGAGTTTTATATACTGCTCTATGCAGTCTTTAGGGCTGAGCAGTCTGTTTCTTCAGCACATTGATTCTAAACAGGATGGAGCCCCATAATTTAGAAATCAGGTTTTAAAAGCTCAGAGTTACCAGTGACACTTGGTTATTTTCCAGAATCCATCATGAAACGAGGTTGGTTCACAAAACTCAGAAGGGAATTAGGAATATAACTACTATAATAAACATTATTTTATTTATAAATTAATCTTGCCTTTTTAACAATCTTCATTTCTATAATAGTTTCTTAAAGAAGGGAAGGAAAAAGATTGGAAACAGTGCCTTTTGACAAATTATCCAAGAGATTTTGTCATAAGGGGAATGGAGAAGGGATCCTGGTTGGCCAGGATGAGCATTCAGTTCATTGCATAAGTAACACCAGGCCTTGTAGTAGGTTTGTTTCTTGAAATTATCCAATTGCCCTTTCCTCAACTCTGCACCCACTCAGTTTCTTAAGGAGCCCAGGGAGACTAGAGGGGTTGGCAAGTGATGCTACTTTGGATTGCCCCACATTGTTCCTTATCCGTCCAGCTCTTTGTGATTTCAGTTAATACATTTCATTCCCTGTTCACCTCTGAGTGAACCAATGCCTCTGAGTAGGTGAACTCCATGAACACCATCAACTTCTTCAGGTTTTCTCTCAAGAACCCCCCTCACTCTGGCCATGCTCCTCTGAGGGCCTGGGAGGGCAGACCACAGTAGCTTCCTCAAGCATAAAAGCTTTGCAAGTCATTCTAAAAAAAGGAGGAGGGGAGTGGATCTACCTGTCTGTCTAAAAAGCAGAACAATGGAGAGATATGTCTTCTTTCTATCTGTTCAGCCCCCAGATGGCTACAGCAGCTGGACTGGGCCAGGCCAAACCCAGGCGCCAAGAGCTCCATCTGAGTCTCTGACATGCGTGGCAGGGGCCCTGGCAATTGTTCCCTCATCTGCTGCCTTCCCAGGCACATTAGCAAGAAGCTGTATTGGAAGCAGAGTGGCTGGAATTCGAATCAGTGCTCTTATATGGAATGCTAGCATCTCAAGCAGCAGCTTAACCCACTGCACCACAATACTGGCCCATCACGAAGAATTCTTTTCATCTTGATTGTTTTTGCAAATTTTGACTTTTGTTGCATAATGTATTTATATATATATTTTTGACAGGCAGAGTGGACAGTGAGAGAGAGAAACAGAGAGAAAGGTCTTCCCTGGCCGTTGGTTCACCCTCCAATGGCCGCCACGGCCGGCGCGCCACGGCCGGCGCACCGCGCTGATCCGCTGGCAGGAGCCAGGTGCTTCTCCTGGTCTCCCATGGGGTGCAGGGCCCAAGCACTTGGGCCATCCTCCACTGCACTCCCGGGCCACAGCAGAGAGCTGGCCTGGAAGAGGGGCAACCGGGACAGAATCCGGCGCCCCGACTGGGACTAGAACCCTGTGTGCCGGTTCCGCAAGGCGAGAATTAGCCTAGTGAGCCGCGGCGCTGGCCTATATATGTTTTAATATGAAATTTTTATCATTTAATGAAGTTGTCCCTCCAAGAAAATACACTAAGTTTATCTTTTGCTGTATATAACACCTGTACCCCAGGGAGTAGCTCTGCCTCAGTTTGAAGAGCATGGGTGTATCCAAAAGAATACTGGATTGGAGATGGAGACATTGGGGTTACAGATCCACCTTTGCTACAAATGGTATGACCTTGGACAAACCATTTAAACCTATTGGTCTGCATTTTCTTCTGTGTAACTGAGGGGGAGGCCAGCAGTCAGACCATATCGTCACAACATCCCTGCTTTCTGTTGTGCTCTAACAACAGGGAATCTCGAGTGCCAGGGCCAGGATTCCTAAGCGCCTGAGTGGTTGCTCTTCTAGACCCTAAGGTCCAGTGCAGAGGAGTTTCTGCCCTTACCCTCTTTACTACCTCGTAATTACAGTAAAGATTTCTTTGAATGGATAAGGATGGATGGGCATCTTGGCATAGCTGGTTTATCCATGATTCCTCTTTCCCTTTTCTATGACAGTGGAAATGTACATCGAACTCCTATTTTCATATTCAACAGTTTTCACCTCAACCTGTGTTATCCCTGCCACTTTCACAAGCAGCAGCCGAAGAACTGTCTCACATAACCTTTTCAACCAACAGCTGGAATGTTGTCTAAACTCTTTTTTTAATTATTATTATTATTTTTTATTTTTATTTTTTGACAGGCAGAATGGACAGTGAGAAAGAGAGACAGAGAGAAAGGTCTTCCTTTGCCGTTGGTTCACCCTCCAATGGCCGCCGCGGCCGGCGCACTGCACTGATCCGATGGCAGGAGCCAGGTGCTTCTCCTGGTCTCCCATGGGGTGCAGGGCCCAAGTACTTGGGCCATCCTCCACTGCACTCCCTGGCCACAGCAGAGGGCTGGCCTGGAAGAGGGGCAACCAGGACAGAATCCGGCACCCCGACCGGGACTAGAACCTGGTGTGCCGGCACCGCAACGCGGAGGATTAGCCTAGTGAGCCGCATCGCCGGCAAGTTGTCTAATCTCTTTGAAGAGATGACTGGCAGTGAAGGGCTGTGCTTCTGTGCTGTTCAGATTGCTACAGAAAGTGTACTCCCTAAATTGCCCAATCATGTGGAACCATAAGGGCAAGCATCACTCCTCTCTTCAGCTTCCTTAGCCATTTCTTTGGGCTGTACTGAATTGTGCTTCCTCTTGAAGTGGGACATCCCATGCCCTGTTCGAAAGCTGGTGTGACTAACATAGCTGGAACTGCTGAGAGGAGAGGTCAGAGAGAGAAGCTGATGTGCCTCAAGAATAGGCAGTTTCACCAGGCCCTTTGCAAAGGCATTATGGCTGAAATGTGTAGTATTGTGTGGCAAATACTACTGCTCACCTTCCAGCAGATAAAAGGGTCTCCAAATCATGCCTCAAGGTCATACAAAGGGACTTCAGAAAGCTCATGGGAAAATGGCACTTAAAGATTTAGGGGAAGGTTGGCCCACAGGTTACAGTGCCAGCATACCACATCAAGAGTACCTGGGTTCAATACCTGACTCTGGCTCCTGACTTCCAGCTTCCTGCTTATGCTGACCCTGTCTCAAGTCATTGAGTTCCTGTCACCATGTGGGAAACCTGGATTTGAATTCCTGGTTTCCACTTCTAGTCTCTGTCCCTGGGTAGGGCCATTGTAGGCATTTGGGAAGTGAACCAGCAGATGAAGAGGGGAGGGGGGAGAATTGTGTGTTGGTGCAGAATTTTTTCATAATATGCATTTTTCCTGAACTTTTTGATGATCCCTCAATACGAAGTGCGGATTGGGCCTCCAACCCAGCCCCACTAGCAACTTTATCACTGCCTGTCTTTCCTCCCAACACCTATGTTGCGTGTTGTGACTATCAGGTAACGGAGGTGCAGGTATGTTTGGATTTCTGCCAGGTTGAGAAGGAGTAATGTTTCAGATCATGCCTCAAAGTACAATGCAAAACTCCCTCATTTTGTGCTAAAAATCTGGAACATTGTCAGGTGACCAAGTCCCTTACTTAGCTTACAGGAGTGCGTCTGTGACAGACAGCTTTAGTTGTTGCTGGCATATGGGGACGTCAGGGACTATGGAGCCTTCCATCCTGGAACAGCCATCTGGTAGGGTTCTAGTTGTTTGAAAGAAGCCTTGACTTTAGAAACCTGTTGTTAGGCCGGCGCCGCGGCTCACTAGGCTAATCCTCCACCTGTGGCGCCAGCACCCCGGGTTCTAGTCCCGGTTAGGCACCGGATTCTGTCCCGGTTGCTCCTCTTCCAGTCCAGCTCTCTGCTATGGCCTGGGAAGGCAGTAGAGGATGACCCAAGTGCTTGGGCCCTGCACCCGCATGGGAGACCAAGAGGAAGCACCTGGCTCCTGGCTTCAGATTGGCATGGAGCGCCGGCCATAGTGCGCTGGTAGCAGCCATTGGAGGGTGAACCAACAGCAAAGGAAGACCTGTCTCTCTTTCTCTCTCTCTCACTGTCTAAGTCTGCCTGTCAAAACAAAACAATCCAAAAAAAAAAAAAAAAAACCACCTGATGTTAGGGCTTTGGGTTCATATAGACTGTCTTGGTTTGACTTAAAATTGTTTAATTTTACAGTGGTATAAAATTGATATGCATTCAGAGTTTGCATTTTGAATTTTGATCTTTTCCTGGGCTAGCAATATGCAGTATCATAATCTCTCCTGATTACCCCTCAGGGCAGTGTTGCTAAGCTGGAATGTGTGGTAGGTTAGGAGTGTGAAATGCACTGACTTGTGATATTTTTAATAAATGATCATTTTATCAAGACTTAATCCCATCCTAAGTCCAGGAGCATCTGCATTTGCATTACTGGATGTGCTTTTATGGAGTGGCAGTGCAAAGCAAAGTGAGAGAGGGCTGTCTGCTTGCAGCTAAAATTGAATTAAGGTATGGCTACCTCTCCCTCTCCTGTACTTAACTCCTGCTGGAGTCACAGAGGAGCTTGTTGCAACCCCTCCCCAGAGCTGTGGCAGAGGAGGGAAGGGAGAGTAATGCTCTGGTTCAGGGGTAGGAGGAAAGTCACAAAGCTGCTGATAAGAAACTTCCCTGATGCCTGCTTTAGTCTTAGGACAGAGACGTAAATACACAGTCAGGAGACTCGGCTGCATGCACTTGGACCGTTAAAGAACCTGTCCCCACTGAGCCTTGGGATCACTGAGGGGGCAGCGCAGATCATCAACTTTACCACTGCATCAACCCTATTTTTTTTTTATTTTATTATTATTTTTTTTTTTTATTTTTTGACAGGCAGAGTGGACAGTGAGAAAGAGAGACAGAGAGAAAGGTCTTCCTTTGCCGTTGGTTCACCCTCCAATGGCCGCCGCGGCCGGCGCGCTGCGGCCGGCGCACCGCGCTGATCCAATGGCAGGAGCCAGGAGCCAGGTGCTTTTCCTGGTCTCCCATGGGGTGCAGGGCCCAAGCACCTGGGCCATCCTCCACTGCACTCCCTGGCCACAGCAGAGAGCTGGCCTGGAAGAGGGGCAACCGGGACAGAATCCGGCGCCCCAAGCGGGACTAGAACCCGGTGTGCCGGCGCCGCTAGGTGGAGGATTAGCCTAGTGAGCCGCGGCGCCGGCCTCATCAACCCTATTTGAATCCCAGCATTACTCCGCATTCTGCTGCAAGTTGTTGGGCCTCCTGAAATCTCAGTTTTCTCATCTGAGTAACATGTGTCAAATGCATACATGGCTGCTAAACAATTAAGCAATGAGAATGTCTGGAGATTTCTTATAAAGCTAAACCTAATCTTACTATGTAGTCTAGTAATTGTGCTCTTAGGTGTTTTACCCAGTTGAGTTGAAAACATCTGTCCTCACACAAGCCTGCACATCAATGTTTATAGCAACTTTAGTCATAACTGCCCAAACTTGGAAGCCACCAAATACCCTTCCATGATTGAATGAATAAGCTATGGTACACCTTTGTGATGGACTGTTGTTATTCAATAATAAAAGAAATGAATTATCAAGTCATGAATAGACATGGCAGGACATTCAGTGCACATTGACATGTGAAAAGAAACCAGTCTGACAAGGTTTCTGACTTTGATTCCAACTGTACGACATTCTGGAAAAGGCAAAATCACAGACAGGGGAAATGTCGGTGGTAACCAGGAGCTTAAGGGGAGGGAGTGAGGGATGAAAAGGAGAAACCCAGGGAGGGTGTAGAGCAATCCGTTCTGTACAACCCTGTAATGGTGGATATATGACAGTGTGTATTTGTCAAAACCTGTGCAATGCACAACACAAAGAATAAACCGTAATGGATACTGTAGACTTTAGTAAATAAGTAAATGCATAAATCAATAGAGGGTTTTCTAAAAATATTTAATGAGACAATCTATGCAAACCACCTAAACTAGTAACTAGCACATGCTAGGCTCTGATAAATAGTGGGTATTATTTTTTTATTTTCTTACTTGAAGTTCCAATCATGTCTTTTTGGTAGTTTCTGTTTGGATTAGGTGTATCCATTGTAATTAAAAGTGTCTTTATTAATTAAAAATCTAGCTGGTCACCAAATGAGAATTATTTACCCTTTTATAACTATGGATGGATTTAAAGAAATACAGGATTTTCTTTCCCGCTGCCTATCCTGAGCAAAGTTAATGATAGTTTGTTGCCAAATCCTAGGAAAGCAAACTCTGGCTCATGCATAAGTCTTATTTTAGTCACCAGGATTTATAGTTGGTGTAAAACTTGAGTCTGGACTTGGTTAGTTGTAATGCAATTGCAGCACACTGCATCTTGAGTTAATTTTTGTCAGATCCTGTATTGTTATGTAAAATGCTGACTTTAATCAAGAACTGCCCCAGCAGAGTACCCTTAGTTGTCCTACATAAAGTTTTTCCTCTTTTGTATCAGTTCTTTTTTTTTTTTGTATATTCAAATCAGTGTGGGATGAAAAGGCAGGAAATATAAATCTAAATGACACCTTAAATCATAAAGGATTACATCAGAAAGCATTAAAATGGTGCACAGAAAACCGTGCCAACATGTAGTAGAGCAGGAGTGATCATATAATTAAATAAGCACTAACACCTGTTTGTAACTGGAAGTCACAGGTGTCACATTCCCTTTCCTTTCCTCACTAGATGGTGAGAGTCTAGCCATGCAAAAACATCCAAAGGGTTCAAATCCAACAAAGCCTGAATCCAGTGTGGTGATGGGGAAGTTATCGAGAACATAAAATAAGTCGTCTTGGGGCTCTAACAGACCACTAAACGCTAAATGTTATATTTATGTCCTTATCTTCCACCTTCTTGCTTGGCAGCTTTTCTTGGCTCACTTCAGAGACACAGGATAACAAGTAATCAGGGAGAGCTGGGACAGAGATTTCCAGTCTCTCCATAGGCTTTTCTGTTTCCTTCACATATCTGAGGCTTTACGCTGTCTTGCACATTCACATTATACTTGCCTGTGGAAGAAATCTTACTGCCCAGTTGAGTTTGCCTCCCCTCTCCCAGCTTGCAATGTTTTTGGTTAAGTTCTCTGGCTTCCCTACTGGGAACATATGGCGGATGATGTCAAAGCAAAGGAAGCCCCCATGGGCCAAGTGCCAGCAGCAAGAGGCACTTGCTGGGGTTCTTTGGACAGTATGAAACCACTAGCTTAAGGAAGGGTGTGGAGCTGAGCAGGGGCAGGGGGCAAGATGAGCTGAGAGTTACCCAGGAAATGAGGAGAATATATGTTTGGTCAAATGGTGTTTCTGGGGAATGTGAGAACAGACCAGAGTCCAGGGCACATCAGAACTGCCCTGTCGCTCACTGCTGACAGCATCACAATTGAGGACAGAAGTGATTTGGAGCCAGAGGGGATTGCTCCCAGACCAGAAGCCCACACTGAGGAGTATGGGCAGTTAAGGGCAAACAAGGGCAGCTGACATGCTTGTCAGAGCCTGGTGGCCAGGAGAGGTTTCTTAGCTGCCTGCTGATGGATTCTCTGGTGGGGCTTTGCCAGCCACAAAGTACAAGCCATGCTTTGGTGCTGGCTGTAGACAGAATGTTTTCCCATAACAACTGTCATTCACATAGGATCCAGTTTCTTGGCATGAGCAGTTTGTTCCTACTGAGGACACATGCTCTGCTGTGGGTCAAGGCAAGGGAATCCTCTAAGGAACTGCCCAGATTTACCACTCCAAAATCTGCAGCAGGGTTAGAGGGGGTGCGGGGAGGGAGCAGAGATGGAGAGGAGCCAACTTTATCTTCTTTGCCCAGGGTTTTTGAATGAAGTGTGTGGAATCTACATTCCCCACAAAGGACACAGGGTTCAAGTGGGATAACCTAGTGGGAATCCTGCCTGATAATTTAACTTGTTTGAGAGATAAAATATTTCCTCTGTCTCATGAATCCTGGGATCCTATGTAAGATGCAAAGCCTGGGAACGAACATAAACAGTGTAGTTGGAGACAGAAGTGTTGCATTGGGCACAACTTCTGCTGTGGTGTCCTAGACATTTTTGAGTCCTCTAGAGAAAGCATAGATCTGGCTCAGAGGCATGAAGCCAGCAGCCAACAGTTACAGGTTCTCTACCTTCATGTGCCATTAACTCTCTGAGCCCCTGGCTGCTTTTGTCAGGTAGGGACTGTGCAGAGCATATCAGAAGTTAAGTTATTGTTTTAAATTTGAGGTTCTTTGTCTTCCCCGAAGGACCTTTCTTCCTGTGTATCATCATCATCTCTGTAAGTCTGATCCGAAAGCCTAGGTCCTCAAGTTTATGACTTAGCACTACTCAACAAATCTTGGTTATCTAGAGCATTCTCTGTGACCCATTTCCAGCAGAAGTCCTGTACTACATTTTGATAACTTGAAATGTGACAGAACTGACCAAGATTGGTAACTGTTGAAAAATCCAGTACCTGGTGAAAGAAGTTAGTCTCTCTCTTCCTTCTCCCCACCCCAACTCCCTAGCTCCTTCTGGGAAGAAACTCCTTAGTTCCAGTTTCTTCTGCCAGTTTTGCTTGCCTAAGGCCTCCACTTCTTGCACAGGAATGTGGGTGACCTCCATCTTCAGGCTAGGCAGCGGTCCTCATCTGTCTTGTTGACCTATTAGTGGGTGGGCAATAGGGAAGCATAAGCAGCGAGAATGAAAGAGGCCAGCTGAGGGGAGAGGCATGCAGGGGTTTTCTGAGTTAGAAAGATCTGCAATCCCCAGAGGGCGAAGGACCAGGAGCTCCACAGTGACACACAAGGAAGTGTGCCCAGGCCTCTGGCTGGGAGCAGACTGTGGGTATTTTCTGGCTCCTACCAGCCCCAGAGGAACTGAACAGGAAGGAAAACCACAGGGTGAGAGAGGCTGGGGAGGGGGTGGCTCTTCCCCCAGAAAAATACTCCAAAGAGGTGAAGCAGGACCAAAAGGCCAGTGAGGTGGCCTAGCCCCAGAGCAGCCACGCTGTGTGTGACACAGAGTCAGTGTGGCATTCAGCACAGCCAAGTAAGGTGCCTTCCAGCTTCAGCACTGTGATCTAGAGACAGGGCTGGCAAGGACTGCAGCAGGAGGGAATAATTAGCCAAGTCATTATGTGGACACTTCTGGCCACAAGGCCAGCTTTTTACAAAATAAGCCCTTTTCCCTTAATTAGGATCGTGACAGATAAAAGTGTATTCCCAACCAACTCATGTTATCCACATGGGCAGGCCTATTATCCCTACTTGGCCTGCCCTGCCCATATATGAGGTCTTGCTCTGTGTGTGCCCTCTTGGCAACTTTATAAAGGATTCAGAAGGAGTAAACACAGGGCCTACTTCCTGTCCCTCATCCAGAAGAGAAGGCTCATTCATACACACGGTCCAAGCCAGCAAACTTTGGTGATCCAAGAACAGGCAAATCGGGCTAGTGAGGGGGTCTAGAAACCAGTTCAGATGAGGTACTGTGGTGTGTAGTGTGGAAGAGGGGAGGAGTTTGAGTTGTCGTGAAGGTCTTCTCAGATGTTTGAAGAGGCAGCAGAGCGTGGTGTGCGATGGTTAAAAGGCTGTCTCAGGAGCCAAGTTACCTGGTTTCTGATTCTGGTTAAGGCACTTCTGACCTGTGTGACCTTGGAATGTCAGTTTGCCTCTCAGTGCCTCAGTTTCCCCGTTTAAAAATGCATATTTAGTCAACCACAAATAAGATGTCCATTCTACCTCTTTAATATCTTTGAAGCACATCTACTTTTCTTCATAGCCACTGCCACCATCCTAGTTCGAGGGTTGTCATATCTCCCTTTTATTATTAATCTTCTAATTGGCCTCTTTGTTTTACCTTTGCCTCAAGATCAGAAAACCTATACAGCATCTTTGTGGAGAAAAAGTCTACTCCTCCTGAGAAGCTGCAGCCTAGGGGCCAGATGTCCCCACTCATTTGCCACTCAGCAGGTGCCTTTGGGGTTTGGACACCTTCTCAGCCATGCTCAGGTTATTCCTTGAACAGCAGTCATAGTGACGTTGTTACAATGGAGGTTGAGTCCTGCCATGCTTCTCTCTGATATCACCCTGTCCCCAGACTTTCAAGGTCTCCTGTTTTCCTTGAGCTCCAAACCAAATTCCAACTTTTTTTCTGTCATCCATAGTCCTGCACTGTGTCATCTCTGGCATCGTCATCAGATAGGAATTAATCATGTAGGAGGGTTTGCTGGGAAAACAGACTGTGGGCTAGATGTTAGAATGTTAGCTCATAGACATACTCTGAGATACTCTGTCTAGTGCAGAGGCCACAGACTTACCATTTAGGGTTGCAGCCAGCCTGCAGACACATGTTTTGGCTCACACAACACCTTTAAAAATTCTAATTTATTGGAAGCACTTAAAGAGATTTTACCTATGATTTGGATTCACAGCTCCCTTCGAAGATGAGAGGGTATGGAGATTTTGGACCTCTTTCTTCTAGGGAGACTGTGAGCTTCTGCTGAGCAGCAGGTGTCCCACTTAGGTGGGCCATGCCCATTCCAGTTCTCCCCAGCCCTGACTGTCCTGTGTTTTATACTCATTTCTCTCTCTCACCTGGCTGCTGTAGATATCTACACTTGCAGCCCCTAAGCTTATTCAAGCCCGTCATGTTACAGGTGCAAAGTGGCACTGTCAAGGTAGCGTATTAGTTTCTTGGTTACATACTGGATCCTGAGCCCTCTCGTGGCTTATGACTCCCTTCTCTCTCTACTGAATCACATCTGTTAGTTGAAGACTAAATGGAAATATACAGTGCAACTCGGTTAATTGTTCTTCCTCTGTGATTGCTAGCCAGTGTGCCCTTGAGTTATTTTGCTTATAACTGTGACCACATGAAAATTAGAACATATGGCCTGGAGGGTGAAGATGGTATTCTACAAATACCACCTATTTTCATGAGACTGTGGCCCTAAGAAGAAAAGTAGAGAAATAGAGAGGATTGAATGGAGAAAGCAAAATCTGGGCAGCTTTTGAGAAGGGCAGAGCATCCTCCTTGCAACGTGGCAAGAAGGTGGGGAGGCAACTGAGCTGACACCTTTTCAGGGATGTGGAAATTGAGATGTAGACAGCAATGAGCCAGCAGCAGGAAAGACTGGAGGGGAAATCTTTGGGCTCAATGTGCCCTGCCACACTGCCACTCCCTGAAGATTACCATAGGCAGATGTATCACTGAGAAAAGGGAATTTTATGATTTGCCTTAGGGAACAGTGGCTTTAACCCATCATGAGGAACTAGAGTGACCCACAGTCCCAGAGCCCTGAGTCACATGGAAAAACATCTCCTTGTGTTCTTAAGAGAAGGAGGCTACATCGTGCCATAGGGAAATTAGCTTTGACAAATACCAGATCCTCCCCAACACTGCTTCCTCTTTGTACCACAGTGAATCATTGTCTTGCAGCCAAGAAACAAGTCTACAAGTCATGAGTGACTCTAGACTTCTTCCTGGTGGTAGCCCTGGGCTCCTTCTCCTCAGGCTGATTAGGAGGAGGAAGAAGGAGTGATAGGACAAGCCTTAAAGAGGAGTTGGGGAGGGAGCTCAGTGTAACATGCATTCATCTTTTTGGGCTTATCCCTATTGGATTATTCTCATTTTTAATTTCCCTGGAGTCAAGAAATGTTCCATGATACCAAGCAGTACTTACTTTATCTGTTTTCTTTTTTTTAACTTTAATTTAGTAAATATAAATTTCCAAAGAACAGTTTATGGATTACAATGGCTCACCACCGCCCCCCCCCCCCCGCATAACTTCCCTCCCATCTCCCGCTCCCTCTCCCATTCCATTCACATCAAGATTCATTTTCAATCATCTTTATATTCAGAAGATTGATTTAGTATATATTAAGCAAAGATTTCATCAGTTTGCAGCCACACAGAAACACAAAGTGTAAAATACTGTTTCAGTACTAGTTATAGCAATACTTCACGTTGGACAACACATTAAGGACAGATCCCACATGAGGAGTAAGTACACAGTGACTCCTGTTGTTGACTTAACAATTTGACACTCTTGTTTATGGCGTCAGTAATCTCCCTAGGCTCTAGTCATGAGTTGCCAAGGCTATGGAAGCCTTTTGAGTTCACCGATTTCGATCTTATTCAGACAGGGTCATAGTCAAAGTGGAAGTTCTCTCCTCCCTCCTTCTTTGATGGCCCTGTTCTTTCCACTGGGATCTCACTCGCAGAGATCTTTCATTTAGGTTGGTGTTTTTTTTTTTTTTTTTTTTTTTTTTTGCCAGAGTGTCTTGGCTTTCCATGCCTAAAATACTCTCATGGGCTTTTCAGCCAGATCCGAATGCCTTAAGGGCTGATTCTGAGGCCAGAGTGCTGTTTAGGACATCTGCCATTTGCCATTCTATGAGTCTGCTGTGTATCCCGCTTCCCATATTGAATCCTTCTCTCACTTTTTGATTTTATCAGTTAGTATTAGCAGACATTAGTCTTGTTTGTGTGATCCCTTTGACTCTTAGGCCTATCAGTGTGATCAATTGTGAACTGAAATTGATCACTGGGACTAGTGAGATGGCATTGGTACATGCCACCTTGATGGGATTGTATTGGAATCCCCTGGCACGTTTCTAACTCCACCATTTGGGGCAAGTCTGATTGAGCATGTCCCAAATTGTACATCTCCTCCCTCTCTTATTCCCACTCTTATATTTAACAGGGATCACTTTTCAGTTAAATTTAAACACCTAAGAATAATTGTGTGTTAATTACACAGTTCAACCAATAGTACTAGAACAAAAAAAAATACTAAAAGGGATAAAGTATTACATTGTACATCAACAGTCAGGACAAGGGCTGATCAAGTCACTGTTTCTCATAGTGTCCATTTCACTTCAACAGGTTTCCCCTTTGGTGTTCAGTTAGTTGTCGCCAATCAGGGAGAACATATGATATTTGTCCCTTTGGGACTGGCTTAATTCACTCAGCATAATGTTTTCCAGATTCCTCCATTTTGTTGCAAATGACTGGATTTCACTGTTTTTGACTGCTGTATAGTATTCTATAGAGTACATGTCCCATAATTTCTTCCAGTCTACTGTTGATGGGCATTTGGGTTGGTACCAGGTCTTAGCTATTGTGAATTGAGCTGCAATCAACATTAATCCATGTTGAGTGGATTTTTGTTTAAGGTGAAAGGTAGGGGTCTTGATTCATGCTTCTGCACGTGGAAATCCAATTTTCCCAGCACCATTTATTGAATAGACTGTCCTTACTCCAGGGATTGGTTTTGGATCCTTGATCAAATATAAGTTGGCTGTAGAAGTTTGAATTGATTTCTGGTGTTTCTATTCTGTTCCATTGGTCTATCCATCTGTTTCTGTACCAGTACCATGCTGTTTTGATAACAACTCCCTGTAGTATGTCCTGAAATCTGGTATTGTGATGCCTCCAGGTTTGTTTCTGTTGTACAAGATTGCTTTAGCTATTTGAGGTCTCCTGTGTCTCCATATAAATTTCAGCATCATTTTTTCCAGATATGAGAAGAATGTCTTTGGTATTTTGATTGGTATGGCATTGAATGTATAAATTGCTTTTGGGAGAATGGCCATTTTGATGATATTGATTCTTCCAATCCATGAGCATGGAAGATTTTTCCATCCTCTTCTATTTCTTTCTTTAAGGTTTTGTAATTTTCATCGTAGAGGTCTTTAACGTCCTTGGTTAAGTTTATTCCAAGGTATTTGATTGTTTTTGTAGCTATTGTGAGTGGGATTGATCTTAGAAATTCTTCCTCAGCCATGGCATTGCCTGTGTATACAAAGGCTGTTGATTTTTGTGCATTGATTTTATATCCTGCTACTTTGCCAAACTCTTCTATGAGTTCCAATAGTCTCTTAGTAGAGTTCTTTGGATCCCCTAAAAAAAGAATCATATCATCTGCAAAGAGGGATAGTTTGAGTTCTTCCTTCCCAATTTGTATCCCTTTAATTTCTTTTTCTTGCCTAATAGCTCTGGCTAGAACTTCCAGAACTATATTGAATAGCAGTGGTGAGAGTGGGCATCCCTGTCTGGTACCAGATCTCAGTGGAAATGCTTCCAACTAATCCCCATTCAATAGGATGTTGGCTGTGGGTTTTTCATAAATTGCTTTGATTGTATTCTTATTATTTGATTGTATTATTACCATTTCAGTTTCTGCCTCAGTTATGGGTCTGTTTAGGTTTTCTATGTCTTCCTGGTTCAATTTAGGTGGGTTGCATGTGTCCAGGAATCTATCCATTTGTGATAGATTTCCCTGTTTGCTGGCATACAAGTCCTTGTAGTAAAATCTGATGATTCTTTTTATTTCTGTGGTGTCTGTTGTTACGTTTCCTTTTTCATCTCTGATTTATTGATTTGGGTCTTTTCTTTTTTTAGTTAGTTGGGCGAGTGGGGTGTCAATTTTGTTTATTTTTCAAAAATCCAGCTCCTCGTTTGGCTGATTTTTTGTAATTTTTTTTATTCAATCCTATTGATTTCCTCTCTGATTTTAATTATTTCTCTTCTCCTACTAGATTTGGGTCTGGTTTGCTGCAAATTTTCTAGATCCTTGAGATGAATTGAAAGTTCATGTATTTGGTGTCTTTCCAATTTCTTGATGTAGGCACCTATTGATATAAACTTTCCTCTTAACACTGCTTTTGCTGTATCCCATAAGTTTTGTATGTTGTGCTGTTATCCTCGTTTACTTCCAGAAAGTTTTTGATTTCTCCTTTGATTTCTTCTATGACCCATTGTTCATTCAGGAGCATGTTGTTCAATCTCCATGTGTTTGTATATGCTCTAGGGATTCGTGAGTTGCTAATTTCCAACTTCATTCCTCTATGGTCTGAGAAGCTGCATCGTATGATTCTAATCCTTTTGAATTTGCTGAGACTTGCTTTCTGGCCTATTATGTGGTCAGTCCTAGAGTAGGTTCCATGTATTGCTGAGAAGAATGTAAATGCTTTATGTGTAGGATGAAAAGTTCTGTATATATCTGTTAGATCCATTTGGGCTATAGTGTCATTTAAATCTACTGTATCCTTGTTGATCTTCTGTCCGGTTGATCTGTCTGTTTCTGAGAGTGGAATACTGAAGTCCCCCAGTACTATTGTATTGGAGTCTAAGTCTCCCTTTAAGTCCCTTAACAAATCTTTTAACTAATCCGGTGTCCTGTAATTAGGTGCATATACATTGATAGTAGTTATATCTTCCTGTTGAATTGATCCCTTAATCATTATATAGTGCCCCACTTTGTCTCTCTTCACAGTTTTTGTGTTGAAGTTTATGTTGTCCAATATTAAGATGGCTACGCCTGCTCTTTTTTTCATTTCTGTTGGCATGGTATATCTTTTTCCAGCCTTTCACTTTCAGTCTGTATGCATCTTTGTTGGAAAGATGTGTTTCTTGTAAGCAGCAAATAGATGGGTTTTGTTCCTTAACCCAATCAGCTGATCTGTGTCTTTTAACTGGACAGTTGAGGCCATTAACATTCAATGTGACTATTGATAAGTAGCAACTTTGCCCTGCCATTTGCCAAAGATATTTTCTAATCTATGCTTTGAACTTCCTGTGATCTTTTGCTGTGAGGTTCCCTTCCTTTACTGTCTTTCATATTGATGACCGTGTTTCTGTGTTTCGGTGTGTAACACATCTTTAAACATCTTTTGCAGAGCTGAACGAGTGGTGACAAATTCTTTCAATTTCTGTTTGCTATGAAAGGTCTTTATTTCACCTTCATTCACAAATGAGAGCTTTGCAGGATATAATATTCTGGGCTGGCAGTTTTTCTCTCTTAGTACCTGGGTATGTCTCGCCATTCCCTTCTAGCCTGTAGGGTTTCTGATGAGAAGTCTGCTGTGAGTCTAATTGGAGATCCTCTGAGAGTAATCTGACGTTTCTCTCTTGCACATTTTAGGATCTTTTCTTTATGTTTCACTGTGGTGAGTTTGATTACAATGTGTCGTGGTGAGGATCTCTTTTGGTCATGTTTACTAGGGGTTCTATGAGCTTCCTGTACTAGGATGTCTCTGTCCTTCTCCAAACCCGGAAAGTTCTCTGCTAGTATCTCACTAAAAAGGCCTTCTAATCCTTTCTCTCTCTCCATGCCTTCAGGAACTCCTAGAACCCGAATGTTGGTTTTTTAAATATTATCCTGTAGATTCCCAACAATATTTTTTAGATTTCTATAATTTCTTCTTCCTTTCTTTGGTTTGACTGTAAACTTTCCTGTGTTCTGTCTTCTAAGTCTGATATTCTCTCTTCTGTTTGACTGTTTTTAAGGCTCTCTAATGTGTTTGTCATTTGATGTATTGAGTTCTTCATTTCATTTTGATTTCTCTTCACTATCACACTTTCCTGTTCTACTAGTTTCTGCATTTCATTTTGATTCCTCCTTAAGATTTCATTTTCTCGAAGGAGATTATCTATGCTGTCCAGTAAGGATTTCTGTAGCTCAAGCATTTGTTTTTGAAAACTTCTGATTGTTCTTATCATAAATTTTTTGAATTCGGTATCTTGCATTTCTTCCATCTCATCACCTTCATAATCTTGGCTTGGGGTGTCTTGTTCATTTGGGGGTGCCATAATATCTTCCTTGTTCTTGTTTCCTCGGTTTCTGTGTTTGTTGCTTGGCATTGTGGAAATATTCTTTGGATTCTTCTTCCCTCGCTGTGGTGTTTTTTCCTTGTATACTATGACTGTATTAAGTGGACTGTCTGCTTTTGATGGAGCCTTAGAGGCTTCAGATGGGTGTGGCCTGAGAGTTCTGTTTGGTTCCTCAGGGTTAAGGGTGTGCCAGAGGTGGCACTCCCAGGTTAGGCATGGTAAATCTCTCTCGCTCTCCCTCTCTCTCTCTCTTTTTTTTTTTTTTTGATTCAGAAGGGAAGTAATTCCGCACAGCTGAGCAGAATTGAAGGTAGTTAGCAGGCGAATGATATACCCACAGTAGTCAGAGATCGGAAGCTCTTTCCCAAGGACCACACAGGGAATCTATTCTGCCCTTAGTGTGGGCTCAAATTCTCCTGCAGTCTCCCACTTTGTTGCCAAGGTTACCAAATTGTAGTGTCTCTGGAGAGTACTCACTTTAATTCTGTGAGTTCTCTCACCCACCGTCTCTTTTTTCACAGTCTCAGTTCATTAGCACCACACATTCACTAGGTCTAATCTCCTGTTATTTCTCACACCCCAGAGTCAGGTTTTTCTGCTTGGGTGAGGTCAGGTGCAGTCCTCAGGTCGTGCCACTTATGACGTATATCCAAAATGGCGCCTGCTCTTTGTCTTGCTCGCCTTTGAGAGGTGAGCGGAGAGAGAGAAACTCGTGTCGGTACCGGTCACTTTTTTTTTCCTCTCTCTTCTAGTTAGCCTAGTGAACTTTCCCCCACGGGGTTGCAAGCCTCGTTCCCTCTAGTCTCCTCTTTCCGCTTTCCCGCTGGTGTCTCAGGCTATTGAGGTTCGGCTTACCTCACGTTCCAGCGCTGGTACGTTGATTCTGCCCCTGGTGTCCCAAGCCGTGGGCTTCCACGCCCTCCATGTAGCTCCACCGTGAATCACTAGTTCCGGAAGAGTTTCCTCTGCTGTTTCTTCCCCTATTCTTCCTGTATCTCCACTTTTATTAAAATCTTCCTGCACTATCTCCACTTTTACTAAACTGTCTCTTCCCAGACTATCAGTGTACTCCCTTCCTATTCCGCCATCTTGCCGCTCTCTCCCCTTTATCTGTTTTCAAGTGTATCTGAGAACTTTGGCATACATTAACACATGATTAAGCCCATGTAATTAGAATATTGTATCAGTAAGAGAAATGTTTTCCTCTAGACATAGATGTAGAAATCAAATTCTCTCTTTCAGATCTCTGAGTCATTTCTCAAAAATGGAAATCAGATTTATGATTTCATGGACTATTATCTTGCAACAGCAGACTAATGATCATGATGATTTATGCAAACGAAATGTACTCCTTTAAGAATTGGCTCACATTATTGGTTTTCTTCCTAGAATCTCAGGGGCCTTTGCCTGTTTTCCTTCCTTAAAATGTTTTTTGTCTGCTTACTATTTGTTGATTTCTTTACTTAGGGAGGGTTAAGCTTATGATTATAAAATAAACTGGAAGTATGTCATTGAAAAAATCCAAAAAAGAATAAGAAAGGAAGGAGGAGACAGGCTGGGAGTACAGGAGGGAGGGTAGGGTGGGAATTACCACTGTTCTCCTAAATCTGTGTGAATGAAATACATAAAATTTATTCAGCTTATATAAATAATAAATCATACACACATATAAAAGAATCCATCGAAAGAGTAATTGATAAATAACTAACACCCTCCCATTTAACTACCTACCCTTACATTAAAAAAGTTTTTCTTATATCACTTCTACTGACATTTCCATGAATTAGTTGGATGAGCAGGGATAGAAACCTTTTTTTTTTTTCTATTAAGAATTTACTGCCATTAAATTCTTTCAGCCAAAGGTTGTTTGTTATAATACCTCTTTGGTACAGGCATTTCTTTATCTGAAGGATCAATCACTATTTCCCTCTTTGTCCATTCTATCTTTTTAGAAGTGAGGTCTTTTGCCTGTGGTTCATGTGGAAGTGAGGGCAGTGATTGTGTGGCGAGCACAGTGAGAGTCTACAAGCAGTAATGGAGGTGAGGTATGCAGGAGAGGTATCAAGTGTGGATTTGTCAGAGGAGAAAGAAGGAGAGCTGTTGGAATAGAGAGATCTAAAGGGACTGTGCTAGAAGGAGCTCTTGTCCTTAGAACCCAGCTGACGAGTTGGTGAAGTTATCAACTAACAGGCGGGCTATTGTCAAAACATCTTAACAACAATTGCTCTCTGCAAGAAAAATGCTGAGTTTTCAAGAACACAGTGACCCAAACTGACAAAATAATGAAATAGATGATGTTTCTCCAGTGAACAGAAAGTTGCTTTTCACTATTTTCCAAAACACTGGCTCCAGTTTGGTCTGTGTTGGGTTTTGATTTGTAACACCCAGCCTTGGTGTTTCCTGGAAACTCGGTGTAGTTGGGTTAATGGTGCACCCTGTATGGCGGTACAGCTCTCACCTCCAGTCCCCCAGCGGGGACACACCCCTCTCTCATTTCCAGAGCCTCAGCATGCTTTCAAATGCTTCCAGTAATTGATTGTGCAAAACACAAAACCAAAAGCAGATGGGACATATGTAGATAAGCTGTTTTGTTTTTCATCCCTATAATTTCCTAGGTTTGATAGCACTTCAATTTTCTAACCATAAAAGCTGCTTGTAGGCTCTTTGGAAAACACACACACACATACAAATGCTGCCAGGAAGTAGGCTAAAGGAATATTGCATGGGGTTTTCTGTTGTTGATTTATTTTGCTTCATTTCTTTTTAAAAGAAGTACCTGGCCACTGGAGAAGGAAATTAAAAAAAAAAAAAAATTACTTTGAAGAGGGTATTTTTAGGAGTTCAGATTACTTACAAAACTACTAATGCTGCATAATTTTTGCTGGTATTATGTCCTGATAAACCTATTGTTAAGTTGAAGATATCATAAATGGAGAATGGTTTGATTCCACCTAGCTTACAGAGCTCAGCAACACAGCACACTGCAGAGCCTCAGTTATCTCTCCTTGGGATGGTGGGGCTGACTGGATGTTGTACTTCTGTCACCAGCCAGCATCACAGGAGAGTATTGGACTGCATAGTGCTAGCCTGGGAAAAAGTCCAAAATCAGAATTTGAAATACAGTTTCTACCAAGTGTGTATAACTCTCTCACCATCAGAAAGTGGAAATACTGTTAAGTTGAGCCATTACAAGTCAAGGGCTGTCTGTATTGTGAGACCACTGAAGAATTCTTTGGAATGACAGCACAACTGAAGCTACAATGAAGCCTTCTGCTGAGTGCTGGGGCTGGTAATCCTGAAGGCACTCAGTCTAGGAAATCACAGTCTTAATCATTTACCAGAAGTTTTCGATGCTGATTGTTGTGTCTGCACAGAGAATGATGGCTCTTCTGTCCTCAGAATAGGCTTGACCACAAGAAGGCAGAAACCACCCTAGGACAGAGAGAAGCCTCTTCGGAGGAGGTACAAGCAAATCACAGGGGTCTCTTTGCCCTCCCCCATCTTTTTTTCAATTAAATGTTCATATTATCTTTTCAGTCCAGTAGTTGTTACAGGTGTGTGTTTGTTCTGAGTCAGTTGTGAAAATGAGTTTTTGATGTTGGCGTTATTGTCAAAGTTAATCTAACCCCAAAAATGTTTGATCAGGGCTGTTTCCCTGCATGACCCTCATGCTGGAGAACAAATTGAGGAAGCGTTTTCCTCTTTCCACATGGGCTCCAGGCTCACCTGTTTAGCAGGTGTTTCTGGGTATCACCTCAATTTGGGAATTATACTTGAAGTAGCCCAAAATTACCACCCTGTAGTCCTCTCTCTCTCTCAAAGGATTTGCCAACATTCATCTGATCAGACAGAGATTTAGAATAGAACCCATCTGTAAGAGCATAGAGTCTGATCCAGACAGACTGGGTGTGCAACCGGCCTCTGTCCCTCTGTCACTTACTAGAGGGGGTTGGGGTAAGCCCCTAACATTAATCCTCCTAACATTAACCACCTGTTTATAAAAAGATGTTTGTACCTCTCTTGTGGTGATAGCTTTAAGAGTCAAAGTGTTTCCTTTGTCTTCCCTTCTTGTTTTAAAATACTACAAGGAGGGAACACACACATTCAGAACTTCATAAAACCAAAAGGGGCTGTCTTAGAAATGTTTGTAAGCCTGACAGAGGGCATTTACCTTGTAGTCACATGGTGGAGAAGGAAATGATTCGTCTTACTTCTCTGTTATCCACCCTGTAGCTTAGGGGGAACCTATCTAGGGCTGACTAAGCCAGGGATAAGGGATGAGGGTATCAGGCCAGAAGAACCTATTTCTGAATGGCTTCCTGGTGGAAGAGACACGGGCACTGAGGAAGGACCAATAGGATGTCCAGGCCATGCCTTCCCAACTTTGATGATCCCAGACCCTTTGATGCCAGGAACCCCACCTCAGCAGCATGTCCCCTCTGCCTCCTCCTTCCGCCTCCCTGATGGTTTTGTTTTTCCCATTAATAAAAGCACAGTTCCTTTGAAATGAATAGAAAGTGAGGTCAATGCATCCCCAGAGTCTGACCCCCTACTTTTATTTTCTGCGCTCCCTATAAAGTACATGAGTGGAAAGGCTCCACTGTCTCCAGGAAATCAGAGAGCCAGCAACTTAGTAACATGCTTGACACCTGCCTCTGTGAGGGACTTCTGAAGCCAGAGATATTCTTTGTAACCGAGGTCCATCTGTTGCACAGATTTTTAATTCAGATATTCTTCCCTCTCAAGCCAAGGCCGAGAAAGCAGCCAACTTTGTGGAAAGGTCTCTTTAATAAGAAATGAATAAAACTATCAATGCTAAATAAAATAGACCACTGTGAAACTTGGGTTAAATCCCGCAGGGAAGCGGATTTGAGATTAACTGCATTATGTAACAAGACCGCCTTTAATAGCTGGCACGATTCTTTTTGTTGTTCCAAGGGAGAAGCTGCCAAGGCTGGAGCCAAAGCACATGATATTATTTTAAAGCGCAGCAGCCTCTGGAATTTTCCCTCTGAGAGATGTCAGGAATCAGAGTTTTACTGTGATTTATAGTTGTTTTAAATGTGTAATACTTTTTACATTTTTCAAAGCTATACCTTCTGCTTCCAGCAGCCTAGGGCTGTGTTTCTGTTGCTTTGAAAGATAATTTTCAAATGTGAGAAGTTTTAAAAACCATGCAGAAGAGAGGTTTTACAGTACTGGGGTTTGGGTAATTTTAAATAGATGAAAAGGATGCAGCTGTAAAGGCAGGTCCCCCCTCCCCCCCCCCCAGCCTTTTTCTTAGCTGCTTGTGATGACCCAACAGAGAAGTAGCTGGAGGGAAGAGGATCTTCAAAGTGGCAGCAGACATCACTTTTGGGGGCTAGACACCTCCAGATCTCAGAAAGCTCACTGTCACATGTGGTTGGCAAGCAAGCATTGGGCTGAATCGTGTGAAACTACCATTTTTTTTTAAGACTAGAAATGATAGAATACTGTCAATTTCATATTACTTAACCTAATAATTAGTTGGAAAATACATGGTGATGATGACTGCAATGGGGCCAACATACAGTATTGTGGGAGAGTCCAAGGAAGGGGCCCTAACACAAGAGAAATAAGGTTAGGGACAGAAGGGGACAGCACAGGTGAGTGTTATTTATATTATTTTTAAAATTTGTTTTTAATTTATTGAAAGACAGGGGTCTCCCATATACTGGTTTACTCTCCAGATGCCTGCAACAACTGGAACTGGGCCAAGCCAAAGCAGGGAGCCAGGAACTCAATCTGGGTTTCCCATGTGGGTGGCAGGAACCCAAGATTTTGAGCTATCGTCTGCTCCCTCCCAGAGTGTACATTAGCAGGAAGATAGAATTGGGAGTGGCACCAAGACTTGAACCCAGGCATTCCAGTATGGGATTTGGACATCCCAAGCAGTCTTAACTACTGCACATACCATCTCCAATGCAAGAGGGAATTTGCAGATAAAATGTAGGTGAAGGTCAGCAGAAAAGCAAGATTTGCAGGCAAAGCAAAGGTACACACTCAGGCAGGAGTACAGATATGCTCAAGAGAGAGCTGCTCAGCAATTTCTGGGCCATCTCTCTGTATGATCTGGAGGCATAGTGAGTGGTGTCTGTGTGGGGTTTAACTGAATATTCAAAAGAGGGTGGAGTTTGAGGTGCTGCTTGAATACCACCTGTTTTGTTCCTCTGCTGTGGAAGACTCAGAAGTGTCATGGTGTCAGGTGCATCACGAGAGTAGATGTGTTTCCTTGGTAATTTTTTACAGTGACATTACAATATGGTAAAGGTCATCACAGAAACATGGCCGTCAGCCATGTTGGATATCGTCGGCCAGCGCTGGTTGTGAGTGGCAGAGGCGCAGGAACTACAGTTCTCTATTGCACCAAAGGGAGGGCAGTTTGGGTGGTGCAGGCAGGGCTGCAATCCAGGCGGATTTGGAAGGGAGGGGGTAGTGATTTCAGCTCCTCCTTGCCAGCTGCCTACTCCCCAGAAGTTTTCTAATTCTCCTTCTTCCCTTTACCCCAACCCCTCAGGCAAATATTGATCTGCTTTCCGTTGTTATAGATTAGTTCTATTTCCTAGAATTTCTTTTTTTTTAAGATTTCCTTTATTTATTTGAGAGGTAGAGTTATAGACAGTGAGAGGGAGAGACAGAGAGAGGTCTTCCCTCCATTGGTTCACTACCCAAATGGCTGCAATGGCCAGAGCCGTGCCGATCCGAAGCCAGGAGCCAGGTGCTTCTTCCTGGTCTCCCATGCGGGTGCAGGGGCCCAAGCACTTGGGCCATCTTCTACTGCTTCCAGGCCATAGTGGAGAGCTGCATTGGAAAAGGGGCAGCTGGGACTAGAACCAGTGCCCATATGGGTGCCGGCACTGCAGGCAGAGGATTAACCTACTGCGTCATGTTGCTGGCCCCTCTGATCCAGTTTGAGTTTGTCATTGTATAGGATATGAGATGTGGGTCGAAGTTCTCACTGTGTGTGTCTGTGTGTGCATGCACGTATGGAAAACCTTTGTATTAGCATCATTTATTGAAAAAATATCCTTTCTTCACAGAATTGCTTTACCACCTTTGTCAAAAAAGTCTTCCAGGGGATGGCATTTAGCCTGGGGGCGCCTCAATTTGGTACCCAGCTCTGTATCTTTACTCCAGCTTCCTGCTAATGTAGACCCTGGGAGGGAGGCAGTAGTCATGGCTCGAGTAATTGGGTTCCTGCTACCTACATAGAAAACCTGGATTGTGCTTCAAGCTCTTGGCTTCAGCCCCTGCCCAGCTCTGGCTGTTGTGGCATTTGGAGAGTAGATGAGAGCTGTCTGTTTTTGTCTCTCTGTCTTTCTGTGTGTTTTTCTGTCTCTCTGTCTTAGCCTCTCAATTAAATACATAAGATCTGAAAAAAAAATCAGTTGTCCATTTTGATCTGTTAGATCTGTCCATCTAGATCTGCTTCTGAACTCTATTCTATTGATTTAATTACCTGTCTTTTCAAGAATACTCACTGTCCTAATTTTATAGCTTATCATAAGGCTTAAAATCAGTTAGTATAATTGTTCTGACTTTGTTCTTTTACAAAATTATTTCAGTTATTTTGCTTCCTTACTTCCTTATAAATTTTAGAATTTGTCAATTTCTACATAAATATATACTGAGATTTTTCTTGGGAGTGATTGGGAAAAAAACACATTTTTATATCTCAACAACTGGCATTTTGAGGCCAATCCAGCATTTAAAAAATTTTCCACAGACTTGCTCCCAAGTTTATTGAAAATCCACCTGTGCAAAATGGTATTATTTGATGCCAAAAGATACAAGAAAAAATAGAATGTTCTAATTCTGGTCCTTATTTCCTATGATTTCACCATTTTGTTTCATTCTCCGCCAGAGGAAGAAGGAGGGCAAGGGCAGTTATCTCGCACTGGCCTGGGGCAGACCACAGAGATTTGGGAGAGGCTGTGCCATTTTGAGCCAAAAGTTTCCTTTATGCTGTGCTCTCCTCTCCTGGCTGACTCAAGGCTCATCCACCAGGCATTACAGAATATCATCCCATTATTGGGTACAGGAGACACAGTGCAAATCCCTGTGGGGCCTGGGAGTTCCTGGAGATAGGAAAACAGCCCAGGGACTAAGTTTTCACACACATAGGTGGGAAAGACTGGATGCCCGGGGGTAACCAGAATGAGGATGGCTTTGGTGAGCTGACAGGCAAAGCCACAAATCTGGAATTTTGTGAAACCTCTCAATTTTCAAGTGCTGTCTATGTAGTTTTCTGAACTGCACAAGCCAAACGAAACACATTTGTGGGCCAAATTCAGTCCATCAGCTCCCCGTGCGCAGCCTCTGATGGATGGGCTCTTTTATTTGCTTTCCGGGTCAGCTCTTTCATCAGCTCCCTAAAGGCTTTATTTCCACAGTTGCTTATTGAGCAGTCGTGATGTGCCAGAAAGTTCAGGGTGCCCAGTAAATGCACGGGGTACGGGAGAATCCTCCCTTGTCCCTGGGCTGTAGGGATGCAGGTGGGACAGAGAGGCCTCTCTCCTGCATCTGCCCCGTCCCTGTCTTCACTATCATTGATTTCAGGCCTTCCAAGATGGGCGTGGCAGATTATGCTTGCAGAGTCCCAGGCTTCTTTCAGGAGATGACCTGAGCTAACGACTGAATATAGAGTAGACATTAGCCAGCCACACGTGCTCAAGAAGAGTGTTTGCCAACTTCTGGTTGCTGTCCATTAGTGAAACATGAAATCCATTCAGTGGTTGCTAGTCAGGATTAAAATAAAATAAAATGAACTAGAATAGAATAGCATGAAGCAAAGGCTAAAAATTGTTTTGTGTGTGCAGTTAAACTTGTCTTTGAGATTCTCTCACATACGTGTATGCATGTGTTCCCAATAACAGACACTTGTGTTTCTTAAAAAAAAAATTTTTGGTTAAAAAATATAGAAAACCAGAGTGGAAAAAATTTTCTTCTTGAAAATGTTAACACGGAGACTAAAAGAATGTTTATTAGTAATAAGCCTGCTCTTGCTGAGATCTTTTCATAAACCTGCCCCAAGTTGTTCAGTTGAGCTGGTTATTTGCCGTTGTAAATAAGTACTGAATGTGTGCCAGGTAGGCACCTGCGGATCATTTTGTCACCAGCAGGGCTCCTTTACCAATTAATTGTAAGAATAAGCAAGTGACTTTATCTCCTTGACTTTTTTCCCTTCATTGGCAAAATCAGTGAGCTACTCTAGATGGGTCATCTTCAAGCCTACACTCCACAGGGCTGCTTTAGAAAGTCCCCAAATGATTTACCTAAATTTGCCTGCTGCCATTTCATTAGCACCCAAAAGTGCCTTGGCAGCCCTCAGTTAATGTTCATTGGATTAGTACATCTCATCCTAAGAGTGTCATTGCGCTTTATGTGAAATTAGGTGCATTTTAGTTAGTTGATTTAAAAAACATTACTGAAGTCTCACTTTAGGTACAAATTTTGAAATATTGCAAACCTAGAAAATTAAAAATTGATCAAGAATCATAAAATCCCAAAGTCAGGTGGAATTCATGCTGTGGTTAACTCTCAGTGCCTTGCAATGCTTCCTGTGCTCTTTCAGACTAGTTTTGCATTATTTGAGATTTTAAAATACAACTGCTCCATAAGGTTGTTTGTGTGTTTTTTAAAACTGAACTTAAAAAGAGATTTCCTGGGAGTTGCTGTCTACCAGACAGTGTGCCAGGTGCTAGCTGTGAGCAGGAGTGACACTGTTCCTGTCTTCTAGAATTCAGAGTTCCCTGCAGTATATGCCACAAGTTTTCATGCTGAGCTGGTATGCACTTGCAGGTTAATGGCTAAGGGCAGACTACATTCAGGCTTTGATTGCATCTCCATTCCTATAATGTGCAGTCAGGTCATTATTTGAAAGAGGCCAGTTTCGCAAATGCAAATTCTGTGACACTGCCATCTTCCTTGTTCCTGATTCCAAACTCACATTTCCATGGAACTGAGATTGCTCTCTGTTTTGTTTTTGTTTGTGTGTGTGTTTTTTTTTTTTTTTTTTTTTTTTTTGCCAGAGTCATATTGCATTTGCAGTTAATTAAAACATTGGAACCTTTCCTCATGAACTGCATTTAAGCCAAGTTGGCAACATTCCCTATGTTTATGATTGATTTTTTTAACTTGATGACAGGATATCACATTTATCCCAAACCACTTTAAATCTTTTTTCCTACCATTTCATCAATCTGTTCAAATTATTTTGATTCTTGATTCTGTCAATCACCATATTACTGTCTGTTCCAGCTTTGGGAAGGCAGCAGATTAAAAAGCCTGATCTGGATCTCTCTTCTTGGGTTGCTGATAAGGCTATTATTGTACCATAGCTCTGAAGGATTTTGCATGGCAAAGTTACATGACTTTCATACTTTTCTCTCTCTTGGGATTCATTGCCAAACCACTCAACCCAGCTGAAATTCTACCCAGAATATGTGTTTTTGATGGCTAAAGTCAACTGCCTTCTAAGCATTACTGATGATCTCAACTTTCCAGCCAGGTTTGGGACTAATAAGGAAAACCTAAACCCATCAGCATTGTTATTTTATAATTTATAATGTGAAGTTAGAGGTTCTTAAATTAACTTCCTCTTCACTCTTTAGCCAGGAAGCAGCATCAAAGATAGTATCAAGGAACCATGGGGCCAGCTTGTTTTCTTGAGTTTGGATATCAGTTTAAATATTTTTGTATTTTATCTTGAAGATTAAAATAAAATTGCAGGGCCAGCAATTTCGCATAGCAGGTTAAGCCTCTGCCTGTAATGCTGGCATCCCTTAAGAGCACCGGTTGGAGACCCAGCTGCTCCATTTCTGATCCAACTCCCTGCTGATGCTCCTGGGAAAGCAGTGGAAGATGGCCCAAGTGCTTGGGCCCTTGCCACCATGTGGGAGACCCAGCAGATACCCCTGGTCCCTGGCTTCAGGCTATCCTAGCCCCAGCCATAGCAGCCAGGTGGGGATTAAACAGTGGATGGAAGATACTGCTTTATTTTCTTTTTTTGAAGACTTACTGATTTATTTGAAAGGCAGAGTCACAGAGGGGCAGAGGCAGAGAGAGAGAGAAGTGTCTTCCGTCTGCTGGTTCACTCCCCAAATGGTGGCAACAGCCAGAGCTGGCCTGATCCAAAGCCAGGAGCCAGGAGCTTCTTTTAGGTCTCCCGCACAGCCACAGGAGCCCAAGAACTTGGGCCATCTTCTGCTTTCTGAGGCCATAACAGAGAGCTGGATCAGAAGTGGAGCAGCTGGGACTCAAACTGGTGTCTATATGGGATGTGGGCACTGCAGGCAGCAACTTTACCCTCTACGCCACAGCACTGGCCCCATATATTTCTCTCTCTCTCTTTCTCTCAATCTCCCTCTTTCTCTGTGTCTCTCCTCCTCTCTCTGTAATTCTGCATTTCAAATGAATAAAATAAGCATAAATAAAGTTGCAAATATCTTTAAATAGTTTTGAAAAATTTGGAGAATAGTCATTAATGGGAAATAATGTGGTTAGAGTTCGTTCCTCCTATTTAGAAAAACTCAAAATATTTTATCTGTAGGATATAACTTCTATATGAATGAATCTTTAATGTCTTTTACAAATAGACTGTGAGGAAGCAGTGTTGTCATTAATTTTGAGAACTGACAGTAGTTGCTGGGTGAACTGACAAGGTACTTTGGAATTTTGTCTCTCAACAACCATTCTTCTGTTTTTAATTTCAAAAGGTAGTTTTTAAGTACATGTTTCAATAAACCAAGTGACTTTTGCATCTGCCACTGAATTTGTGATTTGGAAATATTAGAAGTAGAGTCATATGGTACCTTTTGTGGCTGGAGGCACTTTTGCCTTTGTGGGCCCCTTTCTTTTCTAAAACATATTAAAATTACAATACTAGAATAAAGATGTGAATATTATATATTCAAACATTTTCCTAAAATGTTTCCTAAAATTCATTTTTTATTTTCATTTTAAAGAAAAATTTTTTTATGGTCCCCCAAAAAGTATTGTGAGCCCTTGGCACTGCCCCTGCTTGCCTAATGGATAAGTTGGCCCTGCTTAAAGTTACTACTTTTTTAGCCCTTCATTTCTTTAATTGTTCTTTTATATTTTAAGATCTGTGTATTTCTTTTTAAATTTCTTTATTTGTAAGGCAGAATGTCAGAAAGAGAGGGAGAGACAGAGAGATCTTGCATTTGCTGGTTCATTCTGCAAGTGGCTCAGCAGTTAGGTCTGGGTCAGGACAAATCCAGGAGCTTGGAACTCCATCCTGGTCTCCCCCATGGGTAGCAGGGCCCCAAGCATTTGGGTCATTATCTGCTGCTTTTCCAGGAGCATTAGCAGGAAGCTGGATTGGAAGCAGAGTGGCTGGGACTCACCCAGCACTTCAGTATAGGATGCTGGCGTCGTAAGTGGCGGCTTAACCCACTGTGCCATAATACCAACCCTATATGTTTTTTTGATAAGGGAAGAACCACTCCATATCCATTGTGACAACTCCATTAAACTCAGTTAGCAACTGTGTGTTTGGTAAGATTGAGCTGGATAAGCCCCAATCTTTATCAACATTGATTCTGAATGAAACAAAAGTTTTATTAAAACTTGGTGAAACAGAAATGTGTACTCTTTACATAACAGATTCAAACCAACTACATAGACCTAAAGTTTCTCCAGCTCTCCGGGCTCTCAGAGGCACAAGCATCGATGCCAGCATAATTTCAACCAGTATAGTGATCACGAAGTGATGCTCCTTTAATCCTTCTTCCTTTCCGTCGCAATGTAGAAACTTTATTTCTTTTTCAATACCTAGAGGTTTTAAGGCTTAATGATAGAAGGTTGGAGGTTGTTTCCCATTCATTCAGATTCTCATGACCATACTATGTTTTATGAGGAATCCAAGGAATGTAGAAAGGGAAAAAGGAGGGGCCGGCACTCTTGGCGCAGAGGGTTAACGCCCTGGCCTGAAGCGCCGGCCTCACATCTGGGTGCCAGTTCTAGTCCCGGCTGCTCCTCTTCTGATCCAGCTTTCTGCTATGGCCTGGGAAAGCAGTGGAGAATGGCCCAAGTCTTTGGGCCCCTGCCCCCACATGGGAGACCTGGAAGAAGCTCCTGGCTCCTGGCTTCAGATCGGCGCAGCTCCGGCCATTGCAGCCATCTGGGGAATGAACCATCGGACAGAAGACCTCTCTCTCTCTCTCTCTCTCTCTCTCTCTCTCTCTCTGCCTCTCCCTGTGTAACTCTGACTTTCAAATAAATAAATAAATCTTAAAAAAAAAAGAAAAAGGAAAAAAAGATCACAAATCCTATCATTCAGAAATGAGCCTTATTAACACTGAATGCACATAGTGTTGGATGTCTCTGTAAGCATTTTGGCAGATGGGAAGATGGATGGATGGATTTATAGATGGGTAGGTGGAGACAGATGTACAGACGGATAGATGGATAGATGTACAGACATACAGGTAGATGAATAGATTTGCTGTCATAAAAGTAAGATCATATGGTACATATTAATTTTTAAATTTAAAAGCTAGTACATTTAATTTTACTTGAATTTAACAGAGAAAAAGGAACTAAGTAAAAATTAAGGAATCTCTGACCTTTCAATAAATACTTTTTCGCCTTAAGAAATTTTTTTCTTTCTTTCTAAGGTTAAAAGAGATGATGACAAACTTGCTAGTTTTGATTTTGTGTTTTTTCAAATTATGTTTTGATGGTTACTATTGTTGCTGTCAACACAGTTGTCTTCCCCTTCTGGACTTTGGGAGAATCATACTTCCTCAAGTTAGATTTGACCCTGTGACTTGCTTTAGCCGAGCTGCAATGCCCAGTGTCACTTACAGATGGATCCGTTTAATGGCCAGGTCTCCACTCTTTCACCTTCCCCTCCCACCTGAGAAGAGCAGGGGAGAAGGGATGCTCCTTTTCATGCACAGGGGTCCAAGAGCAGCACCACACCGTGTGCACAGCCAGCACATGGGGCCACCCCCCTGAGGAAGCATGTGGGCCTGCAGTGGGAGGAGTCAAGCAAGAAATTCACTTCATCTGTTAAGTCACTGAGACTTAGGGCTTGTTTTAACTGTAGATCATCTTGCCTGTCCTGTGTGCCACCATTTCCATTTCACCAAACCTTGTTTACCACTAGACAGTGTTGATATCCTCCCTGCTGTGACAAATGAGATTGTAGTCACTCTCCCTCTTTCCTTTCTTCCCTTCTGGATTGTGATGAGTTAAATTGCCATTTTTCACACAGTCAAGGTATATAATTTTACATTCTACTCCATAATATAGCTTTGATTTTGGTTAGTTATTATAGTATTTTTTAAGGATTTATTCATATATTTGAAAGGCAGAGTTACAGAGAGAGAGGGAGGGGGCGGGGGGTAGATCTTTCATCTCTGGTTCATTCTCCAAGTGTCCACAATAGCCAGAGCTGGGCTGGTCTGAAGCCAGGAGCCAGGAGCTTCTTCTAGGTCCCATGTGGGTGCAGAGACCAAGGACCTGGACCATCCTCTGCTGCTTTCCCAGGCACATTAGCAGAGAGCTGGATTGGAAGTGGAGCAGCTGGGACTTGAACCGGCACCCATATGGGATGTTGATATTGTAGGCGGCAGCTTCACCCTCTAATTCACAACACCAGCACCTATCATAGTATTTCATACAATCATGGTTCTGTTCTGTTGTCCAAAGTTAATTTTACTCACAAATGGAATTCTCAAAACCAATTACTGGGGCCAGTGCTGTGGCATGCCATACTGGCATCCCATATGGGCGCCGGTTCAAGTCCTAGCTGCTCTACTTCTGATCCAGCTCTCTGTTATGGCCTGGGAAAGCAGTAGAAGATGGCCCAAGTCCGTGGGCCCCTGCACCCACTTGGGAAACCTGGCAGAAGCTTCTGGATCCTGGCTTTGGATGGGCCCAGCTCTAGCCATTGCAGCCATCTGGAGAGTGAACAAGTGGTTGGGAGAACTAACTTTCTCTCTCTGCCTCTGCCTCTCTGTGACTCTGCCTTACAAATAAATAAATCTTTTAAAAACAAGAAAAAGTTAATTTTGTATCTAAATGAATTCAGCGCCTGGCACTGATCTTTTTCTTGTGACTTTTCTATTATTGATACCAAGGAGCAAATCAGGGGCATAGTGGAAACTGCCAGGTGGAGGAGCATCCGACCCCAGCGGGGAAGAGAATTTTATCATTTGTGTTGTTTAGAATTGCCAGCACACAGTGATATGAAAAACAGAGTAGGGTGTTTGACCTGCTGGTTAAGACGCAGATTGGAATACCTGCATCCTCCGAGAGTGTCTAAAGGGTTCAACTCCCAGCTCCACTCTCAATGGGAGACCTGATTCAGGTTCCTGGCTCCCCGCGTCCAGATTTAGCTCCATCCCAGCCCTAGCCATTGCAGGCATTTTGGAAGCAAGCCAGGAGATGATAGCACTCCCTACCTTTCTGTTTTTCTCCATGTCCTCCCCTTTGCCCACATAAACAAATAAATGCCAAATAAATGCATCCTTTATTGCCTGCATCTGAAGCAAACCATTTTCAACCACTCTCCCATTGCCATGCCACTGCAGATAGATATTATTTTATTCACTGCACTGACTAGATTATCAAGACTTTTAAAGGAAGGGATCATGTATAGTGAATTTTTAAGTTGTTTTTTTCATAGTCAAGAATACCTAATGCTTACAACTGAGTCTTGTCTTAGTGAGGAATAATATTCATAAACTATACTTAATCCCTTTAGAATTTTGGAGGAATCACTTCTTATCTTTTACATTTAAAATACTGTTAAGTTTCACTGGCTTACCCTTTCCTTGTAGGCAACTTCCTTTCTCTGCTTAAAGAATTATTTTTTGGAACTGGAAATTTAATTATTTAGCCAGAGTATATCTCACAGTTGATTGTTCCATATCCATTAAAAAAAAAAAAAGAGTATGTTCTCTTGAGCTTACTCTGTCTCTTACGCATTTTAAGAAAATTTACTTGTATTAGATCTTTGGATGCTTTGGCCTGGATTTTCTGCTTTAGGGATGTCTGTTAATCTTTTTTTTTTTTTTTTTTTTTTTTTTTTTTTTTTTTTTTTGACAGGCCGAGTGGTCAGTGAGAGAGAGAGAGAGACAGAGAGAAAGGTCTTCCTTTTCTGTTGGTTCACCCCCCAATGGCTGCTGCAGCTGGCGCGCTGCACTGATCCGAAGCCAGGAGACAGGTGCTTCTCCTGGTGTCCCATGTGGGTGCAGGGTCCAAGCACTTGGGCCATCCTCCACTGCCTTCCCGGGCCACGGCAGAGAGCTGGACTGGAAGAGGGGCAACCAGGACAGAATCCGGCGCCCCGACCAGGACTAGAACCCCAGGGTGCCGCGCCGCAGGTGGAGGATTAGCCTATTGAGCCACGGCTCTGGCTTGTTAATCTTTTTTTTTTTTTTAATTTATTTAATTTATTTGAAAGGCAGAGTCACAGAGAGGCAGAGGCAGAGATACAGAGAGATCTTCTGTCTGCTGGTTCACTCCACAAGTGGCTGGAACTGATGGAGCTGGGCCAAACCAAAGCCAGGAGCCAGGAGCTTCTTCTGGGTGTTCCACATGGGTAGAAGGGCCCAAGGATGTGGGCCATCTTCTACAGCTTTCCCAGGTCATAGCAGAGAGCTGGATCAGAAGTAGGGTAGCCGGGACTTGAACCAGCACCCATATGGGATGCTGGCACCACAGATGGCAGCTTTGCCCGCTATACCACAGCGCCAGCCTCTGTCTGGTAATCTTTTAGCGGGTTGTGTTTTTCCTTCCACTGTAGCTACCATTTTTCTCTACCAGGTCTGCTTTTTACTTCTGATTACCCCAAGCCTGCCTGGAACATTTTGAGTCATGTTATTTTATTATTTTTTAAAAGATTTATTTATTTATTTGAAAGGCAGAGTTAGAAGGAGAGGCAGAGAGAGAGAGAGAGAGAGAGAGAGGTCTTCCATCCAGTGGTTCACTCCTCAGATGGCTGCAGCTGCTGGAGCTGTGCTGATCTGAAACCAGGAGCCAGGAGCTTTTGGGTCTTCTACGCGGATGCAGGGGCCCAAGGGCTTGAGCCATCTTCCACTGCTTTTCCCAGGCCATAGCAGAGAGCTGAATCAGAAGTGGAGCAGCCGGGACTCCAACCAGCACCCACATGGATGCCGGCACCGCAGGTGGCTTTACCACCACCACCACAGCGCCTGCCCCAAGTCTTGTTAATTTTATTCCTTGGTGTTTCTAATTTATTTATTAGCTTCATGGTGATGCTGTTTTGGTCCTCAGTTTATCATCTTAGTATGCCAGGCTTCTTTTTAAATCTCATTTTGCTATTTAATTATCTCATTGTTAAGCCCTTGTTTTATTGTATTCTTGTTCTTATTATGTTCTTAGTAAATTGTTTTATGACAGAAAATGCTTACGCTTACTCCTTGGGGATTGTAAATGTTTGGTTTTGGCCAGTTTTCCTCCACAGCCCGTTCCCTTTGTAAATCATTTCTTATTTGTATGTTGCTCAACTGCTGCACTGTTCATTCCATCCTGCTCGCATTGGGGCAAACGTGTAGCCTTTGGTACTCTGATCCCCGGGAGTGAGTTCTCCTGGCTGCTCTGCTGACCACTGTGTGTTGCCCTTGAGGACCAGCCACTTCCTGTTCTGTCCATTTTTCTTGAGGAGTTGGGCAGAGAGTGAGCTCCACTGAGTTGTTTACGTGGGGCCACTCAGTCACACCTGCCCTTGCAGGCCAGCCTGCAGCCATGTGAAAGGTCTTCACAGTTTGCCAAGGACAGTAGTCCTCACTGTCCCCAGTTCTGATCTCCCTATCCCTCCATGTAGCAAATACCATCTCTGCTCTGCAGAGGCCAAAGTAGGGAAATCCACTTAATTTGTTCCTCTCTAGATATGCAGATGTTAAAGAGAATCCCCTAGAATTAAGTTTTGTTGAACAATTGATAGAGCTTTAGGGAATAAGGAATAGGGTGGGTGTTCTTGACATCTTTCCTAATGGGCTTCCTTTTGTGTCCTTTTGTTCATTTCCTTAAGTACTGGGAGGATGGAGATGGTGGGATCAGGCCTCACTCTTCCGTATTTACCTGGAAGCCATTTCAGGGTTTGCCTGTGTCTTTCCTATTCCAAGTTAAACATGGGGGAGTTCATTGGGCCCAGGTCAGCACAGAAAGGAGTTGCAGCCAACCTCTTCTCCTGATAATATTTTACTGTTAAGAAGCCGCCCTTCCTTTTAATCTTCTGGTCACTCTCAGAATATGTAATACAATGTCTTTGGTTTGTTCGTCTAAGTAAACTGAAAGCGGGAGTACTTGGTGACACTGCAGCTACAGAATAGAGAGCAGAGCTAAATGAACATGCTGCATTTGTAATGGGCATTCCTTCCAAGGCATTCATTCATCCACCACATACGTGGTGAGCACCTACTCTGTGCAAGGCATTATAGCGGGGGCCTGGGCTATTGCACTGCCTGGGAGGAGTGTGTGGGTGGGTGCAGGGGCAGCCAGCCAGTACAGAGAGCTCATCTTCAAATGTGTCCTATGTTGGAAGGTGGTAAGTGACACGGCAAAGCGGGTCACAGAGTAGCAAGGGAGTTGTGACTGAGCATGGGGCAGTCAGGGTGGCTGCACAGAGAAGCCACATTTGGTGGAGAGAGTCCGTGGAAGAGCGCAAAGTGGGTGCGAGAGGCTGAGAGGGTCAGGTTGCCTGACAGGTTGCAGTGTGAACTTGTAAAATTTTTTACACAGCTCTGGAAATTTTACTGTACCAAGCACTGATTTCACTATTGTTTTCTACAAAAGGATAAGTTCCCACATGAGATCTTTAAAAAGCAGAAACAAATAAGTGAAAACCATTACCAAAAGTCCAAAAGACTTGGTTCTGTCTTCAAAGGCATATAAAGAAAAGTAATGCACTAATAGGTCACTAATTGTTAATTTAATGAGTAGTCAAAAATCATAAGATCCGTAGAAAATAACAAAATTGCTTATAAAAAACGTAGGATAGGAGGCGGCGGGATCCTTTTCGCCATGGCTGCCGGGCCGATCTCCGAGCGGAACCAGGATGCTACTGTGTACGTGGGGGGCCTGGACGAGAAGGTTAGCAAACCTCTGCTGTGGGAGCTCTTCCTGCAGGCAGGACCGGTGGTCAACACTCACATGCCGAAGGACAGAGTCACTGGCCAGCACCAAGGCTATGGCTTTGTGGAATTCTTGAGTGAAGAAGATGCTGACTATGCCATTAAGATCATGAACATGATCAAACTCTATGGGAAGCCAATACGAGTGAACAAGGCATCAGCTCACAACAAAAACCTGGATGTGGGGGCCAACATTTTCATCGGGAACCTGGACCCGGAGATTGACGAGAAGCTGCTTTACGATACTTTTAGCGCCTTTGGGGTCATCTTACAACCCCCAAGATCATGCGGGACCCTGACACAGGCAACTCCAAAGGTTATGCCTTTATTAATTTCGCTTCATTTGATGCCTCGGATGCAGCAATTGAGGCCATGAATGGGCAGTACCTCTGTAACCGCCCCATCACCGTGTCTTATGCCTTCAAGAAGGACTCCAAGGGTGAGCGCCATGGCTCCGCAGCTGAACGACTTCTGGCAGCCCAGAACCCACTCTCCCAGGCTGATCGCCCGCATCAGCTGTTTGCAGATGCACCCCCTCCACCCTCTGCTCCCAACCCTGTGGTATCATCACTGGGGTCTGGGCTTCCTCCACCAGGCATGCCTCCTCCTGGCTCTTTCCCACCCCCAGTGCCGCCTCCTGGAGCCCTCCCACCTGGAATACCTCCAGCCATGCCCCCCCCACCAATGCCTCCTGGGGCTGGAGGACATGGCCCTCCATCAGCAGGCACCCCGGGGGCTGGACATCCTGGTCATGGACACTCACATCCTCACCCCTTCCCACCAGGTGGCATGCCCCATCCAGGGATGTCTCAGATGCAGCTGGCCCACCATGGCCCTCATGGCTTAGGACACCCCCATGCTGGGCCCCCAGGCTCTGGGGGACAGCCACCACCACGCCCACCTCCTGGAATGCCTGCCTCATCCTGGACCTCCTCCAATGGGCATGCCCCCCAGAGGACCTCCGTTTGGATCTCCCATGGGTCACCCAGGCCCTATGCCTCCACATGGTATGCGAGGACCCCCTCCACTGATGCCGCCTCATGGGTACACTGGTCCTCCACGGCCCCCGCCCTATGGCTACCAGCGGGGCCCCCTTCCTCCACCCAGACCCACTCCCCGGCCTCCAGTTCCCCCTCGAGGCCCACTTCGGGGCCCTCTTCCTCAATAAACTCCAATTCTCCTTCCTATTATTTTCAGCTGACGTTTTTTCGATTCCTTGGACCAATCAGAGTTGCTGTAGCTAGCTTCTCTGAGCTCTCCATTTTTAATGTAATTTTTCCCCACAAGATTTTTCCTTTTTTATGTTGGTCCTAAGTGTTTTGCAAATGCACATGGAAAATAAAACTGTACTTGTTTAAAAAAAAAAAAAAAACAACGTAGGATAACATGTTCTGCCTAAATGGGGCCTTGAAAGTCACCTGGTTTTAACTCTTAGAAATGAAAAGGCAGTCTAAGTGAAACTGACTGACTTATCCCAGGCTCTGTGGCTAGCTAGTGCAGATTTAAATTTAGATAGTGTCCGGGCCTGCTGATTCTTAGCCCAGAGCTGTGTCTGCCCTACCTCTCGACTGTTAATTCAGTGAAAACTCAATTATTGGTAACAGTTTTGTTGTTGACCTTCTGCAGACTTGATAGTCAAATCAAGTTTTCCATTACAGTAAGTAGAATTTGTTTGTATTGTGTACCACGGCCTTGTTCTCTGGAGTAGGCGGTCACTGCATCATCCTGCAGATCAGTTTTAGACCAAACAGTTGATTTCTCTGGCTCTCTGTGCAGGCCGCATTGTTCTCTGTGATTATCCAGCAGACCAAGGGGATCCGATTAGTCTTTTCAAGGGGCTTTGGTTTCCTTTCCAGGCCGCTAAAGGGATTTTTTTTTTTTCTGCCAAGCCATGGCCCTCAAGGACCAGGGTTAAAACGTGAGTCCGGGGAGGTGGCCAGTCAGGTTAGCTAGCCCAGCCTGGCACCTCCTACCCCGGGCCCCCTCCCCTTTCATCCCTGCCAGCTACATAGATAAACACAGGTGTTGTCAGCCCATGAATACCATGAGGCAACAGAGACCACAGTGTGGTTCTTAACCTGCCCTCCCTCCCTACTTTCCTTTCTACCTGCCCTTTCTTTTTTTCCTTTCTCTATGCTTATCAATTTATGGTGTATTACGTTTCATTCATCTGTGGAAAGCTTCTTGTTTATTCGTTAACTGCTTTTTAAGTAAAGCTTAAAAATTTCCCCATAGAGGTTTACATGTTTTTTATTAATTTAATTTCTAGATCCTTTTTACTTCTCCTGGCTTATTTAATATTTTATTTTGCATTTGATTATTGCTAGAGTGTTGAAATTGTTTTATTGTTTTTAAGTTGATCTTGTATCTGGCTGTTTTGCTTAATTCTAATGGATTATTCCTGGTCTTTTCCTATGTATTTTATTAAATCTTACCTGAAAAAGTGATAGCTTTATATCTATATTCTTTTTCACATATATATTCATTTATTTGTTTTTAAAAGTATTTTAATGCTACTTTCTTAGATTCCTGACTTTCTAAGATCTTGAAATCTAATCATGTATTTAGTTTTATTCTGAAAGCAGGTAGACTAAGAGAGAGCGAGGGAGGGAAAGAAAGAGAGTGAGAGAGAGATCTTCCATCTGCTGGGTCACTCCCAAAATACCTTCACAGCCAGGACTGGGCCAGGCAAAGCCGGGAGCTTGGAACTCAATCTGAGTTTCCCATGTGGGTGGCAGGGAAACTACTTGAGCCATTGTCAGCTGCCTCCCAGGGTATGCATTCACAGGAAACTGGACTCAGAAGTTGAGCCAGGACTGAAATCCAGACACTCTGATATGGGGTGCAGGCATCCCAAGCCATGTCTTAATTGCTGCACTAAATGCCTGCCCTGTAAGCTTTAATTTTCAGTCCTATTGGTCTTGGACATGGTCCATTGCTTTGATCTATGGGACTTGATTAATGGGCTTGACACGAGCAGAGACCTTAGATGTCTACAAGGCAGGGTTTGGCCTTAACTCCTAAAAAGCAACTGTGCTAGAAGGGGATAGCCTCTTAGCTTACTTTTTATTCTATATTCTAGCAAGCTGGAACTGTATTATACTTCTAGCAGAAACAATGACTCATGACAACAGTGTGTTAAGGGGACTGCTATATTACTAGCAACGTAAAAAAAAATCTCTGTGTAACTCTGACTTTCAAATAAATAAATAAATCTTTAAAAAAAGAAAAAGTAGTATTATAGTTAACCTTTCTGTTATTTCAGATCCTTAACTGCAAATATAGTTTTGTTTTGTTTTGTTTTTGTTTTTGTTTTTGACAGGCAGAGTGGACAGTGAGAGAGAGAGACAGAGAGCAAGGTCTTCCTTTGCCATTGGTTCACCCTCCAATGGCCGCTGCGGCCAGTGCACTGCGCCTATCCAAAGGCAGGAGCCAGGTGCCTCTCTTGGTCTCCCATGGGGTACAGGGCCCAAGCACTTGGGCCATCCTCCACTGCACTCCCTGGCCACAGCAGAGAGCTGGCCTGGAAGAGGGGCAACCGGGACAGAATCTGGCGCCCCGACCGGGACTAGAACCCGGTGTGCCGGCGCCGCAAGGCAGAGGATTAGCCTAGTGAGCCTCAGCGCCGGCCACAAATATAGTTTTTAGAAGTGCTACCCTGAGAGCAGGCCTTTAACCTAGAGGTTAAAGCATTTGCACCCCACATCAGAGTGCCTGGATTCAATGCCCCATTCTGGTTCCTTACTCCAGCTTCCCACCAATGCAAACCCTGGGAAAGTAATTGAGTTTTACTGCCACCCATGATTTGTTCCTACCCTGGATTGTGTTCCCAGCTCCTGGCTGCAAACCCAGCCCAGCCCCAGTTCCAGCTGTTGTAGGCATTTGGGAACTGAACCAGTAGATGACAGTTCTGTTTCTATGTCATAAATTTTCTAAAAGTGCTATCCCATGCCAAACGGAGTCACTGTCATAATGAAGTCATATCTGCTTATAATATCTCCAATCATATCACAAAATAACTGATTTAAAAGTGGTATTGGCCTTGTATAAATATGATCAGAGTCAGTGAACTCAGGGGGCTTCCATAGCCTTGGCAGCTCATGACAAGAGCCTAGGGTGATTACTGAGGCCATAAACAAGAGTGTCATTTGTTAAGTCAACAACAGGAGTCACTGTGCACTTACTCCTCATGTAGGATCTTTGTCCTTAGTGTGCTGTACATTGAGATTTAATGCTATAACTAGTACTCAAACAGTATTTTTCACTTTATGTTTCTGTGTGGGAGCAAACTGTTGAAATCTTTACTTAATGTATGCTAAACTGATCCTCTGTATATAAAGAGAAACGAAAATGCATCTTGATGTGAATGGAAGGGGAGAGGGAGTGGGAAAGGGGAGGGTTGCGGGTGTGAGGGACGTTATGGGGGGGAAGCCATTGTAATCCATAAGCTGTACTTTGGAAATTTATATTCATTAAATAAAAAAAAAAGGAGTATTATAGGAGCCGGCACTGCGGTGTAGCAGGTAAAGCTGTGCCTGCAGTGCTGGCATCCCATATGGGTTCCCTTCCGATCCAGCTCTCCACTGTGGCCTGGGAAAGCACTGGAAGATGGCCCAAGTCCTTGGGCCCCTGCACTCGCATGGGAGACCCAGAAGATGCTCCTGGCTTTCGATTGGCACAGCTCTGGCGATTGTGGCCAACTGGGGAGTGAACCAGTGAATGGAAGACCTCCCTCTCTCTGCCTCTCCTTCTCTCTCTGTGTAACTCTGACTTTCAAATAAATAAATAAATCTTTAAAAAAAGAAAAAGTAGTATTATAGTTAACCTTTCTGTTATTTCAGATCCTTAACTGCAAATATAGTGACTCTTGTTGCCCTATGTGCATGCCTGCTGTGCTTCTTCTCTAGCCCATGCATTTCTGCCCCTTAACAATGCTTTTGAACCCTTCATAGTTCCTCTAATATAAGGTGACCACATACCATAGGATGTAGAGTAGAAAGAGAAGGTTGACCAGAAAGGTACTGCACTTGTGGATTTTTCCTTCAGCCAGACAACCTGCATCCAACAGGAGTGGAGAGAGGGTACCACCTGCACAGATATGTTGGAAGAGATGGCCTTTGGGGGGAAATAAATAAAATCAGAAACTGTGGCTGGTAGAGCCAGTGAGTCGGGAACTGGACTTGAAGTACTCTTTGACTTTAAGATTAGGCTAAGTTGCTGAATAAGTGTATATTGTGTTGTTCCCTTTTGTGCCGAGCAAGTAGAAGACATGGTCTGCCCATAAGGAGCTTAGGAGACAACAGTGCCATGCATAGGACATAAAAGCAATATGCATGATGCTTTCTGCAATAGGAACTGGAAAGGAGACGTTTCAGTTTGAGGCCAGACCAGCTTTGACAGGTATGGGTGAGGGAGGAGGAGATGGTTAGAGAAGGACGCGGGGACACTAATGTTTTCCTTCAGATAGTGCTCACAGAGGTGGGGGGTAGAGAAGAGAGACAATGGGTAGGGTGATAGAAGAGGGAGGGGTTACTCCATCCCTTTGCGTGGGTCCTTGGCTTCGTTGCAATGATGGATTTGTCTGTATATGTTGTTCTTTTTGAAACAGATGAGTTTTCACATCACTGAGAATTAGATTGAAAGATTGCATGAAAAATAGTCTGATCTATTGAAAGGGAGAAGATTTTGAAAATATAAAAGGAGATACATTCCCTCTTAGGAATTTAAAAAACAGAATGGACGTTCTTATACCACAGTGTCTGGGGTTCCTCACCAGGAATAGTACTGTATGCCCCAGGGTGTGTGAACACGTGCTTGTAGTAGAGTACCTGGTGTTACTGGCAACTAGTGGGCACGAGGCAGGAACTACATAAGGCGCCAGGGAATGCCCTGCACAGTTTGTTGTCTGCCTGGAATGTCAGTGGGCACTTATGGAGGAACACTGCCCTTCCCACACCTCAGTCATTTGCTTCTGTATGTGCACTTTTTGCTTAAACACAGGGAACTTCGAAAAATTCATGAAAGAATAGACATGGAAGGATTTTTTTTGTCCAGAAATTCTTTAGGGTCCATACATACAAGGCATCTTAAAAAGTTGCTGAAAAATACATTATTATGAAAGATCCATGGGTAGATTTCAAATTTTTGCACCAGAATAGGCATATCTCTTAGTTGCATTTTTGCATGGATTTTGTGATATACTCTCATATGTATCCCAGTTGTACCACTAATTTAATGCTTTTTTTCCATTTACTAATTTTTCATCAGCTTTCCATTTTTACTCACCTTTTGTCATTTTATAGCTGCTTCTTAAAATTCATTTATCTTTAATACTTGTAATCATGGATTTGAAATGCTATCTGAATCTTTCCAATCATATAAAATAGGGGCATCACTATTGTAAGGTAGAACACTCATCCATGTACTACCTGATGCCATCTTGCACACCACTAGTAGTATCCATACTAGCTTTGAGAAACAGTGGCCAGATAGTCACGGTGGGTTCATTTATAGCTGGACCTAATTTCTGCAGTGGATCTTTAGGTCTCTCATTTTTAAGTAACCATGCATTCCGCAGGGTCCACTGGCTGAGAGGGCCTCATGAGGATCCTTTTCCAGATCGAGGTGAGGTGGCCTGAACAGCTGCTCTGGCCTGGCGTCTGGTTAGGAAAGGGGCTGTCTTGCTGGTCAGGGCCATGCTTATGTGCTGCAGCTTGTGTCCAAGACTCCTGCCATCTCCCAGTTAAGCAGGGGGTCTGCACCAGGGGTCTGTTGCCCTGCAAGTGTGGAATATTCAGCAGACTCTGTCCTTGCTTCCAGATAATTGGCTCACAGCATCTGTTGCCCTCCTGTTGGCAGGAAGGGAGGGAGAATGACAACAGAAGGCAGCAGGAGCACAGATGCTCCCTCCTCTACATCAGGAGGGCTGGACCAGAAAGCAGTTTAAACAAAAACAAACCTAGCCCAGATTCACCAGCAGCAAACCATGAGACACATTAAGAAAGATTAGAACTCTGTGCCAGGGGCTTTGAAATGTGGAAGGCAAGGAAGGAAATAACCCCTGCTGGCCCCTTAGAAACAATACTGGGAAAAAGAAGAGGGGAGCATAGGAGTACCAGCCCATTTCTGTTGCTATAACAGAATAACTGAGGCAGGAGCGCTTGGAGAAGGTAAGAGGTGTATTAGGCTCACAGATTCCGAGGCTGAAGGTGTGGGATCTGGTGGCTCCATTGGTTCGGTTTCTGAGAAGGCCTCCCAGGTGGAGCACACACTAGAGTGAGGGGTCTCACCGCCAGATGGGCCAGGCCTGCAAGAGCACACTACAGGAAACCCTCTGCAGGCAGCACCCCTCCTCTTAGAGATCCCCCCACCCCACACACCACCAGACTGGGGACCAAGCTTTCAACACAGGAATGCCACAGTCAAACTACAGAAGGGACAAAGTCCTGAGGACTCTTCCTAACACAAGAAAATGTGGGAAGAGCCTAGTCCAGGAGGTGGCTAGATAGCCTTGGTCGGTGTGAACAGAAAGCCCTCAGCAGAGGCAGAGCAGAACCGGCTCCCAGAGAGGAAGAGCATGGTGCCCCGACAAGGGCAGGACCAGGGTCCTGAGTCAGGAGGGTGCACGGAAATCAACAGCCGACTTCAAACCACAGGCATCCGAGGAGTGAACCCAAGGATCCGCGTCTGATTCTCCTCCCCTCTGTGCCTCTCTGCCTCACAAATAACATGCAAACCAATACTTGAAAAAATATGAGCGAGCTATATAAACTTGTAAAGGAAATAAAATTACTAAAATATTGAAAAATTACATTTAGAATTTTCATATTAAAATATAAAGTGACATAGTTATTTTTTTCTAAATAGTAAGTTCATATTCCGGTGAAGGCAGTAACCAGATGGTCTTGACCTGAAAGAAGTCAAGGAATATTGCAACCATGAGCATTTCTGGAAAGAAAGAAAAACCACCCTGTGACGAAATTGACCAATTGGTTCAAATCAGAATAACAGAACTAGGGTAGAAAAGCCATGATTGAAAACTAGTAACAACAACAGCAACAAATACTAGTGAGCATTCAAATCTCATTATGTAATCTTTTTTTTTTTTTTTAATTTTTTTTTTTGACAGGCAGAGTGGACAGTGAGAGGGAGAGACAGAGAGAAAGGTCTTCCTTTTGCCATTGGTTCACCCTCCAATGGCTGCTGCGGCTGGTGCGCTGCGGCCGGCGCACTGCACTGATCCGATGGCAGGAGCCAGGTACTTCTCCTGGTCTCCCATGCAGGTGCAGGGCCCAAGCACTTGGGCCATCCTCCACTGCACTCCCAGGCCACAGCAGAGAGCTGGCCTGGAAGAGGGGCAACCGGGACAGAATCCGGTGCCCCAACCGGGACTAGAACCTGGTGTGCCGGCACTGCAAGGCAAAGGATTAGCCTAGTAAGCCGCGGCGCCAGCCTCATTATGTAATCTTAAGACCAAATGATGTGGGGAAAAGGGGGCAGGTGGATTATTGTTACAGAAACATAACTATTAGGTGCCTGATGAATGTAAAGTGTTATAGAACAGTAACATGAAAACATGTAGTTAACCCCTTAACTTTTCTTATTTAAATATTTATTTATTAATTTGAAAGGCAGAGTTATAGAGAGGCAGAGGCAGAGAGACAGAGACAGAGACAGAGAGAGAGAGAGAGAGAGAGAGAGGTCTTCCACCCGCTGGTTCACTCACCAGATGGCTGCAATGGCCGGAGCTGCACCGGTGTGAAGCCAGGAGCCGGGAGCTTCTTCTGGGTCTCCCATGTGGGTGCAGGGCCCAAGTCCTTGGGCCATCTTTTTTTTTTTTTTTAGATTTATTTATTTACTTGAAAGTCGGAGTTACACAGAGAGAGAAGGAGAGGCAGAGGCAGAGAGAGAGAGGTCTTCCATCCTCTGGTTCACTCCCCAATTGGCCTCAACGGTCGGAACTGCACCAATCTGAAGCCAAGAGCCAGGAACTTCCTCCAGGTCTCCCATGTGGTTTCAGGGGCCCAAGGGCTTGGGCTGTCTTCCACTGCCTTCCCATGCCAAACAGAGAGCTGGATCGGAAGTGGAGTAGCCGGGACTCGAACCGGTGCCCACATGGGATGCCAACACCATAGGCGGTGGCTCTACCTACTATTCTACTGCTTTCTTAGGCTATAGCAGAAAGCTGGATTGAAAGTAGAACAGCCAGGACTTGAACCCCACCCATATGGGATGCTGGCACTGTAGGCAGTGCCTTTACCCACCACTCACAGCACTAGCCCCACCCCTTAACTTTTCATAATTTTTCCCTGTGAGTTAAATTGTGTGTGTGTGTGTCTAAATATTTTAACTTCAAGTCAGAAATCTACTTTGTTTCATTTCTGCTTTCTTATCCTCCTGTTAAATTCAAAGGAAATCAAATAGCCCTTATTTGAGAAAAACTCTGACATTATTATTGTAAGTGAAATCATTGCCATCTACCTATCTTTCTAATAGTACCTGTGCATAACAAGGTACACAAAATGATGTTCGCCAACTGTGAATACAGTGGTGGGGTATCAAATCATTTCTTTATTCTTTTTTTGTGTTGCTTTGATTTTTTTAAAATAAGCCTGTATTGTAAAAGCACCCATATATTTTTTTAAAGATTTATTTATTTTATTTGAAAGGCAGAGTTATAGAGAGGGAGAGAGAGAGAGAAGTTGTCCATCTGCTGGTTCCCTCCAGAGATGGCCGCAATGGCCAGAGCTGTTCCAATCTGAAGCCAGGAGTCAGGAGCTTCTTCTGGGTCTCCCAGGTGGGTGCAGGGGCCCAAGGACTTGGGCCATCTTCTACTGCTTTCCCAGGCCATAGCAGAGAGCTAGATTGGAAGTGCAGCAACTGGGACTCGAACTACACCCATAAGGGATGCTGGCACTGCAGATGGCAGCTTTACCCGCTACACCGTAGCGCCAGCCCCAGCACACCCCTCCCCCCTTTTTTTAATAAAAGCCATGAAAGCAGTACTGTTACTATAGAATGTTGATCAGTAGTGTAACTGTTCTCATTGCTTCTTGGTCATTTTTTTTTAATAGCAACATTGGAAAACACCAGAAAAAGGATCATTGACAATATTTTTGCAACTCATCTCTAAGGTGTTGGCAACTGCCTAGAGGCCCAAGGCATAGCAGTGGAAAGCATCTTTTCTCATAGGATCCTTTTGCCTTCTTATGGAATCATGAAGTGAAATAGCAGGCTGGTGAGCTGCATCCGGGTGCTCCTGATAGGCAGGAAGTGTGGTACCATGTGCTGTCATTCAAATATCTGAACCTACCCAATCACCAACACCCTCGTTTTGGATGTTTGGGGTCGCCTTCTGTCTCTGCACTTGGCTGCTGTGTGATGTTTTCATCTCCCCAAGTGTGCAGTGTTCTCTAGCTTCCAGGCCCTTGCACCTGCAGGTCTGTCTGCATGGGACACACCTCCCCGTCACCCTTCCCCCAGCTCCACCTCCTCATGTTCAGGGCTTGGCTTTGGCCTCCTTCCTCAAACAGACTTTCATCAAAACTCGCTAGTTTAAGACCCCTTTCTACTAACCAGTGGCGATGCTCATGGGTTACGCTGGGCACGTTTATCCTGTTCACTCATGTCACACTGCTTGGCAGACCAGAATCTGGTTTGGGAAGTGCAAGGCCAGGTTCTTACACAGCCCTTCAGTAGCACATGCTTTCCCTCTCTCTTCGGGGATCAGCCAGGGTGATTACTCTTGTAGCACCTGCTGTGAACACGAGCCCTCCCTATTCGCTTCTCCTCCCATTCCCTCAGGGTCACTCCCGCTTATTCTCTCTCAGCAGGCCTCTGGGCTCCTGCTTTGGTTAGCAAAGGCGCCTTTTCTTGGTAGTGTTTCAAGCTGAAGCACATCATGAGGGAGCAGTTGTGGGGTTTAGATGTTGCCCTGCAGCACAAGCCTTTGAGGGACAGCCGCAGCCTTGGAGCCCAGGTCGGTGGCCGGGGAAGTGGGCTCAGGCAGCCATTGCTTGTGTCCTCCAAGAAATCTTTGCTCGGTCTCTGATGAAAAAGATAGACATTTAAAAAGGCCTCTTACAAGGCAATTTATACAGGTCATCCTAAATGTATTCATATGTATATAAAATAAAGAAGATAGACTAACTTATATCATTGCACTTCTCTGGTGGAATTTGTTTGTCTTTTTGTTTTCAAATTTTCTGTTATAAATACTTTCATAGACACTTCCTGGCATTTCTTAAGCCCTGAAATGTGGTGGTGTGCACGGCAGCCCCTGTGAAGGCCAGAATGAGCTGGGCCCTGCCAGGATGGAGTGCGGCGTGTTCCCAGCCGGCTGGGGTGTGTTTCCCTGTGTGTTTCACCTTGGCATCTTTTTCCTCCTCAGGTGATGGGCTGACTGGGATCCCCGCACACGTCCTCAACAGCTCCCCCTCAGATCGGCAGATTAACCAGCTGGCCCAGAGGCTGGGCCCCGAGTGGGAGCCTGTGGTGCTGTCGCTGGGACTGTCCCAGACCGACGTCTACCGCTGCAAAGCCAACCACCCCCACAACGTGCAGTCGCAGGTGGTGGAGGCCTTCGTGCGTTGGCGGCAGCGCTACGGGAAGCAGGCAACCTTCCGGAGCTTGCACGAGGGACTCCGGGCCGTGGAGGTGGACCCCTCGCTGCTGCAGCACATGTTGGAATGATGCTGCCCACTGGGGAGTGGGTCCCCAGGTCACATGTGCCAAATCCTGACACTCAAAGCAGGTGGTTTTTTAGTTTTTCCTTTTTAATGATCCTTAGATGAAAGGAAAAGAGAGTTTCCTCTTGACATTACTTGGAAGGCCAGATTGGTGAATCCATCTGTCGCATTGGCCCAATAATCCATTGTTTGTAATGGCTTGAAGATTGCATTGTTGTAATTGTGCAGTTTTTAATTGTGTGGTTGCCTTTTAATAGACTGGCAAATAAAAAAAAATACCGTGTTATCACATTACATGCAGATGTCTTATACATTAAACATTCACTTTTATGTTACCTTGAAGCTCAACTGTGGACTTTGCTATTCATAATGATGATGATAATAAAAAGTGAATTACTGTATATGATGTGCCTCTTTCATGGGAAGCTATCGTGGTGGTGTTGTCACTCTTTCGTATTGCATAGAACAAGGTTATAAAATCACGGTAGTCACTTCTTTGGAACCGAATTGATAATTGTAGCAAAATGGTTACTTTCCTCAGACAAGATAAACAGCTCAGGCAGGATGTTTGTGTTCAATCTAAGACACTGAAGCTCCCTGGAAAGACTAGTTCAAGTACCAGCATGCACCCCCAAGCCCAGCAGCCTTTAAAGATTGCATAAGAAAACTCTTCGCTGTTTATTTAAAGCATGTAGTTTGGGGGACAAAAGAAGGTGTGGCCTTTCTGTTGAAGCCACAGTGATTGAAGAGTTATGCTCCTGGGTGGTATGATTTCATCTGTCCTTTTATCAATAGTGTGCCGTGTCTATAACCTACTTTACCATTTTCAAGGCTTTTTGTGTAAGTGATCTCATTTGGATGGCTCAACAGTCCTGCGAGGTAGGTGAGCAAGCGTGGTTAGCAGAGAGATGAAGAGACTGGCCTGGGTGACTGAACTGGAACGCCTGCCCTTTCCAGCTGTTGGGCAGCTTCTCCTGCTCTCTCCTGCGTGCCAGTCTAAGAAGCTGCAGTCCTGCTCCCCACCTATGAGCTGCTTCCCCAGTAGCCTTTATTTACCCTCACTAAGACTCAGTTGTCTCAGTGGTAGAATGAGGAAATGGTTGTCCCTGATAAAAGAAAAATCCTGAGATGTCTTAATTATAATTACAAGGTCCTGAGAGGCGGAGAGGGGACGAGATAGGAAAGTTAATCAGTTAACAGCTGCAGGCAAAGCCAACAAGACTGTTCCAGACTTCTGAATTGTATGTTGAAACCTTGACCCAATTCCCATCATGGCCAACCTCCACGGCCACCTCACCCAGTTCATGCGTGAGTTTTGCAGACTGTTAACTGCAGCGAATCCAGAAGCAGCAAGGACTTCCCCTATGGACTGCCCTTTTGTCCCGAAGCTCTCTCCCACTCTGCATCAACTCGCCCTTCTTATCTGTAGCCAGTGTAGGTTCAATGTGAACAAATTTTGCTGATAAGAGGATTCTTAGCTCTGGGTATAGAGGGCACTTTTCCAGTCGCTCTCTAGCCTTGCAGCAACTTTTTTTCTGGCTGGCCTCTGTAACCACTCAGGAAGACCCCTTTATGTCAGTGATCTCTTGAACTCAAGAGTTTTGGTTCCCCATGCCCATCTCCAAGATCTCTGTGATGCCTCAAGCAATAATGCCTCCCAAGAGTGTATCCAGGGTTGGCTCCATGTAGTGTATAGTTCACAAAGTGAAGAGTGGCACTGTGGGAGGAACTGTTATTGGCACATTGCTTGTTGAGCTTCCAAATGTGTGATTTTGTTGATGCTACAAAAGGTCTAATCAAGAGAGAGGCAAGCAAACACTCCCAATCCTTGCTCCATCCTTCTTAATGATTGGGGAATCTACTACTTAATTCTAATGTAACTTGGGTTTCTATTTTTAAGATTTATTTATTTATTTGAAAGTCAGAGGTACACAGAGAGAGGAAGAGACAAAGAGATCTTCCATCTGCTGGTTCACTTCCCAAAGGCCCCAACAGCAGGTGCTGGGCCAAGCCAAACCCAGGAGCCAGGAGCTTTTTCCAGATCTGCCAACATGGGTGCAGAGGCCTACGCACTCGGGCCATCCTCTGCTGCTTTCCCGGGTGCATTAGCAGGGAGCTGGATCAGAAGTGGAGCAGCCAGGTCTTGAACTGGCTCCCAAATGGCATGCTGGCATCACAGGCTGGTGGCTTTACCCGCTACGCCACAGTGCCCCCCCCATCCCCCTGCCTTTATACATTTTACTCTTTTCCACTCTTAAGTATCTAGCATGTATCTAGCACAGCACATTGAACATGAAATGGGTGCTCAAAAAGATGACATTGGTGTCTTGATATATCCTTTGAGTCGTCTGATAGCCACATTCGCTTTGCTAGAAAAGATAGGTCAGTCCAGGAGTCATTTATTCAGTGAACTCATTTCAAAAGCATTGTCTGCCAACCCTGTTCTAATGTTCTCGTTTTGTAACCCAGTCATTAATTACTATCGTGTAAAATGCTTATGCCTTTGGCCCCATCACTGCACCCAGTGTTAGACTGTTCTTCTATGATGTCCACATTTTGAACATGGGACTTATTACTTTGCTATTTCCTAATACGGAGGTTGCTTTGGCAATGTCACTTTTATACATGAGGAAGTATAGCTGGGCCTGTGTCTGACTAGATGGCATTTTAGGAGTGGATCTGCTGATCGGTGGAGTTATCTTCCTGCCACTTGTAGGGAATCTGCTCCTCGCAAAGTGGCTTCTGTGCTCTGTCAAGAGTGAGGGATGGTTAGTGACAAACAGGCCATGATGGGCTAGACAGGGCGGAGGAGGGTCACTGAAGCTCTGACCTGTCACCCCTGTGAGCCGGTGTCTCTGCCACCCTGTGGCAGCCGTACCTCCAGGACCTGCTCATATTCTTGCAATTGAGTGGAAGAATAGAGCAGCCAGATCATTGCCTTGTTTGGGAGTTTTAAAAGATTTATTTCAAAGGCAGAGCAGAGAGAGGAAAGGAGACACATACATACACACACACGTATAGATATACAGAGAGAGACAGACAGAGACAGAGCACTTCCCTCTGCTGATTTACTCCCCAAATGACCACAACAACCAGGCCAAAGCCAGGAGACAGGAACTCCATCGTGGTCTTCCCACGTGGGTACCAGGGCATCAAGCACTTGGGCCATCTTCCACTGCCTTCTCAGGTGTGTTAGCGGGGAGCTGGGTCACTGCAATATGGGATGCTGGCACTGGAAGCACTGGCTTAACCCGCTGCACCAGAATGCTAGCCCCACAGCCTCGTTCTTACATTTGGTTGTGAAGAGTGGTGCATTGTGGTGTCTGCCCACCTACAGAGAGATCAGGAAGGGTAGGTACCCAAGAATTCCGTGTATTTTTGAGTGGGAGAAGATTCGATAGTTCTAGAGACTTCCTACCCCCAAGAAAATCCTGCATGAGTGCAGTGAAATGGCAGGGCATTTGCAGGTACTGACAAAAAGATAATCTTGCTTGACTGTGGGTTTGAATGTGTGTGTATGTGTGTGCATATGAGTGTGCCCCTTAATATCTTTAAGGCTATAACTTTTCTTTTTTCTTTCTCTTTCTTTCTTTCTTTCTTTCTTTCTTTCTTTTCTTTTTTTTTTTTTTTTTTTGACAGGCAGAGTGGACAGTGAGAGAGAGACAGAGAAAGGTCTTCCTTTGCCGTTGGTTCACCCTCCAATGGCCGCCGCGGCCGGCGCGCTGTGGCCGGCGCACCGCGCTGATCCGATGGCAGGAGCAAGGTGCTTCTCCTGGTCTCCCATTGGGTGCAGGGTCCAAGGACTTGGGCCATCCTCCACTGCACTCCCTGGCCACAGCAGAGAGCTGGCCTGGAAGAGGGGCAACCGGGACAGAATCCGGCACCCCAACCGGGACTAGAACCTGGTGTGCTGGCGCCGCAAGGCGGAGGTTTAGCCTAGTGAGCTGCGGCACCGGCCTAAGGCTATAACTTTTATTAAATTTTCTGGACACAAATGAAGGACAGGTTTATAGTGGTAGTTTGAAGAAATAATAATAATGAGGACGAGAATGACTCCTAGTGCCATCTTCCAAAGAGAACCACGGTTCCATCCCTGTTTTGGGTCTCTGTCTTCCAGTTAGTTTCCTTTACTTGCATTCTCTTTTTATAGCAAGAACGGTATGTGTTGTTTTACAGTCGGCTTCTTTTATTTAACATATAACTGTCTTTCTGGCATCACTGAAGATTTTTCTATACCAATGATTGCCAACATCCTTTGTATTTGGAGTACACTTTTGAGTCCTATAATTTTGGGCAGAATGTTTGAAGGGCTTCGAAGACCCTGTAGCTGCTAAGGATAACAGTGTCTTCGGATACCAAAACATTCGCCACCATCCCGCCCTTTGCTTGTTCCTCCATGAGAACCCTGTCATATTTGAAGAGCTGTTTACTGTCCCCACTGTGTATTCACATCCTCAAAAAGCAGAACTGAGCACTTCCTGGGCTTTATTCTGAGCTTTTTATCTCTTTCTTACAGCCAAATATCCTCTGCAGTGCACTGTGCGATCCAGTCAGCTCATTGTGACATTTCTGCAAGAAAATGTGTTCTGGTGGGCAGAATTTCACCTCTAAAGTAGTCCTGTGTTGTTGCAATTCTGCACCTTCCTTTTTAGCGGCTGCCTTCCTCTTCTTACTGTCAGCGGGCTGCTGCTTCCCTATTAGATGGATCCTTAAGTTGTTTTTCCTTTTCACTGTTATAAACAACAGTGCAAGGGAAGGCTTTCCTGTCACATCTTGACATTCATCAGAACTTATAGGATATCAGACCTTGTTTCATTTAGCTCTAAACATATTTTAATTTGTTTTCAATTAAATTTTATTACACAGCAAGGCCACCCCAACATGAATTGGTTGAAAATAACAAACTTACTGGTTTCAAAGTTAGCCCCCAATCCTATGAATCAGCTGAGCTCCTCTGGACTGGGCCAACTCAGCTGACCTCTGCAGGACTGGCTTGTGCATCTGTGGTCAGATGGTGGGCTGGCTGAGGCTGGCCGAGCTGATCTGGGATGGCCTGCTTGGTGCCTGGGGAGTGGCAGGCAGTTGCCTAGGGCTACAGAAGTGCTGAAGTCACGTGCCCTTACCCACCAGGCCTGCCCAGCCTTCTGCACCTGGTGGTGGTGCCAGAGGAGTCCCACAGGCAGCAAGAAGGCAAGCCCCAGTGGCCCCCCGTCCAAGCCTCTGCTTGCCTCCCTTTTGCGAGCAACCTACTTAGCAAAGCTATTCCCACACCAGCTCAGAGGCAGTATGGAAGGGCTCTACCGACAGGCATGGTGAGAAGGCAGCGATGCAAGTCCACCTTTTGCAATCTGCTGTAACTAGTGTTTTTAAATTGGGATTAAAAACAAAAATTGGCTACTCTGGATCCCCCTGCTCCACAACAGCAGGCAAACCCTTTCTAGCATGCTGCCACGCCCCCAAGACCCTCACAGGTATTTACGTCTGACCGATATGGTGCAAGAGAGCCACAGTGATTCTTAGAATAAACTCCTAGAGTCAGAATTGCTAGCTGTCTTCATCCATTGTGTGTTGCTACAACAGAATACCCAAGACTAGCTAATGGATAAAGCAGGGGTGTATTTCACTCTCTGTTCAGTTGTGGAGGCTGGAAGTCCGAGACACGGTGGCTGTATTTCACCAGGGCCTTGTACCGTGTGATAACGAGAGTGCAAAAGCGGACAGGCAAGCATGCACCTGCAGATGACAGAGGCAGGGGGGCTGGGGTAGCTTAATAACAACCCCTTCTTGTGAGAATAAACACGCTCCTTTGAGAATGACATTAATCCTCCATGCACGCAGGCACAGGGAGTTCCTTAGCTTGAAGGGAGCTTCAAGTGTAATTTTTAAAGATTTATTTATTTACTTGAAAGGCAGAGAGAGAGAGAGCGAGCTTCCATTTGCTGCTTTACTTCCCAAATGGCAGTAACAGCATTTCCGGGTCAGGCTGAAACCAGGAGCCAGGAGCTCTGTCATGGTCTCCCAAATAGGCGGCACAGCACCCACTCTCCTCCCAGCTGCAGGAGCAGAGGGCTGGACTGGAAGCACAGCAGCCAGAACTTGTACGATTACTCCGACATGGGACGCTGGCGTTGTAAGAAGTAGTTTAACAAACGTGCTGGGGCCGGCACCGTGGCTCACTTGGTTAATCCTCCGCCTGCAACGCTGGCATCCTATATGGGTGCTGGGTTCTAGTCCTGGTTGCTCCTCTTCCAGTCCAGCTCTCTGCTGTAGCCCGGGAGGGCAGTGGAGGATGGCCCAAGTGCTTGGGCCCTGCACCCACATGGGAGACCAGGAGAAAGCACCTGGCTCCTGGCTTCAGAGCGGCACAGCACCAACCATAGAGGCCATTTGGGGGGTGAACCAATGGAAGGAAGACCTTTCTGTCTCTCTCTTTTTCTCTCTCTCACTGTCTATAACTCTACCTGTCAAAAAAAAAAAAATGCCACAACACTGGTCCCCAGTCAACCTTTTAAGACCTGATCTGGGGTGTGCATTTGGCCTAGTGGGGACACCAGCACCTCATGTCAGAGGCCTGGATTCAAGTCCCAGCTGCACTCCTGACTCCAGCTTTCTGCTGATGCACACCCCGGCAGGCAGCAGTGATGGCCCAAGTACGTGGGCCCCTGCCTCCCCCACAGGAGACCTTGACTGAGTAGTTCAGAACTCCTGGCTTCTGCCCGGCCCGGCCCCAGCTGTTGCGTGCATTTGGGGAGTACAGCAGTGATGAGATTTCAGTCATCCCTCTCTCTCTCTCTCCCTTCCAAATAAATATTATCTATTTTTAAATGACCTAATCGTCTCCTAAAGGCCCTACCTCCCAAGGCTACTGCAACACCTGTCACATTTCAATATAAGTTCCAGCGGAAACAAACCATATTCACATCATAGTCCCAAGTTTATGTATTTCTAAGGTCAGCTTTGACTTTGAATACTTTTTCTTTTTCCTTTTATTTCTTTCCTTTTTCCTTTTACCTCAGTCATGATGAGAACAACAGTTGTGAGTTTTATACATTTTTTTTTAATTATTTATTTGAAAGAGTTACAGAGACAGAGGGAGAGACAGAAATCTTCCATCCACTGATTCATTCCCCAAATGGCTGCAACAGCCAGGGCTGGCCTGGTCCGAAGCCAGGAGCCAAGAACTTCTTGATCTTCCTTCACGGGTACAATGGCCCAACCACTTGGGCTATCTTCTGCTGCTTTCCCAGACACATTAGCAGGGAGCTGGATCCAAAGTAGAACAGCCAGGACTTGAACCAACACCCATATAGGATGCTGGTGCCGCAAGCAACTGCTTTACCTGCTACACTACAGCGCTGACCCCCGAGTTTAAATACTTTTTAAAAACCACCTTTGCCCTAGCAAAATCTAGGAGCTCTGGTTTTAGATGTCAGTCCCCGCAGGCTTCAGTGGCACACTGTGAATGTTGCAGATGGGGCAGACACACAGACACACCCGTAGGCTGAGGTGTGGGGCAGGCGCTGTCTTGTCAGCGTCCTGTCCTCTGGGGCATTTCTCAGGAGTGGTAGATTGGGGCTGGGTCTCTCCCCATTCATTTATTCAAGGAACACTTGGTGAGAGGCTACTATAAACGACCACTGTGCTAAGACAACAGGTGAAAAAGATCAACAAATACACCACTCCTGTCTTGAAGAACTTCCTGCCTGACCCGTGAGGCGGGCATGGAGCTCCAATCATAGCCTGGGCAGTACAGTCCACAGCTGAGTCCTGGGTCCATGGGCACACAAGGAGAAATGACGGATTCTGCCCTGCTTCATGGGAGTCAGGAGCTTTGGGCACTAATAATAAGGCTCCTTGGCTTGGACAAGTCAGTCCTTCTGTGTCAATGTCCTCCCATGTAAGAGCCATATCCAGTAATAGTTTCCCTCTGCCTGGCACAGAAGAGACCTCACTAAATCATTGAGCTGCATTTTCTTGCTATTGGGGGTTTTTCCCTTCACCCTCCTAGGACTCTGAGAAGTGGAGGGTAGGACCCTCTTCTGCTCGGGTCTATGACATGGGAATAGAAAGTGTAGATCCTGCACATAGGGACATATGAATTGGTAGCACACTTCAGGGCATATTCGGAATTGGGGTGGGATTCTGATCTAACACTTGGCTGTCATTAAATGAATCCCTAGTCATGACACAAATTCTCACTGATTACAAAACACAGTGCAAGTTACATGAGCCAAAGATAAATAAGACATAGTTCCTGCCCGGCAAGATCTCAGCCTGCTGGGGAGAGAGCCATAGCAGCAGCAGCTATGACGCTATTTGGCCAGGACAGGCGGGAGCAATTAAGTCGGTCACAGAGAAGGTGGCACTGAAACTGAGCTTTTGTAAATTCTGCCCAAGTTAGTGTGTTGATCCCACTTGGGGACATAAACAGATACCACAACTCCTCTTAACTGCATTTTCCATCTGGTTTGACAAATGGCAGTCCTTGCCATGGGCCTGCAAGATGAATATGCCTCCAAAATGCTGTCTCAAAGCAATTTAGAAACCAAGACAATCTTGTTGTTAAGCCTCGTAGCAAACATCCTAGTCCATACATCAAGACAGTGACATTGGGAAGAGTGTCATTTATTCATCCACAGTGGGATCCAGATTGGGCCTAGGGTTTCAAGTAGCAGGCAGATTTTGGGGTCCTTCTTTATGCCACCCCTAGCCCTTCTTCCTCTATGACTCCCACAAATTCAAATTAGATATTGCTGGCAGACAGGGAATATCCTATTTACTTCTTAGAATTGTAAACAGCTTAGGACAGGGGTGTGTATCTTCTTGGCATTTACTGTTCTTATAGGAAAATTAAAGTCTCAGAAAGACACAGTTCAGTGAGCCAATTAAAGTTGCCTTTGCTCTGTTAAACTTATGCAAAAGTCTAACAATTTGCTTTGTTAAACTTAAGCAAAACACATGGCAGCAATTCTGATAGCTATTGTTAAGTCAAAGCATAGACTGTGAAATCTAGGTTTGGGTACTTAAACAGAAGAGACCCCAAAGTCTTGGTCACACTCATTTTTCTATTTCATTTTCATATTTTATCTCTAGGCAGTGCTATTTCTGGTGTCAAATTATATTCTGAACAAGAATGTTTTGGAACATATCCGATGGGTTGGATTTGATTAAGTAGTTACTACAGGTTGAATATCCCTTGTCTGAATTTCTTGGGAACAAAGATGTTTGAAATTTGGGTTTTTTTTTTTTTTCTGGATTTTGGAGTTTCTGCATGGCTGTAATGAAATATCTTGGGAAGGAGAACCCCCATCTAAACACAGAATCCATTTATATTTCATATATACCTAATCCAATAGCCTGAGGATAATTTTATGCAACATTTTTTAGCCCACCTATGTTTTGATTGTAACCTGAGACATGAGATCAGGTGTGGAATTTTCCACTGCCAGTGTCACATCAGGCCTAAAAAAGTTTTGGATTTTGAAGCATTTTGAATTTTGAATATTCACATTAGGAATGCTCAGTCTTTCTCTGGGTGACAGATAGCCTCCCATTTGTCAGCTTCAGTGGATCAACTTTGGAGAACTTTGCAAGTACGAGGTCTTCAGCATGACCTATCAGCTCATCACTGATGCTAGGAGGAGGCTGAATGCCTACCAATGCAGTAAATAAGCACAGCACAGACTGGCAGTGGACTTGCTGCTCTTGGTGTGTGCCCTGGCCAAGAGTGAGTGGATCCATCTGGGGAAGATTTCTTTGAAGGTCTAGATTATCTATAGTAGGTAGTTAACCTACTATATAGGTAGTTGTTTAACCCGCTGTGGAAGTGGGCCCCTGTAAAAATGTTAGAAAGTGGTAGAATCTTTCTTTAGAAAAATACCTGTGTGTGCATACACATACAACATTTGTCATGTAATTTTTAGGGGATCCCTGGTACGCATGACTCCAACTCACTCTTCCCCTAAACGCTAAGTCTGTAGATTGTCAAAGGGCTCAAGACTGCATCAGTATCCAGGCCTAACTGGGGGTTTTGGATGGGATTTGGAGGCCTGTATCTAATGGTTTGGAGCTGCTTCTGTTAGATTTCACTAGGATGTAAATCCTGATGTGAAGGGATGACCAAGGCATCAGAACAAGCATGAAGTCATTTGTCTAAATCTTGGATTTTATGCAGTTGATCCCCGTCCTCTCCCACATCGGGTGGGGGGTTGGGGAGGGACTGGTGGACCTCCCGGCCCCACCTCTTGAAAGGTATGAGCTTGTAGATATGTGCTGTATGATCATCTCTAGCTTCCAGGAGCCTCTTGCCTCCATCCTATCATTTTAGAACCAGAGTTCCTGGACAAGGAAGGAATGAGACTTTTATGCCTTGCACATCAGAGATACTGATTTCAGGGGAAATTATATAGAGCCATACTTTGTACACTGGGAAATTATTTGCAACAATTTCCTTTTGTCCAACCATGTGCTTGAATCCAGTTTCTGTCAGCCCTAGAAAGCAGTCTTAATTCCCAGCTCTGAAGCTGAGCTGCATACCGGCTTTCCACTGAGGGAGTGGACCCTTTGGTCATTTGTTGTCTGTTGTCAGGAATTCTTTCATCACTCAGTATCATCAGCTGCTGATTTTCCAATGCACATTTTATTTTTGAGGCTATAAATAAACCCTTCCAACACAAGCCCTCTCTTTGGGAAAGTGTGAAAGACAAAATACACCAGTCAATTTGGATATGATTTTACTCAGGCTGTTGCAATAGAACATAAATCTCTGAGGGTATGTCTGAAAGAGGAGGAAGGAGGCTTGGGTTTTATGGATGCAGATAAACAAGGAGGCCATCCAGGTGCCTCATGGGAGCCCTGAAGATGGAGGTGAGTCCCGTCTCAGGCCATACAAGGGCTGGGTGGTCCTTGGAATTAGCTACTTCCTACAGCCCCAAAGGGTGGGGGATTCTTAGCCCTCCCTGCTTTCTGAGAATATAGGGTTTATTTGGATAAAGTTCAACATTGGCATTTCTCTGTTTTGTTGAAAAGAAATACCATTGTCACTGAGCAATTCAGAGGCCTGAGGCCTCATTACCTGGGTGGAATAACTAGGGCCCTTAGGGTGAGGCTCAGTCCTATCCAAGACTTGACACCAGACTGAATACAAAACGCACTGGACAGTGAAGGATGTGTTTTCTTCTTGCTATTGGAATAGGGAGGAAACTTACTAATGAGTGCCACTCAGAGGAAGGAAGGGGACCTGGGGCTTGACAGAAGTAGGAAGCAAAGGAGTCATCAGCATGTGTTCCGGAACCACGTGGAAGGCTGGGGTAAGGCTTGGACTATTCCAGGTCTGGTTGTCCTTTGTGCTGGTTTGCTGTTTCTTTGGAAACATGAAAGGCTGAAGATTTCTTCATCATTACTGCTTTCAGGGAACGCAGTGTTCAGAGAAATTTCAGTTATCAAAACTTTGATTTTCTTCAACTTTTAAGGGTCCTAGGCCAATTTGAAAGAAAAATAATGTTTCTGAGAGATTTGGAAATGGAGTAAAACCAGAATTCTGGTGTCTTGGTTGCCTGTTCTATAAAAGACACCTGGGTTGTTTCCTTATTGAATTTATGCAAATAAGGACAAGTGTTGTGGTGCAGCAGGCATTTGGGGAAATGAACCAATAGGTGAAAGATTTCTCTTTCTCTCTCTCTCTCTCTCTCTCTCTCTTCTGCCTTTCAAATAAATTTTTAAATAAATAAATGAAAATAAATAAATAAATTTTCAAAATTTTAGGTAGAGAAAACCAGATGGTCTGCCTAACTAAAGGCAAACAAAATGAAAAGAAATCAAGATGCCCTTACTTTCTTAGGGACCTACAGAACTGTAGAATAATTTTTATATGGACTAATCATGGCACCTTTTTCTGTAACTCAGAGAAATTCATTTTTGAGCATTTGCTTTATGCCAGGCATGAATATACATGGTGGACACATAATAGTTACTGCAGCTGTCCAAAAATTCTCCTCTCCTGTAGCTTCCTTATTATGGAGAAAATGAAATAAAAAAAAAAAGGCAACAACAAGCCAGGAGTGGCAGGGGCAGGGGCAGAGATCGTACTGTTTTTAAAAGGTCACTGAAGGAAGGTCTCAGTGAGAAGGTGACACGGGTAACAGAGGAGGGGATGGAGGGAGCCATGCTGAGACCCGGGGGCACAACAGTAAAATCTGAAGGTCCCGAGGTAGAAACTGTTACAATAGTTAATTGGGAAGCCATTAAGCCAAGATGACTGCAGTGCCTTGGGTTCCTATGCAAGCAAACTGCAATCCCGCACAGTGCAAACATTAAAATGAAACTTAAGCTTAACCTATCAGAAACTGCGCATGAACCTCTAGCAAGGAACTTTCCACCTTAATCAATCAAATATTTTCTTTTTTTTCCTCTGTAAACACCTTATAAAAATTCTCACACCTCCCCCTGACTCCATCCCCTCAGCGGAACACTGAACCATGCACAGCTGTTGCTGCCCGATTCATAAACTGTTGAATGCTCAAATAAGCCTGATAAAATTTTAATATGCCTAAATTTGTCTTCCAACAGTACTTGCCAAGCATTTTCAAGGAATAGCAAAGAGGCCAGAGTGGCTCAAGTGCAGAGGGAAGAGGAAAGGAGTAGGGCCTGAGGCCTGAGAGCTCAGGGGACAGAGGCAGAGACTCTTACAGATGATAGTAATGAGTGACCTTGGCAAGGTGCTGGCTGTTTTTGAGCACAAACATGACATTTACCATATTTTATTTGCTTATTTATTTTTTAAGATTTATTTTTATATTTGTGAGACAGAGAGAGAGAGAGAGAGAGAGAGAGAGAGATCTTCCATCTACTTCCATTCATTCTCCAAATTGCCACAACAGCCAGGGCTGGGCCAGGCTGGATCTCCATCTGGATCTCCCTTGTGGGTGGCAGAGGCTCAAGCACTTGGGCCATCTTCCGCTGCTTTCCTAGACATAGTAACAGGGAACTGGATCAGAAACAGAGCAGCCGCAACTTGAACTGGCACTCTGGTATAGGACGCTGGCATTGCAGGCAGCAGTTTAACCTGCTGTGCCACAGTGCCAGCTCCCATCCAGTGTGTTTTCAAAGGATCACTCCAGGTGATGCTTTGATAGGACAAAGGTATGGGGACCAGCGAGGAGGCTATGGAACTCTTTTCAGGAAGACAGAGGCTCTGATCAACATGGTCATGGGGAAGTGCAGCGGGTGCTTGCTTTACAGCTCAGATCACCAATTGTGAATCATTTATTCCCCCAGCAGCTCAGAGAACTTCAGATGGTGGCCTTTGGCTGCCGGCCCTCCTTAAGAATTGACTCTGATGGGCCGGCGCCGCGGCTCACTAGGCTAATCCTCCACCTTGCGGCGCCGGCACACCGGGTTCTAGTCCCAGTCAGGGCGACGGATTCTGTCCCGGTTGCCCCTCTTCCAGGCCAGCTCTCTGCTGTGGCCAGGGAGTGCAGTGGAGGATGGCCCAGGTGCTTGGGCCCTGCACCCCATGGGAGACCAGGAGAAGTACCTGGCTCCTGCCATCGGATCAGCGCGGTGCGCCGGCCACAGCGGGGCGGCCATTGGAGGGTGAACCAACGGCAAAAGGAAGACCTTTCTCTGTCTCTCTCTCTCTCACTGTCCACTCTGCCTGTCCAAAAAAAAAAAAAAAAAAAAGAATTGACTGATGAAGACAGCTGTCTTGCCCCAAGACACTCCCTCTGCCCAGGGGCAGCCTGTGGGCAGTGACCTGTTCACAAGGGTACATAGTAGGCCTGGTGGCTCACCTCAACTCAGAACGACTCCTGAGGGTCAGCCCATCTCAGAGCTCCTCGTGCAGTCAGCTCAGCCTTCCCTGGGACTTCTCCCTCAGTCCAAGCGTATTTTCTTCCTCTCCATGAAGATCCATCCCAAGAACATTCCCTAATAATAAACTTGCCCACTGATCTCCATCTCAGAATCAGCTTGTGATAAAACACAACCTGTGGCATTGAGATAGTGATCAGCGGTCAGGTTCTGAACATATTTTGAAGACAGAACCACATGGTTTGGATGTGATATTAGAAGAGAAAATTTGGGGCCAGCATTGTGGTATAGCTGGTTAAGCTGTCACCTGTGATGCTGTCATCCCATATGGGCACTGGTTTGAGTTCTAGCTGCTCTACTTTCGATCCAGTTCCCTGCTAAGGTGCCTAGGAAGTTAGTGGAAGATGGCCCAAGAGCTTGGGTCCGTGCCACCCATGTGGGAGACCCAGATGGAGTTGTTGGCTCTTGGCTGTGGCTTGGCTCAGCCCCTGCCATTGCAGTCATTTGGGGCAGTGAACCACTAGATGGAAGAGTTCTCTCTCTCTTTCAACTCTTTCAAATAGGTACTTTTTTTTTGAAAAAAGGAAATTCTGCCGGTGCCATGGCTCTCTTGGCTAATCCTCTGCCTGTGGCACCGGTACCCTGGGTTCTAGTCCCGGTCAGGGCACCGGATTCTGTCCCAGTTGCCCCTCTTCCAGGCCAGCTCTCTGCTGTGGCCCAGGAAGGCAGTGGAAGATGGCCCAGGTGCTTGGGCCCCTGCACCCACGTGGGAGAGCAGGAGGAAGCACCTGGCTCCTGGCTGCAGATTGGTGCAATGTGCTGGCTGTAGCAGCCATTTGAGGGGTGAACCAATGGAAGGAAAACCTTTCTCTCTGTCTCTCTCCCTCTCACTGTCTAACTCTGCCTGTCCAAAAAAAAAAAAAAAAAAAATTCAATTATGAAACACCAAAATTTTCACTCTAAACTAATGGAAGGATAGAACCACTATTTATTGACATGATAAAGAACATAGGAAAGGTGGGTCTATTATATTTTTTAAGTTAGGAAATATATTAGAAGTAAAAGCAAACTCTTAATGTTCACGTAGGTAAAAGGTCAAATTCCATTTCCAGGAGCATATTCTTGACTTTAACTTTGAATACCTCCAACATTGCAGTTTCAGACAGAACCCAGTATATCGGATATTTCACTTAATTTGAGGCACAGCAAAATAATTGAACATAGAAAAAGTAAATATTTATGTTCAGCCATTGTCCCATGGTTGTTCATTCATGGACAGACACAGTCTAAATGGTCTTACCAGGGAGCAAAGCTAGCCATTAGCACATCCACCAGAAAATGGCTCAAACAAGGCCCTTATACTCCACAGAACAGTAATGGACTCCCATGAAAATTTGCAAAGAAGCAAACTACATGTATCATCGTCTCCGAGGAGAATTCCAAGGCAACACTGATGTAAGCAATGTGACGTGATACCACACTGTGTATTAGGATTCCAAGAAAACTCACAGTACCGAGAAAGTGCACTGTCACGAAGCATAGTCAGGGAAATGAGCGTTGAGCTGGGGCTTGACAGGAGTGTGGAGGGAGCAGGAAGGCTTGGAGTGGCGTTACTGTTCAGAACTGTTGTGCTGAGTCTGCCTCCTAAGAGAATTATATCCATTAAGTAAGGAGGGGCAGGTGAGCTGACTTTTAAACCCCAGCAAGGATTTTGGATGTCACCTTTTAGATTACCAAGGGAACAGAAGAAATCATCTGAAAACCTCTAAGGCGCCAGTGTGCGTTGCGAATCTTTGAGGCGGAAATGTGCAGTATTTTCCAAACTTATTTGACTTTGGAACCTTTTTCCCAACACACCACCTATTACATCTTTGGAAAGATTTGTTCTGCAGACACATTGAGGTACAGGACACTCAACCTTGAAGTATAGTGGGGCAACTAGTGGCTCAAAGGTACCAAAAATAACCAAGATTTTTAGAAGAGTGTGAACAGTTTTGTGGGTGTTATGCAAATAACATTGACTTATTCTCCCCCTCTCACGATTCATCCTCACTGTTAATACCATATTACAGGGCACTTGGAAAGACACCCGGCATTTTCTAGACCCTTCTTTTTTTTCTTTAGAAGTATTTGAAATGTTTTATTTTATTTGAAAGGCAGAAAGACAGAGAAAGGGACAGACATACAGAGGCAGAGACATAGAGAAGGACAGAAATCCATCTACTGGTTCAATCCCTAAATACCCACAACAGTCAGGGCTGAGCCTACCCGAAGCCAGGGGCCAGAAACTCCATCCAGATCTCCCATGTAGGCGACAGGACCCATATACTTGCTGCCTCCCAGGGTGGACATTGGTAAGAAGTTAGATCAGAAGCTGAGTAACAGGACTCAACCCAGGCTCTCCAATATAGGATGCAGGTATCCCAAGCAGTGACTTAACCAGCTTAGCCCAAAGCTTTTCTTCTCTAACAGTTGATAAACCTGTCACATTTTTCGTCATACGATCCTTGTATCCCTACAAAATATCTCCTTGGCTTGATGTCATCCTGCATTCAGTTCAAGTAATAGGTTGTACGGCCTGTTCGTCAGCAAGCTGTGGGCGCTCTCCCTGGTGGCTGTCAGCTGCCAGGTGGCACGTGTAAGACAAGCAGGAAGGAACTGATCTTGCCTGGTAACAGCAGCCCCAAGCCAGGAGAGCTCTGTCTGTAGCCCCAGGCCTTTTCTGTCTGTCCTCACTCTTGCCAGGACTTTCTGTGCCTTTGCTTCTCCTCCATTAGGTCCTCATTTGCTTACTCTGGTGCCTCCCCCATCAAGCAACTTGGCAATTGAGCTTGACTTTTATCTTCCCTTCATTCTACTTGGAAAATATCCGAGAATAGCCTGTCTTTCTGTTTTTTGTTTTTTGCTTTTTTTTTTTCAGTGGCTCATCCACTAAGCCTTTAGGTTTGGCTTTAATAATAGTTCCCAAGCAGGGGAGAGACCAAATCCCCCTCAGCCCTCTACTAGGTAGCATTTGGAAATGTTGGGAGGCATGTCCCCCTCCCCGCCGTGAGGAGTTATTGCCATGCATTGGTTTGGGGGTGAGGTGGCAGTACTGCCACATGGTGGTCAGGGACTAGGGATATTAGGTAATCCGCGGTGAGAGGGCTGCCCCTACACAATGAAGAGCTGCCCTGCCCCATATGCCAGCAACACCTGTGATAAGAACTACCGTGTGTTACATTTGCGTACTGCTTTGATAAGTTTTAGTATCTGAAATACCACCTTGGCATTATTAATTTTTTTTTGACAGGCAGAGTGGACAGTGAGAGAGAGACAGATAGAAAGGTCTTCCTTTGCCGTTGGCTCACCCTCCAATGGCCGCCTCGTCCGGCGCGCTGGGGCCGGCGCATCGCGCTAATCCGATGGCAGGAGCCAGGTGCTTCTCCTGGTCTCCCATGGGGTGCAGGGCCCAAGCACCTGGGCCTCCTCCACTGCACTCCCTGGCCACAGCAGAGAGCTGGCCTGGAAGAGGGGCAACCAGGACAGAATCCGGCGCCCCGACCGGGACTAGAACCTGGTGTGCCGGTGCTGCAAGGTGGAGGATTAGCCTAGTGAGCCGCGGCGCCGACCGCCATTATTAATTTTTCTATTCTTTGAACTAACTCACTTTTCAAAAAAAAGTTTTATTATTATTTTTTTCTTTGAGAGACAGAGTTCCCAGCTGCTGGTTTACTCCTGCAGCAGGGCTGGGTCAAGGCTGAAACTGGAACCCAGACACACAATCCAGATCGTCCACATCACTGCTAACTGCCAGGGTCGCATGAGCAGGAAGCTGGAATCAAGAGCCCAAGGCAGGTATTGAACCCAGATACTCCAAAACAGGGCTTGGGCATCTTAACCACTAGGCCAAACACCTGTCCCTAACACACTTGGCCAAAATTTTCTTTTCCTTTGCTCCAAGCAATACTAACCTTGAAATGATGGGTCAGTGTTGTTATTTATATATTTTCCAGTATGCATAAAAACAGAAATGAGTTTCTAACATCTAATGCAGCTATTCTGCATGAGTGATATCCACATGAAGTTTGGGAACACTGAGTCCTCCTTAGGGCCGTGTTGCATTTCAATGACATTGACCTTGCTTAACTCTGCTCTTCTGAACTATGAGGGTATAAGCAAGTGCACCTGACAGACTCCTCAACGTGAGCACCATCAGAGCAAAATTTATATTTGATGTCCCATAAAGAGGATAGATTTCATATAAAGAAGAAGTCCAATCCACTGGCGGTGACAGCATCCTTAGTTCCAAAAGTCAAGGATAAAGGGTTTAGCATTTGCCCTCCTTGGAGTGTAGAGTGTATGAGGGCAGCTCTGTGCCTTGTGTCCTTATCTCTCTCTCTCTTTTTTAAGATTTATTTATTTATTTATTTGAGAGGTAGAGTTACAGAGAGAGGGAGGGACAGAGAGAAAGGTCTTCCATCTGCTGGTTCACTCCCTCAAATGGCCACAATGGCTAGAGCTGGGCCAATCCAAAGCCAGGAGCCAGGAGCTTCTTCCGGGTCTCCCACGGAGGGTGCAGGGGCCCAAGCACTTGGGCTATCTTCCATTGTTTCCCCAAGCTGTAGCAGAAAGCTGGATTGGAAGAGGAGCAGCCAGGACTTCAGCTGGCATGCTTGTGGGATGCCAGTGCCACAGGCAGAAGCTTAACCTATTATACCACAGCACGGCCCCATCCCCATCTCTCCAGATATGAAGTGTAGCACATGCTTCATGATTAATGAAAGTCTCAGTGAATGAATGAAAGCATGAGCAAACGAATGTGCTTATCCCTCACAACTGGATAAACGATGGAGCAGTATAAATGCTACCACCACTGGGTCTCAAACGTCTTATGCACAGGTGTTCTGGTCAAGTTACGCAGCTTCTCTGTGCTTCAGTGTCATTACTGCTGAGACAGTGATAACAGAACCTCAGAGCAGTGTTCGGGGGGGAGTTCATGAGTGCTTAGAACAGTATCAGGCGCATAATGAAATATTGGATGAATGGATGAATGGTGCCTGGTTGTACTAAGGTTTTAGTGAGTCAGCCAGTGCTGGACTGGACTGTTCCTGTGCTCCACATTCTTGGTGCTCAGCTGTTCCCGGCAGCAGGCTCGATGCTGAAGCGGAACATCTCGGGCCTCAGTGAAGATGGTCCACTCTGGTCCCCCACACAGGAAAGGTTTTCCAGAACAGAGCACGGAGCATGATGCCCCTTGCTGCCCGGTTACAGGCTGCACAGCGATCATGTACTGGGATTGATGGAGGACAGTGCCGAACGGGCCCAGTTAACTCAATTCCTGCTCTCTCTCTCAAATGACTCATTCTGCAGGAGCAAGGCATAAAGAGAACAAGGAGCAGAAAGAGGCAGGGAAGGGGAGAGAGAAAGGAGAGGAAGCAGCAAGGAGGGAGCGTCGCTGATGCACCAGGCGCATGAGAGGGTTTTCAAGTGTGTGCGTCATTTAACCCTACAGCTATCTGAGGAGTCAGTCTTAACCTTACTTCCTCATTTTTACAAGTCAGACACTCACGCTCCGGGAGGCTGGCTCACTTATTTGGCCCTAATCCATAGCAAAATCTAAACTCAGGCTCATCTGAGTTATTTGTTATGAGCCCCCAGCGTCCCATCAGGGGCCCTGGACAGGCTCTGTCAGTTGCACGTCGGAATGTGCCCAGCGTGCCAGCTGGATTTCGGTGTCAGTACCTCCCTCCCATCACTGTCACAGAGAAGCAGTAAGTGACATTAATGACATGGATGGTCGCTAATAGCTCCTGCCTGCCAGCAGCCATCAGCTCATGTGAAACACAGAGCAAATGAGGCTGCAGTCCCTGCCCTGTGGGACCTGGTAAACAGCTGAGATAATCCCATCTCAGACCCTGTGGGCAGGGCGTGGCACGGGCCCTTGAATAGGCTGTTTGTCTCAAAGCTGGAGGCAAAAAGGCCCATTCATGACCTTCCACGGGCAGGCTTTTGCTTCAGAAAAGTGTAGGAAAAGCCAAATTAATCATCAAGAAAGAGGCCTGTTCCCTTCTCTGAGCAGGTGGATTCCACACCCCACCGCTGGTTTTGGCTAAATGGGTTCAATGTTCTTTCTTACACTATGAGCAGTACCGCAAGGCTGGCTTTGGAGATGGGTGTTCTTGACGGAAGTGCAACATGATTTAGCGGAAGCATGAACTCCTTCTGGTCTTCTCTAGAGAAACCTTATGTCTTCTACCCCTGCCCCAAGCCCTTTCTTCTGCTTCCTTTCTTTTAAACTGTTTTTTTTTGTTTGTTTGTTTGTTTGTTTTTTGATAGGCAGAGTTAGACCGTGAGAGAGAGAGACAGAGAGAAAGGTCTTCCTTTTCTGTTGGTTCACCCCCCAGATGGCCACTGAGGCCAGCGTGCTACGCCGATCCGAAGCCAGGAGCCAGGTGCTTCCTGGTCTCCCATGCAGGTAAAGGGCCCAAGGACCTGGGCCATCCCCCACTGCACTCCCGAGCCACAGCAGAGAGCTGGACTGGAAGAGGAGCAACCGGGATAGAAGCCGGTGCCCCAACCAGGACTAGAACTCAGGGTGCCGGCGCCACAGGCAGAAGATTAGCCTAGTGAGCCGCTGCGCGGGCCTCTTTTACACTGTTGGTCTCGCCTGCTACCTGAAACTTACCCGCTCTTACCTTGATCATTGATTCATTCAACTGTTGTCTCAGTGTCTCCTGTGCACCAAGCATTGATGATTGATGAAGGACACCAGAGTGAACGGAACAACCAGCTCCTGCCCTTCCAGGGTTTACAATCTAGACCAAAACCCCGAATTATGAGGGCAATGAATAACAAGGGAGTAAAACCCCCGCTTATGAGAGCACACTGCGAAGAGGTTACCTCAGCCGGGGACCCCAAGGCTCCTGCGAGGACACTCTGCTCCTTGTCCCTGCATCACTGCCTCGGGCCTGGGCCCTGGATTCCCCTCATCTCTCAGTCTTGCCAGTTTGCTAGCTTGGCTTGTGGTAGGGGTAGGGATTCCGGCTCCTTGCGTGCCTCTGTTTCTTTCTTAAAGATTTATTACAGAGGGAAAGGGGGAGGGAAAGAGAAAGAGAAAGAGAAAGAGAAAGAGAAAGAGCCGGCGCCGTGGCTCAATAGGCTAATCCTCCACCTTGCGGCGCCGGCACACCGGGTTCTAGTCCCGGTCAGGGCGCCGGATTCTGTCCCGGTTGCCCCTCTTCCAGGCCAGCTCTCTGCTATGGCCAGGGAGTGCAGTGGAGGATGGCCCAGGTGCTTGGGTCCTGCACCCCATGGGAGACCAGGAAAAAGCACCTGGATCCTGGCTCCTGCCATCGGATCAGCGCGGTGCGCCGGCTGCAGCGGCGGCCATTGGAGGGTGAACCAACGGCAAAGGAAGACCTTTCTCTCTGTCTCTCTCTCTCACTGTCCACTCTGCCTGTCAAAAAAAAAAAAAAAAAAAAAAAAGAGAGAGAATCTTCCATCTGCTGGTTCACTCACCAAATGGTTGCAACAGTAGGGCTGGGCCAGGCTGAAGCCAGGAGCCAGGAACTTTTTCTGGGTCTCCCACGTGGGTGGCAGGGGCCCAAGTACTTGGGCCATCTTCTACTGCTTTCCCAGGCACATCAGTAGGGAACTAGATTGGAAGTAGCGAAACTGGGACTCCAACTGGCACCCATCTTGGATGCTGCTGACACAGGCAGAGGCTTAAGCTGCTATGCCACAGCGCTGACTCCAGGTTATATTTTTCATAACTGTGACTTGATGGCTGTGGAAACAAGGGGAAAATAGGATTGACAGGAAGCACAAGTTTGTGACCTGGACACATTACTGTGTGTCTGGTGTGCCAGCTCTGCGGCACTGGTGGAGAATGCCATTTCTCGTGCACTGGTCCATCACCCTCCTCAGGAAGTATATGGTCCTGAGCCAGCACCACAAGACCATAATATTCTAGGAGGAGGTGCCATGTAATATTCTTATTATCATTTACTTCTTTTTTCTCGATGATTTAGTTTAAGAGTGTTAGCACTTGAGACACACACATTCCATATCCAAGGAGATGGGTTTGAGTCCTAGCTCCACTGGCCATTCTAGCTTCATGCTAATGCAAACCTGGGAAGCAGCAGGTGGTGGCTCAAGTATTTTCCTGGGTCCTGGCCATCCACATGGGAGAACTCCCTGGCTGTTACAAGCCCTGGAGGAGTGAATCAGCAGATGGGAAACCTCTCTCTCTCTCTCCGGCTCTACCTCTCTCTGTAACTCTTTCAAATAAATAAAATCTTGTGTTTTTTTTTTTTTTTTTTAAAGGGAAACATGGTGAGAAGATGCAAACAGCATATTGCCTATGCAGTTTGTAGTTCATTCTGCCAAGTAAAATGAACACATCAGGATATCAGTGTAGGAACTGCTGCGCCTCTGAGGCAACTGTCACATGGAGGCCAACGCCATGACCCAGACTTTACCAAAACCAAGGTTAGTGTTGCCTGTTTAGAATATCGGCAGGAACTGTCAGATCTTTCCTGATCTCCACTTTAAAAAAAAAAAAAAAAAGATTTATTTACTTATTTGAGACAGACAGAGGGAGAGACAGAGACAGAGGTCTTCCATCCACCGGTTCACTAACTCCCCAAATGGCTACAACAGCCAGAACTGGACCAATCCAAATCCAGGAGCCAGGAGCCTCCTCTGGGTCTCTCATGCAGGTGCAGGGACCCAAACATTTGGGCCATCCTCTACTGCCTTCCCAGGCCACCAGCTGGGATCTGGACCAAAAGTGGAGCAGTTGGGACCTGACTGCTGCTCATATGGGATGCCAGTGTTGCGGGCAGAGGCTTAACTTACGGTGCCACAGTGCCGGCCCCCAGTTATTTGTTTTTAATTTTTACTTTAGTAGAAATCAGTAGTCTTGTACCACTGATTACAAAGAACATCAATGTCTTGATCTACCCCTTCTTTAAAAATCCCACCAAGGAAACCACTTTTAATTAATTTAACTTCTTCATTTGCAGTTTACTTGGCTGTCTCTTAATAGCCAACATCCTTTGTTGTTTTTAAATGATGGTTGTATTGTGATATAACTCATGTACCATGCAATTCACCCTTTTAAAATGCACAATTTGGTGGTTGTAGTATATTCAATTATACAGCCAGCGCCACTAATTTTAGTTCATTTACATCACCCCTGCCAGAAAACCCTTATATATTAGCAGTTCCACTCCTCCTTCCCATACCCCAAGTCTGCAAACTACTAATCTATTCACTCTATCCCCATGGGTTTGCCTATTCTGAATGTTTCATAGAATGAAATCATACAACACATGGCCTTGGCCTTGGTATTTGGCTTCTTTCACTTAGAATGTCTTCAGAGTTCATCCACATTGTCATGTATATCAGTACTTTGTTCCTTTTTATAGCTAAATATCCACCATGTTCCATTATGTGAATGTATCACATTTTCTTTGTCTACTTCATTGTTGATGGACATGTGGATGCTTCTTACTTTTTGGCTATCGTGAATAATGCTGCTGTAAACATTTGTGTCAAAGTCTTTATGTGGACGTATGTTTTCAGTTCTCTTGGGTATATGCCCAGAAGTAGAATGGCTGAGTCACTGATATGTTCAGGCTTTGGACAAAATCTACACCTTCTCACTTTGGAGACATCTCACTTGTCTTTACTAACATCCTACCCTTCCCCCCTAACACACACACACACACACACACACACACACACACTTCTTATCCTTCAATATCCCAACGCTTTTACCAAGATCGTGGTTGTATCAATATTAATACGACTATACGTAAGTTGAACTATGATTACTGTTCTTTACACAGCTTTCAGTTTAAATGGATCTTGTCTGTTTTCTGTATGTTTACTATCACCTTGTCCTTGGAACTCCTCTTAAAAATGTTCACATGACATTAGGCGTTCCATCAGCTTCACCATCTCGGACTCCTCGGAGTCTTCTGACTTTGCTCATCCTGCACAAGTTCACCTCTGCACCTGCGGCATGACGGCCCTCTTGGAGACTTTCCTTCCAGACCATGCTCAGGATTTATTTCCCGTATCTTCTTGTTGAAACCCTCTTTTCCTGGATTTCAATAGTTTTCTCTTTCTTGCTTCACTTGTTTTGCTTATTTCAATGAAACAGTTCCTCTATTTGCATCCTGAGAAAGGCGCATAAAGAGCATGAACTTGAATGTCTGAAAAAGTGTTTATATTATTTGACAGCTTGGCTAGGTGTAAAGTTCCATGAATTTTTTTCCCCAGAATTTCTTCTAGTTTCCACTGTATGGATATACATTTTGATTATCCATTCAGCAGCTCGTGGAAATTTGAGAAGACTGATGCTGTTCTGAATTTTTTCTTTTTTTTGGCAGAATCTAGTCTTTACACTCTCCAGGCATTTTAGGATTTTTCTTTTTTGACTCCAACATTAAATTCCACATATGTTTGACTAATACTTATTCATTTTTTCTGGACACTTGATGAACCCTTTTTTCTAACAAGAGACTTCAGTGCTGAGAACTTTTCTTGAATTATTTCTTTGGTGGTTTCATTTCTTTCCTTTTCTGTTACTTTCTATGATTCATAGTGTTAGGAATTGAATTTCCTGGCTTAATCCTCAAGTATTATAACCTTTTCTAGCTTCTGTGATTTTGTAATTTTCTCACTTAATGATCACTTTTAAAAGTAAGAATGATACAGCAGTATTTTTGAAGGCATATTACAACATTTCTTGCTGACATCATATTTTTGAACCAACTGTTGCAGGAATATTGTCCAATAGACACTGTAGTGACCTTAATTAACAAATATTAATGCATTTTGTTTGTATTTTAGGGGCTGCAGTATGTAAAGGAGGCGATACTCATGGTGGGAAGACACTGGGGAATAAAGCCCCGAGTCAGGTTGGACTGGGAACAGTATTTCAGCGGTACAGTCAGAGGAAGCAGTGTGGATATAGGTCGCAAATTCTTTCCACATTCCCTTTGGCTGCCTGAATTTGCTTTGTCCCCAGAGTTCAGTTGTCTGCTCCTTTAGCTTTCAGGCTATGAGTTGGATTCGAAAGTCTGGAGATTCTAGGTTGTTCATTCCTAAACATAAATTTTTCTGCATGAGTAACTTGTATACAGTTTAGAATGTCTTCAGAGTTCATCCACATTGTCATGTATATCAGTACTTTATTCCTTTTTATAGCTAAATATCCACCATGTTCCATTATGTGAATGTATCACGTTTCCTTTGCCTACTCAGTGGACATGTGGATGCTTAGAGACTGTTTAGATTCTCTTCTAACATCTCTCACCAGGTCTTCCCTTGAATGTTGTGCTGTGGTTTGAGTATGGTTTGTCCCCTCACAAAGTCATGTTGAAATTCAACTGCATTGCTCTGGTGTTGAGAGATGGGCCTTCAAGAGGTGCTGAAGTCATAAAGCGGGATTGATGCCTTTTTCACAGGACCAGATCAGTGACCACAAGAAGGAGCGCTATGAAATGAGGCAGACCACACCCCGTGCTCTTTCCCTTCCAGTTTCCTGCCATCTTATGACACATTCAAGGTCCTCACCTGATAGAGCCAGCTGATCTTGGGGCTGCCAGCCTCCAGAACCCTGAATGAAATGGACGTCTTTTCTTTATAAATTACAGCAACAGAAAACAGACTAAGACATGTGGTGACTGACTTTAACAGATGTGTTGCACTCCAAGGTTTATGGGCAGGCTGGGTAGGCCAGCAGGTTAGCCTCAAATAAATAAGTAGGAAAAGTTACCCCCTAGAGCACTTCAGGGGATTTCACAGCTGTTTCAAGTTTCAGTTCCTTAATTAACTGTTCAATAATTCTCTTAACTGGGGCCATGACCTGCTTTTCTGTCTGGCTCCGATTCTTACTCTTGGAGTTCCCATGGCTGATCCTTTACGGACAGAGCCTGGAGCAAACACCATAACCAGCTGCTCACTGTGCAACCTGGGGCCCATGGCCCAGCAGTACTTTCACTCCCCCAACCAAGCACCTCACAACACACGTCTCACCCATCCTGCTGAATCTGGCTTATATTTCTCTTGAGAAAACCAGGATATTCCAACTTGACAGTACCTCCTCTGTGCCAGGAGCTATGCAAGGCACACAGGATACAGTAATTAATAAGGCAGATAATGACTTGTCCTGATGAAGCTCATAGTCTACTAGAGAATCATTTATCCAGCTTTCCCTTCCTGGGGAGGGGGCCATGAAACCATGGTTTCTCTGTCTCTGGTATTTCCTTTCAGCCTGCTACCACCCAGAAATTATTTAGCTCCCACTCAACTGGCATTTCCTAGGTAATGCCTAGGACTTTACTTATTTGGCATATCCTGTTTCACAGGGATTTGGGAGGGAGGAGATGTACCCAGTTGGGCTCGGTGGACCATCTTGAACTCACCACCTTTCCTTCTCCGTCAAGAGGAAGAGAGCTGCCTGGGGATGCTCAGGTGTACTGTGTGATTCTGCGAGTACTGCATGTCACTTCCACACCACAAAGGAAGCCTTTGTGTGCAGTTATGTTTTTAAAGATTTATTTATTTATTTGAAAGTCAGAGTTACACAGAGAGAGAAGGAGAGGAGAGGAGAGGAGAGGAGAGGAGAGGAGAGGAGAGGAGAGGAGAGGAGAGGAGAGGAGAGGAGAGGAGAGGAGAGGGGAGGGGAGGAGAGGAGAGGGGAGGGGAGGGGAAGGGAGGGGAGGGGAGGGGAGGGGAGGGGAGGGGAGGGGAGGAGAGGAGAGGAGAGGAGGCTGGAGCTGTGCTGGTCCAAAGCCAGAAGCCAGGAGCTTCTTCCAGGTCTTCCATGTGAGTGCACGGGCCTAAGGTCTTGGGCCATCTTCTACTGCTCTCCCAGGCCATAGCAGAGAGCTGGATCAGAAGTGGAGCAGCCAGGACTTGAACCGGCACCCACATGGGATGCCAGCACTGCAGGCGGCGGCTTTACCTGCTACGCTACAGTGCCGGCCTCTTGTGTACCTCTTTCATTGTTTCTGGCTCTGAAATTGGAGATTCTTTGGAGTCTGGGGGAAGAAACCTCAGAGAGCAAGCTTAGGGGTGGGGTGAAGCAGCTCATCATCCCGCTTCATTTTGCTAATTCTGACATCCTTCGTGATTACCTTAGTAACAAGGCTGTGAAAATACGATTGGGGCGCAGGTGTTTGGCACAGATGTTCAGATGCCACCTGCGATGCCCACATCCCATATCAGAGTGTCTGGTTCAAGTTTCAGCTCTGCTTCCGACTCCCACTTCCTGCCAGTTTGCACCATGGGAGGTAGTAGGTGATGGCTCAAGTACTTAAGTCCCAGCTGCCTATGTGGGAAACCAGGATTGAATTTCCTGCTCCTGGCTTCTGTCTGGTCCAGCCCTGGATGTTGTGGACATTTGGGAAATGTGCCTGTGTCTTTCTGTTTCTCTGGCTCTCTGCCTTTCAAATAAATAAAAATACATTTTTGAAAATATGGCTGGGAAGGTGCCCCTTGGGAGCACCTGAATGGAAAGACGTCTGACTCCCTCGCTGTCTCCCGTACAACCTAACCACAACTCCCCAAGCTATGCCTCTACAGAAGGAGCTTTGCTGACTGTCTAATACCTTTTTACTCACTCCCTCACATCTGGAGACCCAACAGAGGATCTTTGTTCTTTTTCATTGCTCCCATGGCCTTGACAGAAAACCCTGCTTTCAGGATCGAGACCTATTCTTGTTGACCTTTATGGGTGAGTCCCCTCTCCCCATAGATTTCAGTAAATCCTTTTATGAGAGCCAGACTGAGTGAAGCCTACCATCCCAGTGGTAAGGTAAGGACAGACACCTTGCTAGGTGACTTGTGTAGCTACCCTTGGGCAAACACTGACTTGAATGTTAAGCAGTTTATTTTCTGGTGGGGTGGGAGAAAGATCCAAGAAAGCCAATTCGCAGTTTCAAAAAAATACAGACACTATTTGTGTACTTTTCTTTAGATGCTTACCTTTTTTTTTTTTTTTGCTAACCATATGATTCCATTTATATAAAGTTCATGAAAAGGTAAAACAAACTCATTGATGGAAATCAGGACACTGACTGCCTTTCAGGGACCAGTGGGGGACACTTGACAGAACAGTGGCTTAAGGGAAGCTTCCATCATGGTAGAAACCCATATCTTATTTTTTAAACAATAAATTTTAGGGGGTATCATTGTGGCACAGCGCATTAAGCTTCCACTTGTGACACCAGCATTGAGTCCCAGCTGCTCTGCTTCCAATCCAACTCCCTGCTAATGTGCCTGGGAGTGCAGCAGGTAATGGCCCAAGTACTTAGACCTCTGCCACCCACTTGGGAGACCTGAATTGAGTTTCCAGCTCCTGGCTTTGGCCTGGCCCAGCACTGGCTGATACAGCCATTTGTGGAGTGAACCATTGAAAGGAAGATCTCTCTTTCTCTCTCTCTCTCTTTTTTTTGACAGGCAGAGTGGATAGTGAGAGAGAGAGACAGAGAGAAAGGTCTTCCTTTGCCGTTGGTTCACCCTCCAATGGCCGCCGCGGCCAGTGCGCTGCAGCCGGCGCACCGCGCTGATCCAATGGCAGGAGCCAGGTACTTCTCCTGGTCTCCCATGGGGTGCAGGGCCCAAGCACTTGGGCCATCCTCCACTGCACTCCCTGGCCACAGCAGAGAGCTGGCCTGGAAGAGGGGCAACTGGGACAGAATCCGGTGCCCCAACCGGGACTAGAACCTGGTGTGCCGGCGCTGCAAGGCAGAGGATTAGCCTAGTGAGCCGCGGCACCAGCCCTCTCTTTTTTTGTCTCTCTCTGTATACCCCTCTCTCTGTCACTGTTCTTTTCCAATAAATAAATAAATCTCTTAAAATTAATGAATTTTTAAAATCAATATGATAATTACCCTGATTTGATCATTACACAATGCATACATGTATGGAAACATCACATTGGGCCAAGTAAATATGTATAATTATTAGATGGTTATCATTTTTAATCAAATAGCTTCATGGTCAACCACTAAAACCTCTGTGACCACACCAAAGTGACAAAGTCAATCAACCCTCCCTTGGCCCATCTGCCCTAAAGGAACAAAGATCTTGTCTTCTGGGGATGATTTCGTGAATCCCAAGTCATCCTGGCAAGGAGGCCACTAGAGAGGACTCAGAGGGCACTTTTTTGGCAGCAGCAGTATTTCTGTGGCTGATCTCTTTTAACACACAAAAGCTCATGGCTAATAGATGTGTCAGAGCTTTCTGGAAGCACGTCCTGCCATATGTGTGTTCTGCAGCTCTCACAAAAAAAAAGAAAAGAAAAGAAAATAAGAGAAGAAAAGAAAAGAAAATCAGTCTTATGTGGCTTCCAAGAAAAAGGTTTTTTTTTCTCCTTTTTGTTTGTCACTCATCTGAATCTCAGAATCAGCCAGGAGCAGGGGAGCAGATGACTTTTGAAAGAATTGTCGCCCTCTTCCCACATATTCAGACACCAGCATGTGCAGAAGAGAAAGTACTGTTTGTCTTACTGGGTCACAGTTGGGACCTTTCACTGAACTGGAGTATCCTGTGTTGTAGCCAATATTATGACGTCAAGTTGCCCCCAGTGATAAGCCTCAAAAACTGGATTGACAGAACTCTGCTCTGGTAGAATAGAGATTATCCCAGAAAGATAAGAAACCACTGTACCCCACACGAAAGATGTGAGTGATTTAAAAATACATACTCCTATATAACAGATGCATGTAAGTAGTATCCATGTATGCACACACATACATGCACACACATGCACACACATACTCTCAAACACACACCATGCCTAATGCAGAGGTTGTAGATAGAGGCTCGTTGCTCAGCTACATCATGAGTGTAATGTCTATTTATACTCCTTCCTGCTTGGCTGGGTAAGTCTCATTTGTCTTCTTAACCATCTTGAAAACAGATTTGGCCTCTTTCTGAGTTAAAGTTTTTGAACTTTTTAGTACCTCCGTATAAATCAACTGACCAACTTCCAAAGACAGTTTCATCTTCGGGGGGAAGGAAAAGGAATACACAGAAACGTGGGGAGGCCGGGAGGGTTTCCCGGGGCCTGTGGCTCAGCGTTAGCTCAGTTCTGAGAATGCACATTTAGGAAACAAGCAATGCGCCAGATGGGCCACTGTGGCTTCCTCTTCTTTCTCCTGTTTTCTTGAGGTCCACTGTCTTTGGAATGAACATCTGCCTGTCTCAGGGGACTGTGAAATGAGCAAAAACAGAGCCATAGTGACAACAGGAGGAGATTTGGAGTTAATACGTCTTTGGAGCCAAAACATTCAGCTTCATTAAGCATAATCTGATTAACACTGGATGTAATTTAATGAGGATGTGGACAAAGGAGGGAAAAAATAAAGTTCCTCATTGTGAAGGAAAGATCACTCCATGTTAGACTCTGGAACTAAGATTATGAGGGAAACTTTGGAAACTTGTATGAGCCAAGGAGATTTCTTAGATTTGTCTTCTATTTCCACACACAGACTTACTCAGTGATATAAAACAACTATGGAATTTAATGCAAACTGCTACATTTGGCTTCTACTGAAAAACAAGTTCAAGTCCTACACTCTTTCTAAGATTTTATTTATTTATCTGAGAGGTAGAGTTATAGAGAATGAGAGGGAAATTCAGAGAAAGGTCTTCCATCTGCTGGTTCATTCCCCAAATGGCTGCAACAGCCTGAGCTGAGCTGATCTGAAACCAGGAACCAGGAGGTTCCTCCATGTTTCCCACGCAGGTACAAGAACCCAAGCATTTGGGCCATCCTCTACTGCTTTCCCAGGCCATAGCAGAGAGCTGGATTGAAGAGGAGCAGCTGGGACTTGAACCGGTGCCCATAAGGGATGACGGCACAGGAGGTGAAGGATTAATCCACTGTACCACAATGCCAGCCCCCAAATCCTACACTCTTGACATATAAAATATGAGGTCTGATTACAAGCTAAATATAAAAAATTTCCTCTTCCTCCTCCTCCTTCTTCCTTCTGCTTCTCCTTTTTTTAAAAAATTTATCCTGTAAATATTTATTGGGAGCTTAATAGGTACCAGCTACTTTGCCAGGCACTGAGAATTCAAAGACAAGTAAGACTCAGTCCGGCCATGGCCTCGAGGAGGAAGGGGAAGTCAGACAAGGACTCATATAAGGTCATTGAAGACCAAGTTCCAGGAAAGGACTCTTGCAGACTTTTCCATAGATTTGAGAGTTGGGGTTCCCCAAGAGAGTGATCCAAGAGACACAGCAAGCGAGACGGAAGCTACAGTCTTTTATAACTTGTCTCAGAAGTGGCATACTGTCACATGTGCCGTATTCTGTTGCTCTTACATGGCAGCTCTGGAGCAATGTGGGCGGGACCAACACAGAGAATGAGTGCCAGGATTGACGGCTCGCTGGGATCCATCTGGGAGACTGGTAACCACGGTTCTCTAGAGACAGACAGAGGCCAGGAGTTGAATAAGACAGTACCGATTTTTTATTAATGGAGCCACCACCCAAGAACCTCATTTCAAGTTTAAATTGAAAACTAACAGAAGCCTGTGGTTTAGGTTTCGAGACCTATGCAGAACCTGCTATTCCTTCCCAAAATTGTATCTTGGAGTTTTACAAGAATGTGTGGAGGCAAGGTGACAAAGTGACAGAGAACATGTGATTTATTTTTCAATAGATACTTGCTTGGAGGAGGTGGATAGTAAGAGAGAAGGCTAAGTCTGTTTGTTTGTCCAACTGCTGCCAACAGGAAAGAAAGCCAACCATTTCTAGGTATGGCAACCCGCCTGCTAATTACAAGTTTCTATCTCTAGTGACCAATCAGATCAGCAACTCCTTTGACCTTGGCGTCAGGGTAGGAAGGCTAGGAGGAGGTAAGAAATCATTAAAAATTCCTTTCTCCTGTACAGAGCCTCTGATCACTCGCGTATTCAGAGGAGGAAGTGGGAGCTACAGAGTGGTCAACTGAAGTTTAGCGAGGCCTGTTTCCAAGAAGCCAGGAATGAAAATCCCAACTTTGAAATTCAGCCACAGTGGTCACATCAGGTCAAAGACACACAATTGCCGCTGAACTTGTGATGAACTCCAAATTTATTTTCTAGGCATTTCTTCTATGCCACAGGCATGTAGATCATAAATTAATATAACTAAAGATACACACTGAAGGAAAAGACACATGAGAAGGAAGTTGGAGTCGTTTATTGCTGCCTGCTCTTCGCAGAGGTAAGAAAACACACTACTAGTTAATGGTTGGGAATGGAGCCAAGGTCATTTTTACCCCAGTTTGGTGCTTTTTTGTCTGCGGTACTGGGATGGGTTACTAAATATAATTATTTTTCTTTAATGAAAATACTCGAGTTTGGGAACTTTTTAAAAGAAAAAGTTTGTTTAGCTCGCAGATCTGGAGGTTGCAGGACATGCCTCTGGCGCTGGCTCGGGTTTGGGAATGGTCTCAGGCAGAGGGCGCACGAGGGCAGGGGTGTGTCCTGGAGCGAGACAGACACCGGCCCGTGACTCGGGGGTCTGGCTCACCCCGCAACAGTTCACTCTCTGGAGAACTAACCCAGGGTCCCCTAAAACTACCTGAATCCCTTCTGAGGGGAGTGCTTCTAATCACCTAAGAACCTCCACTAAGTTCCACCACTGAGAAGCCCAAATAAATTTTATTTTTAAAAGAGGGGGTGCTGTGGTGTAGTGGGTAAAGCTGCCGCCTGTAGTGCCAGCATCTCATGTGGGCACCGGTTTGAGTCTTGGCTGCTCAACTTCTGATCCAGCTCTCTGCTATGGCCTGGGAAAACAGTAGAAGATGGCCCAAGCCCTTGGGCCCCTGCATCCATGTGTGAGACCCAGAAGAAGCTCCTGGCTCCTGCCTTTGAATCGGCACAGCTCCAGCCATTGCAGCCAACTGGGGAGTGAACCAGCAGATGGAAGACCTCTCTCTCTCTCTCTCTCTCTCTCTCTCTCTCTCTCTCTCTGCCTCTCCTTCTCTCTGTGTGTAACTCTGACTTTCAAGTAAAATTAAATAAATCTTAAAAAAAAAAAAAAAAAAAAGAGGTGGTGGTGTTGGGGAGGGAATTTGGTGCAGCAGTAAAGACACTCAGAATGCCACATCCCTTACCAGATACCTGGGTCCAAGGCTCGGGTCCACTTCCTATTCCAGCTTTCTGCTATCATGCATCCTTGGAGGTAGCAGGTGATTCCACCCATGTGGGAGAGCTGGACTGAGTTGAGTTCCAAGTTCCTGGCTTCTACCTGGACCAGCTCTCACTGTTGTGGCCATGTAGAGTGAGCTAGTAGGTGGAATCTCTCTCTCTCTCTTTCTCTCTCTCTTTCTATTTCAAACACATAAAACAAATGAATTTAAGACATTTTGCTAAACAAAAAATTCCAGCCATCTCCCATCAAGTGCGCACTGAGGACCAAGTTTCCAACATGTGAAACTTTGAAGGACACCCTTAAACCACATCCAAACCAGAGCCCTGAGTGCGTGCTCACTCTGAGAGCCCGTGGAATCTTCCTCTTGCCCATCTGCATGATAGGCTGAAGCGTGTGACCAAAAGACCACCAGTCTTAGAGCCAGTAGCTCCAGGTGAAGCTCCAGCTCCATCCTGCCTAAGCTTTTGTCATCTGGGCACACGGGCCTCAGTTTCTTCTTCTGAAGAATGGGTGTAGTAATATTTACCAACTCATCAAGATGCTTGTAAGGATAAAAGGAGAGTCTAGCTGTAAAAGATCTTGTAGAATCCAAGATGTTGGGCGAAGTTAAAAAGGCAGTCTTCAGAAATCTGACTCAGTAAGACACCCAACTGCCAAGCTAAGATCGCTGTGCCCCTAGCTTTTTACCTTTTACTTCCAGCTAGTAAGATTGTGTTTCACTTGCTGGTAGTCCAGCTGAATCCCTGACCCCAGTCAGTGTCTCTGTTTTCTTTGTGGGGCGAGGCTGCCGTGTACCCTTATGACCGCAAAAGGAGCAGATTCTGTGAATGCTACTTCAGAGGAAAGAAGGAAACAGTTCAATCATCTCACAGGAGTCTTCCAGGATTGGGCCCCTGGGTGAGTATGTGGACAAGTAGAGTGTCTGTTAACTGCTCTGTTAACAAGGGAGATTTATGATCATAGCAAATCACTTCAGCCTGCAGAGGTTCCATAAAGACTATTATACAGTCATGGGTATAATTAATAGCAGAACTGTTTGGGAAGGACATTAACATGCATTCAGTGCCTCCAACACTCAAGACAGAGCAAGGTGTGAGGTTGGTGACATTGCTATTATGCAGAAGAGAAAGCTTGGAGACCACTGAAGTGATAAGGAGCTTATAAAGAGTTAGATTGGAATCCAGATCTTTGTACTTTCTGTAGTCTCAGGCCAGACAGGATCCAATGCATTTTGAATCTGATCATTTGCTTATTTTTTTTTAAATGAGAGAAAATTTAAGGGGAAATACAGTTTAGAAAATAGCTTAAACAATTGTCCAGAGCTTAACCAAGGCTCAGAGTTTGGAAACTTGTGGCCTGGGGGTGGGGGTGGGGATGGGAAATGGGGTCAGAGATAGAGGTCAAAATGTTGATTAAAAATGAAAAAGCCGGCGCCGCGGCTCAGTAGGCTAATCCTCCGCCTTGTGGCGCCTGCACACCGGGTTCTAGTCCCGGTCGGGGCACCGGATTCTGTCCCAGTTGCCCCTCTTCCAGGCCAGCTCTCTGCTGTGGCCAGGGAGTGCAGTGGAGGATGGCCCAAGTGCTTGGGCCCTGCACCCCATAGGAGACCAGGAGAAGCACCTGGCTCCTGCCATCGGATCAGCGCGGTGTGCCGGCCGCAGCGCGCTGGCCGTGGCGGCCATTGGAGGGTGAACCAACGGCAAAGGAAGACCTTTCTCTCTGTCTCTCTCTCTCACTGTCCACTCTGCCTGTCAAAAATAAATAAATAAATAAAAATAAAAATAAAAATGAAAAATAGGGAAAAGACATCATGGCACAGTGTGTTAAGCTGATGCCTACAGTGCTGGCATCTCATATTAGTGCTGGTTTGAGTCCCAGCTGCTCAGCTTCTGATCCAGCTCCCTGCTAATGCATCTGGGAAAGCAGTGGAGGATGGCATAAGTACTTGGGTCCCTGCCACCCACATAAGAGACCTGGTTGGAGGTCTGGGCTCCTGGCTTTGGCCTAGTCCAACCCTGGACATTGCAGCCATTTGGGGCCAGTGAATGGAAGATATCTTTCTTTCTTGGTGTCTCCCTCTCTCTGAGTAATTCTGCCTTTCAAATAGATAAATAAATCTTAAAAAGAGAAAGAAAACTCTCCTATTTCTTCTACCTGTTGATACCAACCACAAGCACTTTTAATGATTGTGGGGAGCAACTGGGAGCAACTCGGACTAGACTAAGTTACTGGAATTAAGACTTATTCTATGCATCTACTTTTTCTATGCATCTGCTCTCCCACAATATGGCGCTGGGAGAGGAGGAAACAGCTTCTACACAGCTGCCTCCAGTTCAACCAATAAACTGTAGGACCTGCTCCTGATTGGAGGAGAGCAGCGTACTCGGCGTATGGGTAGCAGAGTTGGGATTGGTGGAAGAGGACTATAAAGGAGGAGAGAGACAACATGCACCAGGAACATCTACCTGAAGGAACACCTGTGCAGCCCCCGAGAGAGCCGGCCGGCGGTGTGCCGCTCCCCCGCGGAAGTGGGGAAAGTGGCAGGGGGGAACCACGGAGGTGGGAGGGTCGGTAGCCAACCCGGGAAGAACCAGCAGCAAACCCGGGAAGGGCCGAGCAGACAAAAGAACAGTGCAGGGTTTAGTGTCGTTCCTCCACGAAGAGGGGGAGCGACAATTGATAATCCTTTTTCAGACATTTCCATCAGGAGGCAACCTGAAGGCCAAGGCCATTAGCAAGTTTGGAGGGTAAAGAACACAACAAAATACAGAGGGCCTAAAATAAGAGTTTGAAGCCATGTCAGTTTGGCAAGAAGAAATTAAGTGAAACTCAGAAAGTTCTCAAATATAGAGAGATTTTGCTTCGCACCTTCTACAAATTCCAAAATATGGAATCTCCTACGAAGGTAAGGAATTAGCAAATTGCCAGAGCGTTAATGATCAGTGCTCGGTACTGTTAGAGCAGTCTGACTTGTGCATCTGACTGGAATACTTTGCTTAGCAAGCATTGCCTTTCCTGGTAGTGATTCTTCATGTTTCTGCTAAAAAGCAACTCAGACTTTTGGTGGTCTGAGCCCTCTAGTCAGAAAAATAAAAAATATCTGAACTATTGGGCACTGCACTCAGTATTTAGTGTATTCTCAATAAATGAAAATTATAATTACTATATTGTTGTTTTCAGTGGCTAACCTTTTAGATTTTCAAAAAATATGCATTTATTTATTTGAAAGGCGGAGTGACAGAGAAGGAGAGACAGAGGTTCTCCATCTGCTGGTTCACTCCCCAGATGGCTACAATGACTGAGGCTGGGCCAGGCCGAAGCCAGGAGCCTGGAGCTCCATCCGGGTCTCCCACACAGTGGCAGGAGCTGATACTTCCTTTCCCAGGTGCATTAGCAGGGAGCTGGAGCTGAAACAGAGCAGCCAGGACTCAAAGAGGTGGTGGCTTAACCCACTGCACTACTACACTGGCCTCACATTGAGAATTTTTGAGACAAGCAAGAAATTTGGGCTTTTAAAAATAGGCTAAAATGTGGGTTTTTATGAGAATGTCACAGTTTCCAACTGTTGGCAAGTAATTACAAAACAGAAAGAAAACAACTTTGTGTGAGCTAAACAAGACGCCCTCCAGCAGTGAGTTTGGGAGCCTTGGCAGGGGTCGGAGGAGGGACTGGGCTGGACGGGCCTGGAAGGGGAGGGGCAGGAGGCTGTGTAGTTTCCAGAGGGGAGGAGACCCAGGGCCAGAGCTGAGCCTGGGACCCTGTGCTGGGGTCTGGGGGTTCTGGCACTTGGTGGAGCCTGGACCCTGCCAACTGCTGTGGCACAGATGCATGTTTCTGGGGTGGTGGACACAGCTTCTTCCCTGATCTGCCCAGGTGGTGCCAGGATCCAGAACCCAAACACTTCTGAACCTGGGGCTTGCCCAGTTGCACCAGATCGGGCTTCTGCCTGGATAAGGTTTTGCTTTTCATGGATTTTTTTTCCCCATTATTTTGGATTGTTGAAAAGATCGCATTCTACTACTCCTTGTTTTAATTACTGAGTGTTTTGGTGTCCCCTGAAATTTTGTGCCTCCCTTGCTCACCCTAGTCCCTGCCTGAAATCCCAGCCTCGGGGTGGGTTTGTGGAGGATGGAGCAGGTGGGGGCTGGGCAATGCAGACCGACTTTTGTGGCCAAAGCAAACAGTTTCTAAGACGCAAATCTACAAGGGGAGGAGGAACACATTCCAAAGGCAAACAGAAATTATTTCCAGCATATTTATTCTCTCGGGTCCTCGGCGCTTCTTTTTCTCTGCTTTCCTTAAATAAGGAAGTGCACGGAGTGGCTTCCAGGAGAGCCAGCGTCCCACGGCGCCCCCAGCTTAGACCCTTCCCTCTTTGTTTCCTTACAGAGACTCCACGGGCAGTGCCTCAGCCATTCGAGGAGAAACCGTCTTCCCTGGAGTGTCTTTTGTCCCCGGCTTCCCTGGGTTTCTAGCACTGGGTGTGGGACTGCCCGTGGGGGCTTGCAGGGCAGGCCAGGACCGCAGGGTGTGTGGCGAAGCCACAGTGACAGCTGCATCTGTGCTCCCGCAGTGGGTACCTGCTCGCTGTGCTCGGCCCCTCCATGAGGAAGCACTTCATCCGCTCCCAGAAATCCCGCGTGCCTGTGACCTGCACGGCAAGGCCTGGAAGTTTGGCAGAATCGATAGGACTTCTCGCTGGGCTCGGCTACTTCAAATGAGGAAAAATAAGGTCTGTAGACAGAACTTCTGTGTGCTCTCCACCCAATCTTAGAAATCAAACACAGTCAACATGTGATCAGAGTCCTCCCGTACAACTGAAGCGTTCACCGTCAGAACGGCTATGTAAATAGTGTCATGTTCTAGAATACTCTACAGCAGGAAAAACAAATGAGTCAGGGCTACGTGTGTCAGCGCAGATACAGAGCAAACACATGATTGAGTCTTTCCGAGGTTGTTTCCAGGGAAACCAGCACGGACTTGCTCCCCGAGGATCCTCAGTTTAGGACAGGAGCTGAGTGTCCCACTGTCCTCCGCCTTTTCTCTACCCTTCTTCCCCCTTCCTCCTCCTCTCTTCCCTCCTCCTGTGTTAGTTTGTATTCATCCCTGCCTCTCCCCTCCTCCTCCCCCTCCCCCTCTCCCTCCCCCTCCCCCTCCCTCTCTCCCTCCCCCTCCCCCTCCCCCTCCCCCTCCCCCTCTCCCTCCCCCTCTCCCCTCCCCCTCTACCCAGTTCCTTGGAGAAATCTTGGGAGGGCCAGAGTCTGCAGGAAGGTGTGCATGTGGGGGTGGTTCACAGCCAGCTTGTACCGTACTACACTAGGGGCTGTGTACCCATCGATCCTGGTCAGTCCATTAGTGTCCCCATTTGAAGGCTGAGAAAGTAAGGCTCAGAGAGAGCTTACCAAAGGGACTAAGGCTCTGCATGCTTAAATGCAAGTTCAATCCCAGAATCCTGGCTCCTCCCCCTCCTCCAGAATGCAGCCTGGCTCTTGCCCCACCCCTGTCTCTTCTCCACGAATGCCCCATTTCGCCCACTACTGTAATTGCTAGCATTATTGTTATCCTTTCTGTTACACGTTTCCAGGATGCCAAGGGTTATGGCTTGTGATACGCTCCCATCAACAAGCTCTTTGGTCCTAACAACTGTGTGGTCCTGAGCCCCACGACAGAGGAGAAGCAGAGCTCGGAGCAGGGGCTGCTCTCAAGTCTCTGAGTGCAGTGCCCACCCTGTGGAGACCTTCCAAAGTCAGAGTCAGGTGGGTGTGGATCAGTGGGGACACACACTGCTTGTGAAACCAGATCCTAATTTCAAACATTCATTGTTTATTTATCATGGATTTTTGGCATTAGTTTTCATTTACAAAAGCCATGGCATTGCATGAAAATATTACAATAAGTGAGTTTATTGGGTGCCCTTAAAATCTGCACTACAGACAGTGGCTCAGGGGTCTCCTCCCATCCCATCCCTGCCTCTGTCTTTGACACCACGGCTGCTCCTCTGCCTGCCTGCCTGCTTGCCTGCTCTCATTCTTTTCTGGTCTTGGATTGGTTCAGAGGCTCACTCCCCCCAGGCCCCTCCCTGGAAGGTTGCCTGAGCCAAATGATCCAGCAGGAACAGGTGAGTACCTTGGGTGGGATGCAGGCAGGACGAGAAGGCCAGCTGCCTCCCATGGGGCCCTGCGGTGAGCTGGCTGATGCCGGTGCTCCAGCCGAGTGAGCAGAATGAAGCCTTTTTCTGGGAAGGGACTACAGAGGAATGAACTCCCGTGGATACCTCCTCAGTGGCCTTTGGGGAAATAGAAGGAACAGCTCGATCGAGCTTTTTCCTAGAAAAGCCCTTCGATAGACTGTTATGGAAAGTGAAGCTGTTTTTGTTTTCTTTGATTAATCACAGTGTCCTGTTTCCCAAAGCAAATGTGGCCTTGGACCTTCCGGGACACAGGCTAGGCTGTGAAGGAAGGGTGGCAGCTGCCTGGGGCATGACCAGGTCCCCAAAGCTGGGTGGGACACGGGTGGCCCTGTCTTCACCGACGTAGCCCTTCCCTTTTCGCCTTCAGGGGCAACTCAGGTTACCATTTCCTTTGTGTTTCTCTGCCAGTGCACACAGAAATGTTAGCCTTTAAAGATTTCTGTACAGTTCCTTGAAAGCTGGAGGGATGAAGTCAGCCAGGGAATTATATACCAGCAAACTCATTTAAAGCAACAGTGTCTCTCAAGAGGACTGTGGCGTTTCATGGTCACTTTTTCTTACTGAATATTCTGGTGGGGAAATAGAGGATATCCCATCCTGCTACTTTTTGGTCTTTTGCAGGAGAGATCCAATTCCTAGGGGGTTAACAACAAAAAAAAAATCAGAACTGCTTTCAAGGAAGACAAAGGAAAATCGTGTCCATTACCTTCAAGCAGCCACAGCAGTTTTTCTGTTCGCATGCAGAGGGAGAGAGGCGAAAAAGCGGAGAAAAGCTTTCTAAAACACACTTTAGTTTTCAGTCTTGGGCAATTTTATAAATATCCAGCTAACCTCCCTTTTCAAAGGGAACCTTGCCTTTTCACATGAGAGATAATCCACTATGTTGTTTTATCTGGAGTTAAAGACTTCTCAGGGCATAGTACATGCATTATCTTACTTGGTCTCCCCATGCCTGTGACTTGAATCCTCTTTCTTTCCATTTCAGAGGTGGGGAAACTGAGGCCCACGGTGACGTACCGTGCACCCCAGCTCCCCTGGAAAGAAAGACTGAGCTGGCATCGTCCTCTCCCTAACATCACCCCAGAGCCCATCTCTCTTCCTCTGCACCAGCGACTCTCAACCAAGGACCCTCTGGTCTTCCAGGGGGGTGTTTGGTACCATCTGGGGCATTTGGGGCTGTCACAGTGCAAGTGTGAGTGTGAGTGTGTGTGCACTCGTACAGAGGGGTGCTAGTGGCATTTAGCGGGTGGAGGCTAGGCACACTGCTAAATGCCACCCCCCCCCCAAAGCAACAGACAGCCCTGAACAAAGCAGCATCGCACCGGAGCGGCAGGAGGACTGAGGTTTGAAAAGTCCTGGTTGTTGCTCAGCATCAGAGGGAAATTCCATCCTCCAGCTGTTGCCAAGAGCTCCTCTGCCCAGCAACAGGCTTGGCCGCTCTCCCGGGGCGGCCACGAGAGTTAAGCCGCCGTCTCAGTGGCCAGGCATCCCTGCAGAGTTTACTGTGGGCCACACCATGCATCCGCCGGGGGCCGATGTGTTGTATAATTTATAGTCACAGGGTGCCTGTCTTCATTTAGCAGCAAGCCTGCTGGCAGGAAGCTAGTTCCGCAGAGGCCCGCAGCCCCCGCCGGCTGACAGCCGAGGTATTTGGGGATGGCGTGGCTCAGAGGCACCTGGGAACAGGCCGGGGGCCGAGATGGCGCTGGGCACGCGGCCTCCGCTTCAGACCCATCCGTCTGCCAGAAGATGGCCTATTGAACATTTCCAGGAATAGCACTGCCAACCCCGTCAACTGCTTTCTTGGAAATGCACTCAATAAGCATGGCCGGCCTCCAGCAGGCAGAGCAGAAATCACGGCCTGGAAGCGCCGGTGCAGGCCTGGGGCGCCAGGGCCCAGCTCCCAGGCCTGTGTCCCCGGCTGCCACTTGGAGATGTTCTCGGTGAGGAAGGGGAGGCCCTGGCCCCTTGACCTTCACACACTAGCCCTGTCCGCTCAGATGCCAGCAGGCAGCAGGGCGGCCTTGGTTTGGGTGCCAGGTATGAACTGTCAGCAGTGGGACACCTCGGTGTCCCCTGGGGGATTGGAATCGCTCCTTCTCTTGTGAGTTTCCTTCCCTCTGGAACCAAAGGAGCCTCAGAAAGGACAGGGAGGGTGTTCTTCTCCCCCCACCCCCAGTCATTGTGAGGACGTAGCAAATGCGAAGCGAAGCTATGATATGGAAGAAAGCTCTAAGGTCTAATTCATCCTCCCCGTGCCCTGTCGCCAGAGTGCCAGCGGCCTTCGCAGAAAGCCTCCCTCAGGAGGTAGGCATTAGGCAAAAGCAGGAGACCCAAACCCCCTGCTGTGTGGGGTGTTCAGGAAGTGCAGTTCGTCATGGTCTGAAAGCCCGCCAGTCACCACGTGTAGCTCGGAGCAACACCTAATCCAGGAAGAACCTGCAGCCAAGGGAGGAGGAGGAGGAGAGGGGGAGGGGGGAGGAGGGAAAAGAGAGAAAGAGAAAACGGAGAAGAGCAAATCTCAGGGAAAGGGAAAGAGCAGGAGAGAGAGGAGCATGTTTCTTATGTTTTTATTTGTTTATTTACTTTTACCTATCTGAAAGAGATCTCCCATCTACCGGTTCACTCCCCAAATGCCCATGGCAGTCAGAGTGGTGGAAGGCCAAAGCCAGGAGCCAGGAACTCAGTCCAGGTCTCCCACATGGGTAACAAGAGCCCAGGGACTTGAGCCATCGTGGGCTGCCTGCCGGGGCGTACGGAGGCTGGGAGCTGGGGTGAGGAGTGGAGCCGGGACTGAGCCCAGGGCATCCAGACACGGGGTGCAGGTGTCTCGAGCTGCGGCCTAACTGCGGCAGCAAACACCCAGCCCAGGAGCACTTCTAAAGGACTTGGTAAGTCATGGCTGCTTCCTTGCAAACACTGCTTAGTCGGAGGACTGACCACCCTTCCTGGGTCTTCTGTCTGGTGCAAACCACAGTGGGCACCAGGGAGAAACGGGCCCACTTCTCTGGGTCCACTGGAACAGGGTGGTTACATGAAGTTTATAAGAAACTATTGTTTGGTCTGAAATCTGCACTAGTCCCAGCAGACCAAACCAGACCAGAATGGAGTCACTCCTGCACAGTGCAGTCTAATCAGACTGAATTTTAAAATGGGTCAGCCCGGCGCTGTGGCGTAGCGAGTAAAGCCGCCTGCAGTGCCGGCATCCCATATGGGCGCCAATTGGAGTGCCAGCTGCTCCACTTCCAATCCAGCTCTCTGCTATGGCCTGGGGAAGCAGTAGAAGATGGCCCAAGTCCTTGGGCCCCTGCACCACATGGGAGAGCCGGAAGAAGCTCCTGGCTCCTGGCTTCAGATGGGCCCAGCTCCGGCCATTGCGGCCAATTGGGGAGTGAACCAGCGGATGGAAGACCTCTCTCTTTCACTCTCTATCTCTGCCTCTCTGTAATTCTGCCTTTCAAATAAACAAATAAATATTAAAAATAAAATAAAATAAAATGGGCCAGCTTTCAAAAGCCAGGAGATTTATTGCACCCAATAGAAAGAGGCCCTGTCTGGTAAGGAATTCATTGCTCCTGTAGACAAAATAACTTTGAAAGAACCAATCTGCTTCCTATTCCTTGTTCTGCTTTCCTACCTGGGAAGCCCACCCTGCCTGCCCAATTCATGAATTGCAAATAAAAGGCAATTCCATCTTCATACTCAGTTTGTTGAGGGTTTGTTCTTTGACTGGGTGAGACCAAATCTAAGGCAGTATCCAACTGCAGGTCTGAAGGCTCCTTCTACCCACCCCACCTCACTCAAGACACACGTAGCTGTCATCCATGGGTTGTGGATTTTCTTTTTCTTTTCTTTCTTTTTTTTTTTTTTTTTTTTTTTTTTTGACAGGCAGAGTGGACAGTGAGAGAGAGAGACAGAGAGAAAGGTCTTCCTTTGCCGTTGGTTCACCCTCCAATGGCTGCTGTGGCTGGCGCACCGCGCTGCTCTGAAGGCAGGAGCCAGGTACTTATCCTGGTCTCCTATGGGGTGCAGGGCCCAAGGACTTGGGCCATCCTCCACTGCACTCCCGGGCCACAGCAGAGAGCTGGCCTGGAAGAGGGGCAACTGGGACAGAATCCGTCGCCCTGACCGGGACTAGAACCCGGGGTGCCGGCGCCACAAGGTGGAGGATTAGCCTGTTGAGCCACAGCGCCAGCCTGAATTGCGGATTTTCAAAGAATCGGAATCTAAGCCGTGAAATGGATTTGGCTGCTGTTTTTCTGGGAGATGTTTTGCTGTTGAGGACGATGTAGAAATGCTTCAGTACTCCTTGTGCCTCGGGGTCAATGTGGTGAAAAGCAGGAGTCACTGCCGGATCCGATGTGCAGACAGCAGGACTTTCTTGAACTGTAAACACCCTTGTTCCCTAACAGTGGGAGGTCAGGGTGGCCTAAGCCATGCAGAGCCTTGATAGCCTTCCATGGAGCAGGGTCGGGGGCTGGGTCTCTGGAAGAAAAGCCTGGAGCAGCTAGGCTTGCCGCCACTGTGTGTCCCGAAGAGTTGGTGACCTGGGCTGCAGAGCAGGTCTCCCAAGAAGAGCCTCGTGCAGAGCACAGCAGAAGTTCGAGCTGTCCACCCGGGACACTGCCATCACACTGTGACCCTGACTGTGAAAACTTCAGCTTTGTCTCGAAGGCGGCATCCCTGACTCCGTGGCTCGCTAGCCATGTGACTTTGGGCAAGTTACTTAATTTCTCAATGCACCTGCATCATCTGTGTCCAATTGGGATAAAAATAGGATTCATGGAGTTGCTGGGAGATCTGATGAGTTGCTAAGTGGGAAACACTTAGAAGCACGCCTGGCACGCGGTGACACTGTTTAAACCCTAGCACTATCAGTGTTATTATTCTTCCCATCCTTGTTGCTTCAGTTATTTACAAGATTCTGTGGCTTGAGGAGACATCAACACTGCTTGTGGGAAGACACAGTGAGGGAAGCTGCTCCTTCTGCTCGTGCCTTCCGTTCACAAGTGAACCACCCTGCTTCATTCAGGTGGAAGCAGACCAGGAAATGGGTATCCTGGACAGGGAGTGAGCTGTGGGGAGCCCTGGCCGTGAGGGAATCTGCTGGTCCTTCACATCCTTCAAGGCTCTGCTTGTTGAAGTTAAGTCTCTCAATGAACATCATAATAACAGATAACACGTTCAACCATCACTGCATGTCAGGCATTGGCCCAGCAGTTTCCATATCTTCCTTGACCTTCAGCTAAAATTGTTGCCTTTGTTTTCACCAGAAGGGAATAACTCAGTTCTTCCTGGTCAGTAAGAGGGGAGAGAGCTGAGTTTCAAACCCAGCAGACTAGCAATGCCCTAGCCTGAGCTTGCAGATTCTATGTGGACACTTCTATGTGTTTGTTTCATAGTCTTTGTGGCTCATACATGGGTCATTATCCAGGCAGCATTACAATTTTTTAAATATTTATCTGAGAGGTATATTTGGAGAGAGAGAGAGAGTTCCCATTCACTGGTTCTTGTTCATTCTCCAAGTGCTTGTGATAGTCCCTGACTGGTGACCAGAACCAGAAACTTGAAATCAATCTAGACTTTCCAAATGGGTTGCCAAGACCCAGTCACTTGAGCCATCAGCACTGTCTCCCAGGGCCCCCAGCAGCAGGATACTGGAGTCAGGAGCAGAGCTGGACACTGAACCCAGGATGTGGACATCTTGACTGACATCTCAACTGCCAGGCCAAATGCCCACCCTGCTTTCTGGAATGTTTTCAACCCAAAGTTGGTTGAACTCATGGATATGGAGAGCTGACTGTACCTGTTAAGATTCCTGTGTCCCATGTTGGAATACTTGGATTTGAAACCTGGCTTCACTCTTGACTCCAGCTTCCTGCTAATGCAAACCCTAGGAGGCCACACCGACAGCTCAAGTGATTGGGTTCCTGTTATTCATGTGGGAGATCTGCATTGAGTGAGTCTCTGGCTTCGAAACTGCCTGTCCCAGGGCCATTTTGGGCACTTGGAGGATGAACCAGTGGACAGGAACGCTCTCTCTCTCCCTCTCGCTCTCTGTCAACCTCTCAAATAATGTTAAACAAAGTATTAGAAAATGTTGTATATATACTGAACATGAAAAGACTTTTCTTGTCATCATTCCCATAACTGTCAAACAAGACAGCATAACAACTATTTACATAGCGTTTGTGTTGTATTAGGTATTATAGGGAATCTAGAGATGATGTAAGTATATGGGAGGGTGTGTGTGGGTCAGACGCAAATCCTACAGTATCTTACATAAGGGACTTGAGTGTCTGCAGATTTTATGGTTACCTGTAAACAAGGTACAGGAGCTTCCTTAAATCCTACCACTCATCCTTAAGGAAAGAATTACCCAAGAGATTGCGTTTTTCTGAATTTATTCTCTACCTCTACTTGTTGGTGGTGACTATGAGTCAGGCTATACGGGTGAGACTTGATGATGGTGCGGTAGCCTTGAAATCTCAGTGATTTTTCACAACACAGAGGATTCCTTTTCCCTTGCAGAAGGTCTAGGAAAGTTTTCTGTTTGTTTGTTTACCATATTTTGACTATGGGATCCAGGCTGCCTCTACCCACAGATCATGACAGGCACTGTGAGGTCACCCGCAAAGGAGCTGGGGGTGGTGGAGGAGGCTGCCCTGCCAATTTCAAAGAGGATGCTGGGGAGGGCCTTCTTGAGAATGTGACCTTCGGCAGACGCTGAAAGAATATGCGAGATCTTTGGAGGGGTGGAAAGTCTTCTGTGAACAGGAAGTAGCCTTGTGCAAAGGCCCTGAGGCAGGCGAGTGTCTGGCATGTTGCCGTTCCGTGAAAATGTCAATGTGGGCCTGCGCCGCGGCTCACTAGGCTAATCCTCCGCCTGCGGCGCCGGCATACCGGGTTCTAGTCCTGGTCGGGGCGCCGGATGCTGTCCCGGTTGCCCCTCTTCCAGGCCAGCTCTCTGCTGTGGCCAGGGAGTGCAGTGGAGGATGGCCCAAGTGCTTGGGCCCTGCACCCCATGGGAGACCAGGAAAAGCACCTGGCTCCTGCCATCGGATCAGCGCGGTGCGCCAGCCGCTGGAGGGTGAACCAACGGCAAAGGAAGACCTTTCTCTCTGTCTCTCTCTCTCTCTCTCACTGTCTAACTCTGCCTGTCAAAAAAAAAAAAAATGTCAATGTGGCTGAGAAGGAGGGTGACAGGAGGCGAAATCAGGAAGCAGATAAGTATGGCATGCACGGGCCCTGGAGCGTCCGGTAGCCTGGGCAAGGACTGTGAGTTTTGCCCCAGTTTAAAAACCTTCATTGTGTCCCCCACCTGCCAGCACACTTACCATGCTTCTCTCAGCTCCTCTGCAGCAGTGGATTTCAAACGTGAGCAGCGCCAGAGTCACCAGGCTGTTAAATCCAACTGCTGTGGTTCACTTCCAGAGTTTCCGCACTGGGGCCCATGAATCTGTGATTCTATCAGGATCCTCGGTGCTAGAGTCTGAGTGTTCATGTCCCCCTATCCCCACCCCCAGGATTGAGATGTGGGAACCTAATCCCCTATATGATGGTAGCAGGAGGTGGGCCCTGCTCTCACGAATGGAATCAGTACCCTGCAAAAGAAGTCCCGTGAGGGCTGGCTGCCTTGCCGCCTCCCACCATGTGAATGTGCAGCAAGAACCAGGACGAGGGCCCTCACCGGACACCAAACCTGCTGCTCCTTGATCATAGACTTCCCAGCTTTCAGAACTGTGAACCGTAAGTGACTTTAAGCAGCAGGTCCTTAGATTTTGTTCCAGCAGCCTGAGCGGCCCAGGAAGCAAGTGACGCTGGTGCTCCTGGCATGGAGACCACACTTGGAGAGCCCCTGATGTAGAGACAAGCTACACTTGTGCTTTCCCACTTCCCCAGGAAAACCTGCCCTGGTTCCTGGACAGGGCCACTGGGCCACTGCTATGATTGGGATGCAGTTGGTGCCCCTACAAAGGTGCATGGGCTGGAAGCTTGGTCCCTAGTGGTGGGATCTTTAAAAGATGGAGCCTGGTAAATGATGGGTAGGTCAGGGGGTACCACCCTCAGAAAGGATTAATACTGGCCTTTTGCAGTTAGTGCTTGCAAGCGTCACATGTACACGTGGCTGTTTCATTTCCTGCTTCTCTGTCATTCTGTGATGTGACCAGATGGGGCCTAACCAGAGGCTGGACAGCCGGGACCACCTAATGTTGGACTTTTAGACTCCCAAACTGTGAGCTAGGAGTGGACGTTTGTCACAGTGGCTAAGACATCGCTTAGAATGCCTGCATCCCCCATTGGAGTGCCTGGGTTCGAGTCGCTTCTGACTCCAGCTTCCTGCTAATGTGCACCCTGGGAGGCAGCAGCTAATGGCTCAGGCAGTTGGGTCCCTGCCACCTACATGAGAGACTCAGATCAAATGCTGGGCTCCTGGCTTTAGCTTGGCCCAGCTCCAGCTGTTATGGGCACTTGGGGAATGAACCAACAGAGGGAAAATCTCTTTCTGTTTCTGTATCTTTCTATGCCTTTCAAGTAAGTGAAAATAAAATTTAAAAAGTAGCTGGAAACTAAATAAGCCTCCTTTCTTTGTAATATACCCGGTAGCTGATACTCTGTTGCAGCCAGATTCCTAATTTGCAGGGCTTAGTCAAAAGGAAGAGGCAGCTCCTTATTCCAAAAACAGGAGTAAGAGAGTAATTAAAGGGACTAAAATATAAAGATTTTCCTTTTAAAATATTTTATGATTTATTTTCTTACTTAAAAAAAGAGTGATAGTGATATCCATCATCTCGTACAGTGGCCCTTTATTTTTGCAATCAGAATACCTAAAACCTACTCCCACCAAATTTCCAGCCTACAATACAGTCTTAGTTAACTGTGTCTTCATGCTAATGCCTGAAATTCATTAATCCTACACGACTGTAGCTTTGGACTTGTTGACCTACATCTTCCCATTTCCTCTGGAAACCACCTTCTACTCTTCGTTTTCTATGTAGTTGATTCTCTTCTGTTTGCTTCCTGTCTTGTAATAAAGTTTTATTGGAACACATCGACACTCATTTGTTTACATGCTGTCTATGGCTGCTTTCCCACTGCAGTGGCAGGGCTGAGTAGTGGGACAAGGAATGTTTGGCTCACAAAGCCTAAAACGCCTGCTATCAGGCCCTCTACTGAAAGATTGTGGACACTTGGCCCTGGACTCTCAGGTCCTGGACTGTCCTGTCCAGTGCTCTTTTGTGTTCTTGATATCTGGAGCAGTGCCTGGCATATGGAAAATGCTCATCAACACTTGTTGAAAAAAAAAGGTGAATGCATGAGAATTTGGCATTTTTGAAGAACTTATTTAATGGAAAGAAAATCATAGAAATCTTATGTTTGACCTTATTTTTGTGCTGTTTTAGCATAAAACATGTTTAAAATTCCTTACCTTACTAGGAAATTGACTCTCCAAGGAAGCGTGAGGTTTGTATTGTGACTTGGTGCATCTGCTGGCACACTGCCACGCGTCTCAGACTGGAGGAGCACAGGCGCTAAATCTGGGCATTTGCCCTTCAGTAGATGTTTACGGAGCAAAGCATGGGCTTTGTGTGTGTGATGGCAGTGGTTCCACTGTGCCTCACCCAGGAGACCTCTACAGAGTTCATAGGCCAAAGAGAAGAAAACCTTGCAAGTATATAATATGTAAAAATACCGAACTACGTGGTAAAGTTTCAATTGCAGAAGAAAAGTTACTGGAGCAGGTGCTGTGGGCTTTCAGAGCCAGGACAGATTCATTTCAGCTGTGGAATCGGGAAAGGCTGCTTGCCAGTCGTTCTCGGATCTCAGTTCCTACCCTACTGCTTTGCTCTGCGTAGCGAAGACCTGTCCCCTGGCTGCCCTATAGTTGTCTTCTACACTTCACCAGTGGGAGGTTATGGGGGAGAGATTGGAGGGCTGGAAGGCGGGAGGAACCAGGGTATTTCTCCTTCTCTGTGAACCTCAGTTTTCTCACCTGTACAATGGGGGGAAAAAACCTAGTGTATATTTCACAGGGTTTTTATGAGAACTAAATAAGACATGCAATATGTTTAATACAGAACCTGATACAGGAGTATGATAAGCAGTCAAAGGATAGAGCTGTTGTTGCTATTGACCTTGCTCAGGTAAGTGGGAAGAGTGCAGTGATCACTTAGTGATGTCCACTAAGAGTGAAGTTTTGGAGAGTAGTCCCATGTGAGAGAAATATCTACCAACCCTGATATTCTGCAACCGTATTATGGAGACTGAATTGCTAGGACTTGGCAAATGGGTTGACAGACTGTAGCAACAGGTTAGGAGGAATCAAAAAACAGGGTCAATGATACCAAAAGCACAGATAGTCAACACGTGAGAAAGAATAGACTTGGAAGAGATGGTTATGAAGTCATTTTTAGACAATGCTGTTGATCTTTGGGCTGCAAACAAGAAAACACAATGATATACTCAGGACACTTCAGCAAGGAGGGTTTCTGACAGAGATGCACAAATGTGCAGAGAGTTAGCCAAGACAAACATCTCAGCAGCCACACAGCCAGGCCTCATGCGGAACTGGAAAGCTACCCCCAGAAACCATAGCAACTCCAGTTACTGGAGCCTGGTTGCTTCTGAAGAGGAGAAACGATTGTTCTTAGCAACTTTGCCTCACTCAAAAACTTTCTGTTCCCTCTTCTCCCCTCTTCCTGGTTTCTCCCTCCCTGCCTCTGTTTCTGAAGTCTTCTTCTCTGTGTCTTGCATCCAAGATGATCGAACTGGGTGATCAGCCCCCAGTAGGAAGCTTTCCAATGGGATCACGCTCCCAGGTCAGGTCGGACTCCCTAAGAGTTCCCTTAGGTGCAGCCTAGTTGGGTGCCTCTGTCTTGGCACAGCGGTTGTGCTCAGCACAGAAGTCACTGGATGCAGAGTGACAATGCCACCGTTCTCAGAAGGAGCTGTGCCATCAGTTGATTTCATGGTCTGCTGTATTTATGGTGTAACAGAGACACAGTGGGATCTCCACGAAGGTGAAAAGTGAGATAGGGCTTCGATTGGGAGCTCCATGAGGCTAAATAGGTAAGAAGGGGCTGGGAGGGGCTGGCAATGTGGCTCAGCAGGTTAAGCTGCCGCCTGTGATGCTGGGATCCCATGTGGGTGCTGGTTTGGGGCCTGAATGTTCCACTTCCAATCCAGCTCTGTGCTAATGGCCTGGGAAAGCAGCGGAGGATGGCCCAAGGATTTGGGACCCTGTACCCACATGGGAGACCCAGAAGAAAATCCTGGCACCTGGCTTCGGCCCCCAAAAGGAAGAGGTTGTGGTTAAGGGAACATTGAGGATACTGCAGTATTTCTGACATTTTGTATAAATTTGCTGATGCAAGATCCAAACCCTTCCAAGATTTAGGGCAAAGAAGCCAGAGATTATGAGCAGGAAGTTCTTAGAACATACCCGGACGTTAGATGATTTCCACAGGCTATACTGATTTCTTAGGGGTGCAAATTTGAAATTGACTTGGAAGGGTGGGTCTTGTGGTGAGGTTGGAGTCTCCTTACAGCCTGGAGAGAGTGAAATATTCCACAGCTCAGCTAGAGAAATAGGAGCAGCCAGGCCGGCGCCGCAGCTCACTAGGCTAATCCTCCACCTGTGGCGCCGGCACACTGGGTTCTAGTCCCGGTCAGGGCACCGGATTCTGTCCCGGTTGTCCCTCTTCCAGGCTAGCTCTGCTGTGTCCAGGGAGTGCAGTGGAGGATGGCCCAAGTGCTTGGGCCCTGCACCCCATATTCCAAGGATAGGTTGCTACAAGCTCACTTATGTGGGTTTCTTTAAAAATAAAGGGGGGATGGCAAGTAAAAGCAAAACACTAACATTTGGGAAATCCATCACTTAGAGAAACGGAGGGAATGTAAGCAGCAGGTGCATACTTGCTCTGAAAGTCCTAGATGAGGACCTACGGGAAAACTCACCACAGCTGCATGCAAGAGGTACTGTCTGCATTTTTAATCCTTGAGGGAGGAATGCCCCAGCACTCGTAGAATCATTTAAACTCAAGAGTTACAAATGCCACAGACAGCATGGAAGGAGTGGAACATTTTAAACAGGAAGCATAGTCATCATCCCGCCCTCTAGCCACGCCCTCTACTACAGGAGGACCTGTGCAATGCTAATTCACAAGCACATGCACTTTTTGTGGGACTGTCTTCAGTAGATCTTGGGCTCAGCACACAGGCCTGTTGCAAGGGCTGAGGCTGCCCCAGCCCTTGGCCCCTGTGTGAACTGGCAAGTTACTGAGCTCGCTGGGTTTCAGTTTTCTCACCTGCGCAGTGGAGATACTACTAGTACCTGCTGGAGGATCAAATGAGACAGCATCCACAGAGTGCCTAGTCTGATGCCTCCCACACCTTCATTCAACTGTAACCGTTACGATTTCCCATCTTTAAAATCAGAGAGTGCTGCAGCCAGGAAGACACCTCTTAGGATGCCCGGATATCAGAGTGCCTAGGTTTGAGTCCTGGCTCTGCTCCTGATTCCAGTTTCTTGCTAATGCACACCCTGGGAGGCAGCAGTGATGTTGCAAGTACTTAGGTCCCTGCTACCTACCCATGTGGGAGACCCAGCTCATGGCTCGGCCCAACCCTGGTTGCTGTGGGCATTTCAAATATGTAAAATAAAAATAAAATCAGGAAGCTTTGTAATGGCAGTTTGCCTGAGATGATCATAGTTCAAGTCCGTGTTTGTGTCTCCCAGTTTCCTTTCGCTGTTGTAGTGTGCGCATGCGTCTGTCTCTCTTTCAAGCAGCTGCCCAATTCCACCGGGTCCAAGGCGGAAGAAGTAACACACACACAACAGACGTTGAAAGAGCACCCAACACGTGCTCGGAGGACCGGCTCGTCCTAGGACTTGGGAAAACAAAGCGATGGCAGCTGTTTCTAGAGAGGAGGCTGCAGTGCTCTGGCAAACAAATTCCGTACAGCTGGGAATTCTGTTTCTCAAGGCGGTTGCCTCGTGAGCGGAACTATGTCTCCCCTCACCGCCAATTCTCAGGTGAAAGCCTGAAGGTTAACTTCAGGGCCTCAGAATGACTGCATTTGGCGCTGAGTGCGTCAGAGGGATGATGAAGTCAAAATCATTTGTGCGGGCCTCAGGCCGGTCTGACTGATTCCTTATAAGAGGAGGAGACCCAGACACGCGAGAGGCAGACGCTGGGAGGAGAGACCGCGTGAGGAGGCCGCCATCTGCAAGCCGAGAAGCGATGCCTCTGGTGTAACCCACAGCTACAGACACCTTGATCTTGATCTTGGATGCTAGCCTCCAGAACTGTGAGCAGACACATTTCTGTTGTTTAGAGCACTCGGTCTGCGATGGCAGCCCTAGAAAGCTAACCAGTTGCATCACTCTTAACAGCTCGGAGGCATGTTCAGGCTTGAACAGAAAGGAAACTTGAGCCACGCTTCGGGGTGCATGAAGCTTAAAGGTGGTGTGGGAGGTAGAATGAGCTGGACTCAAAAGTACAAGCATCCTCTGAGTCCACGCTTAAGAATTATTACCTAGAGCAGCCAGAGCCATGAAGACACAATAGAGGCTGATAGAGGGTGGGGGGGCAGTGCGGCGTTATTGTTTCTTGAGGACAGCTGGGAAACTGTTGTGGAGAAGGATTTTAGTGATGTTTGCACAAGAATGTCAATGTGTTTAATCTGCTGGACATGTTTTAATTTGAAAGCAAGAGAGACAAACGGAGGGAGAGAGTTGCCCCCCTACACACACATACACACACACACACACACAGCCAAAGATAGAAATCGTCCATTTGCTGGGCCAGGCTGAAGCCAGGAACTCCATCCGGGTCTCCCACATGGGTGAGGGGGACCCGAGTACTCAAGTCATCACTTGCCTCCCAAGATGGTTATTAGCAGGAATCAGGACTGGGATTCAAACCTGGGTACTCGAATAAGGGACACACGTGTCCCGGTTGGCATCTTAACCACTATGCCATGTGCTCAGAGCGCATTGAAACTTTTAAAGGTACTTAAAAATGATTACAATGGGAGGCTTTATGGGATGGCTATTGTACACAATACATTTTTAAGTAGTCTATGGGGGCTCCCACTCTGCATCAAGTTCCACCTCCCTGAACTCTTAGCTGATTGATTTTGCGGCAGAAAGGAAAAGGATCGGAGGAGGAGGAGGAGGAGGAGGGAAGAAGGCAGATGAGCCAGGACTTCCTGCCCTGTTCTGGGGGAGCACTGGCCCGCATCTCCCTGGGCGAGTCCTGGTCCCACCTGCTCAATGCACAGCAGCTGCAGACCCTCACTGCCCCTGTCGGTGACGACGATTGAGAATATGATTCCCACATGCGACGCCCACGTCTTGAAGACTTTTTGTCTTAGGGCATGTTCATTTCCTAGCTTCTCTTGGGCCTTCTTATCATGTGCGGAAGTTTTTCCTCCACAGTAGCCAAAGCACGTTCCAGATGCTTCCACAGCAAAACCCATCAGAAGGCCTCCACGGCCGCCTCGAGTTTGCTGTAGTTCACCCAAGACCTGAGGTTTGTGCCCTTCCTGCTGAAGGGCTCCTGGAGACATGGAGACAGGCCCACATCCCCGCGTGTGGGATTCCCAGGGGCTGGGGCAGGGACCAGTGGTGGTAGGAGAGATCAAGTCCACTTCTTGGACAAGCCCTCAGAGAGCATTTCTCCTTGGGAGAGGATCCAACCAGAAACGAATTGCTGATAAGAAAGAGTAACTTTGCAGAAAGCCATGGAAGAGTGTCCCACAGGCCAAGCTAGGAAATTTGGGAGTCAAACAATGATGGAGGCAGGCATTTGGCCAAGTAGTTAAGACACCCAAATCCCCAAGCACCCATGTCCTACTTGCCTGGCTCCAGCTCCCAACTCCAGCTTATTACTATTGTAGGCCCTTGGAGGCAGTGCTGATGGCTTAACTATTTGGGTCCCTGCTACCCACCTGAATAGATTTTTCTAGCTCCTGGCCACTGCCGGTATTTGGGGGTGTGAACTAGGGGCTGGGCGCTTGTCCGTCTGTCTCAAACAATGTAGAAACACACTGTAAAACATTGACTATAGTAGAAAGTCACGAGTCCATGGAACTAAATGAATAACTTGAGAGTTTAATGAATAGGATATTGAAATATTTTAAACTATTGCCCCACAAAATCCTTATTACAAAGAATAACTTAGGTGGTATATCTTGCACGAGAATTTTCGTAGAGAATCTGGCAGATGGTTCTTCTAGCAAGAGGTCAAAGGGGACCTTCTCGGTGGTGGGACAAGTTGAGCCCAGATGCACCTGGTAGGATACAGCAGGAGTACCCATCAGCACCTAGGTGATGGTCCTGCCAAAGACACACAGCCTCAGTCTAGTCATGGAAACACACACGTGGACTTGGGGCCCTGGATGACAAAGCCCCCATGACACCTTCAAAAGTGCCAGGGACATGAAAGACATGAGAAGTAGTTCCAAACTGAAGGAAATGCCAAGATAGGCAACCAGCTGACTGCGACTTGGTTCTGGCCTGGATCTTAGCTGTGCATGACTGGGGTAACCGGCATAACTCAGGTGGGATCTGAGGAGTAGACAGCAATGGTATAATGGCTTTTGTTTGTTTTTTTACTAGCTTTGAAGCCGGGAAGTGGTTTTAAAGGGACTTACTTTCCTTACCTGGCAGAATCGCACATAATAGTATATGATGGAGCCTCCATTCAACAACTTACTCACTAGTGGGTTAGGGAAAATAACCCATTGCTCCTCTACTTTCCTTTAAGTGTCATTTTGTTTCAAAATTTAAAACTTGAAAAGGAAGGGGGGGAATAGAAGGAAGAATGGATAGAAGCAGAACTCTGGAAAGAAGCCACGATGGTCTCAGGTACAACCCGAGATCTTCCTTGAACTTGAATCGCCTCTCTGAAAACCCCTGTAGGGACTTGGGTGGGAGTGTGCTGAGGAGGTGGTGCAGGAATCCACTGGATGAGTTCGTCATAACCTTGCTGTTCACGTAGAGGTGCTCGCAATGACTTGATGTGTCATCTTTCAGGTGTGTATGTGTATACATTTTTTAAAGATTTCTTTATTAGGCCGGCGCCATGGCTCAATAGGCTAATCCTCCACCTGCGGTGCCAGCACACTGGGTTTTAGTCCCAGTCGGGGTGCCGGATTCTGTCCCGGTTGCCCCTCTTCCAGGCCAGCTCTCTGCTGTGGCCAGGGAGTGCAGTGGAGGATGGCCCAAGTGCTTGGGCCCTGCACCCCATGGGAGACCAGGATAAGTACCTGGCTCCTGCCATCGGATCAGTGCAGTGCGCCAGCCGCGGAGGCCATTGGAGGGTGAACCAACGGCAAAAGGAAGACCTCTCTCTGTCTCTCTCTCTCACTGTCCACTCTGCCTGTCAAAAAATCTTTTATTTTTAAATTTTTATTTATTAGAGTTACATAGAAGGAGAGGCAGAGAGAGAGGTCTTCCATCCGCTGGTTCACTCCCCAAATGGCCACAATAGCTGGAGCTGTGCTGATCCAAAGCCAGGAGCCAGCAGCTTCTTCCAGGTCTCCGGTGCAGGCCCAAGGGCCATCTTCCACTGCTTTCTCAGACCATAGCAGAGAGCTGGATCGGAAGTGGAGCGGCCGGGACTCGAACCGGTGCCCATATAGGATGCAGGCACTGCAGGCGGCGTCTTTAGCCACTACGCCACGGTGCCAGCCCCGTGTGTATAAACTTTTTAAACTGGACATCATCCTATATTCACTTTACCTCTATGTTACGGGATGATCCTATCTGCTTAATGTACAGTATCACTTTTAAGTGTTAGCTAATACGAATCCCAATGGATGCGAATTGTAATGATTCAGTGTGCTCATCACAGCTGAGCTTTGCTTTGATCTCCTTAATCCACCCTCCACACGCCAGCTTGCACCTCAGTTGGGAATGGGAAAGGGAACACCTGCCAGGTTCTTGCTGGGAGATCTTGAATTGTTCCCCACTTTCCTCTAAACATAGTAGGGCTATGTGGGGAGAAAGCCTTGAAGTGCTTCAGGTCAGCCCCCTAAACAGGTGAGCTGGGGTCAAATCCTGACTCTGCTCTTGGCTGCCGTGTGAGGCTGGGTGTGTCCCTTCACATCTCTGTGCCTCAGTCTTCCCATCCACAAGATGGACGTGTGATGAACAGCGCCTCTCTCACGAGGCCAGCGAAGGATGAACAGACTGTAAATAGCTGGTACGCGCGAAGAGCCTGCTGGTGGTGGCCATTCATGTGAGGAATACATGTAGGTGGCAGCTTCTGAGCTCTGGAATGTCAGCAAAGACACCAAGTGGGGCAACCTTCCCCCCCAGGAGGGGAGCTGGGCCTCTGTGTTGTGGCAAGGAGTAATTATGATGGAAAAAACATTTTCCAAGGTCTGGAGCTGACGTGTATTCCTTGTGACATTTTAATCTCTGAGTAATAGATTCCATTGCCTGCAGAGCTGTGATTTTTTTTTTTTTTCCATTTATTGCTTTTTCCTCTTCTCTCTCAAACCTGGATTCTGCCTCCTCTCGGTTCCAGGCTGCCTCCAGTAACCCTCAACTGTTTTTGGACAGTCCCGATTCCTGAGCCAGTTCTTTGGGCCCCAGCAGGAAACCCTGCCTTCCTTGGAGGGGATCTACTGTGTGTTCCAGCAGTCACACCATTCCCATGCTTGCATGATGCACGATTCTGCAGTGCAGATACTGCAACAAACCCTGGGGTGGGGTAGGGTAGGGTAGAGGGGTCCCATGCATGCGCTTTGGAACTGGTGGGCTCAGGGCTAGCTTTGTCACTCACACATGAACTTTAGAACCTTCACTTCTCTGAGGCTCAGTTTGCTCATCTCTGAAATGAAAGGCATCATCAGCGATGACCTTCCAGGACTGCTGGAAGGTTGAGTTCCATCATGCATGCAGAGCATGTTGTACAAGCCCCTGGACACGATACCTGCTTGGGAAATGCTATTTACAATTACTCTTATGATTTGGGGTAGCAAAAACTAGAGCCTCAGGGTCGTTCTCGTTACTGGTCTATTTTGCAGGCGAGGTAACCTTGACATGCACATTTGAAGCTTAGTCTTTGTCCTACGTGTACTGTGGTTCGCCCCTCGGAGGGCAAGACTGCCTTCTCCTTCCTGTCATCAACTTTTTTTTTTAATGAGGTGGACAAATAATTTTATTTTGTGCATGCAAATACATGTCAAGTATTGTACACTTTTTCCATCAGTTTTCTCACTGAAAATCATGACGCTCTGTCTTATGAACGGCCAACACTAATATCTCTTCACCTCAGTGCTATAGCAAAAACGCACAGAATTCACTTTAATTTTTGTGTGTGTAATTTTGAAAAGGGATGATAATTTTATTAAAGACTGAGCCATTTTACTTGAAAGTCAGTTACACAGAGAAGGAGAAGAAGAGAGAAAGTCTTCCAACTACTGGTTCACTCCCCAGATGGCTAAAACAGCCAGAGCTGCACTGATCTGAAGCCAGGAGCCCCATCCAGGTCTCCCATGCGGGTGCAGGGGCCCAAGGACCTGGGCCATCCTCCACTGCCTTCTCAGGCCATAGCGGAGAGCTGGATAGGAAGTGGGGCAGCCAGGACTTGAACCATTGCACATATAGGATGCCAGCACTGCAGGCGGCAGCTTCACCTGCTACGCCACAGTGCCAGCCCCAGAATTCACTCTTTATTATTCACTGTCCTCACAACCCTCATGGTTGCATCTCTGCCCTCCCCCACCCCCCACATCTCCTGTCTTCTTATAGTCACAGGAATCTTAGGTGTGTGGTCACCCAGCTAAGACTACCTGTCCAGTCTTCCTTGGGGCTAGCTTTGGCTGTGTGACTGGTTTGGCTGGTAGAATGCACACCAAAGTGACATTTGAAGCTTCCTGGTTACATCTTTACAAGGAAAGAGCCTGCTTTCCCTTGCTCCTTTATCACTTGAATTGACTGGACTTTTACATAGTAGACTGTTATCTTGTTGAAGCTGTTGTATTTCCGGCTCTTTATTACAGCAGCCAAACTTGCAATGAGCGGGAGAGGGAGTAGCGATTTCAGCAGAAGTGCGACTCAGTAGAGACCTGTTAGGAGACCTGTTTTCTGATTGTCCTCCTCTACTTCCTGGCCCACACACTCATTTGCTATCTTATTACAACAGCATTTTGCCTCAACTGTACTAGATACTAGCCACACAGGCAGTCTCCCACTTTTACAATGGTTCAATTTTGGGTTTTTTAACTTCACAATGATGGGAAAGAGAGACATTCAGTGCAAACCCTGCTTTGCATTTTATTCTTTTCCAGGACTAGCAGTAAAATTCTCTAGCAGTGCTCGATGGTGGTGAGCTGCAGATGCCAGTGTTGAGCTAAGTGATGAGGTTTGGTAGTTAAAAGCACTAAATGTGGAACTGGCATTGTGGGGCAGTGGGTCAAGCCTCCGTCTGATGCTGGCCTCCCATGTGAGCCCTGTGTTGAATCCCCACTGCTCCACTTGCATTCCAAGTACTTGAGCCCCTGCTGCCCATGTGGGAGATCTGGATGGAGTCCTAGGCTCCTGACCTTGGCCTGGCCCAGCCCTGGCTGCTTTGGCCATTTGGAGAGTGAACCAGTGGATGGAAGATCAATCTCTGTGTCTAGTCCGCCCCCCCCCCCCGCCCCGTTACTCTGCCTTTCAAGTAAACCTGTAAGTACTACATGCATTTTCAAGCGAATGCTTTTTTTTTTTCTTTTTGACAGGCAGAGTGGACAGTGAGAGAGAGAGACAGAGAGAAAGGTCTTCCTTTGCCATTGGTTCACCCTCCAATGGCTGCCACGGCCGGCGCAATGTGGCCGGTGCACTGCACTGATCCAAAGGCAGGAGCCAGGTGCTTCTCCTGGTCTCCCATGGGGTGCAGGGCCCAAGCACTTGGGCCATTGTCCGCTGCACTCCCGGGCCATAGCAGAGAGCTGGCCTGGAAGAGGGGCAACCGGGACAGAATCCGGTGCCCCGACAGGGACTAGAACCCGGTGTGCTGGCGCCGCAAGGCGGAGGATTAGCCTATTGAGCCACGGCGCCGGCCGTGAATGCTATTTTCAACAGATAATGGACTTATCAGGACATAACCCCATTGTAATTGAGAAGCACCTGCATCAAGATGAATAAAACAATCCCAGAGCTTACCTGATCCACCTGCCGTCTTGGTGTTACCATGTTAGTCTTTGAGAAGAAAATATCCCCTAAGAGAGGATATGGGTTCCATTCCAGATGCAGGCCAGGGCTCTTAAATAACTGCCTTATATGTCCAAAACATTTATGAATTCCAGCATGTGTTTCAAATCTGTTAACACAGTGAGCAAAATACTCAGAACTACTAGAAGTGCTAAGACACTTACTAGTTGTGAGTCCTTGGCAAGACATTAAGCCTCAGCCCAGGTTGTCAAACAAGAGTGATGCTACCTGGGGGGTTGACTTGGAAAGCGCACATAAAGTGACATTTTGGAGATGCTCAAGTGCTGTTGAGGATGACAGTGACAACAGTACTAACGATGATGGAGGAGGAGGCATGGGCTTGATTCTCCACTGTTCCGGAAAGTGGGTTATGATTGAAGTTGGCCAAGCCAGGCCCTCTGAGGGGTGGTCATCACCAATACTCTAATATGTACTATGAGGGTCCAGGCTGTTAGAAACATTTTTGAAAAATGGTCACATGACAGTGTGAAATCTGTCAACATTCTACAGCGTTCTGCCCTACCTGCCTTGTTCCTTCAATCTGCTTTTGTTGTCCTTGCCCAGTTCCTGATTGTTGGGGCATTGCCACACTAATGTAGTCCTATGGAGTCTGGAGTTGTTGCTGTGGGTCACATACGTGCCACGTGCTGGAGCCTGACTTGGAACAAATACTTTTTCATGGTAATTTGGCAGAGTTATGCTAATGGACCAGTATTGGTCCATAACTTGGGACTGGAATCTCCTAGTGATATTCTGGATAAGTTTTTATAAGGTCAATATACTTATATCACTACCTCCTAAGAATGTCCAAGGCATTGTATTGTGATAATGCTCATAATACTGTGGTTTTATGGAGAAGATTCCCTGTGGCAGGCTCAGCAATTGCATGAATTTTTCTGGTAAGGCAGACTTTTCACCTTTATTTTATAACTGCTAATCAAGCTGAGGAAGCAAATATCTTTTCTCTAAGATTTATTTGAAAAGTAGAAAAGAAGAATCTTCGATCTGCTGGTTCACCCTCCAAATGACCACAATGGCCAGGGGTGGGCCTGGCCAAAGCCAGGAGCTTCTTCCAGGTCTCCCAAGTGAGTGCAGGGGTCCAAGGACCTGGGCCACCCTCTGCTGTTGTCCCAGGCAAATTATCAGGGAGCTGGATTGGAAGTGGAGCAGCCAGGACTTGAACTAGCACCAGTATGGGATGCCAGCATTGCAGGCAGCAGCTTAACCCTTACAACACAACATGGGGAGTCAGATGGGTTAATACTCAGGGGATCCCAATGGGATTTGGGGTGTAAAATATTTGCTTCTTGCCCTCAAACATTATCTTTAGCAGGAACAACAGGCCACCCTCCTTCCTTCCTTCTGAATCTCCAAATTTACTGTGAGAATGGCAAGGGAGCTCCTCCTGACCTCATAGCTTACTGTGAAAACACGTTATCTGTCTGCAACACGTAGTTCGTCACCTGACCTTACCGTGTTTCCGGCTTGAGCTCTAACTGGTCTCCGTCCTCCCTCACATCGGCCAGACAGGACAGAGAGTTATGAGGTCTTCTGATGGTTTCTGTCCCCACCTGGTAACTGAATGCCAATGTGATTGTCGAAACTGTGCTTGAAGCTGACTGCCACCAGTTCCCTTTGGGTTTTCCTCTTGGAAGCCCCCTCCCACGCCACTCTGGCTGGAGATCCTTGATTCTAATAAACACTTTTAAATCTCTTTGCCATCCGCTTGGAAATTCTCCTTCCATGTGAGACAAAGAACCAAGGTAACAATAGTTTCTCCGCCGCCATTTTCCCACTGTCCCAAAGCAAATATCTTGAAACCTGGATGAAGCTCCTGGCTCCGGACTTTGGCCTGGCTCAACCCTGCCTGTTACGGCCACTTCGAATGCACCAGTGGATGGCAGATCTGTGTAACTCTGCCTTTCAAATAAATAAAACTTAACAAAAAACCCCTGATGGGAAAGCCAGGGAAGAGGAGACCAGTTAAGAACGCCTTAGGACTTAGGTGGGACTTAGGTAGGACTCGGACGTGTTGAGTGTGTGTGCCTGGTGGCTCGTCTGCAACACGTAGTTCGTCACCTGACCTTACCATGTTTCCGGCTTGCTCTAACTGGTCTCTGTCCTCCCTCACATCCTCCAACCTCATATTCCATCCCCTGTATCCTCTGAATGCCCACGGTCTCTCGGCCCTAACACTGGGGATGGCAGGGGAACACCGGAAACTGGAGATGGTTACCCGTTTTCAAGGGTACAAGAATGTGAAGATGGCAGAAGAATGCATGCGGCCAGCTTTGGTCTCCAACGGTGAGCCTGGGCACCACTGACCATTGGGCTTAATGTTGTGACGCAACGCTAGGGGTGGTTAGCTGGAGAAAGGTGGAATTCTCTTGTCTATTTCCACAGGACTTCCTTGCCTAAAACCTTCATGGCTTAAGTCCTCTCCAGAGCTTTGCCTGGCAGAGAAAAACTGATTGACCTTGAAATTTCTGAATTACCTTCATTCAGCCCTGGGAAATGTGCCATCTCTATACCTTTAGTATCAAGGTCTCTCTTTGTCTTATCAGTAAAATGCCATAAAACAACAGTAAAAACTATGACTCATGTTCAAAACAAATCTCATGGTATTAAAGATAGGGAGGCATGGGTTTTTTTAATCCCTTGAGAGTAGAGATAACACTAATTATTTCCTGTTTTCCAGGAAAGCAGGGTGAAGTTTGGGTAAGGTAATGGGCACGGGACAAGTCGAAGCTTCTGAGTGCTGGGCCAGTTACCCTGAGCTTGGCAAGGGCTTGTTACAGAAATGTCAAGACTTGCTTGAGATGGTCCACAGGTGGGAGTCGCTCTGAGGGCACTGGGAGGAGTCGGCGGCCTAGACCAGCTCTCTCCCTTGGCTTCTGAGAAAGATGTTGTATAAAGAGGCAGTGTTCAGGAAAGCTACCAGGGAGAGATTTCTGACTATTTGACAAGGCCTTTAAATTCTAAACCATCTCCACTATAGATTGACCAGTTATCTTTGCGGAACTGCCCAATGTGAATTAATGTGGAGTCTTTAATTACCAGAAGGAGAGTCTGATTGACTTAAGCTCACCCACTGGCACATTAACTGAGTCTTGCTGAGACTGAATGTGTTGGAAGAGAAATGATCCACAGAGATATTGAAAGGCTATTACTAAAAATAAAGAGATGGGGGCACTATATTCCTCACTTTGTAAGATACAGGTATTGCATTGTCATTCCTTCATTTCTAACTTCTCTCAATTGAATTTATAATTTTATACTAATAGAATCCATGTTTATTCTTCACATGTTTTAGCTTTCAGCTGATTTTCACAATTGAACATCATCAGTCTTTACAGTAGCCCTGCTTTTCTGAAGAGAAGAGTAGTATGCTATGATACACTAGCCTTCCTGAGGCTTTTGATTTTGCTTGGATTTCTTTTTAAAGATTTTATTTATTTGAAAGTTAGAGGTAGAGACAGATCTTCCATCCGCTGGTTCACTCCCCAGATGGCTGCAGTGGCTGGAGCTGTGCCGATCCGGAGCCCGGAGCCAGGAGCCAGGAGCTGCTTCTGGGTTTCCCACATGGGCACAGGGGCCCAAGCACTTGGGCCATCCTCTGCTTTCCCAGGCCATAGCAGAGAGCTGGATCAGAAGAGGAGCAGCCAGGACTAGAACCGGCGCCCATATGGGATGCTGGTACTTCAGGCCAGGGCTTTAACCCGCTGCGCCACAGCGCGGCCCCTTCCTGGGATTTCTAATTGCCTTGATGTTTGTGTTGTCTGTTCATCATGTGCTTATGCTTCTAAAGTGTCTGAAGCAAACCGCCTAGTTTATGGAAGCTATTTGCTCTCCAGAACCTGCCTTTTGGAACTCCCCACCTCACGCCTTCTGGGGCTGGTAGTTGGTGATACTTTCTTTTCAGCTCTCCTCTGAGTTGAGCACTCATCACCGAGTCTCACGATTTCTGAATCTGCACATCTTTCCAAGTGAGCGCCTCCAGTTAGAGGACGGAGGAAATGAACATTGAGTCCTTTGACTAAATCTGCTGTGCTTCTATTACTTGATGACATTTTGCCTGGGATAAAATTGTAATCAAAGTTTTTTTTTTTTTCCTTTTTAAATACTTGATTCAATTTTCTTTAAGCTCTGAGTGTTGCTATTGAAGTCTGTTTATTGTTCGTTCTAAAAGTTGTCTGAGAAATTTTCCGCCATGGGATATTCGTTTGTATTTTCTTTCTCTCCTTTGTTTTCCCTCTTGGAACTTCTGTTAGTCAGATGTTGGATCTTCTGCATCAGTTCTCTGTAGTGTTTATTTTCCTCTCTGATTTCTGTCTCTTGACTGTTCAGCTGGAGTTGTTCCTCAGCTTTGTCTTCCCAGCTGTCAGAGTTTCATTTTCACGATCATTTCGCGTACCAGGGGATTCCAATTCAATCCCATAGAGGTGGCATGTACCAATGCCATCTCACTGTTCCAAGTGATCAGTTTCAGTTCACAGTTGGTCATGGTGGAGGGACTGGGAGTCAAAGGGAGCACATAGACAAGTCTAGTACCTGCGAACGCTAACCGATGGAGTAAATAAAGGGGAGAGTGATCCAACATGGGAAGTGAGATACTCAGCAGACTCATAGAATGGCAGATGTCCTAAATAGCACTCTGGCCTCAGAATCAGCCCTAAAGGCATTCGGAGCTGGCTGAAAAGCTCATGAGAGTATTTCAGGCATGGAAAGCCAAGACACTCTGGCAAAAGATCTCTGCGAGTGAGATCCCAGTGGAAAGAACAGGTCATCAAAGAAGGAGGTACCTTTCTCTGAAGGGAGGAGAGAACCTCCACTTTGACTATGACCTTGTCTAAACAAGATAAGAGTCGGAGAACTCAGAGGGCTTCCATAGCCTTGGCAGCTCATGACTGGAGCATAGGGAGATTACTGATGCCATAGACAGGAGTGTCAATTTGTAAAGTCAACAACAGGAGTCACTGTGCACTTACTCCTCATGTAGGATCTCTATCCTTAATGTGCTGTACATTGAGATTTAATGCTATAACGAGTACTCAAACAATATATTTCACTTTGTGTTTCTATGGGGGTACAAACTGTTGAAATCCTTACTTAATGCATACTAAACTGATCCTCTGTAAAAATTTCTTTTTTTCTTTTTTTTTTTTTAATCAATTCCCAACTTGACTCTCACTGGGATTAAACATGACAGTAGGTCTGCTCTGATTTCATCATCATTTAAAAAAATCATCTATTTTTCACTTTATGTTTCTGTGTGGGAGCAAACTGTTGAAATCCATACTTGATGTATACTAAGCTGATCTTCTGTATATTAAGATAATCAAAAATGAATCTTGATGTGAATGGAAGGGGAGAGGGAGTGGGAAAGGGGAGGGTTGTGGGTGGGAGGGACGTTATGGGGGGGGGGAAGCCATTGTAATCCATAAGTCGTACTTTGGAAATTTATATGCATTAAATAAAAGTTAAAAAAAAAAAAAACAACTCTGTCCTTGCCTATGATTAATTTTTTCAGCATCCTATTCTAATGATTAGTTTCTGAGCTGTCATTAAAGATCCTAATTGGGTTTTTTATTTATTTTTTGACAGAGTGGACAGTGAGAGAGACAGAGAGAAAGGTCTTCCTTTGCCGTTGGTTCACCCTCCAATGGTCGCCACGGCTGGTGCACTGCGGCTGGCGCACCGCGCTGATCCGATGGCAGGAGCCAGGTGCTTCTCATGGTCTCCCATGGGGTGCAGGGCCCAAGGACTTGGGCCATCCTCCACTGCACTCCCTGGCCACAGCAGAGAGCTGGCCTGGAAGAGGGGCAACCGGGACAGAATCCGGCGCTCTGACCGGGACTAGAACCCGGTGTGCCAGCGCCGCAAGGCGGAGGATTAGCCTAGTGAGCCGCGGCGCCGGCTCCCTAATTGGGTTTTTAATACACTTTTTTTTACTTAGTGTATCTCTTTGATATATATGGCTAATTTTTTTTTTCATTAATGTTGGAGGCTTTTCTGAAATGTCTGGTCACCTTTATTTTTCATGTGTAAGAAAGAGGCAGTCTAAGGCTAACAGAAGCCTTCACAGTGTGGTTGAAGCTTGGCTAATGACTAGCTTTGTTCTGCTCCCCTCCCCCTAATTCCAACAACCACGACATCCTTTAACAAGTCTCTTGCTGCCTGGCCTAGCCAGGGTGGACCAGGTGCATACGAGAATCTTGATGTGGAAGGATGGCTCCGAGAGTATGGGAGCAGAGAGGAAAAGAGGCCTTCCCCTTCCTGGAATGAAATAAAATATTTCACAGAATGAATGGCAAGGGAGCAGAGAATTTCTCCATGAGTATCAGTTTACTGAGCAAACAAAAGCAGGACCAGGTTTCGAAACAGTGGCATAGTGGGTGGGCATTTGACCTAGCACTTGAGATGCCTTTGTCCCGCGTTATAGAACCTGGGCTGGAACTTGGCTCTGGCTGTGGCTCCAGCTCCTGACTGCAAGCTCCTATAATGCAGAGCCTTGTATCCCTGACATCCACATGGGAGAGGTCACACTGGGTTCCTGGCTCCCGGCTTTGGCCCCTCGTGCACCTGGGGCCATGGCAGGCATTTGGGACGTGAATTGGTAGGTGGGAGCTCTATCTGCCTCTTTCTCTCTTCCTCTAAAATTAAAAGAAAGGGTCATAAAAGTGCGCTTATATTCATGCATTTATTCAGTATTCATGAGCGGATACTATGAATGGTCTTCAATAAGTTCACAGAAAATGTATATGATGGAGAAAGTACTCATGGATTTCAAATCTTTGTACCAACCAAATAAAATTCCATCTTTCCATATGCTTGTTGAACTCCCTTCCTGAGTTCTAAATTCTATGATAATCTAGTCGGATCCTAGTAAGACAACTGGGATTCCTGCCCTTCAGATGTTTGCGTATTTACTAAGTATGTGTGTAAACTATGTTAACTTGCACCAGGCTAGACACCGAGGTCACAATACACAAGTTCACCCAAAGTACCTTACTTCTGGGAGATGAAAAAGACTTTGTGACTTGCCTTCCTAAAGTGAGGAATGCTGAGATAATTAGCACTGGGGGCAAACTGGGTTATATTCAGCTAAAAATGATGAGTCTTCCCTGAATGAGTGGGTTAGGTAATATGATTCCCATGCAATTCATGTCCAAAGTGATGTGTTTGGTGCTGTAGAAAACAGGACATTGGGATGGGCATTGAAGGCAGGGACAAAAACATGTCAGTGCCCAGACTCTGTGTCGGGCATCATGATAGCAACTCCATTGTAGAACTGTAGAACCTCAAAGTTACACCAGTGCCCACTATGACTGCTGTCTCTTATGTACATTTTGGACTCCAAATGGCCATGCCCAGTTGTGACATAAGTCCCAAGGGACAGCACTCAATGAGATTGATATTCCTCTACCCACGCTGATGTTTGCTCTCTGAGCCTTCTGTGTGCTCGGTGTGACAATCCTTTACCAGGAAGGCTGGATGCCTTAGCTGGGATTTTGATTCATAAATGACTTGAAAGGTAGTATCTGTCTGGTTCATGGTGCCTTGTTGCCTAAACGCCATCCTGAATTTTCATTGACTATCTCTCTTCTGAGAATTCTGCGGTGAGGCATTCAATTCAACCATGGGAACTCATGGGGAACCAGCAGAAATGGTGATCCAAGAGATAAATTCCTCACTTTAGCACCCAGTTGTAGAATCAAATTGCCAAAGATTGCATTGTTACAACACTTTGTGAGACCAATATATGGTAACAATAATAGTGAACACTTATGGAATGTTTTTATGTACCAGTGGCTTTGATAACTAAAGGTAAAAATGAATATACCTGCTTTTCATGTCTCTGTGACATAAGGTATTTCTACTGTTGCTAGTTCAGGATGATATGCTTGGGGGTGGTTAAGTAGATTGTTCAAACTTGGCTTGTAAGTAGAAAAACCAAGATTAGAGCCTAGGGCAGTAGGAATCTAAACCCTGAGCTTTGGACCGGACGACGCTGTTATCTTCCTTGTAGAGCTAGTATTTTTGTTCTGATAATTTCTCTCTGATACCCCTCCTAACCTTGGGACTAGAGTTCAAACAAAATTAAGGATTACCTAAGTCAAGGATTTGCTCAAACATGGTTAAATTAATTTCATGTGCAGGTGCAACCTAAAACATCATATTCCTTCTCAGAGTGGTCTGACTTGCATGTGAAGTGCAAACATTTATGGCTCTGAAAGTCTGGACTTTAGCTCCATAAGTGAAAGTGAAAATAGTGTGTGCCAAAAACCGTGTGTGTATCTTTCAGTTACCATCATGTTGAAAAATTTTAGAATATCCAGTGGGAACCTATTGGTGTTGCTTCTAACTATAGTTCATGGATATTTACATGGCATATTACAGAAATTCAACAGGATTTGCATGTTTAACAATCCAGAGATGACCAAAATGGCTTTCTGGGTTGAAGTGAGGATACTCTTCCTGCTAAAACGGCACTTTGATCAAATTAATTTCTAGAACTGCATTAGCACCACATGGAAATGGTATAAATGTGTTGCTAAATCGACTGCAGATGGCAGAGTGCTTTTTGGTAAGCATCAAGGGGTGTGCTAGGGTTCTGTGGGACAAACAGCATTTTGTTCTTGATGTTTTGCATAGTAATGTCCAGCTCATCTGCCTGGGCCCCTCCTTGGAAACACAGGCTGCTTAACACCTACGAGGGCCTCTAGAAAACGGAGCACGCTTGCTGTTGAGAGCTGGTGTTTCCCGCCCTGTCCTATTCCGCAGGGCGTGGAATGCCCTCGCTTCTACAGAGACAACCCAGGAAACTGCTAGAATCGCGGCATCTCAACTTCAAGTGCAGTTCCCAGGCTAAACCTCCTCTGGAAGCTCGAATGAAAAGCTCATTTCCTGTGCCCTGGCTCAGCATTGCCCCTGATAAGGTTCTCAGGACCCCGCTCTGACAGTTCCAACAAGCAATTGTTGTCAGGTGTCAGGCTCTATGCTCAGCTCTGTGGGTCTTGGGCAAACGATACATTCCCATCCTTCTCCTGGTGGCATTACCCTCATGGAGTTCATGGTCAAGGTTATGGGAGAAAGGCAAGTAAGCAAGAGATGATGGTGCATGTGGTGTTGTAAGAAGGAATTCCACCCTGGGATTATGGCAGTGACCGAACACAGGGCACTGGACCGTCAACAGGCACAAGTAAAATTAATCTAGGTGTCACGTACTCAGGGCTTCGGAGGAGGTGAGGCCGCCTGCAACCCAGTGACTGCACCAGGGCCTGTGGGAGGCGGGCTCTGCGGTATCAAGAGTGGGGCGCCCTTGGCTCCCATAGGAGGACGTGACTGGCCATGAGCTAGCAGGGAGCTGAAACTCGCTACTAAGGAATCAGCGGGCACTGTGCCTGGGCCATTCAACAAGGAGGCTACTTGGCGAGGGGGAGCAGTGAGCAGAGCAGTTGCAGTCAGGCCATTCGAGGCCCTCCTGATGTGATCAGATGTCCAGAGAGTACATGATCTTGTGTCTGAATTGTAGGCCTCCTACCACAGGGGGCACTTAGGAAGTATAATGGAAACATGGAAACTTGACTTTAGGGTTGGGGCCTGAGCAGGTGAGGCCAGGGCAAGCTCTCCTAATAAAGGAACATTGAAGCTGAGACTTGAAGAATGAGTTAGACATTCCCAAAGAGGATGCCTTGCAGGGGAACGACGCACACGTGCACAAGCACGCACATGCGCACAAACACGCAGCTGCTGGTGAAAAGCTAGCTTGTCTTGGAGTAAAGGGCGGGGAGGGGTGAGAGCCTAGACCAGGCACACGTGGGGAAAAGCAGTAGAGCAGTGAGAGATGAAAGCATAATTGGGTCAGTCGTGTGGAGTCCACCTCTCTACATGAGACGAGTAGCATAAAAGAACCAGAGCGGGGTGTGGAACAGGTATGGTACAGCCAGGGAGAAGTGCAGGAGGCAGGTCCCACCCACATGGCAGGCCCCACTCAGCGCCACTAGCTCTTTCCCTGTGGGAATGTACACTCAACACCACTCACTATTCTGATTTTTCAAGAGAAGCTCTAAGTTTTGAGTTAAGTTTTCAAAAATTATGAATTTTGGCTCTACTTGAAACTTATCAAAGCATTGTGTGCGCCAAGCTAAACCCATCAGCTTATAGTCTTCGGGTTTGCAATTTCTAGTGAAAAGCCTCGAAAGCCACAAGGGTTCAGATTTCAGGCAGGAGCGAAGGGCAGGCTCACACCTGCATCTGGAAGGCATGGTGTGTACTGCAGACCAGCTAGGGAGCCGTGATGGCTGCGTCCCCTCCTGGCAAGGAAACCGCGGTGAGAATGGAAGGAGGTGGTTCTCGGTCACCTAATGTTTAGGAGATAAAATCCACGGGACCCCATGTGACTCATCCCTGGGAAGAAATCCCCTTCCTTAAGCTTATAGGTAGGGAAGACAACCAAAGACTCCCCTTGAGCCCTCTCCTAGCTATCCCTGAGTGTGTGTTGGGAGTAAGCTGGGTAGTAATTAATGGCGAGGAAAACACAAGGCCTGAGACTTTGAAACTAGAGTAGATGTGATTTTTTTCAGGTGAGGAGTATGGAGGTGAGGGAGGGGACTGTCAACTCTTACTTGCTTACTTGCCAAGCTATAAACCAAGGTTTAAGTGAATTTTTGTCTTTTCTGGGCCCTTGCAAAGCGATGCAGGCATTGGCTACCCCAACACCTTGCTGGGTGCCATGAGGATAGCAGACCATGATTAGCAACATGCCCGACAGATAATTCACATTGTATATGGTTCATCAGTTTCTTCTCCGGTGTTCATATCAAACTAAGTAGTGGTAGCGTCGCTGATGAAGACAGTACAACTGACTCGGCCATTTCTCTACATCACAAGGAGCTGGAAACAAAGCTATCACCTCCCTTTGAGTTTCCTTAATAGTATTGAGATTTGGCCCTCAAATACAAGAGCTCTAAGTTATTCCAGCTTATCTAACTCCCGCAAGGGAGAGAGGGCCTGCACTCTGGTCTGAGGCCAAGGAAGTGCTTTAAGTGCCATCCCTTTTGAATTGCAAACCCCTGTGCTGCCAAGGGCCCAGCCTGATGTAGCAAAAACTAAGAGCTGATTCTTTGCAAAGAAGATGCCTGGAGGCCTTCTAGAAAGTGATCAGAATCCTAGGTATTTTGGGGGAAAAAGCAGAACCAGGGCACGTGGGAGATCCACCATGAATCCTGGGTCTAGAGTGGAAACCAAACACGAGGCCATAGAATCACCTTCACCCGCAGGGTGATGTGGAATAAACTCTGCATACGGACTGTTTTGCAGTTACCTTGTTTTCTCCTAACGAACTAAGTTTATTGTAGGAAATTAGAATAATCCATTATGAAAAATGAAGATACATGAAAGGAAAAAACTGAAGAGGGAGGGAAAGATAGACCCAGTAGTTCTGATATGGCAGAAATAAACATTCGGTAGAAATAGATGAGCTGGAAGATTTCTCACAATGTCTGCACAGCCCTGCACTGTAATTCTACCCTTTTATATGTCAATCCAATATGCCCAATTTCCCATCATGTACCTGTGTCTCATCTGGGACAAGGAAGCTGGACCATTGTGGCCATGTGGAAGTTAAAACCCTACCTGGAGTTAGAAACATACCAGGGGACTCCAATTCAATCCCATCAAGGTGGCATGTACCAATGCCATCTCACTAGTCCAAGTGATCGATTTCAGTTCACAATTGATCATAATGAAAGGACTAAGAGTCAAAGGGAGCACATAAACAAGTCTAGTACCTGCTAATACTAACTGATAGAATAAATAAAGGGGAGAGTGATCCAACATGGGAAGCGAGATACTCAGCAGACTCATAGAATGGCGGATGTCCTAAACAGCACTCTGGCCTCAGAATCAGCCCTAAAGGCATTCCAATCTGGCTGAAAAGCTTATGAGAGTATTTCAGGCATGGAAAGCCAAGACACTCTGGAAAAAAACAAAACAAAACAAAACAAAACTAAATGAAAGATCTCTGTGAGTGAGATCCCAGTGGAAAGAACAGGTCATCAAAGAAGGAGGTTCCTTTCTCTGAAGGGAGGAGAGAACCTCCACTTTGACTATGACCTTGTCTAAACAAGATAAGAGTCGGAGAACTCAAGGGGATTCCATAACCTTGGAAACTCATGACTGGAGCATAGGGAGATTACTGATGCCATAGACAGGAGTGTCAATTGGTAAAGTCAACAGGAGTCACTGTGCACTTACTCTTCATGTAGGATCTCTGTCCTTAATGTGCTGTACATTGAGATTTAATGCTATAACGAGTACTCAAACAGTATATTTCACTTGGTGTTTCTATGGGGGTGCAAACTGTTAATCTTTACTTAATGTATACTAAACTGATCTTCTGTTAAAAAAAAAAAAAGAAATTATCAATTCCCAACTTGACTCTCACTGGGATTAAACATGACAATAGGTCTGATCTGATTTCATCATCATTTAAAAAATCATCTATTATTTTTCACTTTATGTTTCTGTGTGGGAGCAAACTGTTGAAATCTTAATATACAGAAGATCAGCTTAGTATACATTAAGAGAATCGAAAATGAATCTTGATGTGAATGGAAGGGGAGAGGGAGCGGGAAAGGGGAGGGTTGCGGTTGGGAGGGACGGTATGGGGGGAAGCCATTGTAATCCATAAGTCGTACTTTGGAAATTTATATTCATTAAATAAAAGTTAAAATAAATAAAACCCTACCTGGAGGTGCCAATCAACTCCAAGGAAGCCTCACAAACACTAAACCCCGCCCACACTCCATCCCACTTCCCACTTGTATATTTAATTGGACACCAGCCCCTGTCCCATGTAAGTGACTGTCACATGTGGGAGTGGCCCTTTTGCTTTTTTGGCTGTTTGCTCTTGCTGTTGGTCCTTCTCTGGCCTCTTCCATGTTCTTTCCTCACAGGCAACTTTCTTGGCCCTCCTGGGGCCAGCACCCTCTCCTGCGTGAATGTGTGGTCACTCTTGAAACAAATCCTCTTCTCACTTGTGCACCTTACTCATGCCTTTGCTTTGGATTCTTATCTCTATGAGGAAAGAACTCAGAGTAAAGATTGAGATACATATTTCCATAAGAGTCCCACTCCTAGGAGGTAGCCGTCGTGAATGTAGGAATGTTGGGTGTGTATCTTTTCATGGGTTTTTTATAGAACTCATATCTTATTTTTCCCAAGAGTAGAATCCTATTTTCATCTACTCAGGTGACTTATTTGTATCATGTTTCCATGTTCTCTGGGTGAGGGGGTTGAAAAATAAACTCGGTTCTGTCTCAGCACTCAACCCATATCTTGATTCCTGGTGCCCTTTGTGCTGCCCAGGCACCCGGGATCACAGAGCTGGGTCCAGGTCTCCTGAGTGGTTCAATCCTGGCCTCGGATCCTCCACCTGGCTGGGTTCAGTCATCAGTACATCCAGGGCACTGCTGAGCCCTTCCTTGTTCTGACTGCTCGTCCCTCCAGCCCTCCTGTCAGCTGGCTCGGTGTCCCCTTGAGTCCTGCTCAACTGCAAGCAAGTCGGTGAGACACGTGGGACCCAGCTACCTGAACCACCACCTGCTGCCTCCCAGGGTCCGCATGAGCAGGAAGCTGGAACTGGAAGCCAGAGCCAGGTGTGGGATGTGAGCATTTTAACTGCTAAGCCAAACACCTCCCCCACAGCTATCGTTTCAGAACAGGGCCCCTCCCATGCTTACAGGACTGAAGGTCCTGCACGAGTCCAGGAGAGCTGGCCAGCACACAGGAAGGTGACAACATGGATGCATCTGGAGGACGTGAGAATTAACACGTTTGCTCTCGCCTTAGCACAAAGCGGGAAAGGCACCTTCTGAAAGGAAGTATGGGAGGCCCCTCGGCTGGTCTCTCAGCTCCTGTGGTCAGCTGAATAAAAATTACAGGACGCTCTTGAGTTGGACTAAGCACTTGCACCAGACTCCAACACACCAGGCTAAAAGTCATGGAGTCCCTTGTTCGCTAAAGTTGTGCTTCCTTAAGCTGCTGCAATTAAGCTGTTTACCTGCCCTTCCAAGAAATTGGAGTCAGACAGCTGATGACCAACTTTCCCAAACACGCCAGTTTCAGTTGGCATGATAATGAACTTCCTTCTACCTCAGTCCTTTCACAAACAGAAGACAACCTGAAGTGACTCGATGTTACCTAATATTGGCCAGTTGTCCCGCCTCTGTTCTCACCTTAAGAGCAGAGTAGGCCGGCGCCGCGGCTCACTAGGCTAATCCTCCGCCTAGCGGCGCCGGCACACCGGGTTCTAGTCCCGGTCGGGGCGCCGGATTCTGTCCCGGTTGCCCCTCTTCCAGGCCAGCTCTCTGCTGTGGCCAGGGAGTGCAGTGGAGGATGGCCCAGGTGCTTGGGCCCTGCACCCCATGGGAGACCAGGAAAAGCACCTGGCTCCTGGCTCCTGCCATCGGATCAGCGCGGTGCGCCGGCCACAGCGCGCCGGCCGCGGCGGCCATTGGAGGGTGAACCAACGGCAAAGGAAGACCTTTCTCTCTGTCTCTCTCTCTCACTGTCCACTCTGCCTGTCAAAAAAAATAAAAAATAAAAAAAAAAACAAAAAAAAAAAAAAAAAAAAAGAGCAGAGTAGTCTTGGCTAATCCGCTGGTTCATTCCTGTCTGCTTTCTTCGGTCTTCTCTGCTGTAACACCAGCCCCTGCTGCTCAGCCTACAGGTGCATGTGTTTTGCTTGATGGAATCAAGTGTCGCCTGATTTTAAAATCAAAAAATAAAGCCAGAGGCCGGCACTGTGGCGTAGTGGGTAAAGCCCCCGCCTGCAGTGCCAGCATCCCATATGGGTGTGATACGAGTCCCTGCTGTTCCACTTCTGATCCAGCTCTCTGCTATGGCCTGGGAAAGCAGTGGAAGATGGGAGACCTGAAGGAAGCTCCTGGCTCCTGATAGGCGCAGCTCTGGCTATTGCAGCCATCTGGGGAGTGAACCAGTGGATGGAAGACTCTATGTTGCCTCTGCCTCTCTGTAACTCTGCCTTTTTCTTTTCTTTTCTTTTTTTTTTTTAAGCCAGTTGAAATCTCTAAGTTGTTATAATGTCCTTGACCAGGGTCAAGCTCTGGCCTCTTGGGATGAAAACCCACAGGTGCTTTCTTCTAGATCTTGCCCTCTGGAGCGCAAACAAAGGTCTCAGCGTGAGGGCGGAGGCAAAAGAGGAGGAGAAAGGAGAAGCACTGCAGTGGAGAGACTCCCGGAGAGAACTGTAGTTTCTAGCTGCAGTGTGAATATGATGTGTGCAGCTCCCTGCAGACTCAGAAACACAGGCGGTCAATTCTTACTTATCTTCCATCCCGGGGCGCGGGGTGGGGGGTAGAGGAGGGGGGACTCGGATCAGTGGAGGAGGGCTTGGGATTGCTCCAGGATCTGGAGTCAAAACCACAACCTTGAGATGGTGCCAAGGCAGCCAATTAGGGAGGTGTTGACGACAAGTCCCAGGAACATTTTTCTAGATGTTTAGCGTTGACCGAAAGCTGAAGCTTCTACAATCCTCAGGAAGCTCACATTTTCCAGGGAATTGTGCCTGGCTTATAAGAACTTCCAAGAAACTCGGATTCTCAGAAGGCTTTGCAGCCACCAAGGGCACTCGCCCATTCAAGAGCTTTATGGAAAAAACAAAGGCAATGAAAACACTGCTTTCTCACATGCCCTGGCAGATTGAGACAAGTAAAAGTCAGATAAGAAGACTTAAGCCAATTAGGCCACCAAGGGCTTTTGAAACAACGCCCTGCCTAGCTGTCCGCTCCTCTAGCCACTGGGTGTGACTGGGTTGGCTAGCAGCAACGTTTGTCAGCCCAGTGACTGTCACATTAGTACTGGCCAGGCTTTTCTTCCTTCTTTGGGAACTCAGTGTCCCTGCTTAGCTTCTTACCTTCTTGATCACCTACCTATTAAAATCTAAAGGATACAAACAGACTTCAAAAAGTTCATAACAGATGGAATTATAAGAAAAAAAAAAAAATTCTGTGCCGAAATTTTGGAAGCCATGCATACAAAGTGTCTTCAAGAAGTTCATGAGAAATACTTCTTAGGATAAAGCGACATGTGCATTTCAAATTTGTTTTGCAGTGGCAGGCCTCGTGGGACACCTGCACCCACGTCACAGTGCCTGGGTCTGAGTCACAGCTCTACTTCCAATCCAGTTTCCGTATGTGTGTCCTGGGAGGCAGCAGGTGGTGGCTCAAGTACTTGGGGCTGGCCATCCGTGTGGGGGACTCCAGTGGAGTTACTGGCTTTGGCTTGGCCCAGCCCTGAAGGTGTCTGTCTTCCAATAAATGAAAAGTATTTTTCTTTGCCACAAAACATCTTTTAGTTCCATTTTCTAGGAACTTTTTGAAGTTCCTTCGTATACGCCCATTGGCGCAGCAGTGTTACTGGGAGTTCCGTGTGCATCTCCGTCCTAAAGATGAGGAACTAAGGGATTCACCCAACATTCAGTGGGAAGTGCACAGGAGAGAAAGCCTTGACCCAGGTGCTCCTATCCACACATGGAAGTCCTCAGACTTGGTAAGAGGAACAGAGCCATGTGGGCTAGGAAGGGAGGTGGTGAGGCAGGAGGAGCTCCAGACTGCCGACACCCAACCCCCTGTCACCTTCCGTGTGTATTGAACATTGCTGAAGGGTTGGCACACCCACTTACACAGTTAAGCCTTGCTTTCCATCATGCCCCAGAGGCCATGACACCTTCCTGGAGACTGTCACGTGTCCTACAGCTCACCCTACACCACGCCTTGCCTCCTTTGAAAAGTCAATCGGGCCCAGCCCTGACCACCATCCCTACCCTATAAAAAGGGCAACTCCAGCCTGGCGGGGCAACTCTTAATGAGGTTGTCCACACTCTTGTCTGAGTGTGTCCTACCGCTTTGTCTTGCCATAGTCCTGTTTTCCTGCTCACCTCTATGTCCCCAGTTGCATTCCTACATGTGGGAAGATTAGGACCTGCACTGAGTCTACCTGGAGATTTCTCTGAGCCCACTGGGAGCTCATGAGCCCCACAATGTAATGCAGGGATTCACATCCACACAAGATCTTGGCCAAGTGTTGCAGGGCCTCCGACTGCTCCCAGCATTAATCCAGCAGGTGTGGGTTGGGTGGCGTGGGACTTGTGGCATAGCAGGTTAAGCTGCCACCTGTGATGCCAGCATCCAGTGTGGGTGCCTATTCATTTCCTGGCTGTTCTGCTTCTGATCCAGCTCCCTGCTAATGAGCCTGGGAAAACAGCAGAAGACGGCCCAACTACTTGGGCCCCTGCACCCTCATGGGAGACCCAGATGATGCTCCTGGCTTCAGTCTAGCCCATTTACTCTCCATTTGGGGGAGTAAAAAAGCAGATGGAAGATTGATTCTGTCTCTCTCACTTTCTCTTTGTAACTCTGCCTCTAAAATCTTAAAAAAAAAAAAAAGACCTGTGGAAGTCTTGGGATAGCAGATTTTTATCCATCCACAAATAGTTCAGTAATCTTACAAACAGTGCAGCTAACCTGGTGTACCACAGCTGCGAGTTAGCTCCAGGTACAAATGCATTCATTGAGATACAGAACAGCAGGAAAAAGGTGGGAGGGATCCAGTGCGCTTGGGGAGGTGAGTGGAAGCACTAAGGAGATGGCTTATCAGTCCATCAGAATGGAGGTTGGGGTGGGGTTCGGAATGAAGGGTACTTGGGGGAGAAGCAAGAGCAGGAAGAGGCTGGAGGCCGCAAACAACAGGGCCTGTGAACTACTTGTTGTGCCAGCAAGCAGGTGCGTCTGGCTTGGGAGGATGGGGAGAGAGAACACTTGTGACAGCTGAGGCTGGAGGCACAGGGGACCAGCCCATGACGGTTTACTAGCGAGTTCTGAGACCACTTTCAGGTCATCACAGGCCTTGTCTTACAGCTCCATTTCACCTCCCGCCTGGGTTTCACCAGTGCGAGTGCAATCTGACTGCTGTGTACAAATCCCCAGGCTCCGCCCTGACACTGGGTGCTGCTCCTCTTCCTCAGCCGTGGGCGGTGGATTTGTTGTGAGCGAGTTAGTGTGCAGACTCGCGCCACAAATCCTTACCTGCCTTGACTGCCCCCCTTTGCCTAGGTCCCCGCTGCCCCAGCCAGCTGTAGTGGCTCTCCTTGCAGACAAAAACCCGCAGGAAGCACACCTGACTTCAAAATGGGACATGGGAAATGCGCTCTCTACCATTCCCTCCGAAACCAGTGCTGCCCAGGGTGAATTTCTCCAGCCCTCTCTTCCTGTCCCATCTGATTTCAAGCCTCCCAAGTGTCCTGCCCTTTCCTGTTCACCCTTGTTAATGAAAACTATCATGCATTGTGCAAGAGTTCCCTGAAGTTAGAACAACAAAAACAAACAGCATAAGTGAAGTCATGCTGCTCTGTACGAAATGTCCAACTCTCAAACCAAATATTTAGATAACTTCAATCTTCATTAGTTTGATTTCTTTTGAAGGAGAGGCTCCACAATGCCCAAGATGGTTTACGAGTCAAGTGGAGACACACTCTGCATGCAGGCAAGGATCTGATTATGCCCCTGTCTGTTTTTTCAGGTGTTCTAGTCCTACTCATTTTTATCTGGTAACCTAGGCTTCTAGCTTCAGAGAGGAAATAAGATGTGGTGAAACCACTCGACTGCTGTCACAGGGCCCGAATTCTGGTCTTGACTCTATTTACCCTGAGCAAACTGTGCTACCCTAGCTCAAATCCCTTCCCCTCCTGGAGTTTTTGCTTCTGTAGCCTTAAATAGGGGCATAGGGATCTGATGCTTTCTCGATGGTGGAGGATCTCATTCTTTGTGTTGGTGGCACACTTGTAAATAATGGAACATATGGGGCAGCACCGTTGACAATTTTCAAAGACCCAAAGCCACACTAGAAACATCAGCAGTCATAAGTACAAGCCTGACTACAATACAACAGCATTACATTATACTCGGAGTTACTGTAAAAACATTCACGTTACGATTCCACACTTGGTCAACTTTCTTACTTTGTGAGTTCTTTCAGTGGAGCTGTTTACTCTCTGATGTTATCCTCTTATGCCCACGTACCCCACAGTCAAAGGTTTCCCGTGTCCTGAGAGCTCTGTAACCTCTCATTAGCCCTGGCTTGGCATCATACCCAACCGTCTTAGGGCATGGTTGTCCCAAGTCACGTGACCCATACACCTCAGTCATCAGTTGGACACATGAGCTCATTTCTAACCCTAAGTGCTTTTCTACATTAACCAAAACTGGGCTAAATATTGAGACTGACCATCTAAAGGGACACGCCAATGAAAAATTTCATAATTCTCTGAATTAAAATAGCATGTTAAAAGCAGGTCTAGTTAAAGTAGAGTGCTTCATGAAGGCGTTGAGTCAAAATTAGCCAAAGGAGGAAATCCTCACTGGTGAGAGAGAGAGCTCAGGGGGCTTAAAGTGGCTCCAGGGAACCTGGAGAATTTCAGGGGCATTGTCATAAAAGCGAGTGGAACGAGTCACTCTGAACATGAGCAGTAATGAGGTTGCAATTGAGCTTTTCTCTAACAGGTAGCATTTGAGTTTTTGTACAAGAAGCAGCTATTTTTTAAATTCTGAAAGATGATTTTTGGGGGGACACTAAACTATTGGCTCTGTTGTATTCTAATAAATTATTTTCCATTTCCTCCAATGCCTTTTCCAGACATCTGTTGCTTTACTGTTCTGGGCATAGAGATTTTGGTCACTGAGTGACTGCTACTTACAAATTCAGAGTCAATGGCCAGAGAATGGAGAAGATCAAAGCTTTTCAGAGCCAGGCGGCCAATGGATTAAATGGAGATCTTTATTTCACATCCTGTAGAGTGTTGCTTGGACATTTGGGTCGTGTTTTAGCATAAGGATGATTTCCTATTTCTAAGAAAATAAGTTGCCGTGTCACAAACTCAAATTTGTATGGAGAAAAGGTGCAGAGAGGAGTAATGAGGCCTATGACCTTCCTTTTCCTCTCCAGTGAGCCGCATACATTAGATTGATGGTTTTTTTTCTTTTAATGTCTTCTCTGTGCCAGGCTTGTGCTAAATGCTGGGGATACAGAGGCGAATGAAGATAGGCAAGGTCCCTGTCCTCATAGAGACTGACTGGGAAGACAGGTAAGTGTGTTCTGAGTGTTAGGACCAAGGTGACCAAGGCTGTGGATATGGAGTGCCATTGCCTGGAGGGCCACTTAACCTGGTCAGGACAGCCGGGAAGACCTGCACACGGGGAAAACCTGGGGAGCAGGCAGAAGCTAACAAGTAAGGTACAGGTGGCAGAAAAGCACTTACTGTGGAAGGAGATAAGGGGGGCGCTCTCCTAGCAGGAAGTGAGTGGCAGTTCAGGCTGGGTGGGGCACAGTGAAGGATGGTATTGTCAAGATTGGCAGGACTGGGAGGCAGCAGCCGGGTCCCACAGGGCCTTGGGAGCCCCATGACCGTTTACTTAGGAACAATGGGAGGAGACTCACGTGAGTAGTGATTTTGAAGGTTCCCAGGAGAGGTAAAAGTGTGTGTGTGTGTGTGTGTGTGCACGAGCCTGTATGTGCATGTGTGCACTGGTAACTGGCAAGTCAGTGTGCAAAGCCACTTTCTCCTGTCATAGCCACTAACCAACGTGATGGCCTTCGGTTGAGAAACTGAGGTGGGATTCTTCGTACGTTGAAGGTGAGAAGGGCAAGGCTTCCTGCTGCTCTCCATTTGGCAAGGCAGGTGGGCAGCCTGCAGCAGTGCCCCTCCTCCTAAGCTGGGTACAGCCTGAGCTTTGCCAAAGTGACCTCAGGGCACTGTCAGTTGTCTGCCTCTCTCCTGAGAACTCCCATAGGGGGAGCCTTGCTCCTTCCTCCCTGTCTCCCTCTCTTCCCCTCCAGATCTGCAGAGTCCACCAGACCTCTGCGAGGGATGACACAGGTGCTGGAGCGCTCAGCCTCCTTTCTTACTTTGCGTCTCTCCCATCCAACTGCTTCCCTTCTTGTAGTGCCCTTTTCTCTCCAGTCACTCCAACAGGCCCTCCGTCTCTTAGTAGAAGTCATTTTTTTTTTAAGATGTATTTGTTTGAAAAGCAAAGGTAGAGAGAGGGAGGAGTAGAGAGGAAGGAGATCTTCCATCCACTGGTTGATGACCCAATGGCCAGGCTGAAGTCAGGATCCTGAAGCTCTATTCATGTGGGTGCATGGGCCCAAGCACATGGGCTAACTTCTGCTTTCTCGGGTGCATTAGCAGGGAGCTAGATTGGAAGTGGAGCAGCCAGGTCTCCAACTGGTGCCCATATGAGATGCTAGTGTGGCAGGCAGCAGCTCAACCTCCTGCTCCATGACACCAGCCCCACTATCAGTGGTCTTTAAAGGCAACTTAGGGAATTTTTTTTCAGCCTCTTTTACTTCTGCATCTCCTCTCCTCTGCTGACCCTAGTTAGGATTGTGTAAAAATTAGCAATTACCGCATTTCTGCACCTAGCTACGATATAGCACAGTAATGATGGCCATGCACATTATTAACTGTGTTGGATTAATTTGGGCTTAAGTAAATGTGTCCCCACGCCACACTTACCTTGTTGCTCGAGTAGCCTGACTGTTTTATCAACTTTACCAAAGTCTAGAGCAACAGTCTCAGGCCAATATGCATCTCATCTCAAAAACTGTGGCATAGTAAGGAGATGATGATGGATCTATTAAAGGCAAATGTTAGCAGAAGTGGTGTTTGATGCAATGATTTGGAAGCTCCTTGGGATTTCTGCATTCCAGAGCGGATTTCCTGGGTTCACTTCTCAGCTCTGCTTCTGATCCCAGGTTCCTGCTAATGTGCACCTGGGAGGCAGCAGGTGATAGCTCAAGTACTTGGGCACCCACATGGAAGACCTAGATGGAATTCTCAGGTACTGGCTTCAGCATGGCCCAGTTCTGCCTGTTGTGGGTATCTGGGGAGTGGACCCACAAATAGAAGAGATCTCTCTCTCTCTCTCTCTCTCTCTCTCTGTGTGTGTCTCTCTCTTTCTCTGTCTCCTGTCTCTCTGCTTTTCAAATAGAATGAAAATAGATAAGCAAAATTTATTTTTATTTTTTGAAGATTTATTGTATTTATTTGAAAAACAGGGTTACAGAGAGGTCTTCCTTCCACTGGTTCACTCTCCAGATGGTTGCAACAGCCAGAGCTGCACCAATTCGAAGCCAGGATCCAGGAGCTTCTTCTGGGTCTCCCACGTGAGTGCAGGGGCCCAAAGACTTGGGCCATCTTCTACTGTCCCAGGCCATAGCAGAGAGCTGGATTGGAAGAGGAGCAGTTGGGACTAGAACCTGCACCCATATGGGATGCCGGCGCTTCAGGCCAGCACTTTAACCTGCTGCACCACAGTACTAGCCCCAAGCAAAATTTATTTTTAAAAGAGGTAAGTGTTCGTGACTTCCTGGAGCATATCTATCATGTTGAGTGAATGAATTCATGTACTAGTAAATGGGACTGTGGAGCTGCGATGCCAGTATTCACACTGGGAAAAAAGTAGAGTTTCGCAAACTCTGGAGCAGAAAGGGCCTGCACCCCATACTGGTACCTTGGTTGTTGGGGTAGGGAAGAGAATTTTTAATGTGATATCTGTTGAGGCTAAGTGAAGACCCCTTAGCCACTGAGCCTCTTGCCCCAAAGAAGGGAGATGAAAATAGAAAGAGCGGGCTCCCGTTATAACCAGCGAGGGGCCGTCCTTTCTGAAATTCCAGGTCTTTGGCTGGGGCAACACTGATCCCCACAGCAGCCAAAGAAAATGAGCGTCTCAACTGAACTGTGAGGGCAAGACAGCAGCAGAGATCAGGAAGGACCGTGCCAGGGGGGCTACAGCTTAGCCACAGAAGTGAGGAAGCCATAAATGGAACTCTGGATAAAGGCGCATGACGGGGGGGGGGGGGGGGGGGCGGGCTTGGAGGCTCATCAGCTCATGGATAGAGGCTCAAGTTCACTCACATTGTGACTGTCACTAATGCTTTAAGTCAATGACTTTTTTTTTTTTTTTAACAAACTTTGGGAAGTCATTTTTTAAAAAAAGTTTGTTTATATGAAAGAACAGCAGAGAGAAGGGGAGAGACAGAGAAATCTTTGACTTGCTGGTTCCCTCCTCAAATGACTGCAACAGCCAGGGTTGGATGGGGCCAGTCCATCCTGGTCTCTCACATGTGTGACAGGGGCCCAGATAATCTGGCCATCATCTGTCGCTCCCCCTCTTCGTGGAGGAACGACACAGGACCCTGCATTGTTCTTTTGTCTGCTCGGCCCTTCCCGGGTTTGCTGCTGGTTCTTCCCGGGTTGGCTACCATCCCTTCAACCTCCGTGGAAGGGCGGTTCCCCCTGCCACTTTCCCCACTTCTGCGGGGGAGCGGCACACCGCCAGCCGGCTCTCTCGGGGGCTGCTCAGGTGTTCCTTCAGATAGATGTTCCTTCAGATGTTCCTGGTGCATGTTGTCTCTCTCCTCCTTTATAGTCCTCTTCCACCAATCCCAACTCTGCTACCCACACGCCGAGTACGCTGCTCTCCTCCAATCAGGAGCAGGATCAGCTCCTGCAGATCATCAGTCAAGTTGGCGAGAGGCAGCTGCGTAGAAGCTGTTTCCTCCTCTCCCAGTGCCATATTGTGGGAGAGCAGATGCATAGAATAAGTCTTAATTCCAGTAACTTAGTCTAGTCCGAGTTGCTCCCCACAATCATCCACTGCTTTCCCAGGTGCATTAGCAGGGAGCTGGATGGATGTGGAGCAACAGAGACTCAAACTGTTTCCAATATGGGATGCCAACATCACAAGCAGTGGCTTAAAATTCTACATCACAATGCTATCTCCTGCGGATGAGTTTTTTAACAGTTTTATTTACATATTTATTTGAAAGGCAGAGTGACAGAAATAGAGGGACACACACACACACACACACACACACATATATATAGAGAGAGAGAGAGAGAGAGAGAGAGAGATCGATTGATCTTCCATTCACTGGTTTGCCAAGAGCCAAGAACTCCATTTGGATCTCCTATGTGGGTGGCAGCAATCCATGTACTTGGGCCATCATCTGCTACCTCTTAGGTACATTAACAGGAAGCTGAATCAGAAGCAGAGGTGGTATTCAGTACAGACACCCCAAGTGGCAGCTTAGCCCACTGCACCCTTGCCCTTTACATTTTTTATTAAAAAAAAAAAAAAAAAAAACTTGCTTACATTTTGCCTGTGTTGAAATGCAGTAGCTATGCTGGTCTAGGCCAGGGGCCAGCGTAACTTTTCTGTAAAGGGCAGAGAGTAAATATTTCTGCTTTGTGCACCATATGCCTTCTGTTGCACCCTCTCAAATCTGCCACTGCAGTGGAAAAGAAGCGCTGGACAATAAGGAAGCTAAAGTTTGCTTATTGGATGTGTTTCAGAAATAAAACTTTATAGAAACAGATGATGGGAACATTTGGTTCATGGGCCATAGTTGCACAATCTTTGTTTCAGAGAAATAATGTGTGCTAGTATTTCTGTTTGCCTCTCTGAATCTAATCTATAATCCTTTTCTACCTTGCTCTGTCCCCAGAGGATGACTCAGCAGCCTGAGTCACCCAGGCTCCTTGCCCTCTGCCTTCCAGTTAGATGTGGCCAGTGAGAGTTTTTGGCAGAGAGTTTTGGAGAGAGAGAAGTGGGGGAAATTTAGTTTCTGTGTTACTGGAGACAGGTGCATCAGAAGTCCTAGTCTTTTTTTTATGTTTTTTCTTTTTTTTTATCTTTTTTAAAAGGTTTATTTTTATTTATTTGAAAGACAGAGTTAGAGAGAGAGAGACGTCTTCCATCCGATGGTTCACTCTCCAGATGGCCTCAATGGCCAGAGCTGTGCTGATCCGGAGCCAGGAGCCAGGAGCTTCTTCCAGGTCTCCCACGTGGCTGCAGGGGCCCAAGGACTTGGGCCATCTTCTACTGCTTTCCCAGGCCATAGCAGAGAACTAGATCAGAAGAGGGGCAGCCTGGACTAGAACCGGCCCCCATATGGGATGCCGGCGCTTCAGGCCAGGGCATTAACCCACTGTACCACAGTGCTAGCCCCTAGAGGTCCTAGTCTTTACCCAATAAAAGAATTTCAGACATGAGACAGAGAGTAGCCATAAGCAAGGTAACAAAGTTCACTGAGGAGTATAAACCTGGCCAGGTGGGGTTTTCGGCAGAGAACTGGGAGCCCAGTCTGCATTCAGACTGGAGATTTTAAAGGTGTGTGGCCCCACCGTTTTCCCTCCCCACTCCCTCTTCTGTGTTGTTGCTGGGCAGAGGGTCTTCTGGACATGGAATTGGTGAGATTCCCCTCAGGGATTTATCAACACAGTGTTATTGGAACTCAATCCAGGTCTCCCATGGAGGTGGCAGGGACCTGGCTACTTGATCCATCATCTGCTGCCTCCAGGGTGTGTGCATTAACAGGAAGCTGGAATTGGGTGCATAGCTGGGACTCAAACCCAAGCACTCTGGAGTAGGATGCGAGTACTTCAAGGTGGCATGCCAAACAGTGGCTTAGTACCAAGTGGCAGCTTAACCACCGTCCTCCACCCATGCTGACACTTGACAAAAGCAGCGAGGAAAACCTTCCTCTGAATGGATGGGAGATGGGTGCTATTGTGGACAGATCCACAAGGAGTTGAAGTCTGGTGTTTATTAGCTGTTGTAAACAAATTATGAATTGGTGCCTGGAACCAAAATAGAGACAAATGAGCTTAATAAACATCAGTGCTCAAAGAGATCATCTAACAAATTGTCTAAGAGATCCTTTAAGGACTCCAAGCATGTTAATTATGCTAGACCCTCGTCCTTCACGCACTCACTGGTGAATTTGGAGAGTGAGTGTCAACCTTGTCCTTGTACAGAGCTAACAAGTCGTTTCTGTTTCTTGGGCGAGTTGTGGTTATGGCTTCTCCGTGGGCTGCATTGCAGCAGAGAGAGAATGGGCTCCAGGAGCGTGAATGTCATGGTCATGTAGAGTCATCTGGAATGCTGAAGGTGGAGGAGACTTGAAAAAGCTTGTGAAAAGTGGAATGAAAACATAAGTTCACTTTGTTGCTCCCCCTTAAAGAAATAGAAACCCGGCCGGCGCTGCGGCTCACTAGGCTAATCCTCTGCCTTGAGGCACTGGCACACCGGGTTCTAGTCTCGGTCGGGGCGTCGGTTCTGTCCCGGTTGCCCCTCTTCCAGGCCAGCTCTCTGCTGTGGCCCAGGAGTGCAGTGGAGGATGGCCCAAGTGCTTGGGCCCTGCACCCCATGGGAGGCCAGGAGAAGCACCTGGCTCCTGCCATCGGATCAGCACGGTGCGCCAGCCGCAGCGTGCTGCCTGCGGCAGCCATTGGAGGGTGAACCAACGACAAAGGAAGACCTTTCTCTCTGTCTCTCTCTCTCACTGTTCACTCTGCCTGTAAAATAAATAAATAAATAAATAAAAACAAAAACAAAAAAAACCCATGCCTGATGTTTCCCTAAGAAGCATTTCCCATGAAAGTTTGGAGATGTCCTCATCTCTGTCATCTCACTAGGCTGAAAAGGGCCTCATTTAGAGGGAGATTTGGGGCAGGTCACTTCCAAGGTGGCATCTTTAGGTCTCGACTTTGGAGGACTGAGGGAGTTTATCCAAATAATTTTTAAGATTGCTCTTTCCTATCTGTGTTTCATTTTATCCAGTCTTTAGTTTGTCCTTATGCTTGGTGCGATTTCCCACCTTGCGAATGCTGTTGTCTTTAGTCTACAAGCCAGAACCTCACTTTTCCTGCCTCCTCTCTGGCAAGGATGCAGCGATGGGGAATGGGTCCACCAACCAGACCTCCGTCTTGGATGTAGGCCTGGGTACCTGGATTTCCCATCTGGGTTCTTACCCCACATGGAGATAAGAACTGAAAGCAAAGGTCTTTCTGGCCCCTCATGGCAGGTGGCTCTCCTTGAGGGCTTGCCCACACTCACGTGTGAAGGGATGTTCACTCTCATTTCAAATAAATGCAGCCCTCATTTTTTCATGTCATTTATGCTCCTGCTTTGAATTCCTATCTCACACGCGGCAAGAATTTAGGTTGAAAACTGGACAACACATTCCCATAGCAAAATGAGCCAGAGTATATTTCTTAGTCTTAAGGAACTCAAACACCTGTGATAGGACTGAGTGCCTTGAAACAAGACTTCTCCTTTAAAGATGAAGAAATTCTCTTTTATAAATTAGCAAGGGGCAGCTTAGCCAATAGCTTCTAAAACGCTTGCTATTACAATTATCAGTGGGGCAATTGTTGCAGATGGATGAATGTGTGCTCCACGGAGAGGTTATCTGTACTCTTATCTTCTTCATTACTCCAAGTGCGCACTGGCGAAAATGTAATTCCTTTGGCACTTCTGTGTCACAGCTCTACAGCAAGAGCAGAGCTGCCCCCTCTGAATCACTGCTAGTGTCATTGACAAGGGTTGGCAGGGGCGCATTGGTGAGGTTTCTGTCGTCTTAGCAAGACCATTAATTCTCTAACGAAGACTAGAGCTGAGGATGTATGAGCATGAAAGGCCATCTCAGAAATGTATCCAATGGCCTTTATGAGAGTTTCTTTAGAACTCTTTGCACCAGCATGGTTACATTGTTTTATTTTCTCTACTCAGGTTGAAATTTCACTGCATCCTACAGCCCACTGTAGTGATGAAACACAAGTATTTAGCAGGCACGTCTCAGTGAGCTACAGGGGCTTCCAAGGGCTTTTTGTCCTCCATAGTATCTGTCAACAGCTGTCCTCCCACTCTTTCAAATACACAATGGATATTTTCTTGACTTTTTATGCAAACTTAGTGTGCAAGTTCCTTCTTTATACTCTGATTGTTGCTCTTTCGGGTCTTGCAGTGTTAAGATTTTGGAGTCCAAATATTTGCATTTCTTTCTTCTCCCTTCTTCCCCTAGGGACATGGAAAATTCCTAGTTTTTTTTTTTTTAAGATTTTATTTATTTATTTGAGAGGCAGAGTTACAGAGAGAAGGAGCGATAGAGAGGTCTTCCATCCGCTGGTTCACTCCCCAGATGGCCCCAATGACCAGAGCTGGGCTGATCTGAAGCCAGGAGCTGTTTCTGGGTCTCCTCATACAGTTCCAGGAGCCCAAGCACGTGGGCCATCCTCCACTGCTTTCCAAGGCCATAGCAGAGAGCTGGATTAGAAGAAGAGCAGCAGGGCTTGCGCTGTGGCATAGCGAGTAAAGCCACTGCCTATGGTGCTGGCATCTCATATGGGCTCCAGTTCGAGTCCCGGCTGCTCCACTTCTGATCCAGATCTCTGCTAGGGCCTGGGAAAGCAGTAGAAGATGGCCCAAGTCCTTGGGCCCTTGCACCTACGTGGGAGACCTGCAGGAGGCTCCTGGCTCCTGGCTTCAGATCAGCGCAGCTCCGGCCATTGTGGCCATCTGGGGGTGAACCAGCGGATGGAAGACCTCTCTCTCTCTCTGTCTCTGCCTTTCCTCTCTCTGTGTAACTATGACTTTCAAATAAAATAAATCTTAAAAAAAAAAAGAGCAGCTGGGACTCGAACTGGTGCTCAAATGGGATGCTGGCACCACAGGCGAAGGTTTAGCCAACTACATACACTACATTGCTGGCCCTAATTCTCATGGTCTTTTAGCAGAGCAAACACTGGATACAGCTTCCAATTCTAGCCATGACAGGAAAAAAAAATAGGTATTAGACTTGTCTTCCCACTTTAAATTAGTATAATGTTGGACAAAGCATGCAAAGAAATGGTTTGCAAGGATCATATAAGAGGCAGTAGGATGGTGTAACCTTGAAGGAATGAAAACACATAAGGTGAGCTTCCCATTCAGTCTGTGAAAAATTCAATAAATGAGAAAAAAAGTTACCTAGGGTACACCACAAGTAAGAGCACAGGAAATAGAGACCAAAGAGAATTGAGTGGTTTTCTGGGAAGAGAAAAATTATATTGGGGTTCTCTGGGGCTGAGGCCACTTGGAGGTTAGTTTCAGGGCAGTCTCAATAGGGTTCTCCTGGGGTCCTGGGGTGGGGTCTGGGCTGAATGTGTTCAGAGCGAGAGTCTGAGAAATCTGATAACTACTACTAGTGGAATATGGGCTGCATGCGGACTCCAGAGGTATTCCGGTTCTGATAAGCCAGAGTGTAGACCTGAGTGAAAATCCATGGCGATTGAAAGTCCGTAATAACCAAGAGCTAGGATCACTACCCTAGTCCTCGAGTAGGAACTACTTTAAATGTGCTCTCATAAAGCTTCGAGCCACAGCCTGTCTCGGTTTATTAGTGCTGTCATGACGCATTCTGAAGAAGAAGTATATACAACAGAAATTCAGTTCTCATAGTTCTAGAGGCTGGAAAGTGCAAGATCATGGTATTGGGATCAAGACCTCTGGCAAAACTTAATCTAGGTTCTTGTCTTCCCATATGGAGCAGGAAAGGATTATTTACAGGCAAAGGGATAGCAAACACTGGAACGGGAGTGCGGGTAACCTCATGAGGGACCACTGCCCCCATATGGCTGGGATTATCCTATCATAGGATAAGGGGTGGGAGGGTCAGTGCTGTGGCTCACTTGGTTAATCCTCCACCTGAGGTGGGCACCGGCATCCCATATGGGCGCTGGGTTCTAGTCCCGGCTGCTCGTCTTCCAGTCCAGCTCTCTGCTGTGGCCCGGAAGGGCAGTGGAGGATGGCCAAAAAGTACGTGGGTCCCTGCACCCTCATGGGAGACCAGGAGGAAGCACCTGGCTCCTGGCTTTGGATCGGTGTAGCTCCGGCCGTGGTGGCCATTAAGGGGGTGAACCAACGGAAGGAAGACCTTTCTCTGTCTCTTTCACTACCTCTGTCAAAAAAAAAAAAAAAAAAAAAAAGATAAGGGGTGGTACTTAGGGTGGGGTCTGATCGAATATTCAGAGGAGGCAGGGTTTGGGGTGGGACTGCAGTACACATGACAGTCTCTAGGAAGGTGTCATGGCAGCTGGTGCATGATGGAAAGTGGGTGCAGCTGCATCATGGGGAGTGGACGAACCAAGCTCGCAGCCATGTTGAATCGGCATGGAAGGGGTGGGATTCGGCAGTGTCTGTGGCTCGAGTGCTGGAAATGCCCAGCTCCTCACAGCTCACTATCTACACTGATGTGCCTACCCACATCAGAGGTATGTGGTGAAGGTTCATGGTCTACTCCCAAGATGGAGCCTTGTCGCTGTTCCTCCAGGCAGGCAGAACACCGTGTCCTCGAGCAATGGGAGAGACAGAAAAGAAAAAGAGGGCAGAAACCTTAAAGGGTCTTATTCATAAAGGAGGATTTCTTGGGACATACTGGGATCTTACAGGCCCCATCTATTGCTACTGCCACATTAACCAATCAGTGTCAACACACGAAGTCTGGAGGGGACATAGTCCAACCACCTTCCTGACAGACCAGGCTACGATACAAGTAATTTAACTGCGAGTGAGTACAAAATCCAACACTGTTGGGGCTGGCACTGTGGTGCAGTGGGTTAAAGCCCTGGCCTGAAATGCCGGCATCCCATATGGGTGCCAGTTCAAGTCCCAGCTGCTCCTTTTCTGATCCCGCTCTCTGCTGTGGCCTGGGAAAGCAGTAGAGGATGGCCCAAGTCCTTGGGCCCCTGCACCCATGTGGGAGACCCGGAAGATGCTCCTGGTTCCTGGCTTCGGATCAGCGCAGCTCTGGCCATTGTGGCCATCTGGGGAGTGAACCAGCAGATGGAAGGCCACTCTCTCTGTCTCTCTCTCTGTAACTCTGTCTTTTAAATAAATAAAATCTTTTTTTTTTTTAAAAAAAATCCAACACTGTTGAAGGAAGACTGTCAAACTACATAGTGTCCCCAGAACCTATCACAAAATCACAGATTACTGCATGTATGTAGAAGCAGGAAAATGTATTACACATCCAGGAGGGACAGCAGTTAGTAGAAACAGATCCAGAGTTGACAAATATGTCAGAATGAATGAGCCAGAACATCAAAACTGCTAGGATAGATACATTCAAGGATTTAAAAAATATGGACATTATGGCTAGACAGAAGAGATATCTAAGTAAAGAAACAGGAAACAACACATAACCATAAATTCTCAGTCAAAAATGCCATATATGAAACAAAAATTCTCTGGATGGGCTTAATGGCAGATTTAACAATGCAGAAGATGAGTTCAATAAACTTGAAAACAAAAAATCTCCAAAATTTAAAAGGAATTTTGATAGTGAACATGGCCTTAGTGACTATATTAAGAAGACTGGGGCCAGTGCTGTGGCATAGTGGGCCAAGCCCCGGCCTGAAGCGCCAGCATCCCATATGGGTGCCGGTTCAAGTCCTGGCTTCTCCACATCTGATTCAGCTCTCTGCTATGGCCTGGGAAACTGGTAGAAGTTGACCCAAGTCCTTGGACCCCTGCACCCTTGTGAGAGACCTGGAAGAAGCTACTGGCTCCTGGCTTCCGATCTGCCCAGCTCCGGCCACTGCAGCCATTTGTGGAGTGAACCAGTGGATGGAAGACCTTTCTGTCTCTCCTTTTCTCTCTAACTCTACCTCTCAAATAAATGAATAAAAAGAAAAGTCTGACACATTTGTAATCATAGTTCTAGAAGGAGAGGAAAAAAAAGGAAAAAATTTTGAAGAAATAATTACTTTCTCCAAACTTAATGAACATAAGCAACTTGTATGTCTAAAAAAATCAGTAAACTTCAGTGAAGGTAAACACAGAAAACTACTTCATGTCACAGTGCAGTTGCTGAGAACAACAATACAACAAAGCAAAAACCAGAAATGATAAATGGAGGACTTAATCCCAGAGGAGTGATGAGAAGAATATTCACCAACTTCTCATCAAAATCATTGCAAGCCAGAAGACAATAGAGGAACACTGAACAAAGTAGAGGTAGGACAGTATATTCTGAATTCTATATTCAGCAAAAATATCTTTCAATAATGGAAGAGAAGTAAATGTTTTCATAAAACCAAATACTGAAAGGGTTCACCACAATAGATTTCATTGTAAGAAATAAAAGCAGAAAACATTCAGGCTTAAATGACATAACAAAGTTGACTTCGGGGCAGGCATTATGGCACAGCAGGTTAAACTGCCTCTTGCGATACCCACATCTCATAACTGCATGCCAGTTCAAGTCCTGGTCCCTCTGCTTCCAATCCAGCTCTCTGCTAATGCAACTAGAAAGCTGCAGATGATGGCCCGAGTGCTGGGCCCCCGCCATCCATGTAGGAGACCCAGAAGGAGCTCCTGGCTCCTGGTTTCAGCCTGGTCCAGCCCTGACTATTGTGGGCATTTGGGGAGTAAACCAGCAGATGGAAGATCTCTCCCTCCCTCCCCTCCCTCTCCCTCTTCCCCCCTTCTCCTCTCCCCTCTCCAAATCTTAAAAAAAAAAAAAAATCTGGATTTATATGGAAGATTGAAAAGATCAGAAATGGGAAATACGAAGTATATATGACATTTATTAGTTTATTTAGAAGACAATTGACTAGTGTATAAAAATGTATTGAGATTTATGACATACATGAGTAAAATATATGATCATGATATCAGAAGGAACAGGAGGAAATAAAGGGAAGTTAATTGTATAAATGTACCATGTACATGTGAAATAGCATAATGTTAACTAATAGACTTTAATAAGTTAATACTACATATTATAGTAGCTCTTTAAAAACAGAATAAACAGGCATAGCTAAATTTCAAGACAAGAGGTAGACTGGAATACTAAGAAGGACTTGTTTAGCATAAGTGAAGGAAAGAAGGAACAGGATAAATGACAGATGTCTCAAACAAAAATAGGAAGATGATACTGTTAATTATACCATATCAATAATTACGTTAAATGTAAATTGACTAAACACTCCAAGCAAAAGGTAGAAATTGTCAAGCTAGAAAAAAGTAGTGTGCAAATGTATGTTTATAAGAGATACTTTAAACATAAAGACAGATGGATTACAAGTAAAATTTTGGAAAAAGATATACCATGAAAATACTGTAAAGAAGCCAGACTTTCTCTCTCTCTCTCTCTCTCTCACTGTCTATAACTCTGTCAAAATAAAAAGAAATAAAAAGGGCGGCACCATGGCTTACTTGGCTAATCCTCTGCCTATGGCACTGGCATCCCATATGGGCGCCAGGTTCTAGTCCTGGTTGCTCCTCTTCCAGTCCAGCTCTCTGCTGTGGCCCGGGAGGGCAGTGGAGGATGGCCAAAAAGTACTTGGGTCCCTGCACCCTCATGGGAGACCAGGAGGAAGCACCTGGCTCCTGGCTTCGGGCTGGCACAGCACCGGCCGTGGCGGCCATTTGGGAAATGAACCAATGGAAGAAGACCTTTGTCTCTCTCTCTCTCTCACTGTCTATAACTCTACCTGTCAAAAAAAAAAAAAAAAAAAAAAAGCCAGACTGATTATATTACTATCAGACAGTAGATTTTGGAGCAAAGAATACTGTCAGTGAGAAACAAGGACATCACCTAACAAGATAATCAGGAATATATGATAATTCCAAATAGACATGCACCTAACACCAGCTTCAGAATACATAAAGCAACCACAGAATAAAGAACTGTAGAATGTAGACAAATCCACTAACAGGTGAGAAATTGTAAAACCCTGCTGTAAGTACTTGATAGAAAATCTAACAGTAATACCTGAAGAGCTGAACAATGTTGTGCCTAACTGACATTCAAAGAGCTCCATGCGGAGAAAACAGACACACATTATTTACAAATGCACGCAGAACGTCCACTAAGATGAGCACATTTTAGACCATTAAATCTCCAAGGATGCGGATTATACAGAGTCAATTCTCCGATCACACAGAATTGGGTTACAGATTCTAACCCAGCTTGCAACAATGTGTCTGTCCTTCATTCCTCTGCAGGATACTTTTATCATTCATTAGGAACACACATTCCCTTTCAGCTAGGCTGGCTTCCAGCCTCCAATTGGGACTGAGAGAGAAATCGTAGAAGGAATTAGCTTACATGATTGTGGGGGCCAATAAGTCCCAGCATCTGCAGTGGGCAAGCTGGAGACCAGGAGTGTTGAGCGCGATCCAAGTCTGGATTTAAAACCTGAGAACCAGGAAGCGGTTTCCCCTTCATGGCCACACTGAGCTCGAAAGAGAAGCCTTCGCCGTCTACCTCGTCTACCTCTATGGTTACAATGATAATTGCTTAAAGAGCTAAGTACGTTTGCCAAGTACAGTTTTAAATGTTGTAGTTTGAATTCATTTAAGCCTCATTATAGCCATAGGAGCGATGTGGTATTTCCTTGTTTTATTGAGTAGGAGCCTGAGACTTGGAAAGTTATGTCGTTTACTTGATTCACATAGTGAAGAATGTGAAAATAGGATTCCACGCTACCCCTATGGGATTCCATAACTGGAGGGTTTCCTGCTGAAATGTAGAGCAATTTCTTCTCACTTTAAAGTCGCCTTTCTTCAGGCCTGGCAGGTCTTTGATCTCTTCTATTCTGGATCTTTTAATTAACATCACTAAGGCCTTCCCCTTTGACGTCTTCCTCACTAGAGGATTGAATTAACATGGAAACGTGGCGTGCATCTTGCAGTCAGTGCGTGTGATTGAAGGCATGGTCATGGAGAATGTGCTAGGGAGGACTCTGTACTAGCATCAGCTCAAGTTAGATGTGCAAATTACCCCAAGAGTTTCTACAGGTTAAGCCTCCTCTCCACACGGAGCTATCTTTTCATTGATTCTTCCTCAACTTGGCCGCCTTCCCATCATCTTGATAACGTACCTCCTGGAGCTGCCCATTGTGATTCCCTGGTTAGGGTGCTGCCTGGGACATGTGAATGCCATGTTAAGAGTTGTTGCCAAAAGCTCAGTCTCTGTCCCTGGTGCCAAATCAGACAAATGAGGACAGATCTGAGGGTAAAAGAAAGTGGGTTTTTAATTTTTTTTTATTTTTAAGAATTTACTTATTTGAAAGGCAGAGTTGGGGGTGGGGGAGAGGGAGAGACAGACAGACAGAAGTATTCCATCTACTATCCTGCAACAGCCAGGGCTGGGTCAAACTAAAGCCAGGAGCTTTACTCAGTTCTTCCACGTGAGTGTGGGGTCCAAGTACTTGGGCCATCCTCTGTTGCTTTCCCAGGCACGTTAGCAGAGAGCTGGACTGAAGTGAAGCAGTCGGGACTTGAACTGTTGCCCATATGGGATACTGGCGCTGTAGGCGGCAGGCTAAACCTGCTGCATCGCAGCACTGCCCCAGGAAAGTTTAATCTATCTCTCGATGAGGAAGAAGCAGACTTTTTTTTTTTTTTTTTTTTTTAAGATTTATTTATTTGAAGGCCAGAGTTACACAGAGAAGGAGAGGCAGAGAGAGGGAGGGAGGGGTGTTCCATTTGCTGGTTCACTCCCCAGATGGCCGCAGTCAGGATCTTCTTCTGGGTCTCCCATGCAGGTGGAGGGGCCCAAAGACTTGGGCCATCTTCTACTGCTTTCCCAGGCCATAGCAGAGAGCTGGATCGGAAGTGGAACAGCCAGGATTCCAACTGGCGCCCATATGGGATGCCGGCACTGCAGGCAGTGGCTTTACCCACTATGCCATAGTGCCAGCTCCAAGAAGCAGACTTTTTAGTCTCAAGAGCTACCAGCCTGCTGAGTGAGGATGCTTCACAGTTTTTAATGAGGCTACGAGGAAGGAGGAGTCAGCAAAGAGGGGAATCAAGGTAGGAACAGCTGCACGCTGGTCGGAATCACAGTGATCATTTAGTTCCATGTCTACTTGGTGTCCAAGTTCCTGGTTGGTCAGTAATGCTGTTCTCTTTAGAGAATTTTTATGATAGCCAAGTGGGCTACAGTACTTTGTGCCCTGGGTCTAGAAATCCTCTAAATGAAACCCCTTGTGGCAATACCAAACATCAAGGTGTTATCTGTTAGGGAAACTTTAGGGCAGCTGGACCACTCATTCAATTAAGCTAAGAGAGGGAGGCTAGAAGACTGGGGCCTAATGGTATTTAGCAATCCAAGCACTGTTCAGGAGCCTGGTTTCAGAGTGCCTGGGTTCAAGTCCCAGCTCCACTCTTGATTCCACCTTCCTGTTATTGTGTACCTTGGGAGACGAGCAGGTGTGGGTCCCTACCACTCAAGTGTGGGTCCCTACCACTCATGTGGGAAAGCCAGATCGAACTTCCGGCTCCCAGCTTTGGTCTGGCCCAGCCCAGGATGTTGCAGGCATTTGGGGAGTAAAGCAGCAGATGGGGTTCTATCTCCCTCTTTGTCTCAAAAATAACTTAAATAAATAAATAAAAATTAAATGAGGACCAATGTGGGAAGGAATGAATCAGCAAGAAATTCTGCATAAAAATATAAAGCAAAAACAATGTAACACTCCATCGTTAGCAGTGACCTTGGCATTGGGAGAGGTAGCCTGAGAAAGGCTGAACATGGACTTCTGCAGTTTGGAGATGCTAGTCTATATTGGGAAGGTCTCTCCTGGTGACCCTATCTTCTGAGGCTCTCAGCCTCTGTGCCATGCGTTAGGTCACGATGCTGGGAAAGCCACAAGTCTTCCCAAGGCTCCAGAGGGCTTGGCTGTGAAGACATTATCTAGAGCCTCCTGGGTCATCTTCAACATTGAGCAACACAAAAATTACATACATCCTAAACATTCCAGCCCTATCTATGCAACCGTACTACAGTCTCAGCTGGAGACTGCAAGCCATGTTGGCTGAAAGGGAATCAGGGTTCCTAAAGAGTGAGAGAAGTGCCCTACGGAGGAGCTAAGGGAAGAAAAGGCAAACACACCAAGGGTGTTGGTGACACATCGCAGCCCTCTGAGCTGCCTCCGTTTCCACGAAAAGAGTTCCATTGGTGAGCTCCCCACAGCAGTTCCTTCTCTTTTCCTCTCCTTGTGGGTTACCTGGCAGGGGCTTCCTCTCCTAGGAATCTGAATGGTGGAAATGGGTTGTGCTTACCTCCCAGTTCTAGCCAATGGCCTCTGGTGATGATTTCTAGGCTGCTGGCTCAGCTCCTTTGGCGTAGTCATCCGATTTTTGGTAGAGATAGCCTGGCAGTCGGCACCTTCATATTTTTTAAATAGAGTCAAGTTTGCTCCCAGTGCTCCCCAAATATGGGCTGATCTGGTCGCAGTTTTAATTGCTGCACTCATGAAATCCTGCCATAATTATTTATTTAACCTCTGCAGAATTCAGATGTACTTGACTGTAGCACCCGCCAAGGCTCTGGCTCATGCTTTAGTCATTCCCTGACCGTACCATTATGAGACTCCTGGCTGCCCTTCCCATTTGTCGGTGAGGATCAGCTTGCCAAAACTCTGTGGCCTATTTCAAGGATTTTTTTTTTCAGTTTCTCTGTAAATTTCTTGTTAACCTGTTATTTGGTCAGTTTCCTTGCTTCTCTTGACTTGAAGATTGTTAATGTTTGAGTTGCTACTTACTGGAAGCTGTCTGTCTCAGGACTATCACTTTTGATGGAGAAATCAGATTCTGGCTTGCTACTTCGGTGTATTTCTCACAAATGCTCTGTTCTATTTCCCCTCCCCTCAATGATCTTCTGATGTCATGTTTGGGCTGGTTGCCCTGAGAAATGGGAGAGGTTGGATATGATAGCACTAAGCAAGAATCCCTAGGCCATGTTGAATTGCACACAGAATCTTAAAGCTGAGAGTCTACCTAGAGTTTGGTTAGTTCCACTTCCCTCCCAAAGCAAGCATTTATTCTGCATCACCCATGATTCCCTCCTGTCTGTGAAGGCTTTCAAGTGGGAGGAGCTCATTAGTTGGCTAAACAAATTGCTCCCTTATTTTTACTTCTGATTATTGGAGATACCTTTTTTTTTTTTAACTTTCACTGAACTGAATTTTACCTCCGTGTAACTTCCCCTCATTAATTCTAGGTCTGCTCTGTGGAGTAACATAAAGTGAATTGATTTAACAATAAAGTAGCATTTGCTACCATGTGTTGAGTAGCTCCAAGGTTCTGTACCAGCTATCTTATGTATTGACTTGGTCAAGATTCTTCAGTAGCAAACAGAAACCACCTCTGGATAACTGTTTCAGTTAACTATGGGAACATAATAAATTACTCCAAAAGTGACTGACTTAAAAGAAACCCAAGCACTTGTTATCTCACAGCTTCTGAAGGCCAGGAATTCAGAAGCGACTTAATGGGTGGTTTGGGATCAGGGTTTCTCATAAGGTTGTAGTCCAGTTGCCAGCTAGGACTGCCGCCACCCAAAAGCTTGACTAAAAATGAGGGGTCTCTTAGTGCCTCACAGGGCTGAAGGTCGTAGGCCTCAGTTCCTCTCTAACCCTCGGCCAAAGCATCCATTCTGGCCACAAATCCCCATAGGGCACCTCCAAGATGGCATCTGGATTCCCCTGGCCTGAGTAACAAGACAGAATCAGAAAAGGAGGCCACAGTCCCTTTTGTGACCTAATCTCTGTGGTCCCTGAAATTATTCTTATGTCTCATGTACTTAAATATGACCTCAAACATAGGGCTTCAGAGACAGAAGTAGATGATTATTTAGTTATGCAATATCTTTTTTTAATTTTTTATTTAGTAAATATAAATTTCCAAAGTACAGTTAATGGATTACAATGGCTTCCCCCCCCATAATTTCCCTCCCACTCGCACCCCTCCCATCTCCCGCTCCCTCTCCCATTCCTTTCACATCAAGATTCATTTTCAATTATCTTTATATACAGAAGATCAGTTCAGTATATATTAAGTAGATTTCATCAGTTTGCACCCACACAGAAACAAAGTGTAAAATACTGTTTCAGTACTAGTTATAGCATTACTTCACATTGGACAACACACTAAGGACAGATCCCACATGAGAAGTAAGTACACAGTGACTCCTGTTGTTGACTTAACAATTTGACACTCTTGTTTATGGCGTCAGTAATCTCCCTAGGCTCTAGTCATGAGTTGCCAAGGCTATGGAAGCCTTTTGAGTTCGCCGACTTCGATCTTATTCCAAAAGGGTCATAGCAAAGTGGAAGTTCTCTCCTCCCTTCATAGAAAGGTACCTCCTTCTTTGATGGCCCTGTTCTTTCCACTGGGATCTCACTCGCAGAGATCTTTCATTTAGGTCTTTTTTTTTTTTTTTTCCCAGTTTGTCTTGGCTTTCCATGCCTAAAATACTCTCATGGGCTCTTCAGCCAGATCAAAATGCCTTAAGGGCTGATTCTGAGGCCAGAGTGCTGTTTAGGACATCTGCCATTCTATGAGTCTGCTGTGTATCCTGCTTCCCATGATGGATCATTCTCTCCCTTTATGATTATATCAGTTAGTATTAGCAGACTCTAGTCTTGTTTGTGTGATCCCTTTGACTCTTAGACCTATCAGTGTGATAAATTGTGAACTGAAATTGATCACTTGGACTAGTGAGATGGCATTGGTACATGCCACCTTGATGGGATTGTATTGGGATCCCCTGGCACGATTCTAACTCCACCATTTGGGGCAAGTCTGATTGAGCATGTCCCAAATTGTACATCTCCTCCCTCTTTTATTCCCACTGTTATATTTAACAGGGATCACTTTTCAGTTAAAATTTAAACACCTAAGAATAATTGTGTGTTAATTACAGAGTTCAACCAATAGTACTAGAACAAAACAAAGAAAAAATACTAAAAGGGATAAAGTATTACATTGTACATCAACAGTCAGGACAAGAGCTGATCAAGTCACTGTTTCTCATAGTATCCATTTCACTTCAACAGGTTTCCCCTTTGGTGCTCACTTGTCACCTATCAGGGAGAAAATATGGTATTTGTCCCTTTGGGACTGACTTAATTCACTCAGCATGATGTTTTCCAGATTCCTCCATCTTGTTGCAAATGACCGGATTTTGTTGTTTTTGACTGCTGTATAGTATTCTATAGAGTACATGTCCCATAATTTCTTTATCCAGTCTACTGTTGATGGGCATTTGGGTTGATTCCAGGTCTTAGCTATTGTGAATTGAGCCGCAATAAACATTAATGTGCAGACAGCTTGTTTGTTTGCCAATTTAATTTCCTCTGGGTAAATTCCAAGGAGTGGTATGGCTGGGTTGTATGGTAGGGTTATATTCAGGTTTCTGAGGAATCTCCAGACTGACTTCCATAGTGGCTTAACCAATTTGCATTCCCACCAACAGTGGGTTAGTGTTCCTTTTTCCCCACATCCTCTCCAGCATCTATTGTTGGTAGATTTCTGAATGTGAGCCATTCTAACTGGGGTGAGGTGAAACCTCATTGTGGTTTTGATTTGCATTTCCCTGATTGCTAGTGATCTTGAACATTTTTTCATGTGTCTGTTGGCCATTTGGGTTTCCTCTTTTCAAAAATGTCTATTGAGGTCCTTGGCCCATCTCTTAAGTGGGTTGTTTGTTTTGATGTTGTGGAGTTTCTTGATTTCTTTGTAGATTCTGGTTATCAACCCTTTATCTGTTGCGTAGTTTGCAAATATTTTTACCATTCTGTCGGTTGCCTCTTCACTCTCCTGATTGTTTCTTTTGCAGTACAGAAACTTCTCAATTTGATGCAATCCCAATAGTTAATTTTGGCTTTGACTGCCTGCGCCTCCAGGGTCTTTTCTAGGAAGTCTTTCATTATGCAATATCTTAATGGCGGCTCAGCATGGCCCATTTCTCCACTGGATAACCCAGTGTCAAATAGACTGTGCAGGTGGGGAAGGGAGTCTGTATTATAAATAAGGGATTCTGAAATTATGCATCTCAAAATATGTGGAAGGATATGGGGCCAACATTGTTGTGCAGTGGATTAAGCTGCCACTGGCGATGCCAGCATCCCATGAACGTGCCCGTTTGAGTCCCAGCTCCCTGCTAATGTGGCTGGGAAGGCAGCAGAAGGTGGCTCAAATGCTTGTGCCTCTGCTTTCCATGTGGGAGATCCACTTGAAGCTCTTGGCTATGGACTGGTCCAGCAGTGGCCAGTGTGGCCACTTGGAGAGTGAAGCAGTGGGTAGACAATCTCTCTCTTTCTCTTCACCCCCACCCCCAAGTAACTCTGCTTTCAAATAAGAATAAATCTTTTGAAAACCATGGAAGGATAGCTCAAAAACTTCATGGAAAAATAGAAGTAAAAGATAATGTGAATGTTTCTCAAACTTGAAGTTCCTTGCACAAGAGGTCTCCTAAAGCGCATAGAAATGCATGCCACGGAGAAGCTATGGATGGATTTAAAAACGTTTTGCACCAAAGTAATCTCATACTAATTTGTCATAATGTGAATTGGGTCTAGTGTCAGAAAGGAAGCAACTCTTCACTAAGCAGCTTGCATTCTGTTCAAGTTGAAGCAAGGAAAAAAGTTCAATTAATGGTGAAGCTTGGGTTGAAGAATGGTGTAATCATTGATGCTTTCTGGAAAATGTGTGGGGACAATGCCCCCAAATAAATCAGCAGGAGACAAACGCCAAGTTCTTTATCAGAAGGAACAAGGTCATGTTGAAGATGAAACACAGCAGCAGACCATTCACATCAGTTTTCAAGGTAACAGTCAATCATATTTGTGCCTTCGTTAACAAAGACTGATGATTAGTAACAAACATCTCAATCAGTTCAGCTTGTACAATTCTGGGTGAAAGAATTGGAGTGGAACAAATGGTCTGCTCAATGGATAGCAACACGATTGCACCCCGGTCAGCTGCACATTCAGAGAAGAATTTTCAATGAAAATTTTAAGAAACTAGGATCAAGACCCTGAAGCATTTCTTTGAAGAAGTATTAACAGGAGACGCAACATGGCATTAACATCATGATCCTGTATTTGTCAGCTTTTCATTACTTGAACTAAAATACTGGAGAGAAGCTATAAAGAGAGAGAAACAATTTATTTTGGCTTACAGTTTGATGCCTCACCATATAAGATTGTGTGCCCCCATTGGAACTGGCATCTGGTGAGGCTGGAAGATGGTGGAGTGATGATCACGTGGCAGGACAGGAAGCAGGCAAATGCAGGGAGCGTGTCTCTCTTTATAAAGCCATCGTGATCTGGTCATGCCCCCCAAAACAACTTAATCCAATTTGATCACTTCCCAGTGGTTCCACCTTCAGATACCATAATTAGATCAAGACTTCATAATCAATCCAGTAACCATAATGTAAGACTTTGGAGCTTAAACAGCTCAATCCAGTTTGAACCATAACAGATTCTGAAGACAATGCAGAATCAAAGCAATGGCTGGAAGGTGAAAGTGGCCCCATCAAAGCAACTGTGGAAGGGTCAAGAGCAAAGGTCATGGAACAGTTGTTTTGGGATGCTCAAGGCATTTTGCTTGTTGATTTTCTGGAGGCTCGAAGAACAATAACATCTACTTATTATGAGAGGATTCTGAGAAGGCTGGCCAAAGCATTGACAGCAAAACACCCAGGAAGTTGAGAGCTTCCCCAGAGTCCTCCACTCCCACAGCGACGCTCCTGCTCATTTCTCTCCGCAAGCAAGGACAGTTTTATGAGAGCTTCAGTGGGAAACCATCAGATCTGCCTGAGAGTCCCGACTGAGTCACGCTGACTTCTTCTTGTCTCCTAATCTTAACAAGTCCTTAAAGTGCCCCCAGTTTTCTTCCATTAATAATGTAAAAAAGATTGTATTACATGGTTAAGTTCCCAGGACTTTCCATTCTTTATGGACAAAATAGCTGCTGTCATTATTTTAAAAGTGCCTTGAACTTGATAGAGCTTATATTGAGAAAGAAAGTTTAAATATTTAGTTTATCTTTTTTTTATTACTTGAGAGGCAGAGACACAGAGAGAAAGAGACGGATCTTCATCTGCTGGTTCATTCCCCAAATGCCCTCAAAAGCCAAGGATGAGCCAGGATGACGTTCCAAGCCTGGGATTCCATCCAAGTCTCCCATGTGGGTGGTAGGGACCCAAGAACCTGAGCTACATAACCTGCTGCCGCCCAGGGTGCACGTTAATAGAAAGCTGGAATTGCAAGCGTACCCAGGGGGCTGGCGCTTGTGGTGTTGCGAGTAAAGCCAGTGCCTGCAGCACTGGCATCCCACATGGGCTCCGATTGGAGTCCCAGCTGCTCCACTTCTGATCCAGCTCTCTGCTATGACCTGGGAAAACACTGGAAGATGGCCCAAGTCCTTGGGCTCCTGCACCCTCGTGGGAGACCTGGAAGAGGCTCCTGGCTCCTGGCTTCGGATTGGCACAGCTCTGGCCATTGCAGCCATCTGGGAAGTGAACCAGTGGATGGAAGACCTCTCTCTCTGTGTGCCTCTGCCTCTCTATAATTCTGCCTTTCAAATAAATAAATAAATCTTAAAAAAGAGTGTTCCCAGGACCTGAACCTAGGCACTCCAAGATGGGATGAAGATATTCCAAAGGGCATCTTTTTATTTTATTTTATTTTACTTTATTTTATTTTTTATTTTTTGACAGGCAGAGTGGCCAGTGAGAGAGAGAGACAGAGAGAAAGGTCTTCCTTTGACATTGGTTCACCCCCAGTGGCCTCTGCGGCTGGCGCACCTCACTGATCTGAAGCCAGGAGCCAGGTGCTTCTCCTGGTCTCCCACGTGGGTGCAGGGCCCAAGGACCTGGGCCATCCTCCACTGCACTCGCGGGCCACAGCAGAGAGCTGGACATGAAGAGGAGTGACCAGGACAGAATCCGGCACCCCGACCGGGACTAGAATCCGGGGTGCCAGCGCCGCAGGCAGAGGATTGGCCTATTGAGCTGCGGTATCGGCCTCCGAAGGGCATCTTAACTTCTGCGCCAAATAACCTCCCTAATTTTTATCTTCTTTTTAAAAGATTTTATTTATTTGAAAGGTGGTTAGAGAAAGAGGAAAAGAGAGAGGCAGAGAGATCTTCCATCTGCTGGCTCACTCCTCAAATACTCACAGTAGCCAAGGTTGGACCAGACCAAAGCTAGGAGCCTGGAGCTTTATCCAGGTCTCTCATGTGGATGCAGAAGCCCAAACACTTGGGCCATTTTCTGCTTTCCCAGGTGCCTTAGCAGGGAGCTGGATTGGAAGCAGAGCAGCGGGGACTCAATCTGGTACCCACATGGGCTAGCTGCATTGTAGGCGGTGGCTTTAACACACAATGCCACAATGCCAGCCCCCACTCTTTAACCTCTATTTTCATTTTTCCTTGAACTTATTTTTTATTTGAGAAACAGAGGCAGCCAGACATCTTGTCAGTTCCTGACTGTTGGTTTATTCCTCAAATACTTGAAACAGCCAGGACTGGACAAGGGTCAAAGCTGGGATCTAAGAGCTCAATCCAGGTTTCCCACATGGGTGGCAGGAACCCAATGTGTTCAGCCATTACTGCTGCCTTCCAGGATCTGCATAAGCAGGAAACAGGAGCCAGGAGCTAGGAATTCAACCCAGTTTCTCCAATATGGGATGTGGGCATCTCAACTAGCAACACCACACACCCAACACACATGATGAGTCAGCTACAGGGTAACCAATGTAGACACCTCTACCCAGAATGGAGGAAAACAGCCTATCACAGTCATGGGCCCCCAGGAATTGTGGACTCCGATTGTTAGAAGTTAGAAGTTCCTGCCAGTCAGGACGTTAGAAGTAGACTAGGACTCGTGGTGCGGGAATTACTCTCAGTGATTCCTAGCTCTGTTCCCTGAGTTCTTAGCGCTGCCGTCCTGGTCATCGTCCCTTTTCCCTGAAGGGGGCACGGTTTTGCCAGTGTTTTTGTATCATTTGCCATCTTAGAAAGCTGCGAATGTTCAAAGCCATCAAGTCTCGACTCCTCCACATTAGCAGTCCTTTCTGTCATTCTCCGGCCCCCACTATCACATTTTACATACGAAGAAAAGAAAACAGGTGGCATCTTCAGCCCTCCCACTGGAAATCTCCTTGGTGACATGATTCTGTTGGTTGGGTACATTTTCTACTTGCCACATCCCTGCAGGTGATAGTGTCACCAAACTTTCTACCACTGCAGAATAAGTCTTCCCTTTCCGTAGTTCAGGTCTTCTCTACGGCCTCTTCAAAGGCTACCAAGGCTTCCGAGGCTGTTTCAAGGCTCTCCAGACTTCCTGCGATACCTCCAAGTCTCTGTCGCTTCTGCAAAGACACAGAGAGAAAGAGACGGATCTTCATCTGCTGGTTCATTCCCCAAATGCCCTCAAAAGCCAAGGATGAGCCAGGATGACGTTCCAAGCCTGGGATTCCATCCAAGTCTCCCATGTGGGTGGTAGGGACCCAAGAACCTGAGCTATATAACCTGCTGCCGCCCAGGGTGCACGTTAATAGAAAGCTGGAATTGCTAACCGGCTGCAAAGCCACTCCAGACTGTGGTTTACACGCTTCCAGTAATACCGAAATCTGTATTACTTATTTTTTGCTGTGTGAAATGTGACTGTAGCATTCATTCAGTGGTTTAAAATGCCAAACACCTTTGGTCTCACAGTTTCTAGGAGTCTGGTAGTCTGTTTAGCTGGCTGGTTGTGGCTCAGGAACGTTCATGACTTTGCAGGGGCGATGTTGGCCAAGACACACTTAGGAGATGGCTCTGGGGTCACAACTGGAGCCATTCAGATGGAATTCAGAGAACAGTCCGGGCCCCCCGGTGGGGGATGGGTGGGTAAATGTTGCCCTCTTACAGGGAGCTGGTGGATCTGGAGTCATGATTAGAATTGGGAGCCAGGTCAGGCGTGGGCTGGCATGGGGAATGCACAGATCTAAGTCTGAGGGGAACAGAACTGGAGTGCCTGCAGCTAAGCAGGAATAGACTCGCACTAAAATAGGCTCTCACTTGGGATTAGTTACCACATTAGAGGGTATTCAATACTTCATCATTCTCTGGCTTTAGTCGCCTTTCTCCAGCCACGCTCTTTCATCAAAGTCCCTCTGTGTGGTATTTCATGCTGCAGGCACTGGTAGTCTGGTGCAGAGAACAGTGGTGCTATTAAATACATCCAGAAACCATGCCGTGGTGCTGGTTTGTGGGATGACTCAAACAAAAGGAAATTGTCACAACAAGAACTTGGGTGAGGTTGAGAAATGTCTCTGGGATTCATAAGAACACATCCAGTTGAGTTCACCCTCTATTAGTTCCTTTCATAGGCCCCGGGCCAGCAAACTGGCTTATGGGATGCAGACGTGAATACTGCATCTATTTCTTACCGACCGAAGAATCCCGTTCTTGATTCTCAACTCCTTCTTCCAGACTCTCCCCCACCCAGCCACAGTGCCTCCTTACATACATTTGGAAGTCACCCCCTTCTCCTCCTCTCCCTGGTCATGTTCCGTGGCCAAGTCCCCACCAGCAGACCACAGGAAGCTTCTGACAGTTCTCTCTCTTACACTACAGTTTCCCTCCTGTTGTATTCTTGCCCCAGCATTCAGTGTACTTTTAAAAACTTAGATACCCAATATAAATGAAAGACTCTCCCCTGCTTAATCACTATTTAGCTCATGGGGAATACAATTCAAGCTGTTACCAAGGACTCCCACAGTCCTGAGGGGACTATGCTTGCTTCAACTTCATCCCTTTCCGTTCACCCTCATGCATTGTGTTGCAACCAGCGCAGCCTGCAGGCTTGGAGACCTGTGCGTGTGCCAGCTGTCAGTTGGAGGGCTCTCACATGCTCCAATCTTCACGCTAAGTGCACCCTTTCCTGGTTCTTTGTATGACTAGATCCATCTCATCGTCTAGGCCTACCTCGACCACTCTGTCTACACCCTCTTCTTATTCCTCAACCAGTGCATGATGTGTTTCCATCAGATAACACATCACAAGTTGTAATTACCTGCTGTTTACTTGTTTATAAGCTATCTCTCGCCACCAGACTGAAGGCTTCTCGAAGGTAGAGACTACAGTTTTCTGTATGTTGTGTGTTTAGGACTTACCATGATGCTTCACCAACAATACCTAGCTCTTGACAGATAGCAGGTAGATGAATGTTTATTTTGGGGTGGCCATTTGGCATGTCAGTTAAGACAGTTCTTGGAGTACCCACATCCTATAGCAGAGTGCTTGGGTTCAAGTCCTCACTCTGCTCCCAATTTTGGCTTCCTGTTGATGCACACCCCGGAGGCAGCAGGTGAAGACTCAAGCAGTTTGACCCCTGCAACACACGTGGAAGACCTAGACTGAATCCTTAATCCTGGCTCCCAGCTTTGGTTTGGTCTGCGTTCCTTTTGTAGGCATTTGAGGAGAGTGAACTAATAGATGGGAGATCACTGTCTATCTGTCTCAATCTCTCTGTGTTTCTCTTGTTCTGTGTCTCTTCCTTTCAAATAAATAATTTTTAAATTAATGTTTAAATTATCATTTATATAATTTATTAAAATAAGTTATTAAGTAGAAAATATAATACCCTTCCACAAATGTACTATTGTGAGGAATAAATGAGATATGTGAAAACATTAGGTATAATGTGTATCACCCCTCTCTCTCTCTCTCCTCCATTCTCTCCTTTCTTTGTTCCTTCCTTCCTTCCTTTCTTCTGCTAAAAAAATAATGGAACTCTCTTGACTGATACTCATTCCTGCCTCTCTCCTCATGAAGGCTTACTGTGATAAGGTTTTAATTCCATAAAGAATCTCTCTCAAAGAATGTGGATTCTAGAGGAAGGAGAGTTTTCCTAACAATCTTTGAAACTAGGCTTTGGCTCTCATGAGAGACTCATGATGGATGGTGGAGCATGTACAGAAGAAAGATCACATAGTGAGTCATATGATGGAGAAGAGAGGCTGGGCCCAAACTCAGGCTTTTAGAAAAACCTTGAGAGAACTGCTTCTAAAGGGATGCCCCCAGTGACCTAGCCTTCCCACACTCCCCTCCTCAGTCCCACTTCCTAGTTCCCACTACTTCCCCACAGCACCACCCTGGGGATCACACCTTTAATCCTGAACTTTTGACTGGCATCCAATATCCAAACCACAGCACTCGGTGTTCGAGACATGAGTGCCACGTTTGCCTTTCACCAGTTGTGTGTCTTCAAGCAAGGTAATGCATCTCTCTGAGTCCGTCTGATTTCTAAAATGAAGGTGATTACATCTGTACCATGGAGCTGTTAGGAGGATTAGACAAAGGTCTGTGTTAGGTTGGCCTAGATTGTGCTGCCACGGTGAACTGTCCCTGGAACGTGGTTTTGTTCTCTCGTATCCTGTGCACTCACCACATATCCATTATCTTCGCTTTGAGACTCAGGCTGACAGAACAGCCTTTTTTCTGGAGTGGGTCAGTGAATGTGGGTGATGACACCGAGGGAAAATGGGGTGCAGTGTCTGAGAACATGCTGAGCAGACGTGTTCTCCTTGGAGTGTACCCTCAGGTGGAAAATCTGTTACACTAATGTCTGAGCCTTTTTGTGTAAATGCTTCCAGCAGGATGTCAGGACTTCAGATACCATAATAAAATTCTCTTTTGGAGCTGGTGCTGGGGTGCAGTGGGCCAAGCCTCCTCCTGTGGTGCCAGCATCCCATACGGGCACTGGTTCAAGTTCCGGCTGTTCTACTTCTGATCCAGCTCTCTGCTATGGCCTGGGAAAGCAGCAGGAGATGTCCCAAGTACTTGGGCCCCTGCACCTATGTGAGAGACCTGGAAGAAGCTCCTGGCTTTAGATTGGCTCAGCTCTGGCTGTAGCAGCCAGTTGGAAAATCAAACAGCAGATGGAAGATGTCTCTTTTTATGTGTCTGCCTCTGTCTCTCTGTAATTCTTTCAAATAAAAAAAAATCTTTTTAAAAACTTATCTTTCATTAGATTTGTCTTTTTTAAAATTTTGATTATTTTTTTCATCTACTTGCGAGGGAGAAAGAAAAAGGGAGGGAGGGATGGAAGGGAGGGAGAGGGAGGAAGAGCGCTTCCATCTGCAGGTTCACTCCCCAGACATAATGACCAGGTCTGGATCAGGCCAAATCCAGGAGCCCAGGATTCCATCTGGGTCTCCCATGTGGGTGGAGGGGGCCATGCACTTCAGCCACCATCTGTTGCCTCCCAGAATGCATTAGCAAGAAGCTAGACCGAAATAGGGGCAGCTTGGACTCAAACTGGCACTCGGTTACAGGATATGGACTCCCTGAGCAAGAGTTTAAGCTGCTGCACCACAATGCCCACCCCAGGACTTGCTCTTTTAAATAATTAAATTCTCCATTATGTCTCCTGGCTTCATGATCTGACTGGATTACGGTACCCATTTCTCGTGGAAGCCATATGAAGAACCACTAACCTGGTGGCTTACTGAAGCAGAAGCAGATAGGCTCCTGATTCCGGAGGGCAGGAGTCTGAATCAAGATGCTGGCAGGGCTGGCGCCGCGGCTCACTAGGCTAATCCTCCGCCTTGCGGTGCCGGCACACCAGGTTCTAGTCCCGGTCGGGGCGCAAGATTCTGTCCTGGTTGCCCCTCTTCCAGGCCAGCTCTCTGCTATGGCCCAGGAGTGCAGTGGAGGATGGCCCAAGTCCTTGGGCCCTGCACCCCATGGGAGACCAGGATAAGTACCTGGCTCCTGCCTTCAGATCAGTGCAGTGCGCTGGCCGCAACGCGCCGGCTGTGCCGGCCATTGGAGGGTGAACCAATGGCAAAGGAAGACCTTTCTCTCTGTCTCTCTCACTGTCCACTCTGCCTGTAAAAAAAAAAAAAATAAATAAAAAAATGCTGGCAGGACCACGCCCTGCAGAGGCTCCAGGGGAAGACCTGGTCTCTGTTTCCTACTGGCTGTTGGCTTCCCTTGGTCATTGGCCATCACTCTTGTCACCTCTGCCTCTGTGATCAGCTGCTCCTTCCTGGTCTCTGCGCTTCCTCTGCATGTCTCTTGGAAGAATGCCTGGCATTGGATTTAGGGCTGACCAGACAATCCAGGACAATTTCCTCATCTTCAGAGTCTTAATTTAATTATATCTCTGACAAGGTTTCTTCCACAGAGCCGCAGTCCCGGTTTCTAGGTATCAGCACACAGGTGTTTCTTTGATGAGCGGTGAAGCATCATTCAGCCCACCGTAGCGATCAAGTGCGTACTTGGGAGCACTTCCAAGTTTACCACCCTCAGTTCTTAATTGCATTTAAGAATGAGGCTGATCTTTACATGAACCTTTTTCTTTTCGAAGTCAAGTATTTTATAGAAATAAGTGAAGAGATTGCCACCCTAGCCCTGTGTGTCACTGAGAAGCTGCCCCGTGTAGGCCCGTGTTGTCCTATCAGGGAAGCAAGAAAAGCAATTACACTGAATACAACAAAGCCTCCTCTCCTTTTTTTTTTCCTTTGCTCAATGGCTCCTCATATGTAACCCTTTTTGCTGAGGCTGCTCATACATAATATGTTGATGTTTTCCAGGGGTTCTAAATGTAAGAAAGTTGGATTTTTCACCTTTGGCAAAAAAGGAATTTTTCTACATAATCCTGGGTGGACCAAGGTGTTCTGGAAAATTCTCCAATGCAACTGTGCCTAAAACATAGTCATTATGAAAGATGCTTCCTGGATAAAGGAAAGCCATCTTCAATCCAAAGAAGTTGGCCAGTAGTTAATAGTATTTCAAAATAAGTTGTATTTGCTTTACTGATTTTGGAAAAATTAAATATAATTTTATCTCTGGGGGGAAATATCAATCTCTTCATGTACAAGTTTTGTTTTGTTTTTTTTTCTGACTGTTTGATAGGAGTTAATGAGGCATGTTTGTTAGCACAAATCCCTACCTTGGTGTGGAAATATATTGATATTTGCTGTCCCTTCCCTATCATGTATAAGTGATGGAAGACAGGAAAAAGGGAAAAGTGGTCACTTGTTGTCATGGAAATGAGTTAATACAATGCAGCTGGTTTGAACTATGACTTGAGATGCCTGGAGGGGGAAGGATGATAACATCTTTAGCCACAGAAGCCCAAATCCTCAGAGCAGCAGTGGCAAATATCTGGGCAGCTGTTTTGTTTGTTTGTTTTTTACTCTCTGCCCCCTTCCCGTGAGTATTCAGAGGTTGAGCCTGCTCTAACGAACAGAATCAGATAAGAACCCAAGAGCAAAGCCCACTGTGAGCGTGGTGTGGCCAAGTGCAGTGCTGGGCAGATTCTGTATTAGTGGCTGCATTTCTTGGACAAATATGACTCCAATTTAGATAAAAGACCAGAGAATTCTCAGCAGCTCCCCTGCACTTCGGTGCAGTTAGCTTGGCTGCCTGACTTCCAATGAGATCCTATTTTCTTCCCCCTCCCCCTCCCCCTCCCCCTTCCCTGCTCTTTTCAAGATCTATTTATTTGAAAGGTAGAGAAAGAGAGGAGGGACAGAGAGAGAGAGATCTTCCATCCATTGGTTCGCTCCCCAGTGGCCAGGGCTGGGCCAGGCTGAAGCCAAGAGCTTCTCCTGGGTCTCCCATGTGGGTGCAGGGGCCCCAGAACTTGTGCCATCTTCTCCTGCTTTTCTCACGCACTTTATCAGGAAGCTGGATCAGAAGTGGAGCAGCCAGGACTTGAACCAGCACCATGTGTGATGCCAGTGCTGCAGACGGCAGCTTTACCTGCTGCACTGCAGTGGCTGGCCCTTGATACCTTGTTTCCTGGGAATGACCCTAAATGACAGGCTTGTCCCCTCTGACCTTTCTATCTAGACTATGGATCCTGACTCTTCCTCTACTACGGATCCTGACCCTTCAGGGGTGGGACCTGACTCACTCACTGCCAAATGCGGTCATTTTCTCTGTGCACACGGCTGATTGGTCTCGGGATACTCAGCTGTGGCTGAGAGAATTGGTTTCACTTCCCAGGTGACCATGGGGGATACGAGGCCTGGTAGCTGAATGTAGTCACGCGAGCCACATCATCAAAGATCCTTTATAGAGGAAGGAGTATGGAGCAGCCAATGGGAGCCACAGAGAAGGCCACAGCCGAGTGCCCACATCGGCCCCGCGGTCCAGCTGCGCTTCACATCTGCCACAGGTAGGAGCATCCACTTCCGGAGGTCCCGGTCGCCTCACTGAGTGAGAAATGGGACCCAACAGAGTCCTCTCAAGCACACCGTTGCTTGCCCTTTGTGGTTAAGAGCATTCTCCATTAAGTCCCAACTTTCTTAGCAGATGCAAGGGACTTGGGCGATCCAAAGAAAGGAAGCCACAGAGCCCTTAGGATATTGCTGTGCTACATGAGGCTGGAGGAACCCAGGGAGTTCATCTTGGGGAAATCCTGTCGTGATGGGTTTGCTGGGATCTGCTGGACACTCCTTCTTGGAGTAAACAAAAGCCTTCCTCCAGGGTGCAGAATTATTATTACTATTATTATTATTAATCATAAAAAGCCTCTGGTTCCAATGCTGCCCCAGGCCTGGCAGAGCTCTGTATGTGCTCTGTAACTCCCACCGCTCTGACATCCTTGGTCACATTTTCCCTTAGAAGCGCTCTCCGGGGTGAGTGGGGCCAGATGTCACTGTTCTACAAAGAGGCAGCAAATTTCATCCTAGAGAAACTGAGTGTTTTCTGAAAGCTGCTGAGTTAGCCCAGGACAAAGTCAGCCCTGGAAATTGGATTTTCTAATTCTCAGGACTTTGTTCCTGCTTGACCCACATTTGACCAAAAACAAATGAGCCTTGTGGCTTTTCTGGTTCCTGGTTGGAGGAAGTGGAGACGAGGGGCTGGGAAATGTCCCTCCCGTTCCGTCCGTGGGCTTGTAACAGGCATCCAGAGACCGTGGTGGACTGTGGTGGCAAGGCTCATTTGCTGCCTTCTCACCAAGTGGAATGAAGAATTAGTCGCACATTATGAACGCTGCCTGGCAAAGTGGATTAAGGCTACTGCAGGGGTAGTGCAAGCTAAGGCCAAGGAGGACTGTCTGGCCAGAGGAAGACCCAAAAGTGTGTGCTCTAAATCCACACATTGCCTTGGAAGAGGTTGGCATCCTGGCCATGGCCATTGTCCAAATTGAGATAAGGGCTTTCTTCTTGCCAGGGGGCCGTGCAGGCTCCTCGGAGGCAGAATTTGGCAGTGCAGTTGTCTGACGGTTACTAGCTGGATGTGCTCAGATATGCTTCCCCTTCCAATGGGCGGGGAATAATAGAGGGCTAGGGTTTCCAGATGGTTCTGCCCTTCTCAGCCACAATTGTTGGCAAAGGAACCAGAGATTCCATGAGTGGGGAACAGAGACATGGGAGGGTATTGGGAGTACAAGCACACATACCTGGGAGACAGTCTTTCCCAAGAATGTAACCACACTTGGTTGTGTCTTTTGATGGTGTCCGATTTGTTTGTCAACCCCACACACGCCAATAATAGCCAGTGTACCAGGTTGGTCAGGCGAGCACGTCACAAGTGAGGAGGACAGAGAGGAGCGGGAGAGCACACTCCATCACCTGGGCAGCTCTGCTCACCAGGCAAGTGGCTGTAAGTTCGTGAGGTTGTGGTCCCTCCAGACTGACTTGCTTCAGGGTCACTCAGAGGGCTTTGTGGCAGGTGCTGGCTGTTAAGAATGGATGCCTGCATGCTGGAGGGCTGGCGTTGCATGGTGCCCTCTTTCAGAGGTTAGTTTGGGTGGAGTTGTCTCTTATCCTTACGTCCGTGAGCCTTGGTGTAGTGTCATATCTCCCTCAGGTCGTTCTTGGCACTGAGCCCTATTGTATGTGTTCGATCGGTAAGTCCTTCACCAATGTCACTTGGCTGGGGAAGAGATATCCCATTTCATATTCCAAAATGGAGTCACTCTGGTGAACCTTGTTCGTGCTGCATACGGAGGGTACCTCTGACAAGGCAGAAAACCAAGTGGACCAAGGAATTCACCCAGAGGCTCCTTTTTCCAGCTCAGGGCTCTGAAAAGGAAAAGAAGGCCTGATTTTTCGAGTGCTCGACTGTAATAACAATACTACTGGTTTCGATATGGAAGCTCAATCACCAAAGACAAGGTGACTTCCAAGGCCCTTGGGTTGTCTGGGCGTGGCAGAGAAATCACGCAAAGTGGATACTGTAGGTGGTGGAAGCAGAGAAAAAGATAGATACAGAGATGAATTTTGGCAGGGCTCATTCAATTCCCGTCCGGTGGAGAAGGAATCTTAGCCAGTGGATTTTGGCCAGGGGGTAGATGTATCTAGAGGGTTGCGGGCGTTGTGTCTGAGTGTCCACGTCCTGTCTGTAAGGCAATCCCTGTGTCACATGACTGACGCACTACGTAGATTACTTTGCTGCTCTAAGCCTTTGCTTTATCTAGTTCTCCGGGATTTGTCGTCTCACTCAAGCGTCCCACTGACAGTTCTCTAGGCAACGGATGTGTTAATCCTAGAGATTCCAGATCCTCTTGTCCTCCTAGAGGAGGCTTCTCATGGGAAGTGAAGAAGTTGCCATTCTGATTTTTATTTTTTATATCAGCCTCATGAACATGAGTAACAGAACTCCATGGTGTGCTGGCCAGCTCATGTTTTGATCTTGCCAGACTTAGTTAGCTGAGTGCTGCTGATTACACACTTGTAAGGTAATAAGCAATAAGTTCCAAGGCCATCTGGGAGACAGCGACCTGCCTTCCCATGGTGGGTATCCCAGCATCGCCACGGAGCTCAGGAAACATACTTTGAAGTTCAACTCTCTCTGGGGAGGAAAACAGTATATGTCCCTAGGATGAGTGTAGTGGCCATGAGAATGTGCCCCAGAGACCTCCAAACACAGGGATATAGCTGCGCTCTGAAATCCATTACCGTATTTGCAGAGGCCGCACTTCCCATACAAGGCTCCCAGCAGTGAGGAAGCACACCAGGGTGTTAAGGTGGCCCATCCTGGAAGAAATGGTGGACCGGAGCACAAGAACTCCCGACCAGCCTTGCCTAAATTCTTCTCCATTGCAGGGCAGCCTGGAATGCTTCCTTCTTCCCCATTCTCCTCCCTGGGCTCAGATTTCCATCATGCTGGTTACACACTTAGTCTTGCTCAGCAGGCTTGGATGGGCACAGTGAAAAACATGCAAAGTCAGCATTCCAAAAGGAAAGAGGAGGCACAATCGAACCAGGATGCTCTGAGTGGAGTTAAAAAGGGAATTGCTTTCCAAGGTGTGGGCAAGGTAAAGAGAAGACACAGGGAGTGAGGCGGCTCTGCTCTGCCCTAGGCAGGAATAAGTGAGGGGTTGGAGCAGTTACTTGAATCAGAGATCAAGAGGGCTACCTTATAGGAGCTAGAATGTCCAGACAAGGGCTCCAGCCGTCCTTCCTGGCCTTCACCCAGCTACATGGAGGAGTTACATAAATCAACACTCTGGTTTCGTTGACTTCCCGTCTTCCCTTCTCTTGTTGGTGCTCCCATTGGCCCAAGCCAACTGGAAGCTGCAGGGAGTGTAAGCCTGTCGGTGCCTCATGTGTCAGCCTCGTACATCCCACACCGGGAGGAGGAAAGTGGAGGGTGATTCTGGAAAGACAAGGCAGGCAGCTCCAGCCAGGGGACCGTGGTGAGCTTCCCTCCAGGCTTCTTGGTAGCAGCAATGTCAAAAGAGAACCCTCACATTGCAGATAAAGACACACACACTATTGACAGTAGCACTGGGTGAAGGAGAGAAACACAAAAAACTGTCAAAGGAAGTCTGGCCTTGGGATCCGCCTGGACCAAGATAGGATGGAGCCTACCTCTGTCTTTAGTTAAAACAGGGCTGGTGGGAGGAGGCCATCAGGTTTCAGGCAGGAGGACATGGTGTGTTCCTCAGGGCTGATTTCAGGAGGGAGTTCTCAAAGGGATCAGTAGGAGGGAGGAGACCTTCTTAGCCCAGAATAGGCTCAGGTGGCAAATTCAGAATTAAACTGGCCTGCCTACTCACAGACATAGGACAAGCCTCCATGTCAGCGCAGGAGGGCACACTGCTGCCGCTGTTTCCCACTTCTCCGGGGTGTTCTCTGCTCCCTGGCATTATATTCTGAGTTGGAGAGCCTTCTTGGATTGAGCAGAAGGGTTTTCTGGGGTTTGATCTGGCTGGAGACCCTCTCTTTCAGAACACCTCTCTGAATTTCCATGGAAGTCAACAGGAGAAGGTGACCGAGTGACCTCTTAAATGCCACCCTATCTTTTATCATCCCATGTGCACATCAGGCCATGCTTTGCAGAGTCTTTTAACTTGTCCCCACTCCCACTGCCTTGGGCCAATCCACTATCATATTTGTTTGAATTACAACAATGGCCAGTTCTGCCAGCTTACAGCACTTTTCAAGAGTCAGGTAGGATGCTGTGAGAAAAGAATGGCTGAGATCAGTTTACAACAGATTCATTGCAAGGGCTGACTCCTGGGCAGAACTTCACAGCTCTGGTTCCATTTGCATCTGTTAGCCTCAAACTCCCCCAAGTGGTGGCTTCAGCCTCAGGCTAGTCAACCGATAACCATAGTCTCTACAATGTGCAGATGTACAAAAGGCCATCTCTTCTTGTGTGCTTCATGTAGGTGGAAATCTTTCTAGAAGCCTCTAGAATATTCTCCTGCACCTGGTCACCCAGAAGAGGGGGACTCCTGAATAAGTGTGTGTTGGGTGTTCTGTTAGGAAGGAGAAAGAAGGCTGACCCATCAATTTTCTTTTCTTTTGTTAAGTTATTTATCTGAAAGAATCGGAGAGGGAGAGTCACACAGAGAGCTCTTCCATCCATTGGCTCACTCCCCAGATGGCTGTAATGGCCAGGGCTGGACCAGGCTGAAGCCAGGAGCTAAAAGCTTCATCCAAGCACTTGGGCCATCTTCTGCTTTCCCAGGCCATAGCAGAGAGCTAGATTGGAAGTGGAGCAGCCGGGACTCGAACCAGTGCCCATATGGGATGCCGGCACTGCAGGAGTGGCTTTACTCCCATTATGCCACAGTGCTAGCCCCCAGGGGTCTTTATAATGCACAAATGTGATCTTATCATTTTCCTGCTTAAAAATCCTTCAGTGGCTCCCTCCCACTACACCCATGGAAGCCCAGATTTCTTCCCTGAGCAGACCAGGCCCTTCGTGCTGTGGCCCCAGGCTACCTCCCCAGCCTTGTTTCCCTGCCTGTGCTCTGCCCTGCAGTCCTCCTGCACTGCCTGCATTTGTGCAGAGAGGAGAGCCATGCTCCGTTCCCTCTCAGTGCACCACGGTGTCCGCTGGGTCTTCTGTCTGAAGAGCACCTGCTTTTTTTGGCTGACTCGGCTTATCCTGGGAAGCTTCACTTAGACATGGCTTCTTCTCAGGGGCCTGCCGTTGGCGCTGCTGTGTGCTCCCTGGTACCCTGTGCTTGCCCTGTAGTGTCTGGTTCCATTCAGCTGACCTGTTCGCTGGCTTCTCTTCCCTTCCAGTTCCCAGGCTCCAAGAGGTAGAAGCCTGTGTCCCATGAAGAGCTTTCTGGTATCCTGGCTCAGAGTTCGGGTTCTATAATCAGACGATCTGGATTTGGCTCTTGGCTCACTACTCATAGCTGCTGACCTTGGGCAAGTTATTCAACACCCCTTGAGCTTCTGTTTCCTCGTTTCTAAGACAGAAACCATAGTAATAGCCACACCATAGGATTATCCTGGGGGTTAAGTGAGGTGACTCATGGAAAGCACTCAGCCCAGTCCCCGGCCCGGAGTTGTTACTCAGTGAATATTTGTGGAACAAGCGGTAATAAAGAGAGCAGAGTCTCTCCCACTCCGCTAGGGGTGCTAGAAAGTGCTCCAGTGCGCTTGCCCAGATAGGGCACCGCCAAGGACAGTCCTATACTCATGGTGCAGGAAGATGTATAAGAGTGTGTTGGTCTCTCAAATAACCCTCTTGCTAGCTTGCTCAAATTCTGCCCTTGCACATTAGATTGACTTTTTCCTGTCAGCAATCAATCAGTCCTTACCTAATAGCAAATTTTCTGGTGATGCAGTAAGAGACTGACATACTCCTGGCTCCGAAAGATGAGGTCCTGTGCAATTAGTCACGATACAGGCAGCAGGTGCCATTGGACTTTGAAAGAGACTTCCACCTTGCCTGTGGAGGATGCCTGGCATTTAGAGAGGTGGACAGGGAAGGAGAAGACCCGAGCAATGAGGAGAAAAGACTGGAGGGCTCTGTGCGTGCCTGAGGGTCCCATGTGAGCCTTTGTATTATTGGAGGGGCCTGAGGGAAATCCTTGGAGATTTTCCCTGGAGAAATACGAATTCACTTGAATTGCTATCTTATAAAAATTTGGAACTAGAATGGAATTTTAAAGTGGAGCTTAAAGAAGTATTTTCACACACATCACCCAGTTGGCAGGGGAGACTGCATACCCAGATCCCCTGATCCCAAGTCTGGACTGTAGAGCTCTTAACCCACCACCTCTTAATTCTCTTAGACAGTGTCATTTCCTTTTTTTTTTTTTTTTTTAAAGATTGATTTATTTATTTGAAAGTCAGAGTTACACAGAGAAGGAAAGGCAGAGAGAGAGAGAGAGAGAGAGAGAGAGAGAGGTCTTCCATCCACTGGTTCACTCCCCAGTTGGCTGCAACAGCTGGAGCTGTGCCGATCTGAAGTCAGGAGTTTCTTCTGGGTCTTCCCACACAGGTGCAGGGGCCCAAGGTCTTGGGCCATCTTCTACTGCTTTCCCAGGCCACAGCAGAGAGCTGGATTGGAAGTGAAAGAGCCGGGACTCAAACCGGCGCCCATATGGGATGCCAGCACTGCAGGCAGCAGCTTTACCCACTACGCCACAGCGCTGGCCCCATCATTTCCTTTCAATAAGCTGATGAGACAACTGAGTGAGAGGTATCAGGGTTTCATTGTGGGGGCAGTGGGAACAGAGTATGGAAGGGAAGAGAAGATTTAGAGGACGTGACAAGGTGTCTGTAAGCCTCAGCCTCTTCTGCTGAAACCCTTTTCCTTCTAATCAGAGTCTAATAAATGTACTCAGTAATATGCAAATGACCCTAAAGCCAGACTCCAAAGCACCAAGCTCAATTGGTCTGCCATCAGCAGGGCCCTTGGGTGAGCTCTACATTCAAAGAATCAGCACCTAGGAAACCCAAGTTCCAATTCCAGCCTGCCACTAAAGTATATGGTACTGGGGCTGGTGCTGTGATATAGCGGGTAAAGCCATTGCCTGTGGCACCGGCATCCCATATGGGTGCCGGTTTGAGTCTCAGCTGCTTCACTTCCAATCCAGCTCCCTGCTAACGTGCCTGGGAAAGCAGCAGAAGATGGTGCAAGGCCTTGGGCCCTTGCACTCATGTAGGAGACCCAGAAGACGCTCCTTGCTCCTGACTTCAGATTGACCCAACAGTGGCTGTCGCGGCCATTTGGGGGAGTGAACCAGCTCTCATGCTCTCTATCTTTCTCTCTCTGTAACTCTCTTTCAAATAAATTTAAAAAAAAAAAATTGGTTCTGTGGGAAGAGAATTCTGATAGCTGAACCACGTGGAACATCCTAAAGAGATGAATCTGAAGATACTTGAGAACATCTGCCACTACACAACCTCCTCCCAAGGCTTCCGTTCTCCAGGGGAAGCACCTTCTATTCTTTATCAGTCTCTTAATGTCCAGTTGGGCCCTGTCTCCCTCCTCTGGGTAAGTGACCACACACCTGTCAGTGCCTCTTTCCAAGGCACCGTGACTGGAGCATGAGATTCCAGGAGTACAGATGGGTCAGCATAGTCCTCCCCTTGTCATGCACCATTGGCTTCTGTTACCAGAGGATAAATATTGGGCCTGTGTGGCAGCTTTGTCCTATCAGCGCTTTCCCTCCTTGTGGATACAGATCCACCCAGCAGAGTTACCATCCACTGTGGATCCCTCTAGTCTTCCCAAAAATGAATTCAGAAAGGCTTTGTTGAATGCTTTGCAGAAAGCAGAAACAGGTGTCTGGATTCACGGATCTGCAGCCACAATCCAAACAGCAGCTCCTGTGGGCTCCCCTTGACCACTGCCCCGCCCCCCGAAGTTCCCTACCTGCAGTTATCTCTAGTTTTCTTGCATCTTCTTCATGTTCTGAATTACCATGAAGATTATACAGAACAATACAATCATCACAAAATGCCTAATTTTATTCTGGCATATAATTTTAAATAATTCCTTACACAGATCTGTAACAATAATGAATCAGAAAAGAGAGATCTGTCACTCTGTCACAGCCTAGAGATAAGCGGTCCTGGGCTCCGATGGCAGCATTAGGGACCCCCACCCTTCCGTCTTCTTGGTCCATTTCTAGACAGTTTCCCTTGCCCATGGGGTCCAGAAGGGCCCATCAGCATTGTCTCATATGCTGCCTAGGAGGTGGGGAGCAGAAAAGGGAGGAAGAAGGCTTTACCACATTTTTCAGGGTTCAACCCTGATCTATGCAGGTGTCACTTCAGTTTATATCCAGTAGGCAAGGACTTACAAGTGAGTACGGAGCCTCCAAGGAGGTTTGGAAATATACTCTTCATACCGGCTGGAGTGTGCCCAGCTAGACGTCTGCAGTTGTAATTCTATATGAAAAAAGAAGACAGACATTGAGGGAAGCAGCAGTCTCTGCCAGACTCTGACGCAACTTCCCCTCTAAGTCTCTTAAGGACACTTCCATCCTCCAAGATCTGAAACCATTGAGTCAGTTCTACTTTTCCCATTTCATTTATAGTTACTTAATTTTTTTTTTTAATTTTTGAGATCACATATTTTCGTTTTACTTTGTACTTGAAGGTTTAATGTCCTACTCAGTAGAGTGCAACAAGCAAAAATCAAGAAGACCACAGGTCAACAGCAATGCAGGCAAGGATCATAAACAACAATCAAAGGAAAAGATGTCAGCTTTACCCAGACACGCTAAACAATAAGCTAATCACAGATCATCACAACTAGAGCAATACATGACTCCAAACCATGTGTCCTCCAGTCGTAACCATTTTGATGCAAATGATAGCATGTCATTCTTGTATGGCTAATATTCCATTACATATATGTACCACATTTCCTTTATCCATTCATCTAGTGAAGGACACCTTGGTCACTTCCATATTTGGGCTGTTGTGACAGTGCTGCTATAAACATGGTGGTGCAGGTATCTCTGATGCCAGGCATTTGTGTCTCTTGTCTTTACACTGAGTGGTGGGATTGCTGGATGATATGGGAAATCTATTTCTAGATTTTAAGAAACTTCCGCACTGTTTCCACAGTGGCTGTGCTAATTTACATTCCCATCGACAGTGTGTAAGTGTTCCTCTTTGTCCACATCCTCGCCAGCACTTGTTACTCTCTGTGTTTGGATTTTAGCCATTCAGACAGGGGTGAGGTGATAGCTCATTGTGGTTTTGAAACAAAATCTTATTTATTTCATTCCTTTATTCTATTGACTCGTAAAAATATTTTAAAAATTTGTAATATGAGAGTCAGAGAAGGGTTGGGGAGGAGAGAGAGAGAGAGAGAGACAGAGAGACAGAGAGAGAGGGAGGGAGGGGGGAGAGAAAGAAAGCTCCTTTCTGCCAATCCATTCTCCAAATGCCCACCTTGGCCAGGGCTGGGATGGCCCTGAAGCTAGAAGCTAGGAACAAAATCCAGGTCTCCCATGGGGGTGGCAGTGACACAGTTACTTGGGCCATCACCTCTACCTCCCAGGGTTTGCATTTTTGGGAAGCTGGAGTTAGGAGACAGAGCCAGGTACTCTGATATGTGACAACAGCATCTTAATCATCAAACTGAATGTCATTCCCCTTGAAGTGTTTTGTATCTGTTCTCCTCTTTCTATTTTCACACTTACTGCCATAAGAATACAGGTTCACATCAGTCCTTGCTTTCACAAAACCCGACCCAGAAGTCCACATGCAGCATATTCTAGCAGCCGAGTGTTTGTCAGGCAAGGATACAGGCGAATCCTCTCCACTGGCAGGGTCATTGGCCATAGTTTTCTGTGGCCCTTAATACTGATGCTTGTTTGGAATTGTGCTGGGGCTGGGGCACCTGGCATTCCGGCCCCTCTTCAGGAGAGAAAGGATCGCTGCTTCTGCCACTGCCACCTCCTTCTCGGGGCTCATTAACGCCCACTGCCTCCAGAAGGCTGCATTCCTCTTTTATATGTCGGCTGGCTCCCCTTCTTTCAGGAAGCTGTGTTTTGCCAATTCTGTCATTTCTTAACAAGGGCTTTTACCTTGTTTCTCTGAAAACATCCTGTCCTCTTTAATCCATTCTGTGCAGAGCCAAATTAATCTCTTTAAAATAATGATCTCATTAAAAAAAAAAAAACTCCTCTGCTTAAAATTTCTAAGGGCCAGGCCATTTGTCACAGCAGGAATAGCAAATGCATGTTCAAGCCCTGTCCCACGAATTGATCAAGATGTCTTTCCTGTTCAACCCAGAAGAAACCTAAGAACACTCTCCCCCACTTGGCTCTACTGATCAGACTTGGCCAGGGAGGTAATCTTGTTTATCACCCCTAGCCTACAAAATGATTTTCAAAAGTTGGGCTTTAGCAGCCGCCTTTCTCTGAACATTGTGTGTGTGTGTGTGTGTGTGTGTGTGTACACCAAGTCTCAAGTCTTGTTGGTCAATATGTGCAGCCCCCATTCCTTCAAATAAACCATTAAGCGCCTCATTCTGTTTCCCCCCAACATTCCCCCAAATATCTAAGTTGAGGTGTCCTCAGGTCAAAGAGATGTTGAAGGTAGCAAGGGCTGAGCTGATGGCAGAAGAAGACGATTCCAGAAGGAAAAAACTCAGCTCTTGCTAAGAAAGGCTGTCTAAGGCTGCAGTCGGAGGACACGCACCCGTTGTGAGCTTTAACGGGTGAGGCGAGGTCGCAAATGAAAGGGGCAGAGCTCAAGAGCCAGAGGGTGGGAAGCAAACTGGGTGGCAGAGTGCACACTGGGACAAGGTACTCCGTGCTAAGGCTGCAGAGATGCTTCCTGGAGCTCTGAGACCTTGGCTCTCTGAGGGAGCAGCCATTAGAACACAACTGTACCTGGAGGGTGTGATGATCGGAAACCAGCAAAAGGAAGGCCACCTGGTCCTGTCGGGGTGCCATACTGAAGAAACATTTTCTGTCAATTCCCCCAGTCTCCATCCCCATTCTACTCAAAAATGTTGGCATGGCAACTTTGATTTCAACGACTGAAACCTCTCTAGATGTTTTTAATATTGTATTAAGGCCCGAGTGGAAAAGACAGTTCTGGAAATGTAGACTAATCACAAAGCACATCTTTTTAAAGAAGTGGCAGATGGAAACAAGCCAGACCCTGCCCGGGGCTTCACTGCAGATTAGATCCACGTGAAGCTTGGTGGCCCCTCTCTGCTTTTGCCAAGTCCGAGGGACAGGCTTCTTGCCACCAGTGCTTTTTGCAAAAATTAACATCTTGCTCCTGCCAGGAAGGCAGGTGACAAGCTCAGCAGCTCTGCTTGGATTTGTTTTTCTCTATGGCAGAAACACGTGCCCCCTGAGTAGGCATTTGTTTGTAGAAGCAGTAGGATTGGTTGGGATGGCTGGCAGTCAAGAAGAAGAAAGTGGTACCGGGGAGCGGAACAAAACACCTACAAAGCCAGGTGATAGAAACAAGGCCAGCTAGTGTTCACCCAAGTTAGTGACTTGGAAGCAGCTAAGGTTGTTTGCATGTGCACAGTGAACCCTCTAATGCGTAAGTCAAGCCACTAGCTATGATTAATCTTACGCATTAAAGCAGATTGGCGTTTCTTGAGCATGGGCTAATGAGATTGACCTATATGATCATGCAGCTCTGAGCTGGGTAGGCATGTGAAGGTCATGGTAGGAAAGTGGGGAGCCCCTGGCAAGCGCCTGTCTGTGGCTTGCAGTTTGACCTGCGTGGTGCTCCCCTCCGCGGTGTGGACGCCGTAGAGCAGGCTGCCTGGGAAACGCCCCACCTGGGCTGCTGTCAAGTTCTCCTTTATTTGCAGGGCTATGACAGAGAAGATCTCTTCTGGAGCCAAGTGCAGTACGGCTCTCCCCAGCTTACAGCGGAGTTTCACACTGGCTGTGGAACTTAGCATGCTAGTGTAACCACGCACTGGGGATCATTATTCAGGTAGGAGGGGACATTTGTTAGGTTTTGGCAGGATTGACCTCTGCCCTTGGAGAGCCTGGCAAGACTTTAATCAAGGTGCCATGTGATCTCGCTCAGTTAAGGAGCAAGTATGCTACCCAGGCCATTCAGGCTCCCGCCCAGCACTTTCTGTCTTGATCAGAAAGACAAACATTGACAGGCCCATTTCATCCACAGTAGCACCCAGAAAAGAGAGCCAGGTGACTCCCACATTGTAAAGGTCCGTAGAGTTGCTCTGGCTCCAAACTGGGTTCTCCAGCCATTTCTCAGTTTGATTTCTGAACCTGTTCTTTTTGCTGTCCCCATATGCTTGCAAAAATCAATCAATCAATCTTTCTCCCCCAACCTTTTTATTTTTTGCTTAAGTTGGCAATGATTGGGATTTCTGCTACTTGCAACCAAAGAACTATAACTGATGTACCCCAGATCTTCAAGGGAATAAAGATTATTAGTAAGCCCAATATACTGATTGCATGAAAGTTAAGAAAATGTCTATTTTTCAAGGCTCATTACTCAACATCATGTCTTGTCTGAATGACCTTTTCCTACCTTGAAGTCTCTTTTCTGATTAATTTGTTGCTTATTTCAACTCATTTATCAAATATTCTCCCAGGTATAGTCAATGGGTGATTTATTACCTGAAACCTTGATTACCTACAAATAGCTTTCACCCTGATATAGGTCTCATGGGGGATACTTTTTTTAAATATATGAAGTGTGTATATTTGACTATCAGTATATAAAAAGAAAAATGATCATTTGTAGAATACAAACATATAGTAAACTACCCCAAAATGATGGAATAAAAGAAACTAAGTAACAATAATAAAAATAATACAGTATTGAATCAAAGGCAATATCAATTTTTGGAAACCTTATTAGGCAGCACTAATAATGAAAATAATACTTCATGCCACTTGTTGTCTAATGTTTGTGTAGCCCCCAGGTTTAGATGTTAGCCCCTGATGCCCAATGCGATGGCAATAGGAAGGAGAGCCTTTGGACGGTACATAGGTCATAAGGGCAGAATCCTCATGGGATTAATGCTCTTCCCAATTAGTAAAAAAGATTGCACGTGCCGCTTCTGCCATGCAGAGAGAGGACCACTGTCTCTGAAGATGCGGCCCCTTCCTGAGTCTGCCAGGGCCTTGATCTTGGATTCCCCAGCATCGAGAACTGGGAGAAATGCATCTGTGATGTTCAGAAGCCACTCCGTCTGAGGCATTTTGTTCTGGTAGCCCCAAGTAAACTAAGATCCCATTCCAGCTTCAGAGATAGTGCATTCAAGCGTGGGTTAAAGTGATGAAAGGTGGTCATAAAAATGAGAAGTACACGTATGGAGCTCTGGCAGGTGCTATTTGATTTTCTTTTAAGATTTTATTTATTTGAGAAGTAGAGTTACAGAGAGAAGAAGAGAGGGAGGGAGAGAGAGGGAGAGAGAGGGAGAGGGAGGGAGAGGGAGGGAGAGAGGGAGAGAGGTCTTCCATCCGCTGGTTCACTCCCCAAATGGCTGCAATGGCCATAGCTGAGCTGATCTGAAGCCAGAAGCCAGGGGCTTCTTCCCCATCTCCCACATGGGGCAGGGGCCCAAGGACTTGGGCCATCTTCTGCTTTCCCAGGCCGCAGCAGAGAGCTGGATTGGAAGAGGAGCAGCCAGGACTAGAACCAGCACCCATATGGGATGCTGGCACCACAAGCGGAGGATTAACCTACTGTGCCACAGCATTGGCACCGGCAGGTGCTATTTGAAGGGCTGTAGATTGTGACCTTAAATCTGGCAGAGGCCTCTTTCAGGCTGGATGATGTCCCTGCTGTGAAGATACCCCATGGCTGGTTCCCAGGTACCAGGACCTTTCAGTCTCAAACTTGACCAGGGAAACATCAGCCAGGGCGTGGAAACTTCCATAGCACCTCCGGAAGCCACGAGCTTTACCTCTGAGGGCCATTGTGGGAAGGTAAGTGATCCCATTGTTTGCCTCTCTGCGCAGATAGGTGACATCCAGTGTGGGAATGAGAGTGTGGGAGTGCAGTGTACCTCCTTCTCCAGTAATCGAGTCTGTCAGCTATTCCCAGATGTCCTTTGATTCTCAGTGAGGTAGTCCTTGATTTTCCATGGATTGATAACCACACATAAATCTCTAGTGTTGAACCTCGACTCAGTGCATGTATTTACCCTGTAAGAAGAAATGAATGGGGCCAGCGCTATGGCATCATAGGTTAAGCCTCCACCTGTGGCACCAGTATCCTCCATATGGGTGCCAGTTCAAGTCCTATCTGCTCCACTTCTGATCCAGCTCTCTGCTGATGGCCTGGGAAGGCAGTAAAGGGTGGCCCAAGTGCTTGGGGCCCTGAACCCACATGGGAGACCCAGAGGAAGCTCCTGGCTCCTGGTTTTGGATTGGCCCAGCTCTGGTCATTGAGGCTATTTGGGGAGTGAACCAGTAGATGGAAGACCGCTCTTTCTATCTCTCCTTCTCTCTGTATGTAACTCTGCCTTTCAAGTAGATAAATAAATCTTAAAAAAAAAAAAAAATCTGTACTCAAACTCAGACTTGGGGAACAGTCAGCCAGCTCAGGCAACCAACCATTTTTCTGAATTTTGAGCCTCTGTTTGACCAGCTGAATATACTTCAGTTTTGATTTCTCACCCAGACTCGATTTTTCAGTTTATAAGACATGGTAATGCATTTAGTCCTAACAATCTGATGAGGTTGTATGCTGTGTTAATGCAAGTCATATCCATAATTAGCCAAACAGATGGCTTAGGCTTAATGCAAATTCAAATTGAGGTTATAAAAGGCCAGTTTATTTGAACAGGCAACTTTATGTTTAATCAAAGCAACCATTAAAATTGTGAGAGCAAGTATTGTTCTGATGTCCTCTTTTATGAAATCCATATTTAAAGGTAACCTAATCTGTACTGTTTTTTTTTGTTTTAATCCTTTAAAGGAACATAAATATACATATCCCATTATTTCTAACCTTTGTTTTATAAAGCCATAAATACGTTTTGCTTAATGCCCAGTTTCTATTTGTGGTTGTGCCAATTAAAAAGCAGAGTTATTCAACATTTCTCTGAAGTGCTTCTGTGCAGTACCAGTGTGGAGATGTTCTGTTGTACCCTGCATAATCCCAGGGCTCATGTGGCCAGTCTCAACAGGAGGAGGATTTGAATAAACAGTCCGAGCATCAAGTGTGGTCACTGCCTTTCACTTTCTTGTGTTTCTCAGTGCATGGTGAAAGAAATCCAATTTGTGACTCAAAAATATAATTTCTCCGATGTTTCTCTTGTTTATTCTCCTTCTATAAGTGTCTTGCATCTTAAAGCTCCCCCAAGACCTTTTTTTTATTTTAAAGATTTATTTATTTATTTGAAAGTCAGAGTTACACAGTGAGAGAAGGAGCAGCAGAGAGAGGGAGGGAGAGAGCTCTTCCATCTGCTGGTTCACTCCCCAAATGGCTGCAATGGCTGGAGCTGCGCCGATTTGAAGCCAGGAGCCAGGAGCGTCTTCCCGGTCTCCCATGTGGGTGCAGGGGCCCAAGGACTTGGGCCATCTTCCACTCTTTTCCCAGGCCATAGCAGAGAGCTGGATTGGAAGTGGAGCATCTGGGACTTGAACCAGTGCCCATATGGGATACCGGCACTGCTGCAGGTGGCAGCTTTACCCACTATGCCACAGCGCCAGCCCCTCCCCAAGACCTTTCTTCCTGTATTTCTTATATTCAACTCCCTACCAAACTATCTTGGACATCCCCTATCTTTGTAGGATCTTTTCTTTCCTTCCTCTCCCACATCTCTTCATCCTTCTAAATTTCTTCCTGGAAAGCTCTAGCCATGTCTGATGGCAGTCCTTCATTCTGCATAGTGTAGGTCTTCTCCCTCTGAGTAGCTGAGAATGTTTAGCATTGGTCGGGAGGTGATGATCAAATCCAGGGAGAGGTGCTGAATAAATGCTGGAAGTTTCCATAGAGGGGATAGGACAGGAAAGAGGCAATTTGTTTATTTATAGGTTAGTGGTCAGTGGTAATTTATTTTATTTTCGAAAGATGAACTATGGTCATTTATATTGATCAACACTAGGTAACCTGATTTACAATCAGGTTAGCATATTCAGCTCACAATGAAGAATCCTAGTCATGTTTTTTTTTTTGTTTTTGTTTTTGTTTTTTTTTTTGTTTGTTTTTTTTTTTTTTTACAGGCAGAGTGGACAGTGAGAGAGAGAGAGAGAGAGAGAAAGAAAGGTCTTCCTTTTGCCGTTGGTTCACCCTCCAATGGCTGCAGCGGCCGGCGCGCCACGCTGATCCAAAGGCAGGAGCCAGGTGCTTCTCCTGGTCTCCCATGGGGTGCAGGGCCCAAACACTTGGGCCATCCTCCACTGCACTCCCTGGCCACAGCAGAGAGCTGGCCTGGAAGAGGGGCAACCGGGACAGAATCCGGCGCCCTGACAGGGACTAGAACCCAGTGTGCCGGCGCCGCTAGGTGGAGGATTAACCTATTGAGCCACAGCGCCGGCCCGTTAGTCATGTTGTTTTATGCAATATTTCTCAAACATATTTCACAATGGATCCTTTTCATCTCTCCCTTCCTTTTCACATAAATAAGTACCTGTGGAATTACCATTTGGATGAAATGGCCTTCCTTAAACAATAAAAGGTATAGCTAAAGTCTTTGAGCAATTATGCAACACACACATAGCTTGGTCTCAATGACAGCAACTGTTGGAATGTAGTCTGTACTCTTGGCAGAATACAGAAAGTGGTGCCATTCTGCTCTTTGTCCTGTGATGTGAGATAATTATGCAGAGTGGCCACCAGCTGATTCTGCGTGGTCAGTACTGACGGACATCGAGTGTACCACGGGGCTCGACAACAGTTGTCTCGGAATTTAATTTTGTCAAGATGTTTTGCATTCGTACCTCCCTGGTGTCTTGATTTACCCTGGAAAGTAGCCAGTCCCTCTAGCAAATGCTGGCTATTAGTTTAATATCACTGGGTGTGAAGGTTATGATTACTGTGGATGAACTTGGCCATAGCTGGAGGTGATACGTACCTGGTTGTCTGAGCCAGTTTTCATGTACGACCATCTGGAAAAGAATGGGAAAAAGCAGGTGAAGCCGTACGTGCTCACGACGTAGCCAAAGCATTGCGTAGATTCGCATGCAGGAATAAGAGCTGGTAAAGAATTTGCAAACTAATAAAATTTTAGCTGGGCCTGATAATACCAAGAATCTTTCTAATACAAAGACATAGAAGTTTAGTTATTAACAACTTTTTAAAAATAGACAATAAATGGATTTTAAGGAAACAAATTTGAATTTTTTTTTTTTACTTTTTGTTATTTACTTTGAACTGTTGACATTTCAAGCAATACTGCAAGCCAAGATTAAAATCCATACCACAGCCTGGGTTTTATAATTTGTTTAGAGTTTAAACCAACTCATCACCAATGACTGACTTCACAAATATTTCCACCAGAAATCTTTTAGAGGTCTTGGACATCTTAGATATATATCGAAAAAGTTATTCAACTTATGGAAAATTGGAAAAAAATTCAGTGTCTAAAAACTAGGTATTAGCTTATGTTATATCCATATATGACAATCATTAATGCTATCCACCAAATATTTCCAGTCTTTTCCCTGGGTACATCGTGATACACATTTCCCCACACTTGATGTCAAATGAGACTATGTGACCAGTTTTGGTCAAAGAAATATGAAAAGAAATACATTGTGGCTTCCAGGAAAGAACAATATGGACTGGTATATAATTTTCTGTCATCACTTTTTCTTCTGTGTGGGTCCTGAAGTGCGAACAATGACAGCAATAGATACATAGATTAAAAATTTTTTTAAAGTTTTTCATGTCACTGAGATTTTGAGAGTGTTTGTTATGACAATTTAATCCAGCCTATTATGACCTGTAGACCACAATGGAACACTAAACTGTCTTGAAAACTATACAGTAGAAAAATATAAAATGATAAAACATAAAGATATACTAAGTAAAAAAATAAATGCGAGTGTTAAAAAAAATTCTGGACAAGCATTTAAGCTAACAGTTAAGGCACCAGTTAAGACATCCACATCCCACATCCATGTCCCATATTGTCCCCTATGGCTGACTCCAGTTTCTTGCTAATGCACACCCAGGGAGGCAGCAAGTGATGGCTTAAGTAGCTGAATCCCTGTACCCTCTTGGGAGACCTGGACTGACTTCCCAACTCCTGGCCTCAGCCTGACTCAGCTCCAATCATTGTAGGCATTTGGGTAGTGAACCAAAGTATGGGGACTCACTTTCTCTTTCTCTCCCTCTGTCTTTCTCTTTCTCTCTCCCTCTCTCTTTCTCTCTCTTTCTTTCTCTCTCTTTTTCTTCTCTCTCTCTTTCTCTTTCCTTCCCTCCCTCTCAAACAATTTTTAACAGTATTATTACAGCATAACAAAATGCATGTGAAATGGGCTAGCTCGAATCTTCAGAATTTTGAAGTTGGAAAAAATTCCATGAAAAAGTTCTGTGGCAAGTGTCTATCCACAGATGAGCGAATAAGTAAAATGTGGCACATTCACAAAATGGAATGCTATTCAGTCTTGAAAAGAAAAGGAACTCTGACATGTGCTACAACATATGAGGACATTGTGCTAAATCAAATAAGCCAGTCACAAAAAATAAATACTGCACAAAACCAGAGAGACAGAAAGTGGAGTGGTTCTCATGGGCTCCAGCAGGGGGACATGGGTGGTATTAAATGTGTACAAAGTCTGAGTTTCACAAGGGACATGGAGATGGATGGTGAGGAGGATTGAATGATATTATAAATCAATTTAATCCCACTGACCTGTACACCTTAAAAAAATTAAGATAGCAAATTTTAAAAAAGATTTACTTATTCATTTATTTGAAAAGCAGAGTGACAGAGATCTTCCATTTGCTGACTCACAACCCAAATAGCCACAGTGCCCAAGTCTGGATCAGACTGAAGCCAGGAGCCAGGAATTCCATGAGGGTCTCCCGTATGGGTATCAGGGGCACAAGTACTTGGGCCATCTCCCATTGCCTTCCCAGGCCCATTAGCAGGAAGCTAGATCGGAAGCAGCTCAGTCAGGACTTGAACTGGCACTCCCTCATGGGATGCCTGCACCGCAAGTGGTGGCTTAACTCACTGTGTTGTGATGCCAAGACCAAGGTGATGTTTATGTGCACTTGACTCTGATAAAGGTAAATGGAAGGAGAGTAAAAGTGTCTTTGTGGGTGAAGACTAAAAGCATCCCTGTGGGTCGAGCTGTCTCTTTGGGGATCCTTTTAGATTTGCAGCTTTAAGGCAACTAAATATTCTTTTTTTCCCTTGTCAGGGAGGGGGGCATTATTCTCTGTTTCTGAGCTTAGGAGAAGTCATTGGGTCTCTGTTTTGGAAAGAAGTACAAGAACCAGCCACCAAAGACAGGAGGCTCCAAGAGACTAAAGAAAGAGGTGACAAATGCAAGAGTGTGTGGTTATTTAGGGACTTAGAAACAGAAGTATATCTCAGGCAGCCACAAGATGAGCAGCTCCCTGTAGCACCAGGCAGGAGAAAGGGGCTTTATATGCTAAGTTAGACCTGGGTGGCCCATAGCCAACCTACATGTAACTAGACCCTCTCAAGAAATATCAGCATTTCAGACGTCAGATAAGCAACATCCCAGGAGTCAGAGTTGCAGGTTATCTTAATGACTTTGCTTATCCCATGGGGGATAAGATCACTTCTGGCTCCATTTATGGGTCAGAGGGCAGTTATGACAAGATGGCTGCACTCATATGATACTGGATCCCTACAGCCTTTTCTGAGAAATGGAGAAACCTAATGATTCCTGGCATTGGGGCATAAGCTCACTGTGGCCTCAGAGAAATCTGTTGGGTGTCAGGAGGATCCAGCCCCACCCTGCAACCCTACGAATAGCCACTTGTTATAGGAACTTGAAAGGCCTGCGATGCAGTTTACAGGAAAACAGTACATCCCTTCTTGAGGCTCTCTGAGAATATATGCGTGGCAGGCATTGCTGACAAAAGGATGTCTGACTTCAGCCAAGGCACCAAGGAGGGCCCCAGAGTAAAGGGTCTCCAGCAAAAGTCAGGTTTCCGCCCTTAGAAGGTTACAGCTCAGAGCTCCGGAAGAGGCATCAACAGCATTTGGGATGCAGCTTCCACCACTCGCTCCACAGGACAGTCTCCTTCTCGGAGTGCCCTCGGATGTAGTCATGGTACAAAGGCAGGAGAAGTGCTGTCCTGGGTCTCACCTTCTTGCTCTCCCCAAAGACAAAAGATGAGCAACAAGCAAAACTCACCACTGGGAACTTTTCTCTGAGGGTGAGAGCAGTCTTGTTGAATCTTTACATGGCTTTAGGCAGTATACACATCTCAGTGATACCGATTCTTCCAACCCATGAGCAAGAAGTGCCTTTCCCTTTTATTGTGTCCTTGATGATTTCTTTTTTTTAAGATTTATTTATTTATTTGAAAGTCATAGTTACACAGAGAGAGGAGAGGCAGAGAGAGAAAGCGAGAGAGAGAGGTCTTCCATCCAATGGTTCACTCCCCAGATGGCCGCAACAGCCGGAGCTGTGCCAATCCGAAGCCAGGAGCCAGGAGCTTCTTCCCAGTCTCCCACGTGGGTGCAGGGGCCCAAGGACTTGAGCCATCTTCTACTGCTTTCCCAGGCCATAGCAGAGAGCTGGACAGGAAGTGGAGCAGTTAGGACTCGAACCGACGCCTGTATGGGATGCCAGCACTTCAGGCCAGGATGTTAACCCACTGTGCCACAGCACCAGCTCCCCTTGATGATTTATTTCATCAATGTTTTATGATTTTCATTGTAGAGATCTTTCACTTCTTTGCTTAAATGTATTCCTAAATATTTGAATTTTTATATGGCAATGGTGACTGGGATTTCTTTTTTGATTTCTCTTTCGATGAGTTCACCACTAGTATCTTAAAAAGCTAGTACTGAGGCCAGTATTGTGGTATAGTGGGTTAAGCCATCGCCTGTGATGCCAACATCCCATACGGGGACCAGTTAGAGTCCCGGCTGCTTCCCTTCTGGTCCAGCTCCTTGCTAATGTGCCTGGGAAAGCAGAGGAGGATGAGTCAAGTGCTTGAGCTCCTAAATCTGTGTGGGAGACTTGGCTTCTGATTTCAGCCTAGCTCAGCCCTGGTCACTGCGGCTCTTTGAAGAGAGACACAATGAATGGAAGATCTCTGTGTCTCTCCCTCTCTATCTGGTAACTTTGCCTTTCAAATAGTTTTTTTCCAAATACACTTTTTGTATGTTTGTTTTGAAACATGCAATTTTACTGGACGAAAACCAGTGCTTGAGAAAGGTCGCAGTTAGTTGTGTAAGACTTACCCTTTGCCCTACCACGAGAACCGCAGGCAGGGAGTAGTGCTCACTCCTCCTAGGCTCTGGTTGAGTGGCGGCAATCAGTGCTCGCTGAGCCCAATGCTCGGGCTCCCAGAGAACAGCGCTCCGTGTCAGGCAGCCTGCTGGGGGCACCAGACCCAGAGCAGGGGTGTGTGGCTCTGACGACGAGCTGTTACCGGGATAGTCCCCTCTGGATTGCCTCCCAGAGAACCTGTTGACAGACTGAGATGGGAGTGCCCCTTCTGGCATGTATTAAGAAAGTGGGAGGGGCCGGCATTTGACCTAGCAGTTAAGACACCTGAGAAACAGAAGTATTTTTACTTCTTAAGTCTGGTGAGAAGTCAGGTGGAAGTTGGCAGCAGGCTGAAGAGACGTTTGGCCAAATCCCTGGGGTGTGACGAGGAGAGCGCAAGCTGGTTCCATCCTGAGCCTCTGTCCCCAGGCGCTGAGCTAGGAGGAGGTGCGTGTTTCTCAAAGCGTTTCTGAAACTCCTCACTTGCTGGCTCCTTGAGCACCTGCGGCACCTCCTCCGGGACTTTCCTGGAGGGGGCCCTTTTGCAATGGCCAGAAGTCAGCTGGAAATCCACCTGGGGAATCGGGTCAAGGGCACTGAATCAAGCCATGACTTCAAAGCCACAGGTCTGCTTTCTCAGTTAGGTCAGAAACAGACTGTGGGGATGAATACATCATTCCATTAAAGAACACGGAGAATCAGAGGAAGAGTCGAGGGGGAATACCAAGGAAAGTGATCATCTCAGTGGCAAGATGCTAGGGTTACAGCCGACAAAGTCGGCACCTGGTCATCATAGCCATGTGGGGAGGGGAGGGTGAACCTGCAGATGGAAGATTTTTCTGTCTCTCCCTCTAACTCTCCTCTTCAAATAAATATTTTTTAAAAAAGCGGCTGCTTGATGGAATTTGTGTGGCTGCATCATAACTTACTGTATTGAAGCCTAATTTGGTATATTTATATTTTATATGTTTTTATTTGTGCATAATGCTGACATATCCTGTGTAGGCACAGGGCTTTAAGCATTTGTCGAATTGTTTTCTTCCTCTCAATGAAGAGCAATCTTTTGCTTTTCCTGCTTGTTATGGTCTGAATGTTTATGTCCCTCCAGAATTCCTATGTGGAATCCTTACTCCCAAAGTGCTGGCAGTTGGAGGTGGTCCTTGGTAGATGGAGCTTCATGAATGGGATTAATTCCCCTTAAAAAGAGACCCAGAGAGCTAGCTGTCTCCCGCTGTGTGAGGCCACAGTGGAAAGATGACTGCCCTCACCTGACTCTGTTCACACCCTGACCTTGGACTTGCCAGGCGCATATTGGTGAGAAATCAACTTCTGTCATTTCCAGCTACCCCATGTGTAGTATTCTGTTACAGTGGCACAAGTGAACTGAGACCCTGCTCGTGTACAGTAAACATGTTCACTGAAAAACAGATGAGCACATCAAGGAAAAAAGTCACTGCAAATCTACCTTTCTGAGAGAATAATGTGGCAATGACTGTCCTTTCATGTGATTCTTTTTAAAGATGTATCTGAAAGGCAGAGTTACAGAGAGAAGGAGGGACACACACAGAGGTCTTCTATCCACTGGTTCACTCCCCAAATGGCCACAATGGCCGGGTTGAAGCCAGGAGCATGGCACTCCACCTGGGTCTCCCTTGAGGTGGTAGGAGCCAAGAACTTAGGCCGTCTTCCACTGCTTTCCCAGATGCGTTAGCAGGGAGCTGGATCAGAAGTGGAGCAGCTGGGACTCGAACCAGTGCTCATATGGGATGCCCATGTTGCAGGTGGCAGTGTAACCCGCTGAACACCACCAGCAGCCGTGGCCTGTAATTTAGGGTGCATTATGTACCCAGATAATCACCTATTTATGAATATAAATATATGCATACACACGCAAGGCTTAAGGGCACATTGTGGAAAGATGATGTATGTGTGACTCTCTTGTACATTTACAAGATGTAATGCAAATTCTGCCATGTCAGGTAGTATAGATCACTAATTGTTAAATCTTGTATAACATTCTGTTGTAAAGATTATCATAGTTCACTCAGCTATTCTTGTATTAATGATCTTTTAATTTGCTACCAGCTTTCTATTATTACAAGTAATGTGAGGATGATGATACATACATACTCTCCAGAGTGGGGTTCTGGGTTGAATTGTACGTGCATTTAACTTTTTAGCAGAGATCATGAATTGCGTTTACACATTTCCACACATGATATATGAGCATGTCCTTTTCTCGACTCCCATCTCTGTTGATAACAGACGCTATTATGCTTTTAGTTTTTCCACTCTGATGGGTATCATTGTGGTAATGTCATTTCCATTTCTCTGCCTGTTGGGGGAGGCTGTATATTTTATCACTCTTGTTCTTCTGTCAATTGCCTATTCATATCACCAACTCATGTTGCTACTGAGTTGATGAGCTTATTAAATTGTAAAAGCATTTTGAGTATTATGATACTAGTTTTTTTATCTATCACCTGAATTTGAAATATCTTATCCAATTTGCTTACCTAGTCACTTTTGTTTAGGTAACTATTGAGATATTAATAATATGAAATTTGGTGTATAAATAAAATTTATAAACATATTTACACATAAATATAGCCCCATAATATTCCTGTTTTAGTTAAAAGACTTTATCTTTTCCTACATTTACAGATAGTCCCTTAACCCTTTTTCTAAAATTATTACAGTTTTGAAATTTATTTTCATTTTATTTGAAAAGTAGAGAGACAGAGACTGACAGATTTCCTATGCCCTGGTTCACTCTCCAAATGCCCACAATGGCAAGGCCTGGACCAGGCAAAAGTCAAGAACTATCTGGGTATCCCATGCAGGTAGCAAGGACACAGCTACTTGAGCCATCATCTGCTGCCTCCCAGGGTGCACATTAGGAGAAAGCTGGAAGAAGAAGCAGAGGCAGGACTGGAACCAGGCACTCTGATATAGGATGCAGGTATCCCAAGCAGTGACCTAACCACTATGTCAAATGCCTGCCCCTAAAATGGTTATTATTTATTTTTATCTTCAAGTCTTTAGTGCAGCAGCAATTTATTTTTGGAATTAATGTATTCTAAAGGGCCCAAATTGATTTTCTTTCAAGAGATAGCCAATTGTAAGGAGACTATTAATTAGATCCCCCCACAATACAATACCACCTTTACAAGGTATTAAACATATATATACTGAAAACTAATTCTGAGCTCTTTATTATTTATTTTTTTACTGTATTTTTGATAGTCTTGTGCCTATATTTTCCTTTATTATCCTGACTTTTAAATTTTTTTAAGTTTTTTTTTATTTGAAAGGCAGCAGAACAGAGAGAGTGAAAGATAGAGAAGGAGTGAGAGACCTTCCACCCATTTGTTCACTCCCCAGATGGCCACAATAAGACACATCTGGCCCAGGCCAAAGCCAGGAGCCAGGAACTTCATCCAGGTCTCCCATGTGAGTGGCAAGGGTACAGGCACTTGTGTCATTTTCTTCTGCTTTCCCAGGTGCATTAGCAGGAAGCTGGATCTGAAGCAGAGCAGCAGGACTTTAAATGGTACTCCAAATGGGATGTCAGCATTGCAGGTGGGAGCTTCACCTGCCATGCCACATGTCAACCCCTAACTTTTTTAATATAGTATTTTAATTCTACTTTTATTTGTCAACTTAAGAGCATTTTATCCAAATCAAAATGCCACTCAGTGAAAACGAAATAGTAGCAGAGTACAACACCCTGGTGTTCACCTCCCCTCAAGAGACACTCATTTGAATGCTCATTTGAACACGTGCTTGTGCCGGAAGTCACCTTCAGAAAAGCTGTGGGAAGACAACTGAGAGACCACAGGGCCTGGTTATAGTGCAATAATGACACAAGTTGTGATGATGGAAGTAGAAAGGAAAGAGCTGCCTCTGTCACTCCCCAGCTCCAAGGAGCACAGCCTAGAGAGAGATGCATCCCCCTTTGGGGAAGGGATGGAGAGTTAAGTCCAATCCTTAGTCTTGAATCCAAATGCCAGGCCTGGGGTGATACAGTTTAGCATTGGACAGAGCCCTTCCTGTCCCCTGTCCTCAGGCCTGCACCTGCGGACTAAGTATGTGGCACCTCCACAGCTGAGCGATCCACCACCCCTGTCCCAGCTTCTGGCAAAAAAGCAAAGAAAGACTCCAGTTGCTGCAGACTAGGGTAGGCAAGGGGGCTTAGGACCTGGCTGGAAGTGTAGAGCCCAGCCTGCTCTTGCCCTGAGACCCAGCACATGATAAAAACCAAAAGCATCTACCTGAGGCCAGCGCTCACCCACAAACCTTTAGACTTGGCTGACATCAGGTAGAGACTGGAGCTTGGGGGGGACAGGTTCAACCTCAGGCATCCCAAGACTGGGGACTGAGATTTATAAGTATCCCAGCTCAGTGCCCATCTGGAAAGCTAAGACTGGCTGCCTCCTTCAACCTTGGGTAGATAGTGAGGAATCACAACACTGTGTATTAGGACTTAGTGCTGACCTGGTAGACCCCAACACTGCTCAGATCCCAACAGTCCCCATCCCTGGGCAAGTGCCTGTAGAGGGAATCTCTAGACTTATCCCAGTGTTGGGCAGAGACATGCAAACTGGTGGGGTGGCCTCATTCAGTGTGCATAACTATTAGCCTCGCATGAGTCTAGAATGCACTCCCAAGATTGCACAGGACCCAGTGACTCTGAAACCCAGGTGTGACCCACTTAGTACCTGCTGGGGCAACTAAGAGGTTGCCTCTACCATCCCTCCTACAACCTTGGTCAAGCGTCAGGGAATCATAGTACTGCTTGGGGGACTCAGTGATAGGCTGGTAAAACCCAATACTGAGCGGATCTTAATGGCTCCTGTCCCTAAGTCAGTGGCTATAGGCAGAGCCTCTGGATTTGCATCAGGGCAAGTAGGATTCCCTGGCTCCAGTTGGTCACTCATACCCAGCCAGCATCACCAACGGCTGGTAGAAGTGGCACTGGGCAGCGAATCCACCTCAGGAGCAGACACATCGTAGGAGAGTGAGCGTCTGTCCTACTTCCAGGCTTCCCTGGGCTTGGTGCTCTGGGAGGTCTGGGTGTGATCCATCACTGTGGCATTGGTGACCACAGGACTAGGAATCTGGTCCTGCCTCAACCCCAGGAAGACGTTTACAAGGCCACACTATCTCCCTTTTATGCATTTTCCCACTTCATTCTGAATAACACATAAACTGCATGTTTGGGATAAATCTGAGCTTGGGGAGTATTGGTAGAACTGAAACAGTGGAAACACACCAACAGTGGACCCATATAGTAAGCCTCGACTTAGGTCACTATCTAGGGCTGAATTAGCAGAACTCTCCAGACTCAGAGGAAATAAACAGACTGCTTAGAATTTCTAGATCAGCCAGAAAGGAAGCCACATTAAATGATCCTTCAATGCACAGACATTATATGCCAACAAATATCAAGGACTTTCAGGGAACCCTGACCCCACTTAACAGGCAAAAGAAGAAGCCAGAAACCAACCATCTAGGAATTGTAATTTTCAAATTCTTGAGTAAAGATTTCAAAATAGTTATTTAAGGAAACTCAGCAAACTTCAAGAGAACAGAGATAAATGATTTACTACTCTAATAGAGACTTGATAGGGAAATGGAAGTAGTTCAGCAAAATCAAACAGGAATCCTTCAACTGAAAAAAAGAAAAAAGAAGAAATAAAGTTTGTGGCAGCTTTGGGACAACATGGAAAGAACAAACATACAGGTATTGGGGTTAAAGGGGGATTTGAGAATGCCTGAGGGGTAGAAAGCATATTCAAAGAGGTAATAACAGAATTCCCCAAACCCAAAGAAAGATGCAACTGACCAGATACAGGAAAGTCAAAGATCACTAGTCAAGTTCAATGCAACAAAGTCTACCTCAAGACCTAGTACAGTCAAGCTCTTCAAGCTTAAAGATCAAGGAGACGTCATTGTGGTGTAGCAGGGTAAGCCACCACCTGCAATGCTGGCATTCCATATGGGCACTGGTTCATGTCCCGGCTGCTCCAATTCTGATCCAGCCCTCCCTGCTAATTTGCCTGGGAAGACAGCAAAAGATGGCCTGAGCGCTTGGAACCCTGACACCCACATGGGGAGACTGGGAAGAAGCTCCTGTCTCCTGGTATCAGCCTGGTCCAGTCCTGGATGTTACAGCCATTTGGGGAATGAACCAGTGGATAAAGGATCTTTCTCCTCTCCTCTCCTCTCTATCTCTGTAATTTTGCCTTTCAAATAAATCTTTAAGAAAAAATGTTAAAGGGAGTTCTTCAAACTAAAAGAAATGCTAATGAGTGTGAAGAAAATGCCAGAAGGGAGGGAAGCTAATAACTGGAGACAATAATGCAACCTGCCCTAGTCGACCCTGGCTCAATACTTGCTGTGGCATGGCAGGTTACGTGCCACTTGCGATGCCCACCTTCTGTAGTGGCGTGCCTGTCTAGATCCTGGCTGTTATGCTTCCAATCCAGCTTCCTGCTAATGCATCCTGGGAAGCAGCGGATGATGGCCCAAGTACTTGGGCCCCTGACTCTCATCTGGAGGGGCCCAGATGGTATTCCATGCTCCTGGTGTTGGCCTGGCCCAGCCCTGGCTTTTGTAGCCATTTGGGGAGTGAACCAGTAGATGGAAGATCAATCTCTGTGTGTCTGTGTGTGTCTGTCTGAGAGAGAGACACACACACACACACACTCTGCTTCTCAAATCGATGAAAAAAATAAATATTTTAAAATCATTTCCCCCCCTTTCATTCACAAAGTAAACTCTTCTTGAAGGAAGACCCCTAAAATGTCTCCTCCAATTGTGAGCGAGGAGACTATGCAAGAGTTGTAATAGTCCCGATTAGCAGATTTGGATCTTTCGTTGATACTCCAGCAGACACACAGTGGCAGATAGCAGCCATGAGGAACATGTACTCACACTCTCACGGAAAGGGGGAGAGCATGGGCGGCACTCCGTGGTCACAGATCCAGAGCACTTTTGAAATTCCTCAGAAAAAAATGCCACAGGGACCTCCGATCCTGGGTGACCAAGCTCCGTCTCTGCTCCCGGTGGGCCAGTCCATTGCTTTCCACTGGAGAGACCCTGACTCTAAGCAGTCGTCTTCCTGTTTCCTTTGTCTCTTTAAAGGGCATCTGAAAACACGCCTGCCTTTGGGGCACAGCACCTGTCTTTCTCCTCTTGCTCTTTGACCATAGGAGTTGAAGGTCCCAATATCATTTCCAATGTCGAGTACCCAGCGCTCCAGTCTGAAGGCTCTTGGTGGTATCCTTTTCTCACATATGCTGTCCAATTTCCTCTTCTCTTTAGTGAGAATAACTTGAGCGTTTACAGTTTCATAGCAAAATCATGAAAGAGCCAATTTCCTTGCACCACATTTTTTTTTTTTACAGGCAGAGTGGACAGTGAGAGAGAGAGACAGAGAGAAAGGTCTTCCTTTGCCATTGGTTCACCCTCCAATGGCCACCGTGGCCGGCACACTGCAGCCGGCGCACCGCGCTGATCCGCTGGCAGGAGCCAGGTGCTTCTCCTGGTCTCCCATGGGGTGCAGGGCCCAAGCACTTGGGCCATCCTCTACTGCAGTCCCTGGCCACAGCAGAGAGCTAGCCTGGAAGAGGGGCAACCAGGACAGAATCCGGTGCCCCAACTGGGACTAGAACCTGGTGTGCTGGCGCCACAAGGCGGAGGATTAGTCTATTGAGCTGCGGCGCCGGCCGCATTTTCTAACTGAAAATATTTGCTGAGTGGACCACCTGAACGGATTCAGAAGCTTTAGCACAAGAGTTAATGCCACTCTCTTCATTTGGTTCTTGCCACAAAACTGTCTTAATTGGCCCTCATTGCTTAAGGCATTTCTCCATTTTACCTTATTACCAGGGGAGATGGTAAATGGTCCCATTTCCCAATCATGTTTGCCAACCAGCCAATTGTTTTGTTTTGTTTTTGCTTCTAATACCTTATTAAACTCAGACAGTAACAACCAAGGCATGCTACTCACATTTTGTTTCCCCAAACTCTTCATGGAATTCTCTAAGCTCGTGTGGTAAGTGTCTGTCTCTCCCAAGATGCCAGCAGGAATAATTCTGTGAATGTTTTGTCATTAGATAACATGGGCCCCCATGTTTGCCACACCAAATGGCAATTTCCTGGCCATAACTACCTAGCTCAGAGAGTCAATGCCCCATAGTTAAAGTTTTGCTTGTCTTTTGATTGGCTTTTTCTTTGTTTAGGGCATCACTCTACTCCTGTTGGTAATTTTTAAAATAGCTTTTACTACGGCAGGCTAGACTACCAAACCTATTGGTTATAGGCCAGGTATGGCTTGGCTTTTATGGCTTCTCATCCTAGGATCCAGGGTAAGTCTAGCTCTTCAGTGGTATTTGTCATTTTTGTAAGAGAGAAAACAGTAACAGCCAAGTAGAGCAATGACTCTTGAAACTTCAGCGATACGGTGACATGTATCCTTTCCCCTGGCCTATCCTGGTGTCCCCTGGCCTCTCACAGAGCTTCCAGTCCAGTGAATGCTTCTCCTTAATACTCTCCTGGGATCAGAGCCACCAGCGGGGGCAATTCTGCTCTGACTGAGCAAGTGGCTATGCAGTAAGAAATGGAGCCATGAGCCTAACTTTGGACACGGCACCCAGGTTCAGTGTCTGCCCCGGGGGAGGGAACGCAGCCAGAAGCTCCACTTTCCCCTTGCTGGCTTGCTGGCAGAGGCACACACCTGCTGAGCAGGTTCCAGGCCCAGTGCTGAGTGAGTCTGTGCCTCCTCTCGTTTGCCTGCCAAAGCCTCCCTGACCCGGTGTCATGTGGCCTGGCAGACCCCAGGCGGAGTTCCCGGGGGCAGCAGAGCCAGGCTCTGAGCACAGGCAGGCTGGATATAGGAGTCCTGCTTGTTAGCTCTTTGGGGAGAGTGACAGCCTAGTAATGGGCAGCTTAGGGAGCTACCACCCCCAGCCCCCAGACATAGCTGACACCATGCGTTTGGGAGGCTGAAAAACCCCACTGACTCCCCCGATGCCCCACAATTTCCTGGCCAGTGTATTGTCGCAAGCATGCGTCACAATGTTTGAAGCAGCCTCTGAGCCACTGCCTGCCACCTTGTGTCAGACTTTATGTTGGTAAAGTCACATCAAGTCTAATGAGAAGAAAAGACCGGATTTCCAGAGTAAGGAAAGCTCAGGGCACGCAGGGCCCTGCCCATGTGGAAGACACCACGGGAAGTGGAGTTACAGTTGGCAAACATGATAATGACATTGAACTCTCTGGATCTGAGGAGGAGGAGGAGGAAAACCAAGAGGCAAAGAAGCTAAGGGAAGAACGCCTTACACTGTTAAGAGTCAAAGAAAGCTGAAACACTCGTGCTGGCTGCAAGTCTTCCATCTTACAGATGGGAAATGTTGAGATGAGACAGGAAAGACAGAGTCGGGAGAGGGGCGTCATGAGCGCTCGGGCACAGGGCTGGGTCTGGGGTTCTGCTGGGATCTGGAATGTACCACTTCCACTGTGGTCTATGGTTGGAGATGATAAAGGTGGAAGAGAGAGGCTGGAGGACCAGGTCAGTGCCTTTGAGGACTTTGCACAGTCCATGATTGTGGTTGTCTTAAGACCTGAAATCCATATTGGATCATTTCAGAAGGAAGGAAAGCAATACTTGTTAAGTTTATCTAAGCCCTTTACAACATATTGATATGACAGTGTAGATTTCCACCTCTAATTTGTTGATGTAGTACTTAGAATTTTCCTTATTCTTAACTGTCCTTAAATTTCTAGAACAGACTGTACTTAATGGCTCTTAATAATCTAATAAATTCTATGATGAAATGTAGAATTTTTCCATCTATATTCTTCAATATGATTAATCGATAATGTTCTTTCCTAGTTCCATTTCAGGTTTGGCTATTAAATTACACTGATTTCATACTGTGATTTGGAGTTTCTAACCTTAATTTTTTTATGAATTACAATAATTTGGTTGGGTTATATATTCTTGAAAGCTAGCTAGAATGCTCATCTGAAATACCTGATTCTGACTACTTTTAATGTAATAATTTATCAACTCTCCCAACAATTTCTATTGTAATGATCTATTTTTCTATTCCTTCTAGAGTCACTTTTGAGAATTTAATATTTATAAGGAAATCTTTTGCTTACTGCAAGTTTCCAACTTTGTTGCCAAAAAGTTGTATGTCTATTTTATTATTTGGTTATTTTAAATCTGTGGTTATGTCTTTATTCATTCCACACTTACAAGGCTTTACTCTTCTTTTGCATAATTACACCTGTGATTTGTGTATCTATTTTATTGATCAAGAAGTAATTTTTTTTTTTACAGGCAGAGTGGACAGTGAGAGAGAGAGACAGAGAGAAAGGTCTTCCTTTGTCATTGGTTCACCCTCCAATGGCTGCCGCGGCCAGCGTGCTGCAGCTGGCACATCGCGCTGATCCGCTGGCAGGAGCCAGGTGCTTCTCCTGGTCTCCCATGGGGTGCAGGGCCCAAGGACTTGGGCCATCCTCCACTGCACTCCCAGGCCATAGCAGAGAGCTGGCCTGGAAGAGGGGCAACCAGGACAGAATCCGGTGCCCCAACTGGGACTAGAACCTGGTGTGCCGGCGCCGCAAGGCAGAGGATTAGCCTAGTGAGCCGCGGCACCGGCCAAGAAGTAATTTTTGAATTTAGTTCTTTTATAGTTATTCTATTTTGTGGTTAATTTCAGGCTTTTCTAAAATAAACTTTTTATTTCAAAATAGTTTTAAATTTACAAAACAAAAATTGTGAAGGATACATCAGCTTCCCCAGTTAGCATCTTACATCTGTATGGTGTATGTATCACAAGTAATGAACCACTCCCAGCTAGCCCTATTTCTAATCCAAACTCTCTCTATTCCTTCCAGCCCTCCCAGCTCCTGGTAATCACCCTTCAGTATTCAGGTTGAGATTCTGTTTTTTTTTTTTTTTTTTTTTTTTTAGCTCCCAAGTACAAGAAAAAACATGCAAGTATTGTTTTTCTGTATTTGGCCTATTCCACTTAATATGATGTCCTCCAGTGCCCCTCCCACCCCTGATTTTGCTGCAGATAACAGGATTCATTCTTTTTTATGGCCAACTAGTATTACATTGTGTGTATGTACCATATTTTCCTTATCCATTCATCTGATGATGGACACCTTGATTGATTCCATATCTTGGCTAATGTGAACAGTGCACCAATGAACATAGCAAAGCAAGTATCTGTGTGATACAGTGACCTCATGCCTTTGGGACTATGCTCCGTAGTGGGATACCTGGATCATGGCGGTTCTATTTTTAGTTTTTTAGAGAATTTCAGTACTATTTTCCATTGTGGAAATACCAACTGTATACAAGACTTCCCCTTTCTCCATCAGCACTTGTTACTTTGTGTCTTTTGGATAAAAGCCATTCTCACAGGGTTGAGGTGGTCCCTCATCGTGGTTTTGATTTGTGTTTCCCTGATGGCTAGTGACATTGACCATTCTTCATGTGTGTGTGTGTGTGTGTGTGTGTGTGTGTGATTTTCTATTCAGGTCCTTTGTCCATTTTAAAGTTATTTATTTTTGCTGTTAAGGTCTTTTTTGAGATACTGATATATTCTGGATATTAATCCTTTGTCAGATAAGTACCTTGTAAATATTTTCTCCCATTATGCTGGATGTCTGTTCACTCTATTGGTCATTTCCTTTGCTGTGCAGAAGCTTCTGAATTTGATATAATCCCATTTGTCTAGTTTTGCTTTGTTGACTGCACCTTTGGGGGCTTATCCAAGAAATCACTGCCTACACCACTGTCTTGAAGTGTTCCCCCTATGTTTTCTTCTAGCAATTTCATAGTTTCAGGTATTACATTTACGTCTTTGATCCATCTGGAGTTATTTTTTTAAAGATTTATTTTTATTACTTAATATATACTTAATAGATCTTCTGTACATAAAGATAATTGAAAATGAATCTTGATGTGAATGGAATGGGAGAGGGAGTGGGAGATGGGAGGGGTGCAAGTGGTAGGGAAGTTATGGGTGGGGAAAGCCATTGTAATCCATAAACTGTACTTTGGAAATTTATATTTACTAAATAAAAGTTAAAAAAAAGAAATATTAAGGGGAAAAAATCAATATTGAGGGGCTGGTGCTATGGCACAGTTGGCTAAGCCTCCACTTGTGCCACTGGCATCCCAATTGGGTGCCAGTTTGTGTCCCAGCTTCCTCTTTTGATCCAGCTCTCTGCTATGGCCTGGGAAAGCAGTAGAAGATGGCCCAAGTGCTTGGGCCCCTGCACCGGCATGGAAGACCCAGAAGAAGCTTCTGGCTCCTGGCTTTGGATCAGTGCAGCTTGGCCATTGTGGACATTTGAGGAGTGGATGAAAGATCTTCCTGTTTCTCCCTCTCTCTGACCATAACTCTACCTCTCAAATAAATAAGCAAAATCTTTAAAAATTTTAAAAAAGAATAAAAAAATTTTATTTTTATTTATTTGAGAGACAGAGTTACAGAGAGAGGTAGAGACAGGGAGAGAGGTCTTCCATCCGCTGGTTCACTCCCCAAATGGCCGCAATGGCTGGAACTGCACCGATCTGAAGGAAGGAGCCAAGAGCTTCTTCCAGGTCTCCCATGTGGGTGCAGGGGCCTAAGGGTCATCTTCCACTGCTTTCCCAGGCCATAACAGAGAGCTGGATTGGAAGTGGAGCAGCCAGGACTAGAACCAGTGCCCATATGGGATGCTGGTGCTTCAGTCCAGGGCTTTAGCTCACTGCACCACAGCGTCGGCTCCTGGAGTTATATTGTTTATATGATGAGAGGTAGGGATCTAATTTTTTTTAAGATTTTATTTATTTGACAGGTAAAGTTACAGACAGTGAGAGAGAGACAAAGGTCTTTCTTCCGATGGTTCACTACCCAAATGGCCGCTACGGCCAGAACTGTGCTGATCTGAAGCCAGGAACCAGGTGCTTCTTCCTGGTTTGCTATGTGGGTGCAGGGGTTCAAGGACTTGGGCCATCCTCTACTGCTTTCCCAGGCCACAGAAGAGAGCTGGATTGGAAGAGGAGCAAATGGGACCAGAACCGGCGCCCATATGGGATGCCGGTGCCACAGGCAGAGGATTAACCTCGTGTGCCATGGCACCAGCCCCTAATTTCTTTCTTTTACATATATATGCCCAGTTTTTGCCAACACCATTTATTGAAAACTATCCTTTCTCCAACATGTGTTCTTGGTACCTTTGTTAAAAATTAGTTGGTGGTATGTATGTGGATTAATCTCTGGGCTCTCTATTCTGCCCTCTGGATCTATATGTTGGTTTTTATGCCAGTACCATGGTGTTTTAATTACTATAGCTTTGTAGTATACTTTGAAATCAGATGTGATATTTCTGGCTTGATTCCATCCCCACCTCACACCTCCTCTGCCCTCGACTCAGGATCATTTGGCTAATCTGGGTCCTTTGTGGTCCATATGAGTTTTTAGATTGTTTTCTAACTCTGCAGAGAATGTCATTAGTATTGTGATATGGATTACATTGGATTCTGTAGATTGGTTTAAGTAGTATGAGTATTTTGTGTTCTTGATATCTTTCAGCAGTGTTTTATAATTTGCATTGTATAATTCTTTCACTTCTTTGGTTCAACTTATTTACATTTTTGTAGCTCTTGTGAATGAAATTTCTTACTTGATTTCTCTTTCAACAAGATCATTATTGGTATATTACAGTGCTACTCTTTTTTGCATGTTGATTTTATATCCTGCAGTTTCACTAAATTGGTTTATTAGTTCTAATAAGTTTTGATGGAGTGTTTAGATTTTTCCATACACAACAACATGTTATCTGCAAACAAGGCTACTTTGACTTCCTCCTTTGCAATTTTGTTGCCATTTACTTCTTTCTCTTCCCTGATTGATCTTGCTAATACTTCCAACACTACATTGAATAAGAGTGGTGAAAGTGGACAGCCTCTTCTTGTTCCAGATCTAAGGGGAAAGGCTCTCAGCTTTTCTCCTTTCTGTATGATATTGGCTGTGTTTATTGTCATATAAAGCATTTATTATTTTGAGGTAGGTTTCTTCTGTACCTAATTTGTTGAGAGCATGTTTATCATGAAGGGATGCTGAATATTATAGAATGCATTTTATGATTCTATGGAGATGATCATATGGGCTTTTTCTATATTCTGTTGCTATGATTTGTGATGGTTATTGATTTGTGAATGTTGAACCACCCTTTCATCCATGGCATAAATCCCAATCAAGGTCTATGCTCTTTTTGATGTAATGTTGGATCGATTTCACTTTTATCTTTATAAATTTTATTTTCAGTTTATTTTCTTGCTCATTTTATAATTCCTTGAGAAAAGTACTACCTTTTTAAAATTTATCTCCTTAAATAACAGAGAAAATTACTACTATAAATTTTTCTTTAGCAGTCTTTCATTCACATAAAGAAGGCTCATTTTCCTTGCTTTCTAGTATATAAATGAATTTTATCACTGTCCCACACTATCTATCTTCATACACACTAAAGTTATGCTTCTATATATTCTTTAGAGTTCATCTCACCTGTGCCTATGATTTAAGACACCACCTTTAGGCTGATGGTTCCAAATTTTCAAGAAGTTTCAAGTTCAGATCTCATCATGCCTCATGTACTCTGCATATACAACCAGCTCAAAGTCCTTCAACTTGTCAGCATTGCTCTAAAGCTACAAGAGTGGTAGATTGTCCTCAATTATGTGTACCATTTTCTATCATAGCCACTGAAGTTACAAACTCAAGATTCACCCTTCCCCCACGTACCCCTCATACCACATCCAAACACCTGGTGAGTTTATCTTCTAAGTAAAGTTGACCACCATGCTTCCTTCTTAGAGGGTCTTTTTCATCTCTACTTAATTATCTACAGCAGATTATTTCAAAGGTCAAGACTTTTCTTCATTCTCCCAGTGCTTAGCCACACCCTGTGCAAATATATCTCACAAAACCTCTAGGTTGATATCTCTAAAATGCAAATCTTCCCATATTAAAAGCTCTTCAATGTCCCCTACTTCCAAAACAAACTGAACCTAGACTATAGGACATTTTATTTTCCCTCCTGAATAGAAAAGTAACTAAAATCATGAATAACTTGGTATGAACCATCTAATGAGTTCTATTAATGTGCTTTTGTTTTCAAAAGAATATAGAAGACATTGAGTAAGGGAAAGAACCAATATTTATTTTCTGTACCTATGAGCTAGAGTTTTAGCATCTTATCTCTAATCATTATAACCCAAGTGTGAGATGGCAGTGGGGAATGCTTTCATCTGCAAGGATCACAATATCTCACTGGTGGTAGCATAAGCCACAGCACAGTAAATCCTCTCATGTTGCAGTAAGTCTTGAAGTTGGTGTTTCTAGTTCAATGATGCCATCAAAGGCTCCCAGACTCTTTCTCCATTTTGCTATAATTAATATATTGGTTTTTCATTGTTTTGCTTGTTTCCTCATGAAAGTAAGATGAGTAATGAAGCTCCAGGTTTCACAAAGAAAAAGGAAAAGGGGTACTAACGGGCTCTTTCTGAACCTGCCCCCTTTATAAGGAAGCAAATGTTCTCCCCGAAGCCTCCACAGGTTCCCATTCCTATCTCATTGCCCAGACTGGGTCACGTGGCTACCCCTATCTGCCAGGAAGATGAGAGAGGCAGAACTTAAGGTTCTCAGGCTCTCTGGGGAATGGCAACGAGGTAGAGAGGGGATGGGAGTGGTTAGGAGGTCAGCCCAGGAGGGAACTCTGCAGGTGCTATTGTGTCCAATTTACTCACCAAGTCCTACTGCTGCTGATTCGTGGCTCCTGGAATAGGAGTTGGGTTCTGTTTCCAGAGTTTATGCTATCTTCACCATATGTCAATCTCTCCATAAACTCCAGGAGTAGAATTTTGAATATTTTGACATGATTGAGGGATGCTTATTGACACCTGCTGTTTCCCCCCAAATCACACCATGGTATGTTCTCAGGCATTGGGTATAATTTACCTAGAATGGTCTAAAGATGAAGCCACCCTCCTGCTCTTTGATGATGTCACATGTAAACCATGTTCCTTTTTTCAGCTGGGCCATTGGGACTGTACTAAGGCTGTCCTAGATTGACGTGTAAGCTTTGTACTTAAAAAGAAACCACACTCATTCCCTGACCTACCAGATCCCCAGTTGAGAATCCTTCCAAATGTAATCATTTAGTTGTGAGTAAGGTTTTAGATATAGTCATCCTGACCTTTGGATATTTCACTTTGCCTAATGAATACCTTGTAACTTAGGAATGATGGTGGTTAAACTTTCTCTAATGTATCAAAGAAGCATGTTAAATGTTCACCTTAGGAGAAGGTTCATTTCAACAAAGAATTTCTAGGGAGGAAAATCTGAATATGAAACTTTGTATCTTATGTCTCTTTCATCCTTGCTTTAATAAATGAGAATCCTCGAGGCAACAGTCCATTTTTCTTGCTGCCATCAGAAGTATTTAAACCTTTCATTAGTTACTGTGTGATATTTGTGATATTACAATGGGAAGATGATGTCTGTAGGTTAAAAGAAATAGAAGAAGCATAGATAAATAGTAAGAACATAAAGTATACTTCCCTGGCAATAATTTTCAGTTCCATCTACTAAAAACTAATTTTCTATAAAAATGAAGCCACAGACATCATAACAGTCAAGACTACAAGAAAAAAAATTTGCAGGAACATGTAGATGGAGGGAAATTATTTTTTCATATCTCAAATCTTTGTCTTTTGAAGCAAACCCATTTAGCCATTAAAATGGACTAAAAAGACTTGCATTCATCATCAGAGTGGATAAAAGAGCATTCATGCCATTCTCTGAGCACCATTAGGTTAAAAAGCACTGTATTGTTTCTAACCTTACTGGTAGTTTTAACGATATCCTCATTTTCCTTTCAAATTTAGTCAATTTTCCTATGATGGAAGCACATTGCCACTGGGGGAAAAAAAACAACTTGCACAGAAATCTGCAGCTTTCAATAGGGAACAGTCTTGTCTTCACACAGTGTCCCCCAAAACATTAGAAAGATGAGAGTTTCTGCTGCTATATGAGTGTTCAGATGAGAAAAAAGTTAGAAAAGATAATTACAACATTATATGATTATGCATTATATGATGTGATATATAGTATTATAACAGTCTGACATAAGATCAGTTCAACTTAAGATTTTTTTTTTTTTTTACTTTATGATGGTGCAAAATAAGTATGCATCCAGTAGAAACCATCTTTCAAATTTTTATTTTTGATCTTGTCACCGGGCTAGCCCTAGGTGGCACAATCCTGTCTTGTGAAGCTGGCCAGGGTAGCCACTGCAGCTCCTCATCAGCCTCTCAAACGCAAGGGGAAGCAGCCGACCCAACAGAGTGCTGTTGCTGAGCTAGGAGTTTAGTGGGTTATTCAGCACATACTCAACTTTCAATATCGTCTTTCTATGGTGGGGTTATTGGGTCATAATCCCCTTCTAAGCCAAAGAGCATCTATCTATCAATCTATGATCTTGAGACCCTCTGTAACATATGGTACAGAGACACAGAAACACATTACACAAGCAAACCCTGTAGCATTCTTCAAACTTAGTTTATGCAACAATAGGTGTTGCCATAGAAACATGAACTCCCCCACAGAATTCCTGGAAGTTAAAGATCTGCCTGAAGACTTGCTTCCAGATGCCGACTTGCTTGCTTGTTAAATAAAATTTGGCACTTATCAAATGAGAGATTCTATCTCAAAACATATTTGGGATGTTGAAGTAAGGACTAGCCTGGCAGTTGTCTCCACAGGTTGTCAGTGCAGTGCCTGGCAGCCTCGTCCTGCACCAACACTCCCTTCAAAGGGTGGCTCTCAAATAGGGTTAAGGGGGTGGGCACGTGGCACAGTGATTGAGGCACTGTTTGGGATGCCTCCCTCTTGTGACAGAGCTCCTGGGGTTGAGTTCTGGCTCATCTTCCAGTGATTCGAGCTTCCTGCTATGTGTACTCTGGGAAGCAGCAGACGATGGCTCAAGTAATGTAATCCATGCCGCCCACCTTGGAGACCCAAACTGAGGTTTGGGCTCCTGGCTTTGGTCTGGTCCAACCCTTGCTATTGTGAGCATATGGGGAGTGAAGCAGCAGAAGGAAGATCTCTCTCTCTCTCTCTCTCCCTCTCCCTCTCTCTCTCTCTCTCTCTCTCTCTATATATATATATATATATACCCCTCCCTTTACTTCTCTCTAAAATAAATTAATTTAATAAAAATGATTAGTTCTAGTTAACATCTAGTGACCTGAAATCTCTTTGTTAATCAAACTGTTCATCCACATTGATCAATTTCTTTCTGGATAGCAGTAAAAACAAAAATCACATTTTTCTATAGACACTTCGGGACTTTTCTTTAAGAGTAATTTCCCCCAGTAATTATACAGCAGTTTGCTCTTGGAAAGCAGACTGATTAATTAGGAAGCAGCTAAACGATTTCTTTAAAAATGTTTCAAAATGTTCTTGCTTCTTTTCTTAAGCCTCCTCAACCAAACTGACAGCTTTTTGAAAGAATCCCCTTAAGTACATAACAGTTACATTGGAACTCTGAGAATTAACACTGGCCTTAATTTAAGAAGTCGTTATATATCATAGAGAGAACTGCTGAATTCATTAAAAACCCATCTCTCAGAGGTTCTCCCCACTACCACCACCCACATCTCTGCCTTCCTCTCTTCCTGTCATTTTACTACATTTGCCTCTTTCCATGACTTTGGGAGAAAACCAGCCTTTCTCCTGTTGGGCATTTGTCCTCGGGCTGTGAGCTCAGCCTCCCACTGGGGTGACTTCCTGCAGTGCCAGCATTGCTCCTCAGTCACAAAATCTCCTCCTTGTAATAAATGCATCGCAATACAGTAGAAGGTGGTGTCTCTTCGTACAGAGGGGTGGGAAATCTCCAAGCATGGGCTGTGCAAGGTGCACTTCCTTCTAAAGGGTGCAATATGGCAAGGTGGGGAGGTGATAGAAGAGCAACTTTCCAACAGAGACACCCGCTAAACCCTCCGCCTGGTGCTCATGGTCAACATTAGCAGTCAGAAATCCCACTAACAGTTTACACCTCCACTGCCAGGAGAATGGGTCTTTCCCTCTGTGATTGTCTTCTCCCATGTCCATAATGCCATTGTAATTATGAGAAAAGTGTCAGACACTTACCAATGGTGGAGCATGCTATGATATACCTGGCCAGTATTTCTCAACCATCAAGGTCATTAAGCTGTCACAGCCAAGAGGTGCCAAAGAGGCAGGATGACTAAGGGTAACGTGGTGTCCTGGGCAGCTTCCTAGGATAGACTAGGGGCATGAGGTGGAAACAGAAAATAGGCTTTAGTCAATAACAACTTATCACTATAGTTCATTAATTCCAACAAATGTATAAGAGAAAATGTCTATAAAAGGAGAAACTGAGTTGGGGAGCTATCTGTGGTAACTCCTATACTGAGCTGCTCAATTTCTCTACATCCTAAAAAGTTCTAAAAAATAAAAAGGGGGAAGTAGAAGGGATTCAGAGGCTGCTACCTCTAACTATGCCACTGTGACAGAAGGAGTCTTTTGCGCTGAAGGCAAGAGAGAAGAAGCAAATTTTGTGGGCTCCCCACCTCTACCAGGAAGGGTGGGACAGTTCTTTATCACTGGAGACAACTCTAGATTCTCAAAGGCCATGGGATGGCACCACAGAGATCTGCCTAACAAGCCTGAGGAAAACAACATTGTCTTGCATTAGTTCCCCCATATATCGACCTTCTATTAATAGTTTACCACCCCTAAAGGCATAAACTCCTTGTCTGTTGTCTTCACACTTTTCTGCAAATTTATTCATCTGTGTTAGGATGTTATAAAAGCTCAAGACAACCACACCTTTGAATTACTCCACCCTGGGTTTTTCCTTGGGTATCCACATTGTGCACATTAATAGACTTCTATTTGTTTTTCTCTTGTTAATCTGTCTTTTGTTAGTCTAATTCACAGGGCTCCCATGGAGAACCTAAGGGGATGGAGAAAAGGTTTCTGTCCCCTTCTGTATGGGAAAGGCTGAGATTCATGGGAGGTTAATGAGGTGTATGATGTCTGCTGGCTTTGAATGTGAGGACTAAGCTCGGGCTCTGGGAAAGATTTGATGCCCCAAGCTCCACAGGGAAGCTGGCCTGGCTGAAGTAGACTGGACTCAGCTGAGAACAGGAACCATGTCTCCTCAGTAACTCATGCTCAGCTCAGCATCTTCAACATGAGCCTTGCTGTTCATCAGGTCCCCACATGGGCCTGATCCTGTACTAAGGTGCTTCAGGTAGATTATCTCAGGTAGGTAACAAGCCGATTCTATGTACGAGGAAAACAGGCAGAAAGAAGTTAGGAGGCTCACCCAAGGACACACGGCTGATCAACGATAGAGGCAGGCTCTGAACCCAGGCAGTGAGACTTCAGAATTCTCCACTGTGTACAGCACTACAAATACACACTACACACATGCTAGCAGTGTGAAATGATTTTCTGCTGTCACGTGTTAGCCACACTCACTGGTTTGGAACATCTGAAAATCCCAAGTGGCCTCTGATAGACTCACTTGATCCTGACTCAGCATCAGGGGATATGTAGTCCTTGGGCTTGAGTATAAGGAGTCATGTAACTTATGCAATTTATAATACTGCCAAGATACGAGCCACAGGGAGCCCCCGGTGAGGCTGGGAGCAGCACTTCATTTACGAGCTGTCATTTCTTTTGAGTCCTCAGAGCCCAGCCGTGTAGTGCAGCAGCTGGGCGGCAAGGTCTAGCCTCCAGCAGCTCAGCGTGCCGACCGGGACTTCCTCCTGGGTGGGAGAGCTCAGGAGAAAATGCACAGGACAGTTGCATGGCGATTTCTTACCTCGATGGCCAATGAACAGTCCCTACAGTTTTGAGTGCACACGCCGTCGGATCCATCTGAAATCTACTTGAGCATTCAATGCTTTCCTTGAATGGTTAGACATTCAAGGACAGTGCCAGCCCATGACTGTTGTCTTCATGTACAGTAGTCTCCCCTTAGCCACAGGGAGCATGTTCTAAGACCCCCCTGATGGAAGTGTGAAAGCAAACCCTGCACATACGGTTACTTCCTATATGCCCTGCAGCGTTGCCACGCGGTACCAGAGTCCATCTGTCCTTCTGTGTTTTATGCCCTGGTGCCTCCTTTGCAGCACTACTTTTGAGCTTTGGGACCATTTTTACGTAAAATAAGGATTACTTGAGCAAACACAAATACTGCAATACCATGAGGGTGCGTCTGACAACCAAGAAGATAACCAAGTGACTAACAGGCAGTTAGCAGGTGAAAACAAGCATGTACCGGACAAGGGGAAAATTCATGTCTCAGGTGGATGGAATGGGACGGTGCAAGATCTCATCCCCTTACTCAGAATGGCGTGCAATTTAAAACTCGTGAATTGTTTATTTCTGGAATTTTCCATTCAATATTTTTGGACCACAGTTGACAACAGGTAACTAAAACCACAGAAAGCAAAACCTTGGGTAAGGAGAGCCTACTGTCATGGTTACTAACAGTGTCTTCTCCAAAGTGCCCCAGTTGGAATGGTCACTTGCACAAGTACCATTTCTATACCTCTATACCATTTCTATACCTCTGCCACTCGCAAGTTAAGACCTCCCGAGACCACGCCAAAGGCTGGTTTTTTTTTTGTTTGTTTTGTTTTTTTGTTTTGTTTTTTTTTGTTTTTTTGTTTTTTTTTTTTTTTGACAGGCAGAGTGGACAGTTAGAGAGAGAGACAGAGAGAAAGGTCTTCCTTTGCCGTTGGTTCACCCTCCAGTGGCCACCACGGCCGGCGCGCTGCAGCCCGCACACCACGCTGATCCAATGGCAGGAGCCAGGTACTTATCCTGGTCTCCCATGGGGTGCAGGGCCCAAGCACCTGGGCCATCCTCCACTGCACTCCCGGGCCACAGCAGAGAGCTGGCCTGGAAGAGGGGCAACTGGGACAGAATCCGGCACCCCAACCGGGACTAGAACCTGGTGTGCCGGCGCCGCAAGGCGGAGGATTCCAAATGCTGTTCTAACATTGGTGACAGCTGGGCCTCCTGTTCCTGGAGGTTGTATGTTCAGCTGAAACAAAAAAGTGTGAAAGAAAATTGTGATTTTTCAAGAATGTGAGCATCCATTCCATGTAGGTAACCATTCAGCAACTTTGATAAATTTCAACTACATTTCTTTTGTGATGAAAGTGAATACTGCAAAAACCCACATATATTTAAAAAGAAAAACACTTTTGACCTTCATATAAGTTCTAAAAACTAAATGGTTGCCCTTAAGGAGTGGCAGATGGCACCATCCTCTCCGAGGACAGTCAGCGTGATCGCATGAGACGCCACACTGAGCATCAGAGGCCCAGCGGCTAACCTGCTGGAACAGGGCCTGGAGCAGGAAAAAGCTTCGTTTAGTCCCCATTGTCTTCTCATTGAAATTTGCTTGCAGTTCTCACCCGTTACACACATCCTCAAATCCTTTTCAGGTATGATATGCTTTGTCTTACCTGGAGTGAACAAAATTTGATAGTGCTGTCTTGTCACCTGTCACCTTAGAACTCTGCTATAGTTCTTTTAAATAAATTACATCCTGTACAAGTTTTTCTAAATTTTTAATTTATTTTTATTTATTTGAAAGGCAGAGTCTGATAACCATACAGACAGAGATCTTTCATTTACTGATTCATTCTCAAATGTCCACAACTGCCACGTTTGGGCCAAGCCAAAGCCAGAAGCCCAGAGCTCATTGTGGGTCTCCTGTGTCGGGGGCAGGGACCCAAGTACTTGATCTATCACTCCTATCCTCCGAGTTCATGTTAGCAGGTAGCTGGAATTGAAGACTGAGCTGATATTTGAGCCCAGGCACTCTGATTGATACAGGATGCAGGCATCCCTAGTGGCATCTGAACTGCTGTACCAAATGCCTGCCCTTGTTATGGTTGTTCACACATCTGTCTCAATCATTTTTCTTGGTTACCTTGTCCATTTCTTTATCATTTTCAAGGTTAACATATTTGCTGAAAAATATAGGATGTCACTCTCCAAACCTTTTAAGCCAAGTACCAGTTATTCATTGCTGTTCTTTGCTTTCTCTTAAGAATTCTAAGATGTGCTGCAAAATTCTCTTACCCCATGGTTAGAATTTGTTGCAGCCGTCAATAATTCTAAACATGTACTCAATTCGAAGCCTCCTCTAAGGCTGTTGATGAAATGGGGTCTTCTGTTCAGTAAAGGCCACTGCTGTTGACTGTGTCCAAACTAATTTTAAATTAGAAAATAAGCTAAGTTCTGGAGATGGATGGTGGTGATGCTTGGCCAGCAGTGTAAATACAGTTAAATGCCCCTGAGTTAAGTACCTAAAATGGTACATTTTAAGTATGTATTTTATCACAATAAAAATATATAGAACACACTAATCAGAAACACTAGGGGGCTAGGACCATGTGTGTGTGTGTGTGTGTGTGTGTGTGTTGATGCTACAGAGGCTGCTAAAAAAAAAAAATAACAAAGAGCCAAGAGTAACAGAAGACAGACAAATCTTCCATCTATTGCCCACTTTTTGCCAAATGGCATCTACCTGTTGTTAGACAGTCTAGAAACACAGAAATCTGCAAGGATAGATAAGGATGCTGCCTCACTTACCAGTCTCAAAGAAATGACTGGTTTTAGGCTGTCATCGAGCCACAAAAGCTAACAGTGGACAGGCATCATCCTATAGCGAACATTGGTGGGAAATGCACTCAGTTGTTCAACAAATATTATTGTATTTCCACTACCACATTTCACCCAATTAAATATAATATAAATTATTAGGCCAGTTATAGAGTACAGGTGTTCCTATTATGCTATTTTTATATATAAAATATCCAAGTATTTAAAATCTCTAATACCATAAAAATACCTTGAGGCCCAGTATTATTGTATTTACATAAACCAGGTAGGAATGGTGTGTAGAAGACTACAAAGCTAGGAAAATCAGCAAAAGCTCCTGGTTGCAGAAAGGAAACAACTGGATGTGGGATTGCGGGACTAGTTAGCAGATGACTGTTGTGGTTTGGATATGAGGTCATGGTCACTCCACGTGTTTATTGTTGATCCTGGAGGTAGAATCAGACATCTGAGGAAAAGTTTGACACCACTCAACCCTGCACTGGTGACACATCTCAACTCCAGCTCCTCTTCAGCAGGATCAGGGACCATTTTCCCGCCTTTGCCTGCATCTCTCCCCACCTCTTTTCTGAGGAGGAGAGGAGAGGAATCTGACTGGTCATGTTCATGATGATGATTGGGTCATTTCTCTTCCTTCCTTCCTTCCTTCCTTCCTTCCTTCCTTCCTTCCTTCCTTCCTTCCTTCCTTCCTTCCTTCCTTCCTTTCTTTCTTTCTTTCTTTCTTTCTTTCTTTCTTTCTTTCTTTCTTTCTTTTTTGACAGGCAGAGTTAGACAGTGAGAAAGACAGAGAGAAATGTCTTCCTTCTGTTGGTTCACCCCCCAAGTGGTTGCTACGGCCGGCGCGCTGCGCCGATCTGAAGCCAGGAGCCAGGTGCTTCCTTCTGGTCTCCCATGTGGGTGCAGGGCCCAAGCACTTGGGCCATCCTCCACTGCACTCCCAGGCCACAGCAGAGAGCTGGACTGGAAGAGGAGCAACCAGGACAGAATCAGGCACCCCGACCGGGACTAGAATCTGGGGTGCCGGTGCCGCAGGTGGAGGATTATCCTAGTGAGCTGCTATGCCGGCCAATTGGGTCATTTCTACCAGTGGATGTCAGTGTTTCTCAGGCCCAGGTGTAGAGAGCATAATGAGGTCAGATGACGTGGGTCTGAACTTGCTGCTACCACTTACTTGTCTCATGACCTTGGGGACATGTATTTTGTCTCTCAAAGCCTTAGTCTTCTTGTCATGAAACAAGGGAGAGAAAACTTTCTTCCTCACAAAATGGCAGTGGTGTATACATGATCCTGTTTGTGTAAGGTGCTGGCACTTGGCAGGTAATGCCAGTTGCTGTTACTATCACGTGTCATAAGCAGACTCACTTTCTTGTTCTATTTCCTTGCGTGCATACCTAGGTGTGCACCTCAGTTTCTCAATCATAACAAAAGTCAGAATGCAGGTTTCGGGAAATAGAGGCACACACTTAGCTTACACCCTCATCAAGTAGCTCCAGCCTAGCTTCAAACAGGGCTCTCCAGCTAGAGTTCAGCAACTGTCTGGGCTGACAATGAAGTAGCACTTTACTTCTTATTGTTCAATCAGTACATTGCTCCTTGTCAGAATAGCTTCCTTAGGAACTTCATGGTAGAAGTTGAGTTAGTAAGACAAGGATTCCTAGTCCCTGGCCTGGATACTATTTTTTCAGTGTTACTTGGTTATAGATTACATGATTGGAACTGGAATTCAGCTTAGAACCAAACAAATATGACTTGGTCTTCCATACTTACACATAGCTTACACCATCCTTGTCACATTAGGTTGTAATTATTTGTCTCCCTCTGTTAAGCCATGGCATTCTGAAGCATAGGCTACCCCTTCCCATTAGAAGTGGGAAAGATGGGCCGGCGCCGCGGCTCACTAGGCTAATCCTCCGCCTAGCGGCGCCGGCACACCGGGTTCTAGTCCCGGTCAGGGCGCCGGATTCTGTCCCGGTTGCCCCTCTTCCAGGCCAGCTCTCTGCTGTGGCCCGGGAGTGCAGTGGAGGATGGCCCAGGTGCTTGGGCCCTGCACCCCATGGGAGACCAGGAAAAGCACCTGGCTCCTGGCTCCTGCCATCGGATCAGCGCGGTGCGCCGGCCGCAGCGCGCCGGCCGCGGCGGCCATTGGAGGGTGAACCAACGGCAAAAGGAAGACCTTCCTCTCTGTCTCTCTCTCTCACTGTCCACTCTGCCTGTCAAAAAAAAATAAAAAAATAAAAAAAAAAAAAAGAAATAAAATAATTCTAAAAAAAAAAAAAAAAAAGAAGTGGGAAAGATGGAAGCATAGAACCACCAAGGAATGACTGGCTTGCATCCAGACTGGGCCTTTATGTCTTTTTTTCTGGATCATGTTCTGAGTTATTTCTTCAACCCTCTCTTCTAAATTTCTATTTCTCATTCCAGCTGTGTATAATCTGCTATTAACTTATCCAGTGAAGGTTTAATTTCAGAAATTTTGTTTTTCTATTCTAGAAATTCTATTTGGGTCTTTTTAAAGTCTTCCTTGTCTGTTGATAGTGTCACATTGTTTTCTTGTGTTTTCAATTCCATCTTTCCTTTTCTTTAGGTATTTTAAATATAATGAATGTGTACATTCTGAATGTGATAATACCATCTCCTGACATCCTTGGAGGGAATAATGTGTTCTTAACGCTGCTTTCTGCCAATAGTAGCTTGTTTACACGTTTGCAATTCTGGATTTTGCGCCAGGTTTGTCTCCTTTGTCTATGAAAAACCTCTGAATCTTGGATTGAAAGGTTTTTTTTTTTTCTCCCCCACTTACTACTTTGAAGTATCATAATCCTGTGGTCACTTGGTGTGAGTTACTTGCTTTAGAACTTCCAGTACAATCCAAGTAGCATAAATGTAAATGTAAACCCGTGTGCGAACAAACCTGTGTCACTAGTTTTTAGGAAATGTTTTTATTAAATCAGGACCTTGGCCAAGACAGATACCATTATTTCTCATTTTTCTCTGATAGGGAAAATGTGATTTATATGGTATATCAGTTCCACTACATACTTTTTTTTTCTGGACTAAAATCTTGTTTCTGTGTCCATAGAGCCATTGTAACTATGCTTCTTTTGTGGGGATTCTTTCTTTCTTTGAAAGGCCAAAGAGAAAGAAAGGAAAAGATACAGAGAGATCACCTGCAGCTGGTCACAACAGCCAGGGCTGGGCCAGGCCAAATCCAGGAGCCAAGAACTCTATCCTGGTCTCCCACCTGGGTAGGAGGGGCCCAAGTACTTGACATCATCCACTGCCTTCCCAGGCACATAGCAGGGAGCTGGGTCAGAAACGAGGCCGCTGGGCCTGGAGCCCCTGCAGCACTCCTAGATGGTATGCCAGTGTTGCAGGCGGCAGCCCACCCTGCTGAGCCACTCTGCCAGCCCTGAAACTGCTTCAGGATGATAAGACTGGCAAAGACCCCCGGAGTCGGAGCTTTCTGCTGCTTTGGGAACCCAAAGGATTTCTCCTATTTTTTTTTTTTCACTCTCCCCTTTGCATTTGAGGATGCATTTGTGATGTTTATTCAACTCTTCCAGGTGTGTTGTGATGGGAGGATTTTCAAATTATCTCCCTATTGCAGATGGGAGATTAATAATGCTATCAGGGAGCTATAGGACTTTTGTTATTGCTGCCTTTGAAGAGCGTACAGTGCTTTAAGCCATTTATTTAGAAATATCTTTAGAAAGCTAGAAAGAAATATCTGCAAAAAGTTGCCTCTTCCAGATCGTGTTCCATTGGGACACACGTGATGGATTTCACAGCCCTTCCAGATCCCAGCATTCCAGGCCTGAGCCTTGGGTCTGCTACCTGGGTTAAGTAGACGCAAAACCCAATTGAACAGCAGGAATTTGCTGACATCCATCTGAAAGTCGGAGCAAGAAAACCACCTATGAGAACAGGGCCTTTGAGTAACTGCGGGGAGACTTTCAAACCTCACTTGACCATGATGTATTAATTTCCCAGTGAAAGGTGGGGACCCCACGAATCCTCTGCAACACTGAGAACAGCATCCGATGAGGAGTGTTTCCACAGAGGGGTCATTTGACCAATAGGCTCAGGATCATCTGAAAAGCTGAATTCTGAGTCCCTCTCTCAGCTGTTCTGATTTAATAGACGGAGCTGTGATGCAGACAGCTGTGTTTGTAATAAGCACCCCTGGTGGCCGTTCAGTGCCCTGCAGTGGGAGAAGCTCTGGTGCAGAGTGTATTTTTATTAGAAAAGAATCTGTGGCCATAATTTCAAGGCCCCCTGGATTTATACAGCAGGAGTAAAAAGAGTCAAGCAAAAGGAAATCTGTTTCAGTCCTTGAAATGGAAAGTCTCTCAATCTGTCACATTAAACTCTAAACTTTGAGTTATTGCAGAGAGACAAAGGAAGAGAAAGACCAAGACAGAGCGGTCTCTGTTAGCTAGCCCTCCCCAGCACCGGCCTTGCTAGAATCCCATGACATCAGACCTGGACCACTGCCGAATGCAGCAGTACCTACCAGGGTCAAAGGCAGATCCTGGACTGCAGAAGACCTGTCTGGAGGCAGAACAAAGCCGAAACGACACTCCAGGCCCTCCTGAGCGAATCCTCCCCCAGTGTCATTCAGGACGGACGGGTAATCAGTGCAGGATGCACTGTGCCGGAAGTCCCTCTGTACTTGCTGTCCATTGTAGACAGCATCTTTCATTTAACTGTTACCTAACTGCACAGAGGGTTTTCAAAAATTCGTGGAAAACATGCATTATGAAAAAACTGTGCCCGGATTTCAATTTCTTTGCACCAACGTAAACTTATCTCTCAATTCTTTTTCCCATGAACTTCAAAAATGTACTCACTTGAGAGAAAGAGAGAGAACACTGAAAGCAGGCTCCTCCCCACTGGTTCACTCCCCAAATGCCCACGATGGCTGCATGGGGGTTGGCTGAGACACAGCCAGGAGCTGGGATCTCAATGCAGGTCTTCCGCATGAGTGGCAGGGAGCCACCTACCATGAGCCATCACCTGCTCTCTCCTAGGGTGCACATTAGTAGGGAGCTGACATCGGCAGCAGATCGAGGGATGCAGCAATTCCCATATGGGACGTGCGTGTCCCACTCAGGGGCTTCACCACCAGGCCCAAACACTTTGCCCTCCACAAACATTTTTGAAGGCCCCATTATATATTCCCTCCCATTTTGTGGGCTTGACCAGTATCTCAAACCTAAGTAGAAAGAATACCTTCTGGAAAGTTGATAGAGACAGACTGGAATCACAGTCCTGTTGCCCAGAGCAGAGACATGGAACAACTCCTGACCTGGTGACCAAGCAGGGCCTTCCTGAGAACTAGCAGCAAAAATGTACCACACAATGTGGACAGCGTGCACGGCAGGGGAGGGAGTAAGCCCATGATCAACGTACAATAGTTCTTTAAGGGATTCTATTAAGGCCAGATACTCTGGAGGTCAGCATTGGGGTACAGCAGGTGAAGCTGCCGCTTGCAACACCTGACATCCCAGTTCGAATCTGGGCTGATCTGCTTCCAATCCAGCTTCCTGCTGTTGCACCTGAGAAGGCAGCAGACTACAGCTCAAGCGCTTGGTGCTCCTGAATACCCATGTGGATATCCAGATGGAGTTCCTGGCTCCAGGCTTCATCCTGGCCCAGCCCTGGCTGTTGTGGCCATTTGGGATTAGACCAGCAAATGGAAGATATTTTCTCTCTCTCTCTCTCTCTGCCTTTCACATAAATAAATCTTTTTTTAAAGATGAAATATTCTAAAGAATGCCATACATTTGCAATAGTTTGGGGGCATAATTTAGAGGAATTTCAAATGAGGAACCACGCTCTGATGGTTGCTTTAAGTACCATTTTTGGTTTACAAATTACATGGCATTTTGCAGACAACCTAAGAAACATGATCCAACTGTATTATGCTATTACCCCATGTTCTAACATTTCCATATGGTTAACATCAGTCACGTGGTTTCTTTAGAAACAATTACAACTCTTGCCAGACACACAAGAAGAAACCATGTGAGCATGCTTTCTGCCTGCTGGTGACATTTCATCCCCTCCTCATCCCTTCCATCTCTAACAAATCACTCAGCCCCCTGGAGCAGGAGCCCTCAAAGGCTGGGAAATGACAGCCCTTGTCTGAGATGCCCCTTCCGACCACAATCCAAATGGAGCCTTAAGACAAATAATGATGCAGAAAGAGATCTCTTTGATTTCTGTGGCACCAAAGGACAGTATAAGGAAAGGGAGCCATTAGGAAAAATAGTTGGTGAGGATGTTAAAACGCAGAACACCATTCGAGGCAAAGACATTGACAATGAACTGATAGGACATAGACCCCTTTGGGAGATTGTCGAGATCAGCCTAGGCTAGGTTTTGCTTCAATAACATCTACCCCAAACCTTGGTAGTGTAAGACCACAAGGTCCATTTCTCACTCCTGCTGTCAGCTGAGGTGGGAGGATGGCCCGCTCACTGCCAACGTTTTCACCCAGAGACTCTAGCTGTCAGAGAAGGAAGCATCTGGAAAGTTGTGGATCAAATGGCAGAGGGAAAGAGAATGTGCTAGTGTTGTCTCTCTCTCTCTCTCTCTCTCTCTCTCACACACACACACACACACAATATGTCTTCCTGAACCTTCGGTGTAGTTAAAGAACTTATGTGAAGTTACCACCTGTTGAGTGGCAGAAGAAAACTTCAATTCTTGGCCTGACCATAGCAGGTATCCTGACCTTGGTGGAATCCCCTCCTCTTGAGTGTAGACTGGACCTAGTAACTGGCCTATAATGAATAGCGAGTAGAAAAGGTGGCAGAATGTTGCTTCTTCTGGGATTGGGTTATAAGAGCGGGTGACTTCAGTCCCTCTAGAAGACCCTTTATGGGAGCTGGTGCTGCAGCCCCATGAGCTAAGCTGTGGCCTACAATGCTGGCATCCCATTTCAGAGCACCTTTTTGAGTCCCACAGCTCTGCTTCCAACCCAGCTCCATGCTAATGGGCCTGGAAAGGCAGCAGAAGATGGCCCAAGTGCTTGAACCCCTGCCACCCACATGGGAGACCCAGATGGAGTTCCCAGCTCCTGGCTTTGGTCTGGATCAGCCCTGGCCATTGTGGCCATTTGGGGAGTGAACCAGCACATGGAAGATATCTCTTCCCCCCTCCCCAAATATCACTCTGGTTTTCAAATAAATAAAGGAACCTCTTTACAAAAATTAAAAAGCTGACAGACTACATGGGCACTCTCCCTTTCTAATTTTCGTAAAACAAACGGCCATGTTGGGTAAATCCACATGGCAGGGAACTGAGGGCAACCTCTGTCCACAGCCCCAAAGAAACTAAATTCCATAAACAGTCACCTAAGTGAATTTGGAGGCTCAGCTGAGCTTTCCTATGAGCCCCAGTCCTGTTTAACACCTTGACTGTGACTTCAAGAGTGACTCTAAAGTACTTGACCCATTTAGGTGATGCCCAGATTTTCAGCACATGAAAACTGAAATGAGTGTGTAATACCTGAAACCACTAACTTTGTGGTTACTTGTTGTGCAGAAATAGATAATACATTGTCTCTTTCTGTGCCATGAGTTTGCTTCTTTTTTGCACTGTGTCCCATTCAAACCTTTTCTCCATCCTACGTTCCTTGTTTGTATTGGTGACCTTCACATTCAATCTGTTAAGCCATAAACCTGAGTCACCCTAGGTCCCACCCACTCCCTCTTTCATCACATACACACAGTCATGGAATCTTTAGCCCATGAGATCTTTTACATTCCAAAACTCCATTGGCTGGGCAGGTGTTGTGACACTGGCATCCCATATCAGAGTGGCAGTTCAAGTCCCAGCCGTTCTACTTCCTATCCAGCTCCGTGCCAATGTGCTTGGAAATGCAGCCGATGATGGCCTAAGCGCTTTGGCCCCTGTCACCCATGTGGGAGGCCTGGACGGAGGTCCTGGTTTCTGGGTTCAGCCTGGCCCAGATCTGGCTACTGTGGCCATTTGAGGAGTCAACCAAATCTCTCAACTAAATTTGAGAGTCAACCAGTCCCCCCACCCCACTGTCTGCCTCCCCTCCTGCCTCCCTCCATGACTTTCAAGTAGATAAAACAAATATTTTTAAAGACCTCTGTGTTAAAATAAATGAATAAAACAACAGCTGCTTTGGCTGTTCTCCAAGCCCACCGTTTAAGTCAGGCCTCAGTTGTCTCTCCCCGGTGCCATGGCCAGGGCTCCTGTCTCCCTGTGCCAGCCTTGCTCTAGTCTAGTCCATCCTCAAACTCATCACTGCCTCCAGCATTGCATCCAGTGAAGTCTGCTCTGTTGCATCTTAGGATGGCCCTGGGAGTTGATGAAATGTTTTCTGCAAACGTCCTATTACCTTCAGAACTTCCCTCCCATTCAGACCCCAGGTAGGTGTTCTTACAGCTGTTAAGGCCAAAATAATAAAGACAAGACAAAAACCATGGCTGTTTCATCCTAAGAATTTGGGTGAAAGAGCTGAAGTATTCAGGACATCGTTCCAGGCCACATTGTCGTTTTTGAAGCGTGTGTGACCCGTCAATCAATCTGCCCCACCTGCAGCAATCAAGGTTTTTGTGGGCTGGGCTACAGCAAAGGCGTGCAGAAGGCATGGCACTTGCTTGTCTGGGTCACTGGGAAGGACTTTTCCTTCCTGACTTAGATGCCCCCAGCCCAGTCCTAGAGAGAAAAACAAAAGAAACCCCAAGTAGACCAGAGAACAGCGTGAACGCTGCCCCGGCTAACACATGGTAAGCTCCCTGGCATCCAGCCTTGGGGGTGAAATGTGGAGCCCGACCCCGCTGAGCTGGGTACCCGAGCAGAAAGGTACCATCTGATTAGATGATTAATGGGTGGGCACAGTAACAGATGCCAGTGTCGACAGATGGGGATGAAGTCCCAGCCACTTTTCCTCTCCTGAGCTGCCAGTCAGACACAACCTAGTTAGGGGAGGTCCTCAAAGTGTGGAGATTTAGCATCCACTCCTAGACAAATGAGAGGTTTGGAAAATGGGTTTCGCTCTCTCAACAAGTCTCCTTTGAAAACTCATTTACCCTTTCCATTTATTTGCTGCTCTGGTCGCTCAATGCCATGAGCAGTTATAGGCATGGGATAAAATAATATTGAGCCATTGTAAATGGAGATGGAACAGTGTCATTTCTCCTACATGGTCTAGACATTGTGATTGTGGGAGAAAACAGCTCCCCATTCCCCACCGCACACACATGATTTGGAGGAAACTGTTAAGCTAGAAGCTTGGTGCTTTGGGCGTGGATGTGGTTCCTGAGAAGTGTGAGATGGTTTGAGACGATCCAAGCAATAGAATCATCCAGCAGACTGGCTGGCTCTTACTTTCTGCAGAGCTGTCCCCACCTGCTCCTCCTCTGGCCTGCAGGACTTAACCCCAGGATTCTACTCCACGGAATCTGAGAGGCCTGGCAAGGCTCACAGCCACAAAAAACATTCAAGGCCACACTCTCCTTGTCACTCCCGTTTGATGCAAGAGCTAAGGCAGCGAAGGGGACCCTCCGGTTTCCTTCCACTTCTTGTCACCTCTCATCCTAAACCCCTCCCTGGCTCACACTGTGACAAGCAAGCAGGGTCTTTCCTTGTAAACACCCCCAGCTCCTGGGCGGACAGTGGACTTCCATAAGAATCCAGAATGTGACAGAGCTGGAGTGCCATTTTCTGGATTGAAGGGAAAATTGGAATCTCAACCCTTGGAGATTTGTGACTGTTGATGTTTGGGTGTGTTACCTGTGCAGAGGCAAAGAACAGAATGGCTTATGGGCTGTTAGAAAGGAGGCAAAATAAAAGCAAGTCAAATAACTCTTCATTCAGAAGTTAATTGCCCCTAATCCCTCCATCCAATGCTGACAAAGCGTCCCTAGAGAAGGAAGGAGTGATGGCAACCTGATCCTTTACAACACAACCAACAAGCAAAGTCTCAGAGAGGCATTTGGGGCTTGATCTTTGGGTCTGGTCCTAACAAGTATTTAGAAATGCTTTTGCCATGAGAAATCTGGGCCCACAAAAGAAACCATGGAGAACAAAAACAAAATACAGGTTTGTTGTTGATGTGTGCCTGCATGTTGTCCCCACAAACTAAGGAAACCTAACTGGCCCGGCAGCCTGGGTGCAGGGTAACCCACTTTTGTTTCTGTTTCTTTCCCCGCATGGAACAAATTTGCTTTGCCCCCCTACCCTCTTGTCTGCTTTTAATCTGCATATCTTCCCCCACTGCAAGGTAAATTCAAACTTTCCACATTCTCATGGGCGGTTTTCACTCCTAGCCTCACTGTGTTGTCATCACTTTTAAGGGGAATGAAACAAGCCTTCCTCACTCTGTCCCCTGTGGTTTCCTACGGAAAGCCTGCATTGCAGTCAGCCAGCTCTACCTTCCAGAAAAGTGCTCTGGGGGAAGCAGGCTGGTTGTATTAAGTGTCCTGTGGCTGTCGTAACAAAATACCACAACGTGAGTGGCTTTAAAACAGAAATGTATAGTCACCAGAATTCCAAAGTCAAGACGTCGACAGTGTCATGGTCCCTCTGAAACCTGGCAGGGAGAATCTCCCCTTGGGTGTTCCAGCTCTGGTGGTGGCCAGTGGTCCTTGGCACGCCTCGGCTTGCAGCCACACCCTTTGACCTCTGCTTCTGTCATCCAGTAGGGTTCTCCTGGGAGTCTGTGACATTCTGCTCTCTGTATGTCTGTGTCCAAACTCCCCACTTCTTACAAGGACGGCTGCCCTGTTTGGTTAAGGTCCAGTGGAATGCCTCCATTTTCACTTGATTTTGTCTGCAAATAGCCTGTGTCCAAAGAAGTTCCCATTCACAGGCACCGAAGGTTAGAACTTCATCCTGCATTTTTGGGAGAATACAATTCAACCCACGACAGTCCCCATTCCTCGACTCTGAAGTCAACAGAAAATGAACTTGCAGGGCCTTCTAGGGAGGCTGGCTCAAAAGCAGGAGTCTGTGCAGGCCCGGGAGGAGGCGCCAGGTCCTCAGCAAGGAATTCTCAGAGTGGCTTAGAAGGGGAGGAGTCTAGGCTCTCGACGGCACGAGGAGGGACTGTGCGCAAGGCCAGCCCAGGTAGGGCTCTGCAAGGGCTCCCAGCATTTCCTGGGAGCTCCTCACAAATTCAGAATCCCAGGCCCCACCCCAGATCACCTGCAGCTGAGTGTGAGTGGGAAGTGGAGTGGCAAGGGTCTACCTGCTTTCCAGGTTCTCCATGGTCACTATGTGTGCCAAAATTTGATATTCACTGCTGTAAAGTAGGAGGGTCCATCTTGGCTCTCTGAGGACCTGAAGGTAGTTAATAACCCCAATACCATCCCTCACAGAAGATGTGCAGCCTGCACAGCCGCTCAAGTGCTGGGGACAGATGCCACTATCTAAGAGGCAACCCAGTTCATCAGAAGAAAGATCAGTAGAGGTGGAGCTGTGTTTACTTTGTTGAGCAAAAATTTGTCTCTCTGTAGCTTCCACCTCTGGGATAATATTTTTTAAAGATTTATTTATTTATTTATTTGAAAGGCAGTGTTTATGAGGGGGGAGAGAGAGAGAGAGCGCGCAAGAGAGAGAGAGAAAGAGAATATGAATCTTCCATCAGCTGGTTCACTCCCCCAAATAGCCCCAACAGCTGGAGCTGGGCCAATCAGAAGCCAGGAGTCAAGAACTTCTTCCAGGTCTTCCATGTGGGTGCAGGGGACCTAGGACCTGAGTCATCTTCTGCTGCTTTCTGAGGCACATTAGCAAGGAGCGGGATCAGAAATGGAACAGCCAGGACTCCAACTGGCACCTGTATGGGATGCTGGCACTGCAGGCAGAGGTTTAACCCTCTACACCACAGCACTGGTGTCTAATGTTATGTTTTGAAACTCCAAAAGAAATCTCTTTTCCAAGAGTTAGTGCTTTCAGATATCCCCAAACAGCTTCCATGTCCTTCAATTGCTTTCTCCCAAGTCTATCATCTCGAATATGTATTTTTGATGTAGGTGAGAGAGGAATGATGTAAGAAGTTTCATTCATTAGAACTGAGTAGGAGGCTGTTTGAGTGTGTCCTATCCAAATACATGTGTTGGCAGTTTAATTCCTCAGGATGGCAATGCTCGGACGTGTGGTCTATAAGGAGGTGTTTGGGCATGGGAGCATAGACCTTGAAAATGGATTGATGCCTTTCTCATGGGAATGGCTTGGCTGTCGTGGGAGGAGGGCTCCCTTTTCTGTCTTGCACATGTATGCACTTCCCTTCGGCTCTCTGCCATGAGTGGAAGCAGCAGGCAGCCCTCACCAGAAGCAGAATAAATGCTGACACCCTGCTATTGGACTTCTCGGCTTCCAGAACAAGGAGCCAAAATAAACCTGTTTTCTTTGTAAATTACCCAGTTGTGGGTATTCTGGTATAGCCCCGGAAAACAGACTAAGACAGGGGCATTGTTTACATTTGTCGTTGGTGAAGACATGGGACCTGAAACCTCAATAATGTTAAAGGAGAACTTGAGCATTTTCCTTTTTAAGTGTCTATCAAAAAGGACCATGGGTTAGAAATGATCTCAGTTAGGTGACAGTAGGGGCAGGATCTCATCTCTTTTTCCCTGATACCGGCTCACAGAGGAGAACTATCTAAGACTCCCTCTTTATAAATGTAGGCTAGTCGAAGGAAGAGTGTGAAAGATTGTGAAATAAGTAAAAGGCTACTGAATATCCTTCTCATGGGGCAATACAAGAATCATCACAATGTTGTGAGGCCCAGGAGTGAAGATACCAGTGGGACGCCTGCGCACCATGCTGGAGGGCCTGGATTTAGGTCCCACTCTGCTCGAGGTTCCACCCTCCTGCTAATGTGCACTGGAAGGCAGAAGGTGATGGCCCAGGTGCTGGGATTCTCGCCACCCAGGGGGGAGACCTGGGTTGAGTTTCCAGCTCCCATCTTCAAGCCCAGTGCATAACCAGTCATATAGATATTCATTCATATTCATTCATTCATTCATTCTCTCCCCCCCCCCAATAGATAAGGAAAAAATGTTCCATTGTCCTTTGGTACCTGTATGGGATGTTGGCACTGCAGGCAGAGGTTTAACCCTCTACACCACAGCACTGGTGTCTAATGTTATGTTTTGAAACTCCATGTTTTGAAAGTCCTTTGGCTCCTTGTTCTGGAAGCCGAGAAGTCCAATAGCAGGGTGTCAGCATTTATTCTGCTTCTGGTGAGGGCTGCCTGCTGCTTCCACTCATGGCAGAGAGCTGAAGGGAAGTGCATACCTGTGACTTTGACTTTGCTTACAGCTCTGCACAGATAGAAGTTCGCTTGTAGAAAACTGAGGAAGCTGCAAATGACTCTTGTGCCTAGACATGCAAGTTGTGTCCAGTAAATGCAACTAATTATCATCTCTGAATATTGCTCAGTCCTGCCAGTCTTCCAGCCACTCACAAATCCATTTCTCATTTGGCATCGCTCCACACATGTGTGATGATTGAGGTTCTCCTTTGGACTGATTGTAGCATCTTTCTACTTCCCTTGTTAATAAGTAAATAAAGTCTTTGACATGTGTTCATTTTCCTCTGGATGAGAGTCCCAGTTGGATCTGCTTCTTGAAAACTGTCCTTCAGTAAGTTTTCCCTATCACTCACCTGTCTGTCTGTCCATCTGTTGACCCCCACCTGCACCACCTTTGTGGTACCCACATGTTACAGCTTCCAAAGAACCTGAAATCCCCAAGCCTTTATCAGCTTGCACTCAGGAAACCAGGCTGCTGGGGCTCAAAGCCCTGCTGCTGCTGCTGCTGCTGCTGCTTCCGCTTCCTCTTCCTCCCCCCTCCCCCCGCTTCTTCTTCATCTTTTTCTTCTTCATCATCATCATCATCTTGATTGGCTTTATTCTTATATTCTACAACCGAACATTTCACTCCATAAATCAGAGTAAGTCCTCCAAGGATTTGAGCAGAAGAGATTACTTTTACAAGACAGAGAAAGGCTGAAAAACAGCAGAAACAAAAGCACAAAACAGATCAGCCGCTTGAGATTGCTCATGACTTGCTTTGTAAGGCAGAGCAACCGGCAAATAATTGGTTACCATCAGGTTACTCAGCTCCCCTTTGCTGTGTAAGGAGCAAGGCAGAGAAACATTATCATGCGGGCTGGGACCGGCCTGGCGGGGGAATTTGGGTGTTACTTCTCGAATGCTGATTTCCTGGAAGGTCTGATAAACACCTTAGCTTTAGGATGGTGTTGTGCAACTTTAGCAATAAGTGACTCCATTTCCTTAAAAATGATTTGCTTATTTATCTGAAAGGCAAAGGGACAGATTGACAGAGATCCTCCATCCACTGGCTCCCTCCCCACATGCCCACAGCAGAAAGCCCAACTTCTTAGGCAAGTTCCTTGGCTGTTCTCTGCCTTAGTTTCCCCATGTGAGTGTGTACATTGAGCATACTTCACTGGATCTGGGGATAATTAAATGAGTTACATAAATAAAGCACTTAGAAAGCTTAATGGAAAACATTTTGTAAAGCCTGGGAGTTTTATTTCTGTACTAGTCCGCTTCCCCCTCACCATAACAAAATACCAGAGACTGGGTAACTTATAAAGAAGTGTATTGAGCACAGAGTTTGAGAGGTTCAAGAGCATGGTACTGACATCTGCTCGGGTCTGGGGACGGCAGGTGGCACCGTGGTGGGGGCTGTGCAAGAGTGCAATGCCAATCACGCAGCAAAGAGGGGAGCCAGAGAGTGGACAGCGGCCAGACCGGCTCACTCTCAAGGGCACTAACCGGGGTTCCATGAGAACTGTCCTGATCCCTTCTGGGGGCAATGCCTCCCACTGGGGCCAGTTTGTAAAGGTTCTACCACCCCAGGGTGGCGACACTGAGGAATCTCTTCCCGGTGGCCAAGGACAGAGACCACGTCTCTCACCACTCTGGACTTGCTGCTTCTCACAAGTGCCGAGTTCACAGCCAACTCCCACGTCGCTTCTGGGAACGAAAACCATTTCATAATTTAGAGCTCCTTGCATATCACTACTTCCTAGTTTTCTCCTCTGTCAGGTTATTACTATCAAGCAAGGATTTATATAGCAATTTTCATCGGAGGAAGCTTGATTTCTTTGCAACAAGATGAATGTCTGAAATCACCTCTCACCATCACAATAGTCCTTCAAGTGGGTCAGAGGCACTTGCTGCATTTGCTTATTCTGAGTATCAAGTGGTAACGGCCCTCAGGAGCCTTGACTCAAGCTGGAAGAAGCAAATGGAAGCCGAGTCAAACTGTGAAGACCACACCGTCCTTTAGCTAGAAGAATTAGCTGATCCAGATTAGAGTGATCTCCTCCGGGCACAAGGAAAAGGAGGTTTGTTTTAGCTTCTCAGATCTGTTTCTGACCCCCAAACCCCTACAGAATAGAGCTGTTAAATTCAAACTTCCAAAGTGGGCTGTCCCTGGAATAGTATTACAAGTCCCTTGTCCCAGTGTTATTCAGGATAGGTGTGGTTTCGTTGCTGTAACAAATAACCCCATGCCCAAATCTCATCTCATTTGTTTAGAACAACACAAGAGTGTGCCTAGCTCCTGCCACCTGTCCAGGACGTAGGACAGTGTCTCTGATTCCTGGCTGCCATACTCAAGGACTTGGACTAATGTCTCCAAACTGGCAGCACAAGAAAGAGAACATGGAAAATGGCAAAAGTTTTGGCCAAAGGGACCACCGCTGCTCATCTTTCTTTGGCCAGAGCACGTCTTGTGGCTGCACTGAGCTTCAGGTACAGGGGAAACTGCCCCTCCCCTGTTCTTGAAGAGAAGGGAAACTGGATATCAGATATTAGCGAACGTGGTGATGTTTACTGCACCAGTTATGACTCCCAAGTGTTGACTGCTTTATCACCTTTGTTCTGATTTATTAGCTTTGCTGTCAGCACTTGGAATGCCGTAATTGCATTTCACTTGGCCTCTCTTCTCACTTGGCAACGTCGCTAATATTATCTGAAATCTGTAGGTGGGAACTGAGCTCCTCAGCAGGAAAAACGTGTTCCCTCCAACTTCAGGCTCTCTCCAAAGAGGCACCTTTGGTGTTGTCGAGAGCACGTTCGCTTCTCCCCCTGAGGTTTTCCGCCTCGCCCAGCCCCCACCTGGGTCTAATTGTAAAATGCATCTGCATGCTGGAAAAGTTCATTATGTAGATGTATCAGAGTCCATATCCATCAACAGATAATTAAGAAGACTAGATGCATATGTATGAGTTAGCTTAATATTGCTTTAATGAGGAGGTTTACTGGAAATACCAAATCAGGGAGGCAGGGAGAAAAATGATCAGAACCAAAGTGAGCACAAGTGTGTAGCAGCTCGTGGTAGTTCAGAGAGCTGTCAGAGCGCTGAAAGAGCTGTCAGCCTAGCAGACACGGTAAGAAGGTGGGGAGAGGAGCAGACAATGGCACTCAATCCTTCTTTGAAAGCAAGGCTCTACTTTTTTGTTTCAAACAGAAGAGATTCAAAGAGCCCCAGTCTCAGGTTTCTCCCACCTATAAAAGCAAGATCACTGCAGGGCACAGTCCAATGTCAGACATGGCAATCTCCAGTTGATGTTAAAAAAAAGAAAAACTCAAAAGAGTGAGCCCATTCTGTACCAAATGGCTCCTCTGTGCAAATTAGCAAAAGGTGCTTCTTAGGAGAGAAAGAAAACTTGTGTCTTTCTCTAGCAGAGAAAGCCCTACAGGCTCTTGGCTTGGCTTGGAGAGGAGAAGCTGTTTTGTATTTGTGCAGACACAGGTACCTTTGCCTGCCTAGTGCCAGGACACACAGCGGGGTGAACAGAACATGGGCTGGAATTTAGCCTGCAGTTACCCTGCCGACCAGACACCTTTGTACAGCACATCACCTACACCGTGGCAGCCCTGTCGAGACCATCAATGAGTTCTCACCAAATCCTGACCCAAGTCTCTAGGAATAGAGAAGTCTTCCTATTCTACCTACAGAATTGTGCTATCTGTTTACCCAAATGCCTGCCCGGTCTCCTCTCCCTGCCTTGGAGCCTCTCTGCTGTAGCTCTCTTTCTTATTCATGTAAATTCAATAGGGTAGACCTCAGTTACATGGCATCACCAGGTTACAAAGAAAACTGGGAAGTGTAGGCTCACTGGCTAAGCAGGAAGCGAAGGAAACCGAGTTTGTTGACTGCATAGCGCTGTCTCTGCCTCAGTCTACAATGCGTTCACCACACATCTATTTTACACTTTGTCCTTCACATGGGACCTTTCTGTCCCTAGAGAGGCAACTAGAGACCTCTTAGTTACCAACAGCAGCTCAGGGTCTCGGATCTCAGCGATCTCGCTTCACCAAGTGATCCAGTGGCCCATGAACTACAAGACAAGTCATCTGCCCGCCCTGCCCTCTCCGTATTGGCAGAGTAGGACCAGGACATCCATAAATAGAACTCCCATTCAATGAGGGAATAGTCCAAGAAGCAGTGCTTGCCCACAGCAATTCTGAAACCTGGGGGAGGTGGGAGTTCCTTGCTCTGGGAAGCATGTCTGATTGGCCGTGACAAGAGTGCTCTCTTTAGAAGCTCCACAGTTTTGGAAACCTGGTTTCTCCTGAGCAAGTTTAGAGGTCTAAGTTTGGTTTAGAAATTCAGCAATCAAAAGGTTCCTTTTTCCCTTTAAATTCAAGCTTGCGGTCTCTTTGGCTTCAACTTCATCACTTTTCTGTTCTTTTTATACTTAGTAAATGTGGCAGGGACCACACCCATTCCAACTCTCAACTGGACTTGATCTGTGTCTCTTTCTCTCCCTGTCTCTCTCTTCCTCCCCCCTTCAATCCCTCCTGCTTGTCTCTCCCTCTGCTTCATGAATGGCACACGCAGTACATCTTCCTACATTCCACTGGCCAGAACTCATTCACATGGCCCATGTAATTCAAATGGAGGCTGGGAAATGTCTCTCTATGTGCCCAAAAGGAAGCAGAAGTGAGGCTTGAATGCAGACTGCTGTTTCTTCCTCATCTGCTGTCCTCTGTGGCCTGGGAGCTGTGGCCTGGATGGGTAGCATCCACCAATACCTCACTCTTGGTCACAATGAAGTAAAGCATCTCTAACAGTAGAGGGGAGCATTGTTTCCAGAAGAAGATTGGACCTGAGGCAGAAAGAAATGCAATAGATTCTAACCAGGAGAAAGGTCAAATGTTGAGCAAGGGGCAGGCAAACCTACGAGGAAATCTCGACTTTACCTTTACTCAGCCTCGTGTGTCTCAGAGAAAGATGCACAGCTCCCTGGGACTCAGCGATCTCGATTGTAAATGGAGGTCATTACAGCATGTCCTTGTAGATTGTTGGAAACTTTTATTTGATCTTTTTTGCCAATGACTCAGCACAATACCATGCCAGAGGAAATATGTCCGTATATTATAGTACAAAGAATATAAGACCTAGCCCATGAACTCAGTTGTGCAAGAAATTTGCCTTTATTTTCCTGTATCAATGTTAAATTTCCATTTCTTCTAATGGCAGAAATTTCATTGCAGTCTCCCCTGGGATTCTGTGTAAGTTCCAAGGAGTTGCTGTGGACCCAAGGTAGAGGGGGAAGAGGAGGCATCTGTTTCCTGTCCTCTGAGATAACCTCATTTATCATTTAGCCTTTGGTTTACGTGGGTCACATCTGTGTCTTCCTCTGTTCCCAACCATCAAACATCCCCCCATCTGCCGACTTCAGGCGTCTTGGCTGGGTTACTCTACAGCACACAGAAAATACTCTGTTGCCCAACTTGTGTGGAACTTCAGGATCTTCCATGTGGTTCTGTCTTGACCCATTGCACATATATGCCTTCTGTTCCCATGTCTTACTGGGTTAGGGACTGCTGGAGTCTTCCCACCCCCTGGCAATGAGGCTCTCTGCTCTTTGCTCTTGGTTTCCCAATCCTATCTGGAGGTTCCATCATTCAGCACCAATACCTTCTTCTCCCAGGACTTTGTTTATGGGAAAGGTCCTCATAGTGTCTAAGACTATGCTATCCAATACAGCAGTCACCAGCCCCATGTGGTTATTCTAATTCAAATTAAGTAAAACTATGTTAAATTAGTTGGACTACCCAATAGCCATAGTTGACTAGTGGCTGCTCCACTAGAGGTCATGGTTTTTATTATGGAACACTTCTATCACCCCAGAAAGTTCTCTTGCTCATCACGGGTCCAAATCTCTTCCTTGTCTTACCTTTCCTCCTCTTCCTCTTGCCATCTTTATCTGCCCTAAGGGAGAAGCCTTGATCTCCCATGATCTTACACACATCCCGCCTCATGTCTGGGTCTTAGTGGTAAAACTTAAAAGTCAGGAACTGACTCCTTTGTTCTCTGTTCTCTGTGTTCTTCTACATAGAGCTGCCTTTGTTAGCTGTAGTTACAGGTGCCTGGACAAAAGGGATTTGTGGAAGATGAGATTTAGCAGCTTGAAAATGAATAAATGGTTCACTCTAGTTACAGGGAACCACAGGTTACCAATGACCAAGGGAGAAATGCACTATTATATGTTAATATTTATCTCACTTCTGGAGCTATTTTTTTACTTTTTAAAATTTTTATTGACATACAGTAATTGTATATTTTTATGGAGTACAATGTAATATTTTGATACATGCATGCATTTTAATGATTATATAAGGATAATTAGCATCCATTGTTTCATATATTCAAGGTTTCTTTTTAGTGTGTACATTCAGAAGTCTTTCTTCTAGCTATTTAGACAAGTACAGTATGTTATTGTTAACTATTATTACCCTGCTGTGCAAGAGAAAACTCATAGGCTTTTTTTTAACAATAAGAGAAGAAAATACTTTTTAATTCAGTAAGAGTAAACCTTTCTGAGATTTGACTTATCTCTCTCTCTATATATATATATAGATAGATAGATATAATATATATAATAGAAGAATATATATATTTGACAGAGTTAACTTTGGAGAAGAACCTAAGACTGGTGCATCTTTTGCGAGCACTTGCACATTACTATAGCTTATGATACATAGATGATGTCCACTTAATACATTAAAGTGAGGTAGATCTCTGTGATCAAGTTTTACTGTTAAGTCCCATAATCCAATTCTTTGAGGACAAAGGTCCTGCATGGGAAATTAGTGCACAGTGACTCCTGTTAATTTAACAATTAACACTTTTATGTATGACGTTGGTGATCACCTGAGGCTTTTGACATGAGCTCCTTAGGCTGAGGAAGCCTTTTGAATCCACTGATTCCCTCCATATTTAGATAAGGCTGTGGGCAAAGTAGAAGTTCTCTCCTCCCTTCAGAGTAAAGTACATCCTTCTTTGATGGTCACTTCTTTCTATTGAGGTCTCACCCACAGAAGTCCTTCATGTGGGGCAATTTTTGCCACAGTGTTTTGGCTTTCCATGCTTGACACGCTCTGATAGGTTTTTCAGCCACAACAGAATGCCTTGATGACTGATTCTGAGGTCAGAGTGTTATTTTAAGTGATTGTCATTCTATGAGTCTGCTGTATGGACTGCTTGCCATGTTAGAACTGCAGGGTGTCCAGCGTGTAACAAATCTTCCCAGGCAGACGAATCAATTAATTCATAGGCTTTTATTGGGATTCCACTCCCGGGCGAGGTTCCACGGGCCCCAACAGAACAACAGAGTGGGGGCTGGGGAAGTCGTGCATCAGAGGTTGGGAGAGCTCCTTTTATAGATTCAGGGCATGGGGGTTAAAGGTTGAGGTGGGTCTTATCCTCATTGGTTGACCTTTAGGCACCCGTGGGGACCTTGACAAGGACTTTTCTTCCCCAGAAGCACAGGTAGGGATTCTCCATTCCCAGAAGTATAGGCCTTCCCTCCTTGCGGCTCCCAAAGCTACCAGGAACATTCACTCTTTTTTTATTCTCTTCATTATTATTTTCAAACATTTAGTCCTATTTATAGGATCACTTTATCACTTAATCCTATTCCCATGTGGAGCTACTCTTATTCTGATGCAGTTTGTACTTCAACCTCCACAGTTAGACTTGGATATTATATTTCTTCTTTTCTTGCTAGTTACCCTCAGTCCCACTATTCTGACATGATCTTTCCCTCATCTGTGACTTCCGTGGACTTCGGTTGGTTCCATCTAGTGTTGGTTAAGTGCACATGTTCACTTGCCCGTTCCTCTCCGTCCTCACTAGGTAAGCTGGTTGTGTCTGATAGTTCATCCTTCTTTCAAGAGAAAACTGTTGATTCTGAGGTCAGAGAAAGAGGGAGCCACATAAAGGGCTTCCACAGGGTAAGCAGCAAGAGCCAATTGCAAAGAACCCCTTTGGGTGTTAAGCAAAGCCCTTCAATGCATTGTCAGTGGCTACCTTTTGGCCTATGTCTAAGCGACACAGTGCCAGTCGCAAACACAAAAGCTACCTCAGAGCTCTGCCATGGGAGGAGGGACTGCTTTGAACAGCTGTCATTACCTGAGGCTGCTGCCTCCTCTCCCCAATCCTCTCCCTGACAGAACCCTGCTCTGGCTACAAGTACCTGCTAGCAGCAGCTCAGAGGGTTAAGAAAGAAAGAAATGGGCTGTTCAGGAATAGGGCAAGTGCCCTTCTGTCACCCGATTTCTTCTGCAGTCTGAGTGAGACTCAGACTGGCAGTGGCATCAGCGCAAGTTCTATCCATGATGGTGGTTCCTGTGTTCTCTGCTCCTGGAACATCCTTTGCACTCCACTGTACTTCACCCACGAGGTTCAGTGCAAGTACATCCCCATCCAGGAGGCTGGTCGCTATTTATCTTGGCCAAATCATTGGTCTCAACTGCCAATCGGACAGAAGGAAGAAAAATAAGGCAGTTTTTATAATTGCACCCCAGACTTGAAGGAAAATGTTAGAAAGAAGGTTCTGAAAATGTGTCCTTGTAGTAAACACTCCAGTTGTTGCTTTAAAAAAAATATTGCGATAAAAGTCATATACCATACAATTTATCTATTTGAAGTATTAACACAATAACTTTTAGTGTATCTACATGTTTGGGCAGCCATCACCACAATCAATTTATGAGACTATTATCACCTCAAAAAGGAATTTCATCTCCTTAGCTGTGACCTCCAATTCCTCTTCCCTCCCCTATCCTAACCTTAATGGCTAGACTGTTTTCCAAGCACTATACCACTTGGTGTTCCCACCATCAGTGCAGGTTCTAATTTCTCCACCTCCTTGTCAACACTTGTTATTACCTGCCTTTCTATTATAGCCATCCCAGTGGGTATGAAGTAGTATATCATTGTGGGTACTTTCTAAGATTTATTTATTGATTTATTTTGCAGAGTGACAGGGAGAGAGGAAGAGGGGGAGAGAGAGAGAGAAAGGGAGAGAGGGAGAGAAGAGGGAGAAGAAGGGAGAGGTAGAAGGAAAGGAAGAGGGAGAGAGAGAAAGAAAGAAATAGGAAGAGAAAAAGAGAAAGAAAGAGAATATCTTCCATTATCTGGTTCACTCCCCAAATGGCCACAACAGCCATGTCTGGGCCAGAGCAGAGCCAGGAGCCTAGAACTCCATCTGGGTCTCCCACATGGGTAGCAGGGGCCCAAGCACTTGGGCCATCTTCTACTGCCTTTCCAGGCACAGTAGTAGAAAGTTGGATGGAAAGCAGAGCAGCTGGGATTCGAACTGGGGCTCCCATAGGGGATGCCAGTGTCACAGCAGCAGCTTAACCCACTGCGACGCAACACCCAGCCCCCAGCCTTGTGTCTGATGCAGGTGCTTCCTACCCTCCCTGAAGTCTGAGAACCTTCGTTGTGCTGCCCCATGATACAGCGGTGCACCAGCCAGTCCTCAGAAGGCAGGACACAGCTTGGCTTCCTGGACCTCTCCAGAGCCCTGTGATTGCCCTGTGCCTGGTGCTCTCTGAAAGAAACCTACCATCTAATGAGAGTCTGCACTGTGTCAGGCACAGGTGGTAGAAATCTATCAGTGCAACAACCCCACGAGGTGAGGAATAGTTCTGCCATTTTACAAATGAAGAAATAGAGGCCTAGAAAAGTTAAACGACTTGCTCAGTTACTCAAATAGCAAGTGGTAGGTAGAGCCCATTTTTTAACTCAGACGGTGGGGGGGACTGTCTCATGACTAGATGAAGGAATTCAAAACTCTGTAAAAGGGGAAGGCACTGGGCTGCAAAGCCGGGACCACTGCCATCCCTGAGTCTGGACGGCCATCTTTCAAGAAGAAATGAACTAGGACTTCAAGCTGCCCATTCTGAAGAGTGACATCTTGGCACCTGACACAACCCAGGTTCTTGACATAGGACACAGAACATTTCATGGGCTTGGGATTTTTTTTTGTAAAGATCTAATTATTTATTTGAAAGGCATAGTTAGAGAGAGAGAGAGAGAGAAAGATCTCCCATCCTCTGATTCACTCCCAATATGGCTGCAATGGCTAGAGCTAGGTCAGGCCAAAGCCAGGAGCCAGCTTCCTCCAGGTCTCCCAGGTTTGTGCAGGGGTTCAAGCATGTGGGCCATCTTCTGTTGCTTTCCCAGGAGCATTAGCAGGGAGCTCTATCGAAAGTGGAGCAACTGGGGCTTCAAAGGGCGCCCATACAGGGATGCCGTGCACCACAGGCGGCGGCTTTACCTGCTATGGTGCAGCATCAGCTCCAGGCTTGGAGTTTTTTTTTTAATATATATATTTATTTGACAGGTTGCGTTATAGACAGTGAGAGAGAGAGAGGCAGAGAGAAAGGTCTTCCCTTCATTGGTTCACTCCCCAAATGGCCGCCACAGCCGGTACTGGGCCAATCCGAAGCCAGGAGCCAGGTACCTCTTCCTGGTCTCCCATGCGGGTACAGGGGCCCAAGCACTTAGGCCACCCTCCAATGCCCTCCCGGGCCACAGCAGAGAGCTGGACTGGAAGAGGAGCAACCAGGACCAGAACCCGGTGCCCATATGGGATGCTGGTGCCACAGGTGGAGGATTAACCAAGTGAGCCACGGCGCCAGCCCCTGGGCTTGGAGTTTTTAAAAATCAGATAGACCCTAATCCTGAGTTCCCAAGGCCATCAAGAAGTGCTTATGATGGAGAATGAAAATAGAGATTCTTTCTGGTGCAGACTTGGATAAATGTCGTGCTATCTAGCATTCCAGGGATGCACTGGCCGTGAGGTGCATCCCTGTAGCCCTGCTACTATGCACCCTACAATCCAGAGAGTAGGTAACTTTCTGCATGTTACCAACTAGACAATCCTAACCTCAGTAGACATAGGAGTCTTGGCGATCAGGGCGCCCCTTGCCATAAATCAAGTAGCAGGGTGCTAAAACACCATAGATCTTTATAATCCAGATGAAGAATCAACTCTAGGAGCTAGCAACAAATGACAGATAGAGCCTGTATGTGGCATAGCGGGATACAGACACCAACTAAGCCCAAATATACACAGTTCAATCCAAAGCTACAATTCAAAGCCGGACTCATTCTTCTTGACTTCAGTGCTTCATCAAGAAAGCCAGCACGCCTGAACGATAGAATTGAGGACCAAGAACAACTGAAGCTTTGCATCTCAGGACTGTGGACGATCAGCTCACCAAGTCAGGCAGCACACCCTGATTCTTGGACAGTTGACCGTGTCACCTTGACACAGGCTCTGTGGAGTGGCCCTATTGCCTTGTGGACTCCTGCCTTTGGCTGGGCCCACCCCCAGTTGTTGCAGGCATTTGTGGAGTGGACAAGCAGATGGAAGATCTCTGTCTCTCTGTGTCTTTCTGCCTTTCAGAAAAAATTTAAATAATAAAGCATTTTGTTCAGCAATATGTCTTTTAGGTGTAATTACAGAGCAAACTAGACTAAACCAGAATTGTAGGTGAGTTTGGAGCAAACTTGGGTTAGGAGACAGTGAACTCAGGAGCTGAATGTAGCCTTAGTGACGCCCTACCGTGTACTGCATTGAGACCAAGTTCTTGAGCACAGCCCCAGGATCATCCATGGCCTGGCCTCTGCAAAGACATGACTCACGTATAAATCCATCATGACCCTTTGTCAGAGATTCACTGAACTGCTTAACGAGGGGGCCAGCGGGATGGCAGGCTGGATCAAAGGATCGTAGGAAAACCCCAAGACCAATGCTAAAGTGGGGTTGCTGCTCAGATGGGAAACCGAGCGATATCCTGCTAGCAATGCAGCCACGACCTGTGCAGCTGTCTTCTCCATTCCGTCTCTGCCAGATGAAAATCATTCGCAACTTAACCACTTTCCTCCAAATTAGCGTCTGACTTCTCAGGGTCTGGACTCTCACTAGCGGTGACCGTCAGCCAAATCAAGGATGTCAGATGTCCCTCGGGCTGGTCACTTCAGGAGAATGGTGAAGGGCATTAGTCATCTTCCTGCAGACTTGTTTCACCTGTACTACTAACACTCTATTAGAACTACTTGCTCTCTCGTCTTAAATTCCCAGTGAACTGCAGGGACAAGGATTACATTTTTTTCCTACTCTTGTAGCCTCTGACTCTAGTTCAGTGTGTAGTATGTCGTAGGTACTCAGCTAATTAATGGTGAATTAATTAAAAAATTCTCAATTAAAAATCTGGTTTTTTGAGCATTGAAGTACTTCCTCTAAGGAGTTCATTATTTATTTTTAACTTTAAAAATTGTGTGTTCATTTGTCTTACTGATTTGAAAGGCAGAGAGAGAGAGAATCTTCCATCTACTGGTTCACTCCACAAATGCCCACACAGTCTGGAATGGGCCAGGCCATAGCCAAGAGCCTGGAACAAAGTGAGGGTCTCCTATAGGGGTGGCAGGGACCAAAGCACTTGAGCCATCACCTGCTGTCTCCCAGGGTGCACATCGGCAGGAATACCAGATTCTCTGCTATGGAATGTGGGTATCCCAAGCAGTGTGCTAACCACTGAGCTAACTACCCACCCCAAGCTCATCACTTGCCACAGACCCAGGTGATAGATGATGATAAATGGGCATGGTAGTCACAGTGGGGGCTGTCACCAAGCCCAGCCCAGGGTGGCCCTGGGAGTCCCTACCCCTCTGCCCTTCCTTTTGCTTCCTCCGGCTGCGCAAGCCCTAACAGTCCCTTGAATGGTCAAGCACCAGTGGCAAGAAGAAAGAATTACTGTGTCTTCAGACAGGAATCGCAGCTGGCTGCCTGGAGCCTTTGTGTTGCTTCTGGGGACTGAAGGGCTCAACCCGTTTCTAGATGTAACTCCCCAGGGACAGTCACTGGGGCTCCAGCCACGGTACTCACTGGGCTCACTGGGCTCACTGGGCAGCCAGCTTTTCCCACAGATAATTTACAGCAAGGCTAATTTATGCACTTAAAAAACGTGTGTTGCCAAGCAGGGACGAACCATCCTATGTGTGACTTGTTTTTATTAGCACAGGAGGGAGGTAAGTCGGAGGGCAGAGGAGGAGTGCCCACCAACATCTTTTGAGTTAGGAGGGATCAGAGAAGGGCTGGGAACAAAATGGAACGGAGACAGCATGGGCGAGAGTGATGTTACCACGCCCTCTAACGTCCTTGTCAATCTCATGGGAGTCTAGGAGACAGGAGACTGGAAGGAGTTCCAGCCTCCTCGGATAGGTGGTGGATTCCAGTCCGGCGGGGACTGCGTGAAAGAGAGGCAAAGAACATGAGGCTGCAGCCAAGGCTCTGTGCGTTCCAGGGAGTAGGGGGAGGGGGGTCACTGGGAAATCCAGCAAGTGGGTGCAGCTCCCCAGTTTCATACTTCCTGGCCTTCTTCTCACTCTGGGCACCCCTCTCTCTATGTGCTGCCTCCAATTCTGCTCACCCAGTCCCCCAAAGCTTGGTGTTAGCCATTTACTCTTTTACCTTGAATTTGAAAGCTGTGTGTTGACTGTCTCTCTTCCAGTGACAGTCGTACAGCCGTGTTTTCTCTGAAAAAGGAAATAAGAAAAACAGACTGGCCGAACAAATTGTCATCCACTCAAGAACATATTCAAATACTCTTCAAAAATTATGCCAGAACAATATACACCAGATCTGTGACAAAATGGACCCAGGGTCACCCCAGAAATGAAAGGCCTTGCCTCCTGTTTAAAGAGCTGTGCATTGGCCGGCGCCACGGCTCACTAGGCTAATCCTCCGCCTTGCGGCGCCGGCACACCGGGTTCTAGTCCTGGTCAGGGCACCAGATTCTGTCCCGGTTGCCCCTCTTCCAGGCCAGCTCTCTGCTGTGGCCAGGGAGTGCAGTGGAGGATGGCCCAAGTGCTTGGGCCCTGCACCCGCATGAGAGACCAGGAGGAAGCACCTGGCTCCTGGCCTCGGATCAGCGCAGTGCACTAGCCACAGCGGCCATTGGAGGGTGAACCAACGGTAAAGGAAGACCTTTCTCTCTGTCTCTCTCTCTCTCACTTTCTAACTCTGCCTGTCAAAAAAAAAAAAAAAAAAAAAAAAAAAAAAAGAGCTGTGCACATCGCTGAACAGATGGGAAGGGAGTCATGGAAGAAGGTAGAAGCGGCAGAGACGTATGGGTTAGGATGCTGCCACTTGCACAGGACTGAGTGCCAGCAATGATGGGCTTAAGAAATTTCTTTTTCTCATATAAAAGTGGCCCAGAGGGAGGCACAAGCATGCCAGGGCTTCTCTGAGCATATTCCCTCGTTATTCCAACATGGCTGCCAAGGCTCCCTACATCATGTCTTGACCAAAGCTCATCCAAAATGCTAGGAAGGAGGTATAGCTTTCCCTTTTATATATTTCTGTTATCACTTAGACTGTGTCTTGCCCCAAAACCCTCCAGGTAAAGCTCTGCTCTGGCCTGATTGGCCATTGTTGGACCACCTGGCTGTTGTCAAAGCTGCGAGGGAGGCTGTGAAGTGAGAACCTGTACTTTGTGCCTCTGTGGTGGGCAGTGAACTCTGAGGGTCCAGAGAGAGGGTGGCAGCTTTGTGGACAACCAGCAGTGTCTACAGTGTCTACCACAAACAACTGGCCCCTTGCACTGTGTCGCGGCAGCTCTGCCTAGAGTGTACTCTTAAGCGAAGCTCCCAGTGAGGGGCACAGAGTTCCAAAACAGATTGTCCTCCATAAATCAATACGCTCTACGAGATCCCAAGAAGTTGGCTGTGGGTCCATCCCTACACCCTCATTGGCCATGGTCTTTTCGTGGCCGATGGATTCTGCTAGGCTCTGCAGACGTTGGCTTGGACTTGTCCTCCTGGGCCTGGCACGAAGGCGGGGATCTCTAAGAGCTTATGTGAGCCTGCCACGCAACAGAGTGGGTCGGTCGGGGCCTGGGAGGCGCTGTCTCACAGAAGCACTGAGGCCTCCAAAGGATAGAAGTTGGGTGCAACCGTGAAAGGGGGGGGGCGGATTTAAATCTGACCAGATTGAGAGCACCTGTTCGTGGCTAACTCTTGCTTCGAGTGAGTCCCAATGCACAAAACAGAGCATCTTGGGGAAGTGTGGTGGGCTGGCTCAGGAGGCGGCGTGCACAGCCCGGTCGCTGCCCTCCCGTGAGAGAGGAGCGGCCACTCTTCCCGGGAAGCTGACTCCGAGCCAGACTTGGGGCGAACCCAGCCATCCCAGCTGCTCCACGAGATGGACGCTGCTCTCACCGCCACGTAACAGGTGAGCAGCCGAGTGCTGGTGCGCTTCGCTTACGTGCTCAAGGTCCCTAGTTCTCGCAGCTCACCGCTTCGCGTGAGTGCAGACCTCAGCAGATTCAAGAAACTGCTGGTGAAGTAATCCCCGTGATGTGATTACTCTCCAGTCCTCAGAGCTCCTGTCTGGCCTTTTCTTTCCTTGTCTGGTGTCCCCCTCGCTTACTCTGCACAATCAGTGACAAAGGTGGTCTTTCCCTTTCTTTTTTTTCTTTTTTTTTTTGACAGGCAGAGTGGACAGTGAGAGAGAGAGACAGAGAGAAAGGTCTTCCTTTGCCGTTGGTTCACCCTCCAATGGCCACCACGGCCGGCGCACTGCAGCCGGTGCACCGTGCTGATCCGATGGCAGGAGCCAGGTGCTTCTCCTGGTCTCCCATGGGGTGCAGGGCCCAAGCACTTGGGCCATTCTCCACTGCACTCCCTGGCCATAGCAGAGAGCTGGCCTGGAAGAGGGGCAACCGGAACAGAATCCGGCGCCCCGACCGGGACTAGAACCCGGTGTGCCGGCGCCACAAGGCAGAGGATTAGCCTAGTGAGCCAAGGTGCCGGCTTCCCTTTCTTCTTCCACCTTAGGACCTTCGCACTTGCTTGGGATGCTCTTTTTTTCCCATTAGAGATGTATTTGTTTGAGAGACAGAGTTACAGAGAAAGAGAAAGTGAGAATGAGAGCTTTCATCCGCTGGTTTACTCCCCAAATGGTTGCAACAGCCAGGGCTGGGCCAGGCCAAAGTTAGGAGCCAGGAACTTCTTCTGGGTCTCCCATGTGGGTGCAGGAGCCCAAGGACTTGGGCTGTCCTCTGCTGCTTTCCCAGGAGCATTAGCAGGGAGCTGGATTGGAAGTGGAGTAACTGGGACTTGAACTGGTGCCCTTATGGGATGCCAGTGCTGCAAATGGAGGCACCACAGCACAGGCCCCTGGGATGCTCTTTACACAGCTCCTTCCCTTGAGTTTAACTCTGAGAAGCCCTCCCTGGTTACCCTAAAGTGCTCCTCCTGCCCTGTTTTGTCTTCTGATAGAGCACCCAGACTGCCTCCTTCACTGGGTTCTCACTGATGTTGTCTCATTTGTGTGTTTCTCTCCTGCAAACTCCTGAGGTCAGAGACTTTGCTCTTGATTTATCCCTTTTGGTTGGACTACTACCCAGCACCTAGTAAGTGCTCAGTAAATTTGCTGAATGTTCAAATGCTTTTAAAAGCCAAGACTGAAATCCAAGTTTGATCAGCTCAGTATCCTGTGGTTATAGCCACCTGGCTAGGATTTTCTTGACACACAGCTATAAAACAGAAATCTAATCAATCATCTCAGTTTTTAAAAACAGGATTTTAAAAATTTATTTGAAAGGCAGGGTTACAGAGGGAGAGAGAGACAGAGGGAGACAGAGGGAGAGAGAGGGAGAGAGAGAGAGAGAGAGAGAGAGAGAGAGAGAGAGAGAGATGTTCCATCTGCTGGTTCATTCCCCAGATAGCTGCAACAGCCAGAGATGCACTGATCTGAAGCCAGGAGTCAGGAGCTTCCTCCAGGTCTCCCATGTGGGTGCAGGGGCCCAAGCACTTGGGCCATCTTCAACTGCTTTCCCAGGCCATAGCAGAGAGCTGGATTGGAAGTGGAGCATCTGGGACTTGAACCAGTGCCCATATGGGATGCCAGCACTGCAGGCAGCGGCTTAACTCGTTACTCCACAGCACTGGTCCCCATCTGATTTTAAAGACACAAAAATAAGGCCAAGAGCTACCCCCAACATACCTAAGATTGTAAATTTTAAAAAATATTTTATTTATTTATTTGAAAGGTAGAATAATGGAGAGAGACGGGGTGGGGGGGGAGACAGTGAGAGAGCATCCATCTACCGCCTCACTCCCCTAACAGCCAGGTCTGGGCCAGGTGCTGAATACAGAGGCCAGGAACTCCATCTGGGTCTCCTACATGGGTGGAAGGGGTGCTAGCACTTGGACCATCTTCCACTGCCTTTCCAGGTTCGTCAGCAGGGAGCTGGATCAGAAGCTGAGTAGCCAGGACTCAACTGGTGCTCTCATATGAAAATGTGCGCGCTGCAGGCAGCGGCTTAATTTGCTGTACCACACCGCCTGCCCACAAAGGCATGCTTTTGCAGACCCAGTTTCTCCCAGCAGCACTATAGGATACTCAAATAATAAATGAGCAGGGTCCTATCTTAGTCCACTGTGCAGCTTATAACCAAACATCAGAGACTGCAACATAAAAAGAATGGAGAGTCACGTCTCTTAGTTCTGGAGGCCGGGCAGCCCTCAGCAAATCTGAAGACCTCAAAGAGACCTCTGCTTCCAAGATGGTGCCTTGCTGCTGCGCCCTCTCGAGGCGGAAGGAGGAAGGGCAGGGGAGTCTGGCCAGTGCCCTTGAGCCCTGCTGGAGGACGCTCATCTCATTCATGTGAATCATCTCTCACTACCATCACGTTGGCAATTAATTCCTCCATAGGAATTTGGGGGACACCTTTAGACCATATCAAGTCTTAACAGTTCATTGGTGAGTTTCTGATTTTGGAGCACAGAGAGCAATGTACTGGATCTAGGCACCCCCCCCCCCCGAGCCAACAGGCTGCATCGAGCCCATCCCACGGCTGCAGGGTTAGTAGAGAGGCCTGGGGGGCAGTAGCTTGAGGTACCCCATAACTGAGTAGGCAGCAACCCAGCAACCCAGGGTCAGGGCTGAGGAAGGGCGCTCTGAAGGGAAGGCAGAGCTCTGCTCACTCCAGGAGAAGGAGGGTGGTTTCTCCAGACTGGGGATGGCTGTTAGCCTCCAGGCCAGGGTGGAGGGAAGCAACTGGGGATGGCATACTCCCCACTGCCCATCTCAACGGGTAGCAGGGCACTGGGTTACCAGTACAGGAAGATCTGGATTCAAATTCTGGCTCTGCCCCTTGCCAGTTGTGCCGCATTGAACACAGAACCTTAATTTTCTCTGTGCCTTTGTTTCCTCATCTGTGAAATGGGGATAGCAGTGGCACCCACAGCATTGACTTGTGAGACGTTCTTAGCCTTGTGAACCCAGTTCTCAGCCTATCCCTGGGTTCAGCAAGGCTAGCAGGTGAGCTGCACTTACTGCATTCTACACAGTGTCATGTTTGAAAGTAAAAGAATGAGAGATGGGGTCTAGATCCCCAAGGCAGGGCAAGTTTCTCGACTTTGTTGTTTGTTTTGCCATTTTGCAAACTACCACCACCACCACCACCACCACCACCACCCCACCCCCCACCCCCCGCCAGGCAGGCAAGATCGAGCTTGTGCTGTCTTTGTGGCCAGGGCACCTCAAAACAACCTTAGGCTACAGGGCTGGAGCCTTTGTCTTTCCCCTGGGGCCTGCGTGCCCGCAGCTGGAGAACACCCTACCACCTGGACGCACTGCAGGTCTCTGCAGGGGCCAGCAAAGCATGACAGGATGGGTGACTTGATGGACAGAACTGGACAGACATGCCTGAAGTGATCTCTGTCTGTCACGTCCCAGCGAACAACGGAAGCCCCAGAAGGGGAAGCCCTGCCTCCTGCCGCGTTGGAGCTGGCCCACCCCTGCGAGCAAGGATTCTTAGTATTACTAAGTGCCTCTGGCGGTTGGCCACGGTTCAGGGTGCTGGAAAGTTCCAGAGCAGGCCAGACTCACGTCCTGCCTGCCCCAGTGCCTCAGGGGTACCAGGTGGGCAAGGCAAGGCCTTCCGGGGGCAGGCTTGGTGCAGGTCAGTTGAGGTTGAGAGGTCTTTTCAGCGCCATGCTGGAAATGAAGGAGGCAAGCCTGGGCGGGCTCTCTCTGGCTACTCGCCCCAGCAGAGGAGCTATTCCTGGGAAATTATTGGAAAGGTGATGGAAGACAAATGACAGCCCCTGTTGCATGTCACCTCCACCCTCCCGGAGCCTGCAGGGAAGAGCTAACGATGCGTCCAGCCTCACGGCCAACGAAGGCTGAGCTGCCGCCGAGACTGCTAATGGCTCCCCAGGGGCTGCTCTTTGCTACTTAGAAACACCACTCCTTAAGGGAGCAGTGAACTCAGGGGGCGGGGCTCCTCCTGCACTTGCTGGAGAGGCCGACCCTAGACCCTGGGAAAGGAGGCGTGGCCACACGACTGAAGGCCGCCCATGGGCGAGAAGAAAAGTGCCGGAGCAACTCCTTGATCACTTCCGCACACAGAAGCTCCTGGCCCTAGGTTTCTCCCTCCTGTGGGCTGGGAGAAGGCAGTCAGTGGAGCAGCTGTCTCGGGCCCAGAGAAAACGATGACTCTGCCCGAAGTGTCCCGTCCTCCGGATTCTAAATCTTTCCACTTCCTGTGCTCCGTTAGACAGGTGGAAAACAAACGTGTGTCTTCATTAATTCATGCCATCCTGAGAACATTGCTTTTTTTGCTATTTATTTATTTAAGAGACAGAGATAAATAAAGTGCGAGCTCCCATCTGCTGGTTTACTGCCCCGAAGCCTGCAGCAGTTGGGAGTTCAATCCAGCTCTCTCTCGTGGACGGCAGGACCCCGGTTACTCGGGCCATCGTCACTGCTTCCCTTGGCAGGAAGCTGGAGTCATTGGCGGGAGCCGGGAATTGAACCCAGGTACTCCCCTATGGGATGCGGGCATCTTGACCTCTAGGCTAAACACTTTCTCCTTGGTGGGAGGGGTCTCTTTCTTCTAATAGTTTAGCCCTTACCACGTCCACAGACCTGGCTTTGGACTCAAGTGAAAGAGTGGTGTCCTCACATGGGTCACAGGCTCAAAGCCTGTCCGTGTCATCTTTACCTTGCTCTTGTCTCCTTCCCTCACCCACTGGGCTCCGCCTGAATTAGCTGATTCTTAATTCCTGCGTGCCTTTCCTAGCCCAGAATTCTTTGCCTAGAGTCCTTTCCCTCAGCGCACTCCCCATGGCTGACTCCCTCTCAGCTGTCCGGTCTGAGATCACAAGTCACACCCTCCAGGAGACCCTCTTTAACCACTCTGAATACAAATGTACTCATTTTCTGTGAGACAAAGCCAATTGCTTTGAACTTGGTCTAAAAAGAAAAAAACAATTTCATGATTTCCTTTAAAAAAAAAAAAAGATTTTTCTTTATTTGAAAGAGTTACAGAGAAAAAGGGGGGGGGGGGTTCGATCTACTGGTTCACTCCCCAAATGGGTGCAACAGTCAGGGGCTGTGTCAGGCCAAAGTCAGGAGCCCAGAGCTGTTTCTGGGTCTCCCACGTGGGTGCAGAGGCTCAAGGACTTGGACCATCTTCTGTTGCTTTCCCAGGTGCATTAGCAGGGAGCTGGATAGGAAGTGGAGCAGCCAGGACTGGAACTGGTGCCCATATGGGATGCTGACACGGCAGGCAGAGGTTTAACCTGCAATGCTATAACACCGGCCCCAAATCCCACAGTTTCTGTGAGTCAGAGAGGTCTTCAGCTCAGGGGTTAAGTCCTCATCTGAGGCCGGCGCCGCGGCTCACTAGGCTAATCCTCCACCTTGCGGCGCCGGCACACCAGGTTCTAGTCCCGGTCAGGGCGCCAGATTCTGTCCCAGTTGCCCCTCTTCCAGGCCAGCTCTCTGCTGTGGCCAGGGAGTGCAGTGGAGGATGGCCCAGGTACTTGGGCCCTGCACCCCATGGGAGACCAGGAGAAGCACCAGGCTCCTGGCATCGGATCAGTGCGGTGTGCCGGCTGCGGTGCGCCGGCCGCAGCGGCCATTGGAGGGTGAACCAACGGCAAAAGGAAGACCTTTCTCTCTGTCTCTCTCTCTCACTGTCCACTCTGCCTGTCAAAAAATAAAAATAAGTCCTCATCTGGTGGCTCAACAGAGGAAGGATCCTCTTCCAAAGTGCCTCAGGTTCTAGCAGAATTCATTTTCTTCCGGGTGCCTTACTGAGCCCCGTTTCCTCACTGGCTGTCAGCCCATGACAGCTGTCAGCTCCTAGGGGCCATACTGAGGTCCATGACTTGTGGCCCCTCCACAGACAGCTCACCACATGGTCATTTGCTTCTCCAGCAGGGAGAACATTCAAGGAAATTCACGATGGAAGCAACACTGCATGAGCTTCTCAACATGGAGTCAGGAGGCCATTCTGGCAGCAGAACTGCACCAGCTCAGCTCTGCCTCCAATACGAACTTTGGTTGCCTCCACTCTTTGACCTCAGGCGTCTGGAACGGCGATGCAAAGAACGGGTGATTACACTGTGCTCCACGGCTCCCGATGCACAGCAGGAGGTGACCTGGGGGGCTGGCATTTGTGGGGCAGCAGGCTAAGCTGCCTCCTGCAAAGCTGGCCGGCCTCCCACAGTGCAGCACCAGTTTGAGTCTTGTCTGCTCCACTTTTTTTAAAAATTTTTATTTAGTAAATATAATTTTCCAAAGTACAGTTTATGGATTACAATGGCTTCCCCCCCACCCATAACTTCCCTCCCACCCGCACTCCTCCCATCTCCCGCTCCCTCTCCCATTCCATTCACATCAAGATTCATTTTCAATTATTTTTATATACAGAAGATCGATTTAGTATATATTAAGTAAAGATTTCATCAGTTTGCACCCACACAGAACATGAAGTGTAAAATACTGTTTGAGTACTAGTTATAGCATTAATTCACACTGGACAACACATCCACTTCTGATCCAGCTCCCTGTGAATGCACCCGGGAAGGCAGTGGAAGATGGCCCAAGTGCTTGGGCCCCTGCCACTGCCCAATGCAACCATTTAGGAAGTGGTGGAAGATTCTCTCTCTCTCTCTCACTCTTCCCCTCTTCCCCTCTTCCCTCCCCCCATCACTTTGCATTTCAAGGAAACAAATCTTTTTTCAAAAGAGGGTATCTGACTCGATTTCTGGACATTTCTATTCTGTGTATACATTCTTTTGTCTTCCATCAGTCACATAGCCCCGATCCTTCCCAAGATCTGTAAGTCCCCACCTTTTGTGCCTTCTTCAGAACACTGATTCGGAACCATCTGAACTGGTGTCTCCTGAATTGCAATTCCTAACGGCCCAAATAAAGTCCTTTCACTTTTGTAGATTCTGGGTTTAGACTGGCTGACAAAAGCAGACTCTTTTCTGCTGCAGTTGGATTGGCTGTGTTCTTGTGTAACAACCTCACCACGAGCAACTGGGCTGACATCACAGGGGCCCTACCCCATGCGTTTCACATCACAACACGAGGGGGCCAGACTCCTGGCAGTCTTTTTAGAATTCAGCCCCACACCTAGGCTGGCTTGCCCGTGACGTTCTTTACCCATAATTCTTATTTACTGCCATCACCTTACTCATCAGTTTTTTTTTTTTTTTTAAAAAGATTTATTTATTTGAAAAGCAGAATTACAGAGAGACAGAGAAAGAGAGAGAGAGAGGTCTTCCATCCACTGGTTCATTCCCCAATTAGCCACAACGGCCAGAGCTATGCCAATCCAAAGCCAGGAGCCAGGAGCTTCTTCCAGGCCTCCCAAGCTAGTGCAGGGGCCCAAGGACTTGGGCCATCTTCGACGGCTTTCCCAGGCCACAGCAGAGAGCTGGATCAGAAGTGGAGCAGCCAGGACTTAAACGAGCGCCCACATGGGATGCCTGCTTTGCAGATGGCAGCTTTACTCGCTACGTCACAGTGCCGGCCCCACTCATAGGTTTTAATTGCACATTTATTTGTTTATTTACTGTCTGTCTGTCTGTCTTGCCCACTAGACTATAAGCCATGAGGCTTTATGTGCAGTGTGCAGTATCAAGCCTCGCACATAGAATACACTTGATGAGTATTTGGTCAGTGAGTGAATGAATGAATCCCGTGAGGAGGCAGGGCGGGTAATGCCCAGGGCCAGCCAGCTGCTAGGGGAGGAGCCTGGGCTGCAGTGGACTCTGGGCCTGATTCTTTAAGATTCTAGGACTCCAGGAATCTACAAGAAGTTTCATTCCACAGTAGGCTCTAGAGCTCCTAAAGCACTACGTTAAGACTGGAGAGGGTTGATCAGGAAAGAGTAAGAGTTGCAGGTCTGAGCTCCAGGAGTGCCCTCAGCCTCTCCTTGACCACATGGCCTCCCCATGCAGCCTTCCATATCCAGCTGTCTTTTTTGACATCTCCATCTGTACATGGAAAGGGCTTCTCAAACCTGACCTATGCAACATCAGCCTCTGGGATTCCCTGTCCACTTCCCCTCCCCCGACACCACCCTGACCACTGCATCTTTCCAACTGCTCGTGCCAGCACCCAGTCTTTAGCTCCCCGCTCCCTCTCTAACCTGATCCTCGCAGTCTCCTTGTGAGTCACTTTCCGTTCTCCCTCACATGCAGTCCATCAGCAAGTAATGAGCACGTGTCACCTCCACCACCCCACTGCACACTCCTGTCCCCCTTCACAGCTATCCTGTTCACAGTAGCAAGAGGGCAGGGGGCTTTAAAGCATCCTGTTAGCCCCTGTTCAAAACCCTCAAGAAGTCTCCCTTCTCATTTAAAGAAGAAATCAGGGGGCCGACGCTGTGGTGCAGTGGGTTAAAGCCCTGGCCTGAAGCGCCGGCATCCCATATGGGTGCCGGTTCTAATCCCGGCTGCTCCTCTTCTGATCCAGCTCTCTGCTATGGTCTTGGAAAGCAGTAGAAGATGGCCCAAGTCCTTGGGCTCCTGCACCCATGTGGGAGACCTGGAGGAAGCTCCTGGCTTCAGATTGGTGCAGCTCTGGCCGTTGCGGCCATCTGGGGAATGAACCATTGGATGGAAGACCTCTCTCTCTCTCTTTCTCACTCTGCCTCTCCTCTCTCTGACTTTCAAATAAATATTTAAAAAAATAAGAAAGCAGAGTTCTCTGATATGCTAGTTTCCTTACTCTGGTGCCCTATCTCACTGCAGAGCGGCTGCTTCTGCTCCGGTTTTCCAGTTGTTCCTGGAGCATGCCAAACGTGCTCCTGCCTCTGGGACACCCTCCCCTCACTGTGGCCTTGACCTCCTTCCTCTCTGTCCAGGTCTGTAAAGCACCACCACCAGGGACCCCTGCCCGGCAGCACCCCCGACACCACACCTGCCTTCTTGTTTGCCAGAGCACATGGCACCAGCCTTTTTTTTTTTTAAATTATTTTTAAACATCATGATAATTATTTTTATTTTTCTCATCAACTGCCTCCCTATGTCTTTCTTCTTTCCTCCCTTCCTTTATTCTTTGATTTTTAAGATATCATATTTTAATTTGCATTACAATCAAATGTTTAATGCTCCACTAAATAATCCATGAATGAAAAGTAAAAAGACGGTAGTTTAGCAAGACTATAGATAAGGGCTATAAGCAACAATCAAATGAAAAGATGTCTATGTGATATTTTTCTTTCTTGGTCTGGCTTATTTCACTTAGCATAATAACTTCCAGTTCTATCCATTTTGTTGCAAATGTCAGCATTTTATTCTTTTTGTGGCTGAGTAGTATTCCATTATTTATGTGTATGTATGTATGTGTGTGTATATATATATATATATATATATATATACATACACACCACATTTTCTTTATCCAGTCATCAGTTGATGGACACCTAGTTTGGTTGAATACCTTAGCTAATGCAAATTGAGCAGCTATAAACATGGGAGTCCGGGTAACTCTGCCACAGGCTGCATTAATTTCATTTGGATATATTCCAAGAAGTGGGAGACCTGGGTCATAGGCAGATCTGTTTTTAGTTTTCTGCATTATATCTGTGCTGTCTCTCTAATGGTAATACTAGTAGGGTACCTTCTTCTCCATATCCTCTCCAGCATTTGTTATTTTGTGATTTTTGGATAATAGCCATTCTAACTGGGGTGAAGTGATACCTCACGGTGGTTTTTATTTACATTTCCCTAATGGTTAATGATCCTGACCATTTTTTCATGTGTCTGTTGGCCATTTGTTTTTTTTTTTTATCCTTTGAAAAATGCATGTTCATGTCCTTTGCTCATTTCTTAACTGGATTGTTTTATTGTTGTTTTTTGAACTCTTTATATATTCTGGATATCAATCCATTATCAGATGCATAGTTTGCAAATATTTTCTCCCATTCTGTCAGTTACCTTGTCACATTGTTGACTTTCCCCTCTGCTGTGCAGAAGCTTCTTAGCTTCATGCAATCCTTTTTGTCATTTTTGTTTTATTGCCCATGCTTTTGTGTTCTTATCCAAAAAGTCTTCACTTATGCCATTGTCTTGAAGGATTTACCTGTTTTCTTGAATTAATTTGATGGTATCGGGTCATAGAGTTAGACCCTTGATCCTTTTATAGTTGACCTTTGTGTAAGTTGTAAGGTAGGGGTCTTGTTCTATAATTTCTGCATGTGTAGATCCAATTTTCCTAGCACCATTTGGTGAAGAGACTGTCCTTTTTTCTGGACACGGATTTTCAGCTCGTTAATCAAAGCTTAATTGGTAATAGATATGTGGATTAATTTCTGGGGTTTCTATTCAGTTCCATTGTTCCACATGTCTGTTTCTGTGCCAGTACCAGGTTGTTTTGATTATAACACCTTGTAGCATGCCTTGAAATCTGGTATTGTGATGCTTCTAGCTTTGTTTATACTGTTTAAGACTGCTTTGGCTATTCAGGATCTTTTGTGTTTCCATATGAAATTTAGGGTTATTTTTTCTGAGATCATTGAAGATTGACATTGGAATTTAATTGAGATCCCACTGAATCTGTAAGTTGCTTTGAATAGTATGCACATTTGATGTTATTAATTCTCAAACATGAATATGATTTTTCCATATTTTGTATCTTCTATTTCTTTCATTAATGTTTTACAATTTTCATTATAGAGATCATTCATATCCTTAGATAAATTTATCCCAAGATATTTAAAATATTTTGTAGCTATTGTGAATGAGACTGATCTTACAAATTTTTTCTCAGCCAAACAATTGCTGGTATATAGGAATTCTGTTGATTTTTACCCCCAAGATCTGTTTTACTTTTTAGAAACATTTATTTAGGCCGGCGCCGCGGCTCACTAGGCTAATCCTCCACCTAGTGGCGCCGGCACACCGGGTTCTAGTCCCGGTTGGGGCGCCGGATTCTGTCCCGGTTGCCCCTCTTCCAGGCCAGCTCTCTGCTGTAGCCAGGGAGTGCAGTGGAGGATGGCCCAGGTGCTTGGGCCCTGCACCCCATGGGAGACCAGGAAAAGCACCTGGCTCCTGGCTCCTGCCATCGGATCAGCGCGGTGTGCCAGCCTCGGCGGCCATTGGAGGGTGAACTAACGGCAAAGGAAGAGCTTTCTCTCTGTCTCTCTCTCTCACTGTCCACTCTGCCTGTCAAAAAATAAAAAAAAAAGAAAAAAAAAGAACAAAAAAGAAACATTTATTTAATGAATACAAATTTCGTAAGTACAACTTTAAGAATATAGTGATTCTTCCCACCATATCTGCCCTCCCACCCCAATCCTACCAAACTTCCTCCTCCCTCTCCCATTTCCAGTCCCATTCTCCTTTAAGATCCATTTTCAATTAACTTTTTACACAGGAGACCAACACAATACTAAGTAAATATTTCAACAATTTGCACAAACACACACACATACACAAATATTAAAAACTGAGAACAAGTTTTATGGTTAAATCTCATAGTACAAATCATTGAGGACAGAGGTCCTACGTGAGAAGTAAGTGCACAGTGACTCCTGTTGTTAATTTACTGATTAACACTATTATGTATGATGTCAGTGATCACTCAAGGCTCTTGACATGAGCTGCCAAGGCTATGGAAGCCTTTTGAGTCCACAGTCTCCATCAGTATTCAGAGAAGCCCATAAGCAAAGTGGAAGTTCTCTCCTCCCTTCAGAGAAAAATACATCCTTCTTCGATGGCCCCTTCTTTCCACTAGAGTCTCACTCACAGAGATCCTTCATGTAGGACATTTTATTTTTGGCCATAGTGTCTTGGCTTCCCATGCCTGAAGTGCTCTCATGGGCTTTTCAGCTAGACTAAAAGGCCTTAAGGGCTGATTCTGAGGTCAGAGTGCTATTTAGAGTGATTGTCATTCTATGAGTCTGCTGTGTGAACTGCTTTCCCATGTTGGAACATTCTCTCCTTTTTAATTCTATCTATTGTTATTGCCAGACACTTGATCTTACTTATATGTTCCGTTTAGCACTTAATCCTATTTATATGATCCATTTAACACTTAATAGGATCACTATAACACTTAAGATGGCATTATTACTACTTAGCTTAATGTGATTTGGAGTCCCATGGCAAGTTTTTAGCTGTACCCTTAGAAGTAAATCCATAGGAATGTATGCAGAACTATACAGCTTTACAGTTACAAACTTCCTCCTCCTTCTCTTATTCCCACTCTTAGTTTTTACTGAGACCTATTTTCAATTTACTTTATATGCATATGATTAATTCTATGTTAGGTAAAGAGTTCAACCAGTGATATTAATAAAGAAAACAAAAAAATTTTCCTCAACAGTCAAGACAAAGGCTATTCAAGTCATTGCTTCTCAAAGTGTCAATTTCACTTCTACATGTTTACTTTTAGGTGCTCTGTTAGTTATCACAGATCAAAGAGAACAAGGTATTTGTTCTTTTTGGAATGGTTTATTTCATCAAGTATGGTGTTTTGTGGATTCATCCATTTTGTTGTAAATGGCCGGATTTCATTTTTTTAAATCGATGTTGCAATCTTTTTTATTTGTGGGGGAGCGGGGAGAGGGGAGAGAGAAACACACACACACACACACGCACACACACACACACACAGAATCTAGTCTGGAGCTGAGCAGGAGACGAGAGAGACAGAGACACACAGGACAGAAACTCTGGATTTCATTTTTTTACCACTATGTAGCATTCCATAGAATACATATTCCATAATTTCTTTAACCAGTCTTCAGTTGAAGGGCATTTAGGTTGATTCCATGTCTTAGCTATTGTGAATTGAGCTGCAATAAACATGGGGGGTGCAGATAACTTTTTATTTGCAAATTTCATTTCCCTTAGATAAATTCCCAGGAGTGGTATGGCTAGATCACATGGTAGGTCTATATTCAGATTTCTGAGATCTCCATACTGTCTTCCATAGTGGCTTTACCAGTTTACATTCCCACCAACAGTGGATTAGGGTACCTTTTCCCCCACATCCTTGCTAGCATTTATTGTTTATTGATTTCTGTATGAAAACTATTCTAATGGGGGTGAGGTGAAACCTCATTGTGGTTTTGATTTGCATTTCCCTGATGGCTAGTAATCCTGAGCATTTTTTCATGTGTCTGTTTGCCATTTGGATTTCTTCTTTTGAAAAATATTTGTTTAAGTCTTTGGCCCATCTCTTACCTGGGTTGTTTGTTTTGTGGTTGTGCAGTTTCTTGATTTCTTTTTAGATTCTGGTTATTAACCCTTTATCAGTTGCATAGTTTACCAATAATTTATCCCATTCTGTCAGTTGCCTCTATACTTTCCTGAGTTTTTCTTTTGCAGTATAGAAGCTTCTGAATTTGATGTAATCTCAGTTGTTAATTTTGGCTTTTATTGCCTGTGCTTCTGGTGTCTTTACCAGAAACTCTTTGTGCCAATGTCTTGCAGGTTTCCCCAGTGCTCTTAAATAATTTGATGGTAACTGGTTATAAATTTAGGTCTTTAATCCATGTTGAGTGAATTTTTGTGTAAGATGTCAGGTAGGGGTCTTGCTTCATACTTCTGTATGTGAAAATACAGTTTTCCCAGCATCATTTGTTGAAGAGACTGTCCTTGCTCCAGGGATTGATTTTAGCTCCTTTTTCAATAATGAGACGGTTGTAGATGCATAATTATCTTTGTTATATAAGATTCCTTTAGCTATTCAGATCCCTTGGGTTTCCATATGAATTCTGGTATTATTTTTTCTAGCTCTGCAAAGCATGTTGTTGGTATTTTGATTAGAATTGCATTGCATCTGTCAATTGCTTTTGGTATTATGGACATTTTGACAATATTGATTCTTCTAATCAGTGAACATCGAAGATTTTCCCATTTTTATGTCTTCTACTTCTTTCTTTAATGTTTCATAATTTTCATCAGAGACCTTTGATATATTTGGTTAAATTCATCCTAAGGTATTTAAATTTTTGTAGTTATTTGAATGAGATTGATCTTAGAAGTTCTTTCTCAGCCATGGCATTGTCTGTGTATTAATTTTTGTGTGTTAATTTCATATCCTGCCACTTTACCAAACTTTTTAATGAGTTTCAATAGTTTCTCAGTGGAATCTTTTGGATCACCTCTATATAGAATCATGTCACCTGCAAATGGGGATAGTTTGACTTCTTCCTTTCCAATTTGTATCCCTTGGGTTTTTTTCTTACCTAATGGCTCTGTCTAAAACTTCCAGGACTATATTGAATAGTAATGGTGAGAGCAGGCATTGTTGTCTGGTTCCTGATCTTAGGGGGAATGCTTTCTACTTTTTTCCCCATTCAGCAGGATGCTGGTTGTGGGTTTGTCATAAGTTGCCTTCGTTGTGTTGAGGGATGTTCCTTCTATACCCAATTTGTTTAAGGTTTTCATCATAAAAGGATTTTGTATTTTATTACATGCTTTCTCTGCATCTATTGGGATAATCATATGGTTTTTGCCCAGCAGTTTGTTAATGTGATGTATCACGCTGATTGATTTGCAAATGTTGAGCCATCCCTGCATACCAGGGATCAATTCCAGTTGATCCTGGTGAATAATCTTTTTGATGTGTTATTGGATTCGATTAGCTAGTATTTTGCTGAGGATTTTTGCATCTGTGTTCATCAGGGAAATTGATCTATAGTTCTCTTTCTTTGTTATTTTTTTTCTGGTTTAAGACTTAAGGTGATGCTGGCTTCATAGAAGGAGTTTGGAAGGATTCCCTCCCTTTCAATTGTTTTTGAATAGCTTGAGAAGAATTGGAGTTAGTTGTGTAAATGTCTGGTAGAATTTAGTGGTGAAGCCATCAGGTCCTCGACTTTTCTTTGTTGGGAGGGTCTTTATCACTGATTCAATCTCAGTCTTGATTATTGGTCTGTTTAGGTTTTCTATTCCTGCATGACTGAATTTTGTTAGATTATGTGTGTCCATGAACCTATCCATTTATTCTAGCTTTCATGATTTTTTTCTGGCACATAGGTCTTTGTAGTAATTCCAGATTTTTTTAAATTTCTGTAGTATTTTTTGTTATATTTCCTTTTTCATCTCTGATTTTATTGATTTGCATCATCTCCCTCTCTTTTTGGTTAGTTGGGCCAATAGTATATCAGTTTTGTTTGTTTTTCTTTAAAACATCTCTTCTCTTTTAAAACAGCTCTTTCACTTTTGTATTTTTTGTTTCAATTTTGGTTATTCTTTAATTTTAATGATTTATTTTCTCCTACTAATTTTTGGTTTGGTTTGCTGTTGTTTTTTAGGTCCTTGAGATGCATTGATAACTCATTTACTTGATGACTTTCCAATATTTTGATGTAGGCACCAGCTGCTATAACCCACTTCACACTGCTTTTGCTGTGTCTCATAAGTTTTGATATGTTATCTTCATTCATTTCCAGAAATTTTTTTATTTCTCTTTTGATTTCTTCTATGACCCACTGTTCATTCAGAAGCTTGTTGTTCAGCCTCCATGTGTTTGCAGATGTTCTCGAGATTCTTGAGTTTTTAATTTCTAGCTTAATTCCATTGTGGTCAGAAAAGATGCCTGTATGATTTCAATTTTTTGCATTTTCTGAGACTTGCTTTATGGCCTATGAACTGGTTCATCCTAGAGAAATTTCCAGGCACTAATGAAAAGAATGTGTATTCTGCAACTGTGGGTGAAATGTTCTATAGATATCAATTAGGTCCATTTGGCTCATAGTGTAGATTAGCTCTATTGTTTCTTGTTTTATTTGTCTAGTTTGATTGAAGTGGGGTATTGAAGTCCCCCTTTATTATTGTATTTTGGAGTCTATTTCTCCCTATTGATCCTTTAACATTTGTTTTATATAGCCAGATACGCTGGAATTTGGTACATATACATTCACTTTAGTCACATCTTCCTGTTGAATAGATTTATTAATTATTGCATAATGCCCTTCTTTGTCTCTTTGAATAGTTCTTGTGTTAAAGTCTATTTTATCTGATATTAGGATGGCTACACCTGCTCATTTTTGCTTCCCATTAGCCTGTTATATCTTTTTTCATCTTTTCACTTTCTTTTTTTTATTTTTAATTTTCTGACAGGCAGAGTAGACAGTGAGAGAGAGACAGAGAGGAAGGTCTTCCTTTTTCCATTGATTCACCCCTCAATGGCCACTGCGGCTGGCATGCTGCGGCCAGCGCACCACGCTGATCTGAAGCCAGGAGCCAGGTGCTTCTCCTGGTCTCCCATGCAGGTGTAGGGCCCAAGGATTTGGGCCATCCTCCACTGCACTCTCGGGCCAGAGCAGAGAGCTGGACAGGAAGAGGAGCAACCGGGACAGAATCCAGCGCCCTGACCGGAACTAGAACCCGGTGTGCCAGCACCACAGGCAGAGGATTAGCCTATTGAGCCAAGGCGCCAGCCTTCATCTTTTCTTTCTCTTCTTTCTTTCTTTCTTTTTTTTTTTTTTTTTTTTGACAGGGAGAGTGGACAGTGAGAGAGAGAGAGAGACAGAGAGAAAGTCATCTTTTCACTTTCAGTATGCATCTATCTTTATTGGTGAAAAGTGTTTCTTATAGGCAGCAAATAGATGGGTCTTGTTTTTTAATCTATTCAGCCAGTCTATATCTTTTAATTAGAGGATTTAGGCCTTAAATATTCAAGGTTATTATTGGAAAGTAACAACTTGGTCCTGCCATTTTTTCATAAATATTCCTATTGTTTGTTTTGGATTTCCTTTATACTACCTTCACATTCTGTCATGATGATGACTATCTTTCTGTTTCTGAGTTTACACATTCCACATTCTTAAGTACCATTTGTAAGGCTGGACAAATGGTGACAAATTCTTTCAATTTGTGTTTTTGCAAGGTCTTTATTTAACCTTAATTTATGAATGAAAGCTTTGCTGAGTACAATATTCTACATTGATAGTTTTTCTCTTTTTGGACTTGGACTATGGCCATTCTCTCCTAGCCTGCAGGGTTTCTGATGAGAAATCAGCTGTGAGTGCAATTGTAGATCCTTTGAAGCTAATCTGCCATGTTTCTATTGTCCACACTGCTCCACGCATCTCTCTTCTTTCTGTGGAATTTCTCCTACAAACTTCCCTCCATTTTTCTCCTGGGAATGCACTGCTTTTCTTCTGTTATCTTCCCATGCTCAAAATCAACTCATCTTTTCCCTGTTTGGCCGTCATGGTCCCCTTCAGTCTTTCCAATTATTATCTCCTCTTCTTCTTTTTCTCCTCTTTCTCCTTCATCTAGGTGCAGTATTAAAAAAAAAAAAAAAAAAAAAAAACTTGTCCTCTATATCATAGATTCTTTCAGGGCTGGAGCTGTGGCACAGTGGGTTAATGCCCTGGCCTGAAGCGCCAGCATCCCATATGGGTGCCAGTTTTAGTCCCTGCTGCTCCTCTTCCAATCCAGCTCTGCTATGGCCTGGGAAAGCAGTAGAAGGTGGCCCAAGTCCTTGGGCCCCTGCACCCACCTGGGAGACCTGGAAGAAGCTCCTGGCTTCAGATTGGCACAGTTCTGGCCATTGTGGCCATCTGAGGAGTGATCCAGCAGATGGAAGACCCTTCCCTCCCTCCTTCCCTCCCTTCCCTCTCTCTCTCTCTCTCTCTCTCTGCCTCTCCTCTCTCTGTGTAACTCTGACTTTCAAATAAATAAATAAATCTTTAAAAACAAATAGATTATTTCTTTTGCCTCACCAGGTCTGTTGTTAAAGCTCTCCATTGTATTTTTTCTTTAAAAAATATTTATTTATTTATTTGAAAGGCAGAGTTGGGGCCGGCACCGTGGCTCACTTGGTTAATCCTCCGCCTGCGGCACCAGCATCCCATATGGGCGCTGGGTTTTAGTCCCCGTTGCTCCTCTTCTAGTCCAGCTCTCTGCTGTGTCCTGGAAGTGCAGTGGAGGATGGTCCAAGTGCTTAGGCCCCTGCATCTATGTGGGAGAACAGGAAGAAGCTCCTGGCTCCTGGCTTTGGATCGGTGCAGCACTGGTCGTAGTGGTCATTTGGGGAGTGAACCAATGGAAGGAAGATCTTTCTCTCTGTCTCTCCCATTGTCTATAACTCTACCTGTCAAAATTTTTTTTAAAAGGCAGAGTTATGGGGAGGGGGAGGAGGGAGGGAGGGAGGGAGGGAGGTGGGGGGGAGGTCTCCCATCTGTTAGTTCACTCCCCAGATGACCACAACGGCTGGAGCTACACTGATCCGAAGGCAGGAGCCAGGAGCTTCTTCCGCATCTCCCACGCAGGTGCAGGGGCCAGGCCCAAGGGCTTGGGCCATCTTCTACTGCTTTCCCAGGCCATAGCAGAGATCTGGATCAGAAGTGGAGCAGCCAGGACTCAAAGCGGCACCCATATGGGATGCCAGCATTGCAGGCAGCATCCTCACCTACTATACAACAGCACCGACTCCTCCACTGTATTTTTATCTGAATTACTGAATACCTCATTTCCAATACTTCTGTCTGATTTTCTTATCTTTTTGCAGAATTTCTCACCCATGTCACGTATGGATTTCCTTATTTCATGTAACTCTCCGTTTTCTCGAGTAAACCTTATAATCATTCTTTTGGATTTCTTTTCAGGCATTTCATCAATCTCCGCTTCTTCACAGTGAAATATTAATGTGCTGTGTTCTTTCAGGGAGTCAGATTGCCTGCCTTGTTCGTCTTTCTTGTTTCTATATTGATTTTTATGCATCTGTGGATCACTTGTTGTTATCTCCTCTGGGGGATTATTATTGTTATTTTGATTGAAGGCTTCTTGAAATTGTGCCTCTCTGGGTCATTGGAGTGTCTGAGACTTGCACTGGAGTCCCAGGAGCCTGTGCTAGGTGGGGCCAGGGAGCTCTGGCCAACGACACCCAAATTGGATGTGGTGTGGCTTCTCTTGCTACAGTCATTAGGGGAAGGGATGTTGGTGACGGCTTGTGTGTTCACAATCCCAGCCTTGGTCTGTGCCAAGGTAAACCAACTGATGGAGTGAATCACAGTGCCTGCACACACACACACACACACACACACACACCTCACTCAGGCACATGCACACTGACCCACTTTGTGGTGTGTCCCGTGAGCCCTCTGCAAGATCTGTCTCTAGCAGGCAGGGAACTCTGAGTTTCGCCAATGAGACTGAGCTAGTGCACAGGAACCCAGCCACCACCCACGTGCCTCTCCATTATCCGTGCTCACAGTTTCTAGGGTGCGGAGAGTCTGCTTTGTACCCTGCAGGGCTGTCCTGTCTTGGGCACAAGCTGCCCACCATTGCCTGAGACAGCACAGACTGGCTACAGCTCCACCTCAGCAAGTTCAGGGTGGCACTCTGGTGAGGGGAGGGAAAAGGAGCAACATGGTCTCCCTTCACAGAGTAGAGCAGTTCTCAGCCCCCAGCCAAGCCAACTCCCCCGGCTGGACTCAAAGCCAGTGAGCGTGGTGGAATTCCCCCTCAGTCAACGCTGCCCGTGGCATAGGCTGTGGAGGCCTCCACTCGCTCTGGCTGGGACGATGGTGCTTCCTGGGCACCTGCTGCGAACAGGCGGTATTTGCTGGAAGCACAGGGGCCAGCAGCTGCGCTTTGTCCTCCTCACTGCTCCATGGACTCTGTCCATTTTCCAGTGAAAATTGTTCTCAGCCCCCTGGAAGAACGTGAGCCTGGCTCTCTTTTCCTGGTATCTGTCTGTGGCTGAAGTCAGCATGATTTTCCGCATTCAGCCATCTTAGATGTCTCCTCCAGCATTTTTATTTTTAAAATCACTGCAATTCTTCTTATTTGCTAATTGCCCATATTGCCTTGTATTAGTTGGCTCAGGCTGCCATGACAAAGTTCCACGGACCGGGCAGCTTAAACAAGAGTGTCTTGTCTCACAGGGGAGCCAGAAGTCCAAAATGAAGTTGTTGGTGGGATGAGTTCCCTTAAGGAGTAGGAGGGGGATCTGGCCCAGGCCTTTCTTCTTGCCTTGTACCTGGCCCTCGTCTCCTGGGTCTCATCAGGTTGTCTTTTCTGAGTGTGTGTTTCTGCAATCCAGTGATTCGTGTATAAGGATATCAGTCATGTTGGACTAGAAACTACCCCTAATCAATTCATTTTTATTTAACTACTCCTGTAAATATCCTCATACCAATAAAGGTCATCTTTGGGGGTTCTGGGATTTAGGATTTCAGGGTATGAATTTGGGGAGGCCAAAGTTCAACTGTAACATCCTCACCAGGACACAAACTCCATCACCTGCCACAGAAAAGGTACTCACATCTTCACTGAATGAATCAGTGTAAAAATACTCATTCTTGCCATCATCACCTGGACATCTGGAATTTTAGGATAATATTCATTGGTAACAATTACATCTTGGAAATATATAACAATCCCAAGAAGCCATTTGACTAATTAGACAAAGATTACAGTAAGCTGAGTAATGATTTCACTGTCAAGTGTATTTTATTGTATTCTATTAATCTAACTTTTGGTCATTCATAGATGGAATTTATATTATCATCAGATATCTAGAAATGCTTGTTGTTCCTGTAGTCTAAAATAAAGTGAGGATTTAAATTACACGCCAAAATAAGATTTCAGTAAAATTAGGGTAAAATAGATAAAGCTGCAAATGTGCTGACCATGAGAGTCACTATAATTTCTCTACATCATAAAACTGTATTCAACATTTTTGGCCCCACAGAAGCAGATAAAACAATACCTCGGAGGCAGATGTCTAGCAATTCTTCAGGAGATAGAAGACCACACCTTGCATGATACTGAGGAGTTTCTACATGGGATGATTGACAGAGCGTGGTTGTCTCTGCCGTCATGCAGTGTCCTTCGCAGCATCCTCACTAAGAGGTCCAGCATTCAGGCTGTTTCTTGCATCCAGCATCAGAAGCCAGGAACAACATTAAACATGATTTGCTGCAGGTAGCTTCAGAGGTGTGTGACGCAAGTACGAAACTTTCCACCTATGAATAGCCTGTGGAATACTGAGTGGAGTACATCAATGCCACATTCTTCAGGTTTGCTCCCATAAATCTCACTTCCATTCGACTGGACTCTCTGCAAGAATGGGCTCCAAAATAATGATTAAGAGGGTGGCACACCGGGTTCTAGTCCCGGTCGGGGCACCGGATTCTGTCCCGGTTGCCCCTCTTCCAGGCCAGCTCTCTGCTGTGGCCAGGGAGTGCAGTAGAGGATGGCCTGAGTACTTGGGCCCTGCACCCCATGGGAGACCAGGATAAGTACCTGGCTCCTGCCATCGGATCAGCAAATTCATCAAACCTCAGGCTGTCCTTCCATGAAGGAAAGACATTGAGAGAGTTTATAAGACTAATAAGATGGTTTTCATTGAGATTTTAGGGTCAAATTAAGGTAATGTGTATGAGGGAAGATTCTTAGCATCTTAGCTACCATACCAAACTATAACATAGTTATCCATTATTATGGATCACAATAGCTGTTTCCTTGTTTGTTTACTGCATTCCCAACACTGTTTTCTCACCTCTTTCTTCTGATGACAGACTCTTCTCATCTTGCAGTCCCGTCACAAGAATGGCCCTGAGAGCAGGCCTGCCCAATCACTGTGCTTGCTTCGGTTAATGCAGATCAGTTGCTATCATAAAAAGGCTGCCAAATGTACCATGACTCAGACACAGTAGAAGTTAGCTTCTTGCTCACATAAACAGTGCAGAGATATTAAGGTCGTCTTGGGGAAGGGGGCTTGGCTCCACACACTCATTCAGTCTTCAGATGTCAGCAGCTCTTTCAACACACACACACTCCCAAGGTATCTTGTGACATTAATTCCAGCTGGTAGACGGGGAGCAAGAGGGTGGAGAGAGTGTGTCTGTTTCATCACCTCCCATGGGCCAGGAGTTACACGCAGTGAGTTCATTCATGTTCTTCTGGTAAGGACCAGTTACATGGCTTCATCTGGCTAGAAGTGCTGTCAGGAAACGCAGTCTGTGTCCGGGCTGCTGCTTCCCAGAAATACCTCGATAGTTCAAAAGAAAAAAAAAATCACAAATTTTGGTGGACGGTGAGCCATCAGAGATTGGTGACTCAAATTGGACCACTCAAGTTAGGTATAAAGGAATATTTAGAAGCTAGGAGCAAAGAGAGCTCTCCTTCCCACCCCAGTGGCAACACTGAGAGGGTATGAATCTGGACCTTGGTGGCCACATTGTGATTAGAGATGAGGGTGTCTGCAAAATGAAGTCAAGGAGAGGGAGTGGGAGATGGGGAGGAGAGCGGGTGAAGCCCTGTGGCCCCAACTCTCAGTTCTGCTTCTTGAGACCCAGGTTTCCTTTCTCCTCTTTTGGTCCTCTGAGCCCTCCACTCTCTTCCCAGCCATGGAAGCCAGCGTATTCCCTTTTTGCTTAAGAGTCAAATCCAGTTTCTATCACTTGCATTATTTGAGCCTCAGTTGTCTGCCACAAGGGACTAGATATTTTACATACTTTCCCAAATAGATCCTTAACCATAAATATTATTAGCTCTGCTTTATAAATAAGAAAACAGTATTCAGAAATATAAAGTTAGTAGAGGAACTGAAAATAAAATCTATCTTTAACGGGCTAAGCCAAGGGTTGATACATATTTGCTGTAAAGGGGCAGAAAGTAAGTACTTTAGGCTGCATGTCCACATGATCTGTGTCAAGCTACTCAACCACGTGATGGAGTATAAAGTCAGCCATAGACAGTAGTAAACTAATGGCTATAGCTGGGTTCCAATAAAACTTTATTTACAGGTCAGGCAGTGGGCTGGATTTGACCCACAAGCTGATAAATGAACTGGTAAATGAACAGTGCTAACCTGAAAATCAAGAAAACTTTAGTCTTTGTACTTTTACTTGGGGCCTTGAACTAACTACTTAGTGCTTCTGTTGCTGTCAGTTACTTATTTGTTGCAATACCCTCATCAACCTTGTCTATTCTTTCATGCCCTTTTCAATTTTTTCATGCAAAATAACATGTAAGTAATCCATAATGGTTCATTCTAAGTTGGAGCTCAGTTGGGAAATACAAATGTATACCTAATTAATTTTTATTGACATGTACTAATTGTACATATTTGTGGGATACAATGTGATAATTCAATGCATGGTTACATTTCATAATGAAAAAAATGGGATAATCAACATATCCATCACTGTGCACACTTATGATTTCTTTGTGGTGAGAGTATTCGAAACCTTTCTTCTATCTGTTTTGGGATATACAGAATGTTAGTGGTAACTTTTATTTTAACTTTGCCTTATGTGTCTTTGCGAGTGCTGCCTGTCCCCTGTGCTTTGCCTTTCCTCTGCTGCTAATCTTCTCCCTAGTGAATACTCAGTTGCTTAGATCAAGGTCCAAGAATGTGTCCTTGTCCACCCCTCCTTTAGGTAAAGGACAACCATGCCCCCAGAGAAACCATTGCCTGTGACTTCAAAGGCAAGTTCTAGAGCCCAGATGGTTGGTGTTGCCAGAAATACAATCCTAAAGAAACAGAGTGTGATTTGAATGCCTGTCTGTTTATCTGGTAGCAAAAAAAAATAAATAAATAAAATAAAATGACACTCAAGCCATGAAACTGATTTTACAAACCAGTCTCTCCTTTAGCAATCTGGGTTCCAGAAACGTCCAACACCTGAACCTCCCCCCACCCCCGAGTCCTCCATGGCAGTTAAAACAAGAAAACAAAAGCTGGAGACCCTGTAATCTCCATCTTCAGGAAGGGCATGGAGGTCCCTCAGGGTTCCCTGGACCAAGTCCATGATCAACACCCTTGCATGTCATCCAGGGATCGAAATGAGCCTCGGATCTGTTGGGAATGTGTCGACATGGAGATGTGAGGGTTTTAATGAGTCAGGAGGGTGGGATAGGAGGTAACTGTTTATGGGGTGGTTTTCCCTCCCCGATAAAAGAGAAGATAAACAGGTAGCAGATTGTATTTAGAAATGAGTCAGATAGTAAATATTTTTAGGCTTTGCAGTTCATGTATAGTCTTTGTAACATATACTTTTTCATTGTTTATTTTGGGGTATTGTTTTAAAATCCTTTGAAATTATAGAAATATTGACTGAAAAGTTGATCAAAACTGTCCAAACTTGTTCTGTGGCCTGTAGCTAGCTGTCCCACTCCTAAATCACAGACACATAAACCCTGGTTTTGCCATCAGCGATGATATGATCAGGATTGAGCAGACTAAGCGCTCTAAAATCAGTTTCATCGCCTGTTAAGCACGACTCCTACCACCCATATTTCACGATTATTGGCTTTCTCACAGTGCCTGAGATATAGGGCCATTTGGCTCATGAATGGCGTTGTTATCTTCTGAATCATCTTAGAGAGAGGCAGAGACAGAGAGAGAGGTCTTCCTTCCACTGGTTCACTCCCCCATGGCCAGAGCTGTGCCGATCTGAAGCCAGGAGCTGCTTCTGGGTCTCCATGTGGGTGCAGGAGCCCAACAACTTGGGCCATCTTCCACTGCTTTCCCAGGTCATAGCAGAGAGCTGGATTGGAAGAGGAGCAGCCGGACACGAACCTGCCACCCACATCAGGGACCCAGATGGCATTCATGGCTTCTGCCTTCAGTCTGGTCCAGCCCTGGTTATTGAAAGTGAACCGGTGGATGGAAGATCTCTCTCTGTATCTCCCACTCTCTGTCACTCTACCTTTCAAATAAAATAAATCTTTATAAAAAATGAGTTCTGAAGGTGGGTGATGGTAATGGTTGTACGACACTGTAAATGCACTTAATATCCTGAACTGTACACTTAGAATGGTTAAAACAGAAAATTGTATGTTATATGCGTTTTGCTACAATTCAAAAAAGCCAGGAAGGATGCATAAATATAGATTTAGATATAGATATGAGAATACTTCAAACAGTTCATGGGGGAGCTGGCACCTGGCCTAGCAGTTAAACACAGGGGCAGCCATGTGCACATCAGAGTGCCTGGGTCTGTTTCCTAGCCCCAGCTCCTGCGCTGCAGACTCTGGGAGGCAGTGGTGATGGCTCAGTCATTGGGTTTCTGCCATCGCTACAGGAGACGTGGATTGGGTTCCTGGCTCCCAGCTTTGGTCCCAGGTCCACACCAACGGCTGTGGAGCTTGGGAGTGAACTAGCAAATGACAGTGCACTCTGTCTTTCTCTCTTCTTCCCAATTTTTTTTTTTAAAAAGAGTTAATGAAAACAGGTTTGTTTGTTTTTTTTTTTTTTTGGTGCAGGAAATTTTTTTAACTCACATAATTTTTTCCATGTGCTTTTTGAAGATCCTTCTTATATCCTATCAATACATACCAGATATACAAATATGAAATGTAGAAAGATGGGGGAAGTAAAGAGTGTTGTACATTTCAAACACTGTGACTGAGGAGGCCCTCCCTGAGAAGGAGATGCTTGAACAAGAGGGAGGAAGCCACACGAGTTTGGTGGGTGGGAGAGTTTCCTGGGGAACAGATACAGTAAGTGCAAAGGCCCTGAGGTGCATGTGTGCCCGAGGGTTGGCAGTCTGATTAAAGAGGAAAGGAAGGTGAGATCAAAGAAGAAAGAGGAGTGGAGGAATTGGGGTCAATTGCACAGGGCTCTAAGGGCCACTAGAGCCCTTGACTTTCACACTCAGAGAAATGGTGAGCTATCGTGTGGGTTTGAGCAGACGAGTGACAAAAGACTGGCCCTCTATTTTTTTTTTTTTTTATTTTGACAGGCAGAGTGGGAGGAGAGAGAGAAAGAGAGAGAGAGAGGGAGAGAGAGAGAAAGGTCTTCCTTTTGCCATTGGTTCACCCTCCAATGGCGCACGGTGCTGATCCGATGGCAGGAGCCAGGTACTTCTCCTGGTCTCCCATGGGGTGCAGGGCCCAAGTACTTGGGCCATCCTCCACTGCCTTCCCGGGCCACAGCAGAGAGCTGGCCTGGAAGAGGGGCAACTGGGACAGAATCTGGCGCCCCGACCGGGACTAGAACCCAGTGTGCCGGCGCCACAAGGCGGAGGATTAGCCTAGTGAGCCGCGGCGCCGGCTGGCCCTCTATTTTAGCAGAGCCACGCTGGTCCCTGTGTGCAGAGCAGACCACAGACTGAAGGTTGGGGCTGGGAGAGCATACAGGAGGCTCTGGCCGTTATCCAGGTCGGGGTGAAGGGGTGGACTGTGGTGACGGCGCAGGCGGAGGCTTGCTGGGATTAAGGATATCTCCTGCAGGTGGAGTCACAGGGGTTGCTAAGGACTGATGTGGGGTGTAAGAGGAAGATAGGCATCAAGGACTGCTCCCAGGTTTGGTGGCAGAGCCGGAACGTCCCGGCTTACACAATAGCTCATGGCAGCTCTCTCGTTTCCTGCTCGCAGTCCCGACCTTGCAGGGGCCACGATGTAGGACTTGGGTTTGGGAGCTGCAAAGCCTGGGTTCGAATCTTATTTCTGGTACATCACTTAACGCTGAGTTCTGGACCTCACCCCAGCCCAAGTCTCCTCAGTGCCTGCCTCCCAGCCAAGCAATCCTCAGGCACAGTAAAGTTTGGAATCACTGGTCCAGACGTTACATTTGATGGGCTGGAAAGATCAATGAAGGAGAATCATTGAAGTGCCTGTGGATTCTTGGCATCCAGCTAGGTGCTAACCTCTAACACAGATGATGGACCTCATCCAACACGCACGTAGCATTCCATTCCTAAGAGCGGAGTGAGGCCACTTGGTGAATTTTAAACAGGCAACACGCGCTGCTATGCACACGCCTTCCGCAGGGGCTGTGTCACGGAGAGTCTTTGGTTCAAAGAGGAACGGCCCGTGTTTCTCATGCCTGCGGAACACGCAGCCTTGACTGTCCCTGGTACTTGGCTAAGTGCCACAAAATGACGGACTTGATGCTCTCACTCCTGGGCTCCTCTCCCGCAGCTGTTCCATCACAGGGCCAAATTAGCCATCATTAGCAAGTGCCCAGAGGACAGCCTGCCCCCCTTTCTGAAAGGAGGCCCTGAAGTCCCTGGTGCAGCCTGACCAGGCGAACTCGGATGTTCCCAGGGGCGGCTAGGTACTGGGGGGTTCTAAACTCTCAGCCTGCAACCTCTTTAGCCCAGACAGCAGGCTGGCCAGCTGGTAGCCCAGTCCCAGGGTTTTCAGCCGGGCAGGTCTCCATTCACCCGGCAAACAAGCCTGGTGGACCCCTGACGCGCCCAAGTCCATTGGAACAAGCTGAGCCTGTGGTCCAGGACGCCGGCAGGGGGACTCCGAGACTGCCCAGGAAGCCCCGCCCCTTATCCTGTGGACACATCTCCTTTCTTCTCTGCCCCCGGGAACCAAAGTGATCACCAGGGACTTCTCTCTCCGCAAACACACACTGTAGGGAAGGCACGTTACGCTGCCCCCGCCCCAACAGGAAAGCGCGTGCTGGGCCCTGGGAGTGGCCTCCGGGTAAGCAGCCCAAGCAGAATCTGGTGGGCCAGCCAATGCAAACTGAATCCAGCCGCGGCTGGGGTCCTCCAGCGACAGCCTTGTGGATCCAATTGTGCTTGTGGACTCACGGACTATGTAACACTGCGTTCTGCGCAGGGCCATGCGGATTGCTACTGACGGATCGATCGGCGTTGGCGCCACTGGTCCCTCCCATGGGTAAAGGTAGAAGTCTCTTCCAGTCAGACTTCTGGGTGGGTTTTTTTTCTTAAGTGAAGGTGAAGCTTGAGCTCTTTTGGACTTTGGGCCCCCGAGGTGCCCCCGCCCGGCAGCCCCCACACACTGTTAAGCACTACAGGTGCAACCCTGATAATTAGGCATTTCCTTGGCCCCCTAGAAATGAGTCAGAACAGAGACATTGCGTGCAAAAGATCCTGACCTGAGAGCCTGGCGAGACCTTTCACCCAGGAGACGCAGGAGTCTTGGCAAAGCTCTGGAGAATGTTTGAGGTCAGCTTGATATTCAGAGTCCAGGATGTACCACTGGTTTCCATTCTTGTGTGTTACATCATTATATTATAGGTTGTCTCCCCATCTGTAGCACCCTTCCTCTACCTAAATCTCTCCATTCTCCTCATGGCTCCCCTCTTCCATGCTGTCTTCCTAGACCACCCAAGCGCTCACCCATCTCCTGCTACTCTGTAAGCTCCTAACGATTATCTTCCATGATGGGACTCTTGCATTCTAAAATCCGAGCTGGCCAATACAATAGACTTGGTGACGGTAAGCTACCACCTGAATGAGTGATGAGAAACAAGCTTTGGCAAAACAAGCATGGGAGGATGATTCCATCATTCTGTGCTTTTAAATAAATGAGAGAACAAAATGAAAGTCCTGGGTGACATCAGCCTTGGCAGTCCCTAGTGGAAAGTGACCTTGCCGGAGCCCTGCTCCTGCGTTCCATCACAATGCTTTCCATTAACACTATTAACCAGCTCAGCAGTCGGAGGCAAAGTGCCATTCCAATTGCTGAATCATCTCCATCTCTCTTGCCCTTCCTAATACCCTCAAGCGTGAGAGGAAGCAAAGGAGGGGAGAGAAGCACTAAGCACCTTCAACAGTAGCAAATGGGTCATTGGAAGAAGCTCAGCCAGTTCCTTCGACTTCCTTCCATGCCTGGCAACTCTTCCCAGGAAAAACTTCGCTCTACCACATCCATGATTTGGACTTCTAGTAGCTTCCTCAGCTCAAAGGGAAATTCTCAGCTCTCTACCCCCAACCATAGGTTTGATTGTTTAATATCAACCAAGATTCCCTAGTCATAGCCTGACTTTCTGGAAACAAGACTGAAAGATCAGAGGTCTTGCCAGCTGTACCTAACACATGGCATGATCAAAAGGTGTGGAAAGACCCTAAGACGGAAGATGTTACAAAACTGCAAAGGAAGTGGAAATCAAACATAATCAGGCAGTAGGCAAATTCAGGCTTCTCTGAGCTGGAAAATTAGAGACAAGAGAATTCTATTATTAGGAGAGGCTCCGCCACCTGTGTTCCGAAAGCAGTGTGGGGGTGGGTTGTGAAGAAGGTCACACTGCCCTCTACTGGGGGCCTCTCGCACTTGGCTAAGGGGTTTTCATTCATGACCTTTGGGAATTCTTACCTGGAAGAATAACACGGAGTCTGGAAAAGCCAAGTAACTCGCCCAAGATAACACAGCTGGAGAGCAACACGAGCAAGGGTGCTGCATGGAGGGTGGACGGCTTTCGGGGTTCACTCCCTGGCCATTCATCTTCCAGCTCCTTCCTCCTTGGACACGGGCGGATTCATGCTGGGAGGGTTTGCCAGCAATTCTCTCCAGCATCCTGGGGCTCAAAGCCATCTGTGTAGGAGATCCACCTGGAGACGTGTTTGAAGCTGCTGAACATTCAAGCCTCACCCTAGAGATTCTGAGTTTAATTGATCTAAGGTGGATCCCAGCTTAGGTCAAGTCCAAAAGTTTCCCAGGTGAATCTAACACATAGCCAGCACTAAGAATTCGTGCTCTGGCTGCAGAAGAGATAGAGGCAGAAACACATGGTCCCTCCTAAACCTGGGACTTGTATTGAATGGAGAACGAGAGGGGTTCACTAAAGAATCACTTGTGAAGGATGTTGACTTCATAGGGGAATGTTACAACGGTGCTTAGTGGTAGAGAACTGAATGTGTTACTTAATGGAAAGCAGGCTTTGTGGGTTTGATTGAGAACGCTGAGGTGGGAAGCATGTCCTGGATGCTCTAGGTGGACCTGATGTAAGGGAGGCGAGAGGGTCAGAATGAGAGATGTGATCACAGAGGCTGAGGTTGAAATGGCGTGAGGAAGGGATCCCAGGAATGCTGTGGCCTTGAGAAACTAAAAAACCAGAGGACACTGACCTTGCCCTAGGTCCTGCAGGAAGACCTGCCCTGCCAACACCTGGGCTTCAGTCCAGTGAGACTGGCTTTGGACTTCTGCTCTCTCCAGATCTGTAAGAATGAATTTGGATTGTTGGAAATCACTAAGGTTGTGGTAATTTGTTGCTATTATGGAGGTTGTACAACTTATTGACCTGTTTGAGGCTCTAAAATGAACTCTTCCTACCTTTTTCAGTACATCCTTATGAGGACAAAATGCAATAACTGTAAACCATTATTATTGCTGGCACACAGTGAGTGCTCAATAAATAGTGGCTACTATGGTGCTCACCAGTTGAGATCTCCTGGGAGTCCCAGATTCCTGTAGCAGCTCTGGTTCAGAACAGGTAGAGCAGAAAATGGGAAAATGTACTAAGATGTGAGAAAAGAGGGAATTCCAGCTGTGCCCAATTACATTTCTCCAGGACAAGGGATTGAGGTGGATAGAGGGTAAATTAGCAAAGGCTGATGCAAGACAGCAACACTGCAGGAATCAGCCAGCCAACCCCTGGGGGCATGTTTGCACCTGCCAGTTCTGAACATCCCATCATAGTCCAAGAACCGTGGGGTATACTTCCCAGGAACTGAGCACCTCATTGTAAGAATTCACACATGTTCAGAGAGAGTGAGAAACATCGTAATACCTGAAGGGCCCCCAAAAATACACATTCCCTGCATTTCATGTATAGTCCAAATGCCACCATCAGGTCCATTCCAAAGAATTCAGAGAATTTCAGGTTCTTAGACCCTCCCAAGGGTAAAAGATCGTTTCCTTCTCTATAGTGTGGTAAGTTATGAATAGTAATGTGTATTCTGGCATTTATGAGACTTGAGAGCTTGGGCAAATGATTCTTTTTCAGCTTTCCCCTCTGTAAAGTGGGACAAGGACAACATCTACCTGTAGGTTTGCTGTGAGGATTGGCTGGTTTATAAATGTAAAGGACATAGGAAAGTCCCTGGCACGCGGTCAAGTGCTCCACAAGTTAGCTGATCAACATGCCTGTTGGGATTGTTTTTATTTTAGGGAAAGACATGGACTAATTAAAGAAAGCCATCCCATTAGAGGACCTAACCAGCAAGGCAGTACTGTCAGTGTCTTCCTGTTGTTCCCTTGAGTTTCTCTTAAGGAGCTGCAAGATAAATTAGTCCAAAATGGGAATCACATGCAGTAACTTATTCACTCAGCCAATATTTGAATGTTTGTTGTACACCAGGCACTTTTCCAGGATGTGCGAACCTACAAGGAATCAAGGCCTCTTTTCAGAGAGTGTGCAGCCAAATCATGGAAGGAGGCATGACCGGTTTCTCTGTCAAGACAGTGAGATACATGCTGCAGTAGGTAAGTAGAGCATAATGAATATGTACGTATCAGAGGCCTAACCCTGATCTGGAAGAGGGGCCATCCGGGAGGACTTCCTGGAGGAAATGACGTCGAGGCCTCTAGTTTCCCAGATGAAAGGAACATGGAAGCTTAAAAGGGGGCCAGCTCTTCTGCAGGGCTGAGGTCAAGGGCAAGCAGAGTTTTCAGGGCACTGCAGAGCCCAGCTGAGTATGATGAGGAGGTGAAAGATTTGGCTGGAGATCTAACTGCCATTCAGATCACAAAGTGAGTTAAGAACAGTGATAAGGGTTTCTAGGCTGAAGACAATGAGAAGTTGTAGAAAGACTGTAAGCAGGGCAACGTAATCAGATTTGAACTGGATAAAGATCACTCTCAGGGGACAGGCAAAGAGGACAAGGTGAGGTCAGAGAGGAGCCGGGAATAACGCTGGGAGAGACAATGGGAGAGAGAGCTGAGTTGCTGGTGGTGGGGAATCACTGGGTGTGGACAGGTGTAGAGACGTTGGGTTGACAGAGCGGTGGACCCTGTGGTGGGGTGAAGAAACAAGAGTACAGAAGTTCATTTCTATGCTTCAGACTTGGGCGAATGGTGGCCCATTCCCTAAGTCAGGAAGTACAGGAAACAGCAGTTGCTCGGCTTGAGACATGGTGATGGGGACACACGGGAGGCCTGTGGGACAGGCACGTGACAGCCAGACATCTGAGTCTGGAGCTCAAGATGGAGACTTGGGATCTGAGAGTCCCTGGCCCATCTCCTGGAAATCGTAGGAGTGAATGAAGCCACCCAGAGAGTGGGAAGAGAAGATGGCCAGGGCCTGAGGTGGGGCAGGAAAAGGGGACAGCCCTTCCAGAAGACTAAAGCTAATGCCCCGACAGGAGGAGCAGGGGCGTGTGGGGTCCCAGAAGTCAAGGTAGTGAAGATCTCAAGGAGAGGAGGCTCCGTGGTGTTGAGTGTACTTCACCAAGGTCAAAGGCAACGAGGCATGGGCTTGGCCCAGTGAGGGCCATTGGCATGTTCAGCAAGAGCAGTTGTGGGAGGTGGATGTAGGCAAGGAGAGGAAGGGGACTAAGTGGAAAGAACAACTGGGACCTCTACTGTAAGATGAAGACAGGGTGTTCTCTGGTGAGACTCGTGTGAGGAAGGAGGCTGAGAGAAGACAATAGTTGGAGGAAGGAAGTTTTCCATTTTGACATAGGAAAGACTTGAGGATGTTAAGATGATGCTGATGAGTCAGAACGAGGGAAAGGAAGGATTGAATATATAATAAAGAAAAGTCAGATTTCACATTTGTAAATCCCCCTGCTCACTAACATTTTATTATAATCCTAAATCAATATTTATGGTCATTCTGGATATGTACATGCTCAGAATAGTGAAAATAAATCTTCATTTGACAGGCAGAGAGACATATAGACAAACAGCTCCCATCTGCTGGTTCACTCCCCAAATGCCCTCAGTGGCCAGGCTGAAGCCAGAAGTCGATTCAAGTCTCCCATGTGGGTGGCAGCAGCCATCACTGCTGCTTTCCAGGGCTTGCATTAGTAGGAAGCTGGAGTTAGGAGTTGGTGCTGGGAATCAGACTCGGGCTCTCCGACATGGGACACAAGTGTCTTAGTACCTTAACGGCTAAGCCCACCCCAGAGTGGTGAGAAATCTGTCTCCTATGCACATTGCCCAAGCTCAGGAAGAGAGCTCTCTGCCTTCTCATTTCATCTCTGAAATGGTAAACAAGTATTGTTTGGACAGTATATTTAATACCACCTGTGTCACGTTTCTGTGTTTTGGTGGGTCCATCTTTAGAATGACCTCACGCATAGTGCTAAAATGCTGTCCAGTGTTCCCAAACTCCAGAGCCTGTGTTGGGCCTTAACAGAGAAAATAAGTAGGTAAATAGGGTTCCATTGTGAGTTATAGTGCTGGCAGGTGGTTGACAGGTCAATGTTGGTGAATTAATAATATGTATTAGACAAGAAGTCCTGCAACAGAAACACATACAAAACAAGGGTATGTATTGATCAGTCACCGAAGATGTGACCAGAGCCTCACAGGAACCCAACACTGCATCGCCCTAGGAGAGATGGCTCAGTGTTCACTAATTCGATTCGGTGTTGGTGGCAACTTCCTGGGCCATGACTATTGTGAATGAGACTCCTACGAGAGAGGGAGCATCAGAGGAGAGGAGGACCTGGGGGCATGCCTTCAAGTAATGCACGTTGACAGTGGAGCGTGATGGGGACGGGGAGAGGACTGTCACTCTAGTGTGCCGTTTATGGAGTTAAAGGGGGCCTTTGCTGAGGAGTCCCCAGGGGGCCCCACTGTTTCCATTCCTGGTGACACCACGCTTTCTCTCGACTTCTACTCTAAACCAGAATAGACGTCATTTGAGTTGTTCTATTAAATGTGGAACATCTTATAAATTCCAAGTATTTTATAATTGAAATGGTTGAGAATTCACAAGTAGTTAGTTGGGTTTGTTATAGACAATGAGTGAAGGAATCCTTTTACATTTTTCCCAAATTTAAATGAAGGATTCTTGGGGCCTTGTGTAGAGCAGTGAAAATCAGAGCCCTTGTGTGTGCCTAGAGGAGAACGGCGTTCCACCTGGAGAGAGGACTCACTGTGAGCCACAGAGCAGGCAGTGGCCCCGAGCTGCAAGATGCCAAGTGCCTGGCTCATGTGCCGCAGTGAGGATCAGAAACGGAAACTTCCTTTGCTGTTACTATTCAATACAAAGCTAAAAAGGCTGAATATATTCTGTAAAAATTGCTTTCTTTTAACAAAAGATCATATCCCTCCTTCAGCTTTGCAAATTTTTAAATAAAATAATATTGAACTGAAAAAAAAAAAAAACAGAATAGACGGATGGCCCGAAAGGGATGTGCGTGCCAGGTTCCCTTGGCCTGTCGGTGCTGTGCCATGGGCGGAGGTTATGACCCACTCTGTGGCCCTGTTCCTGTACCAGGCCAGCTCCCTCTTGCCCTTTGCCCACCGCTCCCTGCCCTAGACCGGGCGCCTTTCTGGCAGTAGCGTTGCCCACTTAGGCAGTTCTGTGCATCTGCTGCAGGCTGCAGCCCGGGCGCTCCACCGCTAGGCTCTTCTGCCATGTTTCACCTGGCTGCGGCCAGGGCGCATTCCTGTGTCTCTGTCTCTGAAATGCCACAACACAAGATCCGGGCATCAGGGGACGCCCTGCAGACAGCAACGAAGATGGTGCCCAAAACGCTTCCTCCTCTCATGACAGAGTGGGCTGCCAGAGCACCTGCTGTTTCCTTTAGGTTGGGGACTGCTTTGCAAGTTTACGAACTTGAAGTGGTGGTGACTATTGTCCTTGAGCCACGGCGCTCCTTTGTGGTTCTTGTGACCAGGGACTCAGAAGCCAAATTGTTGCCATCAGAGGAAGAAGTACAAAAAGGCACAGCAATAGAGGAGAAGATCGCGGGTAACCTTCAGGCTCAACAGACAGCTTTTGTAAGTGACAAAAACTGAAAAAGCCCTTTAGAGGATCAAAAATTGTTCACTGGACCAAGGCTCTTACAGCTAGTGAGAACTAGAATAAATCCTTTGTTTTCATAAAGACAGGGAAAAATGAAAGGAAGAGGAAAAACGGGTGTGCAGGCAAATACGATTTGGCATTTGTCTTTTCATGACGGAACGCTGACTTGCTCAGCTGAATCTTGCCTTGACTTTGAAATTGAAGACTAGACCTATTTCTCACCTTAAAAAAAAAGGCATATTGGAAATTCTGTGGTCCTCACAATACACATGGGAACCTGAATATCAGCCTTTTTCATACTGTAACAGGGGATTTTGTGTGTGTAAGTAGCTGTGCTTTGAGATCAAATGTTTATTGAGTGCCTACTATGTGCCAAGGCCCTGTGTTGAGCTATGATGATTGAAAGGATGAATGAACATGTCTTGTTTGAGAAATGGGTGTATAAAAACATAACTTCAATGTTCCCCAAAGTCACATACCCACCAAAGAGACCCAACAATTTGGTGTGGATGTTTAGTCTAACAGTTAGGACATCCGCATCTCGTATCAAAATGTGTGGGCTTTATTCCTGGATCTGGCTTTCTACTGGTATAGATAGACCCCCATTGGTAGCAGAGTTGGCTCAAGTAGTTGGGCTCCTGCTACCCAGAGGGGAGACCTGGGTTGAATTCCTGGCTCCCAGTGTTGGCCCTGACCCTGGCCCAGTCCAGCCAATTGCAGGCATTTGGAAAACGAACCATCAGATGCGAGCTTGCATGTTCTCTCTCTCTGTCTCTGTCTCTCTCTGTCTCTCTATCTCTCTGCCTCTCAAAATTAATAAATAAATACAAAGAGTTTCATCTCTACTTGGCCTATGTCTGGATTCAGGGAGAACTTAGTGTAGGTAATTGAAATTTTACATCACAGAATAACCTAGATTTTATTAACTTAGCAGCTGAAAACATTGGGAAAATACTATGAAAATATTGCAGCCAAGAAAACAAAAACCCCAAAACAACCATGTTTATATCCAGAACACACAAAGAACAACCTTTTCATTCTCACAATCCTTATCCAAAATTGGAAAAGCAAGACCCCTTCACTCCCAAAGTGATTTCAAAGAAACAGCATTGGTAGCCTTGGTTTTGCATGCACTGAACATGGCACAGGACTCTAGACAGGAGAAAATCATGTTCCCAAGTATTCACCATCCCTATGCGTTTCCATGAAGCGACCATGCTGTTCTGATATAGAGAGGATGCTGATGGCTCACCTGTTTCCTTGTTGGGTCACTAAAGGTAGTGCCTTCTCTTGGCTTTGAGTACAGGCAGGCACACTGGTCCTGCCCCTGCCCCTGACCCCGCTGATAGGCAGTTGGTGGTATTCACAGAGGGCTGGGCCACAGCTCACTTCTGTTGTTCTGTTGTGTCCGAATAAAATCTGCTCTTAGGGCCGGCGCCGCGGCTCACTAGGCTAATCCTCCGCCCAGCGGCGCCGGCACACCGGGTTCTAGTCCCGGTTGGGGCACCGGATTCTGTCCCGGTTGCCCCTCTTCCAGGCCAGCTCTCTGCTGTGGCCAGGGAGTGCAGTGGAGGATGGCCCAGGTGCTTGGGCCCTGCACCCCATGGGAGACCAGGAAAAGCACCTGGCTCCTGGCTCCTGCCATCGGATCAGCGCGGTGCGCCGGCCGCGGCGGCCATTGGAGGGTGAACCAACGGCAAAGGAAGACCTTTCTCTCTGTCTCTCTCTCTCTCACTGTCCACTCTGCCTGTCAAAAAAAAAAAAAAAAAAAAATCTGCTCTTAGCAAACTAACCAGGTAAGCAAGTTCAATTTACTTAACAAAATGCACTTTTTCCTGCAGATCATAGATTTAAGATTGCTAACCCTAAAAAACTTCCTTATCTTTTTTTTAAACTTTTATTTAATGAATATAAATTTCCAAAGTACGACTTATGGATTACAATGGCTCCCCCCCCATACCGTCCCTCCCACCCACAGCCCTCCCCTTTCCCACTCCCTCTCCCCTTCCATTCACATCAAGATTCATTTTCGATTATCTTAATATACAGAAGATCAGCTTAGTATACATTAAGTATGGATTTCAACAGTTTGCTCCCACACAGAAACATAAAGTGAAAAATAATAGATGATTTTTTTTAAATGATGATGAAATCAGATCAGACCTATTGTCATGTTTAATCCCAGTGAGAGTCAAGTTGGGAGTTGATAATTTTTTTTTTTTACAGAGGATCAGTTTAGTATGCATTAAGTAAAGATTTCAACAGTTTGCACCCCCATAGAAACACAAAGTGAAATATATTTTTTGAGTACTCGTTATAGCATTAAATCTCAATGCACAGCACATTAAGGACAGAGATCCTACATGAGGAGTAAGTGCACAGTGACTCCTGTTGTTGACTTTACCAATTGACACTCCTGTCTATGGCATCAGTAATCTCCCTATGCTCCAGTCATGAGTTCCCAAGGCTATGGAAGCCCTCTGAGTTCTCCGATTCTTATCTTGTTTAGACAAGGTCATAGTCAAAGTGGAGGTTCTCTCCTCCCTTCAGAGAAAGGTACCTCCTTCTTTGAAGACCTGTTCTTTCCACTGAGATCTCACTCACAGAGATCTTTTGCCAGAATGTCTTAGCTTTCCATGCCTGAAATACTCTCATGGGCTTTTCAGCCAGATCCAAATGCCTTTAGGGCTGATTCTGAGGCCAGAGTGCTATTTAGGACATCTGCCATTCTATGAGTCTGCTGAGTATCTCACTTCCCATGTTGGATCACTCTCCCCTTTATTTATTCTATCGGTTAGTGTTAGCAGGTACTAGACTTGTTTATGTGCTCCCTTTGACTCTTAGTCCTTTCATTATGATCAATTGTGAACTGAAATTGATCACTTGGAATAGTGAGATGGCATTGGTACATGCCACCTTGATGGGATTAAATTGGAGTCCCCTGGTATGTTTCTAACTCTACCATTTGGGGCAAGTCAGCTTGAGCATGTCCCAAATTATATATCTCTTCCCTCTCTTATTCCTACTCTTATGTTTAACAGGGATCACATTTCAGTTAAATTTCAACACTTAAGAATAACTGTGTATTAATTACAGAATTAAACCAGTCATATTAAGTAGAACAGACAAAAAAACTACTAAGAGGGATAATGTATTAAGTTGTTCATTAACAGTCAGGGCTATGCTGATCAAGTCACCGTTTCCCATAGTGTCCATTCCACTTCAACAGGTTTCCTTTTTGGTGTTCAGTCAGTTGTCACCGATCAGGGAGAACATATGGTATTTGTCCCTTTGGGACTGGCTTAGCAATAAGGGAAATGCAAATCAAAACCACAATGAGGTTCCACCTCACCCTGGTTAGAATGGCTCACATTCAGAAATCTACCAACAACAGATGCTGGCGAGGATGTGGGGAAAAAGGGACACTAACCCACTGTTGGTGGGAATGCAAACTGGTCAAGCCACTATGGAAGTCAGTCTGGAGATCCCTCAGAAACCTGAAGATAACCCTACAGTTCGACCCAGCCATCCCACTCCTTGGAATTTACCCAAAGGAATTTAAATTGGCAAACAAAAAAGCGGTCTGCACCCTAATGTTTATTGCAGCTCAATTCACAATAGCTAAGACCTGGAACCAACCTAAATGCCCATCAACGGTAGACTGGATAAAGAAATTATGGGATATGTACTCTTTAGAATACTATACCGCAGTAAGAAACAACGAAATCCAGTCATTTGCAACAAAATGGAGGAATCTGGAACACATCATGCTGAGTGAAATAAGCCAGTCCCAAAGGGACAAATACCATATGTTCTCCTTATCTTTTTTTGTAGTAAATAGTATGTTTTTTCTAAAAATCTTTTTAAAAATATTTAGTTGAAATGCAGACAGAGAGAGAGAGAGAGTTTTTCCATCCACTGGCTTACTCTTCAAATGACTTCAGTGGCCAGAGCTGGGCTAGGCTGTAGCCAGGAGCCCAGGACTCCATCCAGATCTCCCGTGTGCATGGTAGGAGCCCAAGCACTTGGGCCAACTTCTGCTGCTTTCCCAGGCACATTAGCAGGGAACTAGATTGGAAGTGGAGCAGCCTGGATTTGAACCAGCACTCTTATAGGATGCTGGCATTGCAAACATCATCTTAAACCACTGTGCCACAATACTGGCCCCATAGATGTCATGTTTTCAAGAGCAGTGTTAAGTTTACAGAGTAACTGAGCAGAAAGTAGAGTGACTTCCCATATTCTCCCATCCCACACAAAAGTGCCCCTGTTAGTAACATCTTGTGTGTCCAAATGAACACTTGTTACCCTTGATGAACCAATGTAGATGCCTTATTAGTACTCATAACCCATAGGTTACATTAACCTTCACACTTTGGGTACAAAATATGTTTTGTTTTTTTTTTTTTGATAGGCAGAGTGGACAGTGAGAGAGAGAGACAGAGAGAGAAAGGTCTTCCTTTGCCGTTGGTTCACCCTCCAATGGCCGCTGCGGCCGGCGCACTGCGGCCGGCGCACCGCGCTGATCCGATGGCAGGAGCCAGGAGCCAGGTGCTTTTCCTGGTCTCCCATGGGGTGCAGGGCCCAAGCACCTGGGCCATCCTCCACTGCACTCCCTGGCCACAGCAGAGAGCTGGCCTGGAAGAGGGGCAACCGGGACAGAATCCGGTGCCCCGACCGGGACTAGAACCCGGTGTGCTGGCGCCGCAAGGTGGAGGATTAGCCTATTGAGCCACGGCGCCGGCCAAAATATGTTTTAATGTGTGGTAGAGGCACAGAAGTAGAAATAAAGCTACCATTTATAAGGAAAACTTTAGGACACAATGTGCTGTCACGTATATTAACTTATCAAACACTTCTGAAAATTAGGCTGGGATTCAGAGAGGCCATGGCCTGCCCAAGTTCAAATAACTATCAAATGGCAAGGACAAGAAAGACCCTAGGTCATCTTACTTCTTTTCCAGTTATTATATTGCTGGGTTGTTGGTTTTTTTTTTTTTTAAGATGTATTTTGTTTGAAAGGCAAAGTGATGGAGAGAGAAAGAGATCTTCCATCAGCTGGTTCACTCCCCAAATGGCCACAGAGGCTAGGCCTGGCCCAAGATGAAGCCAGAAGCCAGGAACTTCTTCCAGGGCCCCCATCCGGGTGGCAGGGCCCCAAGTACTTGGGTCATCCTTTGCTTTTTTCTCAGGCACATTATCAGGCAGCAGGGCAGCCAAGACTTGACCTCTGCTTGGATATGGAGTTCAGTGTCACAGTCGGCAGCTCAGCCAGCTGCACCACAATGCTGGCCCCACTATTGCTCATTTGTAAGATACCATTCTTGCTCCCAGGTCGTCCTCAAATATGGGTTTACCATTATAAGCAGAGTAGTAATTTGCATGGTGCTAGTGTTTCTACTGTGAATCAAACTGTGACAAGGTGAATAAGTCAAATGAGGGTACACACCCACTTAGGCATTAAGTCCGCACTCAAGACGAACTTACTCGTCTGTCTCTCCCTCTAGACAGGAAGCTCTGGAAGAAGTGGAACCAAGTTTATGTTGCTCACTGTTGTCTATTTGTTACATGCACACCACCTAGGATATAACTGCACACAAACAGCCATCATTAAGCAAATGAGTGAGAGGATGGATATCTTCATCAGTACACAGTTGCCTCCGGAGCCTCTGACATGTTTCTATTTGCTTTTCTTGTAGCTTTCCAATTACCATTTCTTATTGCCTCTTGGATGATATTTTGGGCTTTCCAATTCCAACCACATTCCTTTAATTACAAGATGACTTGGACTAACGCCCAATTTCCCAGTCGTGTTCCTTTGCTGCCGCATCACGAGACTCAGACACAGCCCCGCATTTCTCCTCATGGTTATACTTCTGGTCTGCTTCCAGTCCCCGTACCCCTGTGCACATGAACGTGTCAATGCAAACAGCTTTGCTTGCACCTCCTCATTAGTAAGAAGTTCAAAAGGAGCTTGTGGAAGGAATCCCGGGTGAAGAGTCGGGAGTTCTAAGTTCTGCTTGTTCTTTCAAGTAATGGAAACTTGTTTCCCTTTGGGTTTCTTAACCGCAAGATGGGGGTGATAATGTGTTTTTAGGACACACCCTACAATGAATTTAATGAATACAAATAAGCAAGCAGTGGGTGTTAACAATGCTCGGGGACCTCACTCAGCTCTTTATCACTGCTAGGAAATGTTGACTCCAAGGCCTTTGTGCGGTGGTTGCAAATTGGTCACTTCTGGGACCACAGTTGAGTTCATAGAAGTGTTTTGTTTATCCCACAGTTATTTTTAAAATTTAATTCGGGGTAGTCTCATGTATAAAATTTAGAAGCCTTTAGATTAAAATTCTGGCTTCCTTTGGAAAATCTGAAGATTTGGCACCACAGGCCCACGTGGTTTGGCAACATGGGGCTGGAAATGAGCAATGGTTGCCTCGGCTGAAGGATATAAAGCTCTCTAGTTTGCCAAAATCTTCTACTCCCTGTTTTAGTGCACCCAAATTTAGCCCCAGTCTCCACCGCTCTGTATTATCCATCTAGTGGTCAAGTTCCCGAAGGCATTCGAATTTAACAAGGACAGTTTTCAAAGGGTGGCACACAGCCTGTCGTCAGCTCCCCAGTCTGCAGCTGTCAGATTCATCTTGTTCACTCACACATAGTGCCAAAGAAGGAAATCCGTAACGCTCTTTGGCAGTCCATCCCACCATTACAGCCTCTTCCTTCTATGCACAAAGTTGTCCTCTCACCATAAATAGATCAATAAGAATAATGTAACTTTAGAGCTAGATGACATAGCTCATCCACTTGAACCAATTTATGTAACAGCTGAGGAGACTAGATGGTGCGGGTAATTGCTGGAAGCCCAGTGACTCACAGAAACCAGAACGGGCACCCAGGGGAGCACTTGCTAGGTGGCCACTTCTCATTCTTTCCAGGATGGGCACAGAAAACCTGCTGCTCCATTTCCTTCCCTTCAAGCCCTTTAGGCTTAGACCTAACAGCAACGCTTCAGATTCTCAGAGAGCTCATTGTCCTCGTCTTAATTACCGCGAAGACTCTCTCTTGAACTCTGTATTCATTTCCTGGGGCTACTGTAATCATGCGCTTCACGCCAGGTGGCTTAAAACCACCACATTTTCTCTTTTGCCATCTGGGAGATGGAATCCTGAGATCAAGATGCCAGCAGGGCCCAACTCCCTTTTACGTCTCTTCCTAGCTTCTAGGAGCTCCCAACAACCCTTGGCATTTCTTGGCTTTTAGTTCTGTCACTCCCACCTCTGCCTCTGTCTTCGCATAGCCTTCGACTCTGTGCCTCCACGCCTCTGCCTCTGTAGCCCACTTTATTCTAGAGACACCAGTCATTGGATGGAGGGCCTGCCCCAACGCAGTATGATCTCTGTGCTTGTGAATCTTGTGTGTCAGCTTGCCCAGGCTGAAGCACATCCAGATAGCTGGAGAAACTTTAGTCTGGGTGCTCCTGGAAGGGTGTTTCCAGAAGAGATTAGCAATTGAATAGAGAGATCGTAAAGCGGACATCCTCACCATCGTGGACAGCAGCGTCCTGTCCGCTGAGAGCCCCCCGTGGAACAAGCGGTGGGGAAAGTGGATTCACTGTCTCCGCTGGAGCCGAGGCAGCCTCTTCTCCCGCTGTTGACACAGCTCTTGGACCTTCAGACTCAGATCGGGACTCACACAGCTGCCACCCTGATCCACCTGTTCTCAGATCTTGTGCTTGGCCTTGGCGTTGGACTGACTCATACCCCTGATTCTCCTGGTTCTCCAGCTTGCTGATAGTAGGTCATTCTTTCTCTCTGGCCCTTTGTCCCACTGCAAACCCTTCCCAAGTTTTTCTGAAATTGTCGGCCAATCCGCCCAAGGCTGATCTCTCTCGACCCCTGTGTGCTCTGCTGTCATTTCTATAGGCCATGCCGGGGCTGGGTCCCACACGAATTAGGGGAGAGATTACAACACCTTCCAGAGCTTCAGAGCCCTGCATACCTAGTTCCATGGCCTCAAGACAGAGGCCTTGCCTGTCTCCTCAGAACCCAGGATTGTGACAAGTGACCTCAGACCGTCAGGCGGTCAGAGACTTTGACCACAGAGCCACATTTGGGATTCTACAGTTAGGCTCCTCCTGTAGTGCTAAATATCCAGCCGGTATGGACATTTGGGACGTGAACTAGTGAATGGGAGCATGCTCTCTCCAGCTTCCTCAAGTAATTTTTAAAAATTCAAGTGTAAACTTTTCAAGGACAAATATAAGAACTCCACAGTTTGAGCGCATCTGTTACTGTGCATCGTGTATCTTATGGTTTGATGCCGCTAAACAAAACTGCCCCAATCTCAATGAGCTCCACGCTAAGGAAGGAACTTGTCTCCCCAACAGACTTACCAGGCCTCTCTTACTGAGTAACCATAGTAACAGATCCTTGCAGCCATCCTCTTTTAACAGACAGCCAACAAGCTCAGAGCTAAGTTGCTTATGAAGTTGCAATGTCCTCCCTCAACCCAGGTTTTGACTTCTGAACTTCCAGTTGCCAAACTTACTTTGTTTTAATTATGGCAAAGACATGCTATTCTTTTCCTTTTCAGAAATAAATGAGACACAACAAACAAAAAGTATGCGTGCTTTCTAAGACACACCTCTCTAGAGAAGCATCAGACTCTCTGTGGCTGTGCTGTGAGCCCTTTGGGTCTCTGATCTGCAGCCATCTCTGCTTCTAGCCATCTGGCTATGCCTGGGAGAATATGCATACAATAATGGCTCAGTAAATTGTTCCTGAAAATGATACAACATTAAGAATAAAAAATTGGGGACAGGTGTTTAGCTTAGTGTTTGAGATGCCAGCTGGGGTGTCCACAGCACACACTGGAGTATTTGGGTTCAGTTTCTAGCTCTGGTTCCTAACTTCCTGTTACTGCAGACCCCAGGGGCTATGGGGAGTTGGAGGAGGTAATAGTGATGTATCAAGTGGTGGAATTCCTGCCACCCATATGGGAGGCCTAGATTAAACTCCCAGCTGCAGCCCTGGCCCAGCCCAAGGTGCTATGGGCATTTGGAGACTGAACTAGCAGATGGGGGCCCCTCTCTCTGTCTACCTGTGTCTGTCTGTCTCTCTCATTCTGTCAAATAAGTAGATTTTTGTAATTTTTAAAAAGTTTTATTAATACAAAGAGAGCATATTTCATGAATTTCATAGGTACAATTCTCAGAATTGTACCTCCCTTCCTGTCTCCCTCCCTCAACCTCCCTCATTCCTTCCTTTCTTTTTTTTTAATTTTGGCAAAAACATAATTTTAGTCCATTCTATATACACCACTAACCATAATATTCAACACATAAAATGTATAAAGACCACAATCCCATAGGAGTATAAAGAAGGACTAAAAACAACAATCAAATCACAAGGTGTCCATTTGTTCCTATACTGTTTTTTGCATTCTCTATTACCTGCCACCTATCAGAGGAAATATATGTTTGTCTCTTGGAGACTGGCATAATGTTTCCAGCTGCATCCATTTTGTTGCAAAAGGCAGGATTTCATTCTTTTTTATGGCTGAGTAGTATTCCATAGTGCATATACACCACAGTTTCTTTATCCAGTATCAGTTGATGGATATCTGGGTTGATTACATATGTTAGCTACTACAAATTGAACTGGAAAAAATATGGGGATATAAATAGCTCTTTAATACATTGAAGTCATTTTGTTTGGATAATTGCCCAGGAGAGAGATGGCTGGGTCATATGGTAGATGTATTATCAGATTTCTGAAGAATGTCCATACTGTTTTCCACAATGGATGTACTAGTTCACATTCCCATCAACAGTGTGATAGAGTACCTTTCCCCCACATCCATGCCAGCATTTATTCTTTTTTTGACTTTTGGATGATAACCATTCTAACTGGGATGGGGTGAAACTTCACTGTAGCTTTTATTTGAATTTCCCTGATGGCTAGTGAGCCTGAGCATTATTTCCTGTATCTATTTGCCATCTGTATTTCATCCTTTGAAAAACACCTGTTCATGTTCTTTGCCTATCTCCTAACTGGATTATTTTTTGTTAAGTTTGAGCTCATCATAGATCCTAGATATTAATCATTTTTCAGTTGCATAATTTACAAATACTTTCTCCCATTCTGTTGGTTGCCTCTTCACCTTGTTGAGTGTTTCTTTTGCAGTGCAAACGCTTCTTAGCTTGATGTCATTCCATTTGTCTATTTTTGCTTTTATTGCATGTTCTTCTGGGGTCTTTTTCAAGAAGCCTTTGCCTATGCCAATGTCTTGAAAATTTCCCCAATGTTTTCTTGATCAGATTGTAGATTTATCCTTGACCCATTTTGAGTTTATTTTTGTATTAGGTGTAAGGCAGGAGTCTTGTTCCATACTTCTGCATGCATAGACCCAGTTTCTCCAGCACCATTTGTTGAAGAGACTATCCTTGCTCCAGGGATTGATTTTAGCTCCTTTGCCAAAGATTAGTTGGTTGCAGCTGTGTGGATTAATTTCTGGGGTTTCTATTCTATTCCATTCATCTACATGTCTATTTTTGTGCCAGCACCAGGCTGTTTTGATTATAACTGCCCTGTATTATGTCTTGTAATCTGGTGTGGTGTTGCCTCCAGCTTTGTTTTTATTGCTTAAGTTGTTTAGGCTACTTGGGTTCTTTGTGTTTCCATATACATTTTAGCATTGATTTTTCCAGATATGAGAAGAATTTCTTTGGTATTTGATTGAGATGGCATTGAATGTGTAAATAGTATGGACATTTTGATAATATTAATTCTTCCCATCTGTGAACAATAAAGACTCTTCCTTTTTTGTGTCTTCTTCTATTCCTTTCTTTAATACTTTGTAATTTTCATCATAGATATGTTTCACATCCTTGGTTAAATTTATTTGGAGGTTTTTAAATTTTTGTAGCTGTTATGAATGGTACCGATCCCAGCCACAACACTGTATACAACAGTGTATAACACTGTGTATACAAAGACTATTGATTTTTGTGTGTTGGTTCTGAAACTTTACCAAACTTGCTTTTTGTAAAAAAAATATATATATTTATTTATTGGGAAGATAAGGTTACAGAGGCAGAGAGACAGAGGGAAAGAGAGAGTTCACACCCCAGGTGGCTGCACTGGCCAGAGCTGGGCCGATCCAAGCCCAGGAGCCAGGAGCTTCCTCTGGGTCTTGCAAGTGGGTGCAAGGCCATCTTGAGCCATCTTCAACTGCTTTCCCAGGCCATAATAGAGAGCCAGATAGGAAGTGGAACAGCCAGGACTTGAGCTGGCACCTATGTGGGATGCTGGCACTGCAGGTGGCCGCTTTACCACAGTGCCACAGTGCCAGCCTCACCAAACTTTATTATGATTTCCAATAGTCTCCTAGTGGAGTCTTTTGGTTCCCCTGTGTAGGATCATGTCCTCTGCAAACATAATTTGACTTCCTGATTTCTGATTTGTATCCCTTTAATTTATTTTTCTTGCCTAGTTTGTTTGGCTAAAAGTTCCAGAACTATATTAAATAGCAATGATAAAAGTAGGCATACTTGTCTGGTTCTGGATTTTAATGGAAGTACTTCAATTTTTCCCCATCAAAAATGATGATGGCTGTGGGCTTGCCACATATTGACTTGATTGTGTTGAGAAATGTTCCTTCTATACCCAATTTGCTTAAGTTTTTTTTTATCATGAAAGAATATAGTATTTTATCAAATGCTTTCTGTGCATCTATTGAGATAATCATATGTTTTTATTTTTTGATGTGTTAATGTGATGCATCACATTTATTGATTTGTGTATGTTGAACCATCCATGCATACCAGGAATAAATCCCACTTGGTCCAGGTGAATAATCTTTCTGATGTGTTCTTAGATTTTAGAAGCTAGTATTTTGTTAAAGATTTTTGCATTTATGTTAATTAGGGATTTGGTTCTATAGTTCTCTTGCTGTATCCTTTTCTGGTTTTGGAATTAAGATGCCGCTGGCCTCATAGAAGGAGTTTCAGAGTATTCTCTCTTTTAATTGCTTTGAATAATTTGATAAGAATTTAAATTAGTTCTCTAGTAGTTTGGTAGAATTCAGCAGTGAAGCCATCTGGTCCTGGGTTTTTCTTTGTTGGGCAGGTCTTTATTACTGATTCCATCTCTTTCTTGGTTATTGGTCTGTTTAGGTTTTCTGTATCTTCATGGCTTAATTTTGGTAGATTGTATGTGTCCAGAAATCTATCATTTCTTCTAGATTTTTCAGTTTGTTGGCATATAGCTGTTCATACTAATTCCTGATTACTGCTTTTATTCTGTGGTATCTGTTGTAATATCATCTTTTTCATCTCTGATTATATTAATTTGGTTTTTCTACCTTTTTTGTTTAGCTGGGCCAATGGTGTATCAGATTTTTTTCTTTTCAAAAATCCAGCTCTTAACCTCACTGATTTTTGTATTTTTTATCTCAAAGTTATATATTCTCTCATTTTAGTTATTTCTTTCCTCCTACTAATTTTGCCTTTGGTTTGTTCCTGTTTTTCTACATCCTTGAGATGTTAGATCATTTATTTGGTGCCTTTCCAATTTCTTGATATAGGCACAAATTGCTATGAACTTTCCTCTTAACAGTGCTTTTGAGCCGGCGCCGTGGCTCAATAGGCTAATCCTCCGCCTTGTGGCGCCAGCACACCAGGTTCTAGTCCCGGTTGGGGCGCCGGATTCTGTCCCGGTTGCCCCTCTTCCAGGCCAGCTCTCTGCTGTGGCCAGGGAGTGCAGTGGAGGAGGCCCAAGTGCTTGGGCCCTGCACCCCATGGGAGACCAGGAGAAGCACCTGGCTCCTGGCTTCGGATCAGCGCAGTGCGCCGGCCGTAGCGCACCGGCCGCAGCGGCCATTGGAGGGTGAACCAACGGCAAAAGGAAGACCTTTCTCTCTGTCTCTCTCTCTCTCACTGTCCACTCTGCCTGTCAAAAAAAAAAACCGGGCTTTTGCTGCATCCCATAAGTTTTGATATGCTGTGTTATCATCTTCATTCATTTCCAGGAATTTTTTTCTTTCTTTTCTGATTCCTTCTATGACCCGCTGTTCATTCAGGAGCATGCTTGTCAATCTCCACATGCTTTATGATTTGGGGAATGTAGTTCTCCCCTTTTCCTGTCTTCCTGTGGTCAGAATCGGCAGGTCTTTTCCCCATTCAGCCATCTGGCTCTCCATAAACTTACCTTTTAATTGCATTTCACACGACCCTTTTGAAGCATCCCCATGTTCCTTGTCCTGTCCTGCATAGACACTCAGAGGAGGCAGCAAGAATGACCTTGGGCAGTGGGAGGAATGAAGGTGATAGCTGTTCCTTCCGGTCTGAAGCTGGGAAGGGTGGCCTTGAGTTCTCCACCTGTTCTTTCCTCTTGTTGCAGCATCTTCCACCCCAACTTGTTATAAATTGTTGTTTTCATTCTATTGGAAAGGCAGAGAGAGAGAGGTGCAGAGACAGCCAGCTTCCACCTGCTGAGTCACTGCCAAAATGCCTGCAACAGCCCGGGGACAGGCGAGGTGAAGCCAGGAGGCAGGAATTCCATCCAGGTCTCCCCCATGGATGGAAGGGACCTAAATACTTGTTGCATTCCAGGGTGTGCATTAGCAGGGAGCTGGATCAGAAGCAGAGGAGCCAGGACTCAAATCAGGCACTCTGATATAGGCTGCACATATCCCAAGCAGTTTTTTAACTGCTGCACTAAATGCCCACCTCATACATTTTTTTAAAAAATACAAAGTTAAGGGCCAGTGTTGTGGTGTAATGGGATAAACCACTGCCTGCAACACTGGCATCCCATATGGGTACTGTTTTGAGTTCCAGCTGCTCCACTTCTGATCCAGCTCCCTGCTAATGTGCCTGGGAAAGCAGTGGAAGATGTCCCTAGTGTTTGGGACCCTGCACCCATGTAGGAGACCCAAATGAAGCTCCTAGCGCCTTGCTTCAGCCTGGCCCAGCCCTGGCCTCTGCAGCCATTTGGGGAGTGAACCAGCACATGGAAGATCTCTCTCTCTCTCTCTCTCTGTAACTCTACCTTTCAAATAAATAAAGTAAATCAAAAAAGTATACAAAATTAGGCATACACATTTGGAAGGGGTCCTAGCTATGTTCCAAACTAAGGGTTTAACTATATTAGCCTCTTGGTCTGACAGTGTATCTGGCCAACAAGATGTGAATAGCATGTTACGGGAGATGTCAGAGAAAGTCTTCTTATAGGGAGAGAACATTGTGATGGTGAGAGCTCCAACAACTATTCTGGGCTAAGAAAAATCAGATTCCTCGTTCAGGCGGGGCGGGGCGGGGTGGAAGACAGAAAATCTAAGGAACCTGTGCCTCTGGCAGCTGCCTGCCAGTCCTAGGGAGCTTCCCTCTGAGGCCTCCGAAGCCTTGGATGTCCCAGCCACCAGCTGGGATCTCGCTATCACCACAGACAGTTCATTGCTGATACAGGAGACAGTAAGTCAAGGTAAGGACAAAGGTGATACAGTGAGCCCAGGCCTAGAGGCCAAACGCTCTATCTAGCCTTTGCTCTGCTACTTAAGCCCTTAGATTGCTTCATGAACTCAAGAAACACTGAAGTTGTGTTTCCTTGTGAAAACCAGAAAGAACTTGCTCTCACCGCTGTGTACAAATGAAACGTCATACAGGTGGGAAAGTACTTTGAGATGGTAGCACCGTTCATCTGTGTTATGGTTAGAGAAGTTAGAAGAGCATTCTTTCGTTACCCCATTCCTCCTAGGCGAGTTCGATTCTCGACCCCGTGTTCTGGGCATTGTGTTGTCAGTAAAAACTAACCAGAACAGCTGTGTTGGGAGCTGGAATCTGTCAGCTGGGGGATGGAAGGTGGGAGGGAAGCAGGCAGCTGCAAGGAGCGGTTGGCTGTTTGCCAGAGCATCCAGGGTCACAGGAAGATGACTGGAGCATCCTAGTTGGGTGCAAGATCCTCCAAGTCTACAAGCAACGTAGAAGCCCTGGAAGATGAGCTAGGAAGCAGCAGTCAGTCTGGGCCCTGGGGTCAGCCATGCTGGCTCCATCTTTCCACTGCCCCAGGTCTCTGTTTTTTTGCACCAAGAACCTGACCAGCTATGTAATTCTTGGAGGAATAGCTGGGACAGTCAGCACCTATGAGTTCAAATGTCCTGGCCCAACAAGCAAGCACCCCGGGGCTGTTCTCACTCTGCTGAGAGCGCGGAGCAGCCTGAAGTACAGGCTGACATTTTGAAGTATCGCTTTTCCTGAATTTACGGCATTTTCTGTTCTGGGGGGGATAGGTGGCCCGCTCTCCTTTCGTCCACAGCAGATGCCAGCTCTGTGATCGCTGTAGCTCCAGGAAGCAGGGGCAGACGAGGCGGGGTGGAAATTACAGCATCCTCCTCTCCACAGGCTTTCCTAGTGAGATTTCCCAATCTGCTAGCATTTTGCAAACAAAGTGCCATTCTGATTGCTTTTGGCTATACAGGGGGTCATAGGATTCCCTGCCTTTTCTCCCCGTTGGCTCCACACCCCCTGTGTGGCATCACTGCCGTGTCCCCTGTCATGAATGACATACTTATAGTTACAAGGAGCACCAGGACAGGCCGTGGAAGGGACCTTCCCTCTAACGCTTCTTCTCCCTCTGACCTTGGGTTCCTGGGATGTTGGTCCTTGGAAATCACCAGCCTTGTTTTGGTGCCTGCAAAGTCCGATTTCTAGAGCAAGGTTGACTTGCAGCTTTGGTTGATATGATTGTCTCTCCATCATGGATGATCTCTTGTTTAAAATACTTGTGTGTTTTCAATTGTCTGATTGCCCAAGCAGTGTGGAATGTTCCGGAAGAAGACACCTAAGTACACAGGTGTGACAGTGGTAGGGTCCACCTTGGTATGCAGTCGCTAGTTCTGGTTGTCAGGCCAGACCTGGGAGTCAGGGAGAGTTGGAGCCTACAGGAGACAACAGGAATTGTAGGCAAAGATCCCCAAGCTGAATAACAGCCATGGCGTCTGGGAACTGTCTCACTCACAGAACTCCCGAGAACAAAGGGGTGGTTTCCATGCATGTGAACTCTGCTTCACACCTTTATTTTTTGAAAATCAAAGAAATAGACTGAGAGTGAGATCCCAGCGGAAAGAAGGGGCCATCATAGAAGGAGGTACCTTTCTCTGAAGGGAGGAGAGAACTTCCACTTTGACTATGACCTTGTCTAAATAAGATCAGAGTTGGCGAACTCAAAAGGCTTCTGTAGTCTTGACAGCGCATGACAAGAGCCTCAGGTGATCACTGACGTCATAAATAAGAGTGTCAATTGTTAAATCAACAACAGGAGTCACTGTGCACTTACTCCCCATGTAGGATCTCTGTCCTTAATGTGCTGTACTATGAGAATTAACGGTATAACTAGTACTCAAACAGTACTTTATACTTTGTGTTTCTGTGTGGGTGCAAACTGTTGAAATCTTTACTTAGTATATACTAAATTGATCTTCTGTATATAAAGGTAATTGAAAATGAATCTTGATGAAGAATGGGATGGAAGAGGGAGTGGGAGATGGGATGGTTGTGGGTGGGAGGGTGGCTATGGGGGGAAAAAGCCACTATAATCCAAAACTTGTACTTTAGACATTTATATTTGTTAAATAAAAGTTTAAAAAAAGCAGAGAAATAAAGAAGAAAGAGAGATCTTCCTTCTACTGGTTCACTGTCCAAACGCGCTGAAGCCAGGAGCCCAGACCTCAGTTGTGTGGCTGGGACCCAAGTACTTGAGCCATTGGTGCAGCCTCTTGGGAGGTGCATTAACAAGAAGCTGGACCACAAGCAGGGCCTGGACTCAAACCAAGCGCTCGGATATGCAGTGTGGCAGCTTTTTTTTTATTTTATTTTATTTTATTTTATTTTTTTGACAGGCAGAGTTAGACAGTGAAAGAGAGAGAGAGACGGAGAGAAAGGTCTTCCTTCTGTTGGTTCACCCCCAAAATGGCCACTACGGCCAGTGTGCTGTGCTGATCCAAAGCCAGGAGCCAGGTACTTCTCCTGGTCTCCCATGCGGGCGCAGGGCCCAAGCACTTGGGCCATCCTCCACTGCACTCCTGGGCCACAGCAGAGAGCTGGATTGGAAGAGGGGCAACCAGGACAGAATCCGACACCCCGACCGGGACTAGAACCCGGGGTGCCAGCGCTGCAGGCGGAGGATTAGCAAAGTGAGCTGTGGCACCAGCCTGGAGTATGGCATCTTAACCTTTGTGTCAGGAACCACTTCCACAGATTGTTTTTAAAATTCTAATAAGAAACTATGTTTTCAAGACTCCATAAAACATCACCTTGCCCACCCAAGCTTGAGCCATCCCTGTCTCACCTGTATTTTTTTCAAGAAGACTTATTTATTTATTTGAAAGGCAGAATTAGAGACAAAGAGAGAAACAGATCTTCCATCCGCTGGTTCACTCCCCAAATTACTGCAATGGCCAGAGTTGAATCAACCTGAAGCCAAGAGCCAGGAGCTTCTTCCAGGTCTCCCATGTGGGTACAGGGACCCGAGGACTTGTGTCATCCTGTGCTGCTTTCCCAGGCTCATTAGCAGGGAGCTGGATTGGAAGTGGAGAAGCCAGGGCTCGAACCAGCGCTAATATGGAATGCCAGCCCTGCAGGCAGTAGCTTTACCCACTCACCAGAGCACCGGCTCCTCACCTGGATTGACCTCACATCTTCACTCTCAGCCTTTGACCCCAACCATGACTCCCATGGTTGCCAGCTTCAGCTCCTAGTGCCCTGTCTTAACCGTCTTTGTCTCTGGTTAAAACCTGTCAAAGGCTCTTCCTACTGAGTTGAGGACAAGTGTGCTCAACTTGGCCCAAGACCTGCCAGGAAGGAGGCCTGATCTGCATTTCTAACCTTTGCCTGCTGTTTAGAATGTGTGCTTCTCTGAAGGGCACTGGGCTCCTCTCCTGCCCCTTCCTGGAGAGCCCTCAGCCCTCCTCTTATCAGAACGGGGTCACCCGGGTCCCTCCAGGCAAATGTACCCTCCATGGGGGAGGATGGGGCACGTTGCTTCCGAATGGCTCTGTCCCTCCGTGTTCTCCCAGCTGTTCTCTCGGAGGGCAGTCTCTTTCCAGGCGTCCTGTGCACCTGCAGCTTCGAACACAGTGTCTTACACCTCGTAGTTGCTCAGTGAGTTGCAATTGCCTTGATTTACAGTTAGAGCAGGTCCTTTTCTTACTATGCACACTGAAAGACGACCTCCCTATGTGCAGAACTACAGCATCCACCTCCAAAATGGCAGCAGCGTAGAAAACATTGTGCTATTCGGTTTTTAGAACAGTTTCTATTCTTTGCATCCAGTTTTAGAAAACATAGAGTCTGTGGCAGGGAGAAAGCCCAGCGACTTAGCAGAAATGCCAAGGGTTTAGGAGTCAGGTTTAAGTCTCTGTTCCATCACTGCCTACTTGTGCCTACTCAGTTTCTCATCTCTCCAATGGAGACAAGACTACTTATTTTGTAGGTTGATTTGTGAGAATTAAATCAGACTATTTGCATGAAGCACCCAACTCTGTACCTAGGACATGGTGCGCAAGTCCTAGTTCTTATCACCATCCTTCTCCCCCAAGAGGTCGGAGCTTCCATAACCATCCTTGTCCTGTTTATATTTTACTCCAGAATTAGATGCTCGACCTTTCCTTAACAAGTAGATACGGAGGGTCCGAACTTGAATATGCGAAGACCAGAATCTGATTGAATAGAGGATATTAGCACTCAACAGTATTTATTGACCAGTGCTGTAGACATGGGGCTCCAGTGTGTTGAAAGCTAACAGAGATGTACTTAAATAAAAACAAGAGGCGATGCAGTAACTTGCCCCTTAATCTTGGTTTGGCTTCCCAGGTTGTTACCTGCAGTCAACCATTGTCTGAAAACACAACATGGAAAATTTCAGAAATAAGTTGTAAATGGTGCGCTGTTCTGAGCGGTTACATTGAAATCCCTCGCCCTACAACTCTGCCCTCTCCGGGGTTGTCAGTCCTCTCTTTGCTCCACATATGCACGCTGTGTGCACTGCCTGCCCATTAGTCACGCACTTACCAGACTGACTGCTGCTCTGTCGTGGTGCTTATGTGGGCAAGTGACCCTCATTTTAAATAACAGTGGCCCTAAAGGGCAAGAGTAGTGAAGCTGGCAATTGGGATACGCTTCCCAAAAAAAAGCCATAAGGTATTTCTTTTAAGCGAAAGAATGAAAGTTCTCCACTTTATCATAGCTATGTACTCAGAGGCATAGGAAAAGCAGATACAGAGTTAGCTGCTCTCTGCAGCTTCAGGCACCACCTGGGGATATTGGAAGACATCCCCTGTGGATAAGGGGAGACTATGACATGGCAGTAGGAAGCCCTTGGCCAGTGCCCACAGCCCCACCGTCCCTGGGCTGCCTCTCCTGAGGTGTTGAGAAACTATTTGGAGCATTTCTGCAAACTGAGTGGCTCTTGGAACAGATGTGGCCTCGGGGGCCTGACTCTTGTGCAGCCCTCCACCCCCCACCCAGCCCCAACTTCCATATTAGAAGGCCTCGTGCGTGGTTTCATGTTCTCCTTTTGCCTTAAGGTTATGAATAATACTTTAACACTCCCCACACTTCCATTTGCCACTGGGTCTCCCAAGTTACCTGGCCCGTTCTGATCACAGGAATTGAGGAGTGATGCTTAAGTCTTTTTTTGTCTTTTGTCCCCTGTGTCTGATATGTCACGTGCTCCTAAATATTTCTGGAATGAACTTCACTCGAGTCACAAGGTGACAAATGCTCACACACCCACCTTTACCTAGAGTTTTACACTTGAAGCAGGCACACGCGTACCTTAGCCTTTGAAAGAGAACATTCCGCGTTTTCTCCAAAACCTGCCTGCGGAAGGAACAGGGTGGCTGGGCGACCACTTCCCTGCTTGTTCTGCCAGCTTGCTTCTCCCTGCTCTTTTTTCCCCTTTGAAAGATCTGTTTGCTTATTTGAAAGACAAAGTGACAGAGAGGAAGAGACACATCTTCCACCCACTGGTTCACTCCCCCAGTGGCCACAACTATTGGGCTGGATCAGGCTGAAGCCAGGAGCCTGGAACTCCATCTGGGTCTCCCACGTGGATGCAGGGGCCCAAGGACTTGGGCCATCTTCCACTGCTTTCCCAGGCGCATTAGCAGGGAGCTGGCTCAGAAGTACAGCAGCCAGGACTCATACTGGCACCCACCTGGGGTGCTCCCATCAAGGATGTTGGCTTAACCTGTTGTGCCACACAGTAGCATCCCCTCCCTGTTCTATTTATGTGAGTGGAGCCTAAATCCTCCCAGTACTCACTCTGTCACACTCTCTCCATCATTCCCTCCCTCCCTCTCTCCCTCTCTCCCTCTCCCTCTCCCTCCCTCCCTCCCTCCTTCTTTCTCTCTTACACACACACACACACACACACACACATACAGCCTGTCCTAAGATTGTTTTGAGAACAGCTTGTACTCTCAAGTAAGTAAATGCATAGCATGCATTTGAAGAAAAAAATTCAAGTGCAATGTAGGAACACTGGTGGAATAACAGTAGACGGCTAAAAGAAACATTTAAAAAGAGATTCAGACTTTTTATTGTAGTAAAATGTATATGATGTAAGACTTGCCATGTTATTACTGGAATAGAAATTTCTCCAGGTGCCAGCACTGTGGCACAGCAAGTTAAAGCCCTGGCCTGAAATGCCAGCATCCCATATGGGCGCCGGTTCTAGTCCCAGCTGCTCCTCTTCTGATCCAGCTCTCTGTTATGTCCTGGGAAAGCAGTAGAAGATGGCCCAAGTCCCTGGGCTCCTGCACCCACATGGGAGACCCGGAAGAAGCTTCTGGCTCCTGGCTTTGGATCGGCACAGCTCCGGCTGTTGCGGCCATCTGGGGAGTGAACCAGCAGATAGAAGACCTCTCTGTCTCTACCTCTCTCTGTAGCTTTGTCTTTCAAATACATAAAATAAATCGTTAAAAAATTTCTTCAAAGAGGATATACAAATGGCCAGTAGGTTCATGAAAACATACTGCACATCAGCAAGCATTAGAGAAACACAAGCCAAAGCCACAGTGGGCGATCACCCCACATGTATCAGGACACATGTATCAGGATGAGCACTGTCAAAAAGCAGCAGAAAGGGGCCAGCATTGTGGTATGGTGGGCTAGGCCTCCACCTGTGATGCCAGCATCCCTTATGGGTGCCTGTTAGAAACCCAGCTGCTCCACTTCTGATCCAGCTCCCTGCTAAGGTGCTTAGGAGGGCAGCCAAAGATGACCCAAGTACTTGGGCCCCTGCGTCCACGAGGGAGACCTGGGTGCAGTTCCAGGCTCCTGGCTTCGGCCTGGCCGGGCCCCAGCCATTGAGGCCATTTGGGGAGTGAACCAGCAGATAGAAGATCTCTCTCTCTCTCTAACTCTCAATTTAAAGAGAGAGAAAGAGAACACCTGGAGTCAGTGGGGCTGTGGACGAGTTAGAACCCTGCTGATGGGGTGGAAAGTGGTGCAGCCGCTGTGGAGAACAGTGTGGAGGTTGTGCGGAACCCGAAAGACAGACCCAGCGTGTGAGCAGCCCGTCGCACTTACCATGTGCATACCCCAGCAACCAGGGAGCAGGGGCCGAGGGGCTGCGTGTCCAGCCAGATCCACGGCCGCATTCGTCCCGCGCTCAGCAGGTGCTCCTCAGTGGCCGAGTGGACAGATTGGATGTGGCCCACACATGCAGCCTGCAGAGAGAAGGTGATTCGGACACATCCGCGGCACTGCTGAGCCTTGAGCGCAGGGCGCTGAGCGAAAGGGTCGTCAGAGACGGGGTGATTCCACTCAAGGGAGCCACGAGGAGCGACCATCACCACCGTGCGTCTCCAGAACTTTTGCTTTAGCCCTATCTAGCCCTGGACCCTTTGAGCAGTAACTCCCTCCAGCCCTGGGTACCCATTCCAGTTTCCAGCTCTCTGAATTTGACCCGTCTACGTATCACACAAGTGGGACATCTGTCCTTTTGTGTCTGACTTGTTTCACTTAGCATAGTGTCACCAAAATCTATGCAGGGGGTAACGTGTATTCAAGTCTCACTCCTTTTTAAGGCTAGTAATATTCCATTGAATGTCTATACCACATTTGGTTTGTCCATTCATATTGGTGAACGGTACCTTGTTTCAAATTTATTTTTTTCCAAATATATCATTCTGTGAGACATTTTTAAATTTTATAATATACAACATAAAGTCCTTTACTTTTATGTGGATTTTATTTATTTGAAAAGCAGAGAGAGATGTCCCATCTCTGTTCATGGGTGGCAGGGACCCAACTACTTGAGCCACCGCCTGCTACCTCCCAGGGTGCTCACTGCCAAGAAGCTGCAACCAGGAGCAGAGCTGGTGCCCCAAGCCAGGCGCTGTGGTCCGGGATGTGGGTGCCCCAGTGGTGCCGTCCCACAGCAACAATGGCACTCACCACAGGGCAATTTTTTCTCAGCTCCAGTGAGCCAGTAGCTTCTCTTTCTCACACAGTTTCCAAGGTCTCCTGTGACCACAAAGGAATGCGGCCAGGAAGCAAGAAGGAAAGACCTCCCGGAGGCCAGTCTTCAGATGACCCGGGTTGAGTGGCGTCTCTACGTGTCCATTCAACGTGGGGCGCCGCGGCCACTGGGAGCGCCAGCCCTGTGAGAAAGGCCTGGATGCTATGAGAGTATTTCAGGCATGGAAAGCCAAGACACTCTGGCAAAAAGATCTCTGTGAGTGAGATCCCAGTGGAAAGAACAGGTCTTCAAAGAAGGAGGTACCTTTCTCTGAAGGGAGGAGAGAACCTCCACTTTGACTATGACCTTGTCTAAACAAGATAAGAGTCGGAGAACTCAGAGGGCTTCCATAGCCTTGGAAACTCATGACTGGAGCATGGGGAGATTACTGATGCCATAGATAGGAGTGTCAATTGATAAAGTCAACAACAGGAGTCACTGTGCACTTACTCCTCATGTAGGATCTCTGTCCTTAACGTGCTGTACACTGAGATTTAATGCTATAACGAGTACTCAAAAAATATATTTCACTTTGTGTTTCTATGGGGGTGCAAACTGTTGAAATCTTTACTTAATGCATACTAAACTGATCTTCTGTAAAAAAAAAAAAAAAAAGAAAAGAAATTATCAATTCCCAACTAGACTCTCACTGGGGTTAAACATGACAATAGGTCTGATCTGATTTCATCATCATTTAAAAAAAATCATCTATTATTTTTCACTTTATGTTTCTGTGTGGGAGCAAACTGTTGAAATCCTTACTTAATGTATACTAAGCTGATCTTCTGTATATTAAGAGAATCGAAAATGAATCTTGATGTGAATGGAAGGGGAGAGGGAGTGGGAAAGGGGAGTGTTGTGGGTGGGAGGGACGGTATGGGGGGGAAGCCATTGTAATCCATAAGTCGTACTTTGGAAATTTATATTCATTAAATAAAAGTTAAAAAAAAAAAAAAAAGAAAGAAAGGCCTGGATGCTAAGGACTCTTCCTCACCTGCCTCTGGTTCCCAGCGATGACTCCGCACCACCCAACCAGGCTCCAGTGATGACGTCAGGTGTGCACCCTGCACCGAGGCTCCCACTCAGGTAGGGGGATTTCCCCCGGAGTGTGTGGTATGTCGGGAGTGGATGGGCCGTGTACGTGGATGTAAATACCTTGGTCTATGGCTTATTGCTGTGGGACAGCCCACTTATTACCATTCTAGATTTCTGTAAGTCACCAAGAGGCCGCAGAACGGGGAGCGGCACCTTTGACGGACTTTGGGCGAACTTCCGCTTCTTTCCTGTTCCGGGGATGTATCACGTTGATATTTGCGGCGCATCTGCTACGTGTGCACGTCTCCGGGAACTTTCTGGTCCTGGGGCTACAGCAGTGATGCAGTGACCCCCGTCCCTGTCCGCTAAGAGGTTATATAGACGCTTAGAGAGGAGGCCGGCAGATACGCAGGAGCACGTGGGCTTGTGAGACGTCTGAGCAAGGGAGCCACTGCGGGGAGTGGCGAGGGGCGGGGTGGGGCCGGCAGGGGGAGATCCCGGTGCTGAGGCCGAAGGTGCAGGTGAGCAAGGGCGGAATTCTGGACACGAGAGACTGCACATGCGCCAGTGTGGACTGCGGGAGAGCCTGGTGCATTCCAGGAACTGAGGATGGGGGCAGTGGTAGCCACGGCCTCCCACGGGCACGGAGCTGGCAGGCGACAGAGGGGTGGGCCGGACCGTGTAGGCTGTGGCAAGAGTCGTGACCAACTGGTTAAGGGAAGCAACAGGAGAATGACCTGAATTCCGTGTCTCAGGGGGGTGGGGGGGTGGGGACTCGGGCTGCCTCTGTGGGTGGAGAAAAGCCTGCATGGGGAGAGCTCTGCCCTGCCTTTATTTGCGAAGGCGGACTTCCAGGGTACACGCGTCTGGAACATCCCGAGGTCCTCCTTGGGCCTCCAGCATCTTGTTTGCATCCTTGCCCCTGCCTGTGCAGTCCCGTACCTAGTAGGTGCTCAATAAACACTGACGAGGAGGAGGGGCAGCCCCCAAGGGCCTGGTGGTGTTTGCAGACCTTGTCCATCACCGGGCCTCAGAGGAAACCTGCACCTTGGCTTTCATCGTGCAGAGGAGAGCTGAGGCTTTGCCAGGCGGCGCTCAGCCCACCGAGTGAAGGAAGGAGAGTCCAGCCGGGCTCTGCCCCTGTTCTACCTGCCCTGTGGCTGTGCAGCGGGGAAAGCAGACACACCAGGTCCGGGAGGCCACGTCTGACCATGAGAAGGAGAGTGCCGGGGTTGGGAGGCAGGTCCCACCCACCGCCCCAGGGAGGACTCTCTTCTCGGTGGCATTTATCTCATGCATCAGCCGCTCCTATTTCTTGCAATAATTCATCCAATATATCTTCCTTAGCAGACTAACAGCTCCACCAGCATCGGGAACCAAGTCTGCCTTCCACCCTGGTGCCTGGCACACAGGAGGTGTTCTGTAAAGTACTGGTTGAAAAATAAATGAATGAATCAGCCTCTTCATGCAAAGAGGAAGATCAGCAAATAGGAGGGTCACGCTTTCCATGGGGGAAGCCCTTGGCAAGCTTCAAAAGAAGTGAGCCCGTTGGTAGAGGCGATCAGGACGTGAGCCCCCGCAGCCGGGCTGGCTCAGCTCCAAGGCCAGGAAATGCAAGTACGTTTCAACATGCACTAAAGAAAAATAAACGTGGAGGAGTGAGTCAGCTCGGGGTAAAGGGAACGGCACATTCGAAGGCTGTGCCCAAGGTCAGACAGGAGTGTCTTGGACAGTACCCCCAGTGTCGAGTTGAGGGCACCTGGAGTAGGCAGGCCCCCGGGGCGAGGTTGGGGGGGGTGGGGTGTGCGCCCTGCGGGGAGCCGGCGTGGGAGAAGGGCGCCCTCTGCCGGGGGCGAAGGAAAGTACGGCTGCAGGCGCCCCGCCCGGGTAGGTGGGTGGTGCAGTGGGTAGAGACCCTCGCACCCACACTAGCACTTCTTCGGCAGAAAAACCGACTCAGGCTCCCTCCGAGGAGGTGACCTCACAAGCATGTTCCACGCCTCTCCTTTCAGTGAGCCTCTCCTAGGCACAAAAGACTGTGTGGTGAATGGATGCCGGGAACGCCCCCACTCCCCTTCCCTAAGGCTCAAAGATCAATGGAGACAATCCGCAGATCTGCAAAACTCTCTTGTGGCCGCGTGTCCTTCCCTGTCCCTGTTCTGCGGGACAGGACTTGGGTCTCTATGTAGGACAAGGGCTGGAACTGGTTCTGGGGGCACCCCGAGGAGCAGCCCCTCAGGACGCCCCGGGGCACCCGTCAGGCAGACATCTGCGCTCCATCCCCTGCGGCGCAGATCCACGTAGGGGGCTGGAGCGGAGCTGCGATTCCCAAAAAACAGCTGCTCCTTTACAAAACCTGGACGCTGGATTCTGCGGCCATGTGTTCCTCCACCCTCACCCACAGAGCTCCTGATTCCGATGTTTCAGACCCAGACTGCATCAGCAGAGGGGGCTGAAAGCTTGGGGGCCGCACCCGAAGGAAACAAAGGGTGGGGCCCGTGTAGCCGGCTCCCCGCATGGGAAAGGCGGCCGGGGTGCTGAGGACCGCGGCTGTCTTTATTGAATCTTGGGTGACACCTAGTGGCCCGCCCGCCTCTGCCTCACGGCGATGCTGGCTGTGGCTGGGAGCTTCAGAAACCTCCTGGCCTGCCTGCCCCTGGCACCCTGCTGAGAGTGGGAGCCCCCCCGGGACGAGCCTGCCCTGGCCTTCCTGGGAAGCACTTGCCGGCACAGAGTGGCAGCCCGCCGCACACCGCGCGCGCACTATGGCCTGGAGCGCTCGCCTGGGCACATCCCTCACTGTCAGGCGGCGCTGCTGGGGGAGATGGACGCGTGAAAAACCGCGCCTGTGCTGGGCAAATGTCAAGAGCGTGTATTGGACGCTGTCGAGTCCCCGGGGCGGGCCTGACTACCTGGAGACATGGGAGAAAGCCCGAGCCTGGGGCTGAGTCTGCAAGATTAGGGGGTGCCGTCTGCAGGATTCCGCGGTGACCTCCAAGAGTCTCTGGCCCCCGTGCACACACCCTGTGGCGCAGTTACCCAGCCAGATAACCAACTGGGGTGCTGCGGCAGCATCTGCGGGTGTGCAGGAGGCTCCCGAATCTGCAGACTTAACCATGTAGAGGCTGTCCTTGAGCCCATCAGCTGGCCTAACCTGGTGAAGCGAAAAGAGAGTGAAGGCGCAGAGGACTCTGGGTGGGCGAGATTTTCCTTTGCTTTGCATGGCAAGAAGTGTGGGCGGTGTCCAGGCGCCGGGAATGACCCTGGTAGTCAGCCAGCAAACCAACAGAAATCCAGCACCGCCTGCGACGCCTCCACTCCCCATCCAGCTCCCTGCTAACGTGCCTGAAGAAGCAGCAGATGATGGCCCAAGTGCCATCTGCACCCGCGTGGGAGACCTGGGTGGAGTTCCAGGCTCCTGGCTTCAGCCTGGCTCTGCCCTAGCCATTGCAGCCCTTTGGGGAGTGAACCAACAGAGGGAAGATCTGCCTTTCAACAAATCAATAAATCTTCAACAAATAATAACTTTAGTCCCAAAACCACATGAAAAGCAAATTCTGCCAACAACCAGTGAGTCCTGTGGAAAAACCTGTGAGAGCTCAGTCCCAGCTGACGCCGTGAGAGTGGCTTCCTGGGACCCTGAATAGGGGACCCGGTCACACTGTGCCCCTACTCCTGACCTGCACAGTGTTTAATCATGAACGGGTGCTATTGTAAGCTGTTTGCTTAGAAAGCGAATGCAGATGGTTCTGTGAACCTGGGGAACCGTGCAGGGAAGACGCAGAGGCTTGCGGGAAGAAGCGGGTGCCCCGGGAGAACTAATGCCACAAGGCACAGCTGGCAGACCGTGGGAACCAGATGGGGATGTGCACGAAAGAGAGACCTTGGCTTGGGCTCACAGGGGCTGGGTCATTGGGTCTGCTGACCTAGCTCGGCACACCTCCATCTCCTCACAGGCAAAATGCGGTGGTGATGGTTAAAACGGATTGGTTGGTGGGTTGTATGCACACGGAGGGTTTGGCACGGTCTTGGGACATGATAAGTGTCTAAAAGATGTTGGGTAGAGTTAGCTACAGTTCTCAGTGTCATGGAGACTGGGCTGGGACAGGGGGAGGCTAAGGGATACGGGGTTTGTTTTTACGTAACAGTCTGGGATCACCTACGTTGCAGTCAACTAGGATGCTTACTAAAAATGCAGATGTCTGGACCCTGCCTTGGGCTGGCAGAATCAGGCTTTCTGGGGGTGGGGCCTGGGAACCTGTATTCCAATAAGCTTCCTCAGTAATCCTTATGAGAACCACTAAGCAAGAGAAAAAGATTTATTTCGAGGTCGTTGTAGTAGTCTCCCCACGAGTGGCTGAAGGCACCATCTAGGACGGGGGAACTGGAAAGGGGGAGGAGGCTTGGCAGACTCTAGCAGGTGGAATCTGTAGAACTGAGTAACCGATCAGACAGGGATGGTGACAAAGAGGGAGGGTGGAGGACGAGCTGGGCCACCTTGGGGAGGTGTGTAGGGAAGGGTATGTGGACTCCCAGAGGGTCATAAGGGTCCACCTGTGGGCATCCAGGTAGGAACTACATAGCTGGTTAGGAAGACTAAAAATGTATGAGGGATGTCCTTTAACCCAGCCATGGAAAGTCGCCCATGTCCCACATTGGAGGACCTAGGTTTATTATCTGACTCTGGCTCCGGAGTCCAACTTCCTGCTCATGCAGACCCTGGGAGGCAACAGCAATGGCTGAAATACCTGGCTTCCTGCGGCCCACATGAGGAGAGCTGAAGTGAGTCCCTGGCTCCTTGTTTTGGTCCCAGCCCAGTCAGGTATTGAAATCATTTTTGGAGTGACCCAGTGGGTGAGAATTCCCTGTCTCTTCCCCCTGTTTCTTCTTTACTTTTTAAATTAATTTATTTCCTTGAAAATCAAAGTTACAGAGTGAGAGGAAGAGGGGGAGAAAGAGAAAGAGAATCTTCCATCTGCTGGGTCACACCCCCGATGGCCACAATGGCCAGGGCTGGGACAGGCTGAATCCAGGAGCTAGGAACCTCATTTCGGTGTCTTCCATGTGGGTGGCAAGGGCCAAACTACTTGGGCTATCTTCCAGTGCTTGTCTTAGGCTTTAGCAGGGACCTGGATCAGAAGTGGAGCAGCTGGGACATGAACCGGCACCCATATGGGATGCTGGTATTGCAGACAGAAGCATTACCTGCCATGCCACAATGCCAGCCCTTCCTTGTCTTTTCTTTTCTTGAAAAAAGACTAATATTACAGAGTGAGGGATTCATGGCAATGATGATAACATGGAGAAAGAAGTGTATATTGTCATTCATATGGTATAATTCAATGATGCTGTATTTATAACTATATACCAAATGATATGATATCCATATAATTTTCATATTCTATATATCAGTGTCTACAAATAAGAGAAAACATGTGATATTTGTCTTTCTGAGTTTGGCTTATTTCATTTAGCATAATGATCTCCAGTTCCATCCATTTTGTTGCAAATGTCAAGATTTCATTCTTTTTTTGTGGCTGAGAAATAATCCATGTGTTTATATACCACATTTTCTTTATCCAGTCATCAGTTGATGGACATATAGATTGATTTCATATTTTTGTGAATTGAGCTACTATAAAAATGAGAATGCAGGTAACTCTTTCAGGTGCTGATTTCATTTCCTTTGGATATATTCTTGGGAGTGTGAGACTTTGGTCATATGGTAGATCTATTTTCAGTTTTCTGAGGAAGCTCTGTACTGTATTCCACAATCATTGTACCAATTTACATTCCCACCAATAGTGTATTAGGGTACCTTTTCTCTACAATCTCACCAGCATTTTTTATTTTTTTAATTTTTGCATAATAACAACTCTAAGTAGAGTGAGGTGATAACTCATTATGGTTTTTTTTTAACAGGCAGAGTGGACAGTGAGAGAGAGAGAGAAAGGTCTTCCTTTTCTGTTGGTTCACCCCCCAATGGCCGCTCCAGCAGCAGGCTACGGCCGGTGCACCACGCCAATCCGAAGCCAGGAGCCAGATGCTTCTCCTGGTCTCCCATGTGGGTGCAGGGCCCAAGCACTTGGGCCATCCTCCACTGCCTTCCTGGGCCACAGCAGAGAGCTGGACTGGAAGAGGAGCAACTGGGACAGAATCCGATGCCCCAACCGGGACTAGAACCTGGGGTGCCGGCGCTGCAGGTGAAGGATTAGCCTAGTGAGCTGTGGTGCCAGCCTCATTATGGTTTTGATTTGCATTTCCCTGATGGCTAATGATCTTGAGCATTTTTTTTTTTGTATGTCTGTTGGCCATTTGTGTTTCATCCTTTGGAAAATGCCTGTTCATGTTCTTTGCCCTCTTCTTAACTGGATTATTTGTTTTGTTGCTGGGTTTCTTGAGTTCTTTATATATTCTGGGCATTAATCCTTTGTCAAATGCATAGTTTGCAAATATTTTCTCCCATTCTGTCAGTTGCTTCATCACTTTGTTAATTGATTCCTTTGCTGTGCAGATGCTTCTTAGCTTGATGTAGTTCCATTTGTCTGTTTTAGCTTTTATTGTCTGTTTCTGCAGTCTTCTCCAAGAAGTCTTTGCCTAGGCCAATGTGTTGCAGCATTTCTCCTATGTTTTCCTCTAGTAGTTTGACGCTTTCAGGTCTTAAGTTTAGATTGTTGATCCACTGTGAATAAATTTTTGTGTAGCGTGTAAGACAGGGCTCTTGTTTCAAGCGTCTGCATGTGGACATCCAATTTTCCCAGCAGCATTTGTTGGAGACCATCCTTTCTCCAGGGACTGATTTTAGCTCATTTGTCAAAAATTATTTGGCTGTAGATGTGTGGTTTGGTTTCTGGGTTTCTATTCTACTCCCTTGGTCTACATTCTATTTTTGTGCTAGTAACAGGCTGTTTTGATTATAACAGTCCTATGGTATGTCTTGAAATCTGGTATTGTGGTGCCTCTGGCTTTATTTTAATTGTTTAAGATTGCACTGACTATTCAGGATCTTTGAGTTTCCACAAGAATTTTAAGATTTTTTTCCTAATTCTGTGAAGAATGTCCTTGTGATTTTCACTGGGATTGCATGGAATGTGTAAATTGCTCTGGAGAATATGGACATTTTGATGATATGAATTCTTCCAATACATCAATATAGAAGTTTTTTCCATTTTGTGTGTATGTGTGTGTATCTTCTTCCACTCTCTGTCTTGTCTCCTTCTCTTTGCCTTCCCTCCCAAATAAATTACTTTAAAAAAAAAATAAGTTTGAGGCCGGTGCTGCGGCTCACTAGGCTAATCCTCCGCCTGTGGCACCGGCACCCTGGGTTCTAGTCCCGGTTGCTCCTCTTCCAGTCCAGCTCTCTGCTGTGGCCAGGGAGTGCAGTGGAGGATGGCCCAAGTGCTTGGGCCCTGCACCCGCATGGGAGACCAGGAGGAGGCACCTGGCTTCTGGCTTCAGATTGGCGTGGCTCCAGCTGTGGCAGCCATTTGGGGGGTGAACCAATGGAAGGAAGACCTTTCTCTCTGTCTCTCTCTCTCTCTCTCTCTCTCTCACTGTCTAACTCTGCCTGTCAAAAAAAAAAAGAAAATAATAAGTTTGGGAGCTACATCATTGACATCATTGCTGGAAATACCATTTTGAATATCTGTGAGTCCATGAGTCATGGCTGAATACGGCAGAAGATGGTCAAGATGTAGCAACGTTGGGGGTGGGGTCTAGGAGGCTGAGAAGGAGCCTCAGATAGACTGACTGGGTGCTAGGGGGCAGAAGCTACCAGTGTTTGCAGGCTTGAAGCAATGCAGATGGACAGAGCTACAACGTACTCTTGAGTCTAAGGCATCGGCAGATCAACAGCAGGGTTGGGAAATCAAGATCCCAGAGGCTTCTCTCTGTGGGTGGGGAAGGGGGAGGACAGAATGCAAGCTGGGAGAGAACCAGACGAGGAAGTAGATGGGAGACTCTCACTCTCTCTCTCTTTCTCTCTCTCTCCCTCTTCTCTCTCTCTTTCTCTTTCTCTCTCTTTCTTTCTCTTTCTCTTTCAAATAAGTTTTTTTTTTCAAAGTCCAAAAGCAGGAAAATCAATACCCATGTTTTGCCCTTTTGAAAAATACTCTTCTTGGAAAGCAGGAGATAAGGAGCTGTTTCCCTGTGGAAAGAGGAGAGAGTGGGAGAGGACTCGTAGACGGAGTGCCCAGTGCATGTCACAGGAGGGAGGGGGGAAGTCCACTCCCCACTCCCAGCAGGAACCAATCCAGCACCCTTAGGTGGCAAAAGCAACAACCTTACCACAGGCTGTGAGCAGGGTGAGTGCTAAGGAGCTTTCTGGAACTTTAGGAGGCACGGCATTAACCCAACATCTGATCAATCTATTCTTGGATGTGCAGAAGCAGCACCTGATTTGGGAGGTGAAATTCCGTAGCTAAGGCAAGCTCTGGGGTCATCTGCTCAGGACCACACTGCCTGGGGCAAATCCTGGCTCTGCCGCCTACTTAGATAATAGCTCTGTGCCTCAGTTTCCTCATCTGTGAAATGAAGATAATCTACCTCGTGAAGTTGTTATGAGAAGACACACACACACACACACACACACACTCACACGCACAGCAGTACCTGAAATAGCCAAGCACCATGGCAGATCTGAGAGTTTTACCTACATGGAAGCTCACCAGTTATCTTGCTACCCTGTTGTAGATGCTGGAGGATGATGCAAGACTCCTGGTCAGAGGCAAAGGACTTTCTTACTCACAGCCATACCAGTAGCCAGAGTATTAGTATTTGTACAGGTTCCTGAATTGCATTCCCAAAGTAATATAAACACATCGACTGTGTATGCAGTGAGCTGTGCTACAGGAGAGGAGCCCTGAGCTCAGGGAACCCAAATCCTTTCTAACAGGCAGGAAGCAGCCCTGCTACTTGCTGCAGAAGGAGGCACTACATGTATTTCCTAGAGCTGTTCAGGAACGGGCATCTTTGCAAAGACAGCCCTGAACCAAGGGCCCCTGCTCACAAGAAGCGTGGAGATGCAAGAACTGTCTCCCGAGAGCTTGTGGTAAGAACTCGGAGGAGGAGCGCTTCTGGGGGAAAACGGATCCGTTTCTTTCGCTGACTCTGAACTGACAGAACAAACCAAGACGTGGACTAAAGCAAAGCTACCAAGACGAATGACGAGTCAAGGAATTTGAGTTAATGTTCAGTGACCAGACTACCAAATGCGTTTCACAAATGGGTTTCCAGAAAAACTGCTGTCAGCAATTGATTATGATATTGAGCAAATGAGTTTGCAATTTCATGATGAATAATCTATCACTCTCTATCTAAGAAACTCCGGCTCTCCATCTCTTTTGACAGGCAGCGTGTATATTCTATTGCCAGGGAAGGAAGGCACTTGTCAAATTCCTCCTTTTCCTCTTTGAAAAATTAACGTTGAACTCAAATGTAAGATCTGGAGGAACACATAAGGCTTTAATTACACAGCTCAATCCAAGATTTGTACTAATTAATAAGCTATAAAAATTTCATTGAAATTCAGAGAAGAACCAAGGCAGGGGGAAATTGGCCAGTGTTAACACTGAGCTCTATAAACTGTTTAAGTCTATCCGAATAGGCAGCTACCCCCTGCCATAATTAGAATTTAATCATTCATATGATTATTTCATTTGTAAGGCTTTAATTGCAGATCAGAAAGTATGCAGAGAAAATCTTTTTTTACAGGTTGTGATTTTGAAGATTTACACTGGCATCTCAGAGACGTTTTTTAAAAAAGATTTACTTGTTTATTTGAAATGCATAGTTAATGGAGGCAGAGACAGAGAGAGAGAGAGATCTTCCATCCACTGGTTCACTCGCCAAATGACCACAACAGCCAGCGCTAGGCTGATCCAAAGCCAGGAGCCAGGAGCTTCCTCTGGGTCTGCCACGTGGGTGCAGGGGCTCAAGCACTTGGGTCAGCCTCCACTGCTTTCCCAGGCACATTAGCAGGGAGCTAGATCTGAAGTGGAGCAGCCAGGACTTGAACCAGAGCTTATACGGGATGCCAACACTGTAGGCAGCAGCTTTACCTGCTATGCCACAGCACCTGCCCCTCTCAGAGACTTTTTTTTTTTGATAGGCAGAGTTAGACAGTGTGAGAGAGAGACAGAGAAAGGTCTTCCTTTTTCCGTTGGTTCACCCCCCAAGTGGCCGCTACAGCCAGCGTGTTGAGGCTGGTGGAGCCAGGTGCCTCCTCCTGGTCTCCCATGGGGTGCAGGGCCCAAGCACTTGGGCCATCCTCCACTGCACTCCCGGGCCACAGCAGAGAGCTGGCCTGGAAGAGGGGCAACTGGAACAGAATCCGGCGCCCCGACCGGGACTAGAACCCGGTGTGCCGGCGCCACAGGTGGAGGATTAGCCTAGTGAGCCACGGCACCAGCCTCTCAGAGACTTTTGAAGACCAGTTTAGCTACATGAAATGGGATTTTTTACAGGCTGAGAAAAATCATTTGTTTGACTCCTGCCTTAGCTGTTTACTACCTGTGGCCTCCAGCAAGTGGCCAAGGCCTTCTGAGCCTGTCCTCCCAAGAGGGTAATGGTGAAGACAAAGGATTGTGGTCTTGGATCAGTCACAGAACTCCCTTCTAGATTCTTCACAAAACCAGACCAAGATCTAGATGGGGACTGAGGTATGGTAACTGCATGCTCTGCAGAGATCCAGGCTAGTGAATAAGGTAGTAAGGACCGGGGCTGCAGTGGGGCTGCCGGCATGCACCTGCTCATGCCGCCCAGCACCCCGCCCCCAGCCCTGGCAGCCCTGGGGCCTGGCCAAGGGGAGAGCTGCATCTGTAGAGCAATACCCAGGGGGCCCTAGGGAGGGTGGCAGCTGCCTCATCCCCCGCGGGGAGCAGGAAGTGGAGAGGGAACTGAGCCTCCTAGGAGCAGAGGGAGACCTCAGCTGGAGGCAGCTGGTGTGGGGCCTCCCATGGGACCAGGCTTTGTGTGGTGGGGGAGGTGGGAGGAAGCTGTGGGCTGTGTGGCCCTGGCCCTACCAGACAAGCCTCATCCCCCAGACAAGCACACCTGCTCAATGGAGGGTCACCGGCAGGGCACATGTTCCCTCCCACTCAGCAAGTGTCCATTCCCCCAGCAACTGAGGGAAGAAGAGTGCTCCCCACCCCCACAGCATCCTGTCCCCTGCAGGGCCAGCCGCCCACCCTGTCCAAGGCATCTTGGCAGAGTAGAAACATCATCAATGTCCCATAGGCTAACGTCCAGCCAGACATGCAAGGCCTTTGGGGACCCGGGCCCTGTTCTCATCTCCCAGGTCGGGTCCCTTTGCCGCTGTCTGTCCTTCAGTCATGCTCAGCCCCAAACACAGCACACTCCTGTGTGCTCCAGCCCTCCATCTGAAATGCCCTTCACCTCTGGTCCATTGGGTGAACACCTCAACATCCGTGAGGGACTTTCAGCACCAGCTCTGCCTGGAACCTTCTCTGTCTCTCACCTTCTGCTACTGGTTTGCTCCTTGGCTCCCGGCAACCCTCGCTCAACCTCTGTCCTGGCAAGTGTACCTCTGAAGCCAGCTGCCCAGACTTGAATCCAGTACCTGTGTGACCTGAGGCAAGTTACATGAGCTCTCTGGGCTCAGTTTTCTTACTGACAAAATAGGGACAATATTATTACTTGTTTATATGAAAGGCAGAGTTACAGAGAGAAAGAAAGAGTTTCTGTCTGATGGTTGAAGCCGCAAGTGGACACAGCAGCCAGGGCTGGGCCAGGTCAAAGCCAGGAGCCAGGGACTCCATCCAGGTCTCACACACGGGTGGCAGGGGCCCAAGCACTTGGGCCACCACTGCTTTTCCAGGAACATTAACATGGAGCTGGATTAAAAGTGGAGCAGCCGGGACATGAACTGGTGCCCATATGTGATACTGGCCTCGCAGGTGCTGGCTTCACTCACTGTTCCACAATGCCTGCCCCAATAATAATTATCATGAATCTACATCAAAAAGGTTGTGGGAAATGAAATGAAAAGCTGTTTATTTTGGTGCAAAACTTTTTAAATTCATTCATAGTTTTTTTTCTATTATGCATTTTCCATGATTTTTTTGAAGATTTATGTGCTTAAAAAGCAGTTTCAGAGTTGGGGGGAAGAGCTGTTCCATCCACTGATTCACTCCCCAAATGAGTTGGTCTAATCTGAAGCCAGGAGCCAGGAGTTGCTTCTGGGTCTCCCAAGTAGGAGCAGGGGCCGAAGCATTTGGGCCATCCTCTGTTGCTTTCCCGGGCACATTAGCAGGGAACTGGATCAGAAGTGGAGCAGCCAGCAGGACTCAAACCAGTACCCATATGGGATGCCAACACTGCAGGTGGCACCTTTACCCACTATGCCACAGCAATGGCCCCTTCCATGACATTTTTTAAAGACTCCCTTGTGTGCATGGATTTTAAAAATTTTTGCACCAAAATAAGCTTACCTTTTGATTCCATTCTCACTTAGCTGATGAGGTGCGCCCTGACATTCTTTACCAACTTCATGATTTTGCTGTATCCCAGTACCACTGGGTCTCTTTTCTTTCTTTTCATTCTTTTTAAAAATATCTATTTGTTTGTTTGAAAGGCAGAGTTACAGAGAGAGGAGGAGAGACAGAGAGAGATCTTGCATCTGCTACTCACTTCCCAAATGGCTGCAACAGTCGGGGCTGGGCCAGGCTGAAGCTAGGGTACCCACTTGGGTACAGGGACCTAAATACTTGGGCCATCTTTTGTTGCTTTCCCAGGGAAAGCTGGGAGGCTGGATTGGAAATGGAGCAACCAGGACTCAAACCAGAGCCCATAGGGGATGCTGGCATAGCAGCCAGTGCCTTAACCCACTATGTCAGAGTGACAGCCCCTCTGTTTGGTCTCTTATTAATATTTTCTTAAACTTAACTTCCCCAGTCTACTGCTCAGTGTCTGGAATTGCAGGTTGGAAGGGGTGATAATCTTCACATAGAACAGGTGATTATGAAATATATAATTTATAAATCTGAGCATCCAAAGAACAGCCCCCTACCCCCTCGTTTTGTCTCCCAGCTAGCTGGAGAAATTGTTTCCTGCCTCGATTTCATCAGACACACACCTGCCGCACAGACCGTAAGCAGCACGAAGGCAGGCCCCAAACCTGGGTTGCTTTTTGACCTGTGAGTGCTTTACAAGCACCCTCGATAAGTCGCCCACCTTCCACAGCTGCTCACGGGGTGAACGCTACGAAGCTGAACGCATCTACCAATGTTTAAGAAGCCGGAACACTCCTTCGAAGGTCAGAAAATAACAAATTGAGAATTGCACAGTAAATGGCCCAACACAATGGCAAATTACTAACTGGCACGAGCTGCCATCTCCTTCTTCCCGCCTCTCCGCCTGGGATAAGTGGAATGGCCCTCCCCTCCCAATTTCCTATCTCCCTTTTCAAGAAAATAACCTCTTGGCCTTCTGACAGCAGCAGGAGGGGGCTTTTGGATGGAATGAATATTGCAGTTGTAATGAATCAGAAATTGGGGAGGGGGTTACAGTGGGACATCAGATTTCAACAGCAGCAGAACACTTTGTGCAAAATGCGCTTGTCCCATAGGCTTGCAGAGATTAGAAGCTAATAATTTATATTGAAATCGGGCAAAGCCTTCGACAAAGCCCTATTGCTTGTCCCTGCCTGTTGAGTGACAGGTATGAAAATAGAGACTGATTTGAAAACCTAGGGCTATTGAACCAGAGCACCAATAATTCCTCCATTAGAACCTAAGAAATGAGAGGGCGGGGAGGGACCGGACTCAGAGCAGCCGATGTTATTGGTGGAGGGCGGTGCCTGTCTGCACATGACACCCTCACCAGCTCTTCGAGTTTGAGTTAGCTTTCTAAGCCTTCCAGACCTCAAATTGGCAAAAATAATTTTTTTCCACGCTAGTTAAAATGCCCTCAAGCTACAGTCATTAGATTTGCTGGACAGCGGCACGGTTCTGATGTTATCGGCTCTGTCTTCCTGTTCTTATGAATAATGTATAAGAAGGAGCTATTAGAAATGGATTCTTCCATGACTGGAGGTATCGCCACCAGACCCGTCCCTGAATTCTCATGCAGGCATTTCATCCGGGGCTCTCCCAGCTCTCCCCTTCTCCTCCTGATTGCCTCTGGCTGCCGGCCACGCGTGGGGCATCTTCCACAGACAGTCCTTCCCCTGCGCCCCGCCCTTGATGGTAGGAAACTTGGGGGACTTCCCCTTCCTTCCTTCTCATGTGGCTCCTTGGCAGAGGGATGGTGCTGGGGCTCGCGATGAGGCCAAGTTCATGGGCAGTCAGCCTTGCTCTCTGGCCAGAGACCTGCCCAGAAAATGCTGCTACTTGTGCACAGGTGAGGGCTGGCGGGACAGCTGGGCGAAGACTCCTCCACCTGCTCTTTTTCTTCTCTGTGTGCTTATGTGGGTCCCATCCTTATAAAGAAGAGCAAAGTCCACCAGCTTCACACCCTCCCTCATTGATTCAACGGATGTTTAGTGTTTGCGACACTTGGGTGTTGGTGGCATTCAGTAATCAAGGATTATAGAAATGGAACTGAAATGCTTACAGAGGAGTGGTGATTTTGGGAGTTTGTGAGAAAGGGAAGTGGCCAAGCCTGGGAAGTGAGCATTCAGCTTAAGGAGCTGAAAGACAAGAAGCCTTAATCAGTGGATGGGGTCTGGGCAGTAGGAACAGCATGTGCAAAGGGGTGGAGCCCATGTTAGAGGAGGGAAGAAGGCCCAGGGTGGGGAAGGCCCACGTTAGAGGGACCGGAAGAAGGCCCATGGCCCCGGGCAGAGTTTGCAAACAGGACCCAGGGCTTCTCCATCCTCTTGGACGCTTACCCACTGTCCCCTTCCCGACGCTCTCCCCACCTGTGGAGTGAAGGCACCTGCATGCCAGGGTGGTGGTGGTTGGATAAACCACAGTACATGTAACATGTTGAGGGGCACACGGTACCAAAAGTGGTCTTCCCAGACTAACCATCTTGGAAATCTCTCATGTTGTAACATTAAAATGCAGAATACAAAATGCATCATAGGCCGGCGCCGCGGCTCACTAGGCTAATCCTCCGCCTGCAGTGCCGGCACACCGGGTTCTAGTCCTGGTCTGGGCGCCGGATTCTGTCCCGGTTGCCCCTCTTCCAGGCCAGCTCTCTGCTGTGGCCAGGGAGTGCAGTGGAGGATGGCCCAAGTGCTTGGGCCCTGCACCCGCATGGGAGACCAAGAGGAAGCACCTGCCTCCTGGCTTCGGATCGGCACAGCGCGCCGGCTGTGGCAGCCATTTGGGGAGTGAACCAACGGAAGGAAGACCTTTCTCTCTGTCTCTCTCTCTCTCACTGTCTAACTCTGCCTGTCAAAAAAAACAAACAAACAAACAAAAAAAACGCATCATAAAGCATGATCTCTGTTGTAGGTGTCGCTCCCCCTCTTCGTGGAGGAACGACACAGGACCCTGCGCTGTTCTTTCGTCTGCTCGGCCCTCCCCGGGTTTGCTGCTGGTTCTTCCCGGGTTGGCTACTATCCCTTCCACCTCCGTGGAAGGGCAGTTCCCCCTGGCCACATTCCCCACTTCCGCAGGGGAGCGGCACACCGCCGGCCGGTTCTCTCGGGGGCTGCACGGGTTCCCTTAGATGTTCCCCATAGATGTTCCTGGTGCATGCCGTCTCTCTCCTCCTTTATAGTCCTCCTCCGCCAATCCCAACTCGGCTGCCCACACGCCGAGTACGCTGCTCTCCAATCAGGAGCAAGTCCTACAGTTTATTGGTTGAACTGGAGGCAGCTGGGTAGAAGCTGTTTTCTCCTCTCCCAGCGCCATATTGTAGGAGAGCAGATGCATAGAATAAGTCTTAATTCCAGTAACTTAGTCTAGTCCGAGCTGCTCCCCACAGAGGAGAGCAGATGCATAGAATAAGTCTTAATTCCAGTAACTTAGTCTAGTCCGAGCTGCTCCCCACAGATCCCCCTTTCTTTTTATTTTTTTGGCGTTGATACGCGCCTGTCTTCGGTGTCCCGCAGCACACACTCTGCTCTACTTGCTAGAGTTGCCACAGGTTCTTACAATCAGGCAAACCGAATCCGGGTCCTCTCTTCGCCATGTTGTGAGGAGGTTTTTAGGCGCTGATGCGTGCCTGTGTTCGGTGCCCTGCAGCGCATGCTCTGCTCTGCTAGAACTGCCTGCAGGTGCTTACAAAACCTATCAGGCAAACCGAATCCAAGCCTTCTCACTGCCGCATTGTGGGGGAGACTTATTAGTGTTGGTTTGTGCCTATCTTCGGTGACCTGCAGCTCATGCTTTGGTCGAGCTGCTTGCTGGTGCTTACCGCCTTAAATCAGGCAGACCGAATCCAAGCCTCCTAATTGTTGCATTGTGGGGAAGCCTTACTGATGTTAATTCGTGCCTGTCTTCGGTGACCTGCGGCGCATAAGCTGCTAGCTGCCCGCAGGTGCTCATCGTGCTCATCGCCTCACTTAATCAGGCAGACCGAATCCAAACTTTCTCGTTGCCATGTTGAGGGGAGGCCTTTCTATTTCTCTATTTCTCTATCTCCGGGCATTCCTATTTCTCCCATTTTACTTCTATCTCCCAGCATTCTTATTTCTCTCATTTTATTTCTAAACTTCTATTTCTCTTATCCCTGCAGCTTCCCGCTCTCATTCCATTTCTAAACTTCTGTTTCTCTTATCCCCGCGGCTTCCCGGCGGCGCTCGCCCCGAGGCTGCTTCTCGGCACCTCGCCCCGCGGCAGCTTCACGGCTCTGCACGGCTTCCCGGCGCCTCGCCCCGCCGGCGGGTTCCCGGCTCTGCGCGCCCGCTCCGCGGTCTCCACGCACTTCGCGCCCGCACCACGGCCTCGCGCCAGCGTTCCCTATCTATTCACGCTCCGAGCTCTCTCTGCACGCGGCGGCTTCCGCGAATGTTTCCGCCACCACCGGCATTCAGTCCAAGTTCCCCGGACTAACCTGGCGAATTTCAACCTGGCGGCCCACGTCTCTGCCTCTGGTTCCAGATCTTCGCCTCTTGCTCCCCGGGGTGACTTGAAGAATTCCAAGGTGGCTTATATCTCCGCCTCGGCCTGCACTCGCGGCCTCATCCTCCCCAACATTTCTCTCTACCCGGTATGTTTCCTTAAGTTTTCTTCCAACAATATTCCTCTCATTTCTCCTGGCTACTCCCCACAGTCCGTATCCGAGTCCAAGCCTCCTCCAGGTTTCACTTTCGCTTTCAATCTCCTAGCTTCCCCGCCATAGTCCGCATCTGAGTCTATGAAAGCTTTCACTTTCGCTTTCAATCCTAACTTCTTTCCCACAGTCCATATCCGAGTCTATGCCTAGGCTTTCAATAGCTTCTTCCGGCACCTTTCTCGTCCGGCTTTCCCCTAGGCTCTTCGCTAGTCTCTCTCTCCGGTATTTTCCCAGTTCTTCCCGTTTCTTCTCTCCTAAGTTTCCTATCCGTCCTAAGTTTCCTATCCGAGTCACGGCACCATTATGTCGCTCCCCCTCTTCGTGGAGGAACGACACAGGACCCTGCGCTGTTCTTTCGTCTGCTCGGCCCTCCCCGGGTTTGCTGCTGGTTCTTCCCGGGTTGGCTACTATCCCTTCCACCTCCGTGGAAGGGCAGTTCCCCCTGGCCACATTCCCCACTTCCGCAGGGGAGCGGCACACCGCCGGCCGGTTCTCTCGGGGGCTGCACGGGTTCCCTTAGATGTTCCCCATAGATGTTCCTGGTGCATGCCGTCTCTCTCCTCCTTTATAGTCCTCCTCCGCCAATCCCAATTCGGCTGCCCACACGCCGAGTACGCTGCTCTCCAATCAGGAGCAAGTCCTACAGTTTATTGGTTGAACTGGAGGCAGCTGGGTAGAAGCTGTTTTCTCCTCTCCCAGCGCCATATTGTAGGAGAGCAGATGCATAGAATAAGTCTTAATTCCAGTAACTTAGTCTAGTCCGAGCTGCTCCCCACAGAGGAGAGCAGATGCATAGAATAAGTCTTAATTCCAGTAACTTAGTCTAGTCCGAGCTGCTCCCCACAGTAGGTAGAAAAACATTTATGCAGCCGGCGCCGCGGCTCACTAGGCTAATCCTCCGCCTAGCGGCGCCGGCACACCGGGTTCTAGTCCCGGTCGGGGCGCCGGATTCTGTCCCGGTTGCCCCTCTTCCAGGCCAGCCCTCTGCTGTGGCCAGGGAGTGCAGTGGAGGATGGCCCAGGTGCTTGGGCCCTGCACCCCATGGGAGACCAGGAAAAGCACCTGGCTCCTGGCTCCTGCCATCGGATCAGCGCAGTGACCGGCCGCAGCGCGCCGACCGCGGCAGCCATTGGAGGGTGAACCAACGGCAAAAGGAAGACCTTTCTCTCTGTCTCTCTCTCTCGCTGTCCACTCTGCCTGTCAAAAAAAAAAAAAAAAAAAAAAAAAAAAAAAAAAGAAAAACATTTATGCAACAACAACAACAACAAAAAAAGACTGGAAGTAAAGTCATCAAAATAGTAACAGGCTATCTCCACAATGGTGTTATTAGTGGTTTTATCTCCTTTTCCATGCTATTCCATTTTCACCCCAGATAGATTCACTAGCTTGTTCATGAATGAATGAATGGATTGAATGGAACTACTGTTCAAGCACTTGCTAGCTGCTCGGATTTATCAGCCATCCGATGAAAGGCATAACACACATATGATCTCTGCCCTGAAGAAGTGCTTCTACAATTTAACAAAAAAGTTACTGCCAAAAAGCCAAGACGGAGGGCTGGGCCTTTAGCCTGGTGGTTCAAGCACTGATTAAGACCCCTGCATGCCCTATCAGGTTGCCTGGGTTCACTCTCACCCCTGGTTCAGCTTCACACTAGTTCAGATCCCAGGAGGCAGTGGTGATGGCTCCAGTAGTTGGTTTCTTGCCATCCACGTTGGAGACCTGGATTGGTTTCTTGGCTCTTGGCTCTTGACCTAGTCCAGGCCACTGTGAGCATTAGGGGAGGGAACAAGCAGATAGGAGAGCTCACTTTCCTTTCTCTCTCTCTCTCTCCCTCCCTCCCTCTCCCCCACCTCCCTCCCTTCCTCTCTCCCTGCCCATGTCTTCCTGCCCCCATAAGTAAGGGAAGTTTTCTTTTTAATAGAAACAAGATGGATGGGGTAAGTATTGTGGCTCAGTGGGTTAAGCTGCCTCTTTGAGATGCCTGCATCCTGTACTGGAGGGCTTTGGACCAAGTCCTGCCTCGGTTTCCAATCCAGCTTCCTGCTCATGTGACTAGGAGGCAGCAGATGATGGCCCAAGTCCTTGGATTCCTGCCACCCACAGGAGAGACCAGATGGAGCTGGCCCAGCCCTGGCTATTGTGGACATTTGGAATAGGTGGAAGATACATCCTCCTGCCCCTCCCTCCTTCTCAAATAAAGCTTTAAGAAAAAACCAAGATGGAAATAAGAACACCATCATCACATGTTGGATGACAACCTTTTTTCATGGTCCCTCCCATGGGTGTCTGTAGGGTTAGCTCCATGGGCCAGCAGCTTGGGGTCATGAATGAAGGGTGCTGAGGACTGCCCCTCAGTGAAGGCCCACTTGTCATTCCTGCCCACGGCAAGGTGCTGGGACAAGCACTCTTTCCTGTCAGCCACATGGAAGCCCCGGCGTCTACCACCCTAACACCTTGGAGCAGAAAGCTCTGTCCCATCAGCATCTAAAATTCAATTCCCACCTCCCTGCATGCTTACTGGCATCTCATTCCCTGGCCTCCCAGGGGTACTTTGCAGAGTTTCTGGCCTGGGAATAAGCCCTCAGGGATTCCAGGCAGAAGCGCCTCCTCCCCACCCATCTGCAGCTTCCCTCCCTGCTTCCCAACTGGTACCCAAAGCCTGGGCTTGTGATTCTCCTGCAAACCATCAGCCTGAGCCAATGGGAAAACAGCAGGAGCCCCAGGACTCCTGCAAGCTAAGAGTGATTGTTTTCATGCAAATTGTTTTTCGTAGTAGGGAGATAACAGGCAAATGAAATATGGGAGATTGGCAGAGATTTTTCTAAACCAATGATGGGGGCGGGGGAGCTCTTTAATAAAACCTCAGCGTGTCTTTAACAGTTCAGCCATAAAGTTGCTGTGTTTCTTATCAAGCAGATTAGAATTTCTCTCTATTGAGGCTCTTCTTCCTCCTCCTCTCCCGACACAGCACAATCGATGTCTCTTTCTGCTTCTCCAATATTCCATCTTAGCCTTGACCGACAGGCCCCATTCAGAAACACCCTGCTTCCCGATGATAAAAAGTCTATCAAGCTGAAGTGGTAGGTGAATGAGCAATAGTAATTGTAGTATAGTAGTTGTCTATTTATCTTAATACACTTGGGGAAAACTGTCTAACGTATCATACCCATGACTGTGTTAGAGCTATGGCAGCCTCAGCTTTCATTTTTTTTTTAAAGATTTATTTATTTATTTGAAATGCAGAGTGACAGAGGGAGCTTAGAGAGAGAGAGAGAGATCTTTACTCCCCAAATGGCCACACAACAGCCTGTCTGGGCCAGGCTGAAGCCAGGAATCAGGAACTCCATCCAGGTCTCCCAATTGAGTATCAGGGGCCCAAGGACTTGGGCCATCTTCTGCTGCCTTCCCAGGTGCATTAGCAGGGAGCTGCATTGGAAGTGGAGCAGCAGAATTCCAGTCAGCACTCTGATATGCCTGCTGATGTTGCAGGCAGCGACTTAACCCACTGCACCGCAATGCCAGCCCCTTTAAAAGTAAATTATAGAGAGCCAAAAGAAAAAAAAAATTATTAAATCAATCATGATAAGCATGGTGTGCAAATGTGGTTTTAAAAAACCGTGTGAAGTGGTGCATACATGTATGATGTTAGGAAATACAAGTAAGAATCCTGCAGCAAATCAACTCGGCTCCCTGGGATGGGCCGGGAAGATCAGCTGGCCTGTCGCAGTAACTGAGAAGCAGATATTTGCACTGAAGTCTGCATCGTCAATAAGCCTTTATGGTTCTGAATCCTGGAAGCCGCCAAAGTCTAAGATCTGAGTTCCAGAGCTGCTAGGCCTGGAGAGGCACGGGTGCCTTTGTTTTAAACACCAGGAGATTCCACATGAAATCACAGATTTTCCTGTTGTCTTTAGAGATTGGAAGATTCAGCGACCGGGTCCACAGCCCTGCATGGTGATAACCAGGCGGCCCCGGGGCACCAGGAGTTGTGGTTTTCTGACCCGAGGCCCTGCCCCTGCTTCTGGGACTCGGGCTGCCCGTGGGAAAGCATGGACGGAAGCCTGTGCTTCCCCGTGGTCCCCCATCCCCTGCTGCTCTGCCTTTCCTCTCTCTCTCCCCTGCCATCCCTCCCCACCCTAACACACTCGCACACACTCACGGATGCCTCCTGGAGCTAAGGACAGAAAGGCTCCCAGCATTCCCGTGCGGGATGTGATGACATCATAAAGAGCAGCGTGATACAGAGGGAACAGACACGCTGGGGAGCCCAGCAGCTGCATACAAGTTCCGGTAATCTCTGTTTCTGGCTGTGTGGTCTTGGGCAAGTCCACCCCCAAGATGGCATGGAGTGGCACTTTCCAGAACATTCTGTGGGGAGAGGAACGCCTTCCATTAGCACTGGCCAGAATGGCGGCCACTCACCATGTGCAGCTGTTGAGCATGGTAAATGTGAGGAGCTCCCTTGCAGATTGCATTCTGTTTAATTTACATGAAGTAGTCCCAGGCGGTTAAGGGGACTGTTCTGGGCAGTTCAGGGCCCTCTCCCCATCCTTCGGGACCTCCCGTTATGTCTGAAGCCCCAGGATCTGCCACCAGCCTCGTCCACCATGCTTCTTGAGACCTGGGACCCCTGACTTTCTCTCCTTTCTTCAGCTCCCTGGAGTTTTCTGACTTGGGTGGTTAAAGGGAAGGAAAGCAAGGCTTCCTGAATATTCCACCAGCAGGGATGGGCCAGAGGTTAAGCCTCAGAAACCAGTTATTTAGTGACGCTTAGGACAGCTACAATGCACACATCCCATTCAGAATCGATAAATCCAATGGTGCTAGGCATAGGAATGGCAATAATACATTTTACTCATAAATGTGGGCAGATGCAATAGCACCATGCATCCTGCCTATAAAACAAACAAGCAAGAACTCAACCCCCCATTTTAATACTAAGAAAGCCCAAACTCAGTGAGGTAATAGGATCCTGTAGCGGTCATGAGAGAGCAGAGACCTGAGCCAAGTGTGCTACCTCCGGACTCCCGGTCTTTGCAATACTTGAAGCGGCCCTGACTGGTTGTGGACGCGACCAAGGAGAGCAGGATCATCCTCCCCCAACACAGCAACCACGTCTGAAACGCGGCTCTGGTCCTGCAGCCCCGTAGACAGCTCCAGGATTTGGCTACGCCGTGCGTTAGCTCATTCTCAAGCACTGGGGAGGCCAGGACGGGCACAGGGAGTGCAGGTAGCATCTGTGTCCCCTCGCTCTAACAGGGTGGCCTGCTCCTTCTGGCGTCCTGCCTATATCCTCAGCGGTCTAGTGGTGGTTTCCTTCTAGTGGGACCTCCGCCCTGTGCACAGCTCCAGAGGCTGCCTGCTTCCATGGCACGTGTGCGGCGTCAGTACTTTCCTGGACTTTGTTTCTAAGTTGAACAAGCTGGCCAGCTTCTTTTATGCTTCAGTTGCTTTCATTTCCATATTATTTTCCTACGTTTTCTGCGGAAGCACATGTCCGGCTAAGGGTTGTCAACCTTGGCTGCTTATCTGAATTTGGGGTGCTTTTTTTTCCCAAATGCACAGGCCAGGGGCAGGTGCTGTGGCACAGCTGACTTAGCAGCTGCTGAGACACCCACATCCTGTACTGGAGTGTCTCGGTTAGAGTCCTGGATGCTCTGGGCTTCTGATCCAGCCTCCTGAGGCAGATGCTGGTCCAGGTACTTGGGGTCCAGCCACCCACGTGGGAGGCCTGTATGGAATGGCTTGCTCCTGGCTTTAGCCTGGCCCAACCTTGGCTATTGTGGGTACTTGGGAAGTGAACTAGCAATAGCAAATGAAAGAGTGTTCTCTCTCGCGCGCGCACGTGTGCACTCTCTCTCTCACACACACACACAAACACACACACATCATTCTGCCTTTCAGAAGAATAGATAACTCTTTAAAACAATTCACTGTCCAGTTCCCATCCTTAGCAAAACTGAAGTTGGGCCTGGGCATCTGCACTTCTCAAGGTTCCCCCAGACCATCCCGGGGCTGAGACCTGAGGCTCACGGGGCGCTGGACCGGGACTTGAGCGATGCTTGCACCCAGCGTCCTGCCCTTTCCCCACGCGCCAGCCTCCCTGAACCTATTACCTTGTCGGAGGATGGAGAGAGGGGAGGCCTGCCCGACTCTTGTGAGGACGAAGCGTGCGGGGTGGTGTGAAAGGATTCGGAAAAGCAACCTGCGTGTGTCTAGGAGGAGGGGGAGCTGGCCGGCGGTCAGGCCAGACAGGCCGTACCTGCAGAGAGGCCCAGGCTTCCGCTTTTGGGTGACATCTTCACACAGGCTCCCGTGGTCTGCCCACCTCCATCTCACTGTGCTAAAAATGGAACGAGAGTAGGTGGAGCTCAGAATACTTTAACTCAAGTGTAATAGCGTGGGCTGATCGGCTGCCACGTAGCTGGGTGGTTCTGGACACATGGGAGCCGGCTGTGTGCTGCTGTACTCATGTCCAGAATAGCCCATGAGATTCCCAGCCTCCAGGGATTTTCGGACATTCCCCTCGGTTTTACCTGGTTTGAGACTTGGAGGCCATGGGATTAGAACACCCCAGGCACGAATCAGGAGCCAGTACTCATGAGAAACACCCAATGCAGGAAAGATACTACCTGACTTCCAGTTTCAAGCAATGCATGCCTACACACACATATGCACATACACATGCATAGACACATACATACGCACACACACATACACACAGGCACATACACACACAATTAGCTGTCCTGAATTAAGCTACTGTGGAGCCCCAGCCATATGCAAATTACAGACTTACACAAATATTCCTCGATGCTGACAGTACTTCCTTTGGAAACCTCTTGGTTTTACCTCTCTGCCAAACAGAGGTTTCATTTGTGTTCATGACGTCTTGTTCACTAAGTGCATCACAAGCTGACCGTAGCAGTAAGGGTGCATTAAGGAGCATGATTTTGCAAAGGGTCAGTAAGGACACTGGGGCAAGGAAGATGAGCGTTTTATTATTGTTATTTATTTGAAAGAGAGAGAAAAGTCTTCCATCTGCTGGTTCACTCCCCAAATGGCAGCAACAGCCAGGGCAGGGCCAGACCATAGCCAGGAGCTTCTTCTGGGGTTCCCATTTGGGTGCAGGGCCCCAAGGACCTGGGCCATCCACCACTGCTTTCCCAGGCGTATTAGCAGGGAGCTGGATTGGAAGTGGAGCAGCCGGGGCTTGAACCAGTATCCACGTGGGATACCAGTGTTGCAGGCAGCAGCTTAACTGGCTATGCCACAGAGCTGGCCTCAGGAAGCTCAGTTTTTTGTTTTTGTTTTTTAATTTGAAAGGCAGAGTTACAGAGAGGCAGAGGCAGAGAGAGAGAGAGAGACAGGGAGAGAGAGAGAGAGAGAGAGTCTTACATCTGCTCGTTCACTCCCCAGATGGCCGCAACAGCCGGAGCTACACCAGTCCGAAGCCAGGAACCGGGAGCTTCTTCCAGGTCTCCCACGCAGGTGCAGGGGCCCAAGGACTTGGGCCATCTTCTACTGCTTTCCCAGGCCATAGCAGAGAGCTGGATTGGAAGTGGTGCAGCTGGGACTCGAAACAGCATCCATATGGGATGCTGGTACTGCAAGCAGTGGCTTTACTCTCTACACCACAGCACTGGCTCCAAAGCTGAGCTTTTGACAGCCATGATACAACTGTTATGAACTTCTTATGCAGAAAATTTGAATTTTATTCTCTAAGACAGGCATTCTCAAACTAGAGCTCCTACCAAAATTACTCTGAAATAGAAGGCTACCATCCCAGAACTAGAGAACCAGAAGCTATTAAGTATGGGGGGGGGGGGGCGGCACATTTTTAACAAAGTTTAGAATCACTGCCCAGAGGCCAGCACATGGCACTGCAGGTCAAGCTGCTGCTTACGATCCGGCTTCCCATACATGGGGCTCCAGTTCAAGTCCCAGCTGCTCCATTTCTGACCCAGCTCCCTGCTGACACTCCTGGAAAAGCAGCGGAAGATGGCCCAAGTCCTGGGGCCTCTGTTATCCTTGTTGGAGATCCAGGTGGAGCTCCTGACTCCTGGCTTTGGCCTGGTCCAGCCCTGGCTGTTGTGGCCATTTGGGGAGTGAACTAGAAGTGGTTGGAAGATCTAACTTGTTCTATCTCGCCTTCTCTCCCTCTCTCTGTGTCTGTCACTCTGCCTTTTAAATAAATTAAATAAATCATAAAAAAAATAAAATGAAATCGATGTCCAGAGGATCGTCTTAAGAGATGGGCCCCTGCCGGCGCCGCGGCTCACTAGGCTAATCCTCCGCCTAGCGGCGCCGGCACACCGGGTTCTAGTCCCGGTTGGGGCGCCGGATTCTGTCCCGGTTGCCCCTCTTCCAGGCCAGCTCTCTGCTGTGGCCAGGGAGTGCAGTGGAGGATGGCCCAGGTGCTTGGGCCCTGCACCCCATAGGAGACCAGGAGAAGCACCTGGCTCCTGCCATCGGATCAGCGCGGTGCGCCGGCCGCAGCGCGCCAACCACGGCGGCCATTGGAGGGTGAACCAACGGCAAAGGAAGACCTTTCTCTCTGTCTCTCTCTCTCACTGTCCACTCTGCCTGTCAAAAAAAAAAAAAAAAAAAAAGATGGGCCCCTGGAGGGAACTGCTCAGTAGCACCTCAGTGTAGCTGAGTGCCCCAACCATGGAAACTTTTGATTTCCTCCTGAGCTCCCCTGCAATTCTTTATCATACAGACGCTCCCTGAAAGGGACCCTGAGAACATGTCTTTGTTTTCTTGCTAGGTCAAAGGTCGGGTGCCGTTGAAGTATGTTAGAACTTTGGATTTCTGCCAGCTCCCAATACAGTTGTGCTAATTGGGCACTGCACAAGAGGACTACAACTAAAATACTGCCATTTAGAGTAAACACAGTTGATTTGTGAGTTTATTATGACAGTTTTCTGGCAGATGGCAGTAATGTCTCTTACTCCAACAAATCTGTCCATGACAACGATTTTCCAACGGGTGCCAGCGAGTATCTTGAAGAAGGTGCAAGAGTGACCTTCTATAATACACAACAGAATTGCAGCCCGGTTCCAGTTCCTCTCCACTGAGCTCTTCCCCGCACACCCCTGGCCTGGGGAAAGATTCTTGTGCCAGAGAGAGGGCAGAGGGAGTCCCAGCGCGCCCCCCTTCCCCCAGCCCTCCCTGCTAGGCAGCCTCCCTGTGCTGGGAGAGCTGTCACAGAAGAGGGAGAGCCCACAGCCCGGCGTTTCCCACGTACCAGCCCGCCTGAGCCTGCTTCCTCTTCTCTGAAACGGAGCGTGCTGAGGCCTGCCCTACTTCTGTAGAAGCAGCTTGAAGCTGGAGAGCGTGTGTGAAAGGATGTTGAAAAGTCCCCCGTGTGTGTGTGTGTGTGTGTGTGTGTACACGCTGGGAGCGAGGCCAGGGCCTGGGCTTCAGTGACTCCGTGGCATCTCCACGTGGCGCTGGCCGTCTTCAGGTTGCTGTGCAGGTGGGCCCGGCCTGCTTCTCCCATAAGCACAGAAAATGTCACCTCCTCTCTTTGTGCTGCCCCCACGAACGCTGGGGGGAGCTGTGTTAGGATTCCTTTTTCATTTTTTTTTCTTTCTTCCATATCTGATCTTGAATGAAAACCCAGGGCATCCCTCTCTTTTGCCCTGGGTGCTGCACCTGTTCCAGGTCTCAGGGTTCTGTTGATTCCCCCGCCCTCTGAGGTCTGGGGTATGTACTTCCGGCCTCCCCAGGAAGTCTCAAGAAAGAAGTGTTTCCCAGCAAAGGGGCAGTGGGCTCTGAAATTCTCTTTTCTTCCCCTCCGTTTCCACACCTCCACGGCTGTCAGGGCCACCTCCCCCTCCATCTTCACCCCGATCAAAATGAGGAAGGACACGTGACATAGGACTGACCTGCAGTTCTCAGGAGGTGAGACCCCCTCCCAGCCTGTAGGATCCTTGATGAAGTCGTGAGAGGACATCCAGTGAGAGCGTGGTCTGCTAGGGTGGTGGCACTTTTCACAGAGGTGCCGTGCTGTCAGAGGCATGCATCTCATAGCCAAGGGAGTGCCCTGCTGGCTGGAAGTGAGCTTGTCTGTAACAGGAATCCTGATATGTTCCGTTATCCCATTGGCTTATAGCAGGTGCACATTTGCTCCATGCCAGGCTCTGTGCCAGGAGTGCAAGGGAGTAGGCGCACAGAAGCAGTGGCCGGCCTGGCGGTGCAGCCACTCCCCAGGCAGGTAGGCAGGTGCATGTGCAAAGGCTTGTGGTTCTAGGGGAGAGCAGCACTGCGCCGAAAGAGTAAAGGAGAGGGGGGCGCTCCTTCATTCTGCGCGTGAGGGAAACGTGCCGGAGCAGGACTTCTCTGTGGGGACCTCCAGGACGAGAGGGGCCAGCTGCACGCAGCGCTGGGGAAGTGTATTTCACACAGCTGAACCCATCAGACAAAGGCTGGGATTGGAAAACTCCAGAACGTGAGTTTTCCCTCTTCTTTTGCCCAACTCCAAAGGTTTCTCTTTGCCCTGGCTCCTTTGTCGCTTCCGCTAGTGAAGTCTGAGACGCACGGAGCACCCGACCTGGCGGGTAGGATCACTTGCACGCACACCAGGTGCCAGGCTACATGCTGTGTGCGTGGATCCCTTTCAACCTCCCAATCACCCCCACGCGGGAGACGCTCTCGTGTCTCCGTCTCACAGAGCAGGAAGCGACACGAGACAGCAGGCTGTAAGGGTCGCTGGTATCAAGATGAGCGCTTTGTTCAGCAGTCGCTTGTCCAGCATTTTCAGGCTTCTGGCGGCCTCGATTTTGTTCACGTCTGGCCTCTTCACAGCCCGTGGAGAGTCTCATCATTACACGCTCTTCTTGTGTGCAATTTGCACATTTTAAAAGCTTCGGGTTTGAAGCCATCGTTCACGTCATTAGTGAAAAATGTTGAACGCTGCCGACCAGGTTCGCAGCAAAATCATTTGTTGAATCCTCCCTACCCAGCAACAAGCCTTTGACTTCTGTTCAATCCAGCCAGTGTTTGTTGAGAAAGCTACTCGTGGCCCAGCGTGGCCGGGGAGCAGCCAGGACCGGCTCCAGAAATCCCAAATCAGGGGCAACAGCACTCTAGTGGCTGTAGTGGGATGGGGTGGGTGTTCTGCTTGTCTTGTAACAGAAATGCAAGTACAGATGCTGTAAAACCGGGTTCGGCCACCCGCAAAGTGTGTGCTCACCTTCCTTCACGTTTTTGTTTTATAAATAATAAATGGATAATTAGGTCAACAACCCTTTCGATACAAGGTTGCAACAACTCCCTACTTTGGAAAATCACCTGTTTTATTCCTAATCCCCAACTGTTTAGATGTAGATTTTTCTATTGTCCAATAGATTTCTGCAGTTATTTAGAAAAAAAAATTTTGCACATAGAGTAGCAAATCTTTAAAGGCACATCTAATAAACTAAGTGGTAATTGCTGGAGGGGCCTTGGTGCCTGGCAAGCTTATTTCTAAATTGAAAAGGAGCTTCAGTTTTGCAACAATGAAATGGTGCTCCCTCCTTCCCAGCGCCTCCCCTTGCGCCTGGGCACCTCCTCAGTGAGGCAAGGACTCAAACAAAGAGCTAAGGGCCACCGATGCCACGCCCCTGGGCAAAGGGGCCCAGGTCATTATTATCACAATGTTGCATTTATTTGATTTTTATTTACCTATTTTCATTGTATTTGAAAAGCAGAGAGAGAGAGGGCGAGAATCTTCCACCCTCTGGCTCACTCTCTGGATTTCTGCAACAAGACGTTGGCTAAGTCTGGAGCAGGGAACTCAGTGTGGCTCTCCCGTGCGGGTGGCATCACCTGTGCCAGCACTTGAACCCGGGGGCTCTGGCATGGGTGCAGGCCCTCCAAGCAGCACGCTAATCCCTGTGCCAAACAGCTGCCCTTGTCTTTTTTTTTTTTAAGGCAGAAATTTACAGGAGTTCCTTATTCACACGTATATATTTTCTCTGAAAGGCAGGGTGACAGAAAGGAAGTGACAGCTCTGCCATCCGCTGCTTCACTCCCCCAGTTGGCCACAACAGCAGAGAGTGATGTTATGCAATGAGCAAACAGCTTCTCTGGGCGGAGAGTTTCAATTTCTTCTTCCGGAATCATTTGCTGTCTCTGAAATCTCGTCTCATGAAGCAGGAACACCACGAGAGGACGTAAGGCATCCAGCGACTCCTAAGTCAGCACGAAACCCGATGACGAGTGTGGGACCCACGGTCCAGGGAGGTTAATGGGCGTCAAGTCCATGACGGTCTGTTCCAGCCAGCAGCCTCATGGGGCTCGTGCACTCTTCCCCTTGTTGAACTTAGCTAAGAACAAACCAGGGTGCATCAACAATTCCATGGAAAATAGAATGGAGAAGTTAATTTCGGTGCTAAAAAAAAAAATCTTGAAATCCATATGGACGAGTACTTTTCTAAGAAGCAGAAATATTGTGGCGTAATTACATAAAAAGATGAGAAATGACATCCCAGACCTTGTGCCTGTGTTGTCAGGCAGACGGGCGCTGCTGGCTCTCAGCCTGGTCACCGAGAGGCGGAGGGACCTCAGCACAGCAAATTGAGACCTGGGTCTGTGAACTCGGATGGCCAAATAAAATTACAGCTTTATTTTCTCTGACCTCTTTAACATGTATTGCCATTAACAAATCTAGGCAGCAAACCAGAATGGTATTTGGAGCTTCTGTGACTTTGTCACCAAGAGAAATCACAGATCTTTTCAGATCACATGACAGTTGCTGCAGACATCGCAAAGGATACTTCTTAGTACTTCAGATGAGGATTAGAGGTACTGCCACGTCGTGTCATTCATACTGCTGTTAAAGATGCATGTTATTATGCATTGAAAAAATGCTTTTGGGGGGGCCGGCACCGCGGCTCAATAGGCTAATCCTCCACCTAGGGGCGCTGGCACACTGGGTTCTAGTCCCGGTCGTGGCGCCGGATTCTGTCCTGATTGCCCCTCTTCCAGGCCAGCTCTCTGCTGTGGCCAGGGAGTGCAGTGGAGGATGGCCCAAGTGCTTGGGCTCTGCACCCCATGGGAGACCAGGAGAAGCACCTGGCTCCTGCATAAGAATCAGCATAGCTCTGGCAGTTGCAGCCATCTGGGGGAGTGAACCAGCAGATGGAAGACCTCTCTCTGTCACTCTGCCTCTGCCTCTCTGTAACTCTGCTTTTCAGATAAGTAAATAGATCTTTAAAAAATTCTTTTGTAGCTGTGTTTCACCATAGTTGGCTTCCTTTGTGATCCTATGTATTTTATTCTAATATTCTAATATTATAATTAGAATAATATAAGAATTATAATCATAATATTCTAATATATTATATAATATATTATATAATATATTATATTATATAATATAATATATAATTATAATATTCTAATTATTTGTCTGTTTTACTTGAAAGGCAGAGAAACAGAGACCTCCCACCTGCTGATTTCACTCCCTAAAGCCAGCAACAGCCAAGGTGGGGGCCAGACTGAAGATGGGAGCCAGAAACTGCAGGTCTCCCACATGGACAGCAGGGACACCTGCTGTCTCCCAGGGTGCACATTGGCAGGAAGCTGGAATCGGGCAGAGCCGGGACTCCAATCCAGACACTCTGATATGGGATACTGGTGCCCCAAGCAGCAGGATCTGAACCGCGCCTAATTCCTGCCCCTGGTGGATGCATCATAGCACATCAGGACATTTGTGCATCCTGACACGTTCTGGAAAGAGTGCCTAGATTTCATCAGGGTATCAAGAAGGGTGCAGGGGCTTAAGTGCGCCTTAGGATGCTCTCCATATTGCTTCCATCCCCTGCTTTCACAGAATTTCAGTATTGCTCCACTGCAAAAACATCGCCTCCACATAGCCATGGGCCTAGGAAATCATCCACTTAGTGCATTTCACCGTGCCTTTCACGGGGTTGAGTTACCTCATTTCCAATAATACACCTTCACAAAAACTTCAAGTGCAGCGCAATCGTGAACTACAGAATCATTTGATCTACAAATGGCTGGTAAAACTGCATCCGCTTCAGCCATTCAAGAGCTGCCTATCTAAGCTGTGAATTCTCAAGGTCCCCTTTTCTCCCTGGTTTCCCGTTTGACTGTTGACCATGTGGTTCTTTTACTACTGGGTCACAGGTGCACTGCCAGATAGGCAGGGCACCCAAAGGAAATGACATTCAAATCTGACAATTTTCCTACCTCACTAAGAAGTCGGGGCGGGCAGAGGTCGACGGCATTGACTGGATGAAGGTTTGATTACCTGTGGGTTTTAATTACCATTCCAGCCCTGTCCCAATGCCCTGTGTCTCCTCCTCGCCCCTGCGCTCCGGGCACTCTAACGAGACCCTTATCAGATGCTCTTCTGTATTGTTAGCTATCTTCGCCGCGCACACCTTCTGCCCACAGAACCTGCTTCTGCTTCCTTTGTGTTGTCCTGGGTGCTCGGCAGACAATAGACCCTTCAGAAATAGGTGTGGCTGAACTGTCTGAGCCTCTACTGTGTAATTTCAAGGACCTTGAGGCTTGCAGGAGCCGGGGCAAACGTGATGAGTTTGTATCTTTCAAGCGTTTACACCATAGCTCTCCCACAACTATGGAGCACTTAGCTTTTGTGCCAGGCATCATGCAAGACAGGAGAGACAAAGACCAGTGGGGATATATCTACTTCCTTTGGGGAAATCTGGGGTCCTAGGGACACCAGACAAATTCCTACTGTAGTGGAATGACAGACAGCAAATGGAGGGCTTTGAACTAGCTGTGTTGGTGGCATCAAGGAAGGACCGGTCAGTTGCAGAGTGTACTTGTCCAAGGAGATAATGGCATGGGAACCCTAAGGATCGGAGAATGTAAGCAATGGGAAGAGAAAGATGAAGACCATCCAGGATCACTGGGCGATCGCTCCGCACCGGAGCAGGACACAGCACTCTGTGCCTACTCAACACGCATTTCTTCCCCTCTCTTCCCAATGCCCTGCTATGGGAACCCTGGTTTTCTACCATATGATGACTCAAGGAAGGCACTCTTCTCTCTGCAGCCCAGGCTCGTGAACCGCTCACCGCCTTTGCTTTTTCTTCGCCAGTTATTGGGGTCAGGTAGGGATGTGCCCACTGTCCAGTCAATGAAATAGAAGCAGAAGTCTGCTCAGCGACTTCCGCTTGGACATGAAAAGACAGAGTCTTGCTAGGAGAAAGCTAGCCTTTCCCTTCTTGTCTTGAAAACTAATATTATGTCTGCAGCTGTGGCGGCTGTCTTGTGACAGCCGAGAGATAATAAGAGCCTGGGGGGCTCTTGGATAGTAACACTGAATAGCAACCAATACTGGCAACTGGACTCCTCGTGCAAGAAAAAAAAAATTAACCCCTCCTTGTCTGTGCCATAAGGACTTAGATGTCTTCTTATGCCTTATCACCAAACACATCGCAGTTGACTTCCAGAGTGTCTGTGAGCTGTTTCCCACTAGCTCCCCCCGGGGGGGCAACAGGCTCACAGCTGAGACTCTTGAGGTTCAGTGTCGGTTATACCCAAGGCCCCCCTTCCTCCTTCCATCTCTCCACTTTGGGGAGTCCTCACAGAAGCACCTTGGAGAGTGTGACTCCTTCCCTTTTTCTCTAAATCCCCCCTTTGCTTCGAAGATAGAAGGAAGCCCTTCTCCATAACTTCCGTATTTCATGCCGTCGCTAGACCCCAAGGTGGTGCCAGTGTCCTGAGGGTCTTAAACCTTTGGTTAGAGTACGTCTTTTAGCTCCCAGACGCTGCTGTTCCCGGAGACGGATGCCTGAGCAATGGGACGCGTATTGTTTTCATCTACTTTTCTTGGCGTCGTCCCACAGAAGTCTGGCATCAGCCTCTTCTTTTCCATGGAACAAAACAGCAACAGAAGCCTCCAGATTTATCAACTCCAGCTAATGGATGTCTCAGAGTTCAAGTTCACTGGCCCCAGATAGCTACTCTCCATCTGGCTCAGCCCAGGGCCCTGGAGCCATGAGAGTATACTATTGCTAACACAGGCCAGCGGGGACCTTGTAGATCAGGCTAAGAAGTGCAGGCTGTGTCCTGTAAGCCAGAGCTGCCCAACAGGATGCCAGAAAGGGGCCAGAAAGGTGACCAATCAGAGCAGATTATCAGCTTCCCAGAGGCCACATCTATTCACTCTGCCTCCACAGTCTGGCTCCGAGTGTTCCAACAACTGTGTATGGAAGGAACTCACAGACACCACACATAATAAACGATGAGAGTGTGTCGAAAGATGTGACAGTGCATAACACCCCCAAAAATCCGATTTCAACGAGACACAAAAGTACATTCCCTAAGGAGCCGGCCACCACTGATACAGATATGAACAGACTCTGTAGAAAGAGTCAAGGTACCCTTATCAGTTTAGGCTAAAGTAGATCCCGACGAGAGTTTGACTGGGGGAGTGTTTTATGGAGACTACGTGGTGTTGTTTTAAAGGGTGTTCGCTCTGCTGCTCTGTGCTAGGGCTCACTGTAATTTCATGCTGCATTTGCAGGCCTGTAGGCAGACGCCTTAATTGCTGTGGATGCCAGATAGGTAGAGGAGCACTAATCAGGACTTTATTAATCGATGACATGCTTCCCCCTTTCAGGAACAGATGCTGGGGGGATGCAGTCTTGTATACATGGTACCCAGCAAGCTCCTCAGGTAGTGGGCTTTTTTGAAATGTTGTTTCTGCATCAAATTCCTTTTACATCCACTAGAGGGAATCCCAGGGTACCTCAACGCTTGGGTTTTCCTGTGGGTAAGAGACTGACCGGCCCACAGAGATGGCTTGTGGTGGATGGGTGGGTCTCCAGCCTGCAAGTTCTCAGAGAAGGTGGAGTTGTCCTGTTTGTCACAGATGGGAGAGTAGCACTCAAGATCTGCTGGAAAAAATGCATTGCTTACATCCTCACTGGATTCAGGAGGAGTCAACGACCCACCTTAGAGAAAGTTTTCATGGTAAACAGAGGTTTTCAGGAAAAAGAGGGTTGTTATTTGTCCAAATCTTTGCTTATTAAAAAAAAAACCTGAAACATTCTCAATCTGTGCCCTCTCCATTTTAAAGAGCTAATTTTAAATACCTGTTCGACACGTGTGTGATGTTTTTGCCCAGTGGAGATCATAAGGTATTATTGGCACTCAGTTGATGATTATTATAATTATTATAAACTTGTCTAATGTAATTACAGTATAAAACTCTTCCAACACACAGCTATTTTCAAACAAAGTTGGAAAGGTGCTGTAAATTAACAAATAATCCAAGTGCAAAATGCTCAAATTTGCATTCATGGTTGTTCTCTCATGTGTTTTGAGGTTGAGTGTAGGCTTTTCTCCATTTATGTTCCCTGTCTCTGCAGAAAAGTCATTTCACAAACTGGTAAATTCATTCATTCATTGGTCAATTGTATTGTGCCTGTGCCAAGTTAAGTCATTGTATTTGGAGCTATGGGTACCTCAAAGAATGACACCTGTCCCTAAGATGTTTCCAGTATAATTCAATTGATGTTTATTGCACACGACTGTACATGCAAAGATGAAACATTGGTGCTGCTCATTCCCGCACCTCCAGCCCTCGCACATGTCTAGCGTGGAGTAGGTTCTCAGGAAGGACTTTGTTAAGATAAGAGCAAGTCAAGGAACAGAAAATGTGAAGCTTAAAGGAAATTGTGAAGATAAACTGAATATGATACCATCCCTAATCTCAGAGAAATTATTAAGTGGAACAGTCTATAGTGCGAATTCAAAGATGTAAATGCTGCCATAGACTTACAAATAGACTGCTAGGTTTGGAGGAGGGATTCATAACCAAGTGGAGGAATCGGTTCAGTTAAACAAATGTGTCAGGCCAGCTTGAGTGCCTGCTACGACAGAGCCTGGCATGGAAGGGAAGAGACAAGCATGGCCATTTTGTTAAGTGAATAATAAACACTTTCTATCAACAAGACCCTGTGCTAGTTTTTGGGGGCACGGAGTTGACCTAGTACTTGGTTTCTTTTCTATTTTTTTTAAGATTTATTTTATTTATTTGAAAGACAGAGTTACAGAGAGAGGTAGAGCCAGAGATACAGAGAGGTCTTTCATCTGCTGGTTCACTCTCCAAATGGCCCCAACAGCCAGAGCTGAGCTGATCCAAAAGCCAGGAGCCTCTTCCTGGTCTCCCACGCAGGTGCAGGGGTGCAAGGACTTGGGCCATCTTCCACTACATTCCCAGGCCACAGCAGAGAGCTGGATTGGAAGAGGAGTAGCCAGGACTCAAACTGGCGCCCATATGGGATGCCGGCGCTGCAGGCTGGGGCTTTAACCTGCTGCACCACAGCGCCGGCCCCAATACTCGGTTTCGATTTTTCTTTTAAAGAGCTTTTAGTTTGGTAGGGAGCTTCTAGTACAATTTCAAGTAAGACTGCAAGGAGAAAGTGGTTTTCAGATTGGGCCCTGATGAATGAATAAGAGTTTGTCAAGTAGAGAAGAGGGAGAAGGATGTATTGGCTGAAAAGGACAGCAAATGCAAGGGCACGAAGGCCTGCGGAGGCCTGGTTTGTTTATGGAAACACAAATCCCCCACTGCTCAAAGCACAAGATCCTGCATACGGAAGTTCCTTAATAAACGCAAGTGGTCTGTAACAATAACGATGGTACAGGTGCAGGGATGAGCGTAAGTCTCAAGGGCTGCACCAATCTGATGCCGGAGGAGTTATCTGGGCTCGCGCAGGTCAGTTCATGGTCAATGTCTTCAGGCCTAGCTATCAGGCCATAGACTCCCCCTACCGGGGAGGGCCTGGGCCAGCAGCCTGTTGCCCTGGGCTGTTGGGTTTCATCGGTGCAGTCTATTTAATGGCCAAATCACCAGGGCAATGTTGTGCTCAGGGTCATTGCCATCAGTTTAATTCCTGTTTCCTTGAGGCCCCTCTAGCCTCGCCATCATGCTCACCTCACAGGCCTCTTGGAGTTGTTACCTCCAAGGGTCTCCCAGGACTGTGGTTTCGTCAATAAGGCCTTGTGCCTTTGGTTTATTTTGCTCTGGTCACTCTCAATCATATACAACCCCACCATTTTTAATACCCTTCCATTCTTAATCAAATGATCTTGTGATCCTAATATTTTTTAATAACAGAGCCTATTCAGGGAGGCTGAGAGTCGAACTGAAAAGATAGGACTGGTATCTAAAAATGATAAATAATACCCTTGCTATTAGCATTCGTGGCTTTGTGCTGTATCTATGACCCTTAGTCTAATTTCACATAGACACACACACACACACACACACACACACACACACATCCTTACGGTCACACCATCTCTGGGGCATACACCAAATTGGTAGCAAATAGCACTTGGTAATAAAGCTTTGGAAATGCTTGTCTTCCAATTGGCCTATTCTCAAAGTCTGACTCTCTGTTAGATTTTCTTAAAGCACTGTACCTTGCATTTTAATATTTCTAAAATAAACACTCTTGGGCCGCACACAAGGAGTATTCCCAAACACGGGGACATCTTCGCCGTCTGCGTTCCGGCTTCACACCTTCTACCGGCTCGCAATAGCTATACTGCCTTGTTGTCTTTATCACATGCTCACCTCTTTCTGTTACCCCAAATCTTCTGCTCTTCCTGTATTCACCACACCTCTCCCAAGCCCTCCCATTCCCTCCTGTTGTTAGCTTGCTGGCTGTCCTATTCCTTACACCATTTGGAGATATCAGACCCATGTAGATGCCTGATTTTTTTTTCTTGGTATCCTAAGACAGCTCGACTTTGAGCAGCTTGTGCATCAGTTACAGAAGTGGACTTGGATGTAGTTCTGGCAGATGCCCTAAATACAGCTGTTCACTTGCTCCTTCTGGTCCTGATGTATCCAATCCCTATACTCACTCTTTAAAAAAAAAAAAAAAGTTTCTCTATTTGAAAGGCAAAGTGACAGAGAAATAGAACTTTTAGTTTCTGGTTTGCTCCCCCAGTGGCCCCAACAGCCAAGTCTGGGCCAGGCCAGAACCAGGAACCAGGAACTCCATCCACACCGGTAGCAGGGGCCCAAGTATCTGGGCCATCATCTTCCTCCTTGTCAGTCACATGAGCAGGAAGCTGTGTGGGAAGCAGAGTAGCCAGGACTCAAAGTGGGGCCCAGATGGGATGCTGGCCTTGCAGACATCAGCTTCACCCACCGCACAACACTGCCTCCCCCTACCCCATGCTCATTCTTCACACTCCCACCATGTGGAGCTCAGTATGGTAACACCAACAGCCAGGTAAATGACTTGTGAACATGCAATAGTGTAGGGACACCAGCAAGAAGGAAGCAATGGGGAGTCAGGAACAGCTTTATGGAGGAAGAATTTCTGAGGACAGAGCCTGGGCTTTGCCATGGCTATCTGACACCCCCCCCACACACACACACCCCAGCAGCTACTGCCACAAAATAACCAGGCAGGATTTCAGGTGGATATGAGCAGCCACGAATGCTGTATTGCAAGAGAATCCATCAGTGAACTTGATGTAGAAGCCACGCACCAGGCCAGAAGGAAAGGTTCAAGGTCCATTTTGGAAGCATCATACTGTGTGACCTTGGCATGCCCGTAAGCTTTCTGCACTTCAGTGGGCCTACCTGAAAAAATGACATAGAAATGCTTTCTGATGTTATTGCAAAAGCTAAAAGAAGAGGGGTTGGTGTTTGGCCTACAGTTAAGATGCCCGTGTACAACAACCAAATACCTGTGTTCAGTCCCCGCCTCCAGCTCCTGATTACAGTTTCCTGCTAATGCAGACCCTGGGGAGCAGAGGGTGATGGCTCAAGCAATGGAGTTCGGGCCACCTACGAGGATTAAGTTCCTAGCTCCTCCGTGGGTCGTTCCTCCATTGTGGGTGTTTGGAGAGTGAATCAGCAGGTGCGTGTGCTTGCTTGCTCATTCTCTCTTGCTCTCTCTGTCTCTCTAATAAGTAAATAAATATTTTTTAAAAAGTACAAATAAGGAAACCAAAGTAAATGTTGCTCACAGCTAGGCAGAAAACACAAGCCTGGGAAATGGTAGCTAAAATTCTTTCCCAAGGATGGGGTAGGAGATGGTGATTGGGTGTTAGGGGCTGAATGATGTCCCTCAAAAAATTCATATGGTCCTATGGGTCCTAACCCCAGTGCCTCAGAATGTGGCTGCATGAACAGACAGGGCCTTTAAAGAAGCAAAATGACACCGCTAGGGTGTGCACAAATCCAGTATGGCCGGTGTCCTTGTGCACAGGGGCACAGACAGGTGCAGAAGAAAGGCTACATGACAGGACGTGGAGAAGGGGCGAGGAAACAGCCCTGCTCACATAAGGACCCTGCACTTCCAGCCTTCAGAACTGCAAAGAACGAAACTCCTTTTGCTTCCGCCACCCAGCCAGTGACACGTTGCTTCCACAGCCCTGGCAAACTACTCCAGTGAGTTGACACAGCGTTAGAGCCCTGGCTGCAAACAATGATGCTAATACTTACATTTTTTATTGAGCACTTCCTGTGTGCCAGGCACTGTGCTAAATGCTTTACATGTTATCTCATTTAATATGCAAGAAAAGCCCACTTGATAGTTGCTGTTACTTCCAACACACAATGACCTTGCTGAGCCTCAAAGCATCCCAGGTGACATTGTCACCGAGTGTTGGCACTGGGACTGAACCTGGGCCTCACTGGTGCCACTGCTGGCGTTTAGAGTCTTTGTACAAAGGGGTAAAAAAGGGCCTCTTCCTTTATGCACAGCCAACCCCATGCCAGGGTGCAGGGTTGGTGAGCAGAGGACAGGCTGGGCTTCAGCTGCGTCTGCCCTTGGCCGGGTGCCCTTGTGCATTCCCAGCTCTTCCCCGTGGCCACGCCATTGCCCAAGCACTTAAATCGTTATACTGTACTGCTCATGGGGCTCAGTTGGCCAGTGGTAATACCACTGAGGCAGAAGCTGGTGGTGTAGGTATAGGGATTGTGAGCACTGGGATTGTAGGCCAGGCCTACTCCACAGTTGGGAATGAGGCATGTGGGAGCCCAGGTCAGGGATAGGTGAGTCCTACACCACAGCCACTAGGGGGCTTGGTTCACCCAGTTCTGCTAATGGGCCTCAGCTCAGCACTGATGGTCTCCAAGAAATTCCTTGTGTCAAGTTCCCACCTCTGGATCTCACAGCCACCCTTTCCCCATCAGCCCACCCGTGTCCCCGGCAAATCAGAGACCTAGCCATGTGTCTTTAACGATTTGACTATGGATATAAGTGTGCCTTTCCTCGCAATTAGAGCTCCTGAATGTTCCAAGTCGGCAGCATTCATGGTGGGGCCCAAAAGGCTTCTGGCAGTGTAAATATTTAATCACCATTAAGAGTGTCCGATAAATGAGGGGAGTTGGGTTTCAGATTGGCTAGTGCAGAGGATTAAAGTGCAGAGGCCATAGCAGGGTACAAACGACGTACCCTCTAAAAGGGCACCATCTTTAGACCTCGGGGGCAGCTTCTGATTGTACAACAGGTATTCCTCGAGTGCTGAAGGAATCCAGAATATTCCATTTATCTTTCCAGTAATGGTGGGGCGTGAGATGGGATAGAGCCAGGGTTAGGGCTAGGGCTAGGGCTAGGGTCTGCAGGGGAGGAAGCATGGCCATCTCTTCATAATCCTGTCTTGGCAATGATGCATACAAATAGCACATCTAGGCTCTATTTTATTTTTTTTTTTAGTGATTTATTTTATTTGAAAGGCAGAGCTGCAGAGAGGCAGAGGCAGAGAGAGAGAGAGAGAGAGAGAGAGAGGACTTCCATCCACTGGTTCACTTCCTAATTGGCTGCAACAACCAGAGCTGTGCTGATCCGAAGCCAGGAGCCAGGAGCTTCTTCCAGATCTCCCACGTGGGTGCAGGGGCCCAGGACTTGGGCCATCCTCTACTGCTCTCCCAGGCTATAGCAGAGAGCTGCATCAGCAGTGGAGCAGCCAGAACTCAAACCGGCGCCCATATGGGATGCCAGCACTGCAGGCGGCAGCTTCACCCACCACACCACGGCACCAGACCCCATATCTAGGCTTTATTAGGAGCAGCGCTGGAACACACACTTAAGGAGAGTTGTCTAAAAAGGAAGAATAATATGTTCCGTTTTGTCTCTTGTTTGAAAATTTGCTTCAAACGTGCAGCCGTGTTCTAGACCTTAGCATCGTCCCCAGCCCCTGCTTCCTTCTGAACTCTCAGCCCCTAGTCGTTCTGGTTCCCTTTTAAAGCTCTTTTAGTTTTATGTTTCAACTGGAAAAAAAAATATATATATAATCCTACCCAGTTGGGTTTCCATTTGTTTGTATCCCCAGGTTGAATTTAGTGTAGGAAAGCTTGTGCAGAAGGAATACAAATGTAAAAATGTTGCTTTTTCCATTGCCAGGTTTAGGGGAACCAGTTATTTGGAATTAGAGGAATTCCCCCTGGGGCTGGCCTTTGGCCTAGCAGGTGAAATGCCACTTGGAATGATGGCGTCCCATATCGGAAAGCCTGCATTGGAGTCCCGGATCCACTCCCAATTCCAGCTTCCTGCTAAGGCCGACCCTGGGAAGCAGCAGCTGATTGCTCAAGTATTTGGGTCCCAGGAGGACTTTGAGATCCTGGCTCCTGGCTTCAGCCTGGCCTAGCCCCCGCTGTCGAGGACATTTGAGGAGTCAACCAGAGATTTCCCATTGTCTCTCTTTGTCTCTGTCTGCCTTTCAACTAAAATAAATAAGTAAAATGTAAAGGAGTTGTATTTGGCCTATCAGGCTTTCACATTTTCCATCAGTGGCAAAACTAAATGTGCATTTTAAACATCATCTGGGGAGGTGTGCTTGGCAGTGCAATGGGTTAAGCTGCCACTTGGGACACCTGCATCCCACACTGGAGTGCTGGTTTGAGTCCTGGTGCCTTTGCTTCTTGCTATGCATCCCAGGAGGCAGTAGGTAATGGCTCAAGTGCATGGGCACCTGCCACCCACATGGGAGGCCTGGATGCAATTCTGGGCTCTTGACTTCAGCCTGGCCCAGCTCTGGCTGCTGTGGGCATTTGGGGAGTGACTCAGCAGGTGGAAGGTAGATTCAATCAATCTCTCTCTCTCTCTCTCTCTCTCTCTCACACACACACACACACACACACACACACACACATAGATGAAAGTAAAAAAACATTAAACACATATCAGTTGGGGTTACTTCTGGACCCTTGCTTGGAGGTAGGTTGTTTCCAAGTAATGGCTGTGGCAGGAAACATGAATGAAGGCCACATGATGGAGATGTGGGTAGGATGAAGGGTGAGCAGCAGACTTTTGTTGCTGGAGCCATTGAATCCCACAGGCCCGAGGAGTGGGGAGGGGAAGTGGTGACTGATCCCACAGAAGGCCATGGCTATCGCTGCAGCTGTGAGGGCTCTGTGACCTCCAAGAGGAGCCCAGCCATGGCCAGGACACAGGTGCGCCAGGTGGGAGCTGCAGGAATAAATATCCTGAACTTCACTCTGGCTACCCCACCCCCACCCCTGCGGTCCTGCTGAGCTTCCCATTGACCGGATCCAACCAGAAACCAGAGAGTAGAGGTGACATCCACCAGCGTCAGACTTGTGGGTACAGAAGAGTTGGGGAAATGGTCTGTAGGGGACCAGAGGATTGTCCAGCACAGATGGGGAAGAAAGAATAACTGGAAAGGATCGGACAGGGGCAGAATGGGGGGGGGGGGGGAGGCTGTCGCATGGGTGTATACTTCTCTGCACATATATTCAATAGGAATAACTGTCCATCAGACCTCAAAAATGTTTTTTTTTTTTATTAAAAAAGCAAGAACAGCGATGGAAAGGTAAAGTAAATGCTTGCCTTCCAAGGGCTTTGCCTGGAGGGTTCTGTACCCAAGGCTAGGAGCGTCTGGGCGATGCTGCTTTGGGCACGTGCTCATGGCCTTCTCCAGGGTGGCCCATAGTGGAGTTGCCCACAGCCAGGCCCACAGGCCGAGCTCCCAGCCCATGCTCAGAGCCGAGACCGGCCGCCGCCTCCCTGCCAAGGTGGCAGGATTTTCTATGACGTGACAAGTGCATGAGAATGAGCCTGGGAGACAGCACCAGAACACTTGCTGCAAAGCCCAACACTTGGTTGTTAGCTCAGAGCCCCTCCCCACCGGAGTCTCCAGGAAGCGGACACACAAGGGAAGATATCGGTGTGCTTATCTTATCGTCTGCTATTCATTTCGAGAGTTTGAGTTATTATGAATCTGAAGGCCCGCTCTCTGGCAGCTCTTCTCTTGGAATGGGTTTATGCCAAGCTGCCAGTTATCAGAGGACTCGGAGCCCAGGATTAGGCTGACAGGGAACCTTGGAGATGGGATGGCAGAGCAGAGAGGTGGGCAGTGCCGCTGTGTGAAGGCAGGGTCAGCATCCCGCGTCTGGTCCTCCACGCCCCTCTGCCTCCCTATTCCAAAGGAACAACCAGCAAAACGGGAGCAGGGAAGGAGTGGGTGCTCATGAAAATCAGGGGAAAGTTTGATTTTTCAAGAGACTGCTCGAGTTACAGAGAGTCCCCCAATCCGAAGCGGTAATTAACTGATGAGTTTGCACACTTCCTACAGGGTGAACTCCAGCTGGTCTAGAGAAACACTGTGATGGCTGGTGATTTACCAGATTTTGCTTTCAGCTGGAAACAGTCTCAGATTCCTAACCACTAAGGGCTTTGGTAGATGTTTCGGATGAGCTCCGGCACTGGCTACATGATGAGAGTACAGGGTGAGGTGGTAGCTTCCGGTCTCTTCAAGATCTCTGACAAGTCCCCCATGGGGATTGGCACATCCCTCCCTACGCTGAATGAAGGCCCTCCTTCAGATTAAAGGAAGTCATCACACCTTAAGAAAAGACTTGTTTTCTCGTCTGTCGCGTATCTACGAGTGTGCTCTTCTGGTGCATGACCATAAACGGTTCGGCCATGCTGTGGGATGCTGACATCTGGCCTGTTGGGTTTGAATTCCCCTAGGGAATTCCACCTAGGGAAGGAATGCCCCTGAACCTCCATCACTGTACCCAAAGGCACAGGGCACCACCACCAAGTGTACAAATGCTTAGTGGCCGTTGGGGGCTGTGCTGGTGGCCGGGACGAGGAGGCAGATTCCTGCAGCCATGGCTTGACGGTGCTGTCTGCCCGACTTTTCCCGCGGACTGAACTGTGTCCTCATCGCTCAGCACGGAACGTGGGAAACAGCGCTTCCTCTAATCTGCTTTCAGCCATCTAGCCCTCACCAGACTAGATAGCAGACCAGCTCATCTCTCCTTCCTGTCAGTCCCTGAAAGGGGCTGGGAGCTTTGAGAAAGGCCTCTGTGTGGCAGACCGCATAGATGGGGCCAAAGCTGTGGAGGGGGCAGTGGCCTGGCCGCAACACTGCAGGACACCCTTTGACCTGCTGGGGCGCTCTTTCCCAAATTCCACCCAGGCAGTTGACAAGGCCCAGACAGAATCTGTTGGCCACATAAAGTAATATTTTTAGTTGATTTTTGATTCTTGATCTGTACCAGCCCAACCTTATAGACCGCTGTTGGACTCAAAAAAAAAAATAAATAATAAAAAAAAAAACCCAAAATGAAGCATCAGTGATAGCCATCTTGTGACTGTGACCAATCGTCCACTGCACGGTGCTTGATGTCTGGGGCCTCGGCAGGAAACCGCTGACTCTGTGAAGTACCGTCCAGCAGACACGAGTCCGATTGTGGATGGCCTGGTTAACCCAGACCGTCTTCGGTGCCTGAGGGAGTTGATAGTTCCTCATCGTGAAGATCTGCCAGTCTCGTGCACGTTGCAAATAAAACAGCTCACAGTCGGTCTGGACTGCCTGTTTCCGTGGTAGCGGGCCTCTGACTGCAGGAGAAATCGGCACCGTCGTCTTCTCTCCGGGTTGCAGCCACTTGGGTTATACGGATTTCTGAAATTGGCTGTGACACGTAACAGGGTGGGCTCGGTCGGTTGGAGTGGGAAGCTTGGTCCCCCGTGGGACTGGCGCCCCTCGGCTCAGACGGCGGCGGTGTCCAAGAGAGAGATCAAAGAGATACAGAACCCGCAAGCCTAAATATTCATTTCAGTTGTTTCCAGATCTCACACTTTTCAAATGTGAATTTGCATCCTGCAGGTGGAGCTTTAGTACACGAGAAAACCGGGAAGGGGCAAACGCGTTGGTACAAAATGGGGCAGAATCGGCAAAGCATGCATTTATATGCTTCCTACTCGCCTACATTTTTCATGCCAAAAAGTAAGCACAGATTCTGATTTGTTTCACCGTAGGAGCCTGCATACAATTAAACGGGAGGAAGAAGCAGCTTGCTCTGAGAGAGTGCACTGCTGGCCTCCGTAGAAAGGCAGGAAGCCGGAGCCATCAAAGCCGCTTAGGCTTCTTGCTACTAGGATGTTTAAGAGGTTCTTTCTTTCTTCTTCTTTTTTTTTTTTTCAAAACGAGGCAGCAATGAATTGAGGCATGATCAAAATGCTACACCACAGAGTGTGTTTAATCCAAATAGCTCCCAAGATGGCCTGCGACTGATTGTCCCAACTCTCTAGGACTTAGAGAAATGACTTGGTTACCAGTGAAGTAAAACTATCTCTGCAGTGCAATTGAACTGTTGCCTCTCAGCACGTAACAGCGCCGCCACGCCGGCTCAGGAAGCCAGGAACCACCCCGCGATGCTCGTCCCTCACGGATGATGCCAGGGCATACACCCCCTCGTAGGTTGCACAGGGGCCCGCAGAGGGTTTTTTACAAACTACTTCTTCTGTTTCCAGCAGTGCAAACATTGCTAAGCCATGCCAGGCAGATAGGGAGTGGCATGGGGGTGAGCCTGATTATTGTGGAGCAGCTCAAACATCTGATTTGTTTTGCCCTGGCCTCCCAGTGAACGCCTGCCTGCCCAGTACTGGTCCCGGTCCTGGTCCCGGTCCCGGTCCCGCAAGCCTGTCCTCCTCTTCCTCCACTCTCCTCACTGACGCTGCAGCCAGGAGGAGGCACAGCGGAAAGGGAGACCTTGCACCTCTCAGGAAAGCATTTGCTGCCTCCTGGCAGGCAAAGATAATGTTATCCAATTTCAGACGAGGAGCTTATGAATAGAAAGATGACCACTCGGAATTCAGCGTCTGAGAGCCACTGCTGGAGTGACATGATCCCTTCACCGCACATCGGGAGGCTGAGACGCATGCTTTGCTGCCTCCTGACCGCACTCACCCTTAAGCCTCCTAGAGCGCCTGCCTTATCCCGCAGCTCTGGGGAGAACTTGAAGCACAGCTGGAGGAGTTTAAAACCTGCAGTGGCTTCTCCTTGTGCAGGGAGCAGAAGCCTGCTCACCCTGTGACTCCCGCCACGCTCCAAAACAGATCCAACCTACAACTAGGACCCTGGAGGGAGGGAATAAGGGGAGAGCAGCCAACTGCCCTCCCTGGGGCCGCTGGCCTGGAAGTAGCCGGAGAGGAGCCAGAGATGGTTTCCCCAGGACCTAGAGGACTCCCAAAGGCCCCCTGCCCTACCAGCCACACTGTAAGTTGTTGGCAGGGGCACCAGCAGCCTCCTGGCCCTGGGAGGTCTTTGTGGGCTCCCTAGGAAGGCCCCTTCTCAGAAACCACTCCCCCAGTGGGCAGTGGTTCACTGTGCTCTGGAAACTCTCGGTGGCTTTGGGGACAAGCCTGCAGAGATGAGGGGTGATGGGCTCCAGAGGAAAGAAGCGGGAAGTGAGGAGAGGCAGGAAAGCTTACGGGGAAGTAGGGGTACCTGGCTCTGGGATTGCAAGGCTGGGCTGGGCAGGTGGGAGCCTTGGACTTGGGGAACTTTGCAGTGCAGAGCTGAGAAAGATCTCTGAGGAGCAGTGTGATGGCTACAGGTGGCACTTGACTCCAGCCTCATGCCCAAGAGGCCCGGTGCTCAGGCAGGATTCAGATCTTGGCTGTTGCCTATCCACCAGCATGTTCCACAGCCTCGCCATCATAGTTCTTGACTGCTGCGTAGAGCTGCCAATAACAGCTCCTAAATAATACGGTCGCTATGAGTCTTAAATGAGTTTTAATCGGTGCGGTGAACTGAGAACAGCACCTGGCACCTAGTAAGTGTTCACTAAAGGGGCAGCTCCGATCCCTAAGGTTAGCTGAGGAGCAGAACTTTCTCAGCGCAGGGTTTGCGCGTCTGGGCCCTGTTGCCTAGGGAGATGACAGGACCTTTGCAAAGATGGGCGCTCTGGCCTCAGGGATCACCCAGAACGAGCGTGCTGCGCCTGCCTCTTCCTCACCTCGCGCCTCTGACCCGTGGCGAGCCACCGCCGGCCACGGGGGCGCCTCGGCTCCCGGAGCCTGCAGCCGGGCCGCGTCTCCTGCGCGCCTCCCTGGAGCTTCCCTCCCGCCGTTGCACACCTGTCAGCCACCCCCGCAGCCTCCGCATGGCCGAAGCCCCGGGCCTCCGCTGCCACCCCTCCACACTCCTAGGTCCGCGCTTCCCTTTCAACCCCCCCCCCCCACACCAACCCCGCTCCCCCGCAACTGTCATCAACAAAACCCGGGCGTTGGAGCAGCCCCGCGGGCAGCCGAGCGCGGGAGCCCGCTCGGTGCGCCGCCAGCGCGCCCCGGGAGCCCCGGGCGAGCCAAGGGGCGATGGTGGCGGCCGCGGCGGCCGCGGCAGGCGGCTCAGCTTTGTTAGGCACAGATGAAAGAGGCCACCTACACAGTAACCCAAATTACGAGACCTCCCTCCTCCCGATCGCACCGAATCAAGCGGGGAGGGGAGATGGGCGTGGAGGGAGGGCGGGCGGGCGGGCGCGCGGGAGGCGGAGGGCGGAGGAGGAAGAGGATGAGGAAGGGGCTAGTTGCATCCCACTTTCACAATGGGAAAGTGAAACGCACAAGCGCACCCAACCTCTCCAGCCCTCCCCGCCCGCCGCGCTCCCCTCCGCGCGTCCCCTCCCTTTCCCCTCCGCGCCTCCCCGCGAGCGCCGGCGCTGCACAGAGGAACTCTCCCGCGAAGGAGGGCGAGGAGGAAGCGGCGCTGGAGCGCGCAGGGCTTGCCGCCGCCGCCGCCGCCGCCGCCGCACAGGCTGCCGGAGCGAGCCCGCCGCGCGCCGCCCTGCCCGCTCTCCTTCCCCGGCGAGCCGCGGGGATGGGGCGGCCGCGGGAGCCGGAGCGCGCGCAAGAGCCGCCGCCGCCGCCGCCTGCGTCTCGGTCTCCGCGCGCCTGAGCCGCCGCCGTCTCCGCCGCGCGCCCTGCCCGGGGGCGGCCCCCGCAGCCCCATGGAGGTCTCCCGGAGGAAGGCGCCGCTGCTGCCGCCGCCGCCGCCACCGCCGCGCCCCCCGCGCCCCGCCGCGTCGCTGCCCCTGCTCGCCTATCTGCTGGCGCTGGCGGCGGCGGCGCCCGCCCGGGGCGCGGGCGAGCCCGTGTGGCGCTCCGAGCAAGCCATCGGAGCCATCGCGGCGAGCAGGGCGGACGGCGTGTTCGTGGCGAGCGGCAGCTGCCTGGACCAGCTGGACTACAGCCTGCAGCACCGGCTCTCGCGCCTGTACCGGGACCAGGCGGGCAACTGCACGGAGCCCGTCCCGCTGGCGCCCCCCGCGCGGCCCCGGCCCGGGAGCAGCTTCAGCAAGCTGCTGCTGCCCTACCGCGAGGGGGCGGCGGGCCCCGGGGGGCTGCTGCTCACCGGCTGGACCTTCGACCGCGGCGCCTGCGAGGTGCGGCCCCTGGGCAACCTGAGCCGCAGCTCGCTGCGCAACGGCACCGAGGTGGTGTCGTGTCACCCGCAGGGCTCGACGGCCGGCGTGGTGTATCGCGCGGGCCACAGGAACCGCTGGTACCTGGCGGTGGCCGCCACCTACGTCCTGCCCGAGCCCGAGACCGCGAGCCGCTGCAACCCTGCGGCGTCCGACCGCGACACGGCCATCGCGCTCAAGGACACGGAGGGGCGCAGCCTGGCCACAGAGGAGCTGGGCCGCCTGAAGCTGCGCGAGGGCGCGGGCAGCCTGCACTTCGTGGACGCCTTTCTGTGGAACGGCAGCGTCTACTTCCCCTACTACCCCTACAACTACACGAGCGGCGCGGCCACCGGCTGGCCCAGCATGGCGCGCATCGCGCAGAGCGCCGAGGTGCAGTTCCAGGGCCAGGCGGCCCTCGACTGCGGCCACGGCCACCCCGACGGCCGCCGCCTGCTCCTCTCCTCCAGCCTGGTGGAGGCCCTGGACGTCTGGGCGGGCGTGTTCAGCGCGGCCACCGGAGAGGGCCAGGAGAGGCGCTCCCCCGCCACCACGGCGCTCTGCCTCTTCAGGATGAGTGAGATCCAGGCGCGCGCCAAGAGCTGCAGCTGGGACTTCCAGACGAGCGAGCACAACTGCGTAAGTCCCGGCAGCGTGGGGGTGGGCTGCGGGAAGACCCGCTAGCCGTTTGCCAGGCTCAGGTTCACCCCGCCCGCTGCGCCGCCTTGGGGGTTCCCGGACGGCTCCGCTCTGATGCGCGCGGCCCGACGCCCCAAAGGGAGCGTGCACAAAAGAGGGGGCTGGGGAGGGAGGGAGGGTTGGAGTTGGGCTCAAAACTCCAGTGGCTGCATCCCATCTTTATCCGTCCAAACGTGGAGGATCCGTTGGGGCCGAGTCACCCTCCACCTCCACCCTCCGAAGCCCCTCTGGGCTCTCCAGGCTCCCGGCTGCCCCTTCTGGGGTCTCAGCGGGCAAGGTGGGCTATACTGAGCCCTGGCAGAGAAGCCATTGAACCTCAGGGCTCGCTGCCACACCCCAGCCTTTGTGCCCCCCCCAACTCCTCCCGCCGGCCACACAGGTGGTGTGTGTTTGGGGGGGAAGAGTTGGGAGGCTGCTCCCAGACCCCCGCCCACCCACCCCGCAGCCAGGGGGCGGGGTTGCGGCTCGGTTGCCGCTCGCGCTGTGGTCCCCAGCGCTGGAAGGCGCAGGAGTCGCCTTTGTGGGTGAAAGCCTCACCCGGGAGGGCGGGGGTGGGGAGGGGGCAAGGGAAAGTGTTGGGGTACCACAAGGCAGTTTCTGGGCTCGGTAGCGGGGCGCAGAGGCACCACCCTGGGGCTGTGCCTGAAGCAGCCAGGCAACCCAGGATTCTCCCAGGGCAGCCGCAGCTTGAATCTTGAGCTTGGCATTTCTTCGACTGGAAAATAAAGCGGCAGTTCAAGAGGGTCCGGTTGATGGGGCTTATGGAGCCATTGTGCACTTCTCCCGAGGCCCTTGCTCTTCTGAGGCTGCTGGCACGCTAACTCCACATATGGCTCCTGAGAGAGGAGCCCGCTGAGAGCTTCCTTTATAAGTGGACGGAAATCAAAGAGCAGAAATGAATGGCTACAGGTGTTGCCATTGTTTTGGTGTAGAACGAGTCGGAAAGGAAGGGGCGAACTCGCGGCCGGGAAGATGTGTTATTGGTCCATTTGTTGTGCACTCCTAGGGTCCAGGGCAGTGTTGGCTCCAGGTTACATGTATGTATGTGTGTGTGTGTGTGTGTGTGTGTGTGTAGAAAGGCACCCCAGCCCTACCACTCCTTTTTCTGGAAAGCACAGTCTGAGCAAATACCCTGCCTGACATCCTGGGAGAAAGAGAGGCAGCGAGGGCTTTGGCAAGGCTCTTTGGCATGGTCAGCGACTTCCGCCCCCCTTTGCCTGTCTGCCGTGGGCTGGGACACACACGGAGCACCGTCATTTCACTGCTGCTGTAGTTTTCAGAAACGCACAAGTCACACATGCTGCCTCTAAATGACTTGGTCCTGCCATACGTGTATAATGTCTGTCTTTATTAGCTCTTTCTAATCTCATGGTTCCAGTTTGGCAAAGTCATTGCCTTCTACCTCTCTGTTGAAAGACTTGAAAGTACCCCTCCCCATGTGCCCTAGGCACACTCCGCCTCTGGGGTAGGTGACAAGACAGCGCAGAGGCCCTCAGCAGGTAGTAAGGATGGAAGTCCAAGCTGTACCATCTGCCAGCTGTGTTGATGTGTGGAGCCAAAATCTTCCTCTGTCCTGCTCCTCTGCATCCACCTATGGGGGCCTGGAGGACTTAGTTCCCTTCCAAACCCAGCAGGCAATTTGCATGCGCCCAGAATCCCGGGTTTGGCTCCATAAGCTGTTCCTGCTTGTGCCGGGGCAGGACAGGTCGCAGCGCTGTCGATCCAGCGTCACTGGAGCTGCTGGGCAAGAGGTGCCCCGAATCTGGAATTGGAGAAATAAATAATTAAAATGTGTCCTTCTGCAGCGTTCTGGCCAGTGTTATTTATAGAGAGCTCCCAGTGTGCTTGGAGACGTGTGTTCTGAACGAGAGGGTCTCTACTCCCTGAGTTTGCCATCCAAGTTAAATAATATACTCTGGTTCAAACAATAGCATGTCATGGCTGCACAGGTGGGAGCTCGGAGTTCTGCAGTTTTTTTTTTTTTATTTAAGTAAATTCCTTGCTGTTAGTGTGCATTAAAACGCCTTAATGGAATTGAATTTCAAGAGCAGTTTGAATGAAAGAAAAGATGGTAGTTTGAATGCAAAAGCTGACAATTTTCTAACCTATTGACTAGGGAGATAAGATACATAATTCAACAAATATTTGTTTGATGGCTTCCCGAGTGTCAGCAACAGCTCTGTGCTGGTGCTGCTAAAAGGACAATAGCAGGTTGCAACCCCATGTAATGGGGTCATGGGATCGGTGTGCCCCGGGTTGTCACTCAGAAGAATGATGTCATTGGATTGCGTTTGTTCTGCATTTTATTTCCAGGTCTTGCATGTGTGTTTGAAAGACATGCTGAACTCTAGGTGCCCACACCAGGACTGGGCTTGGAACACTAGACGGGGGCTCAGTAGTTTCCTTCGGAGCAGACGCGCTGATGTTAGCTGTAGTCCACAGGCAGCCAGGCACAAGTGGCTGGATGTGCCTGCTTCTCCCTCTGCTTGCTGGCTCTCTCGTGTTTTCCATCTCCGATCAACCATGGGCAGAAAAGTGACAGAGCCCACTGGGTTGTGTTCCCACCTCCTGGTTCTGGCCTTGTCTCCCATTGGCTCAGTCTCCTCTTCAGCTTTTCCAAGATGAATTTGTGAGAGGCTCATGCAAGGAGAGTGTCTTCAGCTGTTTGCACACTGGGCCATTACTTTTTGTGCCTTGTCACCAACTTTGGATCCGCTTTGGCAACTGTAGCTTGCAGCCCATAAATGTGTCCGCAGCTGATTTGGGTACTCACCTCTCTAGTAATCCTAGTGAGTATTTTTTTAAAAAGATTTATTTATCGATGTATTTATTTGATAAAGTTAGAGAGAAGGAAAAACAGAGAGAGATCTTCCATTTGCTGGTTCATTCCCCAGATGGTCCCTTTAGCCAAGGCTGGGCCAGGCCAAAGCCAGAAGCCAGGTGCTTCTTTCAGGTCTCCCACATGGGAGGGAGCAGGGGCCCAAGTGCTTGGGCTATCTTCCGCTGCTTTCTCAGGCCATTAGCAGGGAGCTGGATTGGAAGTGGAACAGCTAGGACATGAACCAGTGACCATATGGGATGCTGGCACTGCAGGCAGCAGCTTTACCTGCTATGCCACAGCACCAGCCCCTCTTACTGAGTATTTTACAGCACTTCCTCATACAGTATTTCTTTTGAGCTCTTCATTAACTCCGGTGTTGATTCTATGAGGAACATCCCATTTTCCAGATGAGCAAGCTCAAGATCAGTTGCTCAAGATGACCACATAGACATTAGAGCCCTCCAGCCTCAGCCCAGGTCTTCCAACGTCTGCTTCTACCACGCTGGTGCTTGGCGGGCTTCCCCTTGAAGATCTCCTTACTAAAAAGACAGCAGCCTCCTCTAGGGTGCAGGGCAGGGGCTACAGAGTGGTCTCTGAAGGCTCCGCATGCCTCTAATCTTGGGCTGTATTTTAAAAGTTTGTGCGGTTTGTCTTCCTTTTTTTTTTTTTTCATTAATTCCATAACATCACTGTACTTGGGTTAATATAAAAATGAATGTTTTTAATTATGCATAAGTTAATTTAACTTACTCTCCTTCTCTCTGAACCCCCACTATCCCTGGCACACCAAAGCAACCCACAGAAAAGTGTGTGTGTGTTTGAGTTTGGGAATATTGAATGCTCCAGATTTGTTTGGCTGCTGTAGTTGGGTCCTGGGGTTGCTCAGGATTTGAACACGTGCCCCACCCCAACGTGTGCAGCCACTGAGTGGTGGGTTTTCCTGTAACATTGGCCTTACTTCTAACACTTCTAGTTCATTTTACTTCTTGGGGGGGGGACACCCCCTTTCTTCCATACCCCCATAATTCTAAAGCCTGACATAATTAGTAACTGTCATGCAGATGACCACAAAATACTCATCTGCTCTCCAACAGGCAGCAACCTAAGACACGCCTAGCTACTGTGTGCAGAAATGACATCCCAGTGCCACGGGGCAGTGTGGCCTTTTGACCTCAAAGCCCCCAGTGTTCCTGGACATTTATTCCTCTTCTAGTTTCTATTATGATTCTGCTGAGCCACTCTGCAGTAAGGAGACTTGATGATGACTTGTACATTCAGAAACACATCTGTGTTGCAAGGATGGCTTCCAGTAGGACACTGCAATGACAGTACCCACTTCAAAGAGGGGGCAGCCGCCAGAGTTACTCTCCGTGCAGGAGCTGCTACAACTAGTTTTTGTGGACAGCCGTTTGCATGCCTTATTTTCTGTTGATCCTCAGGCACCTGAATGGGACCAGGATTCTAGTTATGATTATGATTGTGCATGAGAAATGGAGACCCAGAGAGCTTTGGTTGGGTTCCATGGTTGATAAATAGCAGAGCATTTAGAAACTGGGTGGACTAGCTCTAGGATCTGAGCTTGTAAGCATTGCCATGGACAGTCTGTCACCATAGACTTCGGGTGCTGGTGACAATCCTATCCTGCTTGGAACAGGTTAGGCCACTGCAGGTGCTATGGTTAAGAACAGCTGTCTGTGGACACCAGACGTTCGATAGAACAGAGAATCTATGGTTGTAAACTGAGTTTCTGCATTTGCATTTGGGGCCACCTGAAGTTGTGATTCTGGGAGAGTTGTTGTTTCTTAGCCATGAACTTGTAGACAGGAGTTGGTGTTCTTTGTATTCAGGCCCGTAAATGACCTCAGAGAGTGTTCTCCACCGAATCTCAGTACTTAGTGTGGTGTCTGCTAGGTAACCAGGGCTTGAGAAATGATACTTGTTGAATGCACAAATGAAAGATCTTAGATGATCGTTGTTGGAAGTAAATATTTTCTGTACTTATTAATAGCAACGATTTTTAAAAGCTTAGTCATATCATACTTCCTTTAACTGTTATCTTTTTCAAAGTTTTTTTTTTAAAGATTTATTTATATATTTCAAAGAGTTACACAGAGGGAGGGAGAGAGAGAGAAAGAGAGAGAGAGGAAAGAGAAAGAGAGAGAGAGAGAGAGAGAGAGAGAGATCTTCCATATGCTGGCTCACTTCCCAAATGGCTGCAACAGCTGGGACTGTGTCAGGCTGAAGCTAGGAGCCCAGAACTCCATCTGGGTCTCCCATGTGGGTGGCAGGGACCCAAGCATGGGGGTCATCTTCTGCTGCTTTCTCGGGTACGTTAATAGGAAGCTGGATTGGAAGTGGAGCAGCCGGAGCTGGAACTAACATTCATATGAGATGCTGGCATTGTAGGTGGTGGCTTAGCTCACCACGCCAACTCCCTTTGTCTTTTTCTTAATGACTCGTGCCATGCCCCCTTTCTTCCTTAGTCCTAGGTTATGTGATACCCTTTGCTCCTCTGACTTTGCCTAGATAACCCCATTCACTAGCCTAACTTCTGGTATTGCCAATCTGGGAGCTACTTTGACCAGAGAAACCCAGCATGGTTGGGAGTTCTGCGGGATAATTTAATTATGTGCACGATTGTGCCTTTCTTCTATCACAGGAAAGGGCTTGATGCTGTAGTGCGGTGATTTCAAGTGTGGTCTCAGCTGTGTAGCTGCTGCCTGTGACATGGGCGTCCCATATGAGCCCCGCTTCAAGTCCTGGCTGCTCCATTTCCCATCCAGCTCCCTGCTAATGCGCCTGGGATGGCAGCAGAAGACTGCCCCTGCCACCCATGTGGGAGGCCCAGACTGAGCTCGTGGCTTAGCCTGGCCCAGCCCTGGCTGTTGTGGGTATTTGGGGAGTAAACCAGCAGATGGAAAATTTCTCTCTCCCTCGCTCTTTCCCCTTCTCTGTCGCTCACTTTGCCTTTCAAGTAAATAAATCTCAAAAACTAGTCTCTGGACCAGCAGAACTTGCTGGAAATGTAAATTCCTGGGCCCTATATTAATCTTACAAAATCAGAAGTCCTGTAAGTGGAGGTGGGCCTGGAAGTCTGTGGGTGTTTTTTTTAATATTTTATTTATTCGAGAGGTAGAGTTACAGAGAGAGGGAGAGACAGAGAGGTCTTCCACCTGCTGGTTCACTCCTCAAATGGTCCCAACTGCTGGAGTTGGGCAGATACAAAGTCAGGAGCCAGGAGCTTCTTCTGGGTCTCCCATGTGGGTGCAGGGGCCCAAGGACTTGGGCCATATTCTACTGCTTTCCCAGGTCATAGCAGAGAGCTGGATCAGAAGAGGAGCAGCCGGGACTTGAATTGGTTCCAAATGGGATGCCGGTGCCGCAGGTGGAGGCTTAGCCTAGTACGCCACAGCGGCAGCTCCCGGCAGTCTGTGTTTCAATAAGCCCTGAAACTTGATTTGAGAACCAGTGTTGCAAGATCAAATGGTTTTCCTTGAATTCTAACCAAGGCATCTGCAATAGGACCTTGGCCCTTTTTCCCACTGCATTCTACTTAGGGCCATCGGAAAGAACCAGCTCTTCACACTGTATCCTTAGCGCCTTTATTTCCTCCTGAATGGGCAAAGGCAATACCTAGAAAGCTTTCTCAGTAAAGCCTTACCATTAGGGGCTTGTAGTCTGAGTCTCAAACACATGCTGGCCACCATGTAATTAGCTCCTTCCTTCTTGGCATCCAGCAGTTGTATCTGCATCTCGTGCCAGGACATGCGGGAGCTTCTCGCCGTCTGCTCTGTGATACACCAACTCCACGCACCAGGTCTTCTCTCCAAGGATCCATTCTTTACAACATCATTCCTGATACCAATTTTTACCCTAGTCAGGTACAGCTGGCTGCAAGGTTCTACTTGAATAAGCTCAAATAAGGGAACAGGGGATTCTGTGGACAGAAACGTGTGGACTTAGGTGGTGGTCTGGGGCTGGAAGCGGCATGGGGTCATGGTTACAAGCACAGTTCCTGGAGCCGGGTTAGCCGGGACCAAAGCTGCCCCTTAGTGGTGGTGTGACCTGGGGAAGCTGATTCAGCCTCTCTGTGCCTCGGTTTCTTCACCTGTCAGCAGGGATCCTCTGTGCTTGTCTGGGTTTGAGAGCAGATACGTAGAGAGTGAATACTCCCTGAGCCATCGCACTTGGTCCCTGACCACTGTCGTGGTTATTAATGGTAATAGGACGGGGCTTCGCAACCTGGAGTTGGAAGATGGTTCTGGATTCAAGGCAGCTCACGGGAGCCCAGCATCTGGCTTGGATGGATGCTTGTTCTCGGGCTTCACTGTTAGCACAACTGAGCCTGGCCACGCCTCTCCCTCCTGCTCCCGGATGGCCTCCTGTGCTTCCTCAAATGCCTGCCCCTTACCCCGTCCAGCCCAGTACACTCCAGCCTGCACTGGTCCCCGTGCTGACAGCCAAGAGATGCAGACTGAAGAACCCCAAAACCTACCTGGGTACAGTTTGTGGGCATGATGGGTCTACGCTGTTTATCCAAGCAGGGGCGTGTGGTGGTCGGTTTGCTTGTTATGAAGTGTGCTCACAGCTGCCCTAGTTTTAAGTCTCTTCTTTTGTTTTTAATTTTATTTATTTATTTGAGAGGCAGAGTTACAGACAGAGAGAGGGAGAGACAGAGAGAAAGGTCTTCCATCCTCTGGCTCACTGGTGACTAGACTCCAGTATGGATGGTCTCTGACTTAGGATGCTTTAACCTACAATTTTTCGACTTTCCAGCAATGCAAAAATGATAGATATTGAATTCTGCTGTTTTTCTCTGGGCTAGGAATGTAGTGTGATATTCTCCGGTGGTGCTGTGTAGCAGCCATGAGCACAGCTCTCTGTCAGCCACGCATTCACGAGGGGAAGCAGCCAGCACTCTGCGGTGTGCTGTGTTGTTGGCTGAAATGGTCAGGAGGTTTCACTTACGCTATTGCCCATTTATGATATTTCCAATTTATGATGGCTTTATCACAACTCCATCATAAGTTGAAGAGCACCTATATATAACATTTTTTAAGATTTATTTATTTATTTGAGAGGTAGAATTACAGAAAGAGAGAAAGGTCTTCCATCTGCTAGTTCACTCCCCAAATGGCCACAAAGGCTGGAGCTGGGCTGATCCTAAGCCATGAGTCAGGAGCTTCCTCCAGGTCTCCCATGCAGGGGTAGGGGCCCAAGTGCTCTCTCAGGCCATCCATAAGCAGAGAGGTAGATTGGAAGAGGAGCAGCTGGGACATGAACTAGCGCCCATATGGGATGCCGGCGCCTTAGGCAGAGGCTTAGCCTACTATGCCACAATGCTGACCCCAAGAATTTTTTCAGCCACTGAAGAATGTCAACACTCTTTGCTCCTGGGCCATTCAGAAACTAGGCAGCAGACCAGGTGTGCCCACAGGTGGTGGTCTGTTGACCCCTGCTGTTATGGGAAGGGTCGGTGCTCACAGATTGAATAAGAAGGTGTGTGGGAGCCCCTAGAAGGGCGTCAGGTTCAGTCTGGGAGAATCCAGGAGGCTTGGGAGTGGTGACGCTTGAGCTGCGTCTTGAAGCTAAGTGGAGAAGGCAGGGGAGGGAGTCGCAGCGAGAGGGTACAGCTTGTGTGCAAGCGGGAAGTTGAATAAGCTTGTGAACCACAAGCGGCTTGGCCCGGCTGGGGAGTGTCCACGAACGATCGAGCAGGTCCAGATGGCCAGGGCTTAATGAGAGCAGCGAAGGTGATTTTGGACTTTATCCCGATGGGCAGTCACTTCCAGACTTCCCAAACCTGGCCGTTAAAAAAGAAATTCTTCACCAGAAGCTGCATCTGAGGAAAAGGTTAGCAAATCATCATTGGCCTGCTCCTCTGGGTGAGCCCATTGCCAAGTGCTGGGGACAGAGGGCAAAGCAGGGCTGCAAAGTCCCCAGATCCTGCAATTTGTGCTGCCCTTGGCTGTGGCTGTCCCTGTGGCATCTCCAAAGAACTTCTCAAAAAAAGTATATGTATATATATATATATATATAGAGAGAGAGAGAGAGAGAGAGAGAGGAGAGAGAGAGAGGCCAGCACTGTGACATAGCTGGTAAAGCCGCCACCTACCTGCAGTGCCAGCATCCCATGTGGGTGCCGCTTCAAGTCCTGGCTGTTCCACTTCCAATACAGCTCTCTGCTAAGGCCTGAGAAAGCAGTAGAAGATGGCCCAAGTGCTTAGGCCCTGCTCTCACATAGGAGACCTGGAGGAAGCTCCCGGCTCCTGGCTTTGGATCGATGCAGCTCCGGCTGTTCTGGCCAATTGGGGAGTGAACTAGTGGACGGAAGACTCTCTCTCTCTCTCTCTCTCTCTCTCTCTCTCTCTCTTTCTCTGCCTCTCCTCTCTGTAACTCTGACTTTCAAATAAATAAATAAATAAATAAATCTTTGAATATATATATATATATCCCCAAAACAAAAACCATGGCTGTCACTAATGGCGAACAACAGCAGGATTAGAGGCTACATCTGAGTATGTTCTAGAAAGATTACTCAGAAGTTAAAGTGGAGGAGGCAAGACTGGAGGCAAAGCAGCTGATTAGGACAGGCATGAGTTCAAAGAAATAATTTCTTGAGGTTCTGATTACATGCAACAGCAGTGTGATAAGATATTTCTATCAGTAGTGAATAGGGCAGACAATAAACATTTAGCAAGCCGGCGCCGCGGCTCAACAGGCTAATCCTCTGCCTTGCGGCGCCGGCACACTGGATTCTAGTCCCAGTCGGGGCGCCGGATTCTGTCCCGGTTGCTCCTCTTCCAGGCCAGCTCTCTGCTGTGGCCAGGGAGTGCAGTGGAGGATGGCCCAGGTGCTTGGGCCCTGCACCCCATGGGAGACCAGGAGAAGCACCTGGCTCCTGCCATCGGATCAGCGCGGTGCGACGACCGCAGTGCGCCGGCCACGGCGGCCATTGGAGGGTGAACCAACGGCAAAGGAAGACCTTTCTCTCTGTCTCTCTCACTGTCCACTCTGCCTGCCAAAAAAAAAAAAAAAATAGCAAATAGTTCTTTTTATGATGAAAGCAAAATCTTGCAGAGCCCCTACCGCATACCATTATTCTAAATGCTTTTCCAGTTTAATCCTCACACAACTTTGCAAGGTGTAGAATCCACTTCATTTGACAGCTGAAGAAGGTGAGGCAAGACTAAGCAGATGATGTAACAGGGGCCGTGCTGGGTAGAATGGTGGGGCAAGTTCTTGGGAAGGTTGAATTAAAATAACGCAGCTGAGAAAAGTGGGTTTAGCTGGGAGCAAGGATTCCTGGTCCAAGTGCCAGGGCTCAAAGTGGGGCGTGCCTTGGTCAGTCGGAGGCGTAACAGGTGAGTGTGGTCGAGGATAGGGAGGTGTGAGGGGGGGAGTATTTGGAGCAGAGCTGGGAGAATGGAACAGCGGCTCAATCCTACAGGTCTGCAAGGCTGTGGGAAGGAGATTAGGTTTTATTTTCAAAGCAGGGGAGGGCCTTTGGAAACAAGTGGAACGACTGGATTTGAATTCCTAAATAATGGCCGCCTTGTGGGGAATGGATAAGAGATTGGCCACAGTAGAAGCAGGAATACCTGGGGGAGGCGTTTGCACAGTGCAGCAAGAGCTGATGTCACCCTGGTGGTGAGCCGTGGCGACAAACATGCAGAGATCCACACGGGTTCTGTGTATTGCAGCCCTCCCACTGTTGGGTGTGTGTGTGTGTGTGTGTGTGTGTGTGTTAAAGATCTGGACGGAGCTGAGGCTGTGGCAGGGAGCACCAAGGGAAATGATGAGATGAAATAGATGTAGTGTTAAGAGATGTTGGGACCCATGAGAAGATGAGTTACATTTTTATCAATTTCTAGATATCTGTGGGATGCCCAGAAAGAGCTGTGAAGCCGGTCTTGGCAAAGAAGTTAGGCGTGGAGGTCTACTCCAGAAAGCCTGGGGCAGGGAGGGGGGGTGCCGGCTCAGGGTGGGGCTGCAGGTGCCTGCTGGGGCGGGGCGGGGTCTGGTCAGCCGTGTTTCCCAGGCGCCCAGTGACTGAGCCCGTAGTCAGTGTCTGCACAGCGCGGGAGAGAAGATTCTGTTTGTCTTGTGCAGAAGACCGAGATGGTAGTCCGGGGAGATGAGGGCTTCCAGGAGGAGTCGACACTGGAGCTGTGTTTACCAGAAGGGCAGAAGGGCAGAAGGGCAGAAGGCAGGTGGCTGCGAGGGAAGTTTGCAGCCCTGTGCGCCTCTGCCCAGTGAGGCGGGATTCCTTGTCACTCCCGGTCCATCTCCCCGCAGCCCGGCTGTGGAAGGTCTTATCTAGCACACCAGCTGCTCCTCACCAGCGCTCGCTGGAGTCCTCCTGAGGCTCCTTTCTCCCTCAGTGACCCCTTTTAAAAATTGGATTCCAACTGTTGACCCGCGCTTCTCTGAGGCTATAGGTGTCACCTCGCGTCGGCGACGAGCCAATGTGCTTAGCCACGCCTCTGTTCCCCTCTTGTGCTGTGGACGTCTCCTGAGCCTGTAGACACCTCTCAGAATAATGTTTTTCAGGCATAAAATAAAAACATAGGGTTGGAAAATAAAGCCATTTTTATTGATATATGAATATACCAAAATATTTTTTTCCATTTGAGATGTGGTGATAGAGCTTAACACATTCAGTGGCAAGATCTAGCAGCAGTAACTACCGTAATTTCACAGTAGAGATGAACATAAACGATATTTTGAGATATCGGCAACAGCTATAAAATGATATGAAAATATCTGATTTCTTTTGGCAACAGTGTCGCAGGTACAGTTAGTACTACTATGGCCTGACACTGTAAGTAAAGGAAATGCTAACTTTCATTATTAGAGTACACTGGAAAAAAAAAAAAGATGTATTTTTTTTTTCTTATCCAGTTTTCTGGAGTCCCTGAACCATATCCATAAACTGGAGTGGAGTTTCCACTCCAACCATTCATTCAGGTTATGAGTGTTTCAGAAACCACAGACATGAAATGTAAAGTGTGATATTTTGTTGCAAAACTCACTTGATTGGCTTATTTTGACAAAGGCGGTTTATTCCCATCTGGAGTTCACAGATCAAGGACGTGCTGGGTAAATAATGGATGGATGAATGAGTGGATCAGTGAACGGTGGCTGGGTGGGTGGCTGGGTGGTTGAATGAATGGCTGAGCAGGTCGGGGGTGGATGGAGGCCCCTGAGAGAGGAGACGGCTGTTGACAGGCTCAGAACTCCTACAGGATAGAGCTCCAACTTGAAGCCACATATTTTTTACTCTAAGTCACTTGCACTTTATCCTCTCCCGTCTTACCATCAGCTATTTTTATTTTAAGGAGTAGACACAGTGTTAACTTATGTTCATAAAATTCTGCCATTCTAATCATGAGGGAAAAACAGTCCCCTTATTCTTTGCTTAGGTGAGAGCAAAGAGTACTTTGTTTATTTCTTAGCCACGTTTTTAAGTGTGCTGAGTTTGTAGGCCATATGTGGACTGAAATGAAGAGGGATTCAGAAACTTGCAAGCTGTCAATGAACTATGGATGTGAAGTTGCTAGAAGACCAAGATACCCAGCAGTGGGGGTGGGTGGCGGTACTCTCTTTCCTATTGGCCTCCAGACAGAACCCAGGCTCACTGTTTACAGAAGACACATTTTGTCTCCATTGAAGAACTTGATCATGACTAGGCCTACGCAGCAATGTGCCACAGTTGTCTGAAAAGATCTGGACTGAAGGTATCCCAACATTGACCTCTGTGTTCATTCATTCAATTCATTCATTCATTCATTCATTCCATAAATGTTTATTGACAACCTGTTCTCTGCAGGATGCTGAGATGGATGCTATAGAACGAGACAAACTATTGTGGCGCTTAGAGTCTCCTGGGAGGCAGCCAATAAATATGTTTTAAAACAATAATTATACCATTTAAAAAAAGAAACATAGGCTGCTGCTGCTTCTTCTCCTCCTTCCTCCTCCTTCCTCTTCCTCTTCCTTTAGAGCCTTTGATTGACTTATCTTGTTTGAGAGGCAGAGAGAGAGAGAGAGCGAGCGAGCGAGGAGAGATGGCCCAGCCACTGGTTTGGTCACCAGATATCTAGAACAGCCAGGGCTGGGCCACCCCCAAGCTGGAGCAGCAGCCAGAAACTCCATAGGAGTCTCCCATGTGGGTATCAAGAACCCAAATGTTTGAGCCATCGCCTGCTGCTGCCCTCTTTTCCTTTTGATCATTAGAGTCCTCAATGTAAATTCCTCCTTCAGATGCTCAGAGAGATGCCATAAACTTACTCAGAACCTGATCGGTTCTGTGGCCACTAGAGGAATAAAGAAAAGTGACAGGGGCCTTAATGGCTAATAAAATCATCACCCGACTTGGGTGGATCATTGTTCTTTCCCTCTCCCTGGCTTGCTAAAGGTCGGTTTCTAAGTATTATCACGTACATGATTTCATTTCGCCTTCACAACCGTGCTAATGGGCAGGGCATGTGGCATTATTGTGTCCGTTACACAGATGTGGTCACTGAGGTTCAGGGACCTTACTTGCCAAAATCAGGCAGCCTGTAAGGTACAGAGCAGGAACTAGAACTTGGGCGTGAACTCCTTCAGTGGTTTCCTAACTGCCTTGGGTAACAGGAAATGATGAAGAAACTACTTCAAAGAAACTACTTCTTTGCATCCCAAAGAGAATGGAATACAAAATTAGCTATGCTGAGAGGCATTTAATGGATGTGGAAGCAGTTGGGGGTGTGTGTTTAAGCCTGGCAGTGGATACCCTGACCAAGATGCCTGTATCGTACATTGCAGGACCTGGGTTCGATTCCTGGCTCTGGCTCTTGACTCCAGCTTTCTGCTAATGTAGACCCTGGGAGGCAGCAGGGTTCCTGCCACCCAAGTGGGAGACCTGGATTGAGTTCTTGGCTGCCAGCTTTGGCCTGACTCAGCTCCCTTTGTAGACATTGGGGGGAAAAACCAGCAGATGGAAGTGTTTCTCTCTGTCTCTGTGTCTCTGTCTCTGTCTCTCTCTGCCTTCCAAATAAAAAATTCAGTAAAAGAAAGTGCTAGGCACCTACTTGGCATTTGCCTAGTAAAGAAAACCCATCCTGCAGGGGTCCTTGTAGCACTTTAGGAGTAAGACTAGACTTGTGCTGGGTTTCCCACAGTTGAGGCTTTTTCTTTTTTAAAAAAGATTTATTTATTTTATTTGAAAGAGAGGGAGAGAAAGAGAGAGATCAGCCTTCCATCCACTGGTTCACTCCCCAAATGGCTGCAATGGCCGGGAATGGGCCAGACCAAAGCCAGGGGCCAGGCATATGATCCAGGTCTCCCACATGGGTGGCAGGGACCCAAGCATTTGGCCATCTTGCATTGCTTTCCCAGGTGCATCAGCAGGGAGCTGGATCCGAACTGGAGCAGCTGGAACCCGAGACAGCGGGACGCTGGCATTGCAGGTGATGGCTCAGCTCGCTGCACGCAGTGCCGGCCCTCAGGCCCCACTTTCATGCACATTTCCTTTGCGCATTTGCTGCAAAAGCTGCAGCGCGGCTGTGAGCGCCCTGCCTTACCTGGGATGACAGGGCAGAGCCATGGTGCCACTCAACGCCAGAGGGTACCTTTCACCTACTAGAATACGTGACTGGCGCCCCCTAGAATTGTGTGGCCTACAATATGTGGCGCACAATGGGGAATGCTTGTTGTCAATGAGAAACAGCATGAAGGAGTGGCAAGGAGGGGTCGCTGCTTGCCTGGTCATGTGCCCGCCGCTCCCTCCATGCACAGTACGTGCGTGCACCCACAGCAGAGTGTGGGCTCTACTCCGCAAAGTTTCCTCTTGGAGCTGGCTATAGCGTAGGCGTGATGTCTCGGTTCAAAAACAGAGTGACAACTCCGTGGGAACCGAGGAAGCCCAAAGGGGAGACAAGGTTTAGAGCTAAATCAGGATTGGATTTTGTCATGAAAGGCGCAACTGGCAAAAGCATCATTACCAGGCATTAACCTTGTTGCACACAGACGAACAGGCGGAGGCTAGGATTCAGAAATAAATTACACATAATCAGGGAGACAGAATAGGCTGAGAGCAACATTAGTGATTATGCCCTAAGGGAAGAAAGGGGCAAGGTAGCAAATGGGCTGGGGGTGGGGGGAGAGTAAGAATAATTTCTGGACACAGGGGGCTGAGTGCACTCTTTCCCCCATTTGCCGCCTGGCTCCCTAGGTATTAACTTCTCTGTTGTGAGCAGGGTTCTCTGGAGCCTGCTTTTTGTTTTCATTTGCTGAAATGAGCATGAGAAAGCCATTCAGAAGGCACCTTTCCCCCTGCCCATTTCTGTGTGTTTTCAGCACAAAAGAATCCATTTCCATTCAGCCAGAGGTGCCCCCCCCCCCGAAGTTTTCAGGAGGTCCAAGCCTCCTCTTCCTATTGGCTTCCAAGTTCACTGTCGTCATTGGCTGCAAAATCCTGACTGCAGCCAGGGTCCTCCATGCTGCCGAGAGGAACAGGACTTGTCCAGACCCTGGTCACTCGGAGCTGAGGAGGAGCCGCGGTCTAGTGCCTGGTCTCGCAGGTTCAGGATTCTCATGGCTTCAGCAGAGATTTGCACTTAGTTCCAGTAACAACAAGAACTCGAGCAACAGTGGGCTGCACCGTGACATCTATCGCTAACTTCAGAGAAAGTTAAAGGTGGGAGGGAGGTGTGTGGCTTAGAGGTGTGCTGAGGAGCGTATGGTCTTGTTATCTCTCCCCTGTGCCAGCCTTAGCATGCAGCTGTCTGTCCACCATCTTGAATCTCACAGAGCAAAATGGCTGCCCCTAGGCTGCACATGATGGCCTCACACAACTGCATTCCAAGGGAGGCAGTGAGGGAAGAGGGCCAATGAGCACTCCTCAAAAGCTGTCCTTATCCCTCAGGAAACTTATTCGAAGAGTTCCTCCCCCTGGACTTCTTAAGTCTTCACTGGCCAGCACGGGGCCATGTGGCTCCCTTAGCTTAAGGCATGGGGAAACAAGTGTTTTTTTTTTTTTTTGGCAGTGGGCAATGGGTTACCTTGTGACTTGGGTTTATTTCTATGTGAAGAAAGGTAGGGTTCCTTTGACAAAGTAGGAGTAACCCCCATGGGTGTGGCAACAGCTGTGTTTTTCAGTAAGGGGATCCTAGCAGGTGTGGGGTACACGTCGCTGTGTCGGGCCCCAGCCTCGGCTTTCATGAGGCTAGTTCCTGATTCATTCAGTCCCTGGGGACAGGCCCCTGGAATGAGTGCTGTCCCACCACTGCCATTGCACAGGGGCAGGAACTGAGTGACAGAGGTGAAGCGATGTGCCCATGACTTAGCTGGCAGTGGCAGAGCTGGGGTTCCAGCCCGGCGGTTGGCTCCCTGCCCTGCACCGCCTCCTCGGGGTGAGCTGATAAAACCTGCAAGGAGCACACGGGGACCACTGAGTCATGTCGGCTGCTGTTGCCATAGCTGTTCTCTCTTCTTCTCATCTGCCCTGCCAGGCAGGCACATTAGCCTCAGTGGGCAGTTGAGAAGCCAAACCCAACAGGGCTAAAACAAATGTCCCAGGTCACCCAGTGAGTGACCACCAAGCTCCAGTGCAAGCCAGTGGCAGGCAGTTTGTTCTGAGCCAGCAGCCTCTCGCGTTTGGGAACACTGCTTGCCTGTGCTGTTGATCCAGACCTGAATTTGGAAAACTGCCTTTGTGGAGGAAGAGCCAGAAGACGGGTAAGAGCACTAGTGAGGGCGAGTGGTCGTTTGGACCCAATTCCTGCCTCATCGCCTTTCAGCTTTTGAGCTCCCTCTGTTTTTGGAGCTAGGCTTTCGCAAGCAGGGCATCTCATCCTACCATTGCAAAGACAACCCGTGACATTGCGGTTCTTGGCTGAATGGAATAGGTACAGTTATTAAGTACCTACTGTATACTAGACCAGGGAGTACCCTGTTCCATTTGGACCTTTGGATGATCTACAATCCAGAGTCATCTTTCTGTGTTTTGAGAGGAGGGAGAATGGAGTCCCCTAGCCACAGAGAGCAGCCTTAGGACATTCTGGAAGCCCAGGCAGAGACGCCACCCAGTTCCCTGAGTTAGCCTCTCTGCATTGCTCCAGCATTTAATAAAAGTAATAGTCATGGTCAGCCGCTCTTACGTTTGAACAATTCTGGCTTTATTTTAAAGCAACACGTGTGGTGTGTTTTTTTTTTTTTAATAATTATTTTTTAATCTAAAGGTCATCTGATTTTTCTTCTGCTGCTCAGGGTCACGAGGCTTCCTTATCTAAACAGTGATCTTTTGTTCCAATCCTTAGACCCACAGAGATTCCCCCCGCCCTCCGCCTTAACTCCTATTTTAACAGGACAGCCTCTCATCTCCCCCAACTGCCTGAGAAGTACTATCTTTTAACAGGAGAGGAAAAAAAAAATCTCTAATGGGCTTTCCAGAAATCTTCTTAGACTGAATTCTCTATAGACTATTTTATGCAGATAAGTCGCTTTCTCTTGGGTGATGACTCTTTTCCTTGCAAAGTGAGCAGGGCGTTGGAGGAATCCACGCTAGCTCACCATCAGCGCACAGCGCACCGTCCACAAGGAAACCTGGACGACACGTTAAAGCTGCAGAAATCAATTTAGTCCGTGAATCCATTTAGTGTAGATGTTAATGAAACTTGGTGGGCTTAAAAATAATGAATATTTAATAAGACATAAATTGAAAGACATAAACACAGTCGACAATAACCTAATGAAGTTAATAAGTCTGTGCCTCCCCCTGCCCGTTTTCGGAGGTGCTGTGGTGCCTGCTGAACTTGGCCGGCTCTTCCATGGGCTGAAAGGGAAGTGTGCCTCTGCAAACCCGAGGACGGTGGGGAAGGGAGCCCTGGCAGGGAAAGTGTGCAATCGCAGTGTGTTTAGGAGCTTCCCCGAGACCCAGCAGCAAAGCCCGCTTCCTGGCGTTGGAGGCAGGAAGCAGCATGGGAGCACCTCGCTGCTTTTAAAGGAAAAGGGAAAAGACGTTCTGTCGACACCATCTCTGCTCTGAGCTCGGAGAGGGGTTTTATTTAACGATCAGGGAGCAAGCATGTGATTCCGTGTGCTCAGAGCCGCTGACAATTTAAATGCTTTGGAGTTGGGAGGCAGTGTTTTTTCATTTCTTCCTTCAAGACGTCAGCATCAGGCGCAGCCCCACGGCTGCATTGCCCTGTAGCTCTGTGGCGCTGTCACGCTCGCCACCTGTGACCGTGTCTTTGGCTCTTTACCCTGTGCGTGAGGTACCCTGGCTCTGGGCGGCACGTGGCACCCTTCTTGTAACTTCGGAGTTTCTGCTCTCTGCCATGCCACCCAAGAGGATTGTGCCTGTCACGTCTTGGGAGGCGTTTGTGTCGAACCTCACAGGAGCCAGTGCCTCACTGAAATGAATTCGGGCAAGCACCATGTGCACAGCCAAGTACAAGACCGCCTCCCTCCCAGTTCCGCAGTGGGCTCTCTCTTTGGCAGTGCCGTGGGTCTCGGCTGCGGCTCTCAGCTGGGGGAGTGTGAAATGGATGGCTGGCTCCCTGCTGGCGGTCGATCTGTGATCATATGTAGGGAACAAATGAGTTTGCCTGGGTTGGACAAGCAGGGTGGTTTTGTGGCAAAGGTGATAAAAAACAGCCCTGGGTATCTTTTTTAAGGGAATGAGCGTGGGTTCCTTCTGGGGAAGGCGTGAGTGACGTTCTGTGAGTATAATGAGAAGTATCACAATTCAAATGGTCTCTTCTCTTATTGGTGCGTCTGTGTGCATGTTCAGAAAGAAGGGGATCAGCCCGCCCGAGTGCAGCCCATCGCTTCGGCCACCTTGATCCACTCCGACCTGACATCCGTGTACGGCACCGTGGTGATGAACAGGACTGTCTTGTTCCTGGGGACTGGAGATGGCCAGTTACTTAAGGTTGGTTTTCTGTGCCTTCTTCAAATGTCTATTTTGATAGTGACCCATTTTGTGCTTTTCTTTCTTTATTATTTATTTTTAATGCACCTGGGTTATACGAGGAGACTCGAGGAAGTTCATGGAACATGGAATTGAAAGATCCATTTATTCTGAAGGTATTTTGAAATCCTTACGCTTTTTTTTTTTTCACAAGATGCATTATCCATAGCCTTTTATTAAAAATTTATGTATTTGAAAGGCAGAGTTACAGAGAGAGAGAGAGCGGGAGAAAGAGATCTTCTATCCACTGGTTCACTCCTGTTAGCTTAATGGCTATAATGGCCTGTGTTGGGCTGGGCCAGGCCAAAGCCAGGAGGCTAGAACTCCATCTGGGTCTCCCACGTGGATGGCAGGGGTCCAAGCACTTGGACCATCCTCTGCTACTTCCTCAAGTGATTAGATCAGAAGAGAAACATCCGGGGCACAAACCAGCGCTCACATGGGATACTGGTGTCATAGGCAGCAGTGCGGGCCCCTTCCACGAACTTTTTGAAGAGCTCTCTGTACTTGGATTTCAAAAGTCTTTTGCACCAGAACAGACATACCTTTGAATTCCATTGTGCACGAACTTTTCAAAGTCCCCTTGTATCCAAGACTGTACTGGTTGCTTTGTGAGCTCCTTCGAGACCCCCAGAAGTGGCCTGGAAGAAATTCTGGACATCTGGATGCAATCAACCCACTACCGGCCCAGCCAGGGAACGAGGCACCGGCCACTTTGCTTCCTGGGAGGCTGGCAAGCAAGATAGTTTCCCTTCCCTCCTCATAGCTGCCAGGGGAAGGTGAACGGCAGGCTGCCCCCCCCCCCCCCCGACTCACATTCCGGAGACGTTTAGCCTTGCGGTTCTCTCTGCTTTTTAACGGAGAGAACGTCCAGAACCCCGGATTTCTCACCACGTCAAAGAGTGGGAGATTCTGGGGCTCGAGGAGAAGCCGAGACAGGTGCTCCTTGCCTCCAGCCCACTTGCCGCCCACAGAGGGGGTTGGTTTTCTGCGCTCTCTCTGTGCCCGCGCACACCACCGAGAGGTTCCAAATCTGCCATGCTTTCTGGCGCCTCCTGACTGCTTTTTTCCCACTGGATGGAGACAGCCTGGTCAAGTTGAGGGTTTTTTTTTTATGCACTTGGAGGGGAAGGGCCGTGGGAAGGAGGAGAAAACGAAATCAGAGCCACCCGTTCTAGTGGCCATTGCATCAGTGTCCCCGGCAAGCATTTATTAGACACCTCCTATAGTCTCAGCAACCTCCATGGTTGGGACTGTCCTATTTCAGGCTCCTCTTGTTCCTTTCTGCAGCCACCTGACTCTCAGCTGAGATTCTTTCTCTTTTCTTTTTTTAATAGCTCTTTATTTGAAAGGTTGAGTGACAGAGAAGGAGAGACAGAGATCTGCTACCTGCTGGTTTACTCCCTAAATGTCCACAACAGCTAGGGGGTGGGCCAGACCAAAACCAGGAACCTGAAACTCCATCCGGATCTCCCACATGGGTGGAGGTAACCTAAGAACTAGGGCCATCATCTGCTGCCTTACCAGGTGCATTAGCAGGGAGCTGGCTCAGAAGCAAAGTAGCTAGGACTTGAATTGGCACACAGAGATGGCGGCATGTCCCAAGCAGGGGCTCAACCCACTGCACCACAGTACCCACCCCTCAGCTGAGAGTCTTCATGGAATACACAGAGATCTGTATTCCTAGCTAATCTCTTATTGATAACTGGCTGTGTGGCTTTTGGTGGCTAGCTTAACCTCTCTGAGCCTCCATTTGTGCATCTGTAACATGCAATGATCCTGGACAACCTAGGAAGCCCCTTGCCTCTGCTGTGGTCTCTGCTGCTGTCTTCCTCACACTTCTCCCCGCCCTGGCCAAGCCCGTTCACTTCCTCTTTCTCCAGCTGGGCCCCCTGTGCTCCAGTTTGCGTGCTTTTGCTCATCCTGCACCTCCAGCCTGAAACCCTTTACTCTTTTCCTCGACGTGACAAGCTATGCCTCGGCTCAACTCAGAGCCCGCTTTCTCTTTGCAGATGTCCAAGTCCGGGGTGATCTTGCTCTGCCCTTAGCTCTTGAAACACTCATGATCAGTGTCATTCTGGCTCATGGCAAATGGCTTGCTTCTCCCTGGTGGTTGTCTTGCCTTCCTCGCTTGGCTTCAAGCATCCAGAGCAGGGGGCCGTGAGATTCCCCCAGCCTTACACAGAGTGGAACACTGGTAGGCATTTGATGTAATCTGTTTCCTTTGGAGGAAACCCAGTAACATATGGGAGGGAGTTTGTTTGTATACACATTCTTTTTTCAAGTGTACATTGATCATCCTTCCTGTTGTATTCACTGTAGTTCCTGGGCAGTGGTGAACGCCCAGCAGTCATTGTGCCCATGCCAGCGACGTCGGGAGCCACACCAACCCCGTCGGGCCAAGGCACCTGCTAGCCTGGCACCAGAGGTTTCCATCCATCTTGCCAGGGCCTCCTCACCAATTATCTCTTGATTTGAGATATTTTTGAAGAGTGTTTTGACAAGAACACTGTTTTCTCCCAACCGGAGCCAACCAAACTGTTACATGGTGGATTGGAGGTGAAGGAACACTTGGCTATAAATAGTTCCCCACTGTGGGGCGTGGACCTGGTTTCTGGCCCTGGGCAGCTGGCCGGTTGTCGGTGATGCTGGGCCCCAGAGGGTGGGGCTGGGCCGCAGCTTCATGGGGCAGCAGGCGCTCGCAGGGTCCTTGCCCCAAAGTCCTTGGGATCTGCAGGGTAAGCCGCGTCTGTGGCCTTGTTTGTAGGATTTGGCTGACAGAGGCAGCCTGGCTTTCTGGTTGTTTTGGGACATCAGCACGATTCAAGAGTTCCTTTCTCTCCACACCCCTGGGAGGTAGGTCTGCTAGTCCCATTTTACCGATGAGAGAATCAAGGCTCAAACAGAACGTGAGTGATTTGCCTATGGACCCACGAAGCTGGAGCAGGCATATGACCCTGGAGCTGATGAGGAGAGAGCATTACTAACCTCCTCTCCGCTGCACCAACTTTGTACCTGCTAGCCCAGGCCCCGGCCACGCCCCCTCCCCGGAGGATCCTGGGAGCAGGTGGGGTGGGTCAGCAGTGCCTGGAGGCTCAGGGAAGAATTAGCTGCCTGAGATGGCATGATAACTTCTTCAGGATTAACCTCCGGCCAGCCCCAAGGAGAGCTTCCTCCAGGAAGCTGCCCTCCGGTCGGAGGGGGCTGTGAGGAGTGACTCTGAGCTGACTTGTCCCTCTCCCCCTGCAGGCTCCCTAGGACAGCCCTGTAATTCCCAAGACTCCCTCCTGTATCCTGTCTGCAGTTTCTGAGATGCAGGCCCCTGAAATTATCCAGGGCCCCCAAGACCCAGGACCAGGCGGATGATTTGGGATCTGCCGGATAATCCCCAAATCCCTTTATTCAAAAGCTTGGCGCGTCTCCCTTGCCAGACTTGTCACCAGAACTGCTAGGGGGAAAAAAAAAAAAAGCGGACATTGACAGACACGAGCTTGACTGAAGCCGCAGCCTGGCGGTACTAATGATGCAAAAAACAAAACCCAGCCCAAGGCAGACAGTGGGAGGAGGAGGAGAAGAAAAAGGGCTTGGATCCCTCGCAAGCCTGACTCATCAGTCCCCGAGTGATCCAGAGGCGGTGGTGTTCCGATGCCCTCCAGGCACCGTGCTCTGTGCGTGGCTGGCTGAGAGGCAGGCAGCGGTGCCTGGGGGCCAGTTTCTGATTTTGACCCCCACCAATAAAAACCTGGCTCCTGAGATCTCTGCACACCTCATGGAGTTTTAACATAACTTGATGCCATTTGAAACCTCATAAATGTAAATAATTTTTCCTTATGGGAGAAGCAGTGTACACTCCTGGAGAAAGTGGCGATGCAGCAGTGGCTGAGAGGAAGGCAAGGAAAAAAATTAGCCCTAATTGCACAGAGTAGCAACAACCACCGTCAGCATTTTGGATCCCCCTTTTCACATAGTTGAGGTCAGATTCTACCCAACTGTGCGTCTTTCTTTCCACCAGTTCATGAGGGCAGAGGCTTATATGCAAATGTCAGTAGCAACACTTTGTAAACAGTCTCTTTCAATAGCTGGAACCAATTCTGTTGTGTGCAAGCGTTGATTTGAACTTCCACTGAGATATGAGACCACTTTTAGGATTTCTCTGTAGATGCACTTTTTCAAGGAAAATGATAAAAGTGGCACCATCTCCAAAGGTGAGATTGGAGTACGACTGATGGACAAGCTGCGAAGACTACAGCGTGCTACTACCCACACTGCCCTGCGCCTGCCTCCATGCCCCAGTCCCTCTATAAGATTTTGGAACAATGGAAGAAATTTAAAGCTCAACAGGTCCTTTGAGAGCATCGGATCTGCCCTTAATTTTATGGGCATGCAGGCCTCGTGGTTTGGGGTGAGTTATATCCAGTCACTCTGCCACCCCCACCCCGTTATTTCCCCATTCGACTTCCTTTCTACACATGATCGCTTGCAATCATTTTTTCAGTTGTCAGCGCCTCCACAGAGATCAGCTGAAAAGCGTGGCCACACTGAACTCCGCGCTGGGGAATTCATGGCGCACATGTTGCCCGCCGTGCGCATTCTAGAAGCACACACGGATCTGTCTTGAGCTTGTGGTAGAGCCTGGGGTTTGGTGTGGATTCCTTTGAGCTGACTCTGTTGCGTACAGAACGTTGTCCTTATTTCAAGGGCAGCGTGGAATAGTTTGAGCTTTTCCAGGTGGTAAAATCAGTAATAACAGAATATGCATGAAATTTGAAATTTGTAGCTTTATGCATGCCCATTAACCTTTCTTGTAAGCATAAAAGATAAGAAGGCAGCGGGTGACGAATAATCACAGCTCCCGTTTCCCAGCTGTCACTTGGTGCCAGCGTCAAGAGAGCCGGCATCTGCGTGGGAACCGGCATCTGCATGGGTGAACTCATTTCATCCTCACCGGCTGATCTGTGACCATCCCCACTTAGTGCACAAAGAACCCCAAGGCTGGCGGAGGTTAGGTAGCTGCTGGAGGTGATTTGCACTGAAGCCCTCTGTCCCCAGAGCCCACACCTTCATCCCTCTGTCCCCAGAGCCCACACTTTCATCCCGCGGCTGAACTGTATTTACTGCTCCAGTGTAGCCTCGAGGGCTTGGTAGAGTTAGTGGAACCTGGTTTTTGTGATTGCTTCGAATATCTGCGATTTCTGGGCTGAGGCCAAGATGCAAGTGTTTGAGTTTTTACGAGAAGGGCCCTGGCTTGTGTGCTTTCCATTTGTCACTGTTTGGGGATAGCCTTCTGGCAATCTGCTGAGTGCGAAGCCCCCTCCTCTTGGGGCTTCAGGTACCTCATGGGAGCCTCTGAATCCCCCTCGGGGGGCCCCAACGTTTTACTCCTGCGGGCTTCTTTTGAGAAAAGGTGGGAATTCCGTATTCCAGTGGATTCTTTTGAGTGGCTTGAGAGATAGGGAGCAAGCGGTGGGTTCTTCAACATCCCTGGGACCGAAATGAGCGTAGGGAGCGTGTCACGCCCTGGCCCCCTACCCAGCCTGGAGGAACTTCTCACGGGACAATCAGACCTCACTGCCCACGTGGCTCTCAAAGCTCCACTCCCAAGAGTGGGCTTCCTGCTCCCAACCACCGAACAAAATGACACCAGTGGCAGACGATGTTTCCTGAGTGCCAACCAAAGGCAAACAATGTAACGCCCGAAATCTGCCTTGACTCTGCTTACCAAAGCTTTTGAGTGAACATAACAGGAAAGACTTTTAAAATCTTTTCTTAGGATGAGCGCTCTCTATATGTATTCTCAGGACATGTTCAAATAAGGGAAAATGAGGCAGTTAAGAGACCAGCTGGGACACCTGTGTCTCCCAGCGGAGAACCTGGTTCAATACAGCCCCTCACTCCAGCTTCCTGTGAATGCAGACCCCGAGGGGCAGCTCTGGTGGCTTAAGTAACTGGGTCCCTGCCACCCATGTGGGAGACCTGGACTGAGTTCCTGGCTCCTGGCTCAGCCACAGCTGTTTCTGGCCGTTGGGGAGTGAACCAGCAGATACAAGCTCTCTGTCTCTCATGTAAACAAATAAGTAAATAAATAGATAAATCCAATTATTACAAAAAAATTAAAAGGAAGCTTTGCGTAGCCCAGGATAGGATCCAAGGCCAGAAGAGGGGAGTCAAGGTGAGGATGGCTAAGTAAGAGGCAATGGGCCAAACAGAAAAGCAGCAGCAAGTATCGGACTTGGAGATGAGGTTCATGACTGGTTGGTAAGAATGTCTTGGAGGGTGGGCATTTGACCTAGCAGTTGGGCCACTGGTTGGGACGTCCCATCCCATCTCAGAGTTTCTGGGTTCAGAGGCCCGGCTCTGCTCCCAGTTCCAGCTTCCTGCTAAAGCACACCCTGGGGAAGCAGCAGGAAGTGGCTCAGTAGTTGGGTCTCTGCCACCCCATGGGGAGACCTGGATTGAGTTCCTGCCTGTTAGGGGCGGCTGGGGAGGGAGCCAGTTACTGAGAGCTCTCTGTTGTCTTTGCCTTTCAAGCAAAGAAACAAAAGAGAAGGATAAGGAAAAGAAAGCAATGTCACGGTCACCCCCCCATTCCCCCCAGCTCGTGGCTTTGTGCAAACCTCCCAGCCGTTACCCCCTGTAGCCCGCATGCCCGGGGCTTCTCCATGCCATGTGCTTCTCTTAGTACTTCCATTGAAATAAGGAGATTGGAAACAAAAGGGGAATTTGCCTTAATCTTTATATTTCATCTTTATTACTGCTAACTCGTGAGGCACATTAAACGCTATTAGATAATTACCTTGTTTCTCCTGTGTGTGTGTGTGTGTGTGTGTGTGTCTGTGTGTGCGTGTGTGATTTCAACCTCCTTCACAGCATTTCTTGGAAACTGTTTATAGAAAAAAGTAAATAAGCAGGAGACATGGCTTGTTTTGCCCTTCGACTTGTTAGCTCCGCAGAATGAGGCTAGGAAAAGAAATTTGGCACAAAATACCCTCGCTGGTTTGAACACCCGCAGCTTTTCCATCTCCTGGTTAATTATCAAAAAAAAGAAAACCAAAAACCAAGAAGTCTTTGGTTAAATTTTCCTTCCCCCCGCATCTTCCTCACTGTGGTGTCTTTCTTGTGGGTGGTGTTGAACCTGTACTGTAGCTGTGGGCTGTGCCAGAGTCCTCTTGGTTAAATTTAGCAGTGCTGTTGGGAGATGTGTGTGTGTGTGTGTGTGTGTGTGTGCGCAACAAAAGTCCCAAGACTGGTTTATTGCCTGCCATGAAGCTTCCAGAAGATGTCGACAGAAGCAAGATGTGGACACGAAGTGAAATCCTCCATCGGGGAAAATTGGTCCTCTGCACAGACTTCAGCCAGGAGGATCTGAAGAGCCGCATAAACTCTTCCATGCGGATAGCTTGTCGTCGGAGGAATAGTTATTGGGCAACTTCTGTGTGCCAGGCACTGTTCTGGGTGCTGAGTATGCAAAAGTGAACAAAACAGACAATGCCCCTGCTCTCCTGGCGGCAAGAAGACAGAAAAGAAACCACGGACAGATCCGTGATAAAGCCACAGCAGATCGCCACTGCTGAGTGCGATGGGCGGAGAGTGACAGTGGGGTAGGCCTATTAGAAAGGCAATCCGGGAAGGCATCTCAGAGGCGGTGATGTTTGCAACATGAAGGGTGAAGGAATCCATGGAGGAGGCTCCGTGTGCCCGCAGAGTAGTTCTATATTAAGGTAGCAATAAATAAAAATCCACGTCGTGCACAAGGCGTGTGTGTGTGTGTGTGTGTGTGTGAATTGGAGGAGGTTTCTCTTATGCAAAATTCAGCCCGTTTTGGGTTTCTGTGACTCACTGTTCCTGCCTGCATCATTTCACGGATCCTGTTCTTTTTCCAAGGCTGCCCAGCCTAGCCAGGCAGAGGAGGGACTGTCCCCCTTGCTCCGGGCTTGCTGGCTTTCTGTTGAATTTGTAGTAGAAGTAATAGAAACCTGTTCTGTGGTCACGTGAGGCCCCCAGCCCCTCTGCGTCGCACAGAAAGCGTCATTTCGTCCTGCGCCCTGGGTTAGGTGGGCCATTCCTGGCATAGTCTTGCAAAAATGAAAACCAGTCTGAGCCATTCACCCTCATGCATGTCTTAATTTAAATTTTAGCTATTCTTTTAGGTAATGCACTGACACTTTTCAAGATGTAAAAGAATAAAACATACAGTGAAAGTCACCCACTGCCGCCTTGCCAAGCAACCAGGGACAGCAGCTTCGTGGGGTTGGGGGTCATTCCTGAGGTCGTGTTCCTGTGTCCACACGCACAGGAGAGGCTATTCCTCTACTCCCCTCCCCTGGTGTTACACGTAGAACTCAGTAAACACGTGTGTCCCATGTGTGCAGAGATTTGTATTCCTAAACATATATGAGTACCAACATGTTGAACATAGACTGTACTACAGAAGGAACTTTTCCATGAGAGTAAAGCCAGACGAGTATTCCATGGGAAACCATAATGTAAACCCTAGTGTTTACTTAAGCAGTTCCCAGTGCTGCACATTTAGTAGTTCAGTCTTTTGTTTCCAGCACAGGATGCCGCAATGCCTATGCCTATGTGTCATTCTGCAGATACACAAGGGGCTGCCAGGTCCAGGGCTGTCCGTGCACTTTGCTAGACAATGTCAGGCTGTCTTCCAGAGAGGTCCACGTGCGTCAGGGATGCGGCATCGGGCAGCATCCGTCGTTAGCAGGGCAAGCTTCAGTGCAGGCCACGCAGGGTAGCTTGTTCGGGAGACTGATTGGCGAACCCTGCACATGGTCCACGTCGATTAGTTAAAGAAAGAAAGAAGGGCTTCCCTGCCGTAATCTAGACTTGGAGAGAGAGCACACCGGCGCCCCATCTCCAGGCAATCAAGTGGATAAATCAGTGTTGGGCCAAAGCAGATCTGTGCAGGCCTCACCCGTCTCATCAATGACACTCCAAGAATAACTCGAATGAGACACCCATGGAAGCTACAGTGCAACTCCTAATTCACTTAAAATGCACATTGGTGGTGTTTTTGTTTTAATTCTGTTTTTATCGACTCTGTTATTTTAAAGTAAAGCCCAGACACTGTCATTTCCCCTCAACCGGTTTCATTTTGCATCTCTCAGAAAACTGGTCTTAAAAAAAAAAAATCTGGGGCTGGCGCTGTGGCACAGTGGGTAAAGCCGCTGCCTGCAGTGCCGGCATCTCCTATGGGTGCCCGTCAAGTCCTGGGTGCTCCACTTCTGATCCAGCTTTCTGTTATGGCCTGGGAAAGCAGAAGATAGCCCAAGTACTTTGGGCCCCTGCACCTGCATGGGAGACCCAAAGAGGTTCCTGGTTCCTGGCTTCATATGGGCACAGCTCCAGCTGTTGCGGCCATCTGGCAACTGAACCAGAGGATGGAAGACCTTCTCTCTCTGCCTCTGCCTCTCTGTAACTCTGCCTTTCAAATAAATAAATCTTTAAAAAAATCATAATGCATGTAATCATGATACTACTATCACATGTAACAAAGCCATCAGGCATTCCTTAGGATTATCTGCTATGCAGTCCCTATAGCTACATTCTTCTGATCGACTCAGAAATGTATGTAAAATTATTTTGTCCAAATCAATGTTTGAACCAAGTCCTCAGACCATGGGGGCTGTTTCCTGTCACCCAGGGTGGACTCCCTGCTTCTCTCTGCCAGCTACTCCTCTCTCGGTTCCTGTGGACGGTCTCACATTGTAGATTTGGCTTTTTGCTTCCTCATGGTGTCGTTTAGCTTGTTTCTCTGCTCTTCTGCTTCCTACTGTTGTGTGGCAGTTAGCACTGCACTGACGGGGAACTAGGGTCAAGTTCAACTGTATTGGCGCGAATATGTCCCAGGCAGCGTTGCCAGATGAGGCTTTGCCGTGATGTGATGAGTTTCCGAAGAGATCCCTGGGCAGCAGCCTCTCTCCTCTTGAGCCTCACTTGAGTACATCTCCATCGGTCTCCTTCTTTTGTAAGACTGCCTTGCTGTTGTTCCTTTTCTATACCTGCTTTGCTGAGCCGGGCAGGCTGTGTGCACCTGAGCTGATTGATAAAGGTGTGAATCAGATCCGACAAGCCCACACCTCCTCAGTGCCTACCTCATGGCTCCCTCCGCTTGGTGCTCCATAGGGCACTTGACCACTAGAACTTTCTGTATCTGCACTCTCCAGGATGGTAGCCACCAGCCCGAGGTGGACCGTGGGCACCAGCGATGTGGCTAGTGTGATCGTGGGACTGAATTGTAAGTTTAATTTAAACTTAAATAGCTGTGCATGGCCAGGGACCACCATCTTGAATGGTGGGACCATAGTCATCCTAACAGGAGGCACAGGGGCCGGTGCTATGTAGTGGGTAAAACTTCTGCACATGATGCTGGCATCCCGTGTGGGCACCGGTTCATGTCCTGGCTGTTCTTCTTTGGATCCAGCTCCCTATTGAGGTACCTGGGAAACCAGAGGAAGATAGGCCAAGTACTTGGGCCCCTGCACCCACATGGGAGACCCGGATGAAGCTCCTGGCTCCTGGCTTCAGCCTGGCCTAGAGCTAATCATTGTGGCCAACTGGGAGTGAACCAGCAGATGGAAGATCTCGTGTCTCTGTAACTCTGACTTTCAAATGAATAAATCTTTAAACAAACAACACAAGGAGGCAAAGCGTTTTCTCACCTCCCTTGGGACCTAGCTCCTGCTTAAAAAAGAGATTTGTTTAGAAGTTGGTCGGTGAGACGGACTTGTGGCATTGCTACTGAATTTGGTGCTCAGTCCAGGGTCTCTGAGTGAGCTAAGCAGATGATAAAAGCGATCACAGGGTAAAGCCAGACTCGGGCCCAGATTCTGGATTTGGAGGAGCTGGGCCGTGAGTACACACCGATCGCCTCCATGCCACACTGCTAAGGCGCTTTGGTTAAACAGCACGTACCTGATTACTGTCAGGAAGAGCGGGTGCCGGCGCGTTACTGATCGGTGGACGCACGAAGGCAGATGGTCCGGAAAGAATCACAGTTGCCAATTTTTCTTTTCAAGCTCCGTGTAACTGATGTCCGCAGTGGCAGAGATGTGAATGTAGATCATGTATCTGGATGTGTTCAAACGGACAAACCGCTGAACACTTCAAAGTCTCGTCTTGGGCAAGGGATAGGAACAAAGATGATTAAGACGTGGTTGCTACCCAAAAAGAGCCTGCAGTCTGCACTGATATCCACCGGGGGTTGGTTCTGTGTTTGGTGTCTTTCATAATTCTTATTTGATTTTTACAGAACATGATTAGTGGGAAGGCATTCTTGGCTCCACTGTATTGTTTCAAAAAGTCTGTATAGGCTCAGTGCAGATGGCAATTTTTCCAAGTATTTTAAAATCAAATTACATCTGATTTATTTGAGAGACAGCGAGAGAGAGAGAAGGAAACGTACAGACCGAGAGCTCCCATCTGGTTTACTTCCCAGATGCCCGTGGTGGTCTCTAGCTGGAGGCTGAAGCCAGGATCCAGGAACCCAATCCAGGTCTCCCACGTGGTCCTCAGTTTAGAGAACAAGAAGTTAAGGCCCAGGGAGGTTGAGTGAGTTACTGGTTCAAAGTACATGGGGAAGGGCCAGGAAGCAAAGCCAAGCCCCAGGCACTGTTGCTTTGCTCCTAGCTTATGGTAATAGTGTCCCACCCAGTCTTCATGCCCACGTCTCAGTCTCTGTCTTCTCACCACCTTACTCCTTACTCAAAGCCTTGCAGCCGCCCCTCTTTCTCACTTGGAGTCGAAGACCAAATCTTTGCACAGACCTATGAGGTCCTATGTTGTCTGCCCCTAGTATCACACTGCCCACCTCTCCACCCACACTGGCCTCCTTCTATTTCACGGCCTCTGTACTGGCAGGGCCTCCTTGAAGATCATGTGCTGTCAAGGCCCCTAGCTCCCTCCTGCAGGTTTCCAAATAAATGTCCTCTTCCGGCGCCGCCTGCCTGCACCATGCCCTCTCCAGCTCCTCACCCCGCTTCCCTGGGTCCTGATCCACTCATCACCTTCTGCAGAATTGCTCAGTTTACCCTTCTGTAGTTTTAGTTGCCTGCCACTACTCCCCCTGCACACACACACACACACACACACACAAATGTAAGTTCTACACAGGTAGAATTTCTGCCCCCCCCCCCATTCTGTTCATTGTCATTCTTCATACACCCGGAACAGTGCCTGATCCATAATGAATATTTACCAGATGCTCCTTGACTGAAGATGACGAAGCTCAGATATGCCCAGTTTCAAAGCCGCTGGATATTGTCATGCTTGCTTGTACATTTTCACACGTAAACACGTAAATACTTGTCTATACCTGTAAGTTGTCTGGGTTACTTGACATTGCACGGTTATGTAGAATCTTGTAGGAAAATCAGGGTAACTTGTGCACATCTGTGTTGGGAGCTACTTCTTTTAGTTTCAAGGTCACTGTTGGCACAGTCCTAGCAAAGCTGTCACTTGGGGCTAAATAATTTGTTTTCACTTTATTTGAAAGGCACAGATGGAGACAGAAAAAGAGCGTCATCTGCTGGTTCACTCCCCAACTGCCCACAGCAGCCAAAGCCAGGAGCCCAGAACTCCATCCAGCTCTCCCAAGTGGGTGGCAGGGACCCAGGTCATCCTCTTCTGCCCCCCAGGATGCACTGTAGCGGGAAGCTGGCTCAGAAGCCCAGACTCATGGCCGGCGCCGCGGCTCACTAGGCTAATCCTCCGCCTAGCGGCGCCGGCACACCAGGTTCTAGTCCTGGTCGGGGCGCCGGATTCTGTCCCGGTTGCCCCTCTTCCAGGCCAGCTCTCTGCTGTGGCCAGGGAGTGCAGTGGAGGATGGCCCAAGTGCTTGGGCCCTGCACCCCATGGGAGACCAGGAAAAGCACCTGGCTCCTGGCTCCTGCCATCGGATCAGCGTGGTGCGCCGGCCGCAGCGCGCCGGCCGCGGCGGCCATTGGAGGGTGAACCAATGGCAAAGGAAGACCTTTCTCTCTGTCTCTCTCTCTCACTGTCCACTCTGCCTGTCAAAAATAAATAAAAAAAAAAAAAAAAAAAAAGAAGCCCAGACTCACAGAAGCAGTGGGTATGGGAAGTAGGCACCCAACAGCAGCTTAAACTGCTGAACCAAGTGTCCGCTCCCAAGAGTGGCTTCTTGTTGTTGCTGGGTTTGGGTGTTTTGTCCCTATCAGAAGCACAGGTGCTCTGCTGTTGTCATCAGCCATGTGGAGGACTGAGATGTGAGTGGGTGATGATGGAACACGGTTCCTCAGCCAGTCTGTGTCCCAGGATGGCTTGGCAATAGAGCTGCGAGCTTGGACACCCTGCCATTCAGACTGTAATAGAAATCATACCTCTCTCTCCCCCTCCCCTCTCTCTCTCTCTCTTTTTTTTTTTTTTTTTTTGAGTAGGTTGTTCTTGGTGAGAATTTGACTTCAAATTGTCCAGAAGTTATCTATGAAATTAAAGAAGAAACTCCTGTTTTCTACAAACTTGTTCCCGATCCCGTGAAGAATGTGTTCATCTATCTAACAGCCGGGAAAGAGGTAGGTAGCAATCTTAGTTATTGCTTCTGACTTATGAATAAAAATTGTTTAATTGATGTCATTATCTAGTAGAGAAGCTTTTACTTTGAACTACTGAGTTTAAACACAGCTGCAGGCTTCGAGAAGACTCACAGTGGTTCACAGACGTGGAATTAAAAACCTCACTGACTGTCAGTAAGTAAGCGAGAAATATTACCTATTTAGACAATTTTATTATTGGCTATATTTCCAGTGCCGAATTTTCCAGAGGAGGGTGTGCTTGCAAACAGACGCGTAATCAGCAAGGTAACTGAATTTACATTTATTGTGTGGGCACTGAACGGTTAGAATGCATTTATGAATATACCCAACGGGACTGGCTTTGGAATTTGGGGTTAATATCAGGCCACAGTCTCATACACATTCATGAAGCACGGAATATATGGCGCTGGCCTGCCCTCACTTAATTTATTTGGCCATTTTAGTTTTCCTTCTCGATTCTGCTGACTGAAATAAAAACAGTATCTTTTCACGATGTCTTCGTCTTCACAAAGGGGAAAGGAAGGGCCACTGATTTGTGCGGGGCCCCTACTGGCACTATGCTGTCATTTGTGTGGCCTTCCTAGATGCATAGAGTTGTGTGTTTATGCACACACACACGCACATATAACACATGTACCTAAGCGTAAGAGACTGCTTTATCAAGTGTTTTAATAACTAAATAAGAGGCAGTTGTGTTTGTCTTACGTAGGAAAAATCTAAGACTTGGAGAAGTTAAATAGCTTGCTGGAAGAAATACACGTACATCAGCCTTCGTCAGGGGTGGGACGCAAACTCTGCCCTGATCCCAGGGCCTGTGGTCAATGAGCCCGGATCCCACATTTGTGAGATGAAACGGGACATTCTTGGGCTTGGTAGTTTTGAGCCAACAGGGTTTGAAATCTAAAATGCCAAGAAGACTCATTGCAATGTAGATAGTCATATAACGGATGGAGTAGGTGCCCCCCGCCGACTGCCATTTTGCATTTTTCCTGCCGGCTTTCTTAGGAGCGAAGCCACGCCAGTGAGCCCCGCGTGTTTTTAGGGTCACAGCGCAGGTGTGTCGTTTCTGGTATTCTTAAGAAGCCATCTTGCTCTGTACCCGCTGAAAAGTCAGTTTTCTCAAAACGACCACCTTGAGATGGGCAGCTTAGACTCTCCCAGGGCTTTGTAGACATTCTTCACCACGCTGACTCCCTGTGCCAGCTTGCTTCCCCATCCGCCTTCTCTTATGTTTCTTCCCTGGGGATCTCAGATTTGAAAGATTTCTCTTTTTCTGTCTACTCAACAAACTGCATTATTAAGTAACAATTCCCATTCCCAGGCTTTATTTATCAAGGACATCTCAAAACTGCCAGTCAGAGTACTGACTGTGCAGCCACATGGAGCTGATAAAATTCCAGCCCCCAAGGCCCCAGATACTTGAAGGCTTGCTTAATCTGTGTGTGTTTTTCCATTCAGTTTTGTGAAATGTTGCAAATAGCTCCGAACTCCCCATTACTATCCTGGAGGCAGCCAGGACTCTAGGCTGGGAGCCACAGTGAAGACCACCAACAGTTGACAGGCCCTTACCTCCTGGAGGGGGAAGGTTGTGGTCTCAGGTTGTTCAAAGCCAGAAGTCCTGGGCTGGCGCTGTGGCTCACTTGGTTAATCCTCCGCCTGCGGCGCTGGTATCCCATATGGGCGCCGGGTTCTAGTCCCAGTTGCTCCTCTTCCAGTCCAGCTCTCTGTTGTGGCCCAGGAGGGCAGTGGAGGATGGCCCAAGTGCTTGGGCACCTGCACCCACATGGGGAGACCAGGAGAAGCACCTGGCTCCTGCCTTCGGATCGGTGCAGTTCCGGCCGTAGCAGCCATTTCGGGGGTGAACCAATGGAAGGAAGACCTTTCTCTCTGTCTCTGTCTCTCACTGTCTAACTATGCCTGTCTAATTAAAAAAACAAAAACAAAGCCTGAAGTCCTTGGCTGGGAGTTTTCAGCTGGGTGGGCGGGGGGGGGGAGATAGCTACCTTCTTGGTTTAAGATTACCAACCACAAAGCCTATTAGTTGACTCTGGTTGAGCAAATATAACCCCTAGAGAGATAAAAACCCAACAAAGGGCCTTTTCTAGACCCCTGGGGAGGGAGTAGTAGCCAAATTAATAAGCCACAGGATATCCATCAGGGAGTGGATGTGACCATTAAAAATAATCACATGGAGATATATGCAGTGAGGCGGCACAGCCTCTATAGCGTGCTATTAGAGAGCAAGTCCAATGAAGTATTTATAGTGTCCTCTTTCTCACATCGTTATGCTCGTATGTTTAAATGCGCTGGGCAGTAGTTCTCAAAGAATGTTCTGGAGAATCACAGTCTACTGGAAGAGCGATTGTTCCTCGGCCACTCCTGGGTGGTACTCGACATGGTCAAAAGCACGTGGAAGCCTTGTGCTACGGAAACCTGCTGCGCTTTTTCAGCCCAAGGTTTCACGTTTGCTGGACCCTGGAATCCTTATGTCACACCACAGCAGGAGCCGCTATCGAGTCAGCTGTCGGTACATGTCCGATGGTGTTCTTACGTGATGACCCCACAGTGTCGGCGTGCCCGTCATCACCGTCCTACCTATGAGGAAGCAAGGTTAGAGAGATCACGTGACACTCACTGAGAACCCCTCAGAATTAAAAAGGCGTGTTACGGAACACAGGGCAATACCCACATTCTGATCATTCCGGCTCGGCAGACTCAGTGGCAGGGACTATGACATGGAAAGGCACCATCATCCTCCCAGGAAGTCACCTTAGAACCAGCAGGCCTGCCCCAGGGCATTCTAGAACTTTCCACATCTCTGGTCTTTCTCAGAGGTCACTTTCTAGCATGTACCACTCCCTAGCACAGAAAGTGTCCCACGTCCGCCTGCCCCTGCTGTGTGATTTTGCCTGCAGAAAATGCACCGTGGGGGACACACTGTCTGCCTCCTACTACCCTGCTCCGAGCTCTGAACCATTGCCACCGCTGACGGACCTGGCCCAGCACCAGAGCCCGCTTCCTGGGCTGCTGTCTCCCAACAGCTGGAAGCTCTATGGGCTGTTTCTTTTCTCTCCGACCCAAGTGGAGGGGCGTGAGGGAAACAGGAGCTGTGGTGATGGAGCCACCCCTCACTGGCTGGGAGACCTGACCCCCCGCCCCCTCATTTTCATATCTGGTGCCTGCCTCATGCTGGCGCCCCTGGGGCAGAAACTTTGGCTATTGCCAAATGTCCATTTCCGTGATGCCGCTGACCACTTACTGCCTATCTCTGAATCCTCCCACGTGACCCGATCCCCTGATCCCTATGGAAATCATCATGTGTAGATCGACAAGTCTGACTGCACAGCTTCTCAAACTCCACTCCAGGCCAAGTGAGTGAGTGAGTCAGCAGGAGGGGTATGGATTGCACGCCTCCCTGAGTGTCCGTGATGAAGTGGCTACAGGACTGTCCCCTGAAGCCAAACTCCTCGGTGCTCATATCCCTCAGATTAAATGGCATTGAGTTTCCCTATAAGCAATGCATATCCTCCCCTGTTCTTTAAGTAGCCTCTAGATTATTTATAACGCCTAATACTGTGTTAAGTGCCATGTAACATGGTTTTATATTGTTTAGGGAATTGTGATGAGAAAAATGTACATGTTCAGTAGAGACTCAATTTTTTTTTTCTGAATAGTTTCTGCATTTGGCTGAGTCCATAGAACCCTTGGAGAAAGGGTTGATTGTAGGTCCTATTTTTTTAGATTTATTAATTTATTTGAAAAGCAGAGTGACAGAGAGGGAGAGGTAGAGAAAGCACTCTTTTATCCATTGGTTCCTTCCCCAAATGGCAGCAACAGCCAGGATTGGACCAGGCCAAAGCCAGGAGCCCAGAACTGCCATGTGGGTGCAGGGGCCCAAGGGCATGGGCCGTCTTCTGCTGCCCTCCCAGGCGCTTCAGCAGGGAGCTGGATCAGAAGTGGCACAGCTGGGACTTGAGCCAGGGCTCGGGTATGGGATGCTGGTGTCACAAGCTGTGGCCTAACCCACTACCCCCCAGCGCTGGGCCCTCTGTATGCCCTTTTTTTTTTAATTTGTCAGGTAGAGTTACAAACAGTGAGAGAGAGACAGAGAGAAAGGTCTTCCTTCTGTTGGTTCACTCCCCAACTGGCCGCTACAGCTAGCACTGTGCTGATCCGAAGCCAGGAGCCAGGTGCTTCCTCCTGGTCTCCCATGTGGGTGCAGGGCCCAAGCACTTGGGCCATCCTCCACTGCCCTCCCGGGCCACAGCAGAGAGCTGACTGGAAGAGGAGCAACTGGGACTAGAACCCGGCACCCACACGGGGTGCGGGTGCCACAAAGCGGAGGATTGACCAAGTGAGCCACGGCGCGGGCTCCTGCATGCACTTTTAAAAGCTCCCCAGGTGATTCTGATACAACCACTTCATACCCAAGAACCTGAGACCTGCCCTGCCGAAGACATTCAAAGGTCAAGTTGACAAATGAGTTCCTATGGCCTTTCCTCAGAGAAGGCGCTGTCGTGTTCCTGGTGGTTAGAATTCCTTCCCAGCTACTGTGCTCTTGATTTTCAGGTCAGGAGAATTCCTGTCGCGAACTGCAGCAAGCGGAAGTCCTGCTCTGCGTGCCTGGCAGCAGCAGACCCTCACTGCGGCTGGTGCCTCTCACAGCAAAGGTATTTCCTGAATTCTCTCTCTCTCCACCGCACGTCCTGGGGAAGCAGCGCGCGCCGCAACACTTGTTGCCCTACTTTTAAAGATCTGTTCCAATGACCCGCAGGAACCGGTTTCTCCCAGGACAGAAATATCACCGCGTAGTCCTAATTAATTCTCGAAGATGCTTCTAGCCGTGTCCATGTTACTCAGTCGTTTGACCTGGGCCACTCAGGGGCTGTGCAACCTGGGGGTGACATGGTGGAGGGGGGGGGAACAGGTAGGGATGCAGCATCACGGGGCCTAAGTCAGAGCAGGTAGATTAGATTGGTTTTGGCTTTCTAGAGAGTTCCCTAAGACTCCAGAGAGTCAAAACGGTTCTCTCAGGGAAGATAAAAGAATAGGGATGTTTGCAAATTTTCAAATGAACCCTCATCACGTCATGCATTCTGTTCGCTCCCCGGAAGCCTCATGATTGGGGGCGTTGTCGCCTCCTGCACCCTACAGCTGGGGGCCTGGGGGTGCTGTCGCCATCCCCGGGCAGGACCTGCCCAGCCTGCTCCTGAATGATGATGCTCACCAGCCACCTAGGCTGAGGGGCGACTCGGAGCCGCTGCCTCGCCATGGCAGTTCCTAGCGTCGCCTGGACCAGCCTGGTTGGATTCGCTGTTGCCATGGCAACCCAGCACTCGCCGCGGAAGAGGGGAGGAGAGGGCCGGGCTGCCGCGCAGGCAGGCAGGGAGAGAACCCTAACGGTGTCTGTCAGGTTGCTGCTTTCAGCTTTCAAAGGTGGCAAAGGAGAAGAAAGAGCAGGGCAGGTGGAGAGAGGCTGAGGCGGGGGCCAGGTTGGGATGGGCAAGGGGGGACTGGGAAGAGTGTGGGCGAGGAAACCAGGAGACGAGGAGGGAGAGGGGCAGAGCTCCTGCAAGCACGGGGTTCCGAAAGCAGACCAAAAATATGGGGCTGGAATTAATTAAGAGTTCATGGAGGAAGTCACGGCAAAACGATAATTGCTCTCGCCTTACGCTGTGCCTCCTCACCGGGCTGTTTCCGTCAGAGTCCCTGGCAGACAAAAGAAAGGCAGGGCCTGGAACAGGCTCATGAATAATTGTAATTGGGTAGGAACGTTTCCTCCTTGTCGCCTGCCCAGGGCTGCAGTTTAAGAAATTAACCGATCCTGAACGGCCCTTTGTCGCGGCAGACCCACCAGGCAGCCTCGCTGTGCTGCGTTAGATGCCTGGCCGTGAGGTCACTGCCCTTGGCTGGAGTTGTGGCACAAAACAGCCACATGTAGCTAGCTAGTGACCCCTGGATGCGCGCGCTCAGGTCTGGAGTCCCTGGGAGATTTCCAAGCTGCTGCTATGACTTTGGGAGTTGGTGGTGTTGAGATGGTTCTTACGGGAGCCTTCACATCAGAGGAGAGAGGGGTTGTTGATGGAGGAGAGAAGTTGGAGAGCTGAAGATTGAGGTCCTGCCATGGGTAAGGGCTGGGCAGAAGCCAGGAAAAGAGCAAAAGAAACTAGGGGGGCAGCAACCAGAAAGGGGAGGGGAAATGCCGCAGGGGGTTGGTTGTCTGCTGGAAGCCCTGCCGAGGGGTCAGACGGGAGAAGAAGGGAACTGATGATTGGGGATGGTGACAAAGGCAAAGGCCGTGGTTTGGAGCAATGCTTAACCACCGACAGACAGCGGGGAGAGGACAGCAGGGCAGGCTCCGTAGAGGGGCGGCACTGAGGAAGGCAGCGGAGACACAGAACAGACGCTGCAGGAGACAGCAGAGCCCAGAGAGATTTTATTTATTTTTTTTGTTAATATTCACGGAAAAACAGTGTGTGTTTGTTGCCGTTGGGACCATTCCAGGAGAGAGGGCGAAGCTGATGGTACAGGAGAGGAAGAGAGAGTTGTGAAGGGGCTGTCTCTGAGCAGATGGGAGAAAGAGTGGCCAGGTGCACCTGCAGGGAGGCAGGGCTACAGCAGAGCAGGTAGTTCTTGCCCAGCGCTGGGAGGCGACGGAGGGACCTGGCCCTGGCATGGGTCAAGGCTAGAGCGTGTGCAGGGTCTCTGCATGTGGCGGACCTCATTTGCAGTGACTTTAGACCAGAGAGAGCCAGGTAGGGGAGGAAACCCTGAGGTTGAGGCGAGATGAGAGGGAAGAAATGAAGCAGAAGACTGGGAGAGAGAACAGAGTATAGAGAAATGTGAGGGCATTTCAAAAAGTTCACAGAAAACGGAATTAAAAGAAGTTTCTTTTGGTGCAAAAAAAAAAATGTTGAAACCCATGCAGCTTTTTTATAATATGCATTTTCCATGAACTTTTTTGAAGATTCCGCATACAGAATGGTTGCCAGGCAGCCTGAGAGCCTGGCTGAGGTTGGCGGTCCTGCCTTTGAATTGAGAACAGCAAGCGTAGTTTGGCTTTGCTCAGGCCAAGTTCAGCTCTGGGGGCGTGGTTGTCGAGTGAGGGCGAGTTCCCTTTGGCTGGGGTTGGGGCAGATGCATCGAGACGGGGGAGAGAGGCCAGGGAGCCGAAAAGGCGTGCAAGGGGTGGATGATGCTGTGGCTGTGGCTGTGGGTGTTGACGTGGGGAACCGTGGACTCCTGGGCTCTGCACAGGGAAGGGAGGACCGACGGGAGCGAGGACGGGAGAAGGTGGGAGGATCTGTGTGGTGGAGGCTGTGCCTGGGGTTAAGAACTGCTGGAGCAGCAGGACTGGAAAAGGCGTGGTGGCTGGAGCGTGGGGGCTGCAGGTGGTGGTCTTGGGCCAGGTGGAACAGTGGTGGTGGCAGGGTGTGGTTGTGCCACTGTGGGAGGGTGCAGGACAGACCCTCGGCAGAGGGGGCCCGGGGCACTGAGGTGCCTGCCTGAGTACTGGCAGGGTTGGTCATCTGTGTGGACATCACAGCCACCAAGGACGGTGCTGGAATAGCACGGTGGAGACTGAGGAGCTCAGACCGGAAAACTGCAGGGAAGGGGCTGTGGGGGCTGCTCTGTAGCGAGGTGGGCGTAGGGGAGTGGCTGCAGGAGGGGAAGGGTTAGAAAGGGGAGAATCACCCAGAAGCGGGCAGGGAGACCCCAGTAGGGTACCCAGGCTGAGAGAGAGGCGGCATCCAGCCCTTGAGAGGGGCGTGGGGAGGCTGCATGCTCAGGGAAGAGCCAGCTTCAGCGAGCTCAGATGAGAGGTTGGGGACATGGGCGCCTCTGCCCACACCTGCCTGTGGGTGGTCGCCTTCCTGCTGTGCCTGCTTCACAGGATCCTGCCCTGTTCCCTCACCCCACCCCAGGACGCCACAAGACTAGTGATCCTTTGAAAATCTCAGATCATGTGAGCTCCCAGCTCAGTGACCACTCTTGGCTTTCCGCCTTAGAAGGTAGTCTGATGGCCGTCCCTGCCAGGGTTCCGTGGTCAGGTTCTTCACCGCGTCGTATGCCACTTGCTCCTTCGTGCCCTCTACCCCAGCTGCACTGGTGAGCTTTCTGAGCTGATATGCCAAGCGTGTTTCTGCCCCAGGCCCTTTGCACTTGCTGTTGCCTCAGTCTAGAATATTCTTCCCCAGCTCTTTCATGACTGACTCTTGGCCATCTGCTCCTAGAACACACATCTTTCTCCATCTGAATACCGAGTCTTACGCATTCTGTTGTCACTCACAGCATGTCACTGTCCTATTTTCTTCATGACCCATCACTATCTGAAATGACCATAGTTCCCTGCATCTCCCTTTATTGAAGCATGGTTAAAAAAATAAAAAAGTTAAATGAGTGAGGTGGGTTGAGTGATTGGTAAACTCTACAGATGGCAAGTCGAGACTTGTGTCTTAAGTATCAGAGAACATTCTGGAGTCAGGGAGTGATGGCTCATCACAGCCGTGTCAGATCCCTTGGTTTCCAACTGGTATGGTTCTGACCTGCAATAAAATGGAACTTAGCTCAGATCTATGAGTCATGTTAAGCTCCTGGTACCATTCAAAATGAAGAATTCTAAAGGGGGATGTTTTCTTATAACTGTAGAGCATCCCACTGTGTTTATTTTAAATGTCACAGATTTATTTAGAAAAATAATTTCTTTTTTTTCTGTTGAGAAGGTTGAGCTTTCTTGCATACGTGTCTGGAAAGTAGATTTGGGGCTGGGGTGGGGGGAGGCAAGAGACCCGTCCTAACTTCCTTCTGATTAGATGTTAAGAATAGACATCCAGTATAAACAGATAAAAAGCAATTAGATAAACAATGAGCTCTGAAAAAAATCTAGTATTTTATTGTTGGAGTCTCAAACCCAACCTGTGCTGAATTTGGCTGTGTGGGTGGAGAGTGAATTTTTGCAGACTGAATGTCTTGGGTTTGGAAGCAGTTTCTCAGTTTCTCCCATATTGCAAAGCAGAGCACATGTGTTCAGTTGTGGATTTCCACAAAACTGGCAATCCTGAACCCAGGAATGAACGCGTGAGCCTCCCAAAGTTCATTTGCAAGTTTCTTTGGCACGGACAATGCGTTTTCCCACAATGTCACACATGACGGATGGACTCACAAGCCAGCCCGCAAAATTCAGTTTGTCTAATTTCAACCAGTGTCTGTTGACGGTCTCCTGAGAGCCCAGTGTGGGAAGTGAGCTTGCTCGTGCTGCCGTTCCCGGCTCTGAAGAGTTGGCTCGCACGCTGGGAGGGCAGACCTGGCTGCGGCCGGCATGCCTTCAGTTAGTCGCGGCCCAGCCTCCATGGTTATCGAGCCCTGTGCTTGGTGCCTGGGATAGGAGTTTTTCTTGCCTTCATGGAGCTTGCAGTCCAGCTTCCATGCTAATAATACCACGTAACCCCCAAGCCTCCGATTCCTAATGGTTTACAAGAATGAGCATTTATACACATTAACTTTTCTTGCAGTTGGGACTTCCTGCCAATGATAGGGATGGGGGGGGCTGTCTGTGTGAAGCTCTGCAGGTTGAGTTCAGATCTGCTTCCTATAGCTCACTCTGCACATACAAAGGGGTTTCAAGAAGGTCGTGGAAATTAGAATTAAGAAGTAATTTTATTTTGGCACAAAAAAGTGTTTGAAATTCATGCATAGTTTTTTTTAATAATATATATCTCCTATGAACTTTTTTTTTTTTTTTTTTGACAGGCAGAGTGGACAGTGAGAGAGACAGAGAGAAAGGTCTTCCTTTGCCGTTGGTTCACCCTCCAATGGCCGCCGCAGCCGGCGCACCGCGCTGATCCGATGGCAGGAGCCAGGTGCTTCTCCTGGTCTCCCATGGGGTGCAGGGCCCAAAGACTTGGGCAATCCTCCACTGCACTCCCTGGCCACAGTAGAGAGCTGGCCTGGAAGAGGGGCAACCGGGACAAAATCTGGCGCCCTGACCAGGACTAGAACCCAGTGTGCCAGCACCGCAAGGCGGAGGATTAGCCTAGTGAGCCGCGGCGCCAGCTTCCTATGAACTTTTTGAAGACCCTGTATTATTCTAAAGGCAGATAGCAGAAGCAGAAGAGACCAAACTAGGCTGTGCAACACAGCCAAAGTCTCTGCTCACATGTGTTGGCTGGGGTTCCATTCATAAAAGGAAGCTCCGGAGCCACACCCAGCACCACTGGCCGAGGGAGATACACTCAGCGTGCTGTAGCAGGAGACTGCAAAGCGACATGCCGAATGGTGGCATGGGTGTGTGATCGCAGCCCGGGAGGGACTGAGGAATGGGGAACAACCATCCAGTCTACCAACTGGTAAGGGCACTGAGTGTGAGAAGGGCTAGCATAGAGGAAGTGCAGGATTTCATGGGAACGCAGAGAAAACATCGAACTCAAATTTGCAAAGCCAACAAGAGCCCTTGTCAAGCAAGCAAGCGATAGCTAAGGATAGCTAAGGGTCGGCGGCTGTCAGCTAGGTGAAGAGGAGATAAGGAAAGCGGCTGAGGGAACAGGCTGGGCGAAGACCCCAGCCACGGGAGACCCCGCTCTGAAGCCAGGTCTGGACAGGGCATACAGTGTAGCAGAGGAGTGAGCACGCGTGCCAGGCAGGGCAGGTGCGGAGGGATCGTCTAAGTCACGTGTCAAAGGATTTGGACTTTGTTAGAAGGACCCTGGGGGCCACTGCAAGGTTTTACTTCGATGAGTGAGCAGATCAACTGTGTTTTAGAACAAGCACCGGGGTGTAAGACAGACAGGCAGCAGGCGGTTGTAAACCAGCAAGAGACTGGGGGCTGAATGAGAGCGATAGTGCTGGTGATGGGAAGAAGTGGGCGGATTTGAGAACTGTTTGGAAGATAACAGTGACAGGGCTTGGGGATGAATTGAATCCCTTGCTTGAGGCTGGCTTGAGTCTGAGGCAGGAAAAATAGGGCCATAAAATAAATGGTAAAGTATCCGGTTGGCCGTTGTTTGTTGTTCGTCAGGGAGATGTATTCTTTTTCCCTTGATCTAAGCCCTCAGGAAGACAACAAGAAGTGATACACCTGAACATACGAGAGAGAGCACTGGCAAAGCATTCATGGGAAAAGCATTTGAAGGAACAAGGAATTAAAGATTTTGGTGCAAGTTTGTTTTTTTTTTTTTTTTTTTTTTTTTTTGCCATCCACACACATGAGAGGTCTTCAAAAAGTTGTTGGAAAGGGCATATTGTGATGAAATTGTGCATGGATTTCAAACTTTATGTGCACCAACATAAACTTATCTTTTAATGCCATTTTTCCCTGAACTTTTTTTTTTTTAAGATTTGTCTAGTTGAAAGGCAGAATGACAGAGAGAGGGAAAGGCAGAGAGAAAAAGAGATCTTCCATCCGCTGGGTTATTCCTCAAAGGACCTCAAAAAGTGGTGCTAGGCTAGGCTGAAGCCAAGAGCCAGAAACTCCACCTCGGTGTTCCCCGTGTGGGGAGGGAGCCAAGCACTTGAGCTGTCATCCACTGCTCTCCCAGGCGTGTTACCAGGGACCTGCCCCAGAACTGGTGCTCTGATATGGGATGCTGGCATCACAGAGGTGGCGGCTTAACAAGCTGCAGCCCAGTGCCAGCCCCTCTATCAACTATTTGAAGGAATCCATCCTCTGGATTCCTCCTGTGTCCCAGGCACTAGAGGAGGCACGGGGTTGAAACCCAAGGAATCAGCACCTAAGTCAGACGCAGAAGGGCTCCCGAGAGGGCCAGGGCTGCAGCTCAGACTGTGCAGTACAGGGGAACTACTGCTCTTTGACCAGCCCTGCAGCAACTTTGCTGCCGAGCTGCAGAGGAAGGAGTACGGGCATCTGGCTTGGGTGACCAGATGGCCAGAGGGGCCCCGGTCTGAGTGGAAACACTGGAGGAGCTGCCTCTTTGGGATGCCCAGCAGACCAGGCCTCGACTTGCACCCTGGGAGCGTGCTCAGGATGCCAACACGGGCAGGGTAGAGGTCTACTGGAACCAAACCCAGGGTACTGTGCAGATTTCTTATCTTCTCTGTGCCAAATTTCCTCTTCCATAAAACAGGCTTCATCACAGGACCTTCCCCAGAGCGCTGTGGAGGCAGTCAGTGAGATAACGTGGGCAGCGTCCTAGGCACGGTGCCTGGTTCACCACAAGCACCCGAGGACCGTTAGCTGCGGTTCTGGTGGGAGCCCAGGCGGGGGCCATTGGTTGTCCCCAAGGTGGCCTTGAACCTGGATGGAGGTTTTTTTGTTGTTGTTGTGTTTTTTTTTGTTTTGTTTTGTTTTTTGTTTTTTGTTTTTTGTTTTTTTTTGACAGGCAGAGTGGACAGTGAGAGAGAGAGACAGAGAGAAAGGTCTTCCTTTGCCGTTGGTTCACCCTCCAATGGCCACCGCGGCCGGCGTGCTGCGGCCGGCGCACCACGCTGATTCGATGGCAGGAGCCAGGTGCTTCTCCTGGTCTCCCATGGGGTGCAGGGCCCAAGGACCTGGGCCATCCTCCACTGCCTTCCTGGGCCATAGCAGAGAGCTGGCCTGGAAGAGGGGCAACCGGGACAGAATCCGGCACCCCGACCGGGACTAGAACCCGGTGTGCCGGCGCCGCAAGGCGGAGGATTAGCCTAGTGAGCCACGGCACTGGCCCTGGATGGAGTTTGATGGGGGGCAGGGTGGGAGGCAGAAGTGAGAGGTCTGTTTACCAAGTGGCACAATGAATTATGTTGCTGGCAGGAGGAAGGAAGGGGCTGGGGGTGCTGGGTGGGTCCAGGACCTGACAGGCTCTGAGCTTAGACATTCTCAGTGCTGGGAGCTCACTCATTAAAGGGTTGGAAGAAGAGGACTACCATGATCATATTTGTGAAGTTTTTTTTTTTTTTGCAACATTTATTTATTTATTTGATAGGCAGAGAGACAGAGACAGTGAGAGAAGCAAAGATCTTCCATCCGTGGGTTCACTCCCCAAATGTATGCAACAGCCAGGGCTTATCTATGTTGAAGCCAGGAGCCTGGAACTCCATCCGGGTTCCCCAACATGGGTGCAGGGACCCAGGGACTTGGGCCATCCTCTGCTGCTTTGCCAGGTTCATTAGCAGGGAGCTGGATCAGAAGCAGAACAACCAGGACTCAAACTGGTGCTGATATGGGATGCCAGCATCGCTGGCCACAGCACCGGCCCCGTTTGTGTGTTTCATACAGATGGCAGTGTGGAGGGTGAGCCTTGTTAACTGGAGCATCACATAGGCTGTGCCAACCTCGCCCCGCCCTCAAAGGCCACTTTCCTCTCGTGCATTTTATGAAAAGCAAGTGGATTTCACTTCTCTCAGTGGTTGTTTCTCCAAATTCCATGTGGTCCCCCAGCTGTGGCAGTGTCACCATGGAGCTCGCTGGCTTTGGTCATGGTCACATCCTAGTGTCAGGCCTCCATCCTCTTCAGAAAACGGGCCCCCCAGCAAAGGCCACACCAGCCTACACCGTCCAATCCCTGCAGGCTCCGCCCTGTGCAGGTGGGGCCCCGCCCCCAGGACTTGCTGCCTGTTGGGATTCTGGAGGTCCTCTGGGTTATTTACCTAAGTTTAGTCTCCGCCCCACATTCTGCTGTGTGCTCCCTCTGTGGTGCCGGGTGGAAGACCTTCCAGCAGGCCCTGGGAGCTGTTTTTAGGGCCTCAGCTGCTGTCAGGCTGTGCCACACAGGAGATTAAGAGCAAGAGCACTTCCAACAACAGACTCTGGGGCTGGGCTCCCCCTCAGGCTTCCTGAAGGGCGGCGAGGGACAGAAGGGGACTTCGTAGCACACGAGACAAAACTGAGATCTGAGCGCTGAACGTGTTTGTCCGCACGCCTCAGAGCGACAGACTCAATGGTTTGCAGATGATCACTTCCCACTGCCTTGCTTTGCTCCCCTGTGCCGAGGTCTCTCCTGGAAGAGGCACCTCTTTCTGGAGCCCCCCAGGGCCAGTCATTAACCTTAAGGGGACCCTGCCCACCAGGGCTGTCCATGGTGCACCGTGACTTATCATGTGCTGCCGAGGCCCGGGTCGGGCTGTCGGCCCCCAGGAGAGGCAGGCTACAGGCAGCAGAGAGAATTGCTGACTGCTTTTCAACAGCAAGGTGCAGCAGGCTGTGCCCCTCTCTCCCTTAGAGCAGGGTGTCGGGGCCCTGTCTCCAGGAGGCCTGCTGGAGTCCAGACTCCCCCGTGGAGAACGTGGTGTCGTGCACCAGGCACTGCCCTAACCCATGCCCTGCCACGTCTCTTTGGGGCTCCCAGAGAAGGACTATGCCCATTCCCACGCTACAGGTCAGAGATAACCCAGATTTAGGTGTAGGCAGCTTCCTACTGCTTCTGTGACAAATCGCCCATCCCTGGTGGCTTCAGCCCATGGGAGTTCATTGTCCGAGAGTTCTGGAGGTCAAGTCTGAAATCAGGTCCACGGGATGCAAAATCCCGATGTCCACAGGTCTGCTGAGAGAAGCCGTGTTCTCACCTGTTCCAGCTTCTGGAGGTTGCGTGCTTGTCCTGGCTCCTGGCTCCTTCCTGTGTTTTCTTCCCACACTGCAGTGTGGCATCTGTCATCTTCCCGGGCTCTGATCTGTTTCTGTCTGGTGTGCGCTGACGCTCCTGCCTCCTTGTGCTTACATGGGGCCTGCACAGATAATCCAGATACAGCCTCGCTGCGCAGTCACATCTCGAAGTCCCTTTTGCCATGTAAGGTCCCACGGTCACAGGTTCCGGGTCTAGGAACGTGGATGTTTTTGGAGACCATTATTCCCCTACCGCATGTTTTGCAAGTGGTGAAATCAGGGGTCAAGTGTAAGCTTAGCTCTAATTCCCAGGCCACACCTTTATCTACCCTGGAAGCAAAAGGAGAGAGGAACAAGGGACATCCGTGTGATGGGGCGGTGGGGGGGAGATCCTGGGACAAACGCCAGGGAGACTTTTCAGGGTCACTGGTGAGCATCAGAAGGATGTGGCATTCAGGACCCACCTGGGTTAGAGAAACCCTTCTGTTGTGGCGTGGCTGGGTCCCCAGAAGGAACACAGATGACATGGAGGGAAAGGTCACCAGAGAAGCACGATTCATTGACATGCAAAGCTTCCCTACGTGCTCAGAGAGCAGTACGAGCCCGCTCAGGGGAGGGCTGCACTCAGCAAGGTTCACGTCCATCCCTTTACATGAACTGGAGGCGTGGGCAGGTGTCTAGGGCGGGGCTTAATTGAATGCTCAAAGCGGTGTCATGGCGTCATGGTCTCCAAGGTGTCATGGCGTCAGGTGAGTGATGGGAGTGTGTCAGTGCAGACGTTTTATTCTAATGCTGCTCTCGTGAGCTTAAAGGTCATGGTGAGGGTGCGGCTGGCAGCTGTGTTGGATTTCTATAGCCAGCCCCGGTAGTAAGCAGTGAGACTGGCCACTGCCATTTTCCACTGTGTGGAAGGGAGTGGTGTTTAGGGGTGGTAAGCGGGGCTGCAGCCCACATGTGGCTGTCGGGAGCTGCTGGCGACCTCAATTCCTCCTTGCTAGCTTCCTCCCTGCCTAAATCACTTCTACCTTGGCAGCTTAAGGATCTGCACATTGGTTTATTGGGTCTTTATTGAGCACCTAGTACGGTCAGACACTGACCTCAGTACTAAATTCTAAGCACAAGCAGCGAGCAACCTTGACCTCAGTCCTTGCCCTCACAGAGAGCCTTTCCATGAGTTGTTAGTTTCCAGCTCGGGGGCTTGAAAGAACACCAGTGTGTGCAATAGTGGTTCTGGAGGAGAGACGTCTGGAAATGAGGAGTTAGCAGGCCTGGGCCCCCTGTGGAGGATCTGGGGATGGGGGGGCCCTTTCTCATCGCCTCCAGGTTCGGGCTGCTCCGGGTGCCTCCGGGCATGTAGCGGGATTCCTCCACCTCTGCCTCATTGTCTCCTGACATTTTCTCTGGGTGTGCCTGGATCTCCCTCTCCTCTCCTCTCCTCACAAAGACACCATGATTCCCGGATGCTTTCCTCTTGACAGTCTTCACTAATGCTTCCACAAAGACCCTGTGTCCAGAGAAGGTGACATGCTGAGGTTCTGGGCGGACACGAAGGAAGATGAACGGTGTAGAAACCAATGAGGAGATCGAATGTGCAGAGGTGACCCGTGCATGAATAAATCTGAAAAAGGGAGGCAGCCACCGGTTGGAGGCAGGAAAGGTGCTATGGTTAGAATAGGACGCAGCTTCTCAAATTGCGCAGATCTTTAAATCCCAAAGTCACAAACGAATGGTACTGGGAGCAGGGAGTTGTGACCCACTGATGACATGTAGGAGGTGGGCCTGGTGGGAGGTCCTTAGATCACTGGGAACGTGCCCTCAGAAGTCACTTCTTCTAAGAAGCTTGGTTATAAAAGCCAAGTTGGGGCCGGTGCCGCGGTTCACTAGGCTAATCCTCCGCCTGTGGCGCCAGCACACCGGGTTCTAGTCCCGGTCGGGGTGCCGGATTCTGTCCCAGTTGCTCCTCTTCCAGTCCAGCTCTCTGCTGTGGCCAGGGAGTGCAGTGGAGGATGGCCCAAGTCCTTGGGCCCTGCACCCGCATGGGAGACCAGGAGAAGCACCTGGCTCACAGCTTCGGATCAGTGCAGTGCGCCGGCTGTAGCGCACCAGCCATAGTGACCACTTGGGGGTGAACCAACAGCAAAAGGAAGACTTTTCTTTCTGTCTCTCTCTCTCACTGTCCACTCTGCCTGTCAAAAAAAAAAAAAAAAAAAAAAAAAAAAAGCCAAGTTGGGTGAAAGGTCTCTGGCTCGGCAGTTCAGATGCCTGTAACCCATGTTGGGGTGCTTGGGTTCATGCCCTGACTCCACTTCCGGTTCTACTTCCTGCTGATGTGTACTCTAGGGGGAAGCAGGTGATGGCTCAGAACTTGGGTCCCTGCCACCCATGTGGGAGACCTTAATAGAGTTTTGGGCTCCTGGCTTTGGTCTGGCTATTGCAGGCATTTGGGGGAGTGAACCCACCAATGAGAGAGCTTTCTCTGTCTATCTCTGTGTCTCTGTTTATCTACCTTTCAAATAAATAAAGATGAATAAAAATTTTTTTTTAAATGTTGAGTTGAACCAATGGAACTGTGCAGCCTTGGACCATGAACCTCCCAAAACCAGGGCTGAAACAAACTGCCTGCCTTCATAAGTAGTTACCTGGTCAAAGTCACGAAAAGCTGACGATTGTAGGATGTTGTAATTTTTTTAAAGGTGTATTTTATTTATTTGAAAGGGAGGGAGGGAGGGGGAGAGAGAGAGAGAGAGAGAGAGAAAGGTCTTCCATCCATCCAGTGGTTCACTCCCCAAATGGCTGCAATGACTGGGGCTGGTCCAGGCTGCAGCCATGAGCCCAGAGCCTCCACCCTGGTCTCCCACATGGGTCAGAGGCCCAAGCACCTGAGCCGTCTTCTGCTGCTCTTCAAGGTGCATTAGCAGAGAGCTGGATCGAAAGTGGAGCAGCTCCACTTCCAACCGGGACTCCAACCGGCTCCCACATGGGATGCCGGCGCTGCAGGCTGTGGCTTAACCTGCTATGCTGTGACGCTGGCCCCAAGGGACCAGTATCATTCCAACGCAGGCTTCAGACCTCGTTTCCTGCCAGTCCAGGATGTGTCCCGGTACAGCTCTCAGGCTGCCGTCTGCAAAGCAACACTTTCTGGTCCAGTGCGGCTCTAATGACAGCGATAATGATAATAATGAGATTGGAGGTGGCCCCTCCTTCTTGTGTGAGGACCCCATTGTGCCGACTAATTGTGTAGAAGCAAGTAGGACAACTGTCTGTGGGTGGAAGCGGTGGGGAGTGGAGAGGAGTGTGTCATTTGGGCCCCCGGGGCATTCCTGCATTGCCCTGGCACCGGCTGAACCATGCATCTGGGCCATGGAGAATGCTGGGAGGGTTTGGGAGGGGGAGCTCTGATACTGGGGGGTCAACCTGCATCCCCTGGCTGTGAGACCAGGCAGAGTGAGGCCTGAGCAGAGGGAGAAGAGAGGACGGGGCGGCCCAGGACCACAGCCCCACACTGGCCGTCCAAGACGGCTGGGGGTGGTCGGCCCAGGGAGAGCACTTGGCTGGCTCGGGAGCCAGGGCTTCTGCTAGGCAGCGCTGGCGACAGAGGATGTCAGGCCCCCGGCCTTTATCTGTACCATGTCTTTAATTGCTGCTCTCCGACTTCTCACGAGCACCATTAAGGACTCCCCTCTTAGTAAATCTGTGTTCTAATGGAATAGCTGTTTTTTTGAAATGACCTTTTCTCAGGCAGCGTGCACTTTCATAAGTATGTATCGATTGGCTTTTAAAAATTCCTCAAATGTTTTCACTTGTCTTTGTGACCTAGTATTTGTCCTGTTCCCAGCAGCTCCTCCACATTCGAAGTATGTGCGGCTCTTCCCACAATGCCTTTCTGCCAGAGCTGATTTTGTCACATCTGGGCATTTTATTCTGCTTTATGGGCAGCTCACCGTTTGTGACTGGTCAGGTATGGGATTTAGTGATGCTGTCGCCTGCTTCCTGGTGGGCACACTGAGGCCCTTGGAGGCTAAAGGATGTGCCCCCAAACGCACGAGAAGTGTGTGAGAGCAGCTTGGAACCCATACTGTCCTACTCGAGAGGCAGCATGTGCTATTGTGAAACCTGCATTGCTAATTGTTTATTTGAAAGGCAGAGAGATAGGTGGGTAGGTATGTAGGTAGGTAGGTCGATCAATCAATTGATTAATTGATCTCCTATCCACTGGTTTACTCTCCAAATGACTGCAACAGCTAGGCCTGGGCCAGGCTGAAGCCAGGACCCAGGAAGTCAGCCTGAGTCTCCCAAGAGAGTGACAGAGACCCAAATACTTGAGCCATCACCCACGGCTTTCCAGGGTGCTCAGCAGCAGGAAGCTGGATTGAAAGTGGAGCCAAGACTTGAACCCAGGCACTGTGATATGAGTTGTGGATGTCTCCCAAGCAGCATTTGAACCTCTGTGCCAAACACCCATTCCGCTGTTCCTCTTGGCGTTACCTATATGTTTATGTGCCTCCCTACGTTGTTCAGTTCACAGTTTGTAGCTTAGAAATAAGCACACCCACGTGTGTACACTCATCGCTCACAAAGGAGCCGCGTGCGGTGAGGGCCATACATCCCTTTTGTGTGTGTTTCATTCCACATGTGTGTTTGACCTGCGCTAAGTCATGTCAAAACAAAGTGTGGTGCTCCACCGCCCCGGTGAACAGAAATCAATGAGATGACTTATGCTGGCCGCTCTCTGCAGGCACAGACAAGAATGTAGCCACTTGAAAATTTAATCCTTAATCCAATTCAGCTAACGCGCGTTGAATCCCAGCCATGGGCCAGGCCCTGTACTAGGCCCCGGGGGAAAGAGAGATGATTGAGATTGAGCTCTGCAACTCACAGGTTGCGAGAACAGGCTCAGGGCTCAGAGAGCTGGTGCTGAAGGCTGGAGGAGGCCCCAGAGACCCCTTCATTGTTGGGAGAAAGGAGGGCTGTGGTTAAGAATCTCCCAAGAAGGCATGCCCTGTGGCTGCCTCCGTGCCTAGGAAAGCACGCTGGAGGCGGAGCAGGTGTGCATGTGGCTGGGGGACCTTACCGCACAATCGTCACTACCGTCTTGTGTGTGTTTGACTATGTCATCCAAGTTTTTGATTACATTCTCTATTTCCCTTGCCCGTGTTACAATAGCAACTCCTAATAGTCACAGAGGTATTATTATAAAACTTCGTGCCGTGGAAGCTGCTGTTATTTGCATTGCTGCCGATGGAGAGCCTGGGACACAGAGAGGGCCGGTGGCTTGCTCACCAGTCTGTGAATGACAGAAACACTCTCCCTTCCCCTACTCGGCTCCAGCCAGTCCAGTCTGTGTGAGCAGTCCCCAGTAGATTGTGCTTTAAGCGCATTCAGGGCCTTTGCATGTGCTGTTTCTTTCTGGAACTGCACCTCTCACTCCTCTTGATGTGTCTGCGTGGCTCTTATCCTGGTCTCTGAGCTGAAGTGCTTTCTGTCTTGGACAGGCTGTCTAAGACAGGCTCCTTCCTGCCGTCAGTGTGGAGAAGAAAGCAAAGACTAGATCTCAGTGCCCAGGTGAACAGCTGAGCTTGGACACGACTTGTAGGCTGTGGGGCATGAGAGGCCCTGGGTAGGGGAATGGAGTGTAGGATGCCACGGAGTATGTTTTTGAAAGATTTTTTATTAATTTATTTGAGAGGTAGAGTTATAGACAGAGAGGTCTTCCATCTGCTGGTTCACTCCCCAAATGGCCAAAATGGCTTGAGCTGAGCCAATCCAAAGCTGGGAGCCAGGAGCTTCTTCTGGGTCTCCCATGCAGGTGCAGGGGCCCAATGACTTGTACTGTCTTCTGCTGCTTTCCCAGGCCATAGCAGAGAGCTGGATGGGAAGAGGAGCAGCCGTGACTAGAACCGGCACCCATATGGGATGCTGGCACCGCAGGCAAAGGCTCAGCCCACTACGCCACAGCGCCAGCCCCAGCCATTGAGTATTTTTAAGCACGGGTGATATGACCAGCTGTGTGCTTGAGAAAGACTCTGACGTCAGTGTGAAGGTTGATTGGCGACAGCGGAGGGCAGAAGCGGGGAGACTAGTCAGGCAGCTGCTGCGTGAGCCCAAGGGAGGGGCAATGAGCAAAGATGGAGTGGAGCTGGCTCGGAGGGATGCTCTGAACTAGCAGGCATCATCCGGGGGCTGTGAGAGTCATCACGCCGGCACAGCGTTGTTCAACATGTGGAGTATTGCTCAGTAAGCAAGATCCGCTGTTTCCCGAGTGTGTGACTGGATCCCTGTCCCCCGCAGAGCCATCCCTTAAAGGGACACAGTCTCCAAGCACAGCCACGTGTTCAGCCTCTGGGGAGACCTGCAGCCCAGAAACTTGTTCAGCACCGTGTACCTGATGTTTCCCAAACCCAGCTCAACTCAAGGAACGCACTTTGAGACATGCCGGGAGATGGATTAAAACCTACATTTTCCTATAGGGTCACATCCTAGGAGAACCTCTGTACTTGGCATTTATGATGCTGCTACCCTGGCAGCCTTTTTTTTTTTTTTAAAGATTTATTTGAAGGGCAAAGTTACAGAGAGAGAGAGAGAGAGAGAGAAAGGGAGAGACAAAGGTCTTCCATCTGCTGGTTCACTCCCCAAATGGCCGCAATGACAGGGCTAGGCCAGGCCAAAGCTGGGAGCCAGGTGCTTCTTCGAGGTTTCCCACTTGAGTGACAGGGGTCCAAGCACTTGGGTCATCTTCCTCTGCTTTTCCAGGTGCATTAGCAGGGAGCTAGATCAGAAGCAGAGTAGCCGGGATTTGAACTGGTGTCCATACAGGATGCCAACGTGGAAGGAGGTGGCTTAACCCTCTGCACCACAGCACCCCTCACCCTGGAAGCCTTTAACATTTTGTGCAATTGGGCATAGCAGTGACAGTATGATGCCAGTGCCAGAAATCATGTTAACCAAACTGCCTGCATCGCAGTCTGCTTGTCTCTGATGTGACACTGTAACACTTGTCTCAGCGGGTGGTTGTGTGGGTTAATGTGTCAGTCCTGGAAAGCCCTGGAAGCAGCGCGTGGCCCATGGCTCCTGGGATGGTGCTGTGGAAGGTTCCCCAGGGTCATGTGTCAGTATGGAGTCCCCAGTACAACCGTGCGGGGAGGTGGGCCCGATGGCGATGGTGGGCCAATGTTCAGGCTGTGAGGGTCCACGCTCAGGAATGGATTCATCCCAGCTGTGAAAGGGGTTCAGGCTACAGGCTGGAGCTCTTGCTTTCTCCTTCACACCCTCTTTTGCCCCTCTACCTTCTGCCAGGGGGTTCATGCAGCAAGAAGGCCCTTGCCAGAGGTGAGCCCCGGTCCCTTGGGCCTTCCGGCTTCCAGAATGGCAAGAAGCAAACGTTTTCCTTATAAACGCCTCGTCTGTGGCATTGTGGTAGAGCAGCACGAAACAGACTAAAACAGAAGGGTGTGGCCGGTGCAGCCGTGGTAAGAGGCAATCCAGGGGGCAGACGAGCCGTGGACGTTGAAGCTGTACCGATTGGGTTCGTATCAGCTCCTTCGCTCCCTTTGCGACTGTAGGAACGGCGAGTGGAACCTTCTCTGCCTCTGTTTCCCCCATCTGCAAAGCAGGGGCACTTCTTGTAGCTCCTTGCAGGTTTGTTGTGAAAAAAAAAAACAAATAAATCAAGTCATGTGAAAAGACATGGCCTGGCGTGTTAGATGTTTTGGCTTTCTCAAAAAACCCTTCTAAATTGTCTCTGTTATTAGCATAACTTTATCATGTAAATTGACTTTGTGGTTCCAATGATGAAGATCCAATTTTTCAGCTTTCCTGGCGAGCTATTTTGTTCTTATGTTTTGGCATCACCCTCTCCGGTTCTGGAGGGCTTTAGTTCGGAGCTGAGTTGGTCACCGTGGCTTCCTCTTGTGTTCAGCAAAGCTTGGTTTTGTCATCTCGTGGACTGGCCATCGGCGTGGCAGGCCGTCTTGTCTGGAGGCCACCTGGTCCCTCCTTGGAGCTCTGTGCCCATGCTGAAGCTGGGGACATCTGTTTGCATTCACTTAGTGGACACCTCGGCATGCTGTTGGAGCAACCCCCATGGGCCCACCCCCACCTCAACCTCCCCCAGCGTGGACGTGCTCCCCTGTTCTCTGAGAGAGAGAAGCCGGATTTCCTTGGGAAAACTTTTCTGATATTCTTTCGGTATAGACTCTTTAGAACAGGACACACTAACCCCCAGGTTCCAGCCAAGTACCTGAGATTTCGTTATCAGATTTCTTCAGGGACTGTCTGCTCTTCCCAAACAATTAGATTAGAGGACGTTGATGAAATTCCAGTGGCAGAAATTAGGAGTTACATTTCTGAGTTCGGAGTTTCTGGTTCAAGGTTGAAGAAGTAGCAAATTGTGACCGAGAGATTCTACCCAGTGGGGTCAGATTCTCAAGGAACCCCTGCCCGGCCCCTGGGCCTTGCACCTGCCCGGAAGCTAAGCTCCTTCTCAGAGGTGGGTCTCCTTAATCTTTATGTTGGCATGAAAACAATTAATAATTTAAGCTGTGCCCATTTTAAAAAAATGGAAATGCTGTATAAATACAGTACTGTAATAATAAATTTAAAAGTCGATCCAGCTGGGCACGGCTCCCAGACTGCCACTGAACAGAAACACAAATAAGTAAAGAAGAAGAAAAACTGCTGTATAATGCAAATGGCTGTGGCCTTGTTGCTGTCGGCTCCTCTCTTATTGCAAGTGTATGGTATTGAAGTCACATTACGGATGAATTGGTTTTGTGGGCTAACCTGGAAACCTAATCACTCTTGATAACGTTAGTTCTGTGGGGAGAAATGTTCTCCCTCTTATGAACAGATGGCTTGCAAGGAAATTTTTTTGGAACACAATAGATTTCTAAGTCCAAGGCCGCCTGGAATGTTAACCTCTAGCTGAAGGTTTTCTATTTCAGTCTGCTGATAGATGAGAATTATAGGCCTTCCAGAAGGCTCACCTCTGCATTTCCTCCTTAAATCCTCGCCACCCTCCTCATCCTAGGGGTGACCTCACCTTCTCTGTTCTGTGGTTGGAGTCCCCAGCCCTGTACACTCATCCTGGCTCAGCCCCACCCCTCTAACTCCCATGGAGGCCCCAGGGAGCCAGGAGGAACACTGAGTGTCTTCGTTTTCAGTGGGGATTGGGCTCCACAGGCAGCACCCCGCCCCCCAAGCCGAGCATCCACGGGGGTGGCTCTGAAGCCTGACGTCTGCCACTTGGCAGCTGTGTGACCCTGGCATGTTCCTGTCCTTCTCTGTGCCCTGTGTCATCCCTGTGGAAGGAGGTGGTTGTGGGAACAAACTTGAAACACACAGAGCAGGACATAGAGGGGTGTTCCCTCCATGCTGGTGTGCAGGTGGGGTGGGTGCTCAGGACATATTATGGCCTGCACAGATGTCTAGGTACGCAGGAAGCAAACTTGCTATAGGGAAAATACTTTCTCAATTCCAACCAGCAAGCTTAGAAACAAGTGTCTGGAATCTTCTTGTTCATCACTAGGTCTGGAACATACATTTTTAAAAATATTTTATTTATTTGAAAGTCAGAGTTATAGAGAGGCAGAGAGAGAGAGGGAGAGGGACAGGGAGAAAGAGTCAGTCTTCCATCTGCTGGTTCACTCCCTAAATGACCACATGGCTGGAGCTGGGCTGACCCGAAGGCAGGAGCCAGGAGCTTCTTCCGGGTCTCCCACGAGGCTGCAGGGGCCCAAGGACTTGGGCCATCTTCTACTGCTTTCCCAGGCCATAGCAGAGAGCTGGATTGGAAGTGGAGCAGCCAGGACTCGAACTGGCGCCCATGGGGGATGCTAGCACTGCAGGCGGTGGCTTTACCTGCTATGCAACAGTGCCGGCCCCTGAAACATATATTTTTATGAGATGGAGATAGAGGGCAGGGAATCAATGTACTAATTTAGTTGAGTGACAATATAAAAAGTTTATTATTTGGGGTAAATTAAACTCTAAATACAGTAGATTTTATAGCGAATTAATTAGAACAAGCCTTAAATAGTTTCATTCACTGAATTGTTAACACTTTAACCATGTTTTCCACCTATGAAAAAAATTTTTAATTAACTTTTTGGTTTGGGGATTTTTGTTTCTGCAGGCAATTTTTTCTTTGCATTTAGGCAAATTCTGTTTACTAATTTGCCAATAAGCTGTGTTTCCTTATTCAGTTCATCACGTAATCATGAGATCTAACTGGAAATGGGAGGTAGAAAAGTAAAGTAGTGATTGGGAATCTTAAGACTTTTGGAAAAGTACTTCTTTGGTTTGAATGTATATCCCCCAAAAGCGTATGTTGGGAACTTAATTCCCAGTGCCACAATGTTGAAAGAGGAGGGCCTGGTGGGTGGTATTCAGATCATGAGACCCCGCCCTCATGCATGGATGAGTCCAAGTTCAATCTCTTGCTCTTGCCCTTTCTAACTCCTCCATGGGATGGTGCAGCAAGAAGGCCCTGCCCAAGTGCAGGCCCCTCAGCCTTGGACTTTCTAGCCTTCAGAACAGTAGGGTGTGAATCTTATTGCTGGGATAGCCACACACAACAGGCTAAGACTGAAAATTGGCCAGCAGTCCCACTACTGTGGAGATACCCAGAAGACATGGACGCATTGTATCAGAGAGATGCGCCACCATATTCATAGCAGCACTGTTCACAGTAGCCAAGCTATGGGATCAGCCAAGTGTCCCTCATCAGATGAATGGATAAAGAAAGTGTGGCACACACACACACACACACACACACAGTGGAATATTACTCAGCTATAAAAAGAATGGAATTCTATTATTTGCATCAAAATGGTTGCAACTGGAGGATACTACATTGAGTGAAATAAGCTAGACACAGAAAAACAAATTAAGCATGTTCTCCCTTATAGGTGGGAGCTGAAAATTTTTAAAAATCAAGGAAACAATAGCAAAAAAAAGAAAATGTTTTGTCGAATTTTGTTTTGAATCCTTGTTGGCACATCGCTAGGAGTCACGTATTACTATAGTTTTGATGATCTGTGACTGCCTTGAAGCTTACTGTATGGGGGAAGTTGGCATCTGTTCATGAGATTGTTGTTTCTAGCTCCTGCCTGTGTTCCTGCTGAACCATAGTCTTTTCGCTTTTTGTTTGTTGAACTCTGTATTTAGTGGAGCGGTAAGCCTTTGACTATAGTGTAAAATGAAAATGTGCTGTCTGAAAAAATTTTTTAAAGAACATTGGTCCTGAGGAGTGGGGCTGTTGCTTTAACAAATACCTGAAAATATGGAAGTGACTTTGGGAGTGGGTAATGAGGTAGGGGCTGGAAGAATTTGAAGGAACTAGCAAAGGCCTCAATGGTTGTCAAAGGGATATTAAGGATGGTTCTGTTGAGGAGAAGAAGACACGAGGTGTGGGGAAATCTGGAACTTCGTAGACGCTGCTTCAGCAGTCATGAGCCGAGTGTTGATGGAAATGGGGGGTAGGGAGTAAAGCCCACTCCAGCGAGGACTCAGGTAGAGCTGAGCAGCAAGACACTGGGAATTAGAGTAAAGTCATCCATATGATACAGCTGCAAAGAGCTCAGTGGGATTGGGTCCATACCCTAGGACTTGGTAGAAGGCAGAACCTAAGAGTGATGCGCTAGGCTCTCTGACAGTGAAATGTTGAAGGAGGTACGTAGCCACTTTGAACTATATATAATAAGAGATGAGAGAAGAAAAATGATTGGAAAACAGAACTGAAAACTAACAGAGAAGCGCAGCAGAAAAATTTGGAAAATTCACAGCCTGGCCATGTAACGAGTGAAAAGGCATCTTTAGGAGAGCAAACCAAGAGGGGGGGCCAAGTGACCCATTGCTAAAGAGATTAATTTGGGGAGAAGGAAGCTGGGAACTACTCATCAATAGTAGAATGATCTGGAAAGCATTTCAGAGTTCTGTAAGGCAGGATACAACCTTGAGGGCAAGGTTTCCAGAGGGGGTGCCCCCAGGGCCTGAGCATCCCCCATCCAGGGCCACCATAGGACTGTGCTCCTCACATTCTTAGTGCTACCTGGCTACCCCAACTGTGGCCCAGGCAGGTGCAGGTGCATGTTGGGCCACTGCTTGGGACCAATACGTGGTAGGCCTTGATAGGTGCAGCGGAGGGGCCTGGTGGCCTCCACCTCCATGTCACAGGATGTTGCGAGAGCCTGGGGTCCCATACAGAAGTTTGCTGCAGGAGCAAGGACAGAGGACAGTGCAGAGTGAAGCCATGGCAACGGGACAGTCCCCAGTATCCCAGGACTATGGGGCTGCCACTGTGCAACCCCAGCCTGAGAAAGCTTCAGGCACAAGACCCTGACCTGAAATTGCTGCAGGGCAGGCAGAGCCCATCAAAGCCATAGGCTTTGAGGTTCAAAGGCCTCAGAGGTTCAAGCCCTGCCCTATTATGGGACATGGACTTGAAAGAGATCATTCTGGAGCCCTAAGAGTTAATGTTGTTTTCTATGGTGAGTTTTGGATATTCTTGGGGCCAGTAACTCCTTTCTTCCTGCCTGTTTCTCCAGTTTGAAATGGAAATTTCCATCTTATACCTGTCTCATCATTGTATTTTAGAAGCTCTTAACTTGTTTAATTTCACAGGCTCCTAGCTGGAGAGGAATTTGCCTCAAGATGAATCATGGCTGGAGTCTCATGCCTATTTGATTTAGATGGAACTCTAGACTTTGGGCTTTTTAGTTGATGCTGGAACAAGTCAAGGTGTTGAGGCCATGAGGATGGGATATATTTATTTTGCATGTCAGAAGGATGTGAATTTTGGGAGCCAGAGGTGTAATACTATGGTTTGAATGTGTATCCCCCAAAGCGTGTATTGGAAACTTAACCTCCAGTGCAACCATGTTGGGAGGTGTGGCTCACGGGAGCTGTGTAGCTCCTGATTGGATGAATGCTGATTATGAAAGACAAGGGCTTGAGGCTGCCAGTGCAAGCTTTCCTTCTCACCCTCTGTTGCCTTCCACCTTCCGTTGTGGGATGTCACTCACGGCGAGAAGGTACTCACTGGCTGTGGACCCCTCAGCTTTATACTTCCCAACCCCAGACCTATCAAAAACAAATCTGTATTCTGTATAAATTACCCAGTCTGAGATATTCTGTGATGGCAGTGCAAAACAGACTGTGCCGGATCCTCAGTAGGGGATTGGGCAAGAGCAATAGCTCAGGTTAAGAGAGCAAAGGTATCTATCTGTGACATTCTTTCCAGAACGCACCCGTTCTAATCGGAATCCAATTTTCCTCTTCTCTGTGGCCTGAAGAAATGGAAATGAAGCCAGTTAAGAAACCAGACTCTCTGAGCTTGCCTCACCGAGGAATTAGCCTCACCGAGAGATTTTAATTCCATTTGGGCAATCGTTTAAGTGATTACACACTTGACCACTGCTTTTGTTGACACGCACGAGGAAGAGTGATGGCTTTCAAAAGAATTATTTCTAAGTAACTGATTTTGTTTACCAAAATGTGGGAGCTATAAGGTCTGATCCCCCTCCTTTAGAAATTTCAGTGTGTGGGCAATGCGCTGTCATAAGGATTTTACAATCTGCAATGTTTGAGAAGTCATAAGATCCTGTTGTTGGTTGGCCATCTGGTTATACATTTTTGGTGTCACGGTTTGCTATTTATTTATTTATTTATTTATTTTTTACTGATGAGAGGCGAAAATAGGAGTTCAGAAATTTCATAGGTTTTTTTTTGTTTGTTTGTTTTTCTATAAACAAGGACTTTTTTTTTTTTTTAGTTACTTGACATGATTTTGTTTTTTATCCTAGGCAGTGTAGGAATTTTGATTCCTTTTTTTTTTTTTTTCCAAAAATGAAGCAACCTGAACTGCTCAACTCCTAATTTGATCCCTAGATCTGAACTGGCTTTGAACTTCAAAAGTAGCTTCTTTACCATGGAGTCAAACATAAATCAAAACTCTAGAAAGAAAAATCACCCACAGAAAGGACCTGTGGCGATTGCATGGCTCATCCATTCATTCACACATATTTATAGGAAGCCTAGTATTTGCATCTTGTGCTGCCAGACTCTCAGGGACTTGCTCCAGAAATATTAGAGGTGCTCCCCTGCCTCTGAGGAGCTCAGCGCTCACTTGGGGAGCAACGACATAGACGTACGAAAACAGTGAAGCTGAAATTCAAGGCGGCGTGTGATTAAATAGCAGAATGTGTGGTTCCGACAAGAAATGCTACAGGAGTTCAGAAAAAGGAGTGATAACTCAGTGCGCGCTACTGTTCTCTGCCTACAAATTGGCAAATTGTAGCACTATTTGTATGAAATATTTTACACTTGTTTTTTTGGCAGCCGAGGCCTTGACTCGCAGGCAACATTAAGAGCCTATGAAAATGTTTGTACACCAGTCTCTCCAGAGTTGGCTGAGTTTTGTTTTCTTCTAGGCAGAGGAAGTGCCTTCTGCAAACCCGCGTGCCCATGAGAGGCAGGGAGGTTTTTCACAGTCGCGGTCTCTCTCAGATAGGAAATAAGGAACCAGTGTCTCTCTTCTTGGTGTTTCAATACAGCAGTACTTGTCCCTGCATTGCAAACTCGCCCTGACATGGAGAGGTGGTTTAATTTGAACTTAATGTCCGTGACGGACAAGCCAGCCATCAAGGGTCAGGTAGATTGATGGCTTTGGAGGATCGTTAATGAAAATCCCTTTGGTGACGGAGGGTGGAGAAGAAACTGACACAGATGGAGGAGGAGCCAGGCCACAGCGGTGCTCACCATGGGCGGGGCTTCCCCCAGATGTCAGAGGAGGGTGACACGCTACAAGAACTGTGCTTGGGCTTGATGCTTAGCGAAACTCCCTGACTTCCTGTTCTATTTTTGCCATATTCACATTAGTACACGGCTTAAAGATGAAACTAGGAGACCTAAATTCTTAAGAATTCAAAGAGAGAAAGAGGAGGGCAGGAAGGAGAAGCAAACCATTGTGGAGCCCGATGCCGCTACCGTACCATGTTCCACTCCAATCCCTCAAAAACTTTCTACCCCCGAGTGCAGTCATCATTCGGGTACTTTTTAATCTCATGATTTGTGTATTTTCAGCCTGTTTTTTTTTTTTATTTGACAGATAGAGTTAGCCAGTGAGAGAGAGAGACAGAGAGAAAGGTCTTCCTTCCGTTGGTTCACTCCCCAAATGGCCACCACGGCCGGTGCTGTGCCAATCCAAAGCCAGGAGCCGGGTGCTTCCTCCTGGTCTCCCATGCAGGTGCAGAGACCCAAGCACCTGGGCCATCCTCCACTGCCCTCCCAGGCCACAGCAGAGAGCTGGACTGGAAGAGGAGCAACCGGGACTAGAACCTGACATCCATATTGGGATACTTGGTGCCGCAGGCAGAGGATTAACCAAGTGAGCTACGGCGCTGGCCCCTTCAGCCTGTTTTAACCCTCACTGGTCACAGGCTCACTACCCTTTTAACCTCTGACCGCGAGTTGATACAGATACTAGAGGTGCTTTGTTCTTCCTTGATACTAGAAGATAAAGTGGCACTTGGTGTGCCTTCTTGTCAGTTTGGTGGCTCATCTGCTGAGCCCGGGATTCCCAAGTTAGCATGACCCAGAGTGACTGGACACATTCAGCAAGTGAGTGATCTCCCCATTACGTGCTGAGCGTCTGTTTATCCAAACTGTTGGCCCTGGTCACAACATGAGACTTATCTGGGGCATCCTCCGGCCTGGCGGACTGGGGGAAGTGGCCCTGGACACTGTTTCACCCATAACTTTTGATATAATTTGTCTCTGTCTCAGTAAATGTTACACAGCAGATGGTTATGGAACGTCTTATCAAATTCCTGGGCAGACTCTGCCCTTGAAATATTTTTATTTAATTACCATACTGCAAGGCACAAACTAGCAGCTTTGTTAATATTAGTTTTTAACACAAACGTTACCTAGTAGGTTGATGTTAAGGGAATGAACTACAAATCCAAAACATATACGATTTGGGAATGCTCTCTTGGCCTGCTCTTTGCTAGGTGTTTAGCAAAGGGAGCTCTTTATTGTAGAATCATGAGAGGATGTACTTCGAATGTGTTTGGCAATGTCAGCTTGAGAGATGGCTCAGGAGTCCAAGTTCAACATGTTGTCTACATTTGTTCATTGCTGCTAGACATGATGGGAAAAAAATTGCTCTGCTGTTTTCTTGTTGCTTTTCATGGTTTTAGCATCATGTTCCTATTCCTGTTCAAAATCAATAATCCACTGTACAAAGTCTGGCATTTTGTACTGAAGCCAAGAGAAAGTTTTAACTAATGCATGTATGGAGTTGCTGTTTTGTTGCTCTTTTCTTAAAGGTGTACTTTTCAAGGAGATTGCACACATTCAGAGAACTTAGACAACTGGCTGGGTGTTTCCTCTGGAGGGAAAAAGTGTCCCAAAGTGCAAATAGTTCGAAGCAACAAAGATAAGGTAAGAGGAAAGATTTTAATTTGTCTCCATTGTAACATCCTCAACTGATGCTAACTTCCTTCTGTGTGTAACCTATCTATTTGCAGACAAAGAGGCTTAGTTGTAAGAGTCCATTCATTTTGTTCATGATTTTGTGCCTACCACGCACTCTGCCAGGTGCCGGGGGTATCGCAGTAATCAAGTCACATCATGGGCCTGCCCTCGTGGAGTTTGTTATCTTGTAGAGCTAAGTGTGACCCTCCATAGGTGAGCTCAAAGAAAAGATGGACTTTTAATGCAAGAAATGCATATTGTCTTCAAAACTAGAGAAAAGTAAGTTCAGACTCCAGGTCAACAAGATTCCTAACAGGTGGCTTAGCTGTAGACTTTTGTCTTGCTTTCTGGTTCTTTATCCTGCTGTGTCCAGCTCTTCCCACAACTGTCCTGTGAACATGGCATCAACTAATATTGACAGGGATGGAGAGAAAACCAGTGTGTGCTTCGGACATTGCAAGTGAGGTCCCCTGCAAAGCCAGTGGGCTCTTGTCACTAGATGAGAGAAGGGGGACACTGGGCATACTCCAGCATTTCCTGATGTTGATACCAACCATGCCCCAGAGGGAAAATGCAGCTTGTGCCTTGCAATCTCAGTGGTGCTGTGAGGAGACATTTCCTCCCTCATTATGGCTCTTGTGTTATGAATAATTGTCCCGAGTCCCCATCAGAAGCCGGTTGACCTGTCTGGTGAGCTTGCTGTGTTTTATGTGAATGCCACATTAACGAGGAAATAGGCTACTTTCGCTTTTCCCTTACACTTTGCCATTTCAAATAGCAAGAATCCTACCACTTAAGATGATTTAACATTTAATAAAGGAGAGCCAGAGCATTTAATGAGTGATAAATAATAAAAGAATCAAGCTTTCAAGTCACAATGGATCAGAACTCTTGGATTTCAAGGTATCTGGCTGTTGCGGGAGATACTTTCTGTTGTCTTCTTTTTTGGGGGGCATGGGAGAAGGAAGAACTTTCAGAGCCTTCATACAAACCTCCACTAGCCCTGAACTGGAGTGAATGGATTTGGTGGGGAAGATGCTTCGGCCTCCACGTATAGATCAGGTCAAAATTTTCTTTCTGTTATCAGTCTGAAAGTTGGCTGATTTTCATACAAATAGAGAATGCTAGAAAGTATATATACCCTGGGTATATACCCTGGGTTCTGCTAAGTGATTAAGATTAAGATTATCCAGGGTTTTTTTCTTTCATCTTTTTTAAAAATTTAAGGGCTAGATGTAGTGGGAGGGAGTTGCTTGTTCATTAAATAGAAAGTACTGCTTATATAATTTGCTTATCTACATATGGATTCACTTGTATAAATTAATCATCACTTATATGTAGTCTGGAACATTTCAGAAAATGCTTGTCACCTGAACACCACTAGTGCTGTCTTCTCCCTCCCAAATCCTATTGTGGTTTACCTGATCCTCCCAGAGCCTTCCACACAGCCATTCCCTCGTTTACTCCCTTGCCATCACTCTCAAGACAAAGGAAATAAGAGTTTGGTAATCTGATTAAAGCTATACTTGAAACTAGCCTTGAACTGACTCTTTTTTTTTTTTAATTTAAAGATGTATTTATTTTATTTTATTTTATTTTATTTGAAAGTCAGAGTTACACAGAGAGAAGGAGAGGCAGAGAGAGAGAGAGAGAGAGAGAGAGAGTCAGTCTTCCATCCACTGGTTCACTCCTCAGATGGCCGCAACGGCCAGAGCTGTGCCAATCTGAAGCCAGGAGCCAGGAGCTTTTTCCAGGTCTCCTACGCAGATGCAGGAGCCCAAGGACTTGGGTCATCTTCTGCTGCTTTCCCAGGCCACAGCAGAGAGCTGGATCAGAAGTGGAGCAGCCAGAACTCAAACCGGCGCCCATATGGGATGCCGGCATTTCAGGCAGTGGCTTTACCCACTACGCCACAGCACCAGCCCCAGAACTGATTTTTTCAATAATGTTGATAAGACATCTGATCCATTTCTTGACCATATTATTTCCAAATAGTTCCTACTCTTAGGGCATCTGTGACTTAGCTGAAAAACTCAAATCTTTGTTTGTTTACATCATATTTGACCCTGCCCTACATAGACAGCTGTGTGTGGTCATCCCCAGTTCCATCTATTAGCTCAATGAAAAGAGTGTTTGCTAACTGCCTGTCATATGCCTGGTCACCTTCCAGTATTTTTCTTTCAAGACTTATTTATTTATTTTGAAAGTCAGAGTTACAGAGAGAGAGGGAGAGACTGAGATCTTCCATCCACTGGTCACTCCCCAGATGGCCACAATAGGCAGGGCTGAGCTAATCCGAAGCCAGGAGCCACACATTTCATCCAGGTCTCCCATGTGGGTGGCAGGGGCCCAAACACTTGGGCCACCTTCCGCTGCTTTTTTTTTTTTTTTTTTTTTTTTTTTTTTTTTTGACAGGCAGAGTGGACAGTGAGAGAGAGAGAGACAGAGAGAAAGGTCTTCCTTTGCCGTTGGTTCACCCTCCAATGGCCGCCGCAACCGCGCTGATCCGAAGGCAGGAGCCAGGTGCTTCTCCTGGTCTCCCATGGGGTGCAGGGCCCATCCTCCACTGCCTTCCCGGGCCATAGCAGAGAGCTGGCCTGGAAGGGGGGCAACTGGGACAGAATCCGGCGCCCTGACCGGGACTGGAACCCGGTGTGCTGGCGCCGCAAGGCGAAGGATTAGCCTAGAGAGCCGCGGCACCGGCCCTCCACTGCTTTTCCCAGGCCATTCAGGGAGCTGAATCACAGCTGGAGCAGTCAGGACATGAACCGGCACCCGCATGGGATGCAGATGTCACAGGTAGTGGCTTTACCTGTTATGCCACAATGCTGGCCCCGCCTTCCAGTGTCTGTGTGAGGACAGGAAAACCCCCTTCTAATGTAGAACTTTCATTCACAAGAAGCTTTGTTTCTTTCTTTTTATTTTTTTAAAGATTTATTTATTTATTTGAAAGGTAGAGTTACAGAGAGGCAGAGAGAGAGGTCTTCCATCTGCTGATACACTCCCCAAATGACTACCATGTCAGGAGCTGCGCCTATCCAAAGCCAGGAGCCAGGAGCTCCTTCCAGGTCTCCCATGTGAGTACAGGAGCCCAAGGGTTTGGGCCGTCTTCTGCTGCTTTCCCAGGCCACAGCAGAGAGCTGGATCGGAAGTGGAGCAGTCAAGACTCAAACCGGCGCCCATATGAGATGCTGACACTGCAGGCGGCAGCTTTACCCGATACGCCACAGTGCCGGCCCCTGAAGCTTTGTTTCTTTACATAAAACAATTAGAAGACAGTCCATCCTTGTCCTCACCATGGAATCCACATTAGAAAGAAGTAAATAGAGCAATTCCAGTTGCCTTGGAGGGATTTCTGTGAAGTTTTATTGAGGAAAAACAGCAAGGTGCAGAAAGTATGCATAACATGATGTTACATCGGTGCAGAAATGTCCCTCTATGTGTTTATGTAGCTGTGTCTCTGCATGATGATTTGGGAGCAGAGCCTTCACGTGAGGTTGTAAACCTGCCTCCCCCCGCCCCCCACCCATGGCATGACAGATGCGGTGGCAGGGGTGGGGGAGCGGAGACAAGGACAAGGACAACAGGAAGAGGAATGAAAGCCTCACCTCCACACAGACTGAAGGGGACAGGAGGCCTGATCGCATGTGTGCATTATGTAAAATGACACGGCTTTACACCTATACAGAGATTCTTAACGTTCAGTCAATGGGTCACACTAATAAAAACAGGAAAGACAAAGGAATAAAGTATGGCTCCCAGCAACATGGGGCTGAAGCAGAAGCACTAAGAAACAATCTTACCAATCAGAGCTGAAGAAGGAATTCTCCCACCGCTGACGCTGTGAAGGTTGGCCTTTATTTCTGCCCAGCGCAATAGTCCGAGAAGCAAGTACCAAGAGCAATGACTGGAGTGAAATCCATAAAATACCATTATTTGCTCTTATTAAGTAGCTGCGTATCTGCAAAAGCTACCTACATTAGCTGTAAAAATTATTCCAATGAATAGAAGTGAATGAAGTGCTGGAAGTTTGATAAATATCCAAACACCAGGAACCTTACTACATGGGCGGGGGGTGTGCAGCACAGTGGCTGAGTCATCGCTCGGGACCCCCACGTGCCGTGATCACAGCCCAGTTCACGTCCCAGCAGATGGAAGATCGAGCTCTCTCTGTTTCTCTGCCTTTCAGTTAAAATGAAAATGAACAAATAAATACAACTTTTTAAAAAAAATTCAAATAAACTCACTACCTGTCAGGTAAAACAAACTTTTAACTTCAATTAATAAAATGTCTCATTCATAAAAACAACAGAAACTCTCAGGCATAAGCTTAAAAAAAAAAGGTGTATGCCCTATATTTTAGAATCATTTTTACTAGGAGGTATGTGTTGGATGGAGACAACTATGAAAAACAGTGATATTGGCTCTGCAACAGCTTATCTTAAGCCACTTTTTTCTCAAACTAATTAGACAGCAGAACAGTGGTCTATTGAGGCTATTTATAATTCATCACAGTGAAACCTTATCAATTAAAAACATAAGCATAAACAAAAACAGTTTACAAGGTGTTTTCCTGGAAGATAGGAAAAATATCTTGAATATATCCGGACACATTGTCTGTGGGTTTTTTTTAAGGATTATTTATTTACTTATTTTTATTTGAAAGGCAGAGACAAAGACACACAAAGATGATCTTCCATCTGCTTGCGGGTTAACTCCCTAGTTGTCTGTAACAACTGAGGGAGGGCCAGGTTAAAGCCAGGAGGCCAGAAGTCAATCCCAGTCTCCCACATGGGTGGCAGGGACCCAAGTCTAGAGCCATCACCTGCTCTGGCCCAGGGTGCATGTCAGCAGGTAGGTGGAATTGGAAGCGGAGCCAGGACTTGAACCCAAGTACTCCAATGTGGGTTGTAGATGTCCAAGCAGCGTCGTAAGTACTGTGTTACCTGCCTGCCCCACATTGTATGTAGGGAAAGTCGTATAAACATGTAACTTATTCCCTAACCTATTTTTCTAGATTTCATGTGATCCCAGAGAAATTTGAATATATTTTGAAAAAAAGAAATTTATTTAGGCAGTATCACCAGTACTAGATGATAAACATACATTCCAAAATACATTTGTGTATATACTATATGTATATGTAGTGTGCATATATAGTTGATATATGTATTAAATAATAATTCAATCCATGATTCCGATCTTAAAATAGGTATATGAAAGTACTTTGTATTTTGAAAGTTCATAGAAAATGTATTTTGAAAATGAAAAATGAAATTATTTTTATTCAAAAAATGAGATCATGCATGGTTTTTCATAATAAACCTTTTATGGACTTTTTGAAGACCCATTGTATGCATAGATTTAAGATTTTTTGCCCCAAAGTAAACTTGTGTTCTAATTCCATTTTTCCACAGACTTTGGAATTCTCTTGCATAGATCCATCAAATATAATACAAAGCTCAGAAATAAATGTAGAAGTTTCATGGGTCAGATTTCATAAAATAAGAGGGAACAAAAGGATTATTTTATAAAAAAATTGAGATAACTGCTTATACTATGAAAACATAATTATGTTTTACATTAAATATAAAAAGAAAATTTAGGCTATTTAAGGAATTCATTTAAAAAGATAGCTTTAGAAGAACTGAAGGAAAATGGAATTGAACATCAGATAATTTGAAGGTCTTATTATTTTCTTAGCTCTGAAGCAGTACATTATGAGATGACAAAAGTAAAATACGTAAATATGTAATTTCCTTTAAAAACACCTGTGCAGAAGAAAGTAAGAGTTAACTACAACATATTCTTTAGGAAAAAGATTTGCCATAGACAGAATATTAATTCTGAGATAACAGAGCTAGAGAAAAATAGGAAAAACATCAAGACACTAACAGGGCCAAAGGATTTATTCTCACTAGAGAAGATTCATAAAGTAGATAAAGATGAGCAAATATGCTCAAACTCATTTGTTATCAAATAAATACAAATTAAAGCAAAAGTCATCTATGTTGACACCCAGAGTCGATAGTTTCAATCAACATAACCTTTTTGGAAAGCAACTGGCAACGTGTTTCCAAAGTCATAAATGCATTCATTCTGTCTGAAGCATCAACTCCAGAGGTAGCATCCTGAGGAAGTAAGTTGAAAGGAGAAAGACCCTAAACATGACTGTGCCTTGGCCGTAGTATTTATAGGATTTGGAACCTGGAAAATAACCAAGTGTTTGGCAATAGGAAGAATAGCTGAGTAAAACGAGGTGTGAGGGCCTGACGGTCCCAGTGGGCAAGGGCTCTGGCCTGATGGACGTTGCAGCCCAACTTTCCCTCCAGGGGCTGGGTCCCTGTCACCCTTTGTGTCTTTACTCCTTACCCAAGATATGTTAAGAAGGAGCCATCAGCCAGTGAGGATTTCCACGCTGGGTCTGTCAAGCCGAAGCTTCAGCTTTCTAAACATACTTGCCCAGAACCCAAAGTCAAGCAGAAACACCTTCCCCTCTCTGGTGACTCTCCAGTACACCTCAAAAATGCATGCTGTCTCGCGTCACTCCAACCTGGCGCCTGCCCCACTGATTGCCAAATCTGGACTTGCTAAGTTTACTGGTGCACTTGAGCAGATGCTGTAAAGTCATCCTCCAACAGGGCTGATTGAAAGTATTCTTTAAAAAAAAATTTTTTTTTATTTATTTCTAGCTATGTTAAATGCAGAGCAACAGAGAGAGAGAGAGAGAGAGAGAGAAAGAGATATGAATCTTCCATCTACTGGTTCCCTCCCCAAATGCTTGCAACAGCTGAGGCTGGGCCAGGCTGAAGCCACAAGCCAGGGATTCCATCCTGATGGCGGGGCCACAAGTACTTGAGCAATTATTGCAGCTCTCATTAGCAGAGAGCTGGAATAGCAGCAGAGGCGGGACTCAAACCCCGCACTGCAATGTGGGATGCGTCCCAAGTGGCTATGCCAAATGCCCACTGCCAGTTGGAAGCATTCTTAAAACTCTTCATTACCTTCTAGGATACACACTCTCCCCTCCTCCTCTCTGTCCATGCCTCCGACCCCTTGCTTGGCTCCTTCTCTCCCTGACTCTAAATATTGCACCTGTATAAGGCTCAGTATGGGCTGTTCCTCTCTTCTTACTTTATGCTTTGTCTGTGAACAATCATATCCACTCCCAAAGCCTTTATTTGTCATCTGTATGTTCCTGTCTCCTTTATTTCCGGCTTAGATTGCTCCCGCAGCTCCAAGCCGTGTCTAACTCAACATATCTTCTTGATGATCAACTGAATACAAAGGGACTTGAACACGTTAGTGGGGGTGACAGAGTGGTGTGGTGCTTAAGAGATCACTTGGATGCCTACATTCCATATTAGAATAACTGGGTTCAAATCTCTGCTCCACTCCTAATTCCATCTTCCTACTAGTGTGCGCCCTGGGAGGCAGCAGAAATGGCTCAAGTAGCTGAGTCCGTGCCACCCACATGGAAGACTAGAGTTGAGTTACCAGCCCCTGGCTTCCACTAGGCCCAGCCCTGGCTGTTGGAGGCACTTGGGGAATAAACCAGTGGATGGGAGATCTCTGTCTGTCTGTCCCTGACTACTTCTCTCTGCATTTCAAATAAATATAAATGAATATTATTGTCAAGTTCATGGGAAAATTGTATTAAAAGATAAGTTTATTTTGTTGTAAACATTTTGAAACCCATGCATAGTTTTTTCATAACATGCATTTTTGTAAAAGATTTATTTATTTATTTGAAAGTCAGAGTTACACAGAGAGAGAAGGAGAAGCAGAGAGAGAGAGAGAGGTCTTCCTTCCGCTGGTTCACTCCCCAGTTGGCCACAATGGCCGGAGCTGCACCCATCTGAAGCCAGGAGCCAGGAGCTTCTTCCAGATTTCCCACGCAGGTGCAAGGGCACAAGGACTTGGGCCATCTTCTACTGCTCTCCCAGGCCATAGCAGAGAGCTGAATTGGAAATGGAGCAGCCAGGTCTCAACCCAGCGCCCATATGGGATGCCAACACTGCAGGTGGCAGCTTTACCCGCTACACCACAGTGCCAGCTGCCATAGCATGCATTTTTAAAAGATCTCCCAGACATCTGAAAACTTTTACCCCAAGTCTGCCTCTCCTCTCTGTGTGTCCCATCTCAGCGTGTGGTAGCTATGGTAATTCTATCACGTGTTTGTTCACCCAACTCTTCCACATCCACATCCTGCACTTCCAGTCCTGCCCCTTGTTCCTTTTAGGGGTAACCTGAGCCTGTGGAGTTCTTCCCACGTCCACTGTCCCATCCTAGCCCAGGCCTCCATCCTGTCTTGACCATCTCTTCATACCGTTGGCTCTCCAGTTCTAGGCTACTGGAGTATTCTATACTTCTCCTGGGGTAGAAGCTCTTTCAGCATGAAGACTCTAGATGTTTGGTTTGCTAAAATATCCAATATCTCATGCAATACTTTGCATATTTTAGGAGCTTAATGAACATTTATGAGGATAAATAAATAGAATGATTACAATTACATAAAACCTATGTATGTAAGAACTGGAAGGAAATGGGGAAATTTAGACGAGTTTTTAAAAACTTTCTGATAATTTTGTTGTATTGTTTGGTTAATGAATTCAATTTAAGACGTGGATATGTACAAGATCGTGTATGATATGATTGTGTGCTGTGCTGAGTGGGACAGACACACACTCCGGCCTGAGGAAGTTAGCGTGAGTGAGCGCTCAGCTGTTGGTTCAAGGTCAGCAGGTAGCAGTGGTTTGGGTTCCCAGCCCAAGTCCCCTGGAGTGAACTGGCTATCAGGCCGGGTAAAGTTGACCTGGATGAACTTGCTTTCTTCCAGCATGACTCTATGGCCTGGAAACAGAATGTTTTGAAAATGGAAAGACGAGGGTGACTCCTAGGATGTAGAACAGACTTGGCCAACTTATTAGAGAATCAGGGAGGCCGGAAAGTCCTCGGTGGCAGTGCAGGGAGTCTGGGTGGAGGCCAGAACCTTAACAGAAGGTGAACACCTGCCAGGCTGTTCACAGCCCCTCAGGAGGCTCCCACCTCCTCCACCCCCGCGCCAGGTCCTCGTCATGCACCTGACACAATGGGAATTATTAGTGAAGAATTGTAAGCGTAGAGGCATGTCTTTCTGAATGGGGGGGCCTGACTGCCTTATCCTTTGGGTTAAAAAATTTCTCTAGGGGACATTTCAAGACCTTCAAGTGTTCCTCATAGACACACACATGCACACACACACACACACACTCCTCCAGATTCTGATCATATGCTTGACCACAAGCAAAAACTTGACCAATTTTGCAAGCAGTTTTCATAGGCCGCTTTCTTGAATTACTGTGTAGGAGCATTCACGATAAGAAAGAGGAGGAGCAGGTGTTTGGGCCAGAGGTCAAGATGCCCATTAGGACTCCCATGTGCCACACTGGAGTGCTTGGGTTTGCGTGCTGCCTCTACTTCTCCTTCTGGCTTCCTGCTCACACACACGCTAAGAGACAGTTCAAGTGGTTGGGTCTCTGCTACCCATGTGGGAGACCTGGATTGAGTTCTGGGTGCCTGGCTTCAACCTGGCATCTGGGCAGTAAGCCAGTGGATGGATAATAACCTCTTTCCTCCTCCTCTCTCTCTTTCTGTCCCCCCATCACTCTGCCTTTCAGATAAATAAAAATAAAAGAAATAAGTCAAATAAACAGGCTTTAAAAAGGAATGAAAGAGGTGTATCTTAACAGCCAGGAGTTTGAGGCACTTACTTTGAAATAAACCCTGGATCCAAGAGAAAAAATGAAAATGAAATCATGTGTTTGGACGGGAGTACTTGATATCCTAAAGATATAAATATTTTTAAAATTAATGCACAGATGAGTGTTTAGCACAATTGCAGTTAGACTCACAGTCTCCTCACCCCTTGGAGGAAATGGTTTCCAAGCTCCTATGGGTGAGTCATAGCTGGCAACTATGGAGAACACTGTGAAGATGAGGAGGGAGCGAGTGCTTATCAGATGTGGAGTGCGGTTAGTCACAGTAGTAAGAGCTTGATGACATCGGAATAGATCAAGAGATTATGGGAACAGAGCAGAGTTCAGAAGTAGATTCCAACTACATGGTAATATGATGTCTGGCAGAAATGATACTTTCGTTCAGTAGGAAAAAGAGGGAGGGTTTTTTTGGCTTTGTTTTTGTTTTTAGTAAATGATTATGACAAAGCTGATTAACCATCTGGATAAAAATTAAGTTGGACTCTTATCTCACACTGCATGTAAAAATAAATTCCAGATGGATTAAAGATTTAAGTTTAAAAAGTAAAACAATAAAGACAGTGGAAGAATTTTATATGTGCCTGTGGGAAGTGCTTATAGCCAAGACGAGAAGCCCTGTATTTGATTACATAAAAACATACTGTGCAAGGGTAAAAGATACCACAAACCAAAGTTACAAGACAAATAGTAGATTAGGAGAAAATATGTATCAGGAATGTGACAGATAAGGATTAATATCGGCACTATGCAGAGAGCCCTTAAAAATTGATAAGCAAAGCACACCCAAAGCAGAAATACGGTCAAAGAACAGAAATATGAGAGTCACAAAAGAACAAAACCAGATGGCCAACACAACAGCTGTTTCTTTCCGTTGGCTGTGCCGTGCAAGTCTTCTTGTGGCAGGTCAGAGGGGAGCTCCCGGGGGCTCCATGGATGGGGCCGATGCAGACACCGTCATCCGTCACCTGTGTCTTCCTCCCTGCAGACTACAGTGACCGTGCTGGGGAGCTCCTCCCCCAGACACTCGCAGTGCGTGGTGAGGAACCTGGATAGTGGCAAGGACCTGTGCCGCGGGAGGAGTCCTGCAAACCGGCCGTGTACCTGCACCATCCCCACCAGGCCGACCTACAGAGGTATGTGGCTCCCGGCCTCCTGCGCCGCCGAGGTCATGGATGCAGGAGAACCTCCTGAGTGGCCCAAGGAAGCAGGCTGAGTCACAGAGCCTTGGGATCCCCTCCTCCTGGGGACGTCCCCACGTTCCTCCTGGTGCCTGCTTGCCTCTGCTCTGCCCCCTGCTTTGAGTCTTTCGGGTCCCTTGAGCCCGGAGAAGGATGGAAAGAGGGAGGGTCTTTGGATAGGAGAGTGCAGTCAGGACAGACCTCACCTAGCTGACAGCATCTAAATGGTCCACACAAACCAGAGATTTGAAAAGCAGGGGATGTCCTGGGTGAGATGAGAAAGTAGAAAAGCCGGGGACCTATCAGCTTACGTCGGTGGCATTGGTTCACTCATACATGAAGTATTACGTAAGCATCATTGTGTACAAGGCACTCTGCCGCATGCTGGGGAGAGTGACACACAGCAAACCTGAGCTCTTCCTTGCTCACTGTGGGTGTAGCCTGTTGGGGTAGAAGTAAGTAGGCAGCTCACTACAGTGCGGGTGTAGATGCAGAGAGCACCTGGTACCCTGGGAAGCCCAAGAAAAAGATACCTGGGGATGGGGGAGGGGCACGGCAGCTGCCGGGAGGAAGTGACGTCCAAGCAAGACTGGTGTAAGAGAGCGGGGCCAGACAGAGAGGAGAGGGACGTGTATTCTTGGCAGAGACCAACGTGCCTGATATCCAGGAAAGCAAAGCTTAGAAAAACTAGGAGAGGCTCTATAGGGGTAACGCAAAGGGAATGGGAGTGATGGAAAATGGATTCCAAAGAAGGCAGCCGGGGCGGGGGGCAATGCAGGGCCTCACGAGCCGTGGAGCCTATCCTGGGAGCTGTAAGGAGGCACGGTGAGGTTGCAGGTTGAGACCTGGCACAACCCGATTTTCTGTGCAGGAGGCACAGCTGTGTGTGGTCTCTCCTGCCGGAACTGCACACTAATCACACTTCAGTAAGAAAACTCGGGCTGCCACAAAGTCAGGCCAACTTCTTGTTTTGTCAAGACCTTTAATTTGAACAGTATCACCTACCATCCCCAGTAATCATGAAAGAAGGGACTAACACATGTTCATAACAGCTCTGCTCCCTGGAAGGAAGCGGATTTGAAAGGTGCTGCTCTGGCTACAGCGTGTGAACCTGCCCCTGTGCAGTTGGTGTGTGGGGAGCATGGCAGCCCACGAGATCCTGGACCCATCTCAGCCTGAGGTCAGGAGCCAGGAACTCCATCCTGGTCTCCCATGTGGGTAGCAGGGGCCCAAGCACTCGAGCCATCTTCTGCTGCCTTCCCAGGCGCGGTGGCAGGTGGCTGGATGCTAGGCGGAGCAGCCGGGACTTGAACTGGCACTCCGATACGGGATGCCAGCATCACACGTGATGGCCTAACCTGCTGTGCCACAATGCCGGGCCCTAGGTAAATATTTTTAGAGAGGATTTTCCTGAAGGTGCAGAATTTCCTTTGAACATGCTGGTTTTCCCATCCTTGCTCGGTGACTTGTTTTATTCCTATGCTTGGCCAATTACAAGCTGAGATAGTGATCCCAGGGAGAGTATGAGATGTAAATGGGCTGTAAAATGGCTTTTTCCCAGTGATTATCCGTGGGAGGCTTGGAACTAGCTTTGGGTTCAGTCTGTTCGGAGCCTGGTGCCGTGCACTTTGACTGCCTGATGGGAACGGCCCATGGGGAAGGAACCACATACCGATCGAAATGTTAGCGAGCAGCTGGCATGCTTGCGTGCTCTATGCCGAGAGGGCAATGTGGGTTATATTTTTAACACTTACTGCTATGCTCGACAAGGACAGGAACCCACCGTAAATGCCTCTTCGCCCCCTCTGCTCCAGATGTTCTGGCTGTCAGCGTGACGTTCTCCTTCGGTTCTTGGAATTTGTCAGAAAGATTCAACTTTACCAACTGCTCATCCTTAAGAGAGTAAGACTGTATTTGAAATGTAAATATTCTCTGGTTGCTTGTAATTTATTTGTTTCATGCCTCAGTTTCCTAAAGAACTCTTTGGTGGAGCGGAACTTTCCAAAATGCCTTGGAGCGTGGCCTTGCGGGAGCCGGAGGAGCCCCTAGGCTCCTGCCCTAACATGTTTGCTGGGGCAGCTTCAGTGGTGGTCCCAGCAGGGAGAAGGGGCAGACTGGAAGGAAGTGCCCCCCCCACTTAGAACTGCCCCACTGCCCTGAGGGAGGGGTGCACCTTGCTCTGAGCCCTAATGCAGAAAGGAGACAGAGACGCGTGTCTCAGATCCCTGATGTTCCATTTGGAAGAGGGATGGAGGTTTCCATGGAAACATCAGCCGCTGTACAACCAGTGGGTCTGTCGTTCCCTCCTCGATACAATGGGCTGGCTCTGTGAGTGTCTTTAGGCCTGGCCTGGGGCCATTGTTATCTATGAGGAAAATAAATTCCATCTCCAGACAGTTGGGAGGCCATTCTAGAATTCATTTTTTCTCATGGAGGCACTTTGAGAGGGGCCGGCTCAGCCCGGGTCCGTGATTTCTAAGAAACGGAGTGCGTTTAGAGAGGAAGAAGATGACACTCAATACAGAAAACCTCAGAGTTCATACAAATAGGAAACAAGAGGGAGATGTAAGTAGAAGTTTACAAGGGGACTTCAGAAGTTCGTGGAAAGTACATGCGGTGAAAAACATAGATTTCAGGCCTTTTTAGTACCAAAATAAACATCTTTTCATTCTGTTTTTCCATGAACGGTTTGAAGTAGCCTCGCATAGCTCAAAGAAAGCTCGAAGACAATGTGTGTGTGTCCCTGAGCTTCAGAGGCTTCCAGGAAGGGAGTGACAGCCCCAGGTGCCACCATAGTGCGCTCATTAAGAACCAGACCCTCGGACCCAGCTCCCCGCCCCGCCCCGCCCCGCCCAACCCAGTGCCCATTCCACAGGGACGGCTTCCTGTTAGAAAATCACACCTGAGGAGTAGGTTAAGCATGCAAATTGCACACCTGCTTCTGGCTCACTCAGGTGCCGAGTAAACGCAGATGAGAATCTGTGGTTTTCCCCCGCGGAGCTGTGATGTCTATGCACCGTCGCAGAATTCCTCAGTATTTCTTGAGGAATATGAGAGTAGTTTAAAAAGTTCATGGAAAGATGGACTTAAAGGATGGGTTTATTTCGGCACGCAAAAAATTTTCAAACCCATGCACAGTTCTTTTTCATAATGTGCATTCTCTGTGAACTTTTCGAAGACCCTTTGCATGCATAGATTTCAAAATTTTTGGTACCAAAATAAGCTTATCTTTCTTTCCATTGTGCATGGACTTAGTGAAGTCCCTTTTTTTTTTTTTTTAATTTTTGACAGGCAGAGTGGACAGTGAGAGAGAGACACACAGAGAAAGGTCTTCCTTTGCCGTTGGTTCACCCTCCAATGGCCGCCGCAACCGCGCTGATCCGAAGGCAGGAGCCAGGTGCTTCTCCTGGTCTCCCATGGGGTGCAGGGCCCAAGGACTTAGGCCATCCTCCACTGCACTCCCTGGCCACAGCAGAGAGCTGGCCTGGAGGAGGGGCAACCAGGACAGAATCCGGCGCCCTGACTGGGACTAGAATCCAGTGTGCTGGTGCCGCAAGGCAGAGGATTAGCCTAGTGAGCTGCAGCGCTGGCCAGTGAAGTCCCTTTGATTATAAAACATGAGCTGGGTCCCCTCACCCTGCCCTAGTCCTCCTGACTGTCCCCACAGAGACTTCCTGTGGTCTTCCCTTGCAATGTTTCCAGCCCAGCCCAGGTTGCCCTTGTTACCATTTCTTTTCTTTTCTTTTTTTTTTTTTTTATTTTTGACAGGCAGAGTGGACAGTGAGAGAGAGAGACAGAGAGAGAAAGGTCTTCCTTTGCCGTTGGTTCACCCTCCAATGGCCGCCGCTGCAGCCGGCGCACCGCGCTGATCCGATGGCAGGAGCCAGGATCCAGGTGCTTTTCCTGGTCTCCCATGGGGTGCAGGGCCCAAGCACCTGGGCCATCCTCCACTGCACTCCCTGGCCATAGCAGAGAGCTGGCCTGGAAGAGGGGCAAGCGGGACAGAATCCGGCACCCCAACCAGGACTAGAACCCGGTGTGCCGGCGCCGCAAGGTGGAGGATTAGCCTATTGAACCACGGCGCCGGCTCCATTTCTTTTCTTTTAATTTTTTTTATATATTTATGTAACTTAGAGGCAGAGAGAAAGTGACAGAGAGATCTCCCATCTGCTGATTCCCTCTGCAAATGCCTACAACCGGTGGGGTTGACCCAGGCCAAAGGCAGGGCCTGGGAACTCCATCCAGGCCTCCTACATGGGTGGCAGGAACCCAAGTCCTTGAGCCATCCCTGCCACTTCCTTGGGTACACATTAGCAGGAAGATGTTATTGGAAGTGGAGCCGGGACTTGAACCCCAGGCACTCTGATGCACGTTGTGGGTGTCCCAAGCAATATGACACCGCCCCATCATTCCTTCTTTAACTTAGATTATTCTAATGTGTGTTTTCAAGTCCTCCACAGTTAGCCATGCAAAGTAGATTATTTGAACTCTTCCTTAATTTGAATATAAAGCAAACAGGAGCACTGCAGTCCCTCTGTTTGCCAGGTAGCGCTTTTTGTCTCCTATCTTGCAGGCAGTGGGCAGTGTGACTGCTGTGGGATTGAGGGCTTGCTGACATGGGGGTGGAAGCAGGGAGAGAGGGATCAGTCTTCAGAGAGACTCACCTGAGGCCAGACAAATAGCAGAACCCATTCAGAACCCGATTCAGTGGGTTTCTGTTATCTGGGACCAGCAGGTGACCCACGTTTCCATGGCAACACCCCTGCAGGTGTGAGGCCAGTCATCAACCCTGAGGGCGGCGTCCCAGCGCAGGGCACAAAGTCGGTGCTCTCTGCCCAGTCTCAAAGCACTGCCCTTGCTCCCCATGGTTCGTCCCGCCCATCCGGGGATTGTTTTTATCATCCTTTTAATGCTTGCACGCCGAATCACAGAGGGAGATTCTAGAACAGGAACGCTTTCCTAAAAATATGGGAAATTAAGTTGGTTTTCTGTGTTGCCAGATGTCCAGTGTGCGTTGGAACCGGCTGCACGTGGTGTAAGAGTGGGCGAAAGTGCATCCACCCCTTCACAGCCTGTGACCCTTCTGACTATGAGAGAAACCAGGTACAGTGAGCTTTTTGGTATTACAGGGTCTAGCCAGAAATAAACATCTGTGCCTCCCCCGCCCCACCTCTGTCTTCCGTGTGTGTTTTGCACCCTGAGTTTCCCACCTGCTCGGAGGTTGAAGACACGGTCTGCGTTTCAGGAGCTCTGTCCGGCTGCTGTTGAGACGTCACCCACCACGCCAGGAGGAGGAAGACTCGGGGAGGGCAGAAATAGCAGCACCAACCCAGGCTTTCAGGTCAGCCCCGCTCTCACGGCCATCACAAAACAAAAACCCTCTCAGTGGCGGCCACAGTTCCTCCTCCTTTGGGTCCCTTTAAGAAAAACTGCCAATTTCGCTCTCTTCCCAAATTCCCTTTTTCGCCTGTGGTTTTTAACCAAGTTGTACCTAATTGACTCAATACATCAACTGCACGGTCACATAAAAGAAATTAAAAACTCTGTAATGATGAAAAATGATGGTGTCTCGGGAGGAGTGACATTGTAAAGGTGACTTTGTGGCTCACTCTGGGAAAGTTTAGAGGGAAGTCCAGTGGCGGGTTGCGGGGGTGGGGGTGGGGGGTTTCAATTCCAGCCACATATGGGGGACTGCAGAAAGCTTATGGGAAAATGGAATTGAAAGATCAATTTATTTCAGTGCAAAACTTCTGAAATCTCTGAGTAGCTTTTTCATGATAGACATCGTCCACGAATTGTTGGAAGACCATGTGCATGAGTGCAGAGCTTGATAGCGTGGCCACGTGTTTGGGGGGTTTTGTGTATGGCCGAAGTCCATGCAAACTAGCTTCAATTAGGTTATTTTTCTTAGTTTCCTATAGGTAATCTAACATAGTCATTAACTATGCTAAAGCACAGAGTTGTTCTAAATATGTACAAGGGTTCTGCACAAAAAAAAAATCTAGAAAATGCATGCTATGAGAAAACAAGGTATAGGTTTTGAATTTTTTGCACTGAAATAAACTTAATTCTTCTTTTTTTTTTTTTTTAAAGATTTATTTATTTAGTTTCAAGTCAGAGTTACATAGAGAGAGGAGGCAGAGAAATAGAGAGGTCTTCCAAGCGCTGGTTCACTCCCCAACTGGCTGCAATGGCCAGAGCTGCGCCGATCCGAAGCCAGGAGCCAGGAGCTTTCTTCCGGCTCTCCCCATGTGGGTGCAGGGGCCCAAGGACTTGGGCCATCTTCTACTGCTTTCTCAGGCCATAGCAGGGAGCAGGATCGAAAGTGGAGCAGCCGGGACTTGAACCAGCACCTATATGGGATGCCTGCATTGCAGGTGGCGGCTTTACCTGCTACGCCACAGCCAGCCCCTAAACTTAACTCTTAATGCCGTGAACATTTATGGTATGGGCAGAACCTAAGTGGCTCTGCTTAGTGCACAGCCAAGCACTTGACTTCACTCAGTGGATAGAAGTACACTGAGCATCTAAATGGGGTGAAAAACAAACAAAAATGGGCCAAGATCCTGCTCTCATTAACCTAGAAGTCTAGTAGGAGCAGACAAATTAAAAGCAGCCGCATTAAAAAAAAAAAAAAAGCCCAGTTTGCTATTCATGACTAATCTGTGGCTTTGACTTATCCATTTGCTGCTATTTAAGGTCAAGTGCCAATATAAATAAGTAGCAGATTTTTTTTAATCATTACTGAAAAGTTGACTGTAACTTTAGGTGAATTAAGTAACTGGCAGAGAGAATGTGAATCAAAATGGATTATGAACTTAATTAAAGGCATTAGAAAAGCTTGGTGTGCCAATATCTTGAGACTGTAAAGTCTTGGAGATTTTATTAAGCACTGGGCTACTTTTCTACTCCTGCTGGTTGGTGAGACAAGACAAAATGACAGAGACTTGGATCAGGGAAACAGTGGCTTCTTCAGGATTCAACTTTGCTGTCTTTTCAGCTGTTTAAAATGTTGGTAACATACACATGGAGTTTGTCGTCTGCACCATTTTGACGTGTACAGTTTGGTGGTGCTGGGTACGTTCACCACGTGTGCAGCCACTCTCCAGAACTCCTCCATCTCACAACACTGAGATGCTGTACTCGTTACGTTGTAATTGCTCATCCTCCTTTTCCCCAGCTCCTGCCAGCAGCCAATCCAATTCATGTGTCTGTGACTCTCACTCCTCTGGGCACCGTGTTTTTCTTCTGCTGATGGCTCATTGCACTTAGCATCATGTTCTCAAGGTTCTTCTATATGGTAGCCTGGGTCAGAATGCCCTGTCTTCATAGGCTCCCAGTGTGTGTGTGTGTGTGTGTGTGTGTGGGTGTGGGTGTGGGTGTGTGTAACGCATTTTGGTTATCCATTTAGTCATCAGTGGACACTTGGGTTTGTTTCCGCATGTTGGCTATTGAGGATAGTGCTGCTGTGAACATGGGAATACAACCATCTCTTTGAGACTCTGCCTTCAATTCTGTTGGGTATATGCCCAGAAGTGGAGTTTCTGGATCATGTGGTAATTCTATTTTTAAGTTTTTTGAGGAACCACTACAGTGTTTTCCATATTGGCTGTGCCATTTCAGCATTCCCTCCAACTGTGCATAAAGCCTCCGGTTTCTCCGCATCCTTGCCAATACTTGCTATTTTCTGGTTGTAATTTTTTTTATTGTAGCATCCTAATAGTTGTGAGGTGGTATCTCATCATAGTTTGGATTTGCATTTCTCTAACCATTAGTGATGTTGAGCATCCTTTCATATGCTAGCTGGCCATTTGTATATCTTCTTTGGAGAAATGCCTTAGCTCATGTTTTAGTGACTTGGTCTTGTTGTTGAGTATCAGGAGTTCTTTATATATTCTGGATATCAGCCACTTATCAGATGTCTCATTTGCAAATATTTTTTCCATTCCATAGGTTTCCTTTTTACTCTGCTGATTGTTTGAGGCACAGAAGTTTTTCATTTCGATGCCTGTGCTTTTGGTGTCTGATCCAAGACATCATTGCCAACTCCAGCGTCGTGAAGCTTTTCCAATGCCTTGTTTTCTTCTAACAGTGCTATAGTTTTAACTCTTCCGTTTAGATCTTTGATCCATTTTGAGTTTATTTTTGTTTATGGCATGAGGAAAGGGCCTATTCCCCATTCCTTGTTTTTTTATTTGAGAGGGAGAGCGGGAGGGAGAGAAAGGGTGGCAGGAAGAGAGAAGGAGCTCCCAGGAACTGATTCACTCCTCAAATGCTTGCAGCAGCTAGGATTGGGCCAGGCTGAAGTCAGGAGCCAGGAACTGAATCCGGGTCTCCCACATGCATGCCAGGGACCCAGTGATTTGAACCATCGCTGCCTTGCAGGGTCTGCATTGACAGGAATCTGGAGTCAGGATCCAGATCCATGGATCAAGCCCAGGTTCTCCGACGTGGGACTGGAGCATCCTTACTGGTGTTGCAGAAGCCAGGCCAAATGCCTGGTGCCCCATTCATTCTTAGCAGTTTTTCCAATACCATTTGTCAAAAAGAGTGTTCTCTTCCCCATTGAATGGTATTGGTTCCCTTGTAGAAAATCATTTGACCGTAGGTAGGTGAGTTTATTTCTGGGTATTCTTTCTGCTCCATTGGTCCATACATCTGTCTTTATGTCAGTACTGCATTCTTTGATTATTGCAGCTTTGTAAATAATTTTGAAATCAGGAATTATTGAGTCTTCCACCTTTGTTCTTTTTCAAGATTGTTTTGGTAAAAGTTAAACTTCTAATTTTGAGATAATTGTAGATTCACATATAGTTGCAAGAAAATAGTATGTATATCTTTTATCTAGTTTCTTCCAATAGTAACATTTTACAAAATCATAGCACAGGATCACACCCGGGATATTAACATTGACTACAATGAAGATACCAAACAGCTCTGTGGTCACAAGGCTCCTGGTGCGGCCTTCCTGTAGCCCCACCTACTTCCTGCATCCCTCTCACTCCCCATCCATGATACCAGGCAACCACTAATCTGTCTCGGCATCTTGTCATTCCAAGAATTTGACACAAATGGAGTCATCCATATATGCCCTTTGAGGGACTGGCTCTTTAAAATAAAATTATTTACTTGAAAGAGGGAGAGAGGGAGAGAGAGAGAGAGAGAGAGAGAGAGAGAGAGAGAATCTTCTGTCTACTGATTCACTCCCCAGATGGCCACAATGGCCAGGGCTGGGCCAGGCCAAAACCAGGAGCCAGGAGCTTCATCCGAATCTCTACAAGGATGACAGGGCCCCAGATACTTGGGCCATTTTCCTTTCTTTTCCCAGGCCATTAGCAGGGAGCTGGTTTGGAGGTGGAGCAGCCAGGACATGAACCAACACCCACATGGGATGCAGGTGTCTCAAGCTGCTGCTTTATCTGCTATGCTACAATGCCAGTCCCTGCAATTGGCTTTTTAAACCCAACATATTCTCTGGAAATTCACTCCAGTTCTTTTATGTATCAATAATTCATTTCTTTTTATTGCTGAAATGGGGTGGAAGCGTTTGAAACTTCTTTTACTTTAAGGGAAACAATAATGAATTCCCTACATCTTGGTTTCCTGTATTATCTTCCTGTGCCTTTTGAACTCTGACTCTGTGTGGTGAAAAGAATTGGGGTCACCAAGAGAGAAAGAGGAGGCTAAAAATAAACAAAAGCCCAGAGCTGTCTTGGGTGCTTTTAGGTGGATAAACCTTCAAAGTTTAGAGAAAGAAGTTTTGTTGGTACTGAAATATTTTCCTAAATGGATGACTCAGCAGCATTGCAGTTTGGGCTGATAGAGGGAGGGACAGGAGGGATTTCTCGTGCTCTGGGAAACACTGCTCTCTCTCACTGTCGTGGTTTCTGTGTTGAGTCCTTTTCCGAAGCACCAACCCCTTTGCAGCTCTTTTCCTAGCTGGGAAGCCACTGAGAGCTTTCCTTTCATGTGTCGCCCCCATTGCGCATGTGCCCAGTGCTTCCTGTGTGCTGGGCACTGGTGAGGGTGCAGGCACCGCCGGGGGCTCCATGATCCGGAGCCCGGGTCGATGCTTCATGCGGGTATTTGTTGTGCATCTATTAGATACTGGTCATGATGAGTTCCAGCGGGTCCATGAAGAGGACACAAATGAATCAGGCGTCTCTCTGGTCATCATTTTCCAGAACTGTATCCATGAATACGCCCGTAGCAACACAAGGTAAAAAAAGATTACCAGAGGCAAAGCACCAGAACGTGTATAACCCCAGAGGACTTTTCTGTGCCCAGAGTTTGATCTTAGTCCACCCTGTTTATTTAAGCCCACTGCCTGACAGTTAAAAACACTTCATCAGTGTGGTTGGTTAAGTCTTTGATTGACGGGTGGATTGATTGATGGAGATGGCATGTCAGTTCACCATTGAGGGAGGAGAAGCGTCCAGACACATGGAGACTGAGAAGCAGGTGTCCTAAGCAACAGTGTGACAGGAGGCAGAAAATTCCAGGGCACCCATTCCTGGAAACCCTAGATAATTCAATTTGGCTGCAGCAGAAGACGCAAGACATTAAAGCACACATGATTGAAATGGCCCCGGGGTTTTGACTTTATCCTTCAGTGGCAATGGAGCGCTGTTCAAGACATTTAAGGTCTCTATTTGCTCATCCAAGGACGTGGCACTGAGGAAGTAGGGGTCTCAGTTCATTCCCAGCTGGACAATCGCCTGGAAGGGTCTTCCCGACTCTTAGACCCCTCCCCTCCCCAGACCCAGACACATAGGCTGTCATTTTCCCAGTGGGGAGGCTTCCTTGAGGGAGAGCGTGACCGAAATAAGGAAGGGAGCTCCAAATTCTGCGCTGGATCTTGGAGGAGGAGTGGTCTCGCTGCAAAGGCCAGTGTCCGTCCTCCCACACGTAGGAGTGTTGAAGAGGTCTCACCCTTCCCCAGTCCCTTCCTCCGTTTCCATTTCTTCCAGTCTTCCACCTGGCGCTTCACCTGCTCAGGGCGTAGACGGCTGCCCCCTCTCTCCTGCTTTCAAACAAGGCTTGGAAAGGTCCCTGATGGGATGTCGTTCCGATACTCAGTATTCCTCGGAATATGCGTCTTGCTCAGAGGGGGAAGGAAGCCGTACAAAGCCACACGCCTGCTCTCAAGGCGCTGACAAACTTTCTTTCTGTCTTCCTCTTCCTCCATCACTTTTGAGCTTGCATTTGAATTTCCCATAGGCAATCCGAATGGACTGTTTCAGAGACCTTGCCTCCAGAAGTGAAATTAAATTTTGTAAATGTTATTTTATTTACTTTTAGAAATTAACATAAAGAAGACAGATTTAATGTAGCGCATAGATAGAATTCTAAGAATACGATGATACTTCCTCACTCTCTCCCTCCCTCCCTCCCTCTCTCCCACCTTCCCTCCTGCTTCCTTCATTCCTTTCTTTTTTAATTTTTATGATGATCTATTTTAAATTTCCTTTATAGTCAAAGGCTTATTGTTCCACTCAATAAAGAGTTCAACAAGTAAAGCTAAGGAAGACCACTATTCCAGCAGGAAATCAGACAAGGACTATAAACAATAGTCAAATCCAGAGATGGTGTCAATTTCACTCACATAAACTAACAAATATTTTATATTCTATATATGAACGACCACAAATCAGCTAAAACGTGATATTTGTCTTTTGGGGTCAAGCTTATTTCATGAAGCACGTTGATTTCCAGTTGCATCCATTTTGTTGCAAAAGTCAGGATTTCATTTGTTTTTATGGCTGAGTACTATTCCATCATGTGTATATACCACAATTTCTTTATCCAGCCTTCAACTGTTGGAATCTGGGTTGCTTCCATAGAACTGAGCGGTGAAAACATGGGAGTATAAGTAACTGTTTAATATGCCAAATTCAAGAAATTAAATTTGACATATGCCTTGTTGAATAACTTCTCTGAGCCTAGGACCGGGCGAGGTGCTGCGGGATTCACCTCCAGTTGACTGCTTACCAGTTCATTCAGAATATGTTTGTTGAGCATCTACTCTGTGCCAGACAGGCAGGCGACATGTGTGCCCACGTGGAGCATTCTTTATAGAATTTACAGGATTTGGGAGGAAGCCTCATTGGCATGAGGCAGTTGAGTGTGCACCACAAAGGCATGAGAAAGAATGCCAGAATGTACTACTTTGAAGAGAGGTAACTAATATTTGTTGGGCCTATGGTCTAACCTGAGCTCATAGTATCTCTTTATTTAAGCTTCATAAAGGACCTATTTGCTGCATTTGATAGACAAGGAGATTTGGGCTTAGACGGATAAGTAGGTAGTAAATGATAAGTGAGAGAGTCAGACCTTGGCAGTCTGATTCCAGGTGTGGCTCCTACCCTACATTGTATGACCGAGGTTAGATAGAAACAATTATAATATAAATGTAAACATAAACAATGTTAAAGCAGCCAGCACTGTGGTAAAATTCTATCTGGAAGGGAGAGGTTGATATTGGCTGCTCTGGGCATGAGGCGATCCCAGTCTACGGCATCTCTGCCACGCCATGTTGGCTGAGACGAAGACCTGCACCCTGACCGGGTCGTCAGGGGAGGACAAGGACAGCCTGGGTGTTTTCGGAGGGAAGGAGGGCTGGGCACCTCCTCCAAGACAGAGAGAGTGAGAGAGGCCTGCAGTGGGGACGTGGTTCCTCGGGAAAGCGGAACACCAGGAGTCTCATGTTCACGTGGAAGCCTGGCCGAGCATGGGAGGCTGAGTAGCTGTTTTAAGTTGGAGTCGGGAGCCGCTGCAGGAGGTGAGCTCAGCCTTCCCGGGTCTTGGAGTTCTGATCCATCCTCCTGGCCAAGAGTGACTCTATCCAGGAGTGGCCCTGGCAGCCCGGCCCTGGGCGCGTAGGCTCCCTCTCCAGTCCCCAGGTCAGAGGACAGGGACTTGATCACCAGCTTAGAGCAAGCACAGCCAATGGCCATCTCCAGGTCTCTGTCCAGCGGCACTGCTAACCCAGAAGTTCCCAGGACCAACCGGAAGTTACCCGAACCGGTGGCTGCTATTTGCCCAGGAGGCCAAGCATCAAATAGATGACCTTTTTATTGCATTTAACGCTGGGCTTGTCTTCTTGCTGTTTCCTTTCCATACCTCACCTCCTTTTACACTGCCCCATCTCCACTGCTGGTTGCCACTCTTCTCAATTTATCCATTTCATTAATGCATCGCTTCCATCCCTTCCCAGTCATTAATAAAGATGTTAAATAATTCTGAACCAGATACCCCCGCAGGGCTCTCCAGGACACTTTCTTTTAATTAGTTGTGCTACCTTTCATCTCTCTTCTGGCCTTTGGTTTCAGATTTCCAGCTGGTTTTGGATCTATGTGACTTTTTATCCAGTCCTGTTTGAACTAATTTCACAAATGAAAATCTGAGAGACGTTTTACCGAGTGTTGATTCAGGCCTAAGCCTACAGAGAGCTTTGTCAGGGTTTGTTTTTTTTTTTTTTTCCTTTTTAAAATAGATTAATAGGGTATGATTCAGTTAATAAACTGAGCCTGCCTAATGCACCTCTTTGCAGCCTTCTCTCCATTCATTGCAGGATTTTCTCCATTAATGTCGTGGTAATTTGAATTGTGTTGATGTCAGACTTCACGGAAGGTACTCCGACTGTCAGGAGTAATCCTCTTAGACCTTTGCAAAGATAACTATTACTTAGTGTGTGCTATTTCTGCTATCTTGTAATGACTTTGTTTTTAAAATAATAATAATAATTGGGTATCCTAGAAATCACTTGATGAACCAGTTACCGATGTGCTTTCTTACTCAAAACAGGCAAGGGACTTAAACATGCCAGGTATCAAAAGCTCATCGCATTTTGTTAACCAATTTAAAACCACGCAGCTATTTAACCATAGCGCTGGAGTCTTTAAAGCGCAACTGGCGGGACGTGAACCGTTCTGAGGTTAATTGCCGAGCGAAGCCGGGCTGTGATGGTTACAGTGGATGGTTTCTGGAGTTGATGCATGGAAATCCTTGGACATAGGGTGAGGGAGGAATGTCCCTGTAGGGCTGCATAAGAAATTGTCTCTTTGAATCAAACTCGATTATGTTTTTAAATTAGCTCTTTCTCTACGTGGAAGCCGGTGGGGCTGGCTGTTTCATGTCAGATCGTGAATTAACTTGATTACAATACAAAAGCACATCTCACAAGTAGACTGTGTGGAGCATTTGGGGGGAACTCATTCTTTACTTTTTGCCTATACTGGATTTTTTTAAAAAGACTCATTTATTTATTTGAAAGACAGAATGCCCAGGGGCGGGGGTAAGAGAAGTGGGGAGGGGGGAAAAGATCATCCATCCTCTGGTTCCCTCCCCAGATGGGACAACAGCCAGAGCTGGGCCAGGCTGAAGCCAGGATCCCGGCTCTCCACCCCTGTCTCCCACATGCGTGGGAGTACTTGGGCCCTCTTGCACTGCCTTCCCAGACATATCAGCAGGACATTAGATCAGAAGTGGAGCAGCCAGAACACAAACAGGCACTCAGAGATGGGATGCTGGTGGCTGAATCCAATATACCCAACACAGCCTCCTGCACTGTACCCTCTCGCAGGAAGCTGTGTTTCTAAGAATACCGGCAGGCACTAGTACAGCTGTAGAGCTGCCCTATTTTTTGTTGTTGCTGTTTTTCACATGTTCTTGCATTGCTGCATGGTTAATACTTAGAGGCACCCTCTGCTAACTCTGACTCACTTCTTAGTCCTCTGATCAAGATTAGGAGAGGTTCCCTTAGCAAACAAAGGCAACTCAGCTAACCTCTTTGGAAGCAGACCCCGCGTGTCACAGGATAGGCCTGGCCACTCCTTTGCGGATGGTCAATGGACACATCTCTAAGGAGGTAAGAGTTGAGAATGAAATCTCCAGAAGCAGCAAGGCTGTCTCAGGAACAAATAAAAAGTTAATAGGACAGCGTGTCAGGTCCTTGGGTCATGTGTGTGGAGCCACTGAAGGAGCAGACATAGTTCCCTTAAAAACCCTTTGTGTAGTCGGCACAAGGCTCGCTCTCTGTCCTCTGCAGAGAGTAGAGAAGTAGCGTTTACTGGGCGTGTTTGAACATTTTTCTTGAGGAGACATCAACGGTATAAATGGAAGAATGAGAAGGACCAGCCAGAGAGAAGAGCAGCCTGGGACTCCTCGTTGACTTGGATATAAATGATGTGCATTGAAGCAAACAAACAGCTACCTGGTCTTCCTAAGGGCGCAGTGGATTCCTCTGGGCAGGGCTGTTCCTACACGGAGCCACACAGTAAATATTTATAGCTGTGCAGGCCCAGCCAGTCAGCATTGCTGCTGTCACACGAAAGTAGCCAGAGACAACAAGGGGACTTCCGGAGCTGGTGCTGGGGCATAGTGGGTTAAAGCCAAAGCCTGCAGCACTGGCATCCCATATGGGCACTGGTTCGAGTCCTGGCTGCTCCACATCTGATCCCGCTCCCTGTGAATGCACCTGGCAAAGCAGCAGAGTATGGCCCAAGTCCATGTGGTTGTTGTGGCCATTTGGGGAGTGAACCAGGGGGTGGAAGATCTCTCTCTGTTTCCCCTTTTCTCTCTCTGGAACTCAACCTTTCAGATAAATAAATCTTTTTTTTTTAAGATGATGTGAATTTTCTATCAATTCTGAAGCCCCTACATATACAAATGAATATTTGCAGATGCTGAAATTTGAATTTCACACGTTTTCGTATGCCATGAAATATTCTTCTTGTGATGTTTTTCACTGGCTGTACCAAAACAGGTCATGAACAGGATCTGGCCCACAGGCTGTAGTTTGCCAACACTTGAGCTAGCACAACATAGATCATTTGTCCCCGCAGTACCTAGTGCTGTCCTGCAGGCCGTGTGGGTGCTCACTTAGCTGTCGCCATGTTAGAGCACAGAGTAAGCCTTTTGCAATCCAACACACACTTGACATTTGCAAGGGATTTATCTTGGAGTCTTTGCTAATCCCCCCATCCCAAGTAGCACTCCAGCGGATAATTTCCCCCATAAAACACAGTCAAGTGTAACAGAATAATTAAAGTGACCCTTTCAGGCCCTCTGTGATTCAATAAATACAGGGCTAAATGTCCTTTACAAAGTGATTAAAATAAATTCTGCCACCGAAATCAATCCTCTGTCGCGTTACATCATTGCTGTGATGACATTAATGATGAATTTACCTTGATCTGCAAAACCAATCCATAGCGCGGATGAGTGACGGTGACAGGGCTACCTACCATCCAGCACCTGTGTTTGCTGAGACGCAGAATGGGAAAACATCCGTTTCAGCAGGGCGGGCAGCCCCTGAAGCCCAGCCAGGCCATTGCCATTAGCATCACACACACAAAGGGGCAGGAACTGCGCGTCACCTCAGGAAGCAGGTGGTAGGCACAAGGTAGAGAGCAGGGAAGCTCCCCCAGAGCCTCAGCATCGTTCTCCTGGGTCTTGTCCTCTACGAGGATGTGTGCAGCATTTACAGTTAGCCAAAGTCCCGTGAGGATGCATCTTTGAGCCTTGGTGTCATTCTCAGATTTCAGGAGTGTGAGTATGAAGTTTACTGGTGCTGAAGATCTGTTGTCCTACTTTATACTAGCAAGAAGCTTAAGATCTTTCATCCCCTATGCTTTTGGTTACATATTGTGGCGGAATCCAGACCTGGAAATGATCTACAAAACAACAAGAGGGTGGGTGCTATGGCTCATCGAGGTAAGCTCCTGATTGGTGCACCTGCTTCCCATATCAGAGCTCCTGGCTCAAGTCCTGGCCATTCTCCTCTGATCCAGCTTTTAGTTAATGCACACCCTGGGAGGCTGTGGATATGGCTCAAGTACCTGAGTCCTTGCCACAAGGAAGACTTGGATTGAGTTCCAGGCTCCTGAATTTGGCCTGGCCCAGTCCTGGCTTTTAGAGGCAATTAGGGAGTAAACCAGTGAGTAAAAGATGCATCTTTCTCTGTCTCTGTCTCTCTGCCTTTCAAATAAATAAGCATTGAGAAAGAAGACCAAAGTGATCAAAATGATAAATGGTAGCACCTGTAGGGGGGGAAACATGAAAGAAATTAGGATTGGTTTTCTTGAAAAGGGAAAATGGTTCTTGCCATCAAATACAGAGGAACTTGGTAAGTCACTGCAGGTGGAGAGGTAAGGTGACATAGTCCTGCTTGAGAGAAGGCTAGGAATCAGGCGACTCCAAAGGAAACAGTTCTTGACCTGCAAAAGCCTATAATCGGGCGGCAAGCAGGAGACCTGGATGTTCACAAGCCATAGAGAAGAAATGGCCCCCACAGTGGGGCCAACAATCTCAAGGTTTTTTGTTTTTTGGTTTTTTTTGTTGTTGTTTTCTCCTGCAGTATACTCCATGGTTCAAATAGCCTAGTGGAAACAAACAAAAATGCAAACGGCTTTCTCGGGGACTGAATTTATTTAGGATGACATTTATTTCAACTTAACGATGCGCCTGTTGTTGGCCCTCTTCAGTGGACCCTTTTCTTTCCCTTCCTCTGGCTCATTTTGTGAGCCTCCAGAGGCTGGGAGGCAGGGAGAATTGTTGAAACTCTAGTGATATCTCACTCTTCGACAGAATGTCAGCCTCTTCAACTGTATTTCCAACTGTCTTGTGAGACAAAGACTAATTGGTCTGACCTCATGCTGTCGCATGTTGAGAGACGTGAATCTCCAGCACTCTCCCTTGAATTCATTGCTTTCATTAAACACTGCCCGCTTGTGTTTGCAAAATGTGATAATTTCCCAGTGATTTCTTCGAGCTGCAGCACATCAACAGATTTTTTTTTGGAAAAATGCCATTTCTTAGCTTTGATCTCGTGTTTTCATCTTTTATTTCCAATAGGTCTTCTACGTTAAATCCATTGAGCCCCAGAAGATATCGACCTTGGGGAAAAGCAACGTGATAGTTACAGGAGCAAACTTCACCCGGGCGTCCAACATCACAATGATCCTGCAAGGAACCAGTACTTGCGATAACGATGTGTGAGTTGAAATACTACTGACTTATCCTTGGGGACACAAAGTGAAAACCTGTGCCAGAGGAATTTCAATATAATCATAACCTTTATATACTCAAATTATTTCCCTGTGGCAAAGTGGGCCAGTTAGTCTGAGATTTTGATATAACAGAATTCCTGTAACTACAACAACTTCTGTTGTTGTTTTTTTAAAGATTTATTTATTCATGTGAAAGACAGAGAGTTATAGAAAGGCAGAGGCAGAGAGAGAATGAATGTGTCTTCCATCCACTGGTTCACTCCCCAAATGGCCGCAAAGGCCCTAGCTGGGCCAATCCAAAGTCAGGAGCCGGAAGCTTCTTCTGGGTCTCCCATGTGGGTGCAGGGACCATCTTCCACTGCTTTCCCGGGCCATTAGCAGAGAACTGGATCAGATGTGGAGCAGCCAGGACTTGAACTGGCACCCATTTGGGGTGCTGACATCCATATGGATACCAGTTTGTCCCAAATAATTTTGCTAGTGCATACATTAGTTGTCAGAGAACAAAACACTCCGACTATGTGAGCAGCGTGCCACATCAGCATTATTTCCCCAAGTCAGCCTCTCAATGGCACTTTGAAGGGAAAAGCTTTAGTCTCTCATGACATCCTTGTGCCAAACCTTACTCCTGGGACCAGCGTTGTTGTGCAGTGGGTTAAACCCCCACCTGCAATGCCAGCCTCTCATACAGGTGCTAGTTTGAGTCCTGGCTGCTCCACTTTCAATGCAGCTCCCAACTAATGCACCTAGGAGAGCAGCAGAAGAGGCCTAAGTACCTGGGCCTCCACCACCCAGGTGGGAGGGCTGGATGGCATTCCAGGCTCCTGGCTTCAGCCTGGCCCAACCATAGCCATTGCAACCATTTGGGGAATGAATCATTGCATATAAGGTTTCATTCTCTCTCTCTCTCTCTCTCTCTCTCTCTCTCACTCTCTGTCTCTCTCTCTCTTACTCTCTCTAATTCTGTCTTTCCAATGGGTAAATAAACCTTACTTAAAAGAAAAAAATTCCCCACCCCCTGCAAAGATGTCACAATAATAACACAACAGAAAATTGGACTTTTCAGCTTGTTAACTTGTATAAGTTTGGGCTAATTTGAAGTAAAAGATGTTCCCGTCTTCACGAAGTCTAACACTGAGCTTATTTCCATCCGGCAAGTGCATTTCAGACAATCTGCTGGAGCGTGATGTCTTGGTTCTTAACCACTACAACAGATTTGTGCAGCATTCTAATCTGCCACGCTTGTTTACCGAAGGTTCTGCTATAATTCGGTTGCTGCGTGTCACTGCCATCCCCGGCCCCTCACTGCAGTAAATTTCGAGTGTCCATGATCTTGAAGACTAAGCCACTCCTCAGTGGCTTGGCTCTGTTCTGCCATTTGCCAGAGTGAGCCAGCACTCATCAGAGGCTGTATGTATGCAACAGAGGTATCTTTGTGCCATTTATCCTGGCTAAATACCTTACTGCAAACACCTTTCATCTTACACGGCAAGATGGTGAAGTTAGACACCTGTGTAGTCACTGAAAGGCAATCAGCCCCACGGGAAAATATGTCGTCTCAGAGCATACCCTGTTTCTGATTCTTTATGCTCTCATTTCAATTCCAAATATGTCTTGCGATAGCGCGGTTATTAAATTAAATGTGAGACCTTTCCGCGCGTAGCATTTCAGTAACCACATCCGTGTGGTGAACCCAAGTTCATGAGCAGCCAACATGAAGCCCAGCTAATCCTCCACCCGAGCCCAAGCCCTAATCCCACACTCTTTTAATATGCTACTTTGTTTTAAAAAAAAATCATTTTGAAGAGAAAACAACACAAGTCTAGTAGCGGGCCGACCTACATTTCCACCTCTCTGCTTCCAAGTTGGAATTTTAATGACCACGCAACTCCCTAGAATCGTGGCTTGAAAATGCATGTGCAAGTGTGGGCGTGAAGAGCTGGAAGTGCCAACAGACGCAAATGCTGTTGTGTCTCCGCGACGCTAAGGTTCCCCGTGGCATAGAGCCTGGAGGGAGTAGTGATGGACTCTCACCCGGCGGACAGGTGCCGCGCGGTGCGCAGGCGCAGCTCACTCCACCTGTTTGCTGGGGTCTCTGTAGACAGCGCATCCAGAGGCAGCCGCGGGTCGCAGAGGGACCACCGCGGACAGCTTTGTTTTCCCTCCCTCTGAGCACCAGGGGCCTCCAGGATGGTCCCAGCTAATTCCCACTCTGGAGGCTCCGCAGGAGGCAGCGGGCCTCGGTGCGGAACGATTTGGAGACCTCTTGGGCTCTTGGTGGCGCTTCTCTGCCCCCTAACCAGCAGAGTCCCCATTTCTGTCTGATGTCGTCCGTGTTTTGTCCCAGTGCTTGTCTGGGACGCCTTTTTTTTAAATGACTATTTATTTGAACATTTCAAAGCTACCCATGAGATGAGAGTAGTAAACCTCTCCGCCTCCCGCCTCTCTGCACCTATGCCCGGCTCTGAAATGGATCAACAGTTTGTCGGTGGGGTTTCATCTCTCTCATCCGCTTTGGGGGGCGGGCGCAGCAAGGTGAGAGGGGCTGGCTGGAGTGACTTGAAAGCACATCCCAGACACCCATCCTTTGACTCTCACAAGTACTTGAGTGTGTGTACATCTAACCAATGAGAACAATGCCATTGTCATTGTCAACAACATTAACCGTAATTCCTTAATGTCATTTAACACCCAGGCCATGTTCCACTGTCTATCCGGGCTGCCTAGAGCGCTTGTTACTTCTCCTTCCTTTTCCACTTCTAAGGGGGATGCAAAGAAAAAGAGAAAAATGTACAGGAGAAAGAGTTCCCCACCCCAGATGAGACCAAGTCAGGTCGGTGGCCCCTGGTTAACCAGCAGTTGCCTGCAGCTCCGCTGATCGACCAGGAAGTGCTGTAGTTCAAGTGGAAATCATAGGCTGGAGCCTTGGGAAATCAACTGTGTGGAGTGTCTGTGCCGCGTACAAATCTTCCCTACTTCTTTCTAGGATCCGGGTGAGCCACGTGCTAAATGACACCCATATGAAATTCTCGCTTCCGTCAAGCCGGAAAGAGATGAAGCACGTGTGTATCCAGTTCGATGGTGGGAACTGCTCTCCCGTGGGACCCCTGTCCTACATCGCCCTCCCGCACTGCTCCCTGCTATTTCCTGCCACCACCTGGATCAGGTACTTCCACGTTCCCAGCGTTTCTCTCCCACTGTGGTTAAGAGTCCTGTGCACAACAGTTGTGGATTTCCCGGAGACCAATGCGGAAGTGAGAGTCTTATTTAAGCGCTTCTCCCAGAATCCCCCTAAGGATTCTTTGCTGGAAGAATGCATGCCTGTCGAGCTGGATGCTTCGCCCGAGCACGGCCAACACTATCAGCATAGCCTGTTTCCCTCTTAGCCGTGGCTACCAGGAAGCTCACGGCTCAAATGTTCCCACAACCATGGTAACTATTAGCCTGGTTTCTAACACACATCTGTCACCCTGCCTACCACGTGTCCCTTGTGCGCCCGATAAAAGGCCTCTTCCTTCTGTCTTTATAACCTCTATGGTAAGCAGGTGCATTTCACAGCTGCTTCCTAAGTGAGGACTGGAGATTCCAAAGGAAACTCCTCCAGAGAAAGCCAACTTTTAAAAAATCTCTCCCTAGTTAATTTAAATTCACATTCAGATTTTGTCCTAGAACCCTATTTTCTTCACCTAACACAGTATGAAGCTAATTTCCAAAACACTCTCACCTAAAGCTACAAAGCCCTGTTTAGAGAAAGAAAAAAAAGAAAACGGAGCAAAATCCCTTGTGACCTTCCGATCTGTAAGATGAAGCGAGAGGTGACTGCTGTGGTTGGCTGGGCCTGCCATACAGAGCACCACAGACTGCGCCCCTTCCACAACGGAAGTGGGCTTCCTCCTAGGAAAGGTGCAGTCAAGGTGGTGGCAGGGTGGTTTCTGTAGAGGCCTCTGGGCCTGGCTCTTAGATGGCTGTCCCCTCCCTGTGTCCTCGCATCGGAATCCCTACTCAGAGGGCCCCGGCCTTGAACTAGAGCCCACTGGGCCCAGCCATCCATCCTCGCTTTACATTAGTCACCTCCTTAAAGTCCCTGTCTCCAACTACAGTCCCCGTCTGAATTACTGGAGGACTGGAGAGGAGGGCCTCCGCCTACAAATGTTGCAGGTGCACAGTTTGGTTCGGCCCGTGACAGTGGCGTCGGGAACACCGAAATCTCAAAACCAAGGCTCTCACATGCCACTGCCCCCCGCTCTGGGGCTAACTCTGTCCTATAAATGAAGTCAGATGTTGGTGCAGCACTCGCTGCATGTCTGGTGTGTTCCATCTGTGGACTGGGTCTGCTCTCATGGCAAGCCCAAGGGCTCCACTCTGGGCTGTCCCTTTGGTAGAGGAGGAAACAGAGGCCCAGAGAAGGTTCAGACAGGCTGCCCCAGGTGCGAGGCAGTGTGTCGTGGCCTGAGCCAGCACCACAGTGCCCTGCTTTGTTATGACCTCAGAGGCTCCTTACTGCGATGTTCCGAGCCTTGGGCGCTGTGCTCGGAGCAAGGATGTGGCCCTGCAGTCTGGCCATCAGCAGGACAACTTGGCTTGGTTTTCTAGTGAAGTCCAGAGCTTGGCAGGAAGTCAGCTCTGCCCTGCTCCCTTGCAGCTGGGGGCTGGGGGTGGCGAGTGTCCAATGCCCTGCGCCTGTTCTCTCTGCCCTACACGATTCACCTGCTCATGCCTACCTCCTGGTCTTGTCATCAGGGGACTGGCCATCCCTTGGACCTAACATGCCCCGGGCTCCTGTCCTCTAGAACGAATGACCTCTGTGATCGGGGCACAAGCAAAGCCAGAGCTATGGACAGCTGTTAATGTCACAACCAAGGACCACTGTGGCGTATGTGATGGGGAGCCGAGAGGACCGGAAGCTGCTTGGCCACATTTTGGAGGGAGAAATGCAGCTGTCATTAGTTTACCAAATAGGAATTTAAATCTTTAATGTCATTCATAATTTCACCTTATCTAACGTGTTCCCTGTCTCCCTAAATAAACTGTAATTGGTAGGTTGGGTGTTTGATTTTGAAAATGGTTAGATTGAAGAATCTTCATATAGATTAAACAGCAATCAAACAAAATTCTGTTTATTGACACCTTTTCAAGGTGCAGGTGATGATCTGATTATATGTGGCAAAACAGCCCAGATGTTAAAGAGTGTAGTCATTTAAAGTAAGATCTGACCTTAACTTTTATATTTATATGTCTTAAAGATCATGAATTTGCAGCCAGGATCCTTCAGACTTGTAAAACTGTCCTGTGTTTGAAATTACAATCAGTTCATTTTCTCTCAAACCCTACTGAGTTTAGCATTAAATGCAAATCAGCTGATAGCTTGGTTCTGAAATGCAAAATGCCTGTGTGTTTACTGTGACGCTCTTACTGATCCTTTTTTTCCTTGCAGTGGTGGTCAAAATATCACCATCATGGGCAGAAATTTTGATGTCATTGACAACTTAATCATTTCTCATGAGTTAAAAGGGAACATAAACGTAAGTCTGATTCTCAGGGATGATGTGTTTATCGCACGAAACCATTTTGGGGGCTGTTTTTTATTTCTCTGATATTATAATCATTTACCTGTTGCATGATAGATGAGCAAGACCTTACACTTGTACTTGAATCCTGCAAGCTGTGGCACAGAGGAAAGAGAACTGAACTTGGCATGACAAGAGAGGCCGTCTTTTCCTGCTGTGGCTTGTGGCTGGTCTCTGATCCGCCTGTGCCTAGGAGTCTGTGTGAGATCGTTTTCTGCAGGGCTGGGGTGTGAGGTCAAGAAGGTGGCATTGCTGTGCCGAGCGGGGTGTGTGTGTGTGTGTGTGTGTGTGTGGTTCCCAGCCCCCAGGTTAGGTGACTTGTTCAAGGCCCAGAAATCTTGCCACAGACCTTGCCTTCTCCTGCCATTGCCCCGTGGACCCCATCTGCTGGGCCTCCTCTGTCTTTGGTCTCCCCACAGTGGAAACCGTGTTAGGCTCTGGCTCCCACCTGCAGCTCCCTGCTCTCATCAGAGACTCATGATGTGCTTGGGAGCCTCCAATGGAAGCTGCTGATGCCAGGAGTCAGAGGCGGGAAGAGGGACTTCAGTTACAGGTTGGGGCCCCCGAGTGCACTTCTAAAGCCTTCCTGTATGTCTTCCTCATTCTTTCTTCCCCTTTCCTTGATGAGCGCTGTGAGAGGAGCAGCCCTGCCTGACCACTTCCCGCCAGGCCGGAAGATCTCAGCGTGGCCACAGACCTGTCCCTGTCTGGGACCAGTGTGGGTTTGGGCCTGGGTAACCAGATGCTTGCCAATGAATGTGTCAGCCTCACAGCTTCGTCCTGCACGCGCTAGCCTCCTGACGCCCTTTCGGAGCCGGTGCCCAGCCTCGTGCAGTGCCGTATTCCCATGCTGCACACTTGGATGACTATGCAATGACCCTGTGTTCAGAGGCATTGTCAGTGGCCTTGCTGTCCTTCTCAGATGCTACTCCCGGGTCAAGTAGAATTTATGGAGCACCCACTGTGAACAAAATAGTTTGCCGGAGGCCAGCATTGTGGCATAGCAGGTAAAGCCACTGCCTGCAATGCTGGCATCCTATATAGGCACCAGTTTGTGTCCTGGCTGCTCCACTTCCGATCCAGCTCTCTGCTAATGGCCTGGGAAAAGCAGCAGAAGTTCACCTAAGTCCTTGGGCCCCTGCGCCCATCCTGGCTTCGGCTTGGCCCAGTGCTGGCCATTATGGTCACCTGGGGAGTGAACCGGTGGATGGGAGATCTCTCTCTGTAACTCTGATTTTCAAAAGAAATAATAAATGTCAGTGTTGGCCTCCTGTGCCAGGTGGGCTTCAGAGGCAGGCCGGCCCCCCCCCGCTGAGCTCCTCCCTGGACAGATCTGGAGTGGTGGGCAGTGCTGAGGCTTGTCTGCGTGGGGAGATCGTTCAAGGAAAAGCGGGGCAACATGGCTGGAGTGAGAGCACCAAGGAAGGAGAAAAGAACGCTTAGGCTGGGACCGGGCAGAAGAAAGAGAACAGGGTGGCCGCGAGAGGTGGCTGCTTGGAAAACCCACAAAGAGCGTTTTGGGTGGTAGGAGTTGGTCACTGGTGTGAAGGTGTAGTGCCTTGCGGAGAACGGGACTGGGGGTTGCTGAGCCGTGATCTTTCTAGAAGACGTCCTTGTGAAGGCCAGCCTGCAGGCGCGGTGGCCGTGGAGGACCGCTGTGGTTTCCACCCTGGTGGCAGCCACAGCGTGGGAGGCGCCAGGGTGGCAAGCAGGTCCTGCTTGTCCCAGCCTCTGCCCCCCGCGGCCTCTCATCTCCCTGCCCCTCCTCTAGGCAGCGACCTCAGGAAGAAAAGGGCAGTTGCTCTTCAGGCATTTGCCCACCTCCTCTCCCCGGGCCCCGGGCCCCTGCAAATGCTGGTGTATTTGTGGGTTGTTAAAATACACCCGTAGGTGAGGCTATACCTTCTGCATCATTCCCCATCTCCGCGGTCTCCTCTTGGGGGACTCCTTGTCCCTTTTACTTTTGCTTTCTCCTGTTTGCTGTTAATGCCTGAACAGCCTTTCCTCTTTGTGGTCAGTGACTTCTGCCCAAGCCCGCAGGAGGTTCCCCAACAGAGGCAGGTCAGGGGCTGGCTCTTCCCTTCCCATAGCTCCCCAGGTCTCCACCATGCTGGCTCCAGGGACGCAGAAGTCCTTTGAGCCAGTGTCTTCCTTCTTCACTACCTGCCTTGTTCCTGCATAGCTTCTTCTATGGGAGAACTTGCTGATGGTTTCCATCGTCAATAGCAGCAGCAATACGAACAGCGTGTGTGGAGGGTTACCGTGTGCTATTCTGACACTTCCGCATGCGTCATCGCGTGCAGTGTAACCCCCACTTCATGGGGTGAGCCCCTCTCTCATTTCCTGTAAGTTCCTGTTAGGCCCCTGAGTGGTTAGCGTCACTATTCCCATTTTCTAGAAGTCGGGCTGCACCGGTCTCGTGGCTCTTTAAGAGACAAGAGCCAAGGCACTTCGGCAAGGTTTTTCAATGCTTTTTGCTTCTCTCCCAGGTCTCTGAGTACTGCGTGACGACTCACTGCAGGTTTTTAGCCCCCAATTTAAAGAGCGCAAAAGCGCGCACGAATGTCACGGTGAAGCTGAGAGTGCAAGACACTTACCTGGACTGTGGGACCTTGCAGTACCTCGAGGACCCCCGATTTACAGGGTACCGAGTGGATTCGGAGGTGGACACAGAATTGGCAGTAAAAATTCAAGTACGTTTCTTCTGTGGGCTGGCGGGGGATGGGGGTGGTCCCGGGCCCCCTGGACAGGCAAGGTGGGCTCACACTTGGGCCCTGATGTCTTCTTCTTCTTCGGTTTCTTCTTCTTCTTCTTCACAGAAAGAAAATGACAACTTCAACATTTCTAAGCGAGACATTGAGATTACCCTCTTCCACGGGGAAAACGGGCAGTTGAATTGCAGTTTTGAAAACATTACGAGAAACCAGGATCTCACCACCATTCTTTGCAAAGTCAAAGACATCACTGCGGCGAACAGCATCGCCACCTCGTCCAGGAAAGTTCGCGTAAGTCACGGGCAGTACCCCTTGCTCGCTTCTGCGCCGGGTTTTGGATAACTCCTTGGCTAACCCCGAGGCAGGGTGCGATCTTCCCTGGATGTTTACATCCTCACTTTAAATAGAAGAAGGACAGAGCTGGTGCTGCACGCCCAAGCACAGCGAGCGCCTCCAAACGAACGAGCTGGCAGAATCCACCCGGGCGTCTCTCTCCGTGTCACAGCATTGAACACACCATTGTCTGCGATACCAATGAGCCTTGATAGCTTTTGTTCTCGCCATAGATTGAGCCCGTAGCATCTGCAGCTCAGTCTGCAGACCCGTCGATGAATGAACTGTCTTTCTGTTCCCAAACGTGGAGGTGACAGGTCTTAGTCAAAGCCCAAAACAGGAGCTCGTGTGCACACTCAGGGCAGCTTTAGGGTCTGACACCGACCAGATAATCCCAGGGTCATGGGCTGCTTCTCCCTCCCCCTCGCCCCCTGAAGTCCTGCTTTCTGGGATGAATCTTTTCCCAGACACATTAGAAGGACCCATCACTGGGAAATTTATGTCCCACAATAAAGCTGGGAGACCAGGGAGAAGGGAAACTGATCAGAACGCACCTTCTCGTGTTCATGCCCTGCGGGGCTCCACACAGTGTCCATAAAAAATGCTTTATGATCTGGAGTCTTAAATAATTGGGTCAAGGACAAGGCCGAAGGAGATCAGACTAGAAGTCACAGCAAACATGTGTTCCTGTCCCGGCTGTGGCAGGGGACAGCTGTGTGACCGTGGGAAGACTGTGGGCTTCCTGAAGCTTCCCTGGGCCACATGTGCAGTGTAGGGACACTGGCGGAGAGAAACGCCACGGTAGCAGGCGGCGGGCTCCGCTTCCATGGCAGCGGCAAAGGGCTAGGTCTTGCATTCTTCATTGACTCTCTGGCTCCTGAGGGTCTGCGCTGTGGCGGCAGTACAGCAGGAAGCAGCGGAGCCACAAGCCCCGCCAGGAAGTTGCTTACCTAAAGAGACTCCTGGTAAAGAAAGGAAGAGAAAAAGTGTGGTAGGAGGTGGTGATGGTTGCAGAGATAAATGGAGCAACATGGCGCCCAGGGCCACCTGTTTGATCACGGTGGCCAGAGAACGCCTACGGAGGGCCTCCAGGGAGGGAGAAAGTGGAGCGCTGGCCAGGGTAGAAGGTCTAGACAAAGGTCACGAAGCAGCAGCCTGCCTGATGTGTCCGCGGTGCCATGGGCAGCCATGGTTCCCAGGAGGGAACTGTGCCTTTGTGTGTACGTGTCCATCAGTGGCAGAAGAAGGTTGGATGCACAGGTCTACCCCTTCCAAGTTTCAGGGAACTTTTCTAACGACAAAGAAAGCAAGCTAAGGGGCCAGCGCTGTGGTGTAGTAGGCTTAAGCCTCCACCTGCAGCGCCAGCATCCCATATGGGCACCTGTTTGAGTTCCAACTGCTACACTTCCTATCCAGCTCTCTGCTGTGGCCTGGGAAGGCAGTAGAAGATGGCCCAAGTCCTTGGATCGCTGCACCCACATGGGAGACCCAGAAGGAGCTCCTGGCTCCTGGCTTTGCTCTGGCTATTGGGGCCATTTGAGGAGTGAACCAGCAGATGGAAGATTCTCTCTCTCCCTCTCTCTGTCAGTAACTCTACCTCTCAAATAAATAGATAAAATCTCAAAGAAAAGCAAGCAAGCAAGCAAGCAAGCATGCTAAGCCTGAAAAAGTCCCTCAGGGGTCATTGGGTCAGCACGACCCACATGGCTTTTACCACAGGGTGTGTTATTCAAAATAAGCCTACCCTAACTGTGCAAGGAGAGGAGGAGGCAAGAGTTGGGTTGCTCCCTGGGAAGCAAGGGTGGGGGTTCTGCTCACCCTCGGGCTGCCTCCTCCCGATTGGTCCTAGGCCCTTGGGCTGTTCCTTTCTGTCCCCGGAGGGGACTGGAGCTCAGCCATCTCCCCGGGCTCCGGCTCGGGTGGAACGCATCGTGGGGGCCCCGGCTCCGTGGGGTCTGGTGATGCTGTCTGTCCTTGCAGGTCAAGCTGGGGAACCTGGAGCTGTTTGTGGAGCAGGAGTCGGTCCCCTCCACGTGGTATTTTCTGATCGTGCTCCCCGTCTTGCTGGTGATCGTCATTTTTGGTAAGTGCCCTGTGTAGTTTGGCCAAAAGAATCCTCCCCAGCGGCCTCTCTCAGGCTCTCTGCTGCCGTTGAGTGTGAACGGGGGAGAACTCAGATCAGAACTCTGGGGAAGGCTGAGCGCTTTCTGCACATTTTTAAGGAGGCCTCGTGAATACAAGAGTGCATTTCAAAGATGGGGTCCTGGGGTGTGAGGACCAGACTCCACTTGGCCTGGGCCACGGCCGCAGATGCCCGCTTGGGTCATTCTCTTAGAATTCCTCTGGGGTTCCAGACTCCCAGGGCTGGGTCCCCTCCTCCCACCTTCTCCCCTCAGCAGGCGCTGCCTCCCACTTCCACCTCAGCCCTGCCTTCCCCGGCAGAACCAGATGTTAGACGTGAAATCGGGGTCACCTGTTGACACGTTCCCAGGCTCCCCAGCGTGCCGAAATCCCCTGCTGATCCCCCTTGACCCATGTGGTCCACTGTTGGGTTTTATTTGGCCACAGGACGTTTCTTCAAGTCTGAGAGAAGCTGACAACATTTGAAAATTAGATGATTTATATTAAAAAAAAAAAATCTCTCGACAGTTTGCAAGATTGGGATCCATGAATCTCAGTTTTTCCACAGCGTCAGTTTACTGGAGCCGAGAGGCAGCTGCCCTCCCAGACAAGCCGTGTGCTCCTTGGGTGTTCACCACAGTCTCCACCGCTCCCTATTAGCTTCTTCCAGACTACTTGATCCATCTGAGTGTCTGGTTCCTGTGGCCATTTGGTTTGCAACCTCTGGTTCTGAGCTGCCTTTCATTTCTGTTTCCCCCCATCCTTCGTTGAAAAAAGAATTCCCTCCACCAGCAAAGCTGGCCCTTCGTGTCCTTTGATTGGACGCAGCCATTCGTGCTGTAACGTTTTAGGCGAATGGAGGCAGATGCTACTGTTTTCTTCCATAGCCTCCTCCTCTCATTCGTTCACTCCTTCCTGCATTCATCCGTCTCTTGTTTACTAAGCATCTGTTATGCTGCTGCTACAGCTGTGCCAATCTCTGGATCTAGAGATGAGTTAAGGCCCGGCCCTTCCCCTCGCGTTGTTCACAGTCCAGTGAGGGAAAGATTTATGTGTGTAATTAACTGGCTTAATGTGATGAATTCGCTCTGCCGGCACCCCGTTTTGCCCTGCGGATGATCACTTCAGATTTTTTTTTATAATGCCCTCCCCCGAGTTGCCCACCCCTGTTGTATATTTGCAATCCAGAATCAGGCTTGGCAATTCCATCTACTCCTGGCTGCTGTCGGCTCTGAGAAAGGAGGCTACCCACACAGGCTAGACCCGCGGGGCTCTTAACGACCTGTGCCAGCCTGGCCAGGAGCCGCGTCTACTTAGGGGCGTCCCGGGAAGCTGCCCGCTTCTCCCTGCCCATCCGGGGCTCTCTGTGCCTCTCCCTCCACTTTGCGGGGATTGCTGCTGCCCTTGAAGGTGGCTTGGGCTTGGCTTTGACACAGGGCTCTTGACTGCACTTGGATCTGCAGAGCCCTTTGCCCTCCTGGTCCCCTCCCTGCGGTGACTCCAGGCAGGAGTGTGCAACCCGCACCTGCAGTCGGTCCCAGCTGGCCCGGGGCCTGCCACCTCCGAGATGTCCCCCAGAGACGTCTGCTGTGGAAAAACTCCCTGCATTATGGCCGCAACCTCCCAGCTTCCTTGGCGTGTGTGAACCAGGGTTGCCCAAAGGGCAGCCTGAGCAACCATGGTGCCAGGTGACACCCCTGAAAAGGGGGGTCCCACGGGCAAGGAAGTTTGGGAACCACTGACATCCTACACTTTCCGGGAAGTGCACAGAGCGTGCTGTGTGAACGGGTCCAGTGAAGGACCATAATTGACTTTGTTTCTCCCCACATCATTTACGTGTAAGGTAGCAGAGTGCTTGTGTCATGTAATCGCTGTTAGAAGAGGGGCAACTCAAGGAGTAATGGTCCTTGGTTGTCAAGTACTTACTTTTCTTCAAGTGTGAGTTCTCTCTGTTTTCTGTAACTTACTTACTGTCCGTCTGCCAGCATCCCGATGAGGCGGGCACTCGGACAGATAAAGCAGCCGCGCACAGAGATGCGAAGAACTTCCCGGGGGGTCACCCAGCTCGCACATGACAGAGCAGGGACCTGAGCCCAAGCACCAGCTCCCTTCCGTGTACTGCCTTGCCAGCACAATGAGAAGCGAAGTCAGGTGGCAGGAGCAGCCCGATCTTGGCAGCTCCCAGCTCATGGCGCCCCGTTAGCGCGAGGCGAGCTGGGCTTGCGCGAGTGCAGCCCGCTGTGTGGACCTGAGGTTTCTTTCTGCATCTGCAGCACAGCCTTATTTCTCCAGGGATGTTTAGAAACATCAGAAAAAGAATGGAACAATATGAGTGGCCTGTGGCTGCGGGGCAACTGGGCTGATTTCATTACTTTTCAGCCAACTGGGATCTTTGGTTACAAGTGAAGGTTATTTGATTTAGTTTTCCCTTTTAAGATGAGTGGATTTTTTTTTTAATGTTGTATTTTAGCATCTTCCTCTTAGAGTGGCCTCTTCATGGGAAATTTTCTTTTTATAAAATGCAGCTCTTAAACACAGTTTTCCAGTTTCCCCATCGACCCCGCTCTCAAACACGCTCCTCCCTCTTTCTCTTATTGATTGAGCCAGCGGTAAAGCTTGGTCTGCACTGTTGTTTGTCTTTCTGAGTCCACGTGTCCCTCTGACCAGAGCGTCTCTCTCTCTCCCCAGCGGCCGTGGGGGTGACCCGGCACAAATCCCAGGAGCTGAGTCGCAAGCAGAGCCAACAGCTGGAGCTACTGGAGAGCGAGCTCCGCAAAGAGATCCGTGATGGTAAGCGCCCAAATTTTATTTGTACAAAACAAGCCTTTCTTTATTTTTATATTTTTGCCTGTAAGTGAAAAAAACCCGGCCAGGGTAACGAGAAGTGTTGGTAGAACAGAAGACAACTGAACAGCAGGGCCCGGGCCTGCCTTTTTGTTTCCTTTCAGCTCTTCTCTGCAGCCAACCAAGTAATTATCCATTGTTTCTTCTTTAATGCAAACCAAGGTCATACTCCCTGTTAGACAAAACAGCAGAAGATCTTCTCCATTGTTTGTTGAATTAAAATATTGCTCTTGGGATTCTGTTTTGCAGGCTTTGCTGAGCTGCAGATGGATAAATTGGACGTGGTTGATAGTTTTGGAACTGTTCCCTTCCTTGACTACAAACATTTTGCTCTGAGGACTTTCTTCCCCGAGGTAAAAGAGCATTGATCATACTCCTGAGGTTGACTCTGGAATAATAATGAAGGTGCTTGTTGCTCTCCGAGAATGGGTGCTTGCTTCCAAGGCAGCTGGGGCTCAGATGCCTGGTGCAGAATTCACTGGCTGAAGTTGGAGCAGAGCAGGCAGGAGGAGAATTGCTAATTGCATGGGGTAGGGTAGCAGACAGCGATGGGTCGCCAGCGATTAGTCCTTGTCCAGTAGCAAAACCCTAGGGGGCACAGAACTTCAGAGGGATGAATTTTTGCCTTATTTTCTTACCAGTGTGGAACTGAATTTGTAGCTGGGAAGTGAGCTAATTTATTTAAAGATCAATAAATTGCCGGCTGGCCAATTTGTTGTGTTTATCTGCATGACTTCCATCGCAGCTACCAGATCACTCACTATTACTTCTCACTTGGAAACAAGAAGTACTCCCGGCCGAGAGGGAGGGAAGTGCACCTGTGTGCAATTGGAGTTGATTTTTAACGGGCATGTGTAGCCATGGAGGGTCTCTCTGGTTCTCTTTGGCAGTTTTTTCTTAGCTGACCAGTTGGTATCATTCTCACTGAGTGGAACGAGCTGCACGAAATGATTCATTTGTCCCAGAACTCCTTAGAGTCCTTGGAGTTTTGGTCTCACCCATGTTCTGACACCTCCATTTTCTCACCTGATCGCTCAGCCTTCTTCATGTACCCTCCCGAGTCTTTGGTGAGGTCATCTTCCGTCTCATCACCCCCACATCCCGGCACCCCAACTCCACCATGTTGCCCTCCCTCACTTTTTTATTTTTTATTTTTATTTTTTGGTCTGGAACTGATGGCCACCGAGAGACCCAACCTCTGGAACACATCAACACCAGTTCTCCTATTTCAGTCTAGACTGCCCAGCAAAGCCGGAAGTCTCTCCAGGCCAAAGGAGAGCTTGCCTCACCTTAGCAAAAGCTTCCCTGCTACACTGGCCGGAGTTCAGAAACCCAGACACACGCAGTGAGCGACTTCCAGCTCCTAAAATTCTCCAGGCGGACACCATGGTGTGCGCTGCTGTGTCTGGAGGCTGGGCCGCCGCCGCAAAACACCTGCCATCTTTTTTTTCATCCAAGCTTTAGCACTGTAAATCGAGAAGGCTATAAATAAGATGTCAACTTCTTGTCCTTGTGTTGTGTTCTTGTTGTTGTTGTTTCTCTTAACATCCTCCAAGAGGGGCTGGCACCAGGACTTGCCACGTGCCCCTCGTCTGGCCCCACGGCAGACAGAACTGCCCCTGGGAAGGGGGGGGTGGGGGAGGTCCAGGTCGCTGAATCAGGCTTGCTGCGCAGGGCCTCCACGAAGCTTGCATTACAAGTCCAGTTTCCCAGCTCTCTGAGGTCCCCATTAAGAATTTAATAGCAATAAAATCCTGGAGATTTCCACCATTGCCATGAGTACCGTGTGGGCTTTTTCAATTAATGACCGCCCTTGAGTGCTGAAGAGAGCAACCTGTGGCCTGAACGAGAAATTCTCCTATCTCCTCAGTCCTCTCATCAAGAGCAAGACAGAGTGAGGAATGTCAAGATGACTGCAGGAAGTTGCGTATTAAAAACTCCCAGGCACAAGGCTCTGTTATTTTAGGAGAGATGGTTGCAAGGAGCCAAACTGATTTAACTCTGGGTTATGTATCAGCTTGAAAGGCAACTGGGAAAGCTATACAAATTGAAGTCAGAAGGAGTCGTTCAAGCAGAGGATGCAGGAGACACAAGCCTGCCCAGAAACCCCAGTCCGTACAGAGATGCCATCAGGGACACGCGGATGTGAGAGGGCCCCGCGAAGCGCACTGCAGGCTGCAGCTCAGTCCTCCCAGTGCGCAGACCAGTCACTGGCTGACCCGGAGCCCAGGTGAAGGGGAGGCTCTGACACCTCCCAGAGAGCAAGAGGCAACACCCAGAGGAAAGCCAGCCAGGGGATGGCCAGCCCCCTGCTTCTCTGCCCTGCCTGTTGATTGGGCTTTTAAAACCTTGCTTTTCATTATGTTGATTCTTCTCTGTTTTGCCAAAAATGGGATAGAAAGAGGATCTGACCTCCTGGAAGAGGGAAATTTGAAGAAAAAGGGGGAAAGAGCCTTAGAACACAGAAGTAGGAGGGTTTTTCCCTAGTTAAGGTGGATAATCAGCCTCATTTACATGAAGTTGAAAATATTGGGAACTAGAAAATGCAAAGTCAGATATTTTTCTGTTGTTTTAGTTAATTAATTTGAAAAGCAGAGAGAGAAAGAGAGAGCAAGAGCGAGAGCGCTCTCCCATCTGCTGGCTTAGTTCACAAATGCCCACAATGGCCAGGGCTAGGTCTGGCCAAAGCCCACAGCCTGGAACTCAGTTTGGGTCTCCCATGTGTGTGGCAGAGGTCCAAGTACTTGAGCCATCCCCTGCTACTTCCCAAGGTGCGCACCAGCAGGAAGCTGGGTCAGAAGCAGAGCCGGGATTCCAACCCAGGCCGTCCTGTGTGGGATGCAGGCACGGAAGCCGCAGCTTAGCAGCTGCGCCCAACACCTGCTCTGATCTTTTGCTTTTCCCAGGGCAGACTAGGACCAAAATAGTGTGAGGTCTTTGGTTTGGGCTAACAAATTGGAAATTAAGAAGCAAAATTCTCTGTAGAAGAAATTTGCTAAGATATAAAATTAGTCCCCCATTTCCACTACTACCCCCAATGTTAGGAAAACCTGGATTTTTGAGTTTATATTTTTATTCTGTTGACTCATTTAAAGTATGACTCAACATGCTTTCAAAATGTAATCATTAATTCCTATAAGATTTATGATACATTTTTAAAACCCGCAAATTTAAAAGTTTATATTCAGGGGGCCGACGCTGTGGCATAGTGACCTAAGCCTCTACCTGTGGTACCTGCGTCCCATATGAGCACAAGTTCGTGTCCCAGCTGCTCCTCTTCTGATCCAGCTCTCTGCTATGGCCTGGGAAAGCAGTGGAAGATGGGAAGATGGTTCAAGTCCTTGGGCTGCTGCACCAGCGTGGGAGACCCGGAAGAAGCTCCTGGCTCCTGGCTTCAGATAGGCTCAGCTCCAGCTGTTGCAGCCACTTGGGGAGTGAACCAGCAGATGGAGGGTCTCTCTTTCTGTGTCTCTCCTTGTGTCTGTAACTCTACCTTTCAAATAAATAAATAAATAATTTTAAAACAAAGTTGATAGTCAGGAGCAACAAAATAGAGTAGTACATAAAAGATTTTTTAGAAACCAGTGGGGTAGGAGCCAGACTTGTGGCACAGCAGGTTAAGCCGCTGCCTGCAATGCCAGCATCCCCTATGGGTGCCGGTTTGAGACCTGGCAGCTCCACTTCTGATCCAGCTCCCTACTAATGTGCCCAGGAAAGCAGTAGAAAAGGTCCCGAGTGCTTGGGCTCCTGCCATTCATGTGGAAGACCCAGATGGAATTCTAGGCTCCTGGCTTTGGCCTGTACTATCCCTGGCCTTGTAGGCATTTGGGAAGTGAATTAGCAGATGGAAGATGTCTTTCTCCCTCCCTCCCACCTTTCCTCTCTCTCTCTCTCTCTTTCCCTCTCCATGTGTGACTCTGCCTTTCAAATAAATAAATAAATAAAATCTTTTTTAAAAAGAAAAAGACATCAGTAGGGCAACAGCATTATGGTGTAGTTTGCTATAAATCAGGGGATAAATACAACAATAGTAGTTCACAGAGGTGTGTTTTAAGATTTATTTATTTGAAAGGAAGAGTTAGAAAGAGAGAGAGATCGATCTTCTACCCACTGATTCACTCCCTGAAATGGCCAATGGCCAGGAGCTTCTTCCGGGTCTCCCATCTGGGTGCAGGGGCCCAAGCACTTGGGCCATCTTCCTCTACTTTCCCAGGCACATTAGCAGGAAGCTGCATCGGAAGTGGAGCAAAGCAGCCAGGATTTGAACTCATTGGGATGCCAGAGTTGGCAGCTTAACCCACTGCATTCCAACATTGGCTCCTCTTGTCCTATTTCACATGTGCAGATGGCCAGGCACAGAGATGTTGTCCGTCAGGTAACGAGAATGTCACAAAACCAGGACTGGAACCCCGCAAATGTGGCTCCAGATTCCATGCCTTTCACCCCCCCACCCCCACCCCATGCCCTCTGGAATCATGAAATGCATGGAGACGGCAGATGCTACTAAGCTGACACAGGGCAAAATCTGTCAACAGGAGTCAGTGTTTCGCCGTAGGGGGAAATGCTTGGGGAGTGGTCTGATATTTGCAGAATCTTCTCCAAGGACCACCTCCTTTTTAAAAGAGTGAGATGATACCTTCATCTACCAACAGTGAACTTTTGGGCCAGATGACTGCTGTCCTCAGAGGCCTCCAGAATTCACTGGTGGCTCCTGAGAGCTGAATCATTGTTGATTGTAAGTCAGGGGAGGTGCAGAAAGCATTAGCCCAGGGGTTCTTCAGATGGGCAAAGAGCATCTCTGCTTTATGCAAATGGACTTGCAGATTGTATCCCTGCTTCCTTCGGCTATTGAGTAATGAACCTGTCTCCTTCCTCACAGTCAGGCGGCTTCACCCACATCTTCACCGAAGATATGCATGTAAGTCTCTACGTTTCATTCTAGCCCAGTGTGGTCGTCGTCATTGTCATCCCCATCGGTTCGACTTTGAGTTTGTATTGTGGGTTTTTTGGGATCCCTGACCTCAGTACTAAATAATTCATTGTCTTGGAGAAGCCATTGTGTATCTACTCTGTGACTTTCAACTTAGATCATATCACTCTCTATTGAATTAGTCTTTCCTTTTCCCCTCCAGAACAGAGACGCCAATGACAAGAGTGAAAGCCTCACAGCTCTGGACGCTCTCATCTGTAATAAGAGTTTCCTTGTTACGGTCATCCACACCCTTGAAAAGCAGAAGAACTTCTCAGTCAAGGACAGGTATTACTGCTTTCTTTTCTAAATTGAAAAAGCCTTCTGTGGAGCTAAGGAGGTCCCAGCCCCTTCTTTTATTTCCAAACCACCTCTCGACCTTGACAAACACCCTCCCTGAGGCATGCTGGTTGGCTGCTTTTGCAGCGTGACAGCTCCAGTTCACACGGCACCCGCCCACCCCATCCCCACCAATCCTAATTTGAAGACCACGCTGCTTCCCCCGAACAAACCCTGAAAAACCCCGACAGCAGCAAAAACCATATATTTTTCATCAAAAAAGCAGAAGTGTTATTTTTAATTTTAAAAATACCCCGAAAATTCAAGACTCACTTCTGGTCTCTCCCCTAGTGTAAGAGCTGAAAACACAGAAAACCTCCCGATGGTAACAGTGACTGTGGTTTTATGACTTGAGAACAGAAGTGGTCAGAATCTAAACATCAAAAAAAAAAAAAAAAAAAAATCACGCAAGACGACAGCCTCCCTTGCCCAGTGCGCGCCCAATGAAACGGCTCCCTCGTCCAGCCAGGCTCACCAGGGCTGATGGTTTAATCTGGGCTCTGTGTTTAAACAGGTGCCTGTTTGCCTCCTTCTTAACCATCGCACTGCAAACCAAGCTGGTCTACCTGACCAGCATCCTGGAGGTGCTGACCCGGGATCTGATGGAGCAGTCCAGTAACTTGCAGCCCAAACTCATGCTCAGGCGCACAGAGTCCGTGGTCGAAAAACTGCTCACCAACTGGATGTCCGTCTGCCTGTCCGGCTTCCTCCGGGTAAGTGTCAGGTCCCTCGGCAGTGTCACTGGTAAGACAATAGGCGGTTATTTTTAGCAGACGCCGATGTCTTTGCCGGCTCCGTCCCGAGTGCTCCGTGGTGTCAGCATTTGACTGTGTTTAGTCTTGGTCCTTCCCGGCGTAGTAAAAATGGGCTTGGCGCTCACTGGCCTTTGCGAAGGTCACTCATTTACAGTTTCCTCGGAGGAGACTTGGCAAGGGAGCCCACCGTCTGAGACCTTTAACATCCTGAACAGCCAGAGCCCAGGCATTTAAGAAAACGTAAAGGGAGGAGAACAAAGTGCTTCCAGGTCCTCAGAGCATTTTTTTTTGGTAAAGACTTATTTTTTTTATTTGAAAGAGTTACAGAGAGAGGTGGAGACAGAGAGAGAGAGGCCTTCTATCCGCTGGTTTACTCCCCAAATAGCCGCCATGGCCAGAGCTGAGCTGATCTGAAGACAGGAGCCAGAATCTTCTTCCGGGTCTCCCGCATGAGTGCAGGGGCCCAAGGACTTGGGCCATCTTCTACTCCTTTCTCAGGCCATAGCAGAGAGCTGGATCAGAAGTGGAGCAGCCGGGACTCGAACCAGTGCCCATATGGGATGCCAGCGCTTCAGGTCAGGGCTTTAACCCACTGTACCACAGCGCCAGCCCCATCCTCAGAAGCCTTTTAGCATTTTAGGAGAGCCGTTTACCTCCCAGCATCCTGTATGATGATTACCAGCAATGTATCCCAGTCATTCCACACGCAAGCAAAGCCCCAGACACCTGCCAGGCCTGGCGATCACTTTGCTGGAGTGAGGGTAGAAGTGTGGCTGTCATCTCATGGAATCGAGAAGACATTCCAGAATGGCTGATGCGGTGGGCCCTGGAGCCCACCACTTGGTGCGCAGAGCTGCACTCCGCCACTCGCTTGGTTGTATTACCTGTGGAATTGGAAAAGGAAGGCTATTTTGGGAAGCACAGATGAGAAATTGTACGTAATTGCTTAGCCCTGAGTAAGCACTCCATAAATGCTAGCCATCATTCCTATAAAATATTCATAGGAAAATAGGGATGTTTGGTTGAACCCAATCTCCATGCAGTCCTCTGAGGGCCCTGGTACAGAACGTTCTTCTCCTTCTTGAATTTCACCAGCCATCCCATTCCAGCAAAACTGCATAATTGTGTATTTGTAGCTAGTTCCAAAATCTAATTAAACTTTGAATAAGACACACTGCTATGCCACAGGTTTTAACAGTGCTACTTAAGTTTAGATCCAAAAGCTGCACTTTAAATAGACTGTGCTTAGTTTAATGTTTAATGTAATCTTACAAGTAGATGCACAACCATTTTTTTTTTACAATTTTTTTTTTTTACCAACTCCTTCCTCTCTCAAAGCAATGCCCGTTTATTAAGATTAATGAAATCTGCCTTCTTTTCTGTTTACTCAGTATAAATCATCAGACACTTTGGGGAGGTGGTGTTATGTGGCTTTTTTGGGGATGAATTTTTTTTTTTTTTTTTTTTTTTTTTTGCTGGAGCCATAACCACTGCTAAGCAGAGGCAGCAGGACTTGGGCCTGCTCCGTGGTCTGGGTCATCCGAGACCCTCTCCTGCCCCTCCACAGTCCCAGGCAACTGGAAGCTGCTAATCCATGCTTTTTACAAGCTCCTAGCAATTCCGTGAGTCCTGTAGGTGAGAATGTGTAGGGTGGTGGAAGAAGCACTGGGCAAAGGGGTTTAGAGCTCTGTAGGCCCCTCAACCCCGGCCGGCTGTGTGTCCCTGGGCAAGGCCCTCTCCATCTGGCCACCGAACACCAGGTGTGGTTCTCGCTTCTCAATTCCTCTCCAGTCCTTTCTATCAGGAGCTTGTCATTCTGAACTGTGAGCTCTCAAGGGCTGCTTTTGGGCACTGGAAGGGGCGAGGCATTCAGACAAATCTGGGCTCCCAGCCCAAACAGCCCCCTTGAGCAAAGGATTCTGGGTCAAGATTTCTCAGTGCTGATTCAAGAGTGTCTCAAGGACTCCAGGGCGCTGAGGGGGCAGCTTGGCACCCCGGGGAGGAAGTGGCAGGGAGCCAGTCGGTGAGGTTTTCACTTTGCTGAGGGTCGATGCCCTCTGGTGCAGAGGCCTGACATCCCTGGCCCATGTGCCCCTGGGGCTGTGGGACACTGACCCCCTTTGTCCTCCTGCCCTGCCTCAGAGTGGGCTGCACAATGCCCAGGGAGCTGCCCCTTCCAAGACTCCAGGCTGAGTAGGTCCTTAATAACTGCCACGCACCAAGGTGCTGCCATGCTGTGGCCCGGCCAGACAGCACGCTAGGAGCGGGGCTCCCTTTCCCACTGAATCCCCTTCACAGTCCTGGGGGCAAGTGCCTCGCTGACCATTCTGCCCAGGGAGAATCGGGGCACACACAGCAGTGGGGACTCCCCCCAGCTCCCACGGCCAGTGTGGGACAGCGCCAGGGCCTAGCACCTCCTCCCCACTGCTCTGTGTGCTGGGAAGATGGGTGGAGCTGCCCTGTCGTGTTGTCCCCCGCATGCAGGACTCAGCTACACCCTGGTGACATACCTCAAGACCCTGTGATTATCTAAGCCGGCCAACATCAGACACCCCCCCACAGGCAGGGTTTAAGACCATACATGACCAGGCCTCCCCTTCATAGATGAGGCCTCTTGCGGGCCCCAGGCATGTGAATTTCTAGTGAGAGCTCCAAGGGGTTCCGGTGAGGATCAGGCAGGACCACACCCACAGGGGTGGACAGTGGTATAAGACAAGATGCCCTGGCCCCGCCTGGCTGTGCTTGTAGAACCCTGCAGATTCCTGGAGAGTCACCTGGGTGGCCCAGGAGAGCCACCGGGCCCCAAGCCAACCTCCTGGGCACGTGTAACCCCTGCACCAGAGCTCTCAGCTGCATCTCTGATCTGTGTTAGGGGATAAGAGAGAAGCAGGGCCCAAGGTTTGTGGCCGGTACCTTAGCAAGGGGCTGGGGGGAGAAGAGAGCGGTGAGCTTGTCAACCACTAAATAAGGGAAGTTTCTCATGAGAAGTAAGTGTCATGTGCTTGCCTCACTGCTCGCCCTGCCCTTGGAAATTTTTGAACATTCCACCTGTGTGCTACCCTGAACTTGATGTAGCCGCAGGGGAGGGAGGATTGAGAGCCAGAGCCCTGGGGTTGTGTGAGGGGGAGGGTGGCAGGAGGAAGGCCCGGGATGGCAAGGGGGTCTGCTCTAAGTTCTAAAGGCAGGGCAGGGTGGGGCTGTGAGCCCAGGAGACTCCAAAGCCGAGAGGTCTTAGGTCATTTCCCGGTTCAAGGGAAAGCAGGTGAGAGAGCCCACTGTAGACGGCTCCTTTGAAAGCCGGATGCCTTGGCGCTCACGCTGGACTTTGTCATCTGGCGCTTCAAGCCCTCCCCCGTGGCTGCCTTTTCATCCTCACCAAGGCACTTTGACCTCCTGGGCCCCTTCACCGCTGGTCTTCCCCCGGGCGTCGGCCCAACGTCTGTCTGTGGATCACAGAGACTTGTTGTTCAACAAATGCTCTGTAGCTGACCCTGTCCACCTGCCCGGGGAGCGTGCAGCTGAAGCGGTGACACAGCCGCCCACCTGCACTGCTCAGCCTCCCCACGAAGGCACAGAGGCTGCAGGTGGGAGGTAGTTGAGGAACAGAGCAGCTCCCCCCCCACACCCCCAGGCCATCCAGCAGAAGGTGCGGGAAGAAGCCGTGGGGTGGGCCTGAGTGTCTGGGCAGAGCCTTGCCGGAAATGTCCCTGGCCTCAGCCGGCCCCATCTGGAAGGGAGGTGAGCTGCACCTGCAGAGGTGCCCAGGTGGGTGGTGCTGGGAACAGGCCTGGCCCCCCCTCCCGGGGGGGAGGAGATCAGCTCAGAGTGCTGAGAGCAGTGGTGGGCACCAAGAAGCTGCTCTTTGGCAAATGCCGGAACGATTCTTACCTTCCTCTTTGTTTCCAAGACCATTCAACTGGGCTTTAAAAAAAAAAAAAAAAAGTCATTTATTTGTGGTTGCCTAGGAGAGGCGAGTAAGCGGAATGTAAACAAACCACTCCTGGGCCCAGCCCACCGAGGAGGAGCACCAGCCTGCCACACCCAGGCTCCAACACAAACCTTCCCAGCGGGCTACAACTTCCGGTTGTCTCGGGCACTGAAGCGCTTTGAATTTGTGCAGGGGTGCAGGCGCACGTGCGTGCACGCCTGTTGGAGCGAGGAGGCGGCTTCCCGAGTTGTGCTCCCAATCCCGAGCCGAGCAGTATGTATTTTCTTTGGAGTTCCGTGTTGATTGTTAGAAAACACTGCCTCCTGGCTCCTGTCGCACTGCCATAAGCGGAAACTTTAATTCTTTGGAAAGTGCAGGGGATTCTGCAAAAAGCTGACTGTAGGCTCTTGTGTGTCTTCCAAGGAGACGGTTGGAGAGCCCTTCTATCTGCTGGTGACGACTCTGAACCAGAAAATCAACAAGGGGCCCGTCGATGTCATCACTTGCAAAGCCCTGTACACCCTCAACGAGGACTGGCTGCTGTGGCAGGTTCCGGAGTTCAGCACCGTGGTACGGCGGGCCATTCAGACTCCGAAATAAAGAGCCATGCACGGGGACGGAGGGGAGGCTTGTGGGGGGCGAGGTCACTTCCAAGGAAAAGGTCTCATTCCTGCGGCGGGAGGCTGCATAGGTTTAGTTAATTAAAAGCAGTAGTTGATAAAGTATTAACACGTGTTCGCAGAATAGATTTTAATTACTTGGATCGCAGGAGAAAGTATTGTAATGATGCCTGGGGCACTCATCAATTTCCAAAGATTTTAATATCAGGATTGCTTATAGCTTTCAGCATCGTCAAAGGAAATGCAAAGTGCTCCCTGTTCAGCACTTATAATTGCAATCAGAATTTCTCAAATGGCTCTGCTCCGGCAAGACAATGTGTGAAGATATATTTCAACCACACTGAGGCCGTCTTATTTTAGAATGATAACACAAGACAAATTCCACTGTGTTCCCCGTGCAACACGACACCCTTACTTTATTTTCATGGATTAGTTACAAATGTTTGGTGTCACGCACTTAATGTACTGTGATCTCATAGATATTTTTAGATGCTCACTGGCATCACTAAGGGAGGGGGGTGGCTGCCTGGCGGGTTCTTCCTGTTGGAGAACCCATCTTCTCCCACCCACCCACCACCTTTCTTAAAGACAGAGAGACCGATTGAGGGCGGTTTGGCAATTTTAGAGGGGGAGCCCCGCATGAAAAGTGGCTTCAGAATTAGGATTTTTTTTTCTTGCTTTTCTGTTGTATAGATTTGGGGCAGAGATTGCTGTGTTTTGGTTTGATCTTTAGCTTTCCAGAGGCTCTGGGCTTCATCACAGTCTTGTTAGTGGAGAAGATGACCGAGGGGCTTGGGTATTGCCCCCTGGGAGAGCTGAGTCGCCTGTGCCTTTGCTCTGGGCGAATCACATGCTAACTGTGCAGTGTGGGGGAAGGGTGCGTGCATCAGCTGCTTGGAGTTGTCCATCACTGCCAGCTGTAGCTCAGCCCGCCCTTGCGGCTGGCACCGTGCTCACCTGCACTTCTCAACGTGCTGAGATCTCTCCGGACACGCACCTGCAGCTGACAGGCAGTGGTGGGTGGGCCAGTGGCTCTCAAACTTGAGCTTGCGCGCCCAGCACCTAGAGAGCTTGTTACTCACCAGGCGCTCGCTGCAGCTGGTCTGGGGTGTGGCCTGAGAATGCAGCTTTCGAAGACCTCCCTGACACCGCCAAGGCTGCTTGAGAACCCATTGGTGCAGTGGTTAGAGCGTGGTCTCACAGGTCAGGCACTGGCTAGCTGTGTCCTGCTGGGCAAGTGTCTGACGCTGTCTGTGCCTCAGTCTCCACGTGTGTAGAATGGGCATGATGATTGTGGCATTTGCCCGCTTCTTGGGGGTGCTGTGAGGTTGAAGAGAGTAGATATTTTGTGAAGTGCTTAGAGCATCACCTGGCTTGTGGGTGCTGTGTAAAACTGTTGAGCTTAGTTGAGATCGCCTAGAACGGTGGCTAGAAATGCAGATCCAGCTATAGCACTGTGGGCTTTCTCTCGCGACCAATCATGAAACCAGGAGCTTGAGGGATGGAGCCCAGACGTGTAAGCATCTATGAAACTTTCCAGAAGGTTCTCACTTGCATCCAGCATGGAAAGTATCGCCGCCAGAAACCTTGGAGAACAAAGGACAGATTTTGCACCTGTGTCCTTGACCCTCCTTTCAATGATGCTGGGTTTGGGCGCACAGCCGCAGCCGCAGTCCTCGGTCCTCGGTCCTCACCAGAGGGTGTCTGCTGCACTCTCTAGAAGTCCTGAAGTTCCCTACTATGGTTTGGGTATGGTCTGTTCCCGCCAAAACTCTCTGCATTTCAAAGCCTCCGTAAGGGAACTGAGAGGTGGTGGGACCTTTAAGAGTTGGTGAGGTCAGGGAGCTCCACCCTCAGGGAGGGATTCACGAGGACCCTCTGGAGCCGGGTCTTAAAGCCGGGTGGGCGGCCTTGGCTGTGCTCTTACTCGCCTCCTCGCCTCGCGGTCTCTTCACACCCGCCTGCCCTTCTCCACCAAGCGTGGAGCCACACATGGCCCTCACTGAAAACCATGGGGCCATGCTCTGGGGTTTCCAGAACCATGAGCGAAATAAACCTGGTCAGCGGGTCTCGGGTGAGCCTGGCGTTGCAATAGCCACCGAGAATGGACTAAGTCCACACAGAGACGAGTCTGAGTGAACATAGCTAGGGAACATCGGGCAGCCTCAGGGTCATCAAAGCCCCACTGCAGACAGGAAGGAGAGGGAGGGGATGGGCCCAGGACGGGGGGGGGGGGGGGGGGGGGGGGGGGGGCGTGTTGGGGAGGGGGTGTTGAAGCGACTTCTGAGCTCTTTTTGATGTGTTGCATCTGAATGCTTTTCCTCCTTTTCATTTCGGAACATTATTTATTTCACAGTCAATTAAGACCATGTGTTTCTGATTTGTTAACACTCAACTCATCATCAAAATGTTACTTGATGTCGAAGAAATTCCTGTGGACTCTTGGGAAAAAAAATGATTTTCCTGTATAGCCCCTGGGGGAAAGGCTACTGGGAAAAGATGACTTCAGAACTCTGCATCACTCTTGCTTTTCAAGTTCAGATCGGCTGGTGGATGCCGTACAGCCTGGTGGAGGGTGGGGCCCCTGGTTTCTTGGGGCCATGCCTTTAACAGTGACATTGAATGCCTTTTTACTGGTGCCGTGGCACGTGCCCTGTTGCGGTGAGTGATTACCCTGGAAGCTGGAGAGAAGGCACACAACCTAGTCTGTGCTGTGTGACAAGATGTTAACAAAAGGGTGATATCAAAAATGGAAGGTTTTGGCCGGCGCCGTGGCTCACTAGGCTAATCTTCCGCCTGCGGTGCCGGCACCCCAGGTTCTAGTCCCGGTCGGGGCGCCGGATTCTGTCTCGGTCGCCCCTCTTCCAGGCCAGCTCTCTGCTGTGACCCGGGAGTGCAGTGGAGGATGGCCCAAGTGCTTCGGCCCTGCACCCGCATGCCCGCATGGGAGACCAGGAGAAGCACATGGCTCCTGCCTTCGGATCAGCACGGTGCGCTGGCCGCGGTGGCCATTGGAGGGTGAACCAACGGCAAAGGAAGACCTTTCTCTCTCTCTCTCTCTCACTGTCTGCTCTGCCTGTCAAAAAAAAAAAAAAACCGGAAGGTTTTTCATTTCCTTTCAGGCAACTTCCCCCAGCCTGAGCCGTCATATTTCTAATTTTCTCTCTCCCTCCTTCCTCCTCCTCCTCCTCCCCTTCCCCTCTCCCTTCCTTTCCCCTCCTCTCAGGCATCTGCACCCAGTGGTTTGAAAGTCTTGCTTTCCTAAATTTGCCCAAGGTGGTTTATGTAATTGAAAACCAAGGTGTGGTAAGCAGCCTGGAGTGTGCGTGTGTGCGTGCGTGCGTGTGCGCGCATGTGTGTGTGTGTGTGTAGTTCTTTCAAGGAAACTCAGAAGAAGGCAGAGCAACCACCTGAGCAACTGGAAGTTTCAACACCTGGTGCCCTGGAGGGACAGCCTGGGACAAAAGCTGCCCCCAGCCCCAGCCCCTGGGGAGCACAGCGCCTCATCTGCCAACCTAGAAGTTGGGTGTCGCACCTCTAAGCTTAGGATGTGTTCTCTCTGCGGTGGGGGGTGTTTTCTGGAACACAAAGACACCTTGCCAGTTTCTTATCCAGGAAATCGTTACAGTAACCGATGGGCTCCGCCAAGGCATGCTTTGTTCTCTGTGTCTTGGGACAAAATTCCCGTCTTTGCTTCCAGCTAAGTAAAGCTCCTTAGAGCCGTGCTGTGCCTACTCCCATACCCTACACAGCCATCTACTGATGCGTGCCCGGCTCCTGTCAAATGCGGTGGCAGCCAGGCACGGTGCTCTCATGTTAGCATCACGGGAGGGTTTGTAAGCACACAAGATTCCGGGCTGTGTTTCCTGTCCAGGAATTCAGCTTGGAGAGCCGGAAGAGGAAGAAAACTTGCTGTGCTGTTTTCTCCCTTTGCAAAATTTTAGGCACTTTGGGTTTTGTTAATGGGAACTCTCAGGCCCCCACACTGAGTCAAGAGAAGGATTTCTGAGCAGATTGGCCTGAAATTTTGGAGGAACCACTCAGGATTGAGGGATTTCAGCCCCAGGAAAGGAAACCCCTTGAGAAAGGGGGCATTGGCTTCACTTTTGGGGAGGAGATGAGAAAAACTAATAACTCGTAGCCTGCGTGCTGAATTAGCAAGAGGAGGTTGACTTGTAATCAAAGTGAAGCGAGAAATGGTTTTTTGAACTCTTAAACCCAGGAAATGAGCTTGCCAATCGGCTGCATCAGAAAGATAGAATCTTGGCACCCTGGGAAAGAGCATTGCGACAAACATATTATTGCACTCATTCTCCTATCTATAAGAAAATCTTTAAGATGATCAGAATTTCTTGACAAAACACAGTACATGCCTGCTGGCACTGTATGGCTCCGTTATGATCTGCAGAAGGTTTAAGCCCGTCCGCACCAGTGTTAGGCCAGTTCCCAAGTAGTTCCCGTTTGGGGACAGTCATGTTCAGTGCACTTTTGGAAAGAACAGAGCCCGCCTGGCTTGTTGCAGGGGTTTCTCATCCACCTGCTGCCTTTCGCGGTGCACTCCCCTCCCCAGCCCCCCAGTCCAAAGCTCTTTCGGTTCCATTTAGTTGGTCCTTGCAGAAGATCCATTATCCCCTTAATTAAACAACCCACTGTCCTGGCTAAGTCATTCTCCGTTACTGTTGTTCATTAAATCCCAACGTGTGCACTCCGGCAGTCTTGGTTTCGGTACTCCCAGCACTTGCGGCGTGAATTCACAGCCCGTGAGCTTCGCCTTTGCCGTCTTCCGCAGTGCACGTCATTTCTATTCTGACTGTGGTAGTACTGAGATCAGTACCACCTTCGTCTGAGTGCGCGGAGCCTCCTGATCCGAGAGTGAAACCGTTCTCGCCATCATTTGAGCTAAGTCTAAAGTACACAGCGAGACGTGGAAAACGAAAAGTGAACATTAAATGGCTGCCTGAAATGACTTTTCAGACTCCTCCTTCCCACGCCTGCAATCTCAGAATTAGAAAATAACTTGGTAATCTAAATACAAAAGCATCTGACTTTCCTCTTGGTGGCTCCACTGTGACTCCATCATATTGGTGTTGGGATTCTTATTTGTATTTGTGCTCCTCAGAGAATAAATTTTTTTTTTACTGCAAATCATGGTGGCAATAAGCATTTTTTTCTTTTTTTGGTGTTGTCCAAGTTAGAATTTCACTGAAAGTCATTGTCATGTAGAGCAGGGAGCTGCTAGAAACAGCCTGAGGGCTGATTGTGGCCCCCTGCCTATCTCTATAAACAGAATACTTTATTGGGGTATGGCCACGCCCACCGGTTTCCTTATTGCCTCTGGCTGCTACTGGGGCAGAGTTGAGTAGTTGCAATGGACACCCCATGGGCCACATAGCATTCAATGGGGACTGCCCTTTACAGGAAGGTTGCCAGGCCTTAGTGCAGAGCTTGACATGATAGAAAGAACCAGAACACTCTCCTCCACCTCCCCCAAAAGACTTGGCCTCTTGATTCTCCTTGTGGGACACGCACTGCTTGCTACCATCAGTAAATCTGAAACTGAAGGGGCTTTTAGCAAAAACCCAAAATACTGAAAATACTGAAGTCATTTCTTTTAGGCTACATCAGCTCTTTTCACTAGATTCTAGAATAGACAAATGTTGGCAAACGCTACAAAATATAGAAAAACTGGCAAGATGGACATAAATTTGAATAAATGCTTCCCATGAACTTCGTAAAATTTTCCTTCAAAAACAGAAAAAGGCGGCTTCTCCCCTCCCCTTCCCTTCCCTCCCCTTCCACCCCATGATTCTGTTACAGGCACAAAGTGCCTTGATCCAGGAAGCTTTGGGCCAGGGTGTGAGCTGGGGTGGGTGTCCACAGGCCGCTGGCTGCAGCCGGAGACCAACCCGCACTGAGCTGTTCTGCTGAGATTTGCGCTGCTGGCCCTGAGCTTCCAGACCTGTGCTTCCTTCTCTCCTGGCGATTTCCACCGCTACCTTCTCCCTCGTATCATTCAGTGTAAGACCTAGACGTTCATCTTGACTTTGGTCTGGCCCTGGAATGGAATTAGAAACGCGTTTTATGGGTTTTATTTAATGAAAGCAATGATGGCTCCAAGACCTTTTATGATGAAGTTGCTGCTTCGCGATAAATCCTCTCGCAGCTGCTCTTGGTGTTCGCCCGTAGCTCCGAAAGCATGCAGCACTCGCCCCACTGCTTAGCCACGTGGGAGGAGGCCTCCTGCCAGCCCTCTGCTGTCCCCACACCTGACACAGCCGTCACGGGACGGGTGGTGGGCGAGGCCCTAACAAGATAGGAATGTGGTTGTAGGTTCATGTGCAGAAGAGGTGCCGTTTGCAGGCTGACAGTCTTGATTTTGAACCTGGGCTCAGCCGCTGTACTGAGTGGCTGTGTGACCTTGGGGAAGTCACTTACTCTTTCTAAACCTGTTCCCTCATCTGTAAACAGGCAGTGATGACGGCTTTCCGTGTGTGTGTGTGTGTGTGTGTGTGTGTAAGATCTATTTATAGGGACTGGCGTTATGGCATAGTGGGTAAAGCTGCCACCTGCAGTGCTGGCATCTCATATGGGCACTGGTTCAAGTCCCAGATGCTCCACTTCCAATCCAGCTCTCTGCTATGGCCTGGGAAAGCAGTGGAAGATGGCTTAGGTCTTGGGCTCCTGCACCCATGTGGGAGACCTGGAAGAAGCTCATGGCTATGGTTTGGTACAGCTCCAGCTGTTGCGGCCAATTGGGGAGTGAACCAGCAGATGGAAGACCTCTCTCTCTCTCTCTCTCTCTGCATCTGCTCTCTGAAACTCTGCCTTTCACATAATTAATCTTTAAAAAATTTACTTATGTGAAAGAGTGACAAAGGAGGTAGAGGGAAAAGATGACAATCGATCTTCCATCTGCTGGTTCACTCCCCCAAGTGGCCACAACAGCCAGGGCTGGTGCAGGCTAAAGCCAGGACCAGGAACTCCAACTGGGTCTCCCACACGAGTGGCAAGGCCGACATACTTAGGCCACTCTGCATTGCTTTTCCAGACACATCAGGAGGGAGCTGGATTGGAAGCAGAGCAGCTGGGACTTGAACCTGTGCTCCAATGTGGGATGCTGGCATTGCTGGTGACAGCTTCGCCCACTGTGCCACAACACTGGCCCCTACCCTGTGCACTTGGGAGCAGGTTAGGAGCTAATGCCGTGCCGTGTCTGGTCATCTTGCCCAGCACGGTGGGTCCTGTCCCTTTTGAGAGTTTTTCTTGTCACCTGTAAGCAGAAAGTGTCCCCTCGAATTCTTCTTGGTTATTTATTGATGACACTGGGCGATGCAAGGGAGTTGATGAGCTGAATCCATCATCAGGGAGAACATCTCTTAAATGCTCGTGTGCTTGTTCTGGTCAGAAGTGTTGCATAGGAGCCCGCGGTGGCACCGTTGGTTCAACAGCACCGGCACCCCACATCAGAGAGCAGGTTTAAGTCCTGGCTGCTCTGCTTCAACCCAGCTTCCTGCTAATGCATCTGAGAGGGTGGCAGGTGAAGCCCAGGTTCTTGGGTCTCTGCTACCCACGAGGGGGACCCTAATGGAATTCCAGGCTTCGGTCTCGCCCAAACCTGGGTGTTGTAGATATTTGAGGAGCAAACCAGCAAGCAGAAGATCTGTCTGATTCTATCTTGCCCTCTCTCTGTTGCCCTTCTTTTCAAATAAATCCTTTTAAAATGTTGCATAAATCCCATGTCTGGGTGTTTGCCAGCCCTGGCAGGTAATACCCACGGACACCTGTGCACAGGGGGTGACAATGAGAAACCTGAACTGGTGCCCCAGAGAAGCTGGTCTGTGACATGGGACAAGAGGACCCTTCCAGGCTGGTCTTCTCTCTGCATCCTGGGTGTACATTTTCCAAACAGCCCCGCCTTTCTCTACGGCCCTGCTTGGAGACAGACAGCATTCCTGAATCCGTGAGGATGCAGGCAGCTGCAGGAGCCCTGTGGCCCCAGCAACAGAGCATGGAGGTCTGGGGTGGGCTGGCTGGTGCTTCCGCTCAGGGGTGTCCTCGCTGATGTAGGCTCCTTCTCTTCTGTCCTCAGGTCACCTCTTGGTCCAAGGCATCTTCTTCCCCCAGCTGCCTGCCGCAGTCCACGTTCCGGGCCGGGGTGGGGGTGGGGGTTCCGTGAGGTTCATTGTCAAGTCAGGGTGAGGAGGGCGAGCCTTCTCCACCACATCCCCTCCCTCCTGTCTCCTCTGACAGCGTTGACAGAGTGTGGGGCCCGCAGGGACTGCCCTGGAGACTGTGTGGCTTTGATCGGCCATTTGGCCCCTCTCGCTCCAGATCAGGACGTGCCCTAGGAGTGGCCTCCGGCAGCTGCTCCCATTGGACAAACTTCTAAACCTCGCTGGGTCGCTGTTTTCATCTGCTAAACAAAGCTAATAATAGTGCCCACTTGATAGAGCAGTTGTGGAGATTAAGTGGATTCACAGCTCCGTCCCCGGTACGTGGCGAGCGTTCAATAAGGGCCGGCTATTATTAGCATCGTATAGCAGCTTTCTCTTCCTCGCCATATTTGTTTCTATCAATAGTGCGCAGCTTCCCTGTCGGATGGCAGGTTCCAGAAACGCAACGTTGGTCTGTAACCTCTCTCTCTCCCCTCCTCCCAAGGAAGTGGGATTCTTGCTGTAGACTTCCTTGCCTGCCGGGCTCAGGGGAAGACGGAAGCTTTGTTGCTCACGAGTCTCCGTGGAGGCTGGCAGCCCATCGTGTCCATGGTCCAATGCAAATGCCCCTTCCTCCATGTAGCCTGCCTTAATGTGTCTCCCTTTGAAGACCCCTGTTCAGGAGCAGGCATTTGGGATACCTCCATCCTGTATCCGAGTACCTGGTTCAAATCCCGGCTCTTCTGCTTCTGATCCAACTTCCCCCCAGTGCACACCCTGGAAGGCAGTAGGTGATGGCACAAGTGCTTGGGTCCCTGCCACCCATGTGGGAGAACTGGATGGAGTTCTGGGCTCCTGGCTACTGTAGGCATTTGGGGAGAGTAAACCAGCAGATGGAAGATCTTTGTCTTTCTCAGGTAAAATTGACAATAAGTAATTTTTTAAAGATTTATTTATTTGAAAATCAAGTTATAGAGAGATGGAGAGACTGATCCTCCATCTGCTGGTTCACTCCCTAGATGGCTTAAGTGGTCAGGGCTGGGCCAGGCTGAAGCTAGAAGTCAGGTGCTTCTTCTGGGTCTCCTGTGTGGGTGGCAGGGGCCCAAACACTTGGGCCATATTCTGCTTCTTTCCCTGGCCATTAGCAGGGAGTTGGATCAGAAGTGGAGCAGCTGGGACACAGATCGGTACCCATATGGGATGCCAGCACCACAGGTGGTATCTTTACCCACTACACCACAATGCTGGGCCTGAAAATAACTTTAAAAACCCATTCAAGCTAGAGGTGCCGTCTCTCTGAACCCCTCAAGCACCCACCTACTCCCACCACATTCTGCCTGCCATTAGCATTTGATGTGTGGGTCCCCCAGTTTGTTCTGGTTTGGGAACTTCCCAGATAGCATGACTGCCAGGCTGTACCTTGGATCAACTGCAGAGCCCCGGGCACAGTAGGTGCAAAGTAAATGGGTGTCAGGGCCGGCGCTGTGGCCTGGCAGCCCCCCAGCCGAAGCTCACGCCCACTTCTTGGCTGCCACTTTGATGCCAAGGAAACCGCGAGAGCGCGCACAGTTCCTCTTCACGGGGGTGCAGATTTCTGGGTAAGAGGCCAGTATCTGTTTTAGTGCACGTTTAGCTTTCTGCAGGAATTGAAACTAATCGCCATGGATTTGGACTGAGCTTCCTTTGCAAAACAGTGTCATGTTTTTTTGAAAGGCAAAATCGCCAAGCGTTTGAGAACGTGAAGCTAGGGTGACTGGTTCTAGCATTTTCTTGCTGAGTAACCCTGTACAATGTGTTTAACCGGTGTGTGCCTCAGTTTCCCATTTGTGAAATGGGACTAAGGAGAGACGCCATCTCGTAGGGTTGTTTCTGAGGTTAACGTATGTATTTTATACACAGGGTTTTCGAATGGTGGGTGGTGTACAGAAAACATGCATGCATTTGCTGTTATTACGTGGCACCGTGTAGTGAGGCTGTGACTCTTTGATGTGGGAACCATGAGAATTTTAAGGCTCAGAGAAGTTAGCTGACTTGCCCACATTTCCACGGCTAGTGAGTGACAGAGACTGGGACAGTCCAGGTGGCACCGGGGACCCTCCTCCTGCTGTCCCCCCTACCCAGAATTCCTGAGGCCGTTCCACTTGATGCTTGACTATTGGTCACACTGATGCTTTTGTCTCCTAAGTGCACTGTGAATTATCTGAGAAAAAGCGCCATGTCTTCAGGCCTCACCTGTCCCCCAGCCCTACATGGCGGACAGGGCACAGAGAAGTCTCTCATTAAGTGGGTGTTGGTGGGGACTGGTGGGGGCAGCCGGGGAGATGGTGCTTCCGGTGGGAGCAGTGGGCAAAGGTGTCTTTGGGGGAGCTGGGAGGCAGGGCAGGCACTGGGAACCCCATACTTGAGGCTGTAGGACACTGCTGTCTGAGCACTGAGTGGTAGCAGCACAAGAAATGCGTGCACATCAGTTTGTATCTGAATTTACCCTGGGAACTCCCCAGGAGGCTGCCCAATGCCGTGCAGTCCCCCTGCCCTTGGTCTGGCTCTGGAGGCCCCAGCAGGTTTACACTGCTTTACATCCCCATAAGATGTTTTTGTTTTTTTTTTCCTTTCGGTTATGTTTTTAAGAAGAACATGTATTGCCTTGTAAAGAGGTGTTTTTGTTCAAGACAGCGTGCCCTTTAGGCAGGAAGAGCGTGCTGGCTCACAGATACCCACAAAGCTATGCAGCAGCCTGGGATCACCGCCGTGCTCACCGCGAGGGGCTTTCCATGCATCTCTGTCTTGGGAAAGCCCTGCGCAGTCACCGCACTGCACTCGCTCCCCACCACAAGCAGGCTGACTCGTGTGAACGGGTACGGCGAGTTCTAGCCACGTCCTCCAGACCCCGCGGCTCGGTTCAGTGGCGGTGCTGCTCATCACACAGCTAACTGCCCCCGGACATTGGCAGGGTGGCCCCAGAGGCCCCCATGAATGTGGCTTAAGACAGGGATGCAAGGGAGAGGGCTCGTGTATGAGGCTGCCCCACATTGGATGTGCCCAATGGCTGTGCTCTGCACCTGGCACTCCCCACCTCCTCTCCTGTCTGGTGTTTTGCGTCTGTGAGCTGGAAGGCATTTGGACCCCTTGCTGGGAGGCACAGATGTCCTAGCAGGCAAAGGAGCGACTCTGTTCCAGAAAGAATCCTTGAAGGCCTCACTGAGGTCACCACTGGTTAGCTCAGAGATGAGATCGCGCTGCTGTGGAGTCCTGATCTTTTGGTTCGGACTGGGCCCAAGTTCACTCTTGCGGGATTATAGGCTAGATCCTAGGGGCAAGCCTGAAAGGCCTTTGTCTTAGTCCTTCCAGGCTGTTGTAGACTGGGCAGCTTAGCAAGGGCAAACATTGATTTCTCAAAGTTGCAAAGGCTGGGAAGTCCAAGTTCAAAGACGTGGGGTGGATTCCGTGTCTGGGGAGGCCCAGCTTTCCCACAGATGGGGCTATCTCCCAGCATCTTCCTGCGCTGGCCGGAGCCACGTGGCTCTCCAGGTCACAAGGACATGGATCCCATGATTAAGGACTCTACCCTAAGGTCACCTCCACGTACCACTGCCTTGGGAGTCGCAGATGGCAGTGTGACGAGCTTGGGAGGACACAGACATCCAGGCCGTGGCAGCGTTCAAGGGAAAATGTGGCCCCGAGATCCTTCCCAGTGTTTCAGAAGCCCCAGGTCCACGGTGTCGGTGGCACCCCTAGGTCCTGTCTCCCAAGTGCTCAGGAACCAGACCCTGTTCTGGGGACCATGCGGTTAAATCTATGCATGATCCCTGGAACCTCCTGGGGCAGAAACTGTTCATCTACTTTGCAGGTGACAAACAGAGAGTCTGCCTTGCTGGAGGGTGGTGGGCTGAGAAGTTACCCAGCTGTTCTGTGGTGGACTGGGGCTAAACCCCCAGGGGTCTGCCCCATTCCGCTTGCTGCTAGCTTCCCCCTTGCTCTGAGGGCCATGCTGCTATGGGGTTAGAGTCCTACCCAGTCAGCATGGACTGAGCCTCTGTTTTTGAGTGAAGGCATCCCACTACTAGCAATAACGATCATTTAACAGGTTCGTAAGCTATAATGACCGTCATGGCCATTGAGCCCTGCCCAGCAGCCCGTCTTTGTGCTAAGCCCTTAATGCATTATCTCATTTAATCTTCTTACCAAGGCTAGGAAGCGGGTCTCCCCTTAATTATACCCATTTTTAAATTTGAACTCCTGAGGATTCCCGTGCACTGTATTATTTGTGACTTTATTTCTTACTATCCTGATTACCTTGATCATTTGCCATTTGCTTCTGAAGCCAGGCTCAGCGATAGTAAATCCTTGTGCATTTCCCACCGGTGATGTCAGAGGCGCCACAGAATCTCGGCTGTGTCGTGCGGGTTACTGAATGCTCCGAGCTCTTGCTGGAGTCCGTTCCCGCGCTGTGTTAGAGTCTGAGATGCGTCTGTGCTTAGAGAAAGCCGGTCTGCAAGACTCCCTCGCTCTGAGCGCTCACACAGGTGCCAAGGCCACACCCCCGGTAGTGTGATGCTGAGGTTTAGCTGCGCTGGGAGGATGTCACCTGACAACCGTTCAGGAATGGCACGGAAACACAGAATAATTAATGCAAGAATGATAGTGCGGGGTGGGAGCTCAGTGCTTTAATGAGGCCTCAGGAAAGCCGCGGAAGGGGAGATGCATGTTCTGGTGATTAATGCTGCATATTAAAAAGTGACCTCTTCTGGTGTGGTCAATACGGGGACCTCGTGACCTTTGCTGTCACCTGGGACTTCACTTCTGACACTCCGAGGCCCTGTCTGGCAGCCATGCAGCCATGATCAAATGATCACCAGTCAACCTTCGTCATCTCTGGAACCTTTCCAGCTCTTTGTGGGTTGGTGTTGTTTTTTTTTTTTTTTTTTTTTTTTTTTTTTGAGAATGAAATTAGAAATCCCCATCTTTAGAATCTTTTGTGTGTTTTCCTCTCCGATACGTCTGTTCGGTGCTCACTTGGTAAGATGAGAACTCCACCTTTCTGTCTTCCTCTCCATTGTCCCTGAAAAGAACAGATCACAGAGAAAAGATGAAAGCAGTACTGGGCGATCAGAGGTGGCCGCCGCGCCGTCGGGGGTGTGAGCGGGACGTGCTGGGGTTTGGGTCTTTGCAGGTTGCTATTACCTGATCGTCTTGGAAACCTGTTTGTATTCTCGCAGGCACTCAACGTCATCTTTGAAAAAATCCCAGAAAATGAGAGCGCAGATGTCTGTCGGAATATTTCGGTCACCGTTCTCGATTGCGATACCATAGGCCAAGCCAAAGAAAAGATTTTCCAGGCATTCCTCAGCAAGAATGGCTCTCCCTATGGACTTCAGCTCAATGAAATCGGGCTCGGTAAGGTGCCGGCGAGCTGCTTTGTGTTGCGGACCCCTGGATCTCGCCATGAGTGTCCCTCCCTCCCTCCCTCCCCGCACCCCAGCAGCTCCTGCCTGGCGAGGCTGGCCGGCCGGGCCGCTCGCAGAGAGAGGGTAGTCCAGGGGCCCAGGGACAGCTTTGCTCTCTGGAGCGTGCAGCTGCTTCCCGGGAAGCGGGATGCTTCCACAGCGTGGCTTTGTAAACGTTAGATTTGTAAATGGGATGCATGAACCTGCTGCCCCTGAGGCCACCCACCATCACCTCACAGCAGGCGGTACAGGAAGGTGAGGACTCTTTGGCCTCTGTGCGTGTCGCCGTGCACACTGGCATTTAATTCTGAGCACGTCCTTAGTGCACGGCTCCGGCTGTTGACCCCAGCCAGCTAGGAGGGTTGTCTTCCTCCATGTTCATTTGCGAGGCTTTTCTGGTGTGTTGCAAAGGCAGCAGATGCGTGAGCGAGCTAACGGGGCTCCACTTCACTCCTGTGTGCAGCGACCTGTTTTTTTAAAGTTGGGTTCCAAACACGCTGCGGTCCCAGGAGGCTGTGGTGGGGTTCTGTGACAGATATGGGACAGGAGAGAGGAGCGAATGGCAGCAGTGCCAGTGTAATGGGGCTCAGCTCCCCCTGGCATTCAGCTGTGGGCCTCCCCACAGCAGACAATTCAACTCTCCCCTCTCCCAGCCAGACTTTGAAAAGCCTTGAGCCACGGTGTGGGACGTTGCGTGCCACTGTGCAAATGTGTCGTGACTTCATGACCTGCCCCAGAGAAAGCAGGGCCACTGGCGTGCCTTCTCTGCACCCCGTTTCCATTCCCGCTCCTCAGATGCACTGTAGGGCGGCTTGAAGTCCACTGTGGCCCATTTGGTTAGAGATGGGGTCCAGGAGCAGCCCCAGCCAGGAAACCATGACCTGACCTAGACCAACAACTTCCTGGCCCTGCACACACATCTTGCCACTGTGTGGCTCTGACCACATGACCTGGGCAGCCCCACCCAACCCCGCAGGGAAAACAGCCCGGCAGCCTCTGCACCGCCTCTGGGTTGGCAGGAGCATCCTCATGCTTGTTCTTGGTTTGCACCAGACTGGGTTCCCCTTACCATGTGGACACCAGTTCGAGTCCCAGCTGCTCCACTTCTAATTCAGTTCCCTGCTAGTGCACTTGAGAAAACAGTAGAAGCTGGCCCAAGTCCTTGGGCCCCTGCACCCACATGGGAGACCCAGAAGAAGCTCTTAGCTCCTAGCTTTGGCCTGACCCAGCCCCGGCTGTTGTGGCCATTTGGGAAGTGAGTCAGCAGATAGAAAATCTTTCTCTCCCTCTCTCTCTGTAACCCTGCCTTTCAAATAAAAAGTCCTTTAAAAAAAAAAATCTGAACCCTGAACACAAAACAAAAATAAGCTAACCTCAGGCCACCAGATCTTCAAATCTGCAGACCAAGATTCACCACCTGATGCACCTTTTACTCACTTCTAGTTGTGAAAGCAGCAGAGGAAGCAGTTAAAGGAGTGTGACTGTCCAAGGGGCCCACATTTTTTTCTTCTTCTTTTGCAGAGCTTCAAGTGGGCACACGCCAAAAAGAACTTCTGGATATTGACAGTTCCTCTGTGATTCTTGAGGATGGAATAACCAAGCTGAACACCATTGGCCACTATGAGGTAAGAACAAGACACCCCAATGTCTCCATCCTCATCCTGAATCCGAGTTGGGCTAGGGAGTCTCCAGCACCAGGTACATTCTTTTCTTTCTTTCTTTTTTTACAAAACAAACAAACAAACACCATTGATTTATTGATTTGAAAGGCAGAGTGACAGAGGGAAAGAGGAAGGGAGAGAGAGAGATTTTCCATCTGCTGGTTCACTCCCTAAATGGCCACAACAGCTGGGGCTGGAGCTGGGCCAGGCCAAAGCCAGGAGCCAGGAGCTCCATCCTGTCTCCCATGTGGGTTACAGGGGCCCAAATACTCGGGCTGTCATCTCCTGCATTCCCAGGTGCATTAGCAGGGAACTGGATCAAAAGCGGGGCAGCTGGGACTCAAACCAGGGCTCTGGTGTTATTACAGGGCGGGGCAGGGGGTGCTTTCCCTGCTACACCACGATGCTGGCCATGCCAGGTAAACTCTTTTTAGAAACTCCAGGACTTCCACTCATTTCTTGGAATGGCTTGCAGATTGCTTGTTTCGTTTCTTTTCTTTTTTTGTTTTTAAAGATGTATTTATTTATTTGAAAGGCAGAGTTACAGAGGCAGAGGCAGAGAGAAAGGTCTTCCATCTGCTGGTTCACTCCCCAGATGGCCGCAATGACTGGAGCTGTGCCGATGCAGAGCCAGGAGCCAGGAGCTTCCTCTGGGTCTCCCACGCAGGTGCAGAGGCCCATGCACTTGGGCCATCTTCCACTGCTTTCCCAGGCCATAGCATAGAGCTGGACTAGACGTGGAGCAGCCAGGACTCATGCCAGTGCCCATATGGGATGCCAGCACTGTAGGCGGCGGCTTTACCTGCCACGCCACAGCCCCAGCCCCAGCCCCAGATGGCTCGTTTCTGAGGCATAAGTTCTTTGCTGCCCGTTCAGACGAACCCTTGGGTGACTCGCTCATGCCATACCCACATATATCGCCGACCCCAACCCCTGCCCCAGCGGCTTCGCTTGCTCTGCATGCCGCAGTGCACACTGCAAGCTTTGCCTCTCTGGGTTCCTCTGGCCCAACAGAACACGTCCCTAGTGAAGCCCCAGGAGACGAAGCATTTAGCTTGGCCTGCGGGTGCCACATGCCCTGATGTCAGAGAAAGCAGACAGGGTCCTACACCTCACCTAGCTCCACGTGTTCACAGCAGACCTTGTAACCTTTGGTGTAGGCTTCCTGTTGCTGAAGATGTTCTCCGTTCCCTGTTTGTTTGCAATGGTCAGTGATGGCGCCATTGGGTGATTGCTGAGGTCGGCGAGGGGGTGTGTGTGACTCTCAGAGAGCCAAGTGCTAGGGAAGCCTGCACCCGACAAGAGAGAGGAGAGGCGGGGCCAGAGGGCGGAGCTTCTGGAATGCCCTGGGCCGTGGGGGTTTGTCCAGCAGCTCGGCCACTGAATACCTGCAGGGTGCTGAGAGCTGGGATGCGTGGGAGATGGAGCAATGCCTGCAGCCCCAGGAAGGAAGTGGAGGAAGGAAGGGCGCGCAGGTAATGAGGCGACACCTCAGTGCATAGCGGTGCTGTGGCTTAGCACATCTGAGAAGACTTCCTGGAGGAAGCAGAGGCTGAGCTGAGACTGAACACTGAGGCGCACTTAGCTAGGCTGGGAGAGGGGACCTGCACCTCCAGCAGGGAAGAGAGAGCCCGCCTGGTGTGCAACGGAGTGACGTGTCACTTTGTTGTCCCTTAAAAGTTTTTTATTATTTGCAAGGCAGACAAAGAGAAAGATGGCATTTGCTGGTTCACTCCTCCGGTGCCCACAAGCAGCTGAGGTTGGGGCCAGGAGCCGGAATCTGTCCCCCAGAGCGCAGTCACTGCTGCTATGAGGGTCTGCACTGGCAGGGAGCTGGAGCCGACTATGGAATCCAGGCCCTGTGCCCTGGGATGCAGGCGCGTTACCTGCTAAGCTGAATGCCTGCTCCTGGACCGACACTTAGTTTGTGCCAGAACGTAGGAGGGGCCAGGCTGCAGTGAGAGCCACCGGCAGCCAGTGCTTGGGGAGCATTGACTGCCTGCCCGGGACCGTCTTCAGTGTCGTCCCGTACTGGAGCTCCGTCTAGCTACAGCCGTCCTGTGTGGCAGGTACCACTATTAGCCTACTTCACAGACGGCTCAGGGAAGCTTACTGTAGCTGGTCAGCAGGGGAGCCAGACTTGCACCCAAATGGGTCCGTGGCTTACCCAGCGCAAGGGTTGGCTCCCCCGAGAGAAAGGCCCATGCAGTGGCGCATGGGAGGCGAGAAGGTGGGATGCGGAGCGCGCGGGACCCTGGCTGGCCGCTTTGGGAGTTTGCACTTTATCTCTAAATGGCAGGAAGCCCCTGGAGGGCAGAAAGCAGGGGGAGATTGGTGTTGGAGAAAAACTCCCATGGTTGTGCATGGGGCGTAGCTATCAGGAGCTCCGTGGGGGAGCTGTTGGAGAATTTCGGGTAAAGGATGGCACTGTCCAGAAAAAAAAAAAAAAAAAAAAAAAAAAGCAGGGGCTCTGGGGAGGCAGACTTGTGAATGGAGTTGGAGATGCTCTGGGAACGGATGCTGAGCTGTGTGGGCGGGAGCCGTGCTGGGCGAGGGAGGGGGTGGCTGGGACGCGCACAGATGCTCTGTGACAGAAGACGGAGGAGCAGCAGCTTCCTGCGACCTGGGAAGGCAGCCGCCTTTCCCGCCAAAGTCCCAGCAAGGCGCATCTGCACCGGGCAGGCCTTGGGGCTCTACCAGGCTCCTGCCCTTACCCAGGAGGAAGCTGGGAATGTTCTAGAGCAGAGCTTCCTGGCCATGGCCTCGTCCTTGGGCTCTTTGGCTCACATGTCTCAGGCCCTGTATGGAGCTGAGTGCACTGGTGGCACCTGCGTGGGTGCGGAGAGGGACTCGGCAGAGAAAGCCCTGGGTGACAGGCGCTCCTGTGCTTGGCGTCCTGGAGCTCAGACTTTCCCGACTTGGAAAACTGTTGCTCTCAGCTGGGGTGGGGGGTGCTTGTGAAGATCCCCAGGGAGCTTTCAAAACATGGCCTTGGCCTTAAGGGTGCTGAGGGCTGCACGGGGAGAAACGCCACTCCCCAGGGAATGCAATGGACAGAAGGTACTTGGAATGGGAGGTGCTGTCCTGTTGGGCAGAAGCGCTCAGAGTCAGGCTTGGTAATGTCAGCATTGCGAAGGGCAAGGTTCCGCACCTGCAGGCCACCTCCTCTCTGGGCACGTTCAGAAGGGACATGGGCACAGATGCCCTCCTTTGGTGTTCACCTTGCTCAGCTCTTCCTGGCCAGGTGTCTCCAGTGTGGCATGGGGGTGTGGGGGGCTAAAGGAAGGGAGTGAGGCCATTCACTGCCATTGATAGGGAAAGGCAGCACAAGTCAGAGGACCAACAGCGCGGTCCCCCAGGCACGGGATGAGCTGTCAGGAGAGAGAGAACATGGCTCTTCAGGGGGCCCTCGGCTGTGCTAGACACCTCTCTGCTTAAGGATGATAATGAAATTAATCCGGCCTGGAGTCAGTGCCCATCCGAGTGATTGATTGGCCTTCGTAGCCCAGCATTGCTGTGTGGTGATAATAAATGACAAGGCGAGGATGCGAGGGCTTAACGGATTCTCCTTATGTTGAAAACGCTAAGCCAAAGGCCCAGAAGCGCAGAGCGCGCAAGAGAAACCGGGAGGTCATGGGGCTGTGCTCCGTGAGCCTGGCCGCTCTCTCCCAGCCCTGGTGTTTGGAGATGGCCCTCAGGGGAGCACGCGGCCACCCGCCCCGCCCCCGGTCACCTGAGCCTGCAGCCAAGTACCAGGCGCCTCTGAGACCCACAGTGAGGAGGAGTTTGACAGGGCCATGTTGGAGTTTGCTTTTGCCCAGTTCTTGAAAGAAAAATCTCTCCTTGAGCACTTGCGTCTCCCTCCGAAGCGACAAGATGCTAATTATCACTCTCATTCACTTACCAAACTGCACCAGTTTGAGTCACTGTATGTGCTTGAAAGCAAAAAAAAAAAAAAAAAAAAAAAACTATATTTCATTTAAAAATAGGGGTTAGAAGTCATTCAGACACTCCTCCCTCCAATTAGTCCAAATTAGCTGGGTTTTCCAGTTGATCGACAGTGACGGCCAGTTCCTGCAACAGCCCCAGTGCTGCTGGAGGGAGAGCCGGCTCTCCCACCCTGTTCTGTCCTGGGGCAGACGGAGTGGAGCAGGTTCCCTCCGAGTGATGGACCCAGCGCGGATTTGAAGAATGGGCATCCAGCAAGGGGAGCTGAGGGCACGGCAAAAGATTCGGCATCTCACGGACCAGATTTGGCCCGGAGTCCCCATGTGACGCCCTGTCCCCCACCTGGTGGTGTCACTGCCACCTCCAGCGTCGTGGCAGTGGCTTCCGTGATGACAATGGTGGCAGCCAGTGCCCTGCGCTCTTCTCCACATCAGCTCCGTGAACGTGGCTTTCCCCGATTTTCTGCTTCCTGGTTTCCTTTGGGTGACCACGGGGAGGGTGAGTTTCTGCTCCAGTCTTGTTCTGTCGCCAGCCCATGTCTCTGTGAGCACAGTAAGCCAGAGGCACCTTTCTCCCTTGAGATCCGACCCTTCCCAGGAGCCTCCTTAACTAGTTCCGTGCGCGTTTACTACAAAAGAGGGACTGTGCTTGTCTGGTGTGTGTGTGTGTGTGTGTGTGTGTGTGTCCGTGTGTCCCTGGCCAGCTCTGGCAGGGTGGTTTCCATGTGGTCTGTGCTGTCATCCTCTCGCCGGACCCTGTCATCACTCCCTCGCCCTACTGTGCAGCGGCACGTGGTTGTGCAGGGCAGGAAGTGTTCTCTCCAGGTTGCACCTGTCATTCTGAGCCGTGAGGTTTCGGGAGGCTGAACCATGGTGGCCCTGAAGGCTATTGCTGGTAACAGGTGTGTGCGAATGCAGAAGTGGTCATTGATCATGCGGGAAACAGGCTTCCTAGAAATGTCCCTTGGGGCCGACAGGGCGAGGTCAGCAGTGCTGCGGGTCGCTCAGGTGTGTCCTCGGTGATGGTCCGGGCCCTGCCCATCTTTCCAGGCCTCCTGGGGGTCAGTGTCCCCAGCCACTCCTTTCCTTAGCGAACACCTGCAGCAGTGAGCCTGGCCCTGTCTCCGAGTTTTATCCACAGCAGCACCTTTGGTCCTGCTGCCGCCCAGGAGGGAGATAAGCATCTTGATTCCCATCTGGGGCCCAAGGGAAGCGAGTTCTCAGCCAGGGTCAGAGTTCTTCTCACAGTTGCCCACAGACTGGGAGTGGGTGAAGAAGTGGATCTGAAGATGGGGGGAGGGGGCTCTGCTTAGGGCAGTCAGCTTGTGCACCTGACCACTGCCACCACCTTGCTGGAGTCAGCTGGGCCCCCTTGTGAGAGCTCCTAGCTTCTTACCTTCTGTGATGTCAAATTCAGGAGGACAACTTCTCTTAGCATCTCAAGCTGAATCTCGTGTCTGCGAGGCTCTAGTAATGCAGCCCCATTGCTAATTCTTCGTCAGCCCTTTGGGGCCAGCTTGAAGGCGGCAGCAGTGGCTTTGATCAGAGCAGAAGCCTCGCACGGGCACCCCGGAGCTGCAGACGGCAGCCCAGAACACAGGGGCACCAAGGTCCTCCGTCTCACACACGCTCCGGGAGCCTGACTCCCTCGGGCTCCTCTCTAATGATCCTCAGAGGGAGTTGGCTGCTGGCTCCAGGGTTAACTTCAGGTAAACAGTGGAGAAGCAGGAGCCGTCTGGGCACCGCGTGCAGTTTGGAGAAGCCTGTAGAGCTCATTCTGTATGAGCTGATGTCCCCGTAGAGAATGTTGTGACGGCCGCTTCCCGGTGCGCAGGTGAGCCCCGAGCCCTAAGCCCTCACCAGAAGGGCTGACTCAGGTTACCCCTGTGGTCCAGCCTTGGGGCAGGAGCATGGTGTCGGCAGGTGGCTGCTGGCACGATGCTCAGAGGGACAGGGCTCCAGTCCGACACGGCACCATTTCCAGCAGAAGAGGCAGTGTCAGGAATGAGATACCCGTGAGGGTTTCCACGTGCTGATTTGTGTTGGTGGTCGCATTGCCACAGTGTTTTTCCTAAAGAGCATCCCAGTAATCACACTGTGTTCCCAGTTTTCCATGGAATTCCTAACTAAAATGCCGGCTCTGCTCTTAGGCGGAACCCTAGGAAGTGGCCAATGATGGATCCTTTTTACCTACAGCAATGGCAGTTTCCAATGGTGAAATGTAAGTTCGACCTTAGATTTCATAGGAAATCTAGTTTTTTGGGAATTATCTTCAGCTCATGCATTCCAAGTGCTATCTTATCCAAAGCCTCAGCTTCGTTGGCAAATGGTCTAGAGGACTAGGTAGCTTGTATGCGCTCGGAGAGTGACTTTCCGCCGCTGGCATGGGTCTCTCTGTCAGACCTTCACATTCTGACGTTGGAAAAGCCTGCGGTTGCGTCTGCCACGTTCCAGCACGGGCTGGTGTCATCGCAGGGGCACCGCCTGGCTGCCACATCCAATCCTGGAATGCCGTGAGCCTGGGAAGTCTAATTTTTAACTGCCACGTGTAGCAGTTCTGCTCCGGGCTGGGCCGACGTGTGTGCTGCCAATTCATCTAGTGACATTAATCTTCCTGAGATTTTATTTGGTTTTCAACCCTTAAAGTAGGGGCCCAGAGGACATTCGCTGGCTCCCAGGAGTCCGGGGCAGCTACTAAGTCATTCGGAGAGATGCATTTGGGGTGCCTCAGGTGGAACAAACAGCATCCCTTTTTTTTTTTTTTTGATAGGCAGAATTAGAGAGAGAGAGAGAAAGGTCTTCCTTTTCTGTTGGTTCACCCCCCAAGTGGCCACTACGGCCAGCACGCTGTGCCGATCTGAAGCCAGGAGCCAGGTGCTTCCTCCTGGTCTCCCATGCAGGTGCAGGGCCCAAGGACCTGGGCCATCCTCCACTGCACTCCCGGGCTACAGCAGAGAGCTGGCCTGGAAGAGGGGCGACCGGGACAGAATCCGGCGCCCCGACCGGGACTAGAACCCGGGGTGCCGGCACTGCAGGCGGAGGATTAGCCTAGTGAGCCATGGCACTGGCCCCATTTTTTTTTTAACACTTTGGATTCCTGGGCACTTCTATCCTTGACACAGCACCAGCTGACAGATGCAGGATGGAAAACGGAAACCTACTTCCCCCACCCTGCCACCAACATCTGTAAATAAGTGGTTTTTCTGTCTTTGTCATAGTGTTAAAGTGTCACATGGGGTAGAAATGTTCCAGCCTGGAGCAGCTATGAAAGTTAGGAATTGGCTCACACAGATGCATGCATGTGCGCACACACACACACACACACACACGAGCGCACGTGCCCGCCCGTCCGCCACATCCACTAATAAAATGCTTTTTTCCAGTTGCTCTCAGGAGATAATTTCCGAGTAAAATTTCCTTGGTCCAGGCAGCGTGTGCGCTATCTTAATGCCCGCGCACAGCGCCAGCAGCAAGCCCATGCCAGCTCCTGAGAAGGCATTTGAACTTCTGGCAGTGTTGCTTATCCAAGGCCCCATCCGCCGTGTTTGTGATTACAGGGGAAGGGTGCTCGCTTTTGGCAAAACAAAGCATCTGACAGGCGCGGGGTATTGGCTCAACACGCAACGGGCCCCATTTGGGATTCATTCTTTGACAATTACCCAGAATGAATCACCAGCTTCCTTTTGTAAAAAGATATTTATTGGCGTAGAAACAGAGCATACCCAGCTCCTTGGGGGGAGGAATTTTGTAACTGTGCTCAAATATCCTCATAAAACTTGGGGTCTGAGTGTTGCTAAGGGGCTACTGCACAGAGCGCTTCCTTTAATTGTATCAGATATGGAGGCGAATTGAAAAATCTGCTGGAAAGCCATGAATGGCTCAAGGGGGAAAGGAGAGGACATTTGGTAATGGGAGCAGAGTCAGAAGGCACCGTGGGAGGGGCGAATCCTTGCTGGAGACTCCCTGCAGAGGCCTGATGGTCCCAGGCCCCCTCCCCACCCTCAAGATGTGGTGGGCACCCACGGTTGGAGGCTGCTGGCCTGGAGAGCTGGTTCTTGCTGGCCCCCCACCTCCCCGGATGTAACCTGAAGGAGATTAGGTTTTAATCCTTTGGTGCTTGCTAGGCAGGCTCCCATATTCTGTTAACCAACATGCAGCCAGCCAGAAGAGAAATTCTAGGTCTCCACTTTTTTCCAAACTGGAGAAGGCCACAGTCCACATTAGTATTAGAATTGAGAACAGCCTTGGTTCATTAACATGGAGGGAAGAGGGCTGGCATTGCAGTGCAGCAGGTTAAGTCATGGCTGGTGCACCAGCGTCCCATATCCGAGCACCGGTTCTAATCCCAGCTGTTCCACTCTGATCTAGCTCTCAGCTGCTGCACCTGGGAAGGCAGCAGAAGATGGCCCAAGTGCTCGGGCCCCTGCACGCACTGGGAGACCCGGATAGTTTCTGGCTCTTGGCTTTGGCCTGGCCCAGCCCTGAATGTAGCATGCATTTGGGGAGTGAACCAGCTGATAGATGATCTATCTCTCTGTCTCTCTCTCTCTACCTTTAAAATAATTTTTAAAAAATTATTAAAGAGTGAGAATTACTTAGCTGAAAATGTTCAGAAATAATGGGGTTAATCATTCAGCTACAGTCCTAGATTTGAGGTGGGGACTTGCATATCCTGCATGTTCCTAAAAAAAAAAAAAAATTGAAAGAGAGGTGCATACATTTTCTTCTGCTGGTTCGTTCCCTAAATGGCCACCATGGCTGGGCCAGGCTGAAGCCAGGAGCCTGGAACTCAGTCCAGATCTCCCATGTGAGCAGCAGGGACCCATGCCCTTGAGCCATCTTCTCCTGCCTGTCCTGGAGTGTTAGCAGGGACCTGCATCCGAAGCAGAGCAGCCAGGACTTGAACTGGCACTCCTGTGGGATGGCAGTGTCACAGGCAGCCACTTAGCCTGTCGCAGCACAGTGCCTGCCCCACCACCTGCCCCTCTGTCCCATAATTCTGTGAACCAGTCCCTCTTTCAGAACAATTTACTCCTCCCACGAGCTCAGGCGTGCCTCTGCCAGAAGGGTCCTTCTGCATCAGGCTACTCCTAGGGCCCACTGTGCTGCGGGAGAGGGGCACAGGATGGCCACTTGATCCTGGCTCCGGTCTAAAAACCCTCAGGTGAGAACTCTTGAGTGCAACTGAAGTGAGGCATGGCCCCGGCACGTGGGTGGGGTCACAGCCTTTGTCAGCGTGTACGTGGAAAATCTATGCCGCTGCTTCACTGCTCTTCCAGGATGTAATTGTATCGACTTTCAAGCTCGCCTGTTTGAAGTGTACAGTTTAGGTGTCTTTACAGAGTTGGCCGATCACCACCACAACCGCGTCTAAGAACATTTTCATGCACACCTCTAGAAGACACGCTGTAGTCATGCGCAGTCACTCCCCGTGCCCCCCACCTGTGCTGTAGGCAGTGAGTCATCTATGTCATGTCTGTATACATCTCCCTGTGCTGGGCGTCTCCTATAAACGGGATCACATGCTGTGTGATCTTCCGCGACCTCTTTCCTGTAGCACGATGTTGAGGTGCGTCCATGCTGTAGCGTGGGTATCAGTACTTGTATTAAATGGCACTTTCTTGTAGTATATTCATCCAGTGGGGCAGTATACAGTAATATGCAGTAGTAAGAGAGGACAGACTCCCCGTGGCCTCGAGGAGGAGAAATATTATAGACCTTGTATTGACTCATGCTGGGGGCCGGTGCTGTGGCGCAGTGGGTAAAGCCTCCGCCTGCAGTCCTGGCTGCTGCTCCTCCATTCCAGCTCTCTGCTGTGGCCTGGCAAAGCAGTGGAAGATGGCCCAAGCGCTTGGGCCCCTGCACCCAGGTGGGAGACCCGGAAGTGCCTGGCTTCAGATCCGCCCAGCTCTGGCTGTTGTGGCCATTTGGGGAGTAAACCAGTGGATAGAAGACCTTTCTGTTTCTCCCTCTCACTGTCTGTAACTCTACTCATCAAATATAATCTTTAAAAAAAAAAGTCCATATGGAATGATTTCATTGATAGGAAGTTCAAGAACAGGCAAAACTGGTGGTGATGGAGGGCAGAAAAGTGATTAGCTCTGGGTGAGGCAGTGTGGCTGGCTGGAAGAGGGCGCTCTTCTCGGGGCCTGGAAACCTTCTATCTTGAGGTCAGGTGGTCACACAAGAAGCTACAATACTGAGGTGAGCATTCCTTAAGCTATACACTGAATATTCATCACTCTCCTGTATGCGTTACATTTCCTTTTAAAGTTAGCAGGGCATCAGAGGGAGAAGGGAGTTAGACATCAGCCTACCATTGCGGGTTCACTCCCTAAATGGCCACAACAGCCAGGACTGGGCCAGACCAAAGGCAGGAGCCAGGAGCTCCATCCGTGTCTCCCTACGTGGATGGCACAGGCCCCCAAAATTGGGCCATCTTTCTGCTGCTTTTCCAGGAGCAGCAGCATGGAGCTGGACTGGGCAGTCTGAGAGGGAATGCTCACGTCACAAGTGGTGACTTAACCAGCTAGGCCACAAGCCCAGCCCCTAAAAGCTTTTTGACGGGAAATTACACTTGATTTTTATAATTTTAAATGCTTTTTAAAAAAATTACCTACAGAGGAAAACTGGATGAATCATTACAAGTTAGTATGCTGTGTATCTGGCACACAGGTTAAGAAATATAAAAGTATCAGGGCAGGTACTGCAGTGGAGTGAGCTAAGCCTTTGCCTGTGGTGCCAGCATCCCATATGGGCGCCGGTTCGTGTCCTGGCTGCTCCTCTTCCAATCCAGCTCTCTGCTATGGCCTGGGAAAGCAGTAGAAGATGGCCCAAGATGGCCCTGCACCCACTTGTGAGACCCAGAGGAAGCTCCTGGCTTCAAATCAGGCCAGTTCTGGCTGCTGGAGCCACTTGGGACATGAACCAGCAGATAGAAGACCTTCTTGTCTCTCCCCCTCTCTGTAACTCTACCTCTCAAAAAAAAAAAAAAAATTAAAAGTATCTTCCATTCCCTCTTGGTGTTTTCTTGATGTCTAATATCATTACTTTGAATGTGTGGGTATGTTTTTAAGCTGTAGGTTGATGGGATCATACAGTGTGTTTTGTTTTGTGTCAGGCTTCTTTGATTCAACTTTATGATTATGCAGGTCACCCATGTGGCATGTAGCAATGGTTTGTTCATTTTCATTATTTCACAATATTGTTGTGTGAATACACCCCACATTGTTCACTCTCATATAGATGAATACTTAGTCTGTTTCTGGTACGAAAAAATTAGATAGTTCACGGTCACATTCGTATTTACTTCACCTGGGTATAGAACGAGATGTGAAGTCACCTTAGGGTAAACCGCAGCTTTATGGATGTTTCTGAAAACCTGTTTCAGTATTTCTTCATTTCTTAATAACTAGCATCTTAGAAGAAAGCTTAGAAGAAAGCTCATGGCCTGGGAGGATTAAGCAATACTCTGGTGCCTGGAAGTTCAAGGTCAGGGCAAAGTACTGGTAAATCTGGTGGCTGGTGAGGGCCATCTTCCTGCTGTGTCCTCACGTGGTGGCCAGCAGAGAAAGCGGGCGAGCTCTGGTGCCTTGTCTCACAGAGGCACAAAGCCCGTTCACAAGGCCTCCACCCCTGAGGCTCCACTGTCCAGCAGCACCACGTTGGGATTAGGATTCCTGCAGCTGGGTTTGGAGGGGACCGCGACATTCAGTCTGTAACTAGCAGGAAGCTCCAGAAGTGAAAGTGGTCCAGCCGGCTGTCCCTCAGAGACTAGGGAATGTCCTCACACAGCCGAGTCCTCCAGGGTTACCCACACCCCCAACATACCCACAGGATCCCAGCCCCCGGCCCCCGTCTCCTGACCACCTACTTGCTGGCTGTCTGCCTCCTGCACGGGACTGGGAGCCCACTGAAGGCAGAGACAGAGTCTTGCTTGTCACCACACACAGCCCGAGCCTCTAGCACAACGCCCAGAACATCGGAAGACTTGCTAGGTAGTGATTTAATGAGTGAGGGAACCCAAAATCCATCTAGCCTCTAATACCTGGGTGAGGTTGAGGAACATGTTACATTTTGAAAACTCATCCACTTTTTGTCTTTGCTTTCAGATATCGAATGGATCCACTATAAAAGTCTTTAAGAAGATAGCGAATTTTACTTCAGGTAACCAATATGATATTGTTAACCTTTTGTTCTCACCCAGCTTTATAAAGGATTGCTTTTTGCCTCAGCTGTATTGTCACAAAAAGGTGAGATTGAATTGTTGCTATCTCATTCACTGAAAGCTGAGAAGAGCCATTTCGATCTGTTTCTAGTGCTAAGAATGTGCAAGGAAGAGAAAAGGAGACAAAGTGTAGAAGGTGGGTGGCCCGGACTGCCCCGCTCCAGGGAGCACGCTGCCTCTTAAGGGCTCTGAACTCAGGAAGGGTCTCGGCCCCCACCCTGCTTTTCTCCAGCCAGGCAGTAGGAGTGGAGATGGCTAATGGAGATGTCCCTGGCAAACAGGGAAGTGTGCAGATAATCACAGCTGACCAAACAAGATGATCCACTTACAGTGTCCAAGTCTCCTTGGGATAGCATTCACAAACTTCCCAGAAAGTGGAAAGGGAGGGAAGGAGGGAGAGAACAAGCAAGTGAGCCATCTTCCATCTGCTGGTTTACTTCCCAAAAGGCTGCAACAGCTGGGACCGTGCCATGCCTAAGCCAGGAGCCCAGAGCTTCTTCCAGATCTCCGATGTAGGTGCAGGGACCCAAGGACTTAGGCCATCTTCCACTGCCCTCCCAGGCACATGAGCAGTGAGCTAGATTGGGTATGGAGCAGCTGGGTCTTGGAACCCCGCCCACGTTGGGTGCTGTAGTTACGGGCTGTGGCTTCACCTACCACACCACAGCGCCAACCAGAGAGGGAGCTTTGATGGGAGTTTGTAGGCTAGCCTCTCAAGTCGTCTTCTACTTCCCTGACAGTGGTCAGGAAACCACTGACACTGGCTAGAGAGAAGCGTTGGGTCCTATTCCGGTTTGTCACCAGAGAGAATAGATCCCTGCCAAGATCATCAGCCCTTTGCCCTCAGAAAGGTTAGGGTTTCTAACCCCCAGGCCCCTTCTCACACACAGCCAGGGGTAGGCTTTCCTGATTCCAGGGCATAGCACTAGCAGCCGGGGAGGCCCCAGTGCCGAGAAGGCAGGGCTGCTGATCATAGACAGGAGAATGTGGAAGGATCTGCTCCACCTTCCGTCACTGCATCTGGCTACAGAAGTCCTCACGCAGAGGATGGCTGTCACAGTGGCATGGGGGTAGTATCCTTGTGTTGTAAAAAGTAAAACAGCATGTGCTTTCTCAGCTTCACAATATGGGCTTCTTGTCGAGCCTGTTCCTCAGGGATTGAAATTAGAGGAGCCTTAGGTTTGGATCCCTTCATGGGAATTCCAATGAACCCATGCCTCCGCTTCCTCCTTGTCTAATCCAAATGAAAGCCATCATTCTGACTACCATCCTGCTAATTCTGCAACCCCCTGCCCTGTCATCAGCTCCTCTGTTAGCCTCGTCTGAAGCTAAGGTCACAGGAGAAAGGTGCACAACAGTAAAGTTGGGGTCACTGTACTCATTCCCGCTGGGTTTCCCTAGGCTGTTCAGTTCTGTGTTCTGCACAGTGTCTGCCTCCTGTCCTCAATGCTCCAACCCAAGGAGCTCTCCTGACTACAGAGATGACTTCACCCAAAAACACCAACCAACAACCAAAACCCCAAAACAACCAACCAACCAACCAAGATTCAGGACTGCCTCAACATCGAGCAGCAAACCTCCCGAGCTATTCCCATCTGCCTGACGTCCTCCTGCAGGGCCCATGTCTCACCTGTGCTCTGGGTCTCACCAGCCTTCCCAACTTTCTGAACACACTTCCCTCGCCAGTACTTTCTTGCCATCCCTATCTGCTGCATTCGTTAGCATTTCAAGATACCCTAGTCTCTCGTCTTCTAAAACAAAATGCCCAAGTGCCTTAATATCCCTTTTTTTCCCCATTCCCTTTACAGCCACATTTCTTGCAAGCATTTCCATACCCTGTGCCATTCTGGGCTCGCTGTGAGCTCCAGCTCATCGGTCAGGTTCCTTCCCACCTGGGGGTGTTCCTCCATTTGCCTGGCTAACTCTGCCTCTTCAAATCCAACATTCTTCTCTGAAACAAACTTACAGAGGAGATCAGGTGTACCATGGGAATTTCAAAAACATCATGGGAAACGGAATTATACGACTTGGGGGCGGGAAAATTTGAAATCCACACATCGCAGTTTGTTCATGCATTTTTCGTGCACTTTCGGGAGGTCCCTGGTATTCGTCGAGTAACGCCTGAGTCTCTCCTGTGCCGTCGCCTTGCTACTTTAACACTTCTAGGAACAGGGACGCTGCTCTAGCCCACCCCATCTTCATCCTAGAGTAAACCTCTTGGGTTTTGGAGCACAAATGGGGCTTTTTACAAAAAGGCCAGTTAGCCCGTGGCTATTTTTTTAATGGACTGTTTTCTGTCCCTTTTTCTCCTGTGTTCAGATGTGGAATATTCAGATGACCACTGCCATTTGGTGAGTTCAGGCTTTCTTGTGCTCACTCTGAATTGCATGCCTTCCCGAGCTTGAATGGTCTCCATGGGTAACGCTTCTGCTTTGGCTTCTCTTTAGATTTTACCAGATTCGGAAGCCTTCCAAGATGTTCAAGGAAAGAGACATAGAGGGAAACACAAGTTCAAAGTAAAAGAAATGTATCTGACAAAGCTGCTGTCGACCAAGGTACACTTACTGTTCTGGGAGCGCTTTTATGGCCACCTTGGGGGTGTATGATGTGTTTGACTTAATTTCCACTGAAGTGTGAAAATGTTACAAATCCCTCGTGCCTTCTAGCAAAGCAAAATGAAAGTTTAAGTTGTAAACACCTCCTACCACCCCCCCTTTTTTTTCTTATAAGCTGCAAGATAAAGTTATGTTGCACATTTCCAGTTTATAGCATCTTCAGCCAGGGATTTTAATATTATTCCCAGTTTCTTTACCCACCCCCCCATTTCCCTATTGTTATTTTTTAGGTTGACAACATAATTAGACCTTTTTGTTGACTTGTTATTATATAGATAAACACTAAGACTCCCTCCCAACTGGATTAAGGGAGGAGGTGTCAGTGTCTGTAAACCTAGGAAATATCATTTTTTCCTTCCCATTTTGAAATTACGAATTCTTTTCACATCCAAAAGTGTCAGATGCGAAAGCCGCTGGAACACAAACCAGAAGCAAACTGTACTTCATCTGGCTTTCAGTGGGATTAACAGAGAAGTCCCCGGAGACCTGATTTCACTGTTCTGAAATGACCAGTCCTACAAGTGTGGCCACCTGCCCTGGCCCTCACCACCTGATGGGCTGCTTCAGATTGTGGCAGGGAATCTGTTTTTTTCAGTGGAGTGAGGACAGCCCTGGTCTCTTTGTTTTCTCAGCTACCCCACAAGAGTCCAGCCGGTTTGGTTTTTGTAAAATACTCAAGTGCTTTGGAAAGTACACAATAAAACCTTAAGATGGAAAATAGGCAAAAGGAAAAATTCTGGGAACAGCGAGGTATCACTTGAGTGTTTCCTGGCTAACCATAATTAACAAAGCCAGATATCCATGGCTTTTTGACTTATGTATATAGACCTACAACTGACATTGCTTTCATTTTTTTTTTTTTCAGATTTATTTGAAAGGCAGAGTTGAGATGTGTTGGGGGAGGCAGGGAGGGAGGGAGATCAATCGATCTTACTTACATCCACTTCCCAAATGACCATGAAAGTCAGGACTGGGCCAGGAACTCCATCTAGGTCTCCCAGACGGGTACAGGGGTCCAAGGACTTGGGCCATCTTCCACTGCTTTCCCAGGCACATCAACAGGGAGCTGGATTAGAACTAGAGCATCTGGGATTCGAACCAGCACCCATATGGATTGCTCACGTCATAGGTGGCAACCTAACTGCTACCACCACAAAACCAGACTCTACAACAGACTTTTCAACTGCTAGAAATTGCTAGCAGCCACCCCATTTGACTATATTTTATCAGCAAAATCTTAGGAACCAAATTTAAACTTGGGCATTGATTTTCATTTGCCCCTTATGTGAAGTTTGACCTCATTTCACGGTTTTAGATTTTTCTCTTCTGCTGTTTCTTAAAAGGTTTTCTTTACTTTTAATAGATATCAAATATGCAACATAGATTTGCTTTCATAATTCAATACTCCTCCTATCCTGTGATTGTCCTTGTGGAGAACAACTTAACAGACTGAAGACTTCCCTTACATTCGCAATAAGATGGCAGGCCGTTTAGTGGATAGTACGTCTTCACACTGTTTTCTCTATTTTGTGCTTGGATTGGTTTTCTATTATGCTTTCAAAACCAATGCCATCTATTTTTAATCTACCAAATCTGATGTTCTCTTTCAGGTGGCAATTCACTCTGTGCTTGAAAAACTATTCCGAAGCATTTGGAGTTTACCTAACAGCAGAGCCCCATTTGCTATAAAATACTTCTTTGACTTTTTGGATGCCCAGGCTGAAAACAAAAAAATCACAGATCCTGATGTTGTACATATTTGGAAAACAAACAGGTAGGAATGTAGGTGATTAGTCACTGTTCTCAAGAATCTGGGACAGACTTTGAACAAGAAGGAGGGCATAGTCATGGGAGGGCTCACTCATCCCTGGGTCATACTCTCTGGACGTGGTGAGCTATCATGCCCAAGTAGTTTCTGGCTCTGCCACTATTAGTGAAAGCATTCCCGTGCCAAGAATTCTATTCTTTGGGATAAAATTAACTATACTCCTTTGCATGCATGAAAGAAGACTATGTTTAGAAGGTTGGATCAAGCGGACCAGCAAAGGATGAGAAGTTACTATTTTGTGGTTTTATTATGCCATATTTCCATTAGAGGAGATTTGTCCCTAAATAATCACTTAGCAGTTGCAAACTGTGTATACGATGATTCTGTGTAAGATAGGCTGCTTTCATTTTTACCAAGGGAGTACAGAGATACCTCTAGAGTTTGTGGTTGGTTTTGCTTCAGTAGATTTTTATTTATTTATTTGAGAGGTAAAGTTACAGACAGAAAGGTTTTCCATCTGGTTCACTTCCCAAATGGCCAATCCAAAGCCAGGAGCGTCCTCCAGGTCTCCCAGGTGGGTACTGGGGCCCAAGAACGTGGGCCACCTTCTACTGCTTTCTCAGGCCACAGGCAGATAGCTGAATCAGAAGAGGAGCAGCCAAAGACACGGGATGGCACCATATGGGATGGCAGCGCTGCAGGCAGAGGCTTAGCCTACTATGCCACATACTTGAACATTTAACCTTATGCAGTGGCAACACATCATAGGTGAATGTAGAAGTCTCCTCAGTAAAGCAGCATAGCTCACTGCCCACAGCTGAGTAACACTCAGGGTTACGACATAGCACTTCTCCCTTCCCAGCAGTGGTGTCTGCCACCCAGCTTAATGGAGTATGAAAAGCTGAAGTTCTAGAGCTCTAGGTCTGATCTCTCCCATTTACTCCAGGTCTATCTCCACTCTCCACTGTGGCTTGCTGCCTTCCTGAGTTCCAGCCTCTTCTCTCCAGACCCTGCTACCATAGGTCAGCTTTTGCTGACTCCACTGTCCCTGTGAAGTATGGCAGCTGACGGTGGAGTCAGCAAAAGCTTAAAGGGAATCACAGAAGGACTTGGAAGAATTCCTAAATTCATACTCAAATATCTGAGTACCTACTATGTGCCAGTCCCTGTTAGGTGCTGGAGATAAAGATCCCAACACACAAATCCATGTCTTCACAGACGGCATTCCAATAGGCTGAATGTATCAGTTGTAGTATATCCGAAGGTGGTGATAATATAGTTGAGATAGTGGGAAAGGAAGATAGCAGTGTCCAAACGGGGCAGTTGGAGACAGCCTCACAGGGCAAAGATTGTATCTGAGCCAGTCTCAAGAGAGGGAATCAACCACAAGACTGCCTGGGCAGGTGAGTGTCAGGGAGATGGACAATAAGAGGCAGAAATCCTGGGGCCAGTGTTGCGGCATTAACAGATTAAACCACCACATGTGCCGCCAACATCCCATGTAGGCACTAGTTCGAGTCTCATCTGTTCCACTTCCTATCCAGCTCCCTGCTAATGTGCCTGGGAAAGCAGCAGAGGATGGCCCCTGTACCCAGGCAGGAAACCCAGATGAAGCTCCGAGCTTTGGCCTGGTGCAGCCCTGGCTGTTCCATCCACTGGTTCACTCCCCACATGGCTGCAAGATCCAACTCTGACTTCCAAATAAATAAACCTTAAGAAGAGAGTCCTGAGGCACAACCTTGCTTTATATTCATGAAGAACCACAGTGGAAAGTCCAGGGGAGCTGGGATGAGCACAGGGGGGAAGCTCAGGGCTAGGTGTGTAAAGTGTTAATCTGGAGGGAGAACGAGAGCCACAGAAGGTTTGAGCGAGGAAGGGAAGGGACCTGAGTCTGAGGAGCCGAGGATGGATGACCCAGGTGAGACACGGTGGTGGTTTAGGCCAGGGTGGCACAGGTTTGCGAAGATCCTGGAGATCTGGATGCCCTCCTTGGTAACCATCATCTCGCCCAGTCGAGAAAATGCTCCTCTTGTCCACGGCCACTTTCAAACTTGTCTGGCCGGCCTTTCGGCAGCTCTGTGTCAACCCTTCCCTGTTCTGAGTAGCGTCACCATCTGTTGTGTGGTTCTGTTTGGCTAAGCAGACTTGTGTACTTCAATCCCAAGGACAAAAACACCCCTTTCCACACTGTGACAAACAGACCGTTGGCTTCACGTGAAAAGAGATTGTTCTGTCTTTGAACAGCCTTCCTCTGCGCTTCTGGGTAAACATCCTGAAGAACCCTCAGTTTGTCTTTGACATTAAGAAGACGCCACACATAGATGGCTGCTTGTCAGTGATTGCCCAGGCATTCATGGACGCATTTTCTCTCACAGAGCAGCAGCTGGGGAAGGTAAGGGCCAGCTTTACTGTTTCTTGTGAATGGGAAGCCCTGTGTCATTCAAATAAGAAACCGCTGCGCTAGCCCCAAGGAAACAGGCAAGGGTGGTCACTGTAGAACTGCTTTCCTGTAGAATCTCATTTATTTCTGAATCTCCAATTTAAAAAATAATAATCAGCCCCATCCAGTTGCATAACTCTGTGAGTGACTGTAGCACAAAGCATACAGTTTGCTTCCTAGAAAAAATATCCTGGCTGGCACCGCGGCTCACTAGGCTAATCCTCCGCCTTGCGGCGCCGGCACACCGGGTTCTAGTCCCGGTCAGGGCGCCGGATTCTGTCCCAGTTGCCCCTCTTCCAGGCCAGCTCTCTGCTGTGGCCAGGGAGTGCAGTGCAGGATGGCCCAGGTCCTTGGGCCCTACACCCCATGGGAGACCAGGATAAGTACCTGGCTCCTGCCATCGGATCAGCGCAGTGCGCCGGCCGCGGCGGCCATTGGAGGGTGAACCAACGGCAAAGGAAGACCTTTCTCTCTGTCCTTCTCTCTCTCACTGTCCACTCTGCCTGTCAAAAAAAAGAAAAAAAAATCCTATGGACACAAGCTATTGAAATTTGCCCAAATGAAGCCAACTTGAATATAACAGAAGAGATTGCTGGTGGGGAAGAAAATCATGCCCGACGTTCATTCCTCTGGTTATCTTAACTGATGAAAAGCCCCAAGAAAGCAGTGAAAGAAAAATAGAGAGTAAACTTTGAAAGAGGTTTTGGTCTTGAGCACTCCAAAATATATTACACTGAACAATATCTGCACCTAATGGATTTCAGGACATCTTTGAACACTGAGAAGTGGCTCTTTGGTAGGATTTTAAGAGTACCTGGAAAGAACAGTGATTGATGTTTCTTTTCACAGAGGCCTACTCCTAAACCCATCACCACTGTCCCAGAAAAACAAACCTGTTTTTACTTTGGTCTTGCCCAGCACGGCCTCATTTCTCAAGGGGTAATCTTCAGCATCCCATTTTCTAAGCTGCATCCTCAGTTAACTGAGTACCACTCCCTCCTCAGTCTCCTGCCTTACCCTTGCATCTCATCTCCATTAGGATAATCACAATTGCCTCCTAAGTGGTGGCCGTAGCCCTGCTGTCCACTTGTCTCTGGTTATCTTCCTAAAACACAAACTGCAAATACTTCCCAGCTGCTCGCGAAGGCCTTCACAGGACCACATGGCCCCTGCTGACTGGCTTCAGTCCTCTCTTTCAGACCTCATCCTTTTCTTAACCTCCACAATACAGCTTTTAGTTTCCCAAACACACCATGAACTCGTTTCGCATCTTCTCTCTTAAGTCCTATTCATTCACCCAACAAACATACTTTTCTAATGTCTATCAAAAACTGAGTACACTCGGATGAGTCTAACTGTACCTGCTGCATGAACTTTCTGCTTCTCTACATTTTCCCTGCAGCACACGGAAAGGCACGTAAGTTCTCATCCGTATTAAAAAGCTTGCTTACCAGGTTCTTGGCTATATTTCAGTCTTCACAAGTACCATGGAAGCTGCTTATCATCTGTGCCGATATAGAGGACAAAGGTGATGTTCTGACAGGTTACAAGCCTTGCCCGAGGTCACCCAAAACGTGAAGTTATGATCTCTGCTGTCCCTCATTCTCTAGGCCTTTACACCCTGTTGCTTACTGCGCAAGTCACAGTAAGCATTCCGCCCCATCCCCGACCCCAGTGCACGCTGCTTAAGGGCAGGCACCCGTCATCCTGACCTCTTCACTCAGTGCCTGAATGACCAGGAAATCTGTGAGTTCCCCGGAAGCTTCATGAGAGAGAAAAATCTCAGTAGCCTGTCAGCCTAGGCATCCTTCACAATGATTCTTCAAGCCTCATGGAGTCTGTAACGTGCACTAGCCCACCAGCACCAGCACTAACTCACCTATTCTCTCTGAGGAGAATCTGACTTTGTGAAGTGTAACCCTCTCTTACTTGATCTTTAACATATGGTCACTGTTGCATACGACCATTCAAATTGCCAGGACACCTTTGCAAATTCAGACATACAGCCACCAATACTAACGACCATGTGCTTCCTTGAGGAATCTGGAAGATCTTTACAATCTAATGAAACAAAAGGGAGAAGCTGGAAAATCTGCCACTGCCAATTACTTACCAATTTCATGGTTATATAAAAGGGCTCAATTAGACCTACAATCAAGTCTTTTATAAATGCCAAAATTCACTGGTGGGTGAGGATGAGAGCAAATGTTTTAATTCAGGCTTTTTACAACCATTAGTGATGAACTCTGATTGAAGTAAGTCCCATTGTTACAGTAACTCAAAATCATGCAAAAATAATAATTTTAGTTCTTTTATGAGAGGAAGGCAGAATATATTAGCATTTAATCCGCCTGAAAAGAACAGTGACTCACCAGAACTATCGAGATGGCAGTCAGTCACTCAGTCAACAACGTTCATTAAAGCCTACCGCAGAAGGCGTTCTGCGGAAGTCATCCTGTGCCGGCTGGTGACGGCTCAGCTACACTGGTAGTGCTGTAAATTCCCCATGGATTTTTACTCTTTTGGTGGTGGTTGCTTTTTTTCAGGAAGCACCAACTAATAAACTTCTCTATGCCAAGGATATCCCAACCTACAAAGAGGAAGTAAAATCTTACTACAAAGCAATCAGGGATTTGCCTCCATTGTCATCATTAGAAATGGAAGAATTCTTAACTCAGGAATCTAAGGTATCATTAGAAGGCAGAGATAAACTTACATTCAGTTTTTTTTTTTAATAAAAAAATTTTCAGAATCTCTGAATAAGGCTTGCTTTCTTTTAGAAACATGAAAATGAATTTAATGAAGAAGTGGCCTTGACAGAAATCTACAAATACATCGTAAAGTATTTTGATGAGGTAAGATTTTATGTAACGTCTTTTTCGCCTATGAGTCGGTCACAAGGATTTGGTTACAGAATTCTGTAAGTCTCAGGACAGCTCTGCCATCCCAGATGGACAGAAAGGGAGGCCAGGAAGCCTGTCTAAGCTGAGGGGTCCTGGCAGCAGGTCGGACCCTGCACACGGCTGCCCCTCCTACAGCTTGATCATGCTGCTCACCTTGGGACAGGTCTGCATTTACAGTTAAGTTCATGGGGCCTGAAGCCACAGTGACTCACTTTAACTTTGATGAGTAAGTAGTGACCCTACTAAACAGGGCCCGCTGATGCTTGATTAAAACCTGCTGAAAAAAGTGAAAGCTAAGCTTGTTAAAATGCCTAGATTCTGTATTTAGTAGCTATATGAAATTATGACATATTTCTAACTTAAGCGACTATTTCAATAAACCATTCTCCTTTTTGATTAATTCTCCTTAATCTGGATTTTTTTCTTTGGGAATTCACACAGACACATTCATCAGATGCTTTGTTTCCAAATATATGTTAATTCGCCCCTTCCCTGATTCCCCCCCACTCAGTCATGCTGGGACAGGCTATCCATGTCACTGGTGAGAATAGCTCACCAAGTCCATTTGCTACTTGAAGATCAAGTGAAGCGCTAAGGTAGGGTAGAGGCAATGAGTTCCTTAAACATGATAAGCATCCTTCTTTCAGGGGTCAGGGGTGAGAAGGGAAGCACTGGGGAGGGGAAGGGCAGAGGCGGGGCTACACTGCTCAGGATGGGAGGGAAGTATTCGTCTCTGACCAGGATGCCCCTGCCTGCTGCATTTCAGAAGAGATACTTGCCTGCATGTTGGCTGCCCAGGAATGCTTGCTGTGCTTGGAATGGCTGTGACAAAATGCATAAAGTAGGGCCTTGGAAGTCTGGCCCCATATTTGTAAGCAAATAGTTGGTATTTCTTGCAAGCTTCTATTTTAAGCCAAAGTGTTGTTGATCCTGTGATAATGACTTAGCAAAACAACTTGCAAAGTGAGTATGTAAATGATCAAAGAAAATGTTGGCATCTGTTTCATACAGATTTTACCACTCACAGCATCAGGAATGCAAAAAAAAAAAAAAATCCCCAAAAAACAAAAAAACCAGAATTGTAATGCTCAAACCACAATATCTAAAATAACTGTTCTAATTGTCAACAGATTCTAAATAAACTAGAGAGAGAACGAGGGCTGGAAGAAGCACAGAAACAACTCTTGCATGTTAAAGTCTTATTTGATGAAAAGAAGAAATGCAAGTGGATGTAAGCACTCTGGGGCCTGGGTTAATCTGGCAAAGTTCTTCAGACGACTTGGGAGCACAATGGCTGCTTGAGCTACTCTTTGTCGTTAAGATTTTGTTTGCACATAGGTTCCACTTGGAGCACTGTCTTTTGAAGACACCAAGGCACATGCACAGCTTTTAGAAAGCATAGCGACCACTGTGCCTGTGTGTACCGTGGGAAACCTTCTGTAAATAGAGTTGACGTGGTTGTTGCACACAGCCTCCTTGTTTACAGAGAATACAGGGCCAGTAAGCAAGTGTCAGTATTACAACTACAGTCTCCCCTTAAGCACAATGATACAAGTGGTTTTGGTGGAAAACTACAGCTATGTAGTACCTGTGCCTACATAGCATCTCTGCAGAAAAGGGGTACCGCCAGTGCTCAAAGCAGAAGGTGAAGTGAGTCATTTGGAAACAAGGTGGGGGTGTTAGGGCAACCTCGAGGATTTGCAGCATTGAAACTTTCCCCAGTAGTTCTTGGAAAAGCTGACCACAGAATTTGGTAGTGTGTACCCTTAGCATTTGTGAGTGTGTGTGTGTGTGTGTGTGTTCAAACCAAAAACGAACAGTGTCGCAGCATTGTTGAAAGGGCTCGTGTTTTCCAGTGGTCACCAACTGCACTCCATCACCCTCCCCTCCCTTTCACCCCGGAGCTCTAAAGCAAGGAGCTTTTAGCGTGAGGGAGCTTCAGCGCCGTGCAGCAGCATTTTACCAGATACTGTGTCCCAGTGTACGGTCGTCTCGTTTTTTGTTTCTCATACTAAGTGTACTTGATAGTGGACATGTTGAGTATTGTAAAAGAAGACAAGTTGATTTCTGTTTGAAAACCTTTGATTAGAACTACCTGTGGAAGCCGTGTCTCCTTGCTTTAGATTTCTGGTGAACCCTGTGGTTATAATACTTGTGTGTGATTTAAAAAAAAAAAAAAGTACATTTTACATTTTATCAAATTGCTGTTCACACTGGAGTATTATATATAAATATATATATTTGAGGCCCAAGGCCTGAAAAATATTAGTATACAACTTGGTATCTTAGTCTTACTATGTACTTTTTGAAAGTATTCCTTACAGAAGAAAGAATTTAAAATACCCATATTATTCATACCTTTCTTTTTAAAGAATGCCCTATCCAGTTAATACTGTAGTCTTTATATTGCTGATTTTTTTATTCCTGAATTTTTGCTGCTCATGACCAATTTTAATACCACTGTGTTTTCCTTCGATTAAACCAGAAGTGAAAAGCATAATTGGCAACTCTCAAGCTTTTCTTGTGGTGGGCACCTTTTTATCGTTGGTGCTCCAGAAATCCCTGATCTGGAAAAGAAGAAATCTTTTCAAGTAGCAAGTAAAGTATCACACATTCCTTAAAAACCATTTACCAACACGGCATGGAACACCAGGATTTCAACGTCAGTTTGTCTCAGATAACTGCAATTCTTTTTTGCTCCTTAATATCTGGTAGAGAGAGAGAGGTGATACCTCAGCAAACTGATTAGAGAAACAAGCAGTTACTGCTCTGACAGGTACCTTCCCAATCCTGTCGCCTTTGACCATTGTTTGTCCAATGGACACATCTCAAAAATACTACCAAATAGGTTCCTTCTAAGTATTAAGGTGAGAGGTCTGGTCCCCATTCCAAGGCTGCTACAGTCTTCAAAGAGGTAAAGGAGTTCCTAAGAGAACAAATGGGAGGAGAGTTGAGAGCCAAGGGTAGGAGAGTTGCCCAAAAGACTTCCCTTTTCTATAGGGTACAGAAGACGCAAAGGATCAGCTACAGCTTTATCTGAGTATTTAGCAGATGCTACGTGGGGTGTCCCTGTCCAGCTCTCTGGCACAGGAGTCCTGGATGGAGAGTTACCTCCTCTTCTCTTCCAGGGACTGTGCTGTTGGGAACTTTGGGCAAGTCACTTACCTCTTTGTGCCTCAATTTCTGTATAATATTTCTAACCTACCTCACTGAGGTGGTGTGAAGATTCACTAATGTATGTAGCGTGTTTGTCAATCCTCCAGTGAAAAGCACTATCTAGATCACGTTTTGGATCACGTTAGCCAAAAGTCGTAAATGGCCAAATTAGATGTGTGCTGAAGACAATCAGTCACTGGGTCTATTAAACAGCAACCAGAGAAACAAATGGCAAACAATTTTCTATTTTCAAGTTTCTTTGCATATTTTTTTGGTGCAAAACCATTTATAAACTTTTTTTCTAACACTAGTGTCTACAGCAGCATTTAAAAATTAATTCTGTTACTTTTTCTGTATTAGGATTTAAAGTCTATTTCTTATTGTATACATGATTGAAGCTGTTCTTGGAGATGAGTGTTTTAAATGTCTATATACAAAAATAAACATTTTGATGTAATTGTGGACTGTTTATCTTTTTTTCCCTTCATTTTTCTGGTTATAATAGATTTTTTTTTTATTCTCAGTGGTTATGTGGAAACTAATTATTTTTCAGGAACGAGGTGTCACTGTATACTCTGTGTGAATAAGCAGCTATATCATGTAGTAAGTAGACCTACTGTCTTGCTAAATAATGCTAAAGGCTGCTCAATTACATTCCTGGCCTGCACTATCAGTTGGGACTTCTGGATAATGAACATTCCATTTAGTTTGGCAGACTTGAGCTTTATCTTGTTGACATGAAATTATTCCAGCAGAATTCTTCCTAAGAACAGTACATTAAAAAGCTTCCAAAGAGTGCGTGATGAAAGGGGAAAAAAGTAAAGGACGGCATACTTAGGGACACATAGAAAAAGTATGTATAATTACTTGGCTTGATCCTAAATAGTGGCAAGCAAAGTTAAATACTAATAATACTTCAGAGGACCTCTGGTGGGCTCAATGCATACAACAATAACCATCTCCTCATCCCCCTCCCTTCCCCCCACCCCCCAACATGGTCACAGTACTTAATTAATTCCAACTCAAAGCCAAAATCAAGATCTGCATTACTAAATTTACACTGTATGGCTGAAGTGAAATTAAACACAAAGCAACAGATAGAAAAATATTAACCTCTTTAATAAATTATGTCCACACAACCTTTAGAAAAGGCAGCCTTTATAATGAATATAAAGTTGTTTTTATGCTGACTTTCAAATTTCTTTTTCAAAAACCTAGAGGTTTATAGCACCTGTCTATAGTAAATGAGAAGACATTCACTGACCATGCTATTACCAGGCATCTTACAAACAAGAAGGAATTCAAGCTGGGCATGATTGGGGCAAAATGCCAAAAACAAAACTTGATTCCGTAGTTAGTTCTTTATATTTATTCTTAAAATTTCAAAGTGTTGTCAAACAGTCTAAATATCTGATACTTTCTTTTAATGCTTCAGTTGCCATTAGCACAATCCTAAAATCCTGATACGCAATAAACAGCATGTAGCTTTTTCCTGAGGCGCGTTTAAGTGTTTAGGCAAATAGAAGAACGTATCTAAATGCCACGTATGTGAAAACTTCAGGCTTTATTGAGTCACTGATTTTATCCCTTTTGACCTGCCTTTTCTCCAGCAACATCATTCCCCAAGAGATCCAAGTTCTTCTAGTTGTTTTCTTTGTGTTGTTTCTAGTTCTTCAAGTCTTTTGCGAAGCAGAGAGAGTTCCCGTTGATGCTGCTCTTCCTTAAAATGATGTAGAAAAAGTACAACAAAAGAAATATTAGAAAAAACATAACAGGCAGCAGCCTTGGCCCGCCTCTTATACAAGCCTAGGACAATCTGGGAAAGAAACGATGACCACCCTAGCAGTCAAAAAACACAGTAGCATGGGCTAACCTACTAACTACTCATCCTTCTCTTCGGCCTCAGGCTCTAGCTTTCGGCAAAACCCATAGCCTGCTCTTCTCTAGGTGTCAAATTCACTAGGGAGTGAGTTACAAAATACTAACGGCCCAGGTATACTCATATGGCAATTTTCACATGAGACCCGAGCTTGCGCTTGGTCTGAGGTTCAATTCAGTAACTAAAATCTTATGTGCTTCAAAATATTATAAAGCATAATTACTTACTAACAGACCTTCTGAAATAGGACTCCTTCAAAATGTCAGATGCCTTATACAGGTGAAAGATTTTAGAATCACATGTAGGTTTAACACTTAACTCATTAATTGGCTATGACCCTAAGCGAGTCATCATTTCATCTCTTCATGTCTGTTTCCTCATCTATGAACTGGAAATAATATTACTTGTCCTCAACATTTTCACTAGTATTAGATAAAATATTGCATGGAAAATGCATAGTACTGCATGAGTACGGTGTAAACTCTGGGTTACTCAGAATTCATTAATTAAATCTCGTATTGCCCAGTAGGAGAGGAGATTTCCCAACACCATTGCTAAAGGATAGAGTACATTCAAATCTACTTTGCTTCTCAGCAAATTTCTATGGTAAGTGAAAGGAAGAGGTTAAACATTAAGTTCGGGGCTAAGATCACATGTGAGTTGTAAGCAGATAAAAACCAAGAGAAATGTTTGACTTTTTTCCCTTAAAATAAATGCTCATACCTGCATATGTGGAGGAAAGGACAGTTCCATGGCAGGAACCATCGCTGATGACTGAAAACTAACAGGATTGATGGATGCAGTTGGAGGCATGCTAGGAACCAAAATTAGACTTCGAAATTCATTATGTCTTCTCTGTATATCCTTTAGCCTTTTTTGAAGCCTTGTATATTCTTCAAATGGAACATTTTGTCTTAAAAACACAAAAGTGTTCTTTAATAGTTTTACTGAAGAACAGTATTATAATACAAATTTAAATTATAAAAGTATTCCTAAATTCCAAGACTTATCTATATCTCTTTTTTTCTGGGGGGAGAAATGCATTTTTACTTTATTGCAAGAAAATGACCTACTCTGATATCTCACATATGTATGCTGCTGGAGAAATATATAATAAGAAAAATAGGGGTACTTAAATATTCCTGCATTCAGTTCTCAAAAAGCCATCAAGTAGCCTAAAGTTTATGTAGAAATTGCCTCCCCCAAAGGTAATAATGAAAAGGTTGCCATAGCCTTCTGTGGCTCAGTAGAACCTACACTGGAAATGGTTCTGAAGACCTGGGTTTTAATTCAGCTTTACTACTCTGCAATCTATGTGAGTGACCTTGGGCATGTCTCTTAAGCTCCGCCTTCCCATCTGTAAAATGGGAATACTCAAGCCTCTAGATTTTTGTAGGGGTTAAAAAAGGAAAAGAAATAATGTACATATAATTATATAACACCCTATAAAAGTGGCAATTTAAGAATGTGTTTAAATATTTTTAATTTCTATGTACCTCATAGATACATTATATGCACAGTAATTCTTCCCTCGTGCCTGCTTTTCCACCCAATCTCCTCCCCTTTCCTGCGCTCTCTCTTGATAATAGATAAAAATCTACTAGAAAAACAGAAACTTGACATCTGAAGCATATGCTTAGCATTGTAGACCATCAACCCATTATAAAGTTTTGTTAAAGATGTATTTATTTTGAAAAGCAGAATTACAAGGAGGGAGAGATGAGAATGATCTTCCATTTGCTAGTCCACTTCCCAAATGGCTACAATGGACAGCCAGCTGAAGCCAGGAGCCTACCACATGAGTTGTGGGGCATAAACACTGTGCCACCTTCCACTACTTTCCCCAAGCTATTAGCAGGGACCTGGATGGGAAATGGAACAGCCAGGACACAAACCTGGTGCCCCTATGGGATGCTGCTGAGGCAGGCAGTGGCTCTGCCTGCTGTGTGACACACACCGGTGCCAGATTAAAAATCTTTTTACAATTTTCCTTTCATTCCTACTGTCCAACAGAAACTAAAAGACCCTTTAAATCCCAAGAGTGCCTATCTTATAGAAGGAATCAAATAAAAGCAGGGAAGTTGATCCTTATAAAACTCATTTTTGTCAGTGAAATAATAAAAAATGGAGATTTTCATACTGGTTCAAACTAACTTAAAATGTAGGTGTGGGATCTGGCATCGTGGCATCATGGCATCCCATATGGGAGCTAGTTTAAGTCCTGGCTGCTCCACTTCCAATCCAGCTCCCTGCTAATGTGCTTGGGAAAGGAGCAGATGGCCAAGTCCTTGTATACCTGTACCCATTAGGGAGACCCAAATGGAGTTTCAGGTTCCCGGCTTTGGCCTGGCCCAACTCTGGCCATTGCGGCCATTTGGGGAGTGAACCGTGGATGGAAGATCTCTCTCTCTCTGCCTTTCAAAATAAATAAATAAATAAATAAATAAATAAATCTTTTAAGAAAAAAAGGCAGGTGTATAATATTATGATATATTAAAACACACATATTTGGCCCATGCCCCATGGTACCTGGCACACAGCTCCTAAAACTTTTATCATTTTGAGTGGTAAAGGGTATCTTTTTATGGTAATGAGAAGACTGGGAGTGGGGAGTATATAACTTCAGGATGGAGGAGGGGGTATGTAATGAAATCACCATATGAACAAAAATTGCCAGGGTTCAGGGAGCTTCTGGGTTGCCGAAAGCATGGAGGAGCCAGTACCTTTCCCACTGCATCTTGATAATACATAAAAATCTACTAGAAATGTTCTTCTGTATCTTTCATCATGAAATGGAAGATGCCAGGTAAACAAAGTGTCTCCCTCACTCTGTGAACCATTCTAGCAAATTGCTCAAACCCAAGAAAAGGGTCATAGGAACCCCTGGTTTACATCAGGTCAGTCCTGTGGAACTAAGCCTCAATCTGTAGGATCTAACACTATCTTCAGGTAGAGAGCGTCAGAACTGGATGACAGGACATCCAGCTGGTGTCTACTGGAGAACCAACTGGTATGTGCAAATAACTTCCACACATCTGGTGTCACAAGTGTTGTGCTGTGTGACAACAGGAAAAACACTTTGTTTTTTCCTATATCAAATAATAGCTAAAGCAAAGCTACCCCATTTCGGAGTGGGGGGAGGATGGCATGGAGAGACAAATCGCACTTTTCAGGCTTTCACATTTCTTTAGATGTGACTTTCCTGACCATCAATCACATGAGTAATCAAATACAGTTTCAAAACTACACAAAGTTCTGGATGATCTGCACCACAGCTGCCTAATCTTGAATTGACAATATTTAATACTAATGGTTAAGGACGAAGGAGTAAGTTGAGTTTGGTTTTACAATGAATTGGTTGGCTTCCTACTTGGGACACAGTATTATAAAGCTGGCATGAATCCCACAGTCTAGAAAGCTTGAATGTGCTAAGGAAAAAACAACCACCAACCAACCAAACAGCTGTTCACATTTCTAAGAATTAGACCCAAGAACACCAGAATACATCATAAAATATCACTGCATGATATTTAGGCATTTCCATTATAAAAAACTCCAATACTTGAATAGCTATAAATTGCTGAATGCTACCACTAATTCACTGAATTCAAAAAGATTTTTTATTAACTTGAATGGGTCATATACTGCAACTACCACTGACCTAATATAAATCTTCTCTGCTCGCAAGCTTAATGATACTGATTATTAGCCTGGGCTGGAAAACCAGAAGCTACAGCCCAGTAATAGTTTTCCACATCAGAAACCAAAAATGGACCTTTGAGTCAGAGTTTTCAGAACTCTGCAATATTCACAATGGTTTTGCCATCTCAGCACCAGGAGCTTACACTACTCCTAGTTACCATAGTTAGTGTACCAAAACTACTGAATGATCTTTCAAATTGAACCATAACACAAAAAACTGGCATGTGACAGAGAACACCAAGTTAGGAAAAATAATAAGGGATAAAGCATTAGGAGGTTATCAAATAGTTTTACAACTCTCGTAAATGAATGCTTTTTACAAAAAATTTTAAGAGCGGGTGTGGTAGTGCAGTGAGCAACTGACCCAAATCAGAGTGCCTGCTTTGAGTCCTAGCTATTTCATGCTTCAAATCCAGCTTCCTGCTAATGCACCTGGGAGGCAGTAGCTGATGGCCCAAATACTTGGGATTCCTGTCACCCGCATGGAAGACTCAGATGGAGCTCCTGGATCCTGGCTTCAACCTGGCCCAGTCCCAGCTGTTGCAGGCATTTGGGGAGAGAACAAGCATCTGGGAGATCTCTGTTATTTTCTCTTTCAAATAAATAATTTTTAAAAAAAGATTTGTTTATTTGAAAGACAGAGTTAGAGAGAGAGAGAGAGAGAGAGAGAGAAAGAGAGAATCAATCTTCTATTCACTGGTTCACTCCCCAGATGGCCACAATGGTTCAGGGCTGGGCCAGGCCAAAGTCAGGAGCCAGGAGCTTCATGCCTGTCTCCCATATGGGTGCACGAGCCCAAGCACTGGGGCCATCTTCTACTGCTTTCCCAGGCCATTAGCAGAGAGCTGGATTGGAAGTGGAGGCAGCTGGGACACGAACTGGTACCCACATGGGATGCTAATGCTGCAGGCAGTAGCTTAACCTGCTATACTACAACACCAGCCCCAATAAATAAATCTTAAAAATAAATTAAAAAACAGAGGCCAGCGCTGTGGCACAGCAGGTTAACACCCTGGTCTGAAGCACCGGCATCCCATATGGGCACCAGTTTGAGACCCATGTGCTCCACTTCTGATCCAGCTTTCTGCTGCAGCCTGGGAAGGCAGTGGAAGATGGCCCAAGTCCTTGGGCCCCTGTGCCCACGTGGGAGACCCAGAAGAAGCTCCTGGCTCCTGGCTTCGGATCGGCGCAGCTCTGGCCGTTGGGACCATCTGGGGAGTGAACCAGCAATGGAAGACCTCTCTCCGTAACTCTTTCAAATAAATAAAATAAATCTTTAAAATAAATAAATAAATAAATAACAGCTGTTTATAGATTTATAAATTATATATCAGAAACAATTATTTTATGCAGAAACAAAGTACTGTGACATCAAAATAAACACATCAGGTATACAGGATACTTTAAAATCTTTGTGAAAAATGGAATTAAGTTTGGGGCAAAAAATTTTGAAACCCACGCCTATTTTTCATAATATGCATTTTAAAAGAACTTCTTGAAAACCCCTCATATGCATGGGTTTCAAATTTTTTTGGCACCAAAATACTTAATTTTTAATGCCATAAACTTTTGAAGTACTCTTATATATACGTACAAATACATTACCTTTTTAATACCTGATTTTCTGTTTCCAATTCTTCTTTCTTTGCCTCCAGAACTTCTACTTTGTCCTGCATTCTCTTCAATTTGTTTTCATGAAGAGATTTTCTCTATAAAAGAATATGAAAATGTTAATAATCTATTTGAATAAAACTCTAAATACTATACACACTCAAAATTTTCTTTTTTTAATTTATTTTTTTGACAGGCAGAGTGGACAGTGAGAGAGAGAGACAGAGAGAAAGGTCTTCCTTTGCCGTTGGTTCACCCTCCAATGGCCGCCGCAGTCGGCGTGCCGCGCTGATCCGAAGGCAGGAGCCAGGTACTTCTCCTGGTCTCCCATGGGGTGCAGGGCCCAAGGACTTGGGCCATCCTGCACTGCACTCCCTGGCCACAGCAGAGAGCTGTCCTGGAAGAGGGGCAACTGGGACAGAATCCGGCGCCCCGACTGGGACCAGAACCTGGTGTGCCAGCGCCACAAGGCGGAGGATTAGCCTAGTGAGCCGCAGCGCCGGCCGCACACTCAAAATTTTATGTAGAGATGAATGCTTTTCATGGATACTAGGAACAAAGATTAGTATAGATGGCTCTTAACAAAAAGTGCAAAAGCAATAAATCACACATCTATTTTAAATTCCTGCTTTGACAAATAGAACTGTTCTGGATACCACACCAGAAAACTGGTTATCAGTAATTAAATTGCTACATATAAACACTCTTAAAAAGAGTAAAATTTTACAGTCTATCTGCCTATCATCTATAGTTCTTTATTCTCCCAAAAGATATCATGTGATTTAAAAAACTGAAATAAAACTTAAAAGCATTCTTGCAACTGATAAATCACTACTAAAGCAATTAAAAGATCAGAAAGCTGAGACAGCTTATGGATGCATCTCAGATTGAGAATATGCCTTTCTGGGGGAGGAAGGTTAGCACATTTGGCCTCGTAGTTAAGACACCTGCATTCCACATCAGAATGCCTGAGTCCGATTCCTACTCCCAGCTCCTGATTCCAGCTTCCTGCTAATGCAGACCCTAAGAGGCAGGGGTGATGGCTCAAGTAACTGAGTTTGTGCATCTACATGGGAGACCTGGATTGAGTTTCTGGCCCTGGCTGTTGTGGGCATCTAGGAAGTGAACCAAGACATACGTGCTCTCTTTCTCTCTCTGCCTCTCAAATAAAAATTAAAAAAAAAAAAAAAAGATTATGCCTTTCTAAATATCAAGAGGAAATATTTACAACGTTCAAGATACAAAGGGAAAAATTTCTAAGAGTAAATATTGCATTCATTAAATAATGTGGAAAAGTCCATGTATAATACAAGTGAAGTATATATGAACAAAAGTGATATTTTTCAGTTTTTTTAAAATAGACACCTATAATGTTGGAACACATTTGGCAGCTACAAACCTCTTAGATACTTGTTTCCTAACTCTGTAAACTGAAGTATAACATGCTTGCAGAAAATGAAAAGCTTTATGAAGAACCACAAAGCAAATGTTAGCATGATTAGCTCCTAAGTGCCCCTACCATTCCACCTTCCAATCATGAGTCCCTCCAACTTCTGAAAAGACAACCAATTTATTTATTTCCAAAGCTCCAGTTCAGTCTGCTTGTTTTTGACCTGCGTATGAATGGAATAACGATGTGTATTCTTTTACAAATGACAATGTTCTTTCACTCAATATTATGCTTGTGAGGTTGATCCATGTTTTTGCTTATGGGCATAGTTCATTCATTGCCACGTACTTTATTCCACTTATGACTATTACATAGTTCATTCTATTTACCTAGTCTACTGTTAAGTATCTAGGAACAAGGTATTTCAAAAAGGTCATGGACAATGGAACTAAAAGGTAAGTTTATACTGGTGCAGAAATTTTTGAAATCCATTCAGTCTTTTCATAATACATATTTTTCAATGAACTTACTGAAGCCTCCTCATACAAATAATGCTGGCATGGGCCTCCTTCTTGAGCTTGCCACTGCAAGCCTCCACAAGGTTCTCATGCTCCTCCTGTCTACTCTGGCACAGGAACTACTATTCTGCCCTCCATCACCACAGAGTTTATACGTACTCATGGGCAAGTAGGGAGTCCTCCATCTCCCCACTTACTCATGTAAAAGAAATCCTACAGCACACATACTCCTTTGTATTTGGATTTTCTCAACAATTTATCTGTATGACCAGGCCATGGTGTAATATGTCACAGTTGTTAGTTCTTTTCCAGTGTTATGTCATCATCTAATTTGCAAATATACTACATTTATCCATTTTCCTGTTGATGAAAATTGAGTTGTTTCCAGTATGGAAATAATATGATTAGTTTTTTTAAAAAAACACTCAATATGTTTTTAGTAGATGCAAGCACTCATTCTCTTAGCTGTATCTAAGGAGCAGGTTATAGAAAATATAAATGTTTTAAGAGTTTATTAGGTACTGCCAGTTGTCTAAAGTGGTTCTACAGCTTACAAGCTAGTCAGCAGTGTGTGAGTTCTAACTGCTCTACATCCTTTCCAATACATGGTACAGTCAGTCTTTTAAATTTTAGCTGTTTTGATAGAACACGGTTTTAATTTGTGTTTTCCTGATAGCAAAGATATTAAGTTTTCTTACATAAGTTGCCATCCAAATATCCTCTGTGTGTGTTTGTGTATGTGTATGAGAAGTGCCCATCCCAGTCTTTTGCCCATGGACACAAAAATTTTGAGTAATCTCTTAATGATTTGGAAGAGGCTTTTGTTGTTGTTGTTTGTTTTGATATACTCAGAATACTAATCCGTTTTTCATATACTCATATGTATTGCAGATTGACCTTTTTCTGTAACATTTTCTTTCTTGTAAAAGAATTCTTTGATAAAAAGCTGTTCTTAATAAAATCCAACTGATCAATCATTAGTTTTATGGCTAATGCTATATGTGTACTCTTTAAGAAATCTTCACTTACTCTAAATCCTAAAATTTTCTGCAAGATTTTCTTCTAGCTGCTTTGTTTCACTTGCCACATTTAGGTAATCTCTATTTATGTTGTGAGGTTGGGCTCACTCAATATTCTTTATTCACTCAATATTCTTTATTTAAAAGACAATCCCTTCCTTCTTAAAACACAGCTGTAGCTTCCCAGTAAATTAGTTGCCCATACACATGTGGGTCTATTTCTGGACTCTATTCTGTTCCATTTGTCTGTCTGTCTATCCTTATACCAAATATGCAACACTGTTTCAACTACTATAGTTTATAGTAAGTGTTGTTCTAGTAGGTGAGTTCTTCTAACTTAACTGTCCTTAAAGAGCGTACTGTTATTCTAGTCCTTCAAATTTTCACATGGATTTTAGAATCTACTTTCTAATTTTCATTTAAAAAACTACTGAGATTTACTTAGAATTACATTTAATATATGGATTAGTTTGGGAAGACCTGACATCTTACTAATATTGAGTCTACCAAGCCATGAACATGGTATAACTTTTTCTTAATTTAGGCATACTTTAATTTGCCTTAGCAATGTATGTGTTTTTCAATGTAAATTGTGCACATCTTCAATTAGATTTGATTCTAGGTATTCTTAAAGCTATTGTAGATGGCATTTAAATATTCTATTTTCAAATTGCTTGTGTGTTTGTAAAGAAAGACAATTGGTATTAGTTACCTGACCAGAACTTAGCAATTTTTAAAATTCATATTAAGTTTACTGACATTTTATGCACACATGATGTCACTAAGAATGACAATTTTATTTTATTCATTTCATTCATTTCTTTTTCTTGCCTTTTTAGCCTGGCTGTAACTTCCAATAAAATACTGAACAACTTGGTTACAGTAGACAAACTTGGCTTGTTTTTGAACTTGAGTGAGAGAATCATTCAGTATTTAGTTAGTACCTATACTGTTGGCTGAAGGATTTTTGTAGATACTGTTTATTGTACTGAAAATTCCTTTCTATTCCTTCTTTGATACAAGTTTTTTAATCATGAAAGGGTGTTTAATTTTGTAAAATTTTTTCTGCATCTATGAAGATACTCATAGTATTTTTTTCTGTTAAGAGTGAATTACAGGGCCGGCGCCGTGGCTCAATAGGCTAATCCTCCACCTTGCGGCGCCGGCACACCGGGTTCTAGTCCCGGTTAGGGCGCCGGATTCTGTCCCGGTTGCCCCTTTTCCAGGCCAGCTCTCTGCTATGGCCAGGGAGTGCAGTGGAGGATGGCCCAGGTGCTTGGGCCCTGCACCCCATGGGAGACCAGGAAAAGCACCTGGATCCTGGCTCCTGCCATCGGATCAGCGCGGTGCGCCGGCTGCAGCGGCAGCCATTGGAGGGTGAATCAACGGCAAAAGGAAGACCTTTCTCTCTCTGTCTCTCTCTCTCACTGTCCACTCTGCCTGTCAAAAAAAAAAAAAAACAAAAACAAAACAAAACAAAAAAAAAAGAGTGAATTACAATGACCAATTTTGCATATTAAGACACTTGTGTACCTAGAATAAATCTGACATTTCATAATATATTATCAATATATTATTGGATCCAGTTTGCTAATATTCATGATTTTTTACATCTATGTTTATGACACAATTTTCTTTTCTTCTGATGATTGTATCAATTTTGAACTTCAAAAAATAAGTGGAAATATATTTCCTCTTTTTCTGTTAGCTGGTAAAGTTAAGATTGTTATTTCTTTTTCTCTGTAGGAAGTTTTTAATTAAGGATTACATTTAAAAAATAGACACAAGACTATTCAGATTTCCTAATTCTTCTTAGTTTTGTTAAATGTTCTTAAACTATTTCTTTATAACGTCTCTCAAATTTCCCTACTTTTTTTGTTTGTTTTTGTTTTTGTTTTTTTGTTTTTGACAGGCAGAGTGGACAGTAAGGGAGAGAAATTTTCCCTACTTTTCATCTGACACATATTCTTTATTCTGTTATAATTCCACTTAAATCCAGCTAGAATACTTCATAGTTTTCTTTTTCTTACCTACCAGTATATTCTGGTTTTTGTTTTTTCCTTCAAAATAGCTCCTGTCATTACCTTCTACCTTCTTTACTATACTCCTGGTCCCAATTCCAGATGTTTTCTCTCACTTTAAGTTTACTGTATCAGCTTCCTAATGGGTCTCCCTTTCTTCAGGTTTTCTGTCTGGCACAGTGGTTCTCAAACTTTAGTGTCTGTACAGATCACCTGGGAGTGACTAACAGTATCACTGAGGTCATTCTCACACATTATCTTCTTTCTCCAACTAGTTATATGATCATCGAAGGTTAGCAGGGGTCATGGCTACCATCTCCCCCTTAGCGTACGGCACAATGCAAAGGCACACAACACACTGAGTAAGATACTCTGTAATGTCAAGACTGATTTATCTTTTCTTTTTTTCTCCTGAAAACATCCATAACAGAATCTGCCTAAAAAGGAAAAAAAAACTAATAAGCATACTCCAATAGATGCCTCTTCATACTTTCACTTCAACATCGAGTAAGAAATGAGGAACTGATACACAGAGGAGCCATCACTCACAGAAGGGCAATCTCAACTTAAGACGCTTGATCAAGCTGTTTCCAACAAATCAACACAGTAAAACATCATTTATACCAAGGACCCTACCTAAAAACACTCAAAATAACAGCTTTATGCTTAGGATCTTGGAGTTCTTAAAGATACAATATATACACATTCAGATAGCAGTGTGCCATCTCATCTAGCCTGGGGGGTTAAAATTAAGTTGTTACTCTCTAGTTGTAAAAAGTCTTCACAGAGTAACAACTCTAAAGGATTATGATTTCTAACCTAGGGTTCAATCTTTATGACTTCTTTAAGTCCTACTGTGTAACAAAGTTATGATTCTTGCCATTTAAATAATCAGTGTAAAAAGCCTGTGCATTGTTATGAATTAAATTTGTGTAATCTTATAGTAAAAGTAATATTAAAGCATTATCTTTAACTTGAAGGGAAAGGGTGAGTTAATTTGGTAAGTAGTCTGACTTAAAAAATAAGATTTATATGGACCACAGCTATGAGAAAAGCAGAAAGTATATAGAATCAAAAAAACTGGGAAATTAAAGAGTACAGCACAATGGAAAGAACAGCAGTCCAGGGGCTGGCGTTGTGGAGTAGTGGTAAAGCTGCCACCTGTCACGCTGGCATCCCATATGGGCGCCCATTCAAGTCCTGGCTGCTCCTCTTCCAATCCAGCTTCCTGCTAGTAGCCTGGGAAAGGCAGCGGAGTATGGCCCAAGTCCTTGGGCCCCTGCACCCATGTAGGAGACCTGGAAGAAGCTCCTGGCTCCTGGCTTCAGCCTGGCCCAGCCATGGCTGTTGCAGCTATGTAGGGAATGAACCAGCAAATGGAAGATCTCTTTCTCTCTCCCTCTCTCCCTGTCTCTCTGTAACTCTGTCAAGTAGATAAATAAATCTTTAAATATAATAAAATTTATAAAAAGAAAAAAGACCACCGGTCCATGAGCAGAAAGGTATAGATTTTAGTCAGGGCTTCAACTCTTATTATCAAGTTATCTTACATACCTACCACTGCAGTTTCCTAATCTGGAAAAACTATCTGAATGCTGAGATCACTTCCAACCCTAAAATTAAATATACTTGTATATTTTAATAGTATTCCTATGTCACATTTAATTAACTAAAAATTTAATTAATTAAATTTTTATTTACATTAATTAATGTAAAACAATTAGCTCCTAGTGGTGGTGTCTTACACAGTGGGACAGATCTCGATCATAATTATTCATGGGGCTGGTACTGTGGCACAGTGGGTAAAGCCGCTGCCTGCAATGCAGGCATCCCATATGGGCGCTGGTTTGAGCCTCGGCTGCTCCACTTCCAATCCAGCTCTCTGCTATGGCCTGAGAAAGCAGTAGAAGATGGCCCAAATCCTTGGGTCCCTGCACCACATAGGAGACCCAGAAGAAGCTCCTGGTTCCTGGCTTCAGATCGTTGTAGCTCCAGCTATTGCGGCCATGTGGGGAGTGAACCAGTGGATGGAAGACTTTCTCTCTTTCTGCCTCTCTCTAACTCTGCCTTCAAATAAATGGAGTATGGCCCAAGTCCTTGGGCCCCTGCACCCATGTAGGAGACCTGGTATAAATAAAGCTTTAAAAAATAATTATTCATTAAGTTGACATTAATGCTTTCCCATGATGTAGTCATAATCCACAGATCACATCTTACAAAGTGAAATGAAGGGCTGGCATCAAGAAACATTCCTTAACAGAGTGCCAGCTTGAGACCTGGCTCCACTTCTGACCCAGCTTCTTAATAAAGTGCCCAGGAAAGCAGCAGATGATGGTCCAAGCACTTGGGCCCCTGTCACCCATGTGGGAAACCAGAGTTCCTGGCTTCTGGCTTCAGTATGGCCCAGCCTTGGCTACTGAAGCCACTGGGGAGTAAACTAGGGACAGAAGATCTCTCTATGCATCTCTCCTTCTCTGTCACTCTGCCTTTCAAATAAATAAATATTTTTTTAAAAAAAACTGAAATAAGTATTTACTATGTTCACATCATTTGACAGGTATTTCAGTAGGAAAAATATTCATCCCTGGTCACAGTACTGATGAAATGTTATATTGCAGGTTTTTAAACTATCATCTCCTAACCTCTTCCTGGTATACCTATGATTAACTGATAATCTCTCTCACCACTGGATGTCACTTTTGCTCCAAAAGAAGTCAACCCAAACTAACCTCTGGAATTAGAATCTGAGTTCATACTTATCTGTAAAACCTCAAATGGAGACATACTGCATCATGTGTGGGACTCTGTATGTACACACACACATTCTCTATTATGTTCCTCCCCATACTCTGATCCAAGAGAACTACTGAATCACTGCCATAGTACTACATTACTGACAGGACACACTACATCCCTTGGTTTTGTTGATTAGAAAAATAGTTGTGGCCGGCGCCGCAGCTCAATAGGCTAATCCTCCACCTAGCAGCGCCGGCACACCGGGTTCTAGTCCCAGTCGGGGCGCCAGATTCTTTCCCGGTTGCCCTTCTCCCAGGCCAGCTCTGCTGTGGCCCGGGAAGGCAGCAGAGGATGGCCCAAGTGCTTGGGCCAGGAGAAGCACATGGCTCCTGCTTTCGGATCAGCTCAGTGCGCCGGTTGCAGCACGCCAGCCATGGCGGCCATTGGAGGGTGAACTAACGGCAAAAGGAAGACCTTTCTCTCTCTCTCTCTCTCTCTCTCTCTCTCACTATCCACTCTGCCTATCAAAAAAAAAAAGAAAAGAAAAGAAAAAATAGTTGTAACCTATGGACTTAAATGCATCATCTGGTCACATTAATTCAATGACACCTTGGACTGTTTCCAAGAAAATAGATTCTAGAGAAAAGTATGCCTGCAATGGTAAAAGTTAAAAAGGTTCAAGGCTGCGTGAACTATCATGGCTGCTCCCATGTCCCCCTGCTCAGGGCAAGGAGACATTCGCCCCTGTATTTTTGAGTTGGACACAAAAAAGCCGTTTTAATCACAAAGTTTTACATATACTGCTTAAGCATAGTGCAAGGAAGTCCAAACACACAATAATTTACGTGAAGAATGAGTTAAGAAGACTTATATGGCTTGGCTTGAACACGTTATTCCTCTGAAAAATACCATCTCTGGGAAAATACAAAATGTCTCGAAACAAAATAAAGAAGAAATTTGCTGAATGGTTTGGATTTTCCCAATTAATCCCCACCAGGTTAACAGCAAAGTGTACTGTTTAAATATCAAATGAAACATATCACTAAAATCTCAGATTCAATTGCAAATTTTATCCCCTTGAAATAGTTAATTATGCTTCACTCCACAGAAATCCCTTTAGTAACAACCACTTGCCTTTTTCTGGGCAATTGCAGCTCTCTGCAGTTTCTCTTTAGCTTGATTATATTTCTCTTCTCTCTCTGTGATATGTTCCTGAAGCTTACGCTTTTCCTTCAGCCACTCCGTGTTCTTCTCATCCATTGTCCTGGCAGATATATGTAGGCAAAAACTCTTAGGCTTAAGTAGACACCATTACAAGCACAAGGAAGCTCACGACCTGCCTGACCACATCCTTTAACCAACTGTAGACATTCTTGTAAGGCTACACAATGATGCTAATACATTGTTACTGAGCACGTATAAAACAGGCACCGTGCTTAGAACAACAAAATGTACTATGTCATGTATTCTCATATTAGTCAACTTTTTGGCCTTACTACAAAATACCTAAGACAGGCCAGTTATGAGAGAAGGCGGTTTATTCCGGCTCACAATTTTGGAGGTTCACAGCCCCAGATCAGGCATACCCATTGGTTTGGCAGAGTCTGGTGAAGCCAGCAGATGGCAACGGCAGAGCTTGTGCAGAGTAATGATCATGTGATGACTCAGGGAGCAGAAAGAGAGTCTGGACTCAACTCACACTTTTTTTTTTTTTTTTTTTTTTTTGGACAGGCAGAGTGGATAGTGAGAGAGAGACAGAGAGAAAGGTCTTCCTTTGCCGTTGGTTCACCCTCCAATGGCCGCTGCAGCCAGTGCACCGCGCTGATCCGATGGCAGGAGTCAGGTACTTATCCTGGTCTCCCATGGGGTACAGGGCCCAAGCACTTGGGCCATCCTCCACTGCACTCCCTGGCCACAGCAGAGAGCTGTCCTGGAAGAGGGGCAACCGGGACAGAATCCGGCGCCCCGACCGGGACTAGAACCCGGTGTGCTGGCGCCGCAAGGCGGAGGATTAGCCTAGTGAGCCGCGGCGCTGGCCCCAACTCACACTTTTATAACCAAACGTCACTTGACAACCTTCCAAGTGCATGCCACACTTGACCTAAGGACCTCCCACTGTACCCACCTCCTAGACACCATAACTCGATTAGGTTTTCACCTTTTGGTACCATCAACTTATGGCTTTGGGCTTTAACTGTCTAGATGAGTTTGGGAGCCATATCCTATTCAAATCGTAGCATTTTTCATGAAGAGGCTCAGAGTTAGGTACTGCTGTTACATCCTTTTGGTAGATGTAGAAACTAAGGTTTAGTGTTTATTGTTTTTAATTTTATTTTTTGTTTTATTTTGTTTATTGGCTTAGTGTTTATTGTTGATGAACTGACATCCAGTAAGTGGTAGGAAAACACTTGATAATCAGGTGACTATAAAAATTTGGTCTAATAAAGTTGGTTAAAATCAAGCCTGGTATCAAATCTGAATGCAGTATACTTTCTGACTATAATAAAATTCATATATATGATACTTAAGGTAATATATTAATAATCTATATTCCTAAGGTTATTCTGCATACTTTATATGATTTTTAATATCTGTACTACAGGCAGTAAAAATGAGAGCAGCATGGGGCCAGCAACATGGTTACAGCTGCCACCTGCGATAGCAGCATCCCACATGGGCGCTGCTTCCTGTCCCAGCCGCTCCACTGCCAATCCAGCTCCTTGAAAACAGCCTGGGAAAAGCAGAAGCTGGTCCAAGTGGGCGGGTCCCTGCCACCCATGTGTTAGGCCTGGTTCAGCCCTTCTCATGTGGCTACTTGTGGAATGATCCAGAAGACGGAAGACCTCTCTGTCTCACCCTCTCTCTTTCAAATAAACAGATATCTTTTCTTAAAAAAAAAAAAAAGAGAGAGAGAGAATAATAAATCCTGAGAAGTTAGATTATTTGCCTAAGGTCTTAAGATAAACCTAGAATGAAAATCATATTCTACTGACCACTAGTCTGGCTATTTTCTTCTACAGGATTCAGAAACCAATAATTAATTACTTCAACTTGCTAACTACACTGTCATTAGAATTCCTAAGTTCATGTCAATCAAATACTTGAGGATTCCAAGATACAAGTTTGTTTCTTTTGTTTTTTGTAAAATAAAGAAAAATAAGTTAAAACTCTCAGGACTGTTGCAACTTATTTTGGATATATATCTTGCTTATTTCCTTTTCTTGAGATTCAATCCCATATATGAAACCATGGGCAAATCTTAAAATATGAAATAACAGAGAAAATGAAGGAAAAGGTTTCATGTGGTAGGAAAGTCTTAATAACAAACTTGAAAAGAACAATGTTTTGAAGATTAAAATAAAAACTTATAGTACCAACATATTATAAAGGCAAAGCAAATAAAACAGCACAGTGTTCTGCCAAATCTAAACAAAATCTTACAGAGTATACAAAATCTTGAATATTGCCAAAATAATTCTTTCCATAACAGTCTCTATATAGTCTACTATTAGCAACTTTCAAATTTTCAAAAAAATAAACACATAAATTAGTTTTTCAAAGGGAAAATCTAAGAGACTAGTTTTAATTCTAGGAAGTGAGTTTTGTGCATCAAAAATAAAAATAAAAAAGCACAACCAAGCTATTCTATCCCCTGATTTAAATTTCTAAAATAGGAAATATTTGGTTTACTCAATGAATACAAAAGTTTTTCTCTGAGTGTTTTCAGAACACTGTGATCAGGCAGAATTTTAAAAGCTCAATATATGGAAATGTAATTATCAGAGGGTATCTGTAACTTGTTCCTAAAACCCATCCAACCCTGGAAGTATCAAAGTAACCACATACAACACAGAAGAAAAAACAGCTTGTACATAAAAAAGAGCAAACTCTACTTTTTAACTGTCCGTTGTGCGTTTTCGGCTTGGTCTCTGAGATTCTGGCATTCTTGCTTTAATCTCTCCACCATTTCCTTCAGCATTTGGTTTGAATTCAGCAATTCATTCTCTGACCGCGCCAGCGAGGCTACCTGAATCTGCAAACTACTGACTTGCTTATAAGGCAAGACAGAACAGGAACATGAGGTCACTAAACAAACCCAGTCAGTTATGAGAGAAGCAGAGATCAGTAAGCACCTCCCCTCACAAGTGCCCTACCCAGCAGGCACACGTTAAATGAGATCATAAATAGCAGTCAGTAAGATCGGTTCCTGCTGCAACTAAAGACTACAAAAACCACTCTCCTGAAGGAGTCCCCTCGCTGCTTCCCCAGATAAGCGGACCAGAAAAGGTGTGTGCTGGGAATGGGGAGACGTGTCAGGAGGAGAGTGGGGACGTCAGTGAGGCTCCTGTCACACTAGGCTCCCTCTAGTTTTCTAGGAGAGACAGATTTTAAAAACAAGTCACCTAGGAAAGCAGCTGAAGAAACTGCTTCCCCTTTCCAGTACCCTGAGACAAGCACCCCTTCCACGAGTGCTGTAAGAGCAGAGCAGTCAGCAACTGTTTAAGTGCAGGAAGGATCCTTCTCACACCTTTTTTTTTTTTTTTTAAGATTTCTTTATTTATTTTTAAAGTCAGAGAGACAAAGAGAGACGAAGAGACACAGCAAGATCTTTCCACCCACTGGTTCACTACCCATAGGGCCCCAACAGCCAGGACTGAGCCAGGCCAACGCCAGTAGCCAGAAGCCTCATCTGGTTCTCCCACAGGGGTGCAGAGGCCCAAGCAGTTGCACCATCCTCTGCTGCTTTTCCCAGGCCATTAGCATGCAGCTGGATCAGAAGCAGAGAGTCAGGACACGAACCAGCACACATGTGGGTGTACAAGTAGCAGCTTCACCTGCTGTGCCACAATGCCACTCCCATTCTCAAACTACTTTTAAAAGGTTTCCAAGCAATGGCCTTGATAGCCATTTTTCAAATAATGCCACTCCAGACTTTCCTTCATCCAAACTGACTTTTATTTGGGAGTACTTTTTCTCATGAAAAGTAGGTAATTATCTAGTAAAAGATTAACGAGCTAGAAAGAGTCACAGTGCTTCTAAGTTATACTCAAATAAATTTTCATTTAGGACAATTTCATCCATTTCCCTATAAGTAATAAATAATAAAAGTTCTCATTTTTCCTTTAATTCCTTTCACCTCTTTAAGCCTTTCTCTGAGAATTCAGAGCAAAAAGTCAAAAGACAGGAATCAAAAGAACCCATTATGAGATTCAAGGATCAAAAGAAACAAGTTTTTCTTCATGCAATAAATTAAATAAATGGGAAATTATCCCATCATTTCCTGATGGTAGCAAAGCCAAGTAAGTTAAGACTCTACAGTTATAGAGCAACTGCTCGCCAAATGAAGGAAAATGGTATGTCTCAGATTTCTACTTTGGAATGAACTCCTCTATGTAGAACTATACATTCCTTATGTTTAACTCAAGTGGCAAATATTCAGTCTACATTACAGCTGCCCAAACAGGCAACCTCCAACAAGCTTAACATCTCTTCATATCCACAGGATGAAGCAAAGTCCAACACCAACTATACCACATAACTTTCTCTTAGAGTATCAGATATTATGCCCTCCTTGTTAAGAATTAGAAACCATAGGGGCTGGCACTGTGGTACAGCGGATTAAAGCCCTGGCCTGAAGCGCTATCATCCCATATGGGTGCTTGTTCAAGTCCCGGCTACTCCTCTTCCAATCCAGCTCTCTGCTGTGGCCTGGGAAAGCAGTGGAAAATGGCCCAAGTCCTTGGGCCCCTGCACCCACATGGGAGTCCCAGAAGAAGCTCCTAGCTCCTGGCTCCTGGCTTCGGATCAGCGCAGCTCCGGCCGTTGCGGCCATCTGGGGAGTGAACCAGCAGATGGAAGACCGATCTCTGTCTCTGCCTCTCTTTGTAACTCTTTCAAATAAATAAAATAAATCTTTAAAAAAAAAGAATTAGCAACCATAACTGTGCATACAAAGGAGCACTGGTTATCTTGAAATCAAAAATCTTAAAAATAGAATCTTCATTACTTCATAATTTATAAGAAAAACCTTTTAAACAAAAAAATTCAGGAAAGAATAGTCTTTCACATTCTAACTTTAAATAAACCTTTCCCGAATCCAAATAACTAATTAAAATATAAATTTACTTCCATAAACAACAACTCCCAAATTTCATAGGGGTACATTAAGGAATACTTCATGGAATAAACACAAAGTTTTAGATGAATTATTCACACAATTTAAAGCCTGAATGGTATTTCTATTCAATTTAAAAAATTCAAAATATCAAAATATTGCCTTTAATTATAATTAAAAAATGTCATGAGCTACAGCATATATATATACATCTACATATATATATAGAAAGAAAGCAGCAGCTAGTAAAAGAAATTTACTAAATTAAGGTTTAAACATTTTTATCTTTACATATCAACCACTTTAAAATGCTGTCAATTGTAAAACTGATACGTAAAATTACAACAAATGTGCAAAACACAGATTTTTAAAAATACTTAAAGACAAAAGCAAACTGTATGCTAAAATCATACCTGTTTCAAATCAGAATTTTCATTTTTTTCTTTCTCTGCTTTTTCAATATCCACAATTTGTTGCTGAAGTTTTAACCTAAAACCACAACACAACAAAAGACATTGTTAAGAATCCATGGTTGATTTATTTCACTGGATGAAACGTGAAGCCATCATTTTCCTGATACCAGGCATCGTGCTATGCAAAGTAGTAAATATAACCACAAACATCTAGACTTAGGGCAGCAAGCTTATGATCAAATACAACTAAAATGCAACACAAGTTACTTCTTTCACAATAGGGAAATTTACAAACTATGCCCACAGAGAGGATGAGAAATCAAGTCTATCCCAGGGCATCAGAGAAAACTATATGGAGATTAAAAAGTTGACAGGTAGGTTACGGACGAACATAGTGAACAGGCTGAACAAGTGGTCCTCAGTGGAAAAACTGAAAGAATGTGTTGCTAACGCGTAAGACAGCAGTCTGTTAGAAGAAGTCATTTTATATCTATAAAAAATTTTATAATTTACACAATGCTTTCAGACTCACTTCCACTTTACAAGGCTACAGATTTAAAAGAAAACTATACAAGGCACCATACTTTATTCTAGAAAATATTTTATGAGCTTTGTGTCCCCGAGATGGGTGAACACTTAGAAAATACTGCCCCTTCTCAAGGAGAACGATACATCCTGAGCCAGAGCCTTAAAATGCAGAGCACTTCTGGGGACCACATGACTCATCTCATGAGGAAGGCTTCATGCTAATCAGGTTTGGCAGGATAGGGCCCCCAACATCCTACTTCTGAAAATTCTTCACTTAGCTCAAATAGAATTCATCTGGCACTTGTTATTTATAGGCTGGCATTATTAGCATATCTTATCTGCCCAAAATAATATGCTTAATGGGACTATAACACTCTCAGAAAGCTAAGGCTGTGCTTCTATCAATTCAATAAATATTTGTTGATGGGCTGAATGAACCAACCTAGATCCGCATGAGACACTGTCCAGATGACTGGACAACATTACATGGAAAAACCCTGAAGATATGACCTATAGCTTCATGATTCATTTAGACATAAACACTGGAAACAAGGCTCCAATAGACTATGCCACCTGGGTTCCGCCTTTGTTCCTTTGTCAGTACCAACCACATTCTTATTTCACAATTCTGGCTACAGTGTCAACTGGCGCATTTCATACAATCAATGCTTAAAAATGCTATTAATTTCGTGCTTTTAGGTTACTGAGTTAATACAGTTTCTTTCTACAAAATCAAGATGATGGAAACAAACAAGAAAACTCTGGGCCCTAGCTCAGGTCCATTTAGAAAACTTGAGTCCCAAGTACATAGTAGATCAGGTCAAGAACTTAGATATATGAGATGCAAGACCCAGTTTAAAAGCATTCCTGGCCTGAATGCTTTCTAAATAAGTTCTACAAATATGAAGAAAAACAATAGTGCCCTATATAGAAAAGCTTAAACTAAGGAAGCCTATAGTAAAGAGCATCTGCACAGAGCTGGCGCTGTGGCTTAGTGGGCGTAGCTGCTGCCTGGGATGCCAGTATCCCATATGGGCACCAGTTCGAGTCCTGGCTGCTCTAATTTCCATCCAGCTCCAGGCTAACGGACTGGAAAAGCAGAAGACAGCCCAAATGTTTGAGCCTCTGCTACCCGCATGGATGACCCAAATGAAACTCCTGGGTCCTGAAGCCTGGTCCAGCCTGGCTGCTGCAGCCATCTGGGAAGTGAACCAGCACACAGACCATCTTTTTCTGTAAATCTTTCAATATAAATAAATAAACCTTAAGAAACGGAGTATCCGCAAATCATTAAAACAGAAGAATAACATCACCATTGTGGGGCAGGTTACAACAGATGACATACATGGCCTCTGTTCATCTTGCTGAAGCAGTTTAGAATCTAATACTGATATGATGGGGGGGGGGGAGCATCAGTCCATTATTTAACATCACTACATTTAGGATTCTAATAGATTGTAGAATTTAACAGATATTATCAGAGATATGTAAGAATAAGACAAATGGTCTTAATTCCACGAACCAAAGAGTTCACTAAAGGAAGATTCCAGGGATCATGGTGCAGCAAGTTAGGCCCCTTCTTCCTATACCACATCCCATACTGCAGCATGGATTTGAGTCAGATCCATTTCCTGCTAATGCACCTGTGAAGGCAGCAGAGGATGGCCCAAACAGGGCCCCTGGCACCCACAGGAATCAAAAGAGGACCTGGGGCCGTAGGTTAATCCTCCACCTGCAGTGCCGCCATCCCATATGGGCGCCGGTTCTAGTCCCGGCTGCTCCTCTTCCAATCCAGCTCTCTGCATGGCCTGGGAAGGCAGTGCAGGATGGCCCAAGCTCTTGGACCCCTGTACCCGCATGGGAGACCAGGAAGAGGCACCTGGCTCCTGGCTTTGGATTGGCACAGCTCCCGCCATTGTAGCCATTGGGGAGTGAATCAACAGATGGGAGACCTTTCTCTCTGTCTCTCCCTCTCACTGTCTGTAACTCTACCTCTTAAATAAATAAATAAATAATTTTAAAAAAAAGAGAGAGAGAGAGAGAGAGAGAATGAACCTGAACCAAAATACAGTAATTGACAGTAATCATGAGCAAAGACACATCACAAGAACTGCCTGGTTCTTCAAATCCTGTCACAAATGCATTCACTTCCAACACTAGACAGTTCAAATCTGAGAATGAACTTGTCTAAATGGCCAGGTACAAGTCTCTACTCAGTACCAAGATGACACACAACAGACAATTCTTCTCAAGATGGAGTATAAACAGAAAGGAGGATATATTGAATAGTTCTATTTTTAAAAACTTTTATTTATTTACTTGAAAGCCAGAGTTACAGAGAGGGGGAGAGAGAGCGGGAGAGAGAGAAACCCATCCATTGGTTCACCCCCCAGATGGTCACAATGACCAAGGCTGGACCAGGCTGAAGCCAGGAGCTTCATCTAGGTCTCTCACCCAAACATCTGGGCCTTCTGCTGCTGCTTTTCCAAGGCCATTAGCTGGACTGAAGTGGAGCAACTGGGACACAAATCGGTGACCACATGAGATGCCAGCATTGCAGGTGGCAGTGTTACCCAACACATACGCCGGCCCCTTGAATATTTTTTTTAAGCTAATAGGTGCTGGCACTGTGGCATAGTGTATTAAGTTGCCTCTGTAGCACCAGCATCCCATATGAGCTCCAGCTGGAGTCCCAACTGCTCCACTTCCAACTAACTCCCTGCTAATGTGCCTGGGAAAGCAGCAAAGGATGGCCCAAATGTTTGGGCCCCTGCACCCACATGGAAGATCCAGATGAAGCTCCTGGATCCTGACATCAGCCTGGTCGTTGTGGTTATTTGGAGGCACAAATCAGCAGATGGAAGATCTCTCTTTTCTCTCTCTATGACTTTCAAATAAATAAATTAAATCTTTTTAAAAAAAGACAGAGTTTTTAAAGAAAGAGTTACAGAGAGAGGTAGAGACAGAGAGAGATCTTCCATCCTCTGGTTCACCTCCCAGATGGCCACAATGGCCGGAGCTGTGCAGATCTGAAGCCAGGAGCCAGGAGCTTCCTCCAGGTCTCCCATGTAGATGCAGGAGCCCAAGGACTTGGGCCATCTTCTACCACTTTCCCAGGCCATAGCAGAGAGCTGGAATGGAAGAAGAGCAGCTAGGACTAGAACCGGCGCCCATATAGGATGGCGTATGGCCCGGGCTTTAACCAGCTGTACCACAGTGCCAGCCCCAATAAATAAATCCTTTAAAAAAAAAAAAAAAAGGCAAAGTTCCAAAAGGGCAAATACTATTATGTTCTCCTGATCAGGAGAACCTGTGATAACTAATAGAGCGCCTAAAAGGTAACCTGTACAAGTGAAATTAACACTTTGAGATGCAGTGACTTTGAACAGCCCGTGTCTCGACTGTTAAGGAACAGGTTTTTTTTTTTCTCCCTTACAATTTGTTGAACTCTTACTTAGTATAGAGTTAATTGTATGTGTATAAAGTTAACTGAAAAAAGATCTTGGTAAAAAACAAAAAACATGGGAATAGGAGAGGGAGGAGGTAAAGGGGTGGGTGTGTGGGTGGGAAGGTGGGTATGATGGGAAGAGTCACTATATTCCCAAAGTTGTATTTATGAAATGCATGAAGTTTATATTCCTTAAATAAAAGGTTTCTGGAAGGAGCAGGGGAGGGGAAGGAGCAAACATCCACCACAGTCAACAACAAAAAACCCAGTGCTTAAATCAAAACGTTTCCCAAAAAGCTTAAGAAAAACCAGAAGGCTCTAAATGAAAAACAGCTCTGAGTTTTAAGCTCTGCAAAAGATAAATTAAGGGATACATGTTAAATATCACTTATTCAAAGTGCTGGGGCCAGCAGTGTTTCAGAATTGGAATTTTCCAGATTTTCAAATATTTGTATAGTTTTTCTCAGATCAACAACCTAATCAAAAATTCTCCAAAGTCCAAAATTTTTGAGAGTCACACAGGCACTCAAAAGGTTCTTGATTTCAGGGCACTCTGGTTTCATGTCAGGGACATACAACTGGCATTGACCAAAGAACACCTTAAACCCCCACATTCTCTTTTGCTAAGGAGAGTTACTGTTGGTATTCCCCAGGTCACCACCCACCCCTGCTTTTGCTATCAGACTGTGTCACCTCACCTCCTTCTCCAGCCACCACACTCGAGAAATAGGCATCAGATAACCTCACTGGGCCAGGGTGTGGGGGTCTCAGCCGGCCACAATGATAAGGTCAGGGACAGACATGTGAATAAGACCCCGATTCTTTTCTAGATTTTTCTAACTTAAGTTGTCAAGTAAGACCTCTGTCCTCTTTAGTATCAACATATGTCTTTAGCCTCACAGAGAAAGCAGTAAGAATTGAACCAATACAGGACACAGAAAAGGAGAGCAGGAAGAGGAAGCCACATTCATATGATCACATTTGAGTTTGTCCATGAGAGCAACATAATCTTTGCCCTTTCCACAATTTATCACAGCTAAAACATTCTTGTTTTTGCTTGTAGTTGGGTTGCTCTTATAATCAAAAGTTGAGTACATACTTTATCTTATATTAACTCCTATGATTTTTAAAAAAGATTTATTTACTTAAGAGGCAGAGTTACAGAGGGAAGAAGAGAGAGGAGAGACAGAGAGAGAGACCCTTCATCTACTGGTTCACTCCCTAAATGGTTGCAATGATCAGGGCTGGCCGGGTGGAAGCCATGAGCTTCTTCCCCGTCTCCCAAGTGGGTGCAGGGGCCTAAGGACTTGGGCTGGCCTCTGCTGCTTTCACAGGTGCGTTAACAGAGAGCCGGATTGGAAGTGAAGCAGCAGAGACTCAAATCAGCACCCATATGGGATGCTAGTACTGCATACAACTTTAACCTGCTGAGCCACAGCACTGGGCTCCTCTCCTAAAACTTTCTACATTTATAGGTAACTAAAACTTTACAAGCTAAATAAATGTATAACGGGGCAGGCTTCGGAAAGAGAAAATACTTTCACACAACTAATTTATTACTCCTGGCACTATGATAAGCTAGTGGTAAAGAAATCATTTTAACCAAGACAAAAAGAACAGTAAATAATTAATGATTCAAAGCATCTGCCAAAGCAGCAATTAATATTTAGCAGATTAATATCTACTTATTCCAGTTATGTGGTGTGTAAATAAATGCTTAATTCTGCTTCATATGATTTATACTTTTCATTTTCCCAGCAAACCTGTTTCTTCACAGATATTCTCTGACCTATAACAAATTCTAAATAAGAGAAGTTACAATAATGATTATTTTAATGAATGATCAAATAGACCTGGTTTATATAGCAGGGCTTATAAATAAGTAAATCAGAACTGCCATAAAAAAAAAAAAACACAATTGTAAAACACTTTAAAGAAGCCAGGCAAGTCTTGTGAATTGCTCCTGCTACATTTTACGATGGTTACTATGACCTTATTTTAAAATGAGTTGGGGTCAGTTAAACACATGAATGATCTCAAGAGACTGAAGAAGAATCAAGGAGAAATTATCAAATTATATAATGGAAAAAGAAATGATTTATATTAAAGAAAAGCTAAAGGAATGAAAGCTCTTTTATACAACAAAAACCCAAAACTAAAAAAATCTAAGGGTCAAGTTCATATTGTCTTCAAGTAATGACAGAATGCTGAACATTTTATCACTATGGCAACAGAAACTCAAAGCAGCAGAAGCAGGCTTGAATTTTAACAAAAAAGATCCTAACTAGCCAAATTGTAAGAATATAATAGGATAAAACATTACATTGAGATTCCTGGGGAAGGCCTCGCTCTCTTTTTTGGAGATTGCCAACAAGAGACTTAAGAAAAAAAGAGGGGCCGGCGCTGTGGCGCAGCGGGTTAATGCCCTGGCCTGAAGTGCCGGCATCCCATGTGGGCACTGGTTCTAGTTCCGGCTGCTCCTCTTCCAATCCCCCTCTCTGCTATGGCCTGGGAAAGCAGTAGAAGATGGCCCAAGTCCTTGGGCCCCTGCACCCATGTGGGAGACCTGGAGGAAACTCCTGGCTCCTGGCTTTGGATAGGCGCAGCTCTGGCCGTTGCGGCCATCTGGCGAGTGAACCAGTGGATGGAAGACCTCTCTCTCTCTGCTTCTCTCTGTAACTCTTTCAAATAAATAAAATAAACCTTAAAAAAAAAAAAAAAAAAGAGAGAGAGAGAGAAAACCACTTGTACTAAATAGTTAAAAATGTACCCACCTATAAGCAGCGATGGGCAAAGCCTGGCTCTCAAAATCCATTACAGATTGATGACTGACAATCACAGCCACTAACCAACTAAAATAATAGTTCATAAAACCCGACATGGGTAAATAATACATATACTATTACCTGAAGTTTTTTCCTTAGTAACGTGGATCAAGAATCTTTTCTGAAAACATAACCTATGGTAGCTGGTCTTGCAGCATGGCAGGCTAAGCTGCCACCTGCAACACTGGCATCCCATATGAGCACAAGTTCGAGTCTCAGTTACTCCACTTCCAATCCCGCTCTCTACTAATGTGCCCGGAAAGCAGACTCTGCCAGCCCTGTGGGAGACACAGATGCAGTCCCAGCCACCTGGCCTTAAGAGAGTAAACCAGTAGTTATAAAATGTCTCCTCCTCTATTGCTGTAACTCTGCCTTTTAAATAATTAAATCTTAAACATATACACATTATCTACAAATTAATGAATATATTTTTTTAAATTCTTATTTTTAATTTATTTGAAAGGCAGAGAGAAACAGGTCTTCCATCTGCTGGTTCATGCCCCAGATGCCTGCAACAGCCACGTATAAGCCAGGCCTCATTCTAGGTATTCCTCAAGGGAGGCAGCGACCCAAGTACTTGAGCCCTAACCTGCTGCCTCCCAGGTTACACATTTGCAGGAAGTCTGACTTGGAAGCTGAAGTCAAACTCCAACCCAGGCCCTCCAATACAGGATACAAGCATCCCAAGAAGCATTTTAATAGCTATACCAAGTGCCTGCCCATGAATATGATGTTTAAAAGCCACTCAAACTCAACTTTAATCTGTACAACTAGAGGCGTGGCTAAGATTTTTATTTAAAAAGCAGAAACAGAGCTTCTGAGTACAAAAGGGCTGATGTCTAGTTCCACGTTACCCATATATTTCATGAAAACAATATACAAAAGGATAACAAACACAGCCTCATAAACCACACCCTTGCCGTAACTGAAAGAAATGCCAACTCTCCAAACAGCTCCAGGATAAACAGGGGGGGAAAACCCAAATCTCAGTAAGTGATCTTTCACACTCTTGTCCACAAATCTATGCAGGCAGTAGGAACTCACTACAACATACTGTAACATGAAGGGACTTATTTCACCCCCTAAAATGAAAAGTTCTTCATTCTGCTAGTTTCCTTTCCTACAAAGAAGTTTACTTGAAGAAAACCCCATTTGTCTGTTTATGCTTTTGAGGTCTTCCCCAAAATACCTTTTCCATCATCATTCCATCTGGGTTGAGATAATATTTCATTATGATTTCCATTTACATTTCACTGAATCAATATTTCTCAAAAGAAGAAATACAAATGGCCACCAAGTATACAAAAAAATCCTCAACAATACTAACAATCAGCAAAATGCATTCAAAATCACAATGAGATACCAGCTCACCCGGATGGAATGACTATTATTAAAAGGAGAAAAAGTAACAAATACTGCTGAACATGCACAGAAAGGAGGTTTTTTTTTGTTTGTTTGTTTGTTTGTTTTTTTTTTTTTAGATACCCAAATGGCTACAAAGACCAGGGTTGGGCCAGGCTGAAGCCAGGAGCCAGGAGCTTCCTCCAGGTCTCCCACAGGGGTGCAGGGGCCCAAGCACTTGAGCCATTCTCTGCTACTTTCCCAGGCACTTTAGCAGGGAGCTGGATTGGAAATGAAGCAGCCAAAACTTGAACCAGCACCCATATGGGATCCTAGTATTGCAGGTGGTGGCTTCACCCATTATACCACAGCACCAGCCCTGAAAAGAGAATTCTTATACACTGTTATTGGGAATGTAAATTAGGCCAGTATAGAAAACAGTATGAACATTACTCAAAAAACTAAAAACACGAATACCATATGATCCAATAATCCCATTACAGGGTATAAATCTAAAGGAAAGGGTATCAATATGTCAAAGAGCCATCTGCACTCACATTTTCATTGCAGTACCACTCACAACAACCAAGGTATCAACACAACCTGAGTATCCATTAAAGGATGAATAAAGGAAATGTGGGCTGTGCACACAATGAATATTACAAAGCCATAAAAGGGAATGAAATCCCATCATGGTTACTCTTACAGGATACTGTGCTAAGTGATTTAAGTTGGGAATTGCGCTGTGGCACAGTGGATAAAGCTGCCACCTGCAGGACCAGCATTCCATATGGGCACCAGTTCAAGTCCTGGCTGCTCTACTTCCAATCCAGCTCCCTGTTAATTTGCCTGGGAAAGCAGCAGAGGACATCCAAGAACTTGAGCCTCTGCAACTACCTAGGAGACATGGAAGAAGTTCCTCAATCTTGGCTTCAGATTGGCACAGTTTCAGCTATTGCAGCCTTTTTTTTTTTTTTTTAAAGATTCATTTATTTGAAAGGCAGAGTTACAGAGAGCCAAAGGCAGAGGTGGTGGGGGCGGGGTAGATAGGTCTTCCATCTGCTGGTTCACTCCCCAAATGGCAGCAACAGCCAGAGCTGGGCCAATCCGAAGCTAGGAGCTTCCTCCCGGTCTTCCATGCAGGTGCAGGGGCCCAAGCACATGGGCCAATTTCTACTGCTCTCCTAGGCCATTAGCAGGGAGCTGGAGTGAAAGTGGGGCAGCCAGGACTCGAACTGGTGCATACATGGGACGCTGGCACTGCAGGCGGCAGCTCTACCCGCTATGCCACAGCGCCAGCCCCAACCATTGCAGCCATTTGATGAGTGAACCACAGATGGAAGATCTTTCTGTCTCTCCCTCACTCTCTGTAACTCTGAATTTCAAATAAATATTATTTAAAAAGACTGATGAAAGTTATATTAAGAAAGACAAATGATACACATTCTCATTCATATGTGAACGCTAAAAGAAACTGCTCTTCTAGAAGCAGAGAATGAACAGTGACTACGAGAGGCTGAGAAAGGTGGATGGGGATGAGAAGGACAGAGAGGGAGATGGTTAACACTGCACAACTGCATTCACATCAGAGGAGTAAGTTCTAATGCTCTATAGCATAGAAAGGTGACTATAATTAGCAATAACTTATTACATATTTCAGAATAACTAAGAGGACTTTGAATGCTCTTATCACAAAGAAATGACAAATGTTTCAAGTGATGGATATGCTAATTATCCTTATTTGATCATTATATATTATATACATGTAAAGAAAAAATTATACTTCATAAACATGCACAATTATTAAGTGTCAATTAAAAATTTAAAAAGATCTCCAATTTGGCTCACAAAACAACACTCAATTATATTCTGTATATAAAACAAGCAATTAAAAAACAAAGTGATTCAAAATTTAAAAATAAGGGAACAGGGCAGACATTTTGCCTATCGGTTAAGATGCCACTTGGGACGCCCACATCCATATCAGATTGCCTGAGGTCAAGTCCCAGCTCCGCTTCTGCTACAGTTTCCAGCCGACATGTATCCTGGGAAGCAGCAGGTGGCAGCTCAGGTTTCCCACATGAGACCCCCAGATTGAGTTCCCAGCTGCTGGTTTCAGCTGGAGCCAGTCCTAGCTTTTGGAGGAATTTGAGGAGTCAATCAGTGGTTGGGAGATTTCTCTCTCTCTCTCTCTCTCTCTCTCTCTCTCTCTCTCTCCTCTCTCTCTCCCTCTTTCTCCCTCTCTTTCCCTATTTCCCTCTCTCTCTCCCCCCTCCCCCTCTCTGCCTTTTAAGTAAATAAATTTTTAAAAACAGAGACAAACGTATAAGAGGCAAACTTAAGCAACAGCAGTAAAGCAGGCCATGTGGCGCAGCATATTAAGCAGCTACTAATGACGCCCGCATCCTACACTAGAGTACCATTTGAGTCCTGGCTATCCTGCTTCTGATCCAGCCTCCTAATGCATCCAGGGAGGCAGCAGATAATGGCTCAAGTGCTCAGGCCTCTGCCACCATGTGAGGGAACTGGATGGTGCCACAGTCTCCTCATTTTCTCTTGGCCCCGCCCTGGCTGTTGTGGGCATTTGGGGAATGAAGCAGCGAAAGGAAGAGTGTGCATGTGTCTACTTACTCTGCCTTCCAAACAGATAAAAAGTAAATAAATGAACATTTAAAAAACAGATTACCAAAAGTCCAAGTTATAAGTATTTTTTTTAAAAGGAACAAAAGGAGGGCTGACACTGTAGTATAATGGGTGAGGCTGCCGTCTGCAATGCCAGCATCCTATATGGGCACCGGCTTGAGTCACGGCTGCTCCACTTCCAATCCAGCTCCCTGCTAATGGCTTAGGAGAGCAAAGATGGCTTGGGCCCCTACACCAGTGTGGAAGACCCAGAGGAAGCTCCTGGCTCTGGATCATCCCAGCTCCAGCCATTGCAGCCATTTGGGGAATGAACCAGAAGAGGGAAGACCTTTGTCTGTCTTTCTGTCCCCCTCCACCCCTGTGACTCTGCCTTTCAATTAAAAAAATAAATCTTAAAAAAAAAAAATAAAGGAAGAAACAAACAAAAGGAAAACAAAAGCTGTGATGATACCATGATACCAGACAATGGAGAATTCAAGTAAGAAGAAAAAAATTCCAAAATCACTTAACACTATAAAGCTACAATTCATAATCAAGAAGTAATTTTTATAAATGTCTATATAGCAATAACACAATGATTGCCTTTATGAAGCAAAATTTTTTTAAAAAAGAGTCACAGAAACAAACTAATGACAACAGGAGACTTTATATACTATAAGTAGACAAAAAAGCACACAGAAGACCTAGACATCACAGTTAGGCAGATCTTTTTGTTGTTGTTGTTGTTTTTGTTTGTTTGTTTGTTTGTTTGTTTTTGACAGGCAGAGTGGACAGTGAGAGAGAGACAGAGAGGTCTTCCTTTGCCGTTGGTTCACCCTCCAATGGCCGCCGCGGCTGGCGCGCTGCGGCCGGCGCACCGCGCTGACCCGATGGCAGGAGCCAGGAGCCAGGTGCTTTTCCTGGTCTCCCATGGGGTGCGGGGCCCAAGCACTTGGGCCATCCTCCACTGCACTCCCTGGCCACAGCAGAGAGCTGGCCTGGAAGAGGGGCAACTGGGACAGAATCCGGCGCCCCGACCGGGACTAGAACCCGGTGTGCCGGCGCCACTAGGCGGAGGATTAGCCTAGTGAGCCGCGGCGCCAGCCAGTTAGGCAGATCTTACAGATACTTTAGACAGATCAACTCCAACTTAAAATTTTCCAACTTCATAATGGTGAGAAAGTGATACACGTTCAGTATAAACTATGCTGCACATGGTAAATTTTGATCCTTTCTCCAGGTAGTGAAATTTGTGGTAGTACAACAATCTCTCATGATGCTACCCAACTCCCTGTCAACCACAGGATCATAAGGGTAAACAACGGGTACTCTACAGGATCCCGTGTCCCTAAGGGACAACGTTCAGTAGGTTAGGTATAATAAATGCTTTCCTTTTTTTAAAAAAAGACTGCTACATTTTTAAGACACTGCAATCAGGAACAGAGGTGGGACTTACCCACAGGCACTCTTAGATGAAATGCAAGCATCCCAAGCAGCATCTTACCACTTGGCCAAAAAGCAGCCCCTAGACTCATTTTTTCACTCACAATATTTCCTACTTCTGATGCGTTTATATGGGCATAATACCACGGTAACTTAAGGAGCATCTGTACTTTGTTTAAACATGTGCTAATACAGCACTCACAAAAATTGACCAAGCACTATAGGACTAAGACTAGGAGGAGGCAGATGAGGTATCCATGGTACAACATTTTTAAGAGTACAATAGCTTATGAAAGTGAGCGCCTCCTTAACTTTTGTAACCTGGGTGTTTCACTCATCTCACCAGTCCTAGACTTGATATATAAGATCATAAAGAAAACATCATTGTGTTGCATAGTCAAATACTACTCTGATTACGATGAAAAATAAAACTAGAAATTATCAGAAACAATGTTTAATGCTCTCCCACCTGAAAATTTAAAAATCTTCTGAACTGAAATATACCCTTTCAAAATCCATACCTTAAGTCCTAATCCCACGACCATAGCCAGAGACAGGGCCTTTAAAGAGGGAAGGTTAACTGAGGCCCGAAGGGGAAGTTCTAATCCAATATGCCTGTGACCTTCTAAGGAGGAGAAACACCAGGGATGCTCTTGTACACAGACAGGCTGTGAGAGCGAGAAGGGGGCCATCTGCCAGCCCAGGAGAGAGGCCCCAGGAGAAACCAAATGAGCTGACCCCTACATCTCAGACTTCTAGACTCAAGAAACAAATGTCTGTTTTTCAAACCACTCAGCCTGTAGTGTTTCGTTATGACAGCCTTAGCAATCCTACATATCTTCTGTTGAACAACTCTTGGATTAAAAAGAAAACAAAAATTGAAGTGATAAAATTTATAAAACTTAATGATAATTAATGAATATAATTTATGGATAAGCACAGAACAATCTTACCAATAAGAATGAATAAACAAACACTAAATTCTCAATTCAAAAATAACTAAAGAACAAAGTAAACTGAAAGAAAGCACAAGGAGCAAAGCACCTTTCTTTAGAAAACTCTTAAGAAATCGGGCCGGCACCGCAGCTCAATAGGCTAACCCTCCACCTGCGGCACCGGCACCCCGGGTTCTAGTCCCAGTCGGGGCACCGGATTCTGTCCCAGTTGCTCCTCTTCCAGTCCAGCTCTCTGCTGTGGCCCGGGAGTGCAGTGGAGAATGGCCCATATCCTTGGGCCCTGCAGGAGAAGCACCTGGCTCCTGGCTTCGGATCAGTGCGGTGCACTGGCCGCAGCGGCCATTGCGGGGCGAACCAACAGACAAGGAAGACCTTTCTCTCTCTCTCTCTCTCACTGTCTACTCTACCTGTCAAAAATAAAAAATAAATTAAAAAAAAAAAGAAAACTCTAAGAAATGAAAAAGGGCTATTAGACAATTTTATCTGAGCAACCACAGGATTCGAGGTCAGTATGTGAAAACTATATTTTTTGTATGATAGTAATCAACAACTGAAAAAGTGAAATTTCTTTAAAACTCCCTTTATAATAGCATAAAAATACATTAAAAATTAAAAAAAGATGTACATAATGTCAATAATGAAAACTCTCATAAAAGAAATGAAAGTGAATCTAATGGAGAAATATGTCATGAATTGGAAAGACTCAATATTGTTAAAATAATCAGTTTCCTCACTGGCCTATAAATCATAATCCTCAACTGACCTATAAATTCAACTCAGAATCATCACAAACTTTTGAATAAAATCACAAGGAAATTTTTAAATTTATATGGAAAGGAAAAGCTCCTAGAAAAGCCAAAAGAATCATGACAGTAAGTACAAGGTTAGGATTTGCACTACCTGAATCAAACCTACCATAAGTCTATAATAATCAAGATAGTATGATATTGGCATAAACAACAGAAATACAGATCAGCAGAATAGGACAGAGTCCAGAAACAGATCCACACTCATATGGCCAATTAGTTTTCAACAACAGAACCAAGATAATTCAAGGCAGAAAAGAGTCATCAATACATGGTGCTTGAACAAATGGATACCTCCATTAAAAAAAAGTACACCTGCCATCATTCCATACCATACAAAAATACATATTGGACCTTAAAACCTAAAAGAATCAAAAGATTAATCTTTTAGAAGAAAAGCTAAGAGACTTTTTTTTTTTTAACAGGACCAAGTAGATTTCCTAAAGAGAACACAAATAGCACAAGCTAGAAAACAAACAATTGATAAAATGGATTTCATGGAAACGAAAACTTTTGCTTTCAATAAACACAAATTAGGTGGAACAAAAGATAAGGCAAAGACTTGGGGAAAAAAATCTGTAAAATACGTACCCAACAAAGAGCTTATATGCAGGACCCACAAACAGCTGTTACAACTCAGCAAGAAAAATGTTTAAATGGGCAAAACATTTGAACACATACTTCACAAAGTACAGTAGCCTCTTAAGTACATGGAAAGATGTTCACCATCACTTGTCATCTGAGAAAATCAAATTAATACCTTAATACCACAATGACATATTAAGCCATTGCTTGTGGTGCCAGCATCCCTTATCTTGGAGTTCTGCTTCAGATCCAGCTTCTTGCCAATGTGTCTGGGAAGGCAGCAGAAGATGGCTCAAGTACCTGGGCCCCTACCACCCATGTGCGAGACCAGAATGCAGTTCCTGGATCCTGGTTTTGGCCTGGCCTGGAACTGACTGTTTGGGTCATTTGGAGAGTAAACTAGCGGGTGGAAAGCATGGAAAATCGATTTCTCTTTCCCTCTCTCTCCCTTTCTCTCCCTTCTCCTTCCCTCCCCCCATCCCTCTGCCTTTCAAAAAAATTTAAAAAATGAAGTCAAACCATAAAAGAACTGAGCAAGTTAGCAGGATACAAAATTAGCCAGGGGGCAGGCTGTGTGGCACAGTGGGTGCCCACATCCCATATCTGAGTGCCTGGGATCAAGTCCCACCTGCTTCCAACCCAGCTTCCTGCTACTGGGCCTGGAAAGCAACAGATGTTGGCCCAAGTACTTGGTTTCTTGCCACCCATGTGAGACACCCAGTCCAGCCCTGGCTGTTGCAGGCATTGATACAGTAAATCAGATGGTCGAAATGTCTCTCTCTCCCCCATTACCCCAATTAGGCAATAAAAATTGATAATCTTTGTAAACAAATAATAACCAGCTAGAGGACAAAATGTAAGGGAAAAATTACAACTAAGATGAAATGCTTAGGAATAAACTCAAGAAATGTGTCAAAATTGCATTAAGAAAGCTTTAAAACTTTTTTAAAAAAACACAAAAGGAAATTTTAATAAATGAAAATAAATTCTTAGACTAGACAATTCAACATCAAAAAGATGTCATTTTTTCTTAAGTTAGCTTAAGTTTCATGCAAAGTATTCTGGGAAGATGGTAGAATACAAACACCAAGAATCAGCTCCCCACCTAGGCAATAATATAATGGCAGAATCTGTCTGATGTAAATACTTTGGAAATCTAGAGCCAAATGAAGGCTTGCAACTTCTAGGGAAAGGTTTGATTTATAAATACACTTAATTTCAGCTCCTATCAGAATATCCACACCCGTGGCATCATGGCAGGGAGTTCCATACATATTCCAGGAACAGTTTTCTGCATACACCATGGGAACCAGGGTCAACAAAAAGCTCCACCCTCCAAGTATCAGGGGTCTGTGCTCCAGCCTGGCTCACACATGGATGAAAAATCTCTCTCCTCTCCCCTCTCCCCCTCCTCTCTCTCTCTCTCTGTTGCTCAGCCATTCAAATAAATAAATCTTTTTTTAAAAAATCAACTAATATCTTGTATCTGTCACAACAGTCTTTCAGAGGTAAATGAGAAATTAAGACATTCCAGATGAACAAAAACAGAGAGCTCATTCCCACTAAGACTGCCCCACAAGAAATGCTCAAGGAAGTCCAACTGTGTAAAATGGAAGGGCTTTGGACAGTATGTCTATTAGAAAAAAAACAGGTCAAGTAAGGGAGGGGAAGAAAAACATACAGATATGTAAGAGTAAATATATGGTTAATTACAAAAGTTAATATTACTGTAACAGGTTATTACTCTATTTTTTATTTTATATGATTAAACAGGCCAATATAGGGATTGAACTTTGAACTTTATCTTATACTATATACAAACATAAGTCAAAACAGATAACATACCTAAATTTAAGACCTAAAACTATAAAACTTTCAGAAGAAAACATGAGACAAAAGCTTTATCAAGTTGTATTTGTCACTGATTGCTTGAATATGACACTGAAGTCATAGGTAACAAAAAATAGAAATTGGACTTCTTGAAAATTAAGTTTTGTGCATAAAAAGCTACCTACTATACTAATAGGAGACGTTAGTAATAAATGAAGCTGGGTGTGAGGCATATGAGAACTATGTACTACTTCACAATTTGTTTTGTAAATTTAAAACTATTCTGAAATAGAAATTTTTTAAAAAGGCACTTATCAACAAAGTAAAAAGGCAACCCACAGAATGAGATAAAATACTGGCAAATCACATCTTAGAGATGAAATCAGTATCTAGAATACATTTTTTAAAGACTTCTAGAACTTCACAATAAAAAATGAACAGTTTAAAAAATAGGCAAAGAAATTCAAGTAATCTTTTTTCCAAAGAAGACATACAAATATCCAATAAGCACATGAAAATATGCTATGCCTACAAATAAAAAGTACAATGATATAGTACTACACATCTATTGGGATGTTTAGTATCAAAACAAAACAGAAAAGAACAAGTGTTGGTGAGCATGTGGAGAAACTGGAACCCTTGTGCACTGTTGGTAGGAGTGTAAAATGGTATAGCCACTGTAAAAAAAAAAAATATGGCTATTCCTCAAAAAAATAAAAATAGAATTATCATATAACATATATAGCAATTCCACCTCTGGGTATATGCCAAAAGTAATTGAATGCAAAGTCTCTAAGATACATCTGTACTCTAGAGTTCACAGCAGTATTATTCAGAATAGCTAAAATGTGAAAGCAACTCAAGTGTCCATGGATGGATAAACAAAATGGTAGTATAGATGATGAGAGCATTTCTAAAAGTTCTCAGAATAATAAAATTAAAAATTTATTGTGGTGCAAAAAATGTTGAAATCCATGCATAGTATTTTCTTAATATACATTTTGCATGAATTCTTCCAAGTCCCCTCGTATACACATTGGAATATGATTTACTCTTAAAAAGGACAGAAATTGTGACATGAATGAACTCTGAGGACATCAAGCTAAGGGAAATAAGCCAGTCACAATAAAACAGATACTGTATGACTCCATTTACATGAGGGATATTCACAGAGTAACCAAAAATCATGGAGCCAGAAAATAGAATGGTGATTGCCAGGGGTTGGGAAGATGATGTTACTGTATAAAGTCAGTTTTAGGGCTGGCACTGTGGTGCAGGTTAATTCTCCACCTGTGGCACTGGAATCCCATATGAGCGAGGGTTCTAGTCCTGACTGCTCCTCTTCCATCCAGCTCTCTGCTATGGCCTGGGAAGGCAGTAGAAGATGGCCCAAGTGCTTAGGCTCCTGCACCCCTACGGGAGACCCAGAAGAAGATCCTGGGTCCTGGCTTCAGATCAGCTCAACTCCAGCCATTTTGGCCATTTGGGGAGTGAACCAGCAGATGCAGAACCTTTTTCTCTGTTTCCTTCTCTGTCTGTAACTCTACCTCTCAAAATAAAGAAATATTTTTAAAAAAATTCAGTTTTATAAGATGGGAAGTGTTCTAGAGATGGATAGTTGTACAACATTAAGAGTGTATTCAATACCAAGGAATTCAATACTTAACAATGAATAAGACAGTAAATTTTATACATACTTTACCATAAGAAAATTTGAAAAAAAAAATGTGATTCCAATAAAATTACCAAAAAACTTTATGGAGATACACTGAACTCAAGTTTACGTGGAAAATGAAATATGCAAAAATAACTAGAAAAATGCTGAAAAACTACAAGGGTAAAACAGTTCAACCAGAAATGAAAGCATATCATGAAGCCTCTCGGATTAAAATATTCTTGTAGAGTGCATGAACAAATCACCAGATCAGTCAAGTAGAATAGAAAGTCCAGAAATACATCCAAGTATATGGAGAAAATTAAAATATCATAAAAGCATCAACACAAGGGCCGGCGCTGCGGCTCACTTGGTTAATCCTCCGCCTGCAGCGCAGGCATCCCATATGGGCGCCAGGGTCTAGTCCCCGTTGCTCCTCTTCCAGTCCAGCTCTCTGCTGTGGCCCAGGAGGGCAGTGGAGGATGGCCCAAGTGCTTGGGCCCTGCACCCCATGGGAGACCAGGAGAAGCACCTGGCTCCTGGCTTCAGATCGGCGCAGTGACGGCTATAGCAGCCAATTGGGGAGTGAACCAACGGAAGGAAGACTTTTCTGTCTCTCTCTCTCTCTCTGACTGTCTGTAATTTTACCTATCAAATAAAAAAAAAAAGCATCAACACAGATCATTGGGGCAAAGGTAAGTTTTTAATAAAATATGGGACAATTGCTTAGCCATTTCAAAAAAAATAAAACTAAATCCATACCTCAAAGCATTTGTAAGAATATACTACAAACAGATCAGACATCTAAACATTAGAATGAAACCACACAAGCCCAAAGCATTAAACTCCTGTTTAATGTCAGTGGACAGAGAGACTATGACTTAAAATCCAGAGGCAGTAACATTAGTAAATTCGATTATGTAAGAAAAATTTCTGCATGGCAACAAATACCATAAACAAAGTCAAAAGATAACCAACAAAATGAGAGAAAGTATTTGAAGCATATTCCTCACAAATAAAGAATTCTTAAACAGGAAGGGAAAAATTCCAAAGAAACCAAGGACAATAGGGAAAGACATAAATGGACAATTCATATACAAAGATAAAAAATGGACTTAAAACATACTACAAGTTGTTCAACCTCATTGATAATATGAGAAATGCAAATTAAACTATTCTAGGATGAAAAGTAGTATTCACTTGGATGGGAATTCAGCAAAACCTAACAAAACTGTACACTAATTCACATTTTGATCCACCTATTCAATAACTCCCCTGAAGATACACCTCCAGTAACATGAAAATGCATACAGGTACAAGATTATTAGCTGTAATCACAAAATATCAGAAACAAATATTCAAACAAAGGAGACTGAATAAGCATTGGTACATACACACAATGGAGTGTTACACAACTGTGAAAAAGAATGAGGATTAACTCCATGCACTCACATGAAGCAATTTCCAGGATCGATTGATAAGAAGTATAAATAGAGTATACACGCATCTGCCACTGTGGGGTGGCAGGGCAAAAATCCAGGAAGGATAAACCAGAAATGAATGTGATTCGTTACATGGGGATGATGGATGAGAGTAGAGGAGAAAAAGACAAGGAAGTCACCCTACGATGAATGTGTGGGTTGTTTCTTTTTTTTTTCAATTGTTCTTTTAGAATCATATTGATTTTTCATGTGTTATTAATAAATAAAACAAAGAAGAATGAAGTGGGAACCCAAAATTAATCTGTTTTGTAAGTAAATAACATAATTACAGTGAATGAAGATTTGGGGAGAAAAACCCTAAGTAACTCTGACAAACAGTATTTTGATAATACTCATACACTTAAGGCTAAAGATAAAAAAGAACTATATACAAATATGACATATTAGTTAATGGGTTTTTCACAGTCATGAGTTAGCAATTCCAAAACTATTTTATGCACATACTAGGACTAAAGATAATGAAAGCCAAGTTTCTCACTGTCAAAGGAGTTACAAGTATGAAGAGAGGGCCGGCGCCGCGGCTCACTAGGCTAATCCTCCACCTTGCGGCGCAGGCACTCTGGGTTCTAGTCCTGGTCGGGGAGCCGGATTCTGTCCCGGTTGCCCCTCTTCCAGGCCAGCTCTCTGCTGTGGCCAGGGAGTGCAGTGGAGGATGGCCCAAGTGCTTGGGCCCTGCACCCCAAGGGAGACCAGGAGAAGTACCTGGCTCCTGCCATTGGATCAGCACGGTGCGCTGGCCGCAGCGCGCCAGCCGCGGCGGCCATTGGAGGGTGAACCAACGGCCAAGGAAGACCTTTCTCTCTGTCTCTCTCTCTCTCACTGTCCACTCTGCCTGTCAAAAAATAATATAAATAAATAAATAAAAAAACAAAACAAATATGAAGAGAGAAGGCCAGAATGAACTTCCTGGTATGGAACAATTGGAACTGTCAATGTAAACTCATGACTACGTGTACATATAGAATTAAAGAAATGGATACAAATGTGTATTTGTGTATACATAAATATATTTCCTAGCTCAGTTCACTGAGAAGGCCTGAAAGCAACGTTCCCCTCCCTAAGTAACAGCAAGCGTACCTCAAGTGAGATCTTGGGCTTTCAAATACCGTGCTCCAACAAAAACTAAAGCACCTTAGAGAAATGGGTAATTTCGGCGCTGGGGCAGGGAAAGTAAAAGAGGAATCTGAAACATCCTATGATGCTAGAAAGTAAAAAAGAACTTTAAAAAATGGTGGGAGTGTGCTAAAAACATACAGAATTCAACTTTAAAGAGCGTCCATTGGCCCAAAATGAGACAATTGAAGCAATAAGATTATATTACAGAAGAATAAGAGTCTGTTAGTCCATATTGATATAAATAGTCAACAATGGACCATACATAGGTCAGTAGTCCCATAAGGCTGAAAACTCCCTACTGTCCAGTTATTAACAGCCACTGCAAGCTGTAGCTCAGTACATTACTCACCTGTGTGTGGTGATGGTGGCATCAACAAACCTACTGTGCTGCCAGTTGTATGAAACTACAGCACATATGAGACAGTACATAACACTTGATAAGAAATGATATGTTACTGGTTTATATATTTACTACACATTTTTAATAATCACTTTTCAGAGTATACTCCTACTTATTAAGAACAGTTTACGATAAAATTGTATGGTGGGTTATGCCGGCAGCAGTCTACTGTCTTGTGTTTACTGTGCCTCTTGATGGCATTAAACGGTCATGTTCAGTGGCTGATCTATAACAGCTAGATTTTTCCAAGTGCACTCTATCATATTTGCACATTGATAAAATCATCTAACAACACATTTCTCAGAACATATCACCAGCAATAAGCAACACATCATTCTATTAATATTTAAAGAAGAAAAAGCTCTTCCTCACAGGAGATGTCCACTGAAAATGTAGAAGGTATAATGAATATAGGAAAAAAATCACTATTTGGCAAATACTATACTCAGAGTGTCAGGAAAGGATTACCAATGAATGCTGTAACTGGTAGGGGAAATGTATCATAGGAATATTTACACAACCATAAAGTATCATACGGACAGTCATAAGATAAATATCTTTTACAATGGGGAAAAGTAACAACTTTACAGTGAAAAATCTAGATGGCAATTCTTGTACCAAGTGAACAAAGTTTATGTCACCAGTTAAAAGGGACATATCATGAACCTCCTGAAACTATGCACTAAGGCCATATAAATTTGGTGTTATTTTTGCTAAAAGAAACAAAAACTTGAATTTAATAATGAAAAATGAAATACAAAATCAAAACAAAGAGACTTTCCATAAATAACTGACCAGCATTCTTCAAAAGTGTTCATATGTTAGAATAAAGGAAACTAAGTAAAGGCAATGTGTGAACTAAATTTTGGACCAGGAAGAGTATCCATGGGACAACTGCTAAAATTTCCAAGAAGTAAATAGGCTTGATAATAGTAATGCCTATTTGAATTCCTAATTGCATTAATGCTAATTCCTTACTCTTGATTATCATCATATGAATACATAAGATATTAGTATTGGGTAAACTGTATATTGGAATTCTCTGTTTACTTTTTTATCACTTTATTAACTCTGAAATTATCCCCAAATGGAAAGATTTTACATATATAACCTAATACTCTGAAGTTCCCTTCTGGCCAACTCTTCTGCCATCTGTGAAGCCCGCAATTTCTCTTCACACTGATCCTTTTCAGATTGCCTCCAGACGTCATGTTCCGCTTTCATTTTCTCCAAATCGGCTAATTTGTTCTCAAGTTCTAGCCTAAAACAATAGACGATAATTATGTTCAAAAAAAAACTACAATAAAGATGATATGACAGCAAAATGTTTTCATTTGTAAGGAGATTTAACACAAAGTAAGGTAATTACTTACTTTTCATTTTGTAATGCCACAAGTTTTTGATAACCTTCTTCCTTGGCAGCTTGTACTTTACGTATTAATTCACGATCCTTTTCTACTAAGAGCATTTTGTGATGTTCAACAGCTGATGTGAGAATTTCATTGTCTGACTGTAGTCCTAGTATTTTTCAGGAGACAAATGTAGCATTTTCAAGGTTAAGATGAAAAATCATCATTAACAGTAAGCATTCATAAACTGATAAGAAAATTAAAAGAATATAGACAATCTCTCTAGATATGAATTCCCAAAAGTCCTTATATCATTGATAAAACTGATTTAAACAGATTTAAAATTATAAACCCAAGGAGGATGGAATCCCATTTTCAAGTTACACTTAATTTATTTATTAATCAAATAACTATGACAATAAACTTAAGAATCATTTTTTAAAAAACTTAGATAACAGAATGAACAAAATATTCAACGTATAAGCAAAAATATTCCATATGTACTTCAAAATTAAAATTCAGGAGCAGCAGTGTGACGCAACAGGTTAAATCACTGCCTAAACACTGGCATCCCAGTTTGAGTTCCAGCTGTTCCACTTCCGATTCGGCTCCTTGCTAAGATGCCTGGGAAGGCAGCTGAGGATGGTCTGAGTGCATGGGCCCCTGCCACCGCTGTGGGAGACCTGGATGGAGTTCCAGGTTCCTGGCTTCAGTCTGGCCCAGCCCTGGCCACTGTGGCTATTTGGGGACGAACCAGCAGACGGAGGATCGCTCACTCGCTCTCTCTCACACTCTCTCTCCATCTCAAGTCATGTCTATAACTCTGCCCTTCAAATAAATAAATTTTTAAAAAAAGAAAAGAAAAACATACATTTTTTAAAAACCAAATTCAACTAAGGTAAGAATTTGGAAATAAAATGTGGCTGATATATTTTTAATAATTTGAGTTTATACCTGGAAATAATGAAAACACAGGAAATCATATATTACCATCCAGTTCACTTTGAATCTTATTCCTTTCTCTTTCTAGCTCACTCTTAGCTCTTGCTGCCTCCAGTTTGATGTCTGTTATTTCTAGTTTGTTTGAATGTTTAAGTTCTTTTACCTGTTAATAAGTAAGAGATCGAAATTACTACTGGTCATTTTCTTGACATTTAGTACTTAACCAAAAATCTAAGTGCAAATGAGAAAACACTTTGGGAGTAGGGTATGGACTATAAGAAAGGAAGGCTTTTCGGTGCTTGGTATAGTCCTTGGTAACAAGGAGACACCAAGAAAACAATTCTTAATAGAACTGAGGCATTTCTATACAAATACATCTTAAAAGACTTAATTCACCAATGGCCGCCTATAACTAGTACTCAAACAGTATTTTTCACTTTGTGTTTCTACGTGGGTGCAAACTGTTGAAATCTTTACTTAATATATGCTAAACTGATCTTCTGTATATGGGGAGAATTGAAAATGAGTCTTGATGTGAATGGAAGGGGAGAGGGAGAGGGAAAGGGGAGGGTTGCAGGTGGGAGGGAGGTTGTGGTGGGGGAAGCCATTGTAATCCGTAAAATGTACTTTGGAAATTTATATTCATTAAATAAAAGTTGAAAAAAAAAGATTCAATCCAATAGTCAATGGTCAAAATATCTTCAGACTAAAAAACTGAAACCTTGTTTTCAAGAAAGCATCAGAGACAACGAAGAAATGGTGGGTAGAAAGAACATACAGTTTATCATTGAGGAATAACATCACACGGTCTGCTCTGCAAACAACCAGGTATGATGTTGCAGACAGAAAAGAGGGAGATGTGAACTCTGCTGAGGAGTGGCAGGAATAAACTTAATATGCCACAAAGGTTGTTTATCCTGGGGCCGGCACTGTGGCACAGCAGGTAAGGCTGCTGCCTGCAGTGCCAGTATCCCATATGGGCGCCGGTTCGAGTCCGGGATGCTCCACTTCCGATCCAGCTCTCTGCTATGGCCTAGGAAAGCAGTAAAAGGTGGCCCAACTCCTTGGGCCCCTGCACCCACGTGGGAAAGCCAGGGGAAGCTCTTGGCTCCTGGCTTTGGATCGGCACAGCTCTGGCTATTGTGGCCAACTGGATAATGAACCAGCAGATGGAAGACTTCTCTCTCTTTCTCTCTGCCTCTCGTTCTCTCACTGTGTAACTCTGTTTTTCAAATAAATAATTTTTTTAAAAAAAAAGGTTGTTTATCCTGTTAACTACTGATGACACAATTGTTTCATAAAGTTAACTCTAAATGTAAATGTGTTTAAGAACTGAAAGGAAGGAAATCAATTAACAGACAAGGAACGAAGAGGGCAGGATGGAAAAATCAGTTGAATTTGGTAACTAAATAATTTGTTTGCATGTTTATATGTGTATGTGTATGAATGTATGAGGGAGCAGGAAGGAGCAAGAATAACTTGTGTAAACCTAATTTAATTTTCTTTTTGCCAAAACTTGATTTCTTTACAGCCTCAAGTGAATGAGTAATTGTCAATGCTTTTCAAATAATTAAACCATTATATATCATTTTTTAATCTTGGCTAAGACATTTCTTTTGAAGGCTGAATAATTCTAGTTCATAAGTAGTAATCACTCAATAAATATGTACTGAACACTATTATGTGCCCAGTAGTATTTTAGGAAATGGACATAGAACAACCAAGAAAACTTTGTCCCTCCAGTCAAAGGCACTACTCTCTAACATTTTTCATTGTCTTACCTCTGAAAAGGTGCTTTTAAAATTCGATATAATATAAAAATAATTTAACTGAAACAGATCTACAGGTTATATAAATCTATAGTCTCATATATTATAATACATAAAATTATGGATTCAGAGCAAAAAAATTATAAAAATTATACAAGTTAAATATGTAAAATGTGAGATGTAGGAAGAGGAGGGTAAAAGGTAATTTACAGTCCAATAAAACTCCATAAAAACTGAGGCTGAGAGTTAGACACAAACCAAGAAAAGGCCCTACAGTCAAAAAGGATAAGGAAAGAAGACACAGGTGTCTTACTGGGAGAGATTTCATCTGTGAAGGTCCTGCAAACATTGCAAGGAATGGGTCTTGAAAAATCTTCAATTAAGAAAATCAAAAGAAAGGTAAGTATTATATTGCCTTTATACTTCTAGCTACAAAAAGATACCCTTCCAAATTAACTTGTTGACTTTTAAAATGATACTACATAAAATGGCTACCTTGTGCTGACACTAGTTTTGTATTTTTAAATCTCCTTTCTGAAGTTCTTTTCTAGAAAAAAAAAAAACTCACAAAATGATATGTAACTACATGAACACAACTAAGAAATTATAATTATTTTAATACTTAAACTTCCTATAGATTGGACTTTATTACATTATAATTTCATGAATAGATTAAATTTAAATTATAAATGCTTTAAAACTGAAAAATACAAGTACAATGAAAATCTAATCATTGTATGACAAATGTAATTATAACCTGATATTATATGCTAACTGGAAAAGGTTAAGAATGACACAGCAGTTCATTAACAAACCACAATGTAGCTGCTTTCAACTCCTAGTGGAAAATTATAGAGCCATCTTATTGTGTGAAAAGCTGGTGCATTTCACAGTAACTTCAAGAATTAGGGAAAAGAAAAACTATTTTCTAACTCATTTCACCTTGAAATTTACTGAAATGAGAAAATATTTTCAACTAAACTGTAATTCCTGAACCTGAAAGGACACTGGACAGTACAAGTTTGACTTCCAGATCTATTTTTGCTATTAAACTAGTGGTATGTGCCCAAGCAATTCACTCATCTTCTCCATACTCAACTATAAATTTTGAGGGTTTTTTCAGTGTCATTTCTATAATCCTAAAATAATGCATTTATACTAACAACAACTGTTAACTCTAAAAATATACTAAAAGGAACTAAATTTTATGTTTAAAATGAAAAAGTTACATATTTATTACATAATAATGACAATTAATAGTGTTTTACTTTGAGTAATTGGAATCAAATCCTAAGTAGTCATAGTAAGGTTTCTTTCTACCTTGAGATCTCTGATTCTTAATCTTCTTTGTGATCAGGTCCCGAAAATCTAGGAAATCTAGGGCCCTTTCTCTAAATAAGATGCACAATGTTAAAATGTTTAATAAAATTTTAAGAGATTCAAGGCCCTAGTATTTGAAGATTACTACTAACAAAATTGTAATAAATGACAAAAACAGTGGTAACAGTCATGTTACAGGGGTACAGAATCTGTTAAAATATGCATGTCTACAAAAAGCATATTACCAAACAATACATGCAAGAAACAGCTTTTAAGTGTATTACTCAAGAAGATCTATATGCAAATTCCTAAGAAATGTCCTTTCAGTTCTGATCATCATCCAATTTCTAAGATGTTAAGACCTCAGGAACTTAGCTAACAAAGATAACTGTGTGCAACTGCTTCCTACAACTATTTTTTAAGTTCTAAAGATCAAGTATTTCATGAGGTAACCAGAAGAACTGACCTTATTGAAAGTGAAATAGTTTCAAGGTCATCATTTGCAAGCCATCTTTAATAATATCTTTTAATAAAGGACACTGATAGTCACACTGACATAACTTTGCTTTAGAACCTAAAAAACATTTACAAATTCGAGTAACACCCCAGGTGTTCTTTTGCATTGCAAAGAACCATTTGCTAGAATTGCAAAATATTGATTAAAATTTCAAGTTGCAAAGAAAACTGTGACAGTCATGTTTGAAATATTATTTTAAAACTGATCTTTCCCATGGAACCCTGGTTTCTAATTCTGCATTTATATGCAAAATAATGCAAGTATGCTTTTAGAAAGACAAGCAACTCTTAGCACTATATGCTCATAAATAAGCACAAGAGAAATAAATAACACTATACTAAACTGCTGCTCTTCCTTCAGGAGAAATCATCTAATACTGTAACTCCAAAAGGCAACAGAGTGGAGAAGCATATATGTACAGAAAAAAAAGGAAAGAAATCAGAATCTGCCCACAGCTGAGTCAACGGCTCAAGTGAAAAGTGCTGCAGGAGAAGCACTTGGTAACCTCCCAGAGAGTGAGGAGCTCCAGGAGGAAACCGCATTCCCAATGTCCTGTCACTACACCTAAGGGTCTGGCTATTCCAGTAGTACAGTCTAGCTACTCAAGTTCAGAACAATTTGTTGCAAGCATTGAGTACTCAATATTATTTTACAAAATGGAAAATAATTATACCAGAATTAGAAACCTGACAGAACTGTCTCTATCCTGAATTAGCTTCTTTGTGTTTTCCGTGCACTTTTTTGTAAACTACAATTATAAGCATTCAATATGTATCTGCTGAATGTATAAGTAACCTACTTAATAAGGAAACAATCAAATTAATAACTTATTGGGGACTGCACTGTGGCGCGGTAGGCTAAGCCTCTTGCCTGTGGTACCGGCATCTTATATGGGCGCAGGTTTGAGTTCCGGTTACTTCACTTTCGACCCAGCTTCCTGCTAATGGCCTGGGAAAACAGTAGAAATTGGCTCAAATTTTGGGCCCCTGCACCCATGTAGGAGACCCAGATAAAGCTCCTGGCTCCTGGCTTCAGAGCAGCCCAGCTCCGGCCATTGGTGTTCATTTGGGGAGTGAACCAGCAGATGGAAGATCTCTCTGTATCTCCCTCTCTCTGTCTGGAACTCTGCCTCTCAAATAAATCAATATTTAAAAAAGATAACTTATTTTCTAGCAAGTCACAATCTTAAACTGCCCCTTTTCATCTATGAGAAAACTGGCTCCCAATGATATTAAGTAGTTGGCCTAAATTTACAATTACTAATACAGTGAGGAAGATAATCAATGGCTCCAAATTCTATATTCTTTCTGTTACATCATTTTCTTATTTAAGCATATCATTAGTATATAACCATTGCCATTATCATTTTCATCACTAACTGTTAAAATTCTTCTGATTAAAACTTTCTCATCTGAGTTATAAACACTGTCTCTTAGTCTTCTCAGTCAAAGAACTGGGAGATTATAATGACTATGTTATTACTTTAGACAAATTCCTATATTTCTAAGAGGCAACAGAAAAAACCTTTTGGTCCGGGAGCCACCTTTGTTTTAAGATAGCGTTATACAACTCTGCCCTGATAGGAATGCATGGCTTTACTGACCCACAAACCAGTCTTATTTCCAAATTTTTAGAGATGCCCAAATCCTAATAATATTTAATATTTAAGTAATTATTTGCTAACTCTTGTGCATAACATTTCATTTAATTTTTGCTACAACTCAGTAAGGTAAGGATTACTTCCATTTTATAGAAAAGATACTAGTTTCTTAGAAAAATAAATCGCCCAAGGTCACACACCTAGTAAGGGGAAGAATTAAAATTTGAATGCAGTCTTTCAGACTCCAGAGCTGATACTCTATAAGATGTATACTACTCTATTTCTGGTTACTAGATTTCCTGCACGTATTATATTTGAGGTAAAAACAACTTTAAGTATCTAAAAAAAAAATATTTGTGGGGCCAGTGCTGTGGTGCAGTGGGTTAACGCCCTGGCCTAAAGCTCCAACATCCCATGTGGGCACCAGTTCTAGTCCCGGCTGCTCCTCTTCCAATCCAGCTCTCTGCTACGGCCTGGGAAAGCAGTTGAAGATGGCCCAAGTCCTGAGGCCCCTCGCCCATGTGAGAGACCCAGAGGAAGCTCCCGGCTCCAGGCTTCAGATTGGCACAACTCTGGACGTTGCAGACATCTGGGAAGTGAACCAGCAGATGGAAGACCTCTCTCTGTGTCTCTACCTCTCTCTGCAACTCTTTCAAATAAATAAAATAATTCTTAAAAAATCTTTGTATTCAAAAGACATTTTGGGAACATTCAAATTATTTTGATGCTTTAAAGATAACATAAATGCAGATTATGTATTAATATTAATTTATTCACTGAAGAAATACTTATAGAGTAACTATTTTGTGCCAGCATTATCTTAGGAGTCAGAGATAAGTGTAGTGGCAAAAACAATGTCCCTGCTCTCTTGGAGCTTACATTTGGTTGAGGAGGAAGGGTGGAGGGAAAGAAAACGAGAGAGGAAAAAAAAGTAAGGGGCCAGCGCTGTGGCGTAGCCAGTAAAGCCACCACCTGCAGTGCTGGTATCCCAATCAGGCGCCACTTCCGGATCCAGCTCTCTGCTATGCCTGGGAAAGCAGTAGAAGATGGCCCAAGTCCTTGGGCCCCTGTACCCACGTGGGAGACCTGTAAGAAGCTCCTCACTGTTGTGGCTTTTGGGGAGTGAACCAGCGGATAGAAGACTCTCTCTCTCTCTGCCTCTCTGTAACTCTGCCTTTCAATAAATAAATAAATAAATCTTAAAAAAAGTAAAAAAAATCAGATAATATTAAAATCTGTGAAGAAAAATAAAGAAGATAAAGAAAATAGTGAAGCAGAAGAGGGAAGGTATTAATTTCCAAAGTGAAGCCCAGGTAGGCCTCTGTGATTAGTTAATATCTGAAGACGAAGAAAGAAGCTATGCAGGGACCTTAGAGAAAAATGCCATGCATACATGCACAAAGGCCCTCATGTAGAGGAGAACTAGCCCAAAGAAGAGCAAAAAGGCCAGTGAGAGTGGAGAACAGGAAGTGAAAAGGAGGAAAAATGGATGGTGATGGCTGAGGAAAGAATAGCAAGAGCCAGATCATATAAGGCTCTGAGTGGACAGAGTGGAAACACCAGTTAGAAAGTTATCACTAGGGGCCGGTGCTGTGGCGTAAAGGGTAAAGCTGCCACCTGCAGTGCTGGCATCCCATATGGGCACCAGTTCAAGTCCCGGCTGCTCCACTTCCCTTCCAGCTTCCTGCTATGGCCTGGAAAAACAGTAGAAGACAGTACAAGTCACCACAGCTCTGGCCATTGTGGCCAATTGGGGAGTGAACCAGCAGATGGAAGACCTCTCTCTTTCTCTCTGCCTCTCCTTCTCTACGTAACTCTGACTTTGAAATAAATAAATAAATCTTTAAAAAGAAAGAAAATTATCATTAAAAACTGAGCCTAGAGGAAAGCATTCAATTTAGCAATTAAAACACCAGTTGGGACACCCACACCCTCTGTTGGAGTGCCTGCATTCAATTCCTGGTTCCGGCTCCAAATTTCAGCTTCCTGTCAGTGCAGTCCCTGGGAAGTAGCAAATGATAGCTCAAGTGGTTGGCTCCCTGCCCTCCACTTGGGAGACTTATTTTAAGTCTCTGACTCTAACTTTGGTCTGGACCAGTTCCCACTATTTCAAGTGTCTGAGGAGTGAACCAGCAGATAGAAGCTTTTACTGTCTGTTTACAATCCTGCCCCATCTGTGTCTTTCAAATAAACAAAACTGAAAGGTAAAAATTGGACCTAAAGAGATCAGGACACAGTGAAAGTGATAAGAATTAGATTCTCCATGTATTTGGAAGGTAGAATGACAGGATAAAAAGGTTTCAGTATAGAGACTCAAACTATTGAAGCACAAAATTTGTCACTGTGCAGTATGAAGAATGAAGTATTAGATTTACTTTATTGATCAATGCATTAGTTTCTTGGAAAGTACAATGATACACTAAAACAAGTTTCAATATAGAGAACTAAACTACCATAAACAAAGTCCATTATCATTCTACATTATAAAGCAAACAAGCTGGGCCGGCGCCACGGCTCACTAGGCTAATCCTCCGCCTTGTGGTGCCGGCACACCGGGTTCTAGTCCCGGTCGGGGTGCCGGATTCTGTCCCAGTTGCCCCTCTTCCAGGCCAGCTCTCTGCTGTGGCCAGGGAGTGCAGTGGAGGATGGCCCAAGTGCTTGGGCCCTGCACCCCATGGGAGACCAGAAGAAGCACCTGGCTCCTGCCATCGGATCAGTGCGGTGCACCGGCCACAGCGTGCCAGCCGCGGTGGCCATTGGAGGGTGAACCAACGGCAAAGGAAGACCTTTCTCTCTGTCTCTCTCTCTCTCACTGTCCACTCTGCCTGTCAATAAATAAATAAATAAATAAAAAATTTTAAAAAAGTAAACACGCACTCTAAAGAATGAAAAGAAGCATAAGACAACTTACTTTACTTGTCAATGTAGTTATTTCTCCTTCAGCTTTATGCAATTTACTAATTAAAAGAGTATTTTGTTCACTGTTTGATTGTAGCTCTTTTTCCAAGTGTTCAGCATGTAGCTTAGCTGACTGTTTTTCAGCCTTTTGGTAAAACAAAGTATTTTTAAAATTTTTCAATTATATAAAAATAAAATAAGCACTACTTTAAATACATGTATAATTATACAAGAATTATTCAAAACCACAACAATACTAGCATGGACCAAAGTAGCAAGAGTTTCCTTTATCAGCAGAATCCAAATTAAAGATATTTGCTACAGTAAATATGCAAGAAAGGTATCTGGACAAACAACATGCCAACTGTCATCAACAAAATGAAAGCTCATATACTTCTCCATGAAATAAAGTACTTAAGGGGTTCATTTGATATGCAGTCACTTTTAATGTTGACATACTTCAAACATTTTTTGGTGTCCAGTCTATAACAGATATGAAAAAACATAATGTAGAAGAAAGGGTCAATGACAATAGTACTTACCCAAAGTGAAAACTTTTAATAAAATATCAACAGATTTTAGAATTTAAAAGGAAGAGGGCAAGACAAAACTACAAAATCCTCAGTGAAGCTGAGGCCTTTTGAATATGAGCAGAAAAGCTCCTGACACCATCACATAATTAAAATCTTAACAAGGGGCCAGTGTGGTCACACAGCAGGTTAAGTCGCCATCTGCAATGCCTGCATCCCACAAGGGTGCCAGTTCAAGTCCTGGCTGCCGCACTACCAATCCAGCTTCCTGTATATGTAACTGGGAAGGGTAGTGGAAGATGGCCCAAGTACCTGGGACCCAGCCACCCACCTGAGAGACCTGGATGAAGTTCCTGGTTCCTAGGTTAGATCTGGCTGTTTTGGCCAACTGAGGAGTGAACCAGAGGATGGAACATCGAGCTTACTTGCTCCTTTTCTCTCTCTCTCACTCTCTTCCTTTCCTTCTCTCCTCTCCCCCTCTCTCTTTCCTTGTTTTGCTCTCTCTGTAATTCTGCCTTTCAAACAGAAATAAATACATCTAAAAAAAAAAGTCTTAACGTCTAAGTTGTCAAAAATGTTCTGATAGATAATACAGTACTCTTTAATGAGGGATGCAAGCTTTTAAAAATATTTCAACAATTAAAACAAAAAATGTTTTGGCATTTAAATCTCCTTTCTTGGGGTCAGCACTGTGGCGTAGTGGGTGAAGCCAACACCTGCTGTGCCAGCATCCTATATGGGCGTCGGTTTAAGTTCTGTCTGCTCTACTTCCAATCCAGCTCTCTGCTATGGCCTGGGAAAGCAGTAGAAGATGGCCCAAGTCCTTGGGCCCCTGCACCCGTGTGGGAGACCCAAAAGAAGCTCCTGGCTCCTAGCTTCAGACTGGTGCAGCTCTGGCCATTTCAGCCAATTGTGGAGTGAACCAGTGGATGGAAGACCTCTCTCTCTCTCTGTCCGCCTCTCTGCCTCTCCTTCTCTGTGTAACTCTGGCTTTTCTCAAAATAAGTAAGTAAATCTCCTTTCCTATGTATCTTAAATACAAGGAACGTGCTCAACAAATAATTCAAATATCAAAATGGTACTCTCTGAGCACAATGAGAGCCAAGAAAGCTGAAGAAGAAACAATTGCTGTCACATGCTTATTTTCATTTCACCTGACAAAAATCAAATATAGGTTCTTCTGAAAATTTCACAGATGAACCATCCATCTTCTGTCATATTCAATTTGACCTGAAAATAATCACTTTAGACAACCTCAATAAAAAGTTTCACACTGGGACCACATACTTATTCACTTGCAATCATCTCTCTTATTCTGTCACTGTATGAATACATTTGGAAAGATGGAAACATACACAGTCCCACTCTGAGTCGTCTTGTGACTAAGGTCCAATGGTACTGACAACTTCAATTCAAGAAATCAGCAAATACTGACAGAAGCTTCATCCAAAAAATTAAAAAGCGACTTCTACTCTTCAAAATATATCAGTATACCAGCTTGCTGGCTAGAAAAAAGAATCACTATTTTATATTTGATTTTAACTACAAACTAGACAGCCAATAAATTTCCCTCTAACCCAAATCACTTCACAGCTATTCCATGAGGAGGGAGAGGGCAGGGAATCAACTTTGAAAGGTATAAAATAAATCAAAATCGGTATATTTACTGCATGTTAGGCACTAAGAACTAGGAGAAACAAGAATATCTGAATCTTATGAAAATTGAGACTTTTCAAAGGAAGTACCTCCAGGAGTACCAGCCTGGGTCTGCCAACACTTACCTTTTTCTAACAAACTAAAGAAAATAATTCAGTAAAGGCTTGTATGCATTAGAAGCCACATTGAATTTTATTACTTCAGTAAAAAGCTGTCATAAAATATACGTATTTCTGCTCAAACAGGACTTAAGATTTTAAGTTTAAGGAACTTACTGTTTTTGGAAGAAATTATTCTTTCTACTTTGGGAGAACTTTAAGTTTTCTGAAATTCAACTACTTTCTTGGATTTTTACATATTCTATTCTGTGGCATTGGAAGAGTTATTTCAGATAGGTGACTTGACTCTCAAACAATATTCCTTTGTAAACATGTAGCATAGCCACTGCTTATGAATCAATACCTTTGTTCTTTAGAAAAAAGAATACACACTCTTGGGACTCCACAAATGCGTCAGCATTAGATTGGTGAGCACACATTTATGTTCTAAAAATTAAAGGCTTGTCAATTGCACTTTTAAAAAGTTATTTAACAGTCTACTGGGAAGCAATTAAAATCTTACCTCCAGGGATCTGACAGTCGCCTGCATCTCAGCCAACTGCCGCACCTGTATTCTTTGGATATTTTCTACCTGAGCACCAGAGTTCTCTTTTTCAGCTCTTAATTCTGCTACTTCAGTCTCCAAACATTTTAACTTCTGACACAACCGGACTTTTTCTCCAATAAGTTGTTCTACTTGTTTGCTATCTTTCGCAGGATCAACACTAAGCAGCTGGTTATGTAGTTCTTCTTTATCTTTCTCCAGCCTGGCAATCTAATAATAATTTGACAGAAAGCATACAGCTTAAATTACTGAATTTTTAGTCATGAACATGCTTAACAAGTCAGTAAAATAAAATTAAAAATTATGCAATATGAACGCTCAGGTGGTAAAATGAAGTAAAAAGGAAAGACTCGAAACTGTCACACACTTCATCCTGTACTCAGCAAGACTCCAATGAAAGGACATTTTCCTTCTCCCCATGATGTCCAGCACAGAACTTAATCAGCTGCTGACTAAAATTCAAAATTACAAATAATGCTATAAAATAATGAATTAAAGTACATTAAGAAATCTAAAGTTTATCGAACATTACAGGGGTTCATGTAAGACCTAAACGCTAACTACTGCTAAGCTTCTCATTTGGCAGTAATTGTGCACTACATCCACACTAACAAAATTATCTATTTCAAGGCAACTAATGAACACCAAAGCTACTTGTCTGTGTAAATACAAATGTGATCAATTAAAGTATTTAAATGATAGCTGAGTATTTGCTAAAGTCTTAGTTGTAATGATGGCTTAGTTCTTATTTCTTAGATTCAATAAAGAACTGTACATGGTTACTCCCAGGCACATGCTAAAGTTACTGAGTAATCTAGAGAGCAGAGACACCAGTCCCTTTGTCGTTCATTCCTATTATCATTGCCAGACCCCATGGGCTCTCAAACTGCTTCCTAACCTCAGAGGCACTTGCTTGGTTCCTTGTTTCCACATTTCAGATGGCCAAGCAATCAGGACAGAACTCATTCTTCCCTTCTCGCTCTCCCCACCTACCAATGCCCTACCATCACCACCACCACATCTCTTTGTATTCACTGAACTTCATAGGATTCAACTTAAGGACACAATTCAACAGTTTTTGTAGTCAGGATGAATTTCAAAGACTCAACTCCCAGCCAAAAGGGAATGCTGTGCAACTTAAGCAAAAATGGCCTGAGACACAGAGCTATGTATGAATCTCAGAAGTGTGAGACCTCCACTGTGGAGTAGGCTGTTTTCTTCATCTATAAATGGTATACTGAACTAGGGGTCCTCTACAGAAGGAGAGAGGGAGAGACAGAGATCTTCCATCAGCTAGTTCACCTCCTAAATGGGCGCAACAGTTGGAGCTGGGCCAATCCAAAGCTAGGAGCCAGGAGCTTCTTCCAGGACTCCCAAATGGGTGCAGGGGCCCAAGCACTTGTGCCATCTTCTGTTGTTTTCCCAGGGGCATTAGCAGAGAGCTGGATCAAAAGTGGAGCAGCCGGGGTGAGAACCAGCATCCATATGGGATGCAGGCACTATAGGCTGCAGCTTTACCCACTAGGCCGCAATGCTGCCCCACCCCCTCATTTTTTAAAGATGTGTTTATTTATTTGAAAGGCAGAGTTGCAGAGATAGAGGCAGAGGCAGAGAGAGAAGGATCTTCCATCTGCTGTTCACTCTCCAAATGACAACAATGGCTGAGGCTGGGCCAGGTTAAAGCCAAGAGCCAGGAGCTTCATCTGTGTCTCCCATGTGGGTGCAGGGGGTCCAAGCACTTAGGCCATCTTTCATTGGTTTCCCAGGTGTGTCAGCAGGGAGCTAGATTGGAAGTGGAGCAGCCGGGAAACGAACCCACGCCCATATGGGATACCAGCACTGCAAGCAGCGGCATAACCTGCTAGGCCACAGCACCAACCCCTTAAGATTCTTTTCAGTCTTAACATAGATTGATTCTATCTTGGTTTTGGACATGCTGAATTAAAGATGTCAATTGGAAATACAGAGAGCTATCCAGTAGGCAAATGCCATTTTCCCCCATCAAATAAAATTTATCCTTGACGATAACTGCAGTATTCACAGGCAAGTGTTCAAAAGCCTAATTAATAAGTATCTCTCTCCGATTTTTCATCCCATACTCTACAAATGATCATTACCCTCTGGTTTGGTCCTTCACTACTTTTTTTTTCTCTGTAGTTTTTTCTTGAGCTGGCTGTATTACTTTATTTAAGTTACACTTTCATTCTGATATCAGTTTAAATGAAGGGTTTGAGCTGAATTATCTTTAACACACTATTTCACTTTTGTAAAAGGTAATCCATATATAATTTTAATGTGCTACATTAGTGTGTGACAGCTCAGGAGTGAATGTGCAACCCCGGTTCAGAAAACGGTGCCCTTACTGGGTACTCATTACTATGTATCAAGTATTGATTTAAGGGCTCTACCTATGAAATCAACAGTGACACAATTTTCTCATACAATACTCATTTTACAATACAAAGTCACACAGCTAATGTTTTCCTATATTATCCCTCTCTCCAGCAGTTTTAAAAGGCATTCAAATGGTAGCTAAAGTGATAGCTGAAGCTCTGATACTGGATGACAAGTAGCTAATTGCACAGTCAAGATTACATTACATGTTTATGACTTCAAAACCAGAGCTTATTATCAAATGATTCTTAACCAAAACTGGTGATCATTGCCTTCTAATTTCTCTACACAAAAAATATTTACCTGGTACTTACTATATACTCGGCACTGTTTTGGACAGGACACAACGCAGCAGACGAGCAAACAAACCAACCTCTGCTGCTGACAAGCTTTTCACATTCAATCACCACCATGACACCCTCTTATCCACTAATTGGGCAGGAATCTTAGATACGTCCTCAGGTCTCTCCTCTTCCTGTGCTCTCAATCACCTTCCCGATGTCTTCAGTTTGTTGTTTTCTCGATCCTTCCTTTAAATTTCCATAAGGTTTTCTTTGACTTTCTTCTGACAGTTATTATCCAAATCTGCCAGTATTGCAGTTACCTCTACATTAACTTTATTCTCTATAAACACCAGCTTGACAGGTAAGATGAAGTATTAACCAATTTCACTTTTCAAAAACTTGTTGAAATAAAGGAAATGGCAAAGAAACAGACCAAGGAATAGGAGCAGTGGTTGATTTCCTTTTCAAAACATGACGGTAGCACTCCAACTCCCCAGGGCATACAAAAGGGAAAGGTGGTACACCCTACTGCTCCATCCAGCTTTGTTTATTACCTTTACAGCACAGCACTAGAAAATCGGGAAGAGAGCAAGCTGTGGAATCAAACTGACGAGGTTCCTTTTTGTCTGTCAAACCTTAAAGTTATTCCTCTGCTTTATTCTGGCTTGTATCATTTCAAAAAGAAATCTGTTGTCGTTCGTATCTTTGTTATTCTGTACAAAGTGTCTTTTTCCTTCTGGCTTTTTAATTACACTTTTTATTTTCAGGTAACAGTCGGTTCATCTGCAATGTATTATTGCAAGGAATGATACAGAAATGCTATGCTTATGTCAATGGTAACACCCTTCTGTTTTCTGGAAGACACTGTATAGAATTGATCTTAACTTTTCTTTAAATACTTGATAGAATTCTCTAGTAAAACAGTTATTTGGGGGAAGTTTTTAAATTACAGGTTCAATTTTCCTAATAGTTATATATGCCTATTTAAATTACCTATTTCAAATGGAGTGAGTTATAAAGTCTGTGCCATTTTAAAAAGTGATCCAGTTCACATACACTGTCAAATATATTTGGGTAGAGTTGTTTACAGGGTTCCCTTAGTACCTTTTAAAGTCTGCAAGGTCATGAGGGAATATTGTTTCATTTCTGATAGAGGTAATGTCTTCTGTCTTTGTCAGTCTTGCTAGAAGTTTGTCAGCTTTTCGCTTCATTGATTTTCTCTGTTTTCAACTTTATTGATTTCTTCTCTTATATTTATTATGTCCTTCCTTATGCTTGCCTCAGTTTTATTTTTGATAACCTTTTGTAGGTTCTAGAGAAGAGAGCTTACTGACTTGATATTTTCCTTTTTTAACACATTCATTTAGTGTTATAAATATTTCTCTCAGCACTACTTTAGCTGTGTCCAAGAATTTTTCATGCCTATACTTCCATTTTCAATGTATTTTCTGAAATATCTCATTGCAATTTTTTATTGAAACTTCTTTAACTCAAATTATTTGAAGCATATCATTTCATTTCCCTGTGTTTGATAATTTATGTTACTTTTATGCTATTTCCTACTTTGATCCTTTTGTGATCTGAGAACTCGCTCTGGATAATTTCAAGTGTTTCAAGTTTCTTAAGGTTTATTTTAAAGCCGAGGATATGGCTTATGTTGCATAAGGGCACCTCAAAGAGTTTATGGTAAGATATAATTTAAAGTATGAGTTTATTTTGCACAAAAAACATTCGAATACATGCATAGTTTTTTCCCAATAGGCATATATCATATCATTAACAAAAACACTTTGCACCAAAAAAATCATACTTTTAATTACATTTTTGCATATATTTTTCAAAGTACCTTCCTATATTTAAAGAAACTTGGATACTTCAAAAAATGTGCTTGTGTGCTCGAGTGGAATACTCTGTTAATTAAATCCTATTCACTGATAGTGTTGAGTTCTTCTATATCCTTGCTAATTTTCTAATTTTTCTAGAAATTGTTGAGAGATGTGAATTAACCAAGTATACCTGTAGATTTGTCTGTTTCTATTTTTATTTATATGAATTTTTGTTTCAGATTTTGTAGCTGTGCTTGGTACCTACAAATTGAGAATTCCCATATCTTATGGATTGACCTTTTGTGACATATCATTTCTTTCTCTTCTCCATCCTAACTGGGCTCTCCAAAAATTCATGGAAGGGGCTGGCACTGTGGCATAAAAGCGGGTAAAGCTGCCGCCTGCAGTGCCGGAATCCTATATGGGCACCAGTTCGAGACCCGGCTGCTCCACATCCAATCCAGTTCTCTGCTACGGCCTGGGAAAGCAGTAGAAGATGGCCCAAGTCCTTGGGCCCCTGCACCCACGTGGGAGACCTGGAAGAAGCTCCTGGCTCCTGACTTTGGATCAGCACAGCTCCAACAGTTCTGGCCAATTGGGGAGTGAATCAGCGGATGGAAGTCCTCCCTCTCTGTCTCGCTGCCTCTCCTCCTCTTTCTATGTAACTCTTTCAAATAAATAAATAAATCTTTTAAAAAATTCACGGAAAATGTGTATTAAAAACAAAATATGGATTTCAAAAACTTTTTGCATTAAACTCATCTTTCAATTCCATTTTTCTATTTTCTCCCCATTTTTCCATGAACTTTTTGAAGTACCCTATATATATGTCTAGTTGGGTCATTTTTAAAAAACTACTCTTGCATAACTTATTTAGACTACTTGCAACTATTGATATGTTGAGTGTCTCATTTTTTTGTTTCTTCTCTGCTTTTAGATTCAATTTTCTTTTTCCTCTGTTCCTGCTGGTTACCTGAACATTTTTTTTTTTTTTTTTGGATTCTGTTTTAATTTATTTAGGTTTTTAAATTTTTTATTTATATTTTAATTGCATGAGAGAAAGAGAAAGAGACAGTAATCTCCCCTTTGCTGGTTCACTCCTCAAATGTTCAAATGGGCAAAGTCAGAAACCAGGAACTCAATTCAGGTCTCCTGTGAGTGGTAGTTATCCAACAACTTGAGCAAACACTGCTGTCACTTAGGGGGTGAATTAGCAAGAAACAGAACGGAAAGCACAGCCAAAATTCAAACCTAGGCTCTCCAACACGGGATGTGGATGTTGCAAGCAGCATCTTAAGCACTACAGCAAATGCCAGCCCCTCTATAATGCCTTGAATGTATCTCTTCATATAGTTTTCTTAGTGGTTGCTCTCACTATTACATTACATAAACGTAACTTACCACAACCTACTGAGTTCATTTTACCAATCTGAGTGACAGAGAAACTTTACCTCCATTTATGTTCCTTTGTCCTCATTTACAATTGTCTTAATTCCCTTTTACAACCACATCAGTGTTGTAATTTTTACTTCAGCCATAAAATAAAATTTAGGAAATTTGTGAAGCAAAGGAAAGTCTACCGTCATCATTTTGCTTGTCATGTTCTTTTTATCTTTCCTGGCATTATGGTCTCCTGTTATTATTTTCTTTTTCTTTATATATTTTCCCTCTCTTTTTTTTTTTAAAGTTTTTTTATTTGAAAGGAAGAGTCACAGAGCGAGAGAGAGGGAGAGACAGACCAATCTTCCATCTGCTGGTTCACTTCCCAAATGACTGCAATGACCAGAGCTAGGCAATCCAAAGCCAGAAGCCAGGAGTTTCTTCCAGGTCTCCCACATGAGTGCAGGGGCCCAAGTACTTGGCCATCTTCTACTGCTTTCCAAGGTGCATTAGCAGGAAGCTGGATTGGAAGTGGAGCAGCCAAGACTCAAACTGGCGCCCATATGGGACACTGGGAGTACATATGGCAGCTTTACCAGCACAGTGCTGGCCCCTTATACACTCTTTTAGACACTCTTTTGGATAAATCTATTGGGGGGAGGGCCCTCCACACTGTTTTTTCTCTTTTAAGAATGTCTTGATTTTTTTCTTCAGTCTAGAACAATATTTTTGCTGCATAGGGTGATGAATTAACAGCTCTTTTTTTTTTTTTTTCAGCATACACTATTGTTGAACCATTCACTCCTTGCCTCTGTGCTTTCTAAAAGAAATTTGCCTATTTTCTGATTTTTCCTCTCCCAATAGGCATAATTTATGTTACTGCTTTCAAGATTTGTTTGATCATGGTGTCTCTTGGTATGGACATCTTTGGATTTATCCAGTGAGATTAGCTCAGCTTCTTGAATCTGTAGGTCTAAGCCTTTATCAAATTTAGGAAGTTTTCAGTCACTGTATCTTCATTAGTTTTTTAACCTTACTCTCCTTTTATATATATAAAATACTATATTAAAATATATATAATTTAAGTTATACAAGTTATATATATGTTACATATATAATTTATAAATTATATATAATTTGTTACATATATATAATTTAAGTTATATATTTCCTTTATACCATTTTAGGAACACAGTGACACTTCCCCTCTACCCTCCCTCAAACCCATGCTCCAATCCTTCCTCCACCTCCACTTCCCTCTTGGATTCCCACTCTTAATTTTTACAATTATCTATTTTCAGACACTTAATGATTATATAGTTAACCCTAGATCATCTGATATAGTTGACAGGTTATTGAGTATCTATGTTTCATGTGCTTAAAAACTCTTTTCACTAGTTTATTCACATTAGGTCATTTGTAATATTTTACCTTCTAGTTGACTGATTTTTTTCATCTCCAACCCTTCCATTCTGCAAGTGATCCCTACAACTGAGGTTTTCTTGTCATTGTATTTTTCAGCTCTAAAATTTCCAATTGTTCTTTATATTTTTGATTTTATTGTTCAATTTCATTGTTGAGTCTCTCTTTTTCATTTGTTTCAACTATGTTTGAAATTACTAAACTTTAAAAAAAAATAAAAGAAACAGCTCACTAAAGCATTCTCACCATGGCTACTGTAAATCTCTCACGGCTCCCCCATGAGGCCGTCACTGACTCCTTCCGGGCTGGGAGAGGCTGAGCTGTCACTTGCTGCTGCTCCCCCACACAACCTGCCTTGCTGGATACCTGGGCATAGTAGAGTCTTGACTCTGCACTAGAACTCCTCTGACACGACCTAGACAGGATGGGGCAGGGCACCTCATTAAGGCCAGCTGACAGTAGAGCTCCCCAGTGACACCACAGCAGGGAGGAACCCTTGTTGTTCCCCAGGGACCTGTTGTTCCCCAGGGGCAGATGCTGTTGTCTGGCTTTGGTATTTGAATCGCATAGGCTTTATAGAATGAGTAGAACGTATCCTTCTGATTTTGTTTTCTTGAAGTGATTATAAAGAACCAGTATGAAATCTTCCTTAAATATCTGGTATAATTCACCAGTTAACTTATCTGGGCTATCCAGTCAATTTTTTATTGAATAGCAGATATTGTATATTTTACATTTTTCCAATTTGGAGCTGTTTTCCTTTGTGTAGTTTGAATCCTTATTCTGAGTTGCAATTAAGATACCTTTCAAATTTTGCTTTCATACTTGTGAGACAAAACCAGAATAGCCTTTAGTCTATGGCTAATTCAGCCCTATCCTGAGGCACAACCCTTCGGAGTCTTCTAATTGTACCACGTATTAGACTGTCTTTCAACCCTGGCTGAATCAACAAAAATTTTGCCCAGACCCATGTGAGCTACAGGAATTGTTTTTTTTTAATATTTATATATTTTTGTTATTTTCTTTTTTTTTGATTGGTTAGGTATTTTTTAATTTTTATTTATTTATTTATGTTTAAACTTTTATTTAGTAAATATAAATTTCCAAAGTACAGTTTATGGATTACAGTGGCTTTTCCCCCCCATAACTTCCCTCCCACCTGTAACCCTCCCATCTCCCGCTCCCTCTCCCTCTCCCATTCCATTCACATCAAGATTCATTTTCAATTCTCTTTATATACAGAAGATCAATTTAGTATATATTAAGTAAAGATTTCATCAGTTTGCACCCACACAGAACATAAAGTATAAAATACTGTTTCAGTACTAGTTATAGCATTAATTCACATTAGACAACACATTAAGGACAGAGATCCCACATGAGGAGTAAGTACACAGTGACTCCTGTTGTTGATTTAACAGACACTCTTGTTTATGGCATCAGTAATCTCCCTAGGCTCTAGTCATGAGTTGCCAAGGCTATGGAAGCCTTCTGAGTTCACCAACTTCGATCTTATTTAGACAAGGTCATAGTCAAAGTGGAAGTTCTCTCCTCCCTTCAGAGAAAGGTACCTCCCTCTTTGATGGCCTGTTCTTTCTACTGAGATTCACCTGCAGAGATCTTTCATTTAGGTCTTTTTTTTGTTTTGTTTTGCCAGAGTGTCTTGGCTTTCCATGCCTAAAATACTCTCATGGGCTCTTCAGCCAGATCCAAATGCCTTAAGGGCTGATTCTGAGGCCAGAGTGCTGTTTAGGACATCTGCCATTCTATGAGTCGGCTGTGTATCCCGCTTCCCATGTTGGATAAATATAAGAGTGGGAATAAGAGAGGGAGGAGATGCACAATTTGGGACATGCTCAATCAGACTTGCCCCAAATGGTGGAGTTAGAAATGTGCCAGGGGATTCCAATACAACCCCATCAAGGTGGCATGTATCAATGCCATCTCACTAGTCCAAGTGATCAATTTCAGTTCACAACTGATCACACTGATTGGTCTAAGAGTCAAAAGGATCACACAAACAAGTCTAGTGTCTGCTAATATTTTTGTATTTTCTAAAGATCTATTTATTTATTTGAAAGGCAGGGTTGGGGGTGGGAGCAGAGAGACAGATAAAGAGAGATCTTCCATCCACTGGTTCACTCCTCAAATAGCCACAGCAGAACTGTTTTACCTGGATCATTTTCTTTCTTTGGCCTTGTACAGTAATCACACACATGAAATAGACAGCACTCAACTGAAGACTCAAGCATTATGCTGGGCAGAACTCTAAAGCTCCCCAACACTCTGCCCTTCAAATGTTTGAAAATCATTGTTTCCTATCATTTTGCTCTAGTCTTTAGACAGGGCCTTGAAGTAAAATCAGTTCCTATTACTCCACAATGGGCAATTGCAGAAATTCCCAGACAGCTGTTAGTTGTACCAGCTGTGTAAATTTGGGACAATATTTCAGTGCTTCCATTTTTTCATGTATACAATGGGGTAATGATCACCTAACTCATAGGGTTTTTCAAAGGATTCACAGAAGCATATATAAAGTGCTTCAATAAATTAAATGTAGATTTGTCATTTGCTCCTTTTTTTCACTTCATCAGTGTCTGTAATCTTTAATTCAGAAATCTGAAATCTACCTTAAAATGCTTTACTTATGTTAATTAGTACCATAATTAATACTCTTGGGCACTTATGGTAGTAATATCATTGATTATTTATTGTGTGCCTCGCAATGTTTAAGATATTTTATTTATTTATTTGAAAGGCAGAGTTACAGAGAGGCAGCGGCAGAGAGAGAGAGAAAGAGAGAGAGAGAGGTCTTCCACCATCTGGTTCACTTCCCAAATGGCTGTAACATCCAGAGCTGAGCTGACCTGAAGCCAGGAGCCAGGAGCTTTTTCTGGGTCTCCCACATGGGTGCAGGAGCCCAAGCACTTGGGCCATCTTCAGTGGCCTTCCCATGCCAAAGAAGAGAGCTAGATCAGAAGTGGAGCAGCCGCAACTAGAACCAGCATCCATATGGGATGCCAGAGCCCCAGGAGGAAGATTAACCTCCTGTGCCACAGCACCAGCCCCACCTAGCAATATTTCATATGTAAAGTCTTAAGTTCCCAAACACTGGTTTTAAAATCACTAATGTTGGCCGGCGCCGCAGCTCACTAGGCTAATCCTCCGCCTAGCGGCGCCGGCACACCGGGTTCTAGTCCCGGCCGGGGCGCCGGATTCTGTCCCGGCTGTCCCTCTTCCAGGCCAGCTCTCTGCTGTGGCCCAGGAGTGCAGTGGAGGATGGCCCAGGTGCTTGGGCCCTGCACCCCATGGGAGACCAGGAAAAGCACCTGGCTCCTGGCTCCTGCCATCGGATCAGCGCAGCGCGCCGGCCGCGGCGGCCATTGGAGGGTGAACCAACGGCAAAGGAAGACCTTTCTCTCTGTCTCTCTCTCTCACTGTCCACTCTGCCTGTCAAAAAAAAAAAAAAAAAAAAATCACTAATGTTTTACGTTCCTAAAAGCCAACAATACAAACACTATTATACTACACCAAGTTAACCCACTTTCCTTTTATGTATAACTGATGTATTTTAAATTAAATTAACAGTTGAATGTATTTTATACAAAATCTTTTTAGCATTTACTCACACTAAAAAGACCACTTAAATCATTTACATATTTAATTTAATTTTGGGAGTTACCATCTATTTTCTTTTTAATTCTTATTTTTCACCTAGTAAGAGAAGGAAGGGTAGAAAGCAGGCAATTTCCCTTTTGTTTTTTTATCTTTTATTTGAAAGTCAAAAGAGACAGAGACACACAGACAAGAGAGATCATTTATCTTCTGGTTCATTTCCCAAATGCCTACAACATTTTGCTTGGCCAGGCCAAGCAAAAGCCAGGAGTCTGGATTTCACTCCAGGTCTCCCTCTGGGCAGCAGAAATCCAAGCACTTGTGCCATTATCTGCTGCCTGCTATCATGCACATTGGCAGGAAGTTCCAATTGAAAGCAGAGCCAGGATTCAAACCAGAACCATATGGGATGCAGGAGTCCCAAGCAGAATCTTGATTGCTGAGCCTCACACCTTGCTCACTTAGCAGTTCTTAGAATTACATACCTGCCACCAGTTATAATAATATTAAGGGACTGAGGGGCCAGTACATTCACAACATGAACATCTTATATAAGCAGGGGTTCGAGTCCCAGCCGTTCCACTTTCAATTCAGCTTTGTTCTAACGTGCTTTGGAAGGTAGCAGAACATGGCTCAAGTGTTTGGGTCCATGCCATCCACATGGAAGATCCAGATGGAGTTCCAGGTTCTTGCTTTCAGCCTTGCCAAGTCCTGACCATTGTGGTCATGTGGAGAGTGAACCACAGGATGAAAGATTTCTTTCTTTCTGCCTCTACCACTGTTTCACTATGCCTTTAAATAAAAATAATTTTTAAAGTATATATTAAGGGATGAAACACAAGAATTATTGGGAAATCTGTGGTGTTTAGTGTCTAAATTTCAGAATTCTACTCAGACTGAAGAAGAGAGAACAAGGATAATAAAACCAATTATCTTTCTCAGGTCATGAGAGTTAATTTAGTCACGGAGGCAGTTAAAAAAAAATATAAGGGAGAGAACCTGAAATTCGAGGAGTCAGAATAATGGGACATGCCTTTGACCTAAAAGTCTCTACTGTGGACTAGCTACTTATCCAAGAACTATTCAATGACTTAAGTTCTCATTACTCTATCAGACAAGTACTATTATGAAAACCATTTCCAGGACCAGCAATGCTGCCATCCCATATAAGTGCCCATTCCAGACCCAGCTGCTCCACTTTCAATCCAGCTCCCTGCTAATGTGCCTGAGAAAGCAGCAAAAGATGGCCCATGTGCTTGGGCCCTACACCCACATGGGAGACCTAGATGGATTTCTTGGCTTCTGGCTCTGGCCAGGCCCAGTCCTGGCCATTGCAGCCATTAGGCGAGTGAACCAGCAGATGTACATGTCTATCTAACTCTGACTTCTAAATAAAAATTTTTAAAGGAATACTATCATTGTAGATAATACTGATATACACCATAGTCAAGTCAGCTCCCAAGATCACACTAGATGAACATTTAAAACATTTTAAAATTATACCTGCAAAAATTTGGCTTTGAAATAGTCTACACTACATTCTTGAACAAAGATCTTTAATAAGAAAATTTCACAAAGCCCTTCTAAAAGGATGGCAAAGTCATTCACAGTGAATTCCAACTATAAAATAATTTCATTTTAATTTGGGAGATTTTTGCCTATTTCAGTGTGGTTCAGAGTAATCTTAAAAGAGAACTTGGAATATTTTAAATAAAGGAAATATCTAGGCCTAAATTAGTACTTCATCAGATTAGAATTTCAGAACCCACCAGGACAAAAAGAAGTACTGTCCATGATGTCTACTGACATACAAATCAGGACACAGACCAGAAGCATACTATCAATTTGTGCTGCCAGTGCCGTAAGAGGGGAAAACTAGTATATTTTCAGGTACTTGGGAAAATGCCCTTTTTACCACTGGAACTTTGGCTTCTCTTATGACCCATAATAGCAAAGGAAACACTCAGCCAGTGTGAAGAGCATGATAGGACAATCTTGGTGACTTTTCACTACGAGTTGTCACTTTGATGGTTTTGCATGTGACGTAGTACCCTTTGTCCCTCACTCCTGAGATCTTAATTCTTCTCTATAGAAATTATTCTTGTTTGCTGCTTTAATCAATCAGTCTATCAGTGTAATTATCTGACCTACAACTACGTATTGTTCCTCATTTTTCAGAATATAAAATTAGGCAGCCGGCACTGTGGTGTAACAGGTAATGTGTGGCACCTGCAGTGTCGGCATCCCATATGGGCATTGGTTCGAGTCCCGGCTGCTCCACTTCAGATCCAGCTCTCTGCTATGGCCAGGGAAAGTGGTGGAGGATTGTCCAAGTCCATACGCCCCTGAACCCGCATGGGAGACCTGGAAGAAGCTCCTGGATCCTGGCTTCAGATCAGTACAGCTCCAGCCACTGTAGCCAGCTGGGGAGTGAATCAGCGGATTGAAGACCTCTCTCTTTCCCTCTGCCTCTCCTTTTCTCTGTGTAACTCTTTCAAATAAATAAATCTTTAAAAAAAATTCTAAGAACACAATAAAAACACTTTTGCTTATATAATGATAATATAACTAAGTTTGGTATTTCATCTGTATAGAATCCTAAACTTAATGTTTTTACAGCCAAATGCATTGAGGAAGCAGGATATTATCTTTTTCAAAAGATGACGATACATCTTCCATGTACTATTTCATATATTCTTTTTTAGTTCAAAATGTCATTAAAGGCATGTGAATTCCTAGGATCCTCAGGAAACGAAAAACGATCAAAATAAAGTCCTAAAGTATTCTGCTAAGAATCAACACACTTAATTACTTTATCTGTAGAACTAAAAAATGTGGGCCGGCGCTGCTGCATAGTGGGTAAAGCCTCCACCTTCAGTGCCAATATCCCATATGGGCACCGGTTTAAGACCCAGCTGCTCCACTTCTTTCCTTTTTTTTTTTTTTTTTTTTTTTTTTACAGGCAGAGTGGACAGTGAGAGAGAGACAGAGAGAAAGATCTTCCTTTGCCGTTGGTTCACCCACCAATGGCCGCAGCAGCCAGCGCACCGCGCTGATCCGAAGGCAGGAGCCAGGTGCTTCTCCTAGTCTCCTATGCGGGTGCAGGGCCCAATGACTTGGGCCATCCTCCACTGCACTCCCAGGCCACAGCAGAGAGCTGGACTGGAAGAGGAGCAACCGGGACAGAATCCAGTGCCCCAACCGGGACTAGAACCCAGTATGCTGGCGCCGCACGCAGAGGATTAGCCTGAGCCGCAGCGCCGGCGTGCTCCACTTCTGATCTAGCTCTCTGCTATGACCTGGGAAAGCAGAAGATGGCCTAAGTACTTGAGCCCCTGCACCCGCGTGGGAGACCCAGAAGCTGCTCCTGGCTTCGGATTGGCATAGCTCAGCCACCACCACCAATTGGGGAGTTAACCAGCGGATGGAAGACTTCTCTCTCTCAGCCTCTCCTTCTCTCTCTCTGTAACTCTTTCAAGAAAAATAAATAAACCTTAAAAAAAAAAAAAGTAAAAAATGCACAAGTATTATGTAAGTCCTTAATAAATGCAAAAATATCCATTTACATGTAAATGTTAGAGACATTATAGGTTGAACTCCATACCACTGCAAGAAAGAAAATACCATGATTGAGTCATGAATTTTCTGGTTTCCCAGTGCATATAAAAGTTATGTTTAGACTACACTGTACTCTATTAAGTGAACAGTAACATGTTTTGAAACATCTACATAATTTACTTTATTGCTAAAAGATGTTAACCATCTAAGCCTTCAGCAAATGATAATTGTTTTTGCTGGAAGAGGGTATGCCTGGATATTGCTGGTTCCTAACTGATCAGCATAGTGACTGCTAAAGACTAGGGTGGCTGTAGCAAGTTCCTAAAATAAACCTCATGAAAGATTCTCTGTAGCATATTATGCTGTCCATTAGCATTTCTCTCAGAGTAGAACTTCTTTCAAAATCAGTTAATACTGGCCAGCACCGTGGCTCAACAGGCTAATCCTCTGCCTGCAGCACTGGCACACCGGGTTCTAGTCCCGTTCAGGGCGCCAGATTCTGTCCCGGTTGCCCCTCTTCCAGGCCAGCTCTCTGCTGTGGCCAGGGAGTGCAGTGGAGGATGGCCCAGGTGCTTGGGCCCTGCACCCCACGGGAGACCAGGAGAAGTACCCGGCCCCTGCCTTCGGATCAGCGCAGTGCGCCGGCCACAGTGCACAGGCCGCAGCAGCCATTGGAGGGTGAACCAATGGCAAAAGGAAGACCTTTCTCTCTGTCTCTCTCTCACTGTCCACTCTGCCTGTCAAAAAAAAAAAAAAAAAAAAAAAATTAGTCAATATCTTCAAATCCTACTACTGCTTTATCAACTAAGTGTATGCAATATTCTAAATCTTTTGTTGTCTTGTCAATAATGTTCACATATCTTCATTAGAAATACATTCCATCTCAAGAAACTTCTTTGTTTGCTCACCTATTAGCAGCAAGTATAAGCTCATCTGTAAGAAAAAACTTCCTAACTTCTAAAATTTTACTATGGGACTGAAGCAATTCAGTCACATCTTCAGGTTCCCTTCTAATTCTAGTTCTTTTGCTATTTCTACCACATCTACAGTTACCTCCTAAACTGAAGTATTGAATCCCTTCAAGTTATCCAGGAGAGTTGGAATCAACTTCTTCCAAATAACTGGTAATATGTGTGTTTTGGCTTCTGCTCATGAATCACAAATGTTCTTAATGGCATGTGGAATGGTGAATCCTTTCCTGAAAGTTTCCAATCTACTCTGCCCAGAACCATCAGAGAAATCACTACCTATGGCAGCTACAGCCTTATAAAATGTACAAATTTCTAAAATGATAAGATTTGAAAGTCAAAATTACTCCTTCATCCATGAACTGCAGACTGGATGTTATGTTGACAGGTATGAAAACAATATTAATCTGAATATATTCATCAGAGCGCTTAGTGACCAGGTGCATTGTCAATGAACAGTAATATTTTGAAAGAAAAAAACTGCTTTTGCAGCAGATTAACAGTGAGCTTAAAATATTCAGTAAATCTTGATGTGAAGAGATATGAACTCATCTAGGCTTTGTATTTCCATGTGCCGTGCACAAGCAGAGAGGATTTAGTGTAATCCTTAAGGGCTCTAGGATTTTTAGAGTGGTACATGAGCATGGACTTTTATAAGGTCACCAGCTACATTATCCCCTAACAAGTCAGCCTGGCCTTTGAGGCCAGAAGTAATCTCTCTGGTTACAGAAGTCCTAGATGGCATCTTCTTCCAATAGAATGTTGTGTCATCTGCAATGGGAGTACATTGTTTGGTGCAGCCACCTTTCTCAGTGTCTTAGCTACATCTTCCGATTACCTTGCCGCAGCTTCTACAGTAGCACTTGCTGTTTCACCTTATACTTTTATATTATGAAGACAGTTTCTTTCCTTACATCTCATGAACCAGCCTCTGTAGTCAGATGCCTTCTCTGCGCAGAACTGCAGAGGCTTTGCTTTGCATTAGGCTTAGGCTTAAGGAAATATTGTGGTGGTTTTATCTGCTGTTCAGACCACTGAAACTTGCTCCATAGAAGCAATGATACTGTTTGCACTCTTATCATCCCTGTGTTCACTGGGAACAGTCCTTTGATTTCCTTCAAGAACTTTTCCTTTGTATACACAACTTGGTTAACTGTTAGGAGCAAGAGACCTAGCTAGCAGCCTATCCTGGCTTTCAACATGGCTTTCTCATTAGGCTCTGTCATGTCTAGTTTTTTGTTTAAAGTGAGAGATGTAAGACTCTTCCTTTCATTTGAGTACTTAGAAACCATTGCAGAGTTATCAACTGGCCTAATTTCAACACTGTTGTGTCTTTGAGAATACGGGGGCTTAAGGACAGGAATACAAATAGAGGAACAGCTAGTCAGTATAGCATTTTTTTAAAAAAAAAAGATTGATTTTATTATTTGTATGAAAGAGTTATACAGAGAGAGGGGCAGAGGGAGAGAGGTCTTCCATCCACTAGTTCACTCCTCAGTTGGCCGCAAAGGCCAGAGCTGAGCTGATCTGAAGCCAGGAGCCTCTTCTGACTCTCCCACGCAGGTGCAGGGGCCCAAGGACTCGGGCCATCTTCTATTGCTTTCCCAGGCCATAGCAGAAATAGGAAGTGGATCGGAAGTGGAGCAGCCAGGAATTGAACCAGCGCCCATGTGGAATGCCGGCATTGCAGTCGGTGCCTTTACCCAAACTACGCCACAGCTCTGGCCCCCAGTACAGCATTTCTTATTGGGCTGGTGTGGTGGTGACGAATCCCCTCAGTTTTAGCTCGTCTGGGAAAGGCTTTATTTCTTCATATCTGAAGGAAAGCATTGCTGGACATACTATTCTTTGATGGCAATTTTCATTCAGGACCTTGAATATATCATTCCATTCTTTCCTCATCTGTAAAATTACTGCTGATATGTTTGTTTTAGTCAATGGGAACTCCTTTACTTGTGAATTGATGCTTTTCTCTAGCTGTTTTTAGAATTCTCTGTTTTGTACTTTTGACAGTCTGAGTAATAGTATGCCTTTGGAGGTGGTCTTTTTTAGGTTGAATCTATTAAGAGATCCTGTGAGCTTTCTGGACCTCGATGCCCATTCTTTCCAAAAATTGAGAATGTTTTCAGTAATTATTCCCTTGAGTAGGTTTTCTCTGCCTTTTCCCTTCTCTTCTTCTTCTAGAACACCCATGACATGACAGTTTGCTCACTTCATGGTGTCTCCTAAGGATCAAAGGTTTCTTCCTTCTTTTTTTTTTTTTTTCTGTGACTGGGATATTTCAAAACATCTGTCTTCAAAGCTCACATATTCTTCTGCCTGAGCTATTCTGCCATCGATGCCCCGCACTACATTTTTTACTTCACTTATTGAGTTTTATAGTTCCAAGACTTTGGGTTAGTTCATTAAAAAAATTTTTTTGTTTTATTTTGTTTGATAGACACAGAAAGAAAGGAGAGTCAGAGACAGGAGTGAGTGAAGGAGGGAGGGCAGGAGGGAGAGATAGGGAACATTACAATACTTGACTTCAAAATATACTGCAAAGAAGGGGCCAATGTGGTGCAGCAAGTAAAGCCGAGGCCTGAGATGCTGGTAATCCATATGGCCATCGGTTTCTGTCCAGATTGCTATATTTCTATCCAGCTCTCTACTAATGGCCTGGGAAAAGCAGTGGAAGATGGCCCAAGTGCTTGGGCCCTTGCCACCCATGTAGAAGACCTGGATTAATCTCCTGGCTTTAGCATGGCTCAGCCCTGGCCACTGCAGCCATTTGGAAAGTAAACCACAGGAGGGAAGACGGTTACCTATCAAATGAAGGCACACAGTCAACAAGTCTATGAAAAAAGGTTCAATGTCACTGAACATCAGGGAATTGTATATCAAAACTACAGTGAGGGGTGGACATTTGACACAATGGTTAAGAAGCCACTTGGGAGGCCCGCATCCCATACTGAGGTGCCTAGGTTCAAGTTCCAGCTCTGGTTCCTGACTTAGAGTCCTGCTGATACACACCTGAAAGGCAGTCAGTGATGGCTCAGTAGCTGGGCCCCTGCCATCCATATGTGACACCTGGACTGAGTTTCTGGCTCATGACTTCAACAAAGCCAGCCCACGCTGTTGGAGGCACTTGAAGTGTGAACTAGCAGATGAAAGACCTCCCTTCATCTCTCTACCTTCCAAATAAACCATTAAAAATAAAAATAATACAAGACTGAGATATCACCTAATTCCAGGTAGAATGCCTATTATAAAAATACCAAAAAAAAAAAAATGCTGCCAAGCCAACAGAGAAAGAACTCTCATACACTGTTGGTGGGAAGGCCAATCAGTACAGCCATTATGGAAGAAAATGTGTAGGTTTCTCAGAAAACTAAAAATAGAACTACCATATGATCCATCAACCCCACTACCAGACATGTATCTAAAAGAACCGAAATCAGTATACTCAAGAGACATCGGCACTCATACATTTACTGCATCACTAATCAAAATAACCAAGATACAGAAACAATTTAGGCATTCATTCATTAGCTGAATAAAGTCAGGTACAGAAAAACAAATACTAGTGTAAGCATTTGGCACAGTGGTTTGGACGCCAACTGGAATGCCTACATTCCTCATCCAAGCACCCAGAGATTTGAGTCCCATCTCTGCCTTCAGTTCCAGCATACCCTGGGAGATAGCAGGTGATGGCTCAAGTAGTTGTGTACCTGCCATCCGTATGAGAGCCCCAGGTTCCTAGCTCTAGACTTCAGCCTGGCCCAACCCTGGCTGTAGAAAGCATCTGGGAAGTGAACCAGAAGATGCAAGATCTCTGCCTACCTCTGTCTCTGTTTTTCTGCCTTTGAAATAAAATGAAAATTAAAAAACACTGCAAGCTCTCACTTAATAGGAGGAGGCTAACAAGTGGATCTGAAAGAAGTAGAGAATACAACAGTGATTACCAAAGCCTATTAAGGGTATGAGGCAAGAGGGAGGGAGAGAAGATGACTAATGGACACAGGGGCACAGCTGGATAAGAGGAATGACTTCTAATGTTCCACAGCACAGTGTACAAAAATGGTTGATAATAATTAAAATTGTGGGGCTGGCACTGTGGTGTAGTGGGTAAAGCCACCGCCTGCAGTGCCAGCATCCCTTATGGATGTTGGTTCATGTCCTGGCTGCTCCACTGCCAATCCAGCTCTTTGCTATGGCCTGGAAAAGCAGTAGAATATGGCCCAAGTCCTTGGGCCCCCGCAACTATGTGGGAGACCTGGAAAAATCTCCTGGCTCCTGGCTTCGGATCAACACAGCCATTGCAGCCATATGGGGAGTGAACCAGCGATGGAAGACCTCTCTCTCTCTCTCTCTCTCTCTGCCTCTGCCTCTCTGTAAATCTGCCTTGGAAATAAATAAATAAATTTTAAAAAAAATTAGTATTACAAAACAGCTAGTAGAAAGTATTTTTAATGTTTTCAAAATAAACACAAAAAAGATAAATATCTGAGATATAAGCCAATGACCCTGATGTAATCATTAAGTGTAATTCCGGAAGGTGATGAGCACACACTAAGGTACTAGATCCCTTGTTCATATCATTGGGAAGAAGGTGCACGGCATCACAGCTGAAACTCTCCTGGATGTGGTTTGGTTCCAGAAAGTATAGGGGGTTGTAAGTATTAAACAGGCAATCACATAAACTGTACCCGCGGTGGCTATGGGAGATAAGAGACTTTGTACAATGGAAATTCCCAATTCTGGCTATCTCTCTTGACTGAGGCAAAATAAAGAATTAAAGAAAAAGCAAAATCTAATAGCCAGAAAAGAGCACTCACCAGAAAACCATTGACAAAGAGCAAACCAACAGGGCTGGCATTGTGCTGCAGCCAGTTAAGTTGCTGCTTGGACGCTGGCATCCCAGTGACCGTTCAAGTAGCGACTGCTCCACTCCCAACCCAGCTCCCTGCCCACATGCCCGGAAAAGCAGCAGAGGATAGACCAAGTACTTGGGCCCCTGTCATCCACGTAGACGACCTGGATAGAGTTCCAAGCTCCGGGCTTCAGCCTGGCCCAGCCCCAGCTGTTGCAGCCATTTGAGGAGTGAACCAGCAGATGAAAAGTTCTCTTTCTCTCTTTCTCTGTTAGTCTATACTTCATGATTAGTATAATTTCACATTAATACAATGTAATTATGTAATCAACTCTAACTTGGAATTTACAAGATTATATAATAAAATTTTATTAACTATACAATGATGAATAAATCAGTGTAATCAATAACTCACCTCTGATTCATGTTTTATTTTTTCTTCTTCTAAAACACGTGCAAACTCTTCTTTCTGGTGTTCAAATTCTGATTTCAGAAATGTATGTTCATAGCGAAGTTTATTATATTCTGCTCTGTATTTTTCTACTTCCTAAATTAAAAGGAGATGGCAATTTATGAAAAATTTATAAATTAAATTTGTACTCACTTCAAAACTCCCTTTTGCAAACAACTTTAAATTAAAGTATACTGAGTCATTCTAAAAGTAAAAAAAAATAATTTAACAGAAACACAAATGAACCTCAGAAAAGTCCTCATAAGTATCCCAACTATAGAGATAGTACACTCCAGAGGATATACCAATAAAACAAACTATCATCCAATTAATATTTCTTCACTGATCTCATTATAACTGAAAAAATGCACAATGTGACAAAATTTTTTACCTCTAGATTTAAGAAAATATTTAAAAATGGAACACATCTTTCAGAATACAGCTAGATTTTTAAAAGTGTAATACAGCATAAGACATCCTCTTACAGTCAGACAAAGGGTGAGCATTTAGCATAGCAGTTAAGACACCATGGGACACCCACAACCCCACGTCAGAATGGATCGCTCTACTTTCAATTTCAGCTTCTGGTTCATGTGCACCCTGGGAGGCAGCAAGTGATGATGGCTCAAGTTCTTTGTGTCTCTGGCACTCAAGCAGAAAACCCAGATTGAGCACCAGGTTCTGGCTTCAGCCTGGCCCAGCATTGCTGTTGCAGACATTTCAGGAGAAAACCAATAAATGCAAGATCATCCTCTCTTTCTGTCCCTCTGCTTTCCAAATAATTGAAAAAAGAAAAATGTGTACTTTAAAAATAAAAAAAAAAGAAGTTAAATAAAATGAATTCAAAGTAGATAAAAGATCATTTGAATACTACAGTCATTTAAGGTTCAATCAAGTATTACAATGATAATTCAACTCAATGTATCAGCCTCAAGAATATCTAGTTTCATCTTTCCCAACTAACTGGGAACATATAAAATTCCCTGAGGTGCTCTCATACTGCCTCCTTACACTCTACAAAAGACACTGCCTTTCTGAATATTCAACAGGAACAAACAATAGGGCAAAAGGTTGCAGGAGACTTCGACTGCATCAGGAAATCAGGTAATGAGGAAAGCGTTTCTCCTGAAACACTCAGTTCACAGTCACTCTTTAGCTAAAGACAAGAAAACGGGCTTCAGAGTTTCATTAAAGATACACTTTGCTTTGACGGATAAAAAAATTTTTAAATCTAAGTACAGCTTTTTCATAATATGTGCTTCCCATCAACTTTTGGAAGATTATTAAGCCTGGTGCTGTGGCACAGTGAGTTAAAGCCAAGGCCTGCAGTGCCAGCATCCCATAAGGGCATGGGTTCAAATCTCAGTTGCTCCACTTTCGATCAAGCTCCCTGCTAATGTGCCTTAGAAAGCAGTGGAGGATGGTCCAAGTGCTTGGCCCCTGCACCCAAGCAGGAGACCTCAAAGAAGCTCCTGACTCCTGGTTTCAGCCTGGCCCAGCCCGGGTCATGGTGGCCATTTGGGGAGTGAACCAGCAGACGGAAGCACTCTCTCTCTCTCTGTCTCTCTCTCGATCTCTCTCTCCCCTACCCCGTAACTCTGCCTTTCAAATAAATACATAAATCATAAAAAACCTCCTCATATGCATGGAATTCAATTTATTTTTCCATTTTCCATAAACTTTTTAAAGTACCCCTGTATAGCATACTAAAAATGGTATGTACTGGAGAGAAAATAAGAAACAGAGCAGGATAAGGGAGAACCAATGGTTTAAGCAGGGATAGGAAAAACAGGTTACAAAATTAAATAGGGAAATGGATGGCAGTCAATGTAGGCCTCATTGAGAAAGTAACATTTTCACAGAAATTGACAAGAGATGAAGAAGTTAGTCAAGAAATATCAAGAGGGAGAACAGCTAAGGCACATGTCACTCCACAGCAAAGACTAGAATGGTACCACTTGTGAAGTGCCAAAGAAGCACGAGGCGCCAGTGGGAACGGAGGAAGTGGGGGCCAGAGGGGTACCAAAGGCCAACCCTGAGAAGCTTTCGAGGCCGCTATAAGGACGAATGACTGAGTCGAAAGGGGAGTTCTGTGAGGTTTTTGAGCCAAGGAATGTTGCTTTCCCTCAAGACTTCCATAGTTACTTAGGGATAAATGTATAGTTCTTCTACACGAGTTACTTACTTCATCCAGATTCCGAAAACGTTCTCTCATTGGCGTTTCTAATTCTTGTTGTATTTCAGCTCTTAACGATTCCAATTTTTGAGGTGTCAATACCTAACATGTAGAGAAATACAAACAGTTCTAAATATAAAATCCAAATTTTAAAACCAGGAATTCCCCAAATCTCAAAGCCTTTCTCCTCTACATGAAAATGGAGTTCAATTCACTGAAGTTTCCAAATGTAGTTATATTTACAGTAATCACTACATAACCAGAACCACCATTTGAAACAGTATGTTAAAGAATCTCAATTGCAGGGCTGGCATTGTGGGATCAAGCTGCCACCTGTGCCACCTGGGTGCTAGTTCATGTCCTGGCTGCTGGACTTCTGATCCAGCTCCCTCCCTGCTAATGCTCCTGGAAAAGCAATAGAACATGGCCCAAGTACTTGGGTCCCTCTACCCACATTGGAGACTTGGAAGAAGCTCCTGGCTTCAGCCTGGCCCTGCTCTGCTGTTGTAAAATTTGGGGAGTGAACCAGTGGACAGAAGATCTCTTGCTCTCTCTCCCTGTCTCTTTATAACTCTGCCTTTCAAATAAAAAAAAAAAAATCTTAAAAAAAAAAAAAAACTCAATTCCAGGATCTCCAAGTTATCAAAAATTCTAACATGAAGTAAAGACACTCATTTATTATTATTATTATTATTATTATATTACTTTCATTAAGAATACTTGAGGGGCCAGCACTGTGGCACAGTGGGTTAAGCCACAGCCTGCAGTGCCAGCATCCCATATGGGCACTGGTTTGAGTCCCAGCTGCTCCACTTCTGATCTAGTTCTCTGCTATGGCCTGGGAAAGCAGAAGATAGCCCAAGTCCTTGACCCCTGTACCCGCCTAGAGACTTGGAAGAAGCTCCAGGCTCCTGGCTTTCGATCGGGCCAGCTCTAGCCATTGTGGCCATTTGGGGAGTGAACCAGAGGACAGAAGACCTCTCTCTCTCTCTCTCTCTGTCTCTCTCTCTGCACCTCTGTAACTCTGCCCTTCAAATAAATAAATAAATCTTTTAAAAAAGAATACTTGAAAAAAATAACTACTTGTTTTCTGGCAGCTAATTCTATTATGTTGGATACAAAGGCTGTTGGTCCAGTTATTTTCCAAAGCAAGCAAAACAAAGGTATAATAATATGTTGAATCAAAGAAAATTCTTCTGACTTATTTCTAATCAGAAAATGCTTTTACTTTGACCATCAAAACTAATTTAGGTTTCTGTTATATTCTTTAATAGAACTCATATTTCAATAAGTTAGTGAATATTTATATAAGCTCTAAAAGAACAGTCTTTTACATCATCATATTCCCAATACCTCCAACCAGTGCCTGGCATAAAGGAACCATTTAATTATTACTGAATGAATGAACAAATATTGGTTGTGAAAAACCTACACTTTGTATTTACATTAATCTCTATGAAAATGAGAATAATGTTCAGTTTAACTCATTTATTCATGAATATTCCATTTGATTACAAATATTTTATCTAATGAAAATCTATATATAAAGCATTGTACAATGTTTTAAAATTTACATATCTTATTGTTCTAAGTACCTTACATGAACTAAATTATTTAAATCCTACAATGTAGTTAGAATGAGGCATACAGAGGGTAGCACTGTGGTGTAATGGGCTAATCCACTGTCGCTCCCCCTCTTCGTGGAGAAACGACACAGGACCCTGCGCTGTTCTTCTGTCTGCTCAGCCCTCCCCGGGTTTGCTGCTGGTTCTTCCCGGGTTGGCTACTATCCCTTCCACCTCCGTGGAAGGGCAGTTCCCCCTGGCCACATTCCCCACTTCCGCAGGGGAGCGGCACACCGCCGGCCGGCTTTCTGGGGGCTGCACAGGTGTTCCTTCAGCTAGATGTTCCCCTTAGATGTTCCCGGTGCATGCCGTCTCTCTCCTCCTTTATAGTCCTCCTCCGCCAATCCTAACTCGGCTGCCCACACGCCGAGTACGCTGCTCTCCAATCAGGAGCAAGTCCTACAGTTTATTGGTTGAACTGGAGGCAGCTGTGCGGAAGCTGTTTACTTCTCTCCCAGCGCCATATTGTGGGAGAGCAGATGCATAGAATAAGTCTTAATTCCAGTAACTCAGTCTAGTCCGGATTGCTCCCCACATCCACCACCTGCAACGCTGGTATCCTATATGGGTGCCAGTTCAAGTCCCAGCTGCTCTACTGATCGAGCTCCTGTTCATGTGCCTGGGAAAGCAGATGATGATTCAAGTCCTTGGGATGCTTTACCCATGTGGGCAACCTGGATGAGGCACCTGGCTCCTGGTTTCAGCCTGGTCCAGCCCCTGCCACTGCAGCAATTGGGGAGTGAACCATTAGATGAAAACGCTGTCGCACTGCCTGTTCCTCTCTCTCTCTCTCCCTCCCCCCCCCCCGCTTAACTCTGCCTTTCAAATAAATAATAAAAAATCTTTAGGGGCCAGCGCTGCAGCTCACTTGGCTAATCCTCTGCCTGCGGCACCGGCATCCTATATGGGTGCCGGGTTCTAGTCCCAGTTGCCCCTCTTCCAGGCCAGCTCTCTGCTGTGGCCTGGGAAGGCAGTGGAGGATGGCCCAAGTGCTTGGACCCTGAACCCACATGGGAGACCAGGAGGAAGCACCTGGCTCCTGGCTTCGGGCTGGTGCATCGCTGGCCGAAGCGGCCATTTGGGGAGTGAACCAACGGAAGGAAGACCTTTCTGTCTGTCTCTCTCTCTCTCTGTAACTCTACCTGTCAAAATAAAAAAAAATAAATAAATCTTTAAAAACATTTCAAACAAATGAGGCATACAGAGAAGCTAAATATTTTAAAGATCACAAAAGACTCAAATGAAGCATCTCTCCCTAAGAAGTTAAAACTGTGGTATAAAAATAACTCACACACACAAATAACTACACAAATAAGTAAACATAGGTTGAGCCACCTAGTAAAGACAAAGAAAAAAATATTTAGAATAGAAACTGTGACGAATGAAAGGAAGAAGAAAAATAAAACTCAGAACTCAAATCCAAAGAGCAGCTAAAATTATAATTTTCGTAGGGTGCAAAGACTGAACGGGAAAACACTGGTTCTCAAAGATGAGCTTAACATCATGCTAGACAATAATAAGCACTACATGAAAATTACAATTGGGAGATCTTGTGCATTAACGCTGTTAGAATCTTTAGATACTTTAACCATCAAGGTTTACAAATGCCACTTGGAAAGGCTGCACCCTAACTGGGAACATAAGGGAAAGAATCTAGGGACAAAAGTAGAAAACTCCCTTAAAAAAAAAAAAAAGATTTTATTTATTTGAAAGTCAGGGTTACACAGAGAGAGAAGGAGCGGCAGAGAGAAAGAGGTCTTCCATCCACTGGTTCACTCTCCAATTGGCCGCAACACCCAGAGCTGTGCCAATCCAAAGCCAGGAGCTTCTTCTGGGTCTTCCACATGGGTGCAAGGGCCCAAGGACTTGGGTCATCTTCTACTGCTTTCCCAGGCCACAGCAGAGAGCCAGATTTGAAGTGGAACAGCAGAGATTCAAATCAGTGCCCACATGGGATGCTGGCACTTAAGGTGGCAGCTTAACCTGCTACACCACAGCACCAGCCCCATAGAAGACTCTTAATACCAATTGCTGACTCTTAAATTTATTCAGTATTCACTAGTATATACCTTAAAAATTATTTTACTTAATCTGAATATATATATAATTACATAAATAAAATACAAAAACCCAAAAAAGATTTACTTGAAATGCAGAGTTAAAGGGGTTGGGGGGGAACAAAGATCTTTCATCCTCTGGTTCACTCCCCAAATGACTGTAATGGCTGGGACCTGGTCAGGCCAAAGCCAGGGGCCTGAAACTCTGCCCAGGTCTCCCATATGGGTGGCAGGGGTTCAAGTACTGGAGCCATCGTCCACATCCTCAGGCACACTAACAAGTCGCTGGATTGAAGTAGAACAGCTGAGACTGAAATGCAGGTGCTGGCATCGCAGGCAGTGCCTTAACCCACCGCACCACAATGCTGGCCCCTAAATAAGCCAACTTAAAAATAAACAAAGAGGCAGGCATTTTGGCATAGTGGCTGAGATGCCCCCTAGAAATGCCCACATTCTGTATCACAGTGCCTGGGTTTGAATTCTGGCTCTGCTCTCACTTCCAGCTAATGCCCCCTTAGAAAGCAGTAGGTAATAGGTCAAGTAGTTGGGCCCCCACCATCCAAACAAAAGACTGAGTTCTCAGCTCTGAATACGGCCTGGTCCAGCCCAAGCTGTTCTGACATCTGGGAAGTGTACCAGTAGATGGGAGAACAACCAATAAATTGCTCTTTCAAATAAATGAGTAAATAGTAAGTTTTTAAATAAGCAAGCAAAATTATGGTAAGATAACCTGAAAGGCTAAGAGGGATGACCGCTCAGAGTTCACAAAGACGTGTGAATAATTCCCAATCTGAAGAGCGAGACTGAACAGCTTCATTTCACAGAAAAACAGCGTACTCAGAAGGGTCTTGCCTCCACAAGGAAAATAAGTGCACTCCACTAAGTGCTATTCTACTCCCAAAACCCAAACCTTAAAAGCAGGACACAGAAAGATGAAAAGTAATTTAACTGTGTCCCAGAACAAAGCTCAAAAATAATAAGTTCACAGAAAATGTAGTTTATATGTAAGTTCATTTTGTTATAAAAATTTTTTGAAATGCATCCAGTTTTTTCATAAAACACATTCCATGAATTTGAGACTCTTTGTATGCATAATTTCAAAAATGTCTGTGTCAAAACAATCTTATGTTTTAAGTCCCTTTTCCAAAAAACTTTTCAAAGTATTCATACATTTATCAACATAAAAAATGTAGCACTCAACAGAATAAAATTCACAATATCTGGCACCCAATAAAAATTTGCCAGGCATGCAAACAATCAGGGATGTACTGACCATTCTAAATGGGGAGGAAAAAAAAATCAATGTTACTATAGACCAAGAAGTGACAGACAGAATTAGCAAAGACAGCAAAATAGTTATGGAACTGAGTTCTACATATTAATAAAGACTGAACATGTGAAGTAGAATTAAGGAAGCTATTAAAAAGGCCAAAACTGACCTAGAGATGAAAACCATTTGAGGTTTAAAAAATCACTATATAGATTAGATGCCACAGAAAAAAACATCAGTGAACTTAAAAACACAGCAACAGAATCTAAAATGAAATACAGAAACAAAAGGACTCAAACTAACAAATAGAATATCTATTAGTTAGCAGACCAATACCAATATTAAAGTATTAATGAAGTTCTCAGAGAGTTGAAAGAGGAGAAAAAGGTTTTAGAAATAACACCCAAAATTTTTTAAGATTTATTTATTTGAAAGGCAGAGATACACAGAGAAAGAAGGAACAAGAGAGAGCAAGATCTTCCATCTGCTGGTTCACTCCTCAAATGGCCACAAAACTGCCAGGGCAGGGCCAGGTTGAAGCCAGGAGCTTCTTCTGGGTCTCCCACATGGGTGGCAAGGGCCCAGGGATCTGGGTCTTCTTCTGCTGCCCTCTTAAGCACATTAGCAGGGATCTGGATCGAAAGTGGAGCAGCCAGAACACAAATCGATGCCCAAATAGGACGCAGGCACTGCAGGTGGCAGCTTAATCTTCTACACAACAGGGCCAGCCTCCATCCAAAACTTTTCTAGGGGTGGACACTTCGTGCAGCAGTTGAGATGCCCACATCTTGTATTGGTGTGCCTGGGTTCAAGGCCTGACTCCACTTCAGCTTCTTGCTTTAATACACACTCTGAGAAGTAGCAAGTGGTGGCTCATGTACTTGAGTCCCTGCTACCCATATACGAGACCCAGACTGAATTCCTGGCTCTACACTCCGGCCTATCCTAGTCCTGGCTATTGTGGGCATTTGGGGAGTAATTAAGTGGACAGAAGATCTTTCTTTCTCTGTCTCTCTCTCTCCCAGTCTCTCTGCTTTTCAAATACAATGAAAATGAACATCTTTAAAAGACATCAAAACGGTCATTATAAAGCTATTATAACTGAATTTCACATGTTCAAAAAACTAGAAGATTGAATATATTAAGTAGAGATAAGGAACATACAAAAAAAGACCAAAACTGAACTTCTGGTGATAAAAACTTCAATTACAGATAAAAAGCACACTGCCTGGAATCAATGACAGATGACACATTACAGAAGTAAAGATCACTGAACTGAAAACGTGGCAACAAATTATTTAAAATGAAACACAGAAGCAAAGAGACTAAAAATAAATTAATAAACATCAGGAAGACATGGAAGAACGAAGTTGCCCAATACTTAAAGTATATCTGGAGTCTTCAACAGAGGTTTTAGAAATATCCAAAATTTTTAGGGGCAGGCATTTGGCATAGCAGTTAAAGTGACACTTGTAATGCCTGCACACCCTATCTGAGTGCCTGGATTCAAGTCATGGCTCTGCTCTCAATTCCAGCTTCCTGCTACTACAGGCCTGGGAGGCATATGCCACCCAGTTGAGACCTGGATGAGTTCCCAGAACCTGGCTTCACCCTGACTCAGTCACAACTGTTGCAGCTTTGGGAGTCAACAAAAAGGTGAGAGACATCTCTCTCTCACCTCCCAGGCCCACCTTTAAAATAAATTTGAAAACCTTGTTAAGTTGCCCTAAGTTTGATAAAAATTATAACCTCACAGAAATATGAAGCTCAATAAACCCCAAACAACAGAAACATGAAAAAAAAACAGCAAACTCATGTCAATCAAATTGCTCAAAACAAGCAATAAAGAGAAAATCTTAAGAGCAGCAGAGTATACCACATGCACATAACAAAGATAGGGATGACAGCAGATTTCTTACATAAAACAGTGTAAGTGAAAAGAAAGTAATGGCTTTAAAGTATTAGGGGCTAAACCTGTCTAGAATTCGATACTCGGCAAAAATTCTTCAGAAACAAAAACTTTTTCAGGTACCCAAAGCTGAAAACATTTCTCACCAGCAGACCAGCATTCCCCAAAATGTTAAAGTCCTTAAGCCAGAAGGAAAATTAAAAATGACATCAGATGGAAATGTGGATATACATAAATGAATAAAGAATACTGAAAAATAGTAACTACATAGGTAAATGTATGAGTTTTTATTATTTAAAGGATAATGGACATTTTAAAGAAAAATAACAATGCAGGGTAGCTTCTTAGCATATGTTCATCTTTAGACTATCAAACTCAGATATTCCAGTCATCAGACCCATGAATGATGCAGATACATCAAATAACCTGGGCAGCTTAACCCAATATACTGCAATGCTGCCCATCTGGGATGACAGCATCCCATATGAATGCCAGTTCAAGCCCTGGATGCTCCACTTCAGATCCAGCTCTCTGCTATGGCCTGGGCCCCTCACCTGCGTGGGAGACCTGGAGGAAGCTCCTGGCTTCAGATGAGTGCAGCTCAAGCCACTGCAGCCAGTTTGGGAGTGAACCAGTGGATGGAAGACCTCTCTCCCTCTCTCTCTCTCTTTCTCTCTCTCTGCCTCTCCTTCTCTAACTGACTTTCAAATAAATAAGTAAGTCTTAAAAAAAAAAAATCCCTAGATTCTACATCTACAGTTGGATAGCCTACAAATGTTGGTTCTGTGCACATTTTAAGATTCTTTTTATCTTTATCAAATGATTGAATTTGAAAACAAAAAAAAAATTAAACATGTGATGCAACGCATACATCAATCAGCATGGCTTAGCTGTTTCCCAATGTATACCTACATCAAAACATCAAGTTGTACACTATAAATGCATATAATTTTTGTCATTTTTAAAAGACAAAAAGAGGGCTGGTGCCGCGGCTCACTAGGCTAATCCTCCGCCTTGCGGCGCCGGCACACCGGGTTCTAGTCCTGGTCGGGGCGCCGAATTCTGTCCCGGTTGCCCCTCTTCCAGGCCAGCTCTCTGCTGTGGCCAGGGAGTGCAGTGGAGGATGGCCCAAGTGCTTGGGCCCTGCACCCCATGGGAGACCAGGAAAAGCACCTGGCTCCTGGCTCCTGCCATCGGATCAGCGCGGTGCGCCGGCCGCAGCGCGCCGGCCGCGGCGGCCATTGGAGGGTGAACCAACGGCAAAGGAAGACCTTTCTCTCTCTCTCTCTCTCTCTCACTATCCACTCTGCCTGTCAAAAAAAAAAATAAATAAATAAATAAATAAATAAATAAATTTGGTTCATATGCTCTTACAATTTTCTAAAACACTGGGAGTTTCATTATTTAGAACAATGAAAAATAGAATGAAACACAAAGGATTAACCAGTTAACTGCATTTAAACCCCAAACAGGGTCTGGCAATGTGAGATAGTAGGCGAAGCCGCCACCTGCAGTGCCAGCATCCCTTATGGGCACCAGTTCAAGTCTCAGCTGCTCCACTTCTGATCTCTCTCTCTCTCTCACACTCTCACTCTCTGCCTCTCCCCCTCTTTCCCCCTCTGTAACCCTTTCAAATAAATAATAAATCTTTAAAAAAAAAAAAAAAACTGCAGCCAGCACTGTGGCATAGCAGGTAAAGCCACCGCCTGCAGTGCCAGCATCTCCTTTGGGTGCTGGTTCGAGTCCCGGCAGCTCCACTTCCAATCTCACTCTCTGCTATACCCTGGGAAAGCAGTGGAAGATGGCCCAAGCCCTTAGGCCCTGCACCTGTGTGGGCGACCCAGAAGAAGCTCCTGGTTCCCAGCTTCATATTGGCCCAGCTGGGACCATTGTGGCCAACTGGGGAGTGAACCAGTGGATGGAAGAACTCATTCATATTCATTCTCATTCTCTCTCTCTCTCTCTGACTCTCCTCTCTGTGTAACTCTGACTTTCAAATAAATAAATAAATGTTAAAAAAAAAAACTAAAATTACCTATAATGAATTTAACATATTGATTACTGAGGTCTTACTAAATATGAAAAACTGGAGACTTAAAGAGATACCTCAGTATCACTCTTTCCAGGAAAAATCTCCCATTCATTAGTTTTTTATATACTCTGCCCCTTTTCACTGTGTGCTCCAAAAGGTAAGAATCATATTTTATCAATTAGACTAAGACTTTCATTTGGGAGCTGACATTTATTGTTTCTGAATTCCACAACTGTTATCCTTACGCAACAGATTTAAAGACACAGACACATCAGCTTAAAACAGTAACAAAACAAAGGTTTGTGGGAGCTTACTGTCAAGAAAGTGGCTCTATCTCGTAGAAATGAAATGCTCTAAGAACCTTGCTGTCAGTCTTCAGAAAGCACAACACACAGCAAGAAGAAATCATCCGGTTTGTGCCCACTAGCTTATACAGTAAACCAACTGTGCAATACCCATCTAGCTCTTCATATGTCCAATTATATCAGAGCTACCTCTTGGAAACAACAAAGCTTTAAATTCTATAATGGTATATAGCTCACCACTGGCCTGGGGCCCTGAACACCAAAGACTCAGGAATATTCTGATCCATAAGGTCTATGACAAAAAGTCTCCCTAAGATTTCTACCATGTCTCCTGGAAATCTACTAAAAACAGGGATACACATAATAAAATCTTTCTCTTCCTCCTGATGCCCTACAGCACATACACCAAAGACTTGGAACTAGAGGATTTGTCCATTCCACTTTATGAAAATTATTCCATGTTGGCTGGTGCCGTGGCTCACTAGACTAATCCTCTGCCTGCGGTGCCAGCACCCCAGGTTCCAGTCCCGGTTGGGGCATCAGATTCTGTCCCCATTGCTCCTCTTCCAGTCCAGCTCTCTGCTGTGGCCCTGGAGTGCAGTGGAGGATGGCCCAGGTCCTTGGACCCTGCACCCGCATGGGAGACCAGGAGAAGCACCTGGCTCCTGGCTTCGGATCAGCGCAGTGCGCTGATTGCAACACACCAGCCATAGTGGCCACTTGGAGGATGAACCAACAGAAAAAGGAAGACCTTTCTCTAACTCTGCCTGTCCAAAAAAAAAATCCATGTCCTAGACTTCTAATAGAATATGCCCACTACATGTCTCAAAAGAAACTTAATAAGAATGCTTCATCACAGGGCTGGCTTTGTGGCACAGTATGTAGATGCCACTCAGCTACAGTACCATCTACAAAACTTCCAAACCATCCTGTCCAGCTTCCTGCTATCATGCTTGGGAAGGCAGAAGAAGATGGCCCAAGTGCTTAGATCTGTGCCACACATGTGAGAGACCAGGATGGAGTTTCAGTCTCCTCGTTTGATCTGGCCCAGACCTGGCTGTTGAAGCCATGTGGGGAGTCAAACAGAGGATGAAAGATCTCAGTGTGGGGTTGTGTGTGTCTGTCACTCTGCCTTTCAAATAAATAAATCTTACAAAGAAAAAAAAGAGACTGTTTCATCATACAACAGTCTAGGAGTCATTAACTACATTAAATCTATAAAAAAAATCTTTTAACATTCTAATATTTGTCATATTAATGATATAAAAAGGTCAATCTTTTAGTTGAAGAGGAACTTTTTGAAGAGGGTAAATTTATTAATTTCTTAATAAATTAATGACAGGCCAGCACCGCGGCTCACTAGGCTAATCCTCCACCGAATTCTGTCCCGGTTGCTCCTCTTCCAGGGCAGCTCTCTGCTGTGGTCAGGGAGTGCAGTGGAGGATGGCCCATGTGCTTGGGCCTTGCACCCGCATGGGAGACCAGGAGAAGCACCTGGCTCCTGGCTTCGGATCAGCGTGGTGCACCAGCCTCGGCAGCCATTGGAGGGTGAAGCAACAGCAAAGGAAGACCTTTCTCTCTGTCTCTCTCTCTCACTGTCCACTCTGCCTATAAAAAAAAAATTTTAATTAATTAATGACTAAAACTAATAAACTTTGATTTGAGTTTTCTAGCAGCCAAAACAAAATGGAAAATATACTATATTATATAATTTTCCTTGCCTGCCACAAAAAAAAAGCAGTTAATTTTTTTAAGTTCTTTCAGAAATATATTAAATGACTTACCCTATCCTAAAAAAGAAAGGGCTGGGGTGGCATTGTGGCATGGTGAATCAATGTACCACCTGAGACGCCAGGATCCCACATGGGCACCAGTGTGAGCCCCAGTGCTCCACTTCCGATCCAACTCCCTGCTTATGCACCTAAGAAAGCAGCAGAAGATGGACCATGTCCTTGGGCCCTGCTACTGACATGAGAGACCTGGACTGAGTTCAAGGCTCATGGCTTTGGCCCGGCCCAGCCCCAGGCATTGCATCTATTTGGGAGTCAACCAGCATATGAAAGATCTCTTCCCTCTTCCCTCCTCCCCATAACTCTTTCAAAATAAAAAAATCTAAAACAAAACAAAAAAGGGAGGGCTAATATGGTAAATAAAAATATGCCAGTTGAGCATCTCTAATCTAAAATGCTGAAATACTCCAAAGCCCAAAAATGTTTGAATGCCAGGTCAAGGCTAGAAGTTTTGGAATTTGGAACATTTTGGACTTTTTTTTTTTTTTGACAGGCAGAGTGGACAGTGAGGGAGAGAGAGATAGAAAGGTCTTCCTGGCTGGCGCCACGGCTCACTAGGCTAATCCTCCCCCTTGTGGCGCCGGCACACCGGGTTCTAGTCCCGGTCGGGGCGCCGGATTCTGTCCCGGTTGCCCCTCTTCCAGGCCAACTCTCTGCTGTGGCCAGGGAGTGCAGTAGAGGATGGCCCGAGTACTTGGGCCCTGCACCCCATGGGAGACCAGGAGAAGCACCTGGCTCCCGCCTTCGGATCAGCGCGGTGCGCCGGCCGCAGCACGCCGGCCACAGCGGCCATTGGAGGGTGAACCAACAGCAAAGGAAGACCTTTCTCTCTGTCTCTCTCTCTCACTGTCCATTCTGCCTGTCAAAAAATAAAAAAATAAAAAAAAATAAAAATAAAAAAGAAAGGTCTTCCTTTTGCCGTTGGTTCACCCTCCAATGGCCGCCGAGGCTGGCGCATCACGCTGATCCAAAGCCAGGAGCCAGGTGCTTCTCCTGGCCTCCCATGCGGGTGCAAGGCCCAAGCACTTGGGCCATCCTCCACTGCACTCCCTGGCCACAGCAGAGAGCTGCCCTGGAAGAGGGGCAACCGGGACAGAATTCGGCGCCCCAACCGGGACTAGAACCTGGTGTGCCGGCACTTTTGGACTCTTCAATATTTTGAATAGAGATGCTCAACTAGCAAAGTCTATGCAAATAATCCAAAATCTAAAAAACTCCAAAACAGGAACACTTCTAGTTCCAAGCATCTCAGATAAGGGATACCCAACCTGTAAAAACAATAGTTAACATGTACTGACCACTTACTGCATCAAAGCACTGTACTATCACTTCCTGTGCACTTTCTCATTTCATTGTTACAATTATCCTATGAGCCAGGCATATTATCATTCCCATCCATTACTGAAACAAAAATATCCTTTTATAAATACCTTTTATATCTTTTTCTATAAAAACTAGAGATTGTATTAAATCTTAAAAAAGACATTTCTCCGAGTAGACAAGATAATATAGGTATATTTTAAAAACTGTTTTCTTTCATAAACCTTTTTTCTTGCTGATTATTGCTGAATTTACTTAACTTTTAATTTGCACAAAGTGCAAGCATCCATTAAAGCAAACAGCTAAATTACTTCAATGTGTGTGTGTTTGTGTATGTATAATGTTCTTTAGCTTATTTTTGACAGATAAATATCACAAAGAAACCTGATGTTTATCTTGAAAAACAAGCTTGATAAGTTGTATTTGTCAGCAAGCATTGGAAAAGTCATAACACAGAGGAAAACCCAGAGTTGTATTGTGTAAACCCAAGGAACACTAAAAGAACTAATGGAGACTACAGGAAGGATGGTTTCAATATCAAACAGAAGTGGACTGGTGCTGTGGCGCAGTGGGTTAAGGCCCTGGCCCAAAGCGCCGGCATCCCATATGGGCGCTGGTTCTAGTCCTGGCTGTTCCACTTCTAATCTAGCTCTCTGCTATGGCCTGGGAAAGCAGTAGAAGATGACCCAAGTGCTTGGGCCCCTGCACCCATGTGGGATACCTGGAAGAAGCTCCTGGCTCCTGGCTTCGGATCGGCCCAGCTCCATCCATTGCGACCACTTGGGGAGTGAACCCGTGGATGGAAGAACTCACTCTCTCACTCTCACTCTCTCTCTGCCTCTCCTCTCTGTATAACTCTTTCAAATAAATAAATAAATCTTTAAAAAAATATCAAACAGAAGATGTTTAAGATATCCCAAACCATAAACAGAAATGATTCACTTTAAAAAGTTTACCAGGTTCTCTAGCAATGAAAGCACCAAATCACAGAATGGAGAGGACTGTATGGGAGACATTCTAAACAGGAATTCTGCTTTGGATAATGTGCTATAGCTTCCTAGGGGTACCATAAAAACATACCAGATACCTGGTGCCAAGAAACAACAGAAATTTTTGTCTCCCGGCTGTGGAGGCTAGAAGTCTGCAGTCGAGGTGCTGGCAAGACCACGCTCCCTCCAAAACCTGCAGAAGAGAATACTTCTCAGGCCGGAGCTGTGGCATGCTGGGTTGAGCCTCCGTGGTGGGTTAAGCCTCCGCCTGGGGCACTGATTTATGTCCTAGTAGCTCCTCTTCCGATCCAGCTCTCTACTAATGGCCTGGAAAAGCAGTGGAAGATGGCCCAAGTGCTTGGGTCCCTGCATCTGTGTGAAAGACCCAGAGGAAACTCCTGGCTCCTGGCTTCAGATCTGCCCAGCTCCAGCAACTGCAGCCATTTGGAGAGTGAACCAGTAGATGGAAGACCTTTCTTTCTGTCTCTCCCTCTCTGTCTGTAACTCTGCTCTCAAATAAATAAATTTTAAAAATAAAGAATCTTGGGGCCAGCGCTGTGGTGCAACGGATTAAAGCCCCAGCCTACAGTGCTGACATCCCAGAAGGGCACTGGTTCAAGTCCCAGCTGCTCCATTTCCAATCCAACTCTCTGTTATGGCCTGGGAAAGCAGTAGAAGATGGCCTAAGTCTTTGGGCCCCTGCACCTCTGTGGGAGACCTGGAAGAGGCTCCTGGCTCCTGGCTTTGGATCAGCTCAGCTCTGACCATTACAGTCATTTGGGGAGAGAACCAGCGGGTAGAAGATCTCTCTAGCTCTACCTCTCTCTGTAACTCTGTCTTTCAAATAAACAAAATAAATCTCTAAAAAAAAATAAAGAATCCTTCCTTATGTTTTCCTAGTCTGTGGTAGTGTGCCAGAATACAGCTGCAGCATGTCAATCTCTGTCTCCATTAAAACACAGCATTCCACCCCCCAACTCTATGTATTTCTCTCCCTGTCTCTCCTAAGAATACCAGTCATAATAGATTAAAGGCCTATCATACTCCAGTATGACCTCATCAACTTAATCAATTACATCTGCAATACTTTATTTTCAAGTAAGGTCATGTTTTGAGGTACTAGAGGTCAGGATCTCAACACATCCTTTTCTAGATACAACTCAATCCATAACAGATACCAAAGAAAATTAGATGACTATGAATTCTAAGATTCCAAGGCTTGAGGTATGTATGGGACAGTAAGTACAACATTATACATGAACACTACAGTCTGAATTCATTCATTATTGCTGTTCATTCAACAAATATGTATTTTCTAGGCACTGTCCTAAGTATAGGAAACACACTGAAAACCAATGGTTGCCCTTGTGGAGCCAGTATTCAAACAGAATAAAAATGTACTTCTTATGTGCCAGGTACTGTAGTTAAAAACGTACATGTCCTTTCATTAGCCCTCATAGCAATCTGTCAGATAAAAACTTTCATACTCTTTACCACGTAAGAAAACCAAGTCATGAGACCTAAGTAGTTGTTTGTTGAAGGTCAGCCTCTTCTTTAGGAATTGGCTTTCTGTCATTATAAAATGTCCTTTCAATCTTCAGTGATGTTCCTTGCCTTAAATCCACTTTATTTGATAATAATATAGTCACTTCAGCTTTCTCAAGTTTACTTTCTGTCTGTGCTAATAGGTTTAGATGTTATTTTCAAGAAAATACATTTAAGTATTCTGAATTTAATGTGAAATACCTAAAGAATATCTCAGTCACTTCAGGTTCAGTGTTCACAGCTTCCATTCATATATGCTTTCCAAATTTACATTTCTTCTTCAACTCACATTCATGAAGGTTTTATTTATTTGATTAAATGAACTAAAAATACCTAGGAATGAAACAATAAGTATAGTGATGGCTCCATTCCAAGTTGGTTTTCCCAGCAATGGAAGATTTTAAAAAGCTATGGAATGACAAACTTCCAAGTCTCCCATTATAGGAAATCTGTGAGTTCAGTGACATGCCAGACTAGGTAACTTGAAAGATGCCTTCTTCTTTTACAGACTTATTACTCAGGTACTGATAACACCATGCCATTTGTACCATCTATACTCTTAGGCAGAGATACTCAGCTGGCACTATGTAGATTCGAATATAGAAAAAGACTACGAATACCATTAATAAGAAATTTGCTGTGGGTCTGACTGAAGATGAAGTTTAGCTTTACTCTACTTTCCAGGCAAATGAAAAATGAACAGTGTAGAAATTATGTAGAGGGACAGGCATTGTGGTGTAGCAGGTAGAACTGTCACCTGTGTCGTCAGCTCCCCAATATGGGCTTCAGTTCATGTCCTGGCTGATCCAATTCCCACCCAGCTCCCTGTTAATACATGTGGAAAAGCAACAGAGGATGGCCCAGGTGTTTGGACTCCGTCATCCACGTGGGAGATCCAGACGAAGCTCCAGGCTCCTGGCACGGGCCCGGACCAGGGTTGGCTGTTGCAGTCATCTGGGGAATCATTCAGTGATGGAAGATCTCTCTGTCTCCCCTTCTCTCTCTGTAACTCTGACTTTCAAATAGATACATAAATACATCTTTTTTAAAAAATCTAGAGAAACTGAAACTCGGGGCCAGCGCTGTGGCGCAGCGGGTTAATGCCCTGGCCTGAAGCGCCGGCATCCCATATGGGAGCCGGTTCTAGTCCCAGCTGCTCCTCTTCCGATCCAGCTCTCTACTATGGCCTGGGAAAGCAGTAGAAGATGGCCCAACTCCTTGGGCCCCTGCACCTGTGTGGGAGACCCGGAAGAAGCTCCTGGCTCCTAGCTTCAGATCGGCGCAGCTCTGGCCATTGCGGCCAATTGCGGAGTGAACCATCAGATGGAAGATCTCTCTCTCTCTGCCTCTCCTATCTCTGTGTAACTCTGACTTTCAAATAAATAAATAAATCTTTAAAAAAACCCTGAAATTCAGTATTTCAGTATCAACTGTGTTTAGCTTAAGAAACCCACTTATGTTACAACACAGATCTAAATCATATGTACATATTGTTTTAATGTTTTAAGAAGCTGTTCAAAAATTATTTTCAGCTTACTACAGTCACAACACATATATAAAAATTAGTAAATATTTCTTTTAAAGCATATCCTTTAATTCTGTTTTTTTTTTTTTTTATCAAACTAGCCTTTCACTTAAGTATTCTGATGAACTATTATTTAACTCAGAATAGATAACATAATATCAATTTATGTAACAGTTTCATGACTACCCTGCATGGTGGCTAACATTCCAGACTATATGGAAAGAAGATTAAATTATACCACCTGGCAATACCAGAAAATAATCACTAAGAACATAGAGAAAATTTACCTAATTTACCAAAACTACCTTTTACTAATTCTCTCCACTTTCATATTATCTCAAATATATCTTCTCACCCGAAGCTTCATTTCTTCTAAGTCTTTTGTTTTCTGCACCAACTCCCCTCTTAGCTCTTCAAGCAGCAGCTGGAATTTTTCCTGGTTAGTTTGCTTCTCACTTAACAGGCGCTTGAGTTCATTTTGGGACTTCATGTACTCATCCTGCAACCTGGTTTTTTAAAAAGAATTCAATTTTAAGTGTATCCTTTGCTTTTTAATTTCATTTTATATCAACTAACCAATAGTAGAGAAAACTAAGAGTGATGTCACACATGCTATTAAACTTGCAAATATCTTTCCTTTACAGAGATCCATTTAATTATCAACACTGAAGTTTCTGAATGTAACTTTACTTTAAAGGGAAAGTTAGACGCCTCAATACATCTCATTTGATACCATACTTAGTTTTGGATAAAATTACTTTAATGCAAATATCTTACTGTATTTTTAGTTTTAGACGTATATACTAACAAACAAAAAAAAATTTTACTGTATATCCAGAACAAACATTTAGCTAAGACAGTTTCAATAACTAACTTTAAACGAAATTAAGTGATTTACCTTGTGTGTTCAGCTTTCAGAGTCTGATAATTAGTTTTATGATGTTCACATCGTAACCGCTCATCAATTAATACTTTCTGGAACTCAGATTGAGAACTTGTCAGTCCACTGTCTCCACCAGGAGGAAAAATGTTGGGAAAAGTGTCCATCTTGGTAGGTAATCTGATAATCATGTAAAAGCAAGTCTGGCTTTCTTTTTCTTTTAGTTTTCTTTCCAAGAGTTATTTTGCACTTCTTGCTGAGGCAGAATCTCCAGAGGCCAAATTAGACCTGCACAGAGAAATACAATTAGTCATCAGTAAAATTAAAGTTCCTTTGTGGTGACTCTTTTTTATTACTATCTTTCTTTTCACTTTTATATCAAAGTCCAGTTTTTAGATTTTCAATTGTTCATAAAACAAAATGCAAGAACAGAACTGAATAATATCTTAAAATTTTTTCTTCGTTTCCATGCAAAGATTACATGGTCATCAAAGTCAAATCTTCAAGTATTAACCATACCCAAAGTACAGGCATTTCCAATCTGACCCTCCTAGATTCACAGACCACAGAGTCCTGTTTCCTGAAACTACTGTGATTAGCTTTTAGAGTGTATTCTGGTACCAAATCCACACTCCCAAATCAGGGGGAAAGCCATTTGTAACTTAGTAAGTGGTTGGGAAAATCAGAATCTTCACAAAGAGGACCTTAAGCAAGTAACCATATCTATGATTAATGTTACAGAGTCATTAATTTACACAAGGCAAACGGCTCAAGCTACAGATTCAGAGGAGAAATACACAGTGATCACCTCCTATGTGTTAGGCATTATTCTAAGAACAGGAAACTAAATTATTTCATCTGTCCCCAAAAGCACTGCCCCAGTATCACTGCTGGTAACTAAGTATGTATTCCATCATGAGGCAGATATATGACCTGGCAATGAAGATGCCCGTGTTCCATATCAGAGTGGCTGGGTTCAAGTCCCAGCTCCAGCACAGGATTCTAGCTTCCCACCAGTGCAGACCCTGGGAGACAGCAGGTGATGACTCAAGTGCCTGGGTTCCTGCAATCCATAGCTTGAGCTCCTGGCTCCAGCTCCAGCCTAGCCCCAATCATTGCACTGCATGTACTTGGACAGTGAAATGGGAAATTCTTTCTCTGCCTCTCAAACAAATAAAATTTTAAATGCTTATTACATCTAGAAGTAAAAAATTAATAACAAAAATAATAGTTCAATCTCCTTAATTTCACTAATCATTCTCTAGACTATTATACTTACAGTTTTTTCCTGATAGCTTTCATGAGTTACCATGAGTTACTTTTTCTTACTACAAGAAAGGATTTTGGCCTATGCAAACCAACCATAAAATTACTCAGTCTTGCTTGAAAGGTATCATCTCTGATAAATTAGTTTGATGTCTACATATTACATGGGACCTTTAAACTACAATTGGGATTGCTGTGGTTTCCAGTGAAATTATATTTTAATAAAAGGGGAAAAGTCCTTCAAGGATGCTTTACACCTCACTCTTATTTAAACATAAACTAGGACTCAATGTCTATAAATCCAGAGTACATTATTTGCAGCAGCTACCAGAAAATCATGCTGTCAAGAATACACATTTGCCACAGATTAAATGAAGTGGTTCATAAAACTAGCATGCATTTATGCTTCTGCTCTTTGGCCTAAATTAACTGTTAAAAGAGAGAAACATACAATAATTCTGTCTGAAACTTTTCAATAATACCAATAAAAAGTATTAAAGGGTTTTTATTTCAATCAGCTGAAAACTGAAACTACATTAATAAAATAAAAAAACTACCCTTTAATCCCACTGCTAGTAAAACAAAGATTTCAAAGCTAAACATCAGTATTTTTTCTCTCTGATTCCAGTTAAGTATACAATAAAGTAAATTTTGCCACTAACTCTTACTTTAAAATGGGAGTATAGTCCTTTTGGGAAAAAAAATTTATTAAGATGAATATATTTGGAAAATGAAGCTAAAATTATTTATCACCTTGCCTTTGGGCACTGGAATCCAATAAAAAGAAGTACTTTTCAGTATGTCATCAATTTCAAAATATCCTTCTCTCAGTCACCAATCTCAATTCCAATTCCAGTTCCTCTGAAAACATCTATGGAGGCTGGCGCTCAATAGGCTAATCCTCCGCCTGCAGCGCCAGCACCCCAGGTTCTAGTCCCGGTCGGGGCACCGGATTTTGTCCCAGTTGCTCCTCTTCCAGGCCAGCTCTCTGCTGTGGCCAGGGAGTACAGTGGAGGACGGCCCAAGTCCTTGGGCCCTGCACCCCATGGGAGACCAGGAGAAGCACCTGGCACCTGGCTTTGGATCAGTGCAGCACGCCAGCCGCAGCGGCCATTGGGGAGTGAACCAATGGAAAAAAAGGAAGACCTTTCTCTCTGTCTGTCTACTCTGCCTGTAAAAAAAAAAAAAAAAGTCTTTAGCCTTCCTTCTCCAATTCCAGTGGAGTGGATTACACACACACACACACACACACACACAAACACAAAAGGAGAAGAAGAAGAAAACATCTATGGATAGTCTGCTTTGGAATGAACGTGCCCCTAAAAAATCCATGTTAAAGCCCTAATCCCCAACATGACAGTAGTAAGCAGTAGGGCCTTTAGGAAATAATCAGGTTTAGATGAAGTCTCAAGGCTGGAGCCCCCATGATAGGATTTATAGAAGAAAGGAGAGAAACCAGAGTTTGCTCTGTCCACCACATGTGGACCCAAAAGGAGGACAGCTGTCTGCAAGCCAACAGCAGACCATCACCAGCCACCAAATCTTCTGGCACCATGATCTTGGATTTCACAGCCTCCAAAACCACGAGAAATAAATTTGCAAATTTCTCTTTAAGCCATTTTAGTCCATGATACCTGGTTATGGTCACCCAAACTAAGAGAGCTCTCATATTTTCCCATACCAAAAGGATTCTTTGTATTCATAGAATACTTTTTTTAATTTCACTTTCTTCTTATAAGCTAATTTTTAGTGACTAATAAAGCTAGACTACATTACATACATTATCAGTAGGTACCATACCCAACCACATGCTATATTTTCTCCTAAAAAGAGAGGAAAAAATTACTGTTAATTTGCATACATGCACACAAAAATCATAACTTTTCCAGAAGGTTACCTATATCAAAATGATAAATTTGGGACCAGAGTTATGGTGTAGCAGGTTAAGCTGCAACTTGTCACGCTGGCATCCTACAACAGAGCACCAGTTTGAATCTTCACTACTCTGCTTTCAATCCAGCTCCATGCTATCCTGACTGGAAATAGAGTGGATAATGGCACAAATACTTAGTCCCTACTACCCATAGGGAACACCAGATATAGTTCTTGGTTTCTGGCTTTGACCTGGCCCAGCCCAAACTATTGCAACCATCTGGAGAGTGAACCACCAGCTAGAAGTTCTCTTTCTCCCTGTCTCTTCCTCTTGTCACTCTACTGTCAAATGAAAATTAGTAAATATCTTTTAAAAAGTAGAAACAGGAAATTAAAAAAAGATAAATCTGCTTACTCCCTGACTCAATTCCAAGAATTAACTTTATAAAACTAAGTGAACAAAGATAATTACTAATATTCTTTGCAACACTGGTTTCAATAAAAAATGAAAAAAATCAGAAATGACCTAAGCTTCCACAAGTAAAGAACACCATACTATTAATTTTCAAAGTTAAGAGGATAGATCTGTGGCCACCACCTCCACAGCATGATGAAAAGAGTGTGGGAAAACACTTACATTTGCTGATACACACCAAAAGTCAAAATATATGCATCAAACTCCTAACAGTGGTAAATCCTGAGGAAATGATAATGGGACACCACCTCTACCCACATGGCAGCATGCATTTATTGTTAAATTTTCTTTTTAATAATTCCTAACAAATTCTTAGATAATCAGCAAATTCTCAACAAAATCTCACTCTCATCTTCTAGTGCCATATCTCAAATCACCCAAGAAACAATTCTATCATGTTATATTCAAATTATCCTAAACCAAGGACATCCTTCTTGTTTTCCCATTTTTAGTATGGATTCTAGTATTATGCTACCACTTATAAAGATCTATGAATTTATTTGAAAAGCAGACTTACAGAGACAGAGGGAGACAGAGATTCCCCATCTGTTGCTTCACTCCACAACTGGCTACAATGGCTAGAGCCGGGCTGGGCAGAAGCCTGGAACTGCATCCAGGTCTCCCACATGGGTGGCAGAGATCCAAGCACTTAGGCCATGTTCTGTCTTGGCAGAGCACGTTAGCAGGGAGCTGGATCGGAAGTGGGGCAGCCAGGACTCGAACCAGAGCTCGCATGGGATGCAATGTCGCAGCGGCAGCTTAGCCGCTGCACAATGCTGGTCCCATTATGCTCACACTTATCCACACTTACAACCTCAAAACCTTCTCTGCTTTTTCTTCTCAAGTTCCTATTACAGACATCAAATACTCTTCCTTTGAAGTATACCCCATTCCCTTCATTTCTATTTACCACAAACCAGATTCTTATCACCTCACAAATAAATCATTATTAGAGCTTTTCCATTCCTGTTTTCAAAATTTTCTCTTAGCCATGCCAAAGTAATGTCCTACTAATATTTAAATTTTTTTTACCGGACTTCCTGAGAAAAAGTTAAGACATTCCAGCCTAGTAAGGTCCTATACAATGAGACTCACCCACTTTTAGACATTTAAAACAATTTTTGCACCAAAATAAACTTTTTATTCCATTTTCCCACAAATGTTCTTTAGTGCTTTTGTATTATTTTCAAAATGCTGAAATTACTGTCAATCTAAAATTCTAGTACAGCAAAACATATCTTTCAAGAATAATAAAGGCATTTTCAGACAAATTTTCACAAACAAAATAAAAACTACAAATATGGGCATAATTCTAATTGAACACTGACTAAATAAGATGATCTTGTAGGATTTTAACATACATGAAGACTGAAAATACATGATACAATGGTATATAAATAGAACTACACTATCTGGAAAGAGGTTGAAAGTAACAGTTAATATTATACTCCAGGGAGTCCAAGATGTATATTATAAACGCTAGGAACGGGCTGACCAACTACAACCCATGGGCCAAATTTGGCATGCAGCCTGTTTTTGTATGGCCCCAAAAGAATTTTATTTACATTATTTAAAAATGAGCACAGATACAAAAACTCTCAACAAAATATTAGCAAATTAATTCCAACAATGTATAAAAAGACTTATCCACCAAGACCAACTGGGATTTATTCTAGGCATGCAAGACAGGTTTAACACTCCAAACTCAACTAATGTAATCCACCACATCAAAAGGCTAAAGAAGAAAAATCACATAATCGTATCAATAGCTAAAGAAAATGCATTTGACAAAATCCAACACCCACTCTTGATAAAAACACTTGGCAGATTTATGGTTCCTAGTCTGCACGTAAGCGGCTTAGAGATGGCTGCTCTACCCTAACAAGTCATATAAAGCTGAACAACCCGAAAAATCCACAATTCTTCTTGGATCCTTAAGAAATGAGGCAACAAGGCAAACCAGTGCCCCCAAACTGGAGAAACTCACAGATGAATGCAGAGAGCCACAACACATCAGAGGAGAAACCCAAAAAGCTTTCACCTCTGCCGAGGGAGGAAGGGGAATTGTAAAACCTAAGAGTTAAAAAAAAAAAACCTACATAGCAACCCAGTGTAGGGGCCTCCCACACTTTTGTGCATTTTTCCTCCAGGATTTAAACCAGGTTCTCATAATGAATACTAAAGAAAAATCCCCTCATGCCTCTTTCCTGCAGAGTGAGGGGAAATGGATTCATTGTGAAAAACAAATTCTGATCTTCTTAAAGTCTTCACTCAGAAGAAACTATTTAACTCAGCCTAATCTGCTGGGTTTCATCACATCCTAACCGACCTGGAGTAAGAGTAATACCCAAATTCATCACCCTCTAGCCATCCTCTCTCACCTAGGAGGGATTAGGGGGGAGACTGAAAGGCAGCTGTGAAGTTCATGGTCCAGGAACACAGGCTCACCAAATCACGGAACACTTGTCTCCCCACACTTTTATCATATGGTACATAAATGTCTCAGAGTAACAATCCTAAATCCACCCTCCTCACGTGTCATTATTGTCAGTTTATTTATATAGAAAAATATATATACACACAAAAGTGGAGGACAAAAGTAACAGATGAGGTCAACAAATTACAAGTGTGGTGACATTAATCCAACTACATCAATAATCATTCTGAATATAAATGGTCTAAAAATATATCAAATAAAAGATAACACCTAAGTCGATCAAAAATAAGATCTAACTATATATACATATACATGTTTTCTACCAGAAACTCACTTTAAGTATAAAGGTATAAATAATTTATAAAAAGTAGGTAGATGGAAAAAGAATATGTTAACTATAATCTGAAAGAAATCAATAAGTGATATGAGAGTACTTCAAAAGGTTGGTTTGTAGGAAAATGGAATTTCAAAGTAAGCTCGTTGGGGTGGGTTTTGTGGACAGCAGATTAAGCTGCCACTTGGGATGCCAACATCCTGTATCAGAGTGACGTAGTAAACCAGCAAGTGATGGCCCAGGTTCTTAGGTCCCTGCTACCCATGTGAAAGATGCAGACTGAGTTCTGGGCTCCCGGATTCAGCCTGGCCCAGCCCTGGCTGGTTGGGGCATTCGGGGAATGAACCAGCAGATGAAAGATCCCTCTGCCTTTTTAACAAAAGAAGTTAATTTGGGGGGAGGGGAATGTTGGAATCCAAGTAGTCTTTTCATAATAGCATTTCCATGAGCTTCTTAAGACCTCTATATACATAGATTCCAAAAAAATTTTTGCACAATACATTTCCTTTAATTCTACCTTCTACAAACTTTATGAAGAATTCTCATACTCATTTCTGCTATGGCTTGAATATCTACGTCCCCCAATTTTGTAAGTTGAAAACTTCATCCGCAAGATGACAGCATGAGGACATGGGGCCTCTGGGAACTGACAGGTGAGGAGGGCAGAGCCCTCATGAATGGGATCAGTCTCCATACGAAGGAGGTCCAAGGGAGCTGCTTTGGCCCTTCCACCTCTTGAGGAGACAGTAAAATGACTGCACCTATGAACCAGGAGTTGGCTCTCACCAGACACTGAATCTGCCAGCACTTTGATCCTCAACTTGCAGCCTCCAGAATGACAGGACAAACTTCTGGGCTAGAAGGGCAATGGGTAAGATGCCATTTGGGGCACCCTCATCCCATATCACAGTGCATGGGTCCAGGTCCTGGCTCATCTTCCAATTCCAGCTTCTGGCTAACGCACAGCCTAGGAAGGAGCACAGCTCAAGTAGTCAGGTCTGCCATCCACATGGGAGACTCAGGTTGAGGTCCTCCTGGCTCCCAGGCATTTGGGGAGTGAATTAGCTGGTAGATCTTTCTCTGTCTCTATCTTTCAAATAAAATAAAAAGAAATGTAAAAAAAATTTTGGGGGCTGGCATTGTGGCACAACAGGTTAAAGCCCCAGACTGCAGCACCAGCATCCCACATGGGCACCAGTTCAAGTCCCAGCTGCTCCACTTCTGATCCAGCTCCCTGCTAATGTGCCTGTGAAAGCAATGAGGATGTCCCAAGTGCTTGGACCCCTGCACCCACGTGAGAGATCCAGAAGAAGCTCCTGGCTTCAGCCTGACCCAGCTCCAGTTGTTGCAGCCATTTGGAAGTGAACCAGTGGATGGAAGACCCCTCCCTCCCTTTCTCTCTCCCTCTCTTTCTCTCTCTGTCCCTACCTATCTCTGTAACTCTGCCTTTCAAATAAATAAAAATAAATCTAAAAAAAAAAAAAAAACAACTTGGGGCTAACGCTGTGGCATAGTGGGTAAAGCTGCCATCTGCAGTGCTGGCATCCCATATGGGGGCCAGTTCGAGTACCAGCTGCTCCACTTCAGATCCAGCTCTCTGCTATAACCTGGGAAAGCAGTGAAAGATGGCCCAAGTGCTTCGGCCCCTGCACCCACATGGAAGACCTGAAAAAAGCTCCTGGCTCCTGGCTTTGTATCAGTGCAGCTCTGGCCATTGTGGCCAATTGGGAAGTGAACCAGCAGATGCAAGACCTCTCTCTCTGCCTCTCCCTCTGTGTGTAACTCTGACTTTCAAATAAATTAATTAATTTTAAAAAGCTTTATTAAAAAAAGGAAATGTTAAAAAAGAAATTCTTTCTATCAGCCAACTAATCCATGATATTATGGAAGCACAAACACACTGAGAACACTTCAGAACAAGCAAAGTTATCAGGGCTAAGAAGGGTATCACATAATGATAAAGAGGTGACTTCTCCAAGACGACACAATGATGTGAATGTACTTAAAATAGAGCATAAACAGGCAAAATTAATGGAAATACAAGAAATAGATCAATTCACTATAGAATGGAAATTTCAAAATCTCTGTATTTGAAATGGACAGATCTGAGGCTGAGGTTGTGGCATAGAGGGTTAAGCTGCTACCTGTTGTACCAGCATTCCATATCGGTGCCAGTTCATTTCTCGGCTGCTCTACTTCTGATCCAGCTCCCTGCTAATGTGCTTAGGAAAGCAGCAGAAGTGGACCAAGTACTTGGACCTCTGTGCTCGTGTGGGAGACTCGGATGAAGCTCCAGGCTCCTGGCTTCTGTCTGTTGCAGCCATTTGGGGAGCAAACCAGCAGATGGAATATACCTCTCCCTCCCTCCCACCCTCCCTCATTCTTTCTAACTCTACCTTTCAGGCAGAAGATCAGCAAGTAGACCGATGAACTAAATAATAAAATCAATTAACTAATAACAGTGGGCATTTAAAGACTACTTTACCAACAGAACACACTTTTCTTCTCAAGCTTATGTGAAACATTCACACAGAACACATTCTAGGCCATGAAACACATCTTATATTTAAAAGAATAGTATTCATACAGTGTTTGTTTTCAGACCACAAAAGAATAAAACTAAAAGTCAGCAACAGAAAGATAGCTGGAAAATTTGAAAATACTTGGAGTTTAAACAACAAACTTCTGTTTCATAAGTTAAAGAGGAAATCACACAAAAATAAAACCTTAAAACACAATTCATCAAAATGTGTGGGACACAGCAAAAGTCATGCTTAGTGGAAAACATATAGCTTTGAATTCTTGTACTGGGTGGAGAAGGGTTCAAAATCAATCATTTAAGCTTCCATTACAGGAAGCAAAAAAAAAAAAGAGGAAATTAAACGAACAAGCAAAAGAAAAATAACAAAGTTTAGATCAAAAATAAAGAAAATGGGGACAGCGCTATGGTGCAGTAAGTTAATCCTCCACCTGTGGCACCGGCATCCCATATCGGCACCGGTTCTAGTTCTGGCTGCTCCCCTTCCTATCCAGCTCTCTACTATGACCTGGGAAAGCAGTAGAAGACGGCCCAAGTGTTGGGTCCCTGCATCTGCATGGGGGACCCAGAAGATGATCCTGACTCCTAGCTTCAGATTGGCTCAGCTCTGGCTGTTGGGGCCATTTGGGGAGTGAATCAGCAGATAAAAACCTATCTATCTCTCCTTCTCACTGAATAAATACATACATACATACATACATACGAAAGCAGGAAATCATTAGAGAAAAGTCAATGTAACTAAAGCCAGTTCTTTAACTAGCTATGTCTTTACCCAAAAAACAAAGAATACACAAACTACTAATATCAGAAATGAAAGTGGGACATCACTACAGAGCCCAAGGATATTACAAGGATAATGGGGTAGGTGTTGTACTGCTGCAGGTTAAGCCACTGCTTGTAAGGTCCTCACATTATGTCAGAATGCCCATGACTGGACTGAGTCCCACCTCCACATATGATCCAGCTTCCTACTAATGCAACTGATAATGCAGGTGGTGGCTGAAGTATTTGGTTTCCTACCTCTGAGAGCCCAGAAGGGAGTTCCCCACTCCTGGCTTCAGCCTGGCCCAGCATTGATTATGGACATTAGAGGAATGATGCAGTGAATAAAAGTTGGCTCAAACGTGTGCAATCTCTCTGTTGAATAACAGATAAATAAATCTTTCTAAAAATTAATAAAAGAGGGGCTGGCACTGGCGCTTAGCTGGTAATTCTGCCACCTGTTACTCTGACATCCCCTATGGGCACTGATTCGTGTCCCTACTGCTCCAATTCTGACCTAGCTCCTTGCTAATGTCCTGGGAAAAGCAGTGGAAAATGGCCCCCAAGTGTTTGGGCCCCTGCCACACACCTGGGAGACTCAGGTGAAATTCCTGGTTCCTGGCTTCAACGTGGCCTGTGGGGAGCAACTCGGACTAGACTAAGTTACTGGAATTAAGACTTATTCTATGCATCTGCTCTCCCACAATATGGCGCTGAGAAGGGAGAAATAGCTTCTACACAGCTGCCTCCAGTTCAACCAATAAACTGTAGGACCTACTCCTGATTGGAGGAGAGCAGCGTACTCGGCGTGTGGGTAGCAGAGTTGGTATAAAGGAGGAGAGAGACAACATGCACCAGGAACATCTAAGAGGAACATCTATCTGAAGGAACACCTGTGCAGCCCCCGAGAGAGCCGGCCGGCAGTGTGTCGCTCCCCTGCGGAAGTGGGGAAAGTGGCCAGGGGAAACCGCCCTTCCACAGAGGTGGAAGGGACGGCAGCCAACCCGGGAAGAACCAGCAGCAAACCCAGGGAGGGCCGAGCAGACAAAAGAACAGCACAGGGTCCTGTGTCGTTCCTCCACGAAGAGGGGGAGCGACAGTGGCCCAGTGCTGGCAGTTGTGCCCATCTGAGGGGTGAACCAACAGATGGAAGATCTCTCTCTGTATCTCTGCCTAACTCTTTCTCGGCCTTTTGGCTAAGATCAAGTGTAAAATAAATAAATCTTTAAAAAAAATTTTTTAAATATTATGAACAAATCCAGGCCTACAAATTTTGATAACCTACACAAAATGGAAAAATTCCTTGAAATACACAATGTGTAAAAATCACATAAGAAAACACCAACAATATGAATAGGCTTTTATCTGTTAAAAATTTTTTTAAAGATTTATTTATTTATTTGAAAGTCAGAGTTAGAGAGAGAGAGACCAAAAGACAGACAGATCTTCCATCTGCTGGATCACTCCCCAAATGGCCACCGGGGCTGGGCTGGTCCAAAGCCAGGAGTCAGGATTTTATCTGGGTCTCCCATGTGGATGCAGGGGTCTGAGGAGTTGGACTATCTTCTGCTTCATTCCCAGATGCATTAGCACGGAGCTGGAGAAAACAGAGCTAGAGCAGCCAGGATGCAAAGCAGCATCCATTTGGGATGCTGGTGCCACAAGCAGGCACTGTATTTACCTCGCCTCAGCATTGGCCACTTGTTAAAAAAAAAAATGAATCAATAAGAAATAACTTACAATGAGTTCACCAGTGAATTTTACCAACCACTTATGGAAGAAATTACATAAACACTCTAGAGCCTTTTCAAAAAATAGCAGAGGGAATGTTTCCTAACTCATTCTATGAGGGTGGTTATCACCCTCACATCAAAAGCCATTATAAGAAAACAAAACTAGATAATAGTATCTTTCATGAACACAGATACAAAAGTCCTTAACAAAATATTAGCAAATACAATCCAATAATGTACAGAAAAATTAAATACCACAACTAAGTAGGATTTATCTTGGGTATACAGGCTGATTCAACATTAAAAATCAAGTAATTGAGCCTGCACTGTGATACAATGGATTAAGCTGTCACTTACAATTCTGGTATCCCATTTAGGAGGGTCGGTTTGAGTCCAGCTGCCCCATTTTCCATCTAGCTTCTTGCTAATGCACTGGAAAGGAAATGGATTCTGATCTAAGTGCTTGGACTATTGACACCCCTGTGGGAGCTCCAGATGAAGCTCCTGACTTCTGGCTTCAGCCTGGCCCAGTCTTGGCTGCTGCAGTCATTTGGGGAAGTGAACAAAGGGTTGGAAGACCTCTATCATTCTGCATTTCAAATAAATAAATAAATCTTCTTAAAAATCAATTAACATTATCATCACAAACAGTCTAAAGAAGAAAAATCACATGATCCTATCAATAGAAACAGAAAAATATTTGATAAAACCCAATATTGGAGCCAGCACCATGGCTCACTTGGTTAATCCTCCACCTGCAACGCCGGCATCCCATATGGGCGGTGGGTTCTAGTGCCAGATGTTCTTCTTCCAATCCAGCTCTCTGCTATGGCCTGGGAAAGCAGTAGAAGATGGCCCAAGTCCTTGGGCCCCTGCACTCGCCTGGGAGGCCTGGAAGAAGCTCCTGGGTCCTGGCTTCGGATCAGCACAGGTCCGGCCGTTGCGGCCAACTGGGGAGTGAACCAGAGGATGGAAGATCTCTCTCTCTCTCCTTCTCTCTACCTCTCCTTCTCTCTGTGTAACTGTGTAACTCTGACTTTAAAATAAATAAATAAATCTTTTTAAAAAATACTCATACATTATTAAAACAAAAATTCTGAATAAATTAGTAATAGAGGGAAAAATAAAAAAGAAAATCCATAAAAACCTACACCTAGCACTGTATTTAATAGTAAAACTCTCAAAACTTTCCCATTAAGAGTCAAAACTGTAGAACAATGTACCCTCTCACTACTTACTTTACAACAGTATACAGGAAGTCCTAACTAACTCTATAAGACAAGTAAAAAATGAGATACCCAAATTTGGAACAAAGAAATAAAACTGCATTTGTTCACAAAGACGATTATCCATCTATAAAATCTGAAGGAACTTAAAAAAAAAATCCTGGAAAAAACATTACAACATGATTTCAGTATACAAGATTAATATATAAAAGTCAATCACTTTCTTATATAGCATCAATAACAAGAAGAATTTGAAATTAAACCCACAAACCTTTAATAACAGCATTCTCCTAAAAGCAAATGATTAGGCATAAATTATGCACAAGATTTACATGAGAAGAACTAAAAAATTCTAATTAAAAAAGAAAGCCCATATATTCCAAGTTCATGAATAGGAAAATTCAATAGAAAGGTACTTCAAAACATACATGGAAAAATAGGATTGCAAGTTTATTTTGGTGCAAGAAAATTTTGAAATCTATAGATAAGAGTGTTGTCAATATGTCAGTTCTTTCCAACTTGAGCTATAGATTCAATACAATTCCAATCAAAATTCCAACAAGTTATTTGTGGATACCAAAAAACTAATTCTAAAGTTTATTTATATAGGGGAAAGATCCCAAATAGCCCTTTTACCAACAGAGGAGAATAACCAAGTTAGATGACTGAGTCTACCCAACTTCCAGTTTTAATATAAAACTATAGTAATGGGGCCGGCACTGAGGTGTAACAGGTTAAGCCACTGCCTGCAATGGTAGCATCCCACATGCACTCCACTTCCAATCCAGTTCCCTGCTAGTGCGCCTGGGAAGGCAACAGAGGATGGCCCTGGCGCTTGGGCCCCTACACCCATGTGAGAGGCCCGGAGGAAGCTCCTGGCGCCTGGCTTCAGCCTAGCCCAGCCTTGGCCATTGCAGCCAACTGGGGGAATGAACCAGTGGATGAAATATATCTTTCTATAAATCTTTCAAATAAATAAAATAAATCTTAAAAAAAAACTATAGTTATCAAGACAGCATGGTATTGGCAAAACAATACACAAACAGATCAATGGAACAAAATAGAGTGAAGTAGACCTACATAAATATAGATAAGTGATCTTTAACAAAAAAAACAAATACAATTACAGTGGAGAAGAGTCTTCCACAAAAGACACTAGAACCAATGGATGCATGCACAAGGGGGAAAAATGACTCTACATGCAAACCTTTCACCCTTCACAAAAATCAACCCTAAGTGCATTATACACTTAAATGTTAAATTCAAAATTCTAAAACTCTTAGAAGATAGAATAAGAGAAAATCTAGATGTCTTTGGGTATGGCAATGACAATTTAATAAATAAAACCAAAAACATAACCCATGAAACAAATAATTGATAATCTGGGTATCACTGAAATGAAAAAGTTCTGCCCTGCAAAAGATACTAACTAAATAACAGGCAGACAAGCCGTAGACTGAGAAATGTCTGTAGAAGACCTATCTGTTAAAGGACTATCCTCCAAAATACACAAACAACCCTTAAAACTCGGTAAAAAACAAACAATAAAATTGTTAATTGGGCAAAAGATATGAATAGACACTTCACCATAGAACACACACAGATGGCAAACAAACATGAAAAGATGCTCTACAGCATACGTCATTAGAGAATTGAAAATTAAAAGAACAGAATACTATTACATACCTATTAGAATGAGGAAAATCCAAAACAATGGCAACAACAAATGCTGGCCAGGATGTGGAACAAAAAGAGGGGGCCCGAGCGGCGCTGCGGCTCACTAGGCTAATCTTCTGCCTTGCAGCGCAGGCACACCGGGTTCTAGTCCCGGTCGGGGCACCGGATTCTGTCCCGGTTGCCCCTCTTCCAGGCCAGCTCTCTGCTGTGGCCCGGGAAGGCAGTGGAGGATGGCCCAAGTACTTGGGCCCTGCACCCCGTGGGAGACCAGGATAAGTACCTGGATCCCATCATCAGATCAGCGCGGTGCGCCAGCCGCAGCGGCCATTGGAGGGTGAACCAACGGCAAAGGAAGACCTTTCTCTCTGTCTCTCTCTCTCACTGTCCACTCTGCCTGTCAAAAAAAATTTAAAAAAAAAAAAAAAAAAAAAAGAGGGGCCTGAGGTGTGGCCTAAAGTGTTAAGTCACTGCCTGTGATGCCAGCGACCCATATGGGCCCCAGTTCTTAGCCAAGCTGCTCCACTTCCAATCCAGTTCCCTGCTAATGTGCCTGTGAAAGCAGCAGAAGATGGCCCAAGTGCTTGGGTGCCTGTGCCCATGTGGGAGGCCCACAGGAAGCTCTTGGCTCATTGTCGCTCCCCCTCTTCGTGGAGGAACGACACAGGACCCTGCGCTGTTCTTTTGTCAGCTCGGCCCTCCCCGGGTTTGCTGCTGGTTCTTCCCGGGTTGGCTGCCGTCCCTTCCACCTCCGTGGAAGGGCGGTTCCCCCTAGCCACTTTCCCCACTTCCGCGGGGGAGCGGCACACCGCCGGCCGGCTCTCTCGGGGGCTGCTCAGATGTTCCTCAGGTGTTCCCCTTAGATGTTCCTCTTTTTACAAGTCCTTTCTATAGTAAAGTTAGAATAAGTAAACAGCAAACTCCCAAAGCAAGAACGAGTAGAGAGAAATGAGAAAGAACGAAGTAACGAACTTCCCCACGAACTCTCCAACGCACTCTCCAACCAACCCACACCACCATGCCGTCTCTCTCCTCCTATATAGTCCTCTCCACCAATCCGTGCTCTGCTACCCACACGCTGAGCGCGCTGCTCTCCTCCAATCAGGAGCAGCTCCTGCAGCTTGTCAAGTTGGTGAGAGGCAGCTGGGTAGAAGCTGTTTGCTCCTCTCCCAGCGCCATATTGTGGGAGAGCAGATGTATAGAATAAGTCTTAATTCCAGTAACTTAGTCTAGTCCGAGTTGCTCCCAGTTGCTCCCCACAGCTCATGGCTTCAGACCAGCCCACCCAGCTCTGGCTGTTGCAGCCATCTGGGGATTGAATCAGTAGATAGGGTATATGTGTGTGTGCGTGCATGTGTGCGTGCGTGTGTGTGTGTCCCTCTCTGCCTTTCAAATAAATAAATACATATGTTAAAAAAGGAACTTTTATTTTTTATTTTATTTATATATAGTTTTTTGGAAGACAGCTTCTTAAAAACTAAATCTACTCTTCATATAAGATCTATTAATCACACTCCCTGGTGTTTACCTAAATGAGTTGAAAACTAGGTCCGCACAAAAATGTATACAAGAATGCCTACAGCAGCTTTATCTCTAATTGTCCAAATCTGGAAGCAACCATGATGCCCTTCCATAGGGGTAAATAAACTGGGGCACATCCAGGCAATGAAATATTGTTTTGCATTAAAAAAAAGGAATGAAGTAACAAGCCATAAAAAGACATGGAGAAATCGTAAATGCTTATTACTAAGTGAAGGAAAGCCAGTCTGAAAAGACTGCATACTGTATGATTCTAACTAAATGATGTTCTGGAAAAATTAAAACCATGTATAAAGAAGCAGTTGCCAAGGGCTAGAGGGAAGACAGATAAATTAAGAAAGCACAGAACATTTTTATGACACTGAAACTATTCTGAATGGCATTATAATGGTGAATGCATTCCTATAAACAACTGTCAAAAACTCATACTATGTTTAACACCAAAAGTGAACCCTAATGTAAATTACAGACTTCTATCAATAATGTCAATTCATCACTTCAACCAAGGTACCACTCTGGTACGGGTGTTGATAGTAGGTAGGGGAAATTGAGTGAGGAGAACTAGGGGTACACTGTCATTGTCTTTTCCAAACAATTTGGTCTTGAACCTAAAGTGCTCTAAAAAGGAAGTGAGGAAGGGAAGAAGGGGGGAGAAAAGGAATACATAGCAGGGATTAAACACGGCCTAAAAATGTAAAATATTTACTATCTGAATCTTCGTAAGTCTCCTGTATCATTCTCTAGGATAACCAACCATTAAAGAAAGCTAAAAAGATGGGGGGAAAGGAGGGCGTTTTGCACAGCAGTCATGTCACCACCAAGGACACCCACATCCCTTATCTGAACACCTGACTTCAGAGTTCTGGCTCTTCCGCTTCCGATGCAGCTGCGAGCTAATACACTAGGAGGTAGCAAATGATGGCTCGAGGATTTGGCCCTACCACCCATGTCTGAGACCTGGACTGAGTTCCCACGTTCAGTCTGCCCAGTCCCAGTTGTTGCAGGAAGGTAAGAAGTCAAACAGTAGAGGGAAAATCTCTGTCTCTGTCTGCCTTTCAAATAAAATGAAAATTAAATTTTAAAAATTATGTTTCATAAAAAAGGAATTTTTTAAAAGATGGGAAAAATATTTTTAAACTAAAAAAAAAGGTGGGAAAAATTTATATACCTCAAATGTTCTGTAACAGGGTTTCTCAAAGGACATTTGGCAGGGGTAGGGAATTTTCTTTCTGCCAAAGGCCATCTGCATATTTATAACATCATTTGCAGGTCATACACAATTATCAACTTAAAAATTAGACTGCCATATATTTATTGCATTTCAAGTCCCACCTGTAGTTGCCTTGTCAGAGATAAACCAAATGACTTTGCAGGTCTTTTCCATCCCATGCGCAGGTATATGCTCCATCCATTTTACAGCACATAACTCTTTGTTGTTGGGCTATCTTAATCAATATTCCTGGTCTTCACACATTAGGTGCCTAGGACACCATTCCACCCAGTTGAGAAAGCCACATGTCTCCACATATTGCCCTGTGCACCCTATCACATCCCTTAGTTGAGAGCCACTGGTCTAAAGAAGAAACATAAGAAGGAACCTAAAATAAGGAGGAAAATAGAAACAGTAACACAGTAGATTTAAACAAATATACCACCAATGCATTAAGGTATATGGAATAAATGCTTCAGATAAAAGACAAATTTAAAAGAAAAATCAGTACCCACCTATATGCTCTTTTTACAAGACACAAACAGGGGCCAGCACTGTGGTGCAGCAGGTTAACGCCCCGGCCCAAAGCACTGGCATCCCATATGGTCACCGGTTCTAGTACCAGCTGCTCCACTTCCGATCTAGCTCTCTGCTATGGCCTAGGAAAGCAGTGGAGGATGGCCCAACTCCTTGGGCCCCTGCACCTGAGTGGGAGACCTGGAGAACGCTCTTGGCTCCTGGCTTTGGATCGGCGCAGCTCTGGCCATTGCGGCCAATTGGGAAGTGAACCATCGGATGGAAGACCTTTCTCTCTTGCTCTCTCTCTCTCTGCCTCTCCTCTCTCTGTGTAACTCTGACTTTCAAATAAATAAATTGTTAAAAAAAAAAAAAGACAAACAAACATAAGGGCACATAAAGGTTCAAAGCAAAAGCAAAGATGTTTCAAACATTAATTAAAAGATAGCTAGGGTAGGCATTTGGCCTAGTGAGCACAGTGGGAACTGATTAAAGCCGTTGGATGGGACACTGGGATCCCACATGGGAGTACCTGGGCTTAAGTCCCTGCCCCACTCCCAACTCCAACTTCATGCTAATGCACACCTTGGAGGCAGCAGATGATGGCTCAGATGATGCCACTCACATGGCAGGGACACGGAGTGAGCTCACAGCTCCATGCTTCAACCTGGCCTCATCCAGGCCATCACGGGCATTTGGGGAGTGAAGCAGCAGATGGGAGAGGTCTCTCTTGGAACACAATAAATACATACATACACAGATAGATAGTAGGGGGCCTAGCAATAGGTGTTTGGCCTAGCAATTAAGACACCACTTAAAATGCCTGCATCCCAAACTGGAGTGCCTCTCAGAAGAGATTTATAGAGATATAGATAGAGATAGAGACAGGGATATACAGATGGTAGGAGGTGGGCAGTGGACCTAGCAGTGCAGACACGGACTAAAAGGCCTGAATCCCACATTGCAGCGCCTGGGTTTGATGCCTGGCTCCAGTTCCTGATTTCAGCTTCCCACTAATGCAGACCCAGGGAGGCAGCCATGAAGGCTCATGTAATTGTGTTCCTGTCACTCACATGGGAGACCCAGCTGAATTCCTGGTTCCCAGCTCTCTCTGCCTCTCTGTGGTTCTGCCTTTCAAATAAATAAATCAATCTTAAAAAGAAAATCTCAGCCCAGTGTTGCGGCCTAGCGGGTTAAGCCACTGCCTGTGATGCTGGCATCCCATATGACCTCCAGTATGTCAGCAGCTCCACTTCCAATCCAGCTCCCTGCTAATGGACTGGGAAGAGCAGAAGATGGCCCAAGTGCTTGGATCCCTGCCACCCACATGGGAGACCAGGATGAAGCTCCCAGCCCCTGGCTTTGGCCCAGCCCAGTGCTGGCCCCAGCCATCTGGGGATTGAACCAGCAGATAGAAGACTTCCCTCTCCGTAACTTTTTTTTTTTTAAAGACTTGTTTATTTATTTGAAAGGCAGAACTACAAAGAGAGGGAGGGAGATACAGAGAGAGAGAGATCTTCCATCTGCTGGTTCTCTCCCCAAATGGCCTCAACAGGGAGCAGACCTGGTTCAAAGCCAGGAGCCAGGAGCTTCTTCCGGGTCCCCCACATGGGTGCAGGTGCCCAAGCACTTGGACCATCTTCTGCTGTTTTCCCAGGAACACTTTTATGGAGCTGGATTGGAAGTGGAGCAGCCATATGGGATGCCAGCATTGCAGGCTACAGCTTTACCCAATACAGCGCAAAGATGGCCCCATGACTCTTAACTTTCAAAACTAATAAATAAATCTTTTTTAAAAAAACTCATTTTTTTAGAGATCAAAATTACATACAACATCATCTCTGATCACAGTGCAATTAAATTAAACTAAAACTCAACACTAAAGGATAACCAGAAGAAGGACTGGTGCTGTGGCACAGCAGGTTAAGTCACTGCTTACAAATACTGCATTTCATATTGAAACATAGGTTCAAGTCTCAGCTTCTCCAGTTCCAATTCAGCTCCCTGCTAACGTGCCTGGGAAAGCAGCAGAAGACTGCCCAAATTCTTGGGTCTCTACCACTCACACAGGAGGCCTGAACAGAGTCCCACGTTCTTGGCGTCAGCCTAGACCCATCATGGCTATCGTGGCCATTTAAGGAGTGTACCAATGGATGGAAGATCTATTTCCTTTTGTCTCTTCCTCTGTCATTTTGCCTTTCAAATTAATAAATATATATCTTTAAGAGAAAAAGGACAACTAGAAAAACCACAAAACAAAAAATATATTTCTAAATAACTTACATATATGATAAAGAAAATTTTAACTTATGAAAAGGTCACAATATAAATGAGGAAATATCTACATCTAAAGGAAAAGTTATAGTACAAATTAAAACTTATGGAATAAAGACTTTGCATCCAGAAAAACGGAAGAGTCATACAATTGCCTGTTACCAACCACTAATATGAGGACATCTGAAAAAGTTCATGGAAAACTGGAAATATAAGTTTGGATTGTTGCAAAAAATTTTAGAATACATGAATAATTTTTTTCTTTTTTTGAAGAGCCCTCCATGCATGGATTAAATACCTTCTTTGCATCAAAATAAGCTTATCTTCTAATTCCATTTACTACGAACTTTGTGAAGTACCCTGACACAAGTCAAAGTTCTGAGTATTAAATATATGATAAACATCCGAAGACTAAATAATGCAGACCAGCAGGCCTAGGACCTTGGGATATAACAACAGAGTGGTGAGTGTCCTAGGCTTTTCTTTTTCACTTATCTCAGACTTGAAGCCAAAGAAGCTAACAATCAGGAAACACCAAATGATTTTGCAAAAGATCACTCTCTAGCCAAAGGAACAAGAAAGGGCAAGACTACCAAGATAGAAAATTTTTAGAGAACTACAATCCAGTCCATCAAAATACTATAGAAAAGGGGCCGGTGCCATGGCTCACTTGGTTAATCCTCCGCCTGCGGCGCAGGCATCCCATATGGGCCCGGGTTCTAGTACAGGTTGCTCCTCTTCCAGTCCAGCTCTCTGCTATGGCCCGGGAATGCAGTGGAGGATGGCCCAAGTGCTTGGGCCCTGCACCCACATGGGAGACCAGGAAGAAGTACCTGGCTCCAGGCTTCAGATCCGTGTAGCTCCGGCCGTAGTGGCCATTTGGGGAGTGAACCAGCGGAAGGAAGACCTTTCTCTCTGTCTCTCTCTCTCTCTCTAACTGTATCTATCAAATAAAAAAAAAATACTATAGAAAAGAAAAGAAAAAAGAATGTAGCCCCAGCCCTGTCCACACAAGTAAAGACCAGTAATCTGTACAAGAAGATGGAGTACAAAGTGGGACTTTATATTCACTGAACAACAATGAAGCCCCACATTCCTGCAATATCACTGGAGATCACGTAGGAAACCTGAAAGCTGACCTCCACCAACAGTAAGGAAGAGCACCTACCCCATTCCACGCAAGTGCAGCCTCAGAAGGCCTAGTGGAAAGTTAGCACGGGCCCTGTGACCCCAGGAGTAACAAGGCGACCCTCTCCAGATTATCACAGGAGATCACATGGAGAGCAAGAACTCCAAGTTACCCAGCGGTAATGAATACTGCACCCACCTCGGGTATCAAACAGGCCAACTGGGGAACCTAGACTTCTACCCACACCTGGCACTAACAAGACAGCACTGCCTCTTAACTGGGTCAGAGCAGTTTAAGAAAAAGCTGGGTAAACAGAAGGGGTAAACAAGATCAACAGTCTCATAAAATACCCAAAATGTCCAGGTTTCAATAGAAAATCATGAGTCAAAACAAGAATGAAAAAGATTTCAAACTCAATAAGACAATCAAAACATAACATCACCAAGCTCAAAGAAATGTTCCAGTTATCTCAGAGATTTCAAAAATAGTCATGATGAAAATACTCTACAAGTTACTACAAAAAGCTTGAATAGGAGTGAAAAGTCACAGCAATGAAATACAAGTCTAAGCAAAGTATACAAGATAAAAATAAGAAAAGAACCAAGTTTAAAAATTTTTTACAAATGACAATCTAATATCTATGGCTATTTATTTGAGAGGCAATGAGACAAAGACAGAGAAATAAACAGAACTCCTATCTGGTGATTCACTCGTCAAATGCTCACAATGGCTGGGGCTAGGAAAAGCTGAATTAGGAGAAGAGAGGAACTCAACCCAGGTCTACCATGGAGGTGGTAGGGAACCAAATCACTTGAGCCATCACCAATGTCTCCCAGGGTCTGCATTAGCAAGAAACAGGAGGGGAGGGGAGGGGAGGGGAGGGGAGGGGAGGGGAGGGGAGGGGAGGGGAAAGGTGAGGAGGGGAGGGGAAAGGTGAGGAGGGGAGGGGAAAGGTGAGGAGGGGAGGGGAAAGGTGAGGAGGGGAGAGGAGGGGAGAGGAGAGGAGGGGAGAGGTGGGGAGGGGAGGGGAGGGGAGAGGTGGGGAGGGGAGGGGAGGGAAAGGAAAAAAGAAAAGTCCTTGGGTCCATGCACCCACTTGGGCTATTGGGGCCATTTGGGGAGTGAACCAGAGGATGAAAGACTATCTGACTCTCACTCTCCTCTCTCTGCCTCTTCCTCTCTGTAACTCTTTCGAATAAATATTTAAAGAAAAAAAAGGAACGAAACAAAGAAAAGAAATACAATATCAGGTTTGTCAGGGTCCCACGGCCCCTGTTCCAAGGTTCCTCCCTACAAACTGAATCTTTGGCTCCGTCAGGCAGAAAGCTAGATATGAGCCCTCCAGAAGAAGGATCAAGGACCCTGCTTCTCCACCTGAGCCCACCAATACCACCCACTTGGCAGCATTACTTGAGGTTGATGCATCCTGACAAGATGGGAACTCAGCCAAACAGAAGTCCACTTTATGGCACATGCACACTAAGACCCAGGTTAATATCAGAGTGAGCTTACTTCACCTTTCTCTCTGTCTCTTTTCTAACTCTGTGAAAGAGATGAGATGAGATGAGATGAGATGAGATGAGATGAGATGAGATGAGAAGAGAAGAGAAGAGAAGAGAAGAGAAGAGAAGAGGAGGGGAGGGGAGGGGAGGGGAGGGGAGGGGAGGGGAGGGGAGGGGAGGGGAGGGGAGGGGAGGGGAGGGGAGGGGAGGGGAGGGGAGGGGAGGGGAGGGGAGGGGAGGGGAGGGGAGGGGAGGGGAGGGAACCCAATGAGACAGAATATTAAAAAGGAATCAAGAGGCCGGCGCCACGGCTCACTAGGCTGATCCTCTGCCTTGCGGTGCCGGCACACCGGGTTCTAGACCCAGTTGGGGTGCCGGATTCTGTCCTGGTTGCCCCTCTTCCAGGCCAGCTCTCTGCTGTGGCCAGGGAGTGCAGTGGAGGATGGACCAAGTACTTGGGTCCTGCACCCCATGGGAGACCAGGAGAAGCACCTGGCTCCTGCCATCGGATCAGCGCGGTGCGCAGGCCGCAGCGCGCTGGCCGCGGCAGCCACTGGAGGGTGAACCAATGGCAAAGGAAGACCTTTCTCTCTGTCTCTCTCTCCCACTGTCCACTCTGCCTGTCAAAAAAAAAAAAAAAAAAAAAAAAAGGAATCAAGAAAGTCTACATGAAATATGGGACACTATTAAACAACCAAATATTCACGTTATAGGTACTCCTGATGGAGGAAAGAAAAAAAGAAATTGAGAACTTGCTAAAAGAAACAATTGTTGAAAATTTCCCAGATCTTCAAAGAGATATGGATATCCAGATACAAGAAGCTAAAAGGGGCCGGCACTGTGGCACAGCCGGTTAATGCCCTGGCCCGAAGTGCAGGCAATCCCATATGGACGCTGCTTCGAGACCTAACTGCTCCACTTCCCATCCAGCTCTCTGCTATGGCCTGGGAAATCAGTGGTAGATGGCCCAAGTCCTGGGGCCCCTGTAACCAAACGGGAGATCCAGAAGAAGCTCCTGGCTCCTGGCTTCAGATCAGCACAGCTCCAGTCGTTGCAGCCAATTGGGGAGTGAACCATCCGATGGAATAACTCTCTCTCTCTCTCTCGCTCTCGCTCTCTGCCTCTCCTCTGTGTAACACTGACTTTCAAATAAATAAATAAATAAAGAAGCTAAAAGACTCAACTAAAAAATTAAAGAGAGAATCCTAAAGACAGTAAGAGAAGGGCATCAAGTTACATATAAAGAAAAACCAATTAGATTAACATCAGACGGGGCTAGAGCTGTGGCACAGTGGGTTAAAGCCCTGCCCTGAAGTGCCTGCATGGTTGAATGAGAAGGCCATCCCAAGATGGCCGCTGACAACAGAACCTGCCTGGCAACAGGCTGTGATTGGATGGCTTCAGAAACCACATGACAATGGAGCCTGACTGGCAACAAGCTGTGATTGGATGGCTTCGGAAACCACATGACAACAGAGCCCGCCTGGCAACAGGCTGTGATTGGATGGCTTCAGAAACCACATGGCAATGGAGCCTGCCTGACATCAAGCTGTGATTGGATGGCTTCAGAAACTGCCTGGCAACAGGCTGTGATTGGTTAGGGCATAGATCACCCCTTGACCAGGTTGGCTGCCTTGGCTATTTAAGCTGCTATACCAACTGAAATAAACGAGTCTGCAGGCTGCTCGCCTCTGGCCTGCGTTCTCCTGGCTCTCGGGGTCTGTGTGGTGACTCCGTGCCTCTTGCCCCCACCATGCTCTTCCTCTCAGAACGAATCCACAACAACATGCCAGCATCCCCTATGGGCACCGGTTCAAGACTCGGCTGCTCCTCTTCCCATCCAGCTCTCTGCTATGTCCTAGGAAAGCAGTGGAAGATGGCCCAAGTCCTTGGGTCCCTGCACCCGAGTGGGAGACCTGGAGGAGACTCCTGGCTCCAGGCTTCAGATTGGTGCAGCTCCGGCCATTGTGGCCAATTGGGGAGTGAACCAGCAGACAAAAGACCTCTCTCTCTGTCTCTACCTCTCTCTGTAACTCTTTCAAATAAATAATAAATCTTTAAAAAAAAAAATCAGACTTCTCAGCAGAAACCCTACAGGCCAGAAGAGTGGGATCACATATTCAAGGTCTTAAAAGAAAAAATAAGTTTCAGCCAAGAATATTATATCCAGTGAAGCTATCCTTTAAAAGTGAAGGAGAAATAAAGTATTTTCCAGGTAAGCAACTGAGAGAATTTACCACCAACAGATCAGCCTTACAAGAAATTCTGAAGGGTGTCCTGCATTAGAAATAAACATTAGAAAATACATGACATCACCAAATTGATTAACAGAGCAAGTAGAATCAGTGTCCAATCAACAAAATGACAGATCTTAGTTCTTATCTATCCATACTAACCTTGAATGTAAATGGATTAAATACACCAGCCAAAAGACTTAGGTTGGCTAAATGGATAAAAAGCCAAGACCCCACTACATGCTGCTTACAAGAAACTCACTGCACAAACAAAGCCACAGACTGAAAGTGAAAGGTTGGAAAAAGATAGACCAGGCAAATTGAAACCAAAAGTGAGCAGGTGTAGCTATCCTGATATCAGATAAAACAGATTTAAATGAAACACTGTAGGAAGAGATAATGAAGGACATTGTATTTTGATAAAAGGTTCAATTCAGCAAGAAGATATATCATAAATATGTATGTACCCAGCACTCACAAATATTATTAGATCTACAGAGAGAGACTCCAATGCAATACTAGTAGCAGGCTTCAACACCACACTCTCATCAATTGACAAATCATCAGACCAAAACAATCAATAAAGATACATTGGAATTGAAACATATTACCAGGAGCTGGCGCTGTGGCACAGCGGGTTAACGCCCTGGCCTGAAGCACCGGCATCCCATATGGGCGCCAGTTCTAGTGCTGGCTGCTCCTCTTCTGATCCAGCTCTCTGCTATGGCCTGGGATAGCAGTAGAGGATGGCCCAAGTGCTTGGGCCCCTGCACCCAGTGGTGCCGGCACCCCAGGTTCTAGTCCCGGTTGGGGCACTGGATTCTGTCCCGGTTGCCCCTCTTCCAGGCCAGCTCTCTGCTGCGGCCCGGGGGTGCAGTGGAGGATGGCCCAGGTGCTTGGGCCCTGCACCCCATGGGGGACCAGGAGAAGCACCTGGCTCCTGACTTTGGATCAGGACGGTGCGCCGGCCGCGGCGGCCATTGGAGGGTGAACCAACGGCAAAGGAAGACCTTTCTCTCTGTCTTTCTCTCTCTCACTGTCCACTCTGCCTGTCAAAAAAAAAAAAAAAAAAAAAAAAAAAAAAAGAAAGAAACATATTACCAAGGACATGGACCTAACAGACATTTACAGCATGTTTCACCCAACAGCTACAGAATACGCATGCTTCTCATGAGCACATGGAACATCCTGTAGGATAGACCACATAATAGGCCACAGATCAAGTCTCAGAAAATTTGAGATTGAGGCGGGCGCCGCGACTCACTAGGCTAATCCTCCGCCTTGCAGCGCCGGCACACCGGGTTCTAGTCCCGGTTGGGGCGCCGGATTCTGTCCCGGTTGCCCCTCTTCCAGGCCAGCTCTCTGCTGTGGCCCGGGAGTGCAGTGGAGGATGGCCCAAGTGCTTGGGCCCTGCACCCCATGGGAGACCAGGAGAAGCACCTGGCTCCTGCCACTGGATCAGCGCGGTGCGCCGGCTGCAGCGCACCGGCCGCGGCGGCCATTGGAGGGTGAACCAACGGCAAAGGAAGACCTTTCTCTTTCTCTCACTGTCCACTCTGCCTGTCAAAAAAAATAAAAAATAAAAAAAAAAAGAAAATTTAAGATTGAAAGCATACCATGTATCTTCTCAGGCCATAAGGAATAAAACTAGAAATCAACAAGAATATAATACTCATAAATACTTGGAATTTAAACATGCTATTGAAGGATCAATGGGTCACTGAAGAAATTAAAAAGGAAATCAACTTTCTTGAAATGAATGAAAATGAGACCACAACATATCAAAACCTGTGGGATACAGTAAAATCAGTATTAAGAGGAAAGTTCATAGCCTTAAGTGCTTACATTAAAAAGGAGAAATGGCTCAAGTTAAAGATCTAATGATGCATCTTGAAGACTTAGAAAAACAGGAATAAACCAAACCCCAAATCAGGAGGCAAGAAATAATAAGGATCATAGCAGAAATAAATTAAATTGAAACTCACCCCCCTCAAAAAAAAAAAAAACACAAAAGATTAACAAAACAAAAAGTTGGGCTTTCGAGAATATTAACAAAATAGATAAACCTCTAGCCAGACTAACAAAGAATAAAAGAGAGAAAACTCACATAATTAAAATTAGAGATGAAAAATGAAATATTACAACTGACACCAGTGAAATACAAAGGATTATAAGAAACTACCATGAAGAACAATATGCTAATAAACTGGAAATCTTGAAGAAATGGATAAATTCCTAGATTCATATAACCTATCAAGAATATACAGACAGGTAAGACAGCTACCTGTAGTGCCAGCATCCCATATGGACGCCGGTTCTAGTCCCAGCTGCTTCTCTTCCAACACAGCTCTCTGCTATGGCCTGGGAAATCAGTAGAAGATGGACCAAGTCCTTGGGTCCCTGCACCCACCTGGGAGACATGAAAGAAGCTCCTGGCTAATGGCTTCAGATCAGCACAGCTCCACCTGTTGTGGCCAATTGGGCAGTGAACCAGCAGATGGAAGACCCTCTGTCTCTCTCTGCCTCTACTTTTCTGTATAACTCTGACTTTTAAATAAATAAATAAATGTTTAAAAAAATATATATAGACAACCTAAGAATACCCATAAATAGCTATAAGACTTAAACAGTAATCAAAAATCTTCCAACAAGAAGTTCAGGACCTGAGGCTTTACTACTGAATTCTACAAAATATTCAAAGAGGAAGTAACTACAATACTTTTTAAGATTTTAGTTATTTGTTCAAGAGATAAGAGTTACAGAGAGAGAGACAGAGAGAAAGGTTTTCCATCCACTGGTTCACTTGGTTCACCCCCAAATGGCTGCAAGGGGCGTAGTGGGGCTGATTGAAAGCCAGGATCCAGAAGCTTTTTCTAGGTCTCTCACTCAAGTGCAGGAGCCCAAGCACTTGAGCCATCTTCTGCTTTCCAAGGCCATAGCAGAGAGCTGGATAAGAAGAGGAGCAGCTGGGACATGAACCAGTGCCCATATGGGATGCTGGCGCTGAAGGTAGAGGCTTAGCCTACTATACCACAGCACCAGCCCCAACTCCAATACTCTTAAAATTAATCCAAAATATTGAGCAGGATGGAACTCTGCCAAACTCTCTTTATGAGGCCAGCATTACCTTGACACCAAAACCAAACATACAATATGAAAAGAAAACTACAGACCTCTATCCTTAATGAATACAGATGCAAAGATTCTCAACAAAATACCAGCAAATCAAATCCAAAACCACATCAAAATCATTACATATCATAATCAAGTGGGACTTATCCCAGAAATGCAAGGTTGGTTCAATACATCATGTATCACATTAATAGAATGAAGAATAAAAACCATATGGTCATCTCAATAAATGCACAGAAAGAATTTGATAAAACTGAACAGCTGTGGCCAGCGCTGCGGCGTAGTGGGTAGGGCCACTGCCTGCAGTTCCAGCATCCCATATGGATGCCTGTTCGAGTCCCAGCTGCTCCACTTCCGATCCAGCTCTCTGCTATGGCCTGGGAAAGCAGCAGAACATGGCCCAGATGCTTGGACCCCTGCACCCATGTGGGAGACCCGGAAGAAGATCCTGATCCTAGCTTCAGATAGGTGCAGCTCCAGTCATTGAGGCCAACTAGGGAACAAACCAGCAGATGTAGGACCTCTCTCCTGCTCTCCTCTCTCTGTGTAACTCTTTCAAAAAAATGAAAAGTAAAAAAACTGAACATTCATGATAAAAAAAAAAAAAACCTCTCCACAAATTAGGTATAGAAAGAACATTCCTCAAAATTATAAAGGCTATATGTCATAAACCAACATCCAATATCTTACTGAATAAGAGCTGAAAGCATTTCCCCTCAGTCTGGAACAAGACAAGGGTATTCATCTTTGCCACTCTTATTCAATATAGTACTAGAAGTTTTAGCAAGAACAATTAGGGAGGGGAAAAAAAGGGCATCAAAATTAGAAAAGAGAAAATAAAATTATCCGTGTTTGCAGACAACATGATGTTGTACATAAACCCTAAACACTCCATTAAAAAGCTGTGTGAGGGGCCAGCGCCATGGCTCACTTGGTTAATCCTCCGCCTGCAGTGCAAGCATCCCATATGGGTGCCGGGTTCTAGTCCAGGTTGCTCCTCTTCCAGTCCAGCTCTCTGCTGTGGTCCAGGAGTGCAGTGGAGGATGGCCCAAGTGCTTGGGCCCTGCACCCGCATGGGAGACCAGGAAGAAGCACCTGGCTCCTGGCTTCGGATCAGCATAGTTCTGGCCCTGGCAGCCATTTCGGGGATGAACCAATGGAAGGAAGACCTTTCTCTCTGTCTCTCTCTTTCACTAACTCTTATCTGTCAAATAAATTTAAAAAAAAAAAAAAGCTGTTAGAATTGATAAACCAATTCAGTAAAGTTGCAGGTTATAAAACAAAAGCAGTTGGCCAGCGCCGCGGTTCAATAGGCTAATCCTCCTCCTGTGGCACCGGCACACTGGGTTCTAGTCCCAGTCAGGGCACCAGGATCTGTCCCAGTTGCTCCTCTTTCAGTCCAGCTCTCTGCTGTGGCCCGGGAGTGCAGTGGAGGATGGCCCAAGTCTTTGGGCCCTGCACCCACATGGAGACCAGGAGAAGCACCTGGCTCCTGGCTTCAGATCAGCAAGGTGCGCCGGCCGCAGCGGCCATTGGGGGGTGAACCAAAGGAAGACCTTTCTGTCTCTCTCTCTCTCTCACTGTCCACTCTGCCTATCCAAAAACAAACAAACAAACAAACAAACAAAAAGCAGTAGCTTTCTTGTACGCTAATGATGAACTCACTGAAAGAGAAATCAAGACATCAATCCCATTCACAATAGCCACACACAAAAAAGTACAAATATTTCGGAATAAATTTAAGCAAGGAAGTGAAATATCTCTAAAATGCAAATTATCAAATACTGATGAAGGAAATCATCAAGGACACAAAAAAATGGAAAGATATTCTTTGCTCATGGATAAAAATCAGTATTATTAAAATGTATATACTATTTAAAGCAATCAACAGATTCAATGCAATCCCTATCAAAATACCATTGAGGCCGGTGCCACGGCTCACTAGGCTAATCCTCTGCCTTGCGGCGCCGGCACACCGGGTTCTAGTCCCGGTCGGGGCGCCGGATTCTGTCCCGGTTGTCCCTCTTCCAGGCCAGCTCTCTGCTGTGGCCCGGGAGTGCAGTGGAGGATGGCCCAAGTGCTTGGGCCCTGCACCCCATGGGAGACCAGGAGAAGCACCTGGCTCCTGCCATTGGATCAGCGCGGTGCGCCGGCTGCAGCGCACCGGCCGCGGCGGCCATTGGAGGGTGAACCAACGGCAAAGGAAGACCTTTCTCTCTGTCTCTCTCTTTCACTGTCCACTCTGTCAAAAAATAAAAAATAAAACAACAACAACAACAACAACAAAATACCATTGATATTCTTTACAGAATATGAAAAAGCAATCCTAAAATTCATATGAAATCACAAAGACCCAGAATAGCCAGACATTCTGAATAAGAAAAATCAAGCTGGAGGCATCACAATACCTGACTTCAAAGAATTCTACCAAGGCATAGTAATTAAAACAGCACGGTTAGGACCAGTGCTCTGGCATAGCTGGTAAAAGCACCACCTGCAGTGCCAGCATCCCCTGAGTACCAGTTCAAGTCCCAGCTGCTCCACTTCCGATCCAGCTATCTGTTATGTACTGGGAAAGCAGAAGTTAAACCCGAGTCCTTGGGCCTTTAAACCCACGTAGGAGACCCAGAAGAAGCTCCTGGCTTCGGATTGGTGCAGCTCCAGCATTGGGGCCAATTAGGGAGCGAATCAGCAGATGGAAGACACCCCTCTCTCTCTCTCTCTCTCTCTCTCTCTCTCTCTCTGTGTGTGTGTGTGTGTGTGTGTGTGTGTGTCACTGCCTCTCCTCTCTCTGTGTAACTCTGACTTCCAAATAAAATAATTTAAAAAAGAAAAGCTAGAAATAGACTTTTCATTTGATACAGCAATCCCACTACTGGGTATATACCCAAAGACTTAAACACATTGTATCAAAGAGATACCTGCACCACCATGTTCATAGCAGCACTGTTCACAATAGCCAAAATTTAGAATCAACTAAGGTGTCCATCATCAGCTGAATGGATAAACATACACACACTGAAATACTATTCAGCTATAAAAAATGAAATTCTACCATTTGCAGCAAAATAGAGGTAACTGGAGAACATCATGTTGAGTGAAATAAGCCAGACCCAGAAAGATAAATACCGCAAGTTCTCTCTTATATGTGGAGTTAAAATTTAAAAAATGAAAGAAAGAAGAATGAAGTGTCTGTGTGTATCAGTGCTGCTGCAAATATAGTTTGGTAAAATTCTGTCTTACATATTTGTGAAACCAACAGTTAAGAATACTACACTGGAGCCAGTGCTGTGGCATAGTAGCTCTATGTCTTATGCAGCGCCCACATTCCCTATGAGCAACTGTATCCCATATGAGCACTGGTTTGTGTCCGTCTACTCCACTTTTGATCCAGCTCTCTGCCTATAGCCTGAAGAGCAGTGGAAGATGGCCAAAGGGCTTGGATCTCTGCACCCTCATGGGAGATCCAGAAGAAGCTCCTGGCTCCAGATCAGCCTGACTCCGATCGTTGCAGACATTTGGGGAGTGAACCAAAGAATGGAAGACCTTTCTCTCCGTCTCTTCCTCTGTCTGTAACTCTCCCTCTCAAATAAATAAGTTTTTTTGAAAAAAAAAAAATAATATTGTACTACTATAACTTTAATAATCTGTGATAACTTTAAAATTCACAAAACATTGGTGAAATGGTCACTTTTCTATTCAATTATTATTTATAGCCATTGTCTATATTTCCACTAAACTAGGGTCTTTTTGCTTTATACTTGTTAAATTTCTTATTTGGTGAAGTAGTAAACCTTTTAATTGTAATGTAAACTTAAAATATCTCAAAAAGCTAAAAACAGAAAGGGAGAAGGAATGAGGGTGGGAGGAAGGGGAAGAAGAAGGGAATATCACTATGTTCTTAGAATTGTACCTACAAACCATACTAAATCTGTTAAAAACTAATTAAAAATTAAAATTCAAAAAATTCAAAATACAGACAAGAATGAGAGTAAGTTCCAGCCTGGAATGTCTACATCACATGTCAGAGTCCCTGATTCTTGTCTTGGCTACTCTGCATTTCAATCTAACTTCCTGCTACTGTGCTGGGGAACCAAGAGACAATGACCCAAGTACTTGGTCCCTGACACTCACCTGGGAGACTCAGATGAACTTCCTGGCTACTGGCTCAGTCTGGCCTTGCCTGGCTACAGGCATCTGGAGAGTGACACAGTGGATGGAAGATCGTCTCTCTCTCTGTCACTCTTTCAATAATAACCCAAAAGAAAAAAAGTACACATTTCAAGTGGTAATAAGAAAAGAAAGGGGCCAGCGCCGTGGCTCACTTGGCCTGTAGTGCTGGCATCCCATATGGGCACCAGGTTCTAGTCCAGGTTGCTCCTCTTCCAGTCCAGCTCTCTGCTATGGCCCAGGAGGGCAGTGGAGGATGGCCCAAGTGCTTGGGTCCCTGCACCCTTATGGGAGACCAGGAAGAAGCACCTGGCTCCTGGTTTCGGATCGGCGCAGCACCGGCCATAGGGGCCTTTTGGGGGGTGAACCACGGAAGGAAGACCTTTCTCTCTGTCTCTCTGTCTGTCTATAACTCTACCTGTCAAATAAAAAAAAATAAGAAAAGAAAAAGTGAAACATTATCTTGGTCAGTCTTCTAATGACTGAATACTTACTGGACTAGTCTCCATCATGGAGAGTTCTTAAAATATGAGCACAACCTTTATCTTTTTCTTCCTGTCTTTGCAACTATTACAATCACATAATCACACCCACATGTCCTTCCTACCACTTCTTTTGAATAGTGTTAGTTCTACAAACCTACAAATGACATTTTCTTTTGCACAGACACTGCATTTCTTAAGCCATGAGTGGTACAATGTCTGCCCAAAAGTATGGTAATTCAGAATATTCAAAAAGCACAGCTGCTGATGCTCATGGAAAACTTCCAAAATGCATCCCATTAAAAAGCACATGCTATGCCTTCGAACACTTCAAAATAATGCTTTAAATACTACATGCCCCCAAAGTGAATGTTGTTTTTTAAACACAACATTAAAAAATCTAAAGAGAACTTACATCAGGTGTTTGATTCACTTATAAACATTAGAAATTAATTTCTTCAAAATTCAAAGAGAACCCGATGCTAGTCAATCTGAAGCCATTTGGAAGGCCATCCCAGGATGTCTTGTGTACAGAAAATGTCACAACTTGACACCCTGCCAGAACCTGAAGTGCAGCTGGGAACAGACCCTTCAAAGCCCTGGTAAACTGCCAGGTCCCATAATTGTGACTTAGAAAGAAACAGGAGAGAGCAAGAAAAGAGGAAAGGAAGATATGTATTAGAATGGTTAGCAACCAGCCATAAAGCACCTGGAAATTAAAACGTTATTCTATTCTTTAAAATCTATTTATTTAAATAAGATTTATTTATTTGAAAGGCAGAGTGACACAGAGAGACAGAGAGATCTTTCATCTGCTGGCTCATGCTCCAAATATCCACAACAGCCAAGGCTGGGTACATCTGAAGCCACAGGCCAGGAACTGCACCGATAGGTGGCAGGAACTCAAACAATTGGGCTATCATCCCCTGCTTCCCAGGCACAGTAACAAAGAGCTGGATCAAAAGTAGAGTAGTCAGGTCCAGCACTGTGGCGTAGTGGGTAAAGCCAACACCTGCAGTGCCAGCATCCCATATGGATGCCGGTTCGAGTCCTGCCTGCTCCACTTCCGATCCAGCTCTCTGCTATGGCCTGGGAAATCAGTAGAAGATGGCCCAAGTCCTTGGGTCCCTGCACCCGAGTGGGAGACCAATAAGAAGTTCCTGGCTCCTGGCTTTGGATCAGCACAGCTGATCCACTGAGGCAATCTGGGGAGTGAACCAGCAGATGGAAGTCTGTCTGTGTCCCTGTGTCTCTGTCTCTGTCTCTCTCTCTCTGCCTCTCCTTCTCTGTGTCCAACTCTGACTTTCAAATAAATAAAAAAATCTTAAAAAGGGGGGGGGGGGGAGTAGTTCGGACTTGAACCAGCACTCCAACATAGCATGTTGTTGTCCCCAACTATAGTTTAACCCACTGTGCCACAACTCAGCTTCTATTCTAAGAATTGTACAGCCTGCCTCTGCACAGCTTAATTCACACAGGAGAATTCACACAGGAGAATTAGGATGTATTTACCAATCTCAATTACTTAGGAGTAATAAATGATGATAGTCTCTGGAAAAAAAAAAAGTTGCCTTTCAAATCACAAGCCATACTTTTAATTCATTTTAATGTTTCTTAAGTGTAGGCTCAATTACATATAACATAGGGACTAGGAGCACTCAGTACAGCATCTTCTGTGCTCACAATCCCATCTTTCTACTAAATTAGAAGAGTACTAATACACCATGAAGCATATCATGAACTTTAATATGAAAAAGTAAAGAAAAATTGATAATTAAGAGCTCAACTGGGCCGGCGCTGCGGCTCACTAGGCTAATCCTCCGCCTTGCGGCGCCGGCACACCGGGTTCTAGTCCCGGTCGGGGCGCCGGATTCTGTCCCGGTTGTCCCTCTTCCAGGCCAGCTCTCTGCTGTGGCCAGGGAGTGCAGTGGAGGATGGCCCAAGTGCTTGGGCCCTGCACCCCATGGGAGACCAGGAAAAGCACCTGGCTCCTGGCTCCTGCCATCGGATCAGCGCAGTGCGCTGGCTGCAGTGCGCCGGCCGCGGCGGCCATTGGAGGGTGAACCAACGGCAAAGGAAGACCTTTCTCTCTGTCTCTCTCTCTCACTGTCCACTCTGCCTGTCAAAAAAATAAAAAATAAATAAAAAAATAAAAAAATAAAAAAATAAAAAAAAGAGCTCAACTGAAGCTGAGTGTTTGGCAAAGGGTTAAGATGCTGTTTGGGATACCCACAACCCATGTGGAATTTTGAATCCCTGCTCCGCTTCTGATTCAGTTTCCTTTAAACACATACCCCCAGGAGGCAGCAGGCAATGACTCAGTATCTTGGGTCCCTGCCACTGATGTGTGAGAGTCTGATGATGTTTCAGGCTCCTGGTTTTAGCCTGGTATAACCCTGGCAGGAATTTGGAGAGTCAACCACAAAAGATCTGTGCGTATGTGTGTGTCTGCCTTCAAGTAAACAAAAATAAATCAAGGGGCTGGCGCTGTGGTGTGGCAGGTAAAGCCACCACCCGCAACACAAGCATCCCATATGGACACTGGTTCAAGTCCCAGCTGCTCCACTTCCGATCCAGCTCTCTGCTCTGGCCTGGGAAAGCAGAAGATGATGGCCCAAGTCCTTGGGCCCCTGCACCCACATGGGAGACCCAAAGAAGCTTGTGGCTCCTGGCTTAAGATCAGCCCAGCTCCAGCCATTGCGCCCATTTGAGGAGTGAACCAGCCGATGAAAGACTTCTCTCTCTCTGCCTCTCTGTAACTCTGCCTTTCAAATTAAAAAAAAAAAAATCTTAAAAATAAATAAATAGGCCAGCGCCGTGGCTGACTAGGCTAATCCTCCGCCTGCGGCACCGGCACCCCGGGTTCTAGTCCCAGTTGCTCCTCTTCCAGTCCAGCTCTCTGCTGTGGCCCAGGAAGGCAGTGGAGGATGGCTCAAGTGCTTGGGCCCTGCACCCGCATGGGAGACCAGGAGGAAGCACCTGACTCCTGGCTTCGGATCGGCACAGATGCTGGCCGTAGCAGCCATTTTGGGGGTGAACCAACAGAAGGAAGATCTTTCTCTAAAAAATAATTAATTAATTATTTAATTTCTCAAAACCAATATTTTTACATTCTTTTTTAAAAAAATACTTCAAATGACATTTTTACTACAATTGACACATTCTCTTTTTTCATCTTTTAGAATTTGTCAAAAAGAAACTACATTTCATAGCCAGAAATGGGAGGTAAATAAAAATCATCCTTAAGATACACAATTTTAAAACCAGATATCTTTTATTGAAAAGAAATTAAAGCACCAGTATTTACTGAGTGGCTACTAGAGCACATCTGCTGAGAAGTCATACAGTAAGAGGGCTTTGACATAAAGAAACAAGTCAGGCAGACTTCTCCTTGGCAAGGAAGACCCTGGTCCTATTCAGAATACCACAGGTATTTTCTAAGCGCTCATTATATGCCAGACACTTAGTTGGTTATAGGTATACAAATATAAGTACAAAAAAATCTGCCTTCCAGGAGTTCCTGCTGGTTGGTGGAAGATACATGTTAACTAACAACCGCTGATGAACAAAAATGACAGAAAATATACTATTACACCCTTTTAGGAATGTTAAAATTTTTTACCTTGTGTATACATCACATTTTCAACGTGACAAGTAAATTCAGCAAGTTTCACAATAATGAACATTGTAATTTAGGTACAGATACTATGGGAATACAGAGGAGAAAACTTTACTGCTGCTAGAGAAGCTGCCAGGGCAGACTTCACAAAGATCGTAACCCTCAACTAAAGTCAAGAAGGAGACATTAGGAAGGAACAGCAAGTCCAAAGATAAGAGCTGGAACAGCACATCAGAGATGGAAGAACAGAAGAGCCCAGGCAGCCAGGCCTTGCAGGCCAGGCATGGAACACGACAGTTTACTCTGGAATCTTGGAGAGCCAAGCTAAGATGAGGATGGATACAAGACATTATAGGGTAAGGAAAGGTGCGTATAACTAGGTTATCCCAAATGTGGAAAACACATGTTGGGGGGAGGGGTCAAAAGCAGAGAAAAGTCGATCAGAAGCCCAGAGGAGCAATGATGAGGGCCTGAACTAAGATAGTGGCAGTAAGTGGTCAAGAGGAATAGTGCTGAAATGGGAGGTAGAAAGAATAGGATTTAAGAGCTATTTATACCACCACTCCCCCACCACCAAAAAAAAAAAAATAAAATAAAATAAAATTTAATGTCACTAGTTTAAAAGGCCAACCAGGAAATTAGGACAGTATAGAAACAAATACAAAATGGAATCCAGTTAAAGTAGAATAGAGATTGCTTTGCAAAGATTACAACGACTTGAAGCACTAATCCTTCACAGGAATGAAGAACCAAGCATAGCAACCTTTGCAAAAGCATCTTAGTCAAGTGCAAACACCCTCACAGTAAGACACACAGACTATCCACCTTTCTTCCACAGGGATATCATAAGCAGACAGGTATACTCTACAGATGGCTCTGTAGGGAACAAAGACATAAAACAAGAATTTTGTTCCTTAAATGTTCACCTGCTGCTACTCTTCCTCATTCTTTCCTTCAAACAAATCATCTCTATAGCAACACAATCTTAAGCATATGTTTGTGCAAAAGTATAAGAACTCAAGAACATGAACTTTTATTTTTTCCTTTAGTATGAGATACACACTGTGTATTTTAACAGACAACTGACACACAATTTTTCAAAACATGAAAATTGATGCTGTGCATGTTTACATGGAAATTCTTTTTATAGGATACAATGACACCTTGTGGTCAGACTTTTCGAACTATATAAATTATCTTGGAAAATATTTTTACAGAAAAAATATAAGAAAACTTGTTTTACAAAATAAGAAAAATCAGGGCCATATTAGTGACATAGTACAGCCTTGTACGATAATCCATTTGGAGAATTAAGAGCAGAAAATCAAACTTCAGAAAATTTCACAACAATTTCACAATATTAGATAGGCAAATCCACGTTAATACACTCTAAATATAATGTAGTATATTATTTCCTTCAACTAAAATTAGTATAACTGGCTTCTTATCACTTTTGTAATCTGGGACAAAACTGTTATTGCCAATCTCTTTACACGGTAATGTCGACATGGTTTATCAAGTATGAAATGAAATAACTATGTCATTATGCATTTCTTGGCAATGAAAAACAGTAGCTACCTTCATATTAAATAATTCAATCTTGATTTCGCTACTAAGAGCGATTTACAATGATCTTTCATAAAGTTTCCTATTTTTACTAAATTATGCTGAATGCTAGGAAACACAAAAGTTAATGTGTAGTTTGTACACAATCAGCTTTCTGAATCTTTCAAAGGTTCTTCTCTCTTATCTCCAGTATCGTGATCACTGCCTGTCCCTCTGGTTCTTCTCTCTCCCCCTTATTTATTGCCTTTCTCCCTATCACCATGAAAAATCTCTGGTTTGTTGTTTCATCTCCGCAAGAAAGTGTCAAGCAGCTGCTTCACAGCTTCACATATTATCTCTGTCTGACACACAAATTTACACCATAGCTCATAATTCCTCACTACTCATATATCCTATCTACAATGGAAGTTCAATGATGGGTGTCAGGACCTGCTGCCTCAAAACAAAACACCTTGGGAATTGAGAAAATAGCAAATGTAGGAAGATCTCTCTGAGCTTCTCTCACCATTCTCCCATGACAAAGAATTACCCAACATTCCTGGCATAATACTTGTCTCCAGAGGACTCCTTCCTATTCCTGGTGGAAAGCAATGAAGACACAGATTCCAAGAAGAGTATGAACAAACAGATCTTGCTATGTTCCTCTCGTGTTATCACTGATCTCCAATCATACAAGGGTATTTCAAAAAGTCCATGGGAAATGTTAAAAGATAGGCTTGGGGACAGTGTTGTGGCATAGTGAGTAAAGTCACCACCTCTACTTCCAATTCAGTTCCTTGTTAATGGCCTGGAAAATAAAATAAGCAAACAAACAAACAAAAACTCTGGGGCTGGTGCTGTGGCGTAGCGGATAAAGCCATTACCTGCAGTGCAGGCATGCCATATGGGCACCAGTTTAAGTCCCAGCTGCTCTACTTCCAATCCCGCTCTCTGCTAGGGCCTGGGAAAGCAGTAGAGGATGGCCCAAGACCTTGAGCCCCTTCACCCACTTGGGAGACTCAGAGGAAGCTCCTGGCTCCTGGCTTCAGATTGGCCCAGCTCCGGCCATTTGAGGAGTGAACCAGCAGATGGAAGACTTCTCTCTCTCTCTGCCTCTGCCTCTCTGTAACTCTACCTTTCAAATTAACAAATAAATCTTTAGAAACAAAGTTCCGCAAAGGAAAAAACACATTCTGCTACTTCTTTGGTCATCTTCAGAGCTCCCACTTCCACTAACTCTTGTTAATGACAGAAGTGATTCACCAACCATCTGTGATGTGAATCCTTCTTTCCCATAGGTTTATAATGTAAGTTAAGAGCCAGCTTGGGAAGCATGTCACCAGAACATTGCTTGTTTTATTGAGAGTTAGCCATCAAGGCACAGTTGGGTAACCAAAAGCTTTCAAAATGAACATATCCTTTGACCTAGCAATTCCAAAGTTAGGAATTAATCCTACGAAACTAATCAGAAATACACACAATTATGTTCAGGGATCTCCATTAATATCAAATAAATGTTTATTGAGCACATTCTAAGCTCCAGGTAAAAGAGGATAAAATTAGTTGCCTGCCCTCATGGTGCTTACATCATATGCCATTAAAAAGACACCGGAGCAAATGGAACATCTTAACTCTCTGTGACTCGCCATCTTTCACTCTTTCAAATCAATCAATCAACCAAAAAAAAAAAAAAAAAAAAAAAAAAAGCATGAGAGATCTGGACTGACTTCACTGTGGCCTAGCCCTGATTGTTGGGAGACAGCAGGTGGAAGACCTTTATCTGTGTATCTCTGTCTTTCTTTCAATAAATAAAAATATACAAATACAAATAAAGATTAGAAAACTGAAAAAGCATATTATAACAGAAGGATATACTATATTTAAGAATCAGAAAACTCAATTCTGTTAAGATGTTAATGTCTCCAAAATTCAATGCAATGACATTTAAAGGTTTCACAGATATTACCAAGCTGATTCCAAAATTCATATGGAAACACAATAGACCTACAATAACCAAACAATGGAAAAGACCCCTATATATGTAATTCAAAATGCAAAAGAATTTTGGTGCAAAAGAACTCTAAAATTCATGCAGTTTTTTCATAATATGTATTTTTAATGAACATTTTGAAGGCTCCCTATATGCACAAATTTCAAAATTTTTGCACCAAAATAAATTATTTTCAATCACATTTTTCCATGAATTTTCTGCAGTCTTCTTATATATGTTCAATTGATTTTTGACAAAAACTGAAAATTCAATTCATTCAAGAAAGGATAGGCTTTTCAATAAATGATCCTGGAACAAGTTACTTCCCATATGCAAAAGGAAAAAAAAAAAACTCTAAGTCATATCTCAGACTATATTCAAAAATCAACTTAAAATGAAACACAGACCCAAATACGACACTTGCAGCAGATGTTGTGGTACAGTGGGTTAAGCTGCCACTTGAGATGTCCACATCCCATCCTAGAGTACTGCCTCTACTCCTGATCCAGCTTCTTGTTAATGTGCCGGGAAGCAGCAGATGATAATCCAAGTACTCGGATCCCTGCCACCCAATGGGAGAGCCAAATGGAGTTCTGGATTCCTGGCTTCAGCCTGGCTGAAACTACTGCTGGCATTTTGGGCATGAACCAAAGGATGGAAGCTCTCTCCCTCTCCCTTCCCGTTCCCTTTGTTGGAAGCAACAAAGTCTCTTGCCTTATTTAAGAAAATATATATGAAGCCAAAAATTATCAAAAACACAGGAGAAAATCATTTAGATCTTAGGTTAAATATTTCTTACGCACAACACCAAAAGAGAAAAAAATTAGCAAACTGGATTCCATCTAAATTAAGAACATCGGCACCTCAAAAAAAAAGTTATGCAAATAAAGACAACTGTGAGACTGGAAAGTGGGGGAATGGTTTATAAATCATCTATCTGATAAAGGACTTGCATCCAGAATACATAAAGAACGCTTAAAACTAAGTAATAATAAAAGTAAACAATCCCATTTTCTTAAAATGGGCAAAAAACATGAAAAGGCATGTCACCAAAGCATAGAGATGGATGACTGGGGGAAAAAAAAAAAAACACTTGAAAAGATGTTAAGTATCACTACTTATTTTAAAAACCGCAGGGGTCAGTGATATGGCACAGGCACCTCAGATCAGAGTGCTGGTTTGTGTCCTGGATATTCTTTTCTAATACAGCATCCTGTTAATGTACCTGGGAAATCAGCAGATGATGGCCCAAGTGCTGGGGCCCCTACCATCCATACAGGAGACCTAGGTGAGTTCCTGGCTTCTGGCTTCTGCCTCACCCAGCACTGGTTGTTGCAGCCATTTGGGGAGTGAGCCAGTAAATAACAAATTCCCTCCATCAATCAGACTTTCAAATAAAAAAAAAATCTTTAAAGAAAAAATTTTTGAAAAGCAAATTAAAATCACAATGACCGGGTTCTAGTCACAGTCCAGGCACCGGATTCTTTCCCAGTTGCCCCTCTTCCAGGCCAGCTCTCTGCTGTGGCCCAGGAGGGCAGTGGAGGATGGCCCAAGTGCTTGGGCCCTGCACCCGCATGGGAGACCAGCAGAAGCACCTGGCTCCTGGCTTCGGATCAGCACAGTGCACAGGCTGCAGCGTGCCAGCTGCAGCGGCCATTGAGGGGTGAACCAACGGAAAAGGAAGACCTTTCTCTCTGTTTCTCTCTCTCACTGTCCACTCTGCCTGTCAAAAAAAAAAAAAAAAAAATTACACTGAGTAAAAAAATCCAGAATAAAAATAGTAAATGTTATGTTTCCATTTTTATAAAGTACTAGGAAATGTAAACTGCTGATGCTTTGGGAAATTTAGCAAACTAATTCACAAAGAAATCTGGAGTGACCAATAATGTCTATTATTGTGCAAAGGATGATAAGTAATATAAAAAAGTTTGGGTAAGATTTATCTTCCACACATAAACCAAACAACAAGCTTCCCACTTCCATCATGATGAAATAAGGAGTTCAATAAATCCCCTACAGAAACACCCAGAAACCAACACTCAGTGTTGTGGAATTCAACCAAGGGTTTAAACAAAACGGAACAGTGTTTATTCATGAGGACAACTAACCTTTGGGCAAGAATGTGTCTATGGCATTGCTATCCATCTGCTCCCATCTCCCCCCCAATGTTCTATCAGTGTGGGAGCTCAACAAGGGTAGAAGGGACTGAAAGACACTTCCCAACACTACTTAAAGCTGATCAGTTGACATCGTGCAATGTCAGTTAAAATGGAGCTATGTGAGCCATAGTAACAGTGAGGGCAAATGGTTCTTTTGGCCTAAGGTTGCGCCTCTTAGGAGCAAGCAACAAACTGGCAAACTATCTAAGGATGTTACAAGGAGTACTGGAAAGTTAGAGAGCATTAGAGGGCTTGGTAAACTTTCCACGAGCCCAGGTTGAACAACAACTACAACCATGTGCCCAACAGAGTAGGATACAAGCCACCCACACCTCAAAAAGAGCTGCACACATGCAGAGAGGAGACCCAAGAGAGGCCAGTGGCAAGTCAAGGCTAGGAAAGACAAACAAATGATTGTGTTTAAACGTACTTCCTTGCCCTTAAACAAACCCATCTGAAGACAGTGGAAGTTCTATTAGTTCAAGCTGTTTGAACATGACCTTTGGTCAATGCATTGTTGAACATTAAGCTAAGCAGACATAGGAAGCAAGGCTTAAAAAATAAACAACAGAGAAATCAGTGACCACACAATGAAGTCAAAACAAACCTCATAGATTCAGAAAAATTACTTATAAACAAAAAATACAAGAAATTCAAATCCTTGGTAGAAAAGCCTGAATACTAAAATTAGTTCAAAATACTGCAGCCGTCTTTAGCAGAGAAGACATCACTGGGGATACCTGCATCCCGTATCAGAGTGCCTGAGTGCCTGGGCTCCTGCAACCATTGGGAGTCCTGGAAGAAGCTCCCAGCTCCAGCCATTTCCAGAGTGAACCAGTGGAAGGAAGACCATCTCTCTATCTCTCCCTCCGTCTGTAATTCTACCTCTCAAATAAATAAAATCTTTAAAAAAAAAAAAAAGCCATCCAACGAGCAATCTCTGTCTCTGTCTCTCTCTGCTTTTCTAATAAATCAATAGTTTTTTTAAAATTTAAAAACAAATTTTGAAGCTGAAGAACTGTTGAAATAAACTCACTCAGGGCCAGTGCTACGGTGTAGCAGGTAAAGCCACTGCCTGCAGTGCCAGCATCCCATATGGGTGCCAGTTCAAGTCCGAGTCCCAACTGCTCCACTTTCAATCCAGCTCTCTGCTATGGCCTGGGAAAGTAGTGGAAGATGGCCCAAGTGCTTGGGCCCCTGCCCCCGTGTGGGAGACCCAGGAAGAAGCTCCTGGCTTCAGATCAGCGCAGCTTCAGCCATTGCAGCCAGTTGGGAATGAACCAACGGATGGAAGAACTCATTCTCATTCTCTCTCTCATTCATTCTCTACCCCCCCCCCTTCCTCTCTGTGTAACTCTGACTTCCAAATTAATTAATTTAAAAAAAAAAAGAAAGAAACTCACTCAAGGAGCTCAACAGTAGACTTGAGAGGGCAGAAAATAGAAAATAATCAGGGCCTGTGCCGCGGCACAGCAGATAAAGCTGTCGTGCCAGTTGAGTCCCTGCTGCTCCACTTCTGATACAGCTCCTTGCTAATGTGCCTGCGAAAGCAGCGGAAAATGGCCCAAGTCCTTGGGCCCCTGCACTTAGGTGGGAGACCCAGAAAATGTTACAGGCTCCTGGTTTCAGATTGGCACAGCTCCAGCTGTTGCAGCCATCTGGGAAGTGAACCAGCAGATTCAAGACCTCTCTCTTTTCAAATAAATAAATAACTATTTACAAAAAAAAAAGAACTTAAAAATAGATAAAAGTATCTAATCTGAAGGACAGAGAAAACATTGAAGAGAAATAAATAGGAGTTCAGAAAATTGTGCTACAACATCAAGCATATTAGGTTGCATGTAACCAAAACTTCCCAAATTTGACGACAAACATTAATATACAAGCCCAGCAAAAAAAAAAAAAAAAAAAAAAAAAAAAAAAAAAACACACACAAACTGCTAAGAGACAAGAACAAAGAAAAAAAATTTAAGGACCTAGAGAAAAATCAATCATGTACAAGGTGACAACACAATTAACAGTTGGCTTCTAATCAGAAATGAGAAAGTAAAGACAACATATTTTTCAAATTCCCAACTAAAAATTCTATATTCACCAAAACTGACCTTCAAAAATGAAGATGGAGGCAGGTGTTTGGCCTACAGGTTAAAACAGAAGTTAAGACATTCACATCCCACATCAAAATACTCAGTTTCAATAGTTAGCTCCACTCCTGACTCCAGATTACTGCTAATGCAAACCCTGGGAGGGATGTTGGAGACCTACACTTAATTCCTGGATCCTGCTTTTATCCCCATGTGGGGACCCCTGCAGCCACTAGGGGAGCGAATTAGCAAATGGGAGTTCTCTTTGCCTTTCCAATAAATGTTTTTTAAATGGGTATGAAATGAAGATATTTTCAAATAAACAAAAGACTGAGGAGTTTCAGCTCTCAGACATGCCATGGCACTGTGGTGCAGCAGGTTAAAGCAACAAACAGCCTGCAGGGCCGGCATCCCATATGGGCGCCTATGCCTCCTAGGCTTCATATCCAAGTCACGGCACCATTATGTCGCTCCCCCAGCAGCAAACCCGGGAAGGGCCAAGCAGACAAAAGAACAGCGCAGGGTCCAGTGTCGTTCCTCCGCGAATGGGGGAGCGACATAATGGTGCCGTGAATCGGATATGAAGCCTAGGAGACATAATGGTGCCATGACTCGGATATGAAACCTAGGAGGGAAGAAGCGGGAAGAAGTGGGAAAATACCAGAGAGAGAGACTAGGAAAGAGCCTAGGGAAAAGCCGGACGGAAAAAGTGCCAGAAGAAGTTAGGATTGAAAGCGAAAGTGAAAGCTAGAAAAAACAAACTCGGATACGGACTAGGGGGAGAAGCTAGGAGAATTCTAAGGTTGGAAATGAAAGTGAAAGCTAGAAGAAACAGACTCGGATACGGACTGTGGGGAGAAGCCAGGAGAAATGAGAGAGAAATATTGTTGGAAGCAAGTTAGGAAAAGTACCGGGTAGAGAAAAATATAAGCTATGGAAAATGAAGCCGCGGGGGTAGGCTGAAGCAGAGACGTAAACTAGGTTGGGATTCGTCAAGTCAGCCCGGGAAGCAAAAAGACGGGAAGCCAAACCAAAAAGCAGAGATGTAAGCTAGGTTGGAATTCGTCAGGTTAGCCCGGGGGACTTAGACTGAAAACTAAACCGGTAGCGGAAACGTGAGCTAGGCCGTGATTCGCGGAAGCCGCTGTGCGCAGAGGGAGCGCGTGGGGCACGAGCGGAGAGAGTGCACGGGGCGCGAGTAGATAGGAAGCGCGGGACTAGTGTGGAGACCGCGGAGTGCATGCAAAGTCGGGAAGCCGCACAGATAAGAGAAGCGCGGGCTGAAGCCGCGCAGAGCCGGGAAGCCACGGGGATAAGAGAAACAGAAGTATAGAAGTAAAATGAGAGAAATAGGAATGCTGGAAAATAGAAGTAAAGTAAGAGAAATAGGAATGTCCGGAGATAGAGAAATACAGAAAAATAAAGCCTCCCCACAACATGGCAATGAGAGGGCTTGGATTCGGTCTGCCTGATTTGTAAGGCGGTAAGCACCTGTGGGCAGGCAGAGCAGAGCATGCACCGCAGGGCACCGAACACAGGCACGCATCAGAGCCTAAAAACCTCCCTACAACATGGCAAAGAGAGGACTCGGATTCGGTTTGCCTGATTGGTAGGGCTTGTAAGCACCTGTGGGAAACTCTAGCAAGCAGAGTGTGCACCGCGGGGCACCGAAGACAGGCGCATATCAACGCCAAAGAATAAAAAGAAAGGGGGAACTGTGGGGAGCAACTGAGACTAGACTAAGTTACTGGAATTAAGACTTATTCTATGCATCTGCTCTCCCACAATATGATGCTGGGGAGGAGTAAACTTCTACGCAGCTGCCTCTCGCCAACTTGACTGATAAGCTGCAGGAGCTGATCCTGCTCCTGATTGGAGGAGAGCAGCGGGCTCGTCGTGTGGGTAGCAGAGCTGGGATTGGTGGAAGAGGACGATAAAGGAGGAGAGAGACAACATGCACCGAGGAACATCTGAAGGAACACCTGAGGAGCCCCTGAGAGAGCCGGCCGGTGGTATGCTGCTCCTCTGCAGAAGCGGGGAAAGTGGCAGGGGGGGCCACCCCTCCACGGAGGTGGAAGGGTCGGCAGCCAACCCGGGAAGGACCAGCAGCAAACCCGGGAAGGGCTGAGCAGACAAAAGAACAGCGCAGGGTCTAGTGTCGTTCCTCCGCGAATGGGGGAGCGACAGGCGCCGGTTCGAGTCCCAGCTGCTCCACTTCCAATCCAGCTCTCTGCTATAGCTGACCACCAGTAGAAGGTGGCCCAAGTGCATGGGCCCCTGCACCCATGTGGGAGACCCGGAAGAAGCTCTGGGCTCCAGGCTTCAGATCAGCTCAGGTCTCGCGGTTGTGGCCAATTGGGGAATGAACCAGCAGATGAAGACCTCTCTCTGGTTCTACCTCTATCTGTAACTCTTTCAAATAAATAAAATAAATCTTTAAAAAAAGAGAAAGAGAAGAAAAAAATACCAAAGTCACTTGATACCTGGCTACTCCACTTCCAATCCAGCTCCCTGCTAATGCACCTGGGAAAGCAGCAGAACATGGCCCAAATACTTGGGCCCCCTGCACCCACACAGGAGACCCCAATGAAGCTCCTGGCTCCTGGCTTCAGCCTGGCCCAACCCTGGCCATTGCAACCATCTGGGGAGTGAACCCCCGGCCATTGCAGCCATCTGGGGAGTGAACCAGCAGATGGAAGATCTCTTTCTCTCTCTCTTCCTCTCTCTGTAACTCTGCCTTTCAAATAAAATAAATAAATCTTAAAAAAAAAAAAAATACCAAGCTCGGGGCCAATGCTGTGGCTTAGCAGGTAAAGCTGACACCTGCAGCACTGGCATCCCTTATGAGTGCCAGATGGAATCCCAGCAGCTCTACTTCCCATCCAGTTCCCTGCTAAAGCACTTGGAAAAGCAGCAGAAGATGGTGCAAGTATTTGGGCTCCCGCACCCACATGGGAGACCTGAAAGAAGCTTCTGGCTCCTGATTTGTGATTGGCCCAGCTCTGGAAACTGCAGCCATTTGGGAAATGAACAAGTAGAAGGAAGATCTCTGTTTCTCCCTCTCTCTCTGTGTAACTCTGCATTTCAAATAAATAACTAAATCTTAAAAAAAAAAAAAAAAAAAGTAGGGGCCAGCACTGCAGCATAGTGGGCTGAGCCTTAGCCTATATGGGCACCTGTTCATGTCCCAGCTGCTCCTCTTCCTATCCAGTTCTATGCTATGGCCTGGGGAAACATCGGAAGATGGATCAAGTACTTGGGCCCCTGCATCTGCATTCAGAACCCAGAAGAAGCTCCTGGCTTCGAAAAGGCCCAACTCCAGCCTTTGTGGCCATTTGGAGAGTGAACCAGTGGATGGAAAACCTTTCTGTCTCTGTCTGTCTCTCTCTCAGAGCCCTGGTTTGAGTTCTATCTGCTCCACTTCCAATTCAGCTCCCTGCTAATGTGCCTGGGAAAGCAGCAGAGGATGGACAGGTACTTGGGCCCCTTCACCCATGTGGGAGAGCCAGAGGAAGGAGCTTCAGGTTAGCCCAGCTCTAGCCATTGTAGCCATCTGGGGAGTGAATCAGCAGATGCAAGATCTGCCTGTCTCTCTCTCCCTCTCTCTCCCTCCCTCCCTCCCTCCCTCCTTCTCTCTGTGTGTGTGTGTGACTCTGCCTTTCAAATAAAAGGAATGAATCTTAAAAAAAAGTCTAAGTTTATCCTAAATTTTACATGGAAATGCAGAGCACCTATAATTAATTTTGTAAATGAAGAAAAAGTTGGAGGATTTACCTTATCCATTTTCAAATTTTCTATATAACTGCAGTAATTAATGGCTGGAACCCAGAGTTCCATTCAGATCTCCCAGACGGGCATCAGGGGCCCAAGAACCTGGGCCATCCTTCACTGCCTTCTCAAGCATATTAGCAAGGAGCTGGATAGGAAGTGAACCAGATAGGACTCAAACCAGGGCTCTGATATGGGATGCTAGAGTTGCATGCAGCAGCTTAGCTCACTGTGCCAAAGCACTGCTCCCGTGTGATTTCTATTTGTAAATTATACCTCAACAAGCTGTTAAATAAGGTGGGTTGAGGGGCTTCGAGACTGGGTGCTCTCCTTCTGATCCAGCTCCCTGATAATGCACTTGGGAAAGCAGCAGCAGATGGCCAAAATGCTTGGGCCCCTACCACCCACATGAAAGACCTAGATGGAGTTCCAGACTGCTGGCTTCAGCCTGACCATTTGCAGCCTTTGCAGCCATTTGGGGGTAAATCAACAGACTGAAGATCTCTCTCTCTCCCCTCTCAGAAAGCCTTTCAAATTAATAAACTGTTTAAATTATTTATTTATTCAAAAAAAAAAGATGGGTAGAAGAGATAAGCTTTCTACTCTGAACTTCAAAAAATGTGATGAGGGCCAGTGATGAGGGCCGGCACTGTGGTGTAGTGGGTAAAGCCACCCCCTCCAGTGCCGGCATCCACTATGGGCACCGGTCTGTGTCCTCACTGTTCCACTTCCCATCCAGCTCTCTGCTATGGCCTGGGAAAGCAGTGGAAGATGGCCCAAGTCCTTGGGCCCCTGCACGCATGTGGGAAGATCGGAGAAAATACCTGGTTCCTGGCTTCGGATAGGCATAGCTCCAGCCATTGCAGCCAATTGGGGAGTGAACCAGCAGATGGAAGACCTCTCTCTCTCTGCCTCTCCTCCTCTCTGTGTAACTCTGACTTTCAAATAAATAAATAAATCTTGGAAGGAAGGGAGGGAGGAGTGGAGAGGGAAGGAGGAAGGGAAAGAGAGAGAGAGGGAGGGAGGGAGGGAGGGAGGGAAGGAAGGAAGGAAGGAAGGGACGGACGGACTGGGGGCCAGCACCATTGCAGTGGGTAAAGCCACTGCCTGTGGTGCCAGTATCCCATATGGGCACCAGTTCTAGTCCTGGTTGCTCTACTTCCCGATACAGCTCCCTACTAACATGCCTGCCAAAGCTGCACAAGATAGCCCAAGTGCTTGTGCCCCTGCACCCACATGGGAGAACAAAAGAAGCTCCCAGCTACTGACTTTGGATTAGCCCAGCTCCAGCTATTGTGGCCATTTGAAGAGTAAATCAGTGGATGAAAGAAGACTCTCTCTCTCCCTCTGTCTCTTTAACTCTGCCTTTCAAATAAATAAATCTTAAAAAAAAAAAAATGTGATGGCTGGATTGCCATTATCAAATTTAAAGGATAGTAAAGCAAAAAGAAAGAATGCGAGTTCAAGACATCACTGAGGGGCCAGCGCTGTGGCCTGCAGTGCCAGCATCTCATATGGGCACCATATGAGAGTCCAAGTCCCAGCTGTTCCATTTCCAATCCAGCTCTCTGCTATGATCTGGGAAAGCAACACAAGACAGCCCAAGTCCTCAGGCCCCCAAACCCACGTGAGAGACCTGGAAGAAGCTCCTGGCTCCTGGCCTCGGATCAGCGCACCTCCAGCCATTGTGGCCATCTGGGGAGTGAACCAGTACATGGAAGACCTCTAGGTCTCTGCCTTTCAAGTAAAAATAAATAAATCTTAAAAAAAAAAAGAGTATCCACTATAAGTCAGACACTATAACTTACCTTCTTTTAATACATATGACTTGTGAGAAAAAAAGTAACATTTTACACATAAAGACAATGAAGTCCAAAAAATTAAGGAATTGGGAGCAGCATTTAGCCCAGCATTTAAGATGACAGCATCCCTTATCAGAGTGCCTGGGTTTGATTCCCAGCTCCAGCTCCTGACTCCTGCTTCCTGCCACTGCTGATCTTGGGAGGCAGTGGTAACGGCTCATGTAATTGGCTTGCTACAACCTATGTGGGAGACAGGGATTGCATCCCAGCTCCCAGCTTCAAGCCAACTCTGCCCTGGCTTTCTGTGGGCATCTGGGGAGTGAAAAAGCAGATGGGAGTGCTCTTTCACTGTCTCTCAAATTTAAAAAATAAATAAATTTAAATTAAGTAACTGGTCGGAAAGTCAAGCAGCTTGTGAAGTGGCATAGCCAAGATTCTATTCTTCTATTTGGATTCAATCTCCAAAATACGTATTTCTTCTGCTATGTTGCTAACCAAAGACTCAACTTATCCCCACTTGTAAGTTTAGATCTTTAGACAGATGGATTTACATTGATAGTAAATGTAATGTTCTTGAGAAACTATTTCAATCAAGAAACTAAATGTGATTATGTGTTCTTCCCCTGGCTTCCAAGATCTTGTGCTACTCTAGATTTCTTCCAAACTCTACTTCTCTGCCTGCCAATTACATGAGACTGTTCTCAACAGTCTTGCTAGGAATCTCATCTCCACCCAGGATCTCAACTGCCACTATGCCAATCACTCCTAATTGTTTCTCCAACTCACTGAAACATTTTCTCCCCTAATTTTCCTTGACTGACTCCCTCCAGGAGTTGAATACTTCTCTGTACCCTCTCAAAGTACATGTAAATAATTCTAATGAAGCATTGCTCAATTGAGTGTATTCTAACTATCCACGGTTATAGGTGTACATCCTCCATGTCCCAAGACACTCTTATTTAAACATGTACCATGTTATATTACAAATTATCCACTTTATCTATTTCCACACCACACCATGAAGTGCTTGAGACTTGACACTGTATCATATGCATAATTCCCTGGGGCCAAGCATAATGCAAAACAGGTACTAGGCAATCAAATACTGACTAACCCCATTAAAAAGGACAAACATGATTTGCTTTAAACTAGAAGCATAAAACTTCTGAAAGAAACCTTTGAGATTAGAGACTTATCTTTTCAAATAGAAAAACAGATCAAGAAAAGTGAAATGACTCACCCAATAAAGCTTTAGTCTTCTGAATCACGATTCTCTTCCCACAAAACTACAGTGTCTATTAAATTGTGTTACTGATCTAAGTCTTCCATGAAGTTCCAAAAGCAATATAAAAAATATTAAGAAAAGAATTATTTCAACCTCATCCACCCTAGCTCTGGCTATATCAGCTGTAGAGAACTCTGAAGTTATTATTACTTAACAGCTTTCGGCCCAAAATAATCTTTAATTCAAACAGTCTTCTCAGGGCCGCATTGTGTAGCAAGTTAAACTGTTGCCTGTGGTGCTGGCATCCCATGTGGGCGCTAGTTCAAGTCCAGTTGCTCAACTTCCGATCCAGTTCCCTGCGAATGCACCAGGAAAAGCAGTAGCAGAAGGCAGAAGTGTCTGGGTCATGCACCTACATTGGAGACCAGGAAGAAGGTCCTGGCTCCTGGCTTTGGCCTGGTCCAGCCATGGCCATTTCAGCCATTTGGGGAGTGAACCAGTAGATCGACAATCTCCCGCTCGCTCGCTCTTGCTCTCTCTGTAACTCCACCTTTCAAATAAATAATCAAAAAACAAAAGTATTTTCACATGTCCTTCACACACACACTAAATGCAAAGCATATTCATCATGTATCTCTAAGTGTCAGTGTACAAGAAGTTATAATTTGCCAGCACACCAAAAAAAAAAAAAAAAAAAAAATCCTGAAGTACATTTTATGCCCTTTGACAATATCTGAAGTAACTGCCTTAAACCAAAATCTGATTCAGTTGAGACAGAGAGACTAAGTATGAACACCAGACACAGGAACTGCAACTTCAAGAAAATCCCTGTGGTCCAACGCTGTGCAGCAGTTGCTATGCTATACTGCAACTGTGTTCCCAGGCAACAACTAAGAAGCTAGAATGACAAGCAAGCTCAGTCAAGAAACAAATGAGATAAATCAACATTTGCCAAAGCACTCTGAGATCCAACTTCACCTTCTTATATCTCCAACTAAAACGCCTCTGTTATAAGCATCTGATACTGAATTTACAGCAGGAATATAAAAATTACCTAGAATTTTTTAAAATGCTGAGAATTATAGGTGCTTTCAAAAAAGAATGGCCAGGTTTAGGTTCCTCCTAACTCTGAGTTTTAATCCAAAACCATTTGAAGTCACAACATAGAGAAAGTTGGTCACAACCTCACCTACGATGCTGGCATCCCAGCTGGTTTGAGTCCTGGCTGCTCCACGTCCAATCCAGCTCCCTGCTAATGCACCTGGGGAAGTTGAGGAAGCTGGCCCAAGTGCTTGTTGGCCACCCACACAGGAGTCCCATATGGAGTTTCAGGTTCCTGGCCTCAGCCTCATCCAGCCCTTACGTTGCAGCCATTTGGGGCATGAACCAGCAAATGGAATCAATCAATCTCAATCTCTCTCTCTCTTCCCTCCCCCTCCTCAACTCTTTCAAAAAAAGTAACTGGGCATTTCCTTATTACATCTCAGTTAAAATAAACAGTACTAGATTTGATAGTCAGTGATCTCTCCATGACAGAGAAAGCAGTCCTGATTATGGGGGTTGAGGAGTTGCACTGGGGGATATATATAAACTTTTATAGAATTGTATGTTTATATATATAAACCATATATAAACTTGAGAAATGCTAGTTTATGAGGACCAGATGAAAGTAAAAACATACTTTCATAAATTGTTGACCAGATCAGGAAGTAAGACAGAAGGAATAAAATGGAGACAGAGTGGGATGGAAGAAGGAAAAGGGTGAAGGGAGAGTTGGGAGTAATTTTTTTTTTTTTAAGATTTATTTATTTATTTGCAAGTCAGAGCTAGAGAGACAGAGGGTGAAAGATTTTTCCATCTGCTGACTCACTCCCCAGAAGGCCACAACCGCCAGGGTTGAGCCAGGCCAAAGCCAGGTGCTTCAACTGCATCTCCCACATGGGTGCAGGGGTGCAAACACTTGGGCCATCTTCCACTGCTTTTCCCAGGTCATTCACAGGAAGCTGCACAGGAAGTGGAGCATCCACAGGAACTAACAGCCATATCAAATGCCAGCATTGCAGGTAGCAGCTTTACCTGCTATGCCAAGATGCCAGCCCCATTTCATGTCTGATACATCTAAGTAAGAACCAGGCAACGACCAAACTCGGGGAGCCCATTTGGGAATTGTGCCAGTGTGCCTGAGGGAATCCTTACTGCTGCAATTGTCATGGGAAATTCTCAAATTGTCCCACTTTCTAGGAATAGAAACTTTCCTTCTGAATCAAGGAACATCTCGTCTTTAATTCCCTTTCTTACAGTTTGCTAATGTCCTTTCTCCCTCAGTGACTTCCCTCTCTTAATGTTCTTACTTGCACAATATACTATAGAAGGGAGGGAAAAAGAAATGTGCAATCATCATCTTTAAGAAACATTTATTCAGTCACTTCTATTTGGAAAGACTAAAAACACAATTCATTAAGATTAGGTATCCTGCCCTTAAGGAGCTTACAATCTAGTTAGAAAGGCAAGACAAATATTAAAAAGATAAAACACAACATAAAGTGTCTAAGAAGTGTGACTCACAAATACATACTGCAAGATTCCAGAGGTGGAACTGAACTTTATAGAAAAGGTACAATTTAGGCCAGCGCCGCGGCTCACTAGGCTAATCCTCCGCCTTGAGGCGCCGGCACACCGGGTTCTAGTCCCGGTCGAGGCGCCGGATTCTGTCCTGGCTGCCCCTCTTCCAGGCCAGCTCTCTGCTGTGGCCAGGGAGTGCAGTGGAGGATGGCCCAAGTGCTTGGGCCCTGCACCCCATGGGAGACCAGGAGAAGCACCTGGCTCCTGCCATTGGATCAGCGCGGTGCGCCAGCCGCGGCGGCCATTGGAGGGTGAACCAAGGCAAAGGAAGACCTTTCTCTCTCTCTCTTACTGTCCACTATGCCTGTCAAAAAAAAATTTTTTGAAAAAAAAAAAAGAAAGAAAGAAAAGGTACAATTTACCCTGCCACCATCACCTACCATCACCTTCTTCTCCTGGATGCCCCTCCACAGCACCTACCCTTATCACACAGTTAATAAAGCTTTCTTCTGAGCAAAAAAAAAGGTACAAATTAGATTTTTAAGAAAGAAGTGAAGAAATCAGCTAAGGTAGGCAGAAAGACAAGAAGACTGATATGGAAAAGAGAAAGCACGTAACAGGTTTAGAGGACTACGAAAAAACCAGTCTGGGTAGAAATATCTTTCTATAAAGAGTATAGGCTTGAAAACCAGAGAGAGAGAATTCTGCAGAGTTTAGCTTAACTCAAGAAACAGGAGCTTCAGTTAGGACTTTTTTACATAGATATTTACAGACATTCCCTAAAAAGCACATTGTGAGAAAACTACTTACTGAACCATATATTATGTACAACAAAAGTAAAATCAAATTCGTTTACTTGAGGCAACGAGACATTATCTAGTAGGAGGAAAAAGGAATTCTGACAATTCATTAATCTTATGAAGATTTCATTCTTCTAAACTTAGAACTTCCCAAGACATACTGCTGATTTCTCATTGCTATGGAGTTTATCACACAACATGAATCATTCTTGATTTTTTTTTCGTCTTGCCCAACTTCTGACTATTTGATTACCTCAGTATTAGCATATGGCAAAGAAAAATGGGGAGAGAACTAAAATGAAGTTTAAGGATTTCAGCAATACAGTAAGAGTAGAATGTAAAGAACATTACACTTCAAATCCCAACTCCCATTACTAATAGTCTGACTTCAAAGAAGTCATCCAGTCTCACTGGGTCTCAAATTTTCTCACCTGCTTTCTTACTGGACAGGTTACTGCATTCAAAAGATATTTTTTGAAGTGCTCTGAAAACTCACAACTTGTCATACAAATTATATCACCAAGGGTTCAATGAGAGAAAAAAAGAGACAGGTTATTGGACAAGCCAAGGCTTAAACTCTATTCATGTTCAGTGTTTCAATCTCCCAATACAGCGTGTAATTCTAAATCAGCATTACACTACTTGAAAATACTTCTAACTATAGTCCATACGATTCTCCTGATTAGAAAATACTCAAAGTAAGGAGACTAGCCACCAAACTCCGTCCTAAATGCCCAAAAGGCAACTCCAACCCATTCGCAATTCCCAGAAGAGTTCTATGACATTGACATTTAAAGCAGTCTAATTCTAAACAAAAATGAATCTGAAAGCAAACCTCAATACAAAAGTTGAGTATCAATGCAACCACCCCCCGGGTCCATTCATGAATTCTGAGAATTCTGAATCCATATAGTTACAGGGTAGATACATTTAATCATGCTCTAATTGAATATCAGACTTGTTTATGGCGACGTTGCTTAGTACCAGACGCACTGCTTGAACCCACTCAGTTTTAGAATTACTCAAGTATTTCGTGTTCACAATCTGAGCAGAGAAGGAACTAGGTCATATGTAAGAGATTCAGGACAAGTCTCTTCTCCTAGACATCTGTAATATTTTAAACAGATTCAACATGACAGCTGCTGACACCAAAGGCTTTTAAAACAGTTGGCATTTTTAAGTGCAAAGTGTCCATTCATGACGGCGAAAAGTCGGACACTTAAGGACTTTGCAGAGTACCCACTTCCGTCCAGCCCACACCAACATACTTCAGACTTTATCGAAGAAATGACAGCAAATTACCACTGCTAAAGCGGTCTTCAAGGCCAGGGAAAACAGGAGCACAAATCAAACGGCAGGCGCTTTAAGTTTAGCCAATTCCTATACAGGCTACACAACCACCCAGCCAAAGGGCATCAAAGAAAAGCTCCATAAAGAGTTTCATGTGCACGGAACCGGCTGCAGAACAAGTACTACAGCCTGCTTTTCCAACAGGCGCTCCTACGACTTTACAAGGAAAACAACAACAAGGGCAAGCTACGGACACGACACGGATCCCCCAGAACCAGAGGTTACGTACCAGAATCACACCCGGTCCTTGCAACGTGCCACAAAACTTAACCGTGACCGGTGTCTTGGGCGCGCTCACACGGGGGGACACCGCCACCGCGCCAGCCACCGGCACCGCCAGCCAAACTCGGCCCGCGGAGGCATGGGGGCTGAGGGGTGCAGCCGGGGTGGCGGCCCGGCCCGCCGCGCCTGGCGAGTGCCCAAGGCCGCTCGTGCCGCACTCGGAAGAGGAGCGGGAGGCGGAGGGCCGAGCGCACCCGTCCGGATCCCACCCAACCCGGGGGACTCTGAGGTACCCCCAGGAGAGCCCTGAGAGTGCACAGGGCGGCGGCGAACAGCCCCGCTCCTCCTCAGTGGACCGGCCTCCTCAGGGGTGCGGGGACGGCCGCGGAGCCGACCTCCGGCCGGGGAGGGGACTCAGCCTCAGCCCACCGCCCTCCAGCTCCAGCGGAGTCAGTCCCGAGACCTGGTGGCGTGCAAAGCAGGAAGTCCCGCCCCCACGTCGACGTCACCGGCGCCGCGGCCGGAGCCGTTGGAGGGAGGAGGCCGGCAAACCTGCCGCTGGCGGCCGTGAAGACGCTGAGGCCCGGGTGCCAGAGGAGGGGCCTGAAAAGCCAGACCAGGGCCGTCGCCTCAAGGGCTCATAGAAACGCGCGTCGCTGGAGAGGAACTCGGCCTCCCTCACGCGCGCCCGACGCCGCCGCTCTGTGGGTGTTCCCCGTTTTCGCGCCTCTCGGGCCCTCTTCCCTCCCTTCCTGCAGGGTTTGACTGGAGGGCCTGCCGCCGCCTCCGGCCTCCCAGCCCGCCCGCCCGCCGCCGTGCCTGCGCCCGGTGTGGACGTCGCCTGCCCACCACGCCGGCCTAGGGGCGTCAGCCTGCGAGTGGGGAGCCTCAGGTCAGGGCTAAGTCCCTCCCTGCCCATCACCTCGTGACCCCAAGCTCAGAGCCCGCACAGGACAGCGCCGTCAACTGCTTGTCTTCAGGCCGTGAACTGCAGATGGAGGAGGGTGCTAGCTCTTGGAACCGTCACTGGTAACCCAGTATCTCTCATAAATACGAGTATAGATTTAAAAGTTCTTAAAGTATTAGCAAACCGAACTTTGCACTATAGGGGATAAGATACCATGAGACAAAAAGCACAAAGAAAAACCTGCTCTTAATCAAAATTACAAACGTCGGTGCTTCCATTAACACTTGGGAGAAAATGAAAGGACAACCCGAAGTATTTGGGAGGAAATATTTTGAAATTCATATCTGATAAGAGCTCAGTATTCAGAATAAATCAAGACTTCTTAGAATTCAGTAACAAAAAGAGAACTTTAAAAAGGACAAAGAATTTAAATAGATGTTTTTCAAAAAAAAACAAAGGATATGGCAGTAAGTACATGAAAGATGCTCAGCACCATCAGCCATTAGGGAAATGCAAATCCAAACCTCAATGAACGAGGCAGACAATAGCGTGGATGTGGATATGGATAGAGTGGAACTCTCATATCCTAGAGGTGGGTATGTAAGTGGTGGGGCTGCCTTGGGAATATTGTGGCAGCTCTTCAAAAAGTTAAACCTATGAATTATGACCCAACAACTCCATTCCTAGATAAATGCCCATGTGAGTTGGAAGTATATGTTCACTCAAAAACTGACAGACAAATGTTCATAGCAGCACTAGTCATAAAAAGGTGGAAACGTAAGTGCCTGTCAACCAGTGCATGAATAAACAAAATGTGGTATGTCCATACAAGGATACATCAAAAACTTAATGGAAACTTTGTGTTATGAAAAAAACTATGCGCAAATTTTTTTTTTCACAATCTTTTTTCAATGTGAAAGCCTACTCAGTTATTTTTCTGGCTAGTAACCATCTTTTCGTTTTTCTGTGAACTTTTAAAAGTATGACAGAGCTCCCATATGCTAATTCAAATGACCACCAGGCCTGAGGACTGAAGCCAGAAGCTGGGAACTCAACTCCCATATCACATGTGGGCAGCAGGAACCCAACTACTGACCCATCACCCTTGCTCACCAGGGTACACATTAGTAAGAAGCTGGAATCAGGACCCAGAGAACAGAATCAAACCCCGGTACTCCAATGTGGGATGTGGACTTTCTAAACGGTGTGTTAACTGCAAGTTTATATGGCCACATTCAGCCTCCGCCATGAGCTATTTGAAGTATCCTCATACAATAGAATATTGTTCAGACATAGGAATGAAGTATTGATCCATGCTAACACATCATTAACCCTTAAACATATTATATACTAAGTGAGAGTATTTATGACTCCATTTATTTGAAATGTCCAAGATAATCTATAGGAAAAGAATGCAGATTAATGGTTGGTTGTCAGGGGCTGAGATAATGAATAATAACTGCTAATAAATACAGTGTATCTGGAGTGATGACTGCACAACCATCTAAAAATCGCTAGATTATATACTTTAAAAAGAGTGAATTTTGTGATTTGAAAACTTATCTCAAAAATATTGGGAAGAAAAAAGAAGTAAAACTGTTGTTCCCAGACAGTATGATTGTATATATACAAAAGCCTAGGGCCGGCACCGTGGCTCAATAGGCTAATCCTCCGCCTTGCGGTGCCACCACACCGGGTTCTAGTCCCGGTCGGGGCGCCGGATTCTGTCCCGGTTGCCCCTCTTCCAGGCCAGCTCTCTGCTATGGCCTGGGAGTGCAATGGAGGATGGCCCAAGTGCTTGGGCCCTGCACCCCATGGGAGACCAGGAGAAGCACCTGGCTTCTGGCTTCAGATTAGCGCGATGCGCCGGCCGCAGCAGCCATTGGAGGGTGAACCAACAGCAAAAAGGAAGACCTTTCTAGACCTTTCTCTCTCTCTCTCACTGTCCACTTCCTGTCCAAAAAAAAAAAAAAAGCCTATTGGACATTCAAAATGGCTAGTAGAGTAAGTTGATTTAGCAAATCACAATTTTGATAATGTAGAGGTCAGCAGTGAGACAGTTGTTACCAATATGAAGGTGCAGAGACTTTCAAAGAAGAGCTGTATAACATAACAGTGGGTGAGACATTTCCCAGAAAAAAAAAAATGTCAATAAAATGAGCTTGTTCTGGAAGCACATGCCAGAGCATATACATTTCCCAGGAGTACTAGACAAGGCAGGCATTGGGGCACAGAGAGTTAAACTGCTGCTTAGGATACTCACATCCCAAATTGGAGTGCCTGGTTGACTCCCAGATACTCCATGGTTTCAATCCAGCTTCCTGCTAACTGCCCAGGAGGTAGTAGATGATGACCCAATTACTTGGGTTCCTGCTATCCATGTAGGAGACCCAAATGGAGTTTCTGGGTTCTGGCTTGGCCCATCCTAGCCCTGGCTGCTGCAGGCATTTGGAGAATGAACCAGTGGATGGAAGATCTTTATGTGTGTGTTTCTTTGTCTATCCCTCTTTATCTGTCACTCTGCCTTTCAAATCTTTAAAAATTTATTTCAAAGTCAGAGGGACAGAGAAATCTATCTGCTGATTCACTCCCCAGATGGTCACAATGGCCATGGTCAGGCCAAAGCCCAGGAGCCTGGAACTCTATCCAGGTCTCTCTTGTGGGTGGCAGGAGCCCAGGTACTTGGGCAATTTTCCGCTGCTTTCCCAGGCATATTAGCAGGGAGCTCTATCAGAAGCTGAACGGTAGGGACTCAAACCAGTACTCATTTGGGATGCACGCATTGTAGGCTGTGGCTTAAAAAAAAAAAAAAAATCCAAGACAATGCCAAGATTCAAGGCTTTCAAACATCATATAACGCTGTTTGGGGTGGAAATGTTACAGCATTCAAACTAATAACTTTTCTGCTCTACCACTCAGAAAAACCCTAGAGTATTCAAGAATGAATGCATATGCTTCCTGTTTACTATTGCCATAACAAAGTCAGGATGAACGCGAGCATTTTTTTTTTTTGAAGTCTGGTTTTTGAACTGTTTTATTCTATGGGCAAGAGAAGCTGTAATCAAAACAACATCTCATTCAATATTACTCTGATCTTACACAATGCTCCAGGGCATCCACAGCATATTGGTGTCCTGCATCCTAATAAAGGTTATGTACTTAGAACTAAATGTATTCAACCAGTGGACCAATGTGCAATAGCTGCATTCAGAGGGTACTGTGTATGTCAGATGTATATAAAGGTGTACAAGTTATTGCAGCAGATGATTTGATTCTTAAAAATTTGGGATGAGGGCCGGCACCGTGGCTCACTAGGCTAATCCTCCCCCTTGTGGCACCGGCACACCAGGTTCTAGTCCCGGTCGGGGCGCCGGATTCTGTCCCGGTTGCCCCTCTTCCAGGCCAGCTCTCTGCTGTGGCCAGGGAGTGCAGTGGAGGATGGCCCAAGTACTTGGGCCCTGCACCCCATGGGAGACCAGGATAAGTACCTGGCTCCTGCCATCGGATCAGTGTGGTGCGCCGGCCGCAGCGCGCCGGCCACGGCGGCCATTGGAGGGTGAACCAACGGCAAAGGAAGACCTTTCTCTCTGTCTCTCTCTCTCACTGTCCACTCTGCCTGTCAAAAAAAAAATTGGGATGAAATGTTTGGCTTTTTTAATTTTTGTCTATTTGCTTGAAAGGGAGGGGTGGGAGTGGGGGGATGTCTTTGCAAATACCCATAATAGCTGGCGTAGGGCCAGGCAGAAGCCAAGAGCTCAGTGTCTCCCCCATGAGTAGCAGAGATCCGACTACTTCAGTGGTCATGTGCTGCTTCCCTAGGAGCAGAGCTGGGACTCAAACCAATGTGCTGTGACATGGGATGGAGGTGTCCCACGCAGCATCTTAACTGCTCGAGTGAAACACTTGCCCCTTGTAAGGTTTTGACTTTCTAAATGCCATCTAGAACATTTTTACTGCAGCATGAAGAGCAGTCACACAGCAGCGCATGAGTAATATTTTGAAGAAAGTTTTGAAGACATATGTGAACACATTCAAGCTTTAAGAAAGATTCTGCTTTTGATGAAATGGTAAGAAAGATATTAGTGCGTAGAAAACAGATAGAATTTCACATTGATGAAGAGGTTATTCATGACTTGATTGGCAGTGAGACTGAAAAAATTTTCAGTGAGAAGCTGACCAAACAGGAGAAAAAGAAGTAATTAAACATTTCAGAAAATGTTATATTTGAGACACCAAGAAAGTTCATAGCAAAGAAACTTGCTACTGTCCTCAGTGGTATACAGAGGTTAGAAGAAATGAAAGTCGGGCCGGGGCCGCGGCTCACTAGGCTAATCCCCCGCCTTGTGGCGCCAGCACACCAGGTTCTTGTCGCTCCCCCTCTTCGTGGAGGAACGACACAGGACCCTGCGCTGTTCTTTTTGTCTGCTCGGCCCTCCCCGGGTTTGCTGCTGGTTCTTCCCGGGTTGGCTACTATCCCTTCCACCTCCGTGGAAGGGCAGTTCCCCCTGGCCACACTCCCCACTTCCGCAGGGGAGCGGCACACCGCCGGCCGGCTTTCTCGGGGGCTGCACGGGTGTTCCTTCAGCTAGATGTTCCCCTTAGATGTTCCTGGTGCATGCCATCTCTCTCCTCCTTTATAGTCCTCCTCCGCCAATCCTAACTCGGCTGCCCACACGCCGAGTACGCTGCTCTCCTCCAATCAGGAGCAAGTCCTACAGTTTATTAGTTGAACTGGAGGCAGCTGTGCGGAAGCTGTTTACTTCTCTCCCAGCGCCATATTGTGGGAGAGCAGATGCATAGAATAAGTCTTAATTCCAGTAACTTAGTCCAGTCCGGATTGCTCCCCACAGTTCTAGTCCCGGTCGGGGCGCTGGATCCTGTCCTGGTTGCTCCTCTTCCAGGCCAGCCCTCTGCTATGGCCCGGGAGTGCAGTGGAGGATGGCCCGAGTACTTGGGCCTTGCACCTGCGTGGGAGACCAGAAGCACCTGGCTCCTGGCTTCGGATCAGCGCGAAGCGCCAGCCGCGGCAGCCATTGGAGGGTGAACCAACGGCAAAAAGGAAGACCTTTCTGTCTCTCTCACTGTCCACTCTGCCTGTCAAAAAGAAAAAAAAAAAAAAAAAGAAAAAGAAATGAAAGTCAATTATGAGAGATTTGCAAGGGCTGGACCTACAGAATGTTCTTGCTTGCCACAGACAGGTGTGTGATGAGAAGAAACAAACTGTACAGTCAAAACTATCTTTCTCTGCTTATTAGACCATCAATAAACACTGCTGCTGTCCAGTGCTTCCTACTAGCTATTCCCACACCTCATCAGAAGAGAGATGAATGACCACGTGCTGTAGTATCCCCAACATCCAACAATTTTGGTTCAATGCTTCAAACATTCTTCAGGCCCAGTGTGTGCTTTCAGCTGTGTGTGTGAATTGTGAGTACCTCTACAGCCCTTCTGTTTCTCACTTTCAGTATGGTATCCATAAATTTTATTAGGTACTCAGCATTTCATTATATAACAGGCTTTATGAAGGGTGATTCTGCTCAGCAGTGGGGTACTGTAAGTGTTCTGAGCATGTTTCAAGTAGGTGAGGTTGAGCTATGATGTCTAGTAGATTAGGTTTGTTGAACACATTTCCAACATAACAGTACTTTCAACTTTGGACTTACATGACATAACCCCATCTAGAGCCAAGGAACATTTGTAAATGGAAACATCTCATGCACATGGTTTGGAAGACTTGATGTCAGTACTGTCCAAAACAATCCACAGAGTCAGTGCAGTACAGATTAAAATCCCTATGGCATTTTATGCAGAAACAAAACAAACAAACTAAAAAAACACCTCCTAACATTCATATGAAATCTTAAGGGGTATTTTAATAGCCAAAACAATCTCTTTTTATAAACATCCATTAATTTTTATTTAATTTGACAAAGTCTGCATTAAAATATAGGTAATAAAATCTGAGTTTATAGTGAATCTGATAAATTAAAATCTACAGCTTCTAGCATATTATGTAAGAAATATCAAATGAGAGGGAAATGAAAGCATCAGATGCAGATATTCCTGGCAAAGGGGGAATTATACCTGCAGGTGAGGTCCAAAGTATGCAGCCTGGGGCTGGCACTGTGGCATAGTGGGTAAAGCACCACCTGCAGTGCCAGCATCACATGTGGGCACCGGTTCAAGTCTTGGCTGCTCCACTTCTGATCCAGCTCTCTGCTATGGCCTGGGAAAGCAGTAGATGATGGCCTAAGTCCTTGGGCCCCTGCACCCACATGGGAGACCCAGAGGAAGCTCCAGGCTCCTGGCTTTGGCTCAGCGCAGTTCTGGCCATTACGGCCAATTAGGGAGTGAACCAGTGGATGGAAGATCTGTCTCTCTCTCTGCCTTTCCGTCTCTCTCTGTGTAACTCTGACTTTCAAATATATAAATAAAAATCTCAAAAAATATGCAGCCCATAAAAGAATCCTAGAGGAAATTTTTGACTGATGTGGGTGAAATGTTTTGCCTTTTGTGGAGGAAAAGAGGTGAAAAGGAATAGGAATTCAGGGGCTGGCACTGTGGCTTAGCAGGTAAAGCCGCCATCTGCAGTGCCGGCATTCTTTTTGGGTGCCGGTTTGAGTCCTGGTTGCTCCACTTTTGACCCAGCTCTCTGCCATGGCCTGGGAAAGCAGTGGAAGATGGCCCAAGTCCTTGGGCCATTGCACCCACTTGGGAGAACTGGAAGAAGCTCCTGGCCCCTGGCTTGGGATCAGCGCAATTCCAGCCATTGTAGCCAATTGGGGAGTGAACCAGTGGATGGAAGATTTCATTCTCTCTCTCTCTCTCTCTCTCTCTCTCTCTCTCTCTCTTTCTCTGTCTCTCCTTCTCTGTGTAACCCATTCAAATCTTTTTTTAAAAAAAGGAGTAGGAATTCAAAGATATGGGCAAAATGGCTTTTCCATTTCAAAACTGTAATATTTCAATCATGGCCCTAGAACACTTTTGAAGAAAAAAAAAAAAAACCTTAACCAGAGTAGGCTCACTGCATAATTCTTAACTAATTATGTACAATTTTCAAATAATGAAGCAGCCTTAAAGAATAATTTCATGTTAACATGACTGTGTTTTTATTCTGGCCTTCCCAGGCTGGATCTATTTCCACATCACAGGGACACTTTTCCACAGTTTCTCGGGAACCCTCCTCTGATTCTTCAAACACCTTCTATAAAGGAATCCTCAAGAAGCTTGTCTCCATACAGTCAGTATTGTAAACCTCTCCTGGCTGAAATGAACTACCCTTTTTGTAGCTATATTCAAGGCTCTTTAGTTCAGGGGCTTATAAAGAAAGTTTTGATTCTTTCATTCAAAGGACAGTAGGCATCACTATAATTTATTACTTTTTAACAAACACTACTGACTTACCTATTGTTTGTTTTAACTGTTCTATTGTTAAACTGTACTGGTGACAACCCTCTCTTATTGGCTACTCTAGTCCATCTCCTTCAGAGACCCCTGATCACATAAATCCCTGTTTGAAGTTCTTCCATACACGTCCCAAATCATAAGGAAAAACAAAACTTCATCTAGCTGATAATATTGAATTCCATCTTTAGCCTTCTCTTCAACCCATGAGTTAATAAAAGTTTGTTTTTTTATCTTCATCTGAATAAAAAAGCAACATCCCAACAGCTATTGTTGTTCCTAAAGTTAATCCTAAGACAAACAAGGTGTCAGTAAATGCAGCTAATTCAGAGGGAAAAATCTGAAAAGGATCTCTGGGCTGTACTCATGTCAGTCTTCACTGTGTTCCACCCAAAGAAGCCAATTAGAAAGATGTATGTAGGCCGGCGCCGCAGCTCACTAGGCTAATCCTCCGCCTTGCGGCGCTGGCACACCGGGTTCTAGTCCCGGTCAGGGCGCCGGATTCTGTCCCGGTTGCCCCTCTTCCAGGCCAGCTCTCTGCTGTGGCCAGGGAGTGCAGTGGAGGATGGCCCAAGTGCTTGGGCCCTGCACCCCATGGGAGACCAGGATAAGTACCTGGCTCCTGCCATAGGATCAGCGTGGTGCGCTGGCTGCAGCGCCATTGGAGGGTGAACCAAGGCAAAGGAAGACCTTTCTCTCTGTCTCTTTCTCTCACTGTCCACTCTGCCTGTCAAAAAAAAAAAAAAAAAAAAAAAAAGATGTATGTAAACAGTCATAACAAAAAGAAGCATGGATACAACCTAGCAGTGCTAACAGCAGAAACAGTATTAAAGAAGCATGGCTTTGGTAACCACAACCGTTGTTGATCCAAGGGAAGTGATGGTCCATCTTCAACACACATCTGCTACACTTTCTACAGTGATGGTAGTGTGGTGCTTTGTATGCTTTACAAGACTTTACAATACTGGAGATATGTGGTATCCTGAGAATTTTCTGGCTTTTTCCCCAGAGAGATGAAGCCAGGACCAACAAACATGGCACTAAAGTAATTATAACGAATCATGACAGGGGGCCAGTGCTGTGGGCACCAGTTTAAGACCCAGCTGTTCCACTTCCAATCCAGCTCTCTGCTGTGGCATGGGAAAGCAGTAGAAAATGGGTCAAATCCTTGGGCCCCTATACCTTCGTGGGAGACTGGAATAAGCTCCGGGCTCCTGGCCTCTGGCTTAGGATCAGCTCATCTCAAGCCACTGTGGCCATTTGGGGAGTGAACCAGCAGATGGAAGACACATTCATTTTCTCTCTCTCTCTCCCTCCCTCCCTCCCTCCTGACTTTCTTTCTCCCTCTCTTCCTCCCTCCCTCTGCCTTTCAAATAAATATATCTTAAAAACAAATCATGAAAATACAATTCACCAACATGATGAAATTCACACTTCCTCCTGTTGTATATAGGGGCCAATACCACAGCACAGAGTTGATCGTGGCCATTGTTTAACAAATTGCTTTAACACTAAGGACTATGGTGGGATCCCAATGACACAGAGCTTTTCAAACTTGATAACTGAGCAGAATATACCGATTTTTGGAAGGGAAGAAAGCCTTCTGACTTCTAAAGAATTATAGATTTTGCTGCTCCACTTCTGATCCAGCTCTTTGCTATGGCCTGGGAAAGCACAAGATGGCCCAGGTGATTGGGCCCCTGCACCTGTGTGGGAGACCTGGAGGAGGCTCCTGGCTCCTGGCTTCAGATCAGCGCAGCTTCAGCCATTGCAGCCATCTGGGGAGTGAACCGGGGATGGAAGATGTCTGTGTCTACCTCTCTCTGTAACTCTTTAAAATAAAATAAATAAAATAACTTCAAAAGTTATCGAAACTTTTTTTTTTTTTTTTTTTTTTTTGGACAGGCAGAGTAGACAGAGACAGAGAGAAAGGTCTTCCTTTGCCATTGGTTCACCCTCCAATGGCGCTGCAGCCGGCACACCACGCTGATCCGATGGCAGGAGCCAGGTACTTATCCTGGTCCCCCATGGGGTGCAGGGTCCAAGCACTTGGGCCATCCTCCACTGCACTCCCTGGCCACAGCAGAGAGCTGGCCTGGAAGAGGGGCAACCAGGACAGAATCCGGCACCCCGACCGGGACTAGAACCCGGTGTGCCGGCACCGCAAGGCGGAGAATTAGCCTAGTGAGCCACGGCACCGGCCCACAAAACTATGCTAATTAAAAGTGTGGTACTGTTCTACAGACAGACATAGATGAGTGGAACAGAATAAACTGTCCAAAAATAAACCCCCTTATGTATGGTCAGATGGTTTTTGACAAGGATGCAAAGACCATTCAGTGGAGGAAAGAAGAGCCTTTTCAGTTAATAGTGCTGGGGAGCTAGCACCGTGGCGCAGCGGGTTAAGCTGCTGTCTGCAGTGCCAGAATCCCATATAGGTGCCAGTTCAAGCCCTAACTGCTCCACTTCCTACCCAGCTCCCTACTAATGCTCCTGGGAATGCAGCAGAGGATAACCCAAGTGCTTGGGCCCTTGCACTCACACGGGAGACTCAGAAGAAGCTCCTGGCTCCTGACTTCAGACCAGCCCAGCTCTAGGCATTGTGGCCATTTGGGGAAGGAATGAGCAGATGGAAAACCTCTGTCCTCTTTCTGTGTCTCTTTCAAATAAACAAATGTGTTTTTTTTTTTAATAAATAGTATTGGGAAAACTGGATCTCCACAAGCAGTACATTGAAATCAGACCCTTACCTAAATAACTAGGAAACCTAAATGTAAGTATTGAAACTATAAAATTTTAGAAGAAAACATAGACAAAAATCTTCATGGCATTGGATTTGGCAATGATTTCTTGGTTATGACACCACAGGCCCAATCAACAGAAGTTAAACAAATTTCATCGCATTACAAATTTTCAAATTTTGTGCATATAAAGACATGATCAACAGAGTAAAAAGGCAACCCATAGGAGAAAACATTTACAAATACTATATGTGATAAAGGATTAATATCCAGAATATATAGAGAAATCCCAAAAGTCAGCAAGAAAAAAATATAATTTTAAAGTGGGCAAAGAGCTTGAACAAGCATTTTTCCAACAAAGGTATAGAAATTGTCAGTAGATGTGTAAGGATGTTTCAGAATTACTAATCATTGGGGAAATGTATATAAAATAGTAAGGTAACACCTAATACCCATTAAGATGGCTACAAAATTACAAATGTTGGCAAAGATGTAGAGAAATTGGAATCCTGGTGCACTGTTGATGGTAAAGTGGCAATCATAGAAAACAGTATGGCAGGGGCCAGTGCTGTGGCATAGCAGATTAAGCCACCACCTCCAGTGCTGGCATCCCATATGGGCACCAGTTTGAGACCCAGCTGCTCCACTTCTTATCCAGCTCTCTGCTATGGCCTAGGAAAGCAGTATAAGATGACTCAAGTCCTTGAGCCCCTTAACCCACATGGGAGACCTAGAAGAAGCTCCTGGCTCTTGGCTTCGGATCAGCACAGCTCCAGTAGTTGTGGCCAATTGGGGAGTGAACCAGCGGATGGAAGACCTCTTTCTCTCTGCCTCTCCTCTCTCTGTGTAACTCTTTAAAAAAAAAAAAAAAAAAAAAAAAAAAAAAACAGAAAACAGTATGGCAATTCCTCAAAAACTTAAAAATAGGGGTGGACATTTAGCTTAGCAATTTATAGGCCCAATTTCCTCATGTTGAGTTCCCAGATTCAGTTTCTGGCTTCAGCTCCTGACTCCAAGCTTCTTGCTAATGTAGACTATGGGAGACAATAGTGATGGCTCAAGTAATTGGGTTCCTGCAACCCTTGTGAAGACCTGGATTGCATTATTGGCTCCAGGCTTTGGCCCAGCCCAGCTCTAGCCATTGCAGACATTTGGGATGTTGAATCAGTGTCTCTGTCTCTCAAAAGATATTTTTAAAATCAAAAGCAGAACTGCCTATGATCTAATAATTCCACTTCTGGATATATACCTAAAAGAATTGAAAACAATGTCTCAAAAAGATACTGTATACCATGTTCCTAGAATTATTCAAAATAGCTAAAACATGTAAACAACTCGGGCATCCATCCATAGATGACTAGATAAGCAAAATATGATGAATACATACGATGGAATACTATTCAGCTTTACAAAGGAAGGAAATTCTGACATGCTACAACATGGATGAACCCTGAGGACACATAAGTAAAATAAACCAGTCACAAAGGCATTGTATGATTCTGCTTAGTGAGGTACTTGAAATAATAAAAATCATACAGGCAGACTGTAGAATAGAGGTTGCCAGAGGTTGGAGGAGGAGAAAACAGGGAGTTGTTTAATATGTACAGTTTTAGCTTTACAAATTGAGGTAGGAGATAGTAATGATAGCACAAAATGAATATATACAATACTACTGAACTATGCACTTGAAAATGCTGAAGAGAGAAATTTTATGTGTATTTTAACACAATTTAAAAATTGGAGGGAAAGTGCTTAATATCTTTAGTTATCAAGGGAATGCAAACTTAAGCCATGCATTTCACACACTTGAAGGGGCTAAAGTCAAAATGTTAACAGCCCAATTATCAGTGAAGATGAGAAAGAGTTGTAACTCATGTATTGCTGATGTGTGTGTAAAATACTTTAGAAAACTGCTTGATAATTTATGGTTAAAACATTCATCTACCCTATTCATGTCAATTTTACTTAGTTACCCAAGAGAAAAAAATTCAAGTGTAAACTTACACCAAAAAATGTTTAGGGCAACCCCATTCATAATAACCAAAAGCTGTACCAACCTAAATGTACATCAATAGGAGCATAGATAAAATATGAAAATTATATATTCATGCAGTGGAATACAACTCAGCAATAAAAATGAACAAGCTGCCAATGCATCTGACAACATGAGCAAATCTCACAAAATTTTCATTAACATGAGAAGCCAGGCTCAACAGAGAACATTCTGTTTGGCGCTATATGAAATTCAAGTCGTTGTAGCAGACAGCAACAGGAGGGAGCCCAAGGGAACTGTGAGATGATGGAAATGGTCTATATTTTGTTTCAAGTGGTAGTTACAAAGAGTGTGCAGTTGTCAAGACTAATCAAACTAAACATCTAAATGTGCATTTTCTATATTATGGCACAATTTTTATATATATATATACACATATATATACATATGTATACTTATATATAGGTTTATTTAAAATGCTAACAGAAAGTAGCATTTCCATTCACTGAAATACTGATGTCTGCTCACAAGGTCACTTCTCATTCTGATACCAAGATACCCACAAAATGTGACTGGTTATCAGAAAGTTCCTTGGTGCACCCACTCAGTGCAAAGGAAAGTTAATTTAGTCCTATCTGGGGTTTCACAACTGTAGATTCAGTCGAAAATATCTGGGGGAAAAATGCCTCTGTACTACACATGTACAGACTTTTTTCTTGTCATTATTCCTAAACAATATAACAATTACAGAGGTATTTCAAAAAGTTCATTAATAATGGAATCAAAAGATAAGCTTATTTTGTTGCAAAAATTCTTGAAATCTATGTAGTTTTTTCACAGTATGATTCTCCATGAACTATTTGAAGGTTCCCTATAGTTATATAGCATTTACATGTACCATATAGATGATTCAAAGTATATGGGAGGATTATGTAGGTTAGATTCAAATACTATGTCATTTTATATAAGGGACTTAACCATCTACAACCATCTACAGATTTCAATATCTATGTGGTAGGGGAATCCTGAAATCAGTCCCATGCATACTGAGGTTCAACTGTATGTGGTGGTCTTGAGGGTTAAATTCCAACTATAGAAAAGCTTAATGTATACTCAATAAAAAATGGGCTAATTTACTATGAAAAATGAAATAAACAACTGCAGTAAAATAAATGCTTCAATATGTCAATCTAACAAGGTTGACATTGCAAATAAATGGAACAATGGTGTGGGTTTTTTTTAAGAGTTATTTTATTCAATTGAAAGGCAAAATTACAGAGAGGGAGAGACAGAACGAAATCTTCTATCCACTGTCCCACATCTCCCTCTCCCAAATGGCCATAATGGCTAGGGCTGGGCCAGACCAAAGTCAGGAGACAGGAGCTTCTTCTGGGTCTCCCACATGGGTGCAGGGGCCCAAGAATTGGGGCCATCCTCCACTGCTTTCCCAGGCACACTAGCAGGGAACTGGATCAGAAGTGGAGCACCCGAGACTCGAACCAGTGAATGCCAGCGCTGTAGGTGGTGGCTTTAATCACTATGCCACAATGCTAGCTCCTTAGTAATGGAGTCTTTACAAAAGAAATAAGGAAATTGTCTCGCATGTTTAAATTTTAAGTGAGAAAAAGTGGAATATTTGAGCAAGAAATAGAATGTTTTAGGATATAGGAGTTCTTTTAATAAAGAGTAGGCATTCCAGTACTGCTTTCTATATTTAATGCTTTGTTGCCAGAGCCAGAAATAATGTAAAAGGAATTTAAGCTTGTATTTCAGAATGTCAAGGGAAAGAAGTTATATGTCATTTGGCTTAGTGGTAGACAAAACTGTTTTTGTCTTAAAAGTCCATGTATCTGCATTTTTCAATTTCTTTGCTCCTCTTTCCCTGTTTCTCTTTCATCATTCTAGTTTTCTTTTCCATCCTGTTCTTTCATCCTTTCTTTTTTCTTCTCTAGCCATATTTCTCATCTTTATTTTCATAATGAATCTCCTGAGGAGCCAGTTAGATAACTTTTTCCTAGTTCTCCCCACCCATACACACCTCCATGAACTCTTAAATCACTGATATATTGTATATCTGCTTATGCACTGCATCTTTTTGGAGGACCACAACCGTTGTAATATCAAAGGTTTTTTTTTTTTTTTAAATCTCCCAGAACTATTTTTTCCCTCTTGGAGGTGCTATCTCCCCACTACAAATGCCTGCCCTGGATAATGAGTTCTTGGAGGGGAAGTGAATGTCCTGCTCACCATCGAATGCCCTGTGCTTAATCTAATGATTGGTACATGATAGGCAACCAGTGAATCAATCAGATGAATGTTACATTAACAGTGAAAAATGACCTCTGCCACAAACTTATCAAACAACTGAACAACTAAAATTATTTTTTCTGACAATGCCATCTGCTACTGAATACAGTACCTCCACATTCAAAGAATGTCATCCAGAGAGTATATGGATGTGACGTGGTGGAAACCTGGAAAGGACCCCAATCACAACAGCAATATAATCATGACCAATTCAAAAGGTAGGTTACGTAAGTGGCTACTTCTATCCACTACATACTGATAATTTTCTAGCCACACTTCTAAAAAAGTGATTTCAGCCTAAATTTTTCTCCAAATTCTGGGACTATACAGCCTCTTCGATACTATTAACCCACTAGTCAAATCAGTTTCAGTTGAATCAGAAAAAGGAAAGATACGTGAAAGCAGGGAAGGGAAGAAGTAGAGGAAGTCACAAACTTCTGTTTCTTAATCTAATCTGTAAGATCTTTTCCAGCTCTAAAATTTTGTCATTTTGATGATTAAGCTCTAAGTGAATGGCGCTCAGTGGAAGCACTTCAGAAATCTTTGGTGATGTTATTTGTTGCCCCAAGTTTCAGGGGACAGTTCCACCAGGGACGCTAGACAAAAAGGGACATGGATCAGTTCAAAGTACTTTGGAAAACAGAAACCAAAACAGAATTATACATGCAAGAGATTGGGGGACAGTCACAACACCCCTGTCATAAGGGTGATCAGGTGGGGAGAAACTTAGGCTACAGTACACCTCTGAGAAAATCTTGGCCAGGCCAAGAGGGAGCCTCGGAGCGAGGACTGACCATGTGAGAGGTCCCACTTTGATCATATATGGCCTGGCTCTAATACCATTGCTGTGCTCAGCCATTGCTGCAAAGCAGTTCAGGGCAGGGAAGGCAGTAGCCTAAATGCTGGGTGAATCCCCAAGATACGGCACCAGGACACTGTCAGCTAACTGGAGACTGTCAGACCAGCAGTCAGTCTGTCAGTCTCTCTCTCTCTCTCTCTCTCCCTCTCTGCAAAATAAAAATGACACTCAGAAATCTTTGTAAAGCAAGAAAACAAGATGACGTAAACAATAATATCTGAGACATGCCAAGGTGACCCTTTCGATGTACCCCCCCCACACACACACACACACAACTCTTTTTTTCACAGTTGGGTTAAAGTTGGACACAATCACGAGTTTCAGGAGATGAGGCTTGGGAACTGAGATCCAGCATGGAAAACAAGATGAATGGACTTCTCAGGCTGCCTGAGTATTTATATTGCTGACTAAGTTGCAACACATTTTTCCTTAAAGCCATTTTGGAAGTCTCAAGGAAACATCATCACATCTTTTAAATTTTATGTTCTCAGGAAGGACTGCCTTAGAATTTAACAGAAATGGCTCCACTTGGCCTACAGGATCAATAATCTTATCACAAATCTACCTCACTGACTTCTTATTCAGTGGGTCCCCAACACATTGTTAACTTAATTTTGGTTCACATGTTAGCATCACACCTAACCGTATTTCCAGTTGATTGGCTGCAATCCTGTGCCTGAGTTGTAAGCAATTTTTCATATTTCACATTTTTTTGTTTGAAATCATCATTTCACTATTAACAAATGCTGTATTTCTTTATTTACTTGACCAGTAGCTGCTTCTTTTTTAAAAACAAGATTTCATTTATTTGAAAGGCAGAGAGAGAGAGAGCAAGCAAGCGAGCGCAAGAGAGAGAGAATCTTCCATTCACTGATTTACTCCCCAAGTGGCTACAACAGCCAGGTCTGGGCCAGGCTGAAGCCTGGAGCTGCTTTCAGGTTTCCCACATTGGTGCAGAATGCAAGCAAATGAGCTATCTTCTGCTGCTTTCCCAGGCACATTAGCAGGGAGCTGGATCAGAAGTGGAGCAGCCGGGACAAGAACCAGTACCCATGTGGGATGCTGGCATTGCAGATGGCAGCATAACCCATTACACCAGCTCTTAAGTAGCACTCTTAATAGGTGCCTCTAATAGGTAGAATAGCCAACTTGTACCAGTTTTGTGTAAACTCCAAGAGAAGCTTTTGCTTCTCACACTTAGGCTTTAACTGTTTCTCCTTTCTCTGCAGGGCAGCAATATAGCTCAGGAATAACCAGCCAACACCACTGTCCAGGAAAAGCACTGCTCCCTACAGTTTTCACATGTCCAAATCATGACACAGGCAAGGATGTCCACCACACTGGGAACTTTATCCCATGTCGCCACCTGTGGAATCTTCAGCACTTGAGCCTCCCCTTGGGTCAAAGACAAGCTGTGCCCCACATTCTGTTCGGGATGCTGTCATCCTTGTCACCCAGCTGGTAAGGGATGCATCCCCTAAACTCTGTCTTAACCTCTGCCTTCTGAGGTCTCTCCCAGGAGTAGCTGTCAGTCTGTGTCTTCTGCAATAGAGACACCAAGACAAAATTGGCTTTTTAAGAGCTGTATTGAGGGAACTGGCAAGGATCAAGAGGTGAGAGAAGAGTAGGAAGGAAGAGCCTCCTCCTGTGCAGGAAGGGAGGGTGACTGGAAGAGTCTGAGGCTGCAGTGCAGCTCTGAGTCTCAGCCACGCCTGCGCAGAATCCCCAGAACAAGGCGTGTGGTGGAGTCCACACTGGGCAGGAAGGACCTGACTCCTGCCTTTATCAACGAGCTGTCACAGAGACACTCTCACTTAACCAAGAATTGCCCAGTAACCCCCACGATATTCCTATTCCAAGTAGATACTTGTAGTTAAAAAAAAAAATTGGGGGCCGGCACCACGGCTCACTAGGCTAATCCTCCGCCTTGTGACGCCCGCACACTGGGTTCTAGTCTCGGTCGGGGCACCGGATTCTGTCCTGGTTGCCCCTCTTCCAGGCCAGCTCTCTGCTGTGGCCAGGGAGTGCAGTGGAGGATGGCCCAAGTGCTTGGGCCCTGCACCACATGGGAGACCAGGATAAGTACCTGGCTCTTGCCATCGGATCAGCGCAGTGCGCCGGCCGCAGGGCGCCGGCTGTGGCGGCCATTGAAGGGTGAACCAAGGCAAAGGAAGACCTTTCTCTCTGTCTCTCTCTCTCACTGTCCACTCTGCCTGTTAAAAAAAATTGGGGCAAGTATTGCAGGACAGTGGGTTAAGTCGCCGGCATCCCATATGGTTGCCAATTCAAATCCCAGCTGTTCTGCTTCTGATCCAGATCCCTGTTAATGCATGAGGGAAAGCAGCAGAAGATGGCCCGAGTCCTTGGGCCCCTGCCTCCTATGTGGGAGACCTGGATAGAGTTCCAGGCTTCTGGCTTCAGCCTGGCCAAGCCCTGCCCGGTTTTGCAGCCATTTGGGAAGTAAACCAGCAAGTCAAAGATCTCTCTCCGTCTCTTCCTCACTATCTCTAAACTTTGCCTTTCAAATAAATAACCCATTTTTTTAAAACTTTACAATTATTTGTATCTAAAATCTAATCTGTTTTTCATTTTATTTATTTAAGAGGCAGAGACAGAATGAGATATATAAAAAAGAGATCTCTCATCTGCTGGGATGCGTGGGAGCTAGAAACTCAATCCGGGTCTCCCACAAGTACTCAACTGCTTGAGACATCACCCCTGCTGCCTCAAAAGGTGCACATTTTGGGTTAGAACTGGGAGTGGAGGGGCCAGCATTGTGGTGCAGTGGGTTAATCTGCCAACTGTGATGCCAGCATCCCATATGAGTGCCTGTTTGAGTCCTGGCTGCTCCATTTCCCATCTAATTCCCTGCTCTTGTGCCTGGGAAACCAGCAGAAGATGGCCTAATTACTTGGGCCCCTGGTTGGGAGATCAATAAGGAGTTTGAGGCCCCTGACTTTGGCCTGGTCCAGCCCTGGCCATTGTGGCCATTTGGGGAGTGAACAGCAGATGAAAGGTCTTTTTCTCTCTCTGTAAACTCTACCTCTAAAATAAACAGTCTTAAAAAAAAAAAAAAAAAAATTGGGAGTGGAGCCAGGACTTGAACCCAGGAACTCCATATTGGATGAAGGCATCCCAAGCCGCATTCTTTATATGTATATATTTATTAGAAAGACTAACAGGGCAGGGCAGGGGGTGGAGAAATATCTGCTGGTTCACTCCCCACATGGCTACAAGGTCTGGCACTGGGTCAGGCTAAAGCCAGGAGCCAGAAGCTTCTTCTAGGTTTCCTATATGTGTAGCAGGGGCCCTAGTACTTGGGCCATCTTCCATTGCTTTTCCCAGACCATTAGCAGGGTGCTGGGTTGGAAGTGGAGCAGCCGGACTTGAACTTGTTCCTAAATGGGATGCTTTTGTTGTGGTCAGTAGCTTTACCGTCTATGCCAACATGCTGGTTCCACAAGCAGCATTCTTAAACACTATGCCAAACATCTGTTCCATAAAACCTAATCTAGTTCAAGTATAAACAAAAATTTAGTGCGGTTATAACAGATACTAAATTTTCCAGAACTGGAAAATGCCATGTTAATCAAGAGAAAATTGTAGTTATTCAAACATTACCAGTTGTTTTTGCAAATTTGAAAAATTACATCACTTGCAGCAACAATGCCCTAATAATTGAGTCACCAAAATAATATGCCTGTCTCATTATATACAGACACAAAAATATACATATATCTATGAATATATCTCCTTAATATTTCAAAATGAAAATACAAAGGAAAATGCCAACAGTGTTACTTTGCATGTGGTTTTCTCTAAAGTCCAATGCTATTCGTTTTAAAAGGTGGAATTTTCACACATGTTGGCAGGCATACAAAATGCTATTTTTCTACAGGGGGAATTCAGCAAAAACTAGCAAAATTAAAAGGTCATTTACCTTTGACCTAAAATGTTACTCCTACAAATCTACCCCAAAGAGAGTATGATAAAAAAAATACACAATTAATATACAAAGATATTCATTACAGAAATATTTGTAATATAAGACATCTTTCAGTCCAAATGTTCATTAATGATTGTTTTGAACACATTGTAATTGATCCATACAATGGAATAATACGCAGCTGTGTAAAAGGATTATTATCTTTAAATACTGTTGTGGGACAATTCTGGGATTATATTATTAAATCAAAAAGGTTAAAAGCAAGGTATAAAACATAGTATACAGTAGTTCTTTTTAATATAAGAATGGAAGGGAGAAATACTATAAACTTGAATTTTATTCAGTTACCTTTTATTAATACTAGTACTATTTTGAAACTGTTTTACGTGAATAAATGAAATAAAAGTATTATGTTATCATGAAGGAACCAAGAATGTCAATGTAAGAGCAAAGATACACAAATAAAAAAATCAAAATAAAATTCTTGTAGCCTTCCATTTAAACTGAAAGCATTAGTGTGTTCTAAATATCTAATTTTCTCTTTTAAAGTAAGCATTTCCTAGCTCTTCCCATTGAAAAGGAAGAGGGACAATAATCAGTACTGTAGCAATGATTCTCTGTACCACCTAGGTTATGGTCTCTAAAACCATTTCCCAATAAAAGGAACCCAGGCTCCTTTGAGAAGTAGTTGACTCTAGGATTAGGGCAGGAAACATGTAAGATGAGCTTGAAATATCTTTTACTTGAAAGTAAGGAACTCACCAGACACTGTTACGGTTGTTTCAGAAGAACTCGATAGCTGATTCCAAAAAAGCTCCATCTGGCCAAAGACAAGATAATTTAAGCATTGTAATGAATCATGATTGGAATGAATTAAAAATCCCAAATCCAAAAATCCCAGGGGCTGATTGAGAGAAATGTTCGGTGGAGAATGGACAGAAAGGAACAGACTCCATGGGCAGCAAGGGGAGAAGACAGATCCACTACCACCGGCTGCACCAGCCACTCCTGCGTCTACACCGCGGGCTCCTGGCTGGGAAGCGCCATCCTGCCAGTGTAAGGGGAGAGGAAGCTGCTGCTGCCCCCACCACTGACAGTTATATTTAAGGGCGAATTCCACAGTCCCCACTGGCTTTGAGTCTGGCCTGCAGAGTTGGTGGGGGTCTCGGTGACTACTTTGTCCCATGAAGGAAGGCCATGTTGCCTCCCACCTCGCCCCCCTCCGGAGCTCAGGCTTAATTTGCTATGATGGAGTTTGCAGCTGAATTTTATCCTGATTCAGGGAGCAGCAGGCAGGCCCCTGCTGACAGAGATGGCCACGGCAGGGATGGGATGGGGCGGAGTGCAGGGTGGCCAGCAGGACCCCTCCATCCTGTGACTGTGGGAGTTCTGGGCATAGGCCATGGAGCTGAGAGGCTGCAGGTTGTGACTAGGATCCTGTGCAAACACCCAGTCTGGATGCAGAGACAGAGCTCCCTGTACACTGGAGGTGTCAGGGTTCTAAACAGTGTGTGTGTCTGAGCAGATGAACTCCACTGGCCCTGTGAGCTCACATAGGCGCAGAGAAGGGCTGGGACTATGAACACAAACCGGCTCTAACATCCTCTTCCCCCACGACTGTCGCCAGAGCTGCTCCAGCATGCCTAATTTGCGTGTCACTCTGGATTATTGCCCCATACAGAAACCATGGCCAAAGCTCCTGAGTCCCACCCAGCATACACTCCTGAAAATGAATTATAACCCTGAGGCACTCCACTGAGCCCCAAAAGCACATTCTATTTTTTTTTAAAGATTTATTTATTTGACATAGTTATAGAGAGGCAGAGCGAGAGAGCGCACGTGTGCATGAGAGAGAGAGAGAGAGAGAGAGAGAGAGAGAGAGAGAGGTCTTCCATCTGCTGGTTCACTCCCCAAATGACTGCAATGGCCAGAGCTGAGCTGATCCAAAGCCAGGAGCCAGGAGCTTCTTCTGGGTCTCCCATGTGGGTACAGGGGCCCAAGGACTTGGGTCATCTTCTGCTGCTTTCCCAGGCCATAGCAAAGAGCTGGATTGGAAGTAGAGCAGCTAGGACTCGAACTGGTGCCCATATGGGATGCCAGTGCTGCAGGCCAGGGCTTTAACCCACTGTACCACAGCACTGGCCTCCAGAAGCACATTTCCAGGAATAATGCCTTTGACTAAAAAAAGAAAAACAAAAAAAAATCCTCCATAGGAGATAATAACAACAGATCCCCCAGATGTCCAAAAATCATTGTAGAAACATGAACCAGGAAGGCAATGACTCTCCCTGAATGAGGCAATAATATGTTAATACTGGGCTGTGAAGAAGGGGAGATTGACAAAATGCCTGAAAAAAAAAAACTCAAAAGAACAATTATAAGGTGACTTAAAAACACAGAGGAACCTTTCAATGAAATAAGAAAGAAATCAGTACATGACATGGATGGGAAATTCTACAGAGGTACCAAAAAATAAATATTAGAAATTAAGTATTCAATAAGTCAAAAATACCATGGAAAGCCTTAACGGACTTGGTAAGGCAGCAGAAAGAATATACGATCTAGAAGACAGAACTTATGAAATATATCAGTCAGACAAAAACAACAGAAAAAATTAGAAAGATGGAAAACAGTGCAATCTATAAAATACCATCAAATGACCAAATATATGAGACTTAGAAGTTCCTGAAGGTACAGAAAAAAGAGTGGCTTAGAAAACTATTCAGTGAAAACGCAGCAGGAAATTTCCCCAACTTGGAGAAGAAAATGTGGACATCAAAATATAGAAAGTGCATAGAACCCCAAATAGGCATGATCAGAAAGATTTTCACCAGGACACATCACAGTCAAAATTTCAAACGTAAAATATAAGAGAATACCCTAAAATTTGCAAAAGAGAAATGCCAGATCACATTTAAAGGAACTCCCATCAGATGTACAGCAGATTTCTCCACAGAAACCCTATAGGCCAGGACATAATGGAGAGATATAGTCTAAGTCCTAAAAGAAAAAAAAAAAAAAACTGTCAATCTAAAATACTTTACCCAGTGAGTGAAATAAAGACCTCCCAAGAAACAACTTGTCACCACCCAGCCAACCTTACAAACGACACTTGAGGATGCACCACACAAAGAAACAGAAAGACAAGCATGGGAAAAGGATGTGAAGGTAGAAAACCTCCCAGCAAACAAACACAGGAGAGGCAAAGGACACAATAGGCATATTTATGGAAAAATCATAAAACCAAGCCATTAATTACTAATGAATATAAATGAACTTAATTCTCCAATTAAAAGATATAGACTGGCTGAATGGATTTTTAAAAAACATACCAGCCCCATCTATAGCTGCCTGCAAGAAATATGCTTCTCCAATATAGACACAGTTGGAAAGTGAAAGGGTGGAAAAAGCTATCCCATGCAAACAGAAATCAAAAGTGATCAGGGCGGCTGGTGCCACGGCTCACTAGGCTAATCCTCCGCCTTGCTGCGCCGGCACACCAGGTTCTAGTCCAGGTTGGGGCACCAGATTCTGTCCCGGTTGCCCCTCTTCCAGGCCAGCTCTCTGCTGTGGCCAGGGAGTGCAGTGGAGGATGGCCCAAGTCCTTGGGCCCTGCACCCCATGGGAGACCAGGAGAAGCACCTGGCTCCTGCCATCGGATCAGTGCGGTGCACCAGCCGCAGCGCACTGGCCGCAGCGGCCATTGGAGGGTGAACCAATGGCAAAGGAAGACCTTTCTCTCTGTCTCTCTCTCTCACTGTCCATTCTGCCTGTCAAAAAATAAAAATAAAAAAATAAAAAAATAATTAAAAAAAAAAGTGATCAGGGGCCGGCGCCACGGCTCACTAGGCTAATCCTCCGCCTGCGGCGCCAGCACACCAGGTTCTAGTCCCTGTCGGGGTGCCGGATTCTGTCCCGGTTGCCCCTCTTCCAGGCCAGCTCTCTGCTGTGGCCCGTGAGGGCAGTGGAGGATGGCCCAAGTCCTTGGGCCCTGCACCCACAAGGGAGACCAGGAGAAGTACCTGGCTCCTGCCATCAGATCAGCGCGGTGCGCCAGCCGCGGCGGCCATTGGAGGGTGAACCAATGGCAAAGGAAGACCTTTCTCTCTGTCTCTCTCTCTCACTGTCCATTCTGCCTGTCAAAAAAAAAAAAAAAAAAAAAAAAAAAAAAAAAAGTGATCAGGAGTACCTATACTCATAGCAAACAAACTGTAAAACTGTTAAAAGAGACAAAGAAGGTCAATATGTAATGATTGAGGGATCAATTCAATAAGAAGATTTGACTATGGTAAATTTATGCACCAATTCTAGGGCACCCAGTTTTGTAACTCAAATGTTAATGGATCTAAAGGGAGACATAAGCTACAATACCGTAATAATGGGAACTTCAACATCCTACTTTCATCAATGGACAGATTAACCAGACAAAAAAAAATCAATAAACAGCAGAGCTAATGGACATTGTAGGCCAAATGGGCCTAATAGGTATCTATGGAACATTTCACCCCACAGCTGCAGAACACACATTCATCTCATCAGCACATGGAACTTTCTCTGGCATAGACCATACAGTAGGCCACAAAATAAGTCTCAACAAATTTTTAACAACTGAAAACATAGCATGTATCTTTTCTGACCACAATGCAGTGAAACTGGAAATAAACAATAAAAGAAACTCTAGAAAATATAAAAATACATGGAGACTGAAAAACACGCTCCTGAATGAACAGTGAGTCATAGAAGAAATCAGAAGAGAAATTTAAAAAATTCCTTGAAAGGAATGAAAATGAAAACACAATATATGGGGGTCGGCACTGTGGCATAGCAGGTAAAGCCACCGCCTACAGTGCCAGCATCCCATATGGGCACCAGTTTGAGTCCCGGCTGCTCCACTTCTAATCCAGCTACTGCTATGGCCTGGGAAAGCTGCAGAAGATGGCCCAAGTCCTTGGGCCCTGCACCCACATGGGGACCCAGAAGAAGCTCCTGGCTCCTGGCTTTGAAAAGGCCTAGCTCCAGGGAAGATCTCTCTCTCTCTCTCTCTTTGCCTCTTCCTCTCTATAACTCCGCCTTTCAAATAAATAAATAAATAAAAATTAAAAAAAAAAAAAACATTAAAGAGTCTGAGAACACAAAGTTTGAAGACTGTTATTCTAGCATTCCAGGGTGTTCATTTCTTGAGTTTGGGGATGGTTCCATGGATGTTAGTTTTACAGATTTTTTTATTTACTACAAATTTTATGTACTTTTGTGAATGTTAAATTGCACATGATTTTTGAAAATTGCAACTACGGAAGTTATCTTTTGGTGTAGTAGTAAGAGAAGGGCATTAAAAGATTCATGAAATGGTTATATTTTTGGCTATCAATAAAGAAATGTTTTGTATGTTGGAAAAATATCAGTGATTCAAGTTCGCTATCTGTGATATTCTGTTGTGTGGTTTTGGGGCCAAAAAATTAGAATATTTATAATGCCACTTCTGTAAGGTATAGAATTTTTCATAAATTCTAAAATTGTATGCAGATGATGGCCTCTTTCTATTGCAGAGTAGAAACATATATATCAGCTTAAAAGACTCTTTCCTAATGAACTTATCTGTGACCTTTAAAGCAGACTTCTGAGAATTCCTTAAACCATTATGTTTGTATTTTTTTTAAATTCCAAACCACTCGAGTCAAATTTATTGCACAATATGAATAATTCTATTTTGTTATACATTACTGTATGTTCTTTTCTTTCAAATAGTATTTAATCTTCTGATTTTTTTTTTTAAGATTTATTTTATTTATTTGAAAGGCAGAGTTATGGGGTAGTGGGTAGGGGTGGGGAAAGGCAGAAAGGTCTTCCATCCGCTGGTTCACTCCCCAAATGGCCACAAATGTCAGAGCTGGGCCAGGCCAAAGCCAGGAGCCAGGAGCTTCATGTGGGTCTCCCACGTGGGTGCAGGAGCCCAAGCACTTGGGCCATCCTCTGCTGCTTTCCCAGGTGCATTAGCAGAGAGCTGGATTGTAAGTGGAATAGCCGGCGCTCATATGGGATACTGGCACCGCAGGCAGAGGCTTAACCCGCTGTGCCAAAAAGTCGGCCCCTGATTTCTTTCTTTCTTTTTTTTTTTTTTTTTTTTTTGGACAGGCAAAGTTAGAGAGACAGAGACAAAGTCTTCCTTTTCCGTTGGTTCACCCCCCAAATGGCTGCTATGGCTGGCGTGCTGCGCTGATCCAAAGCCAGGAGCCAGGTGCTTCTCCTGGTCTCCCATGCTGGTGCTGGGCCCAAGGACTTGGGCCATCCTCCACTGCACTCCCTGGCCACAGCAGAGAGCTGGCCTGGAAGAGGAGCAACCGGGACAGAATCTGGCGCCCCAACCGGGACTAGAACTCAGGGTGCTGGTGCCGCAGGCGGAGGGTTAGCCAAGTGAGCCGTGGTGCCGGCCCCCTGATTTATTTTCTTTAAATGGCTTCAATTTTACATGTCTGAATATTTATGGAAATACTTTGCGGAAAAAGGATGCTAAATTATATCTAAATAATAAAGGGAACTTACAGTATGGGAGTGAACACGACCCTTGCATGTCCTCTCTCTAAAGCTTGTAAGGCAACGTCTGTGACAATCGTATGTCCCTCTTTCTGCAGCACATCACCCTCGGATAAATAAATAAAGCAGAGGACTTTCATTTGCAGCCAGTTGTCATAGCAACTTTTGACTATCCAGAGAATAAGGAATTCTCATATCTTAAGCCCTGACTCTGGAAGAGCTAAAACGACAGAAAGACTAAAAGGAACATTAAAGAATGATTTGCAAGATGTGATAAAACGGAATATCTGTTATTCAGAACTTTTCTGGTAAATGTATGTACTTCCCCCTGTGTTTATATTTCTGCTTATAGATTTCAGAACTCAGCAGCAATAGACTAATAATAGCTACCATTTAGCACTTATTGCATGCCAGACCCACAGAACATCACATACATTGTGCTTTTTAATACTCCCAATGACACTGTAAATGCAGTGCTATTTCTGTCCGCAATTTACAGATGAGGAGACAAATTTGGTTTAGACAGACGAAGTGATTTACTCAAAGTCACCTACGTGCTCATTCTCTCAACTTTCAACACAGTTGATCGCTTCTTAAAACTCTCCTCGAATGTCTTCCTCCTTTACTGCCCAAATGCCTTGCCGGCCTCGTTGGTGCCGCCTGGTAGGTAAATGTCACAACATCAAGGACTTGGGCTCCTCCCTGTCGTTTCCTGTGGCTTTAAATGCCCCCGCTCTCTCCCGCCAAGAGACCCCACGTGTGCTCTGGATTTACGTATGTCACTGCTTGCTCGGCACTCAGCCAGCTCACAGGTGCTTCAGTGGTAAGAAATGGAAGACCGTTCCCACCCTTGAATGTCCTTACCTCAGTAAATGTCAGCACCACCCAGGCCGGATGCTTGAGCCCCAAATCCCTCCCAGCCATCCTGGCCTGCCCCCACCCCTCACCCCATCACTAATGCAGGAGCAAGTCACGTCAGAGCTCTCCACGAAATCTATCTGCAACCTTCTTTTTGTCACCTCCACTGCCACCCGTTGAATAAAGTCACCAGCTTTTCGTGGCCTCCTAAGCAATCACTTTCTAACCAAGCCCCCTGTTTCCACTCTGCAAAGAACGGGTAGAAAGAGCTTCTGAAAGCCTGAATCGCTTCCTGCTTGCTTTGAAGCCGTCAACAGCCTCCCGTCACTCTTAGAATAGGATCCGAACTGTGACTGTAGCCCAGTAGGCTTGGCATGGCCTAGCTGCTGCCTCCAGCTCCAGGCTCCTGCCATGCCTCCCTCCGTGTTCTGCCTTAGCCGCCGTGCCCTCCTCCTCAAACACATCAGCTTCTTGTTTGGCTCCGATTCTGCGGTACGAACAGCGTGAGCTCTCTCCAGCTTCCCTCAGCTTGTCTTCGTAGCTGGCTCTTTTTCTTCCTTGAGGTTTCAGCTCAACCAGCACCTATTTAGGGATTCTCTTCTCTGAAGCTGCTTCCTACTGAGGCGTTTAGTCCTTCGCTTCCTTTCTGTGTTCTTAATGGCACTTGCCAATATCGGAAGTCTTTTCTGCCTCTCCCTCCCACTGGTTCAAGTTTCTCAGAGTCAAAAAAAAAAAAAGGTTTTTTTTTTTTTTCATTGCTACATTCTCAAAGCATGTGAGCATACAACAGGTGCTCAAGAGAAGGAGGGTGGGAGTGTGGCGTGAGCCAACCACTGGGGCCATCGCCAGCAGTAGAACAGAGAGAGGCGCAAGCAGGGTTAGGTTTATTAAAATAGACCATGAGGGAGCAGTGGGCGAGGCGGACAGCTGGAAGCTGACTACTGCTTCAGCATGGATTACAGCCTGGGAGACACAGAGCTGAGGCAGACCGCCACTGGCTGAGGGTTTTCCATCACTAGTGACTTCTTCATCGCTGGGGAGTTTCACTAGGAGCTGCCTTGTTGTCAGGATCCCACATGACCTCCATAGGAAAGAAGGGGGAAGCGAGAAATTCAGGGTCAAGATCTCATGCCCAGGGTTTTATTTTTATTTTTATTTATTTATTTATTTATTTTGGCAGGCAGAGTGGACAGTGAGAGAGAGAGAGAGAGAGAGAGAGAAAGGTCTTCCTTTACCGTTGGTTCACCCTCCAATGGCTGCTGCGGCTGGCGCGCTGCGGCCAGCGCACCACGCTGATCCAAAGCCGGGAGCCAGGTGCTTATCCTGGTCTCCCATGGGGTACAGGGCCCAAGTACTTGGGCCATCCTCCACTGCACTCCCTGGCCACAGCTGAGAGCTGGCCTGGAAGAGGGGCAACCGGGACAGAATCCGGTGCCCCGAATGGGACTAGAACCCGGTGTGTGGGCGCCGCAAGGTGGAGAATTAGCCTAGTGAGCCGCGGCACCGGCCTTATGTCTTGTTTTTTGTTTTCCTTGATGTCAAAACTACACTGTTGATGCGGCTCAGGGTATGCCATCCCACAGGATGGGACCCTGGCATTTAAGGCAACAGCAGAAGACAGAAGGCTTCTCCCACCTTCCACCCAACCTTCTTCCTGATGCACATATCAAACTTTCATTGTAGATGTGCTCACTGTATCCCCCAAGGAAAAGAGAGTCCTTATCCCAGAGGACACAGGAAATAGAGAAGACTCCAATCCAGCAGGGCTTGATAAGGTTCCCTGCAGTTTATTGCTAGTTGATCAGACCCCTCTGTCCAATTGCACTTCCGCACAGCCGACCACTCTCCATCAAACATAAGCACGAAAACACACAGGCTTCCCTATTTCTTTAAGTCTTTATTTCTGAAGTCTCCCATGTCACATAAAATTGTTATTACATACATCAGCATGCTGCTCTCTTGCTAATCTGCCTTTTGTTACAGGGGCCTCAGTCAGGAACCTAGTGATGGATGAGAAAAGATTTCTCCACCCCTACAGAGTTGTTCGTTTTCCAAGATGGTTTCCAGCTCTCTTGTTTTGTTCTAACTCTAGATTGATGCCCGAGTCTCCCAAAACCCTGAGTTTGAGATGGTGAAGGGAGGAGATAGGCTGTGAAATGGAATGGGCCGGGCTTTCCTAACCACTGCAAATCTGCATTGTCCTCCAGCTGGAGGAGGGGCAGCAAAACAAAGAGAACTCCGTAGCACAGGTTTTTTTGTTTTGTTTTGTTTTGTTTTGTTGACAGGCAGAGTGGACAGTGAGAGAGAGAGACAGAGAGAAAGGTCTTCCTTTACCATTGGTTCACCCTCCAATGGCCACCGTGGCCAGCGCACTGAGGCCGGTGCACCGCGCTGATCCAATGGCAGGAGCCAGGTGCTTCTCCTGGTCTCCCATGGGGTGCAGGGTCCAAGCACTTGGGCCATCCTCCACTGCACTCCCTGGCCTCAGCAGAGAGCTGGCTTGGAAGAGGGGCAACCGGGACAGAATCCGGTGCCCCGACCGGGACTAGAACCCGGTGTGCCAGCGCCGCAAGGTGGAGGATTAGCCTAGTGAGCCGCTGCGCCGGCCTGTAGCACAGTTTTGACTTCCACACCAATAGGGCTAACTTCCTTGAAAGAACTCAACATTTTCCTGCCCCCCAAATGCCCAAGGTGCTTAAGTAGTTGTTTTCAAGCAAAGAACAGGATTCCAAAATGGGAGCTGGAGTTGGAGACCACAGTTGGCATCAGTCCATTGCCTCTCATCCTCCCTCTGTAAAGACTGAGAAGAAAACTGTGTGTAAACAATGCACGGGGCTGGGTGCTGTGGGGCAGTGGGTTAAGCCACCATTTGGTTTGCTCACGTTCCATACTGGAGTACCTGGGATTGAGTCCTGCCTCTGCCTTTGCTTCTGATTCAGCTTCCTGCTAGAGCACAAAAGAGGTAGCAAGGGCTGGCTCAAGCACCAAGTCTCCGCCTCTCACGTGGGAGACCCAGCTGGAGTTCCCAGCTCCTGGTCCTGGATTGGTCCAGACCTGATGGTTGTAGCATTCAGGAACTACAGAAGTGAATGAAACTCACTCTCTCTCTCTCCTTCTCTCCATTCCCTTTAAAATATTTTAATGAATTAAACAAATATTTTAAAAACAAAGGGAAAAATAAATTTTCTTAAAAAAAAAAAAAAAAGACAACATAGGAAGAAGGATGCCAACAGAGGAGGAAGACACAGGATTCCCCAAGCTGCAGCACTAGGCTGCAAACGGCAACCTGAGCAACGGAATGGATGCTTCTCACAGCTGAACCCTCTACACTGACCCAAAAATGGCTCATGAAGTCCAGTCAGGGAGGGGAAGGAAGAGGAAAGTGGATTTAAGGATATTTTTCCACCAGGAATCTAGCTCTAATTTATACAAGTTTCCAAAGGGTTTGAATCTCAAATATCTCACTCTACTTCTGGCACCAGAAGAAGCCTGCCAAGGCCTGAGAGAAATAAATTGTTATAATTTGCATGTTAGTTGGCTTTCAGTAGGCTTGGCTGCCGAGCCTTTTAAATGTCAAGGATTTTAGCATTAAAACACTTTGCTTTCAACACTTTAGAAACTTGCAGCGCTCATGTTTTTGTTTGTGTTTTAACTAACAATTCTTGGACTGAAGGCTTTCATCTTGGAAACACTTAAATTCCTAATAAATAAAAAAAAAACTCACAGGGGGTATGGAGACTTTGGGCCATAATGACAGAAAGAAAATTAATTTTACTCTTGACCTTCATATTGACTTGCTGTGACCTCGCAAGGCTTATTTATCTTCCTGCAGTTTCAGCTTTTTTCATTACAAGACATAAAAATAATATTGGACATTATTTTGAGATCACTGGAAAAAATGGACAAGGCTGATGTGGTTATTTGCAGATGTACTCATAAAATCTAATTATGTAAATGCTATTTTTAAATGCCTTTCAAATTCTGTATTATATTATTTCTAAGTTTCACACAGAGAAAACAAAATTTAATTTGATAGCCTGTCAAAATCTAATATTCTATCTGCAGTTGCCTTTCAATTATTGGGGTGACAAGAACCTTAATAAAATTAAAATAATAACGTCTCCAGAGTCAATTTTGTCTTGTTTACTGCACAGAACCATTCCTTTTCACTCTGAAAAGTTTCTATTACCTCGTGCTCCATTCTCCTGCCTCTGACCTTGGATCCATAAGCCCTGAAATTTTATATGCAAAAGATATTTTATATGAAAGAAGAAATACAGACAGCAAAAAGCAATAAAACCAGACCATTTCTCTAGTAAGCAAAGAATGCAAATTAAAAGATAACTTTTTTACCTAATCATTTGGCAAAGATTAAGATTAAAATTGGTAAATATTAAAGTTTTTAGTATTGGTTAAAATATAAAGAAAGACATTTTTGTATACTGCTAGTGGGAATTGGTAAGACCTTTTGATGAACAATTTGGCAAAACCTTTCAGAAGTTTACATTTTTACTTTGAACAGCAGGGTAGTACATGACATTACAAACAAAATATCAAGTGTCAGTAGGAATGCGAAGTAATTGGAACACTTAGATGTTCTTGGTGGGAACGTAAACTGACATTGTCTAAACTCTTTCTACTCCTAGGTATGTAACACAAGAAAAACTCCTGCACATGTGTTTATGTTATGGGCCCACGTAGTTTAATCTTTACTCCAGGTTCTTGGCCCCACAGAGAGAATTCAAAGCAGAGGCAAAAACACAGTGAGAGCAAGATTTATTTAAGACTGGCTGTTCATTCCAGTGTGACTGTGGGCCACCCCACCCAAAGCGACACCTGTCATGAGTGGGCCTGAGAACTGCCTATGAGGAGGGAGATGGGGAGGAAGCCAGAGAAGCAGTCCTAACCATGGTCAAGGGCAAAAGAAGGGTCCCAGCCCATGAGCAGTCTCTTATGAGATAGCAGGTAGTACCCTAACTAAATATACAAATAGAGCAGAGGTTAGCATATGTAAGACTGTCTGGGAGTTTCGCAGTGTGAGGAGGAAGAGGGACTATTAGGCAAAGTTAGGCTGGGTCCTAGTTGAAAGAGCAAATCTCTTTAAGAGGGTGCAAAATGCATGCTTCTCCCCATTAGCAAGGTAAATGTGGTGAGCCCACTCCTCTGAGTTTCCAGATTTATCAAGAGAATAGCAAGGAGGTAATAATTCCACCCTGCTGAGATTTTAGTTGTCATGAGAACAGAAAGGAGAAGTTACCAATCCGACCCTTCTGATGGCTTTTTATTTTATCTTGAGCAAGTGAGACAGGATTACAATTCTGCCTTTTGATGGGCTTTATCCCCACCGTCTGACCGACTGTGAGCTGATGTTCTTTGTTTTTGTTTTTGTTTTTGTTTTTCTGCCCCCAAATATTGTGCTTAAAAGACTCTACCATCACAGTTTCTCTGGGAGCCCCGTTCCTGGCTGCTGCGGCAGATAGTTTCTGAAGTTTCTGATTTAAATAAATCTTGCTTTGCTCACTGCCTTGTCCACGTGGAAATTCCTCCATGTGAGACAAGAAAGTTTCTTTGCCACCGTTTTCCTTTGCCACTCCATGGCACCTCTGCATGGAGTTAATTTTCACAAGGCCATCACAGCATCTCTTCCTTCCTGGTCCTGGATGACACACAGGTACATCACAGAAAAGTAAATATACGAGATTGACAGGTAGGGGACAGAATTACAATTCAGGGCTGCCAGAAATTCCCGCCCATGTATTCCTACGCAGCTCCCTGCCCAGTCTCCCTATTACATTTATATCCACATGTTTGTAAGAAGAAGAAAGCAGAAATAACTCCAATTGTCCATCAATAATACAAAAATATAAGCAGCCGTGAAAATGAATGAATTAGATCTACACACAAGGACATGATCTCAGTAACACTGCTGAGAGGATAAAGCAAGTTTCAGAATAACAGATACATCTGATTTTGAAAAGTACCAGAACATTATACACCCCCAGAACAGGCCTGTTTCGGATATGGATTATTTTGAGATAACAGCAATTGAGAAATAGCATTCTCAGGTAAATCTCTCCTTTGAACTACCTAAAAATACAGCATAAAATTCCTTTGGGGGAATTTTCCGTTTATAAAGGAAATTTACATTTGTAAAAGTGTCTCCTAGCCAAGAAGGCCCAACTCTCATTTGCATAACAAGACACATCTTACTTACCTTACATCCCCCTGCCTTCCTATAACTAGTCTCCCACTAGGAAACCGCAGTTTCCTAAGATGATACTTGAGTCTCAATCATGTAGCCACTTCTTTGGAGTCTCATTTCTTAGCAAGACTCCTGTGTGTCAGTACGGGAGCTATAACTTTGGTTATCTCATGTTAATCTCTCTCTTACCAGTTTGATGAAAGGGCCCAGCCAGTGAAGCTAGTGTTTTGGCAGTGGCCCTGGCTATGCTTGGTCCAGGTTCTTGTCTGCGTAAGAGAAAGAATTCAAGGAGAAGACACAGATGAAGGCAGGCACCAAAGCAAGATTTGTTTAGAGGCAAAGGAAAAAGACACACTCAGGAGGGAGTGCAGGCAGCCTCAAGACAGTGTTGTGATTTACGTAATTAACAAAGTGGGAGGTCATCCTTTCATAGGATCTGGGGGTGGTGTCTGGGCAGTGTTTAATTGAATATTTTGGGGCAGGACTTGAATGCAGCCCATCTTCATACTCTTTTTGGAAATCTTGAAGTGTCATGGTGTCAGGTGCATGATGGGAGTGGGCCAACCACGATCATTTTATTCTAATGACCTAAAGTGTCAGTGTTAGGATTTTGGGGTCCAAAGAAGGTACGAGGACAACCGGTGGTTGCAGCATGGTAGGGGAAGTAAGGCAGGCAGGGGGGTCTGCAGTGAGTCCTAAACCTGCAGGGCTGTGGGCAGAGGTCCTATCTCAGCTACTTGTCGGGGAGGGGTCGTGTGGACGTGCAGAACACCACGTGCCCCGTGATAAGGTGAGCTTGCACGTGCCCAAAGCGCCATTGGCAGTTGCTGATAGAAGTTGATGATTTACAATGTTCTGTGAACTTGGCATGTCTCAGGAGCAGTGCGTCTAAAAGTTGATGCATGGCAGGTGGAATACCGGGCAGTAAAATTCCATCAGGTTATCTATTTGCACCCGATTCTATCAGGTGAGATGAACTATTTGTGCCCCAATGGCATAAGAGAACCCAACATAAAGAGCATTGCAGGAACCCAACCTGCAGCCCTACTGAAAATTTCCAGCTGGTGAAACCCCAGGTGCTAGGGTCAGCTCCAAAGGGGTGGGGTTTGGGCATGCACTAAGGCTGCAGGGCAGGTGCTGGCAATCCTCAGTCCCCCTCTGCTCACCACCTCCCCGCTGCATCACTAGGAGAGTAAAGGAAAAGGCTTTTTCCTCCCCTACAGTTCCATTTGTGTAAAGTTCAAAGACACGCAAAACGGAATCATGCATTGAGAAAACAAATATATGGGGTAAAAGTAAATGCAAACCACTGACAGACATATAGTCAGGGGAGTGGCTGTGGCGTTTTCTAGAAAGACTGGATTGGAGAGAGGCACATCAGAGATTTCGGAGTTAATGATGATGGTTTGCTCTTTTTCCTTGAATTAGGTGGTGGGAGATGTCTGTAAATGTGTGCAATTTTTTTTTTTGGAAATTTATTTATTTATTTGAAAGGCAGAGATATAGACAGTTAGCAATCTCCTATCCAGTGATTCACTCCCCAAATGCCCACAACAGCCAGGGCTGGGCCAGCCCAAAACCCAGAGCTGGGAATTCAATCCCGGTCTCCCACGTGGGTGGCAGAGACCAAACCACTTAGGCCATCCCCTGCTGCCTCTGCGGATGCGCGTTAGCAGGAGGCTGGATGGGGGAATTTAGCCAAGACTCAAACCCCAGCAGGCATGTGGTGTCTCAAGTGGCATCCTTGCCCCAGTTTTGGGGGTTTTTTTCTGTTTTTTACTTCATAAATATTTTTGTGCCTAGTGAATGTTTAATTAAAGCCATTTAAAGAGCTTAAATGTCCAAAATCCAGTTATAAGCCAACATGAACCTTTTTATTTTATAAAACTGTATACCCATTATATCTAAAACAGCAATGAAAGTGGTCCATAAGGAGAGACACTGATGCACGAACCATTATTAATCACTTAATGATTCAATTTGCTCTCTTCATTTTACTTATATTGTTTCGTTCTTCTAAAGGACACGTGTTCTTTTTTATAAAGACAATAAAGCTATTTATTCTTTTAAAGTAACATATAATGATTAGTACATTCATTGCAGTTCTAGCTATAAAACATTTTGTGTACTAAAGAATTCATCTTCCCAAAGTGAGATCTAGCCTTTGCTCTCCACCCCTGGTGGATAATCTCTAAGCTCTTGGAAGCATCCTGCCTGATAAGACCAGCTTGGTCTACTTGAGGCCCTTGGCCCATGCCAGATACTCCAAATGAAATAATTTGTGGTAGTGGTTTGGGGACACCTGGTATCCACTCAACCTCCAGATAGGCTGGAGGCTAAGGTCAACCTTACAAGTAGTTAAGTACATCTATGTGACCTCAATAAAAATGCTGGATACCAAACTTCCTTGGTTGACAATACTCCCATGTGTCTGTCACACATTGCTGGAAGGAGCTAGGGCTGTCCATGATTCCACTAGAAGACAATTAGCAGCTTCATACTTTCCCAGATTCTGTCCTAGGTACATCTTCCCTTGCTTAAATCTAATCTGTAGCTTCCCGCTATCATAAAGCATAACCAGTAGTATAACAGCCAAGCAGTCTAGTGAGTTCTGTGAAACCTTCTAGTGAATTACTGAAACGGAGTAATTTGGGAGCTCTTGAACTTGCAGTGGGCATCAGAAGTGAGGGTGGGCTTGGAGACTCTCAAACTTTCAGGAGGTGGAGACAGGAGAGCAGTCTTGACAGTTCCAAACTTCGCATGATATCAAAGAAATAATATTGGAGATGAATTAAATATATATTTTAATATATGTATATTAAAAAAAATCTCTATGAGGGGTGAATCAAACACAGATCCTGCCTTAAATGCAGTACAGTAATATAGATTTAAAAAAGGAATGCACGTATGCAACCAAGTCCTTCTTTCAAGTTTCCTGTGTCTGTGAACGGCACCTCCTTTCTTTGTGAATTTGCTCTTATTCCAGCCATTTGGCTCCAGTCAGCCTCCAGGTTCTTCATGATCCCACCCCCTTGACCTTAACCGGTTCACCTGCAGTGGCCACCTGATCTAAGCTGGACCCATCATGGAAAGTCCCCAGCAGTAACAGCTGGCTGGTGGAGGAGTGGGTCAGTAGGAGTTCCACAGGAAAATAGAATTCTTCCTACAGTTTGAGACTTGGGTTTCCCAGTGGCAATGCATCTAAAGAAACAAATTGGGAGTGATAGAAAGCACAGTCAACACTCAAAAAGACACAGAGCAGGACAGGTCCTGCCTCCTTGAGAACTCTTGCTGTAGAAGATGCAGTTTACAAACAAATGCATAGCGGAATGACTAAAGGTAATAAGCGCTATGACACTCCACAGCCCAATCCTGCAGCAGCAGCCCCTATTTTTTCTCATTGTATCCATACCCTTGGGTACTGCCGACTGCAATGATTCTGTCTCAGCTACAGGACCTACTTTTGCTGATGTGCCATTGGAAATGTGACACAAACAGGGGTGTGGAAAGTGCTTGTGTATTGCACTTGCTTTCTCTGGCTTCTAAGAACTCGCCTGGCACCGCGTGAGCAAGTCCCCAATGGTCTCAACCATTTCAGTTGTCCCAGCTAAGACCCCACACTCATAAATGGGACCATCTAGATCAGCCAGGCCCTGCCAACCCCATCCCTGGCCATGAGAAATGCACAGAATGGTAATAACAACAACAACAACAGTCAATGTCAATGTTGTTTTCAGGTGTGAGAGAAACTTGAAAGTTTTCAGAATCAAGATGGAGTCACTTGTGTCAATCCTAACAAATAATAAATAACACCAAGGGGTTAGGAAGGGTTTTTGAACACAGGAGGGCCTGACAGTAACTAACACAAAAGCCTGTTCCAGAAGCACAAGCTTAGAGAAGACCACGACCCTCTACAAAAAATATTTCTACAAGGACACCTTGTCCAGCAACTGTCTGTTCAACTCAGCCTAACGTTACCCTCATGGTTGGTCACGTGAACAGAGATTATTGTTGCAAACCATCTGATGTAATCCTTCTCATTCTTACCCTTAACAAGTCCCCTTGCCACTTGGAATATGCCTGTAGTTTACCGTGGCATGGATGTTCCCATCACAAGGCTTTGGTTTTAGTATAGTTTGTCACATGACCAAAGCTGTGCGGGCAGCAAAGTGGAAGAGGGGCTGCCGAGGAGTGCTGCTTGACTGACGTAGTCAGAGGCCTCGCTGAGGAAATGGCGTGTGAACAGGGAACTAGACGGAGGACTGACCCCTCCACTATCAGAAGATACAGCATTCTGGGTACAGGAACAGCATTTCAAGGGAAGGGAACAGCATTGAAGGCAGAGAGAAGAGCATGTAGAGTCGCTTTGAGATAGGAGCAGTGTATGGCATGTTGGATACAGTTAAGTTTGTCAGAGTTCAATGTTCCAGGGGAAAGAGCAACAAGAAGTGAGATCAGAGAGGGAGCTAGGCATCAATCATATCCTACAGGGGCCAGCGCCAGGTGTAGCAGGCAAAGCCGCCACCTGCAGTGCTGGCATTCCATATTGGACCCAGATCAAGTCTTGGATGCTCCACTTTTTTTAAAAAAAAGATTTATTTATTTATTTGAAAGTCAGAGTTACACACAGAGAGAAGGAGAGGCAGAGAGAGAGGTCTTCCATCCGCTGGTTCACTCCCCAATTGGCCACAAGGGCCGGAGCTACACCGATCCGAAGCCAAGAGTCAGGAGCTTCTTCTGGGTCTCCCACATGGATGCAGGGCCCAAGGACTTAGACCATCCTCTACTGCTTTCTCAGGCCATAGCCAAGAGCTAGTTCAGAAGTGGAGCAGCTGGGACTCGAACCGGCGCCTATATGGGATGCCAGCACTTCAGGCACCGGCCCCAGGATGCTCCATTTCTGATCGAGGTCCCTGCTAGTGGCCTGAGGAAGCAGATAAGGATGGCTCAAGTGTTTGGATCCTTGCACCCACGTGGGCGACCTGGAAGAAGCTGCTGGCTCCTGGCTTTGGGTCAGCCCAGCTCCAGCCATTACAGCCATTTGGGGAGTGAACCGGTGGGTGGAAGATCTCGCCATCTACCTCTGTCTCTGTCTCTTTCTGCCCTTCAAATAAATAAATCCTTTAAAAAAATATCCTACAAACAGTGCTGAAATGAATAATTGTTTACAGATAGTTTGTATAAATGACAGCTATAAGTTAAGGTCATAAAACTAAATGACCATGTGAAAAGGTTTATTCTTACTTTGCTGGGCACTACCAGACTGCCTTCCACTAAGGTTGTAACAAGTTACCTTCCCACCAACAACGTATCCTTTCGAGGAGTGGTTGTAACAAGTTACCTTCCCACCAACAACAGTATCCTTTCGAGGATCAAACAGGGTATTATCCAACTCCTTGGTCTTTGCTAATCATACATTAAAAAAAAAAAAAAACTGGTTCGAATTTGCAAGTATCTTATAAGGAATGAAGTTGAGCAATTATTTGCATTCCTCAGAGCCATTATTATCTCTTTTCTGTGATTGCCTGCTTGCTTGCTTGCCCATGTTTCTACAGGGTTGCCAGTCTTTTCATAGTTCGTTACCCATTAGGAACATTGGGCATTTGTCTATGATTGGATCCAACTTTGCAAGCATCACTGGTGGCTGTGTGAAGACCAGATCAGTAGGGCCAAGCATGGCAATAGCCAAACCTGTTGGGGGGCTCCTTGAATGTTCTAGGGGAAAGAGGCTGGTGAACAAGGTTCGAAACAGAAGTAGAAACGGTGAGGCGTGGTCGCACTCAGGGTGACATCACAGTGCCGTCTGATCCTTCTGGAAGGCTTGCTCTATATCAGCTCTGGGCTAAGGGCCTGGGAACACCTTCTCACTCTGCCTTCCCAAGACCTCTGAGTGGAAGGTGCTGTTTCGCCCATTTACAGAAGCACACTGAGTGGGGCCCACGCTGAGTCCTGGTCCTCACCCACGAAGCCACGTTCCCTCTGCTCTCCCCGACCCTGCACTTCCACAGCCATTCCCTCTGCAGCCAGAGTGACCTTTTGAAAGCACACATCTGTTCTCGTCTGTCTCCTGCTCTCTGTGATGGTTAACTGCATGTGTCAGTTCGTGGGCTGAGGCATGCCCTGAGGGTTGGTAAAACATGCTTGCCAGGTGTGTCTGTGAGGCTGCACCCAGAAGATCAGCGTTGGAAGTGGTGAACTGACCACAGCAGATGGCCCTTTCCAGTGTGGGTGGCTGTCATCTGGCCCACCGAGGGAACTGGCGAGAACAGGCAGGCAGAGGCAGGCGGGATTTGATCTCTGCTGGAGCTTCTCCTGCCCTTGGACATCCTAGCTCTTGGACTTCAGATTCCAGGACTTGCGCCAGCCCCATCCTCTGGCCTTTGGACTCTGACCAGCAGTTACACTTGGGGCTCCAATACGCAAGCAGCAGATCACGAGACTTCTCGGTCTCCATAATCGTGTCTGCCTATTTCAATAATCAGTCTCTCACCGATGTCCAGCTGGTCCTTCTTGGGGAACCGCAGCTCCCAGACTCCCCAAGCATTCGAGTCTCAAGCATTCGGAGCTCCATGGTCTGGCCCCGCTTTATGGCTGCTGCTCTTCCCCACTACGCACCTGCGCCCGCTGACATGGACCTGCTCAGCAGCAGGAGCCCACTGTGCTCCAGCCCCCCGGTCACAGCCAGGCTGCAGTCTCCATCGAGAACTCACTCCCCAGAGCCCCCAGGGGGACACTGTCCCACAGGGGGTCAACCTGCTGTTTGTGACACTCACATCTCATATCAAGGTGCTGTTTCAAGTCCTGGCTGCTCTACTTCCAATCCAGCTTCCTGCTAAGGTGCCTCAGAAGGCAGCGGATGATGGCTCAAGTACTTGAGTCCCTGCCACCCATGTGAGAGACCTGGATGGAGTTCCCTGGCTGTGGCCTGGCCCAGCCCCGGCTGCTGTGGCCATTTGGGGAGCGAACCAGCAGATGGATGATAATTCCTTCCACTCCCTACCCCCATCACTCAATCTTTCAAATAAATAAGTTTTAGAAAATAATACCCGGAGCAGGTGCTGTGGTGTAACAGGTAAAGCTACCACCTGCAGTGCCAGCATCCCACATGGGCAATGGTTCGAGTCCCGGCTACTCCATTTCTGATCCAGCTCCATGCTATGGCCTGGGAAAGCAGTAGAAGATGGCCCAAGTCCTTGAGCCCCTGCACCTGCTCCTGGCTCCTGGCCTCAGGTCAGCACAGCTCCAGCCATTGCAGCCAACTGGGGAGTGAACCAGTGGATGGAAGACCTCTCTCTCTCTCTCTGCCTCTCCTTCTCTCTCTGTGTAACTCTTTCAAATAAACAAATAAATAAATCTTTAAAACAAAACAAACAAATAAAAAACAATACCCTTCCTATTTCCTGCTCTTTCCTCGACTAAGTCTCACTGGCTCTTCAGTCTTCATGTAGACATCAGCTCCTTTGGGAAACTTGAAATCCACCTGCCTGAAATCCACTTCCCCAAACCAAGTGTGCATTAGGTGCACCTGGTGTGTTCTCTGGAGGATTTATCACACTCTGTTGCCTTTATGTGTGTGTTTTTTTTTCTTGTCTGTGTCCATAACTCCTCCACAATCCCTCCCAACTGGACCATAAAGCCATTTTGTGGACAAAAGCAACCTTTGGGCTTTTTCTTACATATTTCTGTGCAACGTTTTTCAAGGGTTGAAAGATTGGCGTTTAGGCATTTAGCTCTAAAGGTTTAAAGGTTTATATTGCACATGGAACAGAGAATTAAAACGGTGTACAGTGGAAAGTCTCTTCCCTCCCCTTCACCGTTTCCTAGTCACTGTTGTTTTTTTTCTTTTACAAGTAGCTGCTATAGTTCACCCTGCTGAAAAAAAAAGTTTGTGCAAATTCAAGGATACATATCTATATACAGGCGTGTGTGTGTGCATTCACTTTCTCCAGAAACTTCTCACACAAATGGTAGCACACTACACGCATTTTTTCTGCACTATTTTCCCCTTTGCATGTACTATGGATCTTTCCTATCAACATCTAATGAGTTGCTGTGTGTATGTTGGATATAATGAAGGATGTGTTTACCAATACCTCCCTCACTGCTCAACACGGGCCTAGCACCCAGCAGGGGCTTAATAAGACTGTTGAACTGAATCAAATTACAAGACAGGAGTTTGACAGTAAGTGCTGAAGATATCCAAGTGACTAACAAGCACATGAAAACATGGTCACCACTGTTGTTCAGCCAGGATATGGAAATTACAAGCACAGCAAGATGTGACCGCATACCCACAAGGACAGCTAAAATCAACTGGCAACACCAAGTGCTGGAGAAGACAGAGGGTAACTGGAACGCTCAAGCACTCCTTGAGGATGCACACGGATACAGCCACCTTGCAAAACTGATGATCACAGGGTTGGCGCTGTAGTGTAGTAGGCTAAGTCTCTGCCTGCAGTGCCGGCATCCCATATGGTGCTGGTTCAAGTCCCAGCTGTTCCTCTTCCAATCCAGCTCTCCACCCTGGCCTGGGAAAGCAGTCCTTAGGTCCCTGTACTCGCATGGAAAACCCAGAAGAAGCACCTGGCTCCTGGCTTTGGATCGGCGCAGCTCTGGCTGTTGCGGCCATTTGGGGAGTGAACCAGCAGATACAAGACCTCTCTCTGTGTCTCTCCTTCTCTCTGTCTATAACTCTACATCTCGAATAAATAAATAAATCTTAAAAAAAAACCTGATGTTCCCTACCAAAGTTGAGGATATATACCTATGATACAGTAACTCTACTCTTAGGTGTATCTGTAACAGAAACACTACATATGCCCATCAAAGACATACCAGAAGTCCCCCTTTATCTGCAGGGATACAATCCAAGACTCCTAGTGGATCCAAACCAAATACACTCAAACAAAGTTTCTTCCAAAAGTTTTACAGAAAGTGTGTATCACTAAAAGCCTATGTATGGATTTCAACATTTTTTGCACCAAAATAAACCTCTCTTTTAATTCACATTTTCCTACAAATGTTTTGAAGTCTATGTTTTCCCTAGACATATCTATGATATTTCTGATAAAGTTTAATTTAGAAATTAGGTAAGAGGTGAAAACAATGATGATGACGATGAAAAGGCACAAACATAACAAGATACTGTAACAGAAGTGAAGGGGCTGTGGCCTCCCTCTCTTTAAGATCCAAGACTTTGTGGACTCCAGCTGAGCATAGGAAACCAAGGCAACAGAAAACCAAACAGCAGATAAGGGCTGGGCAGAACCATGGACAGATCCAGCGGTCCCTCTGCTGCTTTTAGGGGCTGGGGGAGCGGGGGAGGGGCGGGGGGGGCACAGTTCTACCATTTTAGGGCCCTGATGACTGCAGGGGAGTTAAGTTGGGAATAATTTTGCATTCAAAACAAGAAGGTTAAGCCAAGCCCCCAGCCTTAGCAGTGGCCACAATACTGAGGCACCCTCATTCTCTGACACAGAAAATGTGGATTCTCTGCTTTCGCTCACGTTACACCTGGGGAGAGACTCCAGCTGAAAAGGCACGAGCGCTTTTCTTTTTTTTTTTTTTTTTTACAGGCAGAGTGGACAGTGAGAGAGAGAGACAGAGAGAAAGGTCTTCCTTTGCCGTTGGTTCACCCTCCAATGGCCGCCGCGGCCGGCGTGCTGCGGCCGGCGCACCGCGCTGATCCGATGGCAGGAGCCAGGAGCCAGGTGCTTTTCCTGGTCTCCCATGGGGTGCAGGGCCCAAGCACCTGGGCCATCCTCCACTGCACTCCCTGGCCACAGCAGAGGGCTGGCCTGGAAGAGGGGCAACCGGGACAGAATCCTGCGCCCCGACCGGGACTAGAACCCGGTGTGCCGGCGCCGCTAGGCGGAGGATTAGCCTAGTGAGCCGCGGCGCCGGCCTGGCACGAGCGCTTTGATCGAAGGTTCTTCGAGTGGAAACAGAAGCCACGAGGAACCAACCTCACGAAGCGCCATGGTGACTCAGGACTGCAGGAGAGAAAGAGGCTCCCCGTCTCCTGGGACACACTACCTGTCCCAGGTCACCCACAGCTGCCCCTCGTAGGGGCATGCAGTCTTGTCCACACACAGCAACCCCACTCATACCTGGAAAGAGCCGCAGGTACTCACCTGTGAGCCTTCCAATCTTCCCACGTGCACAGTCGGTCTCCTCAGGCAAATGACTGGGCCACATCTGTCCCCCAGGATGTCTCTTCCTCACCGACGGTGTTTCTAGGGTACTATTACTACTGAAATAAGTGCTCAGATGTCAGGCGCTTACTACAGTCTGCGTCTGCTCCTCACCACGTATAACAGTTCCAGGTGGGCTCACCTACGCGGCAGGTGCTGGGGGGCGGGACCGGGAGCAGGTGCCGTTCATTCCATGGCTCCACCCTCCTTTACAATCTCTACGATCTGAGTCCTCTGCATCCAGACAGCAGGTGCGGAACACACTCCCTCTGCTGCCTTTGGCTCCTCGGCCCCTGGATGAGAACTTGGCCTCTTCCAAATGCCAGGCTAGGGGGCTGGGAACCAGTCTTCACCGTCCCCCACACCCCCTCCCCCCTCCCCCCTCCCCCAGGCAGAGCAAGTCTCCCACAACAGTCTCCCTCTGCAGGGCAAGGGTCAGGACTCTGTTTCTGTCCTGCAGACCAAAACCACCGTGCCCCAGGCCTCCCTGGGGAGTAGCCCCCTATTCTTCCACAACAATAGGGGTGCTTCCTGAATGATCTGCGGTCTACTGGTATTGTTAACTGGCAAGGCCTCTCCTCTACAAGAGAAGAGGAAGAGCCATAAGTGAACCTCAGAGCAAGACTCCCCTCCGATAGGCACCCAAACATTGGGAAACGGGCTGGAGGGATGGACTCTGGACCACCACCACTGTAGCCCACCCGAGACAGGGACTGGGACTTTCCACTTTGCATAATTGGGTGTATCTGGTTTAGAAGCGAAAGAGCAAGAAGAGTATTATCATCAGTCAGTGATGGTGATAAGAACCACAGCAGTGGTCACATGTGGGGAGGGGAGGGGATGGGAGGGGAGGGGAGGGGAGGGGAGGGGAGGGGAGGGGAGGGGAAGGTGGTGACCAGGAAAGGCCGCGAGTGTTCTGCCTCCACGAGGCTGATGGTGGGTAAAACTTAACCACATCCTAACCTTACAATTAGTGTACTTCATCTTCTTTGCCACACATATGTTATACTTCCATTTCATGGTCCCTGGCTGGTGCTAATGCCAGAAACCAGGAACTCATTCCAAGTCTCCTACATGGGCAGCAATCACTTGAGCTGTCACAGCTGCTTCCCAGGGTCTCTGTCAGCAGGAAGCTGGGGTGAGGAGCTGGTGTCAAACCCAGGCACTCTGAGATGAGAGACAGGTTCTTAACCACTGGGCAACATGCTCAGTCCTACCTTTTTAAAAATTACTTATTTATTTCCAATTTATTTGAAAGGCAGAGAGAGAGAGAGAGAGAGAGAGAGAGAGAGATCTTCCATCCACTGGCTCACTCTCCAAATGCCTGCAACAGCCAGGCTAGGCCAGGTGGAAGTCAGATCTCCATCCAGGTCTCCTCCACGGGTGGTAGGGACCCAACTCTTTGAGCATCAATGCTGCCTTCCTCGCTGTGCGTTAGCGGGAAGCTGGATTGGAAGTGGAGAAATCAGGACTGATATAGGTAATGGGCATCCCAAGCAGTGTTTCATAATTGCTATGCCAAATGCCCACCTCTTACCTGGATTTTAAGAAAACAGGTATTTGCTTTTAGTTTACTTTTTATTTATTTGAAAGGCAGAGTGGTAGAGAGACAAAGGAGGAGGAGAAGGAGGAAGGAGATTTCCCATCCACTTGTTCACTCCCTAAATGCCCACAATAGCCAGGGCTAGACCAGGAATTCCATCTGGATTTCCCATATGGGTGGCAAGGGAACAGATACTTGGGCCATTATCTGCCGCCTTCCCAGGTGCAATAGCAGGAACCTGGATTGGAAGTGGAGCAGTCAAGACTTTAACCAGCACTCTGATATGGGATGCTGGTGTCACAGTGGTGGCTTAACCTGGCGTGCCACAACACCACACTTTGTATCGGTCTTTCTGTGTCTGGCTTATTTCCTTTAACACAGTATCCTCCGGGCTCATCCATGTATTACAAATGATGGAACTTCTGCTTTTAAAGGCTGAAGAATAGTCTACTGTGTACCACATTCTCGTCATCCGTTCACCCAGTGTTGGACACTTGGGCTGATTCCATAACTTGGCGAGGATGAATGATGCTACAAGGAACATGGAAACAAAGACCGAGCAGATGCATTTCAATTCCTCTGGCCACGCACCCAGTAGTGGGATTGCTGGCTCATATGGTAGTTCTAGTCTTCATTTTTAGGAACCCCCATACTGGTTTCCACTACGACTGCACTAGTGGACCTCCCCACCAATGGTGTGCATATCCTCCAAGCACTTGCAATCTTCTGTCTTTGATAACAGCCACTCCAACAGGTGTCAGGTGACAGCTCTCCGGCTTGGATTTGTGTCTCCCTAAGGATTCGCGATGTGGAGTGGTTTTTCACAGGCCCATTTTCCCCAGTTACTTCCTCCCGCCTGCACGTTTTCCTCTCCTAGTCAATGCCATGCTCACGTCACAAATGCAACACGAAAAAGCCTTGGCTCCTTTCCCTTTCCCGCTTGCACAGCTGTGATGGGTCCCCCAAGAGCGGGCACACAGCCTCCGCTGCGGGCGAGGATAAGGAACAGGAAAAGGACCTCTTTCGAGACATTTTCCTTGAAGCAGTTTGGAGGCGGGAAAGGCTGCAGCTTTCTGCTCCCAGTGGCTTTGGGTCAGCACGGACGTCAGGCCTATTTACGGCTGCAAACAGGCCTGCGTCGTCCGGCACATCTCAAAGCCACCTTCCTATCTGGTGCCACCGCTCTGAACTGGAGGTATTTACATTCAGCTTCTCCAGGGCCTGCAGGAGTGCAAGCAGCACAGCGTGGAGACGGTGGAAGCAGCAAGCCCTGGGAGAGGACATGAATTCTCTCCCTGGTAGAAGAAGTAACCTGGAAGAACACTTTGAACCTGAAAGAATGTTCCCAAAGGAAGTCTACTTTTTAAAACTCTACTGCTTCCTCTTCCCTTAAATGTTTCACTCCTCGCTGGGAGGCAGATGAGATCCTTTAGCACTCTCCCTTTCCTTCTGTGCCATCAATACCCGCTTCCCATCACAGAGGCTGAACATGCTATGTATTTGTTTCCTTGGCCTCTCTTGCAGCCCAGCATGGGCACGCGACTTAATTCTTTTTAAAAATTTATTTTCGGGGCCGGCGCTGTGGCACAGAGGGTTAAAGCCCTGGCCTGAAGTGCTGGCATCCCATATAGGTGCTGGTTCTAGTCCCAGCTGCTCCTCTTCCAATCCAGCTCTCTGCTGTGGCCTGGGAAAGCAGTAGATGGCCTGAGACCTTGGGACCCTGCACCCACGTGGGAGACCCAGAGGAAGCTCCTGGCTCCTGGCTTCGGATCGGCGCAGCTCCAGCCATTGCAGCCATCTGGGGAGTGGACCAGTGGATGGAAGACCTCTCTCTCTCTGTCTCTACCTCTCCCTGTAACTCTTTCAAATAAAATAAATCTTTAAAAAATTTATTTTCACTTTATTTGAAAGGCAGACAGAGATATTCCGCCCACTGTTTTACTTCCCAAATGACTGCAACAGGCAGTTCTCAGCCAGGGCCAAAGCCAGGAGCTTGGAACTCCATTAGGTCTCTCATGAGGGTTGCAGGGACTACTTGAGACATCACATGCCCCTTCCGAAGGTGCACATTAGCAGGAAGCCGGGTCGTAAGTGGAACTGGCTCCTGAACTAGGCACTCCAATGTGGGATGCAGGTGCCTCAGGCGGCACCTTAACCACTGACCAAACATCCACCCCAGAGTGACCTGGTCCTAAGCAATGGAATTGGGGGGATCTGATGGGGGAACTTCACAAAAGGTTTTCTACCAATTTTAAAAAAAGGGGCTGGCACCATGGCTCACTTGGTTAACCCTCCGCCTATGGCAGGCGCCAGCATCCCATATGGGCGCTGGTTCTAGTCCCGGTTGCTCCTCTTCCAGTCCAGCTCTCTGCTGTGGCCCAGGAAGGCAGTGGAGGATGGCCCAAGTGCTTGTGCCTCTGCACCTGCATGGGAGATCAGGAAGAAGCACCTGGCTCCTGGCTTTGGATCGGTGTAGCTCCGGCCGTAGCGGCCATTTGGGGGGTGAACCAACGGAAGGAAGATCTTTCTCTCTCTCTCTCTCTCTCTCTCTCTCTCTCACTGTCTGTAATTCTACCTGTAAAAAAAAAAAAAAAAAAAGGAACAAAGTCTCCCTTCTCATGTACTGGGCATGTGTCTGCCTGGGAGGTCTCAGTTGCATCTTGTCCCCATCCTGTCTCTTAAATGGGGGACCCTGCCTCTGGGGTCACACCTGCTCGGCTACATATCAAATGTTGGAAATCCCAGTCACTCACACGGCTTCATCCGTGTGATACCGTCTTCAGCCTCAGTGCTCAACTCACAGCTCCCACAATCCTTGGAATTTCTGCAGCAAGCACAGCGTCTTTTGTAAAGTGATGAGAGACTGGTGACTGGGGGACCCTAGATAGTTTCGGGGTGGGGCCGCTCAAGTCGGAAAGATGAAGGCATGAATTAGGGTTAGGACTTTCAGCCCTATCCTACCTCCAACCTCCATGGAGGGGTTAAGAGCTGAAGATGGCACTGACCACCAATGGCCAATGATGAAACCAATCACGCTTGTGTGACGAAGCTTCCAGAGAGACCCAGCAGGGCAGGGTTTGCAGGAGCTTCCAGGTAGCTGCACACTGGAGGGTCCTGGAGATGGCAGAGGCTTCTTGTCCCTTCCCCAGGGCTTTGCCTCATGCATCGCTCCCACCTGGCTGTTCATCTCTGTTCTCTGCAATATCCTTTATATGTGTATTTTGTAAAATCCAGTACATGTGTTTCCCTGAGTTCGGTGAGCCACTCTAGCAAATTAATCAGACCCGAGGAGAGGGTCAGAGGAACTATGATTCTTAGACTGTCAGTCAGAAGCACTGGTCATAACCTGGGGCTTATGATTGCCATCACTTCACAGGCGACAGGGCAGTCCTGCGGGACTGAACCCTCAACATTTGGGAACTGATGCTATCCGCAGGTAAACAGTGTCAGAATCACCTGAGACCATGCTTGGGTGGGGTAGGTGCATCCCTAGATCCAGAGGCCAGCCAACTGATTCATCGCACAGCTATTGCCATGGAGGTTTGTTCAGGGATGTGGTCACGGTTGAATGTGGGCCAATGAGAAATCCCCTGCTGGAGTTCTCAGGAAAGAGATGCTCTCATTCTACAGCAGATTGAAGCCCAGGGCCTGGTCTTGTCAGAGCTGGACTATTGCACTAGTCTTTTTATTGGTCTGCTGTCTCTTAATCCTCCATACCAACCCAGCCTTCCAAGCTGTTCTTCCCAACACTTCTTTGACAATATTCAAAAACTCTTGAGCGTTCACCACTAAAATTCTTGGCCCTCCATGCTTTGTTCTCCACCGTCTGGGGCAAGTCGACCTTTCCTCCTCCTGGATTACCCACTCCTTTCCACTGTATAAACCCCTCTTTCAAAGTCCCAGCCCAAACGCAATCTTCCTTGGCACACATTGGGTGTCAAGTTGACTTGATGGCAATTTTTGGAAAATACGCTCTATTGTCTATTATTTCTCATTTGGCATGCTTTTTTTTTCTCTTCCAAATTACCTTGGAGGGGAGTTGCAGGCAAAGGCCATGTCATAATTATTGGTATACTTGTGGCTTTGATGACAGTGCTTTGCACAGCCGACACTCAAAATTTTCACAGAATGACTAACAGACATTTCCTGGTTAGGCAGTTGGTGGCAGGAAATCGAGATGAATGCGAAGCTACAATTTAAATGATGAGGAGATGCAGTTAGCAGGCAAGAGAGGAAGGGACACTGATGGACACAAGCAGTCTGGTCGAGAAGACAGAGCTGGGAGTGCGATACACGGAAAGTGTCTGCATGAAGTCACCCTTGACAAGGCATGGGGATCAATACCGAACAGTGAGATGAGGGCCACAGGGACAGACTCTGAGAAACCTGGAAAATCAATGGTCTTCAGGAGAAGCTAGGTGACTGCAAGGAAGCGTGCAGCCAGCACCTTCAGTGGCCGGGTCTTTATGACTCAGTGTAGGAAGAGGGTGGAATGACCCTTGGATAGAGCACTCATTGGAATTAGGGTATTTTCTTGCTATCTCAACTCTCTTCTAAGCTCCCTTAGGAAAATGAAGGAAAGCTTGGAACAGTGATGAAAAACCACGCTGAATAAGGTTCTAGGAGACCTCCATACTGTAGTTTGCATGGTCGTTTCTAATCTTCGCCTTCCTGAAAGGACCCGTCTTCCTGCAACATTTCTCTTCTCTAGACCTCAGAGATGACCCCCACCCCCTTCACGGTCCTGCTCCTAGTGGGTTGGTCCCTCTTCTCCAGTCTCCTGTTGGATCTTCATCTTCCTGGTCTCTGAGCCTCAGAGGGTCCCAGACCTTCACCCTAGGCCTCTTCATGTCTCAGTTTGCACTCAGATCCTGGATGGAATCTCATTCAGGTTCAGAGCTTAAGCCAGTTTTCATGTGCTCATGACAACTAATTTTGGCTGTCAATTCTCTCTTCTCTTTTGAACTCCAGCTTCTTATATAGCCACTGTCTATTCTAGATTTACACTTGGATGCCTAGGAATCATTGCAAAGTTGACAGTTCGGAGTTGAGCCTTTATCCTCCTTGCTCACTCTCCCACCAAGTCCTCCTGTCCTTGCATTCTTGGACATTGCTATAAATGACTGCCTCACACAGCTAGCTGTGTCAGGCCAAATGACTCGGATCATCCTTGTCTATACTCTTATGAGACATCCAATCCACCAGCAAATTTGGTCAGCTCTGCCTTCTAAACGAATCATGATTCTGAAATATCATTTCTACCACTACTACCCTATCATAGGCCATAACCATTTCTCATGTGGATGGTTCATTTCTTTATGAAGTTAAGAGACAGAAAGAGAAGGACAGAGACAGAGAGCTCCCAGCTGCCTGTTCACTCCCCAGATGTAGAACTGGTAGGGCCAAAGCTGGGAGCTGGGAACACAATCCAGGTCTCCCACATGGGTGTCAGGAACCCAATTACTTGGGCCATCACCATTGCGTCTTACCTGCTAGGTCAACTGCCTGTCCCTACAAAGGCCTTTCAGTTGTTCTTTGTGCTTCACTCTTTGGCACAATCTCTTCCCCGGAGCAGCCAGCATGGTCCTGCTGAACCTTAAGTCCACATCACTCCTTAGTTCAAAGCTCTCCTGTGAAATCCTAACTCACATTACAACATGGATGAACCTCGAAGACACTGACCTTGAACACAGAGTTCTTAACTCTCTACGAACTGGGGTCTTAGAGGTAAGAGCTGAGTTCTTAACTATTGAAGAACTTAGGCCTGTTCACCCTTAGGATTTCTCACCATCTGAATTTTGCTGATTGTGTATTCATGCTGCAGTCTAACATGTTCCTTTGTCCCCAGCATTTCCTGCAGATGGGCAGCTGGATCTACAGCCTGAAGCAGGCAGACCAAAGCTTAATTCCAATGGCAAATCTATAGGTGATCTTTGGTTTTTACTGTGTTGTTGTTGTTCTTGTTGTTAGCAGCCATCAATGATCAATGCCTAGATCCATAATTCATTTATATAATAAAATGATAATATAAATTCTACAATTTAATTTTATGTATTAAATAAATTAGTTTCATAAAGAGACACATCCCTCATCTATTAATGGTTACCTAGTAGTACAGTTTATACGAGAAAGTTAGGATAATGCTGGATTATTTTCCTTCATTTATCCACATTTCAAAATAATGAGCTAATTCCTTTTTATCTGACAAAGGAAACAAATAGATTTTTTATATTATTATCAGTGCATGAATGCACATTTACTTGATGTATTACAATCCATTGCTTTATTGTCCTATTGAAACTAAAATTATCTTACCTTTTGCCACTGGAAACCTTTCTCTTCTTTTTTTTTTTCCTGATCCAGACAGACACTTGTTCACTCCCCAAATGCCCACAAAGCTGGGACTGGGCCAAGTCAAAACCAGGAACTTGATCTTGGTCTCCCACATGGGTGGCAAGAATCCAAATGCTTGAGCCACACCTACTGCCTCCTGGAATATGCATAAGCACAAAGTTGGGACTGGAAGTAGAGCCAATACTCAAACCCAGGCACTCTGATACAGGATGAGGGCATCCCATGAGAGAGACAGACACAGATCTTCCATCACTGGTTCACTCCCCAGTGGCCACAACAGTTGAGGCTGGGCCAGGCCAAAGCCATCCAGGTCTTCCACATAGATGGCAGTAGCCCAAGAACTTGGGGCATCTTCCACTGCTTTCCCAGGAGCATTAGCAGGGAGCTGGATCAGAAGTAGAGCAGTCAGGACTCAAACAAGTGTCCTGAAATGGAATGCCAGTTTCAGAGATGGTTAACTTAATCTACTGTACCATAACACTGCCCCAAATGCATTTTTGACTTATGATACTTTCAAACTCCTGGTAGATCCATCATAATGTGAAAATATCATCAGATGAAAATGCACTTAATGCACCTCACCTACTGAAGCTCACATCTGAGCCAAGTCTGCCTGACATTGGTTCCAACCACAGTGGTTGGAACGGTCAGGCTAAATGACCTAATGCAAAGCTTATTTTATGACAAAGTGCTGAATATCCCAAGCAGTGTCTAAACACCCACTCACCCCTGGTTTTCTTTTAGCAGAAAATGGCATTCCAGTACCACATTCTGGGCTCTAAGGATGTTCTAAGCTATCGTGTGGGCTGGTCAGATCTGCGGGTTTTTTCAGTGGACAGAACTCGGAAATGTATTTTTGAAGATAAATATTTCATGACTTTACAGAGATATTTCCAATTCAAATTCATGACTACAGAGCTATTCTTTAATTTCTTTTATATTACTTTATCTCCTTCTTCCAAACTAAGAATTCTGGTTTAAGTTCCCAAAATATGAGAGATAATAGACCATCCCTTGACTTCTCCTTTATTTTACCTTATGTTATATGCAAAAGAGCTTCAAAACAGCAATACCAAAAATAACCATTGCCAATTACGATTCTTAAAACTTTTTTTGAATATATGATCCCTATCCTACCGCTTTCTCAAATTATTTTTTTTATTTATTTGAGAGACAGAGAGGGACAGGCAGGCATATACACAGAGAGCATTCCCACCTGCTAATTCACTCCCCAGATGCCTAAGATGGCTGCTTGGTCGGGCCAAAGTCAGGAACTAAGAATTCAAGCCAGATCTTCCGTGTGTGTCAGGGACCCATTCACGAGAGCCAGCACCACCGCCTCCCAGGGTCTGCATTAGCAGGAAATCAGAGTCAGGAACAAGAGGTTGGTATCAAACCCAGGCGCTCTGATCTTTCTTCCATTAAATGCTACATATTGTTTTTGCCTAGATGCCTGAAACAGTTTTTTAAAGACCATAAATTTAAAAAAATATATTCAAAAGGTAAAGAGAGAACAGAGACAGACAGAGATCTCCCACTCTCTGGTTCAGTCCCCAAATGCCTACAAGACAGGGCTGAACTAGGCTGATGTCGCGAGCCTGAACTCAATCCAGATCTCCAGCACGGATGGTAGGGACTCAAGTGTCTAGGCTGCTGACTCCCAGAAGGCTGGGTTAGAAGCAGAAGTGGAGCTGGCGCTTTGGCTCACTTGGCTAATCCTCCGCCTGTGGCGCCGGCACACCGGGTTCTAGTCCCGGTTGGGGCACCGGTTCTGTCCCGGTTGCTCCTCTTCCAGTCCAGCTCTGCTGTGACCCAGGAAGGCAGTGGAGGATGGCCCAAGTGCTTGGGCCCTGCACCCACATGAGAGACCAGGAGGAAGTGCCTGGCTCCAGGCTTCAGATCGGCACTGCATGCAGGCCGTAGCAGCCATTTGGGGGGTGAACCAACAGAAGGAAGACCTTTCTCTCTGTCTCTCTCTCTCACTAACTCTGCCTGTCAAAAAAAAAAAAAAAAAAAAAAGCAGAAGTGGGACTGACACTCAGGCACCTTGATATGGGATGTGGTGTCATCGTAACCACTGTGTGAAACACTCACCCCAAGACTATAAATTTTACTAGGCCGTCTTTAACTCTGGTCATTCGGGTTTAGTAGTCTCATACGCAGAGTGTTCTCTTTCAATCTGTACTTTCAAACCTATTTTATTTGAGAAAAATATTCTCGAATAATAGCACTTACATGTGTTGGATTTTCTTTGGCTTTCTTATTCAGAAGCTTCTGTTACCCATATGTTGGGTATCCAGGAGTTGTATTGCTATACTGCTGTATTGCTGTATTGTTATCAAATCTTTGCCTTAGTTTCCTTTCTAAGTTTCTAAAATTTTCCCCTTCTCTTTGTTTTAAGGCATTATCTACTTATGCACTGGGTTCCTTACAGGTGAGCCTTCATGGATTTTATCTCTATATTCTTGAGTTCTGTTACTTCTGAGTTTTTTCTAGTTCTCACTTTGTTCTTTCACGCTTTGTAACATTTTCTTAACACCTTTCAATTCATTTTCAAACAGTGCGTTATAGTTTTCTTTTTCTTTAAAGCAATCTCATGGTCTTCTTTCATGGCTAGGAGAGAGATTTTGCTGCTTCTTCTTATATCTCGTTTTTCTTATAATTTTGGATGGGGTTTCTTGGTTGCCCATTTGTATATGAATTTGGTTTTCTTGAACTTTTAGAAGGAGTCTTTGTTCAGGACAACTTTTCAAACTTTACAAAATTATCTATTCTTTTTTGTTTCCTGTATTGCAAAAAACAACAACCTCACATGTACCAGTTTGCTTTATAAGCTTTCCTGGCTCCGTCCCCTTCCCCTTGTCTGCGCCTATCTCTTGGGACCGCCTTTCGTTCATCTCTGCAGGACCTGTTCTAATGCTACTTCCAGGAGTACCCAGAGAAGGGCTCAGCCCTTGCAGGTGAGTTTTGAGAGCATGAGGGCCTGGACTGTGCCAGACCTTTCAGAGGTCACCACACGCCGCCTGTGAACTGCAGTAAGCAAAGCAGTTTGCGCTGTTCTGAGATCCGCCTGCTGAGCCCTCCAGAGAAAACCTGCTGGGTCTCTTAGGGGCTTCTGGTCTGGGGTTTGTTAGATGCCCCTTGCTCTCCTCTGCCTTCTCCTGTACACCTGCTGACCCACGCAGCTCCTGTCACCCGCAGTGATGCATCTTCAGTAGCTTGTATTTCAGGATTCACAGCGGTACCTTCTCCCCTGTTTTTCTTAGAAATGTCTGCAGATTTTTGGTTTTGTTATTTACTTGTTCTGTATAATTTTAAATTATTTTTTTTACTGGAGCCGGCCCTATGGCGTAGTAGGTAAATCTGCCACCTGCAGTACTGGCATCCCATAGGGTTGCTGGTTTGAGCCCCAGCTGCTCCACTTCCGATCCTGCTCTCTGCTTTGGCCTGGGAAAGCAATGGAAGATGGCCCAAGTGCTTGGGCCCCTGCACCTATGTGGGAGACCCAAAGGAAGCTCCTGGCTCCTGCCTTTGGATTGGCGCATCTCTGACAATTGCGGCCAATTGGGGAGTGAACCAGAGGACGGAAGACATCTCTCTCTCTCTCTCCACCTCTCCTTCTCTCTATGTGTAACTCTGACTTTCAAATAAATAAATAAATCTTTAAAAATAAAAACCCCACAATATTCCACATAAATTAGCTGCATCTGCCCAGTTTTCTAAATCTTGATAAATTTCTTTCCAGAAATGTTTCTTTATTTATTATTTTTTTATTTATTATATTATTTGAGAGTTAGAGTTACAGACAGTGAGAGGGAGAGACAGAGAGAGAGGTCTTCCTTCTGTTGCTACACTCCCCAGATGGCCGCAATGGCTGGAGCTGGGCTGATCCAAAGCCAGGAGCCAGGTGCTTTGTCCTGGTCTCCCATGTGGGTGCAGGGACCCAAGGACTTGTGCCATCTTCTACTGCTTTCCCAGGCCACAGCAGAGAGCTAGATTGGAAGAGGAGCAGCTGGGACTAGAACCAGCACCCATATGGGATGCCAGCGCCTCAGGCAGAGGATTACCCTACTGCTTCAGGGCTCTGGCCCCCAGAAATGGTTTTTTGTTAGACTTTCAACCATGGATGAGAGTATCCATCGTGTTCAGTATTATTGAATATTTTAGGTTGCTATTAATTTAATTAGCAAAAAATGTCTAAGTGTGCTATAGTGTTTAGATTATACTTCTTTTTAAAAGGTTTATTTATTTATTTGAAAGGTAGAGTTACAGAGAGGCAGAGGCAGAGAGAGAGAGAGAAAGAGAGAGGAGAGAGGAGAGAGAATCTTCCATCTACTGGTTCATTCGGTTCACTCCCTCAATGGACACAATAGTCAGGGCTGGGCCAGGCCAAAGCCAGGAGCCAGGAGCTTCACCTGGGTCTCCCACGTGTGTACAGGGGCCCAAGGACTTGGGCCATCTTCCGCTACTTTCCCAGGCCATAGCAGAGCTGGATTGGAAGTGGAGCAGCAGAGACTCGAACTGGTGCCCATATGGGATGCTGGCACTTCAGGCGGCGGCTTTACCTGATACACCAACAGCACCAGTCCTGTACTTCTTTCATTTTTGTGAATGTTCAAATTGTTTCATTACTTTATTACTCATTCATTCTCCTTTCTTTCTTTCTTTTGTGTGTGTGTGTGTGTGTGTGTGTGTGTGTTTTGACAGGCAGAGTGGACAGTGTGAGAGAGAGACAGAGAGAAAGGTCTTCCTTTGCCGTTGACTTGTCTGCTCATGTCTTTAATCCATTTTTCTGTGGCAGAGGTTGTTTTTTTCATTGATTTATAAGGCCTCATTACATATTAAAGATGATCATCAGCCGGCGCCGCGGCTCACTAGGCTAATCCTCCACCTAGCAGCGCTGGCACACCGGGTTCTAGTCCCGGTCAGGGCGCTGGATTCTGTCCCGATTGCCCCTCTTCCAGGCCAGCTCTCTGCTGTGGCCAGGGAGTGCAGTGGAGGATGGCCCAAGTGCTTGGGTCCTGCACCCCATGGGATACCAGGAGAAGTACCTGGCTCCTGGCTTCGGATCAGCGCGGTGCGCCGGCCGCAGCGCGCTGGCCACGGCGGCCATTGGAGGGTGAACCAACGGCAAAGGAAGACCTTTCTCTCTGTCTCTCTCTCTCTCACTGTCCACTCTGCCTGTCAAAAAAAAAATTTAAAAAAAAGATGATCATTTTTGTATTTCAAATTTTTTGCACATATTTGTCCCAAGTTGTTATTTTCCTCTTGTCTCATTTATCTAATTCTGCATAACATATTACCTTAAAACTTTACGTTCTGGGGCCAGTGCTGTGGCGTAGAGGGTGAGGCCGCTACCTGCAGTGCCGGCATCCCATATGGCAGCTGGTTTGAGTCCCAGCTGCTCCACTTCCAATCCAGCTCTGCTATGGCCTGGGAAAGCAGTAGAAGATGGCCAAGTCCTTGGACCCCTGCACTCGGGTGGGAGACTCGGAGGAGGCTCCTGGCTTTGGATCAGCACAGCTCTAGCCGTTACGGCCATTTGGGGAGTGAACCAGCAGATGGGAGGCCTCTCTTTCTGCCTCTACCTCTGCCTCTGCCTCTCTGAAACTCTGCCTTTCAAATTAAAAAAATGTTTAAAAAGAACTTTATGTTCTAAACCAAAAACCATGTACCATTGCTTAGGTGTCTGGGTCAGCAGGATGCGTCTGATACAGTGGATGAGGCCTGATCTCAGCCAAGCTCATTCCTGTGTCAGGCTCAGCTGGAGGCCTGGCTGGGGAGGAAGAATCTAGGTAGGCCTCACTTCTACGCTGTCTGTTAGCCTGCTGCCCAGCAGTGGTACAATGGGGATTATTGGGCCATCTCTTTTGATTATATTTCTGTTGTTTCCTGATATACTTTTAAAATGCTTATGTACTCAAATCGACCATTTTTCTGTTTTTTGATTTTACTATTTATTTAAAAAACTAGAGAGGGGGGGGGAGAGAGAGAGAGTGAGAGAAAGAAAATCTTCCATCCAATGGTTCACTCCCCAAATGCCCACAACAGCTGGGACTGGGTTAAGCTGAAACCATGAGCCCAGAACTCCATCCACATCTCCCACGTGGATGGTGTACATGGAACCCAAGTACTAGGATCGCCGCTGCCTTCCAGGGTACACATTAGCAGGAAGCAGGATCTGAAGTGGAGGAGCCACTCTGATGTGAGATATGGGCCCCCAAAGCACAGCGTTTTAACCACTGCACCAAATGCCCACATCTCTATGCGTTTTCTTCATTGCTTTTATACATCATCATAAAGTTCTTTCCCAAGCCCACGGTCCAATGGATATTCAGCTAAGGTCTCCTCTACATTCTCGCTCTCTCAGCTGTTACCTCTGACTCTTTGATGCCTCTAAAACTGATGGCTATGAAGAATAGGGGAGTGAAGCTGCTACATTTTCCTCAGCCACCTCCAGGTTCCTGGCTGAGATCCTTCTACCAAAAGACAGATTGACAAGAGAAAACACAGCAAATACACTTAACAAAAGTTTTTTCACGATATGGGAGCCTTCAGAAATTGCACAGGTCAAGAAATGGGGGAAATCTGTGTATATTCATGGATAATCGTGCAGGGGTAGGATTGGAAGACAAAAAAGTCTGCCTACCGGTAATACACGGCGTGGCAATGGGGAGGGGAGGGGCGAGACCTGCTCACTGAGGTTCTCCTTGGCACACCTGTGTGACTTTGCTCCCTTCCGGGTATAGGGCAGGACACCTGCTGCGTGAAGACTACAGGGGAGACGGGAATGGGGGATGTCAGAGAGGTCTCTGCTTCTGCAGGTCCTTCAGCTTAAACTCTCAGAACACCAAGATGCTCTATTTGGGGGCATTGTATTGTGAGCCCTATCAGAGACTGTTTGTATTTGAGACACACACACACAGAGAGAAAGAGAGAGAGAGTTCCCATACACTGATTCACACCACAGACAGCCAAGCCTGGGCCGTGGCCAGAGCAAAAGAAGATGGGAATGCAATCCAGTGGGTGGCAGGGACCCGGTGACTTGAGCTGTCCCCGCTGCCTCCCAGGGTCCGCATTCAGAGGACACTGGAGTCGGGAGCTGGAGCAGGGTATCGGACCGCAGCACTCTGATACAGATGCGAACGTCTTAACCCAGTGTCTTCACCACCAGCTCCAGAGAAGAGAGAAGGCGGCGGTTGCTTCCCACCTGCAGTTTGCCAGGTCTCCAGGCACCAGCACCGTGTATGGAATGCGCTCGCCTGCTCCTGGGATTGTGGACATTCTCTCTCTCACAGCGGGGATGGCAGTGCAGCGCTTGGGTCTGCTTCTGGGATCCTGCCTGTGTTTCCCCGACGCGGGGTTTTTCTCCACGGTCCAAATCTACAATAGGTGTGGCGAAACTTAGAGGCGCCGTGAGATCAGGTTAAGCTCACGTCGCGACGAACACGGCTCACGCTGAGCTCTGAGCGTTTGAGAGCAGGGAAGGCAGAGGGGACAATCAACCCCGATCTCTCAGGCGGCAGAGTCTCTGAGCGGGGGAAGACGCTGGAGAAGGGAAACAGCCTAACCTAACGCGGTAGTGACAGCGGGAGAAAGAGCTACAATTCCCAGCTTGATACGAAGAGAAATTCTCAGCTTTCTCCCCCATTATCTGGGGTGCCCCGGAGCTTGCAGGAGCAGAGTAGCGAGAGCCCCGTGGTCGCCCACACGTGCAGGAGCTGCCTAGCGGTGTGGTGGGCAGGCAGCCTGCCGGCTTTCACCTGCGGGAGAATAGATAATATTTATTGATTTTTCTCTGAGTAACAGGTTTAGCGAAGATTGTCAACTCTCTGGGGGGATCAACAGGAAATGCATTTCTCTACCCCAAGAAGAACAGTCAGTCAAGCTCTGTAGACCCCCCCACACACACCCCAGTTCCAATGCTAGATAGCTGGCCCTATTGGCTACGCATATCCTAGTCTGATTCAATGTTTTCCTCATCTCAGTTATCCAAATGATTTCTCTCCAGTTTCTAAGATGTGGCTCTGTTCTATTTAAAATTTCTTTTCTAAAAAGATTTATTTATTTATTTGAAAGGCAGAGTTACAGAAAGAGAGAGAGAGATAAAGAGAGGGAGACAGAGAGAATCTTCTATCCGCTGGTTCACTCCCCAGATGGCCGCAACAGTCAGGGCTGAGCCAGGACTCAGCGGAGCAGCTGGGACTCGAACCAATGCCCATACAGGATGCTGGTGTCAGAGCTGGCATAGCCTTACCGCTTCGCCACAATGCTGGCTCCTCTATTTAAAATTTCAGTTTTGGGGTGGGCATTTGACCTAGCAGTTAAGACACCAAGTAGGACACCTGTGTTCCACATCGGAGTGCTGGGTTCAAGTCCTATCTCCGCTTGTGATTCCAGCTTCCTGCTAATGCACACTCCGGGAGGCAGACACTCAAGTACTTGGGTTCCTGCCACTTGCATGGGGGACCTGATTGAGTGTGCAGTCCTTCCCCTGCCCCCCGCCCCTGCAGGCATCTGAGGAGTGAACTGGCAGATGGGAGTGCATGCTCTCATTCTCTCTCTCTCTCTCTCAAATAAATACCAAAAGAAATAACATTTCAGTCTTGCATTGAATTCAAAACTGTCCTTGCTTCTAGTGCAGGGCAGACCTGGCTTCAGAAGATGTGCTGTACTCTCCCGCCCTCACTTCCCTGAGCCCTCAGACTCTGGGGGAAGGGAAAGAAAATGGAACCCCCCACACCGTGATTGTCTGTGGCAGGACTGTGGATGCCTGCGGCCGACCACGTGGCCCCTCGGAGCCTGCCCTGGTGTCAGTGCCATGTAGCCCCCATGGTCCCTTGGGAAACGTGGCTTCCTCTGCAGCTGACGCCCCAGGGCACGCTTCTCTTTGCCCCACACAAGGCTGTCCCCTGGCAAGTCGACAACCCCACCTCGGGCCTGCGGGCAGCAGGAGGATCGTTCTGTTCCTTTCAGCACCGGGGAGCTGGAGAGAACCCCCCTCCCACTCGAGACTCAGCCCGCTACCCTTCTGTCTTACAAAAACGTCCGTCCTTCTTCCTCCAGCACCAGGTTCCCGCAGACCTCAGAGCTGCGAAAGGCCCCTGACTCTGTCCCATAGTTGGAGATCCACAATGTGTGTGCACAGAGGTTAAATTCACTTTGCGCAGTGGAGTTTTATAATCTTTGCCTCCCTCGGAGATCCTAAGAGGCAGCTGAGCTGTGGAGTCGCTGGAGAGACCACTGGGAAATCTGCGACTGTGGCTGGGGGCAGATTAGACGGGAAAGCAGCAAGCACTCTGAGCCATGTGATTCCTGTCCAGACGGCGTTGCTCCAGCTTCTAGGAAGACAGGCGCTAGGCACCTGCGCGTGGTGGCCACTGGATCTCGCTCTGTGGCCTGGCTGAACCACTTGCCCTCTGAGTGGTCTTCAGTGGTTCTTGCAGGCTCTCGTAGCTTCAATTTCCTCATTCGACATCGAAGTGCCTGCTTTGAGAACTGGCGACTTTGCTTTCGACCCAGCTTCCTACTAATGTGTCCTGGGAGGCAGCAGGTGCTTAGACCCCTGCCACTGACGTGGAGACCTGGATGGAGTTCTGGGCTGCTGGCTTCAGCTTGGCTCAGCCCTGGCTGTTGGCGGACATCTGGGGAGTAAAACAACAGATGGAAGATACTTTCTCCATCTTTGCCTCTGTCTCTCTCCCTCTCTGTTGCTCTGCCTTACAGCTAAATGAAAAAAAAAAATTTAATTAAAAAATACAGATAAGAATATCTATGTCATAGGATTATTGTGTTGTTTACTTGAGATTGTGCAAGGAAAGCCCAGTGCTTGGTGCCTAAGGATTTCCCATTAATGGCTGTTATTGTTCTCTAAACAACGGAGGATGCTCAGGCCACTCCTAAGTCGGAATCTCTGTCAACACCACTGCTCTTACAGATGGCTGAATCTTGAATTGTTGGGGTTAATGGCCAAGCAGGGCATCAGCGTTCAGCTGTGTTGTCCCTCCACCTCGTCACTGGCACAGGAGGTGGGACAGGGCAGGAGCAGAAGTAGGGAGAGGTGCCTACCAGTCACTATCTGGGCACAATCACATTAATCTGCAAAAGCATTGAAAATAAATCTGTGGTCGACTTCGGTTTTGTTGTTTTCAAGCTGCAGAGATGGTGCCCTAGAAAACTCCGGAAGTATTCTCTGATGTGTCCCAAGGTCTCAGCTTAGCGCCTGACGCTAAACGGCCGAGTAGTGGTCAGGAGTCCGCTCACCCTAAAGGAGGGCAGAGACTATGAGACGACTGACCCTTTCCAAAAGCCTTCACGGGATGCTCATCACTCTCGTTGCATCCGCGCCCATCCACCCGCAGGGGCTCCGATGCCACACTAATTTCTAGATTGATGGCCCAATTAGAAACCTAGTGGCCAAGGCTGTACTAAAGGCAATGACCCCTTCCACCCTTTGCACTGTGAACCTGCCCTTTGCAAAATCACCCTGGAAATCCAAGCCGAGCGGCACCTGCCTCCCCGTTCCTGGACACACTCTGCCCCCTAGAGCTCATTCACATACTCACGCCCCAGCCAGCAGGCTCCTTTGTCTTCCTCTTGGGACAGGAACAGAAAGGGCCTGACACCTGGACCCCAACCTCCCCAGCGCCTAACGCCCATCGCTTGGATGTGTTCAAAAGGTTCTGATGCTGTCTCGGTCCGCGTGTTTAATATTGCTCCAGCACGCCCACCTCACTCCGTGTTACAAAGTGGCTTGTGGTATGGTAAGGGCTCTACGTGGGAAAGTACAGGAGTCCCCGATCTCTCTCGGGCCTCCTGAGTCAATGGTGATTAAGCCAGAAGCTGGAAGGAGGGCCTTGGGCAGGACACGTGACCCCTTCTGGGCCTCGGTTTGCTCACCTGTCAGATGACATTGTGTTGAGTGAATAAGCAGGAGAATCCAGTTGGCGATGGTACTGTAGTAAAAAGAACAGTGGGTGCAGGGATAGGGAATTCAGGCTTAAATTCTGGCCTTCGCCCTGGGACCTAAAACTAGAAATTCACCTTTCTCAGCCTCAAGCATTTCCTCTCACAATTTGGAAGTGGCAGCCGTGCCCTGCCAGTCATGTCGCTTTGTCTTGAAGAGTAGCCGTGCGGCAGCAGGTGCCGTGGGGGTCTCCCCAGCATGGTCCAGGAGCCGCCTGCCTCACGGTCAGGACAAGAGCTGTTTGTAAAGCCCATTGCAGGGCTCTGCTCCAGGAGGGGAACCAGACAACGAACCCCGCAAGATGTCCATGTCCCAGTCCCCAGAAGCTGTGAAGAGGTGACCTTTCGTGGCAAAAGGGGCTTCTCAGATGGGATTCGGTGAGGGATCCCGAGATGGGGAGATGATCCTAGGACATGCAAGTGGGCCCGGTGAATGGCAGGGGTCGCTGTGCAGGAAGCGGGACACAAGGCTCGGGGTGCGGGGGGAGCGGGAGAGGCAGAGAAGCTGTGATGGTGGAAGCAGGGGTCAGAGGGGTGCAGCCACAAACCAAGGAGCACGGGTGGCCAGAGAAGCCCGCAGGGGGCAGACGCTGCCCCGGAACCTCCCCAGCGATGGAAACCAACAGCCACCTGGCTTCAGTCCTCCAGCACTCATGGAGTTCTGACCTGTAGAGACTGTAAGGACCCATTGGTGTTGCTCTAAGCCATTATGTTCTTGGTGGTATGCTGCACAGCCCTGGGGGAACCAGTATGGCACGGGGGTAGGGGTGGGGGATCATAAGCCAGCCTTCCTGGCAGATCCTGGCAGGAATATAAGTTGCACTGAATTTTGAGGGCTACAGGTGCAGCGGGAGGGGACTACATTCAGCCTAGCTCTGGCGTCACGAGCTCTGGAACCCGAGGCAAAGCCGTTTCGCCTAGTTGGGCCTCAGTTTCCCTATCTGCAAATGGAGGTGTTTAGCTGGAAGAGGGGAAACTCTCTCTCGAAGGACTCTTCTGGCTGTAGCATTCTGAGAGTCCGAGGGAAAATAATAAAGTCTGTCCGGTGCAGGCTTTCCCTCCCGGGCTCTCCGAGAAGAAAAGAGTTCTCCTTAATGATCTCAACACCTGAATTTTACACAGCATCTGCCATTCGCCGGGGCTTGGAGTCAGCACTTGACTTCCGTGTGCTCCTGTCTGAGGGCCTCTCTTGCTGGAGCAATCAGTTCAGTGTGCAATTAATAATTAAATGCTTCGGGGAGATGCTTTCTAATCAGGCGCGCGATCAATAAGCTAGTTGGGGGGGGGGCGGTGTGCATCATCTTCCACTAATGAAGGGGGCGACTCCGTGTGTCTGCTGTGAAAAGAAAAATGTCACAAACATTACATGCAGCCTGAGGGGTAGGACAGAAGGGGGAAGGGGCTGCTGTTGCCAGGCAACCGGCTCATCACTAATCATGTGCATAAAAGCCGTGGTTGCTGCTTGCAGCACAGCCAGTGGGCCTCCCTCCTTCTGCGCCCCCACCCCGGCTGCCTACAGCTGGCCCTGGGGCTCCGGCTGCAGACACTCAGACCCTGAAGCAGGCCCGGGTGCCCCTCAGCATCCCAGGGCACGTTCTGTGCACCCCCCACCCCACTCCAGGACAGTCCCTCCCACCGCGGCCTTTGGAGTAAGCCATCACCCCAGAGGCCACCTTCCGCTTGAGGAAAATCCTGTGTGACTCCTCCACGCAAGGGAGCCTCCTGCTGTTTGCTGGGCGCGTGCTGAGCAAACACGTGGGTCCCCTGGCTGCCTCCCCTGGGCTCTGTCAACACCGCTCTCTGGATGCAGCCAGCGGGCCACTGACGCCAGCGCGAGCGCTCGGCCCCTGGAGATGTGTTGCTGGAAAGGGCCAGGCACAGCGGGCGCACGCAGGGTATCCATCCCGTGGGAGCCATCTCTGTGACGGGGTAGCGGCGCGGAGGACATGTGCTCTGTGGCCACTGGTGGGCTGCGCAGGCTCAGGAAGAGCCCGCGCTGGGGCAGGGGTGGGCTCTGTCCCCTTCCAGGGGCCCTGCGGGAGAAGGGAGGCCCGCTGTGGTGCTGTGGGGATGGACAAACACTGGCGCTGTCACGGGGTGCCTGGGCCCCTAGAAGCTATTTCAGAATGAAATCATCCCAAGTATTCGCTACAAAGACAGGGATTGCCCTGCTCTTGGCGGTGGCTGATGCCAGGACACATTGCAACTCCTGGCCCCTGGCCTCTCTGCTCCAGCCACGCTGGCCTCCTTACTATTCAAAAATACTCATGGCAGACCCCGGGCACCTGTTGTCCCCTGAACGCTCCCATCCCAGATACCCGGATGGCCTGACCACCACACCTACCACCACCCCCCCCCGCAACCCACTTTCTCTCCACTTTGCCATTTTTAATTTTCTTCCAGAACCTGGCTTACTCCTCCCTGCCTTCCTCCATGTCCACTTGTCCATCTGCCCGTGCATACAGTCTTTTTATTTATGCGCGCTTCATTGACTGGGCGCGCTTCATTGATGGGGGCAGGCCACTTGTGTGCTTGATCAACTGCGGCACCCCTGGCACCTGCGGCGAGGCCAGCCCCCGACCAGCATCTGCTGAGTTGATCACGGTCCCGTGCACTCGCTCTGCACGAGGAAGACACAAGGCTACTTCCTTTTTAATTAAATTTTTAAATTTATATAAATGGAACAGATTTCATGGATCTCACACATACAGTTTTAAGAACATAATGACACTTCCCACCCCATCCTTCCTCCCTCCCAACCTTCCTCCTATTTCCTTGCTTGTTTTTCTTTTAATTTTTGCAATAATATATATATATATTTTTAAGAACAAATTTTATCATTAATTGCAGAAGCACCTAAGGAAACAAGCAATGGCATTGGGCACTTAGGCTTATCTAAAACTTATGAGACATAAGAATATCCCCTACTTAATACACTAAGATGAAGTAAATCTTTGAGAACGAGTTTTACTATTAGCTCTCATAATACACCTCTTTGAGGACAGAGGTCCTGCATGAGAAGTTAGTGCACAGTGACTCCTGTAGTTAATTTAACAATTAACACTCTGATCTATGATGTCAGTGACCATTCAAGGCTCTTGACATGAGCTGACTAGGCTATGGAAGCCTTTTGAATCCACAGTCTCTCTCTGTATTTATTTATTTATTTAAAAAATTTATTTATTTATTTATTTATTTTTGACAGGCAGAGAAGTGAGAGAGAGAGACAGAATGAAAGGTCTTCCCTTTGCCATTGGTTCGCCCTCCAATGGCTGCCACGGCTGGTGCGCTGTGGCAGGCGCACCACGCTGATCCTAAGGCAGGAGCCAGGTGCTTCTCCTGGTCTCCCATGGGGTGCAGGGCCCAAGCACTTGGGCCATCCTCCACTGCACTCCCTGGCCACAGCAGAGAGCTGGCCTGGAAGAGGGGCAACTGGGACAGAATCTGGCGCCCCGACCGGGACTAGAACCCGGTGTGCCGGCACCGCTAGGTGGAGGATTAGCCTATTGAGCCACGGCACCGGCCTCTCTCTGTATTTAGACAAGGCCATAAGCAAAGTGGAAGCTCTCTCCTCCCTTCAGAGAAAGGTACCTCCTTCTTTGATGACCACTTGTTTCCACTGGGGTCTCACCCACAGAGGTCCTTTATGTAGGACACTTTTTGTCCCAATGTCTTAGCTTTCCATGCAAGGCTACTTTCTACATTCTTCTCTGGTAGGCACCCAGAAGCCCTTTGTGGAAGCAATCCTCGTAACATATTCCTGCTGTATCTTCACAGAGACTTCACGCTTCTTCCAAGGAATACTCACACAGAGCTACATTCTTGCCATCCATCCTTTGCAAGCAGTGGCAGTAGAGCCCTTCAGATTTCTTCTGCACCTGCTCTTCTTACTTGTGTACCTCGAAGACCATTTCATGCTGATCCAGAGAGAGCTCCCTCGTCTGTCCCACAGCTGCAGACATCCCGACATATGAATGTGGAGTGACTTCCTTATTTGGTTCCTCTAGCTGGAAAGCTAGGTTGCCTCTCATTTTTGTTATTTTTAAATGCATGACAGATAATCTTGTCCATATGTCATGTCACACACAAGTGACCACACTGCATGGGACAAATTCTTAGAATTCACATTGCTGAGTCAAAGGACATACGCTTATCATCTGAGCAGATATTGCCAAGTTGTTCACCACAGAAACTGCAGCCATGGTGCCGCTACCAATGTACCAGACAGCTTATTTCTCTAAGTCTTTGCCAAACTTTCTGTTCTCTTGCCCAATCTGATAATGTTGAAAGCTGAGACAGCAGGGTAATCATATTTTGCATTTTCTTATAATGAATAAGGTTTAATATCTTCCCATCTGTCTATGAGGCATTTGTATTTCCTTTCTCTCACACTGCCTACTTTTCTATCCAATTGCTGTCTTTTTTTTTTATAAATCAATTTACAGAATTCTGATATATTAGGAAAATTACTCCTTTGGCTGCGATATGAGTGACAAATATTTTTCCTTATGAGTCATTTGTCTTTGGATAAAAACCATTCAATGTTTTCTGCCTTATAACTTTTTGTGTCTAATTTATTCATCTGTGTACGTATGTGCATGAGACCGTCACTTTTTAATTTGCTTTTTAAATACCTTATCACATGTCATAATCTGTTTAGCTGGATTCTTGGAAAGTGTGTCTTTTATAGCTGCATTTACACTGGCGCTTCCCAGATGCAGTTCTCAGCTCCACTCCCAACTCTTGGTGAATTCGGGCTCTCTTCTCCCTCGAGGGCTCCTGCGAGACGCTGTGGTCGCCTTCACTCACCTGTGTGGGCTCCTAGACATCTCAGCCTCCCAGAATGACATCTCTTTGACTCTTTTTCAGGATTCCGGAACGTCCCACCTGTTCTTGTCTTCAATCATCTCTGTGCTTACAGGTGCAGAAGGGGAAGCAGCTGGGAAGCATCTGTTCCCAGGGCAAAGGCACCCCTCGGTCACGTCACTCTCCTTGACAGGAGCCCACTGTCTACCTGGATGCGCCTGCCCTCCCCGCACCTGGCTGTCCCCCACCTGTCGCTGTCTACCTGCCTGGTCATTCATTGCAGCCTATGCAGTGGGAGCAGATGCAGGTGTACTGGGGCCTGAATAATGAGGCACTCTTTTGTCAAAAGTGAAGGCAAAATTACTCATGCAAAATTAAATACCAAAATGAATACAGGAAAAAAATACATCGCAGCAAATTATAAAAAATTGTAGGAACTGGCAAGTACCAGAAAAAAAAGACAAAGCAGAGACAAATAACATGAGCTGGTGTTGATGAACTGTCTGCCACACTCAAATGGTGCTTTTTTCCCTCCCTTCCCTACGCTTTGATCATCGCCTACTGTGACAATTAGTTTGAAACTCATCAAGGGACTAGAAAGGGACTTCAGGCTGTTTTCTAGCATGGCTGAGAGTACAGAAGAGTTTATTTGAGCTTCTCAACTCACCGCTGGTCATGTTTGCTCAGACCCAGTCTGACACACTGGGGTGCGTGAATCATGTGGCTTCACCCACAGACACAGCCACAGCGCTATTGGTTTGAATCCTATAGCTTTGTTATCTGGCTCCGTGGGACTCCTGATAAGCTTGAGTTTGCATGATTGCCATCAAAAACCAGGGAGAAGTCATGTAGTATGTTTATGTGGCTTTATCTGGTATATTCCAAAGAGGAGAAAATCTCTCAATTTCTACCTGAATGGAAGAACCCACTGCCCCTTGCCTCCTGCTGTTTGCATGTCTGATGACTGGGAGAACTAGCTACAGCTCAGCTTTGGCCTCTGCACAGTCCCAGCTTGTCTGTCACCCACTCCCCATGCCATGTTTTTCTGGAGTGAGCTTGGTGGGACACAGTCATCTCCCGGTCTGAGTCTAGCCGTGCACCTTCTGCCACTGCAGGAAGACTGTTCCTACAAGCCATCCCTGCACCCAGCCAACTAGCAACCCCAGAGAAACAACAGGGAGCCTCAGAAACGTATCATGTTTACCACAAATTAAATATGTCCTCAACTCAATTTCTCCCTAGCTACTTTTTTTTTTAAAGATTTATTTTATTTATTTGAAAGGCGGAGTTACAGAGAGAGGTAGAGACAGAGAGAGAGAGAGGTCTTCCATCCGATGGTTCACTTCCCACATGGCTGCAATGGCTGGAGCTGCGCCAATCTGAAGCCAGGAGCCAGGAGCTTCTTCCAGGTCTTCCATGTGGGTGCAGGGACCCAAGGACTTGGGCCATCTTCTACTGCTTTCCCAGGCCATAGCAGAGAGCTGGATCAGAAGAGGAGCAGCTGGGACTAGAACCACCACCTATCTGGGATGCCGGCGCTTCAGGCCAGGGCTTTAACCCACTGTGCCACAGTGCTGGCCCCTCCCTAGCTACTTTTCAAAAACGCCCATGGTAACATCATGGCTAGGCAATAGGGGGACTTGACTGAGGACAAGTTGAAATGGAAAGAGACAGGTCTTAATACTTGTAGTTATTGTTTCTTCTAAAAAAGTTTGAACACGATACTAGGGCCTTGGAGAGACTCGTGTGAATGAGTGGCCTTGAAGCTTAAACTTCTTTAGCTTTGAGACAGCTCCACTTTCTCCTGCTGTCTCCCCAGCTCCCCCCAGCACCCCCCCAGCCTCTAGGGGCTGGCACTGTGGTGCAGTGTGTTAAGCTGTGGCTCTGGCACTCAACATCCCACCTAGGAGCACGATTCCAGTCCTGGCTGCTCTGCTTCCAATCCAGCTCCCGGCTAATGCACCTGCGAAAGCAGCAGAAGACGGTCCAAGTATTTGGGCCACTGCCACCGACATGAGAGACACGGATGGAGTTCCTGGCTCCTGACTTTGGCCTGGCCCAGCCCCAAGGCTGTGGTCATTTGGGGAGTGAACCAGTGGATGGATGGATCTCTCTTCTCTCTGTCACACTGCCTCCCGAAAAAGTCTGTTCTTTTTATTTTTTCTTTTTTTAAAAGAACTTGTTTAAAAGAAAATAAAGAAAGCTTCCATACATATCAAGGTGATTTTGATCTCCAGAGACAGAAACTCATCTGAAACAAACTAAACAGGATAGATTGATTCCCAAACTGCCAGCCTCAGGAGCAAGCGGACTGTAACACTGTAACAGAAAGTCTCTCGCGGGCGCTGTGGCTCAACAGACTAATCCTCCTTTTGCGGTGCCGGCACACCGGGTTCTAGTCCTGGTCAGGGTGCCGGATTCTGTCCCGGTTGCCCCTCTTCCAGGCCAGCTCTCTGCTGTGGCCAGGGAGTGCAGTGGAGGATGGCCCAAGTGCTTGGGCCCTGCACCCCATGGGAGACCAGGAGAAGCACCTGGCTCCTGCCATCAGATCAGCGCGGTATGCGGGCCGCAGCGCGCTGGCCATGGCGGCCATTGGAGGGTGAACCAACGGCAAAGGAAGACCTTTCTCTCTGTCTCTCTCTCTCTCACTGTCCACTCTGCCTGTCAAAAAAAATAATAAAGAAAGAAAGAAAGTCTCTCGGCACTGTGCGATGTGGAGTGTGCACCTGCAACCCCCACCTCTGCAAGTACGGACAACGTGTGGACCTCCGCAGAGGCTCAGCCGCCACCAGCTGCTGACCCCCATCCACTCCATAAAAACTCTGCTGCGCGCTCCCATTGCCCGGCTCGGGGCACACGGCCACGCCAGGAGGGTGCTCTGCACACGGCTCCCACCAGCTCTTCAAAGTTGGAGCGGGGAAGAAGGCAGGAATGCTGCGCTAGACAGCCGATGTCCCTCCTGCCGCAGGCCCCCGTCCTGATCCCTGCCTACATGACGAGGGGTCTGTGAAGCAGGAGAATGTTCAGGAGCATCTAGCTGGGTCCAGGGAAGTCACGGGGCCGCACGAGGAAGAGGCAGGAGAGCGTGGGACAGAGAAGGGGACGTGCTCACGGAAGCTGAGGTCAGTCGTGTGGGACCATGAAGCCAAGGCACGCGGGAGCCACTGGAAACTGGAAGACGCCTATGCCCCCCTGAAGGGTCGGAACCTTGTCACCCCGATTCCAGCCCCCAGAATGACGAGGAGTTGCACCTGCGTTGTCAGCAAACACCTTTGCAGCGACTCGCTCCGGCGGCAGCGGGAGAGGAACGCTAAGTGCGGAGAGGACACAGCAAAGCCCACCACGCCTCCCCCATCCTCCTGCCCACCTGTTGCAGACTGAGCTGTGTCCTCCCCAACGCCTAGTTTCCAGGCCCTGCAAGGTGCCTGTACTGGGAGACAGAGTCTTTAAAGAGGGGAGTGAGGTAACAGGAGGTCACGTGGGCGGGCCCTAACCCAAACCTACGGCTGTGCTGGTAAGCAAAGGAGACTGGGATGCAGACAGGCCCGGAGGGAAGCTGGGGGCAAGGACACGGTGAGGAGGCAGCCACCTACACAGGAGGGAGAGGAGCTGAGCAAGAAGCCAACCCTGCTACACCCGGGTCTTGTACTTCCAGCCTCCAGCACTGCGAGGAACACAAATGTCCATTGTTTAAGCCACCCAGCCTATGGCATTCATGATGAACTAATGCGCTATTCTTCAAGGCAGGGGCGAGACTCGATGCCCTTTCTCAAACTGCCTTTGATTGGCCCAGCTCATGCTGCACCTGTTGTCCCAGGTGCATGGGAGGGGATGGGGGGGACAGGAAAGGGAGGGTGTTGTGGACCAACAGTTGGTGTCCAGCTCCAGCCACCCGTCGCCAGGGCCAAGATCAAAGGGTCTTCAAACCCTTTATGGGAAAAGTGTATTATGAAAGAAACTGCGAGGATTTCAAACATTTTTTTTTGCATGAGAAGCAAGATCTTTTAATCCGACTTCCCATGACCTTTTTGAGGTACTCTCCATACGCCAAGGGCTGCCAGAGCTTTCCAGTTTTTGTTCAAAAGAACTAAAGTCTAGATGTACAAAAACCACGAAATGTGAATTTTAAACATTGAAAACTGATTTAAAAGGTTTTAAAAGCTGCATAGTTCTGCTTACCCCTCCAGCAATGGTTACCATTAAAACACACACACACACACACATGCACAGGCACACGCACGCACACACCCCAGATGATGACGAGTGCTGTTGAGGATGTGGAGAGACCGGAACCCTGGCTCGCTGCTGTGGTACAGCCAGTGTGGACAGCTAAGCTCACGGAGCAGCACAGGTCAAGAGAATTTCCCCTGAACCTGCCACGCCCCCTCTTCTACTTAAAGGAACTGAGAGTGGCTGGCGCCGTGGCTCACTAAGCTAATTCTCCACCTAGCGGCGCCGGCACACCAAGTTCTAGTCCCGGTCGGGGCGCCGGGTTCTGTCCTGGTTGCCCCTCTTCCAGGCCAGCTCTCTGCTGTGGCCAGGGAGTGCAGTGGAGGATGGCCCAAGTGCTTGGGCCCTGCACCCCATGGGAGACCAGGAGAAGTACCTGGCTCCTGCCTTCAGATCAGCATGGTGCGCCGGCTGTGGTGGCCATAGGAGGGTGAACCAATGGAAAAAGGAAGACCTTTCTCTCTGTCTCTCTCACTGTCCACTCAGCCTGTCAAAAAAAAAAAAAAAAAAAGGAACTGAGAGTGATTTCTTGAAGACAGATTTGCACGCCCGTGTGCACAGCACCATCACTTACAAAAGCAAAACTAGGGACGCAACCCAAGTGTCCACTGACAGACTAGTAAGCGAGCTGTGGTCCACACGCGCAAGGGAACATTACTCAGCCTGGAAAGGAAGGAACTCCTGGCACGGGCGACCCCGTGGAGGAACTTGGAAGACGTCGTGTTATGTGAGGTTGGTCAGTCACAGAAAGATAAACTCCAAATAACGCTGCATGCACGGGGTACTTAAAGCAGTTCAACTCACAGAGACGGTGGGATGGGGCTCCCAGGGGCCTGCGTGGGAAGTGGAGAGTTGTGATTTCACGGACACAGGGTGCCAGTCCTGCAAGATGAGCTAGGACTGGTGTTGTGCAGCGGGCTAAGACACCATTTAAGGCACTGGCATCCCGTAAAGGCACCAGTTTGAGTCCCAGCTGTTCCACTTCTGATGCAGCTCCCTGCTAATGCGCCTGGGAGGGCAGCAGAAGATGGCCCAAGTGCTTGGATCCCTGTCCTCCATGTGGGAGACCTGGAAGAAGCTCCTGGCTCCTGGCTTTGGCCTGGCCCAGCTCCGGCCATTCTGGCCTTTTAGTGAGTGAACCAGCAGGTGGAATATCTCCTCTCTCTCTCTCTCTCTCTCTCTCTCTCTCTCTCTGCCTCTCCCTCTGCCACTCTGCCTTCCAAATAAAAAAATAATTCTTAAGAGTTCTAGAGCTAGAAGTGGTGATGGTTGTCTCACAAAACATATATACTTAATATTAGTGAATTTTATGTCACATACTCAATCACAATTTTAAAAATTGGAAAGTAAACAACACATGTGCACCTTCTACGAGAGCCATTGTGAAACAAGACACATTTGAGGCCTGGGCTCAAGCCACGCGCCCCCAGCCTACAGCCTCTGGCTGAACACTTTGCTGTTTCCCAGCTGCTCAGGTCGTACTTAGCCAACTGGAAGATAGGATTCCACGAAAACAGGAACTGTGGGCTTCAATCTCTTGGGTATTCTTCAGAAAACAAAAGGAGCTCCAGGCTCTGGAGCCAGCATGTCACACACCACCACCACCCCCAATACTGGATGAGAGTTTCATTCTCTCTCTCTCCAATCACGTGACTGCTGATTAGACACCACCGTGCAGGGCGCAGAGCTGGAGCCCTGGGGCTGTGTGGGAAGCCGGGAGGAAGGAGAGCACCCCGCTCCTGCACCCCAGGTTGGGGTGTGTCCTCACCAGGGCACCAGGGGCGTCCACAGGCGGGCAGGGCCAGTGGGACCGTGGGCCCCACAAGCCGAGTTGAGGGGTTCGCCTTCATCTCCCGGGAAACAGGAAGTCGCCGCAGGCGCTCAAGCAGAGGGTGATGAGACCGAGTTGGATTTTTGAGGGAAATCATGAAAACTAGAGCCTGGAGCTCCCCCGCTGCCACACGCAGGAAAAAGCTCCACGTCCTGGAGCCACAGCTCCCCAGGGGCTCCTGTGCCTGCGGTTAGAGAATGCTCTAGAAGCCTGCAGTGTGGCGTGGGGGAGGAGCTTGGGGGCCTCACCCGGAGGAGGCTGCGTGGGGCGCACGCACGCACGGTATGTGTGCGCTGCCACTGCGGCTAATTCTTGGGCGGGTCTGGACAAGCTGACCTTCGTAGGCTCAACCGGTCTCCTGCCCTGACACCCTCCCTAACCAACTCAGCCCAAGGCGGTGGGCCGACGAGTGGGGCGGGGGTCGGGCCAGTGTCCTCTCCACGCCCCAGGAACTCTGCCACCTGATCCCGGGCTCACTCCGAAGCGCTCAGTAACCCACGGCGACCCCTAGGGGGTGCTCGAAGCTCAGCAATGGAGAGCGCTCTCCCCAAGGAGCCGGCCGGTTTCCCGCCAGAGACCCGGCTGCACCCAGGCCCGCAGAGCACGTGGCCGTGGACAGTCTAAGCATCCATGGAGCTCAGGCGTGGACAGCGTCTGAGGACGGACACGCCCACTCCTCTCACACCCTTTTCTGAGCAAGAAAATACAACAGGAGCCATTTTGGAAGAAATGATAGGAACAGAAGCTGGGATTTCTCCAGTGGCCACCAGCCACGGAACCGGAATAGCCTGTTTTTCTCTCGGTTTGCTCCAGGGCAGACATCAACACTGGGACTGGAAGGAATTCAAGAGTACCCAGCCAGCCCTCATCAGCCAGCCTCAGAGAGCCTGCGAGGCAGTCTGGGCATGGGCGGAGTCTGAGGGTGGGCGCTCCTGGGGACCTCAACTTTCCACTTGCTCAGCGGGTGCTACAACAGGGCTTCAAAGTGACCAATAGCAGCCACTGGAAACCCGGAGCCCCCAGACAAGAGCCCCAGCCCCGTTCCAAACAGGTCACCCCTCCTGTACCCCAAGACGCACTCCAGGCCCCAGGGGCAGGCGCCGGGCAGGTTCCTGGCATGACACTGGGGCCCCGGGCAGGGCCGAGAGCAGGTCCCCCAAGCCACACTCTGGGTGCCAGGGCAGGCAAGGGTGTCCCAGCTGAGTGGGGGCCCCCATTTGGCAAAGGGGTTCGCACCCTCCGCAAGCCCGTGTTTGACACATCTTGCTCCCACCCTACTCTCCGACCACCCACTCTCCGGGTTGGAGCAGACGCCAGGGCCACCGGCCATTCATTCATCCCCCAGGCTCAAGGCACTTCCTGCACACTCGGCCAGCCCGGGCCCCAGCCTCCACGTGCCCCTCCCTGCCCGAGGTGAAGGTGGCATCTGGCGGAAGCCTATTTGATGTGGCCATCTGGACTCAGGGACGGGTGACGTGTCCATATAAAGGCATCTCCCACAAGGTTCCGCACAATGGAAACCAGTCCCGGGCAGGGGCGTGGCCTACGGTTCAGAGGTCACTGAGCTCCATGTCCCGCATCAGAATACCTGGGCTCCAATCACGCCCGACTCCAGCCTCTTGCTAGCGTAGCTCCCAGGACCCAGTGCTGCCGGCTTAGGTACGCAGGCTTCTGCCACCCACGTGGGAGCCCTGGATGGAGGGAGCTCTCAGCTCCTGGCCGTGCCCCCACCCCGCTGTGGGCATCTGGGGAGTGAACCAGACGATGGGAGCGCTCTCTGTCTCTCAAAATGTTTTTGAAAAAAAAAAATCAGTCCGAAGTGAAAAGCACAAAGGGGGGATTGGTGAGGGTTTGTACAGAGACGGGAGTGATACGTATTGCACACACGCTCAGTGAACAACACAAGAAAAAACTAAGTATTTAATCATTCGGCTTTTCCCTTAGCTACTGACACGTGCTCCCCATTCTAAACCAGCTGCCTCGAGACACCACGTCTTAGGTTTGCTTGTGTTGTCTCCTCCATTGTCCCACCCAGTTTGAATTAGGAATGTTTAATGATACAGTCGGTTGCCACCAACAGGGACTTAAGCAAAACAGACAGTCATGACCCCACATCACAGATCTGCAGACAGATGATTCTTGGCATGGATTCAGCTGCTCAACAAGGCTGGACACTGCCATCCTTAGTACTTTGGCTTCCACTTCTCGTCACCTCATGGTTGCAGGATGGCTGCCACAGTTCCAGGCATCACATCCTTATGCAAAGCAGGAAAAAAGGGGAAGGGGGCAGTTGTTAAGAGGCTGTTACAACTTTCCGTGCAAGAATTGAACCTAAGTCAATGTGGTTGCCGTTGAAGTGGACAGATGGCAAGTTGGAGACAGAAGAGAGAATTGGCAAGACGTGATGGTGGCGATGAAGATGGCCCTCGGGTTCCCAGCACGGGAGAGCAGGTAGGTGCTGGCGGTGCCTTCAGGGGAAGCAGTGAGTACTGAAAAGCATATCTGGCATAGAGGATAAACAGTCCCGTGGTTTCTTTAGCCTCACTGGGCTCGCAGGGCTGTGCTCACAGGCACCGGTGTCGGCCGTCAGGTGGCTCGCTGGAAGCAGTTCACGCAGGGGAAGCGCTATTCTAGTTGACGGCGGCGGCTTGAGACGTCAGCAAATCAGCAAGTGGAGCTGGCTGGGGAATGTGTTGGGAGAGACGCTCACGTAACCCCGGCTGGCCTGAGAGTCACTGGTTGTACTTGTTGGGGACCCTCTGAGAGAGAGTTTTCCTCTTTGTGCCAGGCAGGAGGAGAGGAGACACTGCAGCTGGCTGTCTCTCTGTGTGAGGATGTGATGTCTGGATCTGAGCAGCCATGTTGTGGTGAGGAGGGGACACCGCCCGATGCGCTGAGGCCAGTAGGGCAAAGGGGTGGACGAGCTTGGTCCTTGACCTTCACTGAGCCAGTGAACCGACAGACAGGCCAAAGGGACCATCCATGGCAGACACTGACACAATCTTGGAATTAAAACAGTTCAACATGAGCAAAATCCCCAAACCTGGCTGCATCAAATTTCCCATCCATCACGAGGCGTGTGTGGCCCAAAGCCCGAGACGGGAAGGGGCCCGTGTGACTTCTCATTTTGCTGCCTCGCGCTTCTCCTTGCGCCCAGCTCTAATCCCCACCAGCCCGCCAGGGTGTGTCTGGTCCGCTGGGGTCCGGGCGTGGGGAGGGTGAGCGCCGGCGTGCTGGGCAGGTCTTCCACGCACTGGCACTGCTGTGCGCTGGCTGTGGCCTTCTGGTCCCAGCAGATGTGACAGCGGACTTTCCTGCAGGTGCTTCTCGTAAGAAACCCCCATCTCCGGGGAGCCTTCCCTGGGAGGCTGCATCCGTCCTGGAGTCTCCCGCAGTCCCACGGGGATGCCCTGCCCTGCCCTGGCGGGCGGCTCCTGGCATTGCTCCCCACCACCCATCGGGCGCAATCCCATTCACCCCGTGCTGGTCAGACCAGCAGGAAACCCTCGGCACCCTTGAGGCTGTCCCAGCACGGTCCTCTCCAGCTGGCAGCCTGCCTGCAGGTGTCTTTAGCGCCCTCACTTCTCAGTGCAGGAGCACAGTCACAGCTCTGGCTGAGACCTGCCTCAGGACGAGGGCAGGAGATGGCTCCTGCCAGATCCTCCCAAGAAATCTGCAGAAAGCGAGAGTGAGCAGGTGCACCTGGGGGAGGGGAGTTGTCTCCGGCTGCACTTGCATGTTTTCAGCTACGAGTGAGTCACTTGGGGAACTGCTTGTTTTCTGACACTTGGGGAGGGCGTGGAGCATCATGCTCTTCTCTGGGTAGGAGAATTCTCGGGGATTTTCCTCTTGTTCTCGGTCCCTTCTGTAGTTCCCCAAACGTCTCCCAGTCTTATTTTGTCTCCAGAAAACAAACATTCAATGAAACTTCTAATTCCCTCCCTGTTTCCTTTCCTTCCTGAACAGTTTTGTTCTAAAGCCCCTGGGTGGTTTGAGGGGTGGCGGTGGGGGCCGGCGGGGGCGGGGTGGGGGGAGGATCCAGGCAGGAACCCAAGGCGAGAAGGGTTCAGGCCTAGAGTGGGGTGCGGAGCTCAGAGAGGGGGAGGAGGATGTGGGGGTAGCGGTGGCAGGGGGGTAATCTGTGCATGGGCTGCCCGGAGCTAGGCTGGGGCCAAGAGGGCATCTGTGCACCGGGACCCCCGAGTCAGACCCCAGCAAGGCGAGGGGCGTGGCCCAGGAAGCTTGGTGTCGCACCCAAGCAGCGCGCACAGCAGGGACGGGAGAGGAGAGCGGTCACACTCGGGGCTGAGGAGTGAGTGAACAAACACCTTAGGGAGCAGGGAAGTCCGCGTCTTCCCTGTTGGAGAAAGGAGTTACTAACACGGCAAGGAAGAAAAGGAACACGCTCACTCAGAGCGTGGACTGCTGTGGGAGGTGCCAGGGTACACTCGATTCTCCACGTAGGGCGAGAAGCCGAAACGAGCGTGGACTGAAACGCCAGCTCTATGAGTGTGTGCTGGAACAAAGAGAGACGCTGGGCTGCTCCAACAGAGCATGGGGTGGCTTAAAGACATTTCCTTCCCACCGTTCCAGAGGCTGGGAAGTCCAGGTGCAAGTCCAAGTTCAAGGTCAGGTGGACTGGGCTCATGCTGAGGTCTCTCTTCCCAGCCTTCTGATGTCCACCTTGAGGCTGTGTCCTCACACGGCGCAGTGAGTTCACCCTCGCCCCTCTCCTCTCCCTAGAAGGCCGATTTCACCACAAAGACCTCACATGAAATGACCTAATCTGGCCTGAACGAGCTCCCCAAAGCCCCACCTCCAAATATCATTGCAGGCGAGGCTTTCAACATGCGGATTTAGTGGGATGGGGGAGGGGGGAAGGACATTCAGTTCTTAATAGATGTGTGTGCACAGGTTTATCACGTGTGATACACACACGTGCATACCCACGTCCACACATAACCCGCATTCCCTCTCTCTGCCCACGGTGAGGGCCTGGGAACGGTGCCACCCCAAATCAAAGAGCAACCGCAGCACCCAGAGTTTGGCTTGGAAATCATGTCTTCCACTGGGAAGAACCCAGGCTCCCTCAAGAATGGCCAGCCCCAGGTGCAGGGGTGGGAAAGCCCACCTGCAGCCTGGGACACACGAGGACGTGTCAGCAGGCCGCAGGGGAGCCAGTGCACAGAGGGGACAGCTCGTCATTACAACGAACCCCGTCCCGTACTGCAGCCCTTGAGGGACACAGGAGGCCAGGACTGCACCCAGGGATCGGGAGGTGAGGTGGGAAAGGAAAGCCTGATGAGACGCGCGGAGCACAAGACGTCTCCCCACAAATCCTTGTTGTTTACCCGGGCGGCGGGGGTGAGGTCTGTATAGTACACAATAGTACGCACGGCTGACCCGACCTTGACCACGTGACTGAAGCAAGCCTCCCAGGAATGGGACCCAGTGAAACTGTGCCCCAGTGACAGCACGCGCTGAGAACGCAGCGTTGTTCCATGCTCCTGCTCCACCACGGAGAGGCGGCCCTGGGTCCCCAGGAAACACCAGCCGGAATGGCGGTCATCTTTGAAGGCACCAAGATCACCGGGGCACGGAAAGGTGGGGGAGTTTTCTCAGACAGCCCGAGGCAAAAAGAGAGAACTCAGTATACCTTGCAACTTTCAACTGGATCCTTTTGTAACAGAAAACATTTCTGGGACAACCAGTAAAACCGGAATGCAGTCTGAGGCTGGATGTCACAGGCCAGGCTTCGCTTCCTCGTTTGGATGGTTTGCAGGGTGGCTACGTAGGAGAATGCATTAATTTTTAGGAACTATGCATGCAACTATTTACATGAGGTTGGCTCTTCACGCAGGCGCTTAAGACACTGCTTGGGGCACCTGCATCTCCTATATATATAAAGTGCCCGAGTGAGACAGCAGGTGGAAAATCTCTCTTCATCTGTCTCTCTCTGCCTTTCAAATAAAAAATTCTATAAAAATTAAAGTATTACTGGTGACTGGACGTCTGACTAGAACCTTATTCTCAAATGGCTCAGGAAAAAACTAATTCTTGGTGCTGCACATCTCACCGTTGTCTAAGTTTGTGATCCTTTTGAAATTGTAAAGGATTTTTAGACCAGTAGGTTCTAATTACATATATGAAATAAATATCCATAAAATATAGGTGATCACATACTGTGTATTTATTGTATTGACGCATTAATAGTGTATATGATGGTACTTCAAAATGTTCATGGGGGCCTAGTGCTGTGGTGTAGGGGTAAAGCCGCCACCTGCAGTGCTGGCATCCCATATGGGTGCCGGTTCATGTCCCGGCTGCTCCATTTCCCATCCAGCTCTCTGCTATGGCCTGGGAAAGCAGTGGAGGATGGCCCAAGTCCTTGGGCCCCTGCACCTGCATGGGAGACCTGGAGGAAGCTCCTCACTCCTGGCTTTGGATTGGTGCAGCTCCGGCCATTGAGGCCAATTGGGGAGTGAACCAGCGGATGGAAAATCTCTGTCTCTTCCTCTCTGTAACTCTGCCTTTTAAATAAATCAATCTTAAAAAAATTTTATGGAAAATAGAATTTAAAAATAATTTTATTTTGGGGCAAAAAACTTTTACATCTGTGCATAGCTTTCATTGTATGTGTTTTCCATGAATTTGATGAAGATCCCACATACAGGTAAATATAGAATTTTGAGACCTGGGAGCAGGCCCGTTTCTTTTTTTTAAGGTTCATTTATTTTATTTGAAATAATTAGAGAGAGAGAGAGAGAAAGAGAGGGAGAGAGAAAGACTGTCTATCGCTGGTTCACTCCCCAGTTTGCTCAATGGCTGAAGCCAGGAGCCAAGAGTTTCTTCCAGGTCTCCCATGTGAGTGCAGGGGCCTAAGCATTTGCTTTCCCAGATCATTAGCAGAGAGCTGGGTTGGAAGTAGAGCAGCCGGGACTCGTACCAGTGCCCATATGGAATGCTGGCGCTGCAGGCGGCAGCCTTACCCACTATGCCACAGCGCTGGCCCCCTCAGCTGTCTTCTGCGTGCGTGCGCATTTCTTCTCCGTCTTCCCCTGTAGTCGCCCGGGAGTTCCTGGTGGCTGGAGCCAAGGCTTGCTCACTGGGTTCACCAAGGGCCAGGCACGTGGGTGGCGTTCAAAGAAGCACTAAGCTGTGAGAATGCAGTCTCCTGGGCGCCCTCTCCTGGCCTGCTGGAGGGGAGCCCTTGGTGGGCTGGGCCAGGTCTCTTGTCTGCACTCCCTACACAGCGGGCGTTCAGGAAGTGCTACTGTCTGTGAACCTGCACCAGAACCCCGGCCCGGGGCACCTACCCCAGGCCAGAGCTGCCCTTTCCCACCCGCACCCCGTTAAGAGAAGGAATTCTGCGGCCCTAACGCAAGGCTCGGAAAACTGGAGTCTGAAGTCCACCCTGGCAGAAAGTGCGGCGCCTCAGAGCCCAGCCCACAGCTGGGTGTAGGAACTTCTCAGTTTTTATTGTTTTGTTTTTACTTTTTAAAAAATATTCACACCTGGCCAGCGTCGCAGCTGACTAGGCTAATCCTCCGCCTTGTGGCGCCGGCACCCCGGGTTCTAGTCCCGGTCGGGGTGCCGGATTCTGTCCCTGTTGCTCCTCTTCCAGGCCAGCTCTCTGCTGTGGCCTGGGAGGGCAGTGGAGGATGGCCCAAGTCCTTGGGCCCTGCACCAGCATGGGAAACCAGGAGAAGCACCTAGCTCCTGGCTTCAGATCAGTGCAGTACGCCGGCCGCAGTGGCCATTGGAGGGTGAACCAATGGAAAAGGAAGACCTTTCTCTCTGTCTCTCTCACTGTCTAACTGCCTGTCAAAAAAAAATATTCACACCCTTCTATTTTTTTTTAAAGATTTATTTACTTATTTGAAAGGCAGAGTTACCAAGCGAGAAAGGGAGAGAAGACAGATCTTCCATCTGCTGGTTCACTCCCCAAATGGCCACATGCGGCGAGGCAGCGGGCCCAGGGCCCCGGCGGCCAACACAAGGCTGCACGGCTGGGTTAGCTCCAGGACACTGAGGTCCTGACCCCCTGGGCAGAAGCAATCACTGGAGGGTTTAGGAAGAGGAACCAGGTGATCTGATTTGCATTTCTGAAAGACCACACTTGGCAGTCACATGGGAGATGGATTGGGTTGAGGTCAAACCAGAGACGAGGGGACCACGCAGGAGGAAGTGACAGTCAGCTTGGGGAGAGAGACTGGTGTCCTGAACCAGGGTAGTGGCGGGTGGGGTCGAGGAAGGTGGATACGTTCAGGGTTGGATTTCCAGGTTGGAGGATGGGTGGACAGTGATGGCGAGGGTAAAGGAATCGGGGAGTGCAGCAGATCTGACCAGCTTGGCTTTGCACACAGATGTGCTCTGAGGTGGTCTTTGCAGAGGTGAAAGGTAAACAACTGGAACCATGGCTCCATGGCTCTGAAAGGCGGCCGATCCTCGCTACCGGGAGATGGACTATCCCTTATCTGACTGCTCGGGAGCAGAGGTGTTTCAGATTTTGAAGTTTTTTGTTTTCCCTACTTTGGAATATTTGGACAGATTTCTTACTGGTTTTACATCCCTAATCTGAAAGTCCACAATGCTCAAGAACCCACTGTGTGATGCAGGGGAATGAGAAGAATGGATTGTTCCTGATGGCGGAGCATCGGGATGGTGGCACAGGTTCTGTGAGGGTCCGGGCTGCAGAGTACGTGCCAGATACACAAACAGGCACCCGTGACCGTGACCGCAGGGACAGGCCTTTCAGGGGAGTGCTTACAAGTGTCTAGAGGATTAAGAAACCTAAAGCTTGAGAGTGGGAATGGGAGAGGGAGGAGGCAGAAGGGAGGGTAGGGGGAAGTGTCACTATGTTCCTAAATCTGTGTATATGAAATACATGAACTTGTATAACTTATTAACATTTTAAAAAATTTTAAAAAAAGAAATCCTGGGAGTGGAGATTAATCCCTTTAAGAAGCACGGTGGTGACAGGCAAGAGGAAAAGTGGGTTAAGGAAAGGAAGGACCTTCACTTCTGCATTGCGGTACAGAAGGTAAGCTGCTGCCCACATCCCCTACCGGAGTGCTGCTTCAGGTCCTGGCTACTCTGCTTCGGACCCAGCTTCCCAGTGAGCACCCTGGGAGGCAGCAGGTGATGGCTGACGTAGATGGGTCCCTGCCACCCACGGGAGACCGGATAGAGCTCTGGGCTTCTGACTTCAGCCCAGCCCCAGCTTTCGCGGTGGTCGGGAGAGTCACTCAGCAGGTTCAAAGATCTCTCTCTCTTCTCTCTCTCTCTCTGTCACTCTGCCTTTCAAATAAATAGAAACAAATAAATAAAACTAGGAGCCGCTGTGGCTTGGTAGGCTAAGCTTCCACCTGTGGCACCAGCATCCCATATGGGCACTGGTTCAAGTCCTGGCTGCTCTACTTCTGGTCCAGCTCTCTGCTATGGCCTGGGAAAGCAGTAGAAAGATGGTCCAAGTGCTTGGGCCCCTGCACCTGCATGGGACACCCGGAAGAAGCTCCTGGCTCCTGGCTTCGGATTGGTGCAGCTCCAGCTGTTGCAGTCAGTTGGGGAGTGAACCAGCGGATGAAGACTTTTCTCTTTGTTCTAACTCTACCTCTCAAATAAATAAATAAAATCTTAAAAAAATAAAGCTAAAAAAATACACAGTCTTAAAAAAGTGCAATGGCACGAGTAGCACTGGGGACATTTGTGGAGACTGAGGGAACCCATGGCCAAAAGGGTGGATGGTGTAGGAGTCAGTAAGAGGAGCAAGCAGAAGAGACAGAGAAGTGGGGCACAAGCCACGGGGAGAGGACTGAGCCCCTGAGAGAGCTGAGCCTGCTGACGTCGGGGGCCCAGCCCTCCGTGGAGAGGGGCTGCAGAGATGGGGCCTCTGAGAACCCTGCTGCACCCCCGGCACCTGCTGCAGGACGGAAAGCCAAGGCCCCAGGCAGTGGAGAGGCCCCAGGCTTCAGCGCAGTGCTGGCTGGGGCAGGAGCAGCAGGCATCTGGGCTGACCTGAGGTTGGGACTGGGCAGGGCAGCCCAGCGCACATCACAGCCAAGGGTCAGGGCAGCCGTGGGGGCAGCTCCCCAGCCAGCGTGGAGGCCTGGAGGCTGAGAGTGCTCAGGGATTCAGGGCCCAGCCTCCCGCAGCGAGGTTTACTCACGGCTGACTCAGAGCCAGGTGCTCATTTGCATGTTATTCAGTTCAAGGCCAAATGAGCAGCAACACCAGGAGCGCTGCGGCCCCTTTCCAAACAGAGCCACCCTGCATCTTCCCAGTGCACCCGCGTCCACTGACCTACAAAGCTTACCACTTTGGAGGACTCTGTTCAGCTGCGCCCACAGGGCTGGCTGTGAAACGGACACACACATACACACACACAAGTTCATTTCCTCTGACTACCAAGGTTAAGTGTTAACATGCTCACAGCAGGGGCCTTCCCACCTGCAAGTATTACACTGTTTGAGGATGCTTCAAAAAGTTCAAGGAGAAACAGAATTAAAGACAAACTTAGGGAGGGGGTATTTAGAACAGTGGTTACAATGCCCCCGCCTCATAGAAAAGTGCTTGGTGCTTGGTTCGATTCCTGGCTCAGGCTCTTGATTCTTAGTTTTCTGCCAATACAGACCCTGGGAGGCAGCAGTGATGGCTCAAGTCATTGGGTTCCTGCCACTCACACGGAGACCTGGATGGAGTTTCCAGCTCCTGGCTTTGACTTTGGCCTAGCCCTGTGTGTTATGGGTATCTGGGGAGTGAACCAGTGGACAGCGGCATTCCCTTTCTGCCTCTCAAAATAAAAAATAAGTAAAGGATAAGCTTTTTTGTTACAAAAAGTTTGAAATGCATGCTTAGTTTATTTTTGTATAGATGTATTTATTTATTTGAGAAGAAGAGTTACAGAGAGACAGGGAGAGACAGAAAAAGAGGTATTCCATCTGCTGGTTCATTCTCCAGTGGCCACAACAGCCAGAGCTGGGCCAGGCAGAAGCCAGGAGCTTCATCTGGGTCTCCCACATGGGTGCAGGGGCCTAAACACTTGGAGCATTCTCCTCTGCATTGCCAGGCGCATTAGCAGGGAGCCGGATCAGAAGTGGAGCAGCCGGGACTCCAATCAGCACCCATATGGGATGCTGGCATTGCAGGTGGTGGCAGCTTAACCACTTCACCACAATGCTGGACCATGAATACTTTTTTTTTTCCCACAATACACATTCTTCATGAACTTTTTGAAGACCCGTCATATATATGGAATTCAAAATTTCTTCAAAATAAATTTGTCTTTTAATTGTTTCCCACAAACATTTTGAAGTATGCTTCTGATTTTTTTTTTTTTTTTTTTTTGGACAGGCAGAGTGGACAGTGAGAGAGAGAAAGGTCTTCCTTTTTCATTGGTTCACCCTCCAGTGGCCGCTGCAGCCAGCGTACTGTGACCAGAGCACCATGCTGATCCGAAGCCAGGAGCCAGGTGCTTCTCCCGGTCTCCCATTTGGGTGCAGGGCCCAAGCACTTGGGTCATCCTCCACTGCCCTCACGGGCCACAGCAGAGAGCTGGACTGGAAGAGGGGCAACCGGGACAGAATCCGGCGCCCCGACCGGGACTAGAACCCGGAGTGCCGGCGCTGTAGGTGGAGGATTAGCCTATTGAGCTGCAGCGCCGGCCGCTTCTAATTTTCTTCCACCTATCTTCTCCCACTGGAATGTAACCACCTTGAAGACAGAAACCCTGTTTTGTACTCTGCTCAGAACAGTAGCTGGCACATGGTAGGTGTTCAGTAAGCACATGGAATGACCGAAGGCCCTGTGTGGGGAGCAACCCGGACTAGACTAAGTTACTGGAATTAAGACTTATTCTATGCATCTGCTCTCCCACAATATGGCGCTGAGAAGGGAGAAACAGCTTCTACACAGCTGCCTCCAGTTCAACCAATAAACAGCAGGACCTGCTCCTGATTGGAGGAGAGCAGCGTACTCGGCGTGTGGGTAGCAGAGTTGGGATTGGTGGAGGAGGACTATAAAGGAGGAGAGAGACAACATGCACCAGGAACATCTAAGGGGAACATCTAAGAGGAACACCTGTGCAGCCCCCGAGAGAGCCGGCCGGTGGTGTGCCGCTCCCCTGCGGAAGTGGGGAAAGTGGCCAGGGGGAACCACCCTTCCACGGAGGTGGAAGGGACGGCAGCCAACCTGGGAAGAACCAGCAGCAAACCCGGGGAGGGCCAAGCAGACAAAAGAACAGCGCAGGGTCCTGTGTCGTTCCTCCACGAAGACGGGGAGCGACATAATGGTGCCGTGACTCGGATATGAAGCCTAGGCAGGGTTTAGTGTCGTTCCTCCATGAAGAGGGGGAGCGACATAATGGTGCCGTGACTTGGATAGAAAACCTAGGAGGGAAGAAACAGGAAGAAGTGGAAAATACCGGAGAGAGAGACTAGCAAAGAGCCTAGGGGAAAGCCGGACGAAAAAGGTGCCGGAAGAAGCTATTGAAAGCCTAGGCAGGCCGGCGCCGCTGCTCACTAGGCTAATCCTCCGCCTAGCGGCGCCGGCACACCGGGTTCTAGTCCCGGTTGGGGCGCCGGATTCTGTCCCGGTTGTCCCTCTTCCAAGCCAGCCCTCTGCTGTGGCCAGGGAGTGCAGTGGAGGATGGCCCAAGTGCTTGGGCCCTGCACCCCATGGGAGACCAGGAAAAGCACCTGGCTCCTGGCTCCTGCCATCGGATCAGCGCGGTGCGCTGGCCGCAGCGCGCCGGCCGCGGCGACCATTGGAGGGTGAACCAACGGCAAAGGAAGACCTTTCTCTCTGTCTCTCTCTCTCACTGTCCACTCTGCCTGTCAAAAATAAAAAAAAAAAAAAAAGAAAAGAAAGCCTAGGCATAGACTCGGATACGGACTACGGGGGGAAGCTGGGAGAAATCTCTAAGGTCGAAAGTGAAAGTGAAACCTATAAGAAACTTAGACTTGGATACGGACTGTGGGGAGAGGCCAGGAGAAATGAGGGAGGAATATTGTTGGAAGAAAACTTAGGGAAACATACCGGGTAGAGAAAAATGTTAGGGAAATTGAAGCTGCGGGGGCAGGCCGAGGCGGAAATGTAAGCCAGCTTGGGATTCTTCAAGTCACCCCGGGGAGCAAAAGGCGAAAATCTGGAACCAGAGGCAGAGACGTGGGCCGCCAGGTTGGAATTCGCCAGGTTAGCCCGGGGAACTTGGACTGAATGCCGGTGGTGGCGGAAACGTAAGCTGTGCTGTGTGACTCGTGGAAGCCGCCGCGTGCAGAGAGAGCACGGGGCGTGAATAGATAGGGAACGTGGGGCTAGTGCGAGGCCGTGGTGCGGGCGCGCGAAGCCGGGAAGCCGCGCAGATGAGAGAAGCGCGGGCTGAAGCGGCTCAGAGCCGGGAAGCCGCCAAGAAGTAGCCTCGGGGCGGGCGCCGGGAAGCCGCAGGGATAAGAGAAACAGAAGTTTAGAAGTAAAATGAGAGAAATAGGAATGCTGGTAGATAGAAGTAAAATGGGAGAGATAGGAATGCCCGGAGATAGAGAAATAGAGAAAAATAAGGCCTCCCCTCAACATGGCAATGAGAGCGCTTGGATTCGGTCTGCCTGATTAGTAAGACGATAAGCACCTGTGGGCGGCTGCAGGTCACCGAAGACAGGCACGTTATCAACACCAATAAGTCTCCCCACAAGACGGCAATGAGAAGGCTTGGATTCGGTTTGCCTGATTGCTAGGGCTTGTAAGCACCTGCAGGCAGTTCTAGCAGAGCAGAGCATGCGCTGCAGGGCACTGAACACAGGCACGCATCAGTGCCTAAAAACCTCCTCACAACATGGCGAAGAGAGGACCTGGATTCGGTTTGCCTTATTGTTAGGGCTTGTAAGCACCTGTGGGCAACTCCAGCAAGCAGAGCAGAGTGTGTGCCGCGGGGCACCGAAGACAGGTGTGTATCAACGCCAAAAAATAAAAAGAAAGGGGGATCTGTGGGGAGCAACCCGGACTAGACTAAGTTATTGGAATTAAGACTTATTCTATGCATCTGCTCTCCCACAATATGGCGCTGAGAAGGGAGAAACAGCTTCTACACAGCTGCCTCCAGTTCAACCAATAAACAGCAGGACCTGCTCCTGATTGGAGGAGAGCAGCGTACTCGGCGTGTGGGTAGCAGAGTTGGGATTGGTGGAGGAGGACTATAAAGGAGGAGAGAGACAACATGCACCAGGAACATCTAAGGGGAACATCTAAGAGGAACACCTGTGCAGCCCCCGAGAGAGCCGGCCGGTGGTGTGCCGCTCCCCTGCGGAAGTGGGGAAAGTGGCCAGGGGGAACCGCCCTTCCACGGAGGTGGAAGGGATAGTAGCCAACCCGGGAAGAACCAGCAGCAAACCCGGGGAGGGCCAAGCAGACAAAAGAACAGCGCAGGGTCCTGTGTCGTTCCTCCACGAAGACGGTGAGTGACAGCCCTGTTCTAGGCATTTTCTCCCATCTAAACCTTATCTAAGCCTTGGGAAGGCAACAGTTTTAGAAAGGGATTATGAGAGGTTAAACACCATCCTCAGTCAAGGGAAAGTTCCCCCTGCACATGCCTTGTGGGGAGGGGGTGGATTCAGAGCCTACTCTATTGGTTTATTGGGTGACCATTCAACAAAATACAACAACCCAACAATGTAGCAATTTGCATTCAAATACAGGCAGCTGCAGGCCGGGGCTGACACAGTCTGGCCAGCTGGAGAGCCCAGTCTGGCCCCAGGGGAAAGGTCCAGCCTGCAGCACAATGGCTACTCTCAGGGAGGCCTTGAATGTGCCCTGTGGACCGGATACCCCATGCCTCACTGCAGCTGTGCAGGAGACCCCGCCCCCAGCCGGACCGGGACACACCACTGCTCACTCTCCCGCTCACCAAGAGAGCCGGCCAGCAGCCTCCACGTGTCCTTCGAGGCTCATGACCCACTGAATGACTAACAATGGCCCTCCTCCACTCCCACCCCATCCAGGATTTTCACAGACATCTTGCGTGGCTGTTTGCACAGTGCAACAGTTGTGACGGTGATGCTTGTGGGAAGCCACGCCCTGCAAATCCAGGCCCGAGTCTGAGTCCCAGTTAGCTTGAGCACTGCTTAGGGGAGGTGGTACACACACCCCATCTGCGGCCGCCAAAGTGCTGGGGTCTTAAATTTCACTGTTTTGTGCAGCCACAGAAAAGGGTCAGGGCTTCAAGCCACAGGGGAAATCGGGTGCGAGAAATCAAATTACAATAGAGAGGAACAGCCGGCAGAAGCCTGGCTTGGCACCACGGCGTGTGACATGGGCGTCTGAGCATCAGAGGAGAATCCAGGCCTCTGTGCAAAACTACTTGAGCAGAAGCAGTTCTTACGGACTAGCACACACCAAGGCATGTCTTTGCTCTGTCTGCTACTCAGTCACTTTCTTATAAGTGGAACAGAAAAAAAAAAAAAAAGTCCGATTCCCAGTGGCTAGGCCAGAGCAGAGCAAGCACCAAGAAAACAGCTGTTAACACGGCTGATGCTTGTTCCTGCTAACTGCTTCCATCAAGGCAGAGGCCTGGCTGGCTGAGCAAGGAGAGAGGTCCGAGGTAGCCACCACAGATGGTAGCAGATGGCACGGAGCTCAGCGCTGAAGTCACCAGGGACTCCAACGTCTCAGAGCTAAGCACAAAAGCTGAGAAATATTCCGTCCCGCCAACTGCCAAAGACCCCGAGAATCTCAGGAAGCCGGGGAAGAGCGCGAAGTTTCTTTAGTTGATCGCTTTTGATTCCCTCCATCCACAAATCCATCAAGCCACGGCTGTTTACAGACTGGGGTGTCAGCTGCAGGTGCCTCAGGCCCCACTGCGGGTGGTCAGTGGCACCAGGGGTCAGCGCTCCATTTGTAACCACAGTATTGACTGCTCTGGCCCCGGGGAGCAAGTGATGCCTTCTATGGTTCCAGAAGAGTCGTCTGCCTTGTTGGCGCTTGAAGCTATGGAGTGACAAGAAGCCCAGTGCTTGCTACTGTGGTGCAGGGTAGCGCTGACCAGGGCAGGCTCAAGTCACACAGGCTTGGAGCTGCACCAACAAGTCCCCTACCCCTTCTGGTTATTTAACCACTCTGAACCTGTGTCCTTGTCCATTAAGCAGGGACAATATATTGTGCCTGTCTGATAGGGTGTCAGGGGGATCCTATTTAATATATCCACAGGTGTTTTCTGCATCTATGGACACCTAGAAAGGAGCCATCTATTACCCTGGTCCTTATGTGTCCCATAGATGTCTACACCTCATGGTCATGTTAGAAAAATAACTGTAGGAGGGCTGTAGGTAATCTGCAATCTCAAGATTGTAAATTAAGAAAAGCTATTATGAAATACTCCTAGGGGCCGGCGCTGTGGTATAGTGGGCTGAACCTCCACCTACAGTGCCCGTATCCCATACAGGTGCTAGTTCGAGTCCCGGCTGCTCCTCTTCTGATCCAGCTCTCTGCTATGGCCTGGGAAAGCAGCAGAAGATGGCCCAAGTCCTTGGGCCCCTGCACTTGTGTGGGAGACCTGGAAGAAGCTCCTGGCTCCTGATCAGCCCAGCTCTGGCTGCTGCGGCCATTTAGGGAGTGAACCAGCAGATGGAAGACCTGTCTCTCTCTGTAACTCTGCCTTCCAAATAAACAAATCTTAAAAAAATATATTCCTAAAGCTATTTTGTGAGTATGGAGCTTCTCAGATGGAGAAAGTGGCTTTTTCCTCTTATCCTAGAAGTCCATTTAGTCTCTAGCAGTTTCTTCCATCTGTAGCTGGAACTCAACTAATCAAACTTTTTTCCATCCCTCCCTCCTCCCCAGGGAAGCACAGAGTTGGGAAGGTATTCTCACAAAGCAACATCTGGGAATACGTTGGACTGAATACACATCTGTAATCCAGTCACTTCATTTTCTGTACTGACATCTTCAAACATCAGAGGGGAAGTACCCAAAATAATAGCTGTGTCCCATAAACTTTTCAGATTCACACATACCCTGTTTTCCAGGGTAGATGCGGTTAAGAACTTTTCTATCATCTGAAATTCTATTTCATTTTTTAGGGTGAGTGCTGGACAAGCAATGGAGAACACTGCTCAGGACATGGAGCTGACCGGAAGCAGAAAGCAGGATGGGGAAAAGGCCTCCTTCCTGGCGACGACCTTGGGAGCCGCATGTGTCTAACCTTCAGTCAGTGACACATATGGAGAATGGTACCGGCATCCATTAGACTGGTTACGATGAGTCCACACACGACCAAAATAAACTGCTTTGTAAAAAAAGAAAAGAAAAGAAAAAAGCAAGCAAGCAAGCAAGCACCATACAAACAAGAGAGACCCCACTAAAAAGACTGTTCAAGTCAGCAGGGACTGCCCACCGTGGTGCCCGGTCCTGGCACCCCTGAGGTGGCCTTGCTTGTCTTCTGCGTTCCAGCTCAGGGCTCTGCTTTGCTTTGCCTTCGTCATCAACACTAGGACATTCCAAGCTCTGACTAGCACAGGGTCTCTCTCGTTCTCTCTCTCTCTCTCTCTCTCTCTCTCTCACACACACACACACACACACACCAATGAAATGGGCTGACCAATGTGAAAATTTAAGAAATCTAATTCTTTATTTAACACCAAAGCTAACATCGAGTGTTTATTTAAAAAAATAATGGCACCTGCTTTGAATTCATTGATGATACCATCACAGGGTGACGATCTACAGAGAAATGGCAATTTCAGGCTGATGTGAGACTACGGACTACCCTACAAAATGGAAATTGTGCCATGGACCTCACAAGAAACATTTCCAGTTTCTAGGTTCAGAGCTCCTGACTATTGCCTAAGCATACCTTCAACACACAGAGCATGTTTTGTTGAAACATTTCTCATAGGACAAACAGAATAGACATGCTTTAAATAAATTAAAATGGCAAGACATACATCATTCCTAAAACAATCAAGGTGCATTACTTTCCAGCTTTATATAAACACAGAATTGTATCGGCTTCAGAAAATTACAGGTTAGTTCTGCTTTATATCTTAAGGGTTACCAAGCTCCTGTTGACTGTACTTTTTTTTTTTTATCTCTAACAGGCCAGCCTCAGTGTTACAGACCCACTCCATCCTGAGTGTGTGACACTTCAGCAAACACGGGGCTCCAGACAAGCCCTGAATTTTAAGCAGCGTCATTTCTCCCTACCCCAGCCCACTCCTCCTGGTTATAAAAACATGCAAAATAGGTTGTTTAGTCACACATGGCCATAATAAGAAACACACTTAACCTTTTTCCAAACCAATACAATTATATCTGAATCGCAGACAAAAACATCCCCATCCAACGCCAAACAATTTGGTATTTAAAATCCAACCCGAAAGGACAAAAGTAGTGAGTTGTTGAACTCATAATTAAGCCTGACTTGCTGAAGAAATGGCAGGGCAATCCATCCCCGGTTCTTTAGGAAGTTCGTGGAAAATAGGTATGATTTAAAAAAAAAGCTATGCGTGGATTTCAACAAAACTATGCACCAAAATAAACTTATTTTTTCATTCCATTCTCTCACAGTTTTCTCAAGGACCCTCTCTCTAAAGAGTGGAACAGTATCACAAGAAAGTAAGAGCTACAGGTAGAGAAAGGCCGCACTCCCCGAATGCTGACGGATCAGGGAGGCAGGATCATGGCGGATGCGGGGGTCACGTTGGCCAGTCCACACCCTCCCACGCCGGACGCTGGGACTTGCCCAGTGTTCCCAGTCCCCGGCAGAGATGGACGACTCTGAGCGACTGTTTCATGGCGGGTTTGAGTTCTGGGGGAGTGGAGGATTCTGTTCTGGCTTAATGCCACTCAGGATACGAGCTAAAATAACCAACTGTAAAACACAGAGCAAAGTCTTTTTTTTTTTTTTTTTTTTTAAGGTTTTTGTTTTGCCTTCGACAAACTATCACTGTCCCAGTGATAAAATCCAGTGCTAGCCCAGGTCGGCAGCGCTCCCCGAGTGACCGGCTGGGTGCTTGGCTGTCCAGCAATGGGCTGTCTTCAGCAGGCATGCACAATGCTTACCACCATCGAGAGGGGCAGGAGGAGGATTAGCTGACTTAAATGTAAATGAAATTCCCAACTCCAGAATATGCTGTAGCTCTATTACCATTTTTAATTTATAAAATTTATCTCCTTACGCACTGAAGAGAACAGGCAGTAGGGGGTTATTCAGAGAAAAATAAACTGCAGAGGGTACAAACCTCCTTGCATTCTACTGTCTTATTAAAAAGCTTCACGAACTCTCCACACAACTGTAAAATATGCTGCGCAGAGGCCGTGCACACCCAAGCGAAAACATTTCCGAATGAACAGGTGAGTTCCTGCAGAGGGGTTTCCATCAACAGGTAGCAGGGGTGAGAGCCGACGCTACCTCAGAAGCGGGCGGGGTTCCAGCAGGTCCCACCAGCTCCGACCGCGGGGTGGCATTCCCAGCTTCCCCTCCTCACCACTGCATCTCCCACTGGTCGCAGGTCGGAGTGTGCTCACAGCAAGCTGGCCAGGCCGTGTGACGGAGCGGAGCATGGTGCCACGAGAATTAGCCATTCTCGGTCCTCCCAGAGCCCTTCACCCTCAAGGGCTACAAATCTCACTCACTCACTCTCAACTAACAGCCGCGTCTACAACCACCCAAACCCTGGCTTGCCCAACGCAGCCCTCAGGAAGGTTCACAAATAGGAAGCAGCCCACCCAGGCCCTGGTTGGATTCAAGGGCTCTCAGCCCACCTGTGCCTGACAGCCCTGACTAACAAAGGCAAGAAGAGATGGGCCATGCGCTCTCCTCTCCTCTCCGGACCTGGAGCCCTATCTGCCTCGTGGATTTGACACCTCACAGTGAATACTCAGTCCACCTGGAGAGAATGACAGTCACAGGACGTGGCCCTGCTCACGGAGGTGGCACTAGGAACTCCCTCTTCCCAGAATCCTTATTACCAAAGATTTCCTGCAAGGACATTTGTTGTTTTAAAAAGCTTGAGACTGGCACTAGTGGTGACGGCTGAACCACTGATAAATCGGACACCTCAAAAACAGAAGGCGTACCTTGTGAGAGTCTCACTTATACTGAACGCCCAACCACTCAGTTCTCTCCCACCCCGGCCACCCCGTCACATTTCTCCAAGAGATGTCCCAAAGAACAGTGGAGAGCAAAATATTGCACGGAATTTAAATCGGGGAAGTTTGATGGCTTCCAGGAGAAGATGCACGCGAATGGGCATCTTACACCCTCAGCAGCGGGAGGAGCCGGGGAGCAGGCTTTCAGATCCTCCACCTGCACACAAAGAAACAGACTCCCAGGAGGCATCGCGGGAGCTGAAGGCAGAGACTGGCGCCCCCAAGGTGGGCAGAGCTGCTAGGTGCCACGCTCCCCCTGCGTGGCAGTGTGGTCACCCTATGCCCTCGGGGCTGCCTTTCACGATGATCCCAGGGAACACAAGGTAACCTTGCATCAAACACGGGATTCAGTGTAGGCTGCTCTCACTGGCCTTCCACAGCCCCGAGAGGAGCTGCTCAAACCTTGGCGGGGCCAGGCGCTCACAGGCGTTCGCCATCCCCCATCCAATCAGAGCAGACGTCCCATTCCCTCGTGCTTCTTCCGCGCCTGCCTCTGCGCTGGGGCTTCATCCGCTCCCACGCCCACGCCCTTCCTCAGGGAAGAAAAGCCCAACAGGAGCCTGGGTTTGTTCCCACTTCCTCGCTGGGAGGCTGCGCAATCGCTCACAGCCCTGGCAAGCAAGCGAATCACAGAGAATCACTTCCTCGAGGTGGGGGGTGATCGTAATTGAGATTTGCCGAAGCACAAACCTCCTGAGCGGTGCCCCAGGACCCCAGCTCGCTGCTCAGGCCACGGCGAGGCGCTGCGAGCATCCTGTGCCTGTCTGAAGGCCTCTGCAGCCAGGTAGGATGAGCTCGGCGGTGTGGCGCCCTGGGGAAGCTGCAGGCGCCAGTCCTGTTTGCTGTACTCGGTGGATAAACAGGTGCAAGGGCCTGCACACGACCGGCTGCTGAGGACACAGCTGCTGGAGCCACAGCGGGACCCACAGACCTAGACACAGGGATTATTGTACCCCCGCGGGCACAGCGTCACCACCACCACCACCACCACCTGTGCTTCTCCACCGCCCCATATCGTGTCATATCCTTGCTGCTTCAGGGCCCAGGGAAGACGCAACTATTACATTAGCAAGAGTGAAGCTGAATTTCGACAGGGATTCCAGATAGATAGAGACACACACACACACACACATTGTTTTGCATCACTAAGTATGCCTAGTGCTCACTGGACACAGCTGCACCGAGCTGGGCTGCTCAGGTGGACAGGGAACCTGGTCTGATTAAGGCAGTGGGCGAGGTGGGGAGCGCTCGGAGCCAGGTTCACAGGAGCCAAGCACGGGGACTGCGCCGGCGGCTGCAGCCCAGTTCGGAGCACTGGAGTTATTTACACCACACAGCCGCGCGCCACTTCTGGGCGTCTTCACACAGCGCAACCGTCCGCGTTAAGATTTGGTAGAGTGCACAGAGTTCTCTTTAAAACAAAACCTTCCAAGAACTCGACGGCGGGGAAGCGGGGCCTCATCTTGGTATTATTATCCTTTCCAGGGCACACACAATGTGGTCCCAGTTTTTGCAAAATATGGCCAGCAGAGTCACAGCACAGAAGGTGCCAAGGATGTGGAAGCGGCTCTTCATCATGGGCGAGACAAACTTGGCCACGGTGGAGACGCACACCAGCACGACCGTCATGAAGGCCAGGAGCACGCTGATGCACTTCCCCAGCAGGACCCTGGCGTTCACGGCGTCCGTCTGCAGCGTCTGCTGCTCCTGCTGGTGCAGCTCCAGCTTCGAGATGCGCGTCTGGCACGACTCCAGGGCTTCCTGTGGGCGAGAGGGAGAGCGTGCATCAAAGGCTGCTGGGATCGTGGGCCCCGGCGCTCCCAGACCGGGGCGCCTGATGCAAACACCAGAACCCCAAGGCTCCTTCCAGAGGGGCGCGGGTACATGCAGCCGTGACATGCCGGAAGCGAGAAGGCGGGCTTACTTTTTCTGACTCCACTTGCATTTGGAATACAGTGACATGAAATACTAGCCATCAGGGACACAAGGGTGCCGTGGAGAGAGAGCTGGCTTGAGCTGGGGCATCTGCTACCTGCCCCAGCTAGTCCTCACTGCCATTGCTGAGTCTGTTGTCCGGCGAGGGGCGGGGCGGGGGGGGGCACTCGGTTCACCCTGGGACACCCTGGCCCTCATGCGTCCCCAGCCCACAATAACTGGAGCACGGAGGGCCCTGAACGTGCCTCCAGCCCCCCATCTGTTCTGAGATGGACTCAGAGGCACTTGCCTCCTTGACACCCCCGACACAGCGCATGCCATGTGCAGGTGGGGATCACACAGCTGGGGCACCTGCAGCCAGCCCCGTGTCCCCTCCAGGCCTCCTATTCTCAGGAACCAGCACTGGTTCGTCCCAGCTGCAGGCATCCCTCCGCCCTGCGCTCCTGCAACCCCACCCCCAGCCCCGTCCATGCAACATCCAGCGTCCGCTCCCACCTTCCCTCTCTCCGTCCAGTCTCCATCACGGCCTAAGAGGCCGGCTTGTCCTGCCTGCGCAGCCTGCGTGAATTCCTCCACACCTCCTTTCCCAACCCTAGGAACCCGTATTCCACACAGCAGCCCGCGTGCTCTTTAAAGGCGCATTTGAGATCTCACTCCTTTTCCTAAGACCTTTCAAACCCATCAGCATGGCCCCTGGAGCCCTTGCTGACGGCACAGGCTTGGCCGCTGTTGCTTTCTCAGTGCTCTGGTCAAACTGGCCTTTTCCAAATTCTGAAAATAGCCTGTGTCCACATCAGGGCCTTTGCACACACCGCGTACCCTGCCCTTTCTACCTGCAGCTCTTCCAGGGCTCACTTTGATGGTCAGGGCCTGAGGGAAGCCTTCCCAGACCCCTCGGATCTGGCCCTGTCTCCCTCCCATCTTCCCAACCACGAGACACAGAAGCTGCACGAGGACAGGCTCTAGGCCCATCTGTCCAGCCTCTCTCTCCAGCACAGAGCAGGTGCCACACACTGGCGGGGGTGAAAACCATCGGGTGCCAGTGACAGGATGTGACACTCGACAGAGGAGAGCCCCTGAGCCTCTGGGGAGGAGACGGCTGAGCAGAGGGAGCACCGTGAGCCCCTGTGAGCTCACCAGCCTGCTGACTCCTCTGCCACTGTGGGTTTGCTCAAGTGAGACACAGAAAGCTTCATGACTCCAACTCTGACCTGCTTTGCTTCTGCTGAATGTACTCAGTGGGCCAAACAACGGGGCTCCCTGTTACTACAATAACCTTCCTTCTTCGACACGTCCAACCACAGGCCAGGACTGGCTCAGATCTGCACGCCCTCCACGGCGCTGGCTTTCCGCAGCCATAGGCGCGCACCCAGAAATCAGGCCTCCTTTACCGTTAGTCGGGCCCCAAATTTCCACCGTCAGGCACGGCACCCAGGAGGTGACCGAATGATGTAAAATCTTTACATTTTAGGCCAAGTCATTAACATGTGATTGGGTGGACGAATTACATATACAAGGGCACTGATCTAGAACTGTTTCAAAACTGCAAATTTTTTCACAAAAAATAAAGAAAAAAGGAGAATCAAGCAGTGAACTGCAGGGAGTTTTAGTGAGAGCACCAGGAATGTTCAGCCTCGCAGTGTTTAGTACTTCTCTGGATCCAGTACTCAGCAGAGGATGAGGACAGACAAGGGATTGCCTTGAAACACTTAACCGCGAGAGTTCAGGGTGAATAGTAATAATAATAATAATAATAATAATAATAATAAAAATTGCTAGACTGGACATTTGGTGCAGCAGGTTAAGGCTCCTGCATCCTATATTGGAATGAGTGGGCTGGAATCCCGGCTCCACCTCCAACTTCCTGCTAACGTGTGCCCTGGGAGGGAGCAGGTGATGGCTGAAATTCTGGGGTTCCTGCCACCCATGTGAAACCTGGTTCCAGTGTGGCCCAGCCCTGACCATTGCAGGCACTGAGGGAGGAAACCAGCAGGTGGAAGACCTTTGTCTCTGATGAAATGATAATGAATAAATAAAAAGAAGCTCGAATGCTTGAACAACAGAACCCTTGCATCCCGGCAGCGACTGCCCACCTCATCCGTACGGCTGAGCCTGGGCCACCATCCTGCCTGCAGCAGCAGCAGAAATGAACGGTAACAAGGAAGCTGAGCAGACCCAACTGCTGAAAAGCCCCCGCAGGAACGCCGATTAGCCAATAAAGTAAAGTAAAAGAGCAGCCAGCCTTGGTTTTTGGCTCTTTATTAGGTGTCAGGCAAAAACTTAAGTGCTTTGTATGCATTAACCACTTAAGCCTGCCAACAGGACACGCTGATATTTCCATTTTGCAGATGACGCTGAGGCCCGCAGAGTTAGCTCAGCCAAGGTCGCCCAGAAGAGGCGTAAGCAGCAGGGGTGAAACCCTGACCGAGACAACAGAGACCCCTGGGTCATGACACCGAGGCTCTCTTTGCAACTCTGACCTTGAGACTGAACCCGAAAACACCCCAAGTGAGCTCTTCACCTTTAAGTTCCCTCTCTGAAGTCCTTCCCTTCGTTTGACCTCCCCACCCCTACGGCGTGCTTAATAGAACGGAAGAACAACAGGAATGGAACTGTGCCCCACAGAAGACGACCGGCCACTCAGATGGCACGCAGCGACTCCCCAGGCCGGCTCCACCATACAGCGAGCCAGTGAGCCACTGTGCTCTGCGCAGGCCCCACTGGACACTCCTAGCAGGCTCTGTCTTCCCGGACCTGGGGCCGGTGAGGCCACGTGTCCTAACCGAGAGCAGAGCCACCCGTCCCCCGGGCGTCTCCTGCACCACACTCTCCGGGGGCCACATTTCCCGTCTGCTTGGGTGCTCTGGTTGTCAGAACGTCGGGAACCAACCAACCCAGGACACGGCGGTCCAAACCCCAGCCCACACACTGTGTGAGAAGTCACGCAAAGCAAAGAGACAGGCACAGCCCCAGATCTTCCAGCTGCTGGTTTACTCCTCACATGCCTGCCACAGGCAGGGCTGGGCCAGCCGGAGCCGCAGTCGCACCTCAACCTGGGTCTCTCCCACGAGGAACAGGGACTCAACCGCCTGAGCCATCCCAGCTGCCTCCCAGGACGCGCAGTGGCAGGAAGCAGAGCTGGGACTGGAACCCGGGTGCCCTGAGAGCAGATGCAGGCAACCCCCAGCGGCATCCTACCCACTGCGCCAAGCCCCCCACCTAGGAACTGCCACCTTTGTATTTCATGTCCTGCCTCGTCCCGTGCACGGCCCACGTGGAACGGAAGATGCTCAGTGTCTCCGACGGACGTCCCTGAGAACGAAGCTCAGCACTCCCCGAGGAGCGCGTATATTTTTCCCAAAGGTGACCGCGGAGCCCAGGGTGGCACCCCAGCAGCTCCAGCCGCAGTCCCGGCCGGTGCCCGTGTCTAAACTGCTCTAGCAACCCCCTTCCTCCCACCCGCTCGGCGCCTCCCCAGCCCTGCCTCCTGCAGGACGCTCAGCCACACTCTTCCCTCAAGGGCGGTCGCAAGACCACACTGTGCAGGCTGCTTAACCTCGCTCCACCTCAGCTCCGCCTCTAAGAAGGGGGGGGATAACAGGAACAAACCAACAGCACTGTTGCGGAGTGAATGGGAAAACCAGAGACCAGCATTTGCCAGAGGCTGGCTCGCAGGACGCATTCCAGTGCCTGCAACCCTCGTAAGGAGGGGAGCCCCTGTGTCACAGGGACGCACAGGGACCTGCTCCGGGCCTCATGGCAGGTAACCGGCAGCCTGGCGACTAAGGCCCCCGGGTTGAGCCCTGGCTGACTCACTGCCCTACCAGCCCCCGGTGTGCTGAGCGCCGGGCAGCAACCCCAGGTCTGTGGCTTGTGCAGTCTGTGCACAGACTTTGGCTCTCATTCATGTGGTGCGGAGCTGCCTGGCCGGTGAGCCGGTCCTCACCTTGGCAGTGAGCTCCTTGAAGGCAAAATGGGTCGCATATAAAAAATTGCGGTGGTGATGTGCTTGGGGTGGATGACAGACACTTGCTAAGTGATTGAGGCAGGAGGCGTAGGGGCGTAGTAATGGAGACGGTCGCGTCTGTAACAAGACCTAGTGGGGCTGTCCCAGGAGGGTTTGAGCGAGAAACTGTTTCGTCCCCGTGCCCTAGGGCCTTTGGGACGCAGGGGAGGGCCCTCGGCTTGCTCCGTGAGCACAAGCCCGGCGAGCACCCGCGGGAGGCTCTGCGCACCTGGATGTCGCGCGAGCGCTCGTAGGCCTGGTAGGCCACCTTCTCCTCGATGCTGGCCAGCTCCTGCTTCAGGTTGGCCGTCTCGTGCTGGTGCAGGTCCGTCAGGTCATGCAGCTGGTCCTCCAGGCGCTCGTACCTGACAACGACAGGGGCGGATTCTGAGCGTCAGTGGTGCTTCCTGGGTCTAATGGGCACCTTCCATGCCGACGTCCTCTTTGTCCTATGCCTGCTCGCCAGCAAACCTGGGCTGTTTCTCATCCCCCGGGCGGACTGACTTCCCCAGAGTGAGTCTGACTCTTGGCTAACCCTGCACTCCAGCTCTGGGGGGGCTGGGTCTCGGCAACCTGAACCCTCTGGCCTCACTGCTGAGCAGCAGGCAAACCTGATCTGATTCTGGCGTCGGGCTGGCTCCACAAGCCATCTGTGGTAACAGGACAGACCCCGTGACCAACCCCATTCGCCTGGGCCAGTCTGGAGCCGGCTGTGCAGGCTCCTGCTCAGGGCAGGCCCCCTGCACCTGCGGTGGCTCCTTGCTCCCCCACAGTATGCAGGGCTGCAGAGGCGGGCAGCCAATGAGGAGAGAAGCATGCATTTAGTACCAGCTTCTACTCTGCAGCCAACTCCTCTCTTCCCCTGTGCACACCCCCTTGGAGCTTAAGGGCCAACAAGAAATGGAGCTTGAGACGAATTGCAGGTGGCTCATCATAGGGCATTTTCAAAGGCCTAAATCTAAAAAAAACACAGATATTCAAAGATTCCCATTCCCCCGCTGGCCCCTCGTCAGGGAAGAGGATTTGTCTTATATGTTGAGACCTCACAAGGTCTGCTTTGCAACAGGATGCCCTGTTTCGGGGAGAGGCATCAGCCTGCAGCGGCTTTGACCAATGCCAGTTTTAGTTGCTTATATAGGTCATCTGATAGAATCATTTTTAAAAAGGAGGCATGAGAGCTTAATGTGATTTAGGGACGAGTCTCAGGCCAAATGTCAGTGCTATTACAGACAAAGTCACTATCTCAAAGGCCTTAAACAGTAAAATAGTTAAGTGGCTATATCACGGGGACCACAAACAGAACTACGGGACAAATAAAAATGATTAAAACTGCCCTATGTGCATGTAAGTGGGTATCTGTGGCTTGGGATAAAATACAAAGTGCTGCATCCTACAGCATTTGGATGAAATTGAAGTCAACACTCCCCGGAAAAGCTGCAACTCCTCCAGCACAGTTCCACTGTGACACAGAGCCCGAGCACGCACAAGGAAAGATCAGAAACTTGGGAGACGGAAAAGCTACGTCTCTAAATTACAATTATTCATCAATTACAAAGCAACGTGCAAACTAAATGTAAAAGGTAAAGGTTAAAATATGTGATGGGCATTTCACTATTTTACACACATTCTTAGAGTGTAATGTATTCTCTCCGTCCAACAAACTTCTGGGGGATCTTTTCACTGGAAAAAAAATCACCTTATATCTGAGCACGTACACTTAATGTTATAGGCACATAAGAGTCAGCCTACAAAAAAAACACTTTTTTTTTTTTTTAAATTAGCTGATATAACTCAAGTATATGTCAATCTGCGGGTAGCTTTTGAAAACTTCATTTAGGGTAAATTACAGTACCTTAGAAAAATGCAGTATATTAAGATTTCAAGATTGACATACCAAATAAAATCCACCTTGCTCGACCATGAATTAGCTTTTTACTTACTTATTAGGGAGGACCATCCAACACAGACCTGTGAATTAGCGTAATGGGGCTGTAACAGCAGTCTGCTGAATCCGGATCTTAACAGGCAAGCTGGTCACAGCCTACGGTGACATTTTAACAGACCCACGTGTGTAACGTCTGCTAAACTGTCAGCTGGAAGGCACAGTTAACAATCGTGCGGGATGGACAGAACTACGGATCCTCCCCCGGTGCCTCCTGAGCCAGACGCGCACCAGCCCTTGCTGAACACACAGCCATCAGCACGCTGCCCGAGGAATCCCGGCAGGGCACCGTGCAGTACCTGTATCTCTCCTCTTGCAGGGTCTGGGAGATGAAGCCGTACTCCCGCTTGAACTGCACTTTCAGCGCCTCGATGTCCTCGGCCAGCTGCGCCTGCGTCTCCTTCACCTCCCGCAGCTCCTCCAGGATCATGGCGAGCTTCCCCTGGCTGTCCAGCGGGCCGGCGGCGGCCCCGGCCCCGGCCCCGAATGACTGGTTCCCGTTACTGTCAGCCGAGCCTGACGTGCCGCTCGAGCACTCGTCGTCACTGCCGTACTTGGGTTTGTTCACGATGGTGGCGCTGCCCCCGTAGGCCCTGGCGCTCGCCTCCGGCCGGAACTCCTCTAAGGAAGTTTTCAAGTGAGCGATGTTGTCGGCGCTGCCAAACTTGTTCCGGATCAAGTTGGCGAACTCCCGGGACTTGTTGAAGACGAACACGGGGGGAGTGAGGGACACACCCGGCATGGCCGACTTACTGCTCTCCATGCCGTGGGGAGCCGTCCGGGACTTCACGTGGGCATCTTTCAGGGAGTGCTGGATGTCCCTCAGGCTGTCTTTGGAGGGGTCCTTGGCGCTCCGGGAGGCCCCGTTCTGCTCGAGCTCACGGAGCTTGCGGTGGTACTGCTCCAGCTTCTTCTGCAGCTGGGCGATGCAGTGCGCTGACTTCTGGTTCTTCTTCTCGAACACCTGCTTGATGCGGCCCGCCTGCTGCTTGTCTGCACTGTTGACCAGCTTCAGATACTCCGCCACGTTCCCGTCCCGGGACGTCTGCTCGATCTTGATCTGCTCCGTCACCTTCAAGATCTTCTGTCTCAGGCTGTCTGCGCCCAGCTTGACCTTGTGGAAGTCCAGGACGCCATCCGGAAGGTCAAAGTTCAGGTTGGTGTCTGACCCCCCGCGGCGGATGTTCAGGGGCAGGCTTAAGGTATTCATGTCATGACGTTCCACCTGCAAGAGATGGCAAAGACGCACTTTCAACCCGAGCTCGTGGAGGCAGGCTCTCCACACACCCACCCCACCCCGCAGGTGTCACAGGACAAGAGCCCGCGGCCGTCCCTGCAGGCTGGAGGTGGACACGTACGCTAAGAAGGAGCCGTGAGGGGCAGAGCTCCCAGGCTGTCGGCTTTTCTACCTGCCAAGGCAGTGTCTGCCGGCTGCCAGGGTGGGAAGTGCGGAATGCAATGAGGTCACCAGTCACCCTTCCCAAGGGCCCAGATAACTGGGACACCTGCCACACGCCATTCAGAACTCACTCATTTGACAAAAAGGGGGTGAAACAAGGAAAAAGAAATAAAGTTCCAGCAAGAACATCTATCATGCAAGAAAATCCTTTTCTTAATGGAATCATTAAGCAGATGTGACAGAACAATATGGTGCGAGATTAATTTCAATAACCGAGCAATTACAACAATAGAATGTAGATATGGAAACAAATCACCCCCGATCACTCCATGGTGATGCAAAGAACAGAGGAACCACGCTTTGCTAAGACACGTGACACAGCCTTCCGCCCAGAGCAGCACTGAGTGTCGGGCAAGGGGGTGGCAAGCTCGCGCTCTCAAGGGAAAGGTCGGGTCAGCAGGTGCGGTGGATTCCAGGGACTTCCCACCCCCTCCACCCCCACAGGCTATCTTGCTTGACCTCATCGCCACGGCTGTAACAGATGTGTCAAACCTGTAAACATCCAGGAAGTGAAAGTAAAACATCTGAGATCTGAGCCCAGGTGACTCCGACTCTCCTCCACTTTCCACATCGGGACAGGCTACTCACTTCTGTCCTCAGAGGATGCACAGGGGGTCTTCGTGGCCTTGCAACACAACCTCCCAACAGTGATCACCAAGATCTAAACTGAGGTGTCTTTGTCTGGCAAGGTAACAACCCTCTGAGAATACAGTAAGGTCCAAACAGGGGGGGGCTTAGCAGCAACCGAAGGGGAGATGAGACAATGTTCAGTACATTAGCCTTTCTCCCTCTTAGGGATTGGAAGGCTGGTAACAGAAAAAAAAAAAAAAATCAGCAAAGACGTTAACAGGCCTCCCGGGTCTGGGGCACCCAGACTCGGGGACTCCACTGCAGGGTAAATCGCCCCGCCCCTCAGCCCGGAGGGTCCGTGGACACAAGCCCACACCGCCGCTCAGGCTTCCTTCCCAGCTCACAAAGTCTGCTCACGGTTCTCGGCCCCCTCTTCCCGCACCACACGACTTTGCTCAGAGTGAAAGGCACAGGTTTTGCTTTGTCTGGCAGAAGAGCACCACACAGGGAGGGATGCAAGGAAAGGCGTGCAGATCACTGGAGACGAGACAACGGATCAGTGAGGAAGGAAGCGGACTGTGACCTCCCCTGGTGCACACGGGTGAACGCAGGGAGGCTACGCACGGGCGGCTTGGCAGGGAATCCGAAGGGGCACGGGTTTAAATCAGAGCAACAAGGCACGCACGGAGCCTAGAAAACCTTCCTTGTGGGGAATTAATGGTAAGCGTAGAATCACCGAGGTGGGAAACCTGATTTTACTGGAGATACCAGATCTGGTCACGCTGCCCCGCCTCTCATTAGGCTCCCCACTGCCTCCCTAAGGAAGCACACACTGGCCACCGTGAGCCCTAGCTAAGCCCAGTCCTTGGCTGGACCTAACACATGTCACTCGTCTTAAGTGAGCCATATACCCCAAAGCTCCCAGAAAATACACACATCTTCTATGGGTCTTTCTCACATCTATGATATTTTTTTAAAAGATTTATTTTATTTATTTAAAAAGCAGAGAGAGGTAGAGACACAGAGAGAGAGGTCTTCCATCCACTGGTCCACTCCCCCGATGGCTGCAATGACTGGAGCTGTGCAGATACAAAGCCAGGAGCCAGGAGCTTCTTCTGGGTCTCCCACATGGGTACAGGGGCCCAAGGACTTGGGCCATCTTCCACTGCTTTCCCAGGCCATAGCAGAGAGCTGGATTGGAAGAGGGGCAGCCGAGACTAGAACCAGCGCCCATATGGGATGCCGGCGCTTCAGGCCAGGGCTTTAACCTGCTGCACCACAGCGCCAGCCCCAACATCTATGATATTTATAATGCCCACCACCTACCCAATTCTGATTTCAGAATCCTACAACTTCTCTACAATCCATTTTGCAGGCCTCTTTGTCCATGAAGCGTACTTATCCCGGTGCCTTGCACACACTTGACTTCTCCATTTATCACTCATCTGGGCACTTTAACAAAATTTATTTTCATCTTCGTAAGGTGGAGAAGGGGCCAGGGTTGTGGATCAGTAGGTTAGGCTGCTGCTTGCAATGCTGGTATCCCTTAAGAACACAGGTTCCAGCCCTGACTGCTCCACTTCCGATCCAGTTCCCTGCTAATGTTTCTGGGAAAAGAGCAGATGGTCCAAGTGCCTGGACTCATCTACCCACGGTATAGACCTTGATGGTGTTGCAGGTTCCTGGCTTCTGCGTGGCCCAGCCCTTGCTGTTGAGGCCATTTAGGGAATGAACAGTGGATGGAAACTCTCTTTCCCTCTGTCACTCTGCCTTTCAAATTAATAAATAAACCTTAGGAAAGAAAGAAACAAAGAAAGGCAGAGAGACAGTGAGAGACAGAGCATTCACTGGTTCACTCCACAAGTATGTGCAACATCTAGGGCTTGGCCAGGCCGAAGCCAGGAGCCCAGAACTCCATCTGGGTCTCTCTTGTGGGCAGCAGGGGCCCAACTCCTGGGCCATGACCTGTCGCCTCCCAGGATGTGCATTAGCAGGAAGCTGGAACTGGAAGCAAAGTGGGACTCAAGCCCAGGCACTGGCGTCTGAATCGCTGCGCCAACCTCCAGCTCCCTGGGGATACTTTAACTCCCCCGCCCCCAGCCTGCAGGCTCCTTCAGGGGAGAGGTGAGCCCACAGCAGCAGCCAGCGCACTGGGAACCCCTCCCTTCTTCACAGGAGGCTGTCAATCAACGTTTGTTTGCTGAAGGTGACATCATGCTTGATTTCAAGAAATCTACACTGAAGGAATTTAAGGTACAGGTAACCAGAACCAAAAAAACCGACCTCAGAAGTTCCGCCTCTACAGCCCTGATAACTCCAGGTGGAGATGACTTTGCAATACTAATAAACTTGGCACCATTTCAGATTCAAGTATACGGAGATTTTTTTTTTTTTCTGATGGCTAGTGTGCCACACAATATGCAAATAAGGACTTTCAAACTTTAACTGAAGTGTAATTTACCTGTCCAAAAAATAACACATTTACTTAATTAAGCATAAAACTCAGTGAAATTATACAGACCGAATACACTGTGAAGCCAGCACCCAGTTAAAGAAACAGATCAGACCCCCTTCCGACCCGTGACCCCTTTAACCACAACCCCCCACTCCAGGTCAGCAGATCCTGATGCCCGACAGCACTGGTTCGTGTCGCAGGTCCCAGACTTGGACACACGTTCCTCTTGTCACTCTCCCGACACTCTTTGTGGGTCTGTGAGGACTTAACGCTTGCCTTCCTGAAGCTTACAGATCAGATGGGTCAGATTAGCTTATTTACAAAACCTGCTGGGTACTCTCTACTGAGAAGCCCCCGCCAACACCCTGGGACAGCCAGGGGTCCACACTTTACCTTGCCCGACTCCGCTGTTCTCCTGCCTCCAGTGCACGGGCAGTGTTCTCTGTCACACCGTGCACGGCACGGGGATGGCCGCGCCAGCTTGCAGCAATACTGACACACAGACGCGGACTGACTCCTGTCCTACTTGAAAGCTGTGACAATGCTTGGCACATCCTTGAGAGGCCGGGCTGGGGGTGGGGGCGGGGGCGGGGGCGGGGGGGGAGCAGCAGCATGGAAAGCTTTAACAATGCAGTCTTACTGCTCCTCAACAGACCTCAGTCCCAAGTGTAGGATGAGGGTCTCAGACTGGAGCTCCTGCCAGGCTGTAGCTCCCGGCTTTTTATGGCCTGACCGTTCACAGACAGTCAAGGGTCAGCTAGAAATAACGTTAGGGTGGACGTTTAGCTTGGCAGTGAACATGTCCACATCCCACACTGAAACACCTGGGTTTGAGTCCCAGCTCTGATTCTCGACTCCAGCTTCCTGCTAATGCACACCCTGGGAAGCAGTGGCGATGGCTCAAATATTTGGGCACCTGCTATTCACGTGTGAGACCTGCACTGAGTTCCAGTTTCTGGCTTCGGCCTCAGCCCACCTCTGGCCATTGCAGGCATTTGGGGCGTGCACCAGCAGCTGGGAGAGCTCTCTGACAAACACACACACACACACACGCATATATTTGTTAGATGCCCATAAATTTCCTGAACACAAACTGAAATTACATGCCTGAGTTAGGAAGAGAGCGGTCAGAATCCCCCATCCTTCCTTTAAACTGGACTTGGCACTGACTCTACACAGAGCAGCCTGGTTTAGGGGGAAGACATGAGGACAGTGGCTCATGGATCACCTGGAGCCAACCCACATGTGTCTAAGTAGATCGAGAGGCACGGACTCCACTTTGGGCACGGACATTTGCTGGCTATGTGTTCTTGGGTCAACCAAGCCACTTTTGTACGCTTCATTTCCTAATCTATAGAACAGGAAGACGGAATCAGGTCATTTAATTCCAAACAATTCCAGGAAATATAATCCAAGCTATTTAACTATGACACAGTACTGTACAACAATAAGACCATAACAGTCTACATCACGGAGTCTACTCTGGTTTCCTTAGGTTTTTATTATTTTTTTTATTTATTTAAATCTTATGTGAGACATAAAGGAGATGGAGAGAGATCTTCTACCTGCTGCTGGTTCACTTCCCAAATGCCTACAACAGCTGGGACAGGACCAGGCCAAAGCCAGGAGCCCAGATCTCCACCTGGATCCCCCACATGGGTGGGAGGGACCCACGTACTTGAGTCATCATCTGTTCTTCCCCAGGTGCTCATTAGCAGGAAGCTGCACTGGAAGCAGAGCAGCCAGAATTCGAAGTGGGGCCTCTGACATGGGACGCGGGGGCTTCACTGCCACCCTGAACACCCATACTCTGGTTTCCTTCCACGACACAGCCTTTGTGTGCCTCAGTTTCCTCTTCTGAACATGGAGATAATAATTCTTCCCAGATTCGTTGTGAGAAATAAAAGAGATAATGCATTTAAAGGACCTACAGACCTCCTGGTACAGGCAGTGGGGAGTGCTTTTGTCAATTGTGTGGTATTGTTACCTGCATGTAAACTCTGGAGGAAAAACAAGCTCCAAAGTGGTAACAACGGTTATTTTTGTACTGCAGGGTTATACGGGTTCATTCTTTTTATTATGTTTTTGTGCTTTCTGATTTTTTAAAAAAGGAAGTGTATTAAGTGTTTTGGCAGAAAAGATGCTGTTTACAAACACAACGGCCAGTCCCCTGTAGTTCGCCCAGAAGGACTCACTGCCATCACCCAGATGAAAGGCGGCACCAGCATCCCAGCAAACCGCCTTCCCTAACAGTGCTTCCCTTCCCACGACACAGACCTGTACGCCGTCTCCTCAGAGCTCTGGAACAAAGGCTGAGGAAAAGCCCAAGCCCTGGACAGACGTCAGACAGTGGCCCTGAGTCATCTCTGCGCAAGCCAACCCTCCCGTGCTGGTTCATCTCACGCAGGCCCCACCCAGCACTGCTCCGGGACCCAGAGCTTCAGGCTTTGAGCGCACCCCCCATCATGCTTTGTATTTGCCCCTTGTCATTTCCATGGTGATGAGCAGAAACAGAAGGTTACCCACTGCAGAGGCCCGTCCCCCAAATTCCCAGGTCACAGAACCCGAGGGAAGAACAGGGGCTCCCAGGAGTCCCTGCTCTGGTGTGGATAAGCCTTGAGCTCAGTCCCTGGTGTACAGATGTTGAGGAGGTAGAACTCCAAGAGGCGGGGTCTAGGGGAAGGTAATTGGGTCCTGGTGCCCCACCCCAGGAATGCATCCACACTGGTCTCACGGGAGTGAGTGGTTCTCCTGGAGCAGGTTGTTATAAAGCAAGGCCAGCCCTGCACCTGCCCCTCCTCAGCCACGTTGTGACAGCCAAGGGGAGGCCCAGACTTCCCACCCACCATAACCATGAGCCAGGTAAACCCCTTTACTCTGTAAGCCACCCAGCCTCAGGCAGTTTGTTACAGTGACAGAAGATGGGCTAAGACACCCTTGACAAATACGGACTGAGGCTCTGGGGGCACAGAGCGGCTGGAACGCCGGGGCACGCGCAGAGCCACGGCAGTGCCTGCTGGGGCCCACGCTGGGGATGATGAAGCTGGGCTCGGACACCGAGGGCAGGGTCAGGCGGTCATTTGCGAGGCAACAGGTATCTCAGAACACCTGCAGGCGCACACTCACACCTGGGCCCACAGGAGCTCAGGAGGGAACCGCTTCAAGTCTGCTGCCCAGGTAACCGCGTCACCATCACTGTTTACTAGAACTTGTTTTCGCTCAACTCTGCTTTGAGTGCCCGCCGGCCTGTGCTAGGCTTTGCCATGGTAACCATGTCAAAATTTCAGAGGCTCTTTGAAAAAGCTGTATTCCTTGCTCGCATTAACAAGTCGTCTTCGAGTCGGCTGTGGGCCGTGCTGGGGCTTGCCCAGCTGTAATACTCCTGGAGACTTCTCCCAGGGCAGGTCCCAGGACAGACACACCTGGGACTCCCTCCCCTCCCTAACTCCCAAGGGACAGGCAAGTACAATCCTCCCACACAGCCAGGCAGGGAAAATGCTATGAGAGCCACATGGACAGTATCTCATTTACTGTTTAATATTCTCCCAGGCAGGTTCCATCATTACCATTTTGCAAGTTAGCAAACAGGGCACAGGGAGGTGAAATAAATTGCTGGGGGGAGGGGCACAGAGCTCATAAATGGCAGGGCTTGTGTTACTGGTGTCTCCAGAGTCCACCTCCCTTAAAAAGACTCAGTACTTTTTATTTTTTTCCACAAGTCAGACATTGTCATGTTTTTTACACCAACCTTCTTTTATGAGAACACTGAAGACTGAAAAAAATTCCTGGAAAATGGAATTAAAAAAATAAAGCTTATTGTGGTGCAAAAACATGTTGAAATCAATGCATACACAGGGTCACCAAAAAGTTTTATGGAAAATGAGCATTATGGAAATACTGTGCATGGATTTCCACCAAAAAACTTTTACTTCTATGTTCCATGAAATTTTCATTTTTAAAATTTTACAAAAGATTTTTACATATTTATTTGAGAGGTACAGTTACAGATAGTGGGAGGGAGAGACATAAAGGTCTTCCATCCACTGGTTCACTCCCCAAATGGCTGCAATGGTCGGAGCTAAGCTGATCCGGAGCCAGGAGCCAGGAGCTTCTTCCAGGTCTCCCATGTGGGTGCAGGGGCCCAAGGACTTGAGCCATCTTCCACTGCTTTCCCAGGCCATTGCAGAGAGCTGAATCAGAAGAGGAGCAGCCAGGACTAGAACCGGCGCCCATATGGGAAGCTGGTGCCGCAGGCAGAGGATTAACCTACTGCACCAAGGTGCCCCATTTTAAAATTTATTTTTTATTTGAAATGAGAGTGAGCAAGAAAAAGAGAGATCAACCTTCCATCTGCTGGTCTGTTCCCCAAATACCCACAAAAGCTTGAGGCGGGCCAGGCTGGAGCCAGGAGCTGGGAACTCAATCCAGGTATCCTATGTGGGCGGGTCCAAGCAGCTGAGCTATCACTTGCCTCCCAGGGGTACACAGCAGCAGGAAGCTGGGCAGGACGCAAACCCCAGGACTCCGGGATCCACGTGTCCCAGCAGTGTCCCAATCACTGTGCCAAATGCCCACCCCTTTCACACCAGTTCTGAAGTACCCTCATAGGCTTTTTGAGGTCCAATTAAGCTAGGGCTCAACACAGGTTTATGAAGCAGCACCAGTGGCCACGTGAGAAGCATTTCTGCAGTGTCATGGCATGGTCATGCAGATGTGATGGGTGCTGTGGGTCTCGCTCAGACTACCCTGCCTGTAGCTTCTCCCTCAGCCTGAACTTGGAGGCACTGCCCCTGTAACGCACCATCATCCCTGGCCCCGGGGTTGCTTCCTGGAGCCCCTGGACTCTCCCGTTTGACACAGCCTGTGAAATTCATCCTTGCTGACCCGTGTGCTAAAACAAACAGTGATTTGGGCCCATTTTATGAGAATCAAAAAGCGTGTGGCTTTTCTGGGAACAAGGCCCAAGCATTTACAATCATGAAGAGGAGAGAGTGGATGCGACAGCAGCAGCAGGGAAAAATGAGAAGATAAAGGACCAGGGAGAAGCCGGACATGTCTAAGGGTCTAGAAAGCGAGGGGGTGGTACCTGAACACATGGGGGGCACCCAGCCAACTTGCACCCTGGATGCTGCTGGAGGCCAGGGGGGCGCTTTCCCAATGCTGGGGACCAGAGCAGGTGGTGGTGGTGGGGTCTTCCTGTGTGCCACCGGAGGAACAGGCACCTCATGTCACTTCCCTCCTGGCCAAGGGAAGGGGAACACCTGCCCAAGGGCCACACAAGGTCCACAAGGTCATTTGGTTTGGCCCTGCCAAGGCAAGTGCGGGTGGGAAATCCAATAAACTCATAGCAGGCTCGTGGTTTTTTGTTTTGTTTTGTTTTTTTTTGGTCAGGCAGAATCAGACAGTGAGAGAGAGACAGAAAAAGGTCTTCCTTCCGTTGGTTCACCCCACAAATGGCTGCCATGGCCAGGGCACTGCACCAATCCAAAGGCAGAAGCCAGGTGCTTCCTCCTGGTCTCCCATGCAGGTGCAGGGCCCAAGCACTTGGGCCATCCTCCACTGCCCTCCTGGGCCACAGCAGAGAGCTGGACTGGAAGAGGAGCAACCAGGACAGAATCCAGTGCCCCAGCCGGAACTAGAACCCGGGGTACTGGCGCCGCAGGCGGAGGATTAGCCCAGTGAGCCACAGCGCCGGCCAAGCTAAGGTTTTAAACTGACAATTTTCCCTATGGCCCATGAACAACGTTATAAATACCCAAGTGGCCCGGTGCAGAAAAATGGTTCCGCACCCTTGCGACCTCATCACACAGATGATCCTGCTAAGCCATCCTCGGTCTTGCCGCCTCGTGGCCATCTGCCAGGCACCCTGTCAGTGGACACGGGAGCCAGGGAAGTGGAAGCAAACCACGTGCACCGGCAGCAGACACCTGGCTCTCTTGCTCCTGGAGCTACCAAGCACTCGGCACCTGCGAGCAGCCTTTTTGCCGTCCACATCCGTGGGGACGCCGCTGCGGACTACTGAATACCTTCCCCCAGCACACCGCCTCTGGGGATCCTGACGGTGTTCAGAGGGCTCTGTCGCCAGCACAGCGTCTGAGCCAAATGCGTGTTCCGGTCACTTCCTCTCGTGGGTCAGGCCTGACAATAGCACGCTCTGAACCTGGGAGGAGTGCACTGTGTACAGGGTAGGAACGGAGCCAAATGCCCAACTCTGCCCCGCCCCCTTCCGCTCTCAGCATCACTGCCACCAGCAGCTCCGATGGCAGGGAGGGGACAACCGGCTGACCCTGGGATTCAGGGTCGCTGGGAACAGAGGACACACACCTGTGCTACCCGGATCTTTCCTCCACAGTTGTGCATTACTAGTGAGAGGGGGATTAAGTAGTGTTTGAGGCTCTCAAAGACAAATTCCTCAAGCGTCCTCAAACACTTACAAACACTTGATACTGTAATTAGAAATAATTATCTCCTCATTAAGCCTCTACCGGGCGACAGGGGTAATCTGCTTTGCGTTACAGGCACTGGAAAATACGTATTTCTCCAAAACAGCTCTTCACTCACACTTTCAATTAATGCCAACTAATCTCTCTCAAAATCAGTCTGACCTGGGAAGGATTTACTAAATATGAAACCAACAGGGAATTAATGAAGGGAGCTGGCAGAGTCAAAAGGATCCTCGCTTAAAGGGTGGAAGAGGCCAGGGGCGGTCAGGTGCACCGAGCAAACATGGACGGAGCGCAGGTCACAGCTAGGCATGGCCGCGGTGCCCTGGCGACACAGTGCTGAGCCAGGCGGCTATCTCCAAGACCAGGAAGGAGTCTCTGGGGACCAAGCCCCCACCCCCACCCTCCCAGGCCAGTGCGGAAAAGGGAAGCGGGCATGTACCATCTGGAATGATGGTTCTCGCACCAAGAACCAGGCCTTCTTGGAGGGGACCCCAGTGCCTTCTCGGGAGGAGATGGTATGGGGGGGGGGGGTAGTTCTGACACAGAGGAAGTGGGAAGTCCCAATTTTAGGAGTAAACACAGAATCAGTGTTCTCTGAGGCTTTCAGTGGTCCCTAACTCAGAAGGGAAGGGAAGAAAGGGGTAAGAGCCCCAGGGCACTAAACTAATGCCCTGAGGGACAGGGAGTGTTCTAGAACCTTCTAGTTCATTTCCATCTGTTTCTCACCAGAAAACAGTGGAGACCAGCAAGGAAGGGGAAGTAGAAACAGCTTGTTCCATGCCCAGAGAAGTGAGGGAGCAGGATGGTTTTAAAAGACAAGGAAAAATGGGTGTCCAAGGCCCTAGGGGCAGGTCTGCCTCCCTCATGCCCCCTCTTGCTTACTCCAAATGTCTGAATGACAGCTACAGATCCAGGGCCTGCCCTCCGGCCAAGCTTGGCTCCTGCAATCTAAAGGAGCTCTTGGAGGGCGTCTTAGTGCCCCCTGGGGTGCACACAAGGACAATCAGTGAGGGCTCCAAGGAGCGCCTGGGGAGGGGCACAGACCTGCTCCACAGGGTGGACTTGCAGAGCGGGTGAAGGGTCCTCAGAGGCCTCAGCTGCCCCGGCCCCCACTGGAAAACACAGCAGCAGCCTGAACTGGAACTTTGACTCCAGGCTCTGTTCATTACAGGCACCCTACATGACAGAGGAAGTAACCTGTCGCCTACAGTTTCTTGGATAAATAAATGACTATAACAGGGGTGTGTCTTCCAGATAACAATAACCAGGCTGCCCTTTCTGCCTTGGCTGCTGGGAGGTGAGAGGCAAACACGTCGTTTTGTTTTCCCCTCCTTCTGCAGCCCTCTGGGTACCACTGCTGTTTTTTTTTCTGAGCCTCATTACAATCTGGCTCTCAGTGGGAAGAGGCAGGTGTCCTGTAGTCTACAGATGTGGGCAATGGGATTCTGCCTGTACAGATGTGGGCAATGTGATCCTGCCTGTACCTAACACAACGCAGACAATGAAAGCAGAGCAGTGGAAGGCACCTGCTCCTGGGCAGGTACAGCTACTTCCTTTAACAGCAGAGCAGCTACAGAAAGCCATACCGGGGTTCCCCATGACTCACACCCTTTTCAAAGTTGCTATGTAAGACCCAACCAGGAGCAGGTGTTGTGGGGTGAAGCCGTTGTTGCTCTCGGCCGAAGTACTTGGGCCCCACCACCTATGTGGCAGGCCTGGATGGAGGAGTTCTTGGTTCCTGGCCCAGCTCTGGCTGTTGAGGTCATTTTGGAGGAGTGAACCAGCAGGTGGAAGATGTCTGGTTGTCTCTCCCTCTGTCACTCTGGTTTCAAAAAACAAAAAACCCAAACCAAGAAACAACATTTTTAGTACTAAGTGCCCAAATCTAAACTTCATCATTATTCCCTGCAGGCCAGAGTTTGCCTTACTTTTGAGACTATAACATAGGCTGGAAGGAAAACACAAACTGGGTGGGTAATCTGTAGTATAAAATATTGTTATAAAGGGATCAGGACACGACCAGCCATCAGACAGGGTTTAGAAACACGTAGCTTTAAGGGAGTAGAAGAAAAATGGCTCAATATTTATATTAATGTACTACTAGCATTATGTAATACTAATATAATACTATATATAGTACTAATATTCATACTAATAAACACATCCATTGTGACTGTACAACCACTAGAGCAAGCCTGATAAACACTCATTTAATGCTCAGGGCTCCATGAGGTGGAGGGCATGAAGAACACGACAGAGGGACCGGCGCTGTGGCGTATCTGGTAAAGCTGCCGCCTGCAGTGCCAGCATTCTCATATGGGCGCCAGTTCGAGTCCCAGCTGCTCCACTTCCGATCCAGCTCTCTGGGAAGGCAATAAAGGATGGTCCAAGTTCTTGGGTCCCTGCACCCACATGGGTGACCTGGAAGCAGCTCCCGGCCCCTGACTACAGATCGGCCCAGCTCTGGCCGCTGAGGCCAATTGGGGAGTGACCCATCGGATGGAAGGCCTCTTACTCTCTCTGTCTCTGTTTCTCTCTCTCTTTCAAATAAATAAATAAATCTTTAAAAAAAAAAAAAAAGAATATGACAGAGCCAAGATGTGTACCAAGGTCCAACTTTCAGCCATCATCTTATGCCACCTGGCTCATTAGCCAGCCACTCCGAACACCTCATGCACTTTCCTCTTGCCGCGCTCCTCACCCCAGCAGAGCCTCCTGCCCAGCTTCCCTTTCAAGGGCCAATTCAAAGAGGGTCTCTTCCTCCAAGCCCTACCCCACGCCCCACTGGCACTGCCTGCTTCCTGGGTATTCTCCCCCCAGTTTGCCTCTGGCCGCTTTTCAGTGCTTATTCTGCTGGGCAGGATAAGGATCTGAACAACATTTGCTCTCCCACTGCCTGGCGGCTCCCTGCAGAGGAGGTTCCCCTAACACGCCACCCGTGTCTGCGCCCTGCTCCCTCCTCCCCGGGCCCGTGGTGCCTGCCGCGTGAGTCAGTGGTTGACACACAGCCAACTGGGGCAGCCAGTTGTCCCACCTGCTTCCCCCTGCTCAGCTGCTTGCCATGAGACGCGGGAGAACCTGCAGCTGAGGCTGTGCTGGGCGGCTGTCGAGACCAACTGGACCTGAGCTGGTCACTGCTTTTGATTCATGTGAGAGGTCAAAGACTCAGGAAGCTGGTGTGCCTCATGGCTCTCTGCTGCTCCAAGCACAACACAGGCTGCCAGCTACCAAATGATCAATACTAGGGTCCACAATGTACCTAACAGGCAGGTGTGTGCCCTTCCTCCCAGGTGACATTTTCCCTGTGGGCACCATCCTGATTGTCACAGAGAGCCCAGAGGCCTGCTGCCCCAGACACACCCGTATATTTTGACTCGATTCACTACTGGGGATGGCATAAGGAAGAAAGGCTGGTTTTGCATGAAATGAAAAATGAATGCGCCAGCAAGACTGTCAAATGCTGTGGCAACATGGATGGACCTGAGGTCGTAATGTTCAGTGCAATCAGCCAGACACAGAAAGACAAATACCACACGATGCCACTTGTCTGTGGAATTAAAAATGCTAAGCACACAGAACTAGAGAGAAGAAGAGTGGTCACGGTGGGAAAAGGGATGGGGATGGGAGGCCGGCGTTCTGGCACAGTGGGCTACTTCTCAGCCTGCGGCGCCGGCATCCCATATGGGCACCGGTTCTAGTCCCGGCTGCTCCTCTTCCAATCTAGCTGCTATGGCCTGGGAAAGCAGCAGCAGAAGATGGCCCAAGTGCTTGGGCCCTTGTAGCCATGTGGGAGACCCGGAAGAAGCTCCTGGCTCCTGGCTTCGGACTGGCACAGCTCTGGCCGCTGAGGCCGTTTGGGGAGTGAACCAGGAGAAGGAAGACTTCTCTCTCTCTCTCCTCCCTCTCACTGTCTGTAACTCTACCAGTCAAAAATAAAAAATAAAAACAGGTTGGGGGGAGGGATGGAGACTGCTCATGGGCTGGCATAGCCAGGGAGGACAAAGTTCTTGTGCTATACTGCCCAGTAGGATGGTTACAGTGAACAGCATTGTATCATATAATTCAAAATAGCTAGCAATGCGCTCACTGCCAGTAAGTGATAGATGTTGAGGACTGTGGATAGCCTATAGCCTATGTTCCTCGGGCTGATCAACACACAACGTGCAAATGCTCCCAAGGCATCACACGGAACCCTATAAAGATACACAACTGTTGACTGCCAATAACAAAACTGATCAATGCAGTTTCTTGTCCCTTAGGAAATCATAACTGCACTGAACATGAACACAACAATAAAGGCGTCCATTTACACCCTCCAGAGTCCCCGGGGACAGTGGCTTGTTTGAAAAACCAAGGCAGAATCCAAGAGGAAGGGCCCAAGAGTGGACAGATCTTGGCGAGACCGTTTGGATCTATTAGAAAAAGAGACACCACCAAAATTTTAAGGACTTTTAACTCATGTTCTTTTTAGGAAAAAAAATGATTTATTTATTTGCAAGGCAGAGACACAGAGGTATCTTCCACTGGCTCACGCCTCAAATTCTCACAACAGACAAGGCAAGGCCAAACTAACGCCAGTAGTCGGGAACTCGATCCAGGTCTCTGAAGTGGGAGGCAAGCACCCAAGCACTTCACCCAACACCTGCAGCCCCCCCAGGGTCCACACAGCCAGGAAGCTGTAATCAGAAACAGAACCAGGAATGCAACTCAGGCACTCCAAAACGGGAGTGGGTGTCCCACGCAGCATCCTAACCATGGAGCCAAACTTCCGCCCTGCAAATATTTTTCCAAATGCTTTGTGTACACGATTTAATTTTTCCTTTCAAGAATATGCAATTAGAATTTAATTACCCCCACTTCACAAATGAGAGGACTAAGGGATTTATCTGGAGTCACGAAGTTAGTAAGTGGCAGTGCTGTGATTCCAGCTACCGGTCTCCAAGAATATTCTACCCTTAAGAGCCTACTGAATATACCAAATCATCGATTAGACACATACATGTTTTTCAAAACCCCTTAAGCCCACAAACTTTATTTAGCTTACTTAAATCATTGCATTCCTATTAAATATTCCAAAGGCAGAACACACGCGATAGAGAAGCAAACACAGAACGCTTTGCTTTAAACAGGCCTTGGTGCCAGGGCAATTACTAAAGCCGTTTTCAATCTGACATTAATAAGAAAAGAAACTAGCTTAAATCCCCAGATACGTTGCGTAATGAGAAATGTAGGTTGCTTCGGTTTTAACTGCTAATAATGATTCTCATCGCCATACAAGCTCCTTCCTCTGGCAACAGCCCCAGCATGTTCATTAAATCCTCTGCTCTCCAGATGTTGGTAAGCGGCCCACGGCAGTCTAAAGGCACCCAAGATTCATGTTTTAGGCAGAGAAGTGTGCTCCAGCAACATACTGCTTTGTAAACTTGGGTGGGGGTGTGTGTGTGTGGGATCACGAGAAAGTAAAAGGAATGGTGACTTGTGCTTTTTAAGACAAATGCTCTATGCTGACCATCTGAGAGCCACGTCTGTACTGGGATGGACTGGATTTCCACGACAGAGGGCACAGCCCGCCAGGGCCCACTCACAACACCTACAGCTACCAGGCACCCCGGACTTGGTCGGAAAGCTCCGATTCCACAGCCACGTGTCCGAAGCAGAGGTTACCTCCTGGGGGTAGCATAAGTTGGTGGTGAAAGGCCCAGATCCCAGAGCCAGACAGCCTAGGTTCAAACCCCAGCTCTGCATGTTCATGATACCACCTCGGGCACGTTGTTTCCTCTGCCCTTCATTTCTTCAGCTGCAAAATGAGGACAGCTGTACGTGCTCCCCAGGGAGCCGTGCTTGGGAAGCGTTTGGAGCAGAGCCTTCATGGAGTAAGTGCTTAAGTGTTGGCGATCGCTTATTAAGCCTTACATCCCGGGAGACCTGGGAGCCGCAGCACACTCCAGAGCCCAGACCAGCGATGCTGCCACTGTCGTGATTAAGCAGTTCCAGCAGAAGCTCGTTACTGCCTCCGCCGCCCCAACATCCATGGAATTTGCTTGTGCACGCATCTTGCAGAAGCGGGGGTGGAGCATGACAAACAGTCTTCAAATTCATAACAGAAGGTCCCATAAGGATCAAGTCCAGGTCCCAGCAGAGGGCTCAGCATGTGCAAAGACATGGGGGCAGACAAGTCAAGGCCGTGCGTGGCCTGGCTGGCCGAGGCGGGGGAACCAATCACCACTGCTGTGTCTGGTGGAGCAGGTGTGCCAGGGCCTGAACATGAGACGAGCGAGGGCCCTCCAACCTCAGCAGGAAGGACAATGTGTTTATGATTCTTTTTTTTTTTTTCCTGGACAGGCAGAGTGGACAGTGAGAGAGAGAGACAGAGAGAAAGGTCTTCCTTTTGCCGTTGGTTCACCCTCCAATGGCCACCGCGGCTGGCGCGCTGCAGCCGGTGCACTGTGCTAATCCGATGGCAGGAGCCAGGTACTTATCCTGGTCTCCCATGGGGTGCAGGGCCCAAGCACTTGGGCCATCCTCCACTGCACTCCTTGGCCACAGCAGAGAGCTGGCCTGGAAGAGGGGCAACCGGGACAGAATCCGGCGCCCTGACCGGGACTAGAACCCGGTGTGCTGGCGCCGCAAGGTGGAGGATTAGCCTAGTGAGCCGCGGCGCCGGCCATGATTATTTCTTGGTCACGTACCCCAAAGCATAAGACACTGCTTTACAGAGCCTTACCTCATATCTGAGCAAGTCAATCTGACTCTTCAAAGGGTGCGACACCCCCAATGCCTACAACTTACGAATCCCAATAGTTACTGTTTTTATAATAAATACTGGCAGTCTTCTCAGTTGTTACTTTCAGTAAAACAGGGACCCTGAACTAAGACCCTAAAGACAAACATCTTTCACCTGGGTTCTCGTTCCTTCCCTTTTTCAAAACGGTCGCTCAGTTTTGCCATTTCTTCGTCTAGGAGTCTCTCTCCGAGGGCCCTTCCTTGCTACAAGGACATCTTCCTGAATCCAGATCCCCACCACTTCCCATCTCACCTTCACAAAGGGCAAGGGCGCAACCAGGTGTCCGTGCTTTCCATGTGTGTCTGCGTCAACCCAGTCCCCAGAAAGTCATCACAGCAACCTTCTAAACTTGCACTTAAAAAAAACCACATATCTACTTATTTCAGAGACAGAGCTCCTACCTACTGGTTCACTCTCCAAATCCCTGCAATGGCCAGGGGCTGGAGCCAGCAGTGCCAGCTCTGAGTCTCCCACATTGCTTGAAGCAACACCCTGGCTCCCAGGGCCAGCACTGGGGTCAGGGGCAGAAGCCAGGAATCGAACCCAGGTGCTCCGATGTGGGATGTGGGCATCCTCCTAACCGGTACCTTAACCACTAGGCAAAATGACCACTGCTGTTTCCTCTTCTATCTCATTCCAACACTGCTCAAGACCTGGCACAGCTCTCCCTCTCCAAGGGCGCTGGGCTCCTCCTCCTGCTGTACCTGAACCCTGGACAGGCTTTTCTACTCCAGTGATCCGCTGCCTCCCTCCTTCCTGCAGATCTAAGCACCAGAGTCCACCACACGACAACCCTCTACCGCTGCCTTCTGGACACCGTGTCTCCAAGGCCTGTCTCACCCACAGCCTGCAGGCTCTCTTCCACCAGGCCTTCCTAAAGCACTTCCCCTCCCGCCTGAGCCATTTTGGCTCTTATTGATGCTGCTGAGTGGGCCCTGACTTCACTTCTCTTCCTTGTTAGATTTTTAGGTTTCTGAATGCATTGCTTTAAGCACCATACAACACTCAGCTCAGTCCTAGTTGTAGCAAATGCCTATTTATGGAACCATTTTACTATGCTCTCACGTGGTAGATTCCATATTCGGAACGAGCCCACAGGAAGAAATACATCTTTACCTATATTTGCATGTATATGCATGCATACACACACGAGTAACCAAAACACAAGTTTGGTAAAACACTTTCTTTACTACATGCTATGTAACTCAGTTTTTAAGAATAGCTACCTGGACAACTGCACATTTTAATTTTGTTAGACAACTTCAACTTTACTAAGCAGAAAAAGTCCTTGTTTGCAGATACACAACAGAAACAAAGTGAGGGTTGCATCTGACTACTCTGAAACAGAAACCCCGCCTCCAACAGTCACACCCATGCAGCAAACATGAAAGCTCCGAATTGCTGAACCTGGAGAAGGCAGGTGAGCTTCTGCAGCACGTTCTGCTGCGTGCCCGTGTGAAATGTACAATAATAGTTGTTACTCTTTATTTCATGACCAACTAGTGGGCTTCAATCCTGTTTGAAAAGCAGTACCGCATAATTAGGAAAAAGAGCCATGGTTTGTCTCTGTGTTTGCTAATTGCAGCTAAGGAGGTTCTAACGTTCTGAAGAATGCTCTGTGGTTTTTCCCTGGCCAGTGAGTGGGTCAATAAAGGATTTAGTTTTCCACTGCTGTGAGTCCACTAATCTCTCCTTGAAATCCTTCCTCTGAGCTGTCATGGCCTTGGCAGGCAGGTGTGAGATTAAGGACTAGCTTTTTACTTGCAGCAATCACAGAATCAGACTTGACTTGAAGACTTCCCATCCTAAGAATAATCCTGTGGTTTTCATCGGGGCTTTCAAAGGACTACACGCAGGACAAACTGAAAACGCCACAACAGGTGCACTGCTCATGCTCTCCCATTCCTTCTCTGTCAGAGCTGGGTTTAATCAAAGAATAACTTCTGGGCTGGCGCTGTGGCGTAGTAAGTTAAGACTCTGCCTGCGGCACTGGCATATCATTTGGGCGCCAGTTCCTGTCCTGGCTGCTGCTCTTCTGATCCAGCTTCCTGCTAATGTCTTGGAAAAGCAGTAGAGGATGGCCCAAGTGCTTGGGCCCCTGCACCTACATGGGAAGACCTGGAGGAAACCCCTGGCTTCAAATTGGCCCAGCTCCAGCCATTGTGGCCATTTGGGGAGTGAACCAGAGGGTGGAAAACCTGTAACTCTGCCTCTCAAATAAATAAATCTTAAAAAAAAAATTACTCCCATGAACAAGGTCAGGAATGCTGCCCCCAACTGATGCTAGTATGGAAATGTTCCAGATGAGGGAATGAAACTTCTAGATCCTGTCACTGAAACTCGTGCTGTATAAGGGCCATTGAAATCTAGCTGCTGAACTTCTCAATTCCAAAGACAGCTTTCCTGTGCACTACTGTCATCCATAAGGCCAAGACTGACCCCAGGAATACACCTGAACCTCATCCATCAGGGAACCTGGGTGCCAGGTAACCCTGCAGACCCGAGATCACTGGGAGAACGAGGTGGCTGAACTGAGAAAGGCTTGCAGCCCTGCACAGAATGCCACCAGTCTTGTTAATAAGATAAATTATCAGCACACATCCACAAGTGTAAACTGAGTAATTATTACTCACCAACATGAAAAGTCAGCAAAAACACATTAAAAACCATATGCAACAAGTAAAAGGAATGAAGAACTGTTAACACACAACACAGACTCATCTCATGTGTGTAATAATAACGAAAAAAAACCCACACACACAATGCACGGGAGGCTGGGAGGTGAGACTGGGGGTTACCCTTGTGTGGGAACAGGAGTAGGGAGAACAAGTCACCAGGAGATGGCACCAGGGAGCCCTGGGGCGCTGACAGCACTGATGTGAATTTGAGTGCACACCTCAAAAGCATCCAAACCTACAATCGGTATGTATGTGTGCACTTTACCGTAAATCACAAGTCAAAAACCAAAATACAAAGATAATGAAAATGTAGGAGTTGTCCAAACTACTATTACAACTGCTCAATTACGAAATGCTGATTTAACATGCAGTACTCACACTGTTCAATTAACTAGGGAAGAACCTTTAATTTCTTTTTTTTTTTTTTTTGACAGGCAGAGTGGACAGTGAGAGAGACAGACAGAGAGAAAGGTCTTCCTTTTGCCATTGGTTCACCCTCCAATGGCCACCGCGACCGGCGTGCTGCGGCTGGTGCACCACGCTGATCCGAAGGCAGGAGCCAGGTGCTTCTCCTAGTCTCCCATGGGGTGCAGGGCCCAAGCACTTGGGCCATCCTCCACTGCACTTCCGGGCCATAGCAGAGGACTGGACTGGAAGAGGGGCAACCGGGACAGAATCCAGCGCCCCGACCGGGACTAGAACCCGGTGTGCCAGCGCCGCAAGGTGGAGGATTAGCCTATTGAGCCGCGGCGCTGGCCAGAACCTTTAATTTCATTAGCATGTCCATCTGTATGGTATTTTTTCCAGCTCCCTAACATTTTTTAAGTTTTTAAAACTTGTGATAGGGGGCCGGCGCTGTGGTTCACTTATTTAATCCTTCGCCTGCGACACCAGCATCCCATATGGGCGCCGGGTTCTAGTCCCATTTGCTCCTCTTCCAGTCCAGCTCTATGCTGTGGCCCAGGAGGGCAGTAGAGGATGGCCCAAGTGCTTGGGCCCTGCACCTGCAGGGAGACCAGGAGGAAGCACCTGGCTCCTGGCTTCAGATGGCGCAGCACCGGCCGTAGTGGCCATTTTGGGGGGTGAACCAATGGAAGGAAAACCTTTCTCTCTGTCTCTTTCTCTCACTATCTGTCAAATAAATAAAATAAATAAAAATAATAAAAAATAATAACTTTTGTGATAGGGCCAGTGCCAGGGCACCGTGGGTTAAGCCATGATCTGGCATTCCATATGGGTGCCAGTTAGAGTCCTGGATGCTCCACTTCTGATCCAGCTCCCTGCTAGTGCACCTGGGAAAGTAGCAGGTGATGGCCCAAGTGCTTGAGCCCCTGCACCCAGCAGGGAGACCCGGAAGAAGCTCTTGGTTCCTGGCTTCAGCCTGGCCCAGCCTTGGCTGTTGCAGCCACTTGGGGAGTGAACTAGTGGATGCATGATCTCTAAGTCTGCCTTTGAAATAAATAAATAAATCTTTAAAAAAACCTTTTATGATGATAAATTATCTCATAAATGTTTTTGTTATACAGTCTGAGTATCCCTAACCCAAAGATCAAAAATGCTTTGAAATCTCCATTTTTTTGAGTGCTAACATGATGCTCATCAAGTTTAGAATTTTGGATCTCAGATATTCAGACCAGGGGTGCTCAATTGGTAAAGAATGTGCAAATATTCTGAAATCCAAAAAACAAAAAAACTCCAAAACTCCAAAACCCTGGGACACTTTTGGTCCCAAACATTTCAGGGAAGGGGTATTCAACCCACATTTTGCAAGCAAGCAAATAACAAATGGTAGAAATCTATGTAGTACATGTAGCCCAAATTGTCTACATGACAGCTGATGGAATTAACTGGAGTTCCAACGCAGGCCTACCAAAACACAGAATTTCCACTTGGAAAATGTTTCTTTCTGGGCATCTTCTGAGAGCCAGCCAGTGTGCAGTGGAGTCACAAAGAAAAATGTGACGAGCTCTGCCCAGGGAGTCCTCTCTCTGGGCCTGAACACACCCAGGACGCCATGAGTGCAGAGGAGTGCAGCCAGCGCTGCAGGGGACACAGACGCGAGCCCGCCACCTGGGGCTTGGGTGAGACGGCTTCCAGGAAGCTGCACCCAGAGCAGCAGGTGCAATGTCAGTGGTGAGAACCTGTAAGCAGGGAGCACAAACGTGGCTGCAGAGGCAGGAAGCAGATTATTTCAGAAACGCCAAGTGGCTGGAGAATGATGAAGTGGGTCGTTCTAAATCAGGGTGTGACTGAGGGCTGGAACAGAAAAGGAGGTGCAGGGCGAGTATGTTTAAAAGCAGGACTCATGGGGCCGAGGAATGTGGCCTGCACCAGGCTCTGCAGACCACTCTGGGGTGGGGTGGGGGATGTTTTATCATAGTCCTCAAAAGCCGAGAAATAAAGAAGCTGTAATGTCAAGAAGAACCAATTCAATTCCATCTTGAACACAGACACTGTGTAGATTCTTACACTTCTAAACATACAGCGCTGTGACTCTCTAGTGTGTGGGGATTTCGGATTTGGTCCCATCAAGAATGAGACACTAATGAGTCTGAATGATGTGGACAGTATCTGCCTATCCACTGTCACTCCACTGCACACCAACACTGATTCAGATGCAGGGATCAGATGACTGGCCCTTCTATTTTTTTCCCTAAGATTTATTTATTTATTTGAAAGGCAGAGTTACAGAGAGGCAGAGGCAGAGAGAGAGAGAGAGAGGTGTCTTCCATCCGCTGGTTCACTCCCCAGATGGCTGCAATGCTGGAGCTGCAACGATCCAAAGTCAGGAGCCAGAAGCTTCTTCCAGGTCTCCCACGTGGGTGCAAGGGCCCAAGGACTTGGGCCATCTTCTACTGCTTTCCCAGGCCACAGCAGAGAGCTGGGTCAGAAGTGGAGCAGCTGGGACTTGAACTGGCGCCCATGTGGGTTGCCAGCATTGCAGTCCAAGGCTTTTGACCCACTGCGCCACAGTGCCAGCCCCTCCTATTTTTTTAAAGATGTATTTATTTACGTGAAAGGCAGAGTTACAGAGAGAGGGAGAGACAGAGATCTTACATCTCTGGTTCACTCCATTTCAAATGGCCACAATGGCTGGGGATGGGCCGGAATGAAGCCAGAGCTTCTTCTGGGTCTCCTATGTGGGTGCAGGAGCCCAAGCACTTGGGCTGACCTACACTGCTTTCCAAAAAGCATTAGCAGGGAGCTAAATCAAAAGTGCAGCAGCCAGTACTTAAACTGGTGTCCATATGGGATGCTGGCATTGCAGGCAGTAGCTTAACCCGCTATGCCACACAAGTCTCCCTCCTATTTTTAAAATCACCATTTGCAGCTAAGGATAGCTGAGTTCTCACCTTAAAAAAAAAAAAAAAAAAGGCGTTATCTATCTCATGATGGAAAATCTAGCATTCTGCCTCATACACACGTGGTGGTCATTCACGACACCCCCTCATTTCTCTCGTGGAGACCTAAAATACTAAGCAAACTCCGATTATTACTGCAGCCTCAGTGTTCATCTCAGAGCTCGGCAAATTACACAGGGAGCATCCTCACCTTGGATGAAAGGAAAGGCAGGGGTTAAAGATGACGTCCCTGAAGGAGACAGCTGTGTCTGCCAAGTATTTGTGGACTGGAGGAGAAATTCCTCAGTACTGGTAGCCAGTCACAGCTTCTTCCCTCTCAGCCCTAGGTGCAGAAGGCATCCCAGATTCTTCTAAGTGCAGGACAGCCCACTGCACACCCACCTCTCCTGCCTAACTAGGTCCTGACTCCAATTCCACCTGAAAATAAAAAACCGAATTAGAATAGCCAAAGGGGAAAAGGGGCTGGAGAGATAGAAGACGGTCCAGGGAGGCATCGACGCTGGGCTGCTAACTACGTAACACAAGATGTGGGGCACTTCATTAATGCAACTCCGTCCCCCAAACCTATTCAGTATTTCCAAACACTAGAGGACCATCTGTTCACAACTCACCAACATCAGCCCAAGACGTTACCCTGAACTTGATGAACCAAAACTCCTTGATCTGTATCCTGGATGCCTCTGATGTCATTTATTGCTTTAGATGTTTTATGACTGGTGTTTTATTAATAAGGCCACTGTAAAACCATCTGGAAGTACCATCCTGTGTCAGGGAGACACTGCTTAATGGCTTTTCATCCTCCATAAACACACAGTCAGCACCAAGTGAATATATGCTTCAGAGCCGAGGGCTGGCCCTAAAGTTCAAGCCTATCCCATCAGGGGCAAGTGCTTCCTACGAGGCACATCCGTCAGCGGAGCTGAGCTTTGTAGACAAACAGAAAAAGAGAGGAAGACTGACAGGCATAATTAGGCAAAAATTAAACAAAAAGCATATTTGGGCACCATCACTTATTTTCCACTTATATAGCCTCTTGCATCCAAATTTTCAATGAATCTTTCCAACTGTCCTTCCCCTGGCCTAGGGTGTGTTACCTTAAAGCATCACAAATCTGGTTTGGATGTCACTTGCTAACTGACAGCTGCTGGTTCAGCCTGCAGGACGGTGGCCAAGTCCCCCGGCTCCCCTGTCTCCCACACAACCCTCGCTGTCTCTTTTCTCTGCTGACACTCTGCTCTCTGGCCTTTCCTTGCTCTCCAGCGCCTGCCACCTGCCTGGTCTCGGTCTTCCACACCGTACAGCCGGCCCCCTGCCACCACCTTCTCACCCTGGCCTCCAAGCTGCCCCCCTCAACGCTTACCACAGAGGTCTGTCTACAGGATGAGGTTTAAATTCCTCAAGCCAGAAGTCAAGGGTCCTCCATGTCTTGACCCAAACCAGGTTCTGTGCTCTGAACTCCGCGACCTACACCACTTAGCTGGAGCCGGTGGGCCTCCCCCAGAGCAGGCACAGCATGCCAGGGCCCTGTCAATGAGCTTCCCCCAGCTCCACCCCCACCCACCCAGCACGCAGCAGTCGCCACATGCTTGCACTCTCACCATCTACTCGGGGCCAGCTGTGCACCTGTCAGCGTGACAGATGTTGGACACGTTTTGTCTCTAGTCCTCACCCCAATTCTGCAAGCTCTGCTTAGTGTAGCAAACAAAGGAACTTGGCAAGGTCACCACCAAGGTAGGGACAAGGCAGGGTCTGAACCCAGGCGAGATTCCACAGCTTGTGTTCTTTTTGGAGTCTCCGGGCTTCCTGGAATACCATCTCCAACTCTCCACATCACCCACACCTTAGGGCTCCTGCAGAGCCTGGCTCAGTTTCCCGCCTCCCACACAAAGTCCTTTTGATGGCCTCTTCCCCACCCCTACCCCATACTAGTAAGCAGCACTTACTCAGAACTCCTGCTGCTCTCACCAAGTCCCTCCTGTTGCACTAAATCCTTTACCACCTCGTTCCACTACTTTTTTTTTTTTTTTTTTTTTTAAGATTTATTTTAAAGGCAGAGTTACAGAGACAGGGTGAGGGGTAGAGAGAGAGGGATCTTCCTTGGTTCCAATGGTTCATTCCCTCAAATAGCTGCAACGGCCAGGGCTGGGCCAGGCCAAAGCCAGGAGCTTCATCTGGGTCTCCCACATGGGTGCAGGGGCCCAAGCACCTGGGTCATCTTCCGCTGCTTTTGGAAGTGAAGCAGCCAGGACTTGAACCAGTGCTCATATGGGATGCTGATATCGCAGGAGGCAGCTTAACCCGTTATGCCATAGCGTTCGTTTGTTTTTTTTTTACAGCCCTAGGTGCTCATATATCTGCTGTATACAGCAGGCATTCCACTCTCCTTATAGTGAGTTGTCTTGCTACTTTGAAACCACTTCCTGTGGCTAAAAGTCTCTATCAAATAGGATAACTTCAGTAACTGGATAAAAGAAAATTCAATAGCGAGGGCACCAGGGCTAAAGCAATATAAGGCTTCAGAGGGCAGGGCTGACTTGGTGGTTTACAGATATCCAAGGGCCGAGCCCTTCCGTTCTCCTCGCACTTCCCTCAGGACACTTGCCTGTTCCCCCAGGCAGGCCACAGAGCTGTGGGGCTCCAGGGCTCACATGCAGACACTCTGGCTGCAGATGAGAATGCTTGTCTTCTTTCATATTTTATTAGGGTGGACACATTTTCCAGAAGCTCCTTAGCAGATTTCCCCCTTGGTCCCTTTGGCCAAGACTGAGCCACATGTCCGTGCCCTCACGACTGGGAGGCTGCAGCAGCAGCGCCTACATTAGCAGGAAGCTGGACTGGAAGTAGAGCAGCTGGGACTCGAACCAGCACTCATATGGGATGCTGGTGTCACAGGCGGCTTAACTCACTGCACAACACCAGCCCTTCATTTATCTCGTAATTCTATTTTTACACAAACTTTCTGCAGAACCCTTGTATCATTGTGTTAGGTAGGAAGTCAGAAATTGAGCTTATGTGCATATGAGAAAGGCCTGAAGACCAGCACCTGCTGCGGAAGCTCCAGAAGCCCAGCATCTTGCACTTCAAAGTCCCGCCCGGATCCTGATGACCTTCCGGGAGTCCTGCCCCTTCTACCTGGCCTGATAAACATCCTTCCTCTAAGGCGGAGCGATGCCAGCCAAGCTTCCCCTGTATGGTAACTTCAGGGGGAAAAACTCAGAAAGGAATTTTTCGTATTTACACCCAACAAGTCCTTTGAGAAGGAGAGGGGAGAGAAAAGGCAGGAAGGCAAGACCCATCCCCTTAAGAACCCAGCTTAAATGTGAACTACGCACTCTCTCAGGTTCTGTCTGGAGAGGTGCCCATCCGTTCTTACAGATGTCCCTACCCTAATACACCTTGCTTTGTCGCTTTTCATTGCTCTCTCACGCCTGAATTCTTTCTTGCACAAAGACAAGGACCCTTTGCTTCTCTGGTAACAACTGCAATGGTGATCTCTGTGTAATGAAACTCTCCTACTTCCAAACACATGGGTTATCACAAGAAGGTTTGCTAGTCGGGTTATTACAATAGTCCAGTTGCCACAGGGAGGATCTGAGCCAGCGGTGGGAAAGACGAGAACTGCAAATTCCCAATTCTTTACCACTAGGTTGTAAATACAGCATACACACAGTCATATGGAAAATGAAATCGAAAGATCTATTTTGGTGCGACACAGTTGTGAAATCCATGCAGTGTTTCATCACACACACTCTCCATGAAATTTTAAAGATCCCTCATCATTCCTTTTCCAGATTTTTAAGTTTCACACAATTTCCTTCTCCACTGTCATGGCAGTAGGGCTGCCCATTCGAGCTTCCGTATGGTTCTCAAAGCACTCAAAAGACAATCAATCAATCAATCAATCAAAGAGATTTAAAACAGCAAAGGAGGGGCCCACGCTGTGGTGCAGCAAGTTAAGCCACCGTGTGCTACGCTGACATCCCTTACAGAGCGCCAGTTCCAGCCCTGGCTGCTCGGCTTCTGGTCCAGTTCCCTGCTAATGCCGCGGTAAAGGCAGCAGCCAATGGCCCAAGCACTTGGGCCCCTGCCACCCGTGTGGGAGATCCAGATGGCGTTCTAGACTCCTGGCTGCAGCCTGGCCCGGCCCTGGCCAGTGCGGCCATTTCAGGAGTGAGCCAGCAGATGGAAGACCTCTGTCTCTTCCTTTGTGTCACTGTGCCTTTCAAATAAATGAAAACCAATCTTTTAAAGCAAAAACGGAAATCGAGAGCAGAGTATTTACAAGCCTTCTGCTCCTTCCTGGCTCCCCTCTGCTGCTTCCCGCACAGGAGTCTCCTGCTCCCTGCAACAGCACCACCTTTCCTTCCCAGTTCCGAAAGCAGCACAGACACCCATCAGTAAGGAGCCACTTTAAAAAGTCACAGCACAACGGCAAACAATGGAGCACCAAAATGGAGAAGGGATACGAACGGGCCACTGTGGGAAGCGACCCAAGCCAAGCTGCTAAGAGAAAAGCCACGGTGCAGAGCCGTGCCCACGGTGCCGGCGCATCCGTGCTTCCGAAGTGGGGTGGGAGGCTTACTGCAGGTGGAGACAAGCGTACTCTCTGCATGGCAATTGCTAGAAGGCTATCTTACGACTGCTGGATGGTAGTTATCTCTGGACTAGGACTGGGACTCCGGAGACAAACATTGTTTGTTTCACGAATGTGTGTTTGTGTTAAGGTGTAGAACGAGTAACATCTTTCAATACTATTGCTCCGTTTCTGGCACTATGCCTAGCTCTCCGGGTAATAATGTCAAAATCTAAAGTTCAGGCTCTACTTAAACTGTGATTTTTCTCAAAGGCCGTCAGGCTACCTGCACAATGGGCTCCATCTTCCTGGATCCTCACCCTCGCTGGTTCACACCCAGGAACGTGAAGCACGCAGTGGAGACGAAGCTCCACATTCTCCCAACCCCTACCCCACACAGCAGCATCAACAACCCTCTAGCCCTAAGCTGGCTGGGGGAGAGGAACGAGGGAGAAGGACCGGCCGGGAGAGCCTAGGGCGCTGGGAGGGCTTCTAGAGCACGGCACGTGGGGCGCGCTGGCCACAGGGCCCCTTTCCCAGGAGGCAGCTGGTGCTGTTGGACACGCAGGGTTCTAGGAGCCTGGGGAGCCATTCTCCCTTTCCTTCCGTCAACTGCCGCATCACAATGCCAATGCCATGAAGCTCCAGAAAGCTGTGCTCTCAGGAGTAACCTCCAAGAAGCAAGGGATCAAAGATCAGACAATCAGGAACAAGTTATCCCCGCTGGCCGTTCCCTCCCCTGCCCGAAGCTGTTCTGGTTTCTAAAGACTGGGGACAGGGGCCCCAGGTTGTGTTTGAAGTCGCTGGCCATATGCACACCGGTTTGTGTCTCGGCCGCTCCATTTCTGATCCAGCTCCCCGTTAATGCACTTAGGAAAGCAGCGGAAGACGGTCAAAGTGCTTGGGCCCCTGCCATGCATGTGGGAGACAAGGAAGAAAACTCCTGGCTTCAGCCTGTCCCAGTCCTAGCTGCTGCAGCCATTTTGGGAGTGAACCAGAGGATGGAAGATCTGTCTCTCCCTTTCCCTCTGCCTTTCAAATAAACGTCTTAAAAAAAAAAAAAAAGACTGGAGACAGTTACCCACAACAGGTCCTCCTAAGTGACACTGTAGACAAACCTTTGACACAGAAAAACCAGGAGAAAAGAGCCTGAATTAATATATGTGGCAAATATTGTAATGTCCACGGAATAAAGAAAATACTTATTTACAGCAACACACAGAAGCCTTCTGTGACACAGCCACAAAGTGAAAACAGATTCCCCATGAACCAGCAGCTCCCACGGGCAGGAGCCATGTGAAATGGAGCCTTCCCCCAACCCACAGCCCCCTGTGGGGTGTCCCAGGACGGCCAGCTCCAAGGCACACGCCACGGCTCTCGGAGGCAGCCACCACGCCCTTCTTCCCGTGCTGGGCTGACAATGGCAGGCAGCCTCACCCAGAGTCAAGTTTAGGGAGCCTTGAGTTCCCAGGGAACGGACCGCCACTTGTCAAGAGACCAGATGTTGATGTACAAAGTTAGATCCCAACTCTGAGCCCGGTAAGACCCCCGAGAGCCTCCCGGTGTGCCGTGCCGGGGAAGTGGGAGGAGCGCTGGCTCGCTCCCAGCCGGCAGCCGGCACACTCGAGCCCTGATATTTACCCAGCTCTTCACTCACTCACCTCAGATTCACATTCCTAAAAAAGACCAACCAAGAAGAGAGTTCGGTGATATACGCGGCATTTGGGCAGCTGAAACTCCTAGATACCCACTGAGCGATCACAAAGATAGTTATCAAGAGCACAAAACATAATTTGCATTTCCCTCAAGCCGTCTCCCAGGATATGAATTACCACAGAGCTCTACAACACGTACACACGCATGCACACACGCACGCTGGCTGGAGGGGGACCTACCCGACACCCCACGACACTTCAGGGAGCAGAGCGGGACCGGCAGCCAGCTCCCCTCCAGCCGGGAGGCAACTGGGTCGGCGGGGAAGGCAGACCAGATCCTGCCGCCAGCACCTGCCACATGACTCACCCTGCACTGTGCAGACTGCTCATATCTCAGGGCATTCCTGTGCTTGTCTCAGAGAAACTCCACGCCCTGGACCCACTCTGACTGCTGGCCATAATGCGCCGTATTCAGCAGCCTGCCCTACAAACGGGCTCTTTGTGCTGCGGCAGGAGGCACAGACATTCTGAGTCTCCGCAGGGCGGCTGCCAGAACAGAGCCCAGGGAGAGGCACCACTCTGGCAGAGAATGGACATTCAGTCTGGTCCTCCGGGGTTACCGGTGAGGAAACAGGATCAGCTCCACACACCCTGGCCGCACACAGCACACAGAAAGGCAGAGGGCTGAGCACAGGGAGCACCCATAATGGATGAAGGCAGAGCGAGCAGCTGGCTCCCAGGGAAGGGACGCAGCTCCCAGGCGGTGAGCAGAGTAGGGGGCCCTCCTCTCTTCTGTTGATTCATCCAGAGGCAGACACTCGCTGGGTGCCTCTGTGTGTCAGGCACAGGGAGCCGTGCTGGAGAGGCAAAAGGGCACAGCCCCCTCCCAGGCTGGCGGCCAGGGACAGAAACAATCACAGCGCTGATAACCAGGAGAGGAGGTACTTGGTGCTGAGGGGGCCCTTGAGACAAAGACGGGAGGACGGGAGAGACTCGGAGGTAAACTGAGTTCTGAGTCAATCAGTCGGGGGGCAGGGGAGAGTCTGGGAGATCCAGCGAGAGGCAGGGAGAGCACACAGCGATTGGACCTTGAATGCCCCCACCGCGATCACATCATGCCGGGGTGTGGATTTCATCCCACAGCTCACTTGGCAGCTGCTAACGGGATTAGCGGGGATCAGACCCGTTGCAGCCCAGTTCTGAGAGAGTAGGATGGAAAATGCCTTTCAGGGCAGCAGACTGCAGCCTGCTGTGGCAACCTAAGGCAGGGGTTTCTGAAGGCCACATACAGGAGGTAGTGAGAGCAGAGAGAACAGCATCTAGGATAGGGGTAGCGACTCCATGGCAGTTGGATCTGGGGTGAAGGGGGAACTCAAGGAAAACCCCACGTCCGTCCCATTCCTGCTGGTGGCTGAGGAGATGAGCCGCCAGAGACAGGCGGGAGCAGGACTTGGCTGCAGACACGAGGGCCTGAGCTTCCTGTGGGAGGGCCATCGAAGCGCAGATGTCCTGCCGACCACTCAGCAGGAGACGGGCTGAGAGAGGGCGGCAGAGCCCACCAGCAACAGTGCTCTGTGGGCATCTGAGCGAGACGATGGGGTCAGCCAGAGCTGATCAAACCCCTGCTCCGGCTCCTGGCAGTGCTACGACCTCGGGCAGGTCAATTAGCTTTTTTTTTTTTTCAGACTCCAGTCTCATGTAAGCAAATTCCTCCTGGGGGGAATTCAGCACAGACCCCCACTGTCATGACAGACAGAAGATATTTACCGTCTTCCTCCTGCCCTTTTGAGATCATACGCTGCTTTGTTTTACACTAGCCTAAGCTCGGAACCCGTGCAGCACATCACAAGGCTGCTTGCTGCCCGTCACTCACCTTTAAATCCCTCTCGGCCTTCCGTGTATGCACAGACTCTCACATATTTGAACTGCTACAAGTCCTGAAAAACTCGGGCCAGGAAGGTCTAGGGACCAGGAGTTTCCTGCCGTTGACATGCAGTAACAAGTGCCCAAAGATCTCAGAATTCCTCTGGGTTCAGTGGTGTTGATTTTTTTTTTTTCAAGATTTATTTATTTATTTGAAAGGAAGAGTTACACACAGAGAGAAAGAGAGGTGGCGGGGGGGCGGGGGATGTCTTCCATCCACTGGTTCAGTCCTCAAAGTGCCGCAATGGCCGGAGCTGCACTGATCCAAAGCCGGGAGCCAGGAGCTTCCTCCAGGCCTCCCACGCAGGCACAGGGGCCCAAGGACTTGGGCCGCCTTCCACTGCTTTCCCAGGCCATAGCAGAGAGCTGGATCAGAAGTAGAGCAGCCGGGTCTTGAACCGGTGCCCATATGGGATGCCGGCACTGCAGGTGGTGGCCTTACCTGCTACGCCACAGCGCCAGCGCCTCTACTTAAATTTCTTAACTCTGCCACGGCATGAAGGCCATCCACACTAAGAAAGTGTCCGTCAATTTTGATCCTTCTCCTGGGCTAGGCTGTATGGTCAGCACTCCCTCTCTGGTGGCCACGCCATGCGTAGTGGGGCTGGGGTGCTCAGAGCTCAGGTGTCACCAGTGCGTTTCTGACTTGCAAGGTTTACAGTGAAACCCTGTTCGAAGTGCACAAGCATCTCCAAGAAGAGACGGGAGTAAGCAGGCTGATCACTAAGACGTAAGCACTCCAGCTCCACGTGGCCAAGCCTGCTGCTCTTCCTTCCAGCTTTGCGAGTCTGGGCTCTCATTGGCCTCACCTGTTCCCATGACCGCCTTTCTAGTGTGTGACTGTCGTTCTCACTAATCGTTTGGCTCACTGAAAGCCTTAGGAAAACCGCAGAGGACGAGGCGATGCAGAGCTAACGGTCTCTGGGATTTCTCTGGTCCCTGGCTGTCTTCAGCCTGGCCGCGCCTGACACAGGTGGCGCAGGCACGACCGGTCCGCGGGGGCGCTGTGGGCCCCAGGAGCTGCGCAAGAGCTTGCTCCTCACGGGAGCTTCTGGCTGCTCCCGGGGTTCCCCGGACCACGGTGTCTCCCTTTACGCTCACAGTATGCCCACCATCCCTCTACCCCAAGCTTCTCCCAGACCCAATTCTCCCCTGCCTTGCCAGCCCTGAACCACTCCAACGCCAATACCAACTCTGTACCTCTCTACAGAATCCTCTCCGTCTCATCCAGCCACCTGGGGAGACGGCAGGTGCCGTGTAGCCAGCAGTGCCCCCACCACCAGGCCACCAGGCTCGTGGTGTGTGTTAGCTATCCCTCAGGTACCCGGGAGATGCGGTCTGAGCAGGACACGAGCAGGACGCAATCCAGCACACGGACACGGGTGAGCCTGACACCGCCACCAGTCACATCGGAGGTGATTAGCATGAAGAGCTTCTCATCACTTGAACCCTTTACCCCTCAATGCACTTGGCTTTGGCTAAAGGGGCAGGGCACATCCAGGCAGAGTTCCCCGTAATCCAGAGCACGAGCCTCTCACCGTCACATTCATGCTGCCCAGGGCTGTCTTACTCCCTTCAGAACCCAGTTCAGCATCTGCAACCTCACAGGACGCCACCCCCACCCCCAACACACACACTCCCCTTGCAAATTCCGAGTCAGCTATGTGCCATAAGCCATTCCCGAGCCTCTGCTCCCTGCCGCCCCTGGTCTTCATCGGCTCAGGATAAGCCCCTTTAACTCCTCCACCAGCGGCCCTTCGGCGGGTCTGAGGCGGCAGGGAGGGCAGCTGCTGGCCTCGGCACCAGCCTCGGCTGAGCTGGGCAGCCTTCTTTTTTTTTTTTATTTATTTATTTATTTATTTATTTTTTTATTTATTTATTTTTTTGACAGGCAGAGTGGACAGTGAGAGAGAGAGAGACAGAGAGAAAGGTCTTCCTTTGCCGTTGGTTCACCCTCCAATGGCCGCCGCGGCCGGCGCGCTGCGGCCGGCGCACCGCGCTGATCCGATGGCAGGAGCCAGGAGCCAGGTGCTTTTCCTGGTCTCCCATGGGGTGCAGGGCCCAAGCACCTGGGCCATCCTCCACTGCACTCCCTGGCCACAGCAGAGGGCTGGCCTGGAAGAGGGGCAACCGGGACAGAATCCGGCGCCCCGACCGGGACTAGAACCCGGTGTGCCGGCGCCGCTAGGCGGAGGATTAGCCTAGTGAGCCGCGGCGCCGGCCCTGGGCAGCCTTCTACAGGAAGATCTCGCCAGCAAATCGGGCACACACTCGAAGGACAATGCTCCCATCTCTCCTCACGTAACAGGTACCGACAACTCCATCCACGTAAGGTTTCAGGGCTTCAATACAGTAGAGGGAAGCACCAGGCCAATAGAGGGGCAAACTCATCCTGGAAGGAACTTAACCTGCCTGTGTGTCAATACGTGACTGCTTACATAACCTGTATTCAGACTGTGTGCGGAGGCCATTTCTGTAGGGATGCCCGGGAAACATCACATTTTCTGGGGAGAAGGATGAGAGAGAGAAGCAAGCCCCCAGAGAGACGGACTTCGCCTTTCATCTTGAATGCTACGGGGTTTTTCTTCCCTGTGAACTTGTACTTCTTAAGTTACATTGGTTAATGGGGAGAAGAGTGAACCTCCATGATTCAGATGTAGGCAGCTGACCTACTACATACTTATTTAACAATGTTATTTAACCTCTGTTAAACAGCAAACAGAAAAACTGGACACGAACAGAAACTACCCAGCAGACACAGTTATAGAGTGTCTGCTTTCACAGTTAATCATCTACTGGCTGAACTCAGCTTCTAGGAAGATCGGGGTGTTTCTCTCCAGGGCTCTCGTCCTATAATCTAAGTGGCTTCCTTGTTCCGAATATGTGTTTAGTTCTAAAGTTAGTTTTACCCAGGAAATTAGGGTGAGGTTTGTAAGGTTTTGCCTCACACCGTAAAATGAAAGAAAAAAAAAAGGAACAAACTTTTCAGGTTAAAGATAAATAAAAGACTGATGCCTGGCCCTTCGTAGATGGTACTGGATCTTCGGGTCCAGAATCCAATCTACGCATTTCTAGTCGGCTCCCCAGGTGACTCAGATGTGGCTGGCGCTGCCTCGTGCACGCGAGGACGGACCATGCTTAGCTAACCCTGTCTCACCCAAAGGAAACACCACCATGCAGAGAATTCTAGGAACTACTCCCACGATTTTCAAACACTGAGAGGGGCTCAGAGTTAGCGCAGGGGTGGGGTGGGCGGGAGGTGGAAAAGCAAACCCTCCCCTCGATGCGACTCCTCCGGCTCACGTGAGGAGGTGATGGGGAGATGGTGGGGGAGCTCTCCGGGGCAGGAAGGGAGCTCTGGCGGCCTGGGCCAATGCTTCTCTCTTTTTTTTTTTTTTTTTTTTTTTTTTTTTTTTTTTGACAGGCAGAGTGGACAGTGAGAGAGAGAGACAGAGAGAAAGGTCTTCCTTTGCCATTGGTTCACCCTCCAGCGACCAGTGCACCGCGCTGATACGATGGCAGGAGCCAGGTACTTCTCCTGGTCTCCCATGGGGTGCAGGGCCCAAGCACTTGGGCCATCCTCCACTGCACTCCCTGGCCACAGCAGAGAGCTGGCCTGGAAGAGGGGCAACCGGGACAGAATCCAGCACCCCAACCGGGACTAGAACCCAGTGTGCCGGCGCCACAAGGCGGAGGATTAGCCTAGTGAGCCGCGGCGCCGGCCTGCCAACGCTTCTCAAGGTGAGGCTGTGCACATCGGATGCCCAGGCCCTGCCTAACCCAGAGGGAAGCTGCATCCCACCTCCCCCTTTCTCCCTCATCCCGTTTTTTTTTTTCTTTCTTTCTTTCTTTCTTTCTTTCTTTCTTTCTTTCTTTCTTTCTTTCTTTCTTTCTTTCTTTCTTTCTTTCTTTCTTTCTTTCTTTCTTTCTTTTTCTTTCTTTTTCTTTCTTTTTCTTTCTTTTTCTTTCTTTTTCTTTCTTTTTCTTTCTTTCTTTCTTTCTTTCTTTTTCTTTCTTTTTCTTTCTTTCTTTTTCTTTTTTTTTTTTTTACATGCAGAGTGGACAGTGAGATAGAGAGACAGGGAAAAAGGTCTTCCTTTGGTTCACCCTCCAATGGCCACTGTGGCCAGCACACCGCGCTGATCCAAAGCCAGGAGCCAGGTGCCTCTCCTGGTCTCCCATGGGGTGCAGGGCCCAAGCACTTGGACCATCCTCCACTGCACTCCCAGGCCACAGCAGAGAGCTGGCCTGGAAGAGGGGCAACCGGGACAGAATCCGGTGCCCCGACCAGGACTAGAACCTGGTGTGCCGGCGCTGCAAGGCGGAGGATTAGCCTAGTGAGCCGCGGTGCTGGCCTCCACCCCATTCTTATGCCCAAAGTCTCAAACCCTGGGGCTGGCTGAGGGAGCCCCAAACCTCCAACTGTAGTCCCTAGTGAGTCAGAGTTATTCACGGAGTAGTGTAGTGCCCCAGGTTATTCTTACAAACAGGAAAGCTTAGCAAGCAACAGCTCAGGTCAAACTCCTCACTTCAAGATGAGGAAATCAAGGCTTAGCAAGTGAAATCATTTCCCCAGGGATTTACACTTGATCCGTGACAGCTGGGAGAAACCCCATGAGCTCATTCTTTCCTCTTAGACCAATACTGCCTGTTACTGTTTAATCAGGATGGCCCAGTATCTGTGAAGTTTCTGATTCACCGTGATGGGGCTGTAAGAGAGTGACTCACGCAGCCCGTGCCCAGAGCACCAGTCAGAACGTGCCACTGGCTCCCAGCATGGCTGCACCCCCGTGAACCCCGCCCACAGAGTTCTTTCACTTTCAGTATCAGTATAGGAGGGGTATGAGGAGAGACAGGAAAGTAGACCGGGCCGCCCGCAATTACAGCCCGGTGGAGCAGATGCCCCCAAGAGTCCAGGGTGCCGGCGCTCGCTGCCTCGTGGTCCAGGATGACTACCTTCAGCACAAGAACTCAAAGATCATGCACCTGCTGCTGGCAGCGAGAACAGGACAGCCCCTGCAGGGCGGGGAGCCAGGGTCTCTAAAGCCAGCAAGGGGTACCGGTGCCCCGCACCCCAGCCTGGAGAGCTATGATTCAGGGAGAGTCCAAGTGAGTTTTAATTGCCTGTAATTGGCCCGCCCACGCAGTCTCCCAACGCACAGCTGTGATCAGTTCCATGAAGAAGGTGCTGCAGCTCTTTCCACCTTTAAAATCAGAACCCTTCTCCTTAGGCTCTTTTTTTAAAAAAGATTTTTACTTACTGATTTTGAAAGAGAGAGAGAGGCCAGCCATCCGCTGGTTCACTCCTCCATACAGCCTCAATGGCCGGAGCTGGGCCAGGCCAAAGCCAGGAGCTTCATCTAGGTCTCTCACGTGGGTGCAGGGGCCCAAACACTCGGGCCCTCCTCTGCTATTAATTAGCAAGCCATTAGCAGGGAGCTGGATGGGAGGTGGACAGGTGGGATACGAACTGGTGCCCAAATGGGATGCCGGTGCTGCAGGCAGTGGCTTTACCTTTACCCACTACACCACAATGCTGGCCCCGGTTAGATTCTTAATATTACTTTTTTAATATACCAAGATAATAAAAAAAGAGGATGAAAAACAGAGACACAGAGGGAATTTTTTTTTTAGAAATAAGCACTGATCCCCGTGACCTAGTGGTATTCAGATTGACTGCAAAAAGCTTCCTGCTCCAGGGCACACGGTCCAAAACCACAGTCATCGGCTCAGACGTTTTCTGTACTCTGATTGGTATCTTTCTTGGCATGCTCCACTCTCCTTTAATAAAGTCACAACCCCCTGTTGCCATGGAACCCAACGAGACTTGAAGCCAGTTACTATGACTTCCCTGCAAGTCTAAAAAAAGACCCAGTGACCAAAAGACCAGCTCTTCCTTTAATAAAAAAAAAAAAAAGTGAGGCCAAGAGGCTCCAAAAAGCACCCAACGCTTTTAAGTCCACTGACGTTTTAAGCTAATTCGAACTCTGGAGCCAAAAGAAGCCAATGGTTTACAAAGAAAACATTTCTTTTCAGCTAGGACTTTCCAAAGAAGATGATTTTATAAGTCGATACTTGATTAAGCGGGTAGAAATGTTCTTAGGATTTCTTCCATTTTTCCCCCTCCCAGGCAAGCTTTCTGAAATCCGAGAGCTGTTTAGCAAACACGTGTCAATCAGCAGCTACCAAATTGCAATATTCATTTCACACAATGCTCAGTTTTTGCCAAGAGCTCATTACTTCCCTGTACAGATATATTTTAAACAATACAATCAGTGCTGTGTTCTGTCCAAGTGGGGCTGGACGCAAGCTGCAGAGAAAAGCTGCTGAGACTAAGAGCAGGGCTACTGAGAGACGCCCAAGTGACGCTGGTTGATGCTTCCAACGGAGCCCGGCCACGGAGACAGCTCCCTCTCTGGTCTGCAGGGCAGGGCTCCGGCTGCCATCTGGGAACGCTGTCTGGCACCCAAAGCCGGAGCTCCTCTAACTCACTCATTCTGCCGACATTCGTTTCTGGCCCCGCAGGAGCTCCAAGGGGTTGTCAGCTTCTCATTCTCCTCCAGAGACTCTGCAGCAGGGGACGCTGGTCTGTGAAGCGGGCAGGGGGGTCCCTCTTTGCTGGCAGCAGAGCCAGTTCTGGCCACGCCCACCCTCACAGTTGCTGCATCTACACAGCAGCAGCTGCCGGCTCGGAGAATCCGGAGTACATGCCTGGGCAGTGCCTAGGACAGCACGGCCTGGGCCTCCTTTACACCTGTCCTGAGGCTTCCAGTGCCCAAGGCCTTCCAACCCTGGGCCCCGAGGAGGGGAGGAGCAGGCAGCACCAGCTGCCGGTTCTCGTGCAAACTCACGAGTGGCGTAGCGGGTAAAGTCAATGCCTGAGACGTCAGCATCCCATATAGCTGCTGGTTCACGTCCCAGCTGCTCCTCTTCCGATCCAGCCCCTGCTAATGGCCTGAGAAAGCAGTGGGTGATGGCCCATGTACTTGGGCCCCTGTCACCCACAGAAGAGACCTAGAAGAGGCTCCTTGCTTCAGCCTGACCTAGTCTTATCACTGGGGCTAAAGTAGTGGTTGCCTACACTTGGGGATGGGGGCAGGGGGATGGGTAATGGAGAGTGATTGCTTATGAGGAACTTTTTGGGGTGATGAGAACATTCTAAAATTGATAATGGTGATGACTGCACAACTTTCTGAATATACTAAACCCATTCAACTACACCCTTTAAGTAGGTGAGTTGCATGGAATGCTGGTATGCAAATTCTATTACATTAAATCTTTTTTTTTTTTTACAAAAAGAAAATTGCACACAACCATTTGTTGGCTGATCATCCTGATAAACAGCAAATAGCCCAATTGATAAGACCACCTGACCTAGGACAAGTTTTTCTGTCTCTCAGGGTCTCTGGGCCTTAGGAAAACAAGTCGCACACTTGCACCCGATGCTGTTGGCCCCTTTGAGCAGAGCCATCTATGAGTTTACACCTGCGGCAGTAAAGTTCAAAGGGGGGAGTCAGACCCTTCCGTCTGCCAGGCCTGACCCACCTCTCTCCAACCCAATCCCTTCCAGCTCCCTTCCTTGGTTCCTCCTCTCACCCCAGTCTCTGGGCCTCAATCAATTCCTGAGCACCTGCTCCATGTGAGGACCAATGCTAGGCCTTTCTCATTATCTCCAGTTCTCCAAACAGCCCATGGGGAGGCCAGCACTGACTCCTGGCTGCAGGTACAGAACAGGCTCAGAAAGACGAGGCACGGTGACCACGGTTGCACACCTGCCAAGCGTCAGACAAGACGTGAGCCCACATCTGCAGACTGGGCTGCTTCTCGTACCCCTGCGTTCTGCAGACTTGGTCCATGGAGTTGGCTGCAAACAACTGAAAATGCTGCCTTTACTTAGGCGGTCAAGGATTACTGTCACTGCCTGCAGGGGCTCACAGAGGTGACTGCCTGCTAGCCAAGGCTCACCTGGGCTTTCAGGTCCTTTTGTGTGTGCATTTCCACCCCCACTGGGACCCAGCAGCAGTACTGTGGCTCAACAAGGAACCGCTTTTACTGACTGCATTAGTTTCCTAGCACTGCCATAACAAAATATCACAAACCGGGAGGCTCAGAACAACACAACTCTCGCTTCACAACCCTGGAGGCTGGAGGCCCGAGATCAAGCAGGCCAGGCTGCACAGAAGGTGCCACTCCACACCGCTCTTCTTAGCTTTGGGATCTGGGACATTCCTTGACTTGTAGATGCATCACCCCTACAACCTCAAGTCTCCACATCATCTTCTCCCAGGGTGTGTCTGTTTCTTTGTCCCCAAACCCCCTGTTTATAAAGACGCCAGACCTACTGGATGAGGGTCTGCCCTACCGACCTCGTAACTTGACTATCTCTGTAAATGCCTTATTTCCAAGAAAGCACACCTTGGCTGGTATCAGGCACTAGCACCATATTTCTTCTGGAGGTGGGGAGACACAATTCAATCCATAAATAGTGACTTTAGGAGACGGTGTTGTGGTGCACTGAATTACGCCACCTGCAACATCAGCATCCCATATGAGCACAGGTTCCAGTCCCAGCTGCTCCACTTCCAATCCAGCTTCCAGATAAAGAGCTTGGGAAGGCAACAGGGTCAACCCAAGTGCTTGGGGCCTGCCACCCATGGAGGAGACCCGGATGGAGTTCCAGGCTCCTGGCTTTGGCCTGACCCAGTCCTGGCTGTTGTGGCCATTTGGGGAATGAATCAATGGACAGAAGATCTGTCTCTTCCTCTATGTCACTCTGCCCTTCAAATAGATAAATAAATCTTAAAAAAAATTTTTTAAAGTGAATTCAACTGTAAATGCCACTGCAGTTCCAGAAGAAGGTCAAATGGCCTCAGAGCGAGCAAAGGTGTCACACAGAGTGCTTTTCAGAGAGAGAAAAGTCACACCAGGATGGCGCCTTTCCATCCTCCAGGAGGAAACAGAAGCATCCCACGCTCAGGTGCAAACCCCCTGGCTGCAGCAGGCACTGATGTCCCGACACTGTGAGGTCCGACGCACACCACCAGCGGCTTCACTTAGCGTTCATTTAATACCTGCATACTCTGCATGCATGTAATTTGTTTAAATTTTCATAATAAAATGCTACGGGGGAAATTCTTGTAGACTGTTAATGAAATCTGCCAACACAATCTTTATTCTTAAAGAACACCTAAGTAAAAACCCCAATTAGCATCTTTGAACAAACATTTTTTTCTCCAAGCCAAAAGCAGAGAAGATAAATTTTAAAATATGGAAATAAGAGTACATGTCTTCCCTAATTAGATTTATTTAAATAAAAATGTAGCCAAGGCTTTCACTAATCACTGATGTACTTAAACACTGAACTCCGAAAAGAAGAAGTCCTGCTGTCTGTTGGAAATGTGTGAATCCAAATATTACGCTAATATCTATGCATGAAATTCTCAGTGCATTCCTTCCATGCTGCCTCCCATTGCTCTCCTCAACCGGTTATTTTTGCATTATGCGCCAAGCACTGGAGATTAAGCTCTGCTCACCTCCAGGGAGAGACAGACAAGCGAGCCACTAGTTCCTAGGACCAGAAGGCTCACAAAGGACTCGGGCACAGGTTGGCTGGGTGGAGGAGCAGTCGAGCCAGGTGTGAGCTGAGAACATGAGTCAGGGCAGAGCTGATAAAGGTCTTACAGAAGCCTCCGACAACCTTACAAGGGCAGAATTCCATTTTTTTTTTTTTTTTGACAGGCAGAGTTAGACAGCTAGAGTTAGAGAAAGACAGAGAGAAAGGTCTTCTTTTTTCCATTGGTTCACCCCCCAAATGGCGGCCACGGCTGGCACGCTGCGCCGATCCGAAGCCAGGAGCCAGGTGCTTCCTCCTGGTCTCCCATGCGGATGCAGGGCCCAAGCACTTGGGCCATCTTCCATTGCATTTACATCAGGAAAACTAAAGCTGAAGTGGGTGCAGCAAACTGGCTATGCTGACTTCATGCAGCGCGCGAGTGGCAGAACCAGGATTTTAAAACCAGGCCTGCGGACCTGGCACCAGGCAGCCTCCTCACTTCACCCGGGGCAGGGCTCTGGGCACTGAGGGAGGGCCTCACACAGCCTGCGTTTAGACCTGGCTGCTGCTTTCTCCCGTCCCATCACACCCATCCCATGGGACATCCGTCCCATCACAGGTCTCCAGGGGCTGTCCACACCCACCCCGGATCTCTTCAACCCAGCAGCCCTGGAGATCCTTGCAGGACACGCACAGGGCAGCTCAGACACCACGCCCTACCACTCAACTCCTTGTCACCCGGCTGTCTTGGTGTGCCTCAAACATCGCAGGCCCAGTTCCGCCTCCGGGAGTCTGTGCTTGCGTTCCCTCCACGGGTCTTCTCTGCATGCTACGTGTAAGATGGTCTTCCCTTGAGCCTCCCCCTACCGCCTTGTCAGGCCTCCCTGCTTTATTTTCAACTCTGCACTGTACACACCTGCTCACCGGCCCTGCCCTACCAGAGTATGTGCCCAGTAAGGGCAGGGGTGTGTGTTCTGCAACCTGAGATGCCTCAGCACAGCAGGTTCTCAGTCTGGTGCAGGAATGCACAGGACTCCACATCCCCAGGGGTGCTGCACACGAAGGGACTCTGGCCTGTCATCCCCTCCCCCTTACTCCTGACAGAGGGGACGGTAGGAGTAAGGAGACAGAGGAGGATGCATGTCGGGGAAAGAAGGAACGCCAAGGACCTCATTCGTCACCTTGGAGCCTGTAAGAGCCCGATTCCTTCTCCATGCCACATACTACAGAGGCACAGGTACCCCCAAGCTCAACGCCGCTGTCCAGAGAAGCACCCCCAGCTTCCCCTTCTGCAGAGGCCACAGTCCCAACCTCGAGGTGCGCTCTGCCAAGACACTCGCCGGGGGCTCAGGGAGGTCCCCACTGTCCCCGGTTAAGCTCCACAAGGGCTCCTTTCTGACGCCAGCCTTTTGTAGCCCCCCCACTTGTGAGGCCTCACCGGAGCTACCAAGACAAACCACAAGGGTTTAAAGCTCCAGGAGGTCTCAGACAGCGGAGGGCAGATTTGGGACTTGCCTACACAGCACCTGGCACGGGGGACATGGCACAGCACCTCAGCATGTGATGGATGGTGAAGAAACCAGCGCGAGACTGCATGCAGTCCAACAACAGGAGGAGTCAGGGACGCGGGGTGGGGGTGGGGGTCCTCGCACCTGTGTGCCACACTGCGGTGCCTGGGTTCCAGTCTCGGCTCTGGCTCCCGACTCCAGCTCCCTGCTAACGCACACCCTGGGAGGCAGCAGGTTCGGCTCACGTAGTCGGGTCCCCTCCACCCACAAGGGAGACCCAGACTGAGTTCCCGGCTCCCAGCTTCAGTCCCAGCCCAATCCTGGCAGTTGGGGGCATCTGAGGGGTAAACACGCATGTGGGAGGGCTCTCTCCCCCGAGTAAATTGCTAAAGATGCCAAAGATGGAAGATTTTCCAAGGAGCCTGTATCACAAAATGCATAATGGTTACCCCACTCCAAACTCATCGTCCTTCTACGTTGCTTATGAATCAGAGTGGTGTCGAGATGGTGGTGGAGGGAGATGACGGATAATCAAAGCAAAGTCGTAAGCGCCGGGTTTTATAAAACGCTAGCGCACTTACAGGATGCCTTTCAGTTCTGAAATTCTACGTGGGGACTCAGATCACCCCAAGATTACTTCCACTGAGAGGTGGTGCTATAATTTCTTGGGTTTGCATCAGTCTGTTTCCTGCACTCAGAAGAAAGGTGACGGATCTGGGTTACAAAGGCAGTGTTCCACTACACAAACCTGCGGGTTGCCATGACAACGCACATCCCCGTTTCCCCCTGTTCTTCAGCATCCATCCTTCTTCCATCTGAGTCAAAGCAAAGCACCTATCTGTGACGCCTGTTAGTATTTCTGTGGCACCAGGATATAAACACACACACACGTATAAAACCTATCTCAAAGGCTCATCAGAGGTGACCCAACTCTTGAGAACTGGTACTATCTGTCCTCAACAACGTATAAACAAGTCACTCCCCTGCAGCAGGTGCAAGTACACGGAGGGAGGGTGGACCAGCAGGGCTCAGCAGTGGCTTCCCACCTGCCCAGTCCAGAGTCTCAGGGTGGACTCTGGGTCAGTTCCTGCCAGAGCAGCCCACACAGATTCAGGGCTCCGGAGAACCATCCCTGCCACATTGCAAGGCCCTTCTCCAACTGTAGCCCCGTTCTCCCCAGCCCAGGCTCTGTGAGGCTGGTTTCAGGGCCTGGCACAGCACTGAGCATGGGGGAGGCACTGAGGATGGGGGAGGAAGTGATGGGGTAAGGCACCCACTGCACTGTCTCGCCACCTCAAGACTCGGCCCAGGCCCTGCCTCAAGAGGTGGCCAGGGAGAATTCTGGACGCCACTGCCCAGCGCCGCTTTTGGCACCAATCACTGTGCTCACCAGTCTTGACTGCTGTCCTCTCCCCACATCTGCAGCCAAACAAAGGCACAGTCTTTGGCAAGTTTTAGTATCGCTGTGACTTATCTTCTTCTCAGGACAAAAGCTGTCCATCTAAATTTATGGTAAGGTTCAAATGGAACCTTCTAGCTGAACTATCAGTACCCACCCTTGTTTAAAGTTTCTTTGTTAGGGGGCCGGCACTGTGGCGTAGCGGGTAAAGCTGCCACCTGCAGTGCTGGCATCCCATATGGGTGCTGGTTCATGTCCTGGGTGCTCCACTCCCAATCCTGCTCTCTGCTATGGCCTGGGAAAGCCCTGCACGGGGGACCCAGAAAAAGCTCCCGGCTCCTGGCTTCAGATTGGTCCAGTTCCGACAGTTGCAGCCATGTGGGAAGTGAACCAGTGGATGGAAGACCTCTCTCTATCTCTGCCTCTCTGTCACTCTGCCTTTCAAATAAACAAATCTTTTTAAAAAATATTTAGCTTTTTTTTTTTAAAGGAGTTGTTTATTTGAAAGGCAGAGTGACACACAGAGATCTTCCATCAGCTAGTTTGCTCCCCAAATGCCTGCAAAAGCTGGAGCTGGGCCAGGCTGAAGCCAAGAGCCCAGATTTCCATGCGAGTCTCCAATGTGAGCGGCAGGAGCCCAGGTACTTGGGCCGTCACTCGCTGCCTCCCAGGCGCATCAGCAGCACGGAATCATCTGGGCCTTTAACCAGGCAGCTCAACGGTCACTTAACCTGCTGCACCATGACACCTGGCCCCTGAAGTTCCTTTAAAAAGTTATATGTACCTATTTAAGCAGACTTCTTGCAAACTATGCCTGTTTTAGAAAAGGTATGAAGACACAGATAAAGCCAGAGACTAAAACAGGTCCCATTCTCACTGTTTGTAGTGGGCAACCACTGCCCTAGATACCTGGGTATTTCTACCTAAGGGCTGGGGCAAAGGTTCGGAATTCAAACCCACCCGAGTTCAAGCTCTTTTCACGTGGTGGCACGGTCTGGGACAAATCATTTAACCTCTGAGTCTCAGTTCTTCATGAAATAAGGGCCGTGTACCCCCTTCTTGGGACTGTGTGCCAACTATTTTACCACAGGTAAAGCCTTTGTCACGATGCCGGCACCACACACCGACGGCAGCTTTATTTATACCCCACTTGCTTGTGCCGCCTTTTAAACACACACTGCTATTTTCTGTGAATGGTACAGCAAGCCCCTGGATGTCCAGGTTCCACATTCCTGGATTCAATCAATCAAGGATCAAAAATGTTGGGGAACAGAGAAAGCCACCAGCACTCAATGTGTACAGAGTTTTTTCCCCTTGTCGTTAATCCCTAAGGTACAGTAACTATTTACATAGCATTTACAGGGTATTAGGTATTACAAGTAATTTGGAGATGACTCAAAGTACAGGAGACTGGACCGGGCCAGGCATTTAGCATAGCAGATAAGATGCTCGCAGCCCACACGGAGTGCCCGGGTAGGTCTCCCGGCTCTGGCTCCCGACTCCAGCTTCCTGCTAATGCAGACCCTGGGAGGCAGTGGTGAAAGCTCCAGTAATCGGATTTCTGCCACCCATGAAGGAGACCTAAGTGGAGTTCCTGGCTCCCGGCTTCAGCCTGACCCCCAGCCCTGGACGTTGTGGGTATTTATGGAGTGAACCACAAAATGGGAGCTTTCTCTGTCTGTGTCTATCTCTTTCTTTCTCTGTGTCACAAGGAAATCAATGATCTTTTTCTAAAAAAAAAAGAAAAAAAAAGATAAATTTATTTTTTAAAAAGTGGCAGAAATTTGATGCAACACTGACAAAAGGTTTAACTACCATTAAGGCTAGGAGGGAGGGAGGTGGGTATTGTATTTCTTAAAATGTGTTTCCATGTTTGAGGGATTTAGCAATCAGTCCAAAATAAATCTGTCTACTCATTATTTAATCAGAACCATTTGGCTAATGCTTTGCCACGGGGCTTTCTCAGGCTCAGAACACTTTCCGCTCTGAAACATTTCATTACCTTTAATTTTGGAATCTGATGTCACTTCATGTACCTCCATAGGGCATTAACCTCAACCTTCAATGAAACCCAACAACCAAAGCCATCATAAACTTAAGAAAATTAAAATCCACTGAGTTTAATAAGCTGGGTGCCCTAGAAAAACATCCAGGCTCATTTTAGGCTACTGTGTAAACAAATAAAAAAGTAATTATTTACTAACAAAGTAATTGCAATTTCTGAAATGTTTAAAGCACCAGAAAACATAATCTATGTGTTCAGATTTAGTATTTCTTTGTCTTTCAACAGTAGCCATATTATTATTGATGGATCTCTCACCAATAAAACTACCTCAAGCACACAACAAATTATTTCACAAACAAGGGTTGAGAACAAACTACAGTTAAAGAAAACCACAGGGGCTGGCACAGTGGTGCAGCAGGTTAAAGCCCTGGCCTGAAGCGTCAGCATCCCATATGGGTGCCAGTTCTAGTCTCGGCTATTCCTCTTCTGATTCAGCTCTCTGCTATGCCCTGGGAAAGCAGTGGAAGATGGCCCAAGTCCTTGGGCCCCTGCACCCACGTGGGAGACCCGGAAGAAGCTCCAGGCTCCTGCCTTTGGATCGGCACTGCTCTGGCCGTTGCAGCCATCTGGGGAGTGAACCAGTGGATGGAAGATCTGTCTATACCTCTCTCTGTAACTCTTTCAAATAAACAAACATAAATCTTTAAAAAAAAAAAAACCCACACACACAAAAACATAAAACCATTCCATTCTCCATTTATTCAAAAAAATCAAAGCTCATTTGTCCCAAAACAGCAGCATGGCTCCAGAGCTCTCATTTGAAGTTCTTTCAAAATGAAAGTTTACTTAATAAAAAGAACTTAAACCGCCCCAGCACGTGCGGTGAGCTCTGCTTGGCGTCCACGCACATCCCACTGATAACCTGCTCAAGCCGCGAAGCCTCCGCGAGCACAGCACTCTGCCCAACGAAAGCACACGCACACCCTGGCAGTGCTCTCGGGCCAGGTGATGAAATGTCACCTGTTCCTCTCTGGGCCTGGATTCTGACCCCTATGTCGTGATCTCCTGCTCCCCCGGCTGATCTCCTGCTCCCCCGGCTGAGAGCGAGACCTGTGAGCCCAGTGGCACTTCGGCCCTGTGACTAAGTTATGTTATCTGCCAAAGGGATTTGCAGACATAACTGAGGTCCTCTTCAGGGGTGGGTCTGCCTTAGGTGAGCTTATCTGGCTGAGGGTGTGGGGACAGGGACAGCACGCCTGTCTGTTGGTTCACTCTTCAACAGCTGGGCTGTGGTGGAAGCCCAGCAGTTCTGAACTGTCACAGGCCACGGTGGGAGACAGGCGAATCTCGAGTAATCACAAGTGGGTGGATCCGGCCCCTAAAGACGGACAGCTCAGCGAGGCACCGGGGTCAGTGCAACCGGGAAGACAATGAAGCAGCAGCTTTTTACCTCCAAATCCGCAATCTTGAAATGCTCACTATAGAAACAGAAGTGACAAATGGACTCAGGTGGCAAACTCCGGTTACTAAGTGAGAGGGCTGCAGGCTTGCAGGTGGCCTGGGGCTGCTGAATCGGATACACGGGGCTCCTGCTCGCTCTCCCCAGCGGGATGTGGTGCTGAGGATGTTAATCTGAGGATTACTCATGGCAGCAGCTCTGGCCTGGGAAGTGACATTCTTTAGGCTGGAGCAGTTTTTGCAAATTGTGGAAGGGCAGGATTTTGTAACATTAAATAGAACTTGTTGAGAGGCACTTATTTGGTTCAAAACAAAACTGAAAGCCAGTTTATTTATTTATTTTTTTTTTAATTCACTCTCTCTCCCCTCTTTCAGCTTATCTTCCCTATGTTTTGGTCTTTCCTTACTGTAAGTGATACTGGAATCGCTCCTGTTTGAAAATGTCTAAATGCGTGAGCTAGAGTTTTCAAAATCCTCACTTCAAATTCCTGTGGGAGGGTGAGAGGCAGAGGGAAATCAACACAGAATAAAGGCACCACACTCAATCTTCTGAAAAAGCAAAAATTCATTAAAGTAGAAATTCATGAAAATAAAAGCCTGGTGCATATGGACAAGAGTGTATTTACTGAAAGGTAATTGCAAAAAAAAATATTAAAAACTGGGGCAACTATGTGGACATCTGAAAGGGAATCAAGTAAGTCTAACTGGTCCAAAGACTCAAATCAACAAAAATAAAAATCATACAAAATGCATTAGGAGAACATGGGTTTTTCTTGAATTTCAAAGTACAAAGGCCATTATTCTAAGAATGACACAAAACAGTAAGCCACCAAATGTTTTCTTCACAGCAAAGTCTGGTTAATATTTATTCAGTGCTTGCTATATGCTAGCTCTCTGCTCAGCACATGGAAAATATCCAATGAGTCGGTGTGACAGGCAGCCTAAGACGGCCCCTATATCATCATCTCCTGCTCCCCCGGCTGAGAGCGAGACCTGTGAGCACTTCAGCCCCGTGACTAAGTTATGTTATCTGCCAAAGGGATTTGCAGACATAACTGAGGTCCTCTTCAGGGGTGGGTCTGCCTTAGGTGAGCTTATTTAGCTGAGGGTGTGGGGACAGGGACAGCACGCCTGTCTGTTGGTTCACTCTTCAAATGCCTGCAACGGCTGGGCTGTGGTGGAAGCTGGAAGCTGTGAACTCAATCCAGGTCTCCCGCGTGGGTGGCAGGAACCCAAGGACTTGAGCCGATACTGCTGCCTCCTGGGGTCTGCATTAGCAACAAGCTGGACTCAGGAGTCATAGCTGGGTGTTGAACCCAGGTACTGCCAGGTGGGACATGAGCATCTTAATCCCTGGTGAAACACAAACCCCAATCAGACAAGTTCTTTAATCTGGGACAAGGGGAACGGTTAGCGGAGGGGTCGGGACGCTCGCTGGGACACCTGCATCCCCTATCAGAATACCTGTCTTTGAGTTCCAGCTCTGCTCCCCATTCCAGCTTCTTGCTAACATGCACCTTGGGAGACAGCAGGTACGGCTCGACTAGTTGTGTCCCTGTCACCCATGTGGGAGACCCAGATTAAACTCTCAGCTCTGGTCTCAGCCTGCTCCCAGCTGCAGCTGGCATTTGGTGAACGAACCAGCAGGTTGAGAGCCCTCCCGTGTCTGTCTGCCAAACAGATAAATGAAAAAGAAGCTCTAAGAAGTAAGAGACAAATACTCAAGAGACACTGTCCCACTCGCCTTGAAGAAGCAAAGCACCGTGTTTTGTATGGGGCCGCAGGGCAGGGAACAGTGGGCAGACCCTGGAGGTTGTGGGCCTCAGTCCTGTGTAGCTACACAGGGGTCGCCTGTGTAAACAACCAGCGAGCCAGAGGAAGGCTCCCAGGCCTCAGGTGGGACTGCAGTCCTGGCTGAACCTTGCTTTCAGGGTGCTGAGACTGAGCACAGGCTGAGGCAAGCTGCACCTGGACTCCGTGAGCTAATCAAAGGGTGGCGCTGTTCAGCTGTTGAGTCTGTAGTAATCTGTTATCACCTAGTCACGAATAACAAACATCTGACCTAGCAGTTACGTCATCGGTCAAGATGCCCACACGCCAAATGGCAGTGCCTGGGTTTGCCACCTCCCCTTCAGCTCCGGACACCAGTTTCTTCCTAACACAGACCCCGGGAGGCAGCAGTGACGACTCAAGCAGTTGGGCTCCTGGCATCCACATGGACTGAGACCCGGGCTGCGTTCCCAGCTCTCTGCTTTGGCCTGCCCCAGGCCCAGTTGCAGCTGCTGCAGACATTCGGGGAGTGAACCAGCAGATCGGAGCCCTCTCTGGCTCTATCTCGCAAATAAAACTGTAAAAATTAAAAAAAAAGTCACCAGTTTGCCCCTGTCAGAATGGCAAGAAGCAAACAACTTGGCACTCTATTGCGCTGGAAGGCACATGAGACTGGGCACGTTCGATGTTCGTCCATTACTGATCAACCATTACACCCAACAAAAGGGCAGTTTTGACCGCTGCTGCACCCTAACCCCTTGTGTCTGACACAGATCGGGTTCAGCAATGTATTTAAAATGCACATGGCCTTTGGCTGAGCAAGTCTGCTGTAAGGATTGGGCCTGTTGACCTTCATATGTGCAAAGAGAAGTCTCCTCAAGTCACTGTAGTGTCTGTAATAACCAAGGGCTGGAAGCAATACACATGTCCTTTATTAAGGCAGTGTTAATAAGTGCTGGAATAAGCACACACTGCAATCCTGTGCAGCAATGAAAACAAGGCAAATTAACCCGCGCTGATAGGGATCGCGAGAACATGTCCTCCTGCTGCTCAAGCCCCATCGTGCGATTTCCCAACATACCCGCATTCCCTCATTCCATCAGTATTTACAAAACCCCGCCTACATGCCGGGCTCCAGGCCTGGACAACAAGAACAAAACCACCCCTGCGAGAGAGGAGGGGGCAGGTGCCCACAGGTGCCGGGAGGAGGCGTGGGAATCCCCACGGGAAGAGACCACAGCTCGGGAGCACAGGGAGGGTCGGTGACAGACTGTGTCAGCCTACGAAGCGAGGACTCCATCCTGTTTGTTTACAGTAGCACAGCGACAAGACACGATGCAGAGCACACACTTAGTGTAAAGACAGAGGAGTGATCTGGCCGGAGAAGTGCGTATCTGGGGACCACCACTGATTTTATTAGAGCACTTTTACAATTGGCTGAGTCACCCAGGATGCGCCTCTCCCTCGGGGCCTGAACACGTGTTCACAGTCCCACAGACATGAACTGGGGCGGCATGAAGTCCTCCCGAACCATGCCAACTTACGGGATGGATCAAAAGGTTACATTCTGGTTAAGACATCACTTGCGATGCCCACATCCTATAGTGGAGGGCCTGGGATCCAGTCCTGCCTCCACTTCTGATCCCAGCTTCCTGCTAATGTGCGCTCTGGGAGGCAGCAGGTGATGGCTCAAGTACTTGGGTCTCTGCCACGTGGGAGACATGGACTGAGTTCTGGGATCTGGCTCTGTCCTGGCCCAGCCAAAGATGTTGCTGGTATTTGGGCAGCGTACTGGCAGACAGAAGGTCACACTGTCAAATAAATACAATTTTAAAGAAATAAATATTTATTTATTTGAGAGGTAGAATTACAGAGGGAGAGATCTTCTACCCACTGGTTCACTCCCCACATGGCTGCAGTAGCCGGAGCTGGGCCAATCTGAAGCCAGGAGCAAGGAGCTTCTTCCAGGTTTCCCAGGTGGATGCAGGGGCCCAAGGACTTGGACCATCTTCAACTGCTTTCCCAGGCCATCAGCTGGGAGCTGGATTGGAAGTGGAACAGCCAGGACTAGAACTGGTGCCCATATGCAATGCCTGCACTACATGCGGAGGCTTAACCTCCTATGCCACAGCACCGGCCTTCTAATAAACACAAATTAAAAGCAAAACAAAAACAGATCCTTAAGACCCCCCCCCACACACACACACCTGGACAAATACTCTGTACCACACCCCTTGCACTGGCTTCTCACCCAACGCTCAGGAACTGAATCAAGCAGCCTCAACTGCCGTTTCTTCAGTCCTGGGTGCTATTTAATCAGGCTTTGGAGCACTTTGCCTGACGCCAGTGCACAGACTGAACAGCTTTTACTGAATGGGCCTCACAACACTGGATAAATCAAAATCTATGCCAGCCAGTGATTCAGTCTCAAACAGAGGCCACCTGTTCCAATTTGGGAGACTAAAATAGCTCAGCCTTTGGGATGATCACATCTTCACAAAGCCAGAGAGAAGGGACTTCTGGCCCCCACATACTTGCACACTCCCGAGTGATCCAAGTGCTGAACCTTTCACGAGGGGCATGCTTTATTTTTGGACGAGAGCTTAGATCCACGTCTCTGTGAGAGGCTGCAGCTCAAGGCACAACTCAATTACAAACCTTAATCAGGTTCAACCTCAGGAAAACGCAGAGCTGATGTTTTCCCTCCACCCTATTTCTTCCAAAGAATTTCTTTCACCTGGGTGCTCCACTCATTCACCTGAGGGCCTCCACTGCCTCAGTTTCTCTCCGGTCCTCATGATGCAGGCACACAGCTTGGAGCCAGCACTGCCCACCACCTCCCTCCTCCAGGTGTTTCCATGCACACTAGACTGCCTTCCCATCCCAAGCAGGCTTCTGTCTGCCCATAGATCATTTCCATGAAGCTAAACCAACGGGCTGATACCTCATCTGGGACACAAAGGATTTAAAGTGGATTACAGGATGTACAGGGAACACTCGTACAGACGGTTCTGACTTAATTTTTTTTTTTTTTTTTTACTTTACAACTGTTCAATAGTGACACACACTCAGTAGCAACTACTTTGAATCTGGATCTTTCTCCAGGCTAGCAATGTGCCACCTGCTTCGCTCTCAAGGTGCTGGGTGGTAGCAGCAGCAACCACAGCTCCCAGGCAGCCCCACAGTCACGAGAACTGACTGTCAGAGAACTGACCGTCACTCTACGGTGTTGTCACTAACCTCTGAGGGCTGGAGGGTGAGGTTTGTTAACTGAAGATTAAAAAAAAAAAAAAAGACATTTAGTTGAAAGGCAGAGTGTCAGAGACAGAGAGACAGACAGACTTCTTCGATCACTGATTCACTCCCCAAACAGCCACAACAGCTGGGGCTGGGCCAGGCCAAAGCCATCCGGGTCTCCCACACAGATGGCAGGGGCCCAAGAACTTGGGGCATCTTCCACTGCTTCCCCAGGAGCATTCGCAGGGAACTGGATCAGAAGCAGAGCACGCAGGACTCAAACAAGTGCCCTGATATGAGAAGCTAGCTTTGCAAGTGGTAGCTTAACCCACTGCACAGTAACACTGTTCCCAAATGCATTTTTGACTTAGGATATTTTCAAATTCCCGGTAGACCCATCATAACATGAAAGTATCCTAAGATGAAAATGCATTTAAAACCCCTTATCTACCGAACCTCACAGCTGAGCAAAGTCTACCTGAAATGCATTCCAATCACATCCATTAGCCCACAGTCAGGCTGAATGACCTAACACAACGCTTATTTGATAGCAAAGTGCTGAATATCACACATTTGTTAAAGGCTGTACAGAATGTGAATGACAGAACAGTTGGATGGGACACTCTTGCACACCTGTAAGTCAAGGTCCAGCTGTGTGGGTAAGTACATGCGCACATGCACACACACTTAAAATCGGGCCAGCAGAAACAGAAGTTATAGAAGAAAGACAAGGGGTAGGCGCTGTGGTGTAGCGGGGTAAGCTGCCACCTGCAGCACCAGCATCCCACATGAGAGCTGGTCTGAGTCCCAGCCACTCCACTTCCAATCCAGCTCCCTGCAAGTGCACATGGGAAAGCTGTGGAAGACTCCCCAAGTTACTGGGCTCCTGAACCTATGTGGCAAGACCTAGATGGAGGCCCAGCCCCAGCTGTTGTGGCCATCTGGGGAGTGAACCAGAAGATGGAAGATGTCTGTCTTTGCCTTTCAAATAAATCCATCTTTAAAAAGAAAGCCAGTGGGTAGGCGGGAAGGAAAGAAGAGGAAACAATCCATAAAATTTCATTCAATTCTGTTGAAGTTTGGGTCTGAGTTTGGCCAAAAGAAAAAGGGAAACAATCCATGAAGGGGAAAAAAATGTGCCCAAGCATCTTTTAAGCCTCGGGCATAAAAATAAGCATCTCATAAAGAAATGAGGAGAAATGATACATGAGGAACACTGTGTTTCCTAAATGGCTCCCAATAGGACAAAAGCATTAATGCAGACTCATGGCAAGTAAGCGTATCCAATCCAGTGGATGTGGTCCAGGAGTCTCTGGCTCTACCAGCTCTCTCATTCCCCAGCACTAACTAATCCACTTCCCAAACTGGCACTGCAGGCCTCTAACTCAGACAACGTTTAGCGACAATCGTTAACACTGATCCATTAAAAGTAAGTCTAAGTTTCAAGGAGTGAACTTAGAAATATTAAATAACCGCACAGGTGAAGGACGCTACGTGTAGGATGTGCGGGAATGACTTAAGTTTGGGGAACTCAGTGGCGAACCAGGAGTGACTCAACTTCAGAACAGACGCTCTCTGGTACTGGTTTGCTAACTCCACTGCGCACAACTGCTCAGGCGGCTGCAAGAGCTGACACCCAAGTTGGATGCCGGAGTCCCTCCCTAATTTAACCCTTCGCCCTATTCCTCAAAACCAGAGATTCACTAAGAGATGCCGCAGGAATAACCAACGGAAAGGTGGCTGAGCAACATGCAAGAGGTAAACCAGAGGCGTGGTGGGTGTGGGGGTGACGGGGGACATCCCAGGCCTCCGGGCTGTATGGGAAAGTGGGAGAGACTCAGAGGATGAGCAGGTCCAACACACCCGGGGAGCACCAATATGGACAAGTCCTGGATGATGCGCTAACACTCACACTTGACTCTGGGGCCCTCAAGTCACGCAGAAGTCAGAGACTCACCCTCAGGGGATGCAGCAGTGGGGACTGGCGCTAGGCGCTGCATCTCAGCAGGCCGCTGGCCTCTAGGCCTGTCTTCCCCCACTGTTGGAGCAGGTGACTGTTCCTTTGGCCAAGAACTAAATGAGGTTTTTAGCTTGGGTACAAAAAGTATATCCAGGTTGGGCATCCCTAATCCAAAATCTGAAATGTTCCAAAATTTTTTTTGAGCACCAACATGACAAGTGGAAAATTCCACACCTGGCCTCAAGTTGCAGTCAAAACACGGGCACACTGACTGCACTGTGTAAGGTAACTCCAGCTATGTGATTACAAGATATAAATGTCACACTTAGACTTGGGTCCCATCTCCAAGCGGATACACTAATAGCCAAAAATTAAAAAAAAAAAAAAAAAACAAAACAAAAAACCTGAAATCCAAATCACTCCTGGCTCCCCACAGTATCCCTTCCAGTAAGGACTACTCAACATGCGTACTAAAAACACCTGGTGCTGGAAGAGGCTCTGAGAGACTCACAGGCCCAGAGAGCTTCAGAGGCGACGGCAGACTCACGCTGAGGTCTACGTTAGATGTACGGATGATGCAGGCCACAGCCTGGGCTCCTGCACACTTCTCACCCCACATCCTACCCCAGCCAGTCAAAGGTCAAAACAAGGACGGACTCGTCTCACAGAACTATCCTGGAAAAATGAACACACCAAAGCAGACCTTGGAAAAAACCCTTTTTCGAAGTATCGGTATCTAGTGTAGCCAAATAGGTCCAGACATGAACTGGCACCCCTCCTCACTCCAGCTCTCCCCCAAGTCTGGAATTCCGAAGGATAACTCAATCACTTGGATACAACTTTTCCCCCAGAAAACTCAAAACTTTTATTTATTTTATTTGAAAGAGCTTTCACCTGTGCTGGTTTATGCCCCAAGTGCCCGCAACAGCTGGAGCAGAGCCAGGAGAAAGCCGGGAGCCTAGAACACAACCCAGGTCTCTCGTGTGGCGGCACGGACCCAGGAACTCAGCCATCACCTGCTGCCTCCCAGGGTGCACATTAACAAGAAACTGGAATCAGGAGTGCTGGGACTTGAGGCCAGGCACCCCACAGTGGGATGCAGGTATCTCAATGGCCGTACTAAATGCCTGCCACTCAAAACATTTAAATTCCTCCATCGATTATTTCCTTACTGAAAGTAATGTTAAATTTTCATTCTACCTAATTTGAGATGTTTAGCCCATTAAAACTTAATAATTAACTTGATATTTATAAATACTTAAAGCAATAATCCTTTAAGGAATTCTTTAGGGTAGAAAACAATAGCAAAAGGGTTAGTCCCAATCAATCTATATCAATTACATAATTTTACTGGTTATAGTCTGATGTTTTCATTTTTTTGCAAAATTGTCACAGGCATTTTATTACTTTATTTGAAAGGCAGAGAGAAAGAGATTGATCTGTCTTCCATACTGCTTCACTCCCCAAATGACTGCAACAGCCAAGACCAGCCCAAGCCAGAAGCTTTATCCCAGTCTCCCACATGGGTGGCAGGGACCCAAGGACTTGATCCTTCACCTGCGCAGTAGCAGGAAGCTGGACTGGAAGCAGAGTGGGACTCAATCCCAGGCACTCCAATATGAGATGTGGGCATCCCAAGAGGTAGCATACTTGGCTGGGCCACAACACTCAGCCCCCATTTCTACTTCTGCAACTGGAATGATCTGGGTGTCTCAAGCCCCTCCCAGTTAACACGGTAACACCTTTGGGTCTAACTTCCCAGGGACTAGACACCCATGCCTTCAATCCAGCAAGCCATGGCCCCACAGGGAGTCTGGGTGTGGCCACAGGGCTACTGTTCTCTTAAGTTGTTCCAAACCACCCTCAGCACAGCCTCTTCCCAGCCCCTTAGACCTGATGCAAGCTGAGGACCGGTCATTTATGGTGTGGGTGTGGCTTCCTGAGGGGACCTGGCCTAAATGGCCTATCAGGAAGCAGTTCTCAAGAAGGCGTGGTCTCTGGAACAAAGGCAGAGTGCTGGAAATCATACCCATGGTCTCCACTTGACTGCAGTTCCAGTCCACAGTGTGTGGCTGGCTATGCCACCAGGTGTTTTGCCGTGGCTCCTCTCCCATCGGAGTATCAACGGCGCACCTGGCAGGTGCTGGCACAGAAGAGCACTTTCTATACGTGTTACATCCTTCAATTCTAAAATCCGTCCTTTGCAAAAAGGCAATTTCAGTAACTCGCCACAGGCACCCTATGGATACTCGTCGGACACAGGTGCCTCAGATCTGGCCCTTTTGGCCTCGTGCCCCTCAGGGGAGCCTCTCAGAGCAATGCCCCTTGTGGAGGGATTTCACAAGAACACCACCCGGAGACCGATTACATGCCCCGAGAGAACAGAAGGTGTGGACACGTGGGCCGGTCGTGGATCTACCGAGGAGACCGGAGTCTGCGGGCTCGTTCTGAACTCACGGCCACAGGGAAGAACTGAGCTCTTCCACAGTTCGCTCTCCAGAAACCGAGTTTCAGGCTAAAAGTTTCAGGTTCTTCAAGGACTTTCAGTCATGAGCTTACTGAACGGCCTTTAAGACTTCCCTAAACTACCAGCAAAATCCCCACAGCCAAAGAGTTATAAAAAAATCCACCAAGGGGGCGGGGGGCGTTGTGATGCAGCAGGTTGTGCGGCCACTTGCAGCGCCAGCATCCTGACAGAGCGCTGGTTCAAGTCCTGGCTGCTCCATTTTCAATCCAGCTCCCTGCTGACGCACCTGGAAAGGCAGGAGACAGCGGCCCCCGCCACCCACGTGGGAGACCGTGAGGGAGTTCCTGCCTCCTGCTTCAGCCCAGTCCAGACCTGGTGTCAACGGCCATCTGGGGGGTGAAGAGAGGATGGAAGATCTTTTTCTTTGTCTCTCCCTCTTACTCTGCCTTTCCAATCAATAAAGATTTTTAAATAAAAATTTTTTTAAAAAATTGAGAATCCATCATTCTGTATGATTCATTCACAAATGTTTGCTGGGACATATGACTACATGCAAGGGACTGGTAGAGCATGTTCCGCGAGAATGCAGAGCGTACCATTTGTCAAGTCTCCCTGAAGAGGCCATGCACCTGCAGCACGGAGCACCCGCCTGGTCTGTGAAGACTGGGCAACCCGCCGGTGCTCATCACACACGCAGAGAGGGAACAGGCTACGCATCAGGCTCTGCATTAGACCTGGGTTCAAATCCTAGCTCCAACAGCGTTTCCTAATCACCACAAGACCTTGGACAACGATTAACCAGTGTGGACCTTGGCCTTCTTGTCTGTACTGTGAAAGTGTAAGTAGGGCATTACGAGGATCAAGGAGATAGTGTATCTGAAGTGTTAACATCTCTGCTATAGGAAGCAGTTGGTACACGAGGAACTATCTATCTATTACTGCATTATTTCCACACGTTCTTATGCCTTTTTTTCAAAATTTACTTATTTATTTATTTGAAAGGCAGAGTTACAGACAGAGGAAAAGATGGACAGAGAAGTCTTCCATCTGCTAGTTCCCTTCCCAAAGGGCCGCGAAGGCAGAGCTGGGACTATCCGAAGCCAGGAGCATCTTCCGGGTCTCAAACGTGGGTGGCAGGAACCCAGTGGGCTTCGGCCATCTTCCACTGCTTTCCCAGGCCGTTAGCCGGGAGGTAGATGGGAAGTGGAGCAGCTGGGACTTGAACCAGTGCCCATATAGGATGCCGGCACTGCAGGTGGAGGCTTAACCTAGTATACCACAACGCCGGATCCTCTTGTGTGTTTGTTTTGTTTTGTTTTGTTTTTTTTACAGAGAAATAACCAACAACTTATACTGTTTCCCTTCAGGCAGCATCTTCCCCAGTGGACAGAAGCAGCTGGATCAGGCACAAACCATACATCCTCATGTTCCTTTTCCAAGGCGTGCGAAATTCTCCTTCTGAATCACAGCTCCGTGATTCACGGTTCTCTCTTCCTTTTCTCTCAGCACCCCTCTCCACTGAAAACACAAACAATGAAGCAGCAGCAGGGCTGAACGCTGCAGGCTCTCCTTAGGTCAAGGTGTGGGCCATTTCCACGGAGGACGGGCTGCTTTCTGTGCCCAGCACCAGCCCTGGAAACTCAGGCACAGGGTCTGAAGCAGAACGCCTCCCAGGCCCCAGCGTGGCCGCAGCTGTCTCAGCGCTCCATGTCGGGGCCACAGGCGGGTGTGCTGGTGGCAGCTGGCAACCGCTTCTCCAGCAGGCACACAGCAAGGCATGGCTTACAGGACACACACCCCATCATGGATCTACCGGCTTTGCTGGAAGACACTCACCATCTTTTACAGTCTCCTTAATGAACTCTCCAGGCTGAAACAAATCACTGTCAACAGTACCCACAGACGACCCAGGTGACTACGTCGTGGGGTCAGCGTCACCTGCAGAAGTCTGTCTGTGCTCACCCCGTGTTCTACCTGGGGAGTGAGCATGCAATCAACTTGGGACTGAGCTGTGAGAAGGGCCACGGCATCCTCTGCTTCTCGGTGGCCCTGGGCATTCCTCACCGTGCAACCGTGCATCTTATTTACAAACCCTTCGACACTTACAGACGTACTGCAGGTGGCAGCCATGCTCGACCCCAGGGTCTATTTCAGATGCTGGAGACGTGAGTACTTACCACCACTGCCTCCCGTGAAAGACAAGGACGGCACCAGGGAGCCCCAGTACAATTAAGATGCGCCACTGGGTATTAAGCTTCCAGAGACACCATCGCTACCTGGAATAGCAGCTGGCACACAGAAAATACTCAATAATAATCTGAACAAATGAAGCCTCTTGCTATCCAAGTGCCAGTGTCTGCCTACAAACACCTGCTGACAGAAAGCACAGAAGCAATCAATGTGATGGGCAACACAGGAGGAAGCACAAAATGCTGGAGAAGTCAACACTTCGCAAAATTAGCCGGGTCCAAGGCTGCCGGGTCCAAGGCCACACCAGCAGCAAGCAAGCAGCACTAGTGCAACACCCTCCTTCTGGGCACCTGCCTTTGATCAGGGCGGGCCCGTATGGAAAAATAATCTGGTCCGTGCACGTGGGGTGGAACAGAAGCTAGTGCGTGTCTAAAGTGTCTAGGGTGGGAGACGACCAGGGGACATGGGAGGAAGGAACCAATTCCATAGAGAAGTCAAAGGCCCAGTGACGTTGCTGACAGAGGTACTCCATGCAGCAGTTCTGATTAGTGGTGGCACCAAAGAACAACAGGGAAAAGATGCACCTTCCGTGTGGACGAGGACGGAGAACGCTGGAGCGCACGCTCTCCCGTGTCAGACTCATGATCGCTCCCACAAGCCTGGAGGCTCGGTGGCCTGGGGCCCTGCACACTGCCTGCCTGACCTGCAGCCCCGACTGCCCACTGCCACAGCAGGTGGCTGATGGGGGCACTTTGGAACATTTAACAGAAGAACAAAAAATTGATTCACACAGAATTGGTTAACAAAAATCAGCCACTGTATAGAAAGGAGACTGCCTGTATCCTCACAAAGTCGAAAGGGTTGCACTATCTAGGGCGTGGGGAAGAAAAAGGATTCTATTCATATACATTCTTTCTTTCCAGAGAGAGATTATGTGCACCAAGTTAACAAGTACCTTTTCTGAGTTTTACAAAGACGACGCTTACAACTATGAATGATCCTGACTTGTCAGCTTGGAGACAGCCACAAATCTCACTAGTTACATCTTCACTAGGTTAGTCCACCTGGCTGTAAAAACAGATGTCAGTGCCGTTAAAACAGTACACTGGCGTGTTATTATTCCAGCCGCAAAGGCCTGAACAAACCCAGCGTGAGAGAGATGCGTTTCCCCTGTTATCTCGACAGGGTATAAATTTTGAATTTAAGAACTGACCATTCAATTACCAGGAATTTGGTATCACAGTCTCAGCCCCATCCTGGGAGGGAACTGAGAACCCCTGATAGTTTAATCAACTCTTCCATGCACTGCTCATTAGCGGTTTTAGGGGAGCTAATTTACCCAATGTGTTCGCCTAATGGTTCTTTGCAAACCCTGGACCAGGGGCTGGCACTGGCTTTCGGTGGCTTAAGTCTCTGCCTGCGACATCACCACCCCCTATCCGAGACTGGCTTGAGTCCTGGCTGCTCTGCTTCTCATCCAGCTCTCAGCTAATGGTGCCTGGAAGGCAGCCGAAGACGGTCCAGGTACCTGGGGCCCTGCATCCACAAAGGAGGCCCAGATGGAGTTCTTGGCTCCAGGCTTTGGCCTGGCCCAGCCCCATCCATTGCAGCCATCTGGGGGGGATGAACCAATAGATGGAAGGTCTCCTAAATAAATCAATTTTATTTAAAACATGGAACCCTAGGATAACTTGGTATTTTCCTTTTGCATCATATACTTCCAAGGTCTAAGCAAACAGTCTCTATGGTTGCACCTGAGTTCCACAAAACACGAACCAGGATCACCTAACGGGATGCACACTTTGTGCACGGGGAACGGCTGCTTTCTTCCCTTCACTATAGAAGCCTGGAGGGCAGACTCAAGCTTACGTCACCTGCTCCTGAGCAAAGTTCTTAGGAGTCCATAAAATCTCACTGGTTGGCAGCAGTGGCCAAGACACCTTCATCTCTCATCCGAGTGCATGGGTTACATTCCAGACTCCGGGTCCTAACTCCAGCTTCCCACTGATGAGTCCCTGGGAGGATCTGCATACAACCAGGTGCACGCCACCCACGGGGAGACCCGGATGGAGATGTGGCCTCTCAGCTTCAGCCATCCCTGCCAGCTGTGTAGGCAACTGGGGAATGAACCTCTGGATGGGAATTCTGTCTCTGCAGCTCAAATAATTTGTTTAAATATCGCTAACTCTCCCCGATTTCTCACTGTCTGATTTCTTCTAGTCCTCATTAGCTCTTACTTGACCAATATACTGATTTAGGGTAATCAGTACAGTTGTCTAACTCCGTCTTAATAAACAGTCTGTTTTAAAAAATCAAGTGCCTTGGGCCATTGCTTGATATTCAGCCCAGTAGTTAAGATGATACTTAGGATACTCATGCCCCATACGAGAGTGCCTAGGTTTGAGCCCAGGCCCTGCTCAAGAACACTCTGGGAGGTAGCAGGTGATGGCTCCAAGTAACTGGGTCCCCGCCACCCACATGGGAGAGCTGGATGGAATTCCAGGCTTCTGCCTTCAACCAGGATCAGCCACAGCTGTTGCTGACATTTAGGGAGTGAACCAGCAAATGGAAGCTCGCCCTCCCTGCCTCTCCAACAGAAATTAAAAATCAAGCATCTCCACAAAACAAAGCAGTTTAGCAGGTGGATTATCCTCAGCTGACTTTTAAAGAAAACACGCCCCTTCACTCGGGGCTTTCCCCCAGAAGATGGCCATGGGCAATGGAGCAAAGCAGGTGCAAGCCCAGTCTGCAGTTAGGCTACCCGTCGGCTTTATCACCCTCTAGCTAAGCAGCTGAGACGCAGCGTTTCAGATTATGAAGAGTGTTTCGGAAGCAGTGTTGTGTTCTGCCATGTCACTTAAATGAGCTAACAGGCCACCCGTCTCTTGAAGATTATTAACCTCATGGTTAGTACAAAGATCATCACACCCGTGACAAAGGACACTGGGCTTCCAAGTTTTATGGCCTGAAACTGCTCCTGTCAACAGCAACATTAACTTTATAGCATCCCCCAATTACAAATGCATTAGACAAGACCTTTTCCCTCAGTTCACTGTTAGCTGGCGGTCACCTGTCAAGTGTAACTAAACATCTCTCACGGTTTCTTCCCAAATGGAGTTTCTGGCTATCTTCATACCAAGTTGTTATGAAACTTAAAAAAAAAGTTATTTTTCATCTGCTTGCAAGGCAGAGTGATGAAGAGGAGACAGATCTTCCACGTACTGGGGCATTTCAGGACACAAGGGCTGGCCAGGCCTAAGCCAGGAAGACAGAACTCCATCAAGGTCTCCCACGTGGGTGACAGGGAACCAGGCATTTGGGCCATCACCCGCTGACTCCCAGGATGCATCAGCAGGAAGCTGGAAACAGTGCAGCCAAGGCTCAAACGGGCATCCTAAGCGGCTGCTTATCCCACTGCACCACAACACCCAGCCCCCTAAACTTTTAAACAAAGTGCAAAAATAAGAGAATGGGAACGAGTGGGAGAGCAGAGCAGACTGGGTGCAGGAAGACAGTGCACTAAATATATTTAACCTGTAAAAACTTAAACCACTCTGTTAAATGAACAGACGCTGAAGAAAAAAAAGGGGGGGGGGGTGGGAGAGGCAACAGGGAAATATCCCAAGGGCTCACGATTTCCTCTGTGGGCCAACGCATTTTGACTTCCAATTAGGACGGACAACCAAACCCCGCACGGTCCTAGGAGCCACTGAGGCCGCCGTTCCCAACACGTGCGCGTCGCGGTCCCGCAGGTGGCAGGCGGGGATGGGAGGACGGCCCCGCGCACGCGTGCACCTCACACAGGCAGGCTGCCACGCACCTGCCCAGCCCCGGGACCAGCCAAGAACCATTCCAGGTCCGTCCCGCCGGAGCGCCTTGGCGGCGCTGCCTTCGCCAAGGGCGGGCCGGCGGCTGCAGCCTCGACGGCTGACAGCCCCGGGAGGGCAGAGGTTTCCCGGGAGACCGGCGCTCCCGGCTGCGGCCTCCGTGTCTACGCCGCCGAAGCGCTCTCTCCACGGCTCGTCTCCGCAGCTCGCTCAGAGGCAGCTATTTTCGCCCACAGCCAAAATCAGCAACAGCAAATTACGCTGCAAACAATGGCGAGGGCGCCTGCTCCGCACGGCTCAAACTCCGGGAGGCAGCGCGAAGAAGACTCCGACTTCCACAGGGGCCCGGCCCGGCCGCCGCCTCCCGCGCTCTGGCCGCCCACCGCGCGCGCGCCTCGGGCCACCCGGGGGCTGGGGGACCCGGTGGTGGCCCCTGGTGACCAGCACGAGGGTGGCGGTGCGGGGAGGCCGGGACCCCGCGGACGCACTCGCGAGCGCTCGGGATCCCCCGGCGTCCAGCGCCGCGCGGCGGGCGCTCCCTGGCGGGGACGAAGGCGGAGCGCGGGCCGTCTGGGAGAGCCCGCGTTGCCCGCAGCGCGCCGGGACTGAGGGGCGGCGGAGGGCAGGGGCGCGGCGGTCCGGCCTCGGCTCTGCCCGGGACCCCGGCGGCGCAGGCCCCTCTCCGACGCCCCCTACCCTGTCCGAGTCGGGGAAGCCCACCGCGACCGCAGCACGGCGAGCGGGCAGGCGGCCCAAGAGTTAGGGAACGCCAAGCCTGCGCCCCGGCCCCCGGCGCGTTCCGCGGCCCCGCCGCCGCCGCCGCCGCCCCCCGCGCGACTCTCACCCGGCTCTTGCAGCGGTGGTGCCGGCCGGGGTCCGAGCAGGTCCGGTCCACGGTGAGCGCCGTGTCGCTGCCCGGCATCTCGGCTCTCGGGCAGGCAACTTTGCCGTGTGGCGCGGCCGCACCGCCGCGAGCTGCGGGCCGTGCTCCGGCTGGCGCGGGGGAGCCGCGGCCGAGGGGGCGGCGCGGGCGGCTGCAGCTGCCGCCGACACCCGCGCGGCCGCCCTGCGCCGCCGCCACCGCCGCCGGGGGCCGGGAGGCGGGGCCGAGCCCGAGCCTCCGCCCCGCCCCGCGCCCCGCCCCGCTCCCGCCCCGTGCCGGACCCCGTGCCCAGGTGCTGACCGCTTCCCCAGGTGCCATCGCTCGGGCTCGCTCCCCACGCCCGCCAACCAACGCTGCCCTCTTTCAGCTCAAAAAAAATGGGCGCCATCTCTACTATCTGCTGACTTTGTATGTTCCTAATACAAGATGGCTTTTAGGGCAAGATGTTAGCGCTGGCTTTAAATGCTTCCGTTGAGGAAATCTTCATTCAACAGGCATTTATCAGGCCGCAGACCCAGAGATTTAAAAAGAGGAGGGGGATTTTTCTCCCCTTATGATTCCACTGCCTCTTGCACTAAGACATATCGTGTTGCATTAATTTTCCACGTGGGATGCACCATTAGGCTGTATGCTACTTTTGAAAGTCAGGACGTGGGTTTTTGCTTTAGCCGTCTTATGCCCAGTGAAGCAGTCTTTGCCACGATGAACTGCGAGTCCGAGAAGAAAGGACTGACTGGGGAACGATTAAATATCAGTTACTGAAACCAGAATTCCGAACTCTTGTCTGGTTAACCAGGGTGCACAAGGGAAAGAATGTGTTGAGAGGTTTAAAACGCAGGTGTTCAGAGACAGGATGCAAAATGTACTGTTGACCGGCCGAGAGGCAGGGATTGGCTCTCCACCCTTCAAAGTGCATGCGGGTGTTGGGGGAGGGAGGTCAGGCAGACAAGAAATCTGGACATAAAGTCAGGTACATTTAGAAAGCCTCCGGTCACCCATTTAGGAGGTGTGGTCAGAAAGGACACTGGAAAAAGGCAGTGGAGACCACGCCTTTGCTTTCAGGGTTAAGTTCAGCTTTATTCTGAGGGTACTGGAGAGCTATTTCCGGTTTCAACAGGGAATGACAGCATCGGAATGGAAATTCTAGAAGGTGCACTTGAGAGCAGGGTGAAGCAGTGATTAAAGATGAGTAAGGGACAGGCACCTGACCCAGCGGCACAGGGCCTGGGTGTGATACAACTCTGACTGTGACTCCAGCTTCCTGCCAGTGCAGACGCTGGGAGGCAGCAGGTGACGGCCAAAGTGACTGGGTTCCTGCCACCCATGGGGGACACCTGGGTTGAATTCTTGGATCCTGACTCCAGCCTGGGTCAGCCCCAGATAATGCCGGCATTTGGGGAGTTAATGAGTGAATGGGAGCTCTGTCTGTCTGCCTCTCAAATAAATAAAGATGGGCGAGGGACACTAACTAGTTAGAAGGCCATTGCAAAGACTGGGAACAACCTAAATGTCCTTAGAATGAGACTTGGCACACCCATCCCACAGAACATTGGGTCTTTGTGATAGAATGAGGTCATCCTCCACATATAGCTATGAGAATATTTCTCGTATTTTGAAATCCATGCATGGCTTTTTCAAAATATGCATTACTCATGAACCTCAAATGCATGGATTTCAAAATTCCTTGGCACCAAAATCAACATCTTTATATCCCATTTCCCATGACCTTTTTAAGAATCCTCATAAAGTTAAGTGAAAAAAAAAAGTGTGCAGAATAACACCTGTGGCATTCCACCACTTGTGTAAAACCAGAATATTAGCAGGTTCATAAACATACACAGCTTTTCTGGGGGGAGATCAACAAGAAACCAGGGAAACAGACAAGAAATTGATGCTAGGAGAGAACTACTTAGGCAGAAGGCAGAGATGAAGGAGCGATTTATTTCTCACTGTGCATGCTGTGTAAGTTTGAATGTTTGCCTTGTGGGCATATATCAACTATTCAAAGAGTAAAACAGGGGTTGGGTGTTGTGGCACAGTGGGTTAAGCCTCCATTTCAGTGTTGGCATCTCATATAAGTACTGGTTCGAGTCCCAGCTGCTCCACTTCTGATCCAGCTCCCTGCTAATGTGCCTGGGAAAGCAGCATTAGATGGTCCAAGTATTCCAGCCCCTGCCACCCACATGGGAGACCCAGATGGAGTTTCAGGCTCCTGGCTTCAGCCTGTCTGAACCCTGGCTGCTTGCAGCCATTTGGGGGAGTAAACCAGTAGACGGAAGAGCTCACTCTCTTTATCCTTCTCTTTGCCTTTCAGATAAGTATTTTAAAAAAAATCAGTATCAGATAAAAACCTAAAAAAGAAAAAACACTAGACCGTCTGAAAAAAATGGGAGAATATTATATCAAGTCATAAAAAGCAGCTCACAAAAAGTGTAAACCATTAAATTCCTCATTTTAAATTTTTGCTTATGAAAGTAAATGATCAAATGAAAAGATAAGCCTCAGACTGCACTGCAGCTAAAAATAAATCAATAGTGATGAATTTTACCAACAGGCCTGAGAAACAAAAAAAGCAAGCCACAGAAAATTCCATGCGGTAAGAGCCTATTCATATAAGGCATAAAAATATAAAGAAATAAACTTGGGGCTGGCATTGTGGCGTTGCAGGTTAAGCCTCCTCCTGTGATGCCGGCATCTATCCCATGAATGCCAATTCGAGACCCAGCTGCTTCACTTCCGATCCAACTCCCTGCTAAAGTGCCTGGGAAAGTAGAAGATGGCCCGAGTACTTGGGCCCCTGCACACACGTGGGAGATCCGGAGGAAGCTCCTGGCTTCAGATCGGCCCAGCTCTGGCCATAGCAGTCATTTGGGGGGTGAACCAGCGGATGGAAGATCCCTTTCTTTCTCTCTTTCTCTCTTAACTCTGCCTTTCAAATAAGTAAAAAAAAATCATTTTTAAAAAAATAAGTTTTTAGGAAAACATAGATAATAAAACTGTTAAGAAAAGCAGCAGTGGGGCTGACACTGTGGCGCAGTGGGTTAAAGCACGACCTGCAGCACCAGCATCTCATATGGGCACCAGTTCAAGTCCCGGCTGCTCCACTTCCTGATCCAGCTCCCTGCTTATGTGCCTGGGAAAGCAGTAGAAGATGGCCCAAGTCCCGGGGCCCCTGCATCCATGTGGGAGACCCGGAAGAAGCTCCTGGCTCCTGGCTTAAGATTGGCTCAGCTCTGGCCATTGTGGTCATTTGGGGAGAGAACTAGCAGATGGAAGACCTCTCTCTCTCTCTCTCTCTCTCTCTCTCTACTCTCTCTGTAACTTTGTCTTTCAAATAAATAAAATAAATCTTAAAAAAAAAAAAGCAGCAGGATGCTAAGCACAAATGTCAGAATTTTTTGAGAGGGCCTCAGAAAGTTTGCACCCAAAGGAAGTAAAAGATAATGTATCTTTTCTAAGAACTTTGGAAGACCCCTCACACTTATTTTTGGTGGGAAGAAGAACAAATCAATAGAGAGGAAGGATACAAGATAATAAATTTGTTATCAAGCGACAGAACACTGACTACATAACCATTCACACAGACATACACATACAATTTCAGAATAATTTAAAATTTTAAAGGGACAAACGTGACACCATCCTTCGTCTTGGAATTCATTCATCGGTGGGGGCACCTTCTGAAGGAAGCACAGAGAACAGCACTAGTGTAACTACACAGCTTGCCATCAGTGTGCCAGACGGCCCGTCTTGATGAACTGGAGTCACTGTGGCAACTTCTCTTACAGACATTTGCTATGAATGCCCATGGCAGTTCTCCTCTGGAATGCCCCCTCATACGCCAGAGTGCCCCTTAATTTTCCAGCAACTTAAGGGCCCCAGGAAGTGTAGTACTCGAGTGTGTGTGGGTAGCTGTGTGTGTGAATCAGTTTAGAGAGAGGCCACACCTAAGGGAGCTCCCGCACTGGGCAGTGTGCCAGCAGGCGCCTGATTTCTACTCTGATCTGTTTTCAAATTCCTGAGCACCCCATCCTGTGCTGCTGGTCCCCCGTGAGAGGGATGAAATAGGATTCACCGGGCACTCACATTTCAGTGAGCAGAGGATGTTCTTTTGGAGGTTGTGTCGATTTATTTCATAAGCTACTTGCCCAAAAGCTGCTCTGCTGGGCACCCGCACAGAATAATTTTTTGGAATACACAAATTAAATAGCAGAAGAGCAAGCGCCCCAGAAAAGAAAGAAAACAAGCAGTGCTGATCACCATCTGGCTCTCCTTTTGGTAAGTAGAACCCAAGGGGGGAAACAGACCACCCTTTGCTGATGCCTGGGCTTGTGCCTGCCCTGGGAAAAAGACAGGGAGAGGGCAGAGAATGTCTCCTGCCAGTAAGAATTCTGTGTCTCTGATGATATCTCCCAAAGCCTCTCCCTACCCCAAACAGCGGAAAACACAACACTGTTAAAGGAACAAGTGCAGTCAGACAACAAGGAACACAGAGCTTCACGCCTGGGATGTGAACTAAGAAATGAAAGGTGCACGAGGCACAATTGCTAAGCATCAAAGAAGGAGAGCAGGTCATTCCAGATGCACTCATTTAAGGATTGCAATGATGACAGGCTGCATAAACTGCCCTATCATGTGTTGGCTTACAACAATAACAACCACTCACGAATCATGATTCCGCCAGGTGGGCAGGTCTCCAAAGGCGGCGGCTTCTCTCTGCTCTGCGTGGCATTGCTGGAGCTGCAGCTGGAGCATCCGACATGGCTCCATTTGTATACCACTGAGGGAGGCTGGAATGGCAGGGGCAGGCTCCTGTCTCTTTCTTTCAGATTATTTCTTTGAAAGGCAGAGTAATAAAGAGAGGAACACACACACACACACACACACACACAAGCTTCCATCTATAGGTTCATGCACCAAATACCTATGACAGTCAGGGCAAGGCCAGGCTGAATCCAGGAGCCAGGAATTCCACCTAGTCTCCCACGTGGGTGGCAGGGTTCCAAGTATTTGAGCCATCATCTGCTGTCTTCCCTGGGTACATTAGCAGGCAGCTGGATTTGAAGCTGGGTAGCTGGGACTGGAATGTGCACTCCTGTGTGGGATGCAGACCCACAACGCCAGGCCTTTCTATTTCTATGTATCTATATTTTTTAATAATATATTTTTGTATTTTATAGTTTCTTATTCTTCTAAGGGTCCCTGTTCTCCATGGGGTCACTGGATTTCTTTACATGGCAGCTAGATTCTAAGAGACCAAAAACAAAAGCTGCCGGGGCTGGCGCTGTGGCATGGCAGGTAAAGCCACCGCCTGCAGTGCCAACATCCCATATGGTCACCGGTTCGAGTCCCAGCTGCTCCACTTCCGATTCAGTTCTCTGTTATGTTGTGGGAAAGCAGTAGAAGATGGCCCAAGTCCTTGGGCCCCTGCACACGTTTGAGAGACCCAGAAGAAGCTCCTGGCTTCAGATTGGCACAGCTCCAGCCGTTGCGGCCAGCTGGGGAGTGAACCAGATGGAAGACCCCTCCCTCCCTCCCTCCCTCTCCCTCTCTCTCTCTCTCTCTCTCTTTCTCTCTGCCTCTCCTTTTTTCTCTGTGTAACTCTGATTTTCAAGTAAATAAATAATTAAAAAAAAAAAAAAAAGCTGCCAAGTCTCCTAACGCCCAATTTGGAGCACGCCAAGTATCCCTGCCATAGGTCAAAACAAGTCACAAGGGGTCTGGGGTCTGCGTCGTGGGACAGCAGCCGAAGTCACTGCCTGTGAAGCTGGTATGCCATGTGAGCAGCAGTTCAAGTCCCGGCTGCTGTGCTCCCGATCCAGCTCCCTGCTAATGCACCTGTGAAAGCACTGGAAAATGGCCCAGGTACCTGGGCTCCTGTCACCCACGTGAGGAGACCCAGATGGAGTTCCAGGCTACTTACAGCCTTCAGCTTGGACCACACCCAGCTGTTGACATCATTTGGGGAGTGAACCAGCAGATAGAAGATCTCTTTTAGGGAGCAGCACTGTGGTATAATGAGTAAAGCTGCCACCTGCATCCCATATAGGTGCTGTTATGTCATGTCCCAGCATCTCCACTTCTGCTCCAGCTCTCTGCTGTGGCCTGGGAAAGCAGTAGAAGATGGCCCAAGTCCTTGGGCCCCTGCACCCATATGGGAGACCCAGAAGAAGCTCCTGGCTCCTGGCTTCAGATCGGTGTAGCTCCGGATGTTGCAGCCGTCTGGGAAGTGAACCAGCGGATGGAAGACCTGTCTCTGTTCCTCTTTCTCTAACTCTGCCTTTCAAAATAAATAAATTAAATCTTGTTTTAAATAAAAACTCGCAATGACTTATCTGCTCCTCAGAGATTTCCTGCCATAATTGCTATGCTCCCCTCCTAACACCTCTAGGTTACCTGGGGAGAAGTCTCTGGCTGCCAGGTAGGGGTGCATATTCCCGGCAGATCTTAACAGAACATTAAGAGATACCTGCTGAATGAATGACTTCAATGTTTACTAATGTCTACTTATTTTCTATGCACTGGAGTTTGAAAAAAAATCACTAGAGAAAAGGAAAAGGTAGTGCTTTCCTCAAGGGGTCAGAATGAATAATATATAAGGATAAAAAGTTGCTGGGCCAGCGTCGTGGCTCACTAGGCTAATCCTCCACCTGCGGCACCGGCACACCAGGTTCTAGTCCCGGTCGGGGCGCCAGATTCTGTCCCGGTTGCCCCTCTTCCAGGCCAGCTCTCTGCCATGGCCCAGGAGTGCAGTAGAGGATGGCCCAAGTGCTTGGGCCCTGCACCCACATGGGAGACCAGGATAAGCACCTGGCTCCTGCCTTCAGATCAGCACGGTGTGCTGGCTGGAGGGTGAACCAATGGCAAAGGAAGACCTTTCTCTCTGTCTCTCTCTCTCACTGTCCACTCTGCCTGTCCAAAAAAAAAAAAAAAAAAAAAAAAGTTGCTGGATGATGTCACCGATTCTCAGACATGGACACTATAGTTATTGAAGGTGTGAATTTTCCAATGATTTATTGAGCACCTTTGGTGTGACTGGCTCTGCTCTCGGTGCTAGCTATACGAAAATGAGTGAGACATCCTAAACCAGCATCTTATCCAGTCATTCCTTCCCCATCCCACTCCAAATTGCCATAGATACCAAGATAATCCTGTCCTTGGCACAGTAATAGGAAAAAGGAAAGAAGCGATCTTCCGGGAACCTCACCTTCTTGGGTATATCAGTCTTCCTATTCTATCACAGCCAGGAGAAGGCAGACACAAAGGAAAATCTGATGTTGAAGATGAAAATGCAAGCCCCTTATACTGTGAAGGAAGATACATTTCTTTTCATATTGCATTTTGATGAAATAGCACAGGGGAGTGTTCCCTTTGGAGGTGACATGAACAAGACTAAAGTCCAATAAGCTTTCCCAAACTAAGCATTTAAGCACAGAGGGAAAAAGAAGAATTACTCAGGGTTTTAGAATTTATTCAGGGGCTGACATTGTGGCATAAACTGTCAAGCCACACTTGGGACACTTTTATCCCATATCAGAGTCCCACCCAAGAAATCTGCCACTTCTGATCCAGCTTACTGCTAATGCACCTGGAAGGCAGCAGATGATGGCCCAAGTACGTGGGATCCTGCCATCCATGTGGGACACTGGATGAAATTCCTGCCTCCTGGCTTCCGCCTGGTCCAGCTCTGACTATTGCATGCATTTGGGGAGTGAACCAGCAGGGGGACGATCTCTGTCTCTCTCTCTCCTTCCTCTGTGTCACTCTGCCTTTCAAATTGTAAGCCCATCACAAAACACACCAAACACCATAGTCAGAGGAAAGGTTTGTTGTCAGGTGAGGGAAACCGGGGTGGCGGGGCAGAGAGCGAGAAAGAAAGAGAGGGTAAGAGAGAGATCAAGAGAGAGAGAGGGAGGCCGGCGCCATGGCTCACTAGGCTAATCCTCCGCCTGTGGTGCTGGCACCCCAGGTTCTAGTCCTAGTTGGGGTGCTGGATTCTGTCCCGGTTGCTCCTCTTCCAGTCCAGCTCTCTGCTGTGGCCTGGGAGTGCAGTGGAGGATGGCCCAGGTCCTTGGGCCCTGCACCCACATGGGAGACCAGGAGGAAGCTCCTGGCTCTTGGCTTCAGATCGGCACAGCGCACCGTAGCGGCCACTTGGGGGGTGAACCAATGGCAAAGGAAGACCTTTCTCTCTGTCTCTCACTGTCTAACTCTGAGAGTTAGAGAGAGCACACGTGTTCCAGAACAGGTCCTGTTAAATCTTTGCTGGGGGGTGGGCAGGGAAGGAGCAGCGAATCCCATTAGGGTGGGGGTGGAGCTGACACCAGTGGTTGGGCTATGGGGCTTAGCACTGCAGCCTATTATGCAAGGTGGTGCCAGGGGCCAAGGCCCAAGATGGCGTCCGGGGCAAAGATGGCGCCATAGATCAGACCACACCATTTTACTAATACCAATAAATAAATTTTTTAACAAAGTATTCAATTGGCTTTAGGTGAATGCATGCTGATAAATATCAGAAGTTTTCTGGCCTGATGCAAATGTGAATCCTAATTTTAACGACCTGGGTTATACCCAGTTGGAAATGACCATTCTTGACATTTACAGGTGAATCTCTGATACAGCATATCCTAAGTGACTGAAAGGAAACAATCTCTGGTATTTGCTTAGCATTAGTAATTACCTGGCATTGCACTTGGCAAGCTTTTGACAAAAAACAGCAAAGTAGAAAAACTCTGCAGGCCCAATATTCCTTTTTTAATAAATGCAATAGTTCTCTGCTATTGACTTCTCAAGAGCAAAGATTAGCACACAGGATTCTACAGGCTGTGAGCTGTCGCTATCATCTGCCTTCCCCGCAGACCCAAGGCTACAGTAAGAAGCACAAAAAGGTCTTTTACTTCATCAAAATAAAGATTTTTGCTTTGCAAAAAAGTTCCTGTCACGAAGATGAAAAGACAAGATACAGATGGAGAGAAAAGGTTTGCAAAGCTACAGGCTGCGAGAAGGTATGAAAAAGTCCCAGAATGCAAAAGGGACAGCGGATCGCAGAACGTACTGGGTTGCCAAAGCCACCGTCACGCTAGCCCCTGGGGTCTCCGCAAGACCGGGTGTCGCTCCAGAATAGGAAACAAGCCAATCTGTGAGCAGACTGCATCCGGCATCATTCAGTATGACTACCAGTTATCCGATAATGACAGAGCCCAATGTGTCATTGCCTTACGTGGGAGGGGACAGCAGTTCCAAGCGAAAGCTCTCCTTTCCAGAAAAATCCAGCACAGCCTTGTGGCCCAGAACCATCCGCCCAGGCCAGCGAGCTGCATCAGCAGCATGGTTGTGAGCCAATGCAAGGCTGACCGAGACCCCATTGTGGGCTTCCGCCAGCTGTGCCTGTTACAGAAGATCAACAAGGCTTGGGTTTGCACCATGGCACGTTCAGGCTGGCCTGCACCGCTTGGGCCGACTTCCTTCCAGCCAGGCACTCAACTTCACACTCCACCAGATGCCCCAATTGTCAACCACAAATGAACAGGGCCGCGGTGGGAGTGGGCGCCCTGCACTGCTGCCACCAAGGTGCTGTGCGTGATGTCTGGGTGCCACAATCGGGACATCCGGCTGCAGAAGTTTGTGTTGTACTGCGCATGCCTTGGAGAGACTAAAGTAATGCAAAAGCTTGCTCCTCCCCCTTTTTCAAAAATCTACTGACAAGATGCTCTAGTAACCCAAAGATGTGAAGGAGAAAGCAGTGCCTCATCGCCCAGATACTGATTTGTTCAGATGTATCAATGTTTCATGACACACACACAAAAAAACACACACACAGAGAAATTTTTTAAAAAGAAATAAAAATTCTTAAAATGCAATAGTGATTTTATTTATTTATTTGACTGGTAGAGATACAGACAGTGTGAGATAGAGACAGAGAGAAAGGTCTTCTCTCCCCTAGTTCACTCCCCAAATGGCCGCAATGGCCAGAGCTATGCTGATCCGAAGCCAGGAGCCAAGTGTTTCCTCCTGGTCTCCCATGCAGGTGCAGGGGCCCAAGCACTTGGGCCATCCTCCATTGCCTTCCTGGGCCACAGCAGAGAGCTGGAATGGAAGAGGAGTAACTGGGACTAGAACTGGCATCCATATGGGATGCCAGCATTGCAGGCGGATGATTAACCAACTGAGCCACAGTGCCGGCCCCAAGATATAATTGTTAAATCAACAAGAGGAGGCACTGTGCACTTACTCCCCATGTAGGACCTCTGTCCTTAATGCGTTGTACTATGAAAATTAACTGTAAAACTTGTTTTCAAACAGTACTTTATACTTTGTGTGGGGGGGGCGTGCAAATTGTGGAAATCTTCACTTAGTATAGAGTTGGTCTTCTGTATATAAAGTTAATTAAAAATGAATCTTAGGGGCCGGCACTGTAGCAGGTGAAGCCACTGCCTGCAGTGCCGGCATCCCATGTGGGCGCTGATTTGAGACCCGGCTGCTCCACTTTCGATCCAGCTCTCTGCTATGGCCTGGGGAAGCAGTGGAGGATGGCCCAAGTCCTTGGGCCCCTGCACCCACATGGGAGACCCGGAGGAAGCTTTGGATTGGCGTAGCTCTGGTCATTGCGGCCAATTGGGGAGTGAACCAGCAGATGGAAGACCTCTCTCTCTCTGCCTCTCTGCCTCTCTGCCTCTCCTCTCTCTGTGTAACTCTTGCAAATAAATAAATAAATATTTTTAAAAAATGAATCTTAATGAAGAGTGAATGGGAGAGGGAGTAGGAGGTGGGACTGGAGTGGGGGTGGGAGGGCAGGTATGGGGGGAAGAACCCCTATATTCCTAAAGCTGCACCTATGAAATTTGTATTCATTAAATAAAAGCTTCTCAAAAAAAAAAAAAAAGAAAGAAAGAAAGAAAAGATACATGGATGGAAAGTAAACACATGAGAAGATGCCACACGTCCCTGGCCATTAGGGAACACAAATGAGAGCCACAGGGAGACGTCACTGCACACCTATCAGAATGGCTAGACCACTGCATGCCAGCAGGTCTGTGGAGGAACTGGACAATTCATGCATGACTGGTGGCAACATGAAATGATGTGGTCTCTCTGGAAAGCAGCTGGGCAGTTTCTTATAGAACTAAAACATGCAAATACCACCCGACCCAGTCATGGCACCCTTGGGCATTTATCCAGAGAAAGACAAAACATGTCCACACAGAATCCTATACACGGAAGTCCACAGCAGCTTCCATCATAACAGCCCCATGCAGGAAACAGTCCAGATGCCCTTCATCAGGCAAATGGCAAACTATTAGACACCCATATACCACATGGAATACAACCCACCCACGAAAAGGAACAAACTGTTGCAATACGGTAACTTGGATGAGCCTGCAGGGAATTGTGCTGAGTAACCCAAACGCCACCTGCAGGGTCCTTTCACTTATGAAGCAGCTTGAAATGATACAATTACAGAAATGAAGATCCAAGAGGCTGCCAGGGGCTGGGAATGGGAGGTGGGTGGGGTTATAGAAGGGATCAAGGGCTCAGGGAATTGATGCATAGTTTGAGAGGGAAGGTAGAAGGATCCTATCTGTGTGGTCAGACTAGATAACTGGGATGGCTGTTACGGTACAGCAAGTTAAGCCGCTAACTGGGACACTTGCATCCCATATCACAGTGCCTGGGATTCAGTCTTGCCTCTCTTCTGATCCAGCTGCCTGCTACTGCACAGGCTGGGAGGTGGCAGGCGATGGCTTAAGTGCTTGAGTCCCTACCACTGATGTAGGAGACCGAGATGGAGCTCTTGGCTTCTGGCTCTGGTCTGGTCCAGCCCGAGCTGCTCATGCACTTGGGGAATGAACAGCAGATTGAAGACCTCTCTCTAACACTGTCTCCATTACTCTTTGAAATGAATAAGGCAACTAAAAAACAAAACAAAAAACTATAGAGATTAAATCCACACATGCCCACCCCTACAAATAAGTACAAGTAAAAGTGGGGAAATCTGAATCAGAGTGGGAGATGCCACCCATGTTAAATACATCTGTACTACCAGATCCTACCACTGAGTGAACCAGGTGAAGAGCACCTGGGATCCCTGTGTAGGACCCCTAACAAGTACATATGAATCCACAATGATCTGAAAATAAAAAAATTAATTCAGCATGTATTTTAGGGGCTGGTGTTGTGCAGCAGGTGAAGCTGCTGCCTGCAATCCTGGCATTCTATCTTCCCACCCCCCCTACCCCGTAGCTGCCTTTCAAATGAATAAATCTTTATAAAAATATATTTTAAATTTGGATGCCATTGTGGCCACTTCCACATGAAACACTGGGTTTGGGAGGGAGAGGAAGGATGCAGAAAGTGGCAGTAGTTGGTCCAGGGACTTTTTTTTTTTTTTTTTTTTGGAAAAGGTATCCAGAGAACAAAGTTCTTCCAGGTTCTACAACCTTGTTGCAGCAGGGAGGTGGACCAGCTGTAGAAATCTAGAGTCAAGGAAGGACTCGTTAACAGGACCTGGCTCCAGCGTAAGCAGTATTTCAACCTCAAGACCACCCTGAGCAAGCGGAGGGCCAAGAACCGCGTCCTCTGTGCTTGGCCCACCAGTCCTGAGCATCATGCTGGCACAAAGCGGGGACTTTGTAAGCTTGCTGTTGAATACACAATGGATAATGAAGTCGGATTTGGCTGGAAGGATACATTGCAGTTTGTAGGTTTGGTTCAGGTACAAAATGGCACATTACATACTGAGTTGCTGAGTAAAGTGTTTATCCTAAGATTGCGAATGCCACAGATACACGTCTCTGCTCTGCTCTGCTCTGCCCTGGGGTTCCCATATTGGTTGGAGTCTTTGTTTTGCGTCAAGGACACACAGATTTATAACCTGAGTGCTTTGTTATTTCTAACCTCTTGACCCTACCATTTAGAAAGTTTCCCTGATGACCGCGCTTGGCTCTTGGCTATCTGCTACTGCAGTTTCCCAGAAGTCCACAACAATGTCAGAAAACAGAGATAGAAGTGCCTTCCTTTGGGTCAGGCACAGGATGTTCCATTCTGCCAAGTCTCGCACTGGAGCTGTGATGCCCTGGGTTCCTAGTTTGCACTGCCACAGACAAAGCAGGTCTCTGGGGATCCCTAGCTAACTCCACTCCAGGCATAGCCAGCGCTGGAGAATTCTTTTTTCTTTTTTTTTTTTTTCTTCATTAAACACACACTGAATCTGCAGGATGAGCTGGTTCCACTCCAGGAACATATTGTCCGTGAATTCATTTTGCATTTTATCAACTCGTTTTGTGAGATACGGATGGTGGGACGTGAACCGCTAGGGAAATCCGATGTGACGGTGTTTTTAAACATCCCAGTCTCACTCTGCTTGCCGAGGCCTTCCGTGTCCACTCCAGGCCTCGCCTGTCCTCCCTCGCTGAGTCCCAACACATGACTGGCATCAACACTCCATCAGCCCTGAGCTTGTGCTGCCCCAGGGAGGCAGGCAGACGTGCAGGAGACAGACTGCCTGGATCTACATCTTGGCACGGCAGCTTCCTCGTTATAAAGTCCTGGTTCTTGCATTTGTAAAAGCGGGGATGAGAACAGAACCTACCTCATGCTGTGGCTGAGGATTAAGTGAGATAATATATGCGAAGCACTTTCAAAAAGTAAGAGCATGGTGAGTGCCTGCAGAAGACAAAACCAAACCTAAACCGTCTTTGTGTGATACCTTTGCTCCTTACGGCAAGGCTTTGAGGAGTTACCCTTTTATCCTGGAAGGTGTTGTATGAAACAGCAGGTGCATTTCAAGGCCAGAGCTCATCACTACAAGCAGGACTAGGAAGAAAGAGCGAGCTGCTTGCTGACACCACAGCAGAGTCTGCCCACTGGCAGGGTGAGAAGGGCAAACTCCCTCCTTCACATCTGTCTTCAGTTGCCTTCACTGACAAGGCACTCACTCCCACACAGAACACACTTGGCTTCTGCTTGTATTAGGGGTCCTCAGAAAGGTCATGGAAATGCATATGATGAAAATCTATGCATGAAATTAAAATATTTTACACTAAAATAAACTTATTGTTTGCTTTTTAAATCTCTTTTTAGAAAAGATTTATTTAAAAGGCAGAATTACAGAGAGAGAGACAGACAGACAGACAGAGGGAGAGACAGAGAGATTCTCCATCTGCTGGTTCACTCCTCAAATATCTGTAACAGCTAGAGCTGGGCCAGTCCAAAGCCGGGAGCCAGGAGCTTCTTCCAGGTCTCGCACGTCAGGGCAGGGGCCCACTGCTCTGCTGCTTTCCAAAGGTTATGAGCAGGGAGCTGGATCCAAAGTGGAGCAGCCAGGACTTGACCTTTTGCCCACGTGAGATGCTGGTATGCAGGGGGTGGCTTTACCCACTACACCACAGTGCGGGCCCTTACATTTATTTTTTTTTTTAAGATTTATTTATTTATTTGAAAGGCAGAGTTACAGAAAGGCAGCGGCATAGAGAGAGATAGAGGTCTTCCATCTGGTGGTGCACTCCCAGATGGCCGTAATGGCCAGAGCTGAGCTGATTTGAAGCCAGGAGCTGGGAGCTTCTTCCAGGTCTCCCATGTGGGTGCTAGGGACCCAAAGACTTGGGCCATTCTCTACTGCTTTCCCAGGCCATAGCAGAGAGCTGGATTGGAAATGGAGCAGCCAAGACTTGAACCAGCGCCCATGTGGGATGCCGGCACTATAGGTGGCGGCTTTACCTACTACACCACAGCACCGGCCCTTACGCTAATCTTTTAATTCCATTTTCCATGGGCTTTTTGAAGTAGCTATGCACACTTTGGCCAAATAATTCTACTTCTAGGAATTTCTCCTAAGGAAGTGAGATGGTATTAGAAAAGTGTTACAAAATTGTCCATCAGGGTCTGGCACTGTGGCGTAGCAGGTAAAGCCATCACCTGCAGTGCCTGCATCACATATGGGCACCAGTCCTGAGTCCTGGCTGCTCCACTTCTGATCCAGCTCTCTGCTGTGGCCTGGGAAAGCAGCAGAAGATGGCCCAAGTCCTTGGGTCCCTGTACCTGTGTGGGAGACCTGGAAGAAGCCCCTGGTTCCTGGCTTGATTGGCCCAGCTCTCACCATTGCGGCCATCTGGGGAGTGAACCAGCAGATGGAAGACCTCTTCTCTCTCTCTTTCTCTCTCTCTCTGCCTCTCCTTCTCTGTGTAATGCTGACTTTCAAATAAATAAATAAATGTTTTTTTTTTTTAAAAAGGCTATCCATCAGAGTGCTTTATCACTCTGAAAAATCTGAAATAATCCAAAGGATTACTCATTGTTTATGAAAAATAAAGGATTGGTTATATAAATAATATACTCGTATAACAAGTTAACTACATCTGGTGCAAATTATACTCAGGAGGAATATAGAATTATATGAAGAAATGTTTATGCAATGATGCCAGAAAAATTAAAACAACAAAAAAATCAGGATGACCCTATCACGTTGACAAAAATGACAAAGTGTTATGGGGGTGGGCACTTGATACTGGTTAAGATGCCTGCATCCCATACTGGAATGCCTGGGTTCTGTCACCTGACTCCAGCTTCCTGCAAATCAGACTCCAGGAGTCAGTGCTGGCTGATTCAAGTCAGTGGTTCAAGCAGATGGGTCCCCACAGGAGACCTGGGCGGGTTTCTGGCTCCCAGCTTCGGCACCCCGGTTGTAGTGGGCATCTGGGGGAGTGAACCAGTCGATGGGAGCTCTCCTCTCTACCTAGCAAATAAATGAAAATGTTTTTAAATTGAAAACTGACACTGAGTGCTGACAATGACCTGGAGCAGCAGGAGCTGTCATGCCAGACACTGCACGTGTCAGGATCCACCCAGGAGTGCAGCCGCCTGGGATGCGCACACGAGAATGTCCGCAGCGGTAACATCCCCCTGCGTAAGCAACCCAGCCAGCCTCAGCCACAGAATGGATAAACGTAGTCATTTCCAAGGTAAGGTCAGTCCTGTGCTGCTGACAGTCCAATGTTTTGCATGAAAAGGCCACCTGGGAGTCTCTCACCTTAGCTCCTTCTACACAGCAGGGAGTTTCTCTTCCCTACACGGATCACTACCAAGCATATTACAATGGCTGGTGCCTCATACAACAATGTTGCTATTTCCTAACCCCTCCTTCCTCCCAAACACTCAGGAGGAGACAGCCATCTGAAGCCCAGGAGGCCCTGCCACAGAGGGCAACAGAAGAATCTTCCTCCCTTTCTTCTCTGCCCTCCTGCAGTATTTCTGCAGCGCTCTGCCCAGAGCCAGGTAACTTGCAAAAGTTGTGAGTTATTTTCCCTGTTTGATCTGCTGGGCACTTCTGAGCTACCACCAAACCTCCTGCCTCCCGTCTCTGTGAGAGGTGCTATAGCAGGCAGGGCCTCTGAGCAGCTAAGGGATTGACCAAGGATCCTTAGCTAACAGATGCCAGAAGTGGAATCCGATTCTCGGTGTATCTGCCTTCAAAGTTTATTCGCCAGCTGTGCACCCTCGAACAATTTATTATTTCGCCTTGAGAAGCCTGCGTTTCCTCGCTGCAAGAATAGAGATCATGTGCATCCGTTAAGCAGTAAGGGCCGGTTTACCAAAGTCTCAGCTGGCAGGAGAACAGGAATGGGGAAGCCCCTTGCGGCATCTGGAAACTCCAGGGACGCACACCCCTTGCAAAGCGCTGAACCCACGTGACCTTGACTGACCCCACCCACTGCTCAACCTTGCCCTGCTTCTCCCAAACAATGTAATGACCATCCATGGCTCCTAATAACCCCAGGAAAATGACAAATGACTTTTTACATTCTTAGCCTCTTATTTCCTGTTCTTTCCCTGCAGGAAGAAAAAAAAAGGAACAAGGCTTTTAAACTTTGAAATTACATCATTATGGCTTTATTTCTCATCTGAAGGCTCCTTATCAATCTTGTCTATAATCTCCAAGCTCTGCTAGATTTTCATTTTTGCATTTCAGTTTCACAAAGTGAGAAATCAATTCTCATATCACTTTGGAAGAGAAGGTTCAATTTCCTGCAAATATTTAGAAGTACTCGCTGTCCTGACAGTTTTGAAAGGTATTCTATAGTTCTATTATTCTCATTGCTTCTTCCCAGATCAGCTGTGGCTGATGCACTCCTAGCTAATATTTCTGACATGCTATTGATTTTCCTTCCACTAGAAGGAATGTCTTTCACAAAAGGAAGAAAAAAACAACAACGCTATACCAGGGTACCCAGCGGGCATGCGTACCCACTCACATGCATGTGCACACACTTAATGCATACACATATAAAGGAATTATCAGCAGTTGTTAAGAATGCAACATGTAGGTCTTTCAGAACAAGATTTGGTCATCTGGAGTTAAAATCAATAACAACATTTCTTTCAATGTGCTAAAAGGACCCTTGTATGCAGTAAGAGGGAAAGCAAAAGATCCAAGAGGCGGGTGACTAGTTTATACAGCTAAATTTTGATTTTCTGCTCCACCCAAAGAGGCAGAAAATCCCTAAGTTTCAGTGTAGCTTCCTGACCCCTAGACTGCAGCACTGTTCTTGAGATAATTCTCCACTGCAGGAGGCGTTCCTGTTCTTCAAGGCTGCCATCCACTCTCTTTATTCTGAAAGTACCAGAATATTTTAGATGCAGTCAATTAGGAGAGAGATTATCAACTAGAATATATTTTATTCATTAAACCTCCATTCAGTAACACCTGTTAAGCTACCATGTTGGTGCTGTGTGTTAAGTTCACACTGGTGATGCCACCAGCATCCTGTATCAGAGAGCTGGTTTGATTCTCAGCTGCTCCACTTCCAATCAGGCTTCCTGTTAATGTGCCTTGTAGGCGCCTGGATGATGGCACCTGGAGTTCCTGGCTCCTGGCTTCAGCCTGGCCCAGACTTGGTTGTTGCAGCCATTTGGGGAATGAACCAGCAGATGGAAGATTGATCTCTCTCTTTATCTCTCTCTCCTCTCTCTCTCTCTCCCCCCATCCTCACTCCCTCTGTCACTCTTTGAAATAAATAAGTCTTTGGCCGGCGCCGTGGCTCATTAGGCTAATCCTCCGCCTTGCGGCGCCGGCACACCGGGTTCCAGTCCCGGTCGGGGCGCCGGATTCTGTCCCGGTGCCCCTCTTCCAGGCCAGCTCTCTGCTGTGGCCAGGGAGTGCAGTAGAGGATGGCCCAAGTACTTGGGCCCTGCACCCCATGGGAGACCAGGAGAAGCACCTGGCTCCTGCCATCGGATCAGCGCTGTGCGCCAGCCGCAGCGCGCCGGCCGTGGCGGCCATTGGAGGGTGAACCAACGGCAAAGGAAGACCTTTCTCTCTGTCTCTCTCTCTCACTGTCCACTCTGCCTGTCAAAAAAAAAAAAAAAAAAAAAAAAAGAAAAAGAAAAAAAAAGAAATAAGTCTTCAAAAAAAATCTTTTAAAAGCTACTCTTCTTTAAATATTTCAAATGTCAAGATTGACTGTATGATAAATTACTGCCCAAAGCATTGATATCCATTGTACTGTCCAATCAACAGAAGTAAATAGGAATAAATCAACAGAAAGAAAAAAGAACAGAAATGATGGTTTTTAAAAACTTATCTCAGAGATGCCTACATAACAGGGAACATAAAACACATTTCTTTCTGCTTTCATGTATTGAATTGAACAGAAGTCACTTGTGGCTTTATAAAGGTCACACTTTTAGAACAGAGGTGGAGGCCATCAAATACAGAAAGGGACTCAGTTACAGTGCATGGGACTTCTAAAGATGTCTTTGAAGCTAACTCCATAAAGCTGGGACCTAAAGCCCGCTGAAGACTGCCTGTGATCCGGGGCCGTCAGCAGCACCTCTCCACGCACCTCCGCCTGGGCTGTTGTTAACTGAGCACAGTTTCATCTCCACTCACCCAGATCTAAGTGGGTTGCTCTCTGTGTAGCCCCTCGCACACCAGACATCCAGAGCGTTCAGCCTCAGCCTGCACAGGAATCTCTCTGCACGCTGTAGAAGGTGCTTACACGTCTGCACGCCTGAGCCTGTGGGGAAATTTCTTTGTTGGAAGAAGAATGTTCCGGGGGCTGGCATTTGGCCTAGTGGTTAAGGAGCCCCACATCAGTCGCCTGGGTTCAATGCCCGGCTCCATCTGCTGATGGCAGCTTTCTGCTAATGCGCACCGTGGGAGACAGTGGTGATGGCTCAAGGAACTGGGTTCCTGCCACCCACCTGGCAGATCTCTGTTGCATCCCTGACTCCTGCCTTCAGCCCGGCCCAGCTGCTGTCATCACGGGCATTTGAGGACTGAACCAACGGAAGGAAGCTCATTCTGTCTCTCAAATAAATCAATAATTAAAATAAAAAGAGATTTTCAAACACACCACATATATCACAAGTTCCAGGTTGTCTCTCACATGAGTTTAAATCCTGCTTGAAAATTGTTCCATCTTGTTTTCTGGATCGCCTTTCTTGGATTTTCTTGTCTGATCCCGTGGTGTGTTCCTAACGCAGATGTCATATTGCTATGGCTACACATGGGCACCTCAAAAAAGTTCGTGGAAAAACTGAATTAAAAGATATGTCTATTTTGGTGCAACAGAATTTTGAAATCCATGCAAAGCTTTTACAATATGCATTTGGCATCAGCTTTTCTAAGACTCCCCATATGCATCAAACTTATCTTTTAATTCCATTTTCCATGAAGTTTTCAAAGTCCCCTCTTCCTGGAGTAGACATAACAAAAGTTCCCACAGACCGGGAGCTTACACAACGCAACGTGTTGTCTCATAGCTCTGCAGGCCACCTGTGAGATCAAGGGCTCGGCACGCTTGGTTTCTCTGAAACCTCTCCATGACCTGCAGGCGGCTGCCTTCATGTGTCCTCACACGGGCGTTCTTCTGTGTACGCACAACCCTGGTGTCTCTGCCTCTCTTTTAAAGGCAGGTTGATTGATCAATTGATTGATTTGGAAGGCTGATCGACAGAGAGAGGGATCTTCCATCGACTGGTTCACTCCCCAGACAATTGCCACACGGGACTGGCCAGACTGAAACCAGGGGCCATGAACTCCTATGGGGTCTTCCATGTGGATGGCAGGAACCCAAGTACTCGGCACATCTGCTGCTGCCTCCCAGGCACAGTAGCAGGAAGTTGGATTGCAAGTCACGTGGACTCCATCCTATGCTCTCCGTATGGGATGGCAGCTTAACCCGCTGCACCACAATGCCTGTTTCTCCTCTTCTTTTATAAAGATTTATTTATTTGAAAGGAAGAGTAAGAGAGAGAGAGAGAGAATCTTCAATCTGCTGGCTAACTCCCCAAATGGCTGCAACAATCAGGTCTGAGTCGGGAAATCCATCCTGCTTTCCCACGTGAGTGGCAGAGGCCCAATTACTTGGGCCATCATCTGTTGCTTCCCCAGGCGCATTAGCAAGAAGGCAGATCAGAAGGAGAGCAGCTGCGACTTGAAACAGTACTCAGACAGGGGATGCCAGCGTCACAAGGGGTGGCTGTGTGCTACAATGCTAACCTACTGTGCTACAATGCTTGCCCCTCTCTTCTTAAAAAGACATAGTACATTAGGGCCTAATCTGCTAGCCTCGTTTTAATTATCTCTTTAAAGGCCCTATCTCCAAATGCAGCCATATTCTGAGGCGTAGGGCTTCTGCAGGTAAATTTTGGGGAGACACAGTTCAGTCCATATACCACTTATATAATGACTCATTTGACAGATACCCTAGGGTACTTTGAAAAGTACATTAAATATTAGAATTAAAAGATAAAGTTAGGATCAGTATTGTGGTATACAGAGGGTTAAGCCTTCCTTTGCAATGGCAGCATCCCATATTAGAGTGCACAATTTGCATCCTGGCTACTCTGCTTCTGATCCAGGTTCCTGCTAATGTGCCTGGGAAGGCAGCAGATGATGGAGCAGCTGCTTGGCCCCTGCCAGCCATATAAGAGACCAGATGGAGTTCCTGGCTTAGGCCTGGGCCAGACCCAGCTGTTGTGACCATGTGGGTAGTGAACCAGCAAAGGGAAAATCTCTCTCTTTTTCTCTGTCTCTCCTCCCTCTCTATTGCTCTGCTTTCCAAATAAAGAAACCCACTAAGCTTATTTTGGTGCAAAAAGTTTGAAATGCCGTCACATGAGGAATTTCTAATAAGCTCATAGAAAAAACATATTGCAAAAAATCATGCGTGTGTTTCAAAAGTTTTTGCAGCAAAATAAACTTATCTTTTAGTGCCACCCTCATGTTCACAGCCCTGCTGCAAGACACAAAAACACGTAACAGCTGGGAGTCACAGATAAGGAATCTCTAAACCTGCAGAGACGCCAAGTCCCTGGGAGATAAAACCCTGATTTCTTGTGTTGAAACTGTTTGCTGTGATTAGGTCTTCTCTTAAACTCCTTCTCACACACAGAGAGAGTTACATAAAGAATTTCATTAAAAGAGATAACTAGAGACGTAATGACCCATTAAATGTCTTGAAAGATTCTCCTCAAATGCCCCTTTTCTCCTCCAGCTCTGAGCAGCCACAATTCCTCCGTGTAGTTAAGCTGCTGCTTGCGATGCCTGCATCCTACACCAAACTCCTGCTGCAAGTCTGGGCTGCTCGGCTTCTGATCCAGCTTCCTGCTAATGCACCAAGGGGGCAGTGGAGGAAGGCCCAAGTACCTGGGTCCCTGCCACCGATATGGAAGACCCGGATGGAGTTCCTGGCTCCTGGCTTGGGCTTGGCCCAGCCCCAGCTGCTGCAGGCATCTGGGGAGTGACCTAGCGGATGGAAGTGCTCAGTCGGGCTCTCTCTATCTCTGTCTCTGTCTCTATCTCTCCTCTAAGTAGATGAAAATAAAATCAATGTCATATACATAAACATTTTCTTTATATTATATATGGATATACATATAAACACTTACATGTAGTTAGGTAGGAAGATAGAAATTAGCCTATGAGTGTGAAAGGGGCCCAAGGAAAACAAAGCACCCGCAGAAGGAATGCAGCAGCCTCAAAGCAGGCTTTAGAAGCAGCCCAGGATTTTCTACCACAGGCACCATAGCCCAGTGACTCACGGGTGGTCCTAGCCTTCTCCCCAAGGAAAGACCCCAGGAGAATTTTTTTGCTACCATCAAGAGGGCTACCTTTGATAACCTTGGGTAGTAAAACTGGGTAATAAATCCTTGGGAGAAATTCTATCTACTTTGCACCCAGGAAAGCTTTTGTGCAGGAGAAGAGAGTAGGGAGAAGGAGAAACAGAGGGATGAAGTGGATCCCATTCCCTTCTAAGTCTAAAGGCAAATCCGGCTCTCGGTTCTCTACTGGGATGCCTGCCTGCCTGCCTGCCTGCCTGTCGGGTGTATTCTCTCCATGCAACTTTGTTACCTTGTTTCCCCAGGTCTGAATGACTGGGCACTCCCTCTCCCCCAGATCTGTCTGGAGAGGTACCCATGCATTCTGATGGATTCTCGACCCCCATTAAACCTTGCTTCCTTGCTTACCACTGCTCTCTGTCTCACCCCTGAAATTCTTTCCTTGCAGGGAGACAAGAACCTCTGTCACAACCATCTCCACCAACAGATACATGCAGAGCCTTGTGAGATGTGGACAGAAAGGGAGAAAGGGGGCTTAGGAACAGAAGAGAGGGGTGATGAGAAACCAAGGAAGGAGATTTTTTTTAAAGAAAGATGTTCAGTGAGAAAAAGACACACTACTGACAGGGACAAGGGGTCGAGTGGTGCTTATTTGAGTGTCACACTTGTTTATAACCAATCAGGGTGAGCCTCACCAGCGAACTCCTGGTGTGAAAAAGGGGCAATGGGAAGGAAATAGTAGCATAAAGTTTCTGTAAGACGCAGTAGTTCATTTTTGAAAGGAGATGTAATCTACTTAAAAGGCCCAGGGAGGCAAGTGGGAACGTAGAGTTCTCAATGGAGACAATGGCACCTGGGGGCAGAAGGAAACTCTGCTGCTGTCAGTGGGCTTTAACAGATCAAACACTACCCCTCAATACTCAAACCCGAGGCTAGCAACGGACTCTGTAGTCCCACTTCGTGGTGTTAAAAGTCTGGAGCATGCCTACATAAATACATTTAAAGAGCTGTGGCCAAAGATGGGATTTTATAATTACATATTGATTTATATTGGATTTCTTGGGCTGCTGCAGAGTTTGGAATCGCTCCAGGATTACTTCCCTGCCAATTTCTAGGTAGCTTATAGCAATTTCAAAGTACCTCCAAATATGCATTTTTAACAGATGGGATTATTAAAACGCTTAGTGCAAACAATGATCCATAGATGTGTTACCACCCACCAGCAGACAAAGCAGGGCTCTCTGCGCTCCACTCTCATTCCAACAAATATTTACATCCTTCCATTCACTCGTTTCGAGACTGCAGGATATGGAACTTCACTGCTCTTTTAAGGTGAATGCAAGAAACTGTTAATGCTTTCTGGATTTTCCAATTAACTTGTTCTCAGGAGAATCTATCTTAACATAAAGAATAGACACAGTTCATGGTCTGTAGAGATTTTCATTTGCAAATCAACCATACTTCTAATTATGGCACTGCTTTTTTTCTCAAGTAGGAAACTTTTTTCTTTTTTTAAACAAAAGTATTTATACTTTAAAGCCTAGAATTGTAGAACTTTCTAGAGCGAGTGTGTGATTCAGCCAGCTTCTTTAGACGAGAAAACCGAGATAGAGATATGTAACATGCTGGCGAAGGAGGCAAGAGAAGAGGGAGAAAAGGCAGGGCACCGTTGTGGGCACCTGCACCTGTCGAGCTTCCGGTCTGCACCTTGGTGCTTTCACAAACACACAGCTTCCAAACAAGCAACCTTGTCTCGGGCTTCCCGGCTCTCAAAAGGAGCAATTGATTTGAACCCAAGCATGTCTGATACCGCAGAACAACTCTTTTTCATTTCCCTGCACTTTCTAGTGAACAGAACCAAGGTACATCATTAAGTTCAAAATTGGTATTTTTAATGGCATGATACACAATGACATTCAACAGCTCCTCAAAATACTACGGTTATGTCCCTGCAACCTCTGGATTGTTATCAGCATCTCTGACGTTTACTTAAGAAAGCATGAATTAGCATAAACTTAGGTGCCAGTCCAGAGCAATCCTGGCTGGTTGACCTTACTGAATCAGAAAATTCCATAATCTTTGGGGTCTTTATTTGAAATGCAGTTATCTATAGGGAAATGCAGTGCCACAGTCTGTAGCATGCCCTATCCGAACTGGACAATGCACTGAGACTACTGTACAGGCCCATCATCTACCGTTCATGGTGAGGGATGTGAAAAGGTACAGGGCTCAGGTGGTACCTCATCCAAACTCAAGATCGTCTGACACCAGAAACCAAGTCTTTTCATGACATAACAGCTCCCAGATAAAAGAAGCACTACACACCAGAAAGTCCAGAATGCACATTTAAAACTTAGCAAGGGGGCAGCACTGTGGCATAGCAGGTAAATCTGCCACCTGTGGTGCTGCCATCCCATATGGGTGGCAGTTGGATTGGAGTCCTGGCTGCTCCACTTCTGATCCAGCTCTCTGCTATGGCCTGGGAAAGCAGCAGAGGATGACCCAAGTCCTTGGGCCCCTGCACCCGCGTGGGAGACCCGGAAGAAGTTCCTGCCTCCTGGCTTCAGCCTGGCCCAGCTCTGGCTGTGTCACCATTTGGGGAGTGAATTAGGGGATAGACGGTCTCTCTCTCTCTCTCTCTCTCTGTAACTCTATCTCTCAAGTAAAATAAATAAGTCTTTTAAAAAAATACCTGGCTTATATAGATGTGATACGGTTTAAAAAAAGATGTATGGGCCGGCGCCGCGGCTCACTAGGCTAATCCTCTGCCTGCGGCGCTGGCACTCCGGGTTCTAGTCCCGATGGGGGGTGCCGGTTCTGTCCCTGTTGCTCCTCTTCCAGGCCAGCTCTCTGCTGTGGCCCGGGAAGGCAGTGGAGGATGGCCCAAGTGCTTGGGCCCTGAACCCGCATGGGAGACCCGGAGGAAGCACCTGGCTCCTGGCTTCAGAGTGACACAGCGCGCCGGCCGTAGTGGCCATTTCGGGGGTGAACCAATGGAAAAGGAAGACCTTTCTCTCTGTCTGTCTCTCTCTCTCTGTCTAATTCTGCCTGTCAAAAATAAATAAATAAAGATGTATGTATGTATTTATTCATTTGAAAGGTACTGTGACACAGACACACGCATACACACACAAGAGGGAGAGGGAGGTCAGAAGAAGGGAGAGAGAGGATGACAGCGAGGGCGAGGGAGAGCCCTTCCATCTGCTGCTTCACTCTCCAAACGGGCCCAACAGCTGCGGCTGGGCCAGGTGAAGCCAGGAGCCAGGTACTGACTGCATCCAGGTCTCCCATGTGGGTGCAGGGGCCCAAGCACTTGGGCCATCATCTGCTGCTTTCCCAGGCACATTGGCAGGCAGGAAGCTGGAGCAGAAGCAGAGCAGCTGTGACTTGAACCAGCACTCTGACATGGGACGCAGGCGTCACGGGCAGTGGCTTAACCCACTGTGCCACAACACTGGCCCCAGTTTGATAGTCTGATAATGACACATCCACAAGTCAACTCTGCTAAACACACTGGGACCACAGAGCTAATAAGACCTAAAGCTTCACATCTATTCACCCAAAAGTGCTGTGGATACAAAGGTCATCCGCAAACCACAAGCCTACCCTAAGCAAGGCAGAATGTTCTCAGTGACTGGGTAAGAATGCACCCTGTGACCACTCAGCGGTACTCAAAGGGCTGTCTTATTCCTGTTCATGGAAGGCCAGTGCCATACCCACTGTGAGTCTTAAACAAGCAGCAGGAGCGGCTGGCATTGTGCTGTAGTGGGGTAACTCACCACCTGTGACTCTGGCATCCCACATGGGCACTGGCTTGAGTCCTGGCTGTTCTACTTCCAGTCCAGCTCCCTGCTAGTGTGCCTGGGAGGGCAGCAGAAGATGGCCCAAGTGCTTGAGACTCTGCCAACCACTTGAGAGATCCTGATGGGGTTCCAGGCTCCTGGCCCAGCCTTGGCGGGTGCAGCCATTTGAAGAGTGAACTAGCGGATGGAAGACCTCTCTCTGTCTCTTGCTCTCTCTGCCTTTCAAATGAATAAATAAATAAATCTAAAAAAAAAAGCTAAAAACACAAAAACAAAATAAAAACATTAGGGAACACTCCTCAGCACACTTTTTGTGACTTCTGCTCACATTTTTTTTTAAAAAAGATTTATTTATTTATTTGAAAGGCAGAATTACAGAGAAGCAGAGGAAGAGACAGAGAGAAAAGTCTTCAATCTGCTGGTTCACTCCCCAAATGGCTGCTGTGGCAGGAGCTGGGCCGATCTGAAACCAAGAGCCAGGAGCTTCCTCCGGGTCTCCCACGTGGGTGCAGGGGCCCAAGGACTTGGGCCATCTTCTACTGCTTTCCCAGGCCACAGCAGAGAGCTGGATCGGAAGTGGAGCAGTAGGACTTGAACTGGTGCCCATATAGGATGCTGGCACTGCTGGTGGCGGCTTTAACTGCTATGCCACAGCGCCGGCCCCCTGTTCATATTTAATGTACAATTTTAGAGGCAAAGTTTTAAAATCTATTTTTCCTTAACAAAGTTCAACTTTTGTTTTGAATCAATGGTGATCTGAATCTGCCCTTGAGTCACCCTCAGCAGAACGGGCAGCAGGAAGGGAATGAGCATCTCTTGTTTCATATCCTCATGTCCACAATTCAGCAGAGTGCTTCAAAGGGAAGAACGAAAATACTGCAGCCACAACCAACCACCTTTTGCAGTTGGGCCCTCCAGTGTGGTATACCAGCAAACCTGTTCTTCTTCTTTTTTTTTTTTTTAAGATTTTATTTATTTATCTGAGAGCCAGAGCTACAGACAGAGAGAGGGAGAGACAGAGAGTAACTTTCCATCCACTGCTTCACTCCCCAAATGGCCTCAATGGCTGGAACTGGGACAACCCAAAGCCAGGAGCCAGGAGCCAGGAGCATCTTCTGGGTCTCCTACATGGGTGCAGGGGCCCAGGCATGTGGGCCATCTTCAGCTGCTTCCCCAGGCCATTAGCAGGGAGCTGGATTAGAAGAGGAGCAGCCGGGACTCAAAACTGGTGCCCGTATGGGATGCCGGTGCCGCAGGAGGAGGCTTAGCCCACTACGCCACAGCGCCGGTCCCTGTTTTCTCTTTCAGCTCAGCCTTCTCTCAGTTGCCAAGGGCAGATTCAGGACATTAAATTGACTTCCTTCTCCATTTTTAATCCCATCGGTGTCCCAGAAGAAACACACATTTCCTGATGAAAAGGACATTGAAGTCATCAAGCTTAGATAACCTTTTCAAAAGGGAAGAAACTCCTGGCAGGACTTAGGGCATCCTGCACCGACGGAAACGGGAAACCTGTCCTTCATTCCATTCACATCACTAAGCAACGTGTGAGACACGCTGGCACCACAGCAGCCAACCCCCGGCCAGGCACCCACAGCAGCCAGCCCCAGACCCACCAAGCACCCACAGCTTCAGCCTGGGCAGGCGGGCGTGCATGCGTGTGTGTGTGTGTGTGTGTGAGAGAGAGTGTGAGAGTGTGAGAGTGTGTGTGTGTGTGAGAGAGAGAGAGAGAAAGGGACTTCATGTCGGCTTTGAGGGTTTGCAGACACTTTCTGTCCTCAGCATCCCTACTCTAACTGGACCTTCCCTGCTTGGAGGGAGGCACTCGCTGAGGATTCATTCAGGCCTACATTGTTAGGAGCCCTACAAGGGCACTTCCAAAAGTCCATGGAAAACTGAATGAAAAGATCAGCATATCCCGATGCAGAAAATAGTTACAATCCATGCATGTGGTAGAATGAGAAGGCCATGCCAAGATGGCTGCTGGCAAGCGAGTGTCAGTTACTCAGGAATGGCTTTGAAACCCACCTGGCAACGGAGCCTGCCTGGCAACAGGCTGTGATTGGATGGTTTTGGAAACCACATGACAAACGGAGCCTGCCTGGCAACAGGCTGTGATTGGTTAGGGCATAGACCGCCCCTTGACTGGATTGGCTGTCTTGGCTATATAAGCTGTTGTACCAACTGAAATAAATGAGTCTGTGGGCTGCTTGCCTCTGGCCCACTTTCACCCAACTCCCCGGGTCTCTGCGCCTCTTGCCCCCACCACGCTCCTCATCTCAAAACGAATCCACAGCAACACATGCATAGATGGGTCTCCCAAATGTTCACAGAAAACATGCATTTTGGGGGCAGATCTCCCTCACAGGGCCACGCACACTCATGTTTGAGTGTGGACTATCCTGGTGCCTTTCAATCAATACTGCTTTTCTCCACCACCACCACCCCCCACCCCACAGAAAAAAAAGGAAGGAAAGACAGATAATATGTATTATGAAAAAACTATGCTTGACTTTCAAAAAATGTTTGCACTAAAATAAACCGACTGCTTAGTCCATTTTCCACCAACTTTTTGAAGTAGGATTAGGCATATGAGGTCATTAGCGTATCTAATGGGACCAAGAGAAATGGAGCCCCTAAAAAGCCCCATATCCACCACCATAGGATTATGTCAGTTGTCCTGCTGTCTTATTTCACCAGCCCCCCAAATGTTGGCTTCTGTTTTTAACTGGTACAGCCCATTCAACTAGTGCACTTTCCCCCTGTTAATAAAATGGATCATCAAACCAATGAGAGTGGCAATTTCAATCTTTACTCAGCCAACATTTCGTTTTATGAGACACTTTAACATTTACTTTAAAACCCAAGCCAGCCAGCCAGCTGATGATTACGGAGGGCCTCCTGTGCCGGGCTGAGGCTGGGCTGCCAGGCTACAGCCACTGACCGAGCCCCAGAGAACACAGCAGAAGGGTGCACAGCACTGACCAGGGATGCCGGGCGCACAACAAGGACGTGCAGTGTGACGTCAGCAGAGGAAAGACGGCTGGCATGGATGGGACACCTAACCAGATCCAGGAGTCGGGAAGGATCCCCGGATGCCATGGTTCGGATAAGGTCTTCCCCCAAAAGGTTCGCATGTTGGAGGCTTGGTCCTACACATAACGGTCATGAGAGGTGGCAGGACCTTTCCTAAGAGGTGGGCCTGGTGGGAAGAGATTGGCTCATGACTGCCTCCACGGAAGGATGAGTGCTGGTCTTGCGCGGTGATCAGGTCTCGCAGGAGCGCATGCGTTCCTGTGACAGACAGTGCCTTGCTGTGAAAGTGCGTCTGGCCTCTCTCAGTTCTCTTGCTTCCCCTTCTGCTATGTGATGCTATCTACTACGCTGAGAGACATGCCGCATGGGCTCTCCGCAAGGTGCACTTAAAAAAAAAAAAGGATTTATTTATTTAAAGGGCAGAGTTACGCCGCAGCTCACTAGGCTAATCCTCCGCCTGCGGCACCGGCTCCCCAGGCTCAGTTGGGGAGCCGGATTCTGTCCCGGTTGCTCCTTTTCCAGTCCAGCTCTCTGCTGTGGCCTGGGAAGGCAGTGGAGGATGGCCCAAGTACTTGGGCCCTGCACCCACATGGAGACCAGGAGGAAGCACCTGGCTCCTGGCTTTGGATCGGCGCAGCACATCGGCAGTAGCGGCCATTTGGGGGGTGAACCAACGGAAGGAAGACCTTTCTCTCTGTCTCTCTCTCTCACTGTCTAACTCTGTCTGTCAAAAAAAAAAAAAAAAGGCAGAGTTACAGAGAGAGAGGGAGAGACAGAGAGAGAAGAGAATCTTCCATCTGCTGGTTCACCCCCTAGAAGGCTGCAACAGCCAGGGCCAAGCCAGGCTGAATCCAAAAGCCAGGAGCTTTATCCAGGACTCCTACATGTGTGGCAGGGTGCCCAAGAACTTAGACCATCCTCTGCTGCTTTTGCCAGGCACATTAGCAGGGAGCTGGATCAGAAGTGGAGCAGCCGGAACGTGAACCAGTGCCCGCATGGTATACCATCATCACAGGCAGCAGCTTTCCCCACTGTGCCACAACATGGGCCCTGCAAGACGGATTTTCCATCCACAAGAATCAGGAGCCAAATATCCCTCTCTTCTTTATATATTACTCAACCTCAACTATTTTCTTACAGCAACATAAAATGGACTAAGATATCTCATGCTGAGACATTTACTTTGAGGTCTTGGTCTAAAGGAAGAACGGTTTTTTAAGTGGGTGTAGGAGAGGGAGAGAACGGGACCTGAGGGGAAAGTGGTGTATGCTTGAGAAGTGGAGTTAAATCTAGTGTAGCTGGAAAGCGTAAGGGATAAGGCTGGGGGGCCAGCGCTGTGGCGCAGTGAGTAAAGCCGCTGCCTGTAGCACTGGTATCCCATATGGGCGCCAGTTCAAGTCCTGGCTGTTCCACTTCCGATCCAGCTCTCCACTATGGCCTGGGAAAGCAGTAGAAGATGGCCCCAGTCCTTGGGCCCCTGCACCAACGTGGGAGACCCAGAAGAAGATTCTGGCTCCTGGCTTCGGATTGGAGCAGCTCCAGCTGTTGCGGCCACCTGGGGAGCGGACCAGCCGAGGGAAGACCTCTCTCTCCCTGCCTCTCCTTCTTTCTTGGTGTAACTCCGACTTTCATATATATATATATATATATATATATATATATATATATTTTAAGAGATGAGGTTGGGAAGAAGGCAAGAACCAGAAAAGACAGCCTAGAGAGTTGGGTGAGTGACTCCAAAATGTCTTGCTAAGGCAATCAGAAGGCACTGATCAGTCCCATGCAGAGCAATCTTAGGATCAGATTGTTCTTATTATTTGTGATTCTTTTAGATCACTCTAGCTGTAGCTGCAATGCAACAAGATAACCTGTATAGCAGTGCTCTTTCTCAAATAATTAAAACAAAGACATAAACATGTTAGGTTGTCGCTATGGCATAGCAGATAAAGCAGCCACCTGCAGTGTTGGCATTCCATTTGGGCGCCGGTTCCAGATCCAGCTGCTCCACTTCCCATCCAGCTCTCTGCTATGGCTTGGGAAAGCAGCGGAAGATGGCCCACGTCCTTGGTCCCCTGCACCTGTGTGGAAGACCCAGAAGAAGCTCCTGGCTCCTGGCTTTGGATAGCTCAGCTCTGGCCACTGAGGCCACTTGGGGAGTGAATCAGCAGATGGAAGACCTCTCTCTCTCTCTCTCTGCCTCTGCTTCTGCCTCTCTGTAGCTCTGCTTTTCAAATAAATAATAAAATAAAACTCTTAAAAAATAAAAAGAAGTGAACATGCATCTGTATTGCACTCTCAGTCTTTTTTATTTTTAATTTAAAAAGTCCCTAATTATGTGGTGGGGTGCTCTGAGTAACAGGATGTAAGATAAAATAATTATTCAAAACCAGACAGAAACAGGCTTCCTGTGACCAAGGGAAGATGCTGAAATTCTTAATCAGGGCGAATGCATTCTTTGTTCTGGGAAGGAGCATTTGGGTTATGCAAATATTGGTGGGCAGCTACTGCCCTGGCTTAGCTCTGTTCCAGCGCTGTGATCCACAGCGAACCCTTTGCACGCTAGTAAGCTTCCCTCGACCAACTCGCAAGGCAGCCCCACCGGGTCCCCACGGGGACCAAGGCCCATCTTTAGAAGCAGGCTTTTTTTCAATGCCTCTGTGCAGAAGATCAGTTGACGGCCCTAACTGTGGCTGGAAAGGCAGAGTAGGTGCAGTTACCAGTGTGGAGGCAGCTGGCCTGGGTCGCTGAGGAGTGACAGGACCAGGACTGAAGTGGCAGCTGGGGACTCAGGGACTCTCCTGGCGTCAGAGGCTGCAGGGGTCCTCTGATGTGGACTCTCGAGCAGCTGGCTGGGCGGTGGTGCCACTCACCGAAATTAACACCCGCAGCAGCACCAACACCCTAAAAGAAAACAACCCAACTCTGGCTTAATCCTAGTTCAAAGCAACCAGATGGCCTGGCAGGTGGACCCATGAGTCACAACTGATGGGACAAAGACACAGTCCAAAGGAGAACTCCCCTTGGTAAGCAGTCGTGAGTCTTGACCTGCCGGAAGTTGCGTTAAGGGTTCTGGGCGTAACAGCTGTCACCTCCTCAACTTCACCCTTCTGATGCAGAAACCTGAAAACCCCCTCAGTATACTGCCAGCACCCTACTGCCAGCTGAACCTGGAATGCCTAATAGTGGGCCTGCGTGCCCACCCCAGGACTCCCTAGAAGCGAACCCTACACTACCTGTAACTTCTGGCTGTTTAGGGAGCCCGATTTTGGGTCACAAGAGAACCTTGCTCTCGGCTTGGCAAACCCAAACTCCTTTCTGCTTACAGCTCCAACCACACTGCCTTCCCACTGGCATACACGCCAGACAAGAAGCTTCAGCCACTGCACCCAACGACAAAATGTGGCCCCCAGCAGCGCCAGAGGGATGTGGAGGAGCATGGCTACCTGTGGTCGCACTAAGGGGTCATCGTGGATACAACGGAAGCAGGTGGATGAGCAGGGCTGGCGGTCCCAAGACAGGAGTGGGAGACGTCAGTCTGGAAGCTCTGTACAACGCAGGTGCTATTTCAGGCCAGGTGTGGTCTAGAAGAGAGAGATGGGAAGGGGAAGGTCTGGGACAGGCGCAGGCACACACTGCAGGATTTCTATAGCTTCCTAACCAGTCTTCCTGGTTCCCCTACTTCCCCGCAACAAAGTCCCCATACGCCTGGAAGATGGCACGTGGGTGGCCCTGTCCCTCTCCTGATCCCAGGCTGCTTCTCTGAGCTCATCTCTATCCCACCTGACTCTTGCTGGGTCCCTCTGATGAAGCCCCCCTGTTCCCGTTCTGCTGTTCCTCCCTCGGACCAAGTGCAGTCGGACCTCTGTATGAGCAGGACTCACATAGATAGATTCAACCAACTGCAGATGGAAAAATTTCAAACAATCGCATCTTCACTGAATAGGTAGAGACATTTTCTTTTCTTGACATTATTCCCTACACAATACAGTGTGACTACCACCTACATAGCACTTACATTGTGTTAGGGATTACAAGTAACCTAGAGATGATTTAAAGGATATGGGAGGATGTACTTTGGTTATAAGCAAATCCTATAGAAGGGACTAGAGCATCCGAGGATTTTGGTATCTGCAGGGGTCCTGGAACCGAACCACCCAGGGAGATCTGCACTTCCCTGCCTAGGGGGTTTGTCTTTGAAGTTCCTTATGCCTGGAAAGGGCTTTCTATAGACATTTCACAGATACTACTCCCTCAGTTCCTTCAAATCTTGGGGGAAATATTGTAGCCCATCAGTGACACTCAATCCTTGAACACTGTGGGTTTTTGTTTTTGTTTTTGTTTTTTTGACAGGCAGAGTGGACAGTGAGAGAGAGAGACAGAGAGAAAGGTCTTCCTTTGCTGTTGGTTCACCCTCCAATGGCCGCTGCGGCCGGCGCACCACGCTGATCCAAAGGCAGGAGCCAGGTACTTCTCCTGGTCTCCCATGGGGTGCAGGGCCCAAGGACTTGGGCCATCCTCCACTGCACTTCCGAGCCACAGCAGAGAGCTGGCCTGGAAGAGGGGCAACCGGGACAGAATCCGGTGCCCTGACCGGGACTAGAACCCGGTGTGCTGGCACCGCAAGGCAGAGGATTAGCCTAGTGAGCCACGGCGCCGGCCAGAACAGTGTTCTAAATTGCAACCTTCTTTCCTTTTCCTGGCTTTCTAAAACTTGATACCATCTGACATGGTAAGCAGCCATCATATGTTGTTATATGGTATAATACAGTATTACCAGAAATACATTGCAAATGTATCTACATGCAATAAATACATGTGAATATAATAACTCTAAATATGTATACTTAAATACAAGGGTACCTAAAAAGTTCATGGACAAGTAAAACTAAAAGACAAATTTGATGCAAAAAATTTGAAATCCACACACAGTTTTTCTATAACAGTAATTTTCCATGAACTTTTGGAAGGCCTTCCTATTATATACTGTGATGCATCTTATACCATCTATATCCTCTCTCACCTGCAATACATAATGTTTAAAATTTCCCACCCCCAAATGTAGCTCCATGTAGCCTGTGCTCACTGCTATATCCCTAGAGCTCAGAAAATATTTCCTCGTGTGAACTGTGCACTTACTAAATATTTGCGGAAGGAATACATTCTGACATTTTATGATAGCAGAGAGGGGTAGAAGGGACAAAGATATGGGGAAACAAGAAAACCAGTGTCACGGAGAGCAAGGAAAGAGTATGTTCATAAAAACACGGCTGAAGTTTCTTGGTTGCTATCACTAGAGCAGACACCAGCTCACTGCTTCCCACAAACTGTCTCATCAGACATCGCTACAACCCTGGGAGGAAGGTGCTGCCCCACTTTACAAACCTTCTAGAGAGGTTTAGTAACTTTCCCAAGGTCAAAATGTGTACAACATCCTCAAGAGAAGATGCAAATTGAGACCTAACAACTGTCTACTGGACCGACTCACTGCCTGTGACTTTCAACAGCCTAGGCAGTGTCCTGTCTGGACAAAGTGCAAATGGAGAGGGGGGTAAAGACTTGAGGATTTTCCAAAATTGGCCTGGGAGTAGAAGGAGGCAGGGCTATGGTTCAAAGTGGCGGGGATGTCCACAGAGAGCAACAAAGCCCTCCCATCTGGTGGTTCACTCCCCAAAGGCCTGTGACAGCCAGGCTCAAGCCAGAAGCCCAAACTTAGTCCAGGTCTCCCACCTGGATGGCAGTGATATGGGATGGGTAGGCAGCTAGACAGGTCTGCTGAGCCGGAAGTCACAAGCCCCCACGTTAATTCTATCTTCCTACTTGTCAACTGAAATGCCCCGGCAGGCCTCTGTTTCATCTGGGACCTAAGGAGGGATGCCATGAGAATATGGCTCCTGAGCCGGATGTGGAATCTGTGGAGGTGCCCCATCATTCCCGGGTGGCTTCACAACGGGAGGCTCCACTCCCTACCCCACGACAGAGACCAAGAGGGGCCTTCTCTCTCAGCCAGACCACTGGAGGGGCTGCTGGGTGCACTGGGTCCCCTCCCCCACCGCTCCTCCTCTCTGGCCATCTGCTGGCCCACTGCCCACTCACACAGGTATTTCTCCAGTGAGGCAATCATACTCACACCTATGTGTCTATCTGTTCACTTTTTCACCTGTTGAATAAATTGTATCACTTTGTGTACCTTCTATGTGTCAGCACAAAGAATGGTTGTCTCTGTGCACAACCAAAGCCTGGAGTAAAGTCCATACCTCCCTTGCCCACATCAGTAGGGATCCAAGTTCTGGAGCCAGCACCTGCTGCCTCCTGGGGTGTGCAGTAGCAGGCAGCCAGCACTGGGAGCAGAGCTGGCCCTCCACCCCATGTACTAACTCTAATACGGGGTGTGGGAATCCCAGGAGGTGTCTCAACCACCAGGCCCAAAGACTGCTCCATAAGGAAGCCTTTACTTGAGGTGAAAAGAAATAATTTGAATTTCTAAAACTCAACCCCTTAGCAGGTCTCTGAGAAATCAGTATAGATAAGGTTATTTATTTTCCCTGCTTCCTGCTCCAAAGAAATTCAGATTGTGCTGAGAAACTTAGCCAAAAAGAAATCCTTGGCTCTGTGTAAGATTTTCTTCCCATAGCCCAGAAAATGGGAAAATCTACAGATGAAAGAGTGTGTGTTACTGAGTCAAAGGAACAAAAAGATGATCTATTCTGGTTTTCCTGAGAAGATGAAAATTCGGGGCTTTAGAAAAACCAATCGAGCCACCCTGTTCTGCAGCGATATGGTGGGGAGACCCCACAGGGGCCCATGGACAGACATCACTGTGGCTCCCTCTCACTGGCCAGCTTCTCACAGTCAGGCTGTGTGACCCTCTGAGAGCTGCCCAATGTCAGAGCCAGTAGCCCCTGAGGAACAAGGGGAGAAGATTCATTATGTCTCTCTTGGTTCTGGGCTGAACCACATTGACGTAGGCAGGCAGACAGGATAAAATTGATAGGGTTTGTGAGCTGGAAGAACACGCCCCTGTGTGATCTCTGCCCCTACCCGACCCCACCTGTATGCCCACCTGCCAATCAGACGACATAACCACGCCCCTTTGGGAGTGAATAAAAGGCCTGGACCACGGTGGGCCCCTTCCTTGCTGCCCTGCCTTGGGGCACGGCCTCTTTGCGGCTGCTCATAACCAAACGCTTGCTCCACATGGCTCCTGGCCTGCTCTCTGCTTGGTTTGGAACCACCTTAGCTTCTAGACTTCTCTTTTTTCCCTAAATAAAGCCCTCACTCTCCTGCGCATTTCTCTCACTGAATAAAATCCTTGAAAGTTACCATGTTGTGTGGTCCATTTGAGCCAGTCTTCAGAATTCTTCTCTGAATACGTGGCGAGGGCCCAAGAGCTTATTAACATTAAAAATTATTAATCAACAGGACGGTATCAAGACAAGTGGAACTAGGAACGGGCTTTATACAAATGCAAGATATTTCCATATTTATTGCAATTGAAGGCAAGTCTGAAATCACAACCTTTTTGGATTTATTTATTTGAAGGGTAGAGCAACAGAGAGAGAGAGAGAGAGAGAGAGAGAGGAACTTTTCATCTGCTGGTTCACTCCCCAAATGTCTACAACAGCCAATGCTGGGCCAGGCTGAAGCCAATAGCCAGGAACTCCATCTGGATCTCCCATTTGGGTGATAGGGGCCAAACACTTGGGCCGTCATCTGCTGCTTCTGCAGGTGCATTAGTAGGGAGCTTGATTGGAAGTGGAGCAACTGGGATTTGAACCATTGCTTGTGTGGGATGCTGGTATCACAGGTGGTGGCTTTACCTGCCATATCACAATGCTGGCCTCAAAAGATAACTTAGACTGTACTCAGAGGCTGGCGCTGTGGCATAGCGGGTAAGGCTGCTGCCTGCAGTGCCAGCATCCCATATGGGCACCAGTTCGAGTCCCGGCTGCTCCATTTCTGATCCAGCATCTCCGAGATGGCCCCGGGAAAGCAGTGGCAGGTAGCCCAAGTCCTTGGGCCCCTGCACCCGCATGGGAGACCTGGAGGAAGCTCCTGGCTCCTGGCTTTGGATCAGTGCAGCTCTGGTCATTGCGGCCAATTTGGGAGTGAACCAGCGGATGGAAGACCTCTCTTGCTCTCTCTGCCTCTGCCCCTCTGTAACTCTTTCAAACAAATAAATAAATCTCAAAAAAAAAAAAAAAAAAAAAAAGAATGTACTCAGCCTGGAAGCAACCTGCTAGGACATGTGTGCTAGCACTCATCAACTGACTCAAGACGAACAAAAAAAAAAAAGGAGAGAGAAAAAAAAAATCAGTGACAGCTAAACACTGCCAAACATCCTTTATTTAGAAACACTGCATACACTTGTCACCACTACAAAGGGTGCTCTTGAAGCAGATTGACTATGAAGCGAGTTAATCCGGGCCCAAGCCTGTGGCCACGTTTGATCCCTGAAAATACTCCAAGTGTGCCATACACTCTCGCAACAGTACACCCAGAGGTGTTTCTGGCCCTTGCATTCCCGAACCAAAGACAAACCAGTATAGCCAGTCTATTTATAGAGCAGCCCAGCTTCCAGACGCTCCCTTGAGCACTTCTGACATCAGCAGGCACCGAGGGCAAGATTTCACGTAACCCCAGCCCTGTGCCAGTTCCCTCACTGTCCGTATCTCATGGAGCCATGATCCGGCCTTCTCCAACGACAGAGACAAGAACAGCAGAAAACTCCCTGTAAATCTTCGAGTGCTTTTACCATCACTGTACACTGCAAATACTGAACATGCCGAATGGGCGTGGCAGTGGTGGACTGGGTGTGCCAGAGACCAAATGCGACAGGCGATTCACTTATGTAATACTCCAGGCTTCCAACACCTCGGGGTGGTTGTGAAGCCGTCCCACAGACAACAGCTCAAGTCACCTGCTCAGCACAGTTCTTTGGGCTGCCCTCTTGTGTCTCTGCACAGAAACAAAACAAAACAAAACAGAAAATCAGATGGGCTCTCCTGCCTCCTCCTGTCCTCCCAGGCCTAGGGCCTAGGAGGTCCTATGATGGTGACAATCAAATCAGCACCATCTCTGGGAATGCACCAAGCAGCTGAGAGTCTAGTGACCTCAGGAGTCACGGAGACACCTAAAGCCACCAGGGAATTTTTTTTTTTTTTGGAAAAAGAATAAGGCTTATTTATTAGTGCATATGAAAGGCACAGCAAGAGAGACAGAGACAGAGATAGAGAGAGAAACAGAGTGAGAGGTCTTCCATCTGCTGGTTCACTCCCCAAGTGGCCACAACAGCCAGGTCTGGGCCAGGCCAAAGCCAGGATCTGGGTACTCCATCCAGGTCTCCCATGTGGCTGGCAGGGTCCCTGGCACATCTTCCACTGCCCTCCTGGGCACATCAGCAGGAAGTGGCATGGAATCAGAGCAGCCAGGACTTGAAGAGGCACTCTGATATGGGATGCTCATGTTGCAAGTGGTGGCCTACGCCACTGCCCCGCCGTGCTGGCCCCTCCCCCACCAGGGAACTCCTGCCTCCAAGGAGGCCCTGACTAGATCCTAAGTATTATAAATGCAAAAGAAAACAAAACACCCAAACCTGAGGTGCGCACTACAAACTCCCTCTGACCAGTCTTTCTCTCTTCCCCTCCGCAGCTCCCTCACCTGCAGCCCAGCCATTCTGAGCTACTCAGCACTTCCTGCATGTGCCTTGCCTCTCTCAGCTTCATGCTTTTGCAGGTTATATTTCCTGCTGCAGGAACAGAACACAAATTCTTGCCTCCTGGGCACAGATCAAATGCTCCTCCTCCAGGTAGTCTTCCCTGACTGCTAGGAGCAATAGCTCCCTCCTCATGCCCCACACAATGTGTTTTGCTGACAATAATAACAAGAACCATCGTACTAAAAGCTACTTCTTGAGCAACTACCATAGGATAGGAATCTTAGGGAGCATATTTTATTTCATTTAATCCTCATGGCATCCCCCAAGCAAATATTTTTTTTTAAATTTATACATATGGGGTCAGCGCCGTGGCGCAGTAGGTTAATCTTCCACCTGCAGCGCCGGCATCCCATATGGGCACCGGGTTCTAGTCCTGGCTGCTCCTCTTCCAGTACAGCTCTCTGTTGTGGCCCATGAGGGCAGTGGAGGATGGCTCAGCCCAGGTCCTTGGGCCCCTGCACCCGTGTGGGAGACCAGGAAGAAGCACCTGGTTCCTGGCTTCGGATTGGCACAGCACCGGCCATGGCAGCCATTTGCGGGGTGAACCAACGGAAGGAAGACCTTTCTCTCTCTCTGTCAAATAAATAAATAAATAAATAAATAAGAAAGACTCACCAGGGCGTAGGCATTAGCCCAGTGTCACTTGGGACCTGCTTTCTGTATTGGAGTGCCTGGGTTCAATAAAAATAATTTTAAAAAAAGCATTTCTGACACGTTCTCCTGATTCGGGGATCCAGAGGTCTGAGTCTTACTCACAAACTCTGAGGCTTTGTTTCCAAATGGCTAGGGTCAGGGGGTGCTGCTGGCCCCTGAGGGAGACACGATGCAGGCACAGCTGAGTCTCAGAAGCAGTAGGCATTTACAAACCTGCTTCCTCAAGTTCACTGACACCTGGTGTGGCGTATAGCCACGTGATATATCATTTATATACAGCGTTATAAAAGGATACGCATCGTAGTATTTATGTGTGTTTATATATGATGCACACATACATGATCACACACCCATATATGATGCACACATACATGATCACACACCCATTCATGAGCAATCCTCAAGGGTCTGAAAGGTAGGGTGCCAGGCGAGAACACAGCTGTAACACTGGGTGTCCTCCAGGCCTGGCCAGCCCGAGCATTCCTTTCTCTGGGTCCCAGGGACTCTGGTTAGAACAGTATCTAGGACCAGTAAGGCCGCACACTCCCCCTGCACACTGCCTGCATTTCAAATCCCAGCCCCACCGCTACTCAGTGACCTGGGTGAGTTACTTCACCCCTGTGGGCCCCAGCTTTTTCATCTATACGATGGTGTAGGCAGGAAAAGCACCTTTTGAAAGGCCAGCACAAAACATACCAAACACCAGAGTTAAAGGTTTATTGTCAGGTCAGGGGAAACCCGACAGGCTGGAGGGAGAGGGCGGGAGAGGACGGGAGAGGACGAAAGGGGAAAAGAGAAAGGGTGTGTGGGAAGCAGGTCCTGTTATAGCCTTGCAGTGGGTAGGGATTGGGGGTGGAGCTGATGCCTATGGTTGGGCCATCTGGTCACCTGACTCCTAGTAAGCCAGGCTGGGGCCGGGAGAGGCTGAGCTTAGTGTACAGGTGGCGGCTGGCCCAGAGCCCAAGACAGCATCCCGGGCTCAAGACAGCACCCCAGATAAGATGGCATCATTGCACTAACACCTCTTCTCCTACCCATCTTGGGCTCATTGGCTGAGGTTCCTGCAATAAGAGGCAAATTAAGAAGGGAAAAAGCATACACGTTTATTCAGTATAAGCTTTATGTGACACAGGGATTTTCATAAGGAAATGAAGACCCATGAAACAATTACACCTGGGTGTTTCTCATGCAGTTTGATGAAGAGTGGACAGCTGTGGAGAAATACATCTTGAAGTAAGTGTAGGAAGCAGTTGGTGGGGTTGGCTGGGAACTCAGAAAGGCCTGTTTGCTTGGATTCCTCTCTGTGGCTCTTCCTGTTTGGAGGTAAGAATGCCCCTAGGGGCTGGTGTTGGGGCACAGCAGGTTAAGACACCAGCTGCCACACCAGTACCCATATGAGTGTCTAGGTGTCGGTTCAAGTCCCGGCTCCTTCACTTCTGATCCAGCTCTCTGCTGTGGCCTGGGAAAGCAGTGGAGGATGGCCCAAGTGCTTGGGTCCCTGCACCCACATGGGAGACCTGAATGGAGTTCCTGGCTCCTGGCTTTGGCCTGGCCCAGCCCGTGCCATTGTGGCCGTTGGGGGAGTGAACCAGAGGATGGAAGATCTCTCTTTCTCCAGGTCCCACCCCTCCCATCTGTCTTTCAAATAAATCTTAAGAAAAAAAAAAAAGTTCCCTCTGGACACAGAGAAGGCACCGCTGACATCGGGGTCTTGTGACCTACATGGGAACAGCAGTGGGATGGGGAAGGGGCAGGATCAGTGATGGTTCTACTTCCACCATTTTCTCAAATTCCTCCAGCTTAAAATCTTCAGGCCACCTTTTGGGGGCATGTCCTGACCTCCGTCACTGGGACGCTGAAAGAATAGAGTTGACACATCCTGTTATGTAAGTGTTTGTTGTTGTTACTGGATGGTCATGTGGCCCAAACCAAGCTGGTAGCACTCAGTTCCAGGACTTTCCCTGAGCTACCGAGAAAGAGGTGTTTCTGCTTAGAACTGCTAACCTGGTAAAAATGTCAGCTGCCCGTGGCCAGGCCCACCTGTGCAGAAGGCCTTCCTGGCCATGAAGCTATCAGATGAGGGACGCTGAGACAGGCAGAGCCTGAGAGGCCTGTGCCACTGTGTGAGACGCCAGGACAGCTCACGTGGGACTTGTCAGGGCCTGGGCTGTGAGTGCTCCCTTCTCAGTGGACTCAGTTGTAGCCGGGTTCTGTCACCTGTATATTGAAGAATCCTGACTAGCTCTGTTGCAATATAATTTACATTCCCTGTTGCAATGTACCACTCAGAGGTTTCTCGCATTTTCACAGAGCTGTGCAGCCTCTACTGCAATGCAGGATCTTTGACGCAGAGGGGCAGGCATCTGGCCTATTGGGTAAGATGCCCGTGTCCCGTGTCGGAATGCTGGGGTCAAGCCCTGGCTCCACGCCTCTGCTTCCAGCTTCCTGGCTATGTGGAGCTGGCTCAGGCGGTTGGGTCTCTGCCACCTGCGTGGGAGACCCAGATTGAGGCCCAGCCTCTCACTTCAGTCTGGCCCAGCCTCAGCCACTGCAGGAAGGTAGGGAGTGAGCGGGTGGATGGGAGCACTCTGTCTCTCCAGTACACAAGGTGAAATCCAACAAGAAAGATTCCGAAGTCCCCAGAGAAAGCTCAAAAGGCAGGAGCTGTGGACGGCACTGTGGGTGGGCACGTGCAAAGCCACTGCATTTTTGAAGCCCTTTTTACAGTTGGAATCACTGGTTTTTGATTTGGAAGTGGCTTAAAGCTCAGGGCAGTACAATGGAAAAGGAAATGAGTTAGAACTCTGACTTCTTTTGAGACTTTAGAAAACCTTATGATGCCTTTTGTCAAATTCTCTCGTACTTTTAGGTGATAAAACTGAGCATAAGAGAGGCTAAGCAAACGGTCCAAGATCATAGTCACTTGTCTATACACTCAAGAACTCACTTTTCTGTGTCATTAGTTTCAAGCAGTTCTACTTTTCCTGCAAGGACCCAGGTCAGTCTCTTGAAATGCTTGGAGGTTAAGAGGGTCTTTGTAATACTGATGGAACATGCGTCATTCATTCTTCACGCTCTCCAGAAATACACTGAGGCTAAGGGTATTCCTGATGTGTCTCTTCAATCCAGTGGCTGTCTCGTCAGATAAAATAGTGCTCTGCCTACAACCTGAAGGAGAATCAATGCACTTTCCCTAAAGCAGAGCGTGATAGAGAGTCTCCCCATGTGTTCTCGAGTGCGTCGGGTCAGGTGGATCATGGATCCAGAAGTTTGTATGAACATCACGCACTAATCGTAGCTTGTACGTCCAAGAGGTTTGGTGGCAAAGAAGAGATGCTGGGACAAGGATGGATACTGATCAAGGGAATGACTGGCTTTTCCTCCAATCAAAATAAAGATGGGAGGTCGGTGCTGCGGCTCACTAGGCTAATCCTCTGCCTGTGGCGCCGGCACACCAGGTTCTAGTCCCGGTCGGGGCGCCGGATTCTGTCCCGGTTGCCCCTCTTCCAGGCCAGCTCTCTGCTGTGGCCCGGGAAGGCAGTGGAGGATGGCCCAAGTGCTTGGGCCCTGCACCCCATGGGAGACCAGGAGGAAGCACCTGGCTCCTTGCTTCGGATCAGCGCGATGCGCCAGCCGCGGCGGCCATTGGAGGGTGAACCAATGGCAAAAGGAAGACCTTTCTCTCTGTCTCTCTCTCTCTCACTGTCCACTCTGCCTGTCAATAAATAAATAAATAAATAAATAAATAAATAAATAAATAAAGATGTGATCATCAAATTAGAAATTAAGAGGAACTTAACTTCTAACAGTTCTTGAGGCTTCCCAGGGCTTAGCAAAGACATAAAAAAAAAAAAAAAAACCTTTCTTTAGCCTCACTAATTATAAACCTGGGTACCTGGGCACGGGAAAACTCTCTATGGATTTGGGACAGACAGTTTTGGGAAACACGTTTCCTGGAAGAAACTAAGAGGTCTGGATTTGGTCAGGAAGAATGGCGACGCAGCCTGCAGCAGGATGTGCGGTGCCCAGCGAGCCCAGGGGCAGACAGGCACTGCTTCATTGAGATATCCTGTGAAGACACAGCCAGAACAGAAGGGGAACAGTGGTGGCAGGAGTGTCAACCACCATCGTGGCTTTGAACATCTGTTTTCTCCTTAGTGAATTCTAGACAGCGTCACTGAACCCTGTAGAAGAGTAGTGGGTATTTTATTTAAATCATGAGCAAGAGGGTGGTAGAATTTTTAAACTGAGTTCATGAGTGAGGGTCTTAGATGTGCTTCCAGGGGAAAACACTGAATAGAAGACGAAAAATTGTCCCCAATCCCACCGCCTTCGTGCAGCTACCCCGAGGACTTTGTCTTTTCGCTCACTCTCTCCTAAGTATTTGTTATATGTGCAGCTGTAACCCGAGACGTGAAGTTCTAAGGGCCCTGGCAAGATGCCCGGCCCCCACCACTCATCCTCAGCCATCACATCCAACAAGAACAACCCTATCCTGACCTCCTGTCCCCTCCCTGGGCAGGGCCTGTCACACAAGCTCCGAATCTCCACATCGTCACCAGACCCTGGCCCCCTGCCGGTTCTGGACGGCCCAGCGCCCCGGGCCCTCGCGTCTGTCTGTGGAATACACACTGGTGGTCAGCCAGGTGCTTTCTCGTCCCAATCTGTGAACGCATCCTTCACTTCCCAGTGCTGCCTGGGCCTGGGCTTTCCCCCGAGGGGCACCGCTTCCCCACTGCTTTCTCCGCCAGCCCCTTTGTGCCACGGCCCCGGTGCCATACTTGCCCTCGTCGTCCTCCTGGCCATTGCGCGCTCACTCGCGCGCTCTCTCTCTCTCTCTACACCTGCTGTCATCAGGACCACAGCACAGGCTCCCTTCCTTACTGCAGTTACCAGCAGGACCCCCACCCCACCACTCCTCTCATTCCATTAAGATTTCAGCCCTGACTCACTGCTACCCTTGCCAATGTTACCAATACTTAAAATACTCAATGATTACAAAATCCACAGGGGAGCTTCCTAATGGCTGTGTTTTTTTTTTTTTAATTATTTGTTTTATTTGTTTGAAAGAGTTACAGAGAGAGGGAGAAAAAGAGAGAGAGTCTTGTATCTGCCGGCTCACTCCCCAAGTAGCTGCAATGGCCAGGGCTGGGTCAGGCCTGTCTCTCCATGGGTGGCAGGGACCCAAGCACTTGGGCCCTCTTCTGCTGCCTTCCCAAGTGCATTAGCAGGGAGCTGGATTGGAAGTGCAGCAGCACCCGTTTGGGATGCCGCGATGCAGATGGCGCTTACACTGCGAACAACACAACACCAGCCCCTGTTTCTATTTCTTGACAATTTTCCTTTGCATTTGTCTTGCTCTCTGGGTTAGCTCTGTTTACCTCACCTCACTCCCGTGCCCAAGTCAGACCTCGGATTGTATCACCAAAGCCTGCACTGCCTCCATCATCAATTTCAAATATCCCCGACACCCATGCCTTGATTTCCAGCTCACTCTCTTTAGTACTGTCTCAATCCAGGAGACCCAAGTGCCCCGAGCCCACCGTCTCCTCACTACTGCCAATATCCTCCACACTGTCACTCTGCTTCCTAGGCGGCAGCAGCATCACATACTGAGCCCCCACTGTGGGGAGCAACTGGGAGCAACTCGGACTAGACTAAGTTACTGGAATTAAGACTTATTCTATGCATCTGCTCTCCCACAATATGGCGCTGAGAAGGGAAACAGCTTCTACACAGCTGCCTCCAGTTCAACCAATAAACTGTAGGACTTGCTCCTGATTGGAGGAGAGCAGTGTACTCGGCGTGTGGGCAGCCGAGTTGGGATTGGCAGAAAAGGACTATAAAGGAGGAGAGAGACAACATGCACCAGGAACATCTAAGGGGAACACCTGTGCAGCCCCCGAGAGAGCCGGCCGGCGGTGTGCTGCTCCCCCGCGGAAGTGGGGGATGTGGCAGGGGGAACCACCCTTCCACGGAGGTGGAAGGGTCGGCAGCCAACCCGGGAAGAACCAGCAGCAAACCCGGGGAGGGCCGAGCAGACAAAAGAACAGCGCAGGGTCCTGTGTCGTTCCTCCACGAAGATGGGGAGCGACACCCCACGGCCCCCTTCCCCGCATGGCATTCACCAGTGAAACCCCACCTTGGTTAAACAAGACTGCACCTGCATGCAAGCAGCTCCACACACCCAGAGAAACACAAATGCCCCTGCAGTTCCAATTCATGCCCAGAAACCTGGACTGCTGCCTGGCGATCCCACCACAGGGCCCTGGCCCATTCACTCGCCCACCCTCCTGGACAGGTTAATTCACACTCTTCTCTCCTCAAAGCTGCAACACCTCTTCCTCCCCCTCGTCACTCCTGGCTCATGCTTTTGCTTTCCACTTCTCCGGAAAAACACTGAATCAATCGGAAGAGAACTCATTGAGTACCTGTCACCATGCCTGCCCACTCGCACCCACCTTCCCTCCTGTCGCGGAAGATGAGCTGTCTGTGGACCCCAGGCCAACTCCACATCCCAGCCCCGTTCCCCCACTCAAGGGCATCACAGCAGTGCTTCCTCCCTCTGACTCTCTTTTTTTTAAAAGATTTATTTTATTTATTTGAAAGAGTTACAGAGAAAGGTAGAGCCAGAGCCAGAGAAATGTCTTCCAATCCACTGGTTCACTCCCCAAATGACTGCAACAGCTAAAGCTGCGCTGATCTGAAGCCAGGAGCCAGGAGCTTCTTCCAGGTCTCCCACGCGGGTGCAGGGGCCCAAGCACTTGGGCCATCTTCTACTGCTTTCCCAGGCACATTAGCAGAGAGCTGGATCGGAAATGAAGCAGCTGGGACTCGAACAGGTGCCCACATGGGATGCCGGCACTATAGGCTTGGGCTTTAACCCGCTGCACCACAGCAGCAGCCCCACCCCCTCTCTTTCATGTATCGTCATATTTTCTCTCTCCATGGATCATTTCCCAAAGCATATATAACCTGCTGCGATTTCCCCATCCTTAAAAATCCCTCTGTTGGCTCCTTGAGCCTCTGTTACAATGAAGTCCACTCTTGTCACTCAGGCTCCAGATCTGCTAACGCCTCCCACCTCAGAGTCCCACGCGACCCTGCACTGGCAGACCCCACCTGCCACCCGACCCCTGGCACTCCAGCCACACCAGGATTTCACTTCAACTGGAATCCACACCAGGCACGCTCCGTGTTGTTCCCTGGGTCCTCTCCTTCAAGATATCTGCATGTTCATTCCCTTGCTTCACATCTCTTTAAGAAAATTTATTAGAGAGAGAGACAGACAGAGACAGCTCCAGACAGAGAGCCTCCCATCTAGGGGCTCATTCTCCAAATGCCTATAATGGCTAGAGCAGGGCCAGGCCAAAGCTAGGAGCTGGGAACACAGTTCAAGTCTCCCACATGGTGACAGGAGCCCAAACACTGGAGTCATCAGCTGCTGCCGCCCAGGGTGTGCAAGAACAGGAAGCTGGAGGCAGGTGCCAGAGCTGGGCATCCATGCTAGGCACTCCAATGCGGTGTCAGCCAGGATAAATGCCTACCCCCTTAAACGTCATCTCTCAATCGAGACTTTGACTCCCCTCCATAAGGCTGCATCCCTGCCCTGAATCTCTTTCTTCTTTACTTTTGTTTGTTTGTTTCCCTTCATGGCACTTACCATTTCCTAGCTACCACATAATGTATTGACTTAGGTCTACTGACTGATTCTCCCATTAGAATGTCCCATTAGAATGTAAGCTGTGTGAGAGCAAGAATATGTTTTTATCTCTTGTGTTTATTGCTGAATATATTACACGGCAGTGCTTGGCCATAGCAGGTGCTCAGTGAATATCAGCTGAATGAATGAATAAAATTAAAGACACAAACACGATGTCGTATCATTTCAAAGGTTTCACAATCAGGCTCATTCAGGATTTTTCTATAGCCTCTGCGTTAGAGTTGTCTCAATCAAAGGCACAGAACATCATGTTACCATATTCTTTTGTAAACATATCTGCTTGTCTTTCAAATACAACTTGGCTTCAGAGCAAAAGGAGCCACGAACCTGGAGTGCTGTCAGCAATTCACTGGATCTCTTTCCTTGTTTTTACTTCTGTTCGTACTAAGTTTTGTTCCAGAAAAGAGGTCTTGTGTCTGTCTTGGGGAGGCAGCAGGGATATGGGGGGAGGGTGTTCAGAGTGAGTACTTAGCAAAGAAAAGAGTGACTCAGAGCTGGAAAAGGGAAACCACGTAGAGGCTTAGGGGGAAGAACAGGGGCTGGACAGGGAAGCAGAGGATGTTTCTCTGGGTCGGGTCATTTCAGACCTCACTTTGGGAGGTCACACGAGAAGTGGCATCCCAATGGGAATAAAGACTTTAGCTGGGGGGCTGGCACTGTGGCACAGTGGGTTAAGCTGCTGCCTGCTTAATCCCATATCGGATCCCATATCGGAGCACCGGTCTGCGTCCTGGCTACTCTGCTTGCAGTCCAGCTCCCTGCTAATGTGCCTCGCATGCAGCAGAGAATGTCCCAAGTTCTTGGGTCTCTGCCATCCATATAGAAAATCAGAATGGAGCTGGGGCTGGTAGGGGAATGAACCAGCAGATGGAAGACCTCTCTCTCTCTCTCTCTCTCTCTCTCTCTCACACACACACACATACACATTCTGCTTTCAAATAAATAAAATAAATCTTTTATAAAAAGGCTTTAGCTGTGATGCAAAGTAAAAACAAATACAAGAGCACAACAGAATGGAGATTCCAAAGCGCCAGGAGTCAGTGAGCGGGGGAGGCAGAAGGACAGTGTTATGAGGCTGGCCGCTCCACCTCCCAGCACCGAGACCAGGGCCCGGGGCTGCGGAGGATCTGAGAGCAAGGCCCAAGCGCTGCCTGGCAAGCGGCCGGGGCTGGAAGGACGTCTGCTCCTTCCCCTACTGAGCCTCCCTGGATTCCCAGAGCCCAGCGCCATGTCTCTCTCTCTCTCTCTCTCTCTCTCTCTCTCTCTCTCTCTCACACACACACACACACACACACACTCACTCAACACATACTTATACACACAGTCACACACACACTCACTCAACACATACACACACACACATTCAACACATACACACACACACACACACTCACTCACTCACCACATACTCATACACACACACAGTCACACACACTCTCAGCAGATGCACACTCCACACTGCTTTCACCAGTGCATCACGCAGGACCCGTAACTGCTCAAATCCGGCTGCCTTGACCTTCACGCCAGACTTCAGAGAATTTGCTTGCTTTCTGTCCTTGCCTAGCCCCCTCCTGAAACCATCTTCACACTTGCTGTTTATGACTCCACTTCACAACACAGCCAGTGTCTGCTGTGACGCCAGTCCCTGCACTGCCAACGTTAGCTTCCATTAAAAACCGCGGGATTTCGCCAAGAAGCAGGCGCAGACACACACCGCGCAGCCTCCAGCAGTCGCTTAGGGTTTGTCGGGTTTTGCTTTAGCAGGTGCTCGTTGTTGTGCTCTGGAGGAAAGCCGGTTCCCACGGGAGACTTCCCCTCCCTGTGCTGGCTCTTTATTCACAGTTTTAGTGTTTACTTCTGCTTTTTCTTCTTGCATACTCCTTGCTGTTTCAAGGATCTGAAGAGGCTCTGGACCAGAATCCCTCACCTTCCCCTGCAAACATCTTGGGTTCAGGCCACTAGCGGCTGACCCATTACCCTGGTTTTCCTTGTTACCTCTTGGTCATGGAAAAGGGTCCTGGACAAACCCGCAGACAAGCTGGCTTCTGTTTACAGGATGTTTTCCAGTCTCTCGGCCAAGGGCTTGTGCAACGGTAAGTTCATGTTAATGGAATTCCTAGAGAGAGACTCCTGGCTGTGGAGGGGCTGTGGGAACCGCTAACCTACCTAGAAGCCCAGGTAGATGGCCTCCCAGCTGCATGGGGGGAGAGCCCAGGGCTCACAGAATAGCAGGCCCACTAGAGGGAGAGGCTGCATTCCAGGGAATGGAGTCTGGGAACGGCGAGGCCAGCCCTGGCAGAGCAGAAGGCCGGGGAGAGGAGCCGGGGGTCCTTCTTGCTGCTTTGCTCACTGTGTCCCTGGCACCAATCAGGACTGGTGATCAGCAAAGACGTGAGGAATAAACGAGTAAATGAGGCAGAAAGGCAAGGGGTGGCGAGCAGCCACTTGAATCAAAAGGAGTTTGGAAAGGATTAAACTTGCTCTTGTCACGTTTCTCTTTAATAGAGAGTAACTGTAATTCTACGGAGACTCCAGGTTTACACGGCTTGGAGAAAAAAAAAATGCGAGTTGCCGAATCACCCCCCACCCCCCACCCCCGCCCCGCATATATGACAAACCAATAAAGGGGACTCCAGGGAGTGAGGATGGCATCTATTGTGTACAAATACAGTGCTAGGAGGGAGATGAGAAGCCAGGACAGTGACTCACGTAAACACTGCCCTACATATGCATGGTATGTGCATATTTAGAATTAGTTTTTTGAGGATTTGCACTATTTAATTCTTCTAATGACACTAAGATATGGGAGCATTATTATTTCCCTTTTATAGATGCAGAAATTAAGACTTTGAGAATTTTTTTTAAACCTGCCCACCAGGGGCAGGCATTTGACTTAGGAGTTAAGACACCTGTATTCATGTCAGGAGTCTGGGTTCAAATCCTGGCTCCGACTCCTCATGCCAGCTTCCTGCTCCTGCAGACCCCAGGAGGTGCCAGGTGATGCATGAATTCACTGGGTCCCTGGCACCATGTGGCAGATCTGGATGGAGCTCTTGGAGCAGCCAGGACTGAAACTGGCACTGTGCTACGGGATGCTGGCATCGCAAGCTGTGACCCTACCTGATGCTGCACAATGCCCACCCAAATGCAGTTCCAAGACCACAGACAAGATTTTATTTGCAGGTTCTGAATCAGAAATACAAGCCCATACAAACCTAAGACTAAAGCAAAGGATATGAGAATAAACAGATGTCCAGGGATGGAATGTGAGTCCCGTAATATTTTTCTTCCAGAGATGTGAATAATGTGGTAATCAGATATCCACTAATATTTATCAACAGAGTTCAGTATACACACTTCAAACGTCTTCACCATGACTCCACCACTTTTTGGCTCAACTAACATGGGTTTCTGAAGCCCCTCGTTTCCTCAGTAGGAATACACGCGAATACAACACTGCTCCTTTCCCATCATGCTTTTCAAACAGCTGCATAGTGCTCCAGAACTTACTACCAGTTCTCCAGACTGAACGCTGGATTAGTTCCAAGTATGGGTATTAGCAAGGGCCTCGACATGAGCATCCTCTGAGTCAACGTACACAAACGTCCTCTGTGATTTCTACAGGATGCTGGCGGGGTGGAAGGTGGACACGCCACATTGCCAAAAAGATCAGAACCGGGGACAATTTATGGTAAGGTAAACTGCTCAATGTATTTTCCTGGTATCCCCACTGTTACACTTCCCAGGGTTTTGCTATAATACTTAATAAACATGAAAAAGATATTTGTAGGGCTGGACTGTGGCTCAGAGAGTTAAAGCCCCGCATGCAATGCCAGCATCCAATATGGGCATTGGTTCAAGTCCTGGCTGCTCCATTTCCAATCCAGCTCCCTGCTAATGTGCCTTGGAAATCAGCAGAAGATGGTCCAAGCGTTGAGCCCCTACACCCACGTGGGAGACTTGGAAGAAGCTCCTGGCTCCTGGCTTTGGCCTGGCTCAGTCCTGGCTATTGCAGCCATCTGGGGAGTGAACCAGTGGATGGAAGATCTCTGTCTCTCTGTCTCTCCTCTCTCTTTAATTCTGCCTTTCAAATACATAAATAAATCTTTTAAAAAAAAAAGATGCTTGTATTGAGGATAATATGGAAGTCAAGCGGATAAAGAGCACAATCTGAAATATCCAGTTTGATGCATGTTTTTATAGGAAACCTCCGTGCCGCCCCCACATCAAAGCAGGGAGAACTCCCACACCCCACAACAATTCCTTACGACTCTTCCAAGTCCATGTCCACACCTCCACTCCAGCACAGGCACAACCATGTTTTTACTTCTTCATGTAACCATTAGCTTTTACCTCTTCCCACACTTCATAGGGGCACTCTACGTGGTTGGCTTCTTTCACCCAAAATAATACCTTAGAAACGCATCCACGCCACTGCGTGTCTCCTTAGTTCACTGCTTGTGCTGCTGGAAGTAACTCACACCGATGAAAGCAGCACATGTTATTCTACCCATTCCATTGCTGACGTCCATCTGGGTTACAGGTTCAGGGCCATTAGGAATAAGGTTGCTAATAGACACTCCGTGCTTGTTTTTTGGGCACTCATTTCTTTTGAGCATAGGGCTGGTATGGGCTAAATATCTCTGATCCGAAAAATCCAAAGTCTAAAGTGCTCCAAAATATGAAACTTTCAGAAGGCTGACATGAAAATGAGCTCATGTGACAGGCTGCAGTCAGAATGCAGGTTTCCTGGGGTGAGCGTGTCATACAGCAGTTAAGCTGTCACCTGGAACACCCAGGCCCATGTACTAGTGCCTGCCGTCGGGCCCGGCTCTGTTCTCCACTACAGCTTCCTGCTGGAGTGCACCCAGTGGGGTGCACTCAAGTAACTGCACTCAAGTAACTGGGCCCTGGCTGCTCACGTGGGCAACTCACATTGCGTCCCCAGCTGAAGCCTGGCCAGGCCCGGGCTGTTGCAGGCATTTGGGGAGTGAACCAGTGCATGGGATATCTCTGTCCATTTCTTTATCTGTCTCACAAATAATAAATAAATAAATTTTAAAAATGCAGGTGGGGGAGGTGAAAATTTGGTGTAGCAGCTTTTAGTCACCAATTGGGATGCCCTCATACCATACGGGAAAGACCAGTTCAAGTCCTGGCTACCCTGCTTCCAATTTAGTTTTTTGCTTATTCACACCATGGGAGGCAGCAGTGATGGCTCAAGAATGTGGGTCCCTGACACCCACGTGGGAGACCCAAATTGAGGTCCAGGCTTCTGACTTTGGCCTGGCTCAGCCCTGGGTGCTGCATGCATTTGGGGAGTAAACTAGGGTATGAGAGATCTCTCTGTGTCTGTCTCTCCACCTTTCAAATAAACTGAAAATTAAAAAACAAATTCAGGTGCACTGACAATATTGTATAGAATTATCTTCAGGCTATGTGCACAGGTATATATGAAACATAAATGACTTTCCTATTTAGACTTGAATCCCATCCCCAAGATATCTCATTATGTATGAGTATATAAAAATATTCCAAAATCTAAAATAATCAGAAATCTCAAACACTTCTGGTCCCAAGCATTTCAGATGAAGAATATTCAACCTGTAGTGGAATTGCTATCCCTGGAGAGGGTATATGTTTAACTTTAGTAGAAACTATTTGGTTTTCAAAATGACTGACACAACTTAATTCTCACATACACTCATTGACACAGACATTCTCTCTCTCTCTCTCTCATACACACACACACACACACAAACACAAACACAATGTATGAAAGCTTCAGTCATTTCAAATGGAATACCTATTTCCTGGTGAAATCCTAAGATGTCTGTCAGACATATCACATGATGGAGTCTTTATGTGTCCAGTTTTTGTTTCAGTAACTGATTCTAGATTTCACCTATAGAATACACTACAATAACGAATGTATAAATGTACACAGTCAGTTCAAGTGGGTGATTCGTGGTGGAGATTTCCTTAATTATCTGCCTTGTCAGTATGTCTGAGACCACCTAACAGGAGAATATATTGGAGAAAAGTCCCTATGACCTTTCTTTTTTTGTGATTTAAAGCTTTTTAGTTATATTTTTAAATTTCATTTAAGTTAGGAGACTGCACTGTGGTGTAGCAGGTAAAGCCACCACCTGCAGTGCCAGTATCCCATTTGTACGCTGGTTCTAGTCCCGGCTGCTCCACTTGCGATCCAGCTCTCTGCTATGGCCTGGGAAAGCAGTAGAAGATGGCCCAAGTCCTTGGGCCCCTGCAACCATGTGGGAGACCAGGAAGAAGCTCCTGGCTCCTGACTTCAGATTGGCTCAGCTCTGGCCATTGTAGCCAACTGGGGAGTGAACAAGCGGATAGAAGACCTGTCTCTCTGTCTCTGCCTCTGCCTCTCTATAGTTCTGCCTTCCAAAAATAAATAAATAAATAAATAAATAAATCTTTTAAAAAATCTCATTTAAGTTATCCAAGTTTCATGTATCTCATACATGCAGATTTAGGGACAGAGGGCTACTTCCCTCCCCATCCTCTCTCCTGCCCACGCTCCCACCCTTCCTTCCTCCTCCCTCTCTCTCCCATTGGCCCTGTGACCTTTCAAATCAAGTTAGGCATCTCTGTGATGCGAGAGTCTACAACACACCACAGAGTCGACCATCTGCAGATTAGGCACTTGCATCTCAGGTCCAAACCAAGAGAGTATGTCTGGCTTCTAAAGCATGAGACATTCAGCATGAGACTTCTCATCTCCTTCAGAAATCTCAAAAATATATTGACTAAGTAGCAGAAGCCTCACATGCCTCCGGGAAGGGTGTCTGACTGCATTCATTCTATAAATAAATGAACTGAGGTGTTCAAGAGGCACAGCTAACCAGACAGTGAATGGGTCTCAAAGGCCATGTGAAATACAGAAGTGTCAACTCCAATTCTTTGTCCTCCAACTAAATCATTGCCAGGGACTTCTTCCAAATGCACACTTACAAAAAGTAATTTGTAACTGTCTACCTGGTAGACCTAGCCATCTGTTAAACAGCTGGAGCCACGCATGTCTGAATCTGCACAAGTACTGAGAAATGTGAGAAATGGAACTTGCAGCCCCCCGAGGAGGGCCTCAGAGCTGCCCATCTTCCACCTGCCCCTCGCCATCCCAGGTCCAGTCTCCGGGAGCCCAATGCACAATGCATCAAGGGGCTTCCGTGGGGCACTCCCCAGGGAGCAGCGGCGGTGGGGGTTGGGGAGGAGAAAAGAGTGAGGCTGGGGTCCCATCACCATGGCTCCCCGCGCATGCTCTGGCTACATCCCTTGATGGGTGGAGGCTCACAGCACAGGTCAGGGGGTGCTCACCTCACAGCCTCTCAGTCCCCAGGCTTGGTGGAGCACTCCTGTGCCTCTGCTGGTCCAGGGCTGGTGTCAGCCCTTCAGTCATCACAGCCCGAGGTGGCCCTGTAGTGTCTCCTGCATTTTCTCTCTACCTTCGATAAGGAGTTCCTTGATTAATTCTTTCCCATTGCCCAATTTGCATGCATCATCTACTTCCTGTCTGGCCTCTAGCTGGTATTGTGGTCTTGCCAAAGGTCCGAGCTGAAGCCTTCTTGATAAACAAAAAAGAAGAGCACCCTTAGAAATATGGGAAGTGGCACATCGGGTCGCAGGAGGCCCGGCGGAGGGAGAAGGAACCAGTGGGCTTTTCCCCATTGACCCACAAAAGAACACCCTCAAGGAGATAGGGTCTCCTCCGCATCACAGCTCTGTAACAAACGTCAAGCTCATGGCCATCTATTATGTGCCAGGCCTGATACAGGGACTTTGACCTGCGTCTCATTATCACGGGCTGTGTGACCTTCTGCTGACTTGACATTTCTCCATGTGCCAGCTGTTCATCTGTAAAATGGGAATGATGGGACCTACCTTAGAGTGTTACTGAGGGAAATGGGATATGACATTTACTGACATTTACTGAACAAGTGTTTAAGACAGGACACAACACATGTTCAGTAAATGTCAGTTATTAATAGTGATGTGGATGACAGTGATATTAATGATAACAAATCAGCTTTATAATAATCTTCTGAAGGAGATTTCATTTTGTCCATTTCAAAGATGAGCAAAGTGAGGCTCTATAAGCTGTGTCACAGAGAAGAGACAAGGAGGAATTCATGTGAGTTCTGCATGGCACCAACTCTGACTGTTCTGCCACCACACGTTCTGCCTCAGCTGCACAATCTGAGTAAGGATGACATACGTGTGACCCCGTGCTCTTCTCCCACTTGAGTGACAGCTGGGCGTCCTCTTCCCAGCTGACCCTCAGAATGTCTCTGCTCTGGTCCGCCATGGCTGGGTGCAGGTGTTGGCAGGTCCTCAGGGCGGAGATGTAAAGAAGGGGTGGGGCCAAATGAGAGGTCCCCTCGCTCCGGTTTCCTGTCTAGCCCAGTGATCTCTCTGTCTCGCACATGTTCCCACCGTGAGGCCATCTGCAGCAAGGCACTCCCGAGAGCCACACCATTGCAAGGGCCTGGCCCTTGACTGTGAATCAAACAAACATCTCTTCTGGCTAAGTTATCCAAGCCTCACATCTTTCTTTATAGTAACAGAGAACAGGTTAACACAGCCTCCTAACCAACTCCCAGCACACCAGCCGCTACCAGTCTGCATTGACTTGGGAGGTGGTAGTTTGCTATCCCTGAAGGAAACTAATTCAGAGGAACAGCACGAAAGTCAGATTTAACAAACTATGTGTGTTCATAAGACAGGAATCTTGCTGTGGTCACTCCAGTGTCCCTGGGACCCAGGGCAATGCCTAGTACACAGAAAGCACTCAGCAAATATCTGTTGCATAAATGAATGTATCAAAGCTATTATGTACGTGCCTTCAGGGAATTTACAGAGAATGGAGATGGATAAGAATACAAATGACCCTATTGCAGATGAGCCTAGGATAGGTACTAAAAAAGCATAACAAACTATAGGTAAAATGAGGAAAGAGGGTAGTCTGAATTAGACTAACTCAACATTTAAAAAGAAAGATGGTTGGGGCCGGCGCTGTGGTGCAGTGGGTTAAACCTCTGCCTGCGACACCAGCATCCCATGTGGGCACTGGTTCAAGTCCCGGCTGTTCCTCTTCTGATCCAGCTCTCTGATGTGGCCTGGGAAAGCAGTGGAGGACAGCCCAAGTCCTTGGGCCCCTGTACCTATGTGGGAGACCCGGAAGAACCTCCTGGCTCCTGGCTTCGGATCGGTGCAGCTCCGGCTGTTGCAGCCATCTGGGGAGTGAAGCAGTGGGTGGAAGACCTCTCTTTCTGTCTCCACCTCTCCCTGTAACTGTCTTTCAAATAAATAAAATAAATCTTTAAAAAAAAAAAAAGAAAGATTGTATTGCTTTTCCAGGTCTCTTAAGCCTAGCTCACCACCTATTCAGGAAGGTACTCTAGTTGGCCTCTCATAAGCAAATGAAAATAACTTGTAATTAGTAACACCATTTGCCTAAATCATTTACCATTTACGGTGACACATCTTGTCTTTTAGAGAAGATTGGGACTTGTAACCCTGAATCCGAGGAGACGGGTCTGGATGAATGAGAACTTGAATTATTTGAACATGTGTCCAGCGTTCAATTATGCACCCTTTTCCCACTGAAGCCTAACAGGGCCTTTGTGCAGAAATTTTCTTCACATCCTTCTGACTCTAACATGGAAATATCTTTTTTATTTAACCATTTTATGTGCACACAATGAGTGGAGTCTCAGCTAGGTAGTCCAGTCTGGTCTCTCCTGGGTCAAAGGCCCACAGTCAACTGACAGCGTCACTGGGGACATGGTATCCACTTATGCCGGCTCCTTGTTCATCTCCAAGTCTTCAACAGGCAAGCCCTGCCTTCTGTGGATGGCATAGGAGGCATTTCTAGCAGCAACAGATGTCAGACACTTTTCAAACCTCTGCTGGCTTCACATTTGCTAATCCCCCACTGGTCAAAGGCCAGAGCCGCACGGTGGAGCTCAGATTCAGTGGTGGATGGGACCACACAAGGGACCACAGACAAACTATGCTGGCCTAAGACAAGGGGCCGCGCATTAAGCTCGAGGGCTATTCAAATAGCCTGCATCTTTACTTTTTTTATGATATAAAGGGTCACGTATACTTGCCTAAAGACGCTCCAAAACCAGAACATTTTAGAAATCAGTAAAGTAAAAGCAAGCCACTTTCTCTCTCCCCAATCAACCAACTTCCCCGCAGCTCAAATGACAGCAGCAATCAACAAACTACAGCTTGTGGCCCCAATCCAACCTGCACCTGTTTCTGTACAGCCTGTGAGCTAAGAATGGCTTCTACATTTTTAAATGGTTGAACAGAATATCATTTTGCAACATGTAAAAATTGTATGAAATTCAATTTTCAATGTCTATAAATAAATTTCAAATTGGCACACAGCCACGTCCATTCCTTTATGTATTGTCGGTTGCTTTTGCACCAGAGCTGCAGAGTGTAGTAGTACTGCTGGTCTAACTGAGTAAACCCTTCAGTCTTGCTAAAAACTAACTCATTATCTCTTATGCATCCATCTACATGCATTTCCAAGATCTGAAGTCCTCTGAGTACCAACATCATACTTGAAAGTTTTCAGATTTGGAGGAATTTTAGATTTCAGAGTTTCAGATTAGGGATGCTCAACAATACAATCTACATATGTATTCCATGATCCAAAATAACTTTGAAATCTGACACGCTTCCAGTCCCAGGCATTTTGGATCAGGGATACTCTACCTGTGTCTGGTGTTAGAATACCACCCGCTCCTCAGCCTGCTCTTCTGCGTTCAGCTACATGGAGGCTGACTCAGAGTCCATTTAGGCTGCTGTGACAAAACACCATAAAGGATTCAAAACAACAGCAAGTTATCTCTTACAGTTCTGGAGGCTGCAAAGTTCAAGATCAAGGTGCCCGCAGCTCGGCTGTCTAGCGAGGGCCTGCTCCTTCATGGATGGTGCCTCTTCCTGCATCCTCACTCAGCGGAAGGTGCAAATATATCCCCCTGGCCTCTTTCATAAAGGCACTGATCCCATCCATGAGGACTCATGACCTAATCACCTCCCAGAGGCTCTACCTTCTAATGCCAGGGGCTGAAGATTCATTTCAACATAATTAGGGGACATAACATTCAGACCATAATGGCGGCCATCTTTCCTTAAGTCTCTGTAGACCTCTCACCTTCCTAGGAAGGGTTTCACGGACAGCCCTTGCCCTGTGAAGTTTCTTAAAAGCATTTCACCACCAGCCACACATTCAAAGGCATTTCTTCCCCCTCCTTCGTTATCTTGCTGGAAATACTGAGCACAGGGAGTACACACTGGAGAGGATTCAGAAGAAATGGGGGGCGATAACCCTGTGATTTCCCTTGGCAGTAATCACACCACCCCGGCAATCACTCACTCTCTAGCTCGGCTGGTCAGGTCTGCTAGATCGCACCCTCCTGTGTAACTGTGCTGTCTTCTGGGGAAAATATTTGCCAAGGAAATGTCTTGGGCAAGTGGGGAGCCCCCAAGCAAAACTGTTAGATGCCAGCCTTCTGCTCTTTCAGCTAACATGAAGAACTAACTTTAGCTTGTGTGGTTCTTATACTTAATTTCAAGTGACTCACAGATCCATAAAGCATCTGATTGTACATTGATGGAGTTCCTGCAATTATGTTGATGGCACTTTGTTGACATGCTACTAGCAAATGTGTTTTTTCTTAGAAGATTTCAACTTAATCTGTACTAACGTAGGTGGTCTTTAGTGAAGACAGAGAAAAAACATTTTAAATATGCAAAAATAATTTCTGGCATGATTTTCAGTGATGGCTTGAATTAACAGTTGAGTTTTTGCTAGAGAAGACTTTCTTTAACAGCAGTAATGTTAAAGAAGAGGAATCTTTTTGGCCTCATAAACGATTATAATTTTTATTGGTTAAGCAAAGTTGGCAGGTGTTCCAATTACCTACTGCTTTATAAGATGTCATCCCCAAATTTAGGGGCTTAAACCAACACTAGTTAATTATTTTTCTTATGAACTCTGCTATTTGGCCAGTGTTCAATGGGGGCATCTCATCCCTGCTCTTTGTGACATTAACAGGGTCTTCCAAGATGGCTCTCACGTGGACAGCAAGTGGTGCTAGCTGCAGGCTGGGCGCTCAGCTGGGGCTGTCAGCCAGTTTCCACGTCTCTTTTCTGGGCAGGCCTCTCTCCCTTGGAGCACCTTGGGCTTCCTCACATCATGGCAGCTGGGTCATGCAGTCAGAGTCAGTGTTCAGAGACGCCAAAGCAGGTGTCACATGTCTACCTCGTCAATCATGCAGTGTCACCTCCACTGCATGCTACCAGGTAAGCAAATCATTAAGGCCAACCCAAATTCAAGGGGGAGGGGCACGAGATCCACATCTCACTGGAAGGAGCTGCAAAGGTCACCTTTAATCTACCAGAGCACATGAAGGAAATCATGAAAATGCATCTCTGGAAATCATGGCTGGGATACTGAAGTGGCAACAAAGAGAAGTCAAAAGAGAAGAATACAACTGGAGTATTTCCTAGTTGGACCAACTCTCTGTAGGAGGCAGTGGTCAAGAGCACAGGCCATCCGGGTGAGGTTCCTGTCATTTGCCAGCTGGGTGACCATGGATAAAATGCTGACCTTTCTGTGGGGACAATGATGACATCTGCTGCACAGAGTTTGTCAAGGGAAATCAAGATTCTGCTTCCTAATGATTAAAAAAAAACTATTATATAATATATGCACAGAAAACTGTAAATTAATAAATGCTCTAAGAATTTTCACAATCCAGACAGTCTCATGTGACCACCACCCAGACCAAGAAACGGAACACTGCCAGGACTAGGAAACCAGAGTGGTAAACAATAGAGAATGGGAAACAATAGGGAGGGGTAGGGACTTGGGCAAACAGGAGACAGCAGGCTCTTGTCTCTTGCTAGTGGTTGCCATATAGGAAAAAAACTGGGATGTGCAGGTTGGAGCAAACATAGACGCAGACCAGACTTAGTCCATAGTCCTATTGGGGACTTTGCTAAGGAGCATTAGCAGGGTCCATGACTTCAAGAACATGGGGAGAATCTAGAATAGTGGTAGAGATGGGAAGATGGAAGAGGATGGAAGGATGAAAAGGTGATGTTAGTGTAAGAGACTGGACATTTAGTTACAGCTGCGCATGGCAGGGGTCACGGCTGTAAAACTATCCAGGCTGAAGGTTCTGGAAAGAATCTTACATGAACTGTCACAGGAAGGTTCCCAGATGGTGGAAAGACTCAGAGACCAACCTCTCGCCACACAAGGAAGCGCTCACCCTTCATCCACGTCACTTACTCAAACCACTATCAAGCATCTCAAAGAGCTTTACTCCCATGCGAGACTCTCTCCTTATTTTGTTGTCTTGCTTGAGCATGCATTGCCTTCTGTGAGAAGTGCATCAGCTTCCTCCCTCTTGTGGAATGCCTCCCAGCTCACACACTGTTGGGAGATTCTGGCACTTCCACTCCTTTTTGGAAAGAGGCTGATACAAATTAGTGCTGTAAAAATGAAGGCCTGCTTGTGAGGCTATGAAATCCAAGGCATCTGGTAGACCTCTCTAAGACGTCCCAGGCTAAGTAGTGAGGCAGTGGCTAAGGGAATAGTCAGCAGTGGCGGAAGAAGGGGGAATCTGGGATCATTAGCAACTCACTGGGGAACTGGCAGATCTCGGGACGGCTCCCACGGGATGCAGCTGGTGTGGAGCAGTGGGAAGGGAACTGATTTATTCAGAAATATTTAGATCCAAGCACTATCAGAACAGTATAATATGCTTGCAGCTTACGAAATGAAATAGCACACAACGTGCATTTAAGCTTCAGGTCTGACAAAAGCAAGTGGCCTCGGAAGCTTCCCTCTCTGCTTTTCCTCTCTCCTCTAACTCTCTGGGGCTGCATGGGCTCTGGGGAACCTGATGTACGTAGGGCTCCCGGCGGGTACAGTCCAAGCCTCTTCTCTACCCCCTGCCAGATCTGAACCTACGCCAGATCTGAACCTACGCCAGATCTGGTTTCCTACTGACCTTGGAACATGGTTGTGGGTCTTCTCATCTGCCTGTTAAAGATCAAGTCTCTAGTCTGGAGATCGCCAGTGTCTTCAGAAATAGGTTCTGCCTTTTAGAAACCATCATTATCTTGGAGACTTTCACAGTACAGCTGGTTAGCTCATGTGTGTGAACACTTTCTCACGCTCAGCACACGCTCCATTGAGAGATCGGGTGTTTTAAATACACGTGGGAAGAGGAAAGATACAAATCAATTAAATCAAAGTGAAGAGTTTTTTTGTTTGTTTCCGCTCAAATCTTGCTTTTCATTCTGTATTTTTAAGTAGAATGCTTCTGACTAAGTACTATCTTGGGTATTTTTAAGTATTGTAGCATAAAATGAACCTAAGGAATGCTAAACACTCATTGTCTTGTCTTTGCTTAAGACAGCACTAGAGGGGCAGTGTTGCTGCATGGTGGGTTAAGCTGCTGCCTGAGACGCTGGTATCCCGTACCGAAGCACTGGTTCAAGTCCTGGCTACTCCCTGCCAAGGCATCTGGGAAAGTAACAGAAGATGGCCCAAGTATTTGGGCCCCTGCCAAAGTTACGGGTTGGTGGAGGGAAGACAGAGAGAGAGAGAGAGAGAGAGAGAGAGAGAGACAGAGGAAGAGATCTTCCATCCACTGGTTCATTTCCCAAATGGCCACAACAACCAGTTCCAGGAGCCTGGCTCTCTATTCGGGCCTCCTACCTGGGCAGCAGGGGTACGAGCACTTGGGTCAAGTTCCACTGCCTTCTCAGATGCACGAGCAGGGAGCTGGACTGGACGCGGAACAGTCAGGACTCAAACTGGTGCTCACATGGGTTCTGGCATTGTGGGCGGGGCTTAACAGTGCCGGCCCCACAGGTTGGAATATATATTTCAAGTTGGTTTCTCCAGTGAAGATACTGACCTCCATCCAACTAGCGTGCTCTTTCTCAGACCCGTGACAGTACCAGACCCTGGATCTCTTTTCCACGTCATCAGAGTAAGCTTCATTACATGTCCTTGGTGATTCAAGAAGGCTGATTTTTTTTTCCATACAATCATTGCCCTCCGAATTTCCCCTTGGTGCAACTGTCTGTTCGTGACCTCTGCTAGTGTGGGGTCTTGCCTGTGTTTTTCTCACACACATTGTTAACGCACAGCAGATGTCGCAGGCCTCTCAGGAGGGGCTGTACTGTACTCGGGAAGCAATTTTGGCTGTAAAATAGAACTAAGGGGCGAGAGAACAAGAAATGACTCAAACAAAGCTGCCACTGCCTGTTTCAAGTCAACAGAAGTGGCTCTCCAATGCGAGCTGGGGCAACACCACCAGGGCTGCTGGCTGAAGAAAGGGCTGGCTCTGGCTGCTGAGCCAAAGAAGTTATGTCCCACTTGGCACCATGACTCGAAATCCTTCTGCAAATAAACAGGGACGCACAGCTGCTCGGAGTTCCAAGCGATAGTAGTGACAGTCGGATAAACAGACCCACACTGAGGCACAGGTACAGGAATCCAGCCATATGCACACGGTTCCATAAATATTTCATGACTTAATCCAGTCGATCTTTCTTTCTTAAATTAGGATTTTAGTGCCAAATACTACAGGGCTAGAGATCATTTTCTGCAAAACACCTGAAACCCAAAGTCCTGTCTGGATATTTTATCACTCTGAGCGTCACGTAGCATACCCTTCACTACTCCAAGTTCATGATTTCCTGTGTCAGGCTTGACTGCTTGCTGTATTCATTTTTTTCTGTCCATTGGCCCAGCTTCCTTCCCAGGTGTCTCAGTTAATTCCTTTTTTTTTTTTTTTTTTTTTTTTTTTTGACAGGCAGAATTGACAGTGAGAGAGAGAGACAGAGAGAAAGGGCTTCCTTTGCCGTTGGTTCACCCTCCAATGGCCGCTGCAGCCAGCGCACTGCGCTGATCCGATGGCAGGAGCCAGGTACTTCTCCTGGTCTCCCATGGGGTGCAGGGCCCAAGCACTTGGGCCATCCTCCACTGCACTCCCTGGCCACAGCAGAGAGCTGGCCTGGAAGAGTGGCAACTGGGACAGAATCCGGCGCCCCAACCGGGACTAGAACCCGGTGTGCCGGCGCCGCAAGGCGGAGGATTAGCCTAGTGAGCCGCGGCGCCGGCCTCAGTTAATTCTTATTTCTCTGATTCCTTGCCCTCTACATCAGATCAAGTGCAAATGCTAAAGATTGTTCCTTGTGAGTATTTTACAAATATAAAGTTTGTACTTCGGGAGTTGTAAGGTCAGGACAGGCTCCTCTGGCCTCCTCACCTACACCCACGCACCCTTGGCATCTCACACGGGCACAGCCTCTGCGGCCCCGACGCTGGTGTGTGATCGGTAACCGTGCTGTGCTCCACACGGGACTCAGAGGGTGCTGGCTTCACTCTCACGTGAGTTCTCTGCCCCAGGACCCCATCTTCAGGATGTCTCACTGTTTGCCCAGGGAGGGCCCCGAGTCACCCCCGTGCTGTTGCAGGTTTTTAGACCTCCCAGGTTTCATAAGGCCTTCACAGTTTTAAGGGATACTGCCCAGGTGTTTTGTGAACAGTCGGCTTTCCCTGCCGCCTGTCTCAGGTTTAGGTGAGGGCTGTTTCGTGGAGGACGATCAGGGCAGAGGAGTGCCACTTCCACCCGCGGTGACCCAGGGCCCAAGCACTGTCCAGTAATTCCATTCCACTCGGACACTAACTACCCAGAAATATTTAGGTTAAGGGTTCAGTCACACAAGACCGTGTCCCCTCCAGACTCCAACACAAGACCCACCCTCCCCTCTCTGATCAAACAGCTCTAAGCTGGGGAGGGGGTTGCTACAAGCCCCTCATCAGGTTGATCCCCTACTGGAACAGCTAGCAGCCCCGCCCTAAGCTATCCAGGTACCCACTGGGAGGCCCCCCAGTAACATAACCTCAGGTGTGTTTGAAAGGGGCCGACTACGAATCAAAAATGCTCCTCTAACCCCTGTCACTCAAGAAACTCAGGCATTGACGACCTCTGTGTTAGCAAAGAGACAGAGACCAGATACTATTGTTCTCTCTGTCACAACGACCTCCCGCTGGCAATGTCAACCTTGACCCTCAGCTGAGGGAGTGTCTGCCAGGTTTCTCCACTTGAAAGGTACTTTTTCCCTCCGCTCCATCCTCATTTTTCAGGTGGGGAAGCTGAGTTTAGAAATCAAATGACTTGAGGCAGGTGCCTGGCCCAGCTTTGGGACACTGCATCCCATACCCAAGTGGCTGGAGGAGTCCCAGCTCTGCTCCATGCTAATGCACGCCCTAGGAGGCTGCAGGGAATGGCTCAAGTACTTGGGTCCCTGCTACCCATGTGGGAGACCTGGACTGAGTTCCTGGCTCCTGGCTTCAGCCTGGCCCAACCCTGGCTATTGTGGGATTTGGAGAGTGAACCAGCAGGTGGAAGATTTCTCTGTGCCTCTGTTTCTCTCTACCTTTCAAATAAAATAAAACATTTAGAAAAAGAAGTTAAATGATTACATGAATGCTAAAAAGTAGTAAAACTGGAATTGGAACCCAAGGCTTCTCACTCCTGGTTGTGTGTTTCCTCCACTACTCCAGGAGTTGGCAAGCTATGACTGGCTGTGAACTTTGTAAAGAACCCATATGCGTGCAGTGATGGTTTCAGGTGAGGGGAGAGAGGAAGAGATTCAGAGATAGGACACAGACCAGAGAGAGACAGAGACACACATTACCCTGGACAGCAGGAATGGAAAGGAGGGAGGATGTCCTCAGTGAACAGATCACACACAAAATTGGTGCAATGAGCCAAAAAGTGCAACAGTGTCCCCGGGGAGACCAGGACAGGCCCAGGGTCTGAAATGCAAGCATGGAGCTCTTCCTCCTACGTGTCCAGCAAAGACTTGGAAACTTCCCCTGGGTGTTTCCAAGTCTCGGCTGCTCTGATATGCCGCAGAGGCGGCCTCTCCCAGTTCTGCTCCCTGGCCCGGCCCCTGGCTTCATCATTCCTATCCACAGACGACAAGGCTGGCTACTCGCCCAATTCCCAAAGTGTTGTCTGTTGATTTCTAATGCTAGGAAGTGACAGAGCTGTCCCACGATAGCTGTATCCTGGGGTGTTATTTTAAGTCTCTGATTTCTGTTGTGTACAGAACACAGAAAATTATTTTTGACTTTTTTTTTTCTTGGTATCATTCAGGAACAGTCACATTTCTCTTTCCAAGTTCTCATCAAATATCCTTGCAATGTCTTACTAGACCTTTCCTTTTGAACAGTATTTTGCAAAGCAAACAAGAATCAGGGAAACGGGATCGTCTTTGGAAAGGAAAATGCAACTCTCACAGACACACAGAGGGCAGAGGGAGGGCTGTTTGTGGAGGACCGTCATGAGGGCAGATACAGACAGAGCTGCTGACCTTACAAGGAGCTCAAGGTCAAAGGCATTAGTGAGGCTCTACCACCCTGTTGACCTAGAGAACTCAACATTGAACACAATATATTTTTTAAAAGATTTATGTATTTGAAAGTCAGAGTTACACGGGGGTGGGGGGGGCAATCTTGTATCTGCTGGTTCACTCCCCAAATGGCTGCAATGAATGACCAGGCTGGACCAAGCCAAAGCCAGGAGCCAGGAACTTCTGGATCTCTCTCATGGGTGCAGGGGCCCAAGCACTGGGGCCATCTTCCACTGCTTTCCCAGGCCACAGCAGAGAGCTGGATCAGAAATGGAGCAGGCAGGACACAAACCGGCACCCATATGGGATGCCGGTGTCACAGGCCGTGGCTTTACCTGCTATGCCACGATGCTGGCCCCTAACAAGATATTTTTAAATGTGTTTGATGATTACAGCAAACCCTGTGAGGTTAAGAACTAGCTTCATTTTTTTTTTTTTTCAAATACAGTCCAGAGAAATTAAGTGGTTCATTTAAGTTACCTCCATGAGATCGGGGCTCCGCACGTTGGGTTTGTCACTGTATACCCAGAGGCTGCTGTCAAGCCTTCTATCACAGCAGGTGTCACTGAAGAACTGCTGGGAAGGAAGGGGCAGGTGCTGTGCTGCAGCTGGTTAAACTGCGGCTTAGGACGCTTGCATCCCCTTCTGCGTCTGACGTAGCTCTCACGTACTTGAGTTCTTGCCACTCACGTGGGAAGACTGGATGCAGTTCCTGGCTTCTAGCTTCAGCCTGGCACAGCCACAGACGTGGCAGCCACTTGGGGAGTGAACCAGTAGACAGAAGATCTGTGTATGTGTGTGTGTGCCTCTCATACACCCTCTCTGTGTCACTCTGCCTTTCACATAAATATTTTTAAAAATTGCTGAGAAAATCTTCTGCCAGTTGACAAATCCTCAAACCCTTTGCCTTCTGCTATTTACACTGCTAATGTTGAAGAGGAACCTCAGTACCACACGTGCCCCTCTCCTACTCTGCTTCTGAGATGCAGGTGTTGACTGAGGACTTGCCCGCTTAGGCATCACCGAAGGGCAGCTCCGCCCACAGGGAGTCAATGCGGACACAGAGACCCAGGAGGGGCTGCAACACCCCCTTTATTCAGCGTTTTAAGTCAATTCCAATTCAGGGAATGGGCTATAGAAATCTCAAAAGGCAAATCTGGACATCACATTAGTAACAGAGGATCTGTGTTTAGAGAGGAGATGCTACCTTTTAATAACGAAGTCTTAGGGCCGATTCCCAAGCGTCCCAGTAGGGCTGGCTTTACTTAACAGTTGGGCAGTAAGAGAAGGAAGAGCAACAGGGGGAATTCTGCAGAATTCTCTAGACAAGAGACAGAACAAATATGAAGATGCACAAGAAAACAAAGAAATCCAGCTGTTTTGTCCTTTTCTCACAAAGCAGCCAAACTCTCCATCATGGGACACTTTTGCTTTACTGACACCCGTTTACCTAATGATACAAGTGCCTGTGTCCACAGTTTTCCTTGCAGGGGCACGCGGTTAAAACAAGCACCTTCACAACGCACCTCCAAGCACTTCTCTGCTCCTCAAGGCCCGAGCATGCCGAGTTAACAATGGCGAGGGCTCACTGAGCCCCTTTTAAAAATTTCTTTTCCCTTTTCAATCTCTAGAATGAATAGGGACTCTCTGGTAATGCCTTCTAACCCTGTATTTCAGAGACATAGTGGAGATAACAAGGCATGAAATTGCTTTGCAAAAGAAATCATTTTTCTGATTCAATAAATGATGCTGGGGTTGGGAAGTCTATTCGAGTACCTGATCTGAATTATGGAGAGCAAAGAAAAGCTTCCAGCCTGTTCCAGTTAGTCCCAGATTGAAATACTGGTTCTGAGAAATGAAGAGAAATCATTTCAAAAGAAAATCTAAAGAGCACTGATCAAGAGAGAGACTGAGTTTAGAATTTCCAAGAAAACAGCAGACTGTCCCCAGATTTGGCCATCAGGCCGCCCAGCTATGATGGAGTAGCTAGATACACAAAGCTGAGTGTCTGCCAAGGGCAAAGGATTCCTCAAAGTCAACAGCTCGGAAGCAGAAGCAGCAACAGCAGTTTTGTTTTGTTTTGTTTCTGAGTGTGTGTGTGTGTGTGTGTGTGTGTGTGTTTTCACCAAGACAACAGAGCGCTCACAGTCCCCAACAGAGAAAGCCAATTTCTTGCCAACAGTGGTCAAAGGTGCAATTCTTTTAAAACAGTTCAGCCAAGAGTTCTTCCTCCCATCCCACGAAGCAGGAAACAGAACTGTACTACTAAAGTGAACAAATGGTTTAATAGCACTTCTGTTTTGGGATAAATGTGATCATAAAAATGTGACTTCTCCTGGTTCTATGAAATGGAGTCAAACTGGGACTGGCTGCATGTGGAAACTTGGTTTCATATCCTTTTGTCTTTGCTGTGAAATGTCTAGAAGGAACATGGAGAGGTCAGAATCTCACGCCTGAGTCGCGGGCATCGGCAATCCTCTGAGAGCTGGCCCTTAGCCTCTGCTCCCCGGCGAGATCCGCAGCTGATGTGTGGCATGGGCTAGGCAGGGACAAGGAGCCAGCAGGCTTCCAGCACTCTGCCCAAGCCCAGCACTGCTAAAACTCCACCCCCTGACATGCCAACTCAGCACACCCACTTTCCCATGATGCACCAGCCTCCATCACGAAGACGACGCCATAAGGAACACGTGCACGCGGAGCTCCCCGTGGAGAAACTTTCCCAGAAATCATCACTTGCACCAAACCCCGCCCCAAACTCCACCCCATCTGTATATTCAATTAGGACACAACCCTCTACCCAGCAAAGGGGGCGGCCAAACTGGTGTAGGCACAATTCTTCTCATGAGGGGCTGCCTGCATTCCCTTCTGAGTATATACTATCTCTTTGCCTTTCACTAAATCCTGCTTTTCTTCACACTTCCACCTACACTTCCCAGTTTCCCAGTTGTACTCTCACACCCAAGAAGACAAGAACCTGGACCAACTCTAGCTGGGGTCTCTAAGCCCACCCAGGGCTCTCCATCCCCACATCATTTGGGGGTCCCTACCCTCACAATAATTTGCATGCGCAGGTGTATCCTGAGTTTAAGAAGCACTCACCGATAGCCTACAGGCAGGTGAGTGGTCAGCTGGTAGTGGCAGGCAGTGGCATCTAAGAATCAGAACTGCATTGGCCCTGGGTAGGATGGGTGCTGACAGGCCACACCGAGAGGCAGGCAGGGCCCTGGAACCATGTGGACTGAGAGCTGAGGAAGAAGATCACGGGGCCGTTATAAGAAGAATGGAGAAGGAATGACAGGCAAGCAAGCCAAAGATGAGCAATGACCCACACCAGATCAGTGAGGACCGATGGTGGGGCTCTGCTGTCTCTGTGCAGATGGGGAAGCCCTTGGCTCTCAGGCCATGAAGCTGATAATCTGTGAACCCAGAGCTACCAGGCCTACCCCTGAGAAGGCCTGCCTGAGAATGAGCAAGCTCCAAGGAAACAGGGCTGAGAAGCAGAGACCAAGTTCCCAAAGCCCCAAAGCACCCTGGAAGACGGGGCCACTAACTTCAAGGCAGCACCATTCACACTACTTCTAATACAACAGGACTGCTCCCCCTAAAGTGGTACCATCACATGGTGGCCCTCGCTAGATCCAGCTGTGCCTGAAGCACTTCCGTGACATGGAACAATATATTTCCACACTTCTGTTTCTTCAATTTTTGGCTTGAGGCAGTCTGAGGTAGATTTTCTGTGACTTGCTTAACTGAAGGAGTGTGAACCCTATAGAGTGAATTTTCAAAATACTTATGCTTATCCCCAACTCAAAATCTTCTCCCTACACAAGACAGATGGTGACACGGCCCAGGTTGGGAAGGGGATGTGGGCAAGGAGGTCTTCGGTACCCATCTTACACATTGCTGGGAAGGTGTAAAATATCCTTAGGGTTGGTGCTGTGGCGTAGTGGGCTAAGCCTCTGTGGCACTGGCATCCCATATGAGCACTGGTTCTAGTCCCAGCTACTCCTCTTCTGATCCAACTCTCTGCTATGGCCTGGGAAAGCAGTGGAAGATGGCCCAGGTGCTTGGGTCCCTGCATTCCCATGGGACACCCAGAAGAAGCTCTTGGCTCCTGGCTTTGAACCAGCCCAGCTCCAGCTGATGCAGCCATGTGGGGACTGAACAAGTGGATGGAAGACCTTTTTCTCTGTCTTTCCCTCTCTCTGTAACTCTCTCTCTCTCAAATAAATAAACAAAATCTTAAAAAAAAACATCTGTTATAGGAATATAATTTGGCAATCTCTATTAATGTTAAACATATATGTTATTTGGCTTAATAATTGTATTTCTGCAATCTGATTCCATAAATTAGCCATGTGCCCAGAGATTTGCACTCAAGGAAATGTTACTCTTGGGGTGACAAAAGACTGTACAACCAAAATGTTCCAACAATAAAAGGCTGGGGAAGTAAACCGCAGCCCCCTCAGCCAGAGGCGGGAAATTCGAGCCCATGGGTAGTATGAGGCCTGCAAAATCATTAGGTCTGGAATTTGAAATTCAATAAATTGACAGCAGGCATTTATGTTGTAACTTGATGATTTTGCATGGCCTGCACATGATGTTATAATGATCCAAATGGTCCTTGGCAGGAAAAACATTCCCCACCCCTGGCTCCCAAACAATGGAACAGACACTCTACAGCTATTAACAACGATATGGGGGCAGGCATTTGGCCCAGCAGTTAAGCTGCCGGCTGGGACACCCGCATCCCATGTTGGAGTGCCTGGGTATGAGTCCCGAGCTCGCTCCCCAGCCCAGTTCCCTGCTAATGCAGAGCCTCAGAGGCAGTGGGCAATGGCTTAAGGACTGGGAGTCCTGTACTGATTGATGGCTCAACTCTCTGCCTGGCTAAGCCGTGGTCATTGGCATTTGGGGAGTGAACCAGCAGACAGGACCTCTGTCTCTCTCCCCCTCCCCAAAAACGAAAACAAAAACTTTACACATGCTGTTCTGGAAAAATCCTAAAGATAAGCTTTTTAAAAAGAGTACTGTCTGGAATAATGCATATACGATGTCACCATTTGTGTGAGAAAGAATAATTAACTAGATAGACAAGGGCACTTCAAAAAGTTTGTGGGAAAATGAAAGATAAGTTTCTTTTGGCATAAAAAATGGTTTTTAAATCCATGCACAATTTTTTAAAACACTCTTTTAAGAACTTTCTAAAACCCCTCATATGTGTGCATGAGAGTACATCAGAAGTTTATGGAGAGTGGAGTTAAAAGATATTTAACTTTCCATGAGCTTTCTGAAGTGGATGTGTGTGTACATGAATATACTATCTCTGTCGGAATAGAGAGAAAGGCAGTAGTGTGGTTTCTGAGAAAAGAACAGGGCTGGAAAAGGGATCTACTTTATATCTTTAAATGTTTTGTAACTACTACATGCATCTATTACATATTCAATGCCGTGGTAGATCTAGAATGTTTCTTTCCTCTTTAAAAAATTATTATTATTTTCATTTGAAAGAAAGAGAGAGAGGTTTCTCGTCTACTGGTTCACTCCCCAAATACCCACAGGAGCCGGGGCTCGGTCAGGCTGTAGCCAGAAGCCAGGTCTCCTACACAGGTAGCAGGGACCCCACTATGTGAGCCAGCAGCTGCTGCTTTCCAGGGAGCTGGAACAGGGAGCAGCGCTGGGACTCAAACTTGGGCACCCTGTTATGGGACGTGTGCATCCCGAGCAGAGCAGAGTCTTAGCCACTCAGCCGGACGCCCTCCCCTTTCCCTTTCCTTTCAGAACTACCTGCCTTGATAAAACGAGGATGCACACTCCAGCAGGTGGTGTTTTAGATGTGAGCCCATTTCAGCAGATTAGAAACAACTCCTGGGGCTGGCGCTGTGGCGTAGCAGGTTAAGCTGCCGCCTGCATTGCCTGCATCCCATATGGGCACTGGGTCAAGCAAGACCCGACTGCTCCACTTCTGACCCAGCTCTCTGCTGTGGCCTAGGAAAGCAGTGGAGGATGGCCCCAGCGCTTGGGCCCCTGCACCCATGTGGGAGACCCAGAAGAAGCTTCTGGCTCCTGGCTTCGGATCGGCGCAGCTCCAGCTGTTGCAGCCAACTGGGGAGTGAACCAGCGGATGGAAGACCTCTCTCTCTCTCTGCCTCTCCTTCTCTCTCTGTGTAACTGTTTCAAATAAATAAATAAATCTTTTTTAAGAAAAAAAACCTCCTCCTCCTCCGCCCTCTTCCTCTCCTCTTTGCCCACCACCCTCTTCCTCCTGTTACCTCTCCTCATCTTCCTCCTCCTCCCCCTCCTTAGTGAAGCCCCCACCCCATGATACATTTCAGTGGGTACCACAGGAACTGCCTGGCAGCCTCCGACCCCACCGCGTGCTTCTGCGAGTGTGCGGCACCGAGGGCTGAGTGCGGAAGCTGGCAGTGTTTGCTACCAGAGGCCCCGGAACTGGTCTGGGTGCTCCCCCAAGCAACAGGCAAAGTTTGCACTTGTCACCTTTCCAGGCCTCAGCCTGCTGGTCCACTCTCTCCTCCCTGGGGAGTGAGGTGGCTGGTCTACACATCTCCTCTCAGCACCATCAGCACGTGGGCCCAAAGCACCCCAGGAGGAGGGGCAGCGTCTAAAAGGCCTCAGGTTGTTGTTTTCTCGCACCATGGGAGTTGAGTGTGGCGCTTTGATGCTTCTCTTAAGAAATGCTTAGTTCCGGCACACCGGGTTCTAGTCCCGGTCGGGGCGCCGGATTCTGTCCCGGTTGCCCCTCTTCCAGGCCAGCCCTCTGCTGTGGCCAGGGAGTGCAGTGGAGGATGGCCCAGGTGCTTGGGCCCTGCACCCCATGGGAGACCAGGAAAAGCACCTGGCTCCTGGCTCCTGCCATCGGATCAGCGCGGTGCGCCGGCCGCAACGCGCCGGCCGCGGCGGCCATTGGAGGGTGAACCAACGGCAAAAGGAAGACCTTTCTCTCTGTCTCTCTCTCTCACTGTCCACTCTGCCTGTCAAAAAAAAAAAAAAAAAAAGAAAGAAATGCTTAGTAAACTGTACTCCTGACCTACGCAACCTTTGTCTCCATTCCAGCTGCCTATAGGACTGTGTGTGCATGCTCAGTTTCATTTTTATTTATTCTCACTTATTTGAAAGGCATGAAAGGCAGGGGAGGGGGAGGGAGGAGAGGGGGAGAGGGAGTGGGGAAGGGAGAGGTGAAATCCTCCATCCCTGGCTTCACTCCTGTGATAGCTGGACTGGGCCAGGCTGACGTCAAGAGCCCTGGACTCCACCTGGGTCTCCCATGTGCAAGGCAGGGACCTGCTGCTTCTCAAGGAGTGCACAGCAGGAAGCTGGATCAGAAGTGGGAACCAGGCACTCCACTGCACGATATGGTGTCCTTATCAGGGTCTTAAGCACTGCACCAAACACCTGCTCCTGTGTGCTCATTTTAAACATTAAAAAAACAATTCAAGTATGGAGCTTCGTAGGCTATAGAATTTAAACACATTCCAAATGGACTAGGGTCTATTATTCATCTATCCATAAGCTGGGAAGAACAGGGGACTTGAACACTATGCAGGCAGCTCCAGGTTAAAGAAACTCGCCAGGAGTCTGCTAGGTTCGGGCAGATGGAAGCAAGCCCAGAAGGCCACGCAGGGTATGGTGGTGTCTGGGGACAACACTCAGGCCTTGCCGTCCCCTCATTATCCCGGAGGACACAACGCAAAGTCCCAGCACATGCCGGATGCCCCACGTGACAGCAGGTCTGGGCAGCCACGGGCAGAGGTGGCCTTGTTCATGCTCCACGTGACCCGGCAGCATGTGGCTGGGCTAGGCTGCATTATGGACAAAGGTCCTAACTACAGAAGAAATCCAGGACCATCAGACGAGGTCTGAGTCAGCGCCGCACTTCCAGCAACAATGCTGACACTTAGCGTAACAGGTGCTCAGTAGAAGTTCGCTGAAGGGATGAATGACTCATTCCTTTTTGAGGGACTTATTAAAACAAACCCACTGGGCTGGCGCTGTGGCGTAGCAGGTAAAGCGTCCGTTTGCAGTGCTGGCATCCCACATGGGTGCCAGTTTGAGTCCTGGCTGCTCCATTTCCGATCCAGCTCTCTGCTGTGGCCTGGGAAAGCAGTAGAAGATGGCCCAAGTGCTTGGGCCCCTGCACCCACATGGGAGACCTGGAAGAAGCTCCTGGCTCCTGGCTTCGGATTGGCGTAGCTCTGGCTGTTGCAGCCAATTGGGGAGTGAACCAGTGGATGGAAGACCTCTCTCTCTCTCTCTCTCTCTCTCTGCAACTCTGCTTTTCAAATAAATAAACAAAATCTTAAAGAAAGAGAGAGAGAGAAAACAAATCCACGTGAGCATTTACTTTCAAAGCCAAGTGGACAAAATTGATTTCTAAAACTGTTTACTTGTTTTTATTTGAAAGGCGGAAGGAGGGAAGGAGGGGGGGGGAGGGAGGGAGAGAGAGACTGTCCATTTGCTGGTTCATCCCCAAATGCCTGCAACAGCTAGGGCTGGGCCAAGCTGTAATTCAATCTGGGGTATCCCAAGTGGGTGGCAGGGATCCAAGTATTTCATCCCCAACCTGCTGCCTCCCAGGACGTGTTCAGCAGGCAGCTGATCAGAAGTGGGTGAGCCAGGACTTGAAGCAGACTCTCTAATATGGGCTGTGGGTATCCCAAGTGGCGTCTTAATAGCTAGGCCTGCTTATTCTTTGAATCGGACGTACTCTCCAACAACCACCCATCACTCCAAACATCCTCCTGCCCCAGCGGCTGCCGGGGCGTCCCTGTCTTGTCCGTGTGTGGCAGATAAACCCGGGTTCGGGGCCCACTTACTATCTACATGACTTTGAACAAGTTCAAGCTCTGCAGGCCTTCCCCTCAGCTCTCTCTCAGCTTCTCTAAGCTGCTGCTGCTTCATCTGTAAACTGTGAACACAACACGTCTTCCAAAGGCTTATCTGGAGGGCTAAACGAGGTCATGCAGGTAAAATGCTTAACACAGAGCTTGTCACGCAGGCAACAGCCAGTGAATGACAGCTTTCATGATCATTACGACAAAATGGCAGGCAGATGAGGTAGGCTGGGGCTCAGAGTTTGGATCGAGGCTACGCGGTCTCGCTGGTAGTAACATGGGATCCTCAGCTGCAGACTTGATTCTGGACTGGAAGACTTCAGGATCACAGAGCACAGGTCATATAAAACAACCCAGCCAAGGAGTGAGATTTCCACATCTGAGGCCTAGCACAAAGGCACACACACACACACACACACACACGCACACACGCACACACACACGCATGCACACGTAGGCACCTCAGGGAAACACGCACTTCTGCACATACAAAAGCAAGCTTCGTGATGCACAGCAGAAGCTGCAAAACCAACTTCACCAAAACAACACCCAGGGCTTTATTCTTCCCCATGAATGAACACGGCCAAGTGACAAGGTTCATTTTGAAGAGGTTCTGGATCCACCAGAGGTACAAGTTCATCCCCCAAAAGCACCACTGTACAATCCGAATTGGCTCAGTTTTCTTTCCGTGGAGAACCGAGTTCTGACGCTGTTACGGTTTACATAGCCATGTCTCTCTCTGGCTCACGCTGAAACTTAATCTCCTATGTGAGAGGATTAAGAGGTGGGGCCCTCGGGGGTGGGGGAGAGAGAGAATGCCCTGATAAAACAGCTCCCAGAGAGCTGCCTGCGCCTTTCTCACCAGCACATCTGAGGGCACAGTGTCACCCCTTCTGCCGCGTGGGGACTCGGTGGGGACCCCGCTGAAGGCGCTGTCCAGGAAGACCAGGCCCTCACCAGACACCGCGTCTGCCTGTGCCTTGATCATGCATGTCCCTGCCCCCAGAACTCAGAGGAATGAATCTCTTTTACATACATGACCCAGCCCAAGGTGTTTGTTCTAAGGGCCCAAAAGGGCCGAGAAGCCCCTCCCACGGCAGCACGACCCTCTACCTGCAGACGGCCCCTCAGAGACTCCGGGGGCTGATGGCTAACAGTAACCAGCCATCTCTTCTTGCCTGTAATCTGGAAATCTTTAGGATGACAGACCAACAAAACAATAGATTCTGGAGCTGGACTGAGTTTTTAAAATTTAAAAAATTTTTTTATTTATTTGAAAGGCAGGGTTACATATATATATATGTGTGTGTGTATATATATATGTGTATGTATGTATATACATATATGTGTGTGTATATATTTTATATATATACACACACACACACACACACACACACACACAGAGAAGCCAGAGCTATAGCATAGCAGATAAGGCTGCTGACTGCAGTGCCAGCATCCTACATGGGTGCTAGTTTGGGACCTGGCTGCTCCACTTCTGACCCAGCTCTCTGCTGTGGCCTGGGAAAGCAGTAGAAGATGGCCCAAGTCCTTGGGCTCCTGCACCTGCTTGGGAGACCCAGAAGAAGTCCCTGGCTCCTGGCTTCTGATCCGCTTAGCCCCGGCCATTGTAGTCATCTGGGGAGTAAATCAGCAGATGGAAGACCTCTCACTCTTTATGCTTCTGCCTCTCTGTAGCTCTGACTTCAAATAAATAAATAAATCTTTAAGAAAGAGAGAGAGAGAGAAAGAGAGACAGAGAGAATCTTCCAAATGGCAGCAAGTGTCAGAGCTGGGCCAGGCCAAAGTCAGGAGGCAGGGGCTTCTTCTGGGTCTCCCATGTGGGTACAGGAGTCCAAGCCTGGGCCATCTTCTGCTACCTTCCCAGGTGCACTAGCAGGGAGCTGGATGTGAAATGGAGCAGCCACTCCAGACTCTACCCTGGACACAGGTGACACAGGTGGTGGCATTACCCACTATACCACAACACCAGCTCAAGGAGGAGTTTACATCCACATTGTACTACTGTTTAGGTGTATGATTTGGGGCAAATGATTCAGTCTTTCTGTGTTTCATTTTCTATCTAACGGGGAATAATAAGAGTACATACTTCCTAAGCTCACTGTGAATGTCAAATGAGATCACCTATATAGAATTTTTGAAAGGCACTTAGCACACGGCAATTAATCAGCAAACAGTGCTTATCACTGGACCTACACACAGAAGATGCCCATTTAACAAATGCCCGCCACGCTCATCATCAATCTCCCCTTCCTTGATGTCCAACGTGAAAACTGACTCCCTGCCCCCAAGTGCCCAACGCTCTGCCTAGCACAGCATGGTGGCTCCAAAAATGATTGATAAAGAGAATGAACTGATGACGGTGGGATTCTAAAGCACTTGGAAAATACATCACGAAAAGGTTGACATGAATTGTATCCCTCAAGGGTTAAGGGAAAAAGAGAAGGGATTCTAAACTTAGATTGTTTTTCTTTTTCCCATTGGGATTAAAGAGCAATGAACAATAGCAGGTCCTGAAAGGGGCACTGGAATTAAATTGCGTCAATTTAGCAGCAGGGTAGTAGCAGAGGCAGCCACTCTGGAGCCAAGGCTGATCACCTGCTTGGGCACCCTATTCTCTTCCAAAAGAAACCAATTTCTCACATACAGTTTTTTTTCCCTTACCCATATACATGAGTTACTAAGAATTCACACTGTACAAAGCTACAGAAAAGAGAACAGGAATCCAATGCTTTTTCCAGCTCTCACAAATGGTTGGCCCCAAACAGCAGGCCACGAGTGCTGGGTTTCCATCAGGTTTTACAACTGCTGTCTGCCAGCAAGATCCCACAGAGGAGGTTGGGGTCTGCCAGGGTTTCAATGTCCTCAAACTCAAACGTGCCTTGAACTTCACTCTCCACTGTCAGGGGTTAAGTGGTAGCACCAGCTGGGAGCCTTAAAAGGTGGCTGGGTCTTGAGGGCTCTGCTTGCCTCTCTGCACTTGGGGACGACGAATGGATTAGTGGGTGCAGCTTGATGTGGTTTGCTGGCTCTGTCTGCTGTGTTTGCTGTACACCAGCTCGGGACTCTGCAGCGTCCTCACCAGCTGCAGCCCCAGGACTGTAAGAAATAAATGTCTTCTCTTTGTAATGACCCAGTCCGTGGTGTTCAGTTACAGCAACAGCAAACGGACTGAGACGGGGCCACTGCTTCACAATGGGAGGGGCTTCCTGCACCGGAAAGATTCATCATCAGACAAAGGCAACAACCGCCCAAGGCAGGCCAGGAGAGCTCTGGCAGCAGCCACCGAAATGCCAGTTGTAAATGCAGGTATTCAGCACGGAAGCCAGAATGCCCCCCGGGGTGCACAGGCCACACTATTATGAAGTCAAAGATTTTGTCCTTTTTGGGAAAAAAAATCTTCAACCACTCCCCTGCCACCTACAAAAGAAACAAAATTGCAGGGAACATTTAATTTAATTTTTAAAAGCCAAAAACCAGATCCTCTCCACTTCCTCCCTTTCTCTATAATTTATACATTGAAAATTTCCTAGAAATAGAAGAGTATATCAAATTGTTAACAGTGATTACCACTGGAAAATAGGTAGGGGGTGCTTGCTTTTTTAACTTTTTATCACAGAAAAAAATAAACTGATCAGTTTAATGAACACTGAGCCATTTACTCAGCTTCAACAACGATTATTTCATGACCAGTTCTGTTTCATCTGTATTCCTGCTCACTGCCTCTTTTCTGTATAATCTTGGAGTAAAACCCAGACTTAATATTTCATTCTCAAATATTTCAGGTTGGATTGCTAAAAGAAAACTGGAAAGAAACAAAAACAATGCACAACTATACCTAAAAATACCAACAATAACATTTTTTAAAAGATTTATTTGTTTACTTGAAAGTCAGAGTTACACAGAGAGAAGGAGAGGCAAAGAGAGAAAGAGAGAGGTCTTTCATCTACTAGTTGACTGTCCAATTGGTCGCAATGGATGGAGCTGTGCCGATCCGAAGCCAGGAGCTTCTTCCGGGTCTCCCACGTGGGTGCAGGAGCCCAAGGACCTGGGCCATCTTCCACTGCTTTCCCAGGCCACAGCAGAGAGCTGGATCGCAAGTGGAGCAGCCGGGACTTGAACTGGTGCCCATATGGGATGCTGGCACTGCAGGCTTTGGCTTTACCCGCTATGCCACAGTGCTGGCCCCAAACAATAACATTTTAATAGCTCAAATACAGTATCTGCTACTTTAATTTCCTATTGCCTCAACACTTTTTTGTTATGTGTTAAAAAGAAAAACTTTAGCTCAGCTGAACTGTTTTAACTGAGCAAAGATCAGCGACCGGGCAGCCAGCCGGGAGCACCAAAGAGGGTCAGACAGCTGAGTTCCCATCAGTGGGTGGGCCGTATATTCAGACAGAAAACAGAACTGAGGAGCAGAGGCAGCCTAATTGGTTACAGCGCGGCATCTGCCTTAGTTGGGCGGTCTGAACAGCTGGCAGTCTGTGATTGGCTGAAGTTTGCTGCTATGATTGGCTGACACTCAGCCATTCCTTACAAAGTATCCTTGAAGTCTGTCAAGTCTGTTTTTGTGCTAAGGGAGTTTGCAGTTCATTAGGTAGGGACTCAGGGGATGGAGGCAGTAGCAAGCCAATCTGAGTTTAATGTAACATTTGTTTTGCTTTGTGGTTCATTGAAATCAGGATTCAGGTAAGGTCCATACAGAGTGATTAGCTAATATGTCTTTTAGTCTCAAACTATAGGTTCTCTTATCTTACTATTTTCTTATGATTTATGTATTAATTTCAAATGCTACATATTTATTAAATTTGACCATAAATATGTGTTTTAAGTCAAGAGAAAGGAAAAATCAAATGGCTGAGAGCATAGCATTGCATTCTCCCTTGCTCAAAACAGAACAGCAGGCAGTAGTAAAGGGTACAGCACTCATGAGACGGTGGGCCTCTGTCTTCTAAATGGCAGCCTTGCAAGAGTGCGTCAATACAGCCAAACAGTTAAGAAGTAAATCTACAACATGAGTGAATTACCTGCAGTGTGATAACACAGGCGGCAGGGCGAATGCCGTGGGGGATGTCCTCAGAGAGCCAGATGAGGCAACAGACAGATGCCGGGTGGGGTGCCTGTGTCCCATAGCGGAGTATCTGGGCTTACACCACGCTCCACTTCCAATTCCAGAATCCTGCTAATGCCCACCCCGGGAGGCAGCAGGTGATGTCTCAAGGGCTTGGGTCCCTTCCAAGAGACCCAGACAGAGTTCCAAGTTTCTGGCTTTGGTAAGGACCCGCCCTGTTTTTGCAGGCATTTGGGGAGTGAACCAGCATACAGAAGATCTTTCAAATAAATACAAATTAATAAATAAAAATTTAAATGAATGTCTACTTTCCTAGACAAGTAACTTCCACAATGTGGATGCTGTGATTACATGTTAATAGACTTTCAAAAATCTTCGTTGTGGGGCCAGTGCTGTGGCATAGTAGGCTAAGCCTCCACCTGGGGTGTTGCACACTAGTTCCTGTCCCGGCTGCTCCTCTTCCAATCCAGCTCTCTGCTGTGGCCTGGGAAAGCAGTAGAAGATGGCCCAAGTCCTTGGGCCCCTGCACCCATGTGGGAGACCCGGAAGAAGCTCCTGGCTTCGGATTGGTGCAGCTCTGGCTGTTGCAGCCAACTGGGGAGTGAACCAGAGGATGGAAGATCTTTCTTTCTGTCTCTCCCTCTCTCTATAACTCTGTCTCTTAAATAAATAAAATCTTAAAAAAATTTTGTTGCAAATGTAATTCATATTACTGATAATTTAGCAAATATAGACAAATAGTAGATATCTATAATCCCATCATCCAAAAATAACCACACTCTCGACCACAAAGAATCCTTTTGTTTTAAGACATAGAAAATCTAAGTCGAATGCATTCAAATATAAAGGAAGTTAATATATTTAGAAAACCCCAAAATAGCTTTGGCTTCAGGCAAAGTTTGATCCAGCAAATGGGTGATGCCACCAAAAGCCTGGTTTTCTCTGTGTTCTGCTGTGGTTTCCACAGTGCCAGCTCTTTCTGCAACCAGCCTTTTTCCGATGCTTGCCAGCTCCTGCCAAAGGTCCCAGGACCACAAATCCCTGGCTCAAGTTAAGCCAGATGAAGAGGGTGTCTTTGTTCCAGCCTTCCCAGTGCAGTCCTCAATACTGCCTGATGGGCCCAGACTATGGGCAAGGTGGATACAAGTGAACTTAGCCTAACACATGCTCCAGCTCTGATCAAGATACAGCGAGCTTTCCCAGAAACACCTCGGTCCCTACACGGAATGCGGACATCAGGAAGACAGAAGGGAGAAGTCACATTGGGGAAATCAGCCATGTCATTCCATCGCCATCGCTGCTTATATCTGTAGTGCAGTGGCTCTGTCTACAAATATACCAGGAAAGATACTGACAATGCTGAGGCTAACGGGCAATCGCAGAAATTTGGGGAGAGATGGTTTTTCGGTTGTCAGTGTTCAGGACGATGCCTCACACTTGGCAGGCAAGAAAAACATCTATTGAGCTGAAAATAAAAGAGCTTCAAAAGTTCCAAGGTGGAAAACCCAATGATGCTCCCCGAAGCACAAGAACAAGAAAAGCAAATTTAGACTCTCAGTCACTGCAACGGCGCGCGGCAAAGCACAGTCCTTCTTTACATAAATGTCTGCATCTCTTGGTTGGTTATGCAAACAAGCAGCACTCAGTTGTTTAAATATTTGCCATGGATTCTTTCCTTGCAGTAGAAATGAAAGAATCATCCCACTGAAAGAGTCAGACTCAGGGAAGGAGAGAGGGGAATGGTGGCTCCCAGCGCTGGGCAGGGGAGAGGGAGAGACGCTGATGCAAGCGTACAGATTTCAGTTAGACAGGAGGGGGAAGCTTTAGTGGCCTACGGTCACCGTGATGAACGATAACGCATAGCTTATTTCAAATTTGCCCAAAGAGGAGATTTCAAATAGTCTCAACCCCACACAGATACTAATTAGCTTGATTTATTCACTCCAGAAGGGAACATATATCAAAATATCACATTTTACCTCATAAATATATATTATTTTCTGTCCATTAAAAAACTTTAAAGAATTATAAAAACCATATTTTTGCATGCTCTTTTTAAAAACTAATATCCTGCAGGGCCGGTGTTGTGGTATAGCGGGTTAAACCACCGCCTGCAATGCCAGAATCCCACATGGGCACCAGTTCAAGTCCTGGCTGCTCCACTTCTGCTCCAGATCTTTGCTAATGCATCTCGGAAATCAGCAGAAGATGGCCTAAGTGCCTGGGCCCCTTCACTCACATGGGAGACCTGGAAGAAGCTACTGGCTCCTGGCTTTGGCCTGGCCTAGCCCAGCCCTGGCCATTGCAGCCATTTGGGGAGTGAACCAGCGGATAGAAGATCTTCATCCCCCTACTACCCAGTCTCTGTAACTCTGACTTTAGTTAGACCCTGAGCCAATGACAACTAGGATCGACGAGACGGTGAGACAATGTCGCTCCATGCTAGCTACACAGTAGAATCCTCTGAAGAGCTTTAAAAACTACTCACGCCTGGGTCCGACCTCATAGAGTCTGATTCAGTTGATCTGAGCATCCTTTAAAGACAATGAGTATTCAGGCCGGCGCCGGCACACCGGGTTCTAGTCCCGGTCGGGGCGCCGGATTCTGTCCCGGTTGCCCCTCTTCCAGGCCAGCTCTTTGCTGTGGCCAGGGAGTGCAGTGAAGGATGGCCCGAATACTTGGGCCCTGCACCCCATGGGAGACCAGGAGAAGCACCTGGCTCCTGCCATCGGATCAGCGCGGTGCGCCGGCCACAGCACGCCAGCCGTGGCGGCCATTGGAGGGTGAACCAACGGCAAAAAGGAAGACCTTTCTCTCTGTCTGTCTCTCTCACTGTCCACTCTGCCTGTCAAAAAAAAAAAAAAAAAAAAAAAAAGACAATGAGTATTCAGGCAAGACTCCCAGTGTGATTCTAAAGGCAGACAGGATGCAGAGCCACTGCAGTAGGAAACCCCACCCAGCAGGGGGATGGTTCTAGATGCACCTGCAGCTATAACTAGAGACAGGTTCATCTCTGTTAACCAGAGGCCGGGGTGCCAGGGAGAATTTCTACCATGCAATCTTCTACCACGCAATCCCAGGAACCATGCTAAGCATTTCCTACCCCGCATGCGATTCTCCCAACAGCTCTGTGAGGCAGATACTGTCATCCCCATGGAGCACACGCAAACGTCAAGCCTCAGAAATGTCAAGTGATCTCCCGCAGGCACACACAGGAGGAAAGATCTGGATGACAGGTATATGGGCAGAGCCCAGCAACACTTCCTTGACCCTGGTTTGCAGGCCTTCTTGCAGCCCATTTCCTGACCTCACAGCAATGCACAGTTCTTCTTCCCAGAGCTCCGTGACTTGGAATCCCTCAGCTCCCTGGGGCGCTGGAGTCCAACCTTGAACCTCTACCCCAGGTCCTACCAGGCCTTGTAGTCTATTGCATTGTAAGAGTTCTGTCCAGTCACCACGTCACCTCCTTGGGCCACAGAGCCAGACTCTGCCTATAGGCTGCCCTGGTTCGCCCCCACTGTTTCATGCTACGTGGCAAGGCCTAGCTGATCACAGCACCAACCAAAGTCCCTCTTTTGTGCTTTTTCACATGAAACGCTATACAGCTACTTCCTTTTCACCTTTCCCATGAGACTGTTCCTTCCAACCTACATGGAAGACTGTGTAGCTGCTGCTTTTTACCTGTTTAGTCTGAGCCCATCATCCTAGAACTCCCATAGGCTCTGAAATCAACCCATCCTCTGTCATGCTGAGGTGTCCTTCTGAGATCTTCATCTCATCTGCGACTGTTCAAATCCTGTCTTCTGCGTTTCTATACACAGTTACTAATACAAATGGCTCTTTGCTACCGGCATCTCGTTTGGCTTCAAATCAACAGGATGAACATTTTCTGGGAGAAACAATCCACTGGGCTGTCTCCGACGGACCGTATAACTGTTAGCCTCAGGAAGAACGAAAGGCAGTGGCTTTACGAGCGCTTTCTCGAGATGAAGACGCATTGACCACAGGTCGTTCCCTGACCCAGGTCACCGCTGTGAGTGTTCAGGTGCCGCAGTGGCTCCCAGTTACCGCCTCATTCTCTTCCAGTTGCTGACATCTAATTGCGAATCTGTTAGGAGCCTGGCAGGGATTAAATGAAATGTCAAAGACCATTGGTGAAGCGTGGAGCCGTGCTTCCCCATTTTTTGGCGCCGCTTCCATTCCCCGCAAGTTCTCAGCATTTACTAACGGCTGCTCTAAGATCCAATTCCTCTCCACCCACTCAGGGCTCCGACCTCGTCTTCCTTCATTTTTTTAATTGGAAGATTTTATTGAGATAATTGTGATTCACATGCGGTCAGAATCACACAGAGAGCACCCTTGTGTATCTGGCTCAGATGTCTGCCCTCCCGCCGTGCTTTTTGCAAAATTATAATATCAAAGCAGGATTTTTTTTTACTTGTTTAAAGACTGATTTTTTTTTTTGAAAGGCAGATTGACAGAGAGATGGGAATTCATCCACTGGTTGATTCCCAACAGCCAGGACTGGGCCAGGCTAAAGCCAGGAGCCTGGAACCTGCATCCTCGCTCCCAGGGGGCGGCGGGCGCCCCAGCACTCCAGCCATCTTCTGCATAAGCAGGATCCTGACACTGACACCATCCCCGCCTTACGCAGATTCCCTCCGTTCTACCTGTACGCATGTGTGTGTTAACTGCTGTACAATTTTATCCCACATATAAAGCTGGGTATCCAGACAAGACACTTCAGAGTTCTAACTACAAGGATCCCTGGTGCTCCCCATTAGTCACTCTGTCAAACACTGCTTGCTCTGCTTTTTGATTTTTAGGTCAATTGTCATGAAGGACAAAGGGATGCAAAGGAGGAGCTGGGAGGCAGAGCCTTCACAGGACGACTTGTTACCACGGCTGATTCTTGCTCTTTGGAGCACGGTTTCTTAACTTCATAACCTTTCTCTTCCAAAGCACTGCTAGTTCTTTGTTCCTAGAGTTTCAAAAGTGCCTTCGTGCCCTTCGGTGTTCCCCATTTGATGTCCGTTTATATAATTTCTTCGGAGCACAGCTAGGGGAGCAGGTGGAGAGGTTTTCTTTTTCTCCTACTTCAAAGTGAAAGGAACAGTAAGTATTTATGGGACGCCTTGCATTCGGGCAGTGCACTGCGGCCACCACGTGTAGCTATTTTAGTGTATTAAATACCATTTGCCTGGTTCTGTCTTCGAGGACTAGGATCACCCCCCCACACGCCTGTGTCTTGAGGGCCTGCTGTGCTTCCCTCTGCAGTCTGGACAACCCAGATGATCAGCCCACGTGGACAGCTGGCCCTGGCTCTGCAGGGGCAGACGGTAGACATTTCTGGCTTTGTGGGCCCTTTGTCTCTTTTTCCATGTCTCTGCTCTGCCACCACAGTATAAACACAGCCATGGATAATATGTAAGTGACTGGGCGTGGTTTGTGCCAGTGCAACTTCATTTATAAAACAGGCGGCGAGCTGTAGTCTGCTGACCCCTGGTCTGGGCTAGCCGTGTTCACCCCAGTTCCTCAGCCAGTGACTGGTCTACACGTGGACCTGGTGCACAGCACAGGAGAAAAGTCTGCCGGGGAGCTTCTGGGAAAGATTGTTCTCACATTTCAGATACACAAGGAGGAGACCCCCTTCTTCCTTTTGATGCTATCAGAACTGGGTAGTGCGGCCGCCATCCTGCTCTTGGTGTCGCCCTGAAGATGAAGCCGCCACCCTGGGGCAGGCAGGTGGGCATTGTCCCAGGGGTTGAGACACCTGCCCCTCACATCAGAGTGCCTGGGTTTGTCTCCCAGCTCTGGCTGCCGATTCCAGCTTCCTGCCCATGCAGACCCTGAGAAGTAGCGCTGATGGTGCAGGTACTTGGGTCCTTAACACCCACATGCGAGACCCAGACTGAGTTCCCAGCTCCTAGTGCCCAGGCCCTGCTATTATGAGCACTTAGGGAGTTCTCTCTGCCTCTCTGCATGTATCTCAAAATAAATAAGTAAATAAATCTTTAAAAAAATTAAAAAGAGAAGGAAGGAGAGGGCAGGGGAGGAAGGGAGGGAGGAAGAAATAGATACGAGGGGAAGGAAAGGCAAGGCAGAAGGAAAAGAAGAGAGGCAGGGAAGAGGGAGAGGAAAGAAGGAAGGAAGGAAGGAAGGAAGGAAGGAAGGGAGGGAGGGAGGGAGGGAGGGAGGGAGGGAGGGAGGGAGGGAGGGAGGGAGGGGAAAAAAAACCCTATAGCAGGGCAGAGCCACAGGCCGGTAGAGAGCAGAAGCCTGCACACTGAGCCTGGAACCTGCCCCATTTCTTCCTAGGGAAGACATTAAATTGCCTTGTTGTTTAAGTCCAAAAGACATCTCAGTGGCTGAGACCCCTCCTGTAGCACCTAGCCAAATTCTTCACAGAGAATAGTTGTTCCGTGAACACTCTGCTGGCCTGGCAAACCGCAAACTTCTGCAAATCAGAAAAACTCCTCCCATTATAAATAAGCTGGTTCCTCTTGGAATCCTTTCTGATTTTGTGTTTTGTTTATTTCAAAGACAGAAAGACACACACATATACACACAATCAGAGACAGGTTTTCCGTCCACTGGTTCACTCCCCCAATGCCCACAACAACCAGGGCTGGGCCAGGCCAAAGGCAGGAGCCAGGGATTCAACTTGGGTCTCCCACATGGGTGGCAGGGACCCAAAGGACTGTCCCATCACCACTGCCTCCCAGGTTACACACTAGCAGGAAGCTGAAATAGAAGTGGAACTGGGTTCAAACCTGAGCGCTCTGCCGTGGGATGTAGATGTCCCAAGTGGTGTTCAACCATTGTGCCAAACACCCACCCCACAATATTCTTTTTTTTTGGTCAAAAACAAAGATACAAACAAAAACACAAAAACCAGTGAGAGGAAAAATAGTACACTTGCATCACTGAACAGAAAACAAAACAAAAGCATCAGGTCATTTTCCATTTCTCCAAAAATAATTGTGCTTCTGTTCATCTGCTGGCTGCGGCTTCCTCCCCTCACCAGGGACCTCCTCCTGCCTGGCTGGGTCAGGCATGCCGGCTGCCATGGGTGTGAACTCCTCACCCTTCCCAGGCCCACTTCTAATCAGCCACTCCGCACAAACGCAATAAAACACTAAACATCTATGCAGCTCTCCAAAGCAACACTGAATGATGGCACACTTCTGGGGCGCGCGTCTCCCTACGTTGTTTCCTGCATCACTCCTTAGTTGCACACACACAGGGCCTCTTTTCAGACTCTGACTTGTGCTTCCAGCCCATTCATTCATTCAGCAAAGCAAAACAAGCCCAGGACAAAAGGTCAGAATGAAATGCCACCTCGGGTCAAGTTCACTCAGCTGCATAGTCTGTCCCTGAGGGGGAGGGGGAAGGGGAGGGTCCCCGAGAAACGCCAGCGGGGGGCAGCCGCTGTCCAGGGCTGATGGGCCAGGCAGAGGGGCTCTCTCCAAAGATGTGTGCGGATGCACTCATCCTTGAGAGTGAACGTGGCCCAAACAGTACACGTGGTTTCCTCCTGCACCTGTCCCTTTCCCAGTCTCCTGTCTCAGTAAAGGGCAAGGTATGTGGACAGCCACACTCAGCGTCACCTTTGACTTGGCTTTTTCTGCAGCCCCACAGCCAAGCCATCAGCACTGGGCATTGGCTCTGTTCTTTCCTCTGCATCTGCTGCCACCTCCTCCAGCCTGGCCTCCGTCCTGTGTCTCCTGGGACAAGCGCCAAGGCCTCCCTGGAGCCTCTCCTGCAGCTCAGTAAGCTTTCTTTCAGCAGCAGGCATCTGGCACAGCAGTTAAGACGTTGCTTTGGGTGCCCGCACCCCATATCAGGGGGCCTGGGTTCAAGTCTCAGCAGCTCTGGGGGCCGGCGTTGTGGTATAGCAGGTTAAGCCACCACCTGTGACTCTGGCATCTCATACGAGTGCTGGTCAAGTCCTGGCTGCTCCACTTCCCATCCAGCTCCCTGCTAAGACACCTGGGAAAGACGGCCCAATTGTCTGGGCCCTTGCTGCACACATGGGAGACTGGACTGCAGTTCCTGGCTTGCAGCTTCTGGCTGACCCATCCCATCCCCTGTGGCCATTTGGGGAGTGAATCAGTGAATGGAAATTCTATCTCTCTCCATCTCTCTAACCCTGTCTTTCAAATAAATAAAATAAAACTTTAAAAAGTCCCAGCTCTGTTTCTGATTCCAACTTCCTGCTAATTTGTTCTCTGGGAGGCAGCAGAGGATAGCTCAGGTAACTGGGCCCTGCCACCCACCTGAGACCTGGATTGAGGTCCAGGTTCCTGGCTTTGGCCTGGCCCGGCCCTGACTACTGGCTATATTTGGGGAGTGAACCAGCAGATGGAAGCTCTCTCTCTCTGCTTTTCAAATACAATGAAAATAATACAAATTAAAAACATATATAATTCCATTGATCCTCTGATTAAAACCCTGCAACAGTTTCCCACTGCGTTTTAGAATCAGAAACCTGCACTAGCATCCCACCATTGCTGGGACAAAGGTCCACGCACAGCAGCTTAGAAACCTATCCTCTTGCTGGATCCAGAAGTCCAACACGAAGGCAGAGGCAGGACGAAGCCCCTTTGGAGGCCTCAGGGGAGAAGCTGTGCTCTTGCCTTTTTAGCTCCGAGAGGCTGCGTCTTGCGATGCCTTCCTCGCCTTCTCCAACTCTAATTTTCTTCTGTCCCTTTCATGTAGGACCTCTGGGATGACACTGGGTCCACCCAGACAATCCCCCCAGCCCAAGACCCTGCATCAGATCACATCTGCAAAGCTCCTTTCCCCGTGTAAGAACAGGACACGGAGATTCAGGAACCCACGAACAGCCTGGCCCCTCCCCCAACACAAAGCAACACCCCCTCCCCATGGGTCACCCCGCCCTGCAGGCCCAGCCGGGTCAGTCTCATGCTCATCTCCCACTGCCCTCTGCCTGCCTGTGAGCCCTCCTTCTGGCCCAGCCTCTGTGTGTCCCAGTGCACCTGCTCTCCCCATGGGCTTTTTTTTTTTTTTTTAAAGATTTATTTATTTATTATTTGAAATGCAGAGTTACAGAGAGGCAGAGGCAGAGGTGGGGTGGGGTGGGAGAAAGAGAGAGAGGTCTTCCAGCCACTGGTCCACTCCCCAGATGGCTGCAATGACCAGAGCTGTGCCGATCCAAAGTCAGGAACCAGGAACTTCCTCTGGGTCTCCCATGTAGGTGCAGGGGCCCAAAGACTTGGGCCATCTTACACTGCTTTCCCAGGCCATAGCAGAGAGCTGGATAGGAAGTAGAGCAGCTGAGTCACAAACTAGTGCCTATGTGGGATGCTGGCACTGCAGGCGGCGGCTTTACCCGCTATGCCACAGCACCAGCCCCAACCCCGTGGGTTTTTATCCCTGTAGACCCCTGTGTTCTTCCTCCAGAACCTCACACGCAGGCCCACTCCTGAGAGCTCAAATGTCCTTTCCTCACTCACTCACTGCCCTCTGGGGTCACCCTGTCTACTTACCATCTCCTTGTCAATCAACTCCCACGGTGACTGTGTCTGTGCTGCTCCCTGCTCCACTCTCAATAGTGACTGACACATGGAGCAACGCAGTCATTGTTGAAGGAATGAGCTAACTTCAAAATGTCAGTGCTGTCCTCACATCACAATTTTTAATAGAAAACTTTTATTTAATAAATATAAATCTCCAAAGCACAACTTTTGGATTATAGCAGTTCTTCCCCCTATAACCGCCCTCCCAACCGCAAACCATCCTATCTCCTCTTCCCTCTCCCACCCCATTCTTCATTAAGATTAATTTTTAATTATCTTTATATACAGAAGATCAACTCTATACTGAGTAAAGATTTCAACACTTTGCACCCACACAGACACACAAAGCATAAAGTTCTGTTTGAAGATTAGTTTTACCATTGATTCTCATAGTACAACACATTAAGGACAGAGATCCTACATGGGGAGTAAGTGCACAGTGACTCCTGTTGTTGATTTCACAATTGACACTCTTGTTTATGGCATCAGTAATCACCCGAGGCTCTTGTCATGAGCTGCCAAGGCTATGGAAGCCTCTTGAGTTCACCAACTCTGATCATATTTAGACTTGGCCATAATCAAAGTGGAAGTTCTCTCCTCCCTTTAGAAAAAGGTACCTCCTTCTTTGATGGCCCCTTCTTTCCACCAATATCTCACTCACAAAGATCTTTCATTTAGGTCATTTTTTGCCAATGTGTCTTGGCTTTCCATCGCATTAGGATTTTATAACCCAACTATTGTGTACATACTTTTTTTTTTTTTTTTTTGACAGAGTGGACAGTGAGAGAGAGACAGAGAGAAAGGTCTTCCTTTGCCGTTGGTTCACCCTCCAATGGCCGCCACAGCCGGCGCACTGCGCTGATCCGATGGCAGGAGCCAGGTGCTTCTCCTGGTCTCCCATGGGGTGCAGGGCCCAAGCACTTGGGCCATCCTCCACTGCACTCCCGGGCCACAGCAGAGAGCTGGCCTGGAAGAGGAGCAACAGGGACAGAATCCGGCGCCCCGACTGGGACTAGAACCCGGTGTGCCGGCGCCGCAAGGCGGAGGATTAGCCTAGGGAGCCGCGGTGCTGGCCCGTACATACTTTTAAAACTCACCCTATACCATTTCTTAGGACAAGACTAAACAAGAGGAGAGGTAATAAACACTGCTCTAAGACCTACAAAGTACTGGAGGTGTGGAGGGGAGGGGAGGGGAGGGGAACCCATGAGTAATGGAATTACTGTGTGAAGAAGACTGATAGGGATCAGTCATGGTTAACCACCTGGGGCCTGACTTGCCAGCTTGATCAGACTGCTGACATCATGACCCTCTGTGCACCGGAAGCTTTCAAAGATGAGCAGAAGAGCTTCTTGGCTAGGCTTCATGAACGAAATCCAGCATTTCATGAGATATAGTATAAGCTAAACACTGTACTAAGAGATGTACAGGTAAACCTCATTGAATCTTTCAAATCTTAAGGAAAGGGGACTTTTATTATTTCCTAGATAAGTGTCATTCTAAGAAGTTGACTTTTGCCAAGTATGTGGAGTTCGTAGGTGTTGGAGCAAGAAGTCACAATTTCAAAGCCTGGTTTATAAAGCTACTCATCTGCTGTTCCGGTTCTTACTAATTGTGCTGGGTGCAAGTGAGAGGGGATATGGAAGCATCAACCTGCACTCGAGAAGCTGTGGATTTAAGAGTCTGAACAGCCCTGTGCTGCCTTGGGAAGCTTCGGACCCACGAGTCAGAGGTGAAGCCCTTACCTCAAACCCGCAGAGCGGCATCATGGTGAACTCGCCTACCAGAGCACCTCCCAGCGACTCACGTGGCAAAATCATCCAACTCTTCCTTCCACTCATTCTCTGTCCAGGGAGCTTTAAGTCCTGTCACCAAGGCCCCTGATATTTCTTTTTATAATTTTTTTTCATAAATAGAATGACACATAGTGAGGTAATCTAACACTAAACGAGATAAAACAGGGCCAGTGTTGTGGCACAGTGGGTTAAGCCACCGCTTGCAATGCCTGAATCCTATTACCTGGTTCAAGATCTGCTTCTTATCCAGCTCCCTGCTAGTGGACCTGGGAAGGCGGCAGAAGATGGCCCAAGTACTTGAGCCCCTGTCACCCATGTCGGAGCCCAGGATAGTTTCCGATTTCCTGGCTTAACTTGGCCTAGAAACTGCCCATTTGGGGAGTGAATCAGTGAATGGATGATCTTTCTCTCCCTCACCCTCCATCTATTGCTCTGACTTTCAAATAAATGTTTTTTAAAAAGACATAATGAAGGGGCCTGTGCTGTGGCATAAAGGATAAGCCTCCGCCTGCAGTCCTGGAATCCTGTATGGGCACCGGTTCAAGACTCAGCTGCTCCACTTCCAATCCAGCTTCCTGCTAATGCACGTGGGATGCATCAGGAGACAGCCCAGGTAGTTGGGCCCCTGCACCCATGTGGGAGACCTGTAAGAAACTCCTGGCTCCTGGCATCGGCCTGGCCCAGCCCTAGATGTTGCAGCCTTTTGGGGAGTCAATCAGCTGATGGAGGATCTCTCTCTCTCTCTCTCTCCCTCTCTCTCTTTCTCTCTCTCTCTATATATATATTATATATATTAAATAATATATATTTTATTTGAAAGGCAGATATATATATTATATATCTGCATATATATAATATATTATATATCTGCCTTTCAAATAAAATAAATAAATCTTTTTTTAAAAGACATAATGAAAAGTTAGTCTTCGGGTGGGTATTTGGTCTAGTGGTGAAATGAAGTCAGGATGCCTGCATCCCACATCAGAGTGCCTGGGTCTGGTTCCCAGTGCTGGCTCCTGACTCCAGCTTCCTACTAATGCAGACCCGGGTGGGCAGCAGTGCTGGATCGATGATTGGGTTCCTGCCTGGAGCCCTGGACTGAGCTCCTGGTTCCCGCATCCGGCACCTGCTAGGGGCTGCTGCTGATATGTGCAGACTGAACCAGCAGATGGGAACTCTGTATCTGTCTATCTGCCTCTGTGTGGGCGTTTCTGCCTTGCACATTAAAAAGCAAAAAGTCAGTCTACCTCCCACTCTAGACCTCAAATGTCCTTTCCCAGAGCAGCAGTTGTTGAAAACAAACGTGCGTCCATAGAGAAGAGAGTGCAGGTCACTCTGGATACCCAAGGGGACGAGCACAGCTGTGGCTGAATGCCAGCACCGAGGCTTCCACAGTGCTTGTCACGAGTGCTGATGAGATGCTGACATGAGGCCTGGCCACCTGAAGGCCTTGTGAAATACTCAGAAACAGCAGGCAATTCCATTTAGCCAGTGCTTGGATCTGGGGATAGAAGAGAATGAACACGCAGTGACTCCTACATGCCTGGCTTGGGCACCTGGCTGGCCCAGGAGCAAGAAGACCCGGTGCGTGCGTTCAGCCGTGGTTGCAGCTGCAGTATCTGGGAGACCCAGAACATGCCAGACCTGAAGAGGAAAGCTGAGTGGCACACAGGTGGCTGGACGGGACGGGTTCACTCAGGGACACTCCGCTGTGTGAGAGGCGTGAGAGCCTCACTGGCCACAGGGATGGGCTGCTGGTGTTATCACTGCAGCACAGACAACGCAGGACAGGCCCTTGTGGACCTGTCGGAGACCTACTGCTATCTGGAGGCCTATTTTGGCCCTCGGGTATATTCAGTACTGCTTTGCTCTTCTGTTACTTTACAGGTGTATGTCTGGCTGTCCCGTGACACTGGCCATCCTGTCAAAGGCTGAGATTCGGCAGGTTTCACACACAAGGGATGCAGCTCTTGCCCTGTAGCTGCTCCATTTTCTGCCAATAGGCTGCACAGCTACATACAGGCAGGCTGTGTTTGCACAACACAGCAAGCAGAGGACTGGAGTGTGCACGCACTATTCGCCTTGCTGTCTTTTGCGTTCGCCATTACCAAGAGAGGAACAAGCCTGGTCTAACCCAGGGCCTGGGACAGGCACAGCTAGTTGAGCAGGGCTGCCCCAGTTGGCTCAGAGACAAGTAAGTAAGCAATAAATACTGGCTTTCTCTCACGTGCCACGGAGCTTTTGTGGTTGTTATGAGCATTTCTTCCTTGTAATTTATATAAATTACATATAAATTACATTACATTTATATAAAATAAAATGTTCAGATCTTAAGTATACCTTTTCACAGTTTTGACAAATGTATAAACTGTGGCATCAATTCCACTAGCAAACCCAGAATATTGCCATAACCCCAGAAAGCCACCTGCGGCCACCTGTGAGTCAGTCCCCACCTTGTCCCCAGAAGCAAACCATTGGCTGACTTCTCCCATAACTTAGGTTTAACGTGCATGTTTGCGGCAGCTGCCGGCCAGAGATGGGCCAGATCCAGTCCACAGCCTCTTTTGGTCTGACCCACGAGTGAAGCACAGTTTTTTATATTTCTGAAGGGCTGAATGAAAATCAAAAGAGGACCATTTTTGGATATGTGAAAACTGCATGAAATTCAAATTTCAGTGTCTACCATAAAGTTTCATTGGCACACAGTTACCTCCCTTTGCTGACACTCTGTCTGTGGCTGCGTTGGCACCACAGCTGCAGAACTGAATGGCTGGGACAGAGACCATCTGCCCACGAAGCCTGAAGTATTTGCTGCCTATCCTGTCCAGAGAAAACCTGCTGAATCCTGAGAACCCCGCCTCTGTCTCCACCACACAGTGGTAAAGTGCTGGGGCCACCACTTGGGAACTCGATGTCCTGAGAACTGTGTTTTAATCACATTCATACAAACCACGCAAGTCACTAAAACCATTCAAGTGCATGAGAAGCTTAAACATTACCAAAATACACAACATGGAATGTGAGTGCCTTTCATAAGCCCAGCCCTCGGGAAAAACACTCTAAGAAAATGAAAGATAAATTCCAACTAATCCTTGGCTGTTCTTGTCCTGTATCATCTCCATGTGAGGGTCAGCAGCTCTAAGATCTGTCATTATTAAAATAGGAGCTGTGAGCCTGTAAACAGGACCAGGCCAAAACCGACACAGGGAGAGGGTTGGCCCCACCTGGGAAATGCAATCAGGGACATTCAGATCCCAGATTAATAAGGCATTCAGTGTCCAGTTCAAGCCAGGCTACACTCAAAAGTCCACCGGTAAATGGGGCAGCCAAGAAAGGAAGTGGAGGCTCCACAGGGGAGCGGCAGGAGGCAGCCACGACATTGTACTGTCTCAGATTTGCCACAGCACAGGTGTGGATAACCTTGTCTTACAAACAGCGTGGGTCTTACCTTAGAATGCAAACTTCCCACCTGGCTGATGAAGTGCAATGCTATTCCTCCACTGAGATCACTAATCATAATTTTTTTTTTTTTTTTTTTTGGACAGGCAGTTAAACAGTGAGAGAGAGAGAGACAGTGAAAAAAGTCTTCCTTTACCGTTGGTTCACCCCTCAAATGGCCACTACAGCCGGCGCACTGCGCTGATCAGAAGCCAGGAGCCAGGTGCTTCCTCCTGGTCTCCATGCGGGTGCAGGGCCCAAGGACTTGGGCCATCCTCCACTGCACTCCCGGGCCAAAGCAGAGATGGACTGGAACAGGAGCAACTGGGACAGAATCTGGCACTCCCACCGGGACTAGAACCCGGGGTGCTGGCACCTCAGACAGAGGATTTGCCAAGTGAGTCGCGGTGCCGGCCCTCTAATCACACGTTTTAAAAGATTTTATTCATGGCCGGTGCCGTGGCTCAATAGGCTAATCCTCCACCTTGCGGCACCAGCACACCGGGTTCTAGTCCCGGTCGGGGCGCCAGATTCTGTCCCGGTTGCCCCTCTTCCAGGCCAGTTCTCTGCTGTGGCCAGGGAGTGCAGTGAAGGATGGCCCAAGTGCTTTGGGCCCTGCACCTGCATGGGTCGAGACCAGGAGGAAGCACCTGGCTCCTGCCTTCGGATCAGCGTGGTGCGCCGGTCGCAGCGTGCTGGCCACGGCGGCCATTGGAAGGTGAACCAATGGCAAAGGAAGACCTTTCTCTCTATCTCTCTCTCACTGTCCACTCTGCCTGTCAAAAAAAAAAAGATTTTATTCATTTAAAAGATACAGAGAGAGAAAGAAAGAGGGAGGGAGGGGAAGGAGAGAGAGAGAGAGAAAGGGAGAGAGAGCGAGCGAGCGAACGAGTGCTTCCACCCACTTCTTGACTCCCAAAATGGCTGCAACAGCTGGAGCTGGGGCTGGGCCAGGCTGAAGCCAAGAGCCTGGAACTCCACCCAGGTCTCCCACATGGGTCACACGGGCCCAGTCGCTTGGACCATCCTCCACTGCTTTCTCAGGCGCTTTAGCAGGAACCTGGATCATAAGACTAGCAGCTGAGACTCCAACCAGTGCTCTAATACAGGACGCTGGTGTCGCAGGTGGTGCTGTGCCCCAGTGCTGGCCCCCCAGACAGCATTTACACTACAATTTTAAGAATGACATCATCTGGAGATATCCTTGAAGACCATGAACTCTTAGTTCAAACTTCAAGCTCAGCCTCCTTTAACGGAAGCCATTCCCTTTTTCCTGGACCATTTCTGCTCTGATTAGGGGCCAGTTCAACACTGAGCAGGGCTCAGGGATGACAGAGCTGTGTGTGTGCAAGGCTTCTGTTAAGCTAACTGGCAAGCACAAGTAGGCCAGACTTGAATTTCTTGCGCTGACAGTGGGAAGCCTTGTGCCATCTTCTCCCTGTGCCATCCGCACGTGGCACAAACCATCACATTCAAAAATATCACTGCAGAGGGTGTCAAATTATTAGGCATCCATAGATGGGCACATAGCTCTGCTTTGGTGGGTGGTTTGAGGGTCCCATGAAAACTGTGGAATTTGGGCCCAGAAAAACACTCAGGACTCCTGGGACCTGGCTACAGACTCCCAAGTGAAGAAACCTTACCACACTGTCAGAGTACCTGGGGGCTCTGGGGTGGAGACTTTCTTAAATGACAGAGGTGCACCTGGGGGGGTTTGTCCTCTCTGCTTCTAGGCCTGGTGCTACTAGGGTCTGAGTGCTGGGAAGCGGGCCCTCCATGGAGTGCGCATGGCACTGTCGATGGTTTTCTCGGTAGAAGATGAACGCTAAGTAGGCGTTAAGATGATCATTTAGCTTATCTTTGGAGAAAGCATTTGAAAGTGAAATCCTCAACAGGCATTCTAACAGTGTGTGCATGCATGTATGTGCAGGTGTGTGCTCTATGTACGTGTGGAGAGATGTATCGCGCATTCTCGAATCATCCATTCTCTCTGGGTCTGCCAATGCCCGATTTGCCCGACAGAGATGAATTCAACCAGGTAAGAGAGAGGCAGTGTGTGGGACCCAGGCTGCCCACCACTCGGGGGCCCAGTTAACCTCCTGCCATCTCCAACAGCCCCAGCTTCAGGGGCACTGCCATGTTGAAGACACTTGTCCACACAGACGCCTTTTCAGCACCTGTGTCAAGTTCCTTCTTAACGGTGAAGGTCTAACCTACTTTGCTTAACACTTGTTCCCTAAACCACATCCCACAGCAAGGCCTACCGGGGCTTACCAGTGCCATGTAGCTTTTATCTTTCCACCTACCCAGCAGGGCACAGAACATGACAGAAACAGGAACTAAGCGTAAAAGAATTCCCCAAGGGATGAACCTGTGTCTCCCAGGCACCAAGCACATCCTACACAAGATGTAAAACACAAATCTCGGGTTTTCCCGAAATTTCCTGTCTTCTCTTGGCCGAATGCATGACATGTAGAAAGAAATGTTGGCCAACTGTGAATTCCCCCCAGCAAAGAAAATCAAATTGGGAAAAGGAAATCAAATCAGGATGGGCGCGTGCGCACACCCACACCCACACACACGTACACACACACCCCCCCACACACACACACGCAGACACACACACCCCGCTCTGGGAGGAAGGAAAGCACAGGGCACCACCCTTCCTGAACTTTTGGGGACTGACCCATAATTGTTTCTGAGGGTAGTTCCAGACAACACAGGAATTCCTGAAGGTTCAACTAAGGCAAGAGAACATGTTCACTGCTCTCTTTCTATGCACAGTGTACACACAGCTCACAAGGAATTCTGCTGGCCTCTGGCCACAAAGGTCACCCGGCGCATCAGCACGGGGTTTCTCTTCCAGGAATCCTGGAAACCATCAGAACAGTCAACAGAGTGAAACAAAGGGCTTTCTGCCGTGCACAGCTAAGCGGCCTGCGTCACCCCACTAACTCCTGTACGTGTCTCCCACTGGGAAATCTTCCGATGGCTTCCCGCTTCCCTGAGGATCAACTCTCGGTTCACTGAAGTTGTCCTAAAGTAGGGTGACCCCTTCGAAGGTGATAAAGACAGTGCCAGTACTAACAGTGCTGAGACCACAGCCACACACCAGGCTGCCCACCCCGAGAGGCTGGACTGCGGGCCTCCATCCAGCCCAAGGCACCGGAATTCACCCCCGCCGGCCAGCCTTCCGCTCTCAACTCCAGCCACGCTGACTTCTCAGGCACAGTTGCAGAGAGATAGAGGCACAGAGAGAGAGGAGAGAGGTCTTCCATTCACTGGTTCACTCTCCAAATGGCTGCCACAGCCGGAGCTGGGCCAATCCAAAGCCAGGAGCCTGGAGCTTCATCCAAGTCTCCCATGTGGGTGCAGGGGCCCAAGGACTTGGGCCTTCTTATACTGCTTTCTCAGGCCATAGCAGGGAACTGGATCAGAAGTGGAGCAGCCGGGACTCGAACCAGCACTCATATGTGATGTCAGCACTGCAGACGGAGGTTTTACCCAGTATGCCACAGCGCTGACCCCAGGGATTTGTTTTTTAATATTTATTTATTTGTTTGAAATGCAGAGTTACAGTGAGAGGGAGGGACTGGGAGTAGGAGTGGGGGGAGAAGGGAAGGGAGAGAAAGAGAGAGAGGGAGAGGCAGAGAGAGATCTTCCATCCACTGGACTGGGCCGGACCAAAGCCAAGAGTGCAGGAACTCCATCCAGAATCTCCAACATGCATGGCAGGGGTCCAACCAAGCACTTGAACCACCTTCCGCTGCCTTCCCAGGCTCATCGGCAAGGAGTTGGATCAGAAGTAGAGCAGCCAGGACTCGAACTGGTGCCTATGGGATGCTGGTGTCCCCAGCAGCAGCCTAACCCGCTGAGTGACAAGGCCAGCCCCATCTCCCAGGGTTCTGCAGCTGTAAACTTTCTCTAGCTCCTGCCTCTGGACAGGTTCTTTCCGCTCTCTGTCCCATGAGCTTGCAGCTTCTTCCCCGGCTGCCTCCTACTCACCGGTGGCTTGAGTGCTCCCTTGGACCCCGATGGCCTCCGCCCTTGCCCCGTCACCCTGGATGGACGTGAGTTCTCAATGCCCTGGACACCCCGGCAAGGTGAGACTGTGATTCCTTCCTGGAGGCTCAGGGTTGCCGCGGAGGCTGCCGGGAAAGGAGACACAGGGCCACAGTCCCGCATCAGATGCCTGCACTTGGGTGTGCCGTGCCGTACAGAACGTCTCCTCTGGAAGAGACTGTGTTACGCAATGTTGCCGGTGGGGCTGGGGCAGCACCCTGTCATCTGCCACCCTGGTATTTCTGCAGCAGAACCCGTGAACATTCACACCAGGTGGGAAGTAACACCTGGAGAATGCCTCCCAGCCCTCAGGTCAGGCATGGTGAGTCATTTAGTTCAGATCAGGTCAGAATTCCTGCCACTGTTAGGAGGAAACTTGAAAGCTTTTGCATTTCAGAATTGTGAACCGGGCAATGTGGCGTAGTAACCAGGGCCATTAATGCTGATGCGCCAGCCACTGCTGCAGGTTTATCTACATACTATTTAAAACGCACTGTCGGCCGGCGTCATGGCTCACTTGGCTAATCCTCTGCCTGAGGCGCCGGCACCCTGGGTTCTAGTCCCAATTAGGGCGCCAGATTCTGTCCCGGTTGCTCCTCTTCCAGTCCAGCTCTCTGCTGTGGCCAGGGAGTGCAGTGGAGGATGGCCCAAGTGCTTGGGCCCTGCACCCCATGGGAGACCAGGAGGAAGCACCTGGCTCCTGGATTCGGATCAGCACAGCGCGCCGGCTGTAGCGGCCATTTGGGGGGTGAACCAACGGAAGGAAAACCTTTCTCTCTGTCTCTCTCTCTCACTGTCTAACTCTGCCTGTCAAAAAAGAAAAAAATGCACTGTCTACCTTAGACACACGTGAATATATACAAGTATCCATGGAGTTCAACATTCTTTAACTCCAAAATAAACGCATCTCTCAATTCTAAAACCTTTTGAAGTCCTTTCAAAAACTTCAAACCTTTTGAAATTCCCTCATATTATTATTATTTTTTTTTTTGACAGGCAGAGTGGACAGTGAGAGAGAGAGACAGAGAGAAAGGTCTTCCTTTGCCGTTGGTTCACCCTCCAATGGCCGCCGCGGCCGACGCGCTGCGGCCGGCGCACCACGCTCATCCGATGGCAGGACCAGGAGCCAGGTGCTTCTCCTGGTCTCCCATGGGGTGCAGGGCCCAAGCACCTGGGCCATCCTCCACTGCACTCCCTGGCCACAGCAGAGAGCTGGCCTGGAAGAGGGGCAACCGGGACAGAATCCGGCGCCCCGACCGGGACTAGAACCCGGTGTGCTGGCGCCACTAGGCGGAGGATTAGCCTAGTGAGCCGCGGCGCCGGCCTCCCTCATATTATATATAAATAATATATATATAGCACCTACGTATAAAATTTCATTCAACCCTCAAAACAATCCTGCAAGGTGAGTCTTTACTCTCTGCTTATCTTCCTGATGAGGAAATGGCCGCACGGAGTCCTGTGACACCCAAAGTGTGGGCAGCAGATGCTGAACGACCACCCCGCAACAAAGCACATGTGTGTGTGAGCTCCTCTAGAGAGGTGCGTGTGAAGCCGCTGAACAGGAAAACTGTAGCCGTGGCCTTGTTAGCTGCTGTAGGAGTGCCTGTCTCAATCCCCTTTTTCAAGGCACCGCTCCTACCCCAATTTAATGTTCACCACGCGAGGATTACAACCCAGCCCCACCTCCTGCACACAGAGAAGTATTAGGCCAATCATAACAACTCCCCTGGGACTGGGGACCTGGAGCCACCTACTCACGCTCTAAAACACAGGGTACAACCACACAGACCCCAAATATCCAAATGCAGCCTGACGTAGTCCAGGGAGCAGCCCATGTTTTCTGAGTTTTCCAACAGAACATCAGCTAGCATACAGGAACCAGCAGGCCGGGGGGGGGGGGGGGCTGCCCCTGCACTGAGACGTCGGGATTGCTGTGAGGGATCCTGTGGCTGTTCAGTCACCCAACCTATGCTCACCGTGTACCCACTACAGCCAGCCACTCTGCTAAGCCAATGCTCAACAAGACAGGTGCGCTTTGCGTCTACAGCTGTAGTGGAAAGTACCATAGCAGCAGGGTGAGGGTGAGGTTCCAGAGACTACAAGGAGATGAGAGAGAAGACAGCAGCGGGTTGAAGTCCAGGAGTAACTAGAATGGCCAGGGAACAGAAATCAATCAAGCTGCTCGACGTTAACTCCGACTCATTCCTATCATGAAGCTGAATGACTGTGAAGCATGACTGGTCGGGGCACTAACGATAGGAACACGTTCTCCACGTGCACGCTGAGTCATGCTACTGCTCACCTGTCAAGCACAGGTCATGCACACTCACTGTTCTTATCAGCAGCAGATGAACAAGACTGACACACCTATCACGAGCACCTGATGAAGTCACTCAATGGAAGAAGGAATGTAACGTGAGAGTGTGGTTTTCAAAAAACAATCAATCCAACCAGTATCTCTGGCACATTTATCCAGTGCACTGCTATATCTATTACTCGATTATAGATTAGAATTTCCAGAGAGCTAGAGGGACAGTTAAGGATTTCTGCAATGGTGAACAGACGCGTATGCACAGAAACACCCGGCACAGGCCTGGGGAGCCCGAGTCCACGCCGAGCCTTGCTGCCTCTCCTCCTCGCCAGCATAACCCCAGCTCTGTTCAGGACACAACCGTGCCCTGCTAAGCAGACTCCCTCCCAGCCTCCCTGCAAGTCCCAGATGGCCATGTACCACAGATCTGGAAGGAAAGGATCCAAATGAGAGTCTGTTTCTGATTTCCTAACGAAAGCAGTCAGAGCTGACGACAGGAACCCCTTCCTGTCTTCTTTGCCCCTTTAGCGTAGCCCTGAGGCCTGCAGATGTGGCCACCATGTTGCCATCACGATGGCCAAAGTCCACCCACCCAGGGCCTCTGCTGAGGGGCTCCACCAGCTGACCTCCAGGCTCCCTCTCCAGCCAGATACACGCCCACAGCAGCCACGCCTCTTTGATTTTTCTATCATTTGCAACTAAGCATTGCTAATACAGTATCCAAGCCAGAAGGCTGTACTTCCAAGTTAGAACTTGGGACAACCGTGACCATGGAAACCAGCAGCGATACAGTATGGACTCCAGGTGGTGGCTGGTCTGCGTAGAGTGGCTTGAAAGACCCTCACCATGAGATACCGTATCTGCACCAGGGGAGGTTGCTACCCATGGACTCAACACCTGCTCCCTGTGTTCCCTTCTCACCAGCACAGTCCTCAGTGTGTTCTCCCGGCAAGACCCAGAGCAAGCCCCATTGCAGCCACCTGGGCAAAGCCTAAGAGAAGACAGAACCACCTTCTGTTCAGGCGTTGTGCAGACCATGACACTTCATTCAGTATCACACCCCCCAGGATGCTAGCGGTTTCCTTAAGGAATACAAACCCAACCCGTGGTGGACATTATGGCATGTCCAACTACAATATTAGCACCGCCAGGTATTCTGGGGGTTTTGGCAGAAGTGAGGTTACAGGTGTAGTTATTGGTATACTTGATTCAGGGCTATGACTATTCCTAGACTCAACAGTAGCTTCTGAAACAAAGATTTGGGGCCAGCATTGGGGCATAGTGGGTAACGCCACCGCCTATGATGCCAGCATCCCATGTGGGAGCCAGTTCCTGTCCTGGCTGCTCCTCTTCTGATCCAGCTCCCTGCTAATGGCCTGGGAAAAGCAGACGATGGCCCAAGTGCTTGGGCCCTTGCAAGCCACGTGAGAGACCTGGATGAAGCTCCGAGTTCCTGGTTTGCAGCCATCTGGGGAGTGAACCAGCAGATGGAAGATCTCTCTCTCCCTCTCCCTCTCTCTAACCCTGCCTTTCAAATAAATAAAACAAAATTTTTTTAAAGGAACATAATTTGTTTCTCCGAAGCCTAATTATCTGTTCTCTTCCCTTTTGTAATTTGAGGAGTTTCTATTGTTTTTAACTCTTAGGTAAAAGGTTCATTTGTAAGTAAGAAACCCTGGTTCGTTATTTTTTTCTAAAACAAGAAAGCATGCAAGGGAGTCTCAGAGCAAGGTGCATTCAGGTGCAGCCAAGGGCATGAAACCTGCAGAGAAAGCACGAGACGGCCTGGCACAGATGGGGGGAGAGGGGGACAGGATTCTGTGCGTCACTCATCACAGTGTGACTGTTTTTCCAGCAGCCCTGAGGAGTCGCTGAAGGATTTTTTTTTTTAAAGATTTGTTTATTTTACTTGAAAGTCAGAGTTACACAGAGAGAAAAGGAGAGGCACAGAGAGGGAGAGAGAGAGAATCTTCCATCTCCTGGTTCACTCGCCAATTAGCAGAAATGGCTGGAGCTGAGCTGATCCAAAGCCAGGAGCCAGGAGCCAGGAGCTTCTTCCGGGTCTCCCATGAGGGTGCGGGGGCCCAAGGACTTGGGCCATCTTCTACTGCTTTCCCACAGCGGAGAGCTGGATCAGAAGTGGAGCAGCCAGGACTAGAACAGGCGCCCATATGGGATGCCAGCACTGCAGGCAGTGGCTTTACCTACTATGCCACAGCGCCGGCCCCCACTGAAGGATTTTAAACAGGGAAGTGACACAGCTGAATCTGTCACTTAGAAAGCTCACAGGGACTGCACTAGAGAAAGGTCAGGTCGCAAGAGGAGTCCTTGGCTTTGATTGTGGGGCCAGCATGAAGGGCGGGACAGCAGGCGTGGCCACAGAGCCATTCAGGAAGAGTAAGAAGTGCAGTGACTCCCAGGGTGGATGGACGTGGTTGCTGACACCCCGAGGCAGTGAGCAGGAGTCAGCGAGGGCTGAGAGGTGCAGGGATGTGCCGCGTTGTGCATTGTGGCACAGCTCCCAGGGTGACCGCTGGACCAGGCACTCCCATCTGAGGAGTAACTGATTTGAATACAAACAGAGACCAAGTAAACTCACAGGACTTATTGAGATCATCTAGAAAAAAATGAACAAAAGGGGGAGATGTGCAAATGACATAGGAGAGGACGTTAATAGATGGATCCACAAGGAAGACGCCAAAGAATGGCAGAGAGGCAGGCAGGAAGCAGCGCGGAGGTGGGGAGGGGAGCAGGTGGGAACCCAGGGAGCAGAGCAGCAGGGACTGGGAGGTCTGCCTCACCTGCTCCCACGGACTCCCGCCCACCCGCACGCACTCCTGTGCCCCACACCTCTGAGCGTGGCCCATCTAGCACACAGCCTGCTCCCCACGGCAGCGTGCAGGGTCAAGCCGCCATTCCTGACGCCAGCGCTGAGCTCTGAAGAGCACAGGTGGGCCCCACCGGGCCCCACCACGTGAATTAGGAAGCAGGCAGGGAAGAGAGAGGGGGCTGGGGCTGAGAGGGGGCCAGCCTGGATGCTGATAAATGGCTCTTTCCTGCTACACCCGTGCCCGCCTTGCGTGTCTTCCTTGGAACTGTAAAAATCCCAAAATACATCCAACCCGAGAGGCAGCAATACAAAGAGCTGTGCTACCTGACAGAATGAAATATGTGCTAAATGGAGACATAAGGGGTGGCTGTGGGAGCTGGGGAGGCAGGGAGAGGCAGCTGGCCGGGGCGGGGGAGGGGGGGAGGCGCCTTCAGCAAGGGAGTGGGATCTGCACTGGGGCTGTGCAGGGAAGCCAGGGGAAGAGTGCGCTCTGGCTGAAGCCGGAGCACCAGCAAGGCGGGGAGCCGGGGAGCCAGGGAGGAGAGCGCCCTCTGGGGAGATGGGGGCCGTTCCAGGGCAGCTCTGGCGTGGCTCCCAGGCCCCGCACAGCCTCCCTGCCCTCCCACACCCTGTGGAACCGCTCCAGTGATTGGCCTGCCTTCCTTACCAGACATGAGGCACTGAGTCTGTTGGTCTTTGCATGTCCTGCCTGGGCCTGGCACAACGTCTGGCTCCAGCCAGGGCGCAACACAGCCTGGATGGCGTCAGGCGGCCAGCACGTGGGGAGGAGGACGGGGACCCACTCTAAGGACCAGGGGCAGGGAGCAGGCACTGAGAGTCAAAGTCGGCTTGTGGTGGTGACTCAGGTGTGCCAATGTTACAACTTCAAATTATTGTTAAATAGCAGTAAAACAGATATGAAGTAAGTTTGCCATTCTAACCAATTTTTAAAGATTTTTTTATTTGACTATCAGCATTAGAGAGAGAGAGATCTTCTCAAATGGTTGCCACAGTTAGGAATGGGCAGGTGGAAGCCAAGAGCCTATAACTCCATCCACATCCTCTACGTGGGTGCAGGGGCACGAGCACTTGGGCCATCTTCCGCTGCTGTTCCCAGGCACGTTAGCTGGAAGCTTGATCAGAAGTGGAGCAGCCTGGACACAGACCGGCGCTCATATGAGACGCCAGCTTTGCTGGCTGCAGCTTCATCCAGGGCACACAGGGCTGGCCCCACTTTAACTATGTCTTAGTGTACAGTGCATGGCATTGAGTACATCACACTCTGGGCAGCCATGATCACTGGCCATCTCCAGGACTTCAGCCTAAGGCGAAAGCCCCACCCATTCAGCACTGACTCCCAGGCCCACCTCTCCAAGCCCTGTTGGCCACCATCCTACTTCCTGTCTCTAGAATGGAAGTGGGAGCAAACTGTGTTTGTCCCCCGGAAAATAACTTACCCTTAAATGCGCTTTACACTAAATATTGCCTAAGTGCTATCACTTCCTTCCCTGTGAGGCAGGCAGGGCAGGAACTGTTGTTGGTTTGGTTTTTGCAGCCCAGGAAGCTGAGGCTCTCTAGAGGTTAAGTGATGCATCCAAGCTTCGCCCTTAAGGGCTCACAAATTCCCGGTGGCATCTGAGATACCCAGCTTAGCCGACCCCAGGAACTCCAGGGAGGCTGGGGCAGAATCTGGGTTGCCATGGGCCCTGACCAAAACTCACAACTCACAGCAAGCAGTCTCGCCGGGTCCAAGGGCAAGGTTAGGGAAAGGTCGGGTTGCTTCGCTTGGATTAGCAATCAGACAGGAAAGAACCACTGCAGGAGGCGAGAGCCAGACACGGCGTTCAGCTCAAGGACACTCAGCCAGAAGCCAGGGTGGACACAGAGACGGCTGTAAGACCACAGCCTTCAGCTGCCCTTCATTCAAGGGACAACAGCATGTCCGGCTTATCAGGGAGATGGCTCAGAGAGGCCAACATTACTGGCAGCATGGATTTTTTTTTCCTTGACAGATAGAGTTAGACAGTGAGAGAGAGAGACAGAGAGAAAGGTCTTCCTTCCATTGGTTCACCCCCCAAATGGCTGCTACGGCTGGCGCTGAGCCTATCTGAAGCCAGGATCCAGGTGCTTCCTCCTGGTCTCCCATGCGGGTGCAGGGCCTAAGCACCTGGGCCATCCTCCACTGCCTTCCTGGGCCACAGCAGAGAGCTGGACTGGAAGAGGAGCAACCAGGACAGAATCCAGTGCCCGATCCAGGACTAGAACCCGGGGTGCCGGTGCCACAGGCGGAGGATTAACTAAGTGAGCCACGGCGCCGGCCCCAAACTCTCTTTTTGATCCCCACACTCAAGTCAGAAGGTATGCTCATTTTTCTGCATAGTAATGATTGACATTAATGACCTATTTAGGGGCTGGCGCTGTGGAGTAGCAGGTAAAGCCACAGTCTGCAGTGCCGGCATCCCATGTGGGTGCTGGTTTGAGTCCCAGCTGCTCCACTTCCAATCCAGCTCTCTGCTATGGCCTGGGAAAACAGTAGAAGATGGCCCAAGTCCTTGGGCCCCTGTGCCTGCATGGGAGACCCGGACGAAGCCCCTGGCTCTTGGCTTTGGATTGGTGCACCCCTGGCTGTGGTGGCCATTTGAGGAGTCAAACAGCAGGTGGAAGACCTCTCTCTGTGTCTCTCTCTCTGTGTAACTCTGCCTCTCAAATAAGTAAAAATCTTTTTTAAAAAAATGACCTATTTGCAAACTGCCAAGAGACTAGGTGTGTCTGTGTGTGTTCTAGGATCAAAATAGTTTAGACTGTGCATTATCTTCTAAATGAACGTACTGCAGAGAGCTCTTCATGAGTCTGAACAAAACAAGCGTCAAGCATTTTGCTGTCTTCAATACCTACTAAAATGACTAGTGTGTGTGTGAGAGAGAGAGAGAGAGAAAGAGAGAGAGAGAGACAGGAAGGGAGGGAGGGAGGGAGGGAGATGGACAGGAAGAGGGAGAGGGAGAGGAAGAGAGAGGGAATATCCAAAGAACCTATTTAAGTTGCTGGGTGGACAGCTATCCCACTGGAATAAGACCTTTCTTCCCTCTGCTATCATGCACAGCAGGAAAGGGGCTCAAATGCAGGCAGCATTAGCTGTAGAAACATAAGCCACCTTTTCTTTGCAAATAAGAATGTGGTAAGGTAAGTTTTCTGCCCTGCTATGCGACTAAACATTATTGAGAACCTGCTATGTGCTGAGTCTTCTGCATGCAAATTCATTTCACCATCACAAGAACTTGATGTAAGAGACCCCACAACCACACCCCCTCCATTTACATATGACAAAACTAAGGCACAGACAGGTAAGTAGGCAGTGTACCCAAGTACATCAACAAAATAGCTGAGGCAGGACAATGCTTAAAGAAACCAGGTTTATTTAGCTCACAGTCTGAGAGGCTGAGAGTTCAAGGTCAGGGGGCCTCAGGGGTTCCTGCTCTGGTGAGTGCCACGCAACAGAGGGCACCACAACAGACGGCCTCAGGGGCCAGGCTCGCTCACCGTAGAACAACCTGCTGTCTCGGGAGCTCGCTCACTTTGAAGACCAGCACTCGTCGCCTCCCTGGCCAGGTGGGTGCCACCGCCACCTAATCACCTTGCACTGGGCCCAGCTCCAGCACCATGCGGGGACCAGGCCTCGTGCACACAAACAACTGGGGTCACATTCACTTGATCTTGGCCAAAAGGCCAAGGAGCAATTGGGGACACATTCAAACCACAGCATCCGGGCTGCACAGACAGCAAGTCATGGGCCCTTACAGCAGCTCGCAGAGCAATGGAGCCCAGGACACACAACCAGGAGACACTTTCGTCACAATGTGCCAAGTGCGTGGGCAGAGAGGGAGGTGGGGAGCTGGGGGTCCTCATAGAGGCCAATATCCAGTCTGCACAAGTCAGGGAAAGCTTCCTGGAAGAGGTGCTGTCCATGAATTTCTTGAAAAGGTATTAATATACAAAAATGCACAGATATTGAGTATGCAGTGTGGCAAGTCTTGATGACCGCATACCTCTGCGTAGCCACCCTCACAGACGAGATCTGGGACATCCCCATCACCCCAGGGTCCTCATGCTTTTCTCCCATCTACATCCCTTTCCCTGATCCCTGACTTCTGTCATCACGGGTTAGCGATGTGCGTCCTTGAACTTCATGAAAAACACACTCTTTGTGCAGGCATGCTTGTGCTGTGCCGCCTTTCCCGAGCCGAGCGGTAAGCAAGGGGCAGAACCACGAGCTGAGACAGGCACAGCGGGAAGCTGAAGCAGGGGGTGAGAAGGAGGGGCCGACGTGGCTGGAGACTGGAGTGACAGAGGTGGGAAGAAGGCCAGGGGTGGGACTGGTTGTGAAGGGCCTGGGACCTTGGAGTTGATCCAAAGGGCCTGCACTTTAGTCCACGGGCAAAAGAGCTAAGGAAGACTTACAGGAGCTTCCCATGTTGCTTGCTCCCCGTGTGTTACAAAGCTTCAGGCTCAACCTAGGGACCCTGTATTTCTAATTCCCATTTTACAGACGAGCACATTGAGGCTGAGAGCAGTTATACGATTTCCTAAGGCATGCAAACTCAGCCTTTATTCCAACAATTCTGCTGTTCCACCTGCAGAAAGCCGCTTTGGAAGAAAAGGGAGGGAAACCAAATTCCACCGCGAAGAGCTGCCTGAGCGAGGCCCAGAAGAAGCTGGGCAGACTGGGGCGCCACTCCGCCTGCAGTGGTGGGGACGGAAGGGAGACGGGAGGATGGCAGGCTGGAGTCCCCGCACAGCCAGAGCAGCCGGGGCCAGGCTTTTCCGGCTCCTCCCTCGCAGCTTCTCCTTAAGGGGCTGTCGCTGACCCCATCAACCGAACCTAGCGAGCAGCAGGCTGGCGCACCCGGGCGGGACCCCACCTCAAGCCACGCAGCCATCTGTTTTTTTTCTGGATTCTAGCAATGAATTTCAGACCTGGAAGAATCCTGCCCAGTAACTCTTCCCTGAACACCTATGTTGTGCAACTCTGCACATGGGTTAAGGAAAACAAACAAACCCTGGATGACTAAAAATTCCATGAAATCCGTATTTACTACATTTTCCAACCAGTGTGCCTCTGGTCCTTCCTGGGCTCACAGTGTTTCCAGAACGTGTCCTCAGGATTTCCCTCCACCCGTGCCAGCCCCCAAATGTGAGACAAGGTACAGCGGGGAAAGCCAGGGCTGAGAAAATTAGAACAAGACTGGGAAGGTGCCCGTGTCCCATGGAGATGAGCCCTGAGCGCACGAGAGGAGCCGCGGAAGCTTGCTCGCGCGCGCCTGGCGAAGACCTGGGGGAGGCTCGGGCATGCGCAAACCCGCTGCTCCGGCCTCACCCTACTCCACCCTGAGACCAGCCCCTTGCACAGCCCTCAGCCCCGCTTAGGGGAAGGTCGGAGCTGGTTTCCTCTGCGTGCTCCTTCTGCGCCCTCTGCCCGCGGCTTGGAGGCAAATTCCAGAGAGAAACTTTCTGATATTTCCGCCTGCGGAGGGCCAGGCTGGAGACCCTCCCGGGGTCCCAGCCCACCGGTGACCACAGCAGCCACGCCTGTGGCCCTGACTGCTCACTGAGCCAGTGAAAACCTCCCCCAGGCCAGCACTGGGCCGGGTCACAGTGTCGGCCGGGTCAGCCATCGGAGTGGAGGAAGATGGTGGGCTGTCAGAGAATACCAGGCACACACACACACAGGAAGAGAGGGAGACGGCAGGTGTGGCGGGTGAGGAGACCTGAACGGTGCGTGCCCAGACTGAAGGGGGTCCCACAGTAGAGCGATGGCAGGGAAGAGGAGGTACGGTGGAAACGCCTGCGGCTGGGAGCCGGGACACCTGGGCGTGGCCACGCTGCCTCCACTGGGGGGGGGGGGGGTGGGGGTGGCTTCGGGACTTGGGACCAGTGCTGCCTCACTTCCTTCTCTGGGTTTCACTAATTGATGTCGACAATGAGCCAAATACAACTGTCAATGTCTTCCTGAATACCTGGATGTGAAATTTAATGAAACCATCTTTCACTGTTTTTTTTTTTTTTTATAAAAGCGACATATGCTTATTATACAAACAACAGTTTTTGTTTCAAAAAGGAGAAATAATCACACAACCTCAGCTTCAGGGCTTGCACCCTGAGAGGCAAAGAGACAGAGCGCTCCCCCTCCGCTTGGTCACTCCCTAAACGCCTGCAGGAGCAGGCCAGGTGCCCCATATGGGTGACAGTGACCTGAGCCCTCACGGCTGCCTCCCGGGGGTCTGTGTTAGCAGGAAGCTGGAGTCAGGAGCCGGAAGTGGCCATTGAACCCAGGCACCCTGATGTGATACCTGGGCCGGGTGCCTGTCCTAGCCTCAGCGTTTTAAGGTGACTGAAAGGGAATAAGAGTCATTTTAATTCTGCATTGTTTAAAACATGGAAAATATAAAAAATGAATTATTCAGGAACAAGTGTCTTGGCCAAAGGGCACTCAAGCTTTCCAGACTAATAGCAATTTGCACGCGACTCCTCTCCTTACACAAGCTACGTTCACTTTTGAAATGAAAAATCAGCCCCAAAGCGCTATCTCACTACCACGTTAATTGCTAAGGCTCCTTTTACAAGCAAACATCTCTGAGTCTGCTTGGCAGAAACAGGTCTGGAGGTGAGTTTTAAAGGGCTGACAGCTGACTGCAGATCTGTGCTTTGTTACCTGAGCACTGGACACCTTGCGTGGCGGTGCAGTACAACCCCCATCCGCCCATAGCCATGCCCCCATCGCTGAGAGCCTGCACCCTCTCCGGGCAATAAGGCTGTCCCCCGACGGTCCACACGGAACATCTGTGGGAGCTCGGAGCAGAACCGCAAAGCCAAGTGGCTGGCAAACAGGACCCAGATACGTAAGTGGACCTCTCGGGAGCAATACATTTTAAAGGAATAAGGAGAGAACAGGAGCAATGAAAGGCCAATGGGTAGTTTTGGTGTAGCAATTAAGATACCAGTTGTTGAGAAGTTGGTCTGGCTTCAAGTCCCAGCTCCAACGCGGATCCCAGCTTCCTGCTAACGTGCAACTCGGGAGAAAACAAGCAGCTGGGGAACCACTCCATGTGGGGAACCCAGATTGAGTTCCAAGCTCCTGGGGTTGGCCTAGCCCAGCCCAAGCCATTGTGGGCATTTGGGGAGTGACCAGCAGAGATGGAAGACCTCTGTCTCTCTGCCTCCGACATGGATAGATAAGAAAGAAAAAAAGAAAAGGAGGGAGAGAGCCCATAAAGGCTGAGCCACACACTCTCCCCTACTCGCTTGTGATTGGGTTTTGCACCTCACCAAGGCTGCTTCTGGTATCCGCAGTCCCCTCCATGTAGAAAACTGTGCCACTCAGTCTTAGTAGCTGGCGCTGTCTCATACTCCTGGGTGACTCAGCTTCGACAGCACCACTTTTTTTTTTTTTTTTTTTTTTTGGACAGGCAGAGTGGACAGTGAGAGAGAGAGAGACAGAGAGAAAGGTCTTCCTTTGCTGTTGGTTCACCCTCCAATGGCCGCTGCGGCCGGTGCACCGCGCTGATCCGATGGCAGGAGCCAGGAGCCAGGTGCTTCTCCTGGTCTCCCATGGGGTGCAGGGCCCAAGCACTTGGGCCATCCTCCACAGCACTCCCTGGCCACAGCAGAGAGCTGGCCTGGAAGAGAGGCAACCAGGACAGAATCCAGCACCCCGACCAGGACTAGAACCCAGTGTGCCAGTGCCGCAGGCGGAGGATTAGCCTATTGAGCCATGGCACCGGCCTGGCACCACTTTCTCCAGTCCTCCCTGACGGCCACACCATCAGCCCCGGTTTCTCCTCGCTGATTTCCCACCACCTGTGGTTTGCCTGCTCACTGATGAGTGCATGGTGCATTGACTGCCAGTCTCCCCACCGGGGGAGGTGTTGGCCACCTGAGCAGACCCTCACCACTATGTCCCCGGCCTATAGAGCAGCACTCAGCCAGTATGTGCTCAATGAATGGACACGTCGACTAACAAAGGCACAGGTGACACGGTGATGGCCCGAGCTACAGGGAGCCAGGGAGAGTGCGGCTCTTGAACTCATACTATAGAGGGCTGTGGGGAGCCCCATGTCCAGGGGCAGCTGCCCCTCTGGACACCTTGGACTCCCCAGGGTCATCAGCTTCCACTCCACTGGACTCCAGAGGCATCTGAGGCTGGCTGTCCCCAAAGGAATGACAGGGATTCCTCCTGTCATGTGGGGCTTTGCACACTTGTTTCTGTTGACTGTTTCGCTCCTTTAGGCATGTAAATGCTCTAAGAATTTTTTCATTATGACAGTTTCCAGACCAACAAGGTAAAAGGCACAAAAAACAAACATGAGTCATCCTTCACCCTATTCATTTCACCTCCTCTCATTTTGGGGTCTGTGTACGGAAGATTTTGAAAGCAAGTATCAGATGTCAGACCTAAAGCACAGCTTTTAATTCTTCCTGTGTCCTGAGACCGCCCTCGGCAGGGACAGAGCCACCAAGGTGCAGAGAACACACACAGAGGGCAGGCAAGCTCGCTGGCCCCAGCCACACTGACAGCGGCATACTGCTTTGCCCTCACTGACCCGTGAGGATGGGAAGATTTCTAACCAATTGCTTACAAACACACTCTGAACGAACAAGCCTTTGATCCCTCTGCAAAGCTTAGAAGCAGCCAGGCAATTTTCCAAAAGCACCAGACCCCAACCAGCAAGAAGCCAGGTCAAAGGGACACTTCTGCCCGACACCCAGTTATTTAGGTTGTCACCTCTCTGGCAACTGAATTTCCCCACTTCATTCCTTCGAGATCCTGGAAGGAGCCTTCTTCACTAACCAGCACTGCCTTCTCTTTTTCTTCCCTTGAACAAAAGGGGAACAAGCACCCAGGTGAGTCTGGAAACAAGTGAGAGAGCCAGTGTTTGCCGAGAGGGAAACTCAGGAGGGCTGAGCTCTGGGACAGGGGACCCCAGCAGGGAGGGCCACGCCCATGTGATGAGGCAGGCAGGCACGGAATGAGCTAAGGAACGAATGAATCACAACCCACAAGGCTGGAGGCCACAGAGAATGCTGGCATCCTGACCACTGCAAACGACCAACCGAGGCAAAGCCTTGCAACGTAACACCTTCACACACGCCTGAAAATCGATCAGCCTCACACAAGGGTGATTTCTCTTCTTCCTCTTAACTTCCAACACTTTGTCCTTTGTGGATCTGTCTGTCCACACAGCCTGAACCTTGGTGTGTGTGTGCAATTACATATCCTTTCTTCCTCGCTTCACATGGCGGGGGGCAGGGTGGTGGTGGGGACCCAGTGCTTGCCTCTCTGCATAAAAAAATGCCCACACATATATCCACACAAAACAGTGAAGTTCAAGAGCTCCCTGAAGCCTGTCTTCCTTGGACCCCCCAGCCCAGGCCTTGCACACGGGAAAGTGAATTCCACAGACAAGCTTGGAGATTTATACATCCCACAGGCCTGGGAGTTTATGGAGTCAACAGTGTCAGCAAGAATTCTGGAGTGCACCCGGCAGCCTGGGAACAAGCTGTAAATCTTGAGGACTCCTTAGACGTGGTTGCCTTGGCAACTGGTGTCACCAGGCTGATGGAAGACTCTTGGCCCAGGCAAGGGCAACATGGCAGGAAGGCTGCACGCTGATAAATCAGGTGCCAGGAGAAGCTGCCGGCACTGCCAGGCTCCAGCCAGCAGCAATGACAGGCAGGCATCTCCAGGTCTAAGTAGTCTGCGGGGAGACTCGCTGCTTAAAGCACTCCACAAACTGGAGGGACAGTGGCTAGATAGCACACCGAAGGCTCCCAGGAACTGAAGTAGGGGCAGGGACATGAGCTGGCCACACCCCTTGACTTTGCCCAGTCTTCTTCTCAGAATGGCAACCCTGAGGCATCACTGTAGGGGTGGGGAGTGCATTGGGGGTGTGGCCTAATGGTTGACACGCCCACATCCCACATGGGAGTGCCTGGATTCCATGCCCGGCTCCAACGCCCAATTCCAGCTTCTTGCAAATGCAGACCCTGGAAGGCAGCAGGTGATGACACAGATGACTGGGGTTCTGCCACCCACACAGGAGACCGGGATTGTGTTCCCAACTCCCAGCTTCGGCCTGGCTCAGCCCCAGCTGTGCGGGCATCTGGGGAGTGAACCAGCAGATGGGAGATCTTTGAGAAACAGAAAGTTTTATAAAGTGAGTGTTTCACACTGAGCCTGGAGAAAAAACAACAACAGGCTGGTCACCAGGTGTGGGGAAACACACACCCCCCTGCAGAAACTCCTAGAGACCATGTCCCACAGAAACAAGCAATGCAAACATCGCCAGACGGCACCATCAGCTCGTGCCAAGTGGGCAGAGCCCCGGAGCCCACCTGGGAAGGGGAGGAGAGGAGCCAAACTGGTTTCCATAGCGAATGCTCCCAAACCGAGAGATGTGGGTTTGCAGGGTGCACAGCACCCAGGAAAGAAGTCTGCAGAGCTGTGGGGTCTGGGACAGTGCTGGGGAGGAGGGAGGAGGCCATAGCTGGAGGAGCAGGTCGGGCGAGTGTCTGGGAGGACAGAGTTTCCCACCCTGAGATCCATTGGGCTTAGAACTGGGCCACTAAAGGGACACACCCAGGAACGGTTCAGGCAGCCCCTAACTGTCACAGAGGCAACCCCTCTCCCCAACCAAAGTCCTTCTTGCTTTAAATAAGGGGCACCTGGACTCTCTTCTAAACGTGGCTTTGGTCTAGAAGCTACACTTCAGCCAACGCAGATAAGACAATTACAGACCCACCATCCTCTATGTACAATCCTGAAACCCCAAATGTGCCACAAACAAACATTTTCCTAAGTGTAATACAAATCACGTGGTCGCAAAAACAGACCCCGTGTGACATGATGTCATCGTAATCCTCACTTAGCTCCTTCACTGCAGAGATAATGTGTGTCGCTAAAGACAGATTACTGTGTCGGCATCTCAGAGTTCTTGCCTCACTGCAGTGCTGGACAACAGGAAGTGTGACGAGAGAAGAATTTCCTCGAAAATTTTAGGTAAACTTCGATGGACAGGTCTCATTTTTCATACATCAGTAAAAACAAGAGATGTGACCACATGGAATGGGGTGGAATACAGGGATTGTAATCCACATGGTATAATCTAACCACAACAGCATCTACAAGATCTTTTTTTAGCCTCCAGGTAGGAAGGCAGCTTTGGGACAATCTGTGATGTACTGCCTTATGTTTCTGGTTCTAGTTTACAACTTCCCTACAGTGTGGAATTCTATTAAACTCCAGCTCTGCCGCATAGAAAGCCAAGCCAACACCAGCCCTGTCATCCAGGTAGTGACATCTGGACGCTCTCCTCCTGCGACGGTACGGATGGCCGACACTGCACTGGGCCTCCCACTCCCTGCTGCCCTAGAAGAATCTGAACCTGTGAACTTGAACCCATTCATCGCCAGCGGTCTAGGATTTCAGGAGGTGAGAACCAAGTTAACAAAGGTGAGTTTTCTTTAAGATGCAAACAGGGTTTTCCATGAACAAGAAAGGGATTCTGAGCTGTTCCATTCAGTGATTTGCACCTCCTGCTTCACAGCGGAAACACCATCTGGGGCCAGGGGGACAAGAAGAGGGTAAAAGGGGGTCTAGCAATGGTTTATAACTAAAGACCTGTTTTCAAAGGCAGCCACTAACCCTTCCTATCTGTAGCTGTGTGGCCTTGGAGAGCTGACCTCCCTGAGGCCGCATATCATCTGGAAGCTGGAGCTGCTGGGGCTTGTGTAAGGATAACACGACCCGCTAGGCACTGTTCCATTTAGGACTCTGGTCAGGGCCTGGCTTTACGTCTTCCTGAAACAGACCGCCTGGCTCAGCAAATGCCACGGACAGTGACTGCCTGAGCACAGAGCCAGTGGCTAATAAACACACACAGCAACAAATCACATTAGTAGACCCATCTACCTCGGCTAATAACTGCTTCCCAGGCTCCTGCTCTGGCTTTGTTAGAGGAGCGGAAGAGTTCTTAGCAGCTGTGCAACCAGATCGGCTGCAGGAGAGCCAATCTCATTAGCGTCAGAGTTTGTGACGAGAACAGGGGACCAGCAAAGCCGACACCACCTGCTTGGGTCACCCCAGGATCTACCATAGGAGCTTATGTAACTCGCTGAGCACAGCCTCCTGCCATCCATTCAGGTGGCACGCACGGGCACGCACGAGGCACCGGCCACCTTACTAGGTGCTGCAGGATCCCTTCCCATAGGAACTCGGCTTGTGGACGTGCCTCACCACCCTGGGTGCTGCAAGCGCTGATGAGACAGATGCAGGGGGGGCACCGAGGAGGACCAGCATTTGTCTGAACATCAGGCGTTTCTGTAACACTGGAATTCTATAGAGTGAAGGTGGGCCACTTTTGATGTCAGGGGAAAAAAAATGTAAAAGATAGAGAGCTCAAAGACCAGTGGCGGAGACAGATTATTTAACAGACAGCCCCATAATGAGGTAAGTGTCAACATTTGGGAACTGACAGTTTTTTGGTGACCCTCCCCCGCCATGCTGCCTGCAAGGAAGGCGACGATTCAAGGCTTCCCTGAGAAGATGACCCACGCTGAGACCTGCAGACTGGATGATAGCTCTCCAATGGCTGCTACGTTGGGACTACTGGGTCTGGAGGGGGCAAGCTGGCGACAGCTGTCACTATTTAGAAATGTGCATACTGCTTGAGCCAGATGTTCTGCTCCTAGGCACTGCCGCCGAGGAATGCCAGGAAACACACAAATGTCTATCTCAAAAAATGGTTACTGCATCTCTCTCTGTGATAAAACAATCCCGGACGTAACTGCAAGGTCCATCATTAGGAAACTGACAGTGCATTCTGATGAGGTGATCTACCAGACGGCATAGCCACGAACACGTGAATCAAACTTACAGGTAACATTACGTTTTAAAAAGAAAGTTATAGAATAGTGTAGTCTTATCTTTTAGAAATAATTTTATGTATTTTCCCATGTGGAAATGTCTGTACAGGAGCAGGAAGAGTCTGAGGCAATAAACAGGAAAACGTTAGCACCTAAGGAATGTAAGAGCTGTTGGGGCTGGCATAGGGAGAAGGAATTGCATTTTCTCATTTATTCTACATTCCCATTTTTTACAGCATGAATATATTCCTCGTATTTTTTTAAAATGCACTTTCTGGGGCAGGTGTTGGCCTGGTGGTTAATATGCTTACAACCCACTCTAGCATAACTGGGATCAATTCCTGGCTCCAGGGCTGGCGTTGTGATGTACCCAGTCAATCGCCACCTGCGGCGCCTACATCCCATAGGAGCGCCAGTTCATGTCCCAGCTGCTCCACTTCTGATCCAGCTCCTTGCTAATGGCCTGAGAAAAGCAGTGTAGGATGGCCCAAGTGTTTGGGCCCCTGCCACCCACGAGGGAGATCTGGATGAAGCTCCTGGCTTCAGCTTGGTCCAGTCCTGGCTGCTGTGGTTATGTGGGGAGTGAACCAGAAGAAGATGTGTCTGTCTCTCCCTCTCTGTAATTCTTTCAAATAAATAAATAAAAACTTAAAAAAAATTTCCAGCTCTGTTTCTTATTCCAGTTTCCTGCCAACATGTATCCTGGGAGGCAGCAGGTGACGGCACAAGTACTTGGTCCATCCCACCCGTGTGGGAGACCCAGACTGCTCTGGCCCCAGCTTAGTCCTGGCTATAGTGGGTATCTGGGGAGTGAACCAGTGGGTGGCAGCTCTCTGTCTCTCTGCCTCTCAAATTTAAAATATATATATTTCTTTTAAAAGAGGTTCACAGGAAGTTTAGCACTGTTTGAGTACAGTAGGCATGACAATCTGGGAGACAGGAGAGGAGGAAGACTTTGAAGAAGAAACAGAAACACAGGAGGAATGTGGGGAAGAGTGGAGGGAGACGGTGAGGGCAGGGGAACAGTGTTGAGTTCACAGTGGAAGGACGGGAAGTGAAGGCTGGTGTTCAGAGACAAGGCTGCTGACGAGAAGAGTGGCCCAGGGACTCCCCAGGGTAGAAATCAGGAACATGCTGAGCCAAAGTACATTTTTTTTTAAAGGAGAGCATCGATGAGAAAGAAAAAAATCCCACCAAATACTTAGTGTAACTTTGTTCAGCTTGACAGAAAGTGAGAGAGAGAATGCTAATCAGCACAAGTCCAGAAAACAGGACACTTTCACCGAAAAACAAGCTAAACAAAGGACTCAAAATGCCAATTTCCTCACAAGCTGCTCCATGACAAATCCCAAGGACACAAGGGAAAAGGTCTCTGAAAAGCAAACTTTTCAAATCCAAGGTGAGTTTTAATTAAAATACTACATAAATTTATGTATGTATGCATGCATGTACAGCTGAGAGGCAGAGACACAGAAAGATCTTCCATCCACTGGCTTACTCTCTTAGTAAATGCCCACAGCAGCTAGGAGCCCAGAACTCCATCTGGGTCTCTCCGTTGGGTGTCAGGGATCCAGGAACTTGGGTCCTCACTGCTGCCTCCCAGGCACACTAGCAGGAAGCTGTAACTGGCAGTGGGGCTGGGAGTCAAGCCCGGGCACCGTGCCATGGGATGCGGGCGTCCCGATCCTGTCTTCCCGGCCGGGTCACAGTCCTGTCCCCGCACGCTGTGCTGTTCTGTTCTCCAGCTTCTCCTCTCTGCGTCTCCTTCTTCCAGGTGGACCTTGCTTCTTCCCCTTTCTGGAGCCTGATCCTCCCCTCAGAAAGACTGAGTATAAGTCATTAGCACTTCAGCGTGATTTGATGGTAATTCTCATCTCACGATGTATTTTCATCGAAGGCTGCAGCTTTAATGAAGGCTCCTTATTTAGAGGGGCAATTCTGGGCCTCAGGCAGCAGAGGTGGAGGCGGAGGGAGGGAGAAGGTTCTCGTGGTGGCTGTGAGCAGTGGGCCCCCTACCCGCTGGGATGCAGGTCTTCTCTCCAGACGCACAGCCAACAAAGCAGAGTCCCTCCCAGAACTGCTATTTTGCTCCTATATACTGAATTCTAAAATCATGATGAGGGAGAGGGAAGACAAATAGGATTCCCTGCTCGACCTCCCCCAAACCCATCAGCAAATGAACTGGAGACACAGCAGTCTTTCCGCTAAGGCAATCCATTCTGGACAAGGCAACTAGATCATTCTGCTGGGCAAGTATCCCCCTGCTGGCCACTCTCTCCCTCTGGCTGTCTACATCCATCAGCTGTACTTGGGAACTCTCAGCTCCCGGCTCATGCCATGCGGATAAATTTCACCCTGGCAGGTGAAGGGTCAGGCAGGGAAGAGGCTCTTCAGACTGTTCCTAGTGGGGGGCCCACACCGAAGCCCCCCTGAGCCTCGAAGGCACATCCAAACACGGCCCCACCTCACCAGGGAATGCGCCGGCCAGGACTGCTTTCTGCCAGCTCCAGAGTGTCCTGTCTACAAGAGAAGGCATTTTCATGCAGCTGCTGACACCGAAGAGGAGAATCAATGTGTGGAAGATTCATTTTCCTACACCATCACCACTTGAAACTAGAATAAAAGGATAAAAATTAACAGACAGCAAACATGAGTGGTCTTCTAAAACTTTATGGAAAATATGTCTGATGGAAAAATGAGGCATGTATCTCAAATTTCTTTCCACCAAAATATTATTTTCTTTTAAATTTTTATTTATTTTCACTTTGTTTGAAAGGCAGAGAGGGGGCCAATGTTGTGGCATAGTGGGCTAAGCCTCTGCCTGCAGCACTGGTATCCCTTAGGGGTGCCAGTGCCAGTCCTGGCTGCTCCACTTCCGATCCAGCTCTCTGCTATGGCCTGGGAAAGCAGTAGAAGATGGCTCAAGTCCTTGGGCCCCTGCACCCACGTGGGAGACCAGGAAGAAGCTCCTGGCTCCTGGCTTCGGATCGGCGCAGCTCTGGCCGTTGGGGCTATCTGGGGAGAGAACCAGCAGATGAAAGACCTCTCTCCTCCCTGCCTCTGCCTGTCCAAAACTCTAAAATAAACAATCACCTTAAACAAACAAACAAACAAACCCCCAGGCACAAGGGCAGACAGAAAGAGATCTTCCATGTACAGAGCTACTCCTGAAATATCCGAACAGGGAGGGCTGAACAAGGCTGAAGCCAGGAGACTAGAACTCAATCCAAGCCCCCTACGTGGGTGGCAGGCCCCCCAGTACCTTAGTTATCACTTGCTGCATCCTTTAGCAGGAAGATGGGTTAGAAGTGGAGAAGCCAGAATTGACCCAGGCGCTGATATGAGACACAGCCACCCCAAGTGGCAACTCACTTGCTGTGCATGCCTGCCTCAAACCTACCTTTTAACTCCATTTTCCCACTAACTTTCTGAAGCACCCTCATATTTTAAAAAGCCCAGTCTCACTTGGAAGATTAACATGAATTACCATTTTTTAAATGTATCAGATGAACAAAAAAAATTTAAATTCTTTCTAGTGTGGGAGAGTAAGCAGATGTTGGCAGGAATATAGACTGCTATATTATTTCAAAGAGTAATTATTTTTTAAAGATTTATTTATTTTACTTGAAAGTCAGAGTCACAAAGAGAGAGAAGGACAGGCAGAGAGAGAGGTCTTCCTCTGGTTCACTTCCCAATTGGCCACAACGGCCAGAGCTGCGCCGATCCGAAGCCAGGAGCCAGGAGCTTCTTCTGGGTCTCCCATGCAGATGCAGGGGCCCAAGTACTTGGGCCATCTTCTGCTTTCCCAGGCCACAGCAGAGCTGGATAGAAAGTGGAGCAGCCAGACTCGAACTGGTGCCCATATGGGATGTCGGCACTGCAGGCGGTGGCTTTACCTGCTACGCCACAGCGCCAGCCCCTTCAAAGAGTAATTTGAAATCTTGTTTAAAACATTTTTTAATGCACAACCTATTATTCAGTAATTCTACTTTTGGGAATGTATCCTAATAAAATAATCAAGTACTCAAAGAAACATGTACAAAGATAATCTTCATATGGATGCTAATAGCAAAAAGTTGTAAAACTCACAAATGCCCATTAATAGTGAGCTGTGAATAAATCATGTTATAAAATGGCATATTAAGCAGTCATTAACACTGACAAGACAGAGGTATGCTGATCCACAAATATACACATAACATATTATTAATAAAAAGGTAAGTTATAAAACCACTGATAGCATATGATTCCACTGTTGCTAGCAACACACATAAGATGAATATCAAAAGTGTTAAGCAATTTACACACCCATATGCATAAATTGAAACAGTATCTTGTGTTCTTCAAAATAAACATAATAAAAATAAACAGCCCAAATAGTATGCTATATAGATGTGTGAATTTTAATTTCTATCCTAGGGACAATTTATTTAGCTTTTGAAAAGTGCGTGAAAAACGCCGATAGCCCAGAGGCAGTTATAATAACGCTTCAGCTACTTTTATCCTTGATCCATGTTAGAGGATATTTTAATAAACATAGTGGGGATTAGAAATGGTTTTTATTGATGAAAAGACAGGTGTTCAAAGTTCAAGGACCAATTAGAAACAGTGTAAAAACAACTCTGGCTTCTTAGAACCAGGGAGGAGAACTAGGTGAGACCAGCAGTGCAAGTACTCTAGCCCAGTGTGAGGGAGGGTTCTGTGGCCTGAGCCACTCTGAGGGCTGCTGCGTGGGACAGAGCTTTTTGTGCAAGGTGCTTGTCTGAGTGGCTAGAAGGCGGGAGCTGAGGCCTCCCCAGCACCACTTACAACACAGGCTGTGCACCTGCTAGCTCTTGCACGTTTGTCCCCGGAACAGGATGTGGTTGGAGAACCGCTTTTGCTTTTTCCTTCCACCTTAGGGAGGCGGTAGGGTGGCAGCCAACGGTTCTCACCCGGGTGATGGGTAATTCATCAGGATCTACTGGTTTCTAGCAAAAATAACGTGCTCCCTGTGAACTGCTTGCTGACCTGGCTGCTGGCCACACAGGGCCTTCTGAACTTCAGAAGCGGCTGTCGACAGATGGCTCAGATTCCCACCCACAATGTGCTTCGCTCTATATTCTAATTTCTCCTGTAATGAACACACATTGTATACAAAAACAATAAATAAAGAACACTGGGCATAAGCAAACGGCACGGATAGCACCGTCACCGCCTGCTGGCCAACACCGAGAAACACCACTGTGGCTTCCCGCAGCAGAGACAGGAGGCTGCAGCTCAGCGCTTGGGCTTCAGGCTGTCTTTGCAGTGTAACATCTGGATTCTGGCGGGATAAAGACCTCCTTGCACAACAGTAGCCGTGCATTCAAGAGGCAAGCGCTCTTTAAGCGTGTGACACTGAAAGAATTCCGACTGCAGCACTTTCGACTGTGGCCCAGGTCTTGCAGAAATCACGTCCCCTGTTGCACATAACGTTATTCATTTGGCCAACTGTCACATATCGGATGCTTGTCACCCCTGCCTCCCAAGTATCAGTAAGCAAAGCGAAGAGTGTATCTACTGGAACCCTTTGCACAAAGATGCTTATTATCTAATAGTCCCAAGTGAAGCCTAAACTCTTCTCTTGGTTGTCCTTCTGCGGTGGCTCCTGGCTCCGCCCCATCGCTCCGTGGCTGTCACAGGTTGCCATGGGTACCACGGGCTGCCACTGCCGGGAGCACTCCTTGCACAGAAAGCCACAGGCTACTCCGCAGCAGTGCTAGTGTGCAGGGGCTGTGTGATCACCCAGGGCAGGCGTGGGCACCCCTCTTTCTCCAAGGACCATCTGGATACTTGCAGCACCACTCGTGGGCCATACAAAGTTACCAACTTAAAAGTCAGCCCACTACAGATGTCTTGAATTTCAAAGCCCACCAAGTCCCACTGCAGGTTGGCTTGGCAGGGCCAGACAGAAGGATTTCACAGGCCATGGGCTGGAGGCTCCCCACCCCACTCCGGGGCTAGGGCCCTGTTCTCCCTCGCTATACTCACACTTTTGTTCCTCTCCATTCACCCCGCCCCCCATCCACGTGCTCACGCTCTTGGGGTTTGATCAGACACATCCTCCATGAGGCCTCCCTTAGTTTCTCCATCTAGAACTAAGTGTTACTTCCCCTGTGGTCCTCATGTATTTTATTGACCTCTTTCACTTTAACGGACGGCCTATTGTGATTGTTGGGGTGGGCACACGGTCAGCAAGGACACAAAGCCACTCAGACAGCACGCCCCCCAGGATGCCTGCCAAAGCACAGGTGCTCCACATGCACCCATGGGCCTGTAGGCGTTGGCCTTTGATTTATGCAGCTCAGATCTGAGCGCCACCAGGAGCTGGGGACAGGGCTGTGTGGGAATGCACACAGACAAACTCAGATACACAAAGCCAGCACATCTGATGGCACGTCCAAGCAGCTTGCCCCACCGGGGACACGCCATACTGATCACAGTAACACACCGACCACCGGGGACACGCCATACTGATCACAGTAACACACCGAGTGCAGCGACTCCAAATGCAAGGCCAAAGACTGGCCACGGGCTCCCTGCAAACCACGGCCCGCGTCTTTGTTTTCACAGTCAGTAATGCTGCCATCTCCACTGAGCTCTTTCCTCTGCTGAAATTCTTCCAGGGACCTAGAGGTCTCAGCCCCAGGTTTGGGTTGTATAAGCAAAAGCCAACTCAGAACCAACATCGAAGGCAGCAGAAGGCGCAGGCACGGCACTGCTGGGACAGCTGAACTTCTCCTCACCTCCTGTCCGGGTGCTGGAGGCTCCTGGGGCTCAGCTGCCCCTGGCTGTGGATCCTCCTCCTCTGCCAACCCCTGCCTTCCTCCCTGTCCATCTGCTGTCTGAGAGCCACCGCCTCAGGCCCCTCCCATCCCCTTTCTTTCCTCAATGGAAGGGGGAATACCCCTTCCCGACCCGGACACCTCCCCCTCCTATTACAGCCCTTATACACTGTCGACCATTTCTCTAAGTTAACTACACATCCTCTTTCATTACAAATATGGCATTCACAATCCTTATTTAAAATAAATGGAAAACAAGACAGATTTTTGTACCAGAAAGGGTGGTATCCTATACTTGTATGTGCCTTGGAGACAAGAGCACGCATACAGAGTGGGATTTTCTACCCTATTTGTTATTATTTATTGGAAAGGTAGAACAACAAAGAGAAAGAGACAGAGACAGAGAGCTAGAGCAAGAGCAAGTGAGCGAGAGAGCTTCCATCTGCTGGTTTACAACCCAAATGCCATCAATAGTCACTCTCCAAATGCCTGGCTGGGGCTGGGCCAGGAACTCCAACCAGGTCTCCTGCATGGGTGGTGGGGTCCAAATCCTTGGGCCATCTTCTGCTGCCTTCCCAGCCACATTAGCAGGGAGCAGGATCAAAGTGGGGCAGCCAGAACTTGAATCCACACTGATATGGGATGTTGGTGTCACAAGGTAACAGCCTAACCTGCTGTGCCACAACACGGGCCCCACTGAGTTTCCTTTTAAAGAAAAACCTGTGATCACTTCCATACAGAAAAAATCAGTTTCACTGTCTACACATAAAAGGCTCACTAGGCTAATCCTCTGCCTTGCGGCGCCGGCACACCGGGTCCTAGTCCCGGTTGGGGTGCCGGATTCTGTCCCGGTTGCCCCTCTTCCAGGCCAGCTCTCTGCTGTGGCCTGGGAGTGCAGTGGAGGATGGCCCAAGTGCTTGGGCCCTGCACCCCATGGGAGACCAGGAGAAGCACCTGGCTCCTGCCTTCGGATCAGCGCGGTGCGCCGGCCGCAACGCACCAGCCGCGGCGGCCATTGGAGGGTGAACCAAGGCAAAGGAAGACCTTTCTCTCTGTCTCTCTCTCTCACTGTCCACTCTGCCTAAAAAAAAAAAAAAGGGTGATTTCTGAATAAATACAATAAAAATGAAAGATGTTACTAAATCCAGCTGGACAGCGTCACTCGCTGAGGCCTGATCTGGCCCTCTGCAGACAAGGTAACTGGTAGTGTTACAGCAGTAAGTAAGGACTGTCAACAAACCAAGCTTTTCCTTAGAATTAGCTTCAAACTGTTTACTTATTTGAGAGGTAGGAAGAAAGAGCGAGCGAGCTGCCAGTTCCCTCCCCCAGTGCTTACAACAGCTGGGGCTGAGCCAGGCCAAAGCTGGAAGCCAGAAACTCAGTCCAGGTCTCCCATGTGGTGGCAGGAGCCCAGGTATCCGAGCCATCACCTGCTGCCTCCCAGGGTGCACATCGCAGGAAGCTAGAGTCAGGAGCATGGCCAGGACTGACCCTGGGCACGGCGATAGGGGACGCAGGCGTCCCAGGCAGCTTTTCTCTTTGACAGATTCAGAAGGACTGCAAGGACAGCACAAAGTACCTTCATGGCAGGCAATACCAGATTATCCCATGCAGGATTAGCCTCCTTGAAGACCATCTCTGGCGCTTGACACCCTAGACCTAGAGTAACAGTGATCAAAATGTTTCGGTGCCTGAATTGCACTGGTTCACCCAGCCGTGTAGCTGGACCCTGCAGTCCACGCCCCTCTGCCCATGCCACCATCTTGCTCGACACGTCCGCTGTTCCAAAGCACAGGTGAAAGGCAGATGGGAGCCGATGGAGGAAGGCCAAGTCATCCTCCTTCCCAGGGCCTGCGGGAGTCTCAGGGCCGGTCTGGAGGCAGGAAACATTGCAGAAGCTTCCTCAGGTGCATCAGCTGCCCCAGACTGAGAACCACGGCTTCCAAGGCCTCCCCTGCAAAGCCCCAAGTCCCCAGACCCTCCCTAGGGCCGCCCTGGGCTCCCTGAGCCCCTGGTCTCCTGTCCAGTGGTGACAGCAACCCAGATGCCACCAGGAAGAAGGCAGATCTTCAGAGAGTTCCCAACACATATCTACTGTAAAAAATTCAGGGATCCACAAGGAAGATAAATTTGAAAATTCCAATAACCTATTGATAGCTACCACAAAGACTGTTTTATGCTTATCTTTATTACAGAAAGTAGAATCATTCTGTTCTTATTGGTTTCTGACATACCTTTTTTTTTTTTTTTTTTTTTTTTTTTTGGACAGGCAGAGTGGACAGTGAGAGAGAGAGACAGAGAGAAAGGTCTTCCTTTTGCCCGTGGTTCACCCTCCAATGGCCACCGCGACCGGCGCGCTGCGGCTGGTGCACCACGCTGATCCGATGGCAGGAGCCAGGTGCTTCTCCTGGTCTCCCATGGGGTGCAGGGCCCAAGCACTTGGACCATCCTCCACTGCACTCCCAGGCCACAGCAGAGAGCTGGCCTGGAAGAGGGGCAACTGGGACAGAATCCGGCGCCCCGACCGGGACTAGAACCCAGTGTGCTAGCACCGCAAGGTGGAGGATTAGCCTATTGAGCCGCGGCACCGGCTGGTTTCTGACATACTCTTAACAACGTGACATTAACAATAACATTCAGTAGGTCCCTAAACTCTGTTCAAAACAGATTGCTAGCCAGCACCGCGGCTCACTAGGCTAATCCTCCGCCTTGCGGCGCCGGCACACTGGGTTCTAGTCCCGGTCGGGGTGCCGGATTCTGTCCCGGTTGCCCCTCTTCCAGGCCAGCTCTCTGCTGTGGCCAGGGAGTGCAGTGGAGGATGGCCCAAGTGCTTGGGCCCTGCACCCCATGGGAGACCAGGATAAGTACCTGGCCCCTGCCATCGGATCAGCGCGGTGTGCCGGCCGCAGCGCGCCGACCACGGCGGCCATTGGAGGCTGAACCAACGGCAAAAAGTAAGACCTTTCTCCCTGTCTCTCTCTCTCACTGTCCACTCTGCCTGTCAAAAAAATAAATCAATTAATTAATTAAAAAAAAAAAAAAACACAAAACAACAGATTGCTTCCAGGCTGCAGCATTTTCCATCATATGCCAGATGAGGTTGTCACTCACTAGTCCCCTGTGGCTGGTCATTTCATTTGTCTTTTTAGCCTTTTAAGTTATCACAAACAATAGGCATTCACACACATTTGTGCAAATTTTCATTATTTCATCCCCCATATAGATTCTCATAAGTGAAACTGCTTCACAGATGGATCCAAAATAGATGATTCTGAGGCTGGCATTGTGGCACAGTGGGTAAAGACACCACACAGGCAGCCCATATGGGCGCCAGTTCAAGTCTCAGCTGCTCCACTTCCAATCCAGCTCCCTGCTAATGCAACCTGAGAAAGCAGCAGAGGATGGCCACATGCCTGGGCCCTGCCGCCCACATGGGGGACCCATAAGAAGCTCTTGGCTACTGGCTTTGACCTGGCCTAGCCCCATCTGTTGCAGCCATCTGGGGAGTAAACCAGATGATAAAGATCTGTCTCTCTCTCTTTCTCTGTAACTCTACCTTTCAAACAAATAAATGTTTGATTTTTTTTTAAGTTTCTAAGTATGGCCAAATTATGGTCCAGACACAACTGCAACAATTAATTCTTCTAGCATCCCACTTAAGAATGTTCATCTCTTTTTCCCTTTATCAGCAGTGGTACACAGTAGGCACTTGGTTTGGATGGAGGGGCTGGGTGAATTTTGTCAAGGACAACCAGCAGAAACAGTGAACAAATCACCCCTTTCCAGCTCCTAGACTCTCCTGACTGGTTCATGGATTTTCCAGGGGACGGTCACCCCTCCCTGGTTAACTTCTGCTGAGCTCACGTCACTTGCTGTCTGGAGTGGCAGGCTCACCTCCCCCAGATCGGGCTCTGCCTCTGGTCCAGCTTCAGCAGAAGAGGTACTAAAACTGCTAATTTTGGCTTACATGATGTTTCCTGCCACAAGCATAACTAATTAATGTTTTAACAGCAGAACAACAAGTCCCAGCTTTCCCTTAGCAAGGCAAAACGGAGAGTAAACACCACACTGGGCTCCCCAGCATCCAAACCTGCGAACTGGAAAGAGGCAATCCCCAGGGGCTGAGGCTGACCCAGAATTCACGCCAGCAGAAGTGTAACCCAATGAGGCCATGCTGGAGAGCTGCCTGGAGCCCAGATCGCCACTTGTCAGCGCCAGGAGCTGCTCGGGGGTAGGACGGGGTCCTGTTTGTTGGTGGAGCCTCATGGGCAGCATTGCATGTCATCCACTAAGTGACTCTTCACGATCTGGCGAATAAGCAGACCGCAAAGACGGGGGATACAGGATGAGAAAACTCAGGGAAGCACAGCTGGGCAGGGTAAGGAGTATTCTCTGGTGCTTCTCACCGCCATCCACAGGGAGTAGAACAAATGCGACACTCAGGGAGCAAACAGCTGCAGCCACAGCTGGGCAGCTACACAGCCTGCAAATTCTAGAATCCAGATTTGGACCTAAGTCAGAAACAATTCTATTCTCTTTCTCTCTCCACACTGCCTTCCAACATTAGAGAAAAGTATTTAATGCTCTCTCTCTCTCTGAGAATTTTGTTCCAATAAATAATGTGAATCACAGTTTTAAGATGAAAATGTCTCAAATAATCAATTGTACTCTGGCTATTGTGAAGAGATTTTCACAGCAGCAGTCCTCCTGAATTTTTAACTTTTTAAATGTTTATTTATTTGAGAGGAAAGGATGTGTGTGGGGGGAGGAGGGACAGAGGAAGAAGGAGAGAGAAAGAGAGAGAGGAAACAGAGAGAGAGCTCCCATCTGCTGGTTCACTCCCCAAATGCCCACAGGGGCTGGGGCTGGGCTAGGCTGAAGTTGGGAGCTAGGAACTGAACCCAGATCTTCCATGTGGGAGGTGGGAACCCAATCACCAGAGCTACCACCACAGCCTCCCAGGGTCTATCTACATTAGCACAAAGCTGCAGCCTGGAGCCAGAGCTGAATACTGAGCCCAGGCACTTGGATGTGAAATGCAAGTATCTTAACTGGTGCCTTAACTGCTGGGCCAGACGCCTTCCCTATTCCTGACTTTTAAGTGGCCCTTACATGCTACAAAGATAAAAAGTGAGAACTACTTGCCGGCGCCGTGGCTCACTAGGCTAATCCTCCGCCTTGCGTCGCCGGCACACCGGGTTCTAGTCCCGGTCGGGGCGCCGGATTCTGTCCCGGTTGCCCCTCTTCCAGGCCAGCTCTCTGCTGTGGCCAGGGAGTGCAGTGGAGGATGGCCCAAGTGCTTGGGCCCTGCACCCCATGGGAGACCAGGATAAGTACCTGGCTCCTGCCATCAGATCAGCGCAGTGCGCCGGCTGCAGCATGCCGGCAGCAGCGGCCATTGGAGGGTGAACCAACAGCAAAGGAAGACCTTTCTCTCTGTCTCTCTCTCTCACTGTCCACTCTGCCTGTCAAGAAAGAAAAAAAAAAAAAAACAAAGTGAGAACTACTGTCCACCCACAACAAATCAATAGTAAAATCACAGGCTTTTTTTTTTTTTTTTTGACAGAGAGGACAGTGAGAGAGAGAGACAGGGAGAAAGGTCTTCCTTTTACCGTTGGTTCACCCTCCAATGGCCACTGCAGCCAGCGTAGCGCACTGATCCAAAGCCAGGAGCCAGGTGCTTCTCCTGGTCTCCTATGTGGGTGCAGGGCACAAGCACTTGGGCTATCCTCCACTGCATTCCCAGGCCACAGCAGAGAGCTGGACTGGAAGAGCACCAACCAGGACAGAATCCGGCGCCCCGACCAGGACTAGAACCCGGTGTGCCGGTGCCGCAAGGTGGAGGATTAGCCTAGTGAGCCGTGGCGCCGGCCAGTAAACTCACAGGCTTCTTAGGATGGAAAGGCAGACAGCAAAAGGACCAATAGATTGGCAGGAGACAAGAGTCAATCATTTAAGTGACATTAACTGCCAGTGACCACTTTTGTGCAGGGACGGCAGAAAACACGGCAGACTCATTCATTCACTTACGTGGTGTTAGGCACTATGGAGACCAAGACAGGAGGTTCCTCTCTAGTCTCATAACATTTAGTGTCAAGAGGGGAGACCCACAAGCAGCCCAACATCGGACAACAGAGGAAGAGCAAGCAGAAGCCCACGCCCCTGGAGTTACAGGAAGTTCTTTCTCAGGCTTCTGAGAAGGCGAGAAAAGAATGGATTGAGATAAAGAGAGAGAAACCAAGAATTATGTTAGTTGGGATGAAATCTTTATAACGCTAACAGCTATCCCATTTATTAAGTGCCGTTCTAGGAAGCAGATATACCAACTCATTGAGGTAGAATCTATTACTAGGCCCATTTTACAGAGGAAGAAACTGAGACTTTGAGAATTTAAGTAACTTACCTAGCTAGCAAGGTCCTAAACATGAGAATAGCTTGGAAGTACAGAGTAGGAAATTAGCTTGAAAATTGAAAATTAGCTTGTGCACTTGAAAATCAGGTGCACATCTGTATCATCTGATGCTACATAACAAGTTACCATTAAAACTCAGTGACCTACAACAATGGACATTTATTATCTCAATAATAACTGGGTCCAGAATTCAGGGGAAGCTTAGCTGAGGTGGTCTGACTCCAGATCTCAAGTGTTTGCAGTCAACAAACTGACCAGATGGTTTGTGTGAAGGGTGACACGACCTGGACAAAGCTCCTGGCTTCAGTCTGGTCCAGCCCCAGCTGTTGCAGTCATTTGTGGAGTGAACCAGCAGATGGAAGCTTGCTTGTTCTCCCTCTCTCTCTCCTCTCTCTCTCTCCCTCTCTCACCATCACATTGTGTTTCAAATAAATAAATAAATCTTTAAAAAAAAAAGTCATTAAGTCAAGCCTACAGTCAAAGGGACAAAATTTAAGCTCTGCTTTTTTGTATTTTAAACCATTGCTGGACCTCAGACAGGACACTGGAACCGAACAGGAAGACTCTATGTAGACAAAGGGTTTGCATTTCAAAAAGAAGTGGGTGGTAAATAAACCAGCTCCCAGGTTCTGGGAAAATAAGAAGGCATCCATGGGCCCGGCAAAGGGCTAGGAGGACACTCCCAGCTATTAAGTGCAGGTGTGTCATTCTTTTACGGGAAGAGTTTATGGGCTCAGCAAAAGTGAGTTTTAAGAAAAGAACACAAACATTGTTTAAGGTACTTATTTTCTGTTAATGATGTCTTTTGGTTTTCCCTGCATTTGAGAAAAGTCCCTTGGAAAATGTCCATTTCTTAGGTGTGTCTTAAGAAAGCAGTGTGGGTTGGAGAAACAAGGGAATTGGGGGTCTCTGGTGGGCAGAGGAGGGGTGCGGCAGGATCAGAGGCAGGGAAACCAGGAGGGGAAAAGGAAGAGGCAAGTCCCCGGGGCAAGCTGCTCCCACAGAGCCTCCCCCTCAGGGCTCTCCCTGGGTGGCTGGCACTGGGAGACACTCTGCGACCATGCTCTGTTCTAAAGAGGGGAGCCTGTTCCTTTCCCGAACAACAAGGGACCAGCTGGGAGTGAGAATTCCAGCACGCAAAGCTGCCTGTGAAAATCAATTTACGTAACCTGACCAATGCACACGCAAGCCATGAAATGGCCTTGACACACTGGAGGCAGCGTCTGCCCCGTGGAGGGAACGCTGGTCGGCCAAGTCCCGAGCCAGGCAGGCGTCCAGAGCAACAGGGGCGTCACAGCTCCAACTCCAGCGCCACCGCTTTCCAGCTGTGACTCCTTGGGAAAGCCGGGCTTTCTCAGGTGCGGTTTCCTCTGTGCAAAGATGGGGCTGATTTCCTCACACAGCTGTGAGGCTCAGTGAGAAACCCGAGAGCCCAGTGCATGTCCACATTGCCGAATGCACCGTAGGGGCTGGGTGCGAAGCTCTTCTTCAGGAAGGCCATGGGAGCAGGGTTGTTTCCTGCATGTCGGTGCTTGGCTGAAGAGCAAGCGCTCCAACACCCCCAGAAAGCCAACGGGGAGTCGCTGCCTCCCCCAATTCCCCATCCCATCACTCTCAGGCAAGGGGAGGCCCCCATCTCTCGGAGCTGGCGTGGAAAGGTACCCGGAGCTGTGTTACCGGAACACCTGCTGCGTTTCCGGTGGGGCAGCTACTTCCGGCAGCTCCCGGACTCCCAGCGTCCCACCTTCCCGAGGCCATGTGTGCACAAGAGTCCCAGTCAACAGCAGCCTTTCCAGCTCCCGATAATTAGGCCCAGGGCTGCCACCGGGGGCCTCCCAGGAAGCTGGGGCAAGGGACCCCAGCGGAGGCCTGAAGGCTGGCGAGGGGCTCTCTCTGCAGCGAAGGGTTTGGGGCGACCACTCCCGCGGGGCTTTGCCTCCTCGCCTTTGCAACACGCGGAACAAGGGAAGCTCGCCAGCAGCGGGGCTCTGGGCCTGTGGCCAGCGGCAGGGGCCAAGGCCTTTCTGAAGAAAAAAACAGATCTTGGAAGGTCCAGGTGTAAAGGCTGATCCCAGAATAATGGGCACTTCTCACATGGCAGGCGAAACGCCCTGTCCCTTGTTCTCATTTCCCAGCAGAGGAGACAAGCCCAAGGTCAGGCAGGGCGCAGAGGGCAGAAACAGATCGGGGCCCTGAGCATCGGCTCCGCCCCAGTTAATAACCGAAGCGCTTGTCTAAACGCTAGCAAGCCCAACTTTATTACAAAGAGTCCAAATCAGTAAATATAAAACCTTCATAAACTATTCATGCCTCTCTGGGGCTTAGGCAGGATCTTTCAGAGAAGTGACGGACTTAGCACCGAGATGCGAACCCGGCCTGGCAAGTCAATTTATTCTGGATTCTGGGAGGAAGACGACAGTGTGTTGCTATTTACTTTTAATAACAAAACCCCTTGGTGGCTTAAGCCCGTCTCTTAGCCAAAGAAAACGGTTATTGTTTTTCTATGGTAAGCCTGCCCCTGAAAAACTGTTTTCTCTGGACACATCGCCAGGGACACATGCAAGGGGCACCTGTAAGGGACCCACCATGGAGTTGGGGAAGACACAGCCACACCCCCATCTGGATGCTGCCACTACTCTGGGCCGTTGGCTTCTGGCCCTCGCTCTGCCCTGAACTGCTGAGGCTCTGTGAGCCTTCCTGTGGCCTGTGTGCCAGGCGCCACCAAGGCACACTTTTAGGGTGTGCACGACTGCACCAAGTCCTTTTAATTTTTTTTTTAAGATTTTTATTTTATTCATTTGAAAGGCAGAGTTACAGAGGGAGAAGGAGAGAGAGACAGAGAGGTCTTCCATCTGCTGGTTCACTCTCCATATAGCTGCAATGGCCTGAGCTGGGCCGTTCATTCAAAAGAGAGAGGGAGAGAGATGTGGAGGGCCAGTGTTATGGCATAGTAGGCTAAGCCTCCGCCTGTAGTGCTGGCATCCCATATGGGCTCCAATTCAATTCCCAGCTGCTCCTCTTCTGACCCAGCTCTCTGCTTATGGCCTTAGAAAGCAGCAGAAGATGGCCCAAGTGCTTGGGCCCCTGCACTCGTGTGGGAGACCTGGAAGAAGCTCCTGGCTCCTGGCTTCGGGTCAGCTCAGCTCCAGCCGTTGCAGCCATTTGGGGAGTGGACCAGCTGATGTAAGACCTCTATCTCTGTATCTCCCTCTCTCTCTCTGTAACTCTGCCTCTCAAATAAATACAAATTTTTTTTAAAAATGTGGGTGACCACACTTACCTTTTAATATTATGAGAAAGGATATATATATACAGTATATAAAGCACCTATTACACACAATAAAATACAATGCCCTAAGGCTCTTTCCTGTTATAAAAGTTTATAACAATGCAGCTTCACCGCTTGGATGTTCACCCTCATATGCCCTCAAGGAAGAGGAGGTTCAAGTCTGCCGGCTTGTTGCAATGTAAAGCGTGTCTCTTGGATGTGGAAACTCAAGAATTACTGATGTCTACCAGTTGTACAGTCAAGGGATTTTATTTTTTTTAGATTTTATTCATTTTATTTATTTATTTGAAAGGCAGAGAAACAGAAGGAGCTACAGAGACAGACCAACACAAAGAACTCTCTCAACCACTGGTTCACTCCCCGAATATTCCCAACAGCTACCGCTGGGCCAGGTTGAAGTCAGGAGCCTGGAACTCAATCCAGGTCTCCCACATGGGTGGCAGGGACCTAAGTCTTGGAGCCATCACCTGCTGCTTCCTAGGGTGTGCATTAGCAGGAAGCTGGAAGTGGAAGCAGAGCCAGGACTCGAACCCAGGCACCTTGGTAGGGGTTGCAGGGTCCCAGGCTGCATGGTAACTGCTGCGCCAGATGTCTGCCCCCACTGGGGTGTTTGTGTTCCTCACCTCCCAGGAGCAATAAGATGCATGTGCCTGGGAAGGTAACCACCTGTTCCAAGAAGGCAGCAACTGAGCAGGAAGCCCACAGAGGGAGAAGATACTTCCACTGGGCCCTTGTGAGAGGTAGGGGAGAAAACATCTTAGACAAGAGAAGACTGGGAACAGGCAGAACAGACGAGGGCAGGGGAAGCTTGCAGGAAAGGCAGAGATAAAAAGAACAAGAGACAGGAAGAGAGAGAGACAGGCAAGAACATCGGGAAATAAAGACGGAACATCACAGACTATATCCAGTCAACAACTTGCTGGTCAGAAAGGTTTAAAGAAGCCAAGATTAAATAATAAATTAATAGCTTACACACTGCTTCATGTTGCTTTACTATTTACAAACTGCTTTACATATGTGATCCTACTTAATCCTTACAAAGGGCTCTGCTAAGCCTGTACTATGCCTACTTTGCAGTCAAAGAAACACGCTCAGGGAAACTCAGATTGACATTATTGCTACATTTGATCCCCAAAACAATTCTAAGAGATGAGTAGGGAAGACATTATCGCCATCTCAGAAAAAGGTCAAGTAAGGCTTTGAGGGCCCAATGATCCATCCAAGTGGTTCTCACTGCAAAATATTCACCACCTTCCTTTTGTAATTCATATTTACAGTGCCATCTTTATTACGTGAAAATGAGATAAAAATAACAACACGCATAATTGTGACAACAACAACAAAACGCCCCCAAATAGCCAAGCGTCCAGGGAACAGGAAGTCCCAGGATAAGACTCATTCAAAGTCCAAGGCAGGGGTAGGCCTCAAACTCAGGGCTGCCGACTTTCCGAACAAGGCTCTTCCTCCCGGAGAAGCTGGGACGTTGGCCAGAGCCCAAGTATCAGCAGACCAGGCCTTCCGTGTCTTGTCCCTCTAATGCTGGCCACCAGCGTTGGGAAGAAGACAACTCTGACATCACCTCCTCAGTTCTTCATCTCAAAAACTCCTCCTGCTCAAGTGGAAATCAAGCACCCGGCTTCTACCCTCTCATTAGGGAGTAAGCCTTCAGTGCGAGAAGCCTGCACGTGGCTCCCCATCAGATTTATCTTCCTCTTGGTCTGAGCACCTAACAAGACTGATGGCTTGGATCAACCCTGCCAAGGAAAACCAGAAAGAGCCAGAGCTCACATTCCTCAGGCGCCAGCGGGAGGGTCTGGACTGACAAATATTATCTGCAGACTCTCAAGAAGAAATGCCAAACATGATTTGCATTCTTGAGGTTTCGTTCATGTGATCTGATGCCACGCTGGCAGCTCATGAACCCACATGATGATCCATCAACCAGGACGCAGTGTGCGTTTCTCTCGGCTGGCTGGCTAATTCTTTGAGCAGACATTAGATCAGTAAACAAAGCTCTCATATAGCAACGCTTTCCTCTAGCCACATCTGTAAGTTCCATCTAGTGCGAATTATCCGTTCAACCAAAGAAGACTAAGCACCTCCACAGAGCAAGGCACTACGAGAAGTTAATAGTTATCCTTGGTGCTCCCAGGATTCCTCAGTCTGGGGAAGAAAATGAGCCAGACGCCCAGGCACTAGGCCCAGGCGGTCGCTGCAGTACAGTGGGTTAAGCTGACGCTTGAGATGCCCACATCCCATATCGGAGTGCCAGCTGGAATCCCAGTCACTCTGCTTCCAACCCAACTTCTTCCTCATGTCTCTGGGAGGCAGCAGGTGATGGCCCAAGTGCTAGGGGCCCTCCCACCCACGCAGGAACCCAGATCGGGTTTCAGGCTCCTGGCTCTGGCCTGCACTGGCCCTGGTTATTGTGGGCATTTGCAGAGTGAAACAGTGGGGGTGGAAGATCTCTCTCTCTCTCTCTTTGTCTCTGTCTCTGTCTCTGTCTCTCTCTCTCTCTCTCACACACCTCTACTTTTCAAGTCAATACAAATATTTTTTAAAACCAATGAGAGCAGAGTCAAAGGAGAGTCCACACAGTCTCTGGCCATGTGGTACCCCAAGCCAGGAAGGATGTGCATAAAAGCCACTGGCAACCACAGATTTGAATGAACTGAGCAGGTAAACCTCTCTAAAAGATTAGCAGGCAAATCTCTCTCAATTAGCCTTGACCACTGCTGGTAACAAGGCTGAGATTGACATTACACAGAGGGAGGAGGACTACTGGTTTACCAAAGACCAGTTGAACAGCTCGGACCAAACACCAGCTGAGGAAGAAGAGGGTCAAGGGTAAAAGGAAGTCATTCAGGTGGGAAGTCAAGACATGGGTTGCTGTGGGTACACAGTGCCTCGCCTACAAAGTCAGAGGGACCCAGAGCCAAAGAAGAGACAGACGGAGCAGAGCGTCCCAAGCTTTGTTAGAGTCCTCTGCTGCGAAGTTCTGTCTAATTAACTCCATCCTCATCTGTGAACAAGGGTCATGCTGCCTTCTGAGGAAATGGAAACACGTGGCCAAATTCATTTGATTTCTTACAAACGTGGGAAACACAGTCTTCTCATGTTTCCCCATATTATCAATGACAGATTTCCCAATTTCTTCTCCGAAAAAGAACTGCACTCTATTTCGCAGAGATTAATAGACTACTTTTGTGATGGGACATCCTTGTCTTCTGGAATGCTGGGAAATTGTTGCAAAAGTTTGTTTTTTTTTTAAATAGACACTTGTATTCATATATAATTTACATACCATAAAGTATACAACCCATTCCAAGTATGCAGCTCAGGGGTTTTTGAATAATCAGTATATTGCAACCATCACCATGATCTCATTTTAGGACATTTTCATCATCCCCAAACAAAAGTTCATGTTCTGAGCAGCTGCTCCCCACTTCCCCCTGAAACCTGTCCCTCACCCCACCCCAGATAACCGCTAACCCATTTTCTGTCTCTATAAATTTGTCCATTCTGGATATTTTATATAAATAGAATCAAAACACGGTATTTTCTGATTGGCTTCTTTGACTTAGCACATTTGTATGTATCAGTATATTTTATTGTCAATGGTATTCCATTATATGGATGCACCACGTTTTGCTTATACATTTATCACCTAAAGGGAATTTGGGTTGCTTCTACTTTTTTGACTATAATGTGAACATTTGCATGTAATTTTTGTGTGTGGATATGTTTTCATTTCTCTTGCATACAATATACCTAGGCCATATGATAACTTTATGTTCAGCATTTTAAGAAAACACTACACTGTTTTCCAAAGTGGCTGTACCATTTTACCTCCCCACCTGCAGAGTATGAGGGTTCCAATCTCTCCCAACCTCACCAATGCTCATTGTCCGTCTTTTTGGTCATAGCCATCCTACTGGGCATGACGTGGGATCTCAAGGCCTTTATACATGGCTGGGCCCAAATCATAATTAGAGATATAATTTGCAAGTACAGCCACCCATTCTGTGAGTTGTTTTTTCACATTCATGATGGTATCCTTCAAACCACAAGTTTTAACTTTGATGATGCTAAGGATCTCTAAATTATTTTTCTTTTAAAGAGTTTTTTGTTTATTTGAAAGGCAGAGTTATAGACAGAGAGAGGTGTCTCCCAACCACTAGTTCACTCCCTAAATAGCAGCGGAGCCAGGAGCTTCCTCTGGGTCTCCCACATGGGTGCAGGGGCCCAAGCACTTGGGCCATCTTCCACTGCCTTACCAGGCCATTAGCAGAGAGCTGGATCAGAAGAGGAACATCCAGGACATGAACCGGCGCCCATATGGGATGCTGGGGCCTCAGGCGGAGGCTTAACCTACATTGCAGTGTTGGTCCCTAAACCATTTCTTGGTACATATCATACAGGAGAGGTGAAATGAAGACGAAGGTGCCTTTGAACACCCAAGTTCATAGCAGCTTTATGCACAGCAGTCACAGGGCAAGCAGATAAACATGTGGTAAGCATCTCCAATGGAGTTTCAGTCATGCTTAAAAGGGAGGAAATTCTGACACTTGCTACAATGTAGATGAACCCTGAAGGCATTATCTAAGTGAAATAGGCCAGTCATGAAAGGACAAGTGTGGTATGATTTCACTCACATCAGGTGCCTGGAGCAGTCAAACTCAGAGGACAGAACTGTAGTTGCTAGGGAAATCGGGCTCGGGGTCGAGAGTTTCAGTTTTGGAAATGAAAAGAGTGGGAAGGAGAAGAAAACCTGGGATAGGGGCCGGCGCCGCGGCTCACTAGGCTAATCCTCTGCCTTGCAGCACCGGCACACCGGGTTCTAGTCCCGGTCGGGGCGCTGGATTCTGTCCCAGTTGCCCCTCTTCCAGGCCAGCTCTCTGCTGTGGCCAGGGAGTGCAGTGGAGGATGGCCCAAGTGCTTGGGCCCTGCACCCCATGGGAGACCAGGAGAAGCACCTGGCTCCTGCCATCGGATCAGCGTGGTGCGCCGGCCGCAGCGGCGGCCATTGGAGGGTGAACCAAGGCAAAGGAAGACCTTTCTCTCTGTCTCTCTCTCTCACTGTCCACTCTGCCTGTCAAATAAATAAATAAATAAATAAAAGTAAGAAAGCCTGGGATAGGTGCCGTGGACCAGCAGGTTAATCTGCTGCGTGGGTCACCGCATTCCACAGTGGACTACCGGGACACCCAGTCCTGCCTCTGCTTCTGACCCAGTTTCTTACCAATACGTACCCTAGAAGGCAGCAGATGCTGGAACAACTATCTGGGTCCCTGTCACCCATGCAGGAGACCTGGATGGAGCTCTGGGCTCTTCCCCTCAGCCTGGCCCTGCCCCAGCTGATGCAGCAATTTGGGATGTGAACCAGTGGAAAGAAGATCCCTGTCTCTCTCGCTGTCACTCTGTCTTTCAAACAAATAAAAAAATAAACTTTTTAAAATGGAGAGGGGCTGCAGTTGTGGCCTACCAGATTAAGCAGCTACCTGTGATGCCAGCATCCCATACAGGTGCTGGTTCAAGTCCTGGCTGCTCTACTTCTGATCCAGTTCCCTGCTAACGTACCTGAGGAAGGCAGCACCCACTTGGGAGACCCAGATGAAGTCCCTGGCTCCTGCCTTTAGCCTGGCCCAGCCCTGGCCATTGTAGCCATTTATGGAGTGAACCAGTGGATGGAAAAGCAATCTCTCTCTCTCCCCTCCCTCCCTGCCCCCAGCTCTCTCTAACTGTACCATCCAAATAAATAAATTTTTAAAAAAGGCAAGATGAAAAGTTGACATTAGATAAACAGCAGTGATGGTTGCATACAAAATGTATGTAACTAATGTTATTGAACTGTATATTTAAAATAAGTTAAAATGCTAAGAATAATCAAAAAGGGGCTGGTGCCGTGGCTCACTTGGTTAATCCTCCACCTGTGGCACCGGCATCCCATATAGGCACCGGGTTCTAGTCCCGGTTGCTCCTCTTCCAGTCCAGCTCTCTGCTGTGTCCCAGGAAGCCAGTGGAGGATGGCCCGAGTGCTTGGGCCCCTGCACCCGCATGGGAGATCAGGAGGAAGCACCTGGCTCCTGGCATCGGATCGGCGTAGCTCCGGCAGTATCGGCCATTTTGGGGAGTGAACCAACGGAGGGAAGACCTTTCTCTCTGTCTTTCCCTCTCACTGTCTAACTTCATCTGTAAAATAAATTTAAAAAAAGAATAATCAAAAAGATAATAAGAATATGAGAATATGAGAGCAGCAGCTAGTTTCCAGTCCTCAGGGTTTGGCTCATCACCTTAGTCATTCCTGACAACTTGGATGCCACGAAGATGAGCCAAAGCACAAAGGGTAAAAGGTTGAAGTAATCCAAGAACCTTCTGAATTCAATCAGACAGCAAAAATGAAAATAAACTCCTGCTAGGGCCGGCACTGTAGTGGATAAAGCTGCCACCTGCAGTGCCAGCAGCCCATATGGGCATCGGTTCAAGTCCTGGCTACTCCACTTCCAATCGACCTCCCTGCTGTGGCCTGGGAAAGCAGTAGAAGATGGCCCAAGTCCTTGGGCCCCTGCACTCACTTGAGAGTCCCAGAAGAAGCTCCTGTCTCCTGGATTTGAATTGGCCCAGTTCTGGCTGTTGCAGCCATTTGGGGGAGTGTACCAGCAGATGGAAGATTCCCCACCCCCCTTTCTCCCTCTGCCTCTGCCTCTTTGTAACTCTGCCTTTCGAATAAACAAATACATGAATCTTTAAAAAAAAAAAAAAAGAGAGAGAGAGAGAAAACACACTCCTTCTGTGGACTCAGTTATTTATAGAGGGTCTATGTTGCGTAAGGCACTGTGCTGAGTTCTGGGGACTCAACAATGTTGAAGATAAGAATCAGGCACTCAGGAGGATTTTTCAGGCTACAAATAGGATACCTTCCATCCTATGAATGAATTCAGCCTAATTCCACCTGCATTCCTTCTGAATGGGAATTCTGCAAAGATTGGATTGAACAACACTGCCATCAGAGGCTGACTACATCAGACCGGGGACGCTCTGGTCTCCTGCCCTGCCCTCCTTTCACAAACCAGCACATCTTCCAACGCCAGGAAAGCACATAACAGCTTATGCGTCTGTTAAATACAAAAAGAGAATGATTATGCAATTTTGGATCCCGATGTCGTTTTTCTGAATGAACCCATGGTACGCTTGTTTACAACTGTCTCATTATTTTCCTGATGACAAGTAAGATGCAGCTGAGAAGTGCGGGATCCATCATACTGTGAAATCATTATCAGCCGAGTCCGCCTGCTGAGAGCTCGGATGAATGCCACACATGACCACAGACCAAATGAGCTCTCAAATCAAGCCTTTGGAAGTTAAAGACACATTTCTTTCTGTTTAAAAATGAGAGAGCGCTTCCACCTGCTGGTTCACTCCCCAGATGGCAGCAATGGCCGGGGCTGGGCCAGACCAAAACCAGGGGCCAGGAGCTTCTACCAGGCCTCCCAAATGAGAAGCAGGGGCCCAAGTACTTGTACCATCTTCCATTGCTTTTCCAGGTCCTTAGCAGGGAGCTGGATTGGAAGTGGAGCAGTCAAGACATGACCCAGTACCCATATGGGATGCTGGCATGGCAGGTGGAAGCTTTACCCGCTACGCCACAGTGCGCCAGCCCCAAAGGCACATTTCACTATGGCTCAGAGTACACCAGAAGAAAAAGTTCTGGCTGAGGGACTGGTTCAAATAATCTAGGCCAAAAAGGAGCAGAAACAAGTTTTGGACAGACTTAGGAGTTTATTCAATAACTCAACAAGTACTTTTATTAAGCACCTACTGTTTGCCAGGCATTGTGCTAGGTCCTAGGGATAACCTGCAGAATGAGACCCACCTTTCCCTATGCTCTCTGGGAGCTCAGCTTCTGCCCAGTGGCACGAATAAGCAGCACATCCAACACGCGACGATGCAAGACGCCTGGTGCTAGGAGGGCGACAGGCCTGTGGAGCTGCACAGACCGGGAAGGCTCCCCGGAGGAGTCGCGATTCTGGGTGCAGGAAGCAGCTGGGCAAAGAAGGCAGAGAGACAGAGAGACGGTCGGGGGTGGGCGGAGCAGCACACACAGGGAACGATGGCTCTCCTCCACAGGCCTGATGCTCACACCCGGGGTCAGCGGGATCCACCACAGCTCAGAAAAGTGGCCCTGGCCACTAGTCTTCTCCAGCCTCAACTTTCCCATCTGTGCAGTGAGCGCAGCAATCGATAAACAGAGCTATGAAAATGATTACTTTTTCAAACAGAAGTGCAGTAAGAAATATATTAAGAGAACTATTCACTCTTGCAATTTGCTTTACTTTGGCCTCAATTTTCAGTCTCTAACCATGAAATATTCATATCAAACAAATGATGTTTTAGACACTTAAATGCTCGTGTGGTTTCTTTCTATGAATACATCTGTTATCACTCAGGATTACAGTCAGCTGTTAAGAGAGCATCAAAACAACGATTTAAAGAAAATGAAAATGTACTTCTCTCATATGTGAAAGCCCAGAGGAAGGCAGCATGGTGTCAGGTGTGCAAACTCCGGTCCATAAAAATCTTCACAGAACCCCAAAACTCCAGCTCGCAATGCCAGCATCTTTGAGTGTGGCCTTGTTCTCATGATGCAGTATGGTGGCCAGAGTGCTAATCCTCCCAGCTGAATTCCAGCAGAGCAGACTAAGTGTAAGCATTCTACTCACATTCTACTGGCCAAAACTAGTCACCTGATGTGAGGCCCACTGGCAGCAAAGCAAGCTGGGAAATGTAGTCTTTATTATGGATGCCCATCTTCCCATGAACACTTGTGGGTTCTGAAAACAAGAGAATGGCTGTTGGGAATAATGAACAGCCCCTGCTAAACAATCGATACACTGGTGTGCATGTGTGTTTGGGGGATCTCAGGGGTACGCGGGGGGCGACACAGAACGGGCCATGGCAGCCACCGAGGAGGAGGACGGGGGCCCCGAAGGGCCAAACCGCAAGGGAGGCGGGGCAGGCGCGATCTTTGAATGTACTATGTTTGGAGACTACTCGGGAAGCTGTGGTCAGTGTGTGTGGCCACCTGTACTGCTGGCCCTGTCTTCATCAGGAGACCCGGCCGGAGCGGCAGGAGTGCCCAGCGTATGAGGCCGGGAGCGGCAGAGAGAGTGTGTCCCACTATATGGGGGAGGAAGCCAGAAGTCCCAGGATCCCAGATTGAAAACCCCACCTCGCCCTCAGGGCCAGCGACCGGCTCCGGAGAGCAGAGGGGTGAGCTGCCTTGTCCAGCTGTGCCCCTGAAGAGTTAAAATTGTATATGTGCGGGTGTAAAAAGTTAAGCTTAAGCTTACAGGTTTAAACCTTCCTGGTGCAGCTGTGAAAATAAAACAGAGTGAAATAGCACCTTGACAGTAGGGACTCCATTTTGGAGCACTTGAGACTGCATTCTGGGAAAGCAACCCCCCCCCACCGTGAGACTCTGGTCCGAAACTATGATCTCAAATAGTCGGACAATAGCAGTGCACTACATCACCCTTGGCAATGCACAAAAACCCCCTAGCATGATTGCTCAAGCTTAAAAGTAGAAAGGTTGCACCTGGGTTACCTGGGCTAATAATGAAGATGTGATTTGTCTATGTCTTAAGATCATAATTGCTGATTGTAAGACTTTTTTGTCTTTTTTTTTTTTTTTTTTTTGACAGACAGAGTGGACAGTGAGAGAGAAAGACAGAGAGAAAGGTCTTCCTTTGCTGTTGGTTCACCCTCCAATGGCTGCCGCGGCCGGCGCGCTGCGGCCGGCGCACCGCGCTGATCCGATGGCAGGAGCCAGGAGCCAGGTGCTTTTCCTGGTCTCCCATGGGGTGCAGGGTCCAAGCACCTGGGCCATCCTCCACTGCACTCCCTGGCCACAGCAGAGGGCTGGCCTGGAAGATGGGCAACCGGGACAGAATCCGGCGCCCCGACCGGGACTAGAACCCGGTGTGCCGGCGCCGCTAGGCGGAGGATTAGCCTAGTGAGCCGCGGCGCCGGCCGATTGTAAGACTTTAACAACTGTTTAACAACCGTGTATTCTCTTCCCCTTCCTGGTTTTGCGGTTTTTGCCTTTATAAACCCTAACCTTTGGTTATTCGGGGCTGCTCTGTTCATGTATGATCAGACAGCCCCAGCATGCTGGATAATCAATAAAACTTCCCCGTGCTGTTTGCATAAGAGACGTGTCTCTTGGTGACGTTTTTCGGGTGGTCGACTCTAACACCCCTGCCTGGCCGGGAACTTGCCCCTTCCCCTCTGACTTTCCCCACCTCCCCAGGGACTCCAGCCGTTTGGTGACACCGGGGGCTTCCACTTTTTGCTCGGTGTTGGTGCTTTTCCCTTACGCTTTTTCACCACTGTCTTCTCTCAAGACGATCAGGGCGTCAGTGGCTCTCCTGTCCTACAATGAAACAAACCCAGCAAAGCGCTCACCTCCCCCAACCAAGGTGCGGCTCAGGCTATCCACTTTGTCAGGGCTAGGAGTAGGTAAGAGTGGCCGTCCTTCTTAGCATCTGCCTCTGCTGAAAACAAAACCGTGCCTCGAAGAGACAGCAACTGTGGAGGCCCAGAAAACCCACCGCAGGCTCTGAAAAATGATGCCAGCCAGCGACCAGACCCCCGCATGGGCAGCACCCCCAACAAGGGCACCGGAGGGCCAGCGTGACAGATGCCAAGGCCAGGGCGCAGTTCCAGCAATGATTATGCAAAGCCCCGGCTGTCCTCGCATTGATGGCCACGCACTCGGCTCCACGGCTCCCAGCACACTGCACACAAGTGCAGCCTAATGACGGCCGCTGCGTGGCAAGGTAATTGGACTCTGAAAATAGAGACCCGGCCTCATTATAGTAATTCTCGACCAGAAACGCTTGTTGTGTCAAAGAGCGCTGCTCCCTGGGCCCCAGTTTAAAGGACTCGCCTGCTATGAAAGATTGTAAGGGTGTGAGCATTAGCAGTGTTTTCTTTAAGCCACGAATGCCATGCCTACAAAAATAGACACCAGGAACCCACAACCCAATCCATTTCCAGCAAGGAAGACGAGAGAGCAGTAAACTCGCCCGTGCATCTCTTCCGCCCGCCTGACTTCTGCCTCCTGCCAGTGCTGTCTAGTTTTCCCTTTTACTGTCCACCCTGGACACTCTTCCTCCACCTCAGGCACCCTCACCACCCCTGTGTGTCCCTCATAAGAGGCAGCTGCTGTGTTGGGGAAGGGAGACAGAGCCTTCATCATTCCTGCTCTTCTGTCAGCCCACACACGTCCCAAGTCCCCAGGGATACCTCGGGATGATGGTTACAGTGCTGGCGATGGTGACGGCCACCATGTTATGTATCTGCTTTGTTCCAGACCTGCACTCCAAGGTGCAGTGCCAAAAACAGCTGGTGCCTCCTCCCATCTCCCCTCCCCTGATCAGGGGCTTGACACAGCTCCCGCCAGGGTCCCATTCACAGAGGAGCTGCGGGAACTTGATGAAGACGGAGTTGCGCGGCTAGCAGAACCTGGCGAAGTTGCCATTCTCGAAACTGTGCAGGGGTGCAAGCGTTCCGTGAATCACCTGGGGGCGCGTTGGGCTGGATCCGGCACCGCACTGTCCCGGGCCCTGCATGCAGGTAGCACGCGGAGGCACCCAAAGAAGTCAGAATCACAGGCAGCCACTCACTGTTGCCCTTGTAGCTTCTTAACCACTCAGTGCCGCGATGTCCTGAACTGCAAATGGAGATGACACTGCAGGCTATCTCAACACACTTTTTTTTTCTCCTTGAGAATTAAGACAAACCACATGGCAGGGGTCACGGTGCAGAACATTAAGCATCTGCCTGAGACGGCTGCATCCCTTATCTAGAGTGCCCGCTAGGAGTCCTGGCTGCTCCACTTCCTACCCAGCCTCCTGCCAATGGGCCTGAGAAGGGTTCTTGCCACCCACATGGGACACCCAGATGGAGCCCCTGGCTCCTAGCTTCAGCCTGGCCCCATCAGGAAGCTCTCTCTCTCTGTCTCTGTCACTCTGCTTTCCAAATAAATACACACAAATTTCAAAAAGCTTTAAAAAAGACAGAGTGCATTAAAGAGATTAGAAAGACATTTGCTCAGTGAACGTCATAGCCTTAACGATAACGGCAGTAACAGCAGTGGCAGCGGAAACAAAAGCAGAAGGCCACCCTAAGTCCACCGGGACGCAAAGACGAAACGCACTCGCAGCTCGCTGCTCTGCTCTGCTCGACTCGCGAGGCTGGGGACCTGCGCCTTCAAATCACTCAACAAGGAGCATGCACCCCACACAACAAACATTCACACAAACTACAACACATGCAGTGCCTAGTTTTACTTTGTTCTGTGTGTGCACTTTTTTCTTGGGAAGTATCCCAAATAATCAGAACAAGGAACACAGCATGGGTGCAGATTTCAAATAGAAGAACAATCATGAAACACCCACGGGCCCATCCACGGTTTAAGAAACAGAACACAGCCAATCTCTGCAGCCAGGTCTCCTTCCACGGCTCCTGGCCCCACCGCGATGCCACCAGCACCGCGCAGGCAGCCACCAATCTCAGGTTTTAGTCAACTCTCCTTCCTTTCCTTTACAGTTTTATTATATACACTCGTGGAGGTATCCCTAGGCAACAAATCATTTCATTTTCTTTATTAAATTTTATGTAAATAAAATTATACAGTAGGTATTTGTCCGCAATGTGTTTTTCCACTCAGTACTTACTTAGCACTTCCTCCGTGCTCACACACGTCACTGCACTTCACTCCTTTTTGCTGCTATGGAGTAGTACTCCAGCAGGCTTGCCCTCTCTCGTGGATGCGGCTAAGCACCTTGTTTCTAGTTTAAGACTCCTCCCCTACGGATGGGCTTCCGCAGAGCTTACTGGGGGCATGTAGCACACTCTCCAGACTGAGACCACGTGAGAGCTTAAGGGAACGCGGTTCCTAATTCCATGGTGGGTGTGCGTTTGGTGCAGCAGGGAAGGTACTGCTCAGCACGCCCACATCTCATACCCAGCCCTGGCTCAGCTTCCCGTTCCAGCTTCCTGCTAATGAGCTCTTTGCGAGCCAGCAGATCATGGCTCAACTACTTGGGTCCTTAACACCCACGTGAGAGACTCCGATGGAGCTCCTGTGTCCTGGTTTCAGCCTGGCCCAGCCCTAGCTGTTGCGGGCATCTCAGGAGTAAACCAGGAGATGGGAATGCTCTCTCTTGCTCGCTCTGCCTTTCATACATTTTTTTTATAAATATTATGCCTAGACAGGAACAATCTGGTGTACACCAGCTTATACAGTCTCCTACAAACACTGAGCCCCGTCTCAGGATTTCTTCATCCCCTCCTAGGGTGCAGCCAGAGGCATTTAAATCCACGCGTGCTCACCTGATGGTTGGCCCACATCTCAGACGCTCTTAGCTTCCACATTTGCACTGTAACTCTGAAAGCAAGCCCGAAGAACTCATTACTCCTTCCATCTCAGGAGAAGACAAGCAAATCCCTCGAGAGGTAAGCTGGGAAAATGTTGTTCCCCAGCCTCTGCCGCCCCAGACGGTCACACTTCATCACCACCGTTCTGCAGGAAATTCTAGCGACAATGACACCAATAAAGATCAAACACAAAAGGCCTGAAGTCCAAGTCGTTTTTCTGAGCCAGGACAGCGCTGAGGGCCTGGCATCTTCTACCACTCTACAGCTCTGGCGGCAGGGGTGGGAAATGAAACGGTGCTCGGCGAAGTGGAGAAGCTTGTCTAAGGTCAACGCACACAAACGGCGGGACCTCCAGCGCCACGTCCAAGTCGGTGACCATTCAACTTACTGTACAAGTCAGGCGCTGCCGGCAGGAGCAGGAAGTGCTCTGAACAACTGCATCAGTGAGACAGGCGTAAAAAAGCCAGACCGCCCTGGGCCCAGCAGCACAGTAGGCGCGCTGGTTCTGCCCAGCTTTGCCGTGGGCTCTCGGCATCTTTCAAGTGCAGGTGGAAATGGCACACACTGCCCTGAGACTGGGGATCCCAACGGACAAACAGCCTTCCTCCCAAGGCAGCTCCCGTTGGTGCTGCCAGCGGCAGAGTTAATGCCCCACTCGCTGGAGCAACCAGCTCGGGGCCAGCGATCTCCCTGTGTCTGTGCACACACGCACGTGTGTAAGTGAACTTCCAGGTATGGTCTCTCTCGCTCTCACACACACAGAAGTGCACCCAACCTTTTTTTTTTTTTTTTTTTTTTTTTTAAAGAAATGTTCTGCACATGGAAACAGAGACTTGCCTAATAGTAGCTCTGGGGCCTAAAGCACACGTGCATTTTTTTGCTGGGAAAAAAATGTTCCCAGCGACAACATCCATGGTAGCCCCAAACCAGAAATGACACAGGTGTCCATCAACATCAAAAAACATGGTGGTGCAGTCACACAAATGAATGTCCTCTAGTAAGAAAAATGCACACATGACGGCTCCATGTGACCCATCAATCTCACAGTCAAAATGTTGAGGGAAGAGAGAAAAGCCCAATACACTGTAGCTTCATTCATAGAAGGTTCCAACACAGGCAAAAATACTCACCCTATTAGAGCGAGGGCGATGCCTTTTGTGGATGGGGTGAAGGACTGTGATGAGGAGGAGCCCTGGGTTTTGTTTATTTTTTAAAAAATATTTTGTTTCACTTATTTGAAAGGCAGAATTACAGAAAGCGCAGGAGAGACAGAGATCTTCCACCTGCTGGTTTACTCCCCACAGGGCCACAACAGCCAGGGCTGGGCCAGATCTCCCATGCAGGTGCAAGGGCCCAAGCACTCGGGCCCTCTTCCACTGCTTTCCCAGGTGCATCAGCAGGGATCTGGATTGGAAGTGGAGCAGCCGGGATTTGAACCAGCGTCCTGACAGGATGCTAGCGTTGCTGGCAGCAATTAACCTGCTGCACCACAATGCCGGCCTGAGGTTTGCTTCTGTCTGGATCAGCATGGTGGTTAGAGGGGCGGTAACTGGTCAAGATATAGTTGATTTCTATATGTATGCTACACATGCAGAAAAAGGTGTATCCCCACCAAGAAATCCAGAATTTAAGCCTCTTTTAATCAACTCTTCTGCTACTTGTCCCAACACTGGCTTCACCGTGTGACCTTTGGCCGGTCCCTCACCCCTCTGCCTCGTGCGTCTGTGCAGTGTAGGGGTGAGCAGTCCTGGATGTGTCTCCAAAGGGCTGGCTGCCTGCATGAGCACCGCTCCAGCCGCTCCTGTCCATCTCACACTTGGGGCTCACCGCCGTCCATCGCATCTCTCTGGACTAGGCGAGGGCACACTGCCATGGACAAGTCCACCCGTCCCCGCTGGGGGAAGGGGAGGAAGACAACCTGTCCACACAATCGCCCGTGCCCACTAAGTCCACTCTAGGAATCTGCCCTACGGAGGTGAGAGCAGCAAGATGATGTATGCGCTGCAAGGCCGGGACCGCTGGGCAGCTGCGCGTGATTTATGACAGCGATAAACCAGAAACAATTCATCACAGCAGGAGACTGCTAAACTGAACTTTCAATGACGTGAAAAAGTTGAATACAAAGACAGCCTAAAAATAATCAGACACACATAGAAAAGATCCGAAGAAGCTAAGCCAAGATTCAAGGGAAGAGGCCCGCGCTGTGGCGTAGCAGCAGGTAAAGCCGCCACCTACAGTGCCGGCATCCCATGTGGGCGCTGGTTCGAGTCCCGGCTGCTCCACTTCCAATCCAGCTCTATGCTATGGCCTGGGAAAGCAGTGGAAGATGGCCCAGGTCCTTGGGCCCCTGCACCCGTGTGGGAGACCCAAAAGAAGCTCCTGGCTTCAGATGAGCTCAGCTCCAGCCATTGCGGCCAAATGGGTAGTGAACCAGCAGATGGAAGACCTCTCTCTCTCTCTCTCTCTCTCTCTGCCTCTCCTTCTCTCTGTGTAACCCTGAGACTTTCAAATAAATAAATAAATCTTAAAAAAAAATGCAAGGGAACTCTCTCTGGGCGGGCAGTATCACAGAAATACAAACTTCCCTTCCTTATACTCCTCTATATTTTTTCAGTTTTCTTCTATTAGTATACACTACTTTTAAAACTTTTTTAAAGTTCATTTGAAAGGCAGAGAGACAGCCATGGACAGCCAGAGAGACATCTCCCATCTGCTGGTTCACTCCCCAAGTGCCCACAGCAGCCAGGGCTGGGCCAGGCCAAAGCCAAGAGCCCAGAACTTAATCCAGGTCTCCCCTGTGGCTGGAAGCACTTGAGACATCTTCCCATGGTGCACTTCGGCAGGAAGCTGGAACAGTAAGCAGAGCTGGGACCTGAACCCAAGCTGCGCCAAACACCTGACTGATTATAATGAGACATGCAAATGTTAAACAGAGAACCTGCGTCCTGTTCTCCTAGGGCCTTCAACGCTGCTGTCAAGGTGACAGCTGCAGGCTGTTGTATTTTAGGACAGATACCATGCAATGAAAAAGGAAGGTGACCGGCAGGTTGACAAGTGCTTCCCAACTCAGCCCAGGAGAACGGCTGAAGGGACGAGGGTGCGTACCATGAGGAAGACAGGTGAACAGGACATACAGTGTGGAAGGAGGATTACACTCGCTGGGCCTGGCCCCCAGGGTCAGACCAAGCGCACTGAGTCACAGTTACAGGAGAAGGGACGGGGAGATGCAGCCCGCAGCTCAGGCAGGTGAGCCGAGGGAGCAGAACCACGCACGCCAGGCGTCCCGCGTGGCGGCAGCAAGGGCCCTCAGCACCCCCTTGTCCCTTGTTAGCAGCGCGGCCACTTCTTCTGCCTGGACAAACCTCCCTGTGGCAAATCCTAGCAGCTTCAGGCTCAGCCGGCGTGTCTTCCCCAGGAAGCCTCCTCCACGCCCCTCCCACCCCGGCGCCTGCCGGTGGCACCTGCCATGACGTCACCACAGCACACCACAGCAGTTGTATCTGCTGCTACTGGGTGAACTCTATGAAGGCAGGGGGTACATCTCTAGGCTCCGAACTACCGAGTAAATGATTGCATTTTAAAAATGTGACTTCCCCCCATTGAGTGAGCAATTTGTAAAAATGGGTAAGGAAAATGTATCTCAACAGAGAATGTTTTAATGAGTGGTATTCTCTTCCTGGAATAACCATACAAATGCACATCTCACTGCATTCCCCTGTCCCAGACAGAGGTCCCCGTGCTGTCACTTTCATTACCAGGCCAGCAGTTGGTATTATTCTTCACCGGCGTCTGGATGCCCAGGGGCAGTCATGATCGATACCCACTGAAGACACTAAAAAGGACGCGTCACACCATCATGCCGAATTCACAAACTAAGCAGACACAAAGGAAATGTAAACCAGGAAAACACCAGCGGATGGGCACCCAGGAACACAACATGGATCTTCCATAGTCGGCTGCCCCCAGAGGCACGCCCACTTCCTGTTCGATGAGCAGAACTTCCCGCAAACTGACCTTGTGAGGTCAAGGCCAGAGCCCCGGCCAGGGCCTCAGTGTGGGCTCCCAGCACAAGGCAACCGGGAAAGGCTAGGAGCCGGCACCGTGTGGCCCTGTCCCTCTTAGGCCTTCCTCATCTGGGAGACCCTGGCCACGCGTTCTCTGTGAAATTCAGTTTCTTGAGCTACTCCCTGACATGGGCAAACACTGCCTGTTTTCTAACCACTGCTTGGGAACAGAACCCGGTTGGCAGCTGGGCACAGGCACGTCCCCCTCAAACACTGCGGTTCTTGGCCTGCCTTTGCACCAAGGTGGCCAAGGAGAGGTGAGCGGGGCTGTCGCCTGGGGCACCGCCTTGCCCCCTCCCACCGCCTGGCTGTGCCGGCTCCAGCCCCTCTGGGCTGTGAAGACAAGGGGGCGGCTAAGGGGCAGTGGGGAGGGCAGCTGTGGGAACGGGGCCCCTGTGACCTGTGCAGACCCTGCAGTCTGGGGCTGCCTGGCTCCAAGACCCTGCAGTCTGGGGGCAATACATTACCACTTCAGTGGTGCATAGCCTCGTTCTTAGTCCACACACTGAAGGCTCCCACTCTGCCTCTGCATTCATTGCCTTGGAAACACTGCTGAGAAGACACATAGAGGTTCCGGTTTTCCTGAGCACAAGTGTGCGCATACTGGAGTATCTTCCTTCTCAGGCCATTTTAAGGATCCGATGGGTGTCACACAGGAAGCAAAGAAGTACTGAGGCTCCCATTCCTAAGCCCACAACCTGACTGCAACACAGTAGCCCCGCTTGTCTTTTCATTTTTGTAGTGCTTGGTGTTATGGTAACGACAGCTAACGATTACCGAGCGCTCATGTGTCAGGTCCTATTCATGCGCCTGCCATGAATGAAGTCCTTTAATTCTCACCATATTATTATACCCATTCTACAGATGAGGAAACTAAGGCACAAGATGTCAACTACCTTGCCAAGGTCACATCACACGGCTAAAAGGAGAAGCCAGCAGGCTGCTGTCAGAGCCCTGGTCTTTATGTCCAGAACACACTGTGAGAGTGGTGTCAGGCCAGCGCCGCGGCTCACTAGGCTAATCCTCCACCTGCGGCACTAGCACACCAGGTTCTAGTCCTGGTCGGGGTACCGGATTCTGTCCCGATTGCCCCTCTTCCAGGCCAGCTCTCTGCTGTGGCCAGGGAGTGCAGCGGAGGATGGCCCAAGTACTTGTGCCCTGCACCCCATGGGAGACCAGGATAAGTACCTGGCTCCTGCCATCGGATCAGCACAGTGCGCCGGCTGCGGTGGCCATTGGAGGGTGAACCAATGGCAAAGGAAGACCTTTCTCTCTGTCTCTCTCTCTGTCCACTCTGCCTGTTGGAAGGAAGGAAGGAAGGAAGGAAGGAAGGAAGGAAGGAAGGAAGGAAGGAAGGAAGGAAGGAAGGAAGGAAGGAAGGAAGGAAGGAGAGAGAGGTGTCACATCTCCCCAGGCAACTTGCATTGTTTGCTGTCTCTCGGTGTCTGCACAGGCAGCTAGGAGGAATCCTGCCCACCATGGCCCTCCCAGCGGCTGCGATAACTGACTGGCAGACAAGTACAAATGGAGCCACTTTACGAAACACCTACATTGTCAGAGGCCCTTAAGGAAGACTCCCTGGTCTAGGGAACCAAGGTGAGCCTGGAGCTGAGCCCAGGGTCCCTGTCACAGAAGATCCACTCAGCCAACGTGCACCCCTGGGGGGTCTTCAGAGTCCAACCCTCCAAGGACAGGGGGGCTCTGATAACAACTGTCACCCACGTTTGCATGCTTCTAAAGCCTGACCTCGCAGAGTCTAAGACCTCCATCATGAATTCAAAGTCAAACAGCGGCCAGACAGAATGAAATGAGCCAGACTTCAGCAGTCTGCAGAGAGCGACTGCTTCTACCTGGATGCTGGCCGCCAACAGCCTTCCCAGAGAGCACCGCGCACCTCGTCACCATTGGACGCCACTGGGGCACGTCACTACGCACGTTAGGCGCCAGGGATGCAGACGGCACCACGCACCCCTCGTCAACACAGACCCCTTTCATTTGGAGTACGTGATCATTCTTTGTGATGAATTTTTTCATTATCTATAAAGAAAACACAATATGCAGAATGAATAAACAAGCTCAATTCATCTATTCTACTCATATTTACTGTGAATCTAATACGGGCCATCACTAGGGTAGTAAGCACAGACATTCATTTGTGGAATTCTCATTAAAAGAGAACTCTGGTGCAGGAAGCAATATCTCCATTTGAAGACAAGCAGGAAGATCACGGGGCCAGCACCGTGACACAGCGAGTTAAGCCGCCACCTGTGACGCTGACATTCGAGTCCTGGCTACTCCACTTCTGATCCAGCTCCCTGCTAATGCACCCAAGGAAGCAGTGGAAGATGGCCCAAGTGCTTGGGCCCCTGCCACCAATGTGGGAGACTCAGATGAAATTCTTGACTCCTGGCTTCAGCCTGGCCCAGCCCTGCTGCTGTAGCCACTTGGGAAGTGAACCAGAGGACAGAAGATCTCTTTCTCTCTGTCTCTCTCCCTTTCAAATAAATAAAATAAACCTTTTGAAAAAAATATCACTGGGTACAAATTAACAAGAACAAATGCTAAATGAAAAAAAAACTGCAAGATATTCTTTAAAGTATCTCATTGGGAAGTAAGCATTTGACTTAGTGATTAAAAAGCCCACATAACATACCAGAGCCCCTGGGTTCAAGTCCTGGCCCCAGCACCAGATTCCAGCCTCCTCCTAATGCAGACCCCGGGGAGGCAGGGGTGAAGGTTCAAGGAGTTGGGTCTCTGCCACTCATGGGGGAGACCAGAGTTGAGCTCCCAGCTCGCAGCTTCAGCCTTGGCCCAGCCCTGGCTGCTGTGGGCATTTAGGAGTAAACCAGTGAACAACTGCTTTCTCTGTGTCTCTCTCAAAAATAAATAAATAAATAATTTGTTGTAAAAAAAAAAGTGAGACGACAATGCTACGCACATGTATAAGTGGGTGTGCAGCCTACAAAATCTGATGGTCTGAGAAGGAAAAGAAACTCATTTGTCACTGTACTTTCCTAATCCAGAACTCTTTACCATTTTTATATTATTTATAGACTATTAAAGTTAACTGGAAGAGGCCAGCACTCATTACTAGTTTCTGGGCCATGCCTCACCCAGCATCTGGTGCATAAGGGGCATTCCAATAGTGATCGCAGGGACGTAAATAAATGATGCTCTTCATCGCCGCCTCCTCCACATCTCCCTGCTGCTATCAGTGCACCGGCCCCGACCATTACACACAAAAGCAGTTCCTTTAGAAATCCCAACTGCAGCAATGCTGAAAATCACTCCACGCCTCACACTTTTCCTTTACGCTCCCTGCCCCTCCGCCTTCCCAAGCTCTGCTCTGTGCACGCACACACACACACACACACGTGCACACACAGACGTCAGGAAAACAGGTCGCCTATCACAAAAGGGGAGGACTGGAGTTAAGAAATGCGTGGCTTCTGTTCCTGAAGATTCAGTCCGGCCAATGGTGGCTGTTTTGTTGTTGTTGTTTTCACCACATGCTGATCTGAGGAAGGAAAAGTCAAAAGCAACACATCACCACTTCACTGGCACCACCAACTAATTGTCCAAGTATATTTTGTTGCAGCTTCATTTGAAAAAAAAAAAAATCTGCACGATTCCTATCAGTAGCCACAAAGCTGCTCGCACTGTTCCGCGTGACCGCTGGGTGCCTGCGCGGTCCACACAGGTGCTCTCGGGCCAAGCCTCAGGCGTCCGGCTGCTCCCTCCCCGCCATCTCCCGGCGTGAGCGTGAGCGAGGGCAAGCTGGGGAACTGCAAGCTGACAGTTTTCTCAGAGCTGATGGAGGGGAACAAATGACGTATTTGTCCTGAGCGTGCTGTGTGTTATTTTGAGATGTTGTTGGCGTTTTTCGCCTTAGTAGCCGCAATCAGGAGAAAAACAAGCCCCCGAAAAAGACATCTGGTTACTTCTTCAGGGAAAATCTGAACAGATTTGTGGGTGTCACTGCACTCAGTCTGTTTTGTAAATAAACCCCAGGCAATGACACCAATTAGAAATCTTTTCAAAGACGGTTTGAACGAGAGCAATGCCTTGAACGCTGCAGCTCCGCTGTCCCAGCAGCCTGAAAAGCCACCTTGGATGGCACCGTCGCTGTGAGCCGGCACTGTACAGAGCGCCCCAGAGGCGAGCAGCGGCTGAGTTACCCCCATTTCGCAGATGAAGACACTGAGCTTCACTGCGGCGAATTAGCGTGCCCAAGAGGGAAGAACTGGGATTCGGGCTGTCTTGAAGAGCTCCATGGCACGCCAGCGCACTGTGCACCCTCCAAGTTCAACAAGCCTGTCGGAGACAAGAGGAAGGAGCTGTGCACGCTCGCTCACTCCCACTCGCTCGCTCTCTCTCTGCCCCAGAGTCCATGCTCTGCAACTTCCCACACCCATGCCACATGAGGCAGACGAGATGAGAAGCCTGGCGTTAGGAATGCTGGGATTGCTGTGCCGGTTCCACCATGTGCACACCGCCTGTCTCACCTAACTTGTCCAGGCCTTGTCCTCCAGAGCTGTGAGACAAGGAAGCTGCCCTAGAGCAGCCCTCAGCTCTAAACCCGCCCATCCCTGAGCCCGGGAGTGCAGGGGGATTTGGCTGGGAGAGAGCGGTGAATGACAGCTCACAGTGTCTGCTTTGCAGAGAGAAGCCCTGGCAGATGGCATCAGTCCGCAGCCAGGTTCCAGTGGAACTGCCCAATGCCCGGTGACTCCGGTGGCAACTGCTCAATCCAGGGGTCAGTTTTTGGTCATCTCAACTGACCGCTCAGCAGCCCCGACAGAGCTAACAACACTGTCAAATGAAATCTTCCCTCTGCTTGGATGTCGGCTCCCCGCTCTCTGCTAGACTTCCCTCCGGGTCCTTGTGGCCCCTTCCATGTCTGCTTTGCTGCCTGATCCTCACAACCCTGAGTCCTGTGGTTCCTAAGACATTCCCCGGGCCCTCTGTCTACACTCACTCTCTCTGGGAGTGCGTCTTGTTTCACCGATTTCAATGCAACCCACATGCTGAGAACTCCCAGCTGGGTCCCTCCCTCCTGGAACCAGACTTTCCACCAGCTGCCTTCTCTCCCCTGCTAGGATGTCCAGATGGCATGTCAAGACCCCCTGGGGGCTCGTGTGTCCCCCAGCTCTGTCCTCTGTACAGGGCCTTTTCAATTAATTGGCACCCCACCTTGCCAGGTGCCCAGGACAGGCATTGTCGCCTCCCACCTGGAGGCCATCAAAGCCAAAGTCCCTATTACAGCTACCAGTCCTTGCAGGGCCTCATTGCCCCCCTCTGGTGACCTCTCCTCTGTACCCAGTGCCTCTCCCCATCCCGACCTGCCTCCACTCACCTCATTCCACACTTACTGCTCCCTCTCCTTGGACGCCTTCCCTGGGTACCCACAAGGCTTTCTGCTTACCTTCCCCAGGTGTCTGCTTAGATGCCACCTCATCAGGGAAGCCTGTCCGTGAGCATTCTTTCTATTATTTATTTATATGAGAAGCAGAGAGACAGAGAAGGAGAGAGAGAGATCCATCTGCTATTCACTCTCCCAATGCCTGTCCAACAGCCAAGGCTGGCACTAGGCCTACGCCAGGACCTGGGAATTCATTGCAGGCCTCCCACGCGGGTGGCAAGAACCAAATTTCTTGAGTTATCATCACTGCCTCCAAGGGTCTGCATCAGCAGGAAGCTGGATTCAGGAGCTGGAGCTGGGGTCAAACCCCGGTACAGGTGTAATAACTGATGTGTTAACTGCTAGGCTAATGCCTGCCTCCCCCTGCCCCAGCCCCCCCCCCCCAAAAAAAAAAAACAAAAAAAACCCTGTGTTTATTTATTTGAGAAGCAGACACACACAGGGAGAGAGAGCATTCTGGTTTAAATCGCAACCCACTCCTCAAAGGACTTTCTGTCCCTCTCCCCTGCTTTATTTTTGTCTATAAAACTGAACTGACAGATTTTTAAAATGACTTACGTATTTGAAAGGCTGAGCAACAGAGAGAGAGGAGAGACAGAGATCTTCCATCTGCTGGTCCACTCCCCCAAATGGCCGCAACAGCCAGGTCTGGGCCAAGCCAATGCCATGAACCAGGGACTCCATGTTGGTCCCCGACGTGGGTGGCAGGGACCCAAGCAGTTGGGCAATCATCTGCAGCTTTTCCAGGCACATCAGCAGGAAGCTGGACTGGGAGTAGAGCAGCCAGGACCTGAGTCAGCACTCCACCTGGGATGCAGGCGTGGCCAGCAGTGGCTTAACCTGCTGCGTCACACAGGGGCCCCACCTGATATGTTTTACATTGCACTCACGTAGTTCTCTACTGTCTCTATCCCTCAACTGGCATGTGAACTCCGAGAACTCTGTCTCCTTCACCAAAGTACCTCCAGCTCTATGAACAGCGCCTGGGGTGCGGGAGGTGTTCTCTGGGACAGACAATTTCATCTGCACTCACAGCTTGGGTCCACCAAAGCAGGCACAGTGGCCGTGTCTCCATGAGAGACAGGAAGATGCTGAAATGTCCAACACAGACACTAGTTTCTTTTCCTCTCATCTAAAAATAGGGGTCTCTTTTGGATTCAAGACGACATCGTGGTGTCCCATTCAGACTTCACAGTCCCACATAACAAGGAGAAAATATGATGAAGTCTTTAAGAATCATTTTTTAAATTGTCTGCTTGAGGACGGCGTGTTATTTTCAAATACAGCTGAATTTTGAGCATACATACATAAGATCCACATACACACACAAATCTTTTTACTTTGGGGAACTACTCATGCCAAGGTTCCAACAGTAATCTTGAAACTGTCTTCACACAGCAGCACTCTATAATGTTGTTCCCTTATCCCTTTATTGCACTGTTTGTGTTTTGTTTTTAAGATTTATTTATTTGGCCAGCGCCGCGGCTCACTAGGCTAATCCTCCGCCTTGCGGCACCAGCACACCGGGTGCTAGTCCCGGTCGGGCACTGGATTCTGTCCCGGTTGCCCCTCTTCCAGGCCAGTTCTCTGCTGTGGCCAGGGAGTGCAGTGGAGGATGGCCCAAGTGCTTGGGCCCTGCACCCCATGGGAGACCAGGAGAAGTACCTGGCTCCTGCCTTCGGATCAGCACGGTGTGCTGGCCACGGCAGCCATTGGAGGGTGAACCAACGGCAAAGGAAGACCTTTCCCTCTGTCTCTCTCTCTCACTGTCCACTCTGCCTGTCCAAAAAAAAAAAAAAAAAAGATTTATTTATTTATTTGAAAGGCTAAATTACAGAACGAGTGGGAGGGATGGGGAGAGATAGAGAGATAGATAGAGAATATGAGAATCTTCCAACTGCTGGTTCACTCCCCAAATGGCCACAACAGCCTGGGCTGGGCCAAGCTAAAGCCAGGAGCCAGGAGCTTCTTCTGGGTCTCCCACATGGGTGGTAGGAGCCCAAGCACTTGGGCCATCTTCTGCTGCTTTCCCGGCGCATTAGCAGGGAGCTGGATCGGAAGGGGAACAGCCAGGACTGGAACCGGTGCCCATACAGGATGCTGGTGCTGCAGGTGGCAGCTTTACCTGCTATGCCACAGCCCCAGCACCCACACAGTCTTTTGAGTCCATTTTTCCAATGCCTTTCGGAAGCCCCTTTGTGTGGGTCCTCTCGCCTTAGACTGTGAGCTGCTAGGGACTGGGCCAGTTGCTGTCTACGCCTGACCCAGGAGGGCTGCTCAGACGCCGGCCCATGCATACAGGATTCAGCTGTCCTCCTGTCTGACCGTTTCCAGTGCAGCTTGTTTTTCTCCAGCTCCCCTCAAAGCTGTTAAACGCCCAGCTAAATACATTGATTGGGATTCTGCTGCTGCAAGTGCCAGAGCGAATGCCTTAAATAACAAGGGAGAAAGTAACTCATGTCGACAGCATTAGCAGGAAGAAAGCCTCAGAGGTGAGCCCATCCTGGCCATTTTGGGTCCCACATGTCTACCCTTGTGGCTGACATAGGGACATAGGGTAGGGGACAGAATTCACTCTTCCAGAATCATCTAGGGTTGGGGGAGGGGAGCGACCCTCCAGAGAACAACACCTGCCCATCAGAAAGTGCACGCCGGGGAGCCTGCGCCTTGGGGGTCACAAGCCTGGGCTCCAATCCCGACTCTGCCCCCTGCCCACTGTGGGCCCTTGGATTTGTCCCTCTGGTTTCCTCAACCAGAACAAGAAGTAACGAGCGTGTGACGATGAAATAAGCCCTCGGAACAGTCCCTGGTGCATGACAAGTGCTTTCCATGTAGGTATCGCTTGTTACCATTATTGTTCCCAAAGAATAGATTGGCAAGTGTGGAACCTACAGCTCTCTCATTATCTGTCTCATGACCGTAAAGGGGACAGGCGCTGGTGTTGTGGTATAATGGGTAAGGCCACTGCCGATGATGTCAGCATCAAGCATGGCCACTGGTTCAGGTTCCAGCTGCTCCACTTCCAATCTGGCTCCCTCCTAATGGCCTGAGAAAAGCAGCAGAAGACAGCCCAAGTATCTGGGCCCCTGCCACCCATGGGGAAGACTCACATAGAGCTCTTGGCTCCTGGCGTTAGCCTGGCCCAGCCCCGGCTGTTGTGACCATTTGGGGAGTGAACCACCTAATGGAAGATCTCTCCCTCTCCCCTTCTCTCTCTCGGTAACTGACTTTCAAATAAACAAATAAATCTTAAATAAAATAAAATGGAAAGGGAATAGGACGGACACGGTTCTGAATGCATAGGTAATCCTTTCAGGCTCACCCTGTTCTGTGTAAGATCTTCCTCTTATCTTGTCTTCCAGTTCTTTACCTCCCTCTGTTTCATGTCATACGCAGGGGGTCTTCAAAAAAGTTCATGGAAAATGAAGTCAAAAGATGAGCTTATTTTAAAGCAAAAGCAATTTGAAATCCATGCACAGTTTGTTTTATAATGTGCACTTTCCATGAACTTTTATTTTTCACATTTTCACTTTTTTATTTGAAAGGCAGAGAAACAGAAAGACAGAGGCATAGATATCTTCTGTCTACTGGTTCACTCTCCAAATACCCACAAGAACCAGGGCTAGGCCAGGCCAAACCCAGGAGCTGGAAACTCCACCCAGGTCTCCCACATGGGTGGCAGGGACCATCACTGCTCAAGAGAAAAGTCAGAATCAGAAGCCAAGCCAGGACTCACACCCAGGCACTCTGAGTTGGGATGCGGCGGCCATGGCAAGTGGCATCTTAACCACTGAGCCAAATGTTTGCCCACACTGTCCCTCCCACGCCCAGTTAACTTTTTGAATACCCCATGGAGGAAAACAAATAATCACAATGCAGCGAGCCAGGCTGTCACTACAGCTCCTGTCTCAGGGCCTTTGCAATTGCTGTTTCTTCCTGCAGGAAACAGCACACTTCGAGACCCATAACTTTCCAAGGCTGGTTTACTGGTCTGCTAGGGCTTTGTCATAACATCGTCTGCTCCTTGTCTCCAGAGCTGAGAGCAGAGCCTGACACATGGTGTTCCATCAATCCCAGCTGAATGAATGAATACATGTAGTAAAGGAATACTGCTTGCCACACACAGTGCCAAGGAGTGCCACAGCTATGCATAAAAATCAAGCACGGGCCAGCGCCTAGGCTCACTTGGCTAATCCTCTGCCTGTGGCACCGGCACCCCGGGTTCTAGTCCCGGTCAGGGTGCCTGATTCTGTCTCGGTTGCTCCTCTTCCAGTCCAGCTCTCTGCTGTGGCCAGTGAGTGCAGTGGAGGATGGCCCAAGTGCTTGGGCTCTGAACCCGCATGGGAGACCAGGAGGAAGCACCTGGCTCCTGGCTTCAGATTGGCACAGCACGCCGGCCATAGCAGCCATTTCAGAGGGGAACCAACGGAAGGAAGACCTTTCTCTCTCTCTCTCTCTCTCTCTCTCTCTCTGCCTAACTCTGCCTGTCCAAAAAAAAAAAAAAAAAAATCAAGCAGGGCAAGAAGGTGCAGAAAGTAGGTGCCCAGGGAAAGCTGTGAGATCTGACACTGAGTGGACCAGAGGTTCCAGTGAGGGTGAGGTTGGCAGACTCCCTGGGGTGGGAACAGGCGGCACGGGCATGCAGACAGCAAGGAAACGTGTCTCCAAGGAGAGCTGGCAGAAGGGGTGTCTGCATTCGCTCCCCTCACCAGGACCCTGACTGTTTGCTACGACTTGCTAGGTCTGGTAAAATGAAGTGCTTCCTTACCCCTAAAATGTCTACACCAGCTCTGAAGCGCCTTCTCTGTCCGCTGGGCATTCCTGCTCTCGCTGCTGCTGCACACCCTCTAGCACTTCTACGAGACTGCAAGCTTCCCATTTTACATGCCTCTTACCCCCTCCAACCAGTGACCAGACATAGAAGGAAGGGAACTTCTAGCTGGTGCTTCTCCCTCAAGGGTGCCCCCTTCTATCCCCAAAACCAAGTCCTCCCCCTTAAAAAGAATGCTTTCAGATCTGTACACTGACAACAGCAAACGCTGATGAAATAAAGTTTAAAAGACACACATAAATGGAAAGATAGCCCATGTTCATGGATCAGCACAATATTATCAAAATATCTATATCATTCAAAGTGATCTATACATTCAATACAATCCCTATCATAATTCAAACGGCATTCTTCACCCAAAAAAGAAACAAATCCTAATATTCATATGGAATCACCAGACACTAAGTATCTAAAGCAATCATGAGCAATAAGAATAAAACTCAAGCACCACACTTCCTGTTTCAAATTATACTACAAACCTACAGTAATTAAAATAGTGTGACATAAAGACAGACACACAGACCAATGGGACAAAATAGAGAGCCTATAAATAAGTTCACACATATACGATCAAATAATCTCCAACAAAGGTACCTTCACAATGGGGAAAGGACAGTCTCTTTAATGGATGGGGGGGGGCTGGCATTTTTGGCACAGCGGGTTAAGCTGCCAGCTGTGATGCCAGCACCCTGCATCAGAGTACCAGTTTGAGTTCCAGCCACTCTGCTTCTAATACAGCTCCTTGCTAATGTGCCTGGGAAGGCAGCGGATGATGGTTCAAGTGCTTGGGCCCCTGCTTGGGTCCCTGTCACCCACGTGAGAGACTTGGATGGAGCTCCTGGCTCCAGCTTGGCGCAGTCCCAGCTGCTTCTGCCATTTAGGGACAGAATCTCAGTAACTCTCTCAGTCTCTCTCTCCCTCTCAATCCCTCCATCTTTCCTTCTCCCTCCCACTCTGTTTCTCTTTCTCTGTCACCCTGGCTTTCAAGTAAATAATCTTTTTTTAAAAAATGATATTGAGAAAATTAGATATCCACATGCAAAAAAGTAAAATTTGGGCTTCATCTTATACCATATTCAAGAATCAATTCAAAATAAATTAAAGACTTAAATCTAAGACCTAAAACTATCAAACTACTAGAAGAAAACATAGGAGGAACATTCTATAGGTTTAGTTTTGATGATTTTTTTTTTTTTTTTTTTTTTTTTTTGGACAGGCAGAGTTAGACAGTGAGAGAGAGAGAGAGACAAAGGTCTTCCTTCTGTTGGTTCATCCCCCAAATGGCCGGTGCGCTGTGCCAATCCGAAGCCAGGAGCCAGGTACTTTTCCTGGTCTCCCATGCGGGCACAGGGCCCAAGCACCTGGGCCATCCTCCACTGCACTCCTGGGCCACAGCAGAGAGCTGGACTGGAAGAGGAGCAACCGGGACAGAACTAGCGCCCCTTCCGGGACTAGAACCCGGGGTGCCGGCGCCACAGGCAGAGGATTAGCCAAGTGAGCCGCGGCACCGGCCTAGTTTTGATGATTTTTAAAACATGACATCAGGGGCGGTGCTGTGACATAGTAGGCTAAGCAACTGCCTGCAGTGCCAGCATCCCATATGCGTGTCAATTCGTGTCTTGGCTGCTCTTCATCTGACCCAGCTCTCTGCTGATGGCCTGGAAAGCAATGAAAGAAGGCGCAAGTGCTTGAGCCCCTGCACCCACAAGGGAGACCCAGAAGAAGCTCCTGGCTCCTAGCTTTGGATTGGCTTAGCTCTGACTCTTGCAGCCATTTGGGGAGTGAACCAGCAGATGGAAGACATTTCTCTCTGTCTGTCCTTCTCTCTATAACTCTACCTCTCATATAAATAAATCTTTTTTAAAAATGACATCAACAGCACAAGCAACAAAAGCAAAAACAAACTCAGTTACATTAAACTAAAAACTTTCTACACCACAAAGGAAACAATCATCAAAATGAAAAAGCAACCAATGGGATGGGAGAAAATATCTGAAAACCACCTATCTGGTAAAGGGTTATTTTCCAAAATAAACTAAATAGCAAGGCGCCAACAGAAACAAAAACCCCGATTAAAAATCAGACAAAGGCTCTTCCTGGACATTTTTCCAAAGAAGATATACAAATGGCCAACAGGTATACTGAAAGGTGCTCGATATCACTAATCATCAGGAAAATAGACACCAAAATCCCAGCGAGACCTCACCTCACACCTGCTAGGGTGGTATTTTCAGAAAGCCAAACCTTAGTGAGGATGTGGAGAAAAGGGAAGGGCTCCTATATTGTCGGATTGTAAACTGGAACAGCCAATAGAGAAAACAGTAATGGAGAGTCCTCAAAAAATTAAAACAGAACCCACTATGTGCTCCAGAAATGTCACTTCTGAGTGTGTATCCAAAGGAAACAACATCATTTCTCAGTGAGACACCTGTATTCCTACGTTCACTGCAGTGTTCTTCGCAACAGCCAAGACAGGGATGCAAACTAAGTATCCATCACCAAAGGAATGAATAAAGAAAATGTGGCCATGGGCACCATGGAACAGAACCTGGCCTTTCAAAAGAAGGAAACCCTGCCACCAGAGATGAATGGGAGGCCACTGTGCCTGGTAACATAAGCCAGGAGCAGGAACAGGAGACTGCAAGACCTCACTGAGATGTGGAATCTAAGAAATCTAAACTCACAGAAACAGAAAAGAAAACACCAGACGCCAGGAACAAAGGGCGGGGGCAACTGGGGAGACGCACTCAAAGGACATAAACTGTCAGTTACTGCAAGAATAAGTTCTGGAGAAGGAACCTACAGCTTGGTGACTCTGTAAGAATGTATCACGTATACTTGAAATTAGCCAACAGTAGGTCCATCTTGAGGACTGTCACTCCCCCCCCCACACACACACACAGTGTAACTATGTGAAGCCATGTGAAGTTATTAGCCTGATTATGGTCAACATTTTATAATGTACATGTATATCAAGACATGTTGTACACTTTAAATACACACAATTTTTGTCACACCCCAATAAAGCTAGTGGGGGAAATGGAAATAAATAAAAGCCAGGCTTTCAGGAACAACGACATCGAAGATCCCACAGCAGGAAGCTCTAGGATCATCCCTCCACTAAAGCAACCCTTGAGCTGGAAGAAGCAGTTAGAATCAACTCCGCAGGAACTCTGGAACTCAGCCAAGCACTTAGAACAACCAGAGGGGTGCTTGGCAAAGGGAGGGGCTGTGGCTCTTTCCCAACTGCTCAGCATGGAAGGACCAGCACCATCTCCTGCTCCTCAGCTCCACCACAGCTGTGAGGGTAGCAGCCTATGCTCCAGGAGTGGCCTGCTGGTACCAGGTGGGCAGTGGGGTCCTTGATACACAAAACGTTGATGTTACGCACTTTGGTTGCCCTGAGTGGCTAAGGGACTGACACAGATTCGCACTTTGCTTGCCTGCAGTGGCTAAGGGACCAACACAGATGCTCACTTTGCTTGCCCTACAATGGCTAAGGGACCAACACAGATGCGCACTTTGGTTGCCCTGAGTGGCTAAGGGACTGACACAGATGCATACTTTGGTTGCCCTGAGTGGCTAAGGGACCAACACAGATGTGCTCTTTGGTTGCCCTCCAATGGCTAAGGGACCAACACAGATGCATACTTTGGTTGCCCTGAGTGGTTAAGGGACTGACACAGATGAGCACTTTGCTTGCCCTGCAGTGGCTAAGGGACTGACACAGATGCACAGTTTGGTTGCCCTGTAGTGGCTAAGGGACTGACACAGATGCACAGTTTGGTTGCCCTGTAGTGGCTAAGGGACCGACACAGATGTGCACTTTGGTTGTCCTGAGTGGCTAAGGGACCGACACAGATGTGCACTTTGGATTCGGCCCTCTTTGCAGTAGCAGCCTCCCAAACAGCACCCACTAGAAAATTTTAAGAGATTATTTCACCCTTTTCTTCCTTTTCGGAAGCCAGACACTTTAGGAAATCTTTGTTGGCTCACTGGCTGACCACAGAGACAACAGAATAGAAACTTCAGTGACCACACAAAACAAGAAACGCGTATTTGCAAAAACAGCGTGGGAAAGTCACACATGAACAGCACCAACTCTCAAAAAGGAAACGTCAGCAACCCCTGAGTAAAGAAAAAAATGAGATTTCCAAAGGTTTCATGTCATAATATTCAGAATGTCCATTTAAAAAAAAAGATTTATTTATTTATTTGAAAGGTGAAAGGCAGAGTTCCAGTGAGGCAGAGGCATAGAGACAGAAAGAGACACAGACAGAGAGAAAGAAAGAGAGAGGTCTTCCATCCGCTGGTTCACTCCCCAAATGGCTGCAATGGCCAGAGTTGCACCAATCTGAAGCCAGGAGCCAGGAGCTTTTTCTGGGTCTCCCACGTGGGTGCAGGGCCCAAGTAGTTGAGCCATCTTCCACTGCTTTTCCAGGCCATAGCAGAGAGCTGGATTGGAAGTGGAGCAGCCGGGACTTGAACTGGCATCCATATGGGATGCTGGCACTGCACAGCAGGGCTTTAACCTGCTGCACCACAGCGCCAGCCCCCAGAATGTCCATTTTCAATAAAAAATGACAAAGCATACGAAGAAACCAGAAAATCTGATTATTCAAAAGAAAAAAGGAATTCATCAGAAATCACTAGTGAGGATGCCTACCTGGTGGCATTACTGTCAAAGATGGAAAATAAAACAGTACCGTACTTTCTGCATGGTCAGCTACAATTCAAAAATATTAAGTGGAAAATTTTGAAGTAAATAACGTGTAAGTTTTCAATTATGCACCATTGTGAGGAGCAGGATGAAATTCTACACCATCCTGCTCTGCTCTGTGCACTGGAGATGTGGTTCATTCCTTTGTCCAGAATATCTATACCATATACGCTACCCACCCATTAGTAACTTACAGCCATCTCCATTATCAGACTGACTGTCATGGTATCCAGTTCTTGTATTCAAGTAACCCTTATTTTACTTTATCAGGGACCCAAAATATAAGAATAGAGATGTTGGGATTCACATGTGCCAAACAGAAGCCATAAAATGCTTCCTTTGAATGAAAAGATGAAACTGCTTAACTTAATAAGAAAAGAAAAAATCACATGCTGAGAGGTTAAGATCTAAAGTAAAGGGGCCAGCACTGTGGGATAGTGGGTAAAGCCACTGACTGCAACACTGGAACCCCATTAGGGTACCCATTCAAGTGTCAGCTGCTCCTCTTCCAATCCAACTCTGCTATGTACAAGGAATCCTCAATAAGATTAATAGCCAATTTCTAAAGAGAAACTATGAGGGGCAGAAGACGGTGGTAACGCAGATAAAGTACTCAAAGAAAAACCTACCAAGATTTGACAAAACTATCTTTCAAAAATGAAGATGGATGAGACAATGGGTTCAGCCACCACCTGGGACACCCACATCCCATACTGGAGTGTCTGGGACAAGTGCCCCTCCCAATTCTGCTCCAGCTTCCTGTTAATGTGCCTCTGAGACAGAAGATGACAACTCAAGTACTTGGGTTCCTGTGTCTTTCAAATAAATAAATCAGGGCCAGATCTGTGGTGTAGCAGGTAAAGCCTCCACCTGCAGTGCTGGCATCTCATATGGGCACTGGTTCGAGTCCCGGCTGCTCCACTTCTGATCCAGCTCTCTGCTATGGCCTGGGAAAGCAGCAGAAGATGGCCCAAGTCCTTGGGCCCCTGCACCGGTGTGGGAGACCCGGAAGAAGCTCCTGGCTCTTGGCTTCAGATCAGCGTGGCTCCAGCCATTGCAGCCAATTGGGTAATGAACCAGAGGATGGAAGACCTCTCTCTCTGCCTCTCCTTCTTTCTCTGTATAACTCTGACTTTCGAATAAAATAAATAAATCTTCTAAAAAAATCAAATAAACAAATCTTCTGTAAAAAAAAAAAAGGAAAAATTAAGACATTTCTATACAAACAAACCAAACTCATTAACCGGCAGACCTGCCTTACAGTAAATGATAAAGGGAGTCCTTCAGCTAGACTGAAAGGACACTGAATGGCAACTCAAAGCCCTAAGAAGAAATAACGGACATTGGTAAAGGGAACTACACAGGTAAATATAATTGTGATTTCTGTTTATAATTCCTTTTTTCCCCAAAATGAGTTACAAGGCAAATGCATAAAACATGTCTTTATTAATGGACATGAAATATATAAGGAATTAATCCGTGACAATAACAATAGAAAGAAATACATAGGAGCAGAGTATACACTACTGAAACTAAAGCAGTGCTAATCGAACTAAGTTGTTGTAAGTTTTCTTTCAATTTGAAATGTTTATTTTATTTTTTAAGATTATTTATACATTTATTTGAAAGACAGAATGACAGAAAGAGAGGGAGAGACAGAAAAGAAATTGTCCATCTGCTGGTTCACTCCCCAAATGGCCACAACAGCCAGACCTAGCCCAGGCTGAAACCAGGCGCCACAAACTCCATCCCCTTCTCCTGCACGGCTGGCAGGGGCCCAAGCACTCGGGTCATCCTCTGCTGTCTTACCAAGCAAAACTGCAAGTGGAGGATCCGGAACTCCAATGTGCACTCCAGCGTGGTAGGCCAGTGGCGGCTTAACCTGCTGCACCACAACACTGGCCCCTGAAATGCTAATTTAAAACAAATTGTACAAGCAAATCGATGTCATTGTGAAAAAAAACTAGAAAAAAGATTGCAATCATCTCAAATCATAGCAGCTTTATCCAGGCTGAGTTGAAAAACAAAATGTTTAAAGGCCTAGACATTTTCTAAAAGAGCTGGAGCATGAAGGCGATTGAACGAAGAATGGCAGTGAAGCATTTTCTCTTTATTCCTTCGAAGAGGTAAGCTCTCCTTTGCTTAACAAGATCCTGCAGAGTCCTCTGGATAACAAAGAAACTAGAATACGAGCATGAAGAAACAGACTCTGGACTGGCCTTCGCCACTCTGAACTCAGCTCTGTCACTTCCTAGCTGTGGACCTTTGGGCCATCTCTCAACACCTCACTTCTCTTAGAAAATGGGGATAGAGAAGTGCCTACTCCACAGGTGGGTGTGAGGAGTAACTGCTAACACACATAAAGCGCTCAGAGCAGTCTTGGCACCTAAGTACAGCCTAACAAATGTGACCTTTCCCTGTAATCGTACAATCATCTAAACACACCCTGAGAGAGGCCCCAAGGTCGACAGCTGTAGTAATAGAGATTGAAAATTATTTATTTAACTTCACAAACTCATCAAAAAACCCATTTCTCATTAGAGGAAGACCATGTCTACCCAGGATCTAGGGCAAACATAAAGTCTAATCACTATTTTGGTGCTTTTAACAAAAAGTCTTCCATCGGAGTAATCATGCAGTTGGTTCTGAAAGTTTTCTTCTCAACAGCTGCAGAGTCTGCCTCTGTCACTGGCGCTGACGCAGGATATAAGCTTCCATGCTGCTACTCGGAGCCGAAATGCTCAGCCGTAAGAGATTTATGCACTCGTGTACTCGTTTGTTCAACAAACACCAGGACCTTTTACATGCCAAGCACCGGGGGTACAGAAACATTCAAAACACACAAGACTCTGGGGTCACAGTGGCAAGGTGGTGGCTCGTTGGGGCAGGGAGGGCACTGGGGTGGGAGCAGGGTCACCGTTCTTGCCTTCGGTCACTCTGGCACCCTCTGCCTGGCACTATACCCCTGAGCCACATTTTATTCATGTTGAGTTTCCTGAAAGAGTAGCAAAAATCACGCAAGTTCATTCTGTTGGAGCAAGGACAAAAGCCTTAGATCTGTTTCAGTCCCTCGCCTAGGTGACTGACAGCAGACCCAAACCCCCTGCATTCTTCCTCAAACAGCTGGACCTTGTCCTGACCATTAGCCAGAGCCCTGCTAAGCCACATCACCATCTCAACAGCTCCACCTTAGCCCAATCCCTCCCTCACCCTCCCAACTACCAGGAGCCCAGTCTTGGTGCAAGCCCTCCCCAGTCTCATGCTAGATAAGCCCCAGCCCGCAGGAGAGCTCTGCCCACTGCCAGGCAGCGACCCCTCTCAGTTCGTCTCTGAATAAACCTGTTCTGACTGTGGGTTCCTGGTTTCTGTCTCCTCTCTGTCTCTCTCTTCTACTTTACACACTCCTTCGGCCCCTACGTTGCTTCTCACGCAGATCTGAGTGTGAGTCAGAAATGGCCTAGTCTTTTGGTCACATCCAGAGACAAATAACCACTTAAGCTACAACACGAGAGAGAGGATAGCTATGTCTCTCTGCTTAACTCAAGCTGTGCTCCTACCATGAGATTTGGAAAAGATCTCCATCTTCCCAGGGCGATTTAACTAAATCCTTGCCCAAGGCAAAAGCCCAACTACCGCCTTTCGGAGTCTGCTCAGGTCATCCAGCCAATGACTCCAGGCATCAGCTTCCTCATCTGTTTAACGGGGACAGCAGTGCACACTTCACAGGGCTGTGAACCGCGGAGTACACCACCTGGCACATACGAAGCACTCATTCGTATTTTCAAAAACCCCAAACCTTTCAACGTTCCTTTAACCTCATTAGTTTATCTAGAGCATATCAGTAGTTGGAATATCAGACCAATGGAAATGAAATCCTGAGAGCGAACCAAGCAGCAACGCTGACTTTATGGGGAGAGCAGGCAGAGCACCCGCAGGGTACAGGAAGGGCCTGGGCTGCCTGCTAGATGCAACTTCTCCAAGGCCTTAGAGCCTTGCCCACCATTTAAAATCTCCCAGATAGACTGTCTTCCACGCCTTTCCTGTTTGTTCTCCTTTAAAAATGATTCACCCAAGGCAGCAGGAGCTTCCTGTCCAGGGCCAAGCACAGGCCTGCAGGCCACTGGTCAGCTGCTCACCACACATCAGAAACAACCCCAGGGCTGGTGCTGTGGTGTAGCGGGTAAAGCTGCCATTGTGGCGGGAGCATCCCATACGGGCGCCGGTTTAAGTCCCGGCTGCTTCTCTTCCGATCCAGCTCTCTGCTATGGCCTGGGAAAGCAGTGGAAGATGGCCCAAGTCCTTGTGCCCCTTGTACCCAGAAGAAGTTCCTGTCTCCTGGCTTTGGATCGGCCCAGATCTGGCCGTTGTGGCCATTTGGGGAGTGAACCAGTGGGTGGAAGACCTCTCTCTCTCTCTCTACCTCTCAAATAAATAAAACTTTAAAAAAAATTAAACTAGAGCCGGCGCCGTGGCTCAATAGGCTAATCCTCCACCTTGCGGCGCCGGCACACCGGGTTCTAGTCCCGGTTGGGGCGCCGGATTCTGTCCCGGTTGCCCCTCTTCCAGGCCAGCTCTCTGCTATGGCCAGGGAGTGCAGTGGAGGATGGCCCAGGTGCTTGGGCCCTGCACCCCATGGGAGACCAGGAAAAGCACCTGGCTCCTGGCTCCTGCCAGGATCAGCGCGGTGCGCCGGCTGCAGCGGCGGCCATTGGAGGGTGAACCAACGGCAAAGGAAGACCTTTCTCTCTGTCTCTCTCTCTCACTGTCCACTCTGCCTGTCAAAAAAAAAATAAATAAATAAATAAATAAATAAATAAAAAAATTAAACTAAACCTCAGTGTCAAAGGAGGCCCATCATGACCAAACACACTGCATCCCAAGAGAACTCTGTCTGCCCTCCTGTTTCCCTCCGCTGCATCTGACCTGGGCATCTACACAGCTCCTGAGAGGGACCTGCACTCTCACACAGTGCCTGATCTCTGATCTCTCTCCCTGATAAGCCCTCCTCCCAACAGCGAGCAAAGGAGCAGTCCGCATTCAGGAGCCGCAGGAGGGCAATGGCCCACAGCTGAGCGCTTTGGGTGACATCAACCAGGCCTAGGGGACAGCTCAAAAGTCATCTGGGGGAGTGGCTTCTGCCTGGCTTCCAGTCTCACTGCAGCCCACAGACTTCTTCCCTTTGACTTTTTAAAATAAGAAGCAAGAAACCACTTTGCCCACGATGGCTTAAGACCTGGTAACTGCTGGGAAGGTTCTAGCTCTTCCCCATCCCGGCATGCCAGCGAGGACAGGACACCATGGCTCAGTCACCTTCGCAGTCCCTAGCATCGAAAACAGAAGCTGGTCTCCAAAACGGTTACTGAATGCACACATATATTAATAAATATCATCTTCATAGCATCTACTGACATCTAAAAATTCTAAATTAGAAGTTTCAAAACCTATGGCAGCTTGAGGAGACCAAATCCGTTGAAAAGGCAATCACCTGTTTGTCTGAAAGTCAGCACCATCGCAAAATTAAAGAAATCACATAGAACCTGCCTTGTTACCCACTGTCTGAACACAGATGCAATAACTGATTCCAGCCCTCGACTATTACAGAACGCCGATTGTATTTTCTCATTTACGAAGAGGAAGTAAAAATAACAGTTGGCTCACTGTGTCCTTCTGAGAATCAAGTGAGGTAGCACATGGACTCTGAACAGTGCCTGGCACCAAGAAATGCTGCTGCCATTACCAGGCAGTGTCCTGGCTAACACCCGATTAGATCCAGTTAAGTACAAGTTCATTTACTGCATCTGCCTGGAAAAGCACCAACAGAAGCAAGACGCATACATAATCTGTCCCCTTGACAATGACAGCTGCCCCTCGGAGCTTCAGATGCTTTCGAAAGACCATTAATGGAATCTCAACAAGCAAGACTTGCCCATGCATGGTTTATTTTTCAGAATGTGGGTGCCCTTTGAGGGAGAAGCCTGTATTTGGCAGACCCTAAATGTACAAAGCAAAAGGCGAGGGTTTTACCTTCTCCGAGGCCAGATGCGGAGCCTAATCCTGCAGGGTTTGGGGCACTGGGATCTGACTGGGATCTCGTCAGATCCGAGTGCCCAGGAGCTTCTGCCGCTTGGGTTAAAAATAATCACCGAGAAACAAAAACTGAGAAAACTGAAAAGCAGAAGTCTTCACCAAGTTGCTGCAGTCACATTCTGCTGCCGGGGGGTGTTCTTCTCTCCCCAGCGCAGCAATTCCCAACCAGGGTCCCGCGGGCCACCTGGTCCTAGACGGTCAGTGTCTTCCCCACTCCCCCCAACCCCGGGGAGGGAAGCCACAGTGCTCATTCCCAGGCTCATTGTGCTCAATGCACCCTTTGAAACCTGGCCACGGAACCCCCTTTCCCTAGAGCCTCTGCCAGAACCCAGGTTTTGGAAAGCCCGACTCAGTCTAAATTAACCAGCCCCTCCTGGTGTAGGAACAGCTGGGCACTCTGTCACCTGGCCCCGCAGGGCTGCTGATTCAACATATATTTAGGAAGAGGCGTACAAAGAACGTACCCTCAGGAGCCACTGGAGATGTGTCCCACACCCCAGGAACACACCAGTAAATTCACAGGGATGGCTCATGGGAAGCAATTTCAGATTAGGACGATAACAAAAAGAAAGAAGGTGATGTGGAGCACCATAAAGAAAGACATGTAACTGTTTTTGCTTTCTTAAGGCACAGAAAAAAGTACAAAGTCACCAAGTTCAAGTGTCACCCTGCTGCCACTTCAGTGGCGTCACAAGCAGAGAGGAACGGCTAGTGGGGACAGACGCGGTCCTTCTTCGTCCACCTCTAAAGACTGCGGTCTCTAGAACATTCCTTAGTTTTATAACCAGAAATTTTTTTTTCCAGCATCCTCCTTGGCTATGACATACGTTTCCTTTTTTTTTTTTTTTTTTTTCCCTAGCACTTGACCTCACAGAAAAGCAGGGATTTGGGGAAGGATCTTGCTTTCCATTCAGGTCATGTGATATTCACCACACCATAATTGCACAAAAGGTCCCCTACTGGGACTATCTTCCACTGCTTTCCCAGGCCACAGCAGAGAGCTGGATTGGAAGTGGAGTAGCTGGGACTAGAACCGGTGCCCCCAAGGAAAGCTGGCACTACAGGCGGTGGCTTTACCTGCTACGCCACAGCACCGGCCCCTTCACTGAATTTTTTTTTTTTTTTTTTTTTTGACAGGCAGAATGGACAGTGAGAGAGAGAGAGAGAGAGAAAAAGGTCTTCCTTTTGCCATTGGCTCACCCTCCAATGGCCGCCGTGGCCGGCGCGCTGAGGCTGGCGCACCGCGCTGATCCGAAGCCAGAAGCCAGGTGCTTCTGCTGGTCTCCCATGGGGTGCAGGGCCCAAGCACATGGGCCATCCTCCACTACACTCCCTGGCCACAGCAGGGAGCTGGCCTGGAAGAGGAGCAACCGGGACAGAATCCGGCGCCCCAACCAGGACTTTCTAGTTAAGCAAAGAGGATTAGCCTAGTGAGCTGCGGCGCCGGCCCCCTTCACTGAATTTAAATATCTATATCTGGTTAGTGCCTACTGGCCTATATGCTCCAAGCTCTTTCAACATGAAATGTTGAAATGGAAGATGGACAAGAAATGAGGAAAGCTCTCCAGAGATTGTGAAAGCGATGTCACTTACCAGATGACGTAGGAAAAAACTGAGCCCACTGTCTGATTGGTCTTTATGTACACTGCTGAGACAGCTAAAGACGGAATCATTCTAGTTTTATCCAGGGAGAAACTGAGATACACAGCATTAACTGACATCAACAGGGACCACACTGTGTGGAGCTCCCAGGCGGGCAAAGGGTATTTTTATGCAAACTACATCAATCCTCCAAGGTAAACATTACTGTTTCACTTACAGGTGAGGTTGAAGGTGAGGTTGAAGGAGGTTAAGGGTGTAAGAAAGGGCACTAAGTGGAGCCAGGATCTGAACTCAGCTCCACCATCAGAGCACAAGCAAGAGACAGTGTTAGGTCCTCACAAAAACACACATTCCAGGAAACACATTTTCTAGATTTACTCAACAAGTATTTTTTAGCACCTATCATATGCTTATGAGAACAAACTGCCCTTAAAAAAGCCTGAAGAACATTCGAGAGAGACACCTGCTGAGACTTGTCCAAGGGTCTGCAGAGACCATTAACGTCACCCTCTGGATCAGCTGGACTTGGGGGATGTGCACAGAAGGTCTGCGGCTCTCAGACGAGTGCAGCAACCTTCTACGATCCTTTGTTCTGTATCTATAGAGACATTACTTCGAGAAATGTCCTTTTTCTTTTTTAAGATTTATTTATTTGAAAGTCAGAGTTACAGAGAAAAAGGAGAGGGAGAGAGAGGGAGAGGGAGAGAGAGAGAGATGTCTTCCATCTGCTGGTTCACTCCCCAGTTGGCCACAATGGCAGGAGCTGTGCTGATCAGAGGTCAGGAGCCAGGAGCTTCTTCAAGGTCTCCCACATGGGTGTAGGGGCCCAAGGACTTGGGCCATCGTCTACTGCTTTTCCAGGCCATAGCAGAGAGCTGGATCAGAAGTGTAGCAGTTAGGACTTGAACCGGTGCCCATATGGGATGCCAGCACTGTAGGCGGCGGCCCCAGAGAAATGTCCTTCTTATAACTAATCAGTAGTCTTTCCAGCTGCCTCTTTCAGAGACCATGTTTGTAACCAATCATGTTCTAAAGAAAGCAATTTCCAACCTGAGAGAAAGCGCACCCCCCTGCCCCGCACCTCACCTACAGTCGGCCTTCTGAGGCAAAGCCCCTGTCTGTTCACTGGGTGAGGAGAAATGGAAACTTGCCTTTGTGGAATCTGTAACTGCTAACTAGAACTGGACCACTGCAGAACACTTCCCAAGACACTCAAATCACTGGGCCTGTGTCTCCTGGGCCCAGGTCACTCATATTCTGCCCTGAATCAGACCTCCATCAGCCCTTTTTACAGAACTTGTTTACTTCTGTCCACACATAACATCACACTAAGAGCAGGGAGTGCGGATGCAAAGATAAGCAAGGAACATCAGAGTTACTGGACTTCTTATTCTTCAATACAAAAGTACATTAATTATTCTATTACACATCACTGCATACTACAGCAATTGGCTAGCTCAGAAGAAAAAATGAGCTAGTGAGTTTAGCACTGCAAAAACAGACAGACCCAAAGGGGCTGACGCTGTGGCAAAGTGGGTAAAGATGCCTCCTGCGGTGCCAGCATCACACATAGGTACCAGTTCAAAACCCGGCTGCTCCACTTCTGATCCAGCTCCCTGCTAATGCACCTGGGAAAGCAGCGGAGGATGGCTGAAATGCTTGGGCCCCTGCATCCACATGGGAGACCCAGAAGAAGCTCCTGGCTCCTGGCTTCAGATCAGTTTGGCTCCAACTGGAGTGACCATTTGAGGAGTGAAATAGTGGATGGAAGACCTCACTCTCTGTCTCTGCCTCTATCTCTGTAACTCTTCCTAAATAAATAAATTCTTTTTAAAAAAAAAAAATACAATCACAAGCACAAGGGACAATAGAAAAAATTACATTAATTGGACATCACCAAAATTGAAAGCATTTTTCAGAGTGGGCATTTAGCCTAGTGGCTAGGGTGCCAGCATCCCACATCAGAGTACCTGGGTTCAAGTCCTGGCCCTGGCTCCTGACTCCAGCTTCCTGCTAATGTAGACCCGGGGAGGAAGGGGAGATGGCTGAAGTAATTGGATTCCTGCCACCCACACTGGAGATCAGGATTCAGTTCCCCACTCCCAGCCCAGTCCCTGCTGTTGTGAGGATTTGGGGAGGGAACCAGTGGTGGGATGTTTTCTCTTATTGCCTGTCTCTCAAATAAATACATTTTTAAAGTTTTACATCAAAAAAGTGAAAAGACAATCCACAAAATGAAAGGAAGCATTTGCAGATGATATATTTGATAGGGGACTCATATCCAAACTAGTTTAAAAAAAAAAAAAAACACTCTTATGGGGCCAGCACTGAGCACAGAAGGTTCAGCCTCCACCTATAGTGCCAGCATCCCAAATGGGTACCAGTTCAAGTCCGGGCTGCTCCTGTTCTGATCCAGCTCCCTGCTAACATGCCTGGGAAATCAGTGGAAGATAGCCCAAGTGCATGGGCTCTTGCACCCACATGGGAGACACAGAGGAAGCTACTGGCTCCTGACTTCAGCCCAGCCCAGCTCTGGGCATTGCAGCCATTTGTGGAGTGAACCAGCAGATGGAAGAGAGTGCCCTCTCCCTCCCTCTCCCCCTCCCCCTCTCTCCCCCTTTCTATTTATGAGTTTCAAATAAATAAATAAGTCTAAAAAAACCCCTGATATACTCTTACAACTCAACAATAACAAACACCTTTCTGTGCATATATTTGTGGAGACTTGTTTCCACTTCTCATGGGTCTAATATAGGAGTAGATGCTGGCTCAGAGTAAGTCTGCACATAGCACCTTGAGGCAGTGCTAAACTTTTCCACAGCGGCTGCACCGCTGCACTTTCCCATCAGCAGTGCACAAGGCTTCTTCCAGCGCTCCACAACCTCGTCAGCACTTGCTGTTGTCTGTTTTTTTAAGCCATTTATGTGCGTGTGAAGTGATAGCTCATTACGGTTTAATTTCCAGTTCCCTAGTGAGTAATGATGTTCAACAGTTTCATGTGCTTAATGTCCATCTACGCATTTTCTCAGGAGAAATGCCTATTCAGATCCTTTGCTCGTTATTCCATGGGCTGATTTTTATTATTAAGTTGTAACAGTTCTTTGCATAATCTGGAAACAAGTTCTTTGTCAGACTGATGACTTGCAAGTATTTTTTTCCTACTGTGAATGTGTTCTTCTTTGAGTTGGGACAGGTTGCTTGCCCAGGAAGGAAAACATGAATCACAGCATTTTTCAAAAGAGCATCCACTTTGCGAGGAGCAGCAGTCGAGGTGCCCTCAGTCCAAGATATGGAAGAAGCACTAAAGACCTGAAAGGAATCTGCAGACCAGAGCACGGAGCAGGCTGGGAAAGAACTCTCAGGGCTGAGCTGGTTACGACAGAATTTAAAATGAGAACAATCAATTACCCCTTTTCTTTCCCTAGCTTGTTTTTTTTTTTTTTTAAGATTTATTTTATTTATTTGAAAGAGTTAGAGAGAGAGAGGAAGAGCCAGAGAAAGAGGTCTTCCATCTGCTGGTTCTCTCTCCAGATGACAGCAGTGACCAGAGCTGAGCTGGTCTGAAGCCAGGAGCTTCTTCTGGGTCTCCCACGTGGGTGCAGGGACCCAAGGAGTTGGGCCATCTTCTACTGCTTTCCCAGGTCACAGCAGAGAGCTGGATCGGAAGTGGAGCAGCCGGGACTTGAACCAATGCCCATATGTGATGCTGGCACTGTAGGCTGGGGCTTTAACCCGCTGTGCCATAGCACCGCCCCTCCCTAGCTTGTTTTAAATCCTTCTCGTCACTTTTTTCTAGATGCACCTAAATACTTCACAATCATCACCATGTGAGTCACACGCGGCTGTGATCCAGAGTGCCCCCCAACAAGCAGAAACGTGCAATCATGAGCCCGTTAGCCCAGGCCCAGGCGGGCACGGGAGAGCTGATGGACATACATGCAGAAATCCACGTAGCCTCAATCCCTCCCGCTGGGTCCCTCCTAAACACCTGCCAGCAGTATGTACTCACTCAAATCAAAGTATATCTGGGTGCAGAGAAAATCCAGATAGGCAGAAACTACATACGCAAATGTCTCTCTCAGCAGACAGAGGGAACAACTGAGAACAGTACAGAGACAAGACTCAAAGGGAGTCCAAAAGGCAAGCCCTGGAGTAAATCAACAAGACAGACTCAGTGAGTTCTCAAAAGCTGCTAGCCATTTGTGTTATTAGTGTAGATAACAATACTAACCGTATGTTCACAACAGCAATTATATAAGAAGAGGTAAGGTGGAGGAGCCTGGGCTTGGCCAAACTCCACAGGAGGAAATAGAAACTGGGTCTCCATGGACCTCAAGCTCCGCCAGTGCTAGGAGGCACCACAGCTATGAAGGGACTGCCTCCTCCCAGCCAGTCCTCACCCACATCCCAGGGACCGACAGCCCCATCACTCTCTCCCATCCAGCCCATGTCTGACAGCCAGGTGTGATCTGGGCACCAGAGACATAGACGGGGATGTGCTGTGGCACAGCAGGTGAACACCCCAGCCCAGAGTGCCAGCATCTCATATGGGCGCCGGTTTGAGTCCCAGCTGCTCCTCTTTTGATTCAGCTCCCTGCTAAGGCACCTAGGATGGTCCAAGTGCTTGGGTCCCTGCACCCACGTTGGAGACCCAGAAGAAGCTCTTGGCTTTGGCCTGGCCCAGTCCCAGTTGTTGCAGACATTTGGGAAGTAAACCAGCAGATGGAAGACCTCTCTCTTTCTCTCTCTATCTCCCTATCCTGCCCCCCCCCCATCAACTCTTTCAAATAAATCTTTTTTTAAAAAGACACAGAAAACCTATTGAATACCTAGGAAGAAGTGGCCAGAATGGCTGTAGGTCTGGAATCCAAAATAAATATCTAACACTGATAGATCAAGAGGTATTTGTGAAAGTGAAGGCTTAAGGAAGTCTTATGTTAAAATACATATATTTATTCATTTTAATTTTATTTGAAAAGCAAGCAGGGGAAAAGAGACAGAGACAGAGCTCAACCTTCCATCTGCTGGTCCAGTCCCCAAAAGCCTGCAATAGCTAGGTCTGGGCCACGCTGCAGCTGGGAGCCCGAAACTCAGCCAAGCACTTGAGCCATCACCTGCCGCCTGCCAGGGTGTGCATTAGCAGGAAGCTGGAATCAGAAGCAGAGCTGAGATTCAAACCCAGGCACGCCAACAGGGGGCGCAAGGATCTGCAGCAGTGTCTTAACTGCTGCCCCAAACTCCCACCGGGTCCTCTGCCAGGCTTGGGGAGCTGCCAGCAAGGAATGGCACACACTGTCGTGTGAAACAAAGCGGGGTGAAGTCATACAGGGGGCTGTTAGGCTCCAGGTATAAAATAATTCTCTAACCTTAACATGATCTAAGAAGCAATCCCATGGGCTTGGGAGTTAGAAGCTCTCTTCTGGTGGAAGAGCCTGGGAGCCAGACAGGGGGTTCCCCGCCAAGGAGAGCCTGCTGGGGAGTCCTCTGCGGGGTGCAAGGACTCACTCCCTTCCCACCCGGGCCCCTGCCATTCTACGACTCGGCCTATGGCTGAGGTGCACTGCCCTGGCTGACAGTGAAGGATGGACATTCTCAGTAAACCCTGGAAAAAATGATTCAGAAATACTTGTGTCTCCAATATAAATACTCACGCCTGTTACGTGCTCTTTAATTCTATTTTGAGGTTTCTATTCCCCACCTGCAAAAGGAACTACATAAGGGGTCAGCACTGGGGCACGGTGAGTTAAGCCAGCACAGCTGGGGATGCCTGCACCCCGCATCAGAGTGCTGGTTCTGGGCCCCCACCACTCTACTTTTGATCCAGCTTCCTGCGATGCACCTGGGAGGCAGCAGAGGATGGCTCAAGTGCTCAGGCCCCAGCCACACACATGGGAGACTTGAATGACATTCCCAGCTCCTGGCTTTGGCCTGGCCCACCCCTGGCTGTTGCAGATGGAAGATTCTCTCTCCCCACCCCCTCTCTGATGCTCTACCTTTCAAGTAGGATGAAAATAAAGAAAAATCAACACTTTTTTAAATGTTCAAAGACAGAGTGTTTAAAAAAACAAGGCCTAAATAAGATGACACAGGTAAATAAACTCTTAAAAACCTTTAAAGCAATGTAAGGGATATTTATTTTTGATGCTATCAATAAGCAACTAACTTTGTAAAAATAAAAACAGTTCTTGGTGGAGTAGCTGTTTTCTTTTCTTTTTTTTCTTTTTCCAGACCCTCTGTTGCACATTGCCAACGCAGGTCTAATTTCACTTTCCATCTCAAGATTTGGTAACTACTTACCCAAAGCCTGAAAAGTCAGAGACAGAAACACACCATCCCAGCGAGGTGCCCAGCACACAGTATCAGTGAGGCTGGCCTTCATCCCCGGCCTTAGACAAAAATAAACGCAGATCCAGGAAGAATGTGAGAGTGAACGCCAGGACATCTAAACTAGGAATAAACCAGAGAGACAGGAACATCTGGGTGCTAAGCACAAAGCAACAAATGAAGAACTGGGCTTCATCACAATCAAAACCTTTTGCTCTTCCAAAGTCATCACTACGAAAATGGAAAGCGGGGAGAGGGTGCTTGGCCTCACGGTGAAGTCACCCATGCACCAGACTGCAGGACCTGGGTTTGAGTCCCAGCTCTGCCCGCAGTTCCAGCTTCCGGCTAATGCACACTCCAGGAGGCAGCGGGTGACGGTTCAAGAAGCTGGGTCCCTGTCACCAATGGGGGAGACCTGGATGGAGCTCCCCCTCCCCAGCTGTGGCCTGTCACCCACAGGGGAGACCTGGATGGAGCGCCCCTCCCCAGCTGTGGCCTGGTCCCATTCACTGTGGGCACTGTGGGGGAGTTAATCAGCAGGCGAGAGTTCTCTCTCCTTCTCTCTTTCTCTTGGTTTCTCTCTCTCTCTTTCTCTGTTCCTCTGCTTCTCAAATAAAAAAAAAAAAACTTTTGAAAAAGAAAATGAAGGCTGGCGCTCTGGCTCACTAGGCTAATCCTCCGCCTGCGGCACCAGCACCCAGGGTTCTAGTCCCGGTCGGGGTGCCGGATTCTGTCCCAGTTGCTCCTCTTCCAGTCCAGCTCTCTGCTGTGGCCCAGGAAGGCAGTGGAGGATGGCCCAAGTGCTTGGGCTCTGCACCCGCATGGGAGACCAAGAAGAAGCACCTGGCTCCTGGCTTCGGATCGGTAGTGGCCATTTGGGAGGTGAACCAACGGAAGGAAGACCGTTCTCTCTCTCTCTCACTGTCTAACTCTACCTGTCAAAAAAATAAAAATTAAAAAAAAAATAAAATGAAAATGAAAATGCAAGCTGATGATGGGAGAAAAATATTTCTAAATCATATGTGACAAAGGACATGCATCTAGGAAATATAAAGAACTCTCAAAACAATTGTAAGACAATGAACTCCATTTAAAAATAGGCAAAAAATTGGGAGGGGCGATGTGGCACAGTGGGTTAAACTGCTACTTGCAAGGCCAGCACTCCATATCAGAGCATTCGTTCAAGTCCCAGATACTCTGCTTCCCATCCAGCTTCCTGCTGACAATCCTGGGAAGGCAGCAGCAGATGGCCCATGGAAGCTGGATTCCTGCCACCCATATGGGAGATCGGGATGGAGTTCCTGGCTCAGGCTTCAGCATGGCCCAGACCTGTTGTGGCCATTCGGGAAGTGAACCAGCAAATGAAGATCTGTCAAGCTACCTCCCATTCTTTCTCTCTTCCTCTCTCTGCTGTTCTGTTTTTCAAATAAATAAATCTTTTTTAATAAAAGCAAAAATTAGACATTTCACCAGAGATGGATGAGTAGCCAATACGCACGTGAAATGAGACTAAACATCGTAAGTCATTAGGGAAATGAACACTAAAAGCACAGTGAGGTAACACTATGCACTCACTAGAACGGATATAATCCGTATCAGACAATATCAAGTACAGGAGAGGACTGGAAACAGCTGGGACCCCCGCACTGCCCAAATGGTGCGACTACTACAGAAAACAGCGCTACAGCTCCTTAAACAGTCGTCGTCCCCGTCAGCAGGAAGTAGCTCTAAAGACGGATCATCATCCCTCCACCCCTCCACCCCTCCTGGACTTTTGGGGCTGATGTAATCCCATACATCTTTTGCTATATAAAAAAAAGGGGGGGGGATGTTAGTAAAATGGCGCAGTCTTATCTATAACACGAGCTACACTCCAGAAACCAAGCTAGGCTCTAGGCGGTCCCCCTGACCAGTGCTGAAAGCCAGGTGGCCACATGGCCCAACCACCAGTGTCAGCTCCACCCCCACCCTAATGAGATTCACTGCTCCTACTTCCCTGCCCTCCCCCGGCAAAGGTTTAACAGGACCTATTCCAGAACACATCCTCTCTCTCTCTTACTCTCACCCTCTCCCCCCAACCTATAAGGCTTCCTCCACCCAACAATAAACCTCTCCTCTAACTCCAAGAAAAAAAAAAAGTTAAATGTGCACCCAACATATGTCCCAGCAATTTTAATTCTAGGTGTCTACCCAAGAGAATGACAGCACTTGTCCAAACAGTGACTTGCACACAAATGATCTGAGCAGGATTATTTATAATGGCCACAAAATCAAAATAGCCAAATGTCCATCAACTGGAAAGTGAATTAACAAAATGTAATATATTAACTCAGTTAAATATTCAGCAATATAAAGGAATGAGCTACAATGTACACTGCAACAGTGATAAATATAAAAAACATTATGCTAAGCAAAAAAAAAAAAAAAGCCAGACATAAAATACTATCTGTTCAATAATTCTCTTTGTATGACATGTCCATAGAAGGCAAATCTACAGACAGCAGGGAGATTCACGGATGCCCGGGACTGAAGGCAAGAGAGACTGGCTGTGAATGGGCACAGGGCAACTTCTGGCACTCAGAGAGATTTGGAGCAGGTACACAACTCTGCACATCCACTTTCAAAGTCACTGAATTCAGAGTAGATAGCTTACAATCCACAAACTATGCCTCAAGAAAGGCCTTTGTAAAAAAAGATATACCTCTGAATATATATATATATATATATATATATATATATATATATAATACCTGAAGTCCGTACACATTAAGCTAAAAAAAAAGGATATACCACTGAGCCTGGCCCACAGAGCAGATTGTTTTAGTCCTACTGATTCTCTAAGTCACAGTCCAAAAATAGGAGTACAAACAACAGTAGGAGGAAGAATTCATTTTCTTTTTCTTTAATTTTATTTATCAAAAGCAATTCTTCAGGTATCTTAAAACTGAAAGCTAGAGGCCAGCGCTGTGGCGCAGTGCCCCATATGGGCACCGGTTTAAGTCCTGGCTGTTCCACTTCCAATCTAGCTCTCTGCTATGGCCTGGGAAAGCAGCAGAAGATGGTCCAAGTGCTTGGGCCCCTGCACCCACGTGGGAGACCCAGAAGAAGCTCCTGGCTCCTGGCTTCAGATCAGCTCAGCTCTGGCTGTTGCAGCCATTTGGGGAGAGAACCAGCAGATGGAAGACCTTTCTCTCTTTCTTTCTCTCATTCTGGCTCTACCTCTCTCTATAAATCTTTCAAATAAATAAAACAGATCTTTTAAAAAACCTGAAAGCTATGAATAGCTATTTTTTAAATTATATTTATATTTATTGGAAAGGTACAGAGAGAGAGACAGAGGGAGACATGGACAAAGAGGAATCGGGGTGGAGCCAGGACTCCAATCCCGGCACTCAGATAATGGATACAGGCTTCCCGGGCGGTATCTTAACTCCTATGCCAAAGGCCTGCCCTGGTGTTATTTTTGTTGTCAGCACACCACTGTTTCCAGGGCTATGACCTGGCGCCCTCAGGAGAGAATCTGACGGCTGTGTGCACATTCTATATTCTCCGTGTCCACGTACCGCTCCAGTACTGGTGTATGGAATTTCATTTGCTACCGAACATACCCAAGCTGCCTCACAACCCTCACTGATGACCTTTGAAGTGAAGTCCCTAAATCATTTCATGGTGGACTACCTCCTGGCTTAAAGCAAGGTATTTTCCAAATCAACACCAGGGGAAGAACATTTTCAATAAGCGCATTTTTTGCTGTCTATTCCTACGCAAACTGGACAAAGAAGGAAATGTCAGTGTCTCCTCAGAGGCGCTTGGTGGCTGGGGGAAGGCGACATGAGAAAAATCAAGCCAACGGCCAGAGGAGCTGGGGCAGTGACACAGGACTGGGCTGGCAGGGAGGCCCCCGGACGGGGCTGGCTGCTTCCCGGGTCATCGCTGGAGCACGGGCAAGTTCAAAACCTCTGCCTCTGTGGCTGCTAAGGTCATGTAAAAAGAGAAGGGAAACTGATCGGGGGTGAGCTCTGGCCCACACGTGTAAGTTCTGGTTCTCCTTTTCTTTACGCTGTGCAGGGGGACAGAGCCCTGGAGACAGAGCTGTGGCTCCGTGCAGACCACACTCCCCCACAGCTGCCAGGGAGAGGCCGGCAGTCACCTCCGACTTGCCCTGCACCCCTTCCTTCTCCTAATACACACACACACACACACACACACACACACACACACGGAAAGCAGCGCATTGTCCCACACAGCCACCCGGACAGAGCCACCACAATGCAGTAGGGGCTGGGGGCCTGCACCAAGGAGAGACACACGCCCATCAGTCACCCACAAAAGCCTCCAGACATTCGGGAGAAACAAGTTACCAGAGTTACTTGTACCCTGGACCGCTTCCGTCCCGTAGCAAGGGTGTAAGACCAGTCAGAGTTCCTTAAGCTCAGTTTTCCAAGCCATGGTAAGGAATACTGACACCAGCCCACCCCAGTACTCTGAGGATGAACAGTCTCTGTTTAACTCACCCTCACCCTCACCATCTGAAAACAGGGGGCCTGAGAGTGTAGAGGCTGGAGACAAGACAAATGGTAGCAGGTGCATTTAGAGCACCTGTGAAGACATGCTGAGGGTCCTATTCGCAGTGGTCAGCAAGAAGTACAAGATCAGCAGGAACGTGTTAGAGAATACCAGGCGTGGGGGCTGGCGTTGTGGCACAGCAGGTTAGGTCCGCCTGCAGCACCGGCATCCCGTATGAGCACCAGTTTGGGTCTCAATTGCTCCACTTCTGATCCAGGTCCCTGCTAATGCACCTGGGAAAGCAGCAGGGGATGGCCCAAGTGCTTGGGCCTCTGCACCCACGGGGGAAATTGTGGATGAAGTTACAGGTTCCTAACCCTGGCCATCATCAGCAACATGGAATGTCTCCAATTATATTATCCTATCATGCCCATACACGCATTTCAAAAAAAGATCGAGAGAAAATGCACTAAACATTTAACATTACTGAGGCAGTATGATTATGGGAGATCTCTGTTGTCTACTTTATTACTTTTCTTCATTTCCCAAGTTTTAGGCAGCAAACATGTACTGCTTTAGAAACTAAAACAGGGGTCAGTGCTGAGGTGCAGAGGGTTAAACCACCATCTGCAGTGTCCGCATCCCATATGGACACCAGTTCAAGACCTGACTGCTCCACTTTCAATCCAGCTTCCTGCTATGGCCTGGGAAAGCAGTGGAAAATGGCCCAAGTGCTTGGACCCCTGCACCCACGTGGGAGACCTGGAAGAAGCCCCTGGCTTCTGGCTGTTCGGTCATCTGGAGAGTGAACCAGCAGAGGGAAGATCTCTCTCTGTAACTCTTTCAAGTAAATAAATAAACCCTAAAAAAAAAAGAAGCTAAGATAACTATAAGTTTAAAGGGTTTTTATTTTATTTAAAACATTTTTAAAATTGTTTATTTGCGAGACAGTGCTCCCACCTGCCTGTCCACTTCCCATATACCCACGATGTCCAGCACTGGACAAGGCTGAAGCCTGGAGCCAGAACTCAATCCAGCTCTCCTACATGGGTGGCAGGAGTCCCATCACCTGAGCCATCACCACTGCTTCCCAAGGGCTGCAGGAGCCAGAGCCAGGAACCTGAATGCAGGGACTTCAACAGGGGACGCGGGCGTCGTCACACATCTGGCCGCTCAGAGCTGGCTTTGAAGGAGCAATCCCACGTCAGGCCGGGTCTCGAGCAGCTAAAGGACTGCTGCAGTGCAGCTGTGATGGGGAGGGCCCCCAAGAGGCGGGGCCTGAGTCTGCTCAGCCAGCCAAGGGGGGAGCACCCGAGCTCGGGAGGAAAGCAGGTGTTCAGGAGTGGGAGGAACAGACAGACGTGCAAGATGAGGCCACGGAGCGTCAGACCACGAAGGAACTCTGTAAAATCCGAATACATCTCGAAAAGAAAAGAAAATGACTCACGTTGTCCCGAGTTTACGTAAGAGCTTGCAAAGGCCGAGAAGAAAGAGAATCGTGGAGAAAACTAGTGAGCAGCCCCACGTTCTCCCCTGGCTGAGCCAGGTTAGTCACGCGTATGAGGAAGCCCGAGATCAAAAGGACTGAGAAGGAGCCGCGGCCCCCAGGCCACAGCCTCTCCCCCTGCACCACAGAGGACCAGACACAGCCTTCTTGTAGGCTTCCACTGGGAGAAACAGACCAGCCAACTCTGGGATGGCTCCGGGACACAAGACAGAGCCCCGCCCAGAACGGCTCAGGGGGTCCCGGGCATCTTTCTGTGCAAATCCTGCTGGCTCCTCTTCAGCCCCCACCTCTTCCAGCCTTGGTCCCCGGCTTCCCTCTGCTGCAGAGACTCCTGGTAGCTCACAGGAAAGGACAGACCGACAACAGATGCAGAACGGACGGCAGTGACACGCTCCTGTCTGGGACCCCACTCTCCTCTGGCCAGCTTCTACCCTGGGGTCAGCAGAACAGGAGCCCTCCCCCAACCCCAGCACATCCAGTCTTTCCCACCGGCCCTCTCCCTGAGTAGCCACCAGGTCGCAGCGCGCTCAGTTTAGCCAGATCACCAGCCAGGAAGACAGCAGACCCTGTGACTGCCCATCCAAGCCGGATGCGATGACGCACTGCCCCAGCACTGTCTGGTTCAGAACCTGGCCTGAGAGGCCACAGATACTCACAACAACAGAGCCAGGACAAGAATGTAATTGGCCGAATGGCCGCCCCTTGTTCCGGTGCTGGCAGCTGCCTGGGAGCTGGACTGCACTCGGCTGCTTGCAACACAGGTGCCTGGATAATCCCAGGCTCCTCCTCAAAAAGACAGGGTGGGGGACGGGACCACTGTAACAGGAAACACCCAAGCACACAGAGGCCCCACAGCGCAGCCTGCCAGGACTCGGGCTCAGCCTGCAGAGCAGGTAGGTCCCCCTTGAATACAGGCCCACGGATGCGTGCCCAGCTCCCCACACGCATGGTGCCCAAGGTGTGCCGCGCCTAGGTTTGTCCGTGGGCTCCAGACTACATGGCTTGGCTTTGAGGTCCGGATCAACTGCTCACTCTCTGGCTTCTGGCCAGTGTTTTGTTTCGAGGTTCATTCATTCCTTTAAAAAGCAGAGTTACCAAGAGAGAGAGAGAGACAGACAGAGAGAGAGACAGAGAATGAATCTTCCATCTGCTGGTTCATTCCCCAAATGGATGCAATGGCTACAGCTAGGCCAGAAGCCAGGAGCTTCATTTGAGTTTCCCACTTGGGCCATCTTCTGCTGCTTTCCCAGGCCATATTTGGGAACTGCATTGTAAGTGGAACAGCCGGGACTCAAATTGGCACCTATATGGGATGCCAGTGTCGCAGGCAGTCACAGGCCACAAACTAGCCACTGGATAAGTATTTAAAACAAAGTTTGACAAAACACCATATTTGCAACAGAACTGAAAGACATGGGTACTTTTTAAGCTTTGGATTTCCTTTTTTTAATTTTATTTTATTTTTATTTTTTTTGACAGGCAGAGTGGACAGTGAGAGAGAGAGAGACAGAGAGAAAGGTCTTCCCTTGCCGTTGGTTCACCCTCCTATGGCCGCTGCGGCCGGCGCGCTGCGGCCAGCACACCGCGCTGATCCGATGGCAGGAGCCAGGAGCTTATCCTGGTCTCCCATGCGGGTGCAGGGCCCAAGTACCTGGGCCATCCTCCACTGCACTCCCGGGCCACAGCAGAGAGCTGGCCTGGAAGAGGGGCAACCGGGACAGAATCCGGCGCCCCGACCGGGACTAGAACCTGGTGTGCTGGCGCCGCTAGGCGGAGGATTAGCCTAGTGAGCCGCGGCGCCGGCCCTGGATTTCCTTTTTAAATGATTTCTTTATTTGAGAGGCCAAGAGACAGAAGGGGAGAGAAAGACAGACATCTGCTAATTTACTCCCCAAACTGCCCACAACAGCTGGAAGTGGGTCAGGCTGAAACCAGAAGCCCAAGAATTCAATCCAGGTCTCCCACATGGGTGGCAGGGACCGAAGTCCTTGTGCCATAACCCACTGCTTCCCGGGGGCACATCAGCAGGAAGCTAGAATCAGGAGCACAGCCAGGACTCAAACCCAGGCACTCTGATATGAGACGCAGGCGTCCCAACCAGTGGCTTAGCCACCAGCCAAAGGGCCACCCCACGCTCAGGGGTTTTACTCTAACTTGCTCTCGGGAGAGCTCATTCCGCGAGGCCAGTATTCCCTACTGAGGACAACCTCCCCATCTCTTAACAGTCGTCCCATCTCCCAACACCACCACCCAGGGGACCAAGCCTTCAGCACATGAACCTTTAGGGGACACAAACACCCACACCACCACGTGGGCCATGCTGACACGGTGTGCTCCTTGATAGGGCCCAATGAGAAGCATGTGTGATCTCTACCGTGTTCCTCCCCCCAGGCCATAACCTCAGCCGATACCACACACCCAAATCGAGAAACATTCTACGAAGTTCCAGAACGCTACTCTTCAAAAGCTTCCACGTCGTGTAACACAAGGGGCGATTAAACTTCACACATGGAAGGAGACTGCGGAGTTCTAATGACCAAATACAATGTGAACTGGCTCCAGGAACAGAAAAGTACATTAGTGGAAACACTGGGAAAATCTGAATACAGTCTATAATTAATGACTAAGTTAACAGCATCACACCAACGTAGAAGTCTTAGGTGTGATAAACGTACCATGGTTATTTAAGACATTAATATGAAAGTAAGCCAAGTGAAAGACACACAAGAACTCTCTAGAATGTATCTGCATCTGTTCAATAAATCAAAACTTCTTCAAAGTGAAAAAGTTTAAAAACTAAATTTAAAAAAAGAGAGAGATGGATAGGAAAATGCACCATGCTTATCCCAAGGCTTCAGGGTCCCGCAAAACCCCTAAGGGTGCCCAGCAGCGCGAGCTGAGAGCATCGGGTACTTCCCGTTATCACCTATGCAGTGATGCAAGCCACGGCCAGGACACCGCACACCAAGAAGGAACGGCAGGTTTCATCTTCACACCAAGCAGCCTTTCCAAGTCCCACTCCCATGGGGAGCCGGGCGAAAGCAGAGATAAGGCTCTGAGCACGGCACGGTGCCAGCCTGCTGCTTCTGGCTGTGCCCTGTCGCTCAGCATGTGGCTAGGACCTATCCAGGATGAGTCACCGAGGCACCCAAGGACGAATTCGTAAGTGCATCAGTATGCATTCATTTCCAGGGGCTTTGCTTTCCCCGACACAGCCTAAGACGCTCAGTGTTATCTCGAGAGCGAGGCCACCACTAAGCTCTCAGCCAGATCAAATCTGCCCCGTAATCCTGAAAGAAAATACTCACGGAAAAGTTCTCATCACCTAGACATGCACCTTCTACTTCTTGGTTTATTTCTGTAATCTTTGGGTAAGGCTTTCTTTGTGGGAGAAAATCAATATTCTGGTGTATTTCTTGCCAACTTTAGTGTGAGAGTGAGTGAATATGAACCACTTTAATGCCACATCACGCTCTATCCCCACACTACACATCTAATAAGGAGTTTCTCTGATGTCGTTAGAGACCCAGCCAAACAGGGGTTGGCTGGTTTGCTTTCAAACTTTTTCATGTGGTTCAGATGTTTTTAAAATCATACAACTAGGAAAGCTCTTCTACCACCTAACATGGGAATCATCTCATAATGGGATAATTAAGTGAGCTCATTAGACTGGACTAGTGACCCATGACCCCACGGTAAGAGGGCAAGGATTAAGCAGCTTATAGTAGGAGGGAGGGCAGTCGTGGCAATGCTAGAGCATGGCACACCGGCATCTCCATGGCCTCCGCTAGACCCAGCCCGGCTCCCGGGGTCAACATCTCCATTGTGGCCTTTCAACGATGCAGTCCCTTCCTAAGGCTGTGACTCAGGCCAGGCTGGGTTCTTCCCGTTTTTCCCCTATTGCACCAGAAACTTCTCCGTGTTTCCAGACTGTGCCACGAAGGAAGCAAAAGAAACCCCTGGATGCTCCATTTCTGAGCACAGAGCCAACCACTGCCCACTTCTAGCCATCCCCATAGAAAACCCCACCAGCGCACAACCACAGAGGCTGACAGCTCCAGCGTCGGGGGTGGTCCCACGGTGGCCCTGCAGCCCGTGGCTGGGATCTCACTCTGGTGTAACTGCCACCCTGGGGTCAGCTGGCTGTTGGCCAGGAAAACTAGCATCACTGCTTGGAGAACACTGCCACCGCCGTGGCAGATGTGCAAGGCGACAGGCAGAGAGACACATGCCTCTGGGGACCCAGGCTCAGAACTGCCATCCATCCATCACCACGACTGTGTCCTACTGGCCACGACCAAGCCACAAGGCCAGGCCGGACTCAAGGGGTGAGGACACAGACTCTGCCTCTTTGGTGAGAGGGATGCACGGACCAGAAACGGTGGAGAGGGGGCAGCTGGCCACGCTGGTGATCCACCAACCCCTCTCCCCTCTACTTCAGCTCAGCAGGTCTGCCTGCCAGGGGCTCCACGTCCTCCCCCCTCTATCTCCTCCCTGCCACAGTGTCAGGTCTCATAGGACCCCTTCCCTGCCGTCCTGCTCCCCAGCACCTGAGCTGTCTCAGGGAGGAGTCACAAGTGCCAAGTGGCCATTCCAGGAGCCCACTGGCCTGGGGGCAACAATGGATTCCACAGATGGCAGAGCTGTGGTGGGGTGACTTGGGGGAGAGTGATTGCTGGGGAGCCACGTCCACCTCTCTGCCTCCCAGGGAGTCTGACGTCAAGACGGAGAAAGGGTGAAAGCAAGCAGAGTAACGCTCGCCGAGGCACAGCCTTCTCCATGTCGGCAGCACACGGTCACGGTCAGGCTGGGCCAGTGGCTGAGTGGAGGGCTCTGGCACCACAGCTGCCTGACCTCTTACAACTCTGATAACGCCAGGTGGTTGGGCAAGCTGCAGTAAGCTCCTAGCACCGGCATTCCACGGCTATGCATTTTATATTGTCACCAAATGACACTCTCTCCTTTTCAGGTCAACCTGCAGTATGACTGCTCACAATTTTAGAAACCAGAAGGGACCCTGGCAACAGCAGAGCTTTAAACCCAGCCTCTCGAGACGGGTGTTCCACCACCTTCCACGATCAGAGCTGACAAAGGATTAGCCTGTCAAAAAAAGCTTCTGTGAAGGCAATCAAATGCTCTCATTTTCCAGGACAGGGCAGGTGCACCTGTGATTGAAGAACGACTTAGATCTATATCAAGGCATAACGCCTTTGAATTTTCTCACACTGGGAATTAGCGTCATTTCTCCCATTTCGGTTCTTTTTCTAAAAAAATTTCAATTCATTTCTGAATAGGTGATACATGGACATGGCACAAAATTCATCAGCTATGAAATATTAAAAACTCAAAAGTACGTTTCCGTATCATCACTCTAAGTCAGTCGGTCTTCTCAGTGACAATCAGTTTCCACACGTTCTGCACAGGTAACAAGCACAAGTGTGTGTGCGTGCATGAGCACCAGCACGCACACACACACATGCACTGGTGCCAACATGCACACACATGCACTGGTGCCAACACACACATGTGCACATGCACTGGTGCCAACACGCACACACATGTGCACATGCACTGGTGCCAACATACACACATGTACATGCACCACACTGTTCTTCTAGAACCAATAAATGTTATACCATAAACATTAGTTTTCACCTTGCTTTGTCCCATCCTAGTGGAATGTCTCAGACATTATTCCATATAGAGCTACCTCAGAAAGGCTCCACCATATTGTGTCCTACAGATATTCTATTGTTGCACCTGCTCCTACTGATGAGAAGTGAGGTTGCTACTGTAAATAATGCCACCGCCAGTAACCTCACACCCTGGCCATTTGGCACAGGGACAAGGAGACCTGTAAATTCCTGCAGGTGGAGTTGCTCAGGCCATGGCTAACTGTGCATTTGTAACTGGACACGTAGAGCCAAACTATGTTCCAAAGCCACTAGACGGGGTTGGCCAGTTACTATCCACAGGCTACACCCAGCCCGGGACATTTTTATGTTTATAAAGAGTTGTTTAAAAATAAAAGAGGGGCTGGTGCTGCGGCACAGAGGGTTAAGCGGCTACCTGTGGTGCTGGCGTCCCATTCGGCCGCCAGTTGGAGTCCCTGCTGCTCCACTTCCAATCCAACTCCCTGCTAATGGCCTGGGAAAGCAGTGAAGGATGGCTCCAGTGCTTGGGCCCCTGCACCTACATGGGAGACCTGGACGAAGCTCGTGGCTTCAGCTGGGCTAAGCTCTGGCCATTGTGGCCACTGGGGATGGAAGACCTCTTTCTCTCTGTCTCCCTATCACTGTCTGTAACTTTACCTCTCAGATAAATAAATAAATCTTTACCAAAAAAAAAAAAAAAAAAAAAAAAAAAACAAGAAGAAGAAGAAGAAAGAAGCAAGAAAAAGGGGAAGAATATGTGACAAAGGCCTAATGAGGCCCAAACAGCCTAAAATATTTCCTATCTGGGCTTTTACAGAAAATTTTCCAAAACAGAAAACTCTGCTGAAACCTACGTTAGGCCAGTTCACACTCCCATCAGCAATGTGTGGCAGTAAATGTTTCTCTACTCCTCTGTTCACATTGTGATGAAGTTGAGACTTTAAGTGGTGCTTCATTTTGTTCCAGGAAGAAAATGAGGCACCAGTCACACTTCTTACTTGTATACTGGCACTGATTTTTTTTTCCCTGGACAAAAAACACAGCTTGTTCCGGGCTGCAAATATAAGCTGACACTTGAATTTCTCACCTCACCATCGCAAGTGGCAAGAAAAGGTTAGAATCTCCAACTGTTAGAAGTGGAAGGAACTTTAAAGGTTATCTGGCTGCAGTTACGAATTTTGTGCACCGTCAAAATTTCAAAAAGAACTGAAGGCATTGAAATATGTTGTCCACTTTTATTTTGCCAAGTAAAGCCATCCACTTTCACCACCATATCATGAAATAAAGGGATTTTAAGAATAAAAAATAGGGCATACCTGCTGTTGGAATGAAGGAGAGGCTGTGCAACTGCTTTGCTTAGCACCAGCGAAAGCCAAGCCCAGAGTCACTTTCTTTCGGCCAATTTTGCTGAACACCTCAGTGTGAAGTCCGTGGCTGGGAACCAACCCCACTGTTTTCTAAACAACCTCAAGCGCAGACAACTAAACGACAGACGAGAGTCAATCCTGGTGCTGACGAATTTGTGGCAGACCCTGAACTAGAATGCAGGACCTTTGCCTCCCAGTCCCACGGTCTTTCTCCTAAACCACAGTTCTCCCGGGATCAGAGCACAGAACCAATGGACAGCACAGGCGGTGAGACCAACTGCCCCGCCCACTCTCCCTCCCAGTTCGTCTCATCACTCTGAAGTCTCAGGTCTACTTGCCTCTCGGCCAAACCGAGCTCTCATCCTCTCCACAAGGGAGGAGAGGTGGTGGGGTCCGGGGAGAGGGCAGGAAGAGGTGGGCAGAGCAAAACAACAGTGAAACCGAAGACGCCCCGCCCCCTCCATCACCTGCAAGCCCGGTACTGGCTCACCGAGTACCTGACTGGCTTCGGGGTGCCAGGCACTGCTACCCTGCCCCTGCTGGCTCGCTTCCCACCTGCGTGCCCCATGCCTGCTGGGGCCCGCGGAGCCCAGCTAGCCCTGTGGCTGGGGCTGACGCTGCGGACTGCAGAGCCCCCTGCTCCTTGCAGCGCCAGAAAGAGTGAGCCCTGAGGCCAGCTTTGATACATACAGTACTGGCGCAAGGCGTTCTATTTCCAATGAAGACCTGAGCTCCCACACAGCAGGGCTCTGTGAAGTCATACGCCTGGGAAGAGATCACTGAGGATTTTAACACCTTTTTTAATAAACCATGGAGCAGGACTTTTCGCTGCCATTCCAGGTTGTTTGTTTTTTTTTTTTTTCTTTTATATTTCTCCATCTCCCATCATTCCAATCAGCAGTTGCAGACGACTCTTTCCCCTTAAGGATGCAATGTTACTTCCTCTTCCCTCCGCTAACCACCAGCTCAGTTTTCCATTCCCTTACAAAGCGTTTTAACAGGACCAGTCATCCGAGAGACAAACTACTTAGTGCATGGGATCTTTGTTGTTCTTGTTGTTCCTTATAATAGGCTGTGGTCAGAAACTCCTACATTTGCACCAGGAGAGCAAGAACTGACACGGAGCCCAAGGAGACTGAACGGAGAACTGTGAGCTCCATGCCAGTGCTGTGTGCCTCCCTCGAGCCGGCTTTTCCAGGCTCTGGCAGCAAGCCCCGGATGACATTCCACCGCCATCAATCAGTTCAGCCAGGCAGCTGCGATTGAGTTGTTTATTCCCAGAGCAACAGGATGCTGGCTGATTTTGTTTGGGTGCTGCGGTTCAGGGCACAGGCCGCCCCCAGAGCCCCTGGCCTGCCTGCTGTGGCACAGACGACAATCTTGCCTACCACACTGAGGGGTTAGGTTCCTGGCTTACACTTGCATGTCCAAGATGTCTCCCAGTATGGAGATGAACGGGAGTTGGACGGCATGGCTCAACCAGCCCCACAGAGTCATGAAGCGGTAGAGACGGAAGAGTGCACAGAGGCTGCCCAGAGAAGTGGAGAGTTAAACGGGTACATCAGGCCCATGGTGAGTAAGACAGGACGGCTATGTGTGCAGCAGTGCAATGAGCTCCCAACTGTTACGTGGATGAGCTGCTGCATGGTTTTGTTTTTTTCAATGTTTTATCCACTCATCTACTTATTTATTCACCAAGTAGTTACTCAGTGCTTCCTGGGTACTGGGTGCATGTACTAAGCCCTGGGGATATAATGGAGAACTAGATACTTCCTCATGGCCTCACAGTCTAGACGTACAGTTTACTTTGAAAAAGAAAATTACAGATGCAGGGGTTGGCACTGTGGTGTAGTGGATTAAGCCACCACCTGCAGCTCTGAGTCCTGGCTGCCCCACTTCTGAAGCAGCTCCCGCTAATGCACCTGGGAAAGCAATGGAGGATGGTCAAGTGCTTGGGCTCCGGCACCCACATGGGAGACCTGGAAAAAGCTGCTGGCTCCTGGCTTTGGCCTAGCTCAACCCTGGCCATTTGGGGAGAAAACTATCAGATGGAAGAATCTTCCCCTCCCCTGTCTGTAACTCTATCTTCAAATAAATAAATCTTTTTAAAAACTTAGAACTGCTGACCAATTTTTTAACAAATGGTCCAGGAAGCAAGGCTTAGCACACTGATATTCTAGACAACGGAGAATGAACATATCCAGTTGTTTCCTGGCATCCGCAAGAGACTGGTTCTAGGACACACACACACCCCCTTACCAATATACACAGATGCTAAGTCCATTATATAAAATACAAATGGTGCAGTACTCACATATAACCTATGCACATTCCCCATGTACCCTGAATCCTCTCTAGATTATGTTTAACTTTGATGCCTTTGTCAAAGTGACAGAAAGTTCACTCCTTATATGACCACAATAACTGGAGCTGGACCAGGCTGAAGCCAGGAGCCTGGTCCCCCATCCAGATCTCTCACACGGGTAGCAGAGACTCGAGCACTTGACCTTTACTAACTGCCTCCCAAGGTACACACTACCAGAATGCCTGGTGGGAAGCACAGCTGGGACTCAAACTGGTCACTCCAACTCAGGAGGCAGGAGTCCCAAGCCGAAGATTAACTGCTGTACCACAATGTCTGCCCCCTTTAATACTCAATACAGGGCCAGCGCTGTGGTGCAGCAGGTAAAGCCACTGCCTGCAGTGCCGGCATCACATACGGGCACTGGTTCAAGACCCGGCTGTTTCATTTCTGCTCCAGCCCTCTGCTAATGCGCCTGGGAAAGCAGTAGAAGCGGCCCAAGTCCTTGGGCCCCAGCACCCACGTGGGAGACCGGGAAAAAGCTCCTGGATCCTGGCTTCAGACCGGCCCATCTCTGGCAGCTGCGGCCATCTGTGGAGTGAACCAGCAGATGGAAGACCTCTCTCTGCCTCTACCTCTCTGTAACTTTACTTTTCAAATAATAAATAAATCTTTAAAAATTATACAATGTAAATGCTATGTAATTATTATGTTATATAATTGTTTTAATGTATTATTTCATGAACAATGACAAGAAAAAAGTCCGAACATGTTCAGCACAAATATAACTTTTCTGAATATCTTCCATCCACGGTTTGTAGAAAGGATGATACAGAACCAATAGAATCAGGAGGGGCCCGCGCCACGGCTCACTAGGCTAATCCTCCACCTGCGGCACCAGCACACTGGGTTCTAGTTCTGTCCCGGTTGCCCATTTTCCAGGCCAGCTCTCTGCTGTGGCCAGGGAGTGCAGTGGAGGATGGCCCAAGTTCTTGGGCCCTGTACCCACATGGGAGACCAGGAGAAGCACCTGGCTCCTGGCTTTGGATCAGCGCAGCTGTAGGAGCCTTTTGGGGGGTGAACCAATGTCAAAGGAAGACCTTTCTCTCTGTCTCTCTCTCTCACTGTCCACTCTGCCTGTCAAAAAAAAAAAAAAATCAGGAGGACCAACTATAAGCATAAATGGATCCTCAATTTATAAATAAGTCAATAAATCTGGAAGCAGTCTGCTGAGATCTGAGTAAAGGAAACTAAAAGTTCCAGTCAGACGCTTACTGAGCACCAGCTGTGTGCCAGTCACTGGTGCTATGTGGCTATGTGGCGACAAAATGACTTACAAGCTTTCTGTCCTTAATGAGCTCACAATGAGAGGAGAAGACACAAAGTAACAAGGAGCTTTGCGCTTCAGTGTAGGTGGCAAAGGCTGTGAGAGCGGATGGAAGCCCCTGCAGGGGGCAGCACCTGGGCACAGCCTGCCGGGTGTGTGAGGCCAGCAGGCAGGCGAGCAGTGGGGGTCAGGTCACACCCAGGGAACAGCATGTACGGTCCAGCTGAAAATAGCGCCCTCCAGGCGAGCAGAGGTGCGTCTGGGCAGCCGCCAAAGACAAGCTTAGAAAGGCGAGCAGAAGCGGCCCCCCGAGGGGCACTGGAAGCCCTGGCCACACCGCAGGGTGGGCTGTCTCTTGCAAGGCATGGCAGGTCCCTGCCGCATGCTGAGCAGGGCCATGGTGGTGGAGATCCGCACGCGGGAACTGTCACTGCAGCAACAGGGACCCCGTCCTCTCCGGGGAGCGTGACTGGTGCCCTGAAGATGAGAGCCAGGGGTCGGCTGGGGAAGCGACAGCAAAGTGGCCGGGAGGCCGTCGTCACCCGCTTGTACCTGGATTACAAATCAGAGTTCAATCTCAAACTAAAAAAGCCATAGGTTACAACTCAGTCTGGTCTCTCATTTAAAGACAAAAACAAAAACAAAACCCTGACAATCAATATTACAAGAGGAATAAAACTGCTTGGCTTTTAATTTCATTAAAGAACACAAAAACAATTGACACAAAAGAAAATAATTTTGTTCAAAGATGTTTTTAACTATACTACCCAAAATAGCCAACTGATGAAAACAATCCAAACATCTAAAAATAAGGGACAATGAAGCCAAATGTCATCTATCAACATAACTAAATACAACATGAACATTAAAATAACTACAGCCCTACATGGGAATGCATCTGAGGAACAAACGCAGAGTCCAAAACATGGTACAGGGTTGAGTACTACTTTTCTGAAGTCCCTGGGACCTGAAAAGTTTTAGTTTGGGGATTTTTTGTTTGGAAAATTTGCATATACATAATGAGGTATCTTGGGAATGACGTCAAAGTCTAAATACAAAATTCATTTACATTCACAAATACAGCTCATACATACAGCCCAAAGGTAATTTCATATAATTTTTAAAATAATCTTGTGCATGGAACAAAATTTCATGGTATGGAATTTTCTAGTTTGCACTCAAAAAGTTTCAAATTTTAGAGCATTTTGGGGACTGGATTTTCGGATTAGGGATGCTCAACTTGTAAGCTGCATCCTTGAGTACCTGCTGTGTGCCCAGCCCTTTGCTAGGTTCTGGGAACAGAGAAATAACCCACACATAGTGGGATCCATACGAGCACCCCAACTTGTGAGCTAGAGAAGAAAGCTTGGTACTGGGAGAACCCAGAAAAGAACTTGCCCAATATGGAGTCAACACACATGTGAATGTTAAAAATGGGACAGACTTCAGATCAGTTCCAAATCTTATGGACTCAAATTCCTGTCTAGTAATTCTGTTCGGTTATCTTGGGCATGAAAACAGAAATGATAAAACTTCGAATAAAGAACACTCAAACCCCCGAGTCCTGATGGCGCCCCTTTAGAGCGCTTGGTCCCTGGTTTCTGAAACACATATCTCAAAGTAAAGAAACAAAGACACATCCCCCGTGTGTGGCTCCTGATTCAGGACAAGAAAGCAGGAGGCAGGGACAATGGCATTTAGGACAACAGCAGGCTCCTCGAAATAAGAAACCCTCCAAGAAGATCAGGTTTGAGAGTAAGAGTAATTCCATTTTCCATATATGTAGTTTGAGGAACACTTGGGAGTAGAAAGGGGGTATTTAGACTTTGCTAGAAACTTGTCTCTGGAGATGTGAGACAAAAGGAGAGACTCAGCACGCAGTCCTACCCAGAGAGGGCTGTGGCGGGAAGCCCAGAGGGATGACACGACTACAGGTAGCAGACTAAGAGGACTCCCCTTTCAACCCCTCAAATCTGTGTCAGGCATGTACTTCCTTTCAAAAATCACTCCATAACATCAACAGACATTATAGAAGGGGTCAGGACTACACACTAAGTTGATACTTGAGTATCCATCTCATGTTTTTCCATGGGAAAACTTCTCCCTTTTTTATCAGTATAAATCAGCAATATGATTTGATTAAAATAAGTTGATACTAAAGCTGACTTTTCCTGCAGCGATTTTTTTTTTTTTTTTTTTTTTTTTTTGGACAGGCAGAGTGGACAGTGAGAGAGACAGAGAGAAAGGTCTTTCTTTTGTTGTTGGTTCACCCTCCAATGGCCGCCGCAGCCGGCGCATCGTTGCTGATCCGATGGCAGGAGCCAGGTGCTTCTCCTCCCAAGGGGTGCAGGGCCCCAGGACTTAGGGCATCCTCCACTGCACTCCCTGGCCACAGCAGAGAGCTGGCCTGGAAGAGGGGCAACCGGGACAGAATCCGGCACCCCAACCGGGACTAGAACCCAGTGTGCCGGCGCCGCAAGGCGGAGGATTAGCCTAGTGAGCCGCGGCGCCCACAGCGATTTATTTCACGATGGGCGTCCTACCAGCCTGTGGACTTCTGAAACAAAGATCTGTGGGACGATGTCTTACTCGAATCTCTAAGAAGGTATTCGGAAAATACATACCTGATTTCTGCAGGAGGAAGTGCGCAAACTTTGCTGGGGCTCTCAGACTTGAGACTGCTGAGCCCTGCTTGAGAGCGCTCCTGTGTATACACAGGCGTCTGAACGCTGCTGAAGACGGCCCGGGCTGCCAGTGTGGGGGTGGGTGCTTTCACTCACCTGCAATCTACAAACTAGCGGCAGGGCAGAACACCTGGGCGATGCACCACCAGTTTACCTTTTTATCTTAGTACTACAGCGATTCTTTTTATGTGTGCGATCTGTCTGTGCCAACACTACGACTGTGTTATTTGCAGAAATAACTGGAGGAGGTGTTTTCAATGAGGAGTTCTGAGTAGCTAAACTGGGCAGGATACGGTGCTGTCAAGCTCTTGGGTATGGATGATGCGCACAGTCTCGGGCTTCCTTTCACAAACGTGCTTCAGTGTGCAGGCGAGAGGAGGACCGGCGCTAGCTCTCAGGGCTGCTGGTGGAGAACCCACGGAGGGGAAACTCAGTTTGGGTTCACACATGGGGCTGGGCGTCCGCCCACCAGCTCTCCTCCAGCCCTCTTGCTGAGCCAGTCCCAAGAAGAGAATGTGAAGCTAATTCTTCCTCCTCCTGACCCTCTCTCCTCCAGTTCCCTTATTGTTCATCAAGACAGCAGCATGAATGATTAGGGGGAAAATCCAAGCCAGGAGTGGAGGGAAGATTTGCTTTACTCAAATCCACGCCTGAGGCTTGGGAAGCGCCAGCGCTTCCTGCAACACACAGCAGAGTTAACCCGCAAGCCTGGCAGGAATGCAGACTCCAGTCCCCCCAGGAATTCTGATCTAAGTCAGGCATGAGCCTGTTCTTCCCCGAAATGCACCCCCCCCCCACAAGTAATCCCAGCAAGCGCCGGGTCTGTGAACCAGGAAGAAGAAACCGCACCAGGCACTGGAAACTGGAAGAAGTGGCTTCCAGAGCCCTCCCGAGTTTCGTCACCTTCCCATCCCCAGTTCCGCCTGATCCTGACGAGAAGCAGGATCTATAAAGCACTCGTCCATGACTGCATTTCACAGACAGGAGCAAGAGCCACAAGCCTGCTTGTGGAATCTCAGAGTGCAGCGCTGTGTCTGCCTCACCGTGATTGGCCACCGAATGCCTGAGCAGGTGGGTCTCCAAACCTGACCTTGGGTCGCAGCTCACTGAATAGTCACACAAACCAGCCAAGGACCAGAGCGCATACCTGCAATTCCTGCACCTGTCTGAAGTTCAAAGAGACCCTCTGCGTAGGAACCGGCCACTTCTAACTGTAACAAGCACCACAAAATCCACTTAAATGCAATGTCAACAATGGAACACACTTCTTGTTAACACTGTAACTTTATTTACTTATCTGAAGATGAGCAGAGAAAACAAACGTCTCTTACCAAGCCCACTCTCTTCTCAGTATTTATTTATTCGAGAGGCAGCAGAGAGAATGTGCACTCCCATCTGTGAGATCATTCCCCCAAAGACCTGCAAAAGCCCCTGGACTGGGACCAAACGTGGAAGGCAGGAATCCAGCTCAGGTCTCCCAGATGGGCGGCAGAGACCTGCTTACCTGAGCCATCACTGCTGCCTCCCAGAAGCTGGACTCGGGAGCCAGAGCCAGGAATTGAACCCTGGGTAGCTGAACTACTAGGCCAAATGCCGACTGCTTGATTGGTACTTCAACGCCTGATTCTAACTTCTGGTTTCTGTAATTCTCCAGGATCCTGAAGAATAGAAACAGGAGACCCTGCAGTTGCCAGAGGGTGCTGTGGCCACTCGGTAGGGGCACCCAGGTGGGAATGTGTGAGAAGGCTACACATGGAAAGCTGACACGGGGCTGGCCTGCCTCTTGGCTTGCATTGAGTTTCGGGTTTTCTGTCTGTGAAGTTCTGCATAACTCAAGGAATGTCAGTTCAGGCTGTGGCAGAAAAGGTTGGCTCGTGTACCAGAAAACAGATCACAGGTGTACCTGGAACACCAGGGGGCCAGGGGGCATCAAACTGCAGTCCTCAGGTCAAAGCCAACCCCTGCTCTATCTTAGTGGGGCCACAAGCTAAGACGACTTTTGGTATTTTTAGCTGATTGGGAAAATGAGAAGAACAGTATTTTAGGACATGTGAAAATTACATGAAAGTCAGATCGGGGGTCTGGGACTACAGTTTTCTTGGCACACAGTCACGTTCCTTTATCGCATGTGTTGCGTGCGGCTGCTTTCACGTGACAAGGCAGAGTCACCTCACTGCCACGATGCTGAAAACTTTTATTCTGCCCTTTCACAGAGCAAGTTCACGCACCCCTGCTATAAGGCAGAGAGGGGAGAGGCATCAGCCTCCTTCCTGAAAACCGCCACTTGCTGAATATGAGATAAAATACTGAACTCACAATGATCTTGAATATGCTTTAACGCTGACCAGTAAAGCAGTGGTCTCTGCCCGAGGGTGCCAACACTCAATGAAGACCACCCCTGCGGCTTCCTGGCCCGTGGGCAGGGGCCAGACAAGCTTCTGCACATTCAAGTTCATGATTAAAACGACTGATTCAGTAAACCTAAGAAAAATGATTGAATTACACATTTAAAATGGATCGATATTACAATATATGAATCATTCCCCCAACAAAGTATTTAAAATTTTTAATTTAAAAAATGTATAAACTTGGATGTTATGGCACAGTGGTTAAGACACCACTGGGGACACCCACATCCAGTATTAGAAGCCTGGGTTCCAGCTGCCTGCGTTCTGCTAATGCCCACCCTGGGAGACAGCAGATGACAACTCAAGTATGTGGGCACCTGCCACCACGTGGGAGACCTACACAAAGACAGGCAGCCGAGCACACACAGCTGCATCAGGGCCCTCTGCCTGGGCTGTGCTTCAGCCTTCCTTTTGTCGAAGAATGGGTAGTTTTGTCCTGGCAACCAGTATCCCAAGCGCTGCTACCATTTCCCCAGCATCAGCAGTCACAGATCTGAAGCGCTGTGCGCAGGCATAATTCAGAGTTGGATGGCAGGAGCCGCTGTCCTCGCTCGCACTGAGGGCGGCAGTGTAGCCTGGCAGAGTCCAGATCATCCTGGTTCCCTATCAGCGGACTCATTTCTGCCGTCTCTGAGGGCGACACAAGCTACAAAGCATCTGCCTTTGTTGTAGCCGTCAGCTAATTCAGTCACCGGAACACTTCCAAGCCTGGCATTTGGACTGGAAGGCGAGTCTCGCACTTCTCAAGGCCTGCTGGCCCATTCCATGTCACAGCTTGCTTTGGGTGGGAACCCAAAGAAATCCTCCAGTAGAAAATTAATGTTGTCAAATCCTCCAGGAAGGCAAAAAATGAGCATTCAGGTCTAGAATCAAAGCAACCAGGGTGATTTATTACGAACGTTGCAAGTACATTATTACAGCATATGGCTTTATTACATGCATTGATTGGTGGCTCAATTCTTGGAATATTTGACTCAGATTTCAAGCCATTCACAATCCAGCCCTTGTTCCCACTCACCTCAACTCTCTGCGAGCGACACTTTATACTTTTGTAATGTAACCAGTCCTTAGATTCCAAGGTAATAAAAAAAGGGTGCTGATGAAGAAGTCTGCAGGCTTATTTCCCTGTTGAACACCAGTGAGCCATTGCCCCAGCCTCAGTCCCAGCTCTGCCAGCCGCTGGCTGAACAGTGAGGATACGATGCTTTGTTTCCCCAAGCCCCAGTCTCCATGTCAGAGAAGGGGATTCATGCCACGGTTCCAAAGGACGGTTTTGACTTGGTCAACTTAATAAAAATGATTGACTTACACACTTCAATGGATCGGTTTTACTATACATGAATCATTCCCCCAAAAAAGGTGTTTACATTTTTAATTTAAAAAATGTATTAACATGGGTGTTACGGTGCAGTGGCTAAGCCACCATTGGGGACACCCACGTCCAGAATTAGAGGCCTGGGTCCCAGTTGCCAGGGTCCTACTAATGCACACCCTGGAATACAGCAGATGACGACTCACATATGTGGGCACCTGCCACCACGTGGGAGACCTAGAGTAGGGTCCGGGCTCCTGGCTTCAACCTAGTGCAGCCTTCACTGTTGTGGGCATTTGGAGGATGAACCAGAGGACGGGGGAGCTCACTCACACTCTTTCGCTCCCTCCCTCCCTCTCTCCTTCTCTCCCCCACTCAAATACATTTTTAAATTTTTTAAATAAATGCAACTTGAATTTAAATGGGGAAAATCAATATAATACTTTTTTAAAAGCCTACTTATCACTAAACTATGAGTTCCTGGAGCTCAGAGACTCTGTATTTTGGCAGGCCTGGTCCCTAACTTAGCCCAAGGGCTCAAGAATGTTAAATGAGCCAATAAACAAAGTTTACTAGAAGGGTCAATGAGACATGTAAGTGCTTATGCGAAATATGTGTATGTGTTTTAGCATAATGTCCTGCACATAGCAAACACTGAGTGAATGATAGTCCTCGGTACTATTTAAAATAAATATGCCAAGAAACAGGTTTTGTGGCACAGGTTAAGCTGCCGCTTGGGATGGCCACATGCCACCTCCGAGTGCCCGTTCAAATCACGGCTGTTCCACGTTTTCACCCCAGCTTCCTGCTAATTCACCCCGGGAAGCAGCAGAGGATGGCCCAAGTGCTCCGACCCCTGCCATCCACATGAGAGACCTGAACTGAGTTTTGGGCTTCTGGCTTTATCCTGGCCCAGCCCTGGCTGTCTGTGGGCATTTGTGTCATGAACAAGCAGATGGAAGATAGACTGATCTCTCTCCCTCCCTCTCTCTCTCTTTCTCACCACCCCCCTTCAAGTGGATGAAAATAAATGTTTTTAAAACATTTTTTAAAATATGCCAAGAACTATGCTATAGAAAGATATTTATTCTGAAACAACACCAATCTACAAAAGAAAGACATCCAAATGCATGGAAAACAGGTAGACCTAATTTTAAACGATCCCCTCTCCTATCTCCAAGGCTTAGAGGCCCTGGTGTCAGCCCAGCTTCGGAAGACCTCACAGAGCTGGCTACAGTTGTATCAGAATCCTTCACGTTCACAACAGCAATCCCACGCTCACTAAACCTTGCACGCGCAGGAATGTAGCCGTGCGAGCAGCTGTCGCTGGACTCACTGTCTGAATACCCATTCTTCTAGGACTTACCTAGTGGGCCATAAATCCAGTCCCGGCAAATTTAAAAAGACGGAAATAATAACATGCACCTTCTCACACCATAAAGGAATAAAACTAGAAATCAACAACGAGAACAATACAGCAATCAGAAATACCTGGAATCTAAGCATGCTGCTGAATGATAAATGAGTCATTAAAAAAGAAATTAAAAACTTTCTTGAAATAAATAAAAATAAAAACACACTGTATCAAAACCTGTGGGATACAGCAAAAGCAGTTAAGAGGGAAGTTTATAGTATTATGCCTGCATTTTAAAAAGAAAAATGTCTCAAATTAAATATCTGATGAAGAATCTTGAAGACTTAGAAAAACAAGAACAAACCAAACTCCAAAACAGCAGGAGGTGAGGCATAATAAGGATTACAGCAGAAATAAAGGAAGCTGAAACTAAAAAAAAAATCAAAACAAAAAGTTGTGTTTTTTGAAAGGATAAACAAAATTGATAAACCTCTAGCCAGATTAACAGAGAAGAAGCTTAAATAAATAAAATTAGAGATGAAAAAGGAGACATTACAACTGACACCACTGAAATACAAAGGATCATAAGAAACCACTGTAAAGAACAACATGCTAATAAACCGGAAAACCTCACAAAACAGATATTCCCAGATTCACATAATCTACCAAGATTAAATCAAGATGATACAGGCAACCTAAACAGACCCATAGCAAGCAATGAGACTGAAGAAGTATCAAGTCTTCCATCGAGGGAAAGTCCAGGACCTGATGGCTTTACTACTGAATTCTACAACACACTCAAAGAGGAATTAACGCCAATACTTTTTTAAAAAAAGATTTTATTTATTTGTTTGAGAGAAAAAAGTTAGAGAAAGAGGGAGAAACAAAGATAAAGGTCCTCCATCTGCTGGTTCACTCCCCAAATGGCTACAACAGCCAAAGTTGGGCCAATCTGAAACCAGGATCCACGAGATTCTTCCAGGTCTCCCATGTGCGTGCAGGGGCCCAAGCACTTGGGCCATCTTCTACTGCTTTCCCAGGCCATAGCAGGGAGCTGGATTGGAAGAGGAGCAGCTGGCACCCATATGAGATGCCAGCACTACACGTGAAGGTTTAGCCTACTACAACACAGTTCTAGCCTCAATATATTGCTCAACATCACTAACCATCAGGGAAATGCAAATCAAAACCACAATGAGACACCACCACACCCTGTCAGAAGGGCTAAAATCCCAAACACAGAGAATAGTAAATGCTATTATATACACTGTTGGTGGTAATGTAAATTAGTGCAGCCACTGTGGAAAGCAGTGTGGAGATTTCTTTAGAAACTAGTGTGGAGTTCAGTTATGAGTAATTAATTCAAACTGTTAGATTAAATACATTTGAAATTAAGACTTAATAATATGTAGTATGTTAAGATTAAATGATATATCATTTAAAATTAAATGATATTTAAATCTTGGTCTTAAGTGCTTTCAGGACCTGTCGCAAGAACCGCCATTCCCCCCACGACAGGCTTTATTTTAAGCCAGAAAAGACAGGCCTAAGGGTAGAGGAGTGAAACTCTTCCTGAAATTTAGATTCTTCCAGATTCCTGTGTGATGCCTAGCCCCTAAGTTGCTCAAATGCACCAATAAAATGCATAAATTTAGGTAATTTCCATATAAGGAATAAGGAACTTGCCTACGTGTGTAGTGACGTATGTACTTGTTTACTCGAGTGCATAAAAATGTTAGGAGGAGGAGTGACAGGGCTTCTTGCCTCAGCGCTGTGCTACGTCGTAGGTGCCAGTAAGAGCCCCAGCTAGCTGGTAATAAAATCCTCTTGCTGTTGCATCCAGCCTGCCTTTTGTGAGTTGTTTTGGGGAGGGTCTCAAACCGGACACAACACTAGAAATAGACTTGCCGTATGATACAGCAATCCCAGTACTGGGTATATACTAAAAAGACATGGACACATTATATAAAAGAGACACCTGAACCACCATGTACATAGTAGTACTGTTCCCAACAGCTAAAATCTGGAGTCAACCAAGTTGTCCATCATCAGATGAATGGATAAAGAAAATGTTACATCCGTATTATGTATTATTCAGCTATAAAAAAGAATCAAGTTCTACCATTTGCAGCGAAATGGATGCAACTGGAGGGCATCAGGTTGAGTGAAATAAGCCAGACAATGGACACTCCCCTCACCCTGGAGCACTGAGCAGAGCTCCCTGGCCACACCTAGCATATGTGTAGGGTATTCACTGAAAGAGCAGACCCTCCACTAAGCCACACAGGCACAGCCCAGAGATAAAAGTCACCACAGGGGGAAAAAAGTAAACCAACAAGTATCTCCACAAATGCCTAAAAATGAACGCAGCAGCTCATGAAACAAGAATAAGGAAGACAGCACGATGCCCCCAAAGTAATACAACACTTCACTATAGAATGTGAAAATGAAGAGCCTGAAGAAATGCCAGAAATGGAATTCAAAAAATTGATCATAGGATCACTTAGAAGTAATCAGAAACAAATCCATGAACTAAAGAAATCCAGGCATGACATGAAAGAAAATTTTTCTCATGGAATTGCGATTTTAAAGAGAAATGAAAACAAAATATTGGAAATGAAGAATTCAATAGAACAAATAAAAAATGCATTGGAAAGCCTTAACAACAGAATTGGTGAGGCAGAAGAAAGAATATCCGAGTTAGAAGACAAAAATTTGGAAATTTTACAGAAAGGCCAAAAAAAGAAGAAATTAAAAAACTAAAAAACAGTGCTGGTGATCTATGGGACACTATCAAATGACCCAACATATGGGTCTTAGGAGTTCTTGAAGGTGTGGAAAGAGAGAATGGTTTAGAAGGCCTTGTTAGTGAAATAATTACAGAAAACGTCCCTAATTTAGATTAAGAAAGGGGCATCCACATAGGAGTTTTTCAGGCATGGAAAGCCAAGACACTCTGGCAAAAAAAAAAAAAACAACAAAATGAAAGATCTCAGCGAGTGAGATCCCAGTGGAAAGAATGGGCCATCAAAGAAGGAGGTACCTTTCTCGGAAAGGAGGAGAGAACTTCCACTTTGGCTTTGACCTCGTTTAAATAAGATCAGAGTCGGCGAACTCAAAAGGCTTCCATAGCCTTGGCATTGGCAACTCATGACAAGAGCCTAGGGTGCTTACTGACACCATAAACAAGAGTGTCAATTTGCTAAGTCAACAACAGGAGTCACTGTGCACTTACTCCTCATGTAGGATCTCTGTCCTTAATGTGTTGTACAATGTGAATTAACGCTATAACTAGTACTCAAACAGTATTTTACTGTTTCTGTGTGGGTGTAAACTGTTGAAATCTTTACTTAATTTATACTAAATTGATCTTCTGTATATAAAGACAATTGAAAATGAATCTTGATGCGAATGGAATGGGAGAGGGAGCAGGAGATGGGAGGGTTGTGGGTGGGAGGGAAGTTATGGGGGGGGAAAGCCATTGTAATCTATAAACTGTAGTTTGGAAATTTATATTTATTAAATAAAAGTAAAAAAAAAAAGGGGGGCATCCAAGAACAGGAAGCACACAGAACTCCTAACAGACATGACCAGAAAAGATCTTCACCATGACACATTATAGTCAAACTTTTCCTAATAATATGAAATAAAGAATATATATGTGTATATATGTAATATATATATATAAATATAAATAAAGAAATATTCTAAAATGTGCACAAAAGAAATGCCACATCACTTTCAGAGGATCTCCAATTAGACTCACAGCAGACTTCTCATCAGAAACCCTACAGGCTAGGAGAGAATGAAAGATATATTCCAAGTCTTAAGAGAAAAAAAAAGTCAACCCAGAATTTTGTACCCTGCAAACTCTCATTTATGAATGAAGGTGAAATAAAGACCCTCCATTAACAAATAGAAATTGAAAGAATTTGTCACCATTCATCCAGTCTTAGAAAAGATGATTGAGTATGTGCTACACACAGAAATACAGAAACATGGTCATCACTATAAAAGAAGGTGAAGGCAGAAAATCTCCCAGTAGAAGTACAAAGGAAACCCAAAGTAAACAACAGAATATTTATGGAAAAAGGGCAGGCCACGTTCTTACTGATCAATAGTCACCTTGAATGTAAATAGCCTCAACTGTCCAGTTAAAAGATACAGCCTGGCTGAATGGAAAAAAATCCATCTATTTGCTGCCTAGAAGAAACATATCTCACCAACAAAGATACACACAGACTGAAAGAGAAAGGATGGAAAAAAGATATTCCACACTAACAGAAACCAAAAACGAGTTGGTATAGCCATCCTAATATCGGACAAAATAGACTTTAACACAAAAACTGTTAAAGTAGACAAAGAAGAAAACCATGCAATGATTAAGGGATCAATTCAACAGGAAGATGTGACTGTGTTAAACGTATATGCACTTAATTACAGGGCACCTGGCTATTCAAAAGAAATGTTAACGGATCTAAAGGGAGACACAGACCTCAGTACAATAGCAGTGGGGGATTTCAATACTCCATTTTCAGCAATGAACAGATCAACCAGAAAGAAAACCAGCAAGGAAACAACAGTTAATTGACACTATGGATCAAATGGACCGAAAGGACATTTACAGAACCTTTCATTCTACAGCTGCAGAATAGACATTCTTCTCACCAGTGCGTGAACTTCCTCTAGGAATGACCACAGGCCAGACCATAAAGCAAGCTCAGCAAATTAAAAAAAAAAAAAAACTCAAAATCATACTATGCATCATTTCTGACCACAACAGAATGAAGCTGGAAATCTTTCCTTCGAACTCTCGGGCACTGTTTATATATCTATTACAATATTCGTTTTTTTTCTCTTCTTTCAAGTTATTTGTGATCTGACTTATCTCCCTCAGTTCAGAAGCAAGCTGAACAGGACAATCTTTACTAACTTTTATGATCCTAGGGTGGTATCAGTTTGCACATAGTAGGCAATATATGTTAAGCATTTCTAATAATTGATAAGGGAAAAGCTGATGTGAAGGCAAGCAGTGTGGCCACTCTCACACCCATGCAGGGAGACGGGTCAGGCTGCAGCTACTGTGATTTCAGGCTGCCCTGAAATTCTGGGGAGGAGGTGGGGACTGAATAGTGAGAACCGTTAGTAATTTCTACCTCTACTGGTTTTAAGATAATTTGAGCAAGTGAAAGGTATACATAATTGTGGGTTTAGAAAGCTATGAGAGGGGGAAGTGCCCCAAAGGCATGATAAACTAGAAACGTGGGTAACTCTCAACCTGAAAGGCCATTTGAATTATGGAATGAAAGGAGGGAGGGAGGGAAGGAGGAAAGAAGAAAGAAAATATATGTGTGTGTATATATATATATATATATATATGTACATGTATATGTATAAGCTCCTTGACTTTGAATTTCCTAGTTTTTGAACTCCTGTCCTTTTTTTTAAAGAATTTATTTATTGGCCGGCACCGCGTCTCACTAAGCTAATCCTCCGCCTTGCAGCGCCGGCACACCAGGTTCTAGTCCCGGTCGGGGCACCGGATTCTGTCCCGGTTGCCCCTCTTCCAGGTCAGCTCTCTGCTGTGGCCAGGGAATGCAGTGGAGGATGGCCCAAGTGCTTGGGCCCTGCACCCCATGGGAGACCAAGACAAGCACCTGGCTCCTGCCATCGAATCAGCGCGGTGTGCCGGCCGCGGCAGCCATTGGAGGGTGAACCAACGGCAAAAGGAAGACCTTTCTCTCTGTCTCTCACTGTCCACTCTGCCTGTCAAAAAAAGAAAAAAAGAATTTATTTATTTAGGCCAGCGCCACAGCTCACCAGGCTAATCTTCTGCCTGTGGTGCCGGCATCCCGGGTTCTAGTCCTGGTTGGGGTGCCAGATTCTGTCCCTGGTTGCTTCTCTTCCAGTCCAGCTCTCTGCTGTGGCTCGGGAGTGCAGTGGAGGATGGCCCAAGTGCTTGGGCCATGCACCTGCATGGGAGACTAGGAGGAAGCACCTGGCTCCTGGCTTCGGATCAGCACAGCTCCAGCCGTAGCAGCCATTTGGGTGGTGAACCAACGAAAGGAATACCTTTCTCTCTGTCTCTCTCACTGTCTAACTCTGCCTGTCAAAAAAAAAAAAAAAAAAAGAATTTATTTATTCATTTGAAAGGCAGTGAAACAGAGAGAGAGATCAATCCACTGGTTCACACCCCAAATGGCCAGGGCTAAGTCAAGGGCTTCTTCCAGGTCTCCCACACATGATGCAGGGGCCCAAGCCCTTGGGCCATCTTCCACTGCGTCCCCAGGCCCATAAGCAGGGAGCTGGATCAGGGGTAGAGCAGCTGAGACTTGAAGTGGCTCCATTATGGGGTGATGGCACCGCAGAGCCTTGGCCTTCTATACCATGGCACCAGCCCCTGAACTCCTAAGTCTTAACACTATGACTAGAATGTCATAGTGGGTCGAACTGGGCCAAAATTTTTTAGTGTATAAACCAAGTTAGGTGAGTATTACAGGGTCACCCTTCAGAACTTTCGTTTTTGTTTTTGTTTTTAAATTCATGGTTCTAATGATGACAGACTGAGGAAGAAAAAAGGCAAACGAAACGTGTGCCCCACCTGCAGGCAGTGCAAAGACGTGCCTGGAAGCAAACACGGAGTCCTGAGTGTAGTTAGACACCCACAAACTCGTGAACAGGTCTTCAAGAAGTTCATGGAGAAACTGCACTGTGAAAAGCAGCGCATGGATTTCAAAATATCTTTTAATTCCATTTCCACAAACATTTTCGTGTGTAACTGGCTGAATCATCACAGACTGCTAGGCAGCGCAAACAAAAAAATCCTACACTAATTTTCATTTTCTGGGTTTGTTATCTTTTTTAGTTGCAGGCTTTTCTTTAGTATTAATAAACCTTTTGTCTGACACAGCAGCCACAGCAATGTGTGTTTAAGTGCCTGGAGAATGGTGGGTTACTTCCTCTTTCCTCAGTCAGAAGACCACAGTAGCAGAAAGGACACAATCCAAATTCAAGTGTATACAGTGTATATGGTCTAGAGTAGTCGGAAGCAGAGCAAAGGGAGAGTGGAGGGAGCGGGAGAGAGAGACGTGGAGGAGAAAGGTTCTTCTGTACTTGTCTTGTACCAGACAGACTTTCCCAAGCCGAAATAAAACTATACACAATTGTTTTCGTACCTAAGAGGTCTCGGGGAATATTGCAGTACACATCTTTAATCCCAAAGTATGCTGTGACCGGAAGTTGAGAACATAAACATCAATAAAAGAATGTCACTTAACAAGCAAACAAAATTAACATATTTGCAACTCAGGAAGGAAAAGCCCCAAAGAGAAATGGACAAAAGATACAAATAGATAATTCACAGAAGAGCAAACTGAAAATGCCAATGCATACATTAAGATACGTTCAACCACACTAGTAATTAGGGAATCACAAATCAGAACCAAGACATAGTATTTCCAACCTGTGACACTTGCCAAAAACCAGAAGTCTGACAGCACCCAGTGCCTAGTAGAAAGGCGGGCTTTTCACACACTTCTGACAAATGGCAACCTCAAGTAGCGCTGACAGGATGCTCAGCCACCCAGCTACTCCGTGCCTAAAACCCTTCCCACTCACACGCACGGATACATACATCGTGGCAGCACTATTTGAAACGACCTAAATACACAGCAAAATGAGAAAGGAGAACTTAATTACCAAGTATCCCATTATATGACTGCACTTAGCTCTAAAAGTGCATGGGAGGGACCAGTGCGGTGACACAGCAGGTGAGGCCACCGCCTGCAACACTGGCATCCCATATGGGCTCTGCTTCATGCCCCGGCTGCTCCACTTCCAACCCAGCTCCCTGCCAATGGCCTGGGAAAAGCAGACGAAGACAGCCCAAGTGTTTGGGCCCCTGTCACCCACATGGGAGACCTGGACGGAGTTCCAGGCTCCTGGCCCAGCCCTGGCAGTTGCAGCCATTTGGGGAGTGAATCAGTGGATGAAAGATCTGTGTGTGTGTGTGTGTGTATCCCTCTAACTTTGCCTTTCAAATAAACTAATTTTTAAAAAGCATGGTCAGCTACTGGTATCACATGGATAAATCCCACATCATATAATGAAAAAAGATTAAATTAGAAAATGCGAACATTTAAAGACACATACACATGTGTGTACATGTTGTGCTACACAAAGTTGGAAGACACGCAGAACAGCACGCATTACCTAAGGGTCAGTGCCTGTGCAGTGCACACAAAGGGTAAACGCAGGATAGTGGCTACTTCAGGTGGACATAAAAGGACTCAGAGTTCCAACTCCGTTGTTCCTTTTGCCCTAAGAGTCTTTTCTGAGGTATAATTTCTACACAGTGATATGCACAGATCATAAGTAATACAGGTCAATGAGTTCTGACCAACAAATACTCCCAAAGCAAACCACACCCTATCAAGAAAAAAACCCCATTGCTCCAGAAAGGTCCCTCTACCCCTTCCAGGTCACCCCCTCTGGCAAACACTGTTTTGATTTCTATCGCGGGAACTTAGTTTGTTCTGTTCCTGAACTTCACATCAATGGAATCCAACCATCTTCACACTTGTATGGTGGTGTACTCCTCTTTAGGCCTGGGCATGCTCTGTTTTATAAACACACCACCGTTTATCTTGGAATTCTTTTACTTTCAAGTTGTGGTGGATACATGGATGTCAGGATATTGCTTCTTATACCTTTTTATGTCATAAATATTTCCAATTTTTTAAAAAAAAGTATAGGCCTCAGAGTGCTAGGGATTCTTGAGGGCGTCCACCTAAGGGTGACACAGCCGGGCTGCACAGCCTGAGTCCCGTCAACTCCACCACACACTGCATAGGCCAAGTTCATATGCACCTGCTAACTCAGCAGCTTAGTGGGAATCTGTATTTTGAACGAGCTCCCTCAGAGTCTCATGCTCACCACACGTTGTGAATCACTGTTTATAAATATATTATCTGACTCCAGAGGCTTCCACTACTATCACCTACATGCCAGTAACTCACACAGTCATTTCTTCACATACAACTATCTTCTAAGACACAGGCCTCCATAACCCTCCCCCTACAGATGACCTTTACTGAATGGCTTGCAGCTACCGCATCCCTAACATGTGCAAAACAGAAGCAACCTTCCCAAGTCCTGGCCCTGGGTGCAGCCTCTGGCACGTGTGTCTCCACTCACAGCAGCACCACGCACCCAGTTACTCCGAGCCAGAAACCTGGGAGTCAGCATTCTCGGCTCCTCCCCTCCCTGGTCCTCCACATCCTATCAGACACCAAGTCCTGCTCATTCTACTGCAAGACACCTCTTGCCCAAGATGCACCTCCAGCCCCACCCACCTCCCTCGTCCGGGCCAGCTAGATGACTGCCACAGCCCCCTAACCAGTCCTCCACCTCCAGACATCCTGCAACCGAATAAACTCTCTGAAACAAATACCAGATTTTCCAGAATCTGCCTAGAACCCCTCGATGGCTCTGCACTGTCCTCAGGACAGCTCTCAGCACGTGGCACCCAGCGCCTGATCTGGCCTCTCCCTCCTGTCCCACCCTCAACTCCTACCCCTTGCCCTTACGCAGCCAGCCAGCCACCCCGCACGTGTCTCCTAAACGTGCTGTCCACCCTACCTGGAATACCAACTTCCTCCCCCTCGCTGGCTGCCCTTTGCATCCTTTAGGCTCAACAGCTACACCTGTTCTGGAAGGCTTGTATGAACCCCTGTTCCCCCAGCAATGTGCTTTTCCCACAATCCGTGTTGAACTGTGTACTCAGAGAAACCGCAAACTCCATGAGACCACAGCCACACAGAGCCGCTCACTCACCAAGGACGCCCAGCACAGAGTAGGAGGCCACTTTTAAATATCTGCTTGAGGAGCCTCACCACCTTACTTTAGTCCACAACCAAGGGACGCCCATAAAAAGGCTGGCGCTCTTTCCTCCGACGTCAACACACGCAGGACTCCAAACTCCGGAAGCTACACAGGATCTGCAGTGTTTGTATTTCATCCTCCTGCTGCTTTGGCAAACAGCAAAAGGAGCAAGAGGCGGCCGGACCCCGAGCCAGCCAGCCAGGTTTTAAAATCACCTTTCTATAAAAAGCCTCATGGGTGTTTCAAGGGTCTCACCTCAAGCACAACAGGGACACCACCCCTGAACTCTTGTTAGGATTACAACGACTGAAATGGAAGGGCTGTTGACAAAAGGAATTCAGGTCTCTATTGGGCGGGTGCTGGGGCTTCTGGTCTGCATCACAGCAGGGTGCGCGGGGCGCTGCTGGGGCAGGAGGCTGCTGTGAGTTCACCAGCGGTTTATGGTTTATCCAGAGCAGCAGCCCTCCTTCTGTAATCCCCGACCTGCCATCTCATTCTTTTTTTACGATTTCATAGGCTGGCAGTGAAAATGCTATGAGTCGGCGTCGCGTGAAGCGCTCGAGGCAAGGGTGCCCGTAAACACTGGCTGTCCTTCCGATCATCGAGGGCCGGAGGGCCAGAGGGGCAGACCGGGAGAAGGGATGTGGATCAGAACACAGAAGAAAGGCGAAAGCAATCCGTGCTGTGACAGGAACAGCGAGTGCTCGTCTCGGAACCCAGCAGAACCTTCGGCCGCAGCCTGACCAGGCCAAGTCACGTGCTGCGTCAACAGCCAGCGCCGGCCGGGTTGAAACCCAGGCAGCTGGCTCCTCAGATCCAGTCCAGACCCATGAACCACGCTGGGGAGCGGAATTCCTGGGCCGCGAAGGAGAAAACGAAGCGAAGTCAAGTCCTGAGCGGGAGGGATGAGAGGCGCAAGCAGCCAGCCGGCTCCTCTGTTTCCCTTGTGAAAGAGGAAAGGGGACAGTGTTCGCCTTATCGCGCCTGCGCAGGGATCAGAGTCCTCTGTGTCTGCAGGCACTTGGCTTTGAATCCAGGAGGCCGGCTGGACCCAAACGCTCCGGGCCAGGCTTCCACAGACTGGCAGGTCCTTCTCCACCCAGCCAGATCAAAGGGGGAATGGAGATGACAGGCAGGGAACGCGATGCTGCCTGGAGCCGCAGGACAAACTGGAGAGCCGGCAGGCAGAGGAGTGGAAGCCTGGCCTGGCTCCGCAACATCCATCAAGCGGCTTAGCCTCCCGGCACCGCGCTGTCGTCTGTAACAGGACAGGAACCCCTGCCTCGGCAAGGAGAAAGCACTCTCACAGCTCCCAGGCGGCAGGCAGCCAGGCGTTCTCATGCTATAAAGGTACAAACAGCTTCAATCCCCATGTAGGCAGTTGTATTTACCTCTCTTGTGTAACACACTCACACAGCACTGAAAACGAGCCATGCGCTCCGTCAGGCATCCCACAAAGATTTCCTGATTCCATTCTATGGCAGACTGTAAGCACGGTGGCCATGGTTCCCTTCACTACACGCTTCTCCCCGGGGAGTTCTCTCGCACGTGGACTCTGAACCTGGCGGTGTGACTTGCTCTGGACAATGGGACAGCAGCGAATGGGACAGAAGCACAAGCATAGGCTTGCCCTCCTGTGTGGCTCTGCAGGCACCAGAGGCCACCTCGTGAAGAGGCCTGAGCTAGTCTACTGGCACCCAAGGTCACCTGCTGGCGCAAAGGAGTCCCTTGAAGACCAAGTCACCTGTCAACCACCAGACACCTGAGCGAGGCCAGGCTAGACCGGCTTCAGAGCTGAGCACAGAAGCCTGAGTGAGCCCAGCAGAGACTGCTGGGGTGGCCCAGGCTGGAAGAGCACCCAGCAACCCACAGACTGTAAGCTAAATGAAACAGTTACTCTTAAGCCATAAATGTGGGGCTGATCTGCTACGATACAATCTTTACAACAACCCTGCCCAGTGGCTGCCATATCACCCCCCTCTGACAAAGGAGGCAACTGAGGCACAGAGCACTTATGGGACTCACAGGATTCAGCCCCAGGCAACGCGGCTACAGGTCTGGGTTCTTAACCCCTACAACTACGCCGCCTCACCCAACACCAACGAAGTCTCTGCATCCCTCAGCCCAGAAATCCCCGCGTGAGTCACCACACAGAGCTGCTGGCACCCATGCAAACTTCAATACGTGCAAGACTCGACTGTAGCACTGCTGTTAGTAAAATAATAGCAACAGCCAATTCTAGTACTGTATAACCAGAGAAAGGCATCCCATACGCAACCAAGAAAATAGGGCGTCACAGAGCTGTAAACAATAAACTGACTGTACAAGGGACAAAGGCAAGGTGCAGACGAAAGTACTTAGATGTTACCATTTTTATGGTAAACAATGGAGAAAAGTGAACCCATACCTGCTTGTGTGTGTGTGTGTATATATATATAGATATAGATATAGATATATAGATTATTTCTGGAAGGCCACAAGAGATGGGTTTCATTTCAGTTACTTCTGGGAAGGAAACTAGTTGGTTGGACAACAGAATAGGAGAGCTACCTCTCTGTACTGTGTGAATGTATCACCTATTCATTTTTAACCTCAAGGCTGTTACGAAAATGAACAGAGACAACATGTGCCCAGCACAGAGAAAGCAAGCAATACACAGTAGCTACCACGACCATTTTTTTTCCACATCTGATTTCTGTAACACAAATAATTTTTCCAAGCGACCAATATTCTGAAACTCCTGCATAGGAAAGGCCCCATTTTGTTTTCAAACAGAAAACATTAGCCAGATATGCAGAGAGGTGAAAGAAGATGCCACAGGGCTGGCTTCCAGTGCTCGGGTCTCAACCGGTGGCGAGGTACCAGACCAGGTCAGCCTCTTGTCTTCATCTGCTCAGGCTGCTACAATAAAATACCACATGCCAGGGAGCTTACAAAAAACTGAGACGGGTCTTTCAGGGTTCTGGGGCCTGGTAGTCCCAGATCAGGGGCCCAGCAGGTTCAGTGCACGGTGAGGGCCTGCTTTCTGGTGCATCAGAGACAGTGCCTTCCTGCCTCCCATCACGGCAGCTCTCAGGCTCCTTTTCTAAGGGCACTGATCCCACTCCCGACCCAAGCACTTCCCAATGGGCTCACCTCTCAAACCCTCACCATGAACTCAAGGATTCCACTGAATGGGGGGGGGGGGGACACACACACAATTAGATCTCTTTTTTTTTAATTTTTTTTTTTTTTGACAGACAGAGTGGACAGTGAGAGAGAGAGAGAGACAGAAAGAAAGGTCTTCCATTGCCGTTGGTTCACCCTCCAATGGCTGCCACAGCTGGCACACCATGCTGATCCGAAGGCAGGAGCCAGGTGCTTCTCCTGGTCTCCCATGGGGTGCAGGGCCCAAGCACTTGGGCCATCCTCCACTGTACTCCCTGGCCACAGCAGAGAGCTGGCCTGGAAGAGGGGCAACCGGGACAGAATTCAGCGCCCCAATCGGGACTAGAACCTGGTATGCCGGCGCCACTAGGTGGAGGATTAGCCTGTTGAGCCGCGGCACCGGCCAACTTAGATCTCTCTTGAGAGAAACCAGATCACTGGGCATTTCCTGAAATCCTCACAGATTCCCAGTGCACCCTCTCTTTCACTGAACAACGCGAGAGGGAACAACTGCGGCAACTCTGACCTAGCGCACTGGAGGCCTTGCCACGCATGAGCCTCAGCACGCGGCTCAATGACTGCTTCTCCGGAACCAGAAACGGTCCGGGGCAGGAACAAAGTCTGTAGTTGTCAGGGCTCTGGGGGCAGGCGAGGCTGGGTTCACAGGCCACTCAGCTGAGAGGCCCTGCACGGCACACTCAACCTTTCTGAGCTTGCTGGCTCATCTGTAGAATGGTGAGGGCAGCCAGTGTTCCACAGGACTCTCGTTACTGCGTGGGCCACAAGATAACACAGCACATGTTACTACATACGAGCCATGTGCACTGCCATCAGGCACTCCAACTGAGCCCCAGCCACCTCCTCCTCTCCTGCTCACCTCCCTTTCTCCAACAATTAGCGGCCTTACCTGTACAGAACAGGACCCCACGCCCCCTCTTTGGCCTTTCACATGAGCAGGTGCAGCTGGCACTACATCCAAAATACCTCCTCGTCTCTCTACCCGTCCTGTCACCCTGCACATGAGGGTGGTCTCCCTTTTCTAACACCACCTCCATTCCATCATCGGTTCTACAAACCAAGCTGACAAGACCTTCAAAAGAGCAAACCGAGCCATATCAATCCAGTCCTACACGTCAAATCCTCTCCATAACATTTCTATACATTTAAGCTAAAATGCTAAGTTCTTCCCGTGCCCAACAAGCTCCAACCTCGCTGCCATCCACTCTCCAGCCCGCTGCGCCCAGCATCTTCCATTTCTCCTCTATGGCAAGCCTGCTCATGCCACAGAGACCGTGCCCTGGCGCTCTCGGCCTGGGGCGCCCCTTCCTCACCCCAACTGTCACACAGCGTCTTTCCCTCGTGTAGCTCACAACTCAAATGTCGCCTCCTCCAGAATGTCTCACCTCCCCCCCAGGCTGGACAGCGTCCCTCCCCATCGCATTCTCTGCTTGATTTTCCCCATAGCCTGCAACACGATCTCTAATCATGATCTGTGTATATATTCTTGCTGCTTTACTGTCTGAGTTCCCAACTAGAACACAGCCTCCCGGAGAGCAAGACCCTCGTCTGTCCAGAGCTTTCAGCAGTGGCTGCGGGAGCAGGTGTTCAACACGTATTTTGGTGATGAGGGTTTAGCGTGCAGATGCCTAAGCTCTGGTCCCAGAGGTTCTGACTCGACCGGTGTGAAGCAGGGTCTCACAGCCACCCATCTCCTTTCCTCCTCAGGCAGGTGTCTGTAAACCACAACTTGACACACCCTGGTCAATTCCCTCTATCTTTTTTTTTTTTAAGATTTATTTTTTTATTTGAAAGGCAAAGTTATAGAGAGGCAGAAGCAGAGAGAGAGAGGGGTCATTCATCTGCTGGTTCACTCCCCAAATGGTCACACGGCCAAGAGCTAAGCCAATCTGAAGCCAGGAGCTTCTTCCGGGTCTCCCACATGGGTGCAGGGGCCCAAGGACTTGGGTCATCTTCCACTGTTTTCCCAGGCCATAGCAGAGAGCTGGATTGGAAGAAGAGCAGCCGGGGCGCAAACGGGCACCCACATGGGATGCCAGAACCACAGGTGGTGGCTTTACCTGCTACACCGCAGTACCAGCCCCAATCTCCCTCGGTCTTCAAATCCCGATTCTCCCTCTAACACCAATCTCAGACCCACACACCCACAGCTGCTTCCTTTTGTTAGTCCAGGGACCCTGATGGTCAAAGGAGTTGAAGCAAGCAAATTTCCTCGTGCACTGCTCCACACAATGCAGAAACACCTGAGCAGGTCTGAGCTCCATTCAAAAGCCAGCCAGCCAGGTGAATTTCCATGCTAGCTCGCTCACTCATGCTTGCCCTACAACGCAACTGTATCTATACAACATCACACACACACACACACACACCCCACACACACACCAAGACTAATGCTGGCACCAGCAGCCACAGGCCAGCCAGAGTTTCCTGCGAAGCAACCCAACAGGTGGAGAGGCAGAATCCTTGACCGGCCCCTCAGGTGGCCAGAACCACAAGAACAGGCCAACCCCAACTCCAAGGAGAGACGTGCATGGGCCCGGCAGAGGCCGTCTGCACCTTTGCCATCTCCTCCAAGCGTGGACGCTCCGGAAAACACGTACCGGGCCTGTCTTCAGCACCTAGGCTGTCCTTGGAGTTGGCCTGCAGGGCTCCGGGAGAACCTGGCAGGAGTTCGATCCTCAGGTTGCCTCTCTGCACCAGATCAGCGCCGCCTCCCCCGCCCCCACCTCCCCCTCCCGGCCGCCGCCGGAGCCTCAGCCGCTCCGCTCCGGGGGCTGCGGTTCTGGAAGGTGAGGGAACCCTGCGGTTGAACCTGCTCGTTTCCGATCCGCGAAGGGCTCACGGGGAGAGGCGAGCCATGGCCGCTCACACCTGCGGCTAAGGAAGCCGCCGCACGCGAGGGTGCCCCACCTGCAGCCTCGGTTCCCGTCGGAGGGCGGCGCTCTGCTTGCCCAGGTTGGGGGGCTTGTCCCGGGCATTTCTGGAGGCCAGGCGAGGCCACCGCCCGCCCGTCGCCCCCAGCAGCCGGACGAGGGGACTGGCCCTTCCCCGCCCCGCTCACCCGACGCCCCGCAAAGTTCCCGAGGCTCCAAAGACGCGGCGAGGAGCTGAGCAACCGAGCCAGGGACCGAGTGGTCGGCGAAGGCGCCCTGCAAGGGGTTTCCTCCCCTGTACGCACACAGGGCCTCGACGGGTCGGCGCCGCGGCGGGGACCCAAGGGCCGGGGCCTCGGCCAAGTCCCCACGGTGCCCCCTCCACACCCAGCCCGGAAGGGCGCCCCTGCCCCTTGCCCCGAGCGCACACTCACCCTCCGCATGGTGCCGGGACAGCCGGGCCGGGCGGGGTCGGCGGCGCGGGCAGCCGGCGGGCAGGCGGGCGACCGCGCACGGCCGGCCGGGGAGCTCCGCGCTGCCCCCGCCCGCACACGCGTGCGCCGCGGCCGCCGAGCAGGCGGGGCGGGGGGCGGGAGCCGGCCGCGGAGCGCGCGGAGCTCGCGGAACCCCGGCCCCGGAGCCCCGTGTGCGCGTCGCGGAGCCCCCTCCGCCGGCCGCCCGGCCCCTCTCCTCCCGGAGCGCCCTCCCGCCGCCGCCGAGGGGAGCCGAGTTCGCCCGAGGAGCTGAACTTGGGCGCCTACCCCGCGGGGGGCCTGGCGGGAGGGGGACCCTCTCCGCCTGGACGGGACTTTCCTCCTGCGCAGTGCACGGCACGCAGGCCGCCGGCTCAGGTCCCTTCAGACTCTGCAGACCCTGCGAGCGCCATTTGTTCCTAAAGCTTTTGAGGAGAGTGGGGAGCGGCAACAGATCAACCAGGCTGAAAGAAACCCTCGCGGGGTCGGGTCCGCACCGCCACGCGCCCACTCCCGCCTCCACGTCAGCAACACGGGCAGCCCAGTCCCCAATGCCTGTGTGGGGAGAAAGGAACACGCATACCAAGGAGCCAGTCCCCAAGAACAGGGTAGGGTGGGATGTAGCGTGAGAGCCTTTTTCTTGTCTGTTTCCCCCATGAATAAAGTACATTAAAGACGCACAGAATTTAAAGGCACCTGAATTCAGTGTAGGAAAAAAAATACCCCTTGTTTGCCACAGGCTCTTTTGAAAAGCACCAAGTTCGCTCGCGTTTGGCAGGTAGGCAGGAGACGCACTGCTGGGGGCCGTCTCTGCTTCTCTGGCGCCTGGCCGCAGGCTACTGTGGGGCGGTGTGGGGGAAGAGGGGGTCCCTGCTAACTGCCTGCCGCGGGCCCAGAAACACCGTTCTGCCTCTCTGCTGTGGGGAGAGTGTGGACAGCCCTGGTGAGGCTGCAGTCTTACACGGAAGAAGTACCTTCGTGATCTGATGCCTAGACGCCGATTGCGCGTCTCCTTGGTGTGGATCAGCACAGATAAGCGGCGGGTACCCCATGCATTGCGAGGAAAAGGGAAACAAAGGAAGTGAATGGCGCCGGCTGCCTGCCTTTTGACTTCGTCTTAGGACTCCGCAGTAGTTCTGTCCAGATTGGTCTTTGGTGCTTTGCTGTGGGGAAATAAGTTTCAGCCAGCGGACTTACTTAGACACCATGGGCGTGGCCTGAGTTCCCAGTTGCAAATCGCAATCCTCTGAAGAAAGCCCTGTGATTTTAACATTTCAGAGGGAGCCACCAAGGCTCAAAGAGGGCAGGTAACTTGATTAAGAGCACACAGCTTGGAGCTGCACTGTGGCACAGTGGGTTAAAGCCCGGGCCTGCCAGCATCCCATCTGGTCACTGGTTCCAGTCCCAGCTGCTCCACTTCCAATCCCACTGCCTGCTAATGCGCCTGGGAAAGCAGTGGAGGATGGCCCAAGTCCTTAGGCCCCTGCACCCACGTGGGAGACCTGGAAGTAGCTTCCAGCTCCTGGCTTTGGATCAGCTCCAGCCATGCGGCCATTTGGGAAGTGAAACAGAAGATGGAAGACCTCTCTCTCTGTCTCTCCCTCTCTGTAACTCTACCTCTCAAATAAATAAAATAAATCTTAAAAAAAAAAAAAAAGCACACAGCGTGTAACCGGCACAGCCAACGGTTTCCACTCAGCCAGGCTGGGCTGACTCGATCCCCTGCTGCACTGCCCTCCTGCACTCCGCTTCCTTTAAAAGGTGCAGCAGTGGAAAGATGTGGGTGCAAACTGTTGAAATCTTTACTTAATATATGCTAAACTGATCTTCTGTATATAAAGAGAATTGAAATTGAAAATGAATCTTGATGTGAATGGAAGGGGAGAGGGAGTGGGAAATCGGAGGGTTGCGGGTGGGAAGGAAGTTATGGGGGGGGCATTGTAATCCATAAGCTGTACTTTGGAAATTTATATTCATTAAATAAAAGTTTAAAAAAAGAATTAATTGGCCTGCATTCAGAAACCAAGACAATGATTCCACTGGAGCAGATGAATGACAACACATCATTTGGAACAGAAACACAGGGCCCACCTCTGGAAACCCTTAGTTTCCAATGCTGCCATTAACTCACTTGAAAAACCAATTTAAAAGTGAAGCTAGGCCGGGGCCGTGGCTCAGTAGGCTAATCCTCCGCCTAGCGGCGCCGGCACACCAGGTTCTAATCCCGGTCGGGGCGCCGGATTCTGTCTCGGTTGCCCCTCTTCCAGGCCAGCTCTCTGCTGTGGCCCGGGAAGGCAGTGGAGGATGGCCCAAGTCCTTGGGCCCTGCACCCCATGGGAGACCAGGAGAAGTACCTGGCTCCTGCCTTCGGATCAGCGCAATGCGCCGGCTGCAGCAGCCATTGGAGGGTGAACCAACGGCAAAAGGAAGACCTTTCTCTCTGTCTCTCTCTCTCACTGTCCACTCTGCCCATCAAAAAAAAAAAAAAAAAAAAGTGAAGCTAGACCGGATCAGATGTTCGCCCTTTTCTGTGGCAGTGTGAAGGCTGTCTGCTGCTTTCACAGGTTTTAAAGAGTCTTCAAAGTGTTTTAGTAATAGTTGTCTCTTGGTTTCATCACACCTCCATTAGCCTTCAAAAGCCAGACATATTTGTTTTCTTGAGAACACTATTTTCCCCTTTTTAAAAAAGATTCCTTTTTATTTGAAAAGCAGAGAGAGAGAGAAAGAGAAAGAGAGACAGAGAGAAATACATCTCCCATTTGCTGGTTCCCTCCCCAAATGGCCACAACAGCCAGGTCTGGACCAGATTGGAGCCCATAGGCGTGGCAGGAGCCATCTTCTGCTGCCATCCCAGGTGCATTAGCAGGGAGCAGGATGAGAAGCCGAGCAGCTGCTACTCAAACTGGCGCTCCCAAATGGACGCTGTATTCAGCCTCTGCCACAGTACAGGCACCCCCTTTTTTTGTAATAACTTCTCTACTGGTCAAAAACAATGGTGACATTCAGCCCTTTTGATCTTCAGGTTAGATTCTTCAGTCTCCTCTTCAATACAGCATTCTGGCATCAGGAAGGCAACCTAACTTCTGTCATTATTAATGTAGAAAGGCATGTACAAGACTGAGCAAAAAGGAACCAGGTTATAACTTTAAATAAAGAGTAAAATAGAAATCATTTGTGCTGATTTTTGCAGAGAAGAAATGTTGCAGTTAGCATAACGTCTTACCAGGCTGTCATCTTTCATTTACAAATGTGCTAACAATAAAATACTGTTTTTCTCTGCCATGTTTTTAAGGTGCAATCCTTGAGAAGATATCCATTAAATACGTACTTGGGACATCTAAGTGGGGCGTACATTGTCAGTTGAATCAACCCTTCATTTCCTGAATCCAATAGAGAATAATTTCAAGGAAACTGAGTGCTTTATATGTGCCAAGCACTCTGACAAACAACTTGATGTGTATTCATCTGCTCCATTCTTATAAAACCCTACACGATAGATAGTTGCTAGTATCTCTCTAATGTGATAGATTAGGAAACCAAGATTTATCAAGATTCAACAACTTGCCAAAGGCTGCATGGCTCATACGTGATTCAGATCTAACCTAAATCTGCCTGACTCCAGGGCTCAAGAGATTAACCAGTGACAGGTGGGTGCTAACAGGTCACAGAATCTCCGCTTCCTGGAATTTCTTCAAGGCCGTGCGAACATGCACCTAAAACCTTATATCAGGAAAACACTTTCAAGCATTTACATTGAAGTAGCATGGAGTTTGCTAAAAAAGGATTCTTGAAGAAGATGAGATTTTGGTTTGAAAAAATATATAATACCTGTGCAGTGGAGGATGGCCCAAGTCCTTGGGCCCTGCACCCCATGGGAGACCAGGAGGAAGCACCTGGCTCCTGCCTTCGGATCAGCATGGTGCGCCGGCCGCGGCGGCCATTGGAGGGTGAACCAACGGTAAAAGGAAGACCTTTCTCTCTGTCTCTCTCTCTCACTGTCCACTCTGCCTGTCAAAAAAATTAAAAATAAAATAAAATATATAATACCTGAATTGGAAGGAAAAAGACTATTCTCCGTAGCAGACAGCAGAGTGGGCAACAACGTGCAGGTGGTGACAGTAGAGCCGAGATGGCTTTGGGATTCCTGACTAGGGAGGTGAGCCTGGGGTATCATCAATGTTAGAGGGACTGGGGTATCATCAAGGTGCCACTATACGTATTCTCTTCATCTTTTTTATGACAGTATCACAGTCCCTCAAAGATATTCTGAGTTACTTATTTTACTATTGGAAGTTGCGTGGTTGCTCTGCCATTTTCTTTTTCTCTTGCCCTTGTTAAGATTTGTTTTATTTCTCTGAGCCATGGTTTGGGAACCGGGCATTCCATTGATTTTTCCTTTGCTTTTTGTGGCCTGAAGATGCAGTGGTGATGGGGAAGTGGTTGCCTGCAGCTGGTGTTGCCTTCATCAGATCTTGGTTCTCCTCTCCCCTCTGAGCTTCTGCCCCAGGGCTCACCCCTTAACAGATGTTTAAAAAGACAAAATTCAACTACATGCCCACCCCAATACTATTTGCATATTTCTTTCCATAGTCCTTCTTAATCTTTGTCGGAATGAGTGTTGTTTGCTATCTGTTTACCTAGCTATTTTTCCTGCTAAATTCTGAACTCCTTTACAGAAAGTGCTGTCTTGATATTTCCTACATTTACAGACAATCCAATCGGTGCACTCAATACCTGTTTAATGAATGAGTGATGTCCAGACCATATTGTAGTATACTGTTTTCCCTCAGTAAATAACCTTCTTTTTTATTTCTTAAGATGTTCTATTTGTTTGAAAGTCAGAGTTACAGAAAGAGGGACAGACAGAGGGAGAGAGATCTTCCTTTCAGTGGTTTACTCCCCATACGGCTGCAACAGCCAAAGCTAGGCCAGGCTGAAGCCAGGATCTTGGAGAATCTTCTGGATGTCCCATGTGGGTGGCAGGTGCCCAAGTATTTGGGCCATCCTCCACTGCTTTTCTCAGGCCATTAGCAGGGAGCTGGATCAGAAGTTGAGCAGCTGGGGCATGAACGAGTGCCCGTATGGGATGTCAGCATCACAGGTGGTAGCTTTACCCACTGTGCTATGATGCAGACCTCAGTAAATAGCTTTCTATAGCTCTATAATGCCTTCATTATGATCTTCAGTGCTGCTTATATTAGTGTGTTTTTCATTACTCTAACAAAATGCCTGAATTCAGGTACTTATAAAGAGGCTTATTTTGCTCACAGTTTTGGGGACAGTCAGTCTAAACAGCACAGTTCAGGCTCTTGCAAGGGCCCCTTTGGCTTCATCACCTCATGGTGGAAGACCCCAAAATGCCAAGAGTGCATGAGAGAGAGAGAGGTCACGGCACAAGACAGGAAACCAAAGAGACTGGGATCCCATGATCCCTTCCAAAGGTACACCTCTACCACAGTGATCTAAGGCCCTTCCACCTCTCAAATGTCCCACATCGTCCCCCCAGCATCCCCACTGGGGACCAAGCTTCCAACACATGAACCTTTGGGGACACACCCAGGCCATACCCAAACTATAGCATAGTTGAAGATGCACAGCACATTGGTATGTTACCATTTATCCAGCCTCTCATTTTGCTGTTTGAGTCGCTTTTACTACTTTGAAATTCTCTTGCGAGTTACTAAGTAGGGGCATGACTTGCAATAAAGAAAGATATGGGGACCAAAGCTGTGGCATAGTGGGTAGGACCACCACCTACCACACCAGCATTCCATATGGGTGCCAGTTTGAGTCCTGGCTGTTCTACTTCCAATCTAGCTCTCCTAATGGCCTGGGAAAGCATCAGAGGATGGTCCAAGTGCTTGGGCCCCTAGATTCATGTGGGAGACCTAGAAAAGGCTCCTAGTTCCCTGGCTTCATCCTGGCCCTGTCCTAGCCTTTGCGGCCATTTGGGGAGTGAACCAGTGGATGGAAGATGTGTGTGTGTGTGTGTGTGTGTGTGTATCTCCCTCTCTCTGCAACTCTGCCTTTCAGATAAATAAAATTGACTTTTTTAAAAAGAAAGCTCTGAAGGCTGATAATGTAAGATTAAGTGGTCCAGAGGCATGAAGGTAAGTTAGGAGGCTGACTTCACTTAGAAAAAATGGAGCTGATAAGTTAACCAAGGCCAGAACTAGGATGGTGGTTGTGGCAATGGAAAGGAGAAACAGTTTCTATGTGCACTGCCAATGATGTCATCATGGATTTACCACATCTGAGGCTAAATGGATGACATAGTAGTGACATTGTCCTGATGCGGAGGAGCACTGTTTTAGCACCATGGACAGCTCCTGGGTTGCCAGGGCTCTTAGTAGTATAGGGTGATTATCACTGTCAACAACTGTGCCTTTTCATAAACAATGTTATATCTATTGAGCAAATGCTCAAGGAAAGTTGTATGTGCATTAATTTATTTCTCATAAGGACACAAGCACATAAAGCAAACACGATGCCACCAAAGTCTTACAAATGTCAGGTGGCTCCAAAACCCATCAGACTAGAAAACACCATTATGATTAAGTGTGACAAATGCTATAGGAGAAAAGCATGAAAGAAGGAAATCTGAGTTCCTGATGAGAGACTGGAATGGGGGTATAGTCTGTGAAAGCTTTCAGAGAGAAGCGTTTGAAGGAGAAATAGAATTTAATTGGAGTCCAGTTGGCCTATGGGCTACCTGTATTCCTGTATCCAGGAAGGCTCCAAGGTCAGATCTGGCTTTGACAAAAAGCCTCAAGTGATCAAATACCAAAGGGAGCAGAGAATGATGGGAAACCAAAGGCCAAGGAGGTGGATGGGCCAAATAAGGAGGGATCCTGAATGTAAGGCATAAGTTCAGAATCTTTCTGAAATGCCATAAAAATTATATTTTTAAGCAAGAGAATAGTTTTAAGAGTAACATTTTCATTTTAGAAAAATTATCGTGGGGCGGGTATCAAAGTGCGGTGGGTTAAGCCACTGTAGTGAAGGCATCCCATAACAGAGCACTAGTTCAAGTCCCCGCTGCTCCACTTCCAATCCAACTCCCTGCTAATAGACCTGGGAAAGCAGTGTAAACAGCCTGGATGAAGTTTCTGGCTCCTGGCTTCAGGCTGGCCCAGCCCTAGCTGTTGCTGGCATTTGGGGCGTAAACCAGTGAATGGAAGATCCTTTTCTCTCTGTTTGTCCCTCTGCTCTCATTCTGCCTTTCAAATAGATAAATCTTTTTTTGAAAAAAGGAGAGAGGTGCCGGAGCTGTGGTGCAGCGGGTTAACACCCAGGCCTGAAGTGCCAGCATCCCATATGGGCACCAGTTCTAGTCCCAGCTGCTCCACCTCCTGTCCAGCTCTCTGCTATGGCCTGAGATAGCAGTGGACGATGGCCCAAGTCCTTGGGTCCCTGCACCCATGTGGGAGACCCAGAAGAAGCTCCTGGCTCCTGGCTTCGGATTGGTGCAGTTCTAGCCATTGCAGCCAATTGGGGAGAGAACCAATGGATGGAAGACCTCTCTCTCTCTTTCTCTCTCCCTCTCTCTCTCTTTGCCTCTTCTCTCTCGTGTAACTCTGACTTTCAAATAAAATAAATAGATATGTAAAAAAAAGGAGAGAGAGTAAAGATAGAAGAATAGATGAAATCACAGATTCCCCTTTTCCTAAATACTTAATGTAATGAACTAGAAGCTGTAGCTGAACGAGAGGACAAATTCATCCTAAATAATGTGGAAAGAGAACCAAGGAGACTTCATCCACACTGTATAACAGTTTTAAAAAAGTCAAGTTGCAGCTGTTGAAAAGAAATGACTCAGTGGCCCCATAAATGCAACGCAGTCAAAAGGCAAGAGGAATGGAGAGGAAGTAAGATGATGTATGAGCCATAGAGAAACCATCTGGAAGAAGACAAAACCCGAAGAATCAGGAGATCCACAGGGAGGGCTTTGCCCCATAGAGACCTTCAGAAGCCCAGGAGCCTGAGAAAATGAGGCCGCAAACCTGAGATGATAAAATGGCCAAGGGATTAAAAAGGGGATTTTAGAGCTGAGGAAATGAATCAAGAACTGAAACACCGCCTATATTTATCTAATACATAAATGACAAGTGCCGAGTAACAGGAAAGACAGGAGTGAAAATTGAATTAATGGCATGGCTAAAAGGCTTGAGATGATTGTGGCAAATACAAAGGGAAAACACAGAGTGAGTCAAATAATTAAGGAGAGGATAATAGGACGATAATAAGAGAACCAGGAGGTAATCAGACACGAGGATAATTGGCGTCCCCAATCGGTGCAGAGTGTCCAGGACATGCAATGAAATATTCATTCACACACACACACTACGGGGACATTTTTCCTGAAATGGAGGGAGAATTGAATCTTCACAGGAAAATCTATACTGGATACCAGGAAAATACTGCTGCTGCTAACCTTATCCCGTATCAGAGCGCCAGTTCCGGTCCTGGCCACTCTGCTTTCCATTCAGCTCCCTGCATATGTACCTGGGAGGCAGTGGATGATGGCTCGGGTACTTAAGTCCCCAATCACCCACATGGGAGACCCAGATGGAGTTCCCTGCTCCTGGCTTTAGCCTGGCCCCTGCCCCAGCAGATGGACAATCACTTTCTCCCTCTCCTCTGTCTCTCTCTCTGTCTACCTTACCTTTCAAATAAATAAATCTTTTTAAAAATTCAGGAAGGAAACATACTAAAGTAAGAGGTAAAAGCACTAATGAGACTAAAAATTTCATCTGATAAATACAGAACTCACTCCAAATGACAATGAAATGCTAGATATGGAGCAAAATGAAAATGTTACAAATCTGAGAAAAATTACTTCTAAATTAATAGAAAGATTTTAAGAATCAGAACACAGGAGAAAGAGAATGGGAGGCAATGAGCCACCAAGCTGGGTATCTTACAGCCCATACTGTTTCAATTAAGAGGACCAGTTACTTGTCATATTCTGGGTTCTGTGTTTAAGCCCATACCATTTTGACATGGGAGGATATAAGTTACGGATTTTCATCATGACTATGGCCTGTGGAAGCCGCCATACAAGTTGTTAGTGTGCGGTGGGGTAAGAAAGAAAAGGGAAAAGAAAAAAGTGCCTCCGTCCCCCCACAGAGAAGCCCACACAGTGGAGTAAAAGATGTGACCTTGAGAACTGTTGGCTGTAGACTGACTTTCAGTATAATGAAGTTTTCACATAAAAAATAAAACAATGAAAGGAAGGTGAGCACAAATTACATCTTTTACCTGCAGAGAACAAACTGATATCATCCAAAACTGTAACATAAATTATAAACAATGCTTCAATGTATTGATTACTTCCTAATTTTTTTACTTAATCTCAGGAATGTCTTAGAAACTTCTTCCATGGTGGGACCAAAAAACAGCTGGAACTGAATTACTTCAGTTTAATTGTAGTTTTTTTCTTATGTAAAAGTGAAAACAAAAACAAAAACAAAAAAACAAAAAAAACAAAAAACAAAACCCTTAAATGCAATGATTCAATTGAAATAAATCATCTTTCTCTCTCTGTCTCTTCTACCTTTCTTTACAAATACATTGATTAAGGGGCCCACACTGTGGGGTAGCAGGTAAAGCCGCTGCCTATAGCGCTGGCATCCCATGTAGGCACCAGTCCAAGTCCTTGCTGTTCCACTTCCTATCCAGCTCTCTGTTGTGGCCTGGGAAAGCAGTAGAGGATGGCCCAAGTCCTTGGACCCCTGTACCCACATGGGAGACCTGGAAGAAGCTCCTGGCTCCTGGCTTCAGATTTGTCCCGCGCCAGCTGTTGCAGCCATTTGGGGAGTGAACCTCTCTCTCTCTCTCTCTCTCTGTGCCTCTGCCTTTCTGTAACTCTGCCCTTCAAATAAGATAAATAAATCTTTTTTTAAAAAAAATACACTGATTGAATTGTTATACTCATTATTTCTAAGTGGTGAGATTTTGAAGAATGTGTTCTTATTCTTTGTACATTTGGTATTGCTTGAATATTTTGGTAAGGAAAAGACACCATCTTGTTTTAAAATATTTACTTTTTATCATGTATGAATATGGCTGCTCCATCTGATTGGGCATGGAAAGATGTCCATAATATGTTGCTGGGAGAAATGATTGACCTCAAAATTGTATTTGCAGAATGCTCTAATTTAGGTATAGCCTACACATCACACATGCTTACCTTTCCATTAAAAACACTAAGCTGTTCACAGTATCTATCTCTGAAGCTGGAGCAGAGAATTGGGGAGTATGATTTCTTAAACATATTTAAAAATAAAACACAGACTCACACACCAACCAAATGTGTAGCTCGTTGAGTTACTTGGGTGAATATTCTCGCAACCACTACCAGTCAATAAATAAATAAAGGGCCAGTGCTGTGGCGTAGCAGGTAAAGCCGCCATCTGCAATGCCAGCAACCCCTACAGGCCCCGGTTCAAGTCCTGGCTGCTCCACTTCCAATCCAGCTGTCTGCTATGGCCTGGAAAAGCAGTAGAAGATGGTGCAAGTCTTTGGGACCCTTGTACCCACGTGGGAGACTGGGAAGAAGTTCCTGGCTCCTGGCTTCGGATCACCACAGCTCCAGTCGTTGCAGCCAGTTGGGGAGTGAACCAGGTGATAGAAGAACTTTCTCTCTCTCTGCCTCTCTGTAATTCTGCCTTTCAAAAAAATAAATCTTTATAAATAAATAAATAAATGCAATCTTGCTGGGTAACCAAGAAACTCCTCTCGGCCCCATCCCCTTTCCCCCCATACAAATAAACATCAGCCTAACCATTAGGGTGCCTACTTCCTTGCCTGTCTTTGCAGTTTCATCACACTCATTTGTACATTTCTGTAGGTCCTATCCATTTAAAAATCATTTCATACATTGCTTAAATTTTATTGAATCTACAGGTCTCCCCTTTCACTGTTTGCTTTTCCTGTTGCTGTTTTAAGAACCCAGGGCCATTGTCCTGTTGAGTTTCCTACAATCTAGATTTTGCTGATTACACACTTATGGTACAACAGGTGTTCCTGTCTTCTGTATTTCTTGCAAAATAGCAGTTGAATCCACAAGTTACAGTAGATTCAGATTTATTCTCTTTGGCAAGACTATATGTGGCAGTGGTGAGTTCCTTTTTTTTTTTTTTAATAAATTTGTTTAATTTAAAGAGAGAGACAGGCATAAGGAGATCTTCCATCCACTGGTTCACTCTCTAAATGCCTGTAACAGCCTGGGCTAGGTCAGGCTGCAGCCAGGAGCCTGGAATTCAATTGGGTCTCCTATGTGGGTGGCAGGAACTCAAGTATTTGAGCCGCAGCTGCTGCCTCTCAAGGGTGTGCATTCGCAGGAAGCTAGAAGCAGAAGCAGAACCAGGGGACAGGCCTGTGACAGAGGTTGAGCTGCTGCTTGGGATGACCACGTCCATACTGAGCATCTGGTTCAAATGCCAGCTCCTTCACTTCCAATCCAGTTTCCTGCTAATGTGCACCCTGGAGACAGCCAATGATGCCTCAAGTACCTAGGTCATTGTCACTATCTTGGGAGACCTGGTTTTGGCTGGCCCAGCCCTGGCTATTGTGGGCATTTAGAGAATAAACCAGTGCATGTAAAAATCTTTATCTCTCTTTGTCTATGACTTTTAAATAAAATGAAAAATAAACAAAATTTTAAAACTTGTTTAAAGAAGAAGAGGAACCAGGGTTGAAAACCAGGCACTCTGACATGGGATACAGGCATCCCTAACAGCTTCGTAACCTCTGTACCAAACACCCATCCAGGGCTGTGTCCTTTGATCAAGGGCCATACCATGACTTCTTGTCCCTCCTTTGGTGGCGATAGCACCCTGTTGGTGATCAACACCAAAATCCATTGACTTGTAAGATTGCAAAATATAAAGATTTCTAATTCTATATTTATCATTCATTACTTGAAATGTTTTTATAGAGACCATGTCCCCTTACTGATTACCAGTGTTACAGTTTATACAGAAAGGCCAATAAACACTTCATCTGTTCCTTTCTTTACTAGTTTTCAAAATAGTGGTTGGCTCCCATCCTCTGAAAGTAGCCAATTATTTTTAAAATATTTGTCTTGAAGCTGGTGTGTTGGCACAGTGGTTTAAGCCACCACATGTGATGCCAGCATCCCACGTGGGCACTTGTTTGTGTCCCACTTGCTTCACTTCCAATCCAGCTCCCTGCAAATGAGCCTGGGAAAGCAATGGAAGATGGCCCAATGTCCGGGCCCCTGCCACCCACATGGGAGACCCAGATGAAGCTCCTGGCTTCTGCCTGGCCCAGCCCTGGCAGTTGCAGCCATTTGGGGAACAAACCAGCAGATGGAAGATCTCTCACTCTCTCTCTCTTCCCAACTCCATCTGTGTAACTCCTTCAAAATAACCAATCTCTTTAAAAATAAATATTTGTATGAATTCATGGATTTAAATACTTTCAATAGATTTCCATCATGTTTCATGACTATTGTTTACTGAGAGCTCAAACGGACCTGATTTGGCAAGGAACAGCCTCTTCAGTATGGTTTCTGAGGGTTTTTTTTTTTTTTTTGCCATGTCCCTAGAAATGATGCTAATCTTGCTACTGAGTTTGACAGGAGGCTCTAGACTCATCTTGTACATTCGCTTTCCCAGAAGGTATCAGCCATTTCTCAGAGTTACCCATTTCTCCAAGAAGCCTTACTTTGTTTTGCTGGTAAGTGGTATTTCACACCCACAAGCCTGACACTAGCAATGCTCCTGGCTGCTGCCTTGGTCAGAAATGCTAGACCTCTTTGGGGATGAGCTAAGACCATAGGATGTGTTGGCTGCCTTGGTATGATATCCTCAGGTTCAAAATGTTCTTTTCATATGTAGTTTTGAATCTTTTTATTTTAACATGAATAAAAAATTATTGAATTGTCATTTTAGTATGTGATCTGTTCTCTTCCTTTACGTTTTGCCTTCAGGGATTTCTGCAGTCCGTATGTTGGATCTTCTTTTCCGATCTTCAGCATTTGTCACTTTCCCTTGAAATTTTTAAAGTTTTCTTCATTTCTTCCTAATTTTAAAAATCCTCCTTTTCACATTGTTTTTCTTGGTGGTTTATCTGTTGTATTTGTGTTTAGTTTTGGGTTCATTTGCAAAGTTTAGTCTTCATTCTTTTATTCCTAATTCTTTCCTGAGTTCTAGCACCTCATTTAAATTTTTTTTCTGGGCCCAGTGTTGTAGTTTAGTGGGTTGAGCCTCTCTATGGACAATGGTTCAAGACCTGGCTGCTCCACTTCTGATCCAGCTCCCTGCTAATGCACAATGGGAAAGCAGTAGAAGATGGTCCAAGTCCTTGGGCCCTGGCACCCACATGGAGACCTAGGAAAAACTCCTGGCTCCTGGCTTCAGATCAGCCCAGCTCCAGCTGTTCTGGTCATTTAGGAAGTGAACCAGTGGATGGAAGATTTCCTCTCTCTCTCTCTTTCTCTCTCTCTCCCTCTCCCTCTCTCTCTCTCTCCCTCTCTCCGTTTCTCCCTCTGTGTGTGTCTATGTGTGTTTTCCTCTCTCTATAATTCTGCCTTTCAAATAAATAAAAATAAATCTTTACAAAAAGTCTTTTTAATTTGATTCCTTCCTATCTTCTATCATTCTCTTAACATCTCTTATCAGGCCGGCACCGCGGCTCAATAGGCTAATCCTCTGCCTTGCGGCGCCAGCACCCCAGGTTCTAGTCCCGGTCAGGGCACCGCATTCTGTCCCGGTTGCCCCTCTTCCAGGCCAGCTCTCTGCTGTGGCCAGGGAGTGCAGTGGAGGATGGCCCAAGTGCTTGGGCCCTGCACACCATGGGAGACCAGGATAAGTACCTGGCTCCAGCCTTCGGATAGGCGCGGTGCGCCGGCTGCAGCGCACCGGCCACGGCGGCCATTGGAGGGTGAACCAACGGCAAAAGGAAGACCTTTCTCTCTGTCTCTCTCTATCACTGTCCACTCTGTCAAAAAAAAAATCTCTTATCAGGGTTTTTAATAGATAGCCCCAGTTCTGATCTGTTCTGGAGGCCTGTGTTTCAGGTGGGATCTCATTGCATGCTTGTTGTTCTGTTCCACATCTTTTTTCTGAAAATAACTTCCTGCAGAATTTGATCGTGATTCTTTTTATTTCTTATATTTATGAAAAACTGTATTTCTGAAATTCTAGAAAGTAAAATGTGCCAGTATAGGTTTAAAAAATATTTTTTACTTATTTGAAAGGCAAAGAGAGAGATCCTCATCCCACTGGCTGACTTCCCAAATGCATACAATAGCCTGAGACGGGCCAGGCTGAAGCCAGGAGCCCAGAACTCCATCTGGGTCTCCCCTGTGGGTGGCAGATGTCCAAGTACTTGAGCCATCACGGTTGCCTCCCAGGGTGTAAATTAGCAGGAAGCTGGAACTAAAAGCAGAGCCAGGAGAAACCCAGGCTCTCTGATAGAATGCCAGGCACTCTGATTTAGAATGATAGTCTTAACTGCTGGGCCCGATGTGCCTGCCCCGCCTGCGTGCCCCCTTCTCCCCCAGGGTAGCTTTTCTACATTCATGGAAATCCCTTTTAGCAGGAAGAGTTACAAAAACACAGCGGCCTACTTTCCGAGATTTCCTGGATTTGTTTTCCTCCACCACCTGTGTCTGGCATTCCCCTCCCCTTCCACAGTTTGTCTTCAGGGTAGAATCCTACGCCAGCCAGAAGCCTGGTGGATCATGTTTGTGAATTCATGGACACTGGACTACTCCAGCGCCTTCCATGCTCACTGCAGTCACAGCTGCTGGTGTGAAATTGGCTGCCCAGCTTCCCAGGGGAGTTGTCCTGCTCTCAGACCCACCAGAGGCTCACTGCCTGCCTCTGCGTTCTTCTGCACAGAGGCTGATACCATTCAGGTCTTCGTGGATTTGGGAACTGGTGAGGATATTTTGTCACCTGATTTAATTGTAAATGTGCACACGGATTTTTGGTGTAGCTATCTAGTTGCTCTGTTTGCTCTCTGGAGATTTGGAGAAATTTTTTTTAAACTGGGTTGCAGTTACCATTTTTCTAGCTTATTTAATTTTAGCATATTAAAATAGCCATCATATTTATCTGAGAGGAAAAGCAACAATATTTCCATTTCAGGAGAAAAAAAGGTAAGTCTGGCTGCACTATACTGGACAGCTCTGAAGGGATCACACAGATGCCGCAGCTGGCACGCCGAAGCACAGCTGCACCAGTGGTCAATATTTAAATACTTCCGTTTCAGCGAGTACCCCAAGGTGCCCCTCCCACACAGGGCCCTTCCCTGGGTGCCCAAGAGAGGGGACCAAAGGGACGAGGTCTGCCACAGAAGGGGTCTGCAGGTTCCAGCGCCAGCCCGACAGCTGATTGGTCGGTGCCTTTGCTGTTAGATTATGGGTTACACATTGTGCATATTACCTCTGGGTAGATTGCATGGGATTTGGAGACTGAATCACGGTAGGAAAGGAGAGAGAGGGTGATGAGGGTCGGCGCCTTCTGCATGGGCCTCAGCGGAATCACTCAGGCAGCCTTCTCTGAGCACCTGCTGTGAGCTGGGCACTGCGCTACTCTTAGGAGGTACAAAGCCAATACAACGACAAAGTGCTTGCCACCGAGAAGCCCCCAATCCCGTGTCCTGTCCCCGGGGCCACTGACCCACCAGGAGGATGCTACTTCTGCCATACCGCCTGCCTTGCAAAGGGCTTGCTCAGTCCTTGAGCAGAAACGAGAGGAAGGAGAACAGTCCAGGCTCCGTGACCAAGCTCTCAGTGTAGCCATCACCACGGCAAGCTCAGGTCGCTGCACCTTTGGAACAGCGACTGCTGCGAAAGGCCCGGTGGGTTATTACAACTCACGGTAAACAAGGCCAGCAAGGACGCTCTGTCCTCGTGCGCAGTGAAGGATGCGGTCTCCTTAGACACACAGGCTGGATCTGTAGAGCAAATCAGCTCTTCCACAGTGCGTGTTCTTGACCCTGTTGGATCGGAAGTGCTTTTTTAGGCTGTGGGGGGAAAAAGATTTGGAAGGAAAGCAGGTTGGGAACATAATGTTTGGCTAAATAACAACAAGATTTCTTTTTTTTTTTTAAAGATTTATTTTATTTTATTTGAAAGACAGAGTTACAGGGAGAGGTAGAGACAGAGAGAGAGGTCTTCTATCTGCTGGTTCACTCCCGAGATGGCCGCAACAGCCAGAGCTGCGCTGATCTGAAGCCAGGAGCCAGGAGCTTCTTCTGGGTCTCCCACACAGGTGCAGGGGCCCAAGGACTTGAGCCATCCTCTACTACTTTTTCAGGCCACAGCAGAGAGCTGGATCGGAAGTGGAGCAGCCAGGACTCGAACTGGTGCCCATATGGGATGCCGGTGCTTCAGGCAAGGGCGTTAACCTGCTGCGCCACAGCGCCAGCCCCAACAACAGGACTTCTTAGGGAAGATTTTGGTTTTTTTACCCTTGAGAACTGCAGTGCATTGGAGGAGATGCTAGTTTTTTTGTTTGTTTGTTTTGCTAAGCTGCTGGGAGTGCAAATCTGGAGGGAAAATATAAAAGGCCTAGCTCCTGCCAATCAGAGCCCAAGAAGCATCATTAAGGAAAATAATTACCTGTACCTCCCCATTCCCCCAATGTCCACAAATCCCAACGCAGCACATTTATTAAGCAAATGTGTAGTAAGCACCTACTGTGTATCCAGGGTAGTCCCTGCTATCACCAAACTCTACTGTACACATTACAGAAATTAACACACAGAAGCCATTGGGGTACCGGCCAGCCTTGCCTCTGTAAAAAGTACAGAAATGCAATGGGTCCCACAGGAGAGGTCATGCTCAAACAGCAGGCCGACTTGCAGTCTGACTAGTACACCAGGGTTAGTACCTTCACAGAGGACTTCGGAAAGCGTGAACACGGAGTGGCTTGATTAGTCTGCGCGAATTGATGGAGGATTTGGGACCCTCCTCCCCCTTGGAGGTTGTTTCTGAAGCAAGAGAATCAGGCCCCATAAATAAGTCCGCAACAAAATGAGAAGATCATATGGGCAACAGCTTATTAACTTCTCTCAGTATGGGGACTTTACACACAGGAAGGGGTTGTATAAGTAATTTTAGGGGGAACACGGGAAAATAAAAGAGTTTTTGCAAATTACATTGCCTCTTTTTTGCAAATGTTTTTTTTTTTGACAGGCAGAGTTAGACAGTGAGAGAGAGAGAGAGACCAAGAGAAAGGTCTTCCTTCCATTGGTTCACCCCCCAGATGGCCGCTACGGCCCGTGCACTGCGCTGATCCGAAGCCAGGAGCCAGGTGCTTCCTCCTGGTCTCCCATGGGGAGCAGGGCCCAAGCACTTGGGCCGTCCTCCACTGCCCTCCTGGGCCACAGCAGAGAGCTGGACTGAAAGAGGGGCAACCAGGACAGAATCCGGCGCCCCAACCAGGACTAGAACCCAGGGTGCTGGTGCCGCAGGCAGAGGATTAGCCTAGTGAGCCACGGCGCCAGCCCACGGTATCGTCTTGAAGATGAAATGAGTTCATAGATAGAAAGTACTGGAAAAGTACTTTCCAGGTCCTGTCCCACTGCTGCCTCCTGCTGACTTTCATCAGCCGTCCCAGGGAGGGCCTCAGCTCTCAGATGGTGATAGAATCCAGAGACTGCAGGGCCAGCACTGTGGTGTAGGAGGGTAAGCATCCGCCTGTGGTGCTGGTATCCCATAAGGGTGCTGATTGTGTCCGGCTGCTCCTCTTCTGATCCAGCTCTCTGCTATGGCCTGGGAAAGCAGTGGAAGATGGCCCAGGTTCTTGGACCCCTGCACCCACATGGGAGACCCAGAAGAAGCTCCTGGCTCCTGGCTTCAGACCGGCTCAGCTCTGGCCACTGTGGCCATTTGGGGAGTGAAGACCTTTCTCTCTGTCTCTCCCTCTCTCTATCTGTAACCCCACCTTTCTAATAAATTAATTAATTAAAAAAATAATCAAGAGACTGAAGGAACTTTGGGGGTCAGGTGCTTTTACCCATTCTGGAATCTTCTGTCTGATGTCTTGGCCAAGTCTCCTAGACCCTTACCTGAACATACTCTAAATGTTTCCTCCCCGACTGAAACACCTGTTTCATTGCTGGATCTCATTTATCAGGTCTCCTTTGCACTGAGCCAGAGTTTCCTGTTGGATACCTGTTTCCTCTGCCTGTTACTCTGTTGGAATCAAAGATAAAATGAGATTCACATTGACAGAGACAGCCAATGGTACACAATTAAACCCACAGGCTCTAGGGGCAAACCGCATGCACGGAGTTTCAGCTTCGCCCCACGTTTGTTGGGTGATCTTGGGCAACTGAACCTTTCTGCACCTTATATTCCTTGTTTGCACATGAGTGAGCTAATACTACCCATCTCAGCTGCTTGCCGTGAGGATCAGATGAGATGATGGATTAAATGAGCCCCAGCACCAGATTCAATAAATGTTACTGTGAGCTGATGCTGTGCCCCTGGGTATTGGCCTCTCCATCCCTATTTTCTTCTGTATTCCTCAACCAATTCCCAGCACCTTTCACCCTCCCCTCTGAGTAGCAACTGTTGTCAGCTGTTTATCTACATCCCCGGACTGGACCCAGGTCTCTGGGGCTCTCTGGCCCACAAAGCTCAGGCAAGGTCATCCTTTCTCTTGGTTGATTATTGGTTCACAAATGAGAGAGAAGGGCGGGGGAGGGGGAGAGAGAGAGAATCTTCCATCCACTGGTTCACTCCCCAAGTGGCTGTAATGGCCAGGCCAAAGCCAGGAGCCAAGAGCTTCTTCCAGGTCTCCCATGTGGTGCAGGGGCCCAAGGCCTTGGGCCATCCTCCGCTGCTTTCTCAAGTACATTAGCAGGGAACTGGATCAGAAGTGGAACATCTGGGCCGGCGCTGATTCCCACTCTTTTTTTTTTTTTTTTTTTTTTTTTTTTTTTTTTTTTACAGGCAGAGTGGACAGTGAGAGAGAGAGAGAGAAAGGTCTTCCTTCTGCCGTTGGTTCACCCTCCAATGGCCGCCGCCGCCGGCGCGCTGCGGCCGGCGCACCGCGCTGATCCGATGGCAGGAGCCAGGAGCCAGGAGCCAGGTGCTTTTCCTGGTCTCCCATGGGGTGCAGGGCCCAAGCACCTGGGCCATCCTCCACTGCACTCCCTGGCCACAGCAGAGGGCTGGCCTGGAAGAGGGGCAACAGGGACAGAATCCGGCGCCCCAACCAGGACTAGAACCCGGTGTGCCGGCGCCGCTAGGCGGAGGATTAGCCTAGTGAGCCGTGGCGCCGGCTGATTCCCACTCTTAAAAATGTTTTTAAAAGTATTTGAGAGGGTCGGTGCCACAGCTCACTAGGCTAATCTTCCGCATGCTGCACCGGCACACCGGTTCTAGTCCCGGTCAGGGTGCCAGATTCTGTCCTGGTTGCTCCTCTTCCAGGCCAGCTCTCTGCTGTGGCCCGGGAGTGCAGTGGAGGATGGCCCAAGTGCTTGGGCCCTGCACCCCATGGGAGACCAGGAGAAGCACCTGGCTCCTGGCTTCGGATCAGCGCAGTGCGCCGGCTGCATCAGCCATTGGAGGGTGAAACAATGGCAAAAGGAAGACCTTTCTCTCTCTGTCTCTCTTGTCTCTCTCTCTCTCACTGTCCACTCTGCCTGTCAAAAAAAAAAAAAAAAAAAAAAAGAAGTGGAACATCTGGTACTCGAACTGGTGCCATAGGGATATTGGCCCTGCATGCAGCAGCTTTACCCACTGCACCACAGAGCCAGCCCCGAAAACAATTTCTTGAGTCATCACCACTGCTCCCCAGGGTCTGTGTTAGCAGGAAGCTGGAGTCAGGAGTCAGAGCCGGAATGTGGATATCTTAACTGCTAGGCTGAATACTTGCCGCACAAATGATCATAAAAATCTGTGTTTATAATTAAAAGATGCCAAGAGAACTATTTTTTTTTTTTTTTTAGTGCATACATCACATATTTCAGTCACAGTGGACTGCAGTGGACTAAAACAGGGGTCAGCCAACTCTTCCGTAAGGGAGCAGAGAGGGACTATTTTAGGTTCTGTGGTCCACTGGCTTAGTTGCGACTTCCCAGCTCTGCCACTGTAGCCTGAAGGTGGCCACAGAGCAAATGTGAAACTCCACAGAAATAGGCAGCTGACCGAATCTGGCTCGTGAACTGCAGTTTACCAACTTCTGAACTAAAGCATTTAGGCCGGTGCCGCGGCTCAACAGGCTAATCCTCTGCCTGCGGCGCCAGCACCCCGGGTTCTAGTCCTGGTCGGGGCACTGGATTCTGTCCTGGTTGCCCCTCTTCCAGTCCAGCTCGTCCAGATCTCTGCTATGGCCCAAGTGCTTGGGCCCTGCACCCACATGGGAGACCAGGAGGAAGCACCTGGCTCCTGGCTTCGGATCAGCGCAGTGCGCCAGCTGTAGCATGCCAGCCGCAGCGGCCATTGGAGGGTGAACCAACAGTAAAAGGAAAACCTTTCTCCCTGTCTCTCTCTCTCACTGTCCACTCTGTCAAAAAAAATAAAAAATAAAAATGAACTAAAGCATTTTATAAATATGTCTTAGTTTTCCATCTCCCAGCCCCTGCCCAGCCTGTGCAGGTGGTTGTTTTTAGCATTGTTTTGTGTTGTTTAATACAAAGATTTACATTCTAATTCAGCCTTACTATTTTTTAAAGTTATTTTAATTTATTTTTAATTTAATTTTCCCCAAAGAAACCTTTTGTTTAACGAGTACAAATCTCATAAGTACAACTTTAGGAATATAGTGATTCTTCCCACCATACCAGCCCTCCCCCACACTCCTACCCTCCTCCTCCTCCCTCTCCCTTGCCAGTCCCATTCTCCATTAAGATTCATTTTCTTTAAAGATTTATTTATTTATTTATTTATTTGAGGGTCAGAGTTATACAGAGAGAGGAGAGGCAGAGAGAGAGAGAGAGGTCTTCCATCCTCTGGTTCACTCCCCAATTGGCTGCAATGGCTAGAACTGAGCCGATCTGAAGCCAGGAGCCATGAGCTTCCACCAGGTCTCCCACGTGGGTGTAGGGGTCCAAGAATTTGGGCCATCTTCTACTGTTTTCCCAGGACATAGCAGAGAGCTGCATTGGAAGTGGAGCAACTGGGACTCAAACCAGTGCCCACATGAGATGCCAGCACCACAGGCGGTGGCTTTTCCTGCTACGCCACAGCACTGGCCCTGCTGACAATGATTTTATTGTACTAGATTCCAAAGGCAGCACAAACAGAGCCTTAGATCTGAGCACTGGCAGCTGTGTCCCAGGAACCAGAACCAGAATGGGAAGGGGATAGCTCAAAATTGTCCACCTCTTAAAATTCCGGGCTGCTCAGTTCCCGACAGTGACAGGGACCCTCTTAGCCTCCCTGAGTCTTCTACCACAAGCCAAGTGGAGGTCAGATAGCGCAGGCTCCACACTCAGCTGGCCTTGTTACATCTTTAGGAAGAGTCACTTCTCTCAATTTAATGGTAAGGGTTTCCTACTATGCTCTGGGCTGAAATACTGAGGTGCAGTCCCTACCCTCTGGAGGTCAGAGTCCAGAAGAAAGTTCTTTTTTTTTTTTTTTTTAATTCCAGTTCCCCAGAATTTCAAATATTTCTGTAAATCATTTTCCTTTTTTTAAAAAATATTTATTTAGTTATTTGAAAGCCAGTGTAACAGAGAGACAGAGGTAGACAGAGAAAGATGTGTTCCATCTGCTGGTTCACTCCCCAGATGGCCACAATGGCTGGAGCTGGGCCAATCCAAAGCCAGGAGCCAGGAGCTTCTTCCAGGTCTCCCACGTGGGTGCAGGGGCCCAAGCACTTGGGTCATCCTCCTTTCCCAAGTGCATTAGCAGAAAGCTGGATCAGAAGTGGACCAGCCGGGATACAAACCAGTGCCCTCATGGGATGCCGGCACTGTAGGCGATACCTTTACCAGCTGTGCCACAGTGCTGGCCCCTCTGGCAATCATTTTCAGTATTTTCTTCAATGGTCAAATGCTCTCTAGAACACTGAGATTTTTGCAGGACAGTGGTGAACTGTACCTTACAGGATCTAGACCCCAGTATCTGTAGACTGAATTATTCCCCGCCCCTCGTTTACCTGTTGAAACCCTAAATCCCTATGTGATTGGATAGGAGATAAAGAAGAAGGTCTGAAGAAGATCGAGTGAGGTCATAGGGCCGGAGCCCTCACCGACTGGAGCTGATGCGTGTATCAGAGAGGATGAGACACCAGCGCTCACTCTGAGTGTGCGTCCTGAGGAAAAGCTGTGTGCAGACACAGTGGGAAGGCAGCCGTTCACAAGCCAGGAAGAGAGGCCTCAACAGAGCCCGACCATGCTCCCATCCAGATCCAGCCTCCAGAATTGTGAGAAGATACATTTCTTCTGCTTAAGCCAAGCTGAGTCTATTTTATTATGGTAGTCCCAGCAGACGAATGCGCAGGGCAACGTCTGGCCCATGTCATACTGGTGAGAACCAAGCTTGCTCCTAGGGGAAACCTAGGGCTCTCCCTGGTGTGAGGTTGGTGGACTGTAATTTGTACTCTTGCCTTCTGAACCTGCTGAGTACATCTGGATTTGAACAGGAAGCCTACAGGAAGCAAGACCTACAAGAGAAAGACTCCTCTTATGCTTTTCCAGTATGTACCGAAACTTGGATCCTCCTTACAGCTAAAAAGAAGAGACCCTTTAAGCAAAACCCAAGGAGAATTAGCAACCAATGACTACCCAGGGGGTCTTCCCTAGTTATGCAGTCTGTATAAAAAGAAAAGAATCCTTCTGTGTCTGAAGCTCTAAGCTATAAAGGCCAAGACAATGAAGGTTGTATTTAGAATTCTGTGAGGTCAAAGAGAAATTGCGTTAGTTATGTATCCCACACCTGGGTTATCTCAACTGCTGAAGGGAACCCAGTGATGCTTAAAAATTTCTCACTATTTTTCTATCTGTAAGATCATTAGTGGGATATACAGATACCCATGCACCTTGCACCTAGTGAAATCTCAATAAATTATTTATTGATTACGAAGATATATTCACTTTACTCACAGAGTGAACCTTGACCGATGCCAACAAGGGCAATATTCAGATTGGAATTTAGAAATAAAATCCTCATGAGATCAACTCTGAATGACTCCATCAGTAGAACTTTCCCCACAAGTCTCAGGATCTTGCTGATACATCCTTTCTTTGGTGCCAACCTCATCAACCAGGGAGAACACCTTTCCACAATTTTATGAAAATTCTGAAATGGACTTTGGTGCTGGGGATTTGAAAAAGAAACTTCTTTCTCCCTCTATTCTAGCTGGAAACTGAGTGGTCACACTCCTGCTAGGCAGATGAGCCACCCCAGGTTCTGAGGGTTTGGTGGAAGCATGTGCTCCTCTGTGGTGAGCAAACCCTCTCACGGCCACACGTGTGACAGGAGCCTGAGACAACCACCCCGCCCTTGGCAGCAGCCTCTCTAAACCTCTCTGAGAACTGTGCAGAACACATGCTGACTTGCTGGTTTACTTGGCACTTCATTTAAGGAGCAAGGGAAAAAGACAGGTATGGGGCTGGCATTGTGGCACAGCAGGTTAAGCTACCACCTGTGATGCCAACATCCCATATGGGCACCGGCTGAGTCCCAGCTGCTCCACTGTGGCACCTGAGAAAGCAGTGGACGATGGGCTACACGTCTAGGCCACTGCCACCGATGTGGGAGAGACCCAGATGGAGTTCCAGGCTCCTTCTTCATGCTGGCCCAGCCCCAGCTGTTGCAGCCAATTGGGCAGTGAAGTAGTGAATGGAAGATATCTCTCTCTCCCTCTCGATAATTCCACCTTGCAGAGCAATAAAGAAAATTTACAAGACAGGTACTGCAACGTTCAGTATGAATGACAATTGGGAATGAGTAAATCTGATTGTCCTGACAGCCTGGGACTTGCTCTCTGCTCGCAATACCTGTATTTGGGGCTTGACCACCCTGGCTTTCATCCCTTATTCCCTTGGACTCTCCTTTAGCTGCAGGTCCTGTCCCTGGTCTTTTCAAGGCTATGCTGCCAGCTTCTGAAAGACTGGCAATGAGGCTAGGGAGGAGAGTGATAGGATCTCAGTTATAAAAAGAAATTCAGGGTAAAGCCAGACTAAGCCCATCATTTCTCAACCACCAGATAAGCAGAAGTACAAGGTTGGGCAACACACTCTGTTGGCCATTCTGAGGCCTGACAGGCATCCTTATATACTGTTGACAGGAATGCAAATGGTGTGGTTTCTGTGGAGGGTAACTTGACAAGAGCAAGCAACATTATAAGTGCATTTACCCTTTGACCCAGTGAACCCACTATGAGGAATCCATCCCAAGAGAAAAAGAAAGAGTGGATCCTTCACAAAATGGGGGACCCAGGCAGTGATCATCAGTGGCCAATAGTGTCATAAAAATGGAGACCCCCAAACCAGGGGAACCGTAAGGACAGTGGAATGTGGTGAGCGGCACTATCAGAGAATACAAGTAACCAAAGCCAGACAGTAGGGCGCTTGGTAGGAGAGTCTACTGAGAATTTCCAGGATCTATGAAAGACAAATTCTCAGACTGAGGAATCACAGTGAATCCTAGGTGAGACATTCGGAAACTCACATGTTCATACACTGCAGTCAAATGGTGTCTAACACAAACAAGGAGATCTCACATCAGCCCGAAAGGAAAGCACCGCCCACAAAGGCTATCTCCTGAAAAACAGAAGGGGGTAGCGCACTGAGACCGGGAGCTATCATTCCGAAGATCCAAGATCTAAGATCCAAGATCTAAGGCCCCCATCTCACGGAGAGGCTGCCTCTCTGCAATGAGGGAGGCGAACACAGCACACAAACCCTCTGCTCTTTGTTTAGAAATCGTTCTTGCCTACTTTTGTTGTTTCTATCAGAGAACAGGAAGAAACTATTCCCTCAGTGTCTGAAGAGTTGAAATTAAACGTCAACACGGGCCGGCGCCGCGGCTCACTAGGCTAATCCTCCGCCTTGGGGCGCCGGCACCCCAGGTTCTAGTCCCGGTTGGGGCGCCGGATTCTGTCCCGGTTGCCCCTCTTCCAGGCCAGCTCTCTGCTGTGGCCAGGGAGTGCAGTGGAGGATGGCCCAAGTGCTTGGGCCCTGCACCCGCATGGGAGACCAGGATAAGTACCTGGCTCCTGCTATCGGATCAGCGTGGTGCGCCAGCCGCAGCGCGCTGGCCGCGGCAGCCATTGGAGGGTGAACCAACGGCAAAAGGAAGACCTTTCTCTCTGTCTCTCTCTCTCACTGCCCACTCTGCCTGTCAAAAAAAAACAAACAAACAAACAAACAAACAAAAAAAAAAAACACGTCAACACAGAACCTTGATTTCTGCTCTTAGGAGGCTAACAGTCTTCCCGGCACGGTCACTCGCTTGTATTTGCCAAGACTTGTGCTTAGGACCTGGCAGCAACTCTGGTGTCCCCCGTCACCACCCGTGGGAGATTGCACCCCTGGGGTGAGGATGGTTTGGACGACTAAGGAAGCCTGGATTCAGGCTGCAGGCAGGAGCCGTGTGAGTGTTGCCTGGCCGGTGCACCTGATGCGACAGACGATTAGGGCCATGCGGAACTCTTCTCGCTGGTCTCTGCCTCCTGGGATCCTGCAGTTTCCATGGTTTGAGATCAAAAAAGCCTCACAGTACAAAGTGCCCCGCAGAGGAGAGGCTGCAGGCCCCAGAACTGCTTTTGTGTTCAGTCAGGCCTTGCCGAACAACCCACTGGAGCAAGGCGATGCTTGCTCCGAACTTGGCAGACCATTAGCGCCTCCCACTCCGGGGCCAGCCTCAGCCTTGAGCTGGGGCCTTGGCTGGCATGGACAGAGAGCTGCACCATCACTGCTGCCAGCAACATCACCCCCCCCACCCCCCACCCATCTGAGCCTTTCCCTCTCCGCCCCTTCCTGCCGTGGGAAAGCAGTGCTGCCTGTGGCAGACTTTGCCCCGCAGTCATCACATTTCGCCCCCTCCCTGGGAAGCGGCTACCCATCCCCAGCCTGAGAATGGAGAAACTGAGGCACAGAGATCTTTGATAGCCAGCTGGCAAACGCAAGAACCTGCACATCTCTGTGACCAGAGGCCTGGGGGTTCCACCCCACACAGTCAACCGCCTGTGGGGCAGACATTTGACTAAAGGGACAGGGGTTTGGGCCTAGGGGTCGAGACACCTGTGTCCCACACCAGCCTGCCTGGGCTCGAGTTCTGGCTCCACTCCGGAATCCAGCTTCCCGCAAATGTGCACCCCCAGAGGTAGTGCTGATGACCCAGGCGGCTGAGTCCCTGCTCCCCACGTCCAAGATCAGGATCGAATTCCCGGCTCCTGGCTTTGGCCCCAGCCCAGTCCTGCCATTGTGGATGTCCTGGGAGTGAACCCAAGGATAGGAGATCTCTCTGCCTGTCTCTGTCTGTCTGTCTGTCTCTCTCACACATGCACACATACTTCTTCTCTCAACCTCTCAAATACATGTTCTTAAGTTAAAAAAGAAGTCCATTGATCTATTTTTCCTTGTCATTTTCCCCTAAACAATACAGTATAAAACTATAATGCACCCCATGGGAGACCAGGATAAGTACCTGGCTCCTGCCATCAGATCAGCGTGGTGCACCGGCCGCGGTGCACCGGCTGCAGTGCGCCCGCCGCGCGGCCATTGGAGGGTGAACCAACGGCAAAGGAAGACCTTTCTCTCTGTCTCTCTCTCTCACTGTCCACTCTGCCTGTCAAAAAATTTAAAAAAACTATATTGTGTTAGATAATATAAGCAATCTAGAAAGGATTTTTAATAGACAAGACGATGTGTGTAGATGATATGCAAATATTCTACTCTTATACAAGGCGTTTAAGCGCCCACTGGGGGTCCTGCTTCTGCTCCCCCGTGCACACCCGGGAGTCTCCCCCACAGACATATGAAGCGTTCACAGATTCAGAATTCGTCCCTAGGACCTGAGACACGGAGCATCCGGGCACGCACGCGGAATGGTGTCTGGCTTCCGCTCTCTAATGACCTTCATTTCTCTTGCTCTTAAATAAAACGCCGTCCTACGAGCACCGATCAAAATATTTACTCTCCCAACAGAGGAGAGGCTGTCCTTCAGTGCTTTCTCCATCAACCCCGCGAGCGCTTGGCCCGCCAGTCCCCAGTAATTATAAGCTACCCTCATTATCCTCTGTTCACCCACTGAGCGGTTCAGTGTCAAGGCCCTGCTGTCCTGGGGTGCTGGCAACCCTTTGTTATCATCCCTCAGTGCGCCTGGCTGGCGACACCAAGGCAAACGGGCCAGATCTGCTCCTCAGAGACCAGCTGGGAACGTGACATACCCCCGCTGCGTGCTAACTCACGAGCATGCCCAAAGGCGCAGTTCACCACGGGGCTGCTTGAGACACACTTCATTTACAAGGTTCTGAAAAGTGCTTGAGTAATCAGGGCCTGAGCTTCTGTTCCACAGTTGGAGTATCCGCCCGGGGGCGACAGAAGGTCAGGGTGAAGTGTGCTGTCCTGTGACTACTGCGTTCATTTCAGCAAGATCAGATACTGGCAGCAGGGGTGCACAAAACAGAGAGGCGTTTGCTCCTTGATTGGTTTAAGGCCCTTGCTCACCCAAGTCCACTCTCATTTATCAGTAACTGGAGATAGCCGGGGGGGGGGGGGGGGGGGGTTGATGGTGCTATACTGACATTTTATTTTCCTAAAGTTGTCAGTTGGCCGGCAAGAGAATTGCCTTCCAGAGCCCTTGGATGTTGTTTGGAGCTGGAATCTCCAGCACCATGACTGGCTGGGCACCAAATGAAAAATAACATTAAACGTCAACTTAATCATTTAGGGAAGAAAACGTGCAAGCCCCAGCTGGCACACCTGCCGCTGTGATCTCCAGCATTAGCCACAAAGCCACAGAGTGATGAGCCAAAGGCCAGAGCCTTGGGCAGCCAACCGCGGAAGTCCAGGAGAGGGAGAGAGAGACCAGCAGCAAGTCGGTCTCTATTCATCAGCGTGCTGGGCTCAGGAGGCGAGAGGCCAGTGTGATGACATTTTTAAATGGATTCATTTTATGAGAGGGCTGCTGGGCAAAAAGCAGTGGCTTGGGGCTGATCAGAGCCACAGTCAAAGCCAGAAGAAAAAAGTAAGACATTGCAGAAGAATGGTGATGAAAGATGAGAAGCTTGACCGAAACAGGTTATAAAGTAAATGTACAGAGGCCGGTGCCGTGGCGCAATAAGTTAATCCTCTGCCTGCGGCACTGGCATCCCATATGGGCACCGGTTCTAGTCCCGGCTGCTCCTCTTCCAGTCCAGCTCTCTGCTGTGGCCTGAGAAGGCAGTGGAAGATGGACCAAATGCTTGGGCCCCTGCACCTGCATGGGAGTCCAGGAGAAAGCACCTGGCTCCTGGCTTCGGATCGGCACAGCGCCGGCTGTAGTGGCCATTTGGGGAGTGAACCAGCGGAAGGAAGACCTTTCTCTGTCTCCCTCTCTCTGTCTGTAACTCTACCTGTGAAATAAATAAATAAAAAGCTTTAAAAAATAAATAAAGTAAATGTACAGTATTGTCTAATTTTTGAAAACTACATCAGTGAGCACCAGGGTTCCTCAAACCTGGTTTTGTATTAGAATGTTCCAAAATTTTTTTAAAAAAGAGATGCATTGGCCATACCCTTAGAGGTTCTGATTTATTAGATTTGGTTTGGGGCCCAGGTAGTTGCGATTTTTAAAAATTTTTATTTGTTTGTTTTGATTTGAAAGGCACAGAGAAAGAGAGAGAGAAAGAGATCCCTTCAATCTGCTGGTTCACTCCCCAAATGCCTGCAACAGCCAGAGCTGGGCCAGGCCAAGGCCAGGAGCCCAGAACTCCACCCAGGTCTCCCACAGGGGTGGCAGGAGCTCAAGTTCTTGAGCCACCAAGTGCTGCCTCCCAGGAAGTGTGTTAGGTAGAAGCTGGACCGGCAGCAGAAGAGCCAGCACTCAGACAAGGCACCCTGCTAGGTGGTGACGTAGGCCCTGCACCAAACGCCTATAGAAATCTGTGCTTCTAAAAGCTCTTCAGGGGGTAGGTGCTAGGGATTGGGATTGCTTTATGCGGTATTTTAATTTAAAATTTTCCTTGTGGTTTTCCTATGTTTGCACATTGTTCTGCAAACATGCATTACATTTACCATAAAAAAAAAGGTTATCAATACAAAGTATACCTGAACCTGTTGGGAGAAATTGTCCCGAACAACAACAATGACTGTTTATGAAGTACTTCCTGATGATGGGGGAAACTTAGATAATTTTAAGTTCATGAGCTGGAAACCATGCCTCCCTCACTCTGTGTAGCCATGTTCACCCACCTGTCAATCAGGGGACCCCTCCCCAGCAAGTACCCCCTGTTACCCAGGATGTGGGGGTGGCACCATGTAAACACTTCCGTTTTTCTAAGCTCACAGCACAGCCAGGTAGAACGGAAGCCCTCTCTCTCCTCCTCGGGGACTCAGGACGAGAGAGCAGGGTAGGAAAATTCCCCTTTAGCTCTCCTGGTCCACGCTCCCTAAATAGAGCCCTCATGTGCTCGTGTATTTTTCTCACTTTGTGAGAAAATAAATAGAGCTACCACCTGCACATTGTGTTTGCACCACAGAATTGCTTAGAACTCTTCTCTAAGGTAAAGGTTAGAGTCTGGAAAGTTAATTTAGCCCCAACCTCGCCCACGAGACTGAGGTCAGGTCTTTCTAATGATGTCATTTAATCCTTCCGATAACTCTGCTAGGGAAGCACCAGTGCTCCACCCATTGTACAGATGAGACCACTAGAGGCTCAGACCACTAGAGAATAACACCATATGAACACAGGGGCTAGTACTCGAGAGGCTGAGCTGGTGACAGTGAGAAGGAAAATCCCCCATACTAGACTCCACTCCAGCGGGAAGCACGGGCAGGCACTTGCAGCCGGAAGACAGCTGTGGTCCAGACAGTCCCACGGGCTCCCCTCCAGCGACATCACGCAGGCCCTCTGCTTCCTGGGCCTCACCTTGCATGGAAATCCCCTGGGGTCGTGGGAACTTCCCCTTGCCCTCCATCATGCCCTGTTTCCTCCAGAAGCTTCTTCAAGTTTACTACTTGCTTTAGAAGAAGAATTCTATCACCATGCAAGCTGGAGAGAGGGGAAAAGAAAAAAGAAATTGAAATACCCTGCCCCGCCCAGGATACCAACTGGCTATTAAGGCAGACCACACGCAACCCTGTGGGAGATTCTTAATTAGCTTTTCTATGGAAGTGGAGGATGATCTTTGAGGAAATACCCCACCCTTACTGTCCGTGAGGATACAGACATGAAATCCACAAGGTGTCCCCCACAGAGGGGTAAGAACTCTCAGGGAGATCATTTGCCCATTTCACAGATGGCAGTGCCAAGTCTCGAAGGGGCTTCCTGAAAGAGAAGAGAATGAGTAGATGCCCTGGCCACAACCCTAGATTCTCACTGGTCCACAAGTGGTTTGTGGATTTTAAAGAAGTTTTCCAATCAGCAGGTGTTTCAATTCCTTCTCTTTCATGCTAAGTTTACCAAATAAAATGCAGCATGCCCAGTTAAATTTGAATTTCAGATATGAAATAATGTTTTAGTAAATGATGTTCCAAATATTGTACAGAACTTATTTATACTAAAATCATTATTTGTTGTTTATCTGGAATTGAAATACAACTGAGAGTCCTGTAGTGTTATTTGCTAAATCTGACAGTCCTATTTCTTGAGAAACATGATTTCATTTTCTCCTTGGAGATTGTTTTTCCTTCTCAGTGTCACCAGCTCAATGATTTGAAGAAGCATAAACCAGAAAATTAATATCAGCCCATCCTTTTGTGCCAAACACCCACAGGGCCAGCTCCTCTGGGAGTCAGTAAGTACTGCATATTCCAAATACACCCCACTCCTGAAACATGCACACACCCCCACACCCCCTCAGACACACAGGTACGCGCACTTTCACAGACTCATTTGCAAACGCATGCACACAGTGTACAAACCAGCTTCTGTTTTTCCTAACATTCTAAAACAAAAACCCATCACCCTGGAGTGGGCAGGCAGGGGCCGTGGGTTAAGCCACTGCTCGGGACACACATACCCGCATCCCGTATCTGAGCGCCTGCTTGGAGTCCCGGCTCTTCCACTTCTCATCCAGCTTCCTGCTACTGCACACTGGGAGGCAGCAGAGGATGGCTCAAGTGCTTGGGTTCCTGCCACCCATGTGGGAGACTCAGCTGGAGTTCCTGGCTCCTGGCTTTGGCCTGGCTCAGCCATGGCTATGGAAGTGAGGCCGTGCACAGAAAAATCTCTTTCTCTGTTGCTCTGCCTTTCAAATAAATAAACATTTCCCACCCAGAATTGCATGGCTTTTCCAAAAACATGACTTTCCTTTTTGGTTAGCTGCCATCTATCCGAGGAAAAAGACACGTCTCCAGCCTGCTTTGTATGCCCAGCTCCACTGACCCGATTTCTCAGGGAGAGGGGTTGGCAATAAGACTTTATCTCTTGTCTTGGAGCAAAGTTAAATTTTTCTCTTCTCACTTTGCATAAAAATGCCAATTTTAGTGTAAAGGGAATTATAGTTGTCTTAGGGTCAGATAATGAATGAAAGTTAATAACCAGGAAAAATGCGAAACTCAGAATTTAAAATTTAAGTCATACAATAAAAACATTTGAAAGCGAGAGAAGAAAAACGTTAAAGCATTCCTAGGGAGCAGGATCGCGTGATGATTACATAAACAAGGCCTGCAGCCCGGCCACTTGAGTTACCAGCTGGCCAAACTGCTAAACCTTATCTGCAAAGTGGAGACAATAACACACCTCCCTCACAGGTGTCATGATAATTAAGTAAACTTATACAAGACACAGGGAGGAGGCCGCCTGCAATGCCAGCATCCCATATAGGCGCTGCTTCAAGTCCTGGCTGCTCCACTGCCCATCCATTTCTCTGCTGGATGTGCCTAGGAAAGCAGCAGAAGATGGCCCAAGGCCCCTGCACCCATGTGGGAGACTTGGATGAAGCTCCTGGCTCCTGGCTGAGGCCTGGCCAGCCTTGGCTGTAGCAGCCACTTAGAGAGCAAACCAGCAGATGGAAAATTGATCTCTTGATCTCTCGCTCTCGCTCTCTCTCTGTAACTCTGCTTTTCAATAAATAAGATAAATCTTTTTTTGTAGCTGGCACACACATGACAGTAGCTCTCAGCACATATTATCCCATCTGAGTGTTCAAACAAGCCTTGGAGATGTGTGCACGTGAGGAAGCCGAGGCTGCAGAGGTGAAGGGCTTTGCCAAGGTCACAGGCTGGTGAGCAGCATCATTCACTCAGTTACCCAATGGAAAGGACACGGGTGCCAAGGCGGGGGCTCTTCCAGGAGGGGACAGCACTCCCTCTGCAACCATGGCCTTGGCGGGCGGGGCTGTGCCAGGAGAGGTCGGGACGGGTCCCTTTGTTTTCACTGCAGACCTCATCTGAACCCCGCCCACCAGCTGAGGTCCTCGTTTTCTGTGACTTCCCTAAGCACATCGCGAGACGGGCAGCCTGGTCCTGATGCTACCTCTTTGTCGTAAAGGCAAGGAAAGGCAGAGGCTAACAAGCACCGGGTGTGCTCCAGCAGCAGCCCCAGGACTCCGTCCTGGACTCTCTCCTCTCTTCACAAACTTGCCCAGATGGTTTCTCTCAGTCCCTTCAATCCCACTGACAGGCACGATTCCCAAGGTCACGTCTCAGACCTTCCTCTCCCCTGAACTCAGCCTCACAACTGCCTACCCAGCAGCTCCCCATGGATGTTAAATCTAACACACACTGCAGACTTAGCAAGTTCCAAACTGAACTTTATCCTCAAAACAGGTTCACCTTTGTGTCCACCGACTCACTATACAGGACAACTCATTCTCCTGGTTGTGCAGACCCAAAGGCGTCACCATCACTCCTCTCATGAGCATGTATCTGACAGCCAATCCATGGACTCATCCCAGTGCTTCTGCCCTCAAAATACAGTGAGAACGCCTCCCACCCCAGTCCCTCCCATCCTGTCCTACTGGGACCGGCACAGTAGAGTCCTCGTCTCCCCGTTTCCTACCTGGCCTCCTGCCATGGTCTGTTCTCTGCACAGCAGTCAGAGTACTCCTACTGAAACCTAACTCTTCCAAAGCCCCCCATCAAGCTCTCTCAATGGCCTGCAAAATGGCCTGTGACCTGTCCCAGCTCTCTTGGACCTCACACCTGCCACTGCCCTCAGCTCCCCCTGCGCCAGCCACTAGGTCTCCATGCCAGTCCTTGCGTGTGCTAAGTGTACTCCCACACTAGCCCCTTTGAACTTGCTCCTCTCGATTGCACATACTCCCCCACTACGTCCTTGTGATCCACACCTTAATGTCCTTCACAGCTCACCTTAATAGAGAGGGCTGCTCCGTCCTCAACATGTCAACTGCATCCAAGCACACCCTCTCTCCAGACCTGCTGTATTTTTGCATCACACTTATCGTTCTGGTACCTGGTGTGATCTACTCATTGACTTTTGTCTCCATCCCATGGAAGGGAAGCTCTGTGGAGAGACTTTGTCTGTCTGCTCATGGCTCTATCCTCAGTGCCTAGGAGATGTGTATGTGTGGGAGGGTCTCAGTAGCCGGTGAATGAGTGAATGGGAAGAACTTTCTAGACATTCTCGGGCCTGCTGAACAGAACAGCTCTACCGATGGCTTTGGCTTCCCTACCACAAAAGCAGGCATTCGGGATCCTGTCCGTCCCACATTCCTTTCCCCCCCGAGGGAATCCAGATTCCAGCAGGGTCCTCAATACAGGCCTCTCCTGGCTGGCTGTCTTTTGCATTTTGTATCTCTGCTTAGTTTGGTTTGAAAGAAGCAGCTCATAGGCAAAGCTGTGTGCAAGTCTGTCGCTCCCCCTCTTCGTGGAGGAACGACACAGGACCCTGCGCTGTTCTTTTGTCTGCTCGGCCCTCCCCGGGTTTGCTGCTGGTTCTTCCCGGGTTGGCTGCCGTCCCTTCCACCTCCGTGGAAGGGCGGTTCCCCCTGGCCACTTTCCCCACTTCCGCAGGGGAGCGGCACACCGCCGGCCGGCTCTCTCGGGGGCTGCACAGGTGTTCCCCTTAGATGTTCCTGGTGCATGTTGTCTCTCTCCTCCTTTATAGTCCTCCTCCGCCAATCCTAACTCGGCTGCCCACACGCCGAGTACGCTGCTCTCCTCCAATCAGGAGCAGGTCCTGCAGCTTGTCAAGTTGGTGAGAGGCAGCTGGGTAGAAGCTGTTGCCTCCTCTCCCAGCGCCATATTGTGGGAGAGCAGATGCATAGAATAAGTCTTAATTCCAGTAACTCAGTCCAGTCCGGGTTGCTCCCCACACAAGTCTCCACAGGTGCCTTGGCTCCCCATGGCCTCTTGATGGAAATGTGTCTGTGGACATCATTCCAAAGGCTCCAAACCAACCAGTAAATGCAGAAAACCTCGCGGCTTAAGTAGAGAAGAAAACAAATCCATCCTCCTCAACATCACTCCCATGGAAAGTCCAAACGAGTTCCAAAGGTCAGCGCTGGCAGCCCCTGGCTCTCGCTGTACCCTCCTGCCCACTAGGGAACACACTGAAGACAGGCTCTTTGGGATTGAATATGCCAAGAAGGCAGCTTTCCAAAATTCAGATTAATCACCTCCAGCAGCATCTAAACCATGAGTATTACATGAGAATTTTGCATAACTCCCTTTGGCAAATTCATTAGGGACCCTCAAACTACACCAAGAACTCACCCCCGACCCTAAAGTAAGCAAGTCTCCTGGGAGAAGGTTTTGCTGATGCAAGAGGGAGTCCTCACGAATCCCCTAGCTTCTTGCACTATTGTCAGGATGTTGCTCTCAGAACCTTTGAACAAACACTGAACATTAATTCCACGTGTCAAGCACTAGGACATGGAATACAGCCACATGCTTTCCTGAAAGGACCCAGGTATATCCGATCAAAAACCTTAAGTATATCAAAGGCTGAATTAATATTTTTCTCCAGAATTATCACTAGGTCACTAGCCAGAGTACCTATTGCCAGGTTGAAGATGCTTGTTCCATCAACAGAGGGCACAGTGTCCCAGTGGAAGCTCCTGTGTGTTTTGTTTTGAAGATGCATCTACTTATTTGAAAGGCAGAGTTACAGAGAGGCAGAGGCATACAGAAAGAGAGGTCTTCCATCTGCTAGTTCACTCCCCAAATGGCTGCAACAGTCAGTCCGAAACAAGGGGCCAGGAGCTTCTTCTGGGTCTCTCATGCAGGTGTAGGGTCTCAAAGACTTGGGCCATTTTCTACTGGTTTGCCAGGCCACAGCAGAGAGCTGGATTAGAAATGGAGCAGCTGGGACTTGAACCGGTGCCCACGTGGGATGCTGGCACCACAGGCAGCGGCCTTATCTGCTACACCACAGTGCCGGCCCCACCGCCTGGTTTTGACACTCAGACCAGCCATGGTGCTTTCATATTACCGAACACTCACTTAGCATCAATTCCCAGCTCACAATTTAAATATATGTATACACCATGTTTTATTTAATTTGTCTTCCATTTCTAAGACATACTGTTACTTTATGTAAAACTAAAAAAGAGGGACTGGCACTGTGACTTAGCAGGTAAAGCCACCACCTGCAGTGTTGGCACCCCATATAGGAGCCAGTTAAAGTCTTGGCTGCTCTACTTCCGATCCAGCTCTCTGCTATGGCCTGGGAAACAGCAGAAAATAGTCAAGTCCTTGGTCCCCTGCACCCACACAGGAGACCTGAAAGAAGCCCCAGGCTCCTGGCTTTGGCTCGGCCCCTCTCCAGCCATTGAGGCCATTTGGGGAGTAAACCAGTGGATGAAAGACCTGTCTCTCTCTCTGCCTCTGCCTTCGTAACTCTACCTTTCAAATAAATAAATAAATCTTTAAAAAAAAAAAAACTAAGAAAATAACTGCTGATTAAATTAGTCATTGATTGTAAGATGTGGCCTCGTCAGAGATAAACAAGTAAAAAATTGTTTATCTTAGAAGAGTGTATGGGTATGTGTGTGTGGAGAAAAGAAAGATGAATTTTAAAAACCACTTCATGTGTGTGATTTTGAATACTTTTTTCATATTCTCACCATTTCTATGATTAAGGAAAATCTGTCTTGTTTGAAAACAGTCCACCTAGAGAAACGGAATGGAATTTTAAGGCTCGCCAGCTGTGTGAGGTTGTTTCTATCTCAGAGCCCAGCGAGCAGGCGCAGGCTTCTCAGGTGTGGAAATGAGTTCTGCAGGGGCTGTCCCGCTTGCTCTTCTTGCCAGGGGCCCAGCCAGGTCCAGGGCGGCTGCTTCTGCACGGCCCGTGTGACTAAGCAGCGTGGCAGATGGCTGTCACTCCAGCGTCTCGCAGCCACTCGGGGGCTCACTCACTCTCACAGAGCCCCCTGCCAACCTCTCGCGTCAGTGGGCGCTTCCCAGGCTGCTCACTAATCTCATCAGAGGGTAGAACTAGGTTCATTCGTAGGAACTCCTTATGCGTTTATATTCAGCTTTATATCGATTGCTCTCAGACTCTAAAAGTGTAGGACTTGAGCATCTGGACTAGCACCGAAGACGCTGGTTAAGATGCCTGGACCCCAGAATGGAGGGCCTGGTTCAATGCCAAACCGCAGCTCCTGACTCCAGCCCCCTGTTGATGCAGACTCTGAGAGGCCACCGTGATTAGGTTCCCGCCACCTGTGTGGGAGGCGTGGATTAATTTCCAGCTCCTGGCTTTTCCCCTTCCACCTCACCCTATCACTTTTGTGGTCATTTGGGGAGCGAAAAACAACTCTTTCAGTCTGATTCTCAAATACTTTTTAAAAAAATTTTAAGGGTAGGAATCAGCTGACAAATATTCAATGGTCACAGGATAATTTTTTAGAGCACTTACTATGTGCAAGGTTCTATGGTAAGCACTTTCCCTCCGGTATTCCTTCCACCCTTGAAGCAGCTCTCTGAGGTAGATGTTACTGTGCCTGTTTTACAGATGCAGAAATAACAAATGAATGTCAAGAAGAGTCTTTTTTTTGTTATAGACTTACTGAGCTACACTTCCCACACTCCACAGCTCACCCTTCAAAGTGTAAACTGCAATGGTGTTAAGTACATCCAATTAGTTGTACAAGAATCCTCACTACAATCAACTGTAGAATCTTCTCATAGCCTTTTCCAGTCCATCCCCATGCTCTAAGCTCTCAGTCCCTGGCAACCATTCAGCTATGTTCTGTCTCTATAGCCTAGCCTGGACATTTCCTATCAATGGAATCAAAACTATGTGGTCTTTCCAAGTAGGATCTTGAACTCAAGTCCTTGTCATCATAGTATTGTTCACGTATGTGCTTTGGATGGCATAGACAAAGTAGGGGCCTGGCATGAATCAGGGTGTTCTGAGAAACAGAACCGGTAGGATATCTGGAGAGAGATGTAGAAATGGATTATTGAAAAAGACTTATTATGGGCCGGCACTGCGGCTCACTAGGCTAATCCTCCACCTAGCGGTGCCGGCACACCAGGTTCTAGTCCCGGTTGGGGCGCCGGATTCTGTCCTGGTTGCCCCTCTTCCAGGCCAGCTCTCTGCTGTGGCCAGGGAGTGCAGTGGAGGATGGCCCAGGTGCTTGGGCCCTGCACCCCATGGGAGACCAGGAGAAGCACCTGGCTCCTGCCATCGGATCAGCGCGGTGTGCTGGCCGCAGCGCACCGGCCACAGCGGCCACTGGAGGGTGAACCAACAGCAAAGGAAGACCTTTCTCTCTGTCTCTCTGTCTCTGTCTCTCTCTCACTGTCTACTCTGCCTGTCAAAAAAAAAAAAAAAAAAGACTTATTATGAAGGCCTGGCCCTGGCAAGCTGCCATGGGCAAACTGGAGAACCAGGAAAGCCAATGGCATGGTGCTAGTCCCTACATGAAGGCCCCAGGCCGGGAGAAGATACTTGTCCCAGCTCAAGCAGAGAGCAAATTCACTCCCCTTCCACCTTCTCATTCTTGTCAGGGCCTCAGAGGACTGACTGATGCCCCTGCATGGTGAGGGCAACCTTCCTTCAGTCTACATCGTCAAAGGCTAATTGTTCTGAAAATACCCTCATGGATGCACCCAGAGTAACATTTCCCCAGCTCTCTGGGCACCCCTTGGCCCAGACCAGTCAACACATAAAATTAACCATCATGAGGCTAATCCCAGCTTGTCTGAGGGAAGCAAGCACCCACTCGAATCTACAGGAGGCAATATACAATGTCCACCCAGGACCAGAAAGAACAGATGAAAACAAAATAATGAATCTCCCTTCTCCCTAGTTCTGCTTTGACTTGACCTGTGTTTCTCTGCCCACATGTGGCTGTTTAGAAGGTGCAGAAGCGGGGCTGGCACAGTGGCATGGTAGGCTAAGCCTCTGCCTATCGTGTCGGCATCCCATACGGGCGCTGGTTTGAGACCCAGCTGCTCTTCTGATCCTGCTCCCTGCTAATGTACCTGGGAAAGCAGTAGAAGATGGCCAAGAGTTTCGGCCCCTGCAGCCATGTGGTAGTCCCAGAAGAAGCTCCTGGCTCCTGGCTTTGGATCGGCTCAGTCATTGTGGCCATTTGGGGAGTGAACCAGCAGATGGAAGACCTTTCTCTCTGTCTGTAATTCTGCCTCTAAAATAAATAAATAAAATCTAAAAAAAAAAAGTGCAGAGGCATTTGTGTTGTAGTCACCCATCCACTTGCTCTTGCGTTCTCTGTCTCTCCCTCTGCAGCTGTATGACAGGGTGGAGAGGGAGAAGCAGGTCATTTTCCTTGTCTTCTTTGCCCAAAGGGGTGCACGTTCTAGTCTGCCTTCTGTATTGGCACTAGAACCAACGCAGCGCTTCTCAGTCATCTCCAAGCTGCAGCCAAGCCACTCCTTGCTCTCGCGCCCCAGGTGGGAGTCGTATCCTCTCCATTTTCCTTAAACTGCAGATCTTCTCCTCACTGGTCAGGGCCAGCCACCTTGCTCCGGTACTGGGAAACACACAGGGCTCGGTGGGTCCTGCGAAAGGGACTGTGCTGAGTATTCCCCAGTTGCCCATTCCAGCCTCTGCCCTCCTCTACTGGCCCTGGGCTCCTGGCAGCTAATTTGTAAGGCTGCATCACCTGGGTTCCCTTGCCCTCAGGTGTGACCCATGGTAGGGAGGCAGGGAAGAGCAGGAAGAGACTAGGAGGCTAGTCAGAGTTCAGAATTATTAGGATATTGTTTAAAAGGGTCCTTAGTTGAAGACAATCGAATTTACTCTGGCTGGTGTAAGCAGAGAGGAACAGATTAATGGAGCTAAAGAGCTCATAAAAGCTTGAGGAGGACCAGAGAACCCGGCTAGAACATTGCTCAACCGGAAATGATGCCCATCTACAACCAGCAACTGTTCTAGTCACGCCCCTCAAGAACCAGGAGCTTCCTCCACCGCTAAGCTTAGCTGGCGACCTGCACTCTCTCTCCCCCGACCCTGCTCTCTGCCATAATTTTCCATCTGTGCCTCACCTGTTGGCAGAAACTTTCTTACAGAAATGAATCTAGTTGTAAGGGAATCTAAGAATATGGTTGTTAGTTCTCCCAATAGAAATTGGGAATAATACAGGGGCTGGCATAATGGGTAAAGCTGCCACCTGTGGCTCCAGCATTCCAAATGGGCACTGAATTAAGTCCCAGCTGCTCCATTTGTGATCCAGCTCCCTGCTAATGCTCCTGGGAAAGCAGTGGAAGATGACCCAAATACTCGGGCTCCTATACTCACGTGGGAGACCCTGAGGAAGCTCCTGGCTTCGGAGCTGCCCAGCTCCTGCTGTGGCAGCCATTTAGGGGAGTGAACCAGCAGATGGATGATTCTCTCTCTATCTTTCTGGAACCCTATGGAAGGAAGGACAGAAGGACGGAAGGACAGAAGGAATACAGGTTGAGTGACCCGACTTACAATATCTACCTCAAGAACGTTAGGGCTTGGCTGGTGCTGTGGCTCACTTGGCTAATCCTCCACCTGCGGCGCTGGCACCCTGGGTTCTAGTCCCGGTTGGGGTGCCGGGTACTAGTCCCGGCTGCTCCTCTTCCAGTCCAGCTCTCTGCTGTGGCCCGAGAGGGCAGAAGAGGATGGCCCAAGTGCTTGGGTCCCTGCACCCACATGGGAAACAGGGAGGAAGTATCCAGCTCCTGGCTTTGGATCGGCGCAGTGCCGGCCATAGTGGCCATTTGGAGGGTGAACCAACGGAAGGAAGACCTTTCTCTCTCTCTCTCTCTCACTGTCTAACTCTGCCTGGCCAAAAAAAAAAAAAAAAAGTTAGGGCTTAGGGCCGGGGCTGTGGCTCAACAGGTTAACACCCTGGCCTGAAGCACCAGCACCCCACATGGGCACCAGTTCTAGTCCCAGCTGCTCTTCTTCCAATCTAGCTCTCTGCTGTGGCCTGGGAAAGCAGAAGATGGCCCAAGTTCTTGGGTCCCTGCAACCACGTGAGAGACTAGGAAGAAGCTCCTGGCTCCTGGCTTCTGATTAGCACAGCTCCAGCTGTTGCGGCCATCTGGGGAGTGAACCAGCAGATGGAAGACCTCTCTCTCTCTGTCTCTACCTCTATCTATAACTCTTTCAAATAAATTAAAAAATAAACCTAAAAAAAAAAGAACTTTATGGCTGTAGGCCTGTGGCTTTATTAATATGACTTATGTCAGGAAGACCATAAGATGAGAGTATGGGCTGTGGTAGATGTAAATTTTTGCTTTTCCTTGGACATATCAAACTTGATCCTATCTTAGGGTCATCGCATTTGCTCACTTTTTTGCTAATTATTTTAAAAAAATAAAAATAAAAAATGATTTATTTATTTGAAAGGCAGATGCAGAATTACAGAGAGGCAGAGGCAAAGAGAAAGAGGCAGAGGCAAAGAGAGAAAGAGAGAGAGAGAGAGAGAGAGAGAGGTCTTCCACCCACTGGTTCACTCCCCAAATGGCCACAACAGCCAGGGGTGGGCCAGGCTGAAGCCAGGAGTCAGGAGCTTCATCCAGGTCTCCCACGAAGGTGCAGGGGCCCAACACTTAGGCCATCTTCTACTGCTTTCCCAGGCCATAGCAGAGAGCTGGACAGGAAGAGGAATAACCAGGACTCGAACCAGCACCCTGGGATGCCAGCATCACAGGCAGTGCTTCTACCCGCTACACCAAAACGCTGGCCCCTTGTTCCTTTCATGTGGAACACTCTGGTCCTGCATCTCCCCGTGGTGCCCCCTCCTTGCCAGTCCAGCTCCAGCACAAATCTCACCTGCTCGGAGAGGCCTTCCCTGACCACACTATCCACAGGGTCCTATCTCACCCCCGGCATCCCATTAGGCATCCTTTTACTTTTCTTTATAGAATTTATCTGCCATTTTCTTTGGGTCTTTTTGCTATTGTTGTTGTTTGTTTATGGTGTGTGCTCACCTCATGGCAAACAGGATGTAAATTCCCCAGGAGCAGGGACTCGGTCTGTCTGTCTGTGGTGTAGCCCAGGAGAGAGACCGATACTTGATAATAACAACACGTAGGATATAATCACCACGTGCCACATATGACTGCGTCTTCATGCCACTCTTGTGTAGTCATCACTGCTGCCATTGCCATTGTGTAGAAGAGAAAACCAAAGCCCAGAGAGGGTGATGACCTGTCCCAGGTTACACAGCAACTGTGTACAGGTGTGACTCAAAGCGAGGCAGTCTGACTTCAGAGTCTGAGCCCTTACGCGCTACAGCATCCTGAGCACAGCAGGTGCTCAGCGAGCATGTTGTGGATAGAGAGACGGGCAGCTCTCAGTCATCTCCCTGTTGCATTCATTTCTCTGTCTCCTTCACAGGATTCTCCTCTTCCTCCATCCCCTCTTACCTCTTCCTTTTATATATATTTGAGAGGCAGAGTTACAGATAGAAGGAGGGAGAGACAGAGAGAGAGGTCTTCCATCCACTGGTTCACTTCCCAAATGGCTGCAACAGCCAGAGACGGGCTGATCCAAAGCCAGGAGGCAGGAGCTTCTTCCAGGTCTCCCACGTGGGGCCCAACCACTTGGGCCTCTTCTGCTGCTTCCCCAGGCGCATTCGCAGGGAGTGGGATTGAAAGAGGAGCAGCCAGGACTGGAAGGGGCGCCCATATGGAATGCTGGGGCTGCAGGCAGGAAATTAACCTACTACGCCACAGTGCTGGCCCCTTCCCTCGGCCTTTGAACACTGATAGTCCCCAGGCTCCCGTCCCCTGTCAACTGCTCTCCTCACCTCCTGCTGTCCCTGGTGATGTTGTTTGGAATCATGGTTAAACCACCGTATGCCATAGTGATGAGTCCAGAGTTTGCCATAAACCTCTAGCATGGCCTCCCCTAGTGATGAGATTCAACGTTGATGGCTTCCTGACATCTCCACAGGAGGGATCCTGCAGTCATCTTGAATTCAACACACACAGAGTTGACCTGCTCTGCTGTCTGCACAGCCAGGTTAATCCCAGTGAGGCACGCTGTGGAATGGCTGCCAGTTCATCTCCCCTGAACAGCATCTGAAAACCTTCTCCCACATCCCCCAGCTCAGTCGCTGTCACCCAATTCCCCAGTCTCCAAGGCCAACAGCCTGCCAGTCAGTTTAGAGTCTTCATCCCTCCCCTTGCAGCCGATCCATGCCAAAGGCCCGTAGATTCTCCCTCTGAAGCCGTGCTCCATCCATCCCCTCCTCTCTTTTCCTGCTCCCAGCAGGACATCTGAACATCTTCCAGGGACTGGATACTACATTAGCGCCCTGGCTACTCTACCTGCCTTGTGTCTTGCTCCCTCACATCTATTCTCTGAATACCACCAGCACAAATACATACAGGAGGAACACCCCCAATCTGAAAATCCAAAAATCCAAAACCTTTTTGACCTCCAGCATGACACCACAGATGGAAAATTCCATTCCTAATTCCATGTGATGAGTTGTGGTCAAAATGTAGGTGCCCTGAAAACATTGTACAAGATTCCTTTCAGGGTATGTATACAAGAGTACTTGAAAAATGTGTTTCTTTACCTGTGAGGTGAGTTTCTTGTAGGCAGCATATACTTGGGTCTTGATTTTTTATCTATTTGGCAAACCTATACCTTTGAACTGGGGAATTTAATCCATTTATAGTCCAGGTTAATATTCATAGATAAGAACTAACTCCTATCATTGCATTGATTGCTTACTGACTGTTTTATATATTCTGTGATTTTAGCTGCCACTCTTATTATTTATCTTTGTGTTCTGGTAGTTTTCTGTCATGATAAAGTTTGATTCTTTCTCTCTTGTGCATCTGGTCTGTTAGTGAATTTTGCATGTCGTATGTTTTCATGATGTTTATTATGATCCTTTTACTTCTAATGTAGGACTCCCTTCAGGATGTCTTGCAGGGCTGGTTTGATAATAATAAATTCCCTCAGTTTATGCTTGCCTTGGAAAGATTTTATTCTTAACAAATAGCTTTGCTAGATATAGTATTCTTGGTTGGAAGTTTTTTTTTTTCTTTCAAGACGTTAGGTATATCATCCGATTCTCTCTGGCCAGTAGGATTTCTGATGAGAAGTCCATGGTCAGTCTAATGGATTTTCCTTTACATATAACTTGTTGCTTTTCTCTCCCTGTCTTTAAGGATTCTTTACTTGTCCTTAATATACTGCCTACAAGAAACTCACTTCAAAGGAAAGAAAAGGATACACATAGCTTGAAAGTGAAGGTTTGGAAAAAGCTATTTCATGCAAATGGAAACCAAAAGCAAGCAGAAATGGTTATACTTATATCCAGATAAAATAGACTCAAAATAAATATCACTGTTAAAATACACAAAGAAGGACATTATATACTGATAGGAGGATTGATTAAGCAAAAAAAAAAGTTATATATGCATTCAACATCAGACCACTCAATTATATAAAGCAAATATTATTAGTTTTATCTAAAGGGAGAGATAGACTCCAATGCAATAAGAGTTGGGCCTGCAATACCCCATTATCTTCAATGGACAGATCATCTAGACAGAGAGATCAACAAAGCTGCATCAAGTTGACTGCACTGCAGAGCAAACGGGCCTAAGAGCTGCTTACAGAACATTCACCCTGCAGCTACAGAATACACAGGATACGCATTCTTCTCATCAGCACACGGGACATTTCCCAGGACAGATCATTTAGTGAGCCACAATCAAGTCTCAGCAAATTTTTAAAAGTTGAAATCATCCCAGGTATCTCCTCAGAACATAATGGAATAAAACCAGAAATCAATAAGATCAATGGAAAATTCACAATTACTTGGAAATTGAACAAGCTCCTGAATGACCAATATATCATTGAAGAGACTTGAAAGGAAGTTTAAAATTTTCTGTAACAAATTAAGATGAAAGCACAAATGTCAAAATCCATGGAATATAGTAAAAGCAATATTAACAGTGCATACATCAGGGTCGGCGCCGTGGTGCAGTGGGTTAATCCTCCACCTGCAGCGCTGGCCTCCCATATGGGTGCTCGTTCTAGTCCCGGCTGCTCCTCTTCCGATCCAGCTCTCTGCTGTGGCCTGGGAAAGCAATGGAAGACGTCCTAAGTGTTTGGGTCCCTGAACCCAAGAGGGGGACCCAGAGGAAGCTCCTGGCTCCTGGCTTCAGATCAGCCCAGCTCTGACTGTTGTGGCCATTTGTGGAGTGAACCAGTGGATGGAAGACCTTTCTTTCTCTCCCTCTCACTGTCTGTAACTCTCTCAAATAAATAAATATTTAAAAAGAGTGCATACATTAGAAAATAGATCTCAATGAGAATGAAAAAATGTTCGATATCACTTGCCACCAGGGAAATGCAAATGAAAAACTACAACGAGATATCACCTTTCCCCTCTTAGAAGGGCTATTATCAAAAAAGAAAGCATCAATTTCTCGGGAAGATGTGGGAGAAGAAACTCCCATACATGTTTGCGGGAATGTAAATTAGTACAGCCACTGTGGAAAATAATATGGAGACCACTTTAAAAAAAACTATAAATACAACTGCTATGCCTCAGGAATCCCACCACTGGGTATATATCCAATGAGCATGATGGCAAAGAGATACCTGCTCCAGCAGGTTTATTGTAGTGCACTAGTCACACTAGCCAAGACATGGAATCCACCAAGGTGTTCATCATCAAATGAACAGATAAAGAAAATGTCACACACACACACACACACACACACACCATCATTCAGCTATAAAAAAAAAAAAAAAAGGACTGAATTCTTGCCAGTTGCGGCTAAGGAATGTAACTGTAGGGCATCATGTAAAGTGAAATGAACCAGACACAGAAACACAAATAAAGCTAAAAAAGCTGAAACTGGACACAAAATACTGATTCCTGGAGGCTGAAAGGGGTGAGGCACGGGACAGGAGTCCGGACAACAGATATCACATCAGAGTTACGTCCAGAGCAAAGCTCCGAGTGGGACAGGGCAGAGTGGCACAGCTGCAGTTCACACTGACCTAGTACACAGGTCATGAACACACAGACGACAGGAGCCCAGAACTCCAGCAACAAAGTAATGGCAAAGCAGGAGAATTGTTAATTACATTTATTTGACCAACACAGATTGTGTACATGTATTAAAATGTGTGTGTGTATAGAAGAGTCCATACATATACACAACTGGTATTGCTAATAAAAAAAAATAAAGAGACCATTTGTAGTCCCAAAGAAATCTCTTGTGTTCCCTCCTAGTCACTACTCCCGCTAGGGTAATCACTCACCTGAGCTCTCCCAGGCCAGTTTATCTGGTTTTGAACTTTGCATAATTGGACCACATGATTTGTATTCTCCTGTTCCTCTTTTCTTCTCCTAACACTTTGAGAAATTACTCATGCTATTGTCTGTATTTGTAGTTTGCTCATTTTTATAATCATGTGCATTTTCAATAAATTAATATACCACAAAACAATTTGTGGGAGACTGAATTAAAAATTTATTTTGTTGCAAAAAAATTGAAATCATGCATATGAGGAGTCTTTGCAAAGCTGATGAAAATGTGTATCATGAAAAAACTATGCCTGGGTTTCAAAATTTTTCTCTTTTAATTCCATTTTTCCATGAATGTTTGGAAGCTCCTCCATATAAAGTACATGTGAAACAAATGAATTTTGTGCTTAGATTTGGGCCCCATCCCCAAGATATCTCATTAAATTGTCTATGCAAATATTTCAAAAATATCCAAAGCCTGAAATACTTTCAGCTCCAAGTACTTTGGTTAAGAGACAGTTGACCTGCAAAAGTCTGTTTGCTCTAATCTACCCTGTTCAGTGGCTCTGCCACTCACTGCTCTCAGGATAAAGTTCCAGCCCGTTAAAAACCTTCATCTTGCTCTTCCCTACGTACCCAAGCTCAACACTGAGCCCCTTCCCTACGCCCCACCTTTATAGTCACTTCGCACTTTAAAAATAAGCAGTCCATTGTATTTCCCCAGTGAAGCCCCCACACACAGCCATGTTTTTCTTCTTGTGCGGTAGGGAAAGTCAGAGAAAGCCAGTCAACACAGAATTACAAGGGACATCATTGGAGCTTTCAGTCTGTTTTAGTTTCTCCTTGACATCCAGCTGCAGTCCTGCCATTTTGTTTCACCAGACACTCTAAGAGTATTATTGCTTAGACCCTTTGCTTTGGCTGGCTTAGTGCAGAGACAGTCCTGCCAGCCCCAGGGAACCGTATCTGAGCATCATCGTGGCTAACAGAAGAAGCTGCAAACAGACCTTGAAGCCACTGTTTTACACAGACTCCCTCTTGAAGCAGCACAGCCTCTGCCCAAATGTCTCCCAGAGAAGAGACTTCTCTCTCTTCTCCGAGGGATGTGGTCTAGTTTAGGCACATCTGGGGCACCAGGAAATGTGAAGTTGTTCTAGAATCTCTAAGGCTGGCTCTCTGGGTACTGAAAGATGACATTCTTTTTTTTTTTTTTTTAAGATTTATTTATTTCAAAGTCAGAGTTACACAGACAGAGAAGAAGAGGCAGAGAGGTCTTTCATCTGCTGGCTCACTCCCCCAGATGACTGCAATGGACAGAGCTGTGCCGATCTGAAGCCAGGAGCCTGGAGCTTCTTCCAGGTCTCCCATGCAGGTGCAGGGGCTCAAAGACTTGGGCCATCTTCTACTGCTTTCCCAGGCCATAGCAGAGAGCTGAAGTAGAGCAGCCGGGACTCGAACTGGCACCCATATGGGATACCGGCACTGCACTACCTTTATGCAACAGCGCTGGCCCTAAGATGACATTCTTGAGACCCACTCAGAGTTACCCAAGGGGGCACCAGCGGCTTGGGTGGTACACGTGCATGTTCTCAAATGGCTCGCTGGGTGCAGGACATGGACGAGGGGAGACAGAGTGCAGGAAGACATCCCGTTACCAGGAACTGTAGCGGACAGATTTGTTTGCAATACACTAGCGGAATGCTCCCCGAGTAATGGGGACATGAATGGGGTAATCAAGGCTCTGAACCTTGAGGATGTGAGATAGATTCAGCAAAATGTGGGTTCTCACCATTAGTGAGCCACCATTTGAAGCCACACGTGAGGAAATCAGCTTTAGAGTGTTACATTCGCTCTAAAAATGCAGAAAGAATAAAGAACTAACACTAAAAATGTTACTACGCATGACACTTTCATTCTCTCCTCAAAGTCTTCTCCACAGCTCATGAGACAGTTATGAAATGTCATCCAATGGAAGCTGCCTGAGACTTTCCCTTGAATTCAGCAAAGGAGACCGGGACAACAGGAAACTTAGATTCCGGGGCCACAGGTCTCAAAGTTACCTTCATGAAATCTGGGTGGCTCACCAAAGAGATTTTGCCCATTTTTCCTTGAGTCCCCTTGGGAAAGAATTAGACAGATGTCTTTTTAAATTTACTCTTAGTTCTGCATTTTTACACAGATTGCTTGACCCAATTGTGAAATGTCACATTTTCCATAGCCTGGTTGGGATTAACCCAACTGAACATACAGCAAATTAATTCACCCGTGGAATGGACATCAGCCAAGCCTTACAGAGAAGCTTTCTCTTTAAAGAAAACTTTGAGCTAAATTCAACTTGACACTTACACACCTTTCAAGTTCTTCAGGCTCTTTTCCATTCTCATTAGCAATGAGAAAACACATTTTAAGTTCAAGCTGATTAGTTATAAAAGTCTTTTTAAAAAGTCTCAACTGTGTTTATTCTTATGACAGCCTAGAGACAAAAAATGCAGGATCATTAGTGCCCTGGAAGATGAAGAACCTGGGGGAAATGAGATGTCCTTCCAACATAAAGATTTCAAGTAACCAAATCCAGAAATCAGCTTGCCACGTGATAGGAATCATCCAAAGCCATTCACAAGCCTTAGGAGACAGATGCTGACGTTCTCCCTATGTCGGGTCAAAGTAACCTGCCTAGGATCCCACAGCCAGTAAGGGACAAGGGCAGAGGTTTCAGGCAATCTGACTACAGAGCTGGCATGCATTGACCAGCACGCTATACCGCCTCCCTGTTTCCTACCACCTTCCTTTTGTTTTTTTTTGTTTTTTTTTTTTTTTATTTTTTTGACAGGCAGAGTGGACAGTGAGAGAGAGAGACAGAGAGAGAAAGGTCTTCCTTTTGCCGTTGGTTCACCCTCCAATGGCCACCGGTGCAGCCGGCGCACCGCGCTGATCCGATGGCAGGAGCCAGGATCCAGGTGCTTTTCCTGGTCTCCCATGGGGTACAGGGCCCAAGCACCTGGGCCATCCTCCACTGTACTCCCTGGCCATAGCAGAGAGCTGGCCTGGAAGAGGGGCAACCGGGACAGAATCCGGCGCCCCGACCGGGACTAGAACCCGGTGTGCCAGCGCCGCAAGGTGGAGGATTAGCCTATTGAGCCACGGCGCCGGCCCTCCACCTTCCTTTTGTAGCTAGTGTGTATGTCTCTGGGATGTTTGGGTACCAACTCCAATCATAACTATGTATGATCTTATGTTTGAAGAACCTAACCCCTTGCCTAGAAGGCAAGTCTAATTGGCTTGGTTTCTACTATTAACCCACATTTAAGATGTGGGGCATGTGCTGGAAGACCCGTCACATGCACTCACTCCATCCTCAATGAGTTCTGGGCAATCAGTACTTGAACAATAACTATAGGCAGTAAGACAGGAGGAATGGAAGGACACCTAGCCAGTAGCTCATGTGGTCCATTGCCAAGCACTATCAAGTACTTTGTATTACCTCATTTATCTTTACAAACAAGGATCAAATGAGCAAAGACTATCAAAACATCAATCAAAACAATTGTTGGCATAAAAGGACAATGACAACACAAGACCTTAGATGACTCCAACAGGCCAAGAAGATTGAGAAAAAGAAAAATGGCACAAAAGAAGAGCCATAGGCCAGCGCCGCGGCTCAATAGGCTAATCCTCTGCCTGCAGCGCCAGCACACTGGGTTTTAGTCCCGGTTAGGGTGCTGGATTCTGTCCTGGTTACCCCTCTTCCAGTCCAGCTCTCTGCTGTGGCCAGGGAGTGCAGTGGAGGATGGCCCAAGTGCTTGGGCCCTGCACCCCATGGGAGACCAGGAGAAGTACCTGGCTCCTGGTTTTGGATCAGCGCGGTGCCCCAGCCGCAGCAGCCACTGAGGGGTGAACCAACGGTAAAGGAAGACCTTTCTGTCTGTCTCTCTCACTGTCCACTCTGCCTGTAAAAAAAAAAAAAAAAAAAAAAAAAAAAAAAAAAAAAAAAAAAAAAAACATAGAAAAAAGTCTGCTTAAATTTTCTTCATTTGTATTTTGAATTTCTTCATTTGTATTTTGAAGAGGTATTACATATAAGCCTACACAATTCAAAAGGTGCCCAGGGACCAGCACTGTGGCGTAGTGGGTAAAGCCATCGCCTGCAGTGCCAGCATCCTTTATGGGCACCGGTTTGAGACCCAGCCACTGTACTTCTGATCCAGCTCCCTGCTAATGCCTGGGAAAGCAGTAGAAGATAGCCCAAGTCTTTGGGCCCCTACACCCATGTGGGAAGACCCGGAAGAAGCTCCTGGCTCCTGGCTTTGGCTCAGCGCAGCTCCAGACATTGCAGCTAACTGGGGAGTGAACCAGAGGATGGAAGACCTCTTTCTCTGTCTCACTGTAACTCTACCTCTCAAATAAATAAAAAAAGAATCTTAAAAAAAAAGTTGGAGACAAAATTAAAATTGCATTTTTTAAACTTTTATTTAATGAATATAAATTTCCAAAGTACAGAATATGGATTACAATGGCTTCCCCCCATAACATTCCTCCCACCCGCAACCCTCCCCTTTCCTATGCCCTCTCTCCTTCCATTCACATCAAGTTGCATTTTCGTTTCTCTTTATATACAGAAGATCAGTTTAGCATACATTAAGTAAAGATTTCAACAGTTTGTTCCCACACAGAAACATAAAGTGAAAAATACTGTTTGAGTACTAGTTATAGCATTAGATCTCAATGTACAGCACACTAAGGACAAAGATCCTACATGAGGAGTAAGTGCACAGTGACTCCTGTTGTTGTCTTAACAAATTGACACTCTTGTTTATCACATCAGTAATCAACCTAGGCTCTTGTCATGAGCTGCCAAGGCTATGGAAGCCCCCTGAGTTCACTGACTCTGATAATTTTTAGACAAGGCCATGGTCAAAGTGGAAGTTCTTTCCTCCCTTCAGAGAAAGGTACCTCCTTCTTTGATGACCCATTCTTTCCACTGGGATCTCACTCGCGGAGATCTTTCATTTAGGTTTTTTTTTCCCCCAGAGTGTCTTGGCTTTCCATGCCTGAAATACTCTCATGGGCTTTTCAGCCGGATCCGCATGCCTTAAGGGCTGATTCTGAGGCCAGAGTGCTGTTTAGGACATCTGCCATTCTATGGGTCTGCTGTGTATCTCACTTCCCATGTTGGATCATTCTCTCCCTATTTTATTCTATCAGCTAGTATTTGCAGACACTATTCTTGTTTCTGTGATCCCTTTGGTTCTTAGTCCTATCATTATGATCAATTGTGAACAGAAATTGATCACTGGGACTAGTGAGATGGCATTGGTACATGCCACCTTGATGGGATTGAATTGGAATCCCCTGGTATGTTTCTAACTCTACCGTTTGAGGTAAGTCAGCTTGAGCATGTCCCGAATTGCACATCTTGATTATGGCGTGACTTGTGTTTGTAGTTGTCCATGGCACCCAGTGGCCAAGCACAGAATGACCACCTGGAGCCACGCAGCATGGAGCTATGGAAAGCCAGGCTCTGGTGGACGGCTTGGGGAGGATTCCAAAGGCAATGGGGCGAGCCCCCTGCCTGAGTACATGAGCGTTTACAGAGAACAAGGCCAGGGATTTGCATTCTCCCTCCAAAGCACGCTCATTGGATGAGGCAGATCCTGTAACTTTCCTAAAACGCCCTTAGCTCACGCAGGCTCAGGTTTAATGAGACTGAGCTGTAGAGGCAGAGACGGAGCCTGAAGACGGATGGATTACACAACAGACTGAATTCACAGGGTTTTCAGGACTTCAACTGAGACAAACTGACTCTTCCTCCTGGTACTGGATGGAGATATTTCGGAGGTACCAGATAACCCTAAGAACCTAAACCTCTAGAACTTACAGAGCTGGCCCACCAAACGCAGCCCTTTCTCCCACTGATGCAACTGGTCCTGTCTTGCTAAAAGACCCTGTGAGGAGTTCACCGCATGCTCGCCCTCCAAGAGGGTCTCCTCGGGATCTGCCCACACTTCTGCTCGTAGACTCCAGACCCACAACCAGAGGCAGATCCTAGCATGGCCTTACCCACCGCCAGAACACACACACACACACACACACACACACACACACACGAGGGGAGAGTGTCAGCATTCTTGAGAGGCGAATGCCCTCTGTAGGTCAGAGAGTGGGAGATGCCTCATCGGAAGAAAGCCTTCCTGGAGTGGTAAATGTCGGCTTTGACCCTGAGAGGCAAGTGCGTCCTGATGCCTGAACAAGACAGCAGGTGCAGGTATGTGTATCAGAAGGAGTTGGCTCTAAGGTTTATTTGTGAATGCCTAATAGATTTTTAGAGCAGAAATACAAGTACGTGGGCACTAAAGGCTGGCTTAGTTTGTACAACACCAACAAAACCTAAGCCTGGGGAACAGAGGACTGACTGGTCACAGTGATGGGAGCGTAGCCCTTCACTCAATCCCAAGACCGCAGTCACTTTGCCAACCCAGAGACCAGATGTTCAGAGGAACCACCCTGCACAGCCATCACGGATTCCAGCAATGTCCTCTTCCCGTCCTTTAAGGAAGGCACCTGGAATCACGTTCTGGGGCAATAGGGCCCGGGAGAAAGGACTTACAGAGCTTGCAGGATTACTGTTACCTCCTAGCTCATGTAGGCCCCACGTGGCATCTGTGGTCTTCTGGCACTGTAGGGAAGTCCATGGACAGTGAGCGAGAGTGGGGCTCACTCACATGGGGGCCACATGCAGGAATGCCCGTGGGCTCCCACCCATCCCTGCTGTCACTTCTTCAGTTCCTGAGGGCTCAGTTGTAAGCAAAATACTGGCAGAATATTCAAAGTGCTTTCCTGCCCCGTGAGCTGGACATTAGTATGACAGGAAGGGTCAAGTGGAAGCCTCTGGAACTGTCTTTCCACACTGAAGTAATCAGGTGCATTATATACATTAATTCATTTCTACAGAATCCTATGACATAGTAACTATGACTGTTCTCGTTTACAGACGAGAAAAATGGGGCACAAAGAAGTTTAGCAATTTGCTCAAGTGGACGAAGCAGTCAGAGCAGATCCAAGCCCAGCCCCGCTGTCAGGTGCACTCAGTACAGCTTGCGGGGCAGCTGAGATGCCGGCTGTGGCCACAAGGTACCAGCAGGATGCTAGTGTCACCAACTGCGGGGCAGTCTATGGCACAGCAGGTCAAACACTGCTCAGGACACCCACACCTCACGTCACAGCGCCTGGGCCCCAGTGCTGCTTCTGATTCTAGCTTTCTGCTAAAGTCCACCCTGGGAAGTAGCAGGTAATGGGCTCACGTTTTTGGGTTCCTGCCACCCATGTGGGAGACCCAGATGGAGCTCTGGTCTCCTGGCTTTGGGCTGGCCCAGTTTTAGCTGTTGTAGACTTTTGTGAAGTGAATGACTATCCTGATCTTGCTGTCTTTTTCTCAAATAAATTTTTAATAATACAGGTTTTCAAAAAATATTAAAAAAAAAAAACAGATATGGCCGTGCCGTGGCTCACTAGGCTAATCCTCTGCCTTGCGGCGCCGGCACACTGGGTTCTAGTCCCGGTCGGGGCGCCGGATTCTGTCCCGGTTGCCCCTCTTCCAGGCCAGCTCTCTGCTGTGGCCAGGGAGTGCAGTGGAGGATGGCCCAGGTGCTTGGGCCCTGCACCCGCATGGGAGACCAGGAGAAGCACCTGGCTCCTGGCTTCGGATCAACGCGGTGTGCCGGCCGCAACGGCCATTGGAGGGTGAACCAACGGAAAAGACCTTTCTCTCTGTCTCTCCCTCTCACTGTCCACTCTGTCAAAACAAACAAACAAACAAACAAAAAACAAATATGTCTTTGTGGCTATCGTGGATATAAGGATGTAGTAGCTGTTCACATTGGAAAGGGGCATCGTGAAGAGGTCAAGTGCACAGAAGGTGAAGCCAGGCTGTATGGGTTCAAACCCAAGGTTTACCGCTGAACACTTGGAGCCAGTTTCTTAATTTCTGTCTGGCTCAATTTCACCTTAGTTTAAAACAAAAAGAAAGATGATGATAGTTCCTGTTTAGTATGCTTACCATAAAATATTAAATGAATTAACATATCTGCAGATACTTCCAAAAGCTCGTGGAAAAATGGAATTAAGAAAATGTTTATTTTGGGGGACAGCGCTGTGGCGTAGCAGGTAAAGTCACCGCCTGCAGTGTCAGCATCCCATATGGGCGCCCATTCGAGTCCTGGCTGCTCCATTTCCAATCCAACTCTCTGTTATGGCCTGGGAAAGCAGTAGAAGATGGCCCAAGTCCTTGGGCCCCTGCACCCATGTGGGAGACCTGGAAGAAGCTCTTGGCTCCTGCCTTCAGATCAGCCCAGTTCCAGCCATTGCAGCCATTTGAGGAGTGAATCAGCGGATGGAAGCTCTCTCTCTCTCTCTCGACCTCTCTCTCTTTCTCTCTGTAACTCTGCCTTTCAAGTAAATAAATAAATCTTTTTTAAAAAAAGAGAGAACTGTTTATTTTGCAGCAAACCATTGTGAAACCCATGCCTAGCTGTTTTTATAGTACACATTTTCCTTGAAAGTGTTGAGGACCCGTCATAGATAAATCAACCTGGAAGGCAGTGTTTGCTAATATGATCTTCCTTGCTGTATCAAGTACATTTACATGCAGTTAATTTTTCTATTTAATTTCCTTGAATTTTCTCCTTCTATCTAATATAGCAGACTGTGTGTGTGTGTGTGTGTGTCTGTGTGTATAAATGATATAGTCTATATCGATGATGATTAACCTTACAGCTAGTCCAGAGGTGATAGAATAACATGACGGGCTTGTTATTAAGCTTTTGGAGGAACCACCACCACCCAGAAATCCTGGACTTGAAACCAGATTCAGGAGCCACCCAGACTTTGGGTATGTGTTTTTTGAGGCTAGGGTGAGCATGTTCTTGTTTTTACAGGGAATAGTGGCATCATCTCAAGCCTCAGGAAGTTGCATGGCTTAAAGGTAGTATGTTCATGGGGCCAGCACTGTGGCGTAGTGAGTAAAGCCACTGCCTGCACTGCTGGCATCCCATGTGGGCACTGGTTCAAGACCCGGCTGCTCCACTTCTGCTCCAGCTCTCTGCTATGGCCTGGGAAAGCAGTAGAAGATGGCCGAAGTCCTTGGGCCCCTGCACCCACGTGGGAGACCCAAAGGAAGCTCCTGGCTTCGGATCGATGCAGCTCTGCCATCTGGGGAGTGAACCAGAGGATGGGGAGTGAACCAGAGGATGGAAGATCTCCCTCTGCCCCACCTCTGTCCCCAGGGTCAATCCCAGTCTGTTCAGGCTGCAGTCTCATCTCAAGGTTCGACTGGGGAAGGGCCCACTCCAGCACTGTCACGACTGCTGGCAGAGTGCAGTTCCTCGTGACTTATTGCACTGAGGGCCCTGGTTTCTTGAAGACCACCCTCAGTCCCGACCACACAGGTCTCCCCAACTCACAGCAACCAGACTTCCTTTATCAAGGCCAGCAAGGAGGAGGCTGTTAGCAAGGATGACGTCGCGATCTTCTGTAGCACACGTACACTCGCATTTGTCCCATCGCCTGCTGCTTCAAAGCAATTCACGGCCCCCCCCCCCCAAAGCAGGGAGAAACAATCAAGAGCATGAACACCAGGCACAGGGATCATTGTGGGCCCCCCGAGAGTCTGTCTGCCTCAGTGACTCACCGAACGCCCTCATCTAATCCGCTAAGCTGAGGCCAGTCTCTGAAAAAGGCAGCACAGTTAATACGTGCGTGGTGCCAGGCGGTTGTCATTATGTCAGCCTTTATGACCCAAATCCCTGCAGTTGCCAGGGTGCATGGGCAAGAAAAGGTCATCTTAAGATGAAAATATCACTAATATTATCAAATGAGTCCCCACTCTAATGAGACGGCTCTCATAGTGCCAGTGCTTGTCCTTGTATACCCTGCTTGCTCAGAGCAGTCTCTTGCTAATGGTCTGAGTCTACAATACAAATACAATTAAGTCAACTGCACAGCACTTCAAGAGAAAATTATTTGAATATCAGAGGCTTAGGAGAGGTTTTTGGGAAAACTGTTGAAACTCTCAAATGATTTTGCGAACACGGTTCTTGGTTTGATCATGTTGGGAAATTTGAGTATTAAAGCATATGTATTCTGCTATTATCATTTTTGGGAAAATATTAAAAATTACAGAATATAATATCCTTTCATTCTAAGAAAATTACCCAGATGCAAAACAACACAAAAAAAGCCTCAAATATAAGAAAAATAACATAATCTCATAATTTGATTTCTATACATTTCGCTCCCTTCTGAGTGATACCTGGGTTATATTCCTATTTATGTCAGTTACTAGCTGCATGATCTTGGGCAAGGTACTAAACTTTTCTTTTTTAAAAATTATTTATTTTTGTTTTATTTGAAAAGCAGAGAGATAGAGATGCCTTCAACGGCCAGAGCTGGGCCAAGCTGAACGCAGGAGCCCAGAACTTCATCTGGGTCTCCAATGTGGGCGGCAGGGACCCGAGTGTGTTAGCCATCACCTGCTCTCTTCCAGGATGCTCATTAGCATAGAGCTGGATAAAAAGCAGAAGAGCTGGGATTCAAACCAGGCACACTGGGAGAAATGCAACAGCACTTGCAAAATTATAACAGGTCAGATCAGAACTCAAAACCAACAGCCTTGCTTTCTCCTCCTTCCTCTTCTTCAATCTGTTCCTCTCCCATATTTCCCTTCTCCCAATCCCTCCTCTTGTGGCCCTAAGCGGTGCTAATTAAGAAGGTTTCTGAGCAGTACCCCGAGCTTTCAGGAAAAGAGGAGCAATCTAACGCAAGAAAACAAGCAGGGCCAGCCCTGCTGGCACAGCAGTTGAAGCCGCTTCTCGGGACACCTGAAACCAATTTAGGAGTGCCGGTTCCAGGCCCAGTTACTCTGCTTACCTGATCCAGCTTCCTGCTACTGCACCTTAGAAACAGCAGATATCGGCCCAGGTGGGACTTTGAATTCTGGGCTCCTGGCTTCAGCCTGGTCTAGTCCTGCTGTTGCCAGCATTTGGGGGGTGTACCAGTGGACGGAAGATGTTGCTCTCTCCCTCTCGCTCTCTGCCTTTCATATAAGTAAACGAATTAAAAAAAAAGTATTAAATAAACCTGTGTCCAATCATCTCCCAGCTCTTCTGTTTGGACAGAAGAGCCCAATGCCAGCCCGGGAGTATGAGAGTTTATTTTCAAACCACAGGGCCCACAGTGTTCACTCTTAACAAGCCAGTGGAGCACAATGGAATACAGAGGGACTGAGGACAGGGTCCTGCTGAACAGATCAATGACACGAACAGAGCGGTCAAGTCCATGCCCGAGCAAACGCAGGAATCTGAGCTGCTGCCCAGGCTAGGAAGGATTTCTGAAACCCGGGATTCTGAGCGTGGATCTTGGCCCTCCTGCTTGAAGCCAGTTAGGGTTTACAGACGTGATGGAGAGAACAACCACAATCCTTAGAGTCTAAGCATGGAGAAAACAAGACTTGGTGGTATCCGGGTCTTTACCTCTAGAAAGTAGTTAACTATGGCAGAAGGGAAGTATTATTCCATGGCTGATGCTGGGTGCACCTGAACATTTTACCATCATTTTATTATAATTGTTCCTATACTAATACATTTAGTATAATTGTGTCAGTGTGGAAGTATTTTGATTTTTTCTGTTACTGAAACTATAAGAGACTGTAGACAACATGCTCACTGGAATTTAATCATCAAACTGGAGATGAGATAATCTCAGCCGAAATACATGGAGAATTCCAAATGCTGGGCTTGGATTTCTCTTCACAATGAAATGAGGAAAGGAATTAGAAAATAATTACACCTCAAGAGACTTCAGAAAACATAAGGAACAATAAATATTATCCAAGTGGGTCAAAGGTTTTGCCTTCAAATATATTCTTATTCTCTCTCATAATCCCAGTCACTATGGTTTCAATATTTAAAGATTTAAAAAACCACTCTGATATAGTTAACAATTGATTACACATGTGGTTAAACATGCGCAAACTGACCCTTCAACTTGAATCTACGCTACGGACAGAGTGCGTACAGCACGTTTGCTGCATGAACCAGAACGTTAGCTGTAGAGAGTCAGAGTTACTCACTGTTTTAGAGCTGGACCCAAGGCAGAGCCTGGTGCACACGTGACTCGGCGAAGGCAGGCACCCAGGGGAGAGAGGAGGAGGGGAGGAGGAGCGGGCAGGAGACCAAGCTTGGCCAGGGTAGGGACTCCAGCTGCAGCCGAGCCTCTGCCTGACCCCCAGCGAATTGGTCGCACCTTGAGGAAAAGGGGCCAGCCACAGCCATTGGCTACTGCAACTTTCTGGGTGGGACAGTCACTGGTATGACTTTCTCCACACAAGCCTATTTTTTTAAAAAAAGATTTTATTTATTTGACAGGCAGAGTTACAGACAGTGAGAGAGAGAGACTCAGAGAAAAAGGTCTTCCCTCCATTGGTTCATTCCCCAAATGGCCGCAACGGCTGGAGCTGCCCCAATCCAAAGCCAGGAGCCAGGTGCTTCCTCCCGGTTTCCCATGCGGGTGCAGGGGCCCAAAGACTTGGGCCATCCTCCACTGCCTTCCCAGGCCACAGCAGAGAGCTGGATCAGAAAAGGACAGCAGAGACTAGAACTTGACACATACAACCTACCTAACTGAGCCATGAAGACACAGAAAACCTAAACAGACCCATAACCAAGACAGAAATCAAATCAGTAATAAAGGTCCTCCCAACAAAGAAAAGCCAAGGACTGGATGGATTCACTGCTGAATTCTTTTTTTTTTTTTTTTTTTTTTTTTTTGGACAGGCAGAGTTAGACAGTGAGAGAGAGAGACAGAGAGAAAGGTCTTCCTTTGCCGTTGGTTCACCCGCCAATGGCCGCTGCGGCTGGCACGCTGCGACTGGCACACCGCGCTGATCCGAAGGCTGGAGCCAGGTGCTTTTCCTGGTCTCCCATGGGGTGCAGGGCCCAAGGACTTGGGCCATCCTCCACTGCACTCCCTGGCCACAGCAGAGAGCTGGCCTGGAAGAGGGGCAACCGGGACAGAATCCGGTGCCCCGACCGGGACTAGAACCCGGGGTGCCGGCGCCGCAAGGTGGAGGATTAGCTTATTAAGCCGCTGTGCCGGCCTCACTGCTGAATTCTAACAGACATTTAAAGAAGAACTAACTCCAATTCTTCTCAAACTATTCAAAACAATTTAAAGGGAGGAAATCCTATGAAGCCAGCATCACCTTAATTTCTTTTTTTTTAAACTGCTGTTATAGTCTTTTTATTTTTAAAGATTTATTTTATTTCAAAGTCAGAGTTACACAGAGAGAGGAGAGGCAGAGAATGAAGTCTTCCATCCGCTGATTCACTCTCCAGATGGCCGCAATGGCCGGAGCTGAGCCAATCCGAAGCCAGGAGCCAGGAGCTTCTTCCAGATCTTCCACACAGGTGCAGGGGCCCAAGAACCTGGGCCATCCTCCACTGCTTTCCCAGGCCACAGCAGAGAGCTGGATGGGAAGTGGAGCAGCCAGGTCTCGAACTGGCGCCCATATGGGATGCCAGCGCTTCAGGCCAGGGTGTTAACCTGCTGAGCTACAGCGCCGGCCCCACATCACCTTAATTTCTCAACCTGAAAAAGATGCAACAGAGAAAGAGAATTACAGACCAATTTCCCTGATGAACATACATGCAAAAATCTTCAACAAAATTCTAGCCAATAGAATTCAACAACACATCAGAAAGATCACCCACCCAGACCAAGTGGGATTTATCCCTGGTATGCAGGGATGGTTCAACATTCACAAATCATTGTGATATGCCACATTAACACATTTCTAAATAAAAACTATATGATTATCTCAATAGATGCAGAGAAAACATTTGATAAAATATAACACCCCTTCATGATGAAAACTCTTAGCAAATTGGATATAGAAGGAACATTCCTCAACACAATCAAGGCAATTTATGACAAACCCATGGCCAGCATCCTATTCAATGGGGAAAAGCTGGACGCATTCCCACTGAGATCCACTACCAGACAGGGATGCCCATTATTACCATTGCTGTTCAATATAGTACTAGAAATTTTAGTCAGAGGCATTAGGCAAGAAAAAGAAATCAAAGGGATACAACTTGGGAAGGAAGAAGTCAAGCGATCCCTATTTGCAGACAACATGATTTTTTATATAAGGGATCCAAAGAATTCCACTAAGAGACTAATGGAAGTCACAGAACAGTTTGGTTAAGTAGCAGGATTATAAAATAAATACACAAAAATCAACAGCCTTTATAGATACAGAGACAAAGCCATGGCTGAGAAAGAACTTTTAAGATCAATCCCATTCACAATAGCTACAAATCCCATTAAGTTGGCAGGCCCCAATGCCATCTCACTAGTTAAAGTGATCAGTTTAACTTCATAACTGATCACAGAGATAGGATTAAGTGTCAAAGGGATCACACAAATAAGACCAAGTGTCTGCTAATAGTAAGTGATAGATTTTAAAAGGAGAGAACTACCCAACATGGGAAGCAGGACACACAGCAGACTCACAGAATGACAAATGATCTAAACAGCACTCTGGCCTCAGAATCAGCCCTTAAAGCCCATGAAAGCATTTCCAGCATGGAAAGTCAAGGCACTGTGGCAAAAAAATGATCTACATGAAGGATTTCTGTGAGTGAGATATCAGTGGAAAGAAGGGGCGATCAAATAAGGATATTCCTTCTTCTGAAGGGAGGAGAGAACTTCCACTTTGCTTATGGCCCTGTCTAAATACTGACGGAGTTTGTGGACCCAAAAGGCTTCCATAGCCTTGGCAGCTCATGACAAGAGCCTCAGGTGATCACTCACATCACAAATAAGAATGTCAATTGTTAAATCAACAACAGGAGTCACTGTGCACTTGCTCTCCGTGTAGGACTTCTCTCCTTAATGAGTTGTACTATGAGAATTAACTATAAAACTTGTTTTCAAACAGTACTTTATACTTTGTGTGTCTGTGTGGGTGCAAACTGTTGAAATCTTTACTTAGTATAGAGTTGATCTTCTGAATCTTAACGAAGAATAGGATGGGAGTGGAGGTAGGAGGGAGGGTAAGGGGGGAAGAACCATTATATTCCTAAAGCTGTACCTAGGCAATTTATATTTATTACATAAAAGATTTCGAATAAAAAGGAGGATGGAGCTGTGTTCATGCCCCTTTCATCATATGGCTAAGCAGTTTCCCTACGGCAAGGAGAAAATGATTTCCCAAATGAGAGGATCATGGGCCAATAAATATTTGTCTACCAAATTACCAAAGGGTTGATTATTTAAAAGATTATTTATTTATTTGAATGTCAGACTTACAGAAAAAGGAGGAGAGGCGGGGGGAAGAACCTTCCATCCATTGGTTCACTTTCCAAATGGCTGCAACAGCCAGGACTGGGCCATGCTGAAGGCAGGCACCAGGAGCTTCTTCCAGGTCTCCCATGTGGGTGGCAGGGGTCCAAGTACTTGGGTCATCTTCCACTGCTTTCCCAGGTGTATTAGCAGGAAGCTGGGTCAGAAGTGGAGCAGGCTGGTGCTGTGGCTCACTAGGCTAATCCTCCACCTGTGGCTCCGGCACACTGGGTTCTAGTCCTGGTCGGGGCGCCGGATTCTGTTCCGGTTGCCCCTCTTCCAGTCCAGCTTTCTGCTGTGGCCTGGGAGTGCAGTGGAGGATGGCCCAGGTCCTTGGGCCCTGCACCTGCATGGGAGACCAGGAGAAGCACCTGGCTCCTGCCTTCGCATCAGTGCAGCGCGCTGGCTGCAACACACCAGCCACAGTGGCCACTTGGGAGGATGAACCAATGGAAAAAGGAAGACCTTTCTCTCCGTCTCTCTCTCTCTCACTGTCTAACTCTGCCTGTCAAAAAAAAAAAAAAAAAGGAGAAGAAGGAGAAGGAGAAGGAGAAGGAGAAGAAGAAGAGGAGGAGCAGCCAGGACTCAAACCAGCACCTATATGGGATACCAGTGTTGCAGACAGAGGCTTAACCTACTACACCACAATGCTGGCCCTGAAAGGGTTGATATTTGAAGTTGGTTATGTAAAGTCAGAAAAGAAGTAGTATTGTAAGTTAGATTTTTCTATGCTCCCTTTGGTTCCTCTAAGGACCAGGGGCAGTGCCATGTAGCACCATGGAAAGAAGGCAGGTATGGGCTCAAATGCTAATCCATCACAATGTAGTGAGCATGTGGCCTTGGGCCAGTCATCTAACCCTCCCTAATACAGTATCCCGGTACATGGGGATAGAAATTCCACCACGATGGGATTGTTGGGGAGATTAAATATGAAATGTAAACAAAGAAGGATGGATTCAGGAGCATTACTGCTTGACGGATGGTGGGTATTCGGAAATCACCCTAAAGCATCATACTGCGTGACAAACATTATAAACAGGCTCCTAACTTGTGGGTGAGTGGTGTTTGGAGACAAAAGCAATGAACAAAGTGTAGACAATCTATATAAGCAGACATACTTTCATATCCCCATGATGCTCCAATGGAAGTAAACAAGGTGACAAGATACAGAGTAATATAGCAGAAGCCCCCTTTAGATAGAATAGACCAGGAAGAAATCTCTGTGAACTGAGTCCTGAAGAGTGAGAAGGAATCTAGGAATATGGGAGAGGGTTCTAGATGAGGAGAACAGCAAGTAGCAAGGATTCAGGGTGGAAAGGGAAGGGTGTGTTCAAGGGACATAAGGAAGGCTGGTGGTGAGAATAAAAGACAGGTAGGAGACAGATTATGAAAGACCTTCCAAGGCATGGTAAGAAGTTTGGGTTCTACTGAGTGATAAATCTGGGCAAATTAAGGTTATTGGGTGGAGAAGAGGTGGATGAGAATACATGGAGAGACCACTCAGGAGACTGTTGCAGTTGTCTAAGAGGGTGGTGGTGGACGTGGGGAGAAATGCAAGGATGGAAGATACACTTTGGTTGCAAGACCAGGAGGAGTCAGGGAAGGGTTCATAACTGGAAGGGAAGAGTAGAGGAGGAGTTAAATCTTGAATCTCAAGTTTGAGCAACTACCTGGGCAAACACGGGGCCATTTCATGCCATGGAGAAGCCTGGGATAAACAGATTTCACAGACTGAGTCTGAGGTGCCCAGAGAGACGCGGGTGGTAGCATGAATTCAGTAGTTAGACAGGAAAGTTTGCTTCTCAAGGGAGAGGCCAGGGCTGAGGTACAAATTGGAAGCCTTGGGATGAGAGGGGATCACAGGGGCAGGACAACACATTGAGGACAGAGGTGCTCCATGAGGAGCAAGTGCACAGTGACTCCTGTTGTTGATTTAACAATTGACACTCTTATTTATGACGTCAGTGATCACCTGAGGCCTAAATAGGTATCTGTTGACCAAGTCCACTAAAGATTATTCATTCAAACAGAAATCCCAAGGATGTGACCTTATCACTTTCCATAGGTAAGGTCAGTAGAGTGGGCCCCCATCCAACACGCAAAGTGAAAATGTGGACACTGAGAGGGAAGACATGTCAAGACACAGGGAGACACCTCTGCAAAGATGGAGGACTGCAGTGATGCACCTACAAGCCAAGGAATGCCTGGAGCTACCAGATGCCGGAAGAGAGGCGCAGACCCATTCCTTCCCTGGTGCCTTCCCCGGGCCCTGCCCACACCTCCAGGCTGGACTTCCAGCCTCCAGAACTGAGACAATAATTGTGTGTTATTTTAAGTCGCTCCATTTTGCTTTGGTAGCCCTAAGAAGTGAAATATCTCACAACATAAAGAAAGCCAAATATATTTTCTTTGATTTGTCCCTTTGACACTCCAAAAATTTAATTTAATTATTTTTATGCTGGAAAAAAAAAAAAAAAACAGGAAAGCTTAAATAGAACTCCATTTTGCCCAACAGGGAATTAAGAAGAGTCCCAAAAGTTGTCACTTTTTAATCAGGTTTAAATTCATCTACATTTTTTATTTATGGTAATATTAAATTAAATGCATTTTTATAACAATGCAATCCAAATAGCAGGAATTGGATTGTACTGAGTGGTCTATTTTTATTTCGGAAAAGAAAGCTATGCATTTTCTTTTGCTCATATTATAATCGTGGGTGGACCTCATTATAAAATAAAATAGTCTGTTAATTAAGAAGTACTCTGTGAAAACTTGAAGTTCTGAACTGAAATCAATGAGTTAGGAGTCATGATGGGGAGATGGGAGAGAAATCACTCTGGATTGGTTCTGATAGGCAAAAGAAAAGCAGCAGATGCTTTGAGGGAGGCCTCGAGGCGTGTGCCCAGGAAAACAGAAGCCTGTTTAAGCGGAGAGAACTTAACTCAGGGAACTGTGCTGCATAACGGCAGAGCTAAGTGCAGAGGGAGGAAGTGGTGATGACCGCTGGAACCCAGGACCAGGGTCACCCAAGCAAGACGTGAAGCAGAGAGGTCTGTCCAGGCAGAGCTAGGGCCACGGACAAGAGGCCTCGGCAGACCAGGGAGTTCTCCTGTAGGTGGGCGTTGGCTTCCTGCACCCACTGAGTAGAGCAAGGGGAAGGAGTGGAATGATTCTGAGAAGGCAGGCCCAGGCTCAGCACAGGGACCCCCTCACACCCTTCCTTCTGAATAAGGACAAGCCTTGAACGCTGAGGTCCAACCTGGGGGGCTCGTGTGCATTCAGTATGCCAGATCCCTGGATGACTGCTACTTCAAAGGGGCAGGCCAACTTGGAGATCAAAGATCTTAAACTTCACACCTCTCGCGTGTGCAGACTCCTTCCGAGGTCATGGGACGGGCCCAGTAACATGTTTCAAATGGCTTCACCTTTCCCCATGTTGGGTGCAATTGGAGTGGCTGTGGGTGTTTTGGAGAGCAGGTCAAAGGGAAGTTGAGTTGGGCATCAGCATTGACCTTGGACCTGGGCAATGGAGGCTCCTGACTCTGGCTCTCTTCCTGCCACAGCCTCTGTTCAGAATGAGAAGTCCACAGGATCAAGGGGCTAGGTCTGCCTTGAACTGTTCAATTCCCAGTTCTTGCCTGTACTTTGAATACATAGAATTCCCTGCTCAAGTGGTCCTGAGTCGGCTTCAGGATCTGTGTGGGCCTCTCCCCTGAGCACAGCCTTCCAAGAACCATGCATTAAGAATGAATATCGGCTGGCGCCGCGGCTCACTAGGCTAATCCTCCACCTAGCGGCGCCGGCACACCGGGTTCTAGTCCCGGTCGGGGCACCGGATTCTGTCCCGGTTGCCCCTCTTCCAGGCCAGCTCTCTGCTATGGCCCGGGAGTACAGTGGAGGATGGCCCAAGTCCTTGGGCCCTGCACCCCATGGGAGACCAGGAGAAGCACCTGGCTCCTGGCTTCGGATCAGTGCGGTGCGCTGACCACAGCGTGCCGGCCGCGGCGGTCATTGGAGGGTGAACCAACAGCAAAAATGAAGACCTTTCTCTCTCTCTCTCTCTCTCTCTCTCTCTCACTGTCCACTCTGCCTGTCAAAAAAAAAAAAAAAAGAAAAGAATATCCTGGGGCCAGCACTGTAGTGTAACGGGTAAAGCTGCTGCCTGTGGTGTAGGCATACTTTATGGGCACAGGTTTGAGTCCTGGCTGCTCCACTTTCAATCCAGCTCCCTGCTAATCCACCTGGGAAAGCAGCGGAAGATGGCACAAGTGCTTGGGCCTCTGCACCCACATGGGAGACTTGGAAGAAGCTCCTGGCTCCGGGCTTCGGATTGGCCCAGCTCCAGCCATTGTGGCCATTTGGGTCAGTGAAGCAGTGGATAGAAGATCCCTCTGTCTCTGTCTCCCTCTCTCTTTGTAACTTTGCCTTTCAAACAAATAAATCTTTGAAAATAAAAAGCAATAAGATTACTCACTCGCATTGTTGCTGACTTTGCCTTGGAAATAAATAAATTGAAACAAAACAAGCAAACAAACAAAACCAAAAATGAATATCCTGGGGCCAGCGTTGTTGTGCAGTGGTTTAAGCCATCACCTGAAATGCTGGCATCTCATATGAGCACAGGTTCCAGCCCCAGCTGCTCCACTTCCCATCCTGATCCCTGCTAATATGCCCGAGAAAGCAGCTGAGGGTAGTCCAAATATGTGGGTCTCTGCAACCCACATGGGAGATCTGGATAGAGTTCCTAGCTCCTGGCTTCAGCCTGGCTCAGCCTTGGCCATTGGGCCATTTAGAGAGTGGACAAGCAGATGGAAGTGTGCTCTCCTCTCTCTCTCTCTCTCTCTCTCTCTGCCTCTCCTCTGTAGCTCCGACTTTCACATAAATAAATAAAATTTTTTTTTTTATTTATTTATTTTTTATTTATTTTTTTGACAGGCAGAGTGGACAGTGAGAGAGAGAGACAGAGAGAAAGGTCTTCCTTTGCCGTTGGTTCACCCTCCAATGGCCGCCGCGTCTGGCGCGCTGCGGCCGGCGCACCGCGCTGATCCGATGGCAGGAGCCAGGAGCCAGGTGCTTTTCCTGGTCTCCCATGGGGTGCAGGGCCCAAGCGCCTGGGCCATCCTCCACTGCACTCCCTGGCCACAGCAGAGAGCTGGCCTGGAAGAGGGGCAACCGGGACAGAATCTGGCACCCCGACCGGGACTAGAACCCAGTGTGCCGGCGCCGCTAGGCGGAGGATTAGCCTAGTGAGCCCCGGTGCCGGCCCTAAATAAAATTTTTTTAAGTTGTCTCCTCAGTCTTCAGATCATTGTAATCATCTGAGGACCTAATTACGTACATTGACAAGTGTAAATTCTGATTTCTGGTTTTGTTTTCAGATATATCTAAAAAAATTCTGCAAAACAAATCTATTGAATTTGAGGTTGTCCTATCGGATGGCTGAAGTTAGTAGCAGATTTTTTTTCATATGTTGAATTTGAATTGGATTTTTTGTTCTTTATTTTTCTCTCACCCCATTCTACCCCTGTCTATAAAGATTTTCTGGTATGTTCTGGAGGTTTCAAAGGAAATAAATGTTTCATAGAAAAAAATTCAATCATGCTACAGGAGAGACTGAATTACCTTTCTACAGGAAGTGGTATTATAAAAGCTGTCATATGAAGAAATATAGAGGTATGCAGCTTAAAAAATAGATACACTTATTAAAGAGAGGAATCAAGGAGTGAAATGATACTTTTTTCTGGATTTTTGTAGTGTGTATCAGCTTTTAAACTGCTGCTGTAATTTCTTTTCTCATTTTATGAAATTTCAATTTCATACTTAATTTCGTATTCATTCTTTAGCCTTTTTCCTAAGGGAAGAGCTTCCCTCCTCCCAGGCTGCATGAGCCTTAGCTTTCCCAAGGCCTGGCTCTGCCCCTGGCGCCATCATTTACAGCCTGAGTCGTCCGGGTGTGAAGAGAGGCAGAGAGAGGTGCGTGGGGACGCTGTCTGGGGACATTCACAGAACATTCTCTGAACAGACGGCGCGTTCCGGGCCCCCAGACGTCAAGACGTGTTACCTCAAGGCAGCCACTGGCTCTCCCGGGATGCCATTTCCAGATGACTGGCTCACGCGCGCCTTTCTCCTCGTTTTGGCTTTGGCCTCATGGCGGCAGCGGAAAACAGGAGAGAGCGCTGGTGCAGCGGGCAGAGCGCTGTGGAGCTGCGACTCTCGGCCTCGCACCCGGCAGAGAGCAAAGGAAGACAAGGGCAAAAGTGAAAAATAACCAGCGGCCTGCCGCACCACGCCGCCAGTCCCGACCAGGAGCTGGGCCCCGCCGGGAGCCCCCGGGCCCGACCCTGCGGCGGCGCGCACCGGGCCGCCGTGTTGAGAGTGCGCCCCTCACAGAGGCCGCCCAGCCCTGCCCGGTCTTCTCAGGGACCACAGGCCAGGGACTCACCCTGAGCACCGGACTGATGACTTGTTTGAGAATGAAGACACTTCGCGCAGAGACATACATGAGGTTTCTAAGTGCTCAAAAAGTTATTAAGATTTGCGGATTTAATTTCTGCCTCAGTCGTTTTGGCTCAGGGATTGTAGAAGACAGGCTCCCCTCTGCTTCCCTGCACAGCTCCTTTGATTCCTCAAAGACTTGAGGGCTATGGAAAATGGGTTGAAAATAGACTTTTATCTCTTCTCCTTTCTGAAATCGTAATGACACAACTGTAAAGGAAATTGTGGGCCACAGCAGGTTAAACTGCCGCCTTCAGTGCCAGCATCCCATATGGGCACCGGTTCAAGCCCTGGCTGCTCTACTTCGTCTCCCTGCTAATACTCCTGGGAGAGCAGCGGAGGATGGCCCGAGTGCTTGGGCCCCTGCACCCACGAGAGAGACCTGGATGGAGTTCCTGGCTCCTGGCCTCTGCCTGGCCCAGCCTGGTCCTTGCAGCCATTTGGGGAGTGTCCCAGCGGATTGAATGTATATGTGTGTGTGTGTGTGTGTGTGTGTGTATGTATCTCTTCCTCTCTCTCTGTAACTCTTTCAAATAAATAATGAAATCTTGAATATAACAAAGAAGGAAATCGGTATAAATACACACAGACAGACTGAGAGAAAATGGCAGCAGACTGCAGGCTCTGGCACTCTGGAGGCTGCGGGCCAGAGAAGTGGGCCTTAGGGCAGGGAAAGCTGCATCCAAAGCACTCACTCTGCCTTGTCACTTTAGGCCAGACCAGAACGGCTTTTGCAAAGAAATGTTGAATGCATATACTATGGGATGGCTTTATTTTAGAACACTTATGGTTACAGAAGGGAAAGTGTTCACGTACTAAACAGGGGGCATTGGCTAGAAGTTGATTGTCCCTCCAGAACCACCCTCCATCCTTGGCCAAGAAGTCTGCTTTCTAGAGACACTGATCCAGAAAAGCCCCTGGCTCAGGAGGACTTGGGCAAGATGTCACATCGCAAACAGAAGTAAAAGCAGAGTCAGCTCCGTCTGAAATACTTAGACTAAAGGAAGAGGGGTCTCCCCAGGGGGAAGCTGGGGTGATAACATCATACACATCAACTGTGTGCCAGACAGTGTCCAAAACACTTTACAGCCATTAACTCAATTCTCACAACTGCATGTTGGAAGTACGACTAACATTAATTATAAATAAGGATTTATATATATATATATTTGAAAGTAGAGAGACAGAGAGACCTTCCATCTGCTGGTTCAGTCCCCAAATAGCTGCAATGGCCAGGGCTGGGCCTGTCCAAAGCCAGGAGCCTCTTCTGGGTCTCCCATGTGGGTGCAGGGGCCCATGTACTTTGGCTGTCTTCGGCTGCTTTCCCAGGCAAATTAGCAGAGAGCTGGATTAGAAGTGGAGCACTGGGTCTCGAACCAGCGTTCATATGTGATGCTGGTGCTGCAGGCAGTAGCTTTACCCACTTTGCCACAGTGCTGGCCCCAACATTTAATCTTACATGTAAGGAGACCAAGACACAGAAAGTTTAAATAAATTCTGCAAGGTCACACAGCTGGTAAGCAGCAGGTTTGGGAGAAGAACCAAGACAGTCTGACTGAGTCCAGAGGAGGAAATGGTTCCTGGGTGACAAAAACACAAAATACCTACCACGGGGAGAACCGTGACCCACATTCCAAAGCTTCCAAAGCGAACCGTGGGCTGTTCCATCAGGTGTCCCACAGGTACAGCGTGGGACCAGGAGATGCCATAACGTTCCTTTTGAATGGATTCTTTTCTTTAACAGCAGGTGCACCAAAGGTGCGGGTCTGTGGTGTTCTGGATGATGGCCCCTGAAAGATGTGCATGGCTCAGTCCCTGACAACTGTGACGTTACGTGGTTCAAGGCATTCTGCAGGTGTGATTACATTAAGGGTCTTGCAGTGAGGGGTCGTCCTGGATGAGTTCTGCCTTCTGGGCCCCTTTCCTCTTCCAGACCAGGATGGGTGGGACTCGCAGACTAGATACTCCTCTGCAAATATTACCTCGAGCCTACATCACGATCCAGTCACTGTTGAGAACCTAGGACAGAGGTGAGCAGGATCTCAGCCGGATCTCCCTCCAAGCTGAGATGTGGATATACAGCTTACGCTGGATATCTGCTGTCTTTGACTGCTTTCTGTTGTTAGAAGAAAACACTTGGCACTGGGTAGTTTATAAGGAATAGAAGTTTATTTGGCTCACGGTTTTGGAGGCCGAGGAGTTCGTGGCACTGGCACCTGCTCAGCATCTGGTAAGGGCTTTCTTGCTGCATCCTAACATGGCAAGGGCATCCTGTGGAGACACAGAGCGAGTGTGCCAGCTCAGATTTCGCTTTCTCTCCTAAGAAAGCTGCCTGTCCCGTCATGGTGACTAACCTAATCCCCAGTTACTCCCAAAGGCCCCATCTCCACATACCATCAATATATGGATTTAAGGAGTAAGTTTCCAACACATGAAATTCGGGGACACACTCAAATCATGGCATAAATGGTTTCTAGTCACAGAACAGAAAATTCTCCCATTAAAACAGGTAAATACACTGAGATACCTGCAAGATTGAAATGCCACTACAAACTGATTTCATTCAGGAACCAGGATTTCTATAGTGTTAAAGACTTCGCTGTGGTTTCAAGGAAAGAATCATGAATAAATTCTGGCTTGGTTACACCTATTAAAAGGATGAGCCTTTGTTAGTCATGATGGGAGTTGGTGTGTGATCAGCAGCCCACCTGTTCTCTTGATGAAAGTCATGTCAATTCATATGTATGCTATTTTTATATTGTAAATCTATAATCCTTAAATGGCCTTAATAGTTGGAGTATGGAAGAAGGAAACCCACTGATTTCCAAATGACCCACCAGGACTTGAGCAAAGGGGAGGGACAAATAATACCAGCCAGGAAGGCAGTACACAAGTAATTTGTCTCCAGGTGTGTCAATTAGGCCTTACATAATTTCAGGCCTGCACCAGGGCTATGACTTAATGTGTTCTTTAGATAAGGGTCAGAAGATTATTGGATGCATCTATATGAGTCGTGAACCAAGAAAAGACACATTGGGCCAGGAGCTGCGGGGAGACATGTAGGAGACTCTGTCAGAGGAACTAGACTCAGACCTTGACTTCACACAGTGATATCAAAAATATGAGACACATAGTTGTTGCTGCGGATTTGTTCTGAGAGGAGGAGCGTGGTGGGGGCAAGAGGCACGGAGTCACCACACAGACCCCAGGATTCGGGTGAAAGCAGGCCTGAGGCGAGCAGCCCACAGACTCGTTTATTTCAGTTGGTACAGGAGCTTAAATAGCCAAGGCAGCCAATCCGGTCAAGGGGCAGTTTATGCCCTAACCAATCACAGCCTGTTGCCAGGCAGGCTCCGTTGCCAGGTGGGTTTCAAAGCCATTCCTGAGTAACAGACGCTGGCTTGCCAGTGGCCATCTTGGCATGGCCTTCTCATTCTACCACACATAGTCACTCTCTATCCCACGGCTGGGGCAGACTTTACTAAAGGGTCACTATACACATTCTTGCTGAGACCAGGAGTAGCCTCAGAATCTTTCTGAGCACAGATCCCCAGAGACCTGCAACCTACTGATCACAGTTGACCGCCAGGAGAAAACCTATCTGTCATCTGTGGCTTAGATCAGGAGATAAAGAAGCCAACCTTCAGCCAGAATGAATTCCACATTCATATGTGACTTGAGAAAGCACCAGGCACATTGCATAGAACAGAAAAGAAGGGGCAGCTTCCAGGGGCTGAAGCCCAGGAAGCATCCAAGAAGAGGCAAGAGACAACACTAGCCAGACTGAAGTCTACAGGAACTGTAGCAAGTGTTTCTTCGTTTCTCCAGCTCTACTGTAGTCATGTGCCTCCACCCTGTGGCGTAGTCTGATGTGTTGGTTTTGATCATTGGATAAAGTTGGTCAGAGCCACCTGGAGCACTAGGTTTGTGATCACATAAACCAGCCAAAAAAATGACTGGCAGAGAAGGCTCCCATGCTATGACTGTGGCCATGCACAGCTGGCCAGCGGCTGCTCCACCACAGGAAAGGAGGCAAATGGATTGCAAGCTCACATGAATAACTTCTCAGGATGGGGCTTGACACAAACCTGTTACCTAACGTTATTGAAAGCACTCATGGGTCACACCCCAGAGGGAAAGTTAATGTTCTGTTAAGCTCTGGCTTTGTTTATTTACAAGGATGGTTTCCCCCAGAAACCCAGCATTCTGCTAATATTCTGCATGCCTCTTGGGTTCTTATAAGCCATAGGAAGGTAGATCACCACTCCTACCCTGGAGAATGTCCCAAGTTAAAGAGGAGATATAATTAATAATGTTAGAGTAGCCCAGCTAGAAACTCTTAACAAGTTATACAACATGGCAGATGGAGAAAAATGGGAACAGTAATTCTTTTGTGCTCAGAGGAGAATAGTAAAATAGATCCAGTGGCATGACGGGTGTCCTATAGATTTCTCCCTCCTCCTGGGCTTTTGGTCCTTAATCTAAGCAGAAGATCTATGAGGCTAAGAAAGCCAACATGTTTATCTGGAGTAGAATTAATTCTCCATCGAGCACGTTAGAATACTCACATAAGAGTAAATTCTAGAGTCTTTCCTGACAATGAGGGGATTATTTAAATAAGTTATTATGATATACCTATATAATGGAATTTTATTCATTTAGAATGATAGGAATGTATTAACTTTGCATGATATTCAGAAAATATTTATTATCGAGTAAAAAAAGCAGTTTAGAAAACAACATGGAATTTATAACCATACTTTTATAAGATATTAAAATATTTACATTTTGAACAGAAGGAATAAAAATAAATAAGGTATTAACAGTGGTTTTCTCTACATGGTGGAATCATTAAGTACTCATCTTGAATTTTTTTTCTTGTGTGTATTTTCTAAATTTTCTATAATGTACATGCATTGCTTTTGTAATCAGAAAAGTACAGCAGAGATATTTTATTAAAGAAAAATGCCTGCTGCCTCTCTATACCTTTGGTTGTGCTTCTATTTCACTCTAAATGTTTTGGTATTCTTCCTGTAAGCACACAAGTCCTCTGTGGGTTGAAGTGAAAGAATAAATGCTTACGTGAGTGGAGAGGTGAGCAAGGGATGAACAGGGCTCCAATCAGAGCAGTCAAGCAAAGCCTGGGGGTCCAGAGGCCAGCCCCCTCTTGCGCTCCTTCCCGCTAGTTAACGTCCAAATGAGACCCAGTCCCAGGAGTCTCTCTCCAGTTGCTAGCAGGGCTAGTCCTGTCCACACACGGTGTTTGGGGGCTTCTAGGTCTGCAGATGGCATTTTTGACCCTAGAAGGGGCATCTCAGGAGCCTAGTTCTCAGACTCCAGTAAGGGATCAGTCATATCTCTAAGGGCCCCGTGTGGAATTCTCCTTCTCAAGACCTCTAGATCCCTCCAAGCCCCCAGCTCGTCGTGGAGGGAAGGCCATCACTGCTGAGCCTCAGGGCTCCAGGACCTTCCCACAGCTTCAGCCACCTGCTCCAGTACTGCCGCCTCTTCACAGCCCTCATCAGAGGCCTCCAACCCCATGCCTACCACTCCAGATATGTCAGTGAGCACTCCGCTCCTGAGCAAAGAGACACGCAGGCCCCCTCTCAGCAGCCTCTACAGCCTGGACATGCAAAGGTCCCGGCCCAGGGCTTTCCCCAGGTGGGGAAGAAGGTGACATGTCAACCTTCCATCTTGGCAGCAAAGACTCTCATGTTTTGCACTCCGGCCTGCTGGACTGGGGGACACAAAGCAACCAAAAAGCAGGTCAAATAAACCCGGAAGCTGGCAGGTGCTAGAAACGCTCTCCAGCAAGGCGGAGCTGTAGTGCATTGTTGCCGAGAGCCCAATGTTGACAGAGTTTTAATTTTTCAAGAGAGAAAGCAGAAATCTGGATTAGTATGCGTAATCGCCCAGTTTTTAAAAGGTTGGCAACGAATGCTATTTATAAAGCCCCAATACAGGTCTGTGCCAGTGAGGATTTCTGTTCAGCTGCGAGTTATTGCAATGAGAAATCATAAGGCATAAGGGAGAGACTTGGGCATGAGTGGGGCATTGTGGGGGCCAGGCCTAGGCACCCAAGGCTGCCCACCTGCACCCCAGGGCCCCCACGCACCTGAGGCTGCCACACTGATGCCTAGCTTTTGTGTGTGAAGCTGTGTGGAAATCTGAAACACTGCCAACGACACCTTTCTGGTACAGTGGTGCCACCTGATGAAATAACAGGAAATTGTAGACAGCCTTCTCTTGATAACACTTACTTTGCCACCCAGAAAAGGGCACTGTCAATCCACAGTCAAACCAGGATTGTCAACCGCGGGTTTGTTCCTTCAGGGCCTGGTGGAGGAAGATGCAGATGTCACAGACACACCCATCTTTGTAGCAAGAGCAGGACGATCCCAGCCTCACCCTGGATGGATGTTCTGTTAACAGCAGATGGAAAACTTGCCATTCATCACCTAGCATATGAGATAGAGTGCCCCAAGAAGGAAAAACCCAATGTGGAGCACACTACCGAGCTGGGGCTGTGAACTCCTGGGTGCACAGAGTGTTCACACTCTCAGGTTTAGCGGAGTCTCAGGAGGAGAGAGCAATATTTACTGGAGACAACTGGCCACCTGAGAGAGAGCTGCAGCCCCTTGAGATGAAAGCTGGATCGAAGCTTGCTCAGAGCTACCCCACAGGCCGGGTTAGCACGGTTGTTTCAGGAGGGCACCCCCTGGACCACCTAGAAGCAGCTACACACGTCATCCTGCCTGCAGATCCCGTGGTCCTTCTGCATGCTTTCTAGTCACGCAACACAGTTATCCTTACTCAGCAGTTAGCAATGGGCACTTCTTCAGTTCTTCCAGGAGAAATCAACAGCATTTTGGTAAGGAGTATTATACAAAAAGTTAAAAGAAATTCATGTGGCCGGCGCTGCGGCTCACTAGGCTAATCCTCCGCCTGCAGCGCCGGCACACCGGGTTCTAGTCCCGGTCGGGGCGCCGGATTCTGCCCTGGTTGCCCTTCTTCCAGGCCAGCTCTCTGCTGTGGCCCAGGAGTGCAGCGGAGGATGGCCCAGGTCCTTGGGCCCTGCACCCCATGGGAGACCAGGAGAAGCACCTGGCTCCTGGCTTCGGATCAGCGCAGTGCGACAGCCGCAGTGCACTGGCCACAGAGGCCATTGGAGGGTGAACCAATGGTAAAGGAAGACTTTTCTCTGTCTCTCTCACTGTCCACTCTGCCTGTCAAAAAAAAAAAAAAAAAAAAGAAAAAAAAAAGAAGTCCGGGGGAGGGGAGTGACCTCAGGACTCCTCTATGGGATGTGGCATCCCAAGCAGGGGCTTACCCCGCTGTACCACAACACCCACCCCACAGAAAAAAAAAAAAAAAAAGAAAGAAAAAGAAAAGAAATTCATGTGTCACTCTGTTTGAGAATGCAAGCAGGGGAACTCAGCCAGGAAGCTCCTGGCTTTGGATCGGCACAGCTCCGGCTGTTGCGGCCAATGGGGAGTGAATCATCGGATGGATGGTTCTCTCTCTCTCTCTCTCTCTCTCTCTCTCTGCCTTTCCTGTCTCTGTGTAACTCTTTCAAATAAATAAATAAATCTTTTTTTTTTTTTTGTTGGACAGGCAGAGTTAGTGAGAGAGAGAGAGACAGAAAGGTCTTCCTTCCATTGGTTCACCCCCCAAATGGCCATTACGGCCGGCGCGCTGCACCGATCTGAAGCCGGGAGCCAGGTGCTTCTCCTGGTCTGCCATGCAGGTGCAGGGCCCAAGCACTTGGGCCATCCTCCACTGCACTCCCGGGCCACAGCAGAGAGCTGGACTGGAAGAGGAGCAACTGGGACAGAATCCAGCGCCCTGACGGGGACTAGAACCCGGTGTGCCGGCGCCGCAAGGCGGAGGATTAGCCTAGTGAGCCACAGCACTGGCAATAAATAAATCTTTAAAAAAATTAAAAAGATCTGATACAATTTTGAGGTTGATAATTGCTGTGGTTTGGATATTACACCAAGGTGTTCCTCCAGGATCCATGTGCTGGAAGCTTGGTCCCCAGAGTGGTGGTGAGGTGGTGGAACCTTTATGAGGTGGGGTCTAGGAGAACGTGGTTAGGTCATGGGGGCACCACCCTGGGAAGGGACTAATGCTGGTCTAGTGGAGTGGCTTCGTTTTCACAGAGTGAGTTGTTATACAGAGCGACCACCCCGCGAGATTGGTCTGTTTCCCCTTCCACTTCTCTGCCAGGTTGTGGTGGAGCCAGGGGCCCTTACTAGGGGCTGAAGAGATGGAGCCACTTTCAGCCTCCAAAACAGTGAGCAAAACAAGCCTCTCTTCTTTACAGAGCACCTTGCCTCAGTATTCTTTGATAGCAATGCAAAATGGGCTGATAGAATAATTTTTTTGAAATGCATAATCCTTTGCCATGCCAAATCTTCAGTTTAAAGACCACAAGGCACACTTCTATATACTTGAGAAATTTTTGATGGGAATTATGGGGAGAGGCTGAGTTCTGCACATGGGTGGGTGTAGCAGAGCCGTACATGGCATATAACGTTGTAGGACTATATGTTTTGTGTAGGTCTACACATTCTGTTGAGTGGAGTAACTAAACAGAAATGGCACTCTGGAGCCAATGGTTAATCTGTAAGAACACAAGCTCTACCCTTCCCTAAATCCTTGAAGACTGTTTTCTTCAAATGCAAAGGGGGCAGGGACTGTTTGAGTCCGTTTTATCCAGATTTAAAGGAGCAGAAAGACACCAACTAACATATTAGTTGCTAAGTGGTGCCTACCCTCCCCCCAGTCCCCAACCACACTCCTAGTGGCCCTTTGCAAAACTGAATGAGAAGCTTCCGACACTGCCTCTGCTTTCGCAAAGCTGAGAAGTCAGGAAGAGCTCGAGTTGGCTGCAGTTCTGAAGGATGAATGGATGCTGATGATGTATCCTAGCAACCGCTGAAAAGAAATCAGCGTCAAGCGATAAACGCTCCAGGAGGAGAAGCAAAGCGTCCACTGAAACAGGGTGAGCAGTAACGTGGCCTAGGTACTGACTGTCAGGTCAACACTGGCAATCGTAAGATGGCCTTACTGTTAGGACGCTGTACCGAGGAGGCAAGAACAAAAGGGTGAGTTCAGCTGGAGGAGGCCTCATAAAAATGACCCCAAGTCCAAATGCCACAGCCGTCGCCAGCGAAAACCACTTTGTTTCTAAATAACTGAAGGTCACAAAAGGCTGTCAAATAAATCCCTGTAATCTAATTACAAATGAGATTGCTCTCTAAAGCCACAGAGTATCCAACAAGACACTAGTCATGAAAATGATTCCCTTCCATCACCTTCTTCGTAAGTTTGGAAAGCACTGACTGTTAGCCAAGTTCCAGCTGGAGAATACTAATGTCCTACTGCATTAGTCAAGGTTATTTTTACTGCCAAGGAAAGAAATCCAGCTTGAATTAGCTAACAGAGGATTTGTGGGAAGGAGTCAGTCATGGACTCAAAAGAAGGTATTCAGTGAGCGGGGCAGCTCTGAGGACCTGGGGCCTAAAACCTCGGGACTTAACTCCCTCTCTCCCTTCCTACGGGTGATTCCTCCACTCGCTCAGGCTTGTCTCTGAGGCTGCAAACATGGCTACCATCACCCCAGAACCATATACAATGTTGTGGCCCTGCCGTTACACGTAGGACAAATGCTGGGGAAGAATCTGATTCTGAAGCTCACATGTGCCTACTCCTGGCCACCCACAGGGGCTGGGAGGATGGCGTGAGAGCTGACCAGGGTTGGGTCACATCAGGGGTGCTGTACGCTGATTAGCAAGGCTAGGATGGAACAGCAAAGTTTCCCAAAGGAAGAAGATGCTACTTTTTAAAAGGGAAAAACTGAGCCGAGAAATGGTCAAGGCTCACATTTATCGAATCAGCAATGAGAGTGAATTTCATATCCTACTACTATCAATAGCTTGTCTATGTTGTCTTGGCAAAGGTGAAACATTACAGACCCTAGAGCCATCTGGAACATACTGTGGATTTGATTTGATCTTCCTAAATCGTCTGTAATGAGCTGCCAGAGGAGGTGGCTGGGACATCAGCTGCACAGCTGTGAAAATATAAAACACTATTGTTCTCGTAAATAAAATCAGGGTACTCTAAAAATAAAAGCTAATATCATAGCCATATTTTTAACTTGGTTTCCAAATCTACTCATTAAATTTCTTAAACATTTTTTATCAGTAAAATAATTTAAACTTGACTTTTTATTAAAACTTAAGGAATATTGCATGTAATAACTTTAAAATATTTCTCAGTCACTCTTGATAGAGGTTTTATATGGGTATGTAATGTAAAGTTTAGTTGAACTAGTTAGTTTTTATATGATTCTGATTTAAAGTAAATAATAACAAAAAAGCCTAGAATTGATCAAGCTGTTAGGAATTATAAATCAGTAAACTATTATTATGTTTGTTTAGATTTATTTATTTATTTGAAAGGCAGAGTTACAGAGAGGCAGAGGCAGAGAGAGAGAGAAGTCTTCCATCCACTGGTTCTCTTCCAAAATGGCCACAACGCCAGAAGCTGGGCCGATTTGGAGCCAGGAGCCAGGAGCTTCTTCTGGGACTCCCATGCGAGTACAGGGACCCAAGGACTTGGGCCATCTTCCAATGCTTTCCCAGGCCATAGCAGAGAGCTGGATCAGAAGTGGAGCAGCCGGGACTTGAACTGGTGCCCTTATGGGATGCCAGTGCTGCAGGGGGTGGCTTTACCTGCTACTCCACAGCACCAGCCCCAATTATTATTATTTTAAATTTTTGTTAGGATTTTGGATCTTTGCCTATGATTCCACCATGATCTGATGATAATAATAGCATCAATGCCTACCTTATGTCAGATGCTTTACCTGACAGCTCTGAGGAGAATTCAATTATCCTGGTGCTACAGATGTGGAAACTGCGTTCCTGCTAGGAGCTGTCACTTGCTCAAGGTTACATAGCCAATGTGCTACTTGGTGGACCCAGCTCTAGAGTCACCCTGTCCAATCTGTCATATTGCTATCTTAACTCAGCCATGCTAGAGAAAAGATCAAGACTATGCAGGAGGGGCTGGCGCTGTGGTGTAGTAAGTAAAGCCGCTGCATGCAGTGCCCGCATCCCATATGGGCACAATCCAGCTCTCTGCTATGGCCTCGGAAAGCAGTGGAAAGATGGCTCAAGTCCTTGGGCCCCTGTACCCGCCTGGGAGACCCAGAAGAAGCTCCAGGTTCTTGGCTTCAGATAGGCCCAGCTCCAGCTGCTGCTGCCTTTTAGGGAATGAATCAGCAGATGGAAGACCTTTCTCTCTCTCTCTCTCTGCCTCTCCCTCTCTGTGAATGTGCCTTTCAAATAATAAATAAATAAATCTTTTTTTTTAAAGACTAGGATGTTTGTTAATAAAATAGGAGTCCAACAATTGAGTGAGACTCTATAATTAGTATTGGATTATAAATTATATAAATGTACCACAGAGTTGAGCAAACAAGGTAACTTCACAAGACAGAGTAGAGACACTTGCAGTGCAGAAAATGAGACAAATGCCAGTTCTAGGACCAGAGAAGTCGCGACATCAATTTCATGAGCAAGCACAGATAAGCAGAGAGGGCAGGGCAGCCATTACTCAGTGGTAAGTAAAGGAGCAACTGTGCTCCTGCTGATTGCCAGGGAAAACGTGAGAATAAAACCTCAGCTTTTTTTCACCAGCAGAAAATTAGTTTAGGGTTTAATTTAGGGTTGTGGGGGCTGGGTGTGTGGAAACCGTTAGGGAACTGGGGCATGTACAGCTATGTGACAAATATTAATGGCTATCTCAAATCTCACACTGAAAAATTCAGGTCATTCTGTAGCACAAGTTGCCTCCAGATGCAATAACCTTTTTTGAGATTCCCTGGGAAGGCCTACCAAAGCACAGGAGGCTATCTGGGGTCACAGGGAAGGACAGAATTTGAAATAAGCAGAGATTTGTCAAGAGAGCTAGGGCTGGCATTGTGGTGCAGTGGGTTAGCCACCATCTGCAACACCAGATCCCATACTGCGGTGCCGGTTGGAGTCCAGGCTGCTCCACTTCCAGTCGAGCTCCCTGCTAATGCAGACCCCTGCACCCACATGAGAGACCCACATGGAATTCCTGTATCCTGGCTTGACCTGGCCCAGCCTTGACTGTTGCAGAAATCTGGGGAGTGTACCAATGGATGGAAGACTTCTGTCTCTGCCTCTGCCACTCTTTCAAATTAATAAAATAAATCTTTAAAAAAAAACCTCTATATTTTTAGACAGTGTTCCAGTGGGATGGTATTTTTTTCCAGCAGACAAGGCCACTTTCTCCCCCACTGAGAGTTATTGATCCCACAGAAGCCAGCTGCGCACTGCCAAGTTCAGATTAGGATTCTACATGACAGATACTGCTAATACTACCCATAGATATGTGCTCAGTCTTTTCTGAAGGGAACTTGCTCAGCTTCTTGGGAAAGACTCTTGATTAATGAGCTAACACAGTGGTCTCAGGAACCCCTGCGCCATGACTGCTTTAGACAAGGGCATGAGATGCAATTCTGGTGAAGGAGACGGAGGGAGTCTGCTGCGACGGCAGGGGCGACTCCTTTCCCTTCCTCTGCATACTGCCATCTGCACGTGATTCCAGTCATTTTAAGACTATAAAAAGAGGCAGACTAACAGAACAAGTCCCCATGCTGAGGACAGCAGGGTGCAAGGGTGGGAGAAACCAGAGTCCTTGACGATGTTGTGAAGCAACTGAGCTCAGAGACACTCCCCAAATTACTCAGATATCATGCAGACTATTACTGTGTGTTACTAAATGTTTTACTATGTAAAGTACTTTCAGAACATGCTTCTAAGGTTTTCTCCAAAAGAGAAGCATCAAAATCGAATCCCCAGACATGCTGAGCAGATGGGCCCTCTGGTTTCTGTTTGCTGTCCAAGGTTTGGGTGGTTTTATGAGGTTCAGGGACTCGCGATCCCCATCCTCCTTCACCTCCCTCCCTCTCCCCACTTCTATTCCCACCCTACTTCCCCACCCTATAAGCCACACTGCGCTTACCTTCAGCTGATGTAATTTGTAGAAAGAGGATCAATTCCATCTATACTAAGCAGAAAAGATAGAATAATTATATTGTGCTGCCCAGGGAACAAAATAGTTTTCAACATAGTAGGGTAAATGTCACTTTCTTTTATGTTAAGGAAACAGGATTACTGCCAACATTTATAAAATCCTTTTATAAAAAGAATTGAGATAAAAATCAGACAGAATAAGGCTCACCTTTAAAACTATTTTTGAAAGTATATAATTTGTTAGTTTTTAGTATATTCACAATGTTATGCAAACATCATCACTAGTTCCAGATTTCCGTCACCCCTACCCCCAAAAGCCCCCTATCTCTTAGCCACCAATTTCAATTCTCAACCCTTTAACTTGTATGCGTAACAGCCAAGAATTTTACTGAGTTTTACTTCCTGTAGTTTGATTATGAAGACAACAGGGTAGGTTGTTTCACTCATTTTCCCAGTGAAAAGTCACATTTTAATGTTTTATATGCTTTTTCTAACTACAGATGCCTCCCAGATTCTGAGGACCAATTCCACACCCCAAAAGCATCCTTCCTGGCTCTAGCTGACAAATGCTGTATTAAATGATACTCATACAAGGTGCATATTTTGTTTGGATGGCTTTGATATGGCCAAGTACTTCTCCCATGAATGATTTTTTTTTCCATCTAGCTCAAGTTACAGTTAATGGTTCTATTGACTTGTGTTACCTTGGATGAAATTCTTAGTATTACATATTTATTAATTCTACGTGCAAAGAATTAGCTTTTCATAAATGAGAAAAGAATTTTTCATGGTAATTTAATATTTAAAATTCAAATTAGGACACAGTTTTTCTTTCACATAATTTTTCCACCCTCTTTCTATTGCTTTGAAAAAAGTATCATAAATCATCAAAATGGTAGGACTGATATTTAGCCTTATTTAGTGACATAAAAATGACTGCCAATTTTTTAGCAATTTTATTGTGGCTCAAAGTTCCAAGTCCAAGCTAATGCAGCCAACCTGAAATTCTGTAAACTTCTCTGTAACTGGAAAGCCATCACATGCAGGCATTTTCAATGCCTGAATGTATCCTTAAATGTACACACAGAGGGTAAACGGAATAATATATACATCTGCTTAAACTTTTAAGTTTTTAAAATCAAAATATGTATTGGTTAATAGTAATAAATCTTGGAAAATACTACTGATTTATAGTACATTAATATTTATAAATCAGAAAATGCATAATCATGGCTTTATATATAAGAAAGATGGCATATACCTACAACAGATTTCCTAACTATAGAAGTAATACAGCCAAAAGATGTTATATCAGTGAAGATAGGGGGCTGCATGTGAAAGAAGCCTAAATCAACTCAGAAAAAAAGAGTAAGGAAAGTTATTGGTCCTCTGTATTAGTTAAGTTTTCATTACTTCAATATAGCTCAGAGAAGCTACTCAGGAAGGTTTATTTTGGATCAGAGTTTTGGAGATTCACAGTAAAAGACTGGTGACTGCATTGGTCTAGTGTGAGCCAGGAAGTGGAGACAGCAGCTGGGCCCAACTGAGCCTTTATGACCAACCCTCGGGTGAGAGCTACCTTCCCAGGGCATGGCCCCAAAGACTTCCTATGGGGCCCACCTCCTAAACACCATAACTGTACCAGATATCTGCCCCTAATCTATTGATTATTGACATTAATCCATTAACCATTAACATGAGACTTTGGGAACCAAGCCTTGAATACACGGACCTTTAGGGGACGCCCATAACATTTATGTAACCAAGGAGTCCAAGTGAAGGGTAGCCTCAGGCACGTGTGAATCAGGTCCTCAGACGCTACAATCCTCTACCTGTCTCGTTCCTTCTTTTGACTCTAGTTCTCTTTGCGCTGACTTCGTCTTTGGCGTGGCACCTCCCAGCCACAACAGATGTGTAACCTCTAGGCCTCATGTCTTATGGACTAAGGACTTCCATTTTCCAGTTTTTCCAACACAAGTCCAGGTTTGAGTTTCACTGGCCTGTGTTGGATTACTTATTCATTCCTGAGCCAATCACTAAACCCAGTGGGATATGACAGCTTGAGAACTAGGGAGAAGGTACAGTCAAATCCCCTGGCCCATAGCACGGAAAGAGGGAAGAGGAGGGCAGTCCCCAGAGGAAGTTAAGGTGCTATGACAAGAAAAGACAAGCACAAACAATGAAATGCAGACAAACTTTCCAGGAACTACATTCTTTCCCTGACACATGCCAGCGGGCAACCCGGAACTAACATAACACACCATGGTGTTCTGGGGACACCATTCACCTTGCTATTTGAAATAGTGACCCTTGCATATCTTCTTTTCTCTGAGACAGGTGGAGTGAAAGAACACTAGGCATCAGCCTAGGAAACAACTTTACAAACATCAGTTCTGTTCCAAGAGTTGTGTTTTAAAATCTACCACATGCCATTTCTGTAGCACTATTCTTTCTACAGATCTTAAGAACACGCACAGACTTACCCTCCTGGAGTGAGAGCTGACAAATGTTTTACTTACAATGCAACTGCATTTCAGACTCTAGACACATGGCACCAGTGTTTGATTAATTTGCATTTGAAAAAGATATTATACAGAGGATATCTGTTCACATTGCAGCATGACTTAAAGCAATGCAGGCCTACAGGTCTTTGCAAGCTAGTCACACAATAGACTACAAACCTTTGAAATGATCACCAGTCTTTTTGGAAAAATAGAACAGTATCATGATGATTAGCATTTTTATATGCTATTATTTTATATAAGCTCCTGAAAATTGTTCGATGAAAACTTTTTGGTTTCCTATTCATAACTATGGGAGACTTCAAAGAGTTCATGCAAAAATCACTCACACGCGCACACACATACACACACACACCTTAATGTGAGAGGCAGAGATAGAGAGAGAGAGAGATCCTATGCATCAGTTCACTAACATTGCCTAAATGCCTACATTGGCTGGGACTAGGCCAAGGCCAAAATCAGGAGTTGGAAAGGCAATTCAGGCCTGTCGTGTCAGTGGCAAGAAACCAGTTTCCAGAGCCATCACCAGGGTCTGCCTTGACAGGAAGTTGAAGTCAGGAGCTGGAGCCAGGTATTGAACTCAGGCACTCCCAGTGTGGAAGGTGGCCTTAACCACTGGGGTAAAAGCCCATTCCTTCCTCTAGAAACTTTTCTGAAGCCTCCTTGTACTTGTAACATCTGTTATTCCCCACAAGGGCTTTTACTTTCTGAAATGGCAAAATTTACTCTTTAGGGCAGCCCAGACAATTGTCACCTCATCTTTAGCAAGATCATTAAATCTCATCAATACTGTTTTCCCTCATTATGTCTCCACATATAGTGTTCTAACAGGTGAGACAGCCGGTGTTCAGTGAATGATGAATACATAACTACTGGGATAATTCTGTTCATGCCTTTTCTCCAAAACGAATAGGTACTACAAAGAACTAAAACAATCAAGTTTACATAAATAAGAAGCAATAGAGGGTTCCCTGGGAGCTACTTTGAGATGGATGCAGAACATCGGGTGGAAGAGGTGGTAATTGTTAGGTGAGACCTCGAAGATACAAGAGGAGCAATACAGAGGTATTACTGGTCCAGGCAGAAGGGACAGCCAATGCAAGAACAAATCCAGCTCTTTGAAGACAACAGAGGCTGGTGGAGCTGACACACAGTGGGTGATGAAGGGAAAACGAGAACACTGGACGTCTGAGAGCTTCACAGGGCTACATGTTGAACCCAGGAGGGACTCCTACCAACGGGAGCCCATCATCTCTCTTCTGTGCAGTGTGTGTCTCGGCCAGGGGCACTGGCCTGTGTATGACAATGTAGAAGGCATTTTATTGTAGATGTTGGCCACGACAGGCAAGGAAAACAGATCCACATTCAGAGTAAATGCCTATTCCCCTGGAAATAAATCACCACTGCTTGCAACGTGGAAGAAATGCAATGAAATAAACCCGCCACTGGACTTTGATATGTTTTGTGTTGGGCTGGTTCCCCCAAAAGCAGACTCTCAGACAAGGGTTTGCTTTCAGGAAGTGATCTCAGTGCCTGGCTTCTTTGTTCTAAATCTTTTTGGAGTATCGATCTAATAATCCTCAAGGTTCATTTGCAAAGCCCTCCCCACAACTCTCACACCATTCTTCAATGTTGCTTTTTGAAATTATCTGACCATCCAACCAGTGATTGCTATGGATCCTGATCTCAGGTCATGTTTCCTTAAATCACATACATGGTAAAAGGCATCGGTTGTAATTCTGGCTGCTGAGGTTTGCTCTCTGCTGTCCTCTAAGGCACACCCTGATAGAGGCTTTGATACCACTTTCCGCTGACAGCACATTGTTCAACAGCTCTAAGTCGGGCTTGCCTTTTTTCATTCTCAGTTAGACAACAACTCACCACGTGGGCAAAGGCACGGATTGGTAGGGGTAAAATATGAGAACAGACTACAAAGGCATACAGTGGGGTGAAATCTGTTCACACAACTACATAATCGTGTCCTCATGGACTGCTGTGGTTCCACTTCCCAGGTGCTGGAGTACTACTGGAACAGGGTCAACCTTATGGGGAGGTGGATTAGACACCACCTGGTGCCCCATACTTAGTAGTATCACAAGCAGCAAACTGGAGCTGTTTCACAGAATAGTGATCCTCAGGAAGGAGGGGTCGCCCTGCTGTAACGCTCCCTGGGCTTCAGCTGTGATGCCTCCTCGGAGATTCATCCGACTTCACTAAGTGCCCGATCTTTGGAGCCGAGTGGTCGTTTGGACTGTACCCTGGGCCACCCAGAGGGACTGATTTTGTTCTGCCAACAACTCAGGTTGCCTGGTAAATAAACATGTGCAAAACATCTGTCTGCTTATGTGCTGTCTTAAAAATCCAGGGCACCACGTAAACCTGGCGCCTGCCTTTCTTAGTTGTAGAAAGGGCAAGGGGTAGCAATTTGTCCTGAAAAGCGGACAGGCTGTCTTAACTGGTCCTAAACTGAGCGCCCGGGAATTTTTAAGTCAAGTCCTTGAGATTCAGACTGCATCCTGTGGCATACCTGTGTCTTACCGGGACGTCTAAGTATTGGATTTCCTGCTTTATCAGCAGAGTGTACCGAAGTGATATCCTGTGGTTTGGTGAGGTATTAGATGTCCTTTCGCAGCAAATGGTTAGAGCTGACATCTCTGGAACAGGTTTCTAGAGTATTTCTGCCCCTGTCAGGTAAGAGCAAACACTTGCTGGTGGACTACAAACCAAAATGGATAAAAATGCAACAGTTAAAGAGTTACAGATCAAATGCAAGAGGGTATATTAATTTGTTCTAACAAAGAGAATATTTTCTGGTGCTGTGGCGCAGCGAGTTAACACCCTGGCCTGAAGAGCCGGAATCCATATGGGCGGCGGTTCAAGACCCAGCTGCTCCACTTCCCATCCAGCTCTCTGACGTGGCCTGGGAGAGCAGTGGAGGATGGCCCAAGTCCTTGGGCCCCTGCACCCGCGTGGGAGACCAGGAAAAAGCTCCTGGCTCCTGGCTTCGGATCGGCACAGCTCTGGCTATTGCAGCCATCTGGGGAGTAAACCATCGAATGGAAGACCTCTCATTCTTTTTTTTTTTTTTTTGACAGGCAGAGTGGACAGTGAGAGAGAGAGAGACAGAGAGAAAGGTCTTCCTTTTGCCGTTGGTTCACCCTCCAATGGCCGCCGCGGCCAGCGCGCTGCGGCCGGCGCACCGCGCTGATCCGATGGCAGGAGCCAGGAGCCAGGTGCTTTTCCTGGTCTCCCATGGGGTGCAGGGCCCAAGCACCTGGGCCATCCTCCACTGCACTCCGTGGCCACAGCAGAGAGCTGGCCTGGAAGAGGAGCAACCGGGACAGAATCCAGCGCCCCAACCGGGACTAGAACCTGTTGTGCCGGCGCCGCTAGGCGGAGGATTAGCCTAGTGAGCCGTGGCGCCAGCCAAGACCTCTCATTCTGCTTCTCCTCTCTGTGTAACTCTGACTTGCAAATAAATAAATCTTTAAAAAATTAAATTAAAAAAGAATATTTTGGGAAGAGTAGGCAGCTACAATTTGGATCACCTCAAGGTTAAGCTTTACTGCAGAGCCCGCCGTCGTTCTCCAAGACCCATCAATCTTTCCTGTTGGCCAATGAGAAGGATCCTGTACATCTGAGATGACCAAATTTGTTCTCTTTGTACCTCTTGATGGTTGCACTCATCTCTATAATTACTTCAAAGATACATGCTTTTCTACTTATTTTGGTAGGGAAAGAACCTTCCAGTGTTTTCTCCTTGCTCCCTTCCCTCCAAGATTTTATTTATTTATTTGAGAGGCAGCGTTACGGACAGAGGGACAGAGAAAAAGATCTTTCACTTGTTGGTTCACTCCCCAAATGGACACAATGGCCAGAACCGGCCATTTGATGCCAGGAGCCAGGAGCTTCTTCCAGGTCTCCTACACAGGCACAGGGGTCAAGCACTTGGGCCGTCTTCTACTGCTTTCCCAGACCACAAGCAGAGAGTTGGATTGGAAGAGGAGCAGCTGGGACATGAACAAGGGCCCATGTGGGATGCCGGCACCACAGTCAGGGGCTTTTCCTACTGTGCCAGAGTGCCAGCCCCTCCTTAGCCCTTCTACCCCAGGAACATTTACTCCTCAGGGCAGGGAATCAATGTTCATCCCATTGACGCTTAGGACTAGCATATATAAACATGGGATGGGAGGAGGAAGAGCAGAGTTCAGTGTTCCAGAGGTCTTATGATGAAATGGGGTCTAAACTCTATTTATCACCAGTTTCCCTTAAGCTTCCATTCTGACTAGTGGGCCATTCTCAATTCTTCCCAAATTTGTGCTACCTGGAGTAAGTATTCAATTGTTCCTGAAAACTCTGGATAATTCCCAAGTACATGCTACTTGGAAAAGTGGCTAGGTGGAAGGGTTCTATTAGTATAGCACTATCCTTAATGATTCTAGTTTGGGGAATTAACTTAGGTGTATGAGTTAAGACAGGCTATGATCTAGTTCACTTCAAGACTCTGCTTGGACCTGTAAAATTGTCTATTTAAAAAGAAAAATCAGGGACAATGCTGGCATCCCATATGGATACCAGTCTGAGTCCTGGCTGCTCTACTTCTGATCCAGCTCTCTGCTAATGCACCTGGGAAAGTAGCAAAAGATGGTCCAAGTCCTTGGGCCCCTGCATTCATGTGGGAGACTCAGATAAAGCTCTTGGCTTGCGCCTGGCCCTGCGCTGGTCATCGCAGACATTTGGGGGAATGAACCAACAAACAGAAGAGCTCCTCTCTGTCACTCTGCTTCTTAAACAAATAAAATAAATCTTAAAGAAAAAAAAAAGAAAAAGAAAAATCAGATTAAGAGCCACAGTAGCTGCTGGTTGCTTCCATTCCTAGGGGCTCTAAGATGGAGATGGCTGGGGTCAGATCATTTCCTAACTGTCCTTTCCACCTTCTCCATAAGGACCACATCCATAGTGCTTCCAGCAAGCAAACCTCTAGCATTCCTGACCCAGAGGGAGCAGCAGTAAGGACAGAACTTGCAATTACTCACACGTCTCTAGGAGTTAGTGAAGTGGTAGATGAACAGAGTGTGTGAAAATCTCCATCCGGCACAGGCTAGCCGTTAAGCATTCGATTTTTTAATTTTTTTATTTTTGACAGGCAGAGTGGACAGAGAAAGAGAGACAGAGAGAAAGGTCTTCCTTTACCGTTGGTTTACCCTCCAATGGCTGCTGTGGCCGGCGCACCGCGCTGATCCAAAGCCAGGAGCTAGGTGCTTCCTCCTGGTCTCCCATGGGTGCACTCCTGGGCCATAGCAGAGAGCTGGCCTGGAAGAGGAGCAACCGGGACAGAATCCGGTGCCCCGACAGGGACTAGAACCCGGTGTGCCAGCACCGCAAGGCAGAGGATTAGCCTATTGAGCCACGGCACCGGCCAGCATTCGATCTTGTCCTATGCAAGTCAGCAAACTTCAGTCAGCTGCCCCAGACAACACACTGCCACCTAATTCAACCCGATCCAGCTAGGTAAGGCAGTCAGCAAACTGTAGTTTATCACCAAGGAAGGGTTCCAGAAGAACTGGTTTTGGAGTAGATTTCTTTAGCTCAGTAGTTCACAACCTTGGCTGCAAATGGAACCACCAGACGAGGGCTGAGGGGCTGAGGGTAGGAAAGTTTTTGTTTTTTTTTTTTTTTTTTTTGACAGGCAGAGTGGACAGAGAGAGAGAGACAGAGAGAAAGGTCTTCCTTTGCCGTTGGTTCACCCTCCAATGGCCGCCACGGCCGGCGCACTGGGCTGATCAGATGGCAGGAGCCAGGTGCTTCTCCTGGTCTCCCATGGAGTGCAGGGCCCAAGCACCTGGGCCATCCTCCACTGCACTCCCGGGCCACAGCAGAGAGCTGGCCTGGAAGAGGGGCAACCAGGACAGAATCCGGCACCCCGACTGGGACTAGAACCCGGTGTGCCGGCGCCGCAAGGCGGAGGATTAGCCTAGTGAGCCGCGGCGCCAGCTGAGGGTAGGAAAGTTTTAAGAATTATTGATGGCTGGAACCTGTCCTCAGAGATGCTGGTTTAATTGCCTGGGACTCTGGAACTTTAAAAAACACCTCAAGTGACTCTACATACACAGCCAAGGTTGAGAAGCACTCTTCTAGTTACTTCCAGATGTTGCTACCCCAACAGTTAGGATCTCTCTGTATCTCTTTAATTTTCATGAAGGAAATCTGAGGCAGCTGCCCTGAGTTGCACTCAACGCCTTGAGACTTGTGAATCAAGGCTCACTCTCTCCCTTGACTTACCCAGCGCATGATTTCATCATCCTGGAAAGTTTCTCCACCATCAGTTGTTGAGTGAGAGCTGCTGAGCAGCCCTGGGGGCCCCTCCTCAGGGGGCTGTGCATTCTCCTGCCTAAAGGCAACAACTTGACAAGCCCTTGGGTTAAGTTGCTGACTTTATCCCCTTCCAGAACAGACAGGATGTGCCACTGCCTTGCATCCTATTCAGATACAAAGATCCCACATGTCTTTCATGTTCTTTTGTCTACAATTATTCTCTGATACTACTCTGGATATTACAGGTCTTTTTTGGTGTGTGTTTGCAAGCAACAACAACAAAAATCGGTGACCCTAGCTAGCTTAAAGAAATAAGAAAGAATTAGAACGGAAGCTGGATTACTTCACAGATTAAACTATTAAAGAATCAAAACTCAGGAAACAGGAAATCTCTGAAAACCTCCTTTGACAGCCACCCAGTTCTGACAACTCTCAACTTCTGTGTCTCTCCATTCAAGCCTCAAATTCAGTTTGGCTCCAAGTTGGTTTAGCTCTTGCCTATCAATCAGCTGTGACAGGGAGGTGGGGCAGCAGCACACAAGTTACCATGGGGACTGTTTCAGAAAATGGGGAAACTGAACGAGGCAGCCTCCAGGTCAAAGTCCACTTCAGTTACCCGTATGTGTAAACCTCTGCCTTGAAGCTGGTGAATGACAAAGCTAAGGGCAAAAAGGCACAAAAGACGCTGCACAGAAGAAATTGTTCAAATAATTTTAATCATTAGTGGGAGACAGTAAAAGCACAATTACATGAAAAGCCTCATATTTTACATAATGAAACACGTTTTCATGGTCTTTACTTGTAAGGTGTTGAAGGTGGGACCCACTCCTGAATCTTCTTTCTGGTGGTGGAATAAGGTACGTATTGTTCTGGTGTGCCACTCACGTTGAATTTATGGTTTGTCCAAATGAACTTCCGAGCCGTGGGTGGTTTTGTTGTTGGAGGATCATCCGTCATACAGTGAAGCCAACGATGCCTTAAAGAGGGGGGAAATGAAGCAGTTACAAAGAGACAGCACAGCATAGTGGCGGGGCAGGAGATTCAGAGAGCAGCTCCAAACCTATTTTCTGCTGGGGTTTAAATCTCAATTCTATCACTTACTAGCTGGATTATTCATGCCTTAGTTCTTTCCATCTCAACATCACTACTTCCTAGGAATGGTATAAGGATTAAATCAGATACTACACACAAGCACCGCGAAGAATTCTTGTGCATGGTTAGGTACTCAATAAAAATTCACAACAGCTGTTATTGGTGCTGTGTTTCACCGAGTCTAAGACATCATCCATTTTCAGATATACCATTATGTTACGTTCCTCAAAGGAATAAAAACCTGCTGCAGTTACATTACAACATACTGTTGACTATAAGAGGTATCTTAATTTTAGACATCAAAATGTACAGCAGCTTCAACGAAATACAATATTACTGTTGGACATAGAGGCTGATCTGAATTTCCAGTATGCTCAATAGCTTTAGCTCATGAAGCTCATCTGAAACCATAAGGCTCTTCTTGCAAAAGAGGGTCTCTGCTGGCATCTCAAACTCAGACTGGAGTTTAAATGCTATGCAGAGCACACAATTTGCTATACTAAAAATATGACATCACAACCCCCAATTCAAAAGCATTTTGGTTGCAAGTGCTTAACAATTAATCTCAAAGGATATTTGATATGAGAGGTCACAATCTGACCCAAAAGCTGGGTCCATGGAGGAGAAGGGGTACGGTGATGCAGTTGCTAATGACAGAGGAAAAGTAATCAAAATTTGAGGAACGAAGAGCAGAATCCAATAAGACACTAAGCTGAGAAATTCCCAGCTGCTCCACGTAGGATCCAGCTCTCTGCTATGGCCTGGGAAAGCAGTGGAAGGTGGCCCAAGTCCTTGGGCCTCTGAACCTACGTGGGAGACCCAGAAGAAGCTCCTGGCTTCTGGCTTCGAATTTGTGCACTGCACCAGCCGTGGTGGCCATTTGGGGGCTGAACCAATGGAGGGAAGACCTTTCTCTCTGTCTGTCTGTCTGTCTCTCTCTCTCTCTCTCTCACTATCTAACTCTGCCTGTCAAATAAAAACAAAACAAAACAAAGCCGGAGGCATCACAACACTAGATTTCAAGATATACTGCAGGGCAGTTATAATCAAAACAGCCTGGTACTGGTACAAAAACAGATGGGTAGATTAATGGAACAGAATAGAAACTCCAGAAATCAATCTATGCATCTGTAATCAACTTATCTTTGACAAAGGAGTTAAAATCAATCCCTGGAGCAAGGATAGTCTCTTCATCAAATGGTGCTGGGAAAACTGGATGTCTGCCTGCAGAAGTATGAAGCAAGACCCTTACCTTATACCTCACACAAAAATCCACTCAAATTGGATCAAAGACTTAAATCTACAACTCGATACCATCAAATTACTAGAGAACATTGGGGAAACCCTGCAAGACACTGGCACAGGCAAAGAGTTCTTGGAAAAGATGCCAGAGGCAAAGGCAATCAAAGCCAAAATAAACAAATGGGATTACATCATACTGAGAAGCTTCTGCACTGCAAAAGAAACACTCAGCAAAGTGAAGAAGCAACCAAAAGGATGGGAGAAAATATTTACAAACTATTCACCTGATAAGGGATTAATATCCTGAATCTATAAAGAGTTCAATAAACTTAACAAAACATAACAAAAAAATCCAGTTAAGAAATGGGCAAAGGAGTTTAACAGACATTTTTCAAAAGGGGAAATTCAAATGGCCAACAGACATGAAAAAATGCTCAGGATCACTAGCAGTCAAGGAAATGCAAATCAAAATCACAATGAGGTTTCACCTCACCACAGTAAGAATGACTCTAATACAGAAATCAACAAAAAATAAATGCTGGCGAGGATGTGGGGAAAGAGGCACCCTAATCCAATGCTGCTGGGAATGCAGGCTGGTGCAGCCATTTTAGAGGACAGCATGGAGACACCTTAGAAAGCTGAAAATAGATCTACCATAGGCGCCTGGGAATTTACCCAAGGAAAATGAAATTCACATATGAAAAGTTATCTGTACCCCTATGTTCACTGTAGCTCAATTCACAACAGCTAAGATATGTAATAAACCCAGATGTCAATAACTGATGACTAGATAAAGAAATTATGGCATATATGCACTAGGGAATACTACTCAGCATTAAAAAAAAATAAATCCTGTCCTTTGCAATAAAACAGATACAACTGGAAACAATTAAACTTAATGAAATAAGCCAGTCCAAAAAGACAAATACAGTATGCTTTCCCTGATCTGTGGTAACTAATAGAATATTTAAAATGTAAGGTATAGGAGTGAAATTGACATTTTGAGATTTCATGATTGTTTATAGCCCTTGTCTCTACTGTTGAATAAGAGTGTTTTTTCCCTCCTACTACTCTTAGTGTAGCATTAATCTCTAAGTATAAGGTAAACTGAAAATAGATCTTCTTAAAATTTAAGAGTGGAAATAGGAGAGAGAGGAGGAAGTGTGGGAGCATGGGTGGCAGGGAGTGGGAAGAATCACTACGTTCCTAAACCTGCACATATGAAATGCATAAAATTTGTATATCTTAAATAAAAAAAAAAGCTGAGAAATTTGTATGGGAAAGACAAGGCAGAAGAAGTCATTCAGATCCCCCAAAGACCTAGAGCTCAAAGACTGCGATCACCCCATGGGAAAACAAGAGGAGGAGACAGTCACAGAATCACAGCTACAAAAAAAAAAAAAAAAAAAAAAAAAAAAAAGAAAAAGAAAAAAAATTACCCAGTTAGAGAAAAGGACAAGCAGAGGTGGTTTCAGTGGCATAAGTAAAACCAAAATTAATAAGCAAATTTATGATGCTATGTAAGAATATTTGCTGCAGAAACTGGTAGACGTAGCTAGGTAATTGACTAAAACTGATAGGAACAAAGACTGGCTGCTGTTGCTCTGTATCATGATCTGCTAAACAATGACAGACAAAGATGCCTGTCCAAGCTGAGCTGGCGTCTGCCGTCTGCTGAAGGGAGGGGACTCGTCAGAGTGACCTGGACCACCACGCTGCAATTGCGAACAACAGTGCTGAAACCCCCGAGACGGCCAGCTCCCGGGAGCACTCAGGGGAGCAAACACCTGTCAAACTCAAGGCTGGCCCTTACTAGGGGCACTGCGGGAGCCAGGCACGGATGCACTATTTTTTTTTTTTTTTTTTTTTTTTTTTTTTGGACAGGCAGAGTGGACAGTGAGAGAGAGAGACAGAGACAGAGAGAAAGGTCTTCCTTTGCCGTTGGTTCACCCTCCAATGGCCGCCGCACCGCACTGATCCGATGGCAGGAGCCAGGAGCCAGGTGCTTTTCCTGGTCTCCCATGGGGTGCAGGGCCCAAGCACTTGGGCCATCCTCCACTGCACTCCCTGGCCACAGCAGAGGGCTGGCCTGGAAGAGGGGCAACCGGGACAGAATCCGGCGCCCCGACCGGGACTAGAACCCGGTGTGCCGGCGCCGCTAGGTGGAGGATTAGCCTAGTGAGCCGTGGTGCCGGCCGGATGCACTATTTAACTTTCGCCTGGCTGAGCCAGTTTAAGCAACGAAGATAAAGTTTTACTCAGGTTCTCGCTGTCAGGAATCCTGCAGGTTAAGACGGTAACTAAGGACCATAGCCCAAAGCTTATTTATGCCTGCTTGGTTACATAAGTGAGGAACTGAAGAGCTCATGGAGAAGCAGAGAACGCTCAGAGATCGTTTTTATCACAACACAAAAATCTGAGCATGTGTACTCTGCCAAGGCTACAGATAAGAGTCGGGAATGAATAAACATACTCCAAACTCATTACTGCAGTTTTTAAAGAATTCTAAGAAGATATTCAGTCTGCTAGGCAAATAGAGCTCTTCTGTTATCTTTTATAATCATTATTAAATAAAGGACAAATAAGTCATATCCTTTGGATTTTCACACTAAGGATTCTTAAAAGCGTGCTTCAAAAAATTCATAGAAATGAAACTTAAAAACATTTTTCCATAAGACATTTTCCATGAGCTTTGTGAACAGCCTTTGTTTGCCCAAAACATATTTTTTGCTGGGTCATTCTTATTCTAACTAAATGATAACGTGTTTATAGTACTGTTTCGAAATGTCTGTTGTGCTAGCATTAGACTCCCTTCAATTTCATATCACTGTGTTATTTTTAAGAATAAAATCTAAAAAATTTTTTTTCAACTTGGTAAAGTCAGTGAGACTGTAAATAAGGAGATTTACAGTAGAAAGGGAAAAAGTTACAAATACAGTACCATGTATTTGAAAATATGTTACATTTTTGGAAAAATACAATAATCAAACACATCAAAATAAATGGTTGGGCAGGCATTTGGTATAGTGGTTAAGACACTGATTTGGGATGCCCATATCCCGTATCAGAGTACCTGGTTTCAAGTCCTACCTCTGTTCCTGATTCCAATTTTTTGGTAGTGTGCACCCTGGAAAGCAGCAAGTAATTGATCAGGTAATTGAATACCTGCTACTCACATGAGAGACCCAGCCTGGGCTCCTGCTTCAGCTTAGTCCAACCCTTGCTATTAAAGCCATTTGAAGAGTCATTCAGCAGATGGGAAATCCGTCTCTCTCTTTCAAATAAAATAAATCAAATTTTTCAAAAACTAACTGGAAACAAAGATATTAAATCATAATTAATATAATCTCATCTACCAAATCCAGCTAACTACAGGATGGGATTGATAAATTTAACAAATGTACAAGATGGCTAACTCAAATCTTGTTAGCACATGAACAATTATTTAATCAAATGTAATCTGATCCAAACTCCTAATGGGATTACCCTCGGAGTCTGACAATATAATTTAGCTTGAAGTCTATCCAAGAAACTTGGAAATCTCAGAACCATCAGGAAGGCTGGCATAACTAGATATTAACTCAACGTCTCAAACACTATATTAAGACTCATACAAAAGTATAATAATACAAATAGACCAAAATGTACATAAGGCAAGGTTGGCATTTCAATTTAATAGGGAGAGTAGAAATTTTTCAACAGATCATGCTAAAATAATTTTGTCAAAAAAATCAGAAATTCAATTTCTCAAGTCATATACCTAATAGATTCTGGATAGATTAGATGAATAGTGCTCTGGGGAGGGTCTGGTGCTGTGGCGCAGCAGGTTAATGCCCTTGCCTGAAGCGCCGGCATCCCTTATGGACGCTGGTTTGAGTCCCGGCTGTTCCTCTTCTGATCCAGCTCTCTGCTATGCCCTGGGATAGCAGAAGAAGATGGCCTAAGTCCTTGGATCCCTGCACTCACGTGGGAGACCGGAAGAAGCTCCTGGCTTTGGATAGGCACAGCTCCGGCCGTTGCGGCCAACTGGGGAGTGAACCAACAGATGGAAGACCTCTCTCTCTCTCTGCCTCTCCTCTCTCTGTAATTCTGACTTTCAAATAAATAAATAAATCTTTTAAAAAAGGTCTATCATTAGCTTTCCCTATGTCACGTTCTCTCTATAAAAATAAAAAATAAAAAAAAATTATGCTCTGGGGGCTGGAGCTGTGGCATAGCGGGTAAAGACGCCACCTGCAGTGCCGGCATCCCATATGGGTGGCTGGTTTGAGTTCCAGCTGCTCCACTTCTAATCCAGCTCTCTGCTATGGCCTGGGAAAGCAGTAGAAGATGGCCCAAGTCCTGGGGCCCCTGCACCCACATGGGAGACCTGGAAGAAGCTCCAGGCTCCTGGCTTTGGAATGGCCCATCTCCGGCCACTGTGGCCATTTGGGAAGTGAACCAGAGGATGAAAGATTAAAGACACCCCCCCCCCCCGCCCCCACCACCTCTGCATCTCTGTAACTCTGCCTTTCAAATAAATAAATAAATATTTTTTAAAAAAATAATGCTCAGATACAACGTGAGTGAATATGTGTAAGATATACTGATATTCACTCCCAATAAGGTATGAAAGACCACATCTAAGCTAACATCAAAGGCAAAAAGCCATTAAACAAAGCTGATAGATTTTATATAAAATTCAAAATGTGTACATTCTAAAACATTGTAGACAGATTAAAGATCAAAGGGAACAGAGGAAAATTTTGTAATATACTCAAAAAGATTTATCTACTATTACAAATCAAAAGAAAATGTCAAACATCCAAGAGAAAATTGGCCAAAAGATATTGTCCTAAAATAAAAAATTTTAAATGGTAAAAAGTGTTTGAAGAAACACAAATTAAAACAAGATACTTTTTATTTGCTAAAGCAGTTGGAGAAAATTTTTTTCCTTAAAAAAAAACCAGTAATATTCAATATTGGTGAAGTTACAGAGAAATTAACACTTATCCATAATTGACTGGATTTACCCTCAGAGTGTGTATTTCCACAGCCTTTGTAGAAGGCGATTTGGCAACAGGTGTCAGAAATTCCTAAAACATGCTTAATGATTTTACTTGCAGGAATTTGCTTTAAGGAAATGAGGATATATAAAGATAAATATTTTATACAAAGATGCTGATCACAGCTTAATGTATAATAGTGAAGAAAGAACCTAAGAATAAAAGGGAAAACATAACTCATGGCATATTCATATGTCAGAGCTCTAAAATGTCATTAACAATCACACTGTAATTGTATGGCTTGAGAAAATAAAGGTTCACTATATCCTAAGTTTAAAAAGCAGATGCTTCACTTTATTTAACAATACTTATGCTGTATTTATAAGTCATGGGCACTATTCTAAATACTTTAGAACTACTAATTCACATAATGCTTGTGACAACTCTAGAGCAGATATCATATCCCAATTTAATCAGTGAGGAAATGGGGGCACCCAGAATTTAAAGAAGTTGCCCAAGGTAGTAGACCTAGGATCCAAACCCAGGCTAAGTTTTCAAAAAAAGTCATATTACATTAATAACAAAAGCAACAGGATACGTATACACATGAAAGAAGATGAGAATGATATAAATCAGACTGCTAGTAATTGTTTCTAGTACTACTAGTAGGGTGATATGTTTATTTCCATTGTTGTTTTCTGATTTTTTTCTTAAAATGAGAGGCAAAGAACTAGAGAGAGGAAAACAGAGAGTTCCCATCTGCTGGTTCACTCTTCAAATGTTCACAATGGCCAAGGCTAGAGTGGAGCCAAAGCTGGTAGACAAAAACTCAATCCAGGTCTCCCTTTGGGGTGGCAGTAACCCGGTTATTTAGGCCATTACCACTGTCTCCCAGGGACACAGGAAGTCACGGGCAGGCACTGAACCCAGGTACTTCGATGTGGGGTGTGGGCCACTTAACCACTAGGTTACCCACCTGATCATGAATCTTCACAGTGAACACAGACTACTTTGTAAGAAAAGAATGTATTACAAAGAAAAATCCTTCTTATAATTCAATCTAATCCTGGACACAGTTATAAATCCTGTCATTTACTTTGATACTATGAAAAGGCTTTGTCTACTTCTAATCTCATTTCATTCTACTTAAGCCACCATAAAAAAAAAAAAAACTTTCTCTAATTAAACATTCTCTAATTAATTAACCTTTCTCTAATCAAACGTTCAGGTAGACTTTTGTTTACCTTAACGGAAATTTTTGCTAAGTCAATTCTATGATGTGACATCACTTACCAAAGGTTACATCAAAAAGGTTCAAGGGCTGGGGCTGGCGCTGTGGCCTAGAAGGTAAAGCTGCCTCCTGCAGTGCCAGCATCCCATATGGCCGCCAGTTCAAGCCCTGGCTGCTCCACTTCCCATCCAGCTCTCTGCTGTGTCCTGATAAAGCAGCAGAACATGGCCCAAGTCCTTGGGCCCCTGCACCCGCATGAGAAGACCAGGAGGAAGCTCCTGGCTCCTGGTTTTGAATCGGTGCAGCTCCGGCCATTGTGGCCAACTGGGAAGTGAACCAGTGGGTGGAAGAACTCTCTGTCTCTGTCTTTCCTTCTCTCTCTGTGTACCTCTGACTTTCAAATAAATAAATAAATATTAAAAAAAAAAAAAAAGGTTCAAGAGGCTGGCACTGTGGCACAGCGTAGGTTAAAGCCCTGGCCTGCAGCTGTGGGCATTCCATATGGGCGCTGGTTTGAGTCCTGGCTGTTACACCAGCTCCCTGCTGGTGTGCATGGGAAAGCAGCAGAAGATGGCTAAAGTGCTTGGGCTCTTGCAACCACATGGGAGACCGGGAGGAGGCTCCTGGCTGCTGGCTTCAGATAAGCTCAGCTCCAGCAGTTGTGGCCATTTGGGGAGTGAACCAGCAGATGGAAGACCTCCCTCTCTCTCTTTAACTCTGTCAAATGAATAAAATAAATAAATAAATAAATAAAAGGTTCAAAATGCCTTTTTATCTAGAAACCTCAAAATATGACTATCTCTTACACATACTACAGCTTTGATAATCTGTGGACACAATAAGTATTTAATCTGGAAACTGGAGTCAAGAGCAATTTTTGTTCGTTAATAGTAAAACAAAGTTTACTTCCACATCTCAGGTAGGGAATTTTCTAACAATTAATCTTTGTAAAATGTCAGCATCAATCCTAAATGAAGCAAGCACACAGCAGCAAGTCAAACATGTTAAACAAGCTGAATCTTAAAAATCAAAACAATCTTGTCTTCTGCTTATAATTACAGAGAAAGGTTATAAAGAAAAGTAGCATCCTATAAAATAAGAGAATCCACTAAACCATGCAATTTGTAGTTTCCTTAGAACCTTGTCTCAGTATTCTGGTTTTGTTTTTTTTTTGTTTTGTTTTGTTTTTTTTTTTTTTTTTGAGCATAAAATAGAAGTAAACATTAGAAAGGACCTATTTTGAAAAGAATTTTACAACCCACTATACTGAGCAACACTCACATCAGAGGAGTATTTTACACGACATGCATTACAGGCTTCCCTAACCTAAAAAACGGAAACATTCCAAATCCAAACGTTTTTTAAGACTGACAACATGCTCAAGGCCTTCAAGATTCTCGAGTGTCTCAGATTTTCAAGCTAGGGATGTTCGACTGGTAAAATGCGTGCAGGTATCTCCAACTCTGAAAATCTCTAAAATCTGAAAATACAACCTACACCTGAAAAAGGCTAGAGTAAGCATACCCATCCAGAGAAAGGAGGTAATGTTCTCTGCCACTGACAGCTTACAATTCATTTAGGACAATAATATGTATTTTGGGGGGGGGGGGTATTTATTTACTTGAAAGAGTTACACAGAGAAGGAGAGCCAGAGAGAGAGAGAAAGAGAGAGACCTTCCATCTGCTGGTTCACTCCCCAATTGGCCGCAATGGCCGGAGCTGCACCAATCCAAAGCTAGGAGCTTCTTCTAGGTCTCCCACGCGGGTGCAGGGGCTCAAGAATTTAGGCCATCTTCTACTGCTTTCCCAGGCCATAACAGAGAGCTGGATTGGAAGTGGAGCAACTGGGACTCAAACCAGCACCCGTAAATGATGCTGGCACTGTAGGCGTTGGCTTTACCTGCTACACCACAGCGCTAGCCCCAACAATACATATTTTTTTAAAAATGTATTTATTTATTTGAAAGGCAGCAGCATAAGAGAGAGAGAGGGAGAGAAGGAGAGAAGGATGGAAGGAAGGAGGGAGGCAGAGAGAAAGAAAAACAATGAGAAAAAGAGAGAGAAATTTTTCCATCCACTGGTTTATTCTGTAAATGGCTGCAATGGTCAGGGCGGGGACCAGGCTGAAGCCAGGAACCTACAGCTCTATCCTGGTCTACCACATGGGTGGCAGAGGTCCCAGCATCAGCTGCCTTCCCAGGTGCATTAGCAGGGAGCCAGATGGGAAGTGGAGCAGCCAGGACTTCAGCCTGCACTCATACAGGCAGCAATTTAACCTGCTGTGCCACAATTCCCCTGGGGGAGTAAGACGTAACAGGGGCAGTAGTTCAGCAGGTGGTTAAGATGCCTGTGTCCCATATCACAGCACCTGGTTATGATAACTGGCTCCACTCCTGACTCCAGCTTCCTGCTAATGCAGACCCTGGGAGGCAGTGGTGATGGCTCAAGTAACTGGGCCTCTGTCACTCACATGGGAGAACTGGACTGGGTTCCCTGTTCTTAGCCTCAGCTCTAGCTACAGCTGTTGCAGGCATTTAGGTAGTGAACCAACATACAGGAGTACTCTATCTCTTTCTGCCTCTCTCTGTTTTCAAAGAAAATTATAAAAAAAAAAAAAAAGACTCAGTAGGACAAGGTACTAAGAAGGAATGGAACTCAGTGGTAAATCAAGCTTTAAATTTTTAAAAACTTGTAAAGGAGTAACAGAACATGTCATTTTTGGATCAGCCAAAGTGAAGAAAACTGGCTGCTGTATCCAAAAAATAATGGTTGTTTCAGATAAAATAGAATTTCTGCATTTATTATTCAACAAATACTTACTGAGCAATTACTTTGTGCTAGACAGTGCTCAAGCATGGTAGTTGGGGAACCAGTAATAACTTCATATAAAACACCAGACAGAGGTAGTAGAATACACCAAGGGAAAAAAATGCAGTAGGGGAAGAGGACAGTGTGAGGGAACAAGACTCCTTTAAGGCGGGAGGCTGAGGAGTCACTAGAGCAGGCACTTAAATAATGAAGGTATGAGAGCCACACAAAATCTGTGCGAACAGCCAGGCAGTGTGTCCACCACTCAAGGAAAAGTGAGAAGGCCAACATGGCTAAGTCTGGGGCAGCGAGGCAGTGAATAGGACGCTGCACTGAGAGCTGGGTAAGACAGATCGCATAAGGCTTGCAGACCACGGACAGTTGGGGTTTATCATCACTATGATGGGAAGACACCGGACAGTTCTGAGCAGAGATCTGAAGTGATCTAATTTACACTTTAAAAAGAATTACTCTGATTATTAGTATGTAGAGAGCATTAATTGTATTGCAATAATGTAATCTAACCAGCTGGGAGGTGTGGGGAGCAACCCGGACTAGACTAAGTTACTGGAATTAAGACTTATTCTATGCATCTGCTCTCCCACAATATGGCGCTGGGAGAGAAGAAAACAGCTTCTACACAGCTGCCTCCAGTTCAACCAATAAACAGCAGGACCTGCTCCTGATTGGAGGAGAGCAGCGTACTCGGCGTGTGGGCAGCCGAGTTGGGATTGGCGGAGGAGGACTATAAAGGAGGAGAGAGACAACATGCACCAGGAACATGTAAGGGGAACACCTGTGCAGCCCCCGAGAGAGCCGGCCGGCGGTGTGCCGCTCCCCTGCAGAAGTGGGGAATGTGGCAGGGGGAACCGCCCTTCCACGGAGGTGGAAGGGACAGTAGCCAACCCGGGAAGAACCAGCAGCAAACCCGGGGAGGGCCGAGCAGACAAAAGAACAGCGCAGGGTCCTGTGTTGTTCCTCCGCGAAGAGGGGGAGCGACATAATGGTGCCGTGACTCGGATATGAAGCCTAGGCAGGGTTTAGTGTTGCTCCTCCACGAAGAGGGGGAGCGACATAATGGTGCCGTGACTCGGATAGGAAACCTAGGACGGATAGGAAACCTAGGAGGGAAGAAACGGGAAGAAGCAGGAAAATATCGGAGAGAGAGACTAGCAAACAGCCTAGGGAAAAGCCGGACGAAAAAGGTGCCGGAAGAAGCTATTGAAAGCCTAGGCATAGACTCGGATACGGACTACGGGGGGAAGCTGGGAGAAATCTCTAAGGTCGAAAGCGAAAGTGAAAGCTAGAACAAACAGACTTGGATACGGACTGTGGGGAGAAGCCAGGAGAAATGAGGGAGGAGTATTGTTGGAGGAAAGCTTGGGGAAATATATCGGGTAGAGAAAAATGTTAGGGAAATTGAAGCCGCGGGGGGCAGGCCGAGGCGGAAACGAAAGCCACTTTGGGATTCTCAAGTTAGCCCGGAAATGGGGGCCGAAGAGTTGAAACCAGAAGCGGAAACGTAAGCCAGATTGGGATCCGTCTGATTAGCCCGGGGAGCAGAGGACGGGAAGCCAAATCGTGGGGCAGAAACGTGAGCTAGGTTGAATTCGCCAGGCTAGCCCGGGGAACTTAGATTGAATGCTAGTGGCGGAGACGTAAGCTACGCTGTGTGACTCACGGAGGCTGCCGTGCGCAGAGAGAGCGTGCGGGGCACAAGTAGATAGGGAACGCTGGGCTAGTGCGAGACCCCGGAGTGTGCGCGCAAAGCCGAGCCGCGCAGATGAGAGAGGCGTGGGCTGAAGCGGCTCAGAGCCGGGAAGCCGCCGTGGGGCGGGAACCGAGAAGCAGCTTCGGGGCGGGCGCCGGGAAGCCGCGGGGATAAGAGAAACAGAAGTTTAGAAGTAAAATGAGAGAAATAGGAATGCTGGAAGATAGAAGTAAAATGAGAGAAATAGGAATGCTGGAAGATAGAAGCAAAATGGGAGAAATAGGAATGCCCGGAGATAGAGAAATAGAGAAATAGAAAGGCCTCCCCTCAACATGGCAATGAGAAGGCTTGGATTCGGTCTGCCTGATTAGTGAGGCGATGAACACCTGCGGGCGGCTAGCAGCTTATGCGCCGCAGGTCACCGAAGACAGGCACGAATTAACATCAATAAGGCCTCCCCACAATACTGCAATGAGAAGGCTTGGATTCGGTCTGCCTGATTAGTGAGGCGATGAGCACCTGCGGGCGGCTAGCAGCTTATGTGCCGCAGGTCACCGAAGACAGGCACGTTATCAACACCAATAAGTCACCCCACAACATGGCAATGAGAAGGCTTGGATTCGGTCTGCCTGATTAATAAGGCGGTAAGCACCAGCAGGCAGCTCGACCAGAGTATGAGCTGCAGGTCACCGAAGATAGGCACGAATCAACACCAATAGGCCTCCCCACAATATGGCAATGAGAAGGCTTGGATTCGGTCTGCCTGATTAGTAAGGCGGTAAGCACCAGCAGGCGGCTTGACCAGAGTATGAGCCGCAGGTCACCGAAGACAGGCACGCATCAGCGCCTAAAAACCTCCTCACAACATGGCGAAGAGAGGACCCGGATTCGGTTTGCCTGATTGATAGGACTTGTAAGAACCTGTGGCAACTCTAGCAAGTAGAGCAGAGTGTGTGCCGCGGGACACCGAAGACAGGCGCGTATCAACGCCAAAAAATAAAAAGAAAGGGGGATCTGTGGGGAGCAACCCGGACTAGACTAAGTTACTGGAATTAAGACTTATTCTATGCATCTGCTCTCCCACAATATGGCGCTGGGAGAGAAGAAAACAGCTTCTACACAGCTGCCTCCAGTTCAACCAATAAACAGCAGGACCTGCTCCTGATTGGAGGAGAGCAGCGTACTCGGCGTGTGGGCAGCCGAGTTGGGATTGGCGGAGGAGGACTATAAAGGAAGAGAGAGACAACATGCACCAGGAACATCTAAGGGGAACATCTATCTGAAGGAACACCTGTGCAGCCCCCGAGAGAGCCGGCCGGCGGTGTGCCGCTCCCCTGCAGAAGTGGGGAATGTGGCAGGGGGAACCGCCCTTCCACGGAGGTGGAAGGGACAGTAGCCAACCCGGGAAGAACCAGCAGCAAACCCGGGGAGGGCCGAGCAGACAAAAGAACAGCGCAGGGTCCTGTGTTGTTCCTCCGCGAAGAGGGGGAGCGACATAATGGTGCCGTGACTCGGATATGAAGCCTAGGCAGGGTTTAGTGTTGCTCCTCCACGAAGAGGGGGAGCGACAGGGAGGTGGCTGTAGAAGTCCAGGCCACTGCGGCTTGGGCTAGGTGACAGTCACAGAGCTAGAGATCAGATGTTGGGTAATTCAGCAAGTACGGCAGAGAGGACTTCCTGAGACCGGATGTCGGAAAAAAGAGTAGAGGATGTTTCTGGTTGAAAGAACGAGAGTCATCTAAGAGCTTAAGAACATTGTTTGGGGCTGACACTCTGGCTCACTAGGCTAATCCTCCGCCTGCGGCGCCGGCACACCAGGTTCTAGTCCCAGTCGGGGCGCCGGATTCTGTCCTGGTTGCTCCTCTTCCAGGCCAGCTCTCTGCTGTGGCCTGGGAGGGCAGCGGAGGATGGCCCAAGTCCTTGGGCTCTGCACCCGCATGGGAGACCAGGAGGAAGCACCTGGCTCCTGGCTTCGGTTCAGCGCAGTGCGCCGGCCGCAGCAGCCATTGGAGGGTGAACCAACGGCAAAAGGAAGACTTTTCTCTCTCTAACTCTGTAAAAAAAAAAAAAAAGAAAAAAAAAAGAAAGAAAAAGAAAAAAGAACATTTTGTTTGACAGGTTTAGTGTCTACCTGTTCACTGGGAATTGAAATAACTGAAAAGAACATCAAGTTTATTAAATTTATAAATGTGACTTAAAACGCTTAAAGGAATGCAATTAATTGGATTTGCAAATGGATCTACTATTTAGGAGAATTTAATCTTTCCCATTAGAGTTTATCAGACATTCATCAAAGAATATGAGGAAATGATTGTTTTTTATTTTTATGCAAAAATATTCAATTTGATAATCTTGTTATCCTATTTATGAATTGAACCTCAAGGCTCAAGAATGAGGTTTTAATATTCACAGCTGTAATAAATAGGATATTAATTTTAAGCCCAAATTGCCATTAATCTTTTCTACATTAAAAACTCCTCAGGGTGTGGGTGTTGTGGCACAGAAGGTTAAGCTGCTGCTTACTACGCCCGCTGTTCCGGTTCCAGCACCTTCACTTCCAATCCAGCTTTCTCTAATACACCTGGAGGCAGATGATGGTCCAAGTACTTGGGTTCCTGTCACCCATGTCAGAGACCTGGATGGAGTTCCGAGCTCTGGGCTTTGGCCTGGTCCCACACCCAGGTGTTGCAGCCATTTGGGGAGTAGAACAGCAGATGGCAGATGCCTTCCTCTCTTTCCTTCATTCTGCCTTTCAAATCAATTAATCTTACACACACACACACACACACACAAAGAATAGGATATTAAGTGAGCTGGGGGGAAACGTCTGTGATACATTAAGTGACGGGGAGGGGAAGTAAGCCACCAACATACTGTGCAGTTGTGTCAGCAATGCGTATGTAAACTGTGAATTGTCATCACAGCTTTCTTCTAAGGAGGGTGTGACTAATAAACTGCAATCTGCTCTCTACAACGTGATCCTTAAAAGCATTTCTTCTTGGGGTGGGCGTTGTGGCACAGCGCTTTAAGCCACAGCCTGCAAAGCCCACATCCCACACGGCTGTGTACCAGAGTCCTACTTGCTCCACTTCCAATGCATTTCCTGCTAATGCTTCCTGGGAGGCAGCAGATTTGGGACCCCTCTCCAACCTTGTGGGAGACCAGGAGTTCCTATGTCCTGGCTTCAGTGTGCCCCAGCCCTGGCTGCTATGGACATTTGCAGAGTGAACTAGCAGACAGAGGATGTCTCTCCTTCTCTGTTTTACTCTACCTTCCAAATAAACAAATCTTTAAAAAAAAAAATCCTCCTCTACTAAAAAGCAGACCCTCAAATATTTGCTGCATCACTGAATGGAATGTTAACAGTGCTCATTTCCAGGGCACGGAATTAGTTTACTTCTGTTCCTACTTCATATTTTTCTTGATTTTCCAATTTTTAAAATAATAACACCTATACAATCTCATAATCAGAAAATGACATTACTATGTTGATTATAAGGATTTTTTTAATATTACATAGAACTGCTTATTATACTGAGGCCAAACAAGAAAATGAAACTGCGTATGCTAAGAACACAATAACTACAAGAAAACACTTAAAAACAACTAAAGGAAATGTACGACTTCAAAAAGTAATACAAACTTTCCATGAACTTTTTAAAAAAGTTCTATTTATTTTATCTGAAATGCAGACTTAGAGAGAGGAGAGAGAGAGAGAGAGAGAGAGATATCTTCCATCCTGGTTCATTCCCCAAATGGCCACCAATGGCCAAAACTGGGCCAGACTTAAGCCAGGAGCCTGGAGCTTCCTCAGGGTCTGCTACGTGGGTGGCAGGGGCCCAAGCACCTCTGCGGCTTTCCAAGGCATATTAGCAGGCAGCTGGATCAGAAGCAGAGCAGCCAGAATTCGCACATAAGGGATGCTGGCACTGCAGGCAATGGCCCCTCCATGAACTTTTTGAAACACCTTAGATGGCAAATGTTGACAGTGGTTGTCTCTCGGGGGACTGCTCTCCCTTGGCAGACTCTCAACTTCCGTGATACTCTGCATCTTTTAAAGAAGAGATTCAACACTGCAGATGAAACAAACTCCACACTGCCAAATCACATGGACATGTCTCTGCCATTATTTCACTCAACTGCTTAGCACCCAATACCCCCAGCTGTCCTTTTTGAAACACTGATCTCTCTCCCCTCTTCTGGCTGCTGGGACTGCTGACCTAAGCTTCAGATTCACACATCCCTCTGTACTTGACATATTTATTTACCTGGAGTTCCAACATGGATCAGAAACTTATGGCCGGCGCCGCGGCTCACTAGGCTAATCCTCCGCCTAGTGGCGCCGGCACACCAGGTTCTAGTCCCGGTCGGGGCGCCGGATTCTGTCCCAGTTGCCCCTCTTCCAGGCCAGCTCTCTGCTATGGCCAGGGAGTGCAGTGGAGGATGGCCCAGGCGCTTGGGCCCTGCACCCCATGGGAGACCAGGAAAAGCACCTGGCTCCTGACTCCTGCCATCGGATCAGCGCGGTGCGCCAGCCGCAGCGCACCGGCCGCGGCGGCCATTGGAGGGTGAACCGACGGCAAAGGAAGACCTTTCTCTCTGTCTCTCTCTCTCACTGTCCACTCTGCCTGTCAAAAAAAAAAAAAAAAAAGAAAGAAACTTACTACACTCCCAAAGAGGCTTCTCATTCCCACCCTGACTCCCCCATGCAACTTACCCTTCTCCTGCTCTTCCTATCTCAATGAATGGTCAAACCACCATGGCACCAACCACTCACGCACCAATCCTATCAATCACCTTAAATCCTTTGTATCCCCTCCACGAAATCCACACACCACACTTGCCACTCTACTTCTCCACAAAGCATTCTAGAATGCCAGTTGACACCAGCTAACCACAACGATATTAAGCATTCTAAATACATTAACCTTACAAGAGCAAAACCACTTATTTTGCCCCAGCCCTGGAAAAATCTTCTGGGAAACAATTATTTTGCTAAAAATAGAAACCCCTGATAAGTTGGAGAGTGGATTAAGATGGCGGAGTAGGGAGGGAGCTTGCTGCTCAGGTCTAGGAAGAAGATAGTCTAAAAACAGTAGAAAGAGTGCAGTCTCAGGGAAGAGTTAGGGAGAAAACAGCAGAGGAAACTCTACTGAAACTGGAGAAACACAGCAGACCTACCCGCACAACTGAAGACCCCCCCAGCCGAGAGCCTTCGCAGCAGCTTTGGAGAGTGATGTGGGACCAGACTGTAGCAGCCCAAGCCACTGGTGAAAAAGCTGCAGGAAGAGCCTAGAGGGAATCTGGCTTGGAGTCCCATGGGGGATAGTATACCCACCAAATTAGAGGAGAAAAAACAGGCGAGGGGCATTTTCTTTCTCCCCAGTCATCCTATAAAGGCACCCTGTCACAAGCTGACAGACAGCAGGTGCCATTTTGGACACATGTTAACAGCTGTGTCAGTTGGTGTCCGGGCCCAGTAACCAGCCAAGCAGAGACTCCTGAGTCTAGTGGGAGAAAAGACAGGGGGCTGGGTGCTCGGGACAGTGAAAACACCATGGCTGGGGCTGGTGCTGTGGCGCAGCAGGTTAGTGCCCTGGCCTGAAGCGCCGGCATCCCATATTCCCAAATTTCTGGAAACAAATGAGATGACAACACATCAAAACTTTTGGGATACAGCAAAAGCAGTATTAAAAGGAAACTTTATAGCAATAAGTGCTTACATCAAGAAACTGAAAAGGCACCAATAAATGAGCTATCAATGCATCTCAAGGATCTAGAAAAACAACAGCAAGCCAAACCCAAAACTAGCAGGAGAAAAGAAATAATTACTATTAGAGAAGAAATCAACAAAACTGAATAAAAAATATAATACAAAAGATCAGCAAAACAAAGAGCTGGTTTTTTGAAATAAACAAAATTGACATACCATTGGCCCAACTAACCAAAAAAAGGAGAGAGAAGATGCAAATCAATGAAATTAAAGATGAAAAAAGGAAATGTAACAACAAACACCACAGATGTAAAAAGAATTATCAGAAATTACTACAAAGAGCAGTATACTAATAAACTGGGAAACCTTGCAGAAATGGATAGATTCCTGGACACATACAACCTACCTAAATTGAGCCATGAAGACATGGAAAACCTAAACTGACCCATTACCAAGATGGAAATTCAATCAGTAATAAAGACCCTCCCAACAAAGAAAAACCCAGGACCACATGGCTTCACTGCTGAATTCTACCAGACACTTAAATAACTAACTACACTTCTTCTCAAGTTATTAAAAACAATCGAAAGGGAAGGACTCCTCCCAGATTCTTTCTACAAAGCCAGCATCACCTTAATTCCTAAACCAGAAAAAGAATCAACAGAGAGAGAATTACAGACCAATTTCCCTGATGAACATGGATTCAAAAATCCTCAACAAAATTCTAGCCAATCAAATCCAGCAACACATGAGAAAGATCATTCATTGGGACCAAGTGGAATTTACCGCTAGTACGCATAGTTCCACATTCACCAATCAATCAATGTCACATTAACAAACTGCTGAACAAAAGCCATATGATTATCTGAATAGATGCAGAGAAAGCCATCTGAAAAAATAAAACACCCTTTCATGATGAAAAATCTAAGTAAACTGGGTATAGAAGGAACATTATTCAACACAATCAAAGCAATTTATGACAAACCCACTGCCAGCATCCTGTTGAATAGGGAAAGTTGGAAGAATTCCCACTTAGATCCAGAACCAGACAAAGATGCCCACCCTCACCCACTGCTGTTCAATATAGTCCTGGAAGTTTTAGCCAGAGTCATTAGACAAGAAAAAGAAATCAAAGCGATTCAAATTGGGAAGGAGGAAGTCAAACTATCCCTTTTTGCAGATGACATGATTCTATGTACAAGGGATCCAAAAGACTCCACCAAGAGACTACTGGAACTCACAGAAGAGTTTGGTAAAGAGCAGAATATAAAATCAACACACAAAAATCAATAGCCTTTGTATACACAGAAAATGCTGCAGCTGAAAAAGAATTTCTAAGATCAATACTATTCACAATAGCTATTAAAAAAATCAAATACTGGGGCAGATGCTGTGGCACAGTGGGTTAAAATCCTGGCCTGAAGCACTGGCATCCCATATGAGCATGGGTTCTTATCCTGGCTGTTCCTCTTCTGATCCAGCTGTCTGCTATGGCCCGGGAAAGCAGTAGAAGATGGCCCAAGTCCTTGGGCCCCTGCACCGGCGTGGGAGACCTGGAAGCAGCTCCTGGCTCCTGGCTTTGGATTGGTGCAGATCTGCCCATTGCGGCCATCTGGGGAGTGAACCAGCAGATGGAAGATCTGTCTCTACCTCTCTAACTGTCTTTCAAATAAATAAAATAAATCTTAAAAAAAAAAACCTTGGAATAAATTTAACCTAGGATGTCAAAGATCACCTACAATGAGAATTACAAAACATTAAAGAAAGAAATAGAAGAGGATACAAAAAAATTGGAAAAAATCTTCCATGTTCATGGATTGGAAGAATCAATATCATCAAAATGTCCATTCTTCCAAAAGCAATCTAAAGATTCAATGAGATACCAATGAATATAACAAAGACATTCTTCTCAGATCTACAAAAAATGATGCTGAAATTCATATGGAAACACAGGAGACCTCGAATACCTACAGCAATCTTATGCAACAAAAGCAAAGCCGGAGGCATCACAATACCAGATTTCAAGACATACTACAGGACAGTTATAATCAAAACAGCCTGGTACTGGTACAAAAAACAGACGGATAGTCCAATGGAACAGCATAGAAATGCCAGAAATCAATCCAAGCATCTACAGCTTATGTTTGACCAAGGAGCTAAAACCAATCCCTGGAGCAAGGCAGTCTCTTCATCAAATGGTGCTGGGACAACTAGATTTCCACATGCATGAGTATAAAGCAAGACCCTACCTGATACCTTACATGAAAATCCATTCAAAATGGATTAAATACCTAAATCTATGACCTTATATCATCAAATTACTAGAAAACATTGGGGAAACCCTGCAAGACATTGGCATAGGCAAAGTGTTCTTGGAAAAGACCCCAGAGGCATAGGCAAAGCCAAAATCAACAAATGGGATTACATCAAACTGAGAAGCTTCTGTACTCCAAATGAAACACTCAGGAAAGTGAAGAGGCAACTGAAGAATGGAAGAAATTATTTGCAAACCATGAAACTGATAAAGGATTAATAACCAGAATACTTAAAGAGATCAAGAAATTCCACAACAAAATAAACAACTTAGGAAATGGGCCAAGGACTTAACAGGCATTTTTCAGAAGAGAAAATCCAAATGGCCAACAGACATATGAAAAAATGCTCAGGATCACTAGCCATCAAGAAATGCAAATCAAAGCCACAATTAGGTTTCATCTCATCCCAGTTACAATGGCTTTCATACAGAAATCAATAGCCAACGTACATTATTGTCTTGAAATTTATAAAAGGCATTGGACCTTCAGGTGGCCATGGGCATGAAACCTCTGATGGAAACAGTTTCTGCAAACTGGCACTGCACCCCCCTGGAGAAGCCACCTCCTGCTGCAACCCTGCCTTGACCTGTTCGCAAAGATGCCCCTTTACAGCAGGAAGCAGCCAGAGCGATCATCACCCACTTCCCACTAACAGATGTTAGGGTTTCCATCTGGGAGAAGGGAATGTGAGGAGTCACATGGGTTAATAGTAAGGGGATCCCAATGGAATTTGGGGTGTAAAATATTTGCTTCCTTCCCCAAAAAACGTTATCTTTAGCAAGAACATACAAATTCCTTTGGAATCTCCAAATTTACCACAAGAATAGCAAGGGAGCTCTTCCAAAGCTCACAGCTTATTATAAAAACAAGTTAGCGGCCGGTGCCGCGGCTCAATAGGCTAATCCTCCGCCTTGCGGTGCCGGCATACCAGGTTCTAGTCCGGGTTCTAGTCCCGGTTGGGGCGCCGGATTCTGTCCCGGTTGCCCCTCTTCCAGGCCAGCCCTCTGCTATGGCCCAGGAGTGCAGTGCAGAATGGCCCAAGTGCTTGGGCCCTACACCCGTATGGGAGACCAGGAGAAGCACCTGGCTCCTGGCTTCGGTTCAGCGCAGTGCGCTGGCCACAGCGCGCTGGCCGCGGCGGCCATTGGAGGGTGAACCAACAGCAAAAAGGAAGACCTTTCTCTCTGTCTCTCTCACTGTCTACTCTGCCTGTCAAAAATAAAATAAAACAAACAAACAAACAAAAAAACAAGTTATCTATCCCACCCTTAGCAGGCCAGACAGGATGGAGAACTGTAAATGAGGTCTTATGATGGTTTTTGTCTACACCTGGTAACCAAATACTAATCTGATTGTTAAAGTTTTTTTTCCTTTGAAATTGTACTTAAAGCCAACTGATACCAGTCCCCTTTGGGTCTTCTTCTCTTGGAACCTCTCTCTTCGCCGCTCTGACAGGAGGTTTCCAACCTAAATAAATCCCACTTTACTTAAAAAAAAAAAAAAAGAAAGAAACAAACAAACAAACAAACAACAAATGCTGGCGTGGATGTGGGGAAAAAGGTACCCTATCCACTGTAGCTGGGAATGTAAACTGGTAAAACCACTATGGAAATCAGTTGGAGATACTTCAGAATCTGAATATAGACCTACCATATGACCCAGCCATCCTACTCCTTGGAATTTACCCAAGGGAAATGAAATCAGTAAATAAAAGAGTTATCTGCACCCCCATGTTACTGCAGCTCAATCACAACAGCTAAGACATGGAATCAACCTAAATGCCAGTCAACTGAAGATTGGATGAAGAAATTATGGGATATGTACTCTATGGAATACCACACAACAGTAAAAAAAAAAAAAAAAGAAATCTGGTCATTTGCAACAAAATGGATGAATCTGGAAAACATCATACTTAGTGAAATAAGCCAGCCCCAAAGGGACAAAACCACATGTTCTCCTAATAGAGCACCTGAAAGGAAACCTGTAGAAGTGAAATTGACAGTTTAAGAAGGGATGACTTGAGCTGCCCTTGTCTTGACTATCAAGAAACATTTTTTTTTTCTTAATGGAGAATGGGACTGGAAATGGGAGAGGGAGGAGAATATGGGGTGGGACTGGGTGTGGGAGGGCAGGTAAGATGGGAAGAATCACTATATTCCTAAAGTTGTACTTATGAAATGTGTACTAATTAAATGATTTCTTTAGGAAAAAAATAATAAAAATAAAAACAAAAAAAATAGAAACCCTTTAACATACACTAATATTTTGGAAACAATGTACTAATATATCACTTGAGAAAGTAAACATTGATTTTAACAAGAAAAGTGAACGCACAAGAGACTAGTGTGCTACAGTGGAGAAGGAAAAGATGTGTTACTGACAAATGAACAGAAGGTGCCACCCAGTGGGAGAACAGGGTATATGCAGGAGAGAAAAATCCAAGGAAGCTGCATTTAAAAAACTTGGTTCAAAGGAATTCAGGGGACCAACACTTCAAATCACAAAGGGTAAATCTTTATTTCTTCTGATAGAAGTGGAAATAATAATTTTATATTGTCATGCATGAAACAGCCTATACTTTATATTTTTCTACAACAACGATTTTATCTTGCCAACTTTCATGTAGGCACTAATAATTTTCTTGGTTCATATGTCACTAACTCTATATAACATAACAATGAAAATAAACATTTTTGTGCCTTACTCTACAGAGGGGAAATTAGTTAAAGACAAAACTGAGGGCACAAGATGATATTTGGTATAAGATGATATTTGTGTGGCTAGTGTCATGGTGTAGTTGCTAAGGCCACCACCTACAGTGTTGGCATCCCCTATGGACATCAGTTCGAGTCCTGGCTGGTCCAATTCCGATCCAGTTTTCTGCTATGGCCCGGGAAAGCAGTGGAAGATGGCCCAAGTCCTTGGGCCTCTGAACCCACGTGGGAGACCTGGAGAAAGCTCCTGGCTCCTGGCATCAGATCAACGCAGCTCTAGCTGTTGAGGCTATCTGGGGAGTGAACCAGAAGATGGAAGACCTCTCATCTTTCTCTCTCTCTCTCTGCCTCTCTGTAACTCTGCCTTTCAAATAAATAAATAAAATCTTAAAATAATTTTTTTTGTTATCTACTTAAATTCAGAATATCCTATTCAATCCAATTAATATACATTAAAATCTCATTGTTGGCTGGTGCCGCAGCTCAGTAGGCTAATCCTCCGCCTGCAGCGCCAGCAGACGGGGTTCTAGTCCTGGTTGGGGTGCCGGATTCTGTCCCGGTTGCCCCTCTTCCAGGCTGGCTCTCTGCTGTGGTCAGGGAGTGCAGTGGAGGATGGCCCAAGTGCTTGGGCCCTGCACCCCATGGGAGACCAGGAGAAGCACCTGGCTCCCGGCTTCGGATCAGTGCGGTGCACTGGCCACAGCGTGCCGGCCGTGGCGGCCATTGGAGGGTGAACCAACGGCAAAGGAAGACCTTCCTTTCTGTCTCTCTCTATCCACTCTGCCTGCCAAAAACAAAAAAACAAAAAACAAAAACAAACTCATTGTTGATCACATAAGAGAATAAAATGTAGATAGGATAATGAAGGAAACCGTAACAAAAATGACACCAAATTATAGTGCAGGATGAGTCTATCAGCTAGGATTTATTACTCGACCATAAACTGCAAGAGAGCAAAGAGTACATGTATTTCACACACCACTGTGGGCGCCTCAATCAGTGCCTGACACAGTGATGTGTTTAGTAACTGCCTGTTGAATGAACGAACGGTTTGTGAGCAAGGTGGTGTGCTGGTTTCTAGGTAGCAAGCTTCTTATTTTCACGGTAGCTCCACTGCCCATCCAAATGTTTGTACCACCATATGCACCTTCTGTTTATCTATGAGAGGACCTAGCAGACTTTTTTTTTTTTTTTTTTTTTTGACAGGCAGAGCGGATAGTGAGAGAGAGAGACAGAGAGAAAGGTCTTCCTTTGCTGTTGGTTCACCCTCCAATGGCCGCCACGGCCGGCACACTGTGGCCGGTGCACCGCGCTGATCCGATGGCAGGAGCCAGGCACTTATCCTGGTCTCCCATGGGGTTCAGGGCCCAAGGACTTGGGCCATCCTCCACTGCACTCCCTGGCCACAGCAGAGAGCTGGCCTGGAAGAGGGGCAACCGGGACAGAATCCGGTGCCCCGACTGGGACTAGAACCCGGTGTCCCAGCGCCACAAGGCGGAGGATTAGCCTAGTGAGCCGCGGCACCAGCCCCTAGCAGCCTTAAAAGTGCTGCAGAGTCAAAAAGAAGTGTAGACCTTGAGATGAGATAGATAAAATGAACTCACTTCCCCATCAGATTAGCGTACATTAAGGGAAATGGAGAAGCTGCCTAAATATATTCCCTTCCTCCATCAAAACCACTAATACCCCTGCGGGAAATCTATCCCTACCTGAGATTACGCAGTTACTGAACAGACTCATAAGAGCATCATAGGCCACGTCTGGTACCTGATGACCCAGAGAACAAAGGACAGGAGCCAAGCCTACCACCAGCTGGACAGCACCAGCTGCTCCTCTCACTGGAGTCTCTGCAGCCATTCATGCAGGTGACAGCTCACCCAGCTATTTTCTCTAACTCCATCAATGAACTGCACAGGCTCAAGAGAGATGACAGACCCATCAGAAAGGTACAGGAGCTGCTCTGACTTAAAAGCTTCAAGCTCCACAAAGCCAACATCTGTAATAGCAACGCCATAGGCATAGCTTCAGGATTCCCCTTCCCACAAGGGATCTGCTAGTTCTGAGCAGCAGCACTCGGGGAAACCCAAACATAGCTCATTTATCAGGCATTTATACTTCCTCTTGATTCAGAAACAATTTACCAACTGGAGCTCAACTTTGCCTAGCAATGTAATTGATAGAATCTTATCTGGTTTCCAAGGCAACAGAGCAAAGCAGTTAAGTGAAGGTCATATCTTCTTAGCACTTAATTTATGAAGTTAAATCGTATCTTACCCTAGGTAAAACCACACCAAAGTCATTATGTCCAGCACCAATATGTATCCTAACCTCCAGACAGCATCTGAATTACCTACCCACCTACCAACCCCACTTGGTTGTCTATCAAGCATCTCATATCTACCTGAGCAAAGTAGGTTGGCATTTCCAAAAAATTTGTGGAAATAGAATTAAAAGATAGTTTTATTTCTGATGCAACAAAATTGAAGTCAAATCCATATGTATTTGTTTTATAATATACATTTTCCATTATCTGTTTGAAGACCCTATCCTATATACAATTTCAAGTCCTTTGTTCTACTAGGTCTTTAGAAAAACAAGAAATATATGTTATCAAAAGTTACCCTACTGTGCAACAGAACACCAAAACTTCCTGCTCCTAGCTAACAGCAATCTTTCCCATTTCTCCCTCCCTCACTTCTCCACAGCTTCTGGTAATGACCATTATACTTTAACCTTCTATGAAATCAACTTTTTAAAGAGCCCACATGAGTGAGATCGTGTGAAACTTGCCTTTCTGTGATTGGCTTATTTCACTTAACATAATCACCTGAAATTCCATCCATGTTGTTGCAAACACTAAGTTCCTGTTCTTTTTTATGGTTATGTAGTATTCCTGCATGTGTGAGTATGTATCACATTTTCTTTACCCATCCATCAGCTGATAGACACTCAGTAAATTAAAAATTTGGTGAGCAATGGTATAGTTATATAACCTCAACATGTCTCACAAAATGTTAACTAATAACAAAGGGAAAACGGTAACTTTAGAATGGAGAAAACTGGCAGACACAGTAATCAAGTGATAGAAGTTTTCATTAATAATAATTCAGATCAAAATTGGGTGCCATGTAATAGATACAATGAGAAAACAGCACATTGTTTCTGGGACATTCCTGTCAAAGACATAGCCTAAACCTAGTCATGAGGAAACATTCAACTTCACAAATAATGTACTTTTCAACAGTGTCAAAATTTGAAAATCTAGGAAAACCAGGAACCAACCCAAGTGTAAAGGAGACTAAACAGAGATGAGAACCATATGGAATATGCAATTTGTCTTCTTGCTATAAAGGCCATTGTTGGGATATCTGATCAAACTTGAAAGAGGAGATGGGGCAGGCATTGTGGCGTAGCAGGTTAAGCCTCCACCTACAGTGCCAGCATCCCATATGCATAGGTTTGAGTCCTAGCTGCTCTACTTCTGATCCAGCTCCCTGCTAATGCACCTTAGAAAGCAGCAAAGAACGGTCCAGGTGCTTGAGACCCTGCATGCAGGTGGGAGACCTGGAAGAAGCTCCTGGCTCCTGGCTTCAGTCTGGCCCAGATCTGACCATTGAGGCCATTCGGGAAGTGAACCAGCAGATGGAAGATATCTCTCTCTGTCTGTTCCCCTCCCTCTCTGTAACTCAGTCTTTCAAATAAAAAATGAATAAATCTTTAAAAAAAAAAAAAAAGAAAAAAAAAAAACCTTGAACAAGGTCTGAAAATTAAGGTGTCATGGCTTAAGGAGTTTAGAAAATATCACCCAAATTTTACACAACTCTGGGGGGCCAGGACTGTGGCACAATGGATTAAGCCACCGCCTGCAGTGCTGGCACCCAACATGGGCACAGGTTTGAATTTCAGCTGCTCCACTTCTGATCCAGCTCCCTGCTTTTGTGCCTGGAAAAGCTCTAGAGGATGGCCCAGTCCTTGGCACCCTGCACTCATGTGGAAGATCCAGAAGAAGCTCCTGGTTGTTGGCTTCAGCCGGGTCCAGCCCTGGTCGTTGTGGCCATTTGGGAAGTGAACCGGTGGATGGAAGATCTCTTTCTCTAACTGCCTTTCAAATAAAATAAATAAATCTTAAAAAACAAAACAAACACTACTCTGGCATATTGACTCATCTGAGTTAAAGGCCCCTTAAGAGCAAGGACAGTCTGAACAGCGCTTCTTAAAAGCAGGAGATTAAATTCCCAAGTGAAAAATGTTCTCCTCACATCAGAAAGCAAGTATTAAGATCATCTTGAAGGACAGGAAGTTGAGGTCGACAGAAATCTGTATGACAGTTCTTCCAAATTTGCATGGAATTAATGTGAATTTAGGGGCAGATGTTTGGCACAGCTGTTAAGATGCCACTTGAGACAGCTGCATCACATAATGGAGTGCTTGGTCTGAGTCCTGGCTCTACTTCTAATTCTGGGCTTTTTGCTAGTGTGCACCCAGGGAGACAGGAAGTGATGGCTCAAGTGGGTAGGGTCCTGCCACTACCTGGGAGACCTGCACTGAGTTCTGGGTTCCTGGCTTCAGCCCGGCTCAGCTCCGGCTGTTATGGGCATCTGGAGACCAAACCCGCAGGTGGTACATATTTTTGTCTGTCTCTATCTCTGTCTTTCAGCCATTCAAATAAATGAACAAATACATTTTTAAAAATGAAAATAAAGAAGTATTAGTTCATTTTGGTGCAAAAACTTTTTTGAAATTTTCCATATTTTATAAAATAACCTTTTGCATCAAACTAAACTTTTTAAATTAGTTCTTCCATGAAGTTTTTTAAATACTCCTGTACAATAAGCCTTGTTAAACTAGTTCTGCCCTTCCTAGTCATTTCACTCAATTAACTACCCTAAACCAGGACTCTTTGCTCTGTCATGTTTTCACAATGTACTACTCCTGGCCCAATACAGTATATAAATGTTCAAGATAAAATTTTGTCTTTGAGCCGGCACCGCGGCTCACTAGGCTAATCCTCCGCCTAGTGGCGCTGGCACACCGGGTTCTAGTCCCGGTCGGGGCACCGGATTCTGTCCCGGTTGCCCCTCTTCCAAGCCAGCCCTCTGCTGTGGCCAGGGAGTGCAGTGGAGGATGGCCCAGGTGCTTGGGCCCTGCACCCCATGGGAGACCAGGAAAAGCACCTGGCTCCTGGCTCCTGCCATCGGATCAGCGCGGTGTGCCGGCCGCGGCGGCCATTGGAGGGTGAACCAACGGCAAAAGGAAGACCTTTCTCTCTGTCTCTCTCTCTCACTGTCCACTCTGTCAAAAAAATTTAAAAAAAAATTGTGTCTTTGAATTTTCATTTCCTTCTGAGGGTTCTCGTATCACATTATAACTTATATTAAATAAATTTGTATGGTTTTCTCCTGTTGCTCTGTCATGTCAATTTAATTCTTAGGCTCAGCCAAAAAGCCCTAAGAAAGTAAGGAAAACTTCACGCCTCCCCCATGACTATGGCAGCTCAGAAGGACAGTAAAATGCTGATGCCTCACTTGCTCTGTAGTCTGCAGATGGGATCCTGAGAGAACTACGAAAAGCCAGTAGAAGGTAAGAATCCTTCCTTCTTTTCTTTCGTCCATCTCCTTCCCTTCCTTTTTTAAAGATTTATTTATTTATTTGAAAGGCAGAGCCAGAGAGGGAGAGACAGAATGAGAAAGATCTTCCAACTGCTGGTTCATTCCCCAAATGGCCACAACAGCTGGGGCCAAGCCTGGCCCTCCAATCTAGTCTCCCACAAGGATGACAGGGGCTCAGTCACTTGGGTTATCTTCTGCAGCCTTTCCAGGCATATTAGCAGGGAGCTGGATCAGAAGCCTAACAGGCAGGACTCAAATTGGCACTGAGATATGGGATGCAGGTGGCCCAAGGGGGAGCTTAACCCGCTACATGACAACACCAGCCCTTATTCACCACTCTTTATATGCCACAATACCTAGCTCTCTAATTACAGATAAATCAATTTGACTTCAGTTTTATTCTTGGGTTGAAGGTAAGAATCTACAGATTTAGAATTCCACAATGTATTGCACTCAGCAAAGTGTGTGACGGGGGAACTGAGAAACAAATGGCTTAGCCTGTCCAATGCCACCGCCTCCACAGACTCCTCAGACGCCTTAAACTTCCCACACCAACAAGGTCATCTGAGGTACTCAGTCCGGAGGAGCTCTGTATCCTCAACTGCCCTCAAGCACCCGCTAGAGTGACTTTACCTTCTATAGCTCTTAGCTTCTTTTTTCATATGATCTCAGGCAACATAAAGGGACTTGCCTAGCTGAACAGTGTTCTTTTATTTTCAGAGGTTTTTTTTTCCTAAACTGTTTTATAATTTTAAATGTTTCACTTCACGTTCTTTAACTTGGCCTTCCCCAAATCCATGTCCCACAATGTGGACCCTGGGCACCAGCATTACATGGGCTCAAGTTTTGAAGGAGATCAACATGCATTTGAACAAGATGACCCACATGCCTTTCGCTTTGTCCCAGGATTGCAACTCCATCAGCTTCACTGTTTGAACAATCAAACAAAAACCAGCACAACACCTTAGCTCTTAGAGCCTACATCCTATTTTGAAACCTGGATCTCACTAAGACCTAAACACATAGAATGCCCCTTCAGAATAGGCTGACAGCTCTAAACTTAAAATCACAGCTCCTTACATTTTAACAGAACCACAGATTACTATTTCCCATTAAAAAAAACCCCAAATCTTTTTTTACCTCCTTGCCCTTGATCCCCTTGCTGCCCTGCGCCTTTGCGATGTGTGGCCTTGGGGTCACCCACTCCATGCTTTCCGGCTTGCATGCTCCTCCACGTGGCTGTCTTTTGGCCTACTCTCTGCTCAGTATGAATCCAGATTTCCCTTTCTCTTTTAGATAGAGCCCCCACTCTCCCATGCATTTCTCTCACTAAATAAAAGGTTTAAAAACTTAAAAAAAAAAAATCAAGCCCCAACCATTGCAAGACAAAGTTCCTAGTCAGAGCTGCACATTAAGAACCAAAGAACTTCATATAAAGTCATCACCCAGGGGCCGGTGCTGTGGCATAGCGGGTTAAGCTGCCATTGGCAGCGCCAGCATCCCATATAGGCACCAGTTCTAGTCCTAGCTGCTCCACTTCCAATCCAGCTCCCTGCTGGTGTGCCTGGAAAAGCAGTAGAGGATAACCCAAGTGCTTGGGCTCCGGCACCCATGTGGGAGACTGGGATGAAGTGTCTGGCTCCTGGCTTCAGCCTCGTCCAGCCCTGGCCATTGTAGCCATCTGGAGAGTGAACCAGTGGATGAAAGCTTTCTCCGTCCCCCCCCCCCCCCACCTTTCTGTAATTCCGAGTTTCAAATAAATAGATAAATTTTTAAAAAAGGAAAAAAAAGACCTCATCCATTATCATGGTTTCAATGTTCCCAATTAGTCCAAGTGGTAGACTAGAGGTTGAAAATTGGTGGTAGGTAAACTTTTACAAACTTGTTTTGCTTAGCTAACACAATATTTAAAAAAAATTGTTCTGGGGCTGGTGCTGTGGTGTAGTAAGTTACACCACATATGCGCCACAGCGCCGGCCCCCACATTTGACCACTGAAGAAAACATACTTGAAAATGACTGCCAGAGGGGCCAGGGCTATGGCACAGCAGGTAAAGCTGCTGCCTTCAGTGTTGGCATCTCTTATGGTCACCAGTTCAAGTCCTGGCTACTCCATTTCCTACCCAGCTCCCTGATAATGTGCCTGGGAAAGCTGAGGCCCAAGTCCTTGGACCCCTGCACCCCCGTAGGAGACTGAGATAAAGCTCCTGGCTCCTGGATTCAGCCTGGCCCATCCCTGGTTGTTTCAGACATCTGGGCAGTGTAACTCATTGTAACTCTTTCAAATCAATCAATCAATCTTAAAAAACACATAAATAAATAAAACTAAAAAGTTCATGGAAAAGTGAAATTAAAGTTTAGGGGTGGGCATCCTGCACCAGAGTACCTGGATTTGATACATGGCTCCACTCCCGATTTAGCTTCCACTAATGTGCACCTTAAGAGGCAGTGGTGATGGCTGAAGTAACTGGGTTCCTGCTACACATCTGAGTGCCTTGGACTGAATTCCCGGTTCCTGGCTCTGGCCCCAGAAGGGGCTGTTGCAGGCACTGGGGAAGTGAACTAGCAGCTGGGAGCTCTCTGTCTCCCTTCTCTGCCTCTCTAGTAAGTTGAAAATAAAAATAAAAAGGTAAGTGCAACTTGTTTTATGCCACTAAGCTTTAGGATTTGTTACGATGCCACAGTAAGTAGAACATACTTTGAAGAAGATCACAGATTGCCTCAAAGATAGAGACATTTGATACACATTTACATAATGAAACAAATACTGCCAGGTCAAATGAAAAGTTGATTACCATTCAGGAGGCACCATGCTTCCATCCACATCCCAGAACGTGTTTTTGCCATTCATTTCAGTGGTGTATATAACCCACCGGTGACGGCCTGGGTGGAAAGACCAATATTTAGCAAGATGTGAGGCAGTACAGAAAATAATTCTTTTCTTCTTAAAGAATAACTGCATGATACAAAGAAGATAAACTTCGCACTGAGAAAAGACATTTATTGGCTTTTACATATAAGACATGTGTATTAATAAAGGCAAGTTCCGCCGGCGCCGCGGCTCAATAGGCTAATCCTCCGCCTAGCGGCGCCGGCACACCGGGTTCTAGTCCCGGTCGGGGCGCCGGATTCTGTCCCGGTTGCCCCTCTTCCAGGCCAGCCCTCTGCTGTGGCCAGGGAGTGCAGTGGAGGATGGCCCAGGTGCTTGGGCCCTGCACCCCATGGGAGACCAGGAAAAGCACCTGGCTCCTGGCTCCTGCCATCGGATCAGCGCGGTGCGCCGGCCGCAGCGCGCCGGCCGCGGCGGCCATTGGAGGGTGAACCAACGGCAAAGGAAGACCTTTCTCTCTGTCTCTCTCTCTCACTGTCCACTCTGCCTGTCAAAAAAATAAATAAATAAATAAATAAATAAAGGCAAGTTCCAACAAGCGTTTGGCAAGCTTTTGTCAACAGCCCGGCCGCCACAGCAGCAGGGTTCCTACACCAGAGACTAGGACAAGTCCCTGCTGTGGGTGGGGCGCAGACCTCTCCCACAGCGGAGAACCCGTGCCTCTCCCGCAGCTCCCTGAAGAGGGGGTAGCAGACACGGCAGGGAAATGTGCTCCCACCCACTCAAGAGACTCAGCAGACAAAGTGCCCCTCCTGAGACTGAGGAGGAATCAAACTCACAGTCATCACACCTCAGTTCCACGCTTTCACATAAATGCTTCACCACAAACACCCCGGATCCTTCTGGAAATTGGTGAAGGATGCATACCAAGCACACATTAAATATGAGGGTTAGGTAACACCACAGCAAAAGAGGCTGGCTACATTCTTTATTTTAAAAACTCCTTGGAATGGCTGAGGCCAAAACACTATTTACAGAATCATTTCTTGAGGGCCTTGAATTTGTGTACAGATTTGGGTTCTAATCAGGACTTTGTCACTTACTATTAGTGCTTGTTAGGTAAATTATATGAGCATCAGTTTCTTTATCAAAAGTGGGTGATTATACCTATCTCTTACAGTTTCTGTGGAAGTTAAATATCACAGACGTACACAGAGCTCCTTCAGCACTGGGCATGTAAGTGTATAATAAATTTTAATCCCTTCTACTCTCCCTATTGCCCCTACCTCCTAATAGAGAATGAATTTACTCATACAATGGATTTTAAGCCAACAAGCAAAAGATAATCTGTATTTAGCTTACAGAGTTTTCCTAGGTAAAAAATCAACAAATATTTACTAATGTTATTTAAACATGACCATATCTGTTAAAAGAAACACAGATTTTAACTGGCATTTGCTCCTTCTTTTAGAGAAATCAATCTTGAAAACAGACAACTAAAAGTAAACTACGATCCCATGAGGCAGGAGAATGTGGCCACAGTCAGGGTTTTAGCAATCTCTCAATATTTTAAATTTCTCAAAATTTTAAATGCCCATACTCAGAATCAGCAATCCCACTTCTGGGAATGTATTCTTAGAATAGTTAAAGGCATGGACGCAGTCACAAGTCGGTTCATTACAACATTATTTCTTTTTATTTTAAACTTTTGTTCCCTTTAATTTGAGAGGCAGAGAGACAGAAAAAGAGTATCTTCTCATTCATTCCCTCAATGCCTGCAACAGGCAGGACTATGCCAGGACAAAGCTAGGAGCTGGGAGCCAGAACCTCAATCCAGGTCTCCCATGTGGGTGGCAGGGACCCAATTACGTGAGCCATCATCATTGTCTCCCAGGGTCTGCATTAGCAGGAAACTGGAACAAGGAGCTAGAGCCAGGGATCAAACCCAGTCACTCTGATGTGTACCATGTACATCCTAAGAAGCATCTTACCTGTTAGGCCAAATGCTAGACTACACATCTTTCTCTTTAAAGACTTATTTATTCTCTTATTTGAATGGCAGTGACAGACAGAAATAGACAAACACACACAGACTCAGAGAAAGAGATTTTCCATCTGAGGGTCTATTCCCCAAATGGCTGCAATGGCTGGGGATGGTCCAGACTTAAGCCAGGGGCCCAGAACTCTATCTGGGCCTCCCACCTCAGTGGCAACAGCGCAAGCACTTGGGCCACCTTCTGCTGCTTTCCCAGGCACATTAGTAGGGAGCTGGATCAGAACTGGAGCAGCCAGGACTCAGCTGGTATTCCAATATGTGATGCTGATGCCAGTGTCAAGCAAGTGGTAGTTTAACCTGCGGCACCACAGTGGCGGTCCCCTACAGCTTTATCTCTAAAAGCTACAAGTCTTTGACTTTAACTATCAATAGTGAAGAGTCTGAAAAAAAAAATGGTTCTTCCATATAGTAGCATTGTGTGTTCCTATTAAAAAAGAATACCTAACGGTTAAGATGCCTTTGTCCTCCACTGGAATAGCTGGGTTCAACACCCGGCTCCTGACTCCAGCTTCCTGCTAAGACAGGCCCTGGCAGGCAGCACTGAAGGCTCCAGGAACTGGGTTCCTGCCACTCACACAGGAGACCTGGACTGCATTCTGGCCTAGTTTCAGCCATTTCGAGCATTTGGGGGAATAAACCAGATAATAGGAGCTCTCTCTCTGTTTATCTGTTTCTCTCTGTGTGTGTTTTCTCTGCCTCTCATCTTAAAAAAACAAATTTAAAAATCCTGTGCATTGTTTAAAATTAGAAAATGCAATCAAACATCCAAATAGAAAAGAATGCTATGGATACATCTAACTTTACTAAAATGGAAAAATGTTCCATATTATTAAAGTAAAATTTCAGTTTACAAACAACATTCATAACATAATCCCATGGAATTTAAAATAGTGTAGGCTTATACATTCACTGAAGAGTCTTAAAATATACATAGGCTAGCCGGCGCTGGGGCGCAGCAGGTTAAAACCCTGGCCTGAAGTGCTGGCATCCTGTGTGGGCACTGGTTCTAGTTCCAGCTGCTCCTCTTCTGATCCAGCTCTCTGCTATGGCCTGGGAAAGCAGTGGAAGATGGCCCAAGTCCTTGAGCCCCTGCATCCACATGGGAGACCCATAGGAAGCTCCTGGCTCCTAACTTTGGATCCGCCGCAGCTCTGGCAGTTGTAGCCATCAGGGGAGTGAACAAGCAGCTGGAAGACCTCTCTCTCTGCCTCTACCTCTCTCTGTAACTCTTTCAAATAAATAAAATAAATCTTTAAAATATATATATATATACATATACACACAGGTTAAACTATCATAAGGGTAAAATTACATGGGGAGAAGGAACTTTCTTTGTTCTTTTTTTTAAGATTTACTTATGTATTTGAAAGGCAGAGCTACAGAGAGAGAGGGAGAGACAAAGAGATCTCCCATTCACTGGTTTACTCCCTAAATGGCTACAAGGCTGGGACTGGGCCAGGATGAAGCCAGGAGGCTGGAACTCCATCAGAGCCTCCCACATTGGTGCAGGGGCCAAAGTACTCGGGCCATTTCTGGTGCCTTCCCAGGTGTATTAGTAGGGAGCTGGACAGGAAGTAGAACAGCCAGGACTGGAACCAGTGCCCCGCTGGGATGGTGGTGTGGCATGTGGTAGCTTAACTTGCTACGCCACAACACTGGCCCCATCATTATTTTACACACTAAATTTTAATGTTTTACATAGGTATATATCATTTTTTTAAATTAGCAAAAACAAAGCCTTTCCAATTTGAGGACAGAAAGAAAAAAGAGAGGGATGTAAAAGTTGTAATTTGTAAAATATAGTGACATGTCCAAAGAATGCTGCCTGGAGGCTCTGTCTTAATTATCTGCACTATTTGTTTAGGCCTCCTTAAGACATTCCTTGGGCCTCAGTTTCCTCATCTATCAAATGCCAATTTTTAGGTAATCTCTTGAAATCTACTCTAGGTCCAAAATCCTGCGACTTGTGTGAATTTCTTTTTTTTCTTTTAAGATTTATTTATTTATTTGAAAGTCAGAGTTACGCAGAGAGAGAAAGAGGAGAGAGAGAGGTCTTTATCTGCTGGTTCACTCTTCAATTAGCCACAACAGCTAGAGCTGCGCCATCTGGAGCCAGGAGCTTCTTCCAAGCCTCCTACGGAGGGGAAGAGGCCCAAGGACTTGGGCCATCTTCTACTGTTTTCCCAGGACATAGAAGAGAGTTGGACTGGAAGTGGAGCTGGGACTCGAACCGGTGTCTATATGGGATGCCAGCACTGGAGATGGCGGCTTTACCTACTAAGCCACAGCGCCGGCCCCAACTTGTGTGCATATTAAAAATATTATGGGGATTGGTTTGCAGCAGATCAGGTTAGGCCGTAGCCTGGGATGCCCACATCCCATATCCAAGGGCCTGGTTTAAGTCCTGGCTACTCTGTGCTTCTGATACAGCTTCCTGCTATTGAGCCTGAAGGCGGCAGGTGATGGCTCAAGTACTTGTGCTCCTGCTGCCCATCTGGGAGATATGAGGGAGGTTCTGGCCCTGGCTTCTGCCTAGCCTAGCCCCCGCTATTGTGGGATGGAAGGATGGAAGATCTCTCTCGCTCTCTGTGTGTCTCTCCCTCTCTCTAACTGATGCTGCCTCTCAAATCAATAAATATTTAAAATCTAAATATTATGCTTATAGAGCATGTAAGATGTTTACCTCTTGCAGACCAACTTGCATCCAATCCAGTGACGTATGGTTCACATATCCTAAGAATTCTTAACTGTTCAGTGACTTAGTTTCTTCATCTGCGAAACAGCTGCAAGGTGGGGACTCCACTGCCTCCCCCAAAGGAATGCTCAAGACTCAGGAGGTAATGTATGTCCTTTGTTTAGCACAGCACCCAGCACATGGGGTAGGCACTCAATGATGTTTGGTCATTATTATTTCACATTATGGATGAAGATTATTTTTTCCTTTTTGACATTTTTAATCTCAATAAAGAGTGAATTTAGGGGCTGGTGCTATGGCTCAGGTGCCGTGGCTCAGGGTCAATGCCCTGGCCTGAAACGCCAGCATCCCATATGGGCGCCAGTTCTAGTCCCGGCTGCTCCACTTTGGATCCAGCTCCTTGCTATGCCCTGGGAAAGCAGTAGAAGATGGCCCAAATCCTTGGGCTCCTGCACCCGCATGGGAGACCCAGAAGAAGCTCCTGGCTCCTGGCTCCTGGCTCCTGGCTTCGGATTGGTGCAGTCCTGGCCGTTGCGGCCAACTGGGGAGCGAACCAACGGATGGAAGACCTCTCTCTCTCTCTGCCTCTCCTCTCTCTGTGTTACTCTAATTCTCAAATAAAAAATAAATTAAAAAAAAGAGGGAATTTATTATTATAAAAGTAATAAGTGTACATGATTAAAAAAATCCAAAAAGGTAGTAACAGTGCAAATATTGATTGAACAATTCTTTGCCAACCATTAGGTCTGTAGTTCTTCTCAACAAAGGGCAATTTTATGTCTGCAATAGCAGGGGATGGGCCAGGTTGAAACCAGCCTAAAACCCCTTATGGGTGGCAGGGTTCGAGGACTTGAGCCATCATCCACCTCTTCCAAGGATGCATTAGCAGCAGTTGGATCAGAAGCGAGTGAACTGGCACTCTGATAGAGGATGCAGCTGTCTGAAGCAGTGGTTCATCCCACTACACTACACCACCTGCCTGCCCCACCCCCCAAGGTACATCTGGCAACGACTGAAGACATTTTAAGGTTGTTACAAGTGTAGAGGGAAGGTAATACTGGCATCTGGTGGGAAGATGTCAGGAGTGCTGCTGATCATTCAACAATGCATAAGACAGCTCCTCACAACAAAGAGTTACTTGGCACATTCTGGTAACAGGGTTGAGAATGAGAAACTAACTACATTAGGATGAGCTTCTGCCACTCACTCTTCATTTTTTATTCCAAAGGCAAAGTGACAGAGCAGCAGAGCTCCCATCTGCTGGCTGACTGCTCAGATGCTCCCAGCAGCCAGGACTGGGCCAAGGCGAAGCTCGGAGCTGGGGACTCAATCCACGTCTCCCACGTGGCAGGCAGGGATTCAATTATTGAAGCCATGACTCCTGCTCCCAAGGGTCTGTACTGGCAGGAAGCTAAAATTAGGACATGGAGCTGAGGACTGAGCCCAGGAACTCCCACATGGGACACACACATCTTCAATATTGTCTTAACCACAGGCTAAATGGCTGTTTTTCAATACAACCTTCTGGGGCAAATATGATCATTCTACTTGAAGATGAGAAAACTGAGGTTTAGAGACATTAACAAGAAATGTGCAAATTTATCAGTACCCAACTGATAATACACTAAAGCTACTTTTAGAATTTACTACTAAAATCATGGTGCAATGGGTATTTCTGTTTTTGCAAGAATATTTATAGCTTGAATTCTTGGAAGAAGTACTGAGAGAAAGGATATACCGCAATGTAAAATTCTGTATGTGTTAGCCGGCACTGCGGCTCACTAGGCTAATCCTCCACCCGCGGCGCCAGCACACCGGGTTCTAGTCCTGGTCGGGGAGCTGGATTCTGTCCCGGTTGCCCCTCTTCCAGGCCAGCCCTCTGCTATGGCCCGGGAGTGCAGTGGAGGATGGCCCAAGTCCTTGGACCCTGCACCCGCATGGGAGACCAGGAGAAGCACCTGGCTCCTGCCATCGGATCAGCGCAGTGCGCCGGTCGCAGTGCGCTGGCCACAGCGGCCATTGGAGGGTAAACCAATGGCAAAAGGAAGACCTTTCTCTCTGTCTCTCTCTCTCTCACTGTCCACTCTGCCTGTCAAAAAAAAAATTTTTTTTTTGTATGTGTTACCAAATTGTTGTCTAAAAAGACAGCATTAAGTGATGTATTCTTATGCTTTTCCTCGCACTGGGAGATACTTTGAAATTTGATAGGTGAAAAAAAGATAACACTTTTCTGAAGTTGCATTCCTGTAATTGTGAGTGGGGATAAGCATCTTTCATGCCTCTGGTGGCCATTTAGTTTTTCTTGTCCATTTTCTATTGAGTTTTTCACTCATTTCCAAATGCTTTGTAAACGTTCCTACTGTTATGGAAAAAACACCCAAATCAAATCCCAATCCAATAGTTCATGACAAAAAATACAACACTCACCAAAAAACTGCTTGTTGTCTTCATAGTATTTGTTTCCATATTTGTCTTCCCCCACTAAGGTACCAACCCTCACATCATTTGCCCTGTGAATACACAAAAGAAAACAGGTATTTAGAGTGGTTCTTTGTTCAAAACACAAACGAAAACGAGAATACAACTCCCTGACCCCAACTCGGCCTCATCAACTAGAAACTGGGTGGGCACGGTCACTGCTGGGCCGGCTAGCCTTCCTCGCCAGGCTCTCGGCACCCACTGTGGAAGAATCAGCCGCCAGGTTGACAGCTCCCCTACTCGTGGTAGGGTCAGGCAGACAAACCGTAAAGGGTAAACTGAGACACGGAACGTGCTAAAATTACAACAGAAATGCACTATTTTCAAATCTCATCTGCTCTCCCTGCCCCATGAGACACTGGAGGCAGCAAAACCGTCAAGATATCCGGAGGCCAAAGTATTTCATCTTCTTAAAATGACACGAGGTGTCCTGGCTCTTCCATTCCACTCAGGGTCACCAATTCGGTTTCTGCGGAGCAGGCTGCCCAGACCGGATCAGTGACGATAGGGTGTTGTAGGGCGCACCATGATCACTTCTTTCAGAGCCTTACCATAGAGAGGAACTGGAGGCCAAGGCCAGGACAGGGAAAAAACTTTCCCAAGGTCACCAAGTGAACGGTAATGCTACTTAGTCTCCAGGGGCCGGATGCCCCCCAGTCCGTGTCACAGCTGTCTCTAGAGGTGGCTTCGGCCCCGTCTCGAGGAGGTTCGGGGCCTTGGGCCGGGGGCTGCAAAGCAGAGACTGGGCCAGCTGTCCTTGACCACAACTGTCGGCTCTGAAAGGCGTTCCAACTTTGGGCCCCCTTCCAAGAAACCAACCAGAACAAGTCCAGTCCCGGAAACCACGAGCACGGCTCCCGCTGCCTACCTGAAAAACACTCGGAGGTAGCCCCGGAGGCCGCCGTGGCCGCTGACCTGCTGCAGCCCCCGCTTCAGGACCTGCAGCAACTCCATCTTGTCCGGCAAGCCCCGCCTCCTGCGTGCCCCGAGCAAACCTCGCCGGGCGGAAGCGGCCACGCCGCCGCTGAGAAGGTTCCTGCGCACGCCCGGCGTAGAAGTGGCTCTGCGCGTGCGCAGAGCTGGAACTCCCGGGGGGGGGGGCCGAAGTAGGCGCTGCGGGTTTCCCTCCGAAGCAAAGGCACTGTAAAGTTTAAATTTTTAGAGGTTGAGTACAGAGGCGAGAATGTAGTGGAAAGCTCACCTAGACGAGGTTTCCCCAGATAGGGAAAGATGACTGGCTGAAACGATTGCAGAAGTCTTTCCCAGTGCGCCAGGCGTCTTTGGAAACAAGATGTAAGGAGGTAGATCGTGACCACATACGGACGTTATGTGTTCGATACGATATTGCTTACAAACGACGATACTTCAGAAAATTCGTGGAGAATGGAATTATGCGTGGAGTTCAGACACTTTTTGCTCCATAATAAACTTACCTTTCGATTCTGTTTTCCACGAACTTCCTGCGGTACCCTTGGATAAGCGATGTGTTGATATGGGAGTGAGGAGGAATAGCAAATGCAAGGTGAACATGAATCAGATCTGCTCAAGATTCAATACGTTTCACAACTCTTCAACTCCTGGCAAATCGCATGGGGGAAAGAAGCCTTTGTTAATGTTTAGTCCCCTTTCCACCCCATTCCCACCCTGGCAAAGCACTGTTTTGAGACAGAATTCTGTTTCATTATGTGTTTTCGCATAGAGTTGCGTATCTGCAACTCAGCTCGAATTTATGGAGCTTTAAAATGTATTTGAAGTGCTATTAAAATTGGAATTTAAATTATGAACGTGTTTTAAATTTGTGTAATAACTTTTGCACTGTAAAACAGTTCCTTCCTCCCATTCCCTAAATACAGAGAACAAAATGCTCCTAAGAAGCCCACAGGGTGGGCATTTGGTGCTGCTGGGGATGCCCACATCTCATATCTGAGTGTCTGGGTTTGAGTCAACTTGGCTTCTGATTGCAACTTCCTGCTAATGTGCACCCCTGGAGGCAAGAGGCGATGGCTCCAGTACTTGGGTCTAAACACCCATGTGAGAGACCATGATTGAATTCTGGGTCTTGAGCTAGGCACTCTGCTACGGACATAATTATTTAAACTTCTTATAAAGTTTCTTGTGTAACTTTTGCTTTCCAAGGCCATCATTAGGGAGCTGGATTGGAAGTGGAGCAGCTGGGACTAGAACTGGCACGCATATGGCATGCTGGCACCACAGGTGGATGCTTAACTCACTACACCACAGCACTGGCCCCTTCCCTTGCTTTTAAAACAGCAGTTTAACTGCATACGTAAGTACCCTATTGATAATGTATTATTTTCTCCCTGCTTTCAATAAACTAGTTCAGTTCTATTCTTTCGCATGTTTTAGGCTTGCATTCTGCATGCCTTGTATTTTTGGAATTCACTCATGTTAACATATTCTTTTTTGATGTATAGTATTCCACTGGATGACTGTACCACAATTTCTCAAAAAAAGATTTAAAGGCAGAATGACAAAAAGAGGAACCCACTGGTTTACTCCCCAAATGCCCACAACAGCTGGGGCTGGGCCAGGCTGAAGCCAGGAGCCAGAATTCCATCTGGGTCTCCTATGTGGGTGGCAGGGCCTCAAGTACTTGAGCCATCATCTGCTGCCTCGGAGGCCCATTAGCGGGAAGCTGCATTGGAAGTGGAGTTGCTGGGACTTGGACCAGGTGCTCTATATGGGATGTGGGCATCCCGAGCAGGACTTAACCTACTGCACCACTTTTGCCCAAATGTAACACAATGGGATACTGATTGTTATTTTTTTTAACAATGCTGACATGAACAATTTTGTGTTTTCTGGCACACATATGCAAGAAGTCAAGGACAACTTTACTCTGTGATGCAACTTCCAGAGATCATCACCAACAGCTGTCTCCCTGGTTCACACAACTCTACACTCAGCATTGCTCAACTTATTAACTGGGCTTTCAGCAAATCCTTTATTTTATACTCTTTCCAGAGGGCACGCAACTGTACCAAAGCATTTGGAAGGATCAGGGGTGAAATTCAGATTCTTCTCCGCTTTGCTGGGGCTGGGGTATTCACCATTCACCTTTGGTTTCAGATTTCAAAGTTTTGTGTTTATCATTTCTTTTTTGTTTTAAACATTTTTTTTAAAAAATCTACTGAAAGGCAGAGCTAGAGAGAGAGGAGGAGAGACAGATTCTTCTATCCACTGGTTCACTCCCCAAATGGCCGTCAACAGCCCAGCCTGGGCTGGACCAGGCTGAAGCGACAAGCCAGGAGCTTCCTGTCTCTCCCACGTGGGTGCAGGGGCCCAAGCACTGGCACATTAGCAGGGAGCTGGACTGTAATTGGAACAGCCCGGTTTCGAACTGGTGCCTATATGTGATGCTGACTTCATAGGCAGTGCTTAACATACTACACCACAATGCCAGCTCCTATCATTTATTTCCATCCCTTTTTTCCTAAGATGCATTAAAAACAAACAAAACTCCTTAGCTGTGTTTTCATGCAGTTTCAGTAAGGAGTTGATGGCGTAGCGGGCTGAGCCTCCACCTGCAGCGCTGGCATCCCATCTGGGAGTTGGTTTCTGTCCTGGCTGCTCCTCTTCTGATACAGCTCTCTGCTAATGGCCTGGGAAAGCAGTGGAGGAAGGCCTAAGTGCTTGGGCTCCTGCATCCATGTGGGAGACCTGGAAGAAGCTCCTGGCTCCTGGTTTTGGATTGGTCTAGCTCTGGCCATTGCAGCCATTTGGGGAGTGAACCAGCGGGTGGAAGACACCTCTGTCTCTCCCTCTCTGGCTGTTAATTCTGCCTCTCAAATACATCTTTACCAAAAAAAAAGGGGGGGGGGTTGCATTAAACATGTGTTCAAGGTATCTTTTACCATGCATTTAAAAAATGTCATTAAAGTTTTATTTATTTCTAAATGTGTTTTGGCTTTTTCTGTTTCTTGCTCACTTTTCGATTCCTTATTTTCTTCCTTAAAACATACCATAGTTATTTCTGCAGGTGGCGATTGCAGTATTTAGTATTGTCTTTAACATGTTCTTACCCAAGTGGCTTGTTTTCTTGTTTGATAACTTTATGAATTTAGTCTGTAATTGAAGTTCATCTAGGAAAATATGAGATTCTACCCTAGGGGTTGGCAAATCAGGCATACAGCTTTTCTAAATGTTTTATCAGACCACAGCCATGCCCATGCACCTATATAGGCTACAGCTGGTTTTGCTTTTTGAGTGGTTGCAACAGACACTGCACAGCCCACAAAGCCAAACATATTTACCTTCTGCACCTTTATAGAAAAGTGTGTCAACTTCTGATTTGATTACTGGGTATCTTCTCCAGAGACCTGTATTTGCTTTTGCCAGGAATGAGGGGTACTAAAGATCTAAAACAACCTTCACCTTCTTCGAGAAGTCAAAAGTCCTCAGAATTATCTATTTCCCTAAAGTGCTGGAAGCGGCAATCTAGCATCTTCTCTTGCCCACATTGTTCTGAGAGGTTTTACAATTTTTTGTATATTCAGCTGAGAGATGAGACAGAGCTCCCATCTGCTGGTTCACTCCCTAAATGCTAGTTATGGTCATGGCCAGGGACCAGAAAGCTAGCAGCCAGAAACTCGATTCAGGTTTTCCAGGTTTGGCAGGAATCCAGCTACTTCAGCCATCACCTGCATGGTCTGCACTAACAGGAAACTAAAATCAGGAGCCAGAGCTTGAACCTGAGCATCCCCGCTGGGCCAAATGCCCGCTCCAGCGGGAACTGTTCTGAATGTATATAGTGATGGATCCTTTCAACCCCTGTCCTTGTGTAGGAAATTTTTGGATAATCATGTACTTCCCTTACGTCTTTTCTATTTCCTATTTTTCAGTCTATACTTCCATCTAATGAATTGCTCTGGCTGTCATTTTAACAGGTGTAGTTCTTTGCTTAAATTTCACCCCCCCCCCCACCATCCTGTACTTTTTATGGATGTGACATCAACTTTTTCCTCAAAATTGTACTTACATTTGAGGGTGGTTATTTTTCTGATCCCTGTGCTGTATCTGCTCCCCATGTTTTACCTCTTCTATTTTAGAGAGTTTCTTCAAATATCTGATAACCCTAGGCTCCAAGTTCATATTTAGCATTAGAACACTCAAGAACTGAATGGAAACCAAATATACACATGTGTGAGTTGGCAACCGCTGGGCTTTTGAGAATTGAAAGTTTTTACCAAGGGACAACCAAAACTGAGAGTCAGGAGGTTCCTCGGCAGCTAATTAGCTACCAGAGAGAAATGAATCCAGGCAGATATTCCTATACTTGATTGCCAGCAATCTGGGAACAAAGTCAAGGAGCCCACATACAAACTGCAGATTCTGAAGCCTGTATGTTTTCCAAGCCTTCTATCCCTGGTATACTTTAAATCCTATGATCTTCTAGTTCAGGTTCCCAAGAGAATTCATCTCTGCCCTCCTCCTGCCTGAAACGGTGAGAGAACGGGAAGTGGCCACCTGACTGCAGTTGGGGCAGAGACAGGGAGTCTTGTGATTCTTCATAAATCTGTATGTCAGTACTTTCCAGGTGTTCCCCCTCTTCGAAGTCTTCAATTAAAATCATTACACCTAAGGATCAGGTCAACCTACAACATCAGTAATAATTTTATAAAATTTTTGTTGTTGATTTGAGAGCTAGATAAACATAAAGAGGAGCAAGGGAGAGCGCCTATCTGCTGGTTCACTCCCCAGATGCCAGCAACAGCCTGGCTGGGGTTGCAGCTTAGAGCCAGGAACTCAATCTGGGCCTCCCGTGTGGGAGACAGAGACCCCTTCACTTGAGCCATCACCTCTGCCTCTCAGGGTCTGTGCTAGCAGGAGGCTGGAATCAGGAGCTCGAGGCAGATATTGAACCCAGGCACTCTGGTATGGGATGAAGGCATTTTAATTATTAGGCCAAATGCCTGCTCCAGTTTTGATCCTTAGTAGAGCTTTTAAAATACACTTTATGATGAAAACATAATGCAACAAAGGGTAACAAAATATTAAACAAATAGGACACTGACATCAAATACACTGGCAGAATATGAACTTATAATGCAAGTTACATTTTAATATAGTTTTAAAAACACTTTCAAATATAACTATAAGTTTAATCAGGAAAAATACCTGAAACATCTCAATTAACCATTTGTACATTAATTTTTCTCAATTCTTGGTTTACTAACATAGTTTATAAAGGTATAAACCTACTGATTTTCTCATTTGAGCATTTTACACTTAATGAAGTTCTTCCTAGCTGATAATTATAAATAAAGCTGTTGGCCAAAATTATGTTTTAAATAGGAAATAAGGTTTCCCTCAATAAGTTGGTAAAGAGTATAGCTGGAGACTTTAAGACTTTTGATTACTGTAAAGTAGAAATTAGTAAAATCCATACCCTAACAAAAAAAAATCTGAGTTCTACTGCAAAAATCTTTGTAAAAAATGTACTCTGTGATAAAAACTCCATCTTCATGTTTTAAAAGTCAACAGACATACCAAAATAATTCATCATGAAATCAGAGCCAAGAAATATTTAACAGTATCAGATTTGCTAAGGAAAACATTACAGTGGAAGATACCCAAGGAGTCTGAAATGATTTTGTTGTGGCAATAGCAAAGCTTAATGCTGTCCTGCACACAAGTGTTAAAGCAGCCCCCAACCTGTTTTACATAAGAAAAAAAAAATCAATGCATAGTCCCCAATTTTTAAAAATTACCAATTGCTTTAAAATAATTGTTTAATTCACATTAAAAACATGGATTGCTATGAAAAATCCACTATTTTGCAAACTGGGTGAGCTTTTAATAACCTAAAACAAACTGGCTAAAACCCAGAGCAGGCTCAGAAAAGCTGTAACACAAGTCAGAAAAGGAGGAGAAACCGCATGCTTTCGGTGGGGTGGAAGAGCAATACCTAGTTTTTTTTTAATACCTAGTTTGCAATACTAAGGCAGTTGGGGCTCAGTCTCTACCACTTTTAAATAAGATACAGTAGTAAACCAAAAACATTAAAACATGAACTCTCATTTTCAGAAACAATTTTCTGCTATGTAAATAAAAAGTGCTCATAACTAATAATGTACACGAATAACATCAACTCTTAAGGTCACAAATTACCCATGTCTCACTGCCAGCAATGAGAGTGGCATATGCTAAAGGACACCATGATATTTACAAAAGACAAAAAATATATATTCATTTATTATTTCATATACTTATATTATACCATTGAGCGTAAAATAATCTTCTTTGGACATGGCAATGAAAACATATGTTGTATTATGGAAGAGTAAAATACAAGGAACTCCTCCCTAAGAATTTTTGACTATTAAGTATACTAGTTCATAATGAATTTAAATATGAATAGAACACAATTCGGGGGGAAAAAAACAACTAATTTATTTGTTTTATAAAATAAAACAAGAGATCTTAGTTTAGATAGACAAGATGTGACAGCTTCACATGTCTTCTTCACCAAGAATAAATCCGGAGCATTTCTTATTTAAATAAGACAGGAAGGGACATTCCAATTCCTGTTGCTTGCTCAGGAAATGCTTCAAAAATTCTTTAAGGAAGCTAAAATAAAAATACCTTGGATTTTGGTTATCTTTAAAGTCAAAATTTCCAGATATTCTGGAAGCAATGAGTTCGATTTGGTATCTGTGTTCAGGAAAGAACAATCAGTTTACAACACTTTGATCTTTGCTTTCAAATGCTGTGACCAATTATTTGAGAGTTATAATCCGCAGGCTCCATTTTTAAAATATGTGGGATGACACTGTCAATTCGTACATTGCCAATGAGTCCTTTGAAAAACAATTCTTCAGTAATAGTAGCATTCATCAGTCTCAAAGCTGGCAATCTGAGTAGTAGCCTGGATAACCTAGCAGGAAAAAAAAAAAAAAAAAAAAAAAAACAGGAACAAAGTGGTGATTCCAAAATTTAGAAAAAAATACTAGTAATTTCTGCATGTATATTATCTGTGACCTAATTTAACAAAGATACAATTTTCTTTAAAATCTTATTTACTGGGGCTGGTGCTGTGGTACAGCGGGTTAAACCACTGCTTGTGACCCGGGCATCCCATATTGGAGCACTGGTTCAAGCCCCTGCTGCTCTGCTTCCCATCAAGCTTCTTGCAATGCACCTAAGAAGAAAGTGGAAGGCGACCCAAGGATTTGCAACGGCCAATGCTAGGTCAGGCCAAAGCTAGAACAGGCTACCGTGACAGGATCCAATATCTGAACCATTATCTGCTACCTCCCAGGATGTATATTAGCAGGAAATGGAAGTGGAGCCAGCACTTGTATGCAAGGACTCGGATACGATACTGGCATCTAAAGCAGCACTTTAAATTAATCTACGGATTTCAGAGCAGACAGGTAGACATACACACACACACACACACAATCAATCAATCAATCGATTTTTCACACTGCTTTATGCTTCAAATGCCAGTAACAGCTGGGGTGGGGCCAGGCCACGGCCAGGAATCTAGAACTCAGCCCAGAACCCATGTGGATGACAAGGACCCAATTATTTGAGCCATCACCTGCTGCCTCTTTGGGTGTGTATTAGCAGGAAGCCAGAATTGGAAGCAGAGCTGGGACACTCAAACCCAGGAACTGCAGTAAGGGATGTGGGTATCCTAAGCAGCTTCTTAACACTTGCCCAAGATATAATTTTTTTTTTTTTTTTTGACAGGCAGAGTGGACAGTGAGAGAGAGAGACAGAGAGAAAGGTCTTCCTTTTGCCGTTGGTTCACCCTCCAATGGCCGCCACGGCTGGCACGCTGCAGCAGGCGCACCACGCTGATCCGATGGCAGGAGCCAGGTACTTCTCCTGGTCTCCCATGGGGTGCAGGGCCCAAGCACTTGGGCCATCCTCCACTGCACTCCCTGGCCACAGCAGAGAGCTGGCCTGGAAGAGGGGCAACCGGGACAGAATCCGGTGCCCCGACCGGGACTAGAACCCGGTATGCCGGCGCTGCAAGGTGGAGGATTAGCCTAGTGAGCCGCGGCGCCAGCCCCAATTTTTAAAAGTTAAAATGGAAACTATGTATTTTCAACCTTAGAGCATAACAAAATCACCTGGATACTAATGCAGTCTGAAAGACTCCACAAAACAGACTTGCTTTTATCTGCTTTGCTGTGCTGCCTACACTATGGAACCAAGTTATTAAACCATGGATCAATTAGACATTTAAGAAGGGCTTAGCAACTCCTTTCAGATAGTCAGAACAGAAATGTTTTGGGTTACCAGGACACAAGAGGTTCAGTAACTGTGTTTGCTTTTGCTCTGCAAAAAACTAGTGGAAATGGTACAACAGGAAACAGTTATTACTGGGAAGAGCACAGAACACAGAACCAAGACCACTGGGTTTCAATGTTTATCCAGCTGCCAGTGATTAAGTCAATGTGTGCAAATCAATTACCCCCTGTCTCGCTCACAGTGAAGATTAACAGAACGATCCCTGACTGTTGCTCTGCTAGCTAGTGAGGTTCTGAAGGTCAGAGACAGGACTTGTGTGAAAGTGCACTCTAAGTTGAAAACTGCCATCCAGGCACAGTTTGTTTTTCAATAACCATCTTTCTGAACAGTTCATGGTAGGCATACCCCTTCTTCTTTCCTAAGGCCCTGTCAGGTACTCTGTTCTTCAAATCCCACTTTGTTCCTGTTTGTTCCTATCAGCTGAGCTACATCTATACAGTTGGTAGGAAAACTGTTGAGATAAACCAAGGATGATTTTGTTGATGGAACTGGCTTATAAATCCACAATATTTAACATATATAGAAATTATTATATGTAAAATGTTTTTACTAGTTTTATGTACACGAACAGCACTGTTATATATACCTTACTACATAATAGACATGGTTCTAACACTTTACGGATCCTGATGTATTTATTTATTTTCAAAATTTATTTGAGAGGTAGAGTTACAGAGAAAGAGAGAGACGGATTTACTGGTTTACTCCCCAAATGGCCACAACAGCCAGAGATGAGCTGGTCTGAAGCCAGGAGCTTTCTCTGGGTCTCTCCTGTGGGTACAGGGGCCCAAGCACTTGGACCATCTTCCACTGCTTTCCCAGGCTATCAGCAAAGAGCTGGATCAGAAAGGGACAGCCAAGATTGGGCCCATATGGGATGCCAGCACTGCAGGTGGAGGCTTAGCCTACTATGCCACAGCACCAGCCTCCTGATGTATTTCTAATAATAACATTTTTAAAAAAGATTTATTTATTTATTTGCAAGTCAGAATTATAGAGAGAAAACTTTCATCCATTGGTTTACTCCCCAGATGGCCACAATGGCCAGTGCTGGGGCCATGCTGATGCCAGGGCCAGGAGCTTCTTCCAAGTCTCCCAATGAGGGTAAGCAGGGGCTCAAGCACTTGGAGCATCTTCCACTTCCTTCCCCAGGAGATTAGCAGGGAGCTGGATCGGAAGTGGAGCAGCCAGGGGCACGAACCAGTGTCCATATGGTATGCCAGCACTGCAAGCGGTGGCCTTACCCACTACCCCACAACATGGGCTGCTTGGGCTGATGCAGTGGGTTAACGTTCTGGCCTGAAGTGCCAGCATCCCATATGGGCGCTGGTTCGAGACCCGGTTGCTCCATTTCTAATCTAGCTCTCTGCTATGGCCTGGGAAAGCAGTGAAGATGGCCCAAGTCCTTGGGCCCCTGCACCCACAAGGGAGACCAGGAAGAAGCTCCTGGCTTTAGATCAGCATAGCTCCGGCCGTTGCAGCCATCTGGGGAGTGAACCATCGAATGGAAGACCTCCCACTCTCTCTCTCTCTCTGCCTCTCTTCTCTCTGTGTAACTCTTTCAAACAAATAAATAAATCTTTAAAAAAAGGGGGGGGGGAGGCTACTCTAAATGTAAAACGTAGATTCTATTATTTTCTCCATTTGTGAGTAATAAAAAAGAATTTAAGTATCTCACTGAAGACCATGCAGCTACTAAGTGATAAAGTCAGGATTAAAATCCAGGTACTCTGGTTCTGGTAGCTATTGTTAAGCCACTCTGCATATTATCTCTTCAAAAACTGAGTGGCTTAGGGCCAGTGCAGTGCCAGCATCTCATATGGGTGTCAGTTTGAGTCCCCCTTCTGATCCACCTCCCTGCTAAGGTACCTGGGATAGCAACAGAAGACAGCTCAAATTCTTGGGCCCTGACTCCTGGCTTCAGCTTGGCCCAGCACTGGCTGTGGCGGCCATTTGGGGAATGAACTAGGGGATGGAAGATATTTTTATGTTCCCCCTCACCCCATCTCTTCTGAAACTCTGCCTTTCAATTAAATAAATCTTAAAAAAAAGTTTGGGCGCTAGAGTTGGGCTGAGTTCATGAGACTCTATCATATATTGCGTGACCCTGAGCAAGTTACTGAACCTCTTGTGCTAAGTGAGCCCTTACACAAATGTGAGAACTGGATGAAATACTGCATATAAAGTGCTATGGCAACACGGCACTGCTTCTAATAGCCTTAGCTACTTCAAGGGTTGAGGTTGCCTAAACCTTTAATTACTTAAGAGTAATTAAATAATGAAATAAGAGACTAACTGAAGATTTAAATGAATTGTAACAGTATTTAACTTCTAGGTACCTGTAGGTGTCATCTGGATAGGTTTTGGTTATATAATCTTGGAATTCCACATAAGCCTTTTCCTGAAATTTCTCAATTTGCTCCATGTTTTCTAGGCCTGGATGATCTGAAACATTAAAGAACACATTATGACCCTAGTTCTGAATGCCCATTTAAGAAGGCACAGAGAGGGGAGACAGAAAGCATGGAAAGAACAGCTCTTATAAAAGAAGCCCATCATAATAATGTGTAGCTCTTTTGCTCCACAAATATTTACTGGCCCATGTACTATATAACAAACACTGAGATTATCTTACCACACACACATATTCTAACACTCAGTAAAAAAGTAAAACCACTGAGTGTTACCAAAAGTTTTCTGTTCTAAAAGTGATGGACAGGATTCTCATCATTTTGCTTTTAACAGGAGCAAATAACTTAAATGAATCATCTTATAAAAGGCATTTAAAATTTATTTATTTATTAATTTGAGAGCGGGAGACAGATATACAGAGAGGAGGTAAGAGAATCTTATCTGCTGGTTCACTCTTCAAATCCTTATAACCAGGCTGGTAGGGCCAAAGCTGGGAGCCAGGAATAAAAACCAGGTCTCCCAGGTGAGTGACAGGAACCCAACTACTTGTGTCACTACGGTCTCTCAGAGTCTGCCTTAACAGGAAGTTAGAATCAGAAACCAGAAGTTGGTATTGAACGCAGGTACTGTGACGTGTGGGATGCTAGGCTGGAATGCAAAGTGCCCACCCCAAGGCATTTTTAATATGAAAAATATTTACAGATGATATACTATCCCGTATTTTTATAAGGGAAAAAGTGCGATTATTGTTAGGTTAAAAGGTATTGATGAAATTATGAAACCATGACTATCATCTCTATCAGAAAAATAACAGAAATATAAAATAAAAAGCATTTCAATGCTCAAATATTTCCAAAAATAGAAATATTAAAATAATTTCATAAAATTCTGTCTAATTTAAGACATGTTGAAAGAGATGAAGTTCTGCTGGACAAAAATAAAAAAGTAACAAATTACTGAAAATAAACTACTATGTTCTTTCTGTTTTCAACTAAGGAAAATGAAGGTGAGAAATAGATTTTTATGAAAATGAAAGTGGCTAAGATCCCATTCGGGATGCTGGCACCCCCTAGTGGTGAGCATCACACAAGGGACAGCTCCTCTGCTGCTGATCCAGTTCCTGTGAATGCACCTCCTGGGAAGCAGCAGGTGGTGGCTCAGGTAGCTGGGTCCCTGCCACCGCTGCTGGAGGCCCAGATTGAGTTCCAGGCTCCTGGCTTCAGTCTGGTGTAGCCTTGGATGTTGTGGGCATTTGGGGAGTAAACCAGTATGGATGGAAGATCTCCCCATCTCTCTGCCTTTCAAGTAAAATTAAAATTTAAAAAAGAAATAATGTTATTAACTTATAAGAAACAGCAGAAGAGGTGCCGGTGCTATGGCATAGTAGGCTAAGCCTCTGCCTCTGCCCCACTACGCCACTTCTGATTCAGCTCTCTGCTGATGGCCCAAGCTCGTGGACCCCTTCATCCATGTGGGAGACCAGGAAGAAGCTCCTGGCTCCTGGCTTTGGATTGACCTAGCTCTGGCAGTTGCGGCCATCTGGTAAGTAACCAGTGGACGGAGGACCTCTCTCTGTCTCTCTTTTTCTCTGTCTGTAATTCTACTTCTCGAATAAAGAAATATTAAAAAAAAAAAAAAAAGAGAGAAGAAATAGCTTTAATTATCTTCTTAGTATCACTGAGGGGAAAGTAGGTTTCCTCAAAATGTATATTGTGATGACAGGAAAGGAAATATATATCAAAATGAAAAACACAAGACCTAAGTATCAATTCCTCCAATTGAGAAATTAATCAGAGAGCTTACTGTCATTTCATCATCTGTGAAAACTAGAAACTGGTAGGAAAATAAGTTGGCCAGTTTTCTATGTTAGTGGCTCTAACATGGTATCTGGGAATTGAACTCATTAACAGAGAAATATTCATCTCTTATTGTGCCCTTAAATAATGCTTAAGAAAATAGGGCCAAGATTGTAAATGTTGATGTGACAACATAAGGCCTATGATGTCATCTCAATGATTCTGGACTTTCCTTAAGATTCACCAATTTAAGTTATACAATTTAATGTTTTTTAGACTATTCTTGTCACTCCAACAGAAAGCTTCTATCCATTAACAATCACTCCTCATTTTCCTGTCCTTATCCCTGAGTTACCACTGATCTACTTTATTCAAGTGTCTACAGGTTTGCCTATTCCGCATATTGCATATAAATGGGATCAAACAATGCATGTTCCTTTGTGATTGGCTTCTTTCACTAAATATATTTCAATATTCAACCATGTTACAGCATGCATCAGAATTTCAATCCTTTTTCTATTTATATTGCATTTTGTTTATCCATTCATCTGCTGATAGATACCTAAGTTATTTCCATTTTTAGCTATTATGAATAATGTCACAAACAGCCATGTGCACATTTTTGTACAGATATGCATTTTCATTTCTTTTGCAGTCACAGCAGTTTGAAGTGCTGGGTCATACACTAAGTCCACATTTAATATTATAAAGAAACACCAAGCTATCTTCCAAGGCTACTGCACCATTTCACATCCCATAAGCACTGTAGGAGGGTTCTAACTTCTCCATATCCCCCAACACTGCATTTTACACAAGTAAATGTGTCTGTACCTGGACTGAAGAGCACTATTGCCTTTAGGTAGGCATACTCATATCCATCAATGCAGAGTTTAACCATGCTGTTACAAAACTCCTGTAGTTTGAAGATATGTTCCATCAATAATTTTCTCCTTTCTGTTGACATTTTATCTTTAATGAAAAAATAAAGAAATGATTCTAATTTTCATCGAAGATGTATCACTATTTTCATCCAATATAATTCTTCTTCGTTAATTTCCAACTTCAAATGTAACCAACATATAAATGTTTAAAATTCAGAATCTCTACAATTATAGATAAGCTTACTATTCAACTTCAAATACTGTTCATTCAAGAAAAACAAATTGCTGGTATAGAAACTCCTAAATTTAACATTTCCTTACAAAATACACCTCTGAGAAGATAAAAAGATACCATCTGAAGAACTGGCCAAAGCACAGTAGACACAAATTTTGGTAACAGAACTTTACTGATGCTTATATTGGTTGGGAAAAAAAACTGGGCAAAAAAATTTAAATTTCAAAAATTTACTAGCACTACTATAATAAAAAAAATTTAGCCCAAAAAAACAAAAACTCTGCCAAGAACCAAAGAAAACTTGAGCAAAATAAATGTGGGGCTGGCACTGTGGCACAGTGGGTAAAGCCGCCACCTGCAGTGCCAGCATTCCACACGGGCACTGGTTGGAGTCCCAGGTGCTCCATTTCTGATCCAGCTCTCTGCTATGGCCTGGGAAAGTAGAAGATGGCCCAAGTCCTTGGGCCCCTGCAACCATGTGGGAAACTTCTGGCTCTTGGCTTTGGATTGGTGCAGCTCCGGCCGTTGCAGCCATCTGGGGTGTGATCCAGCAGATGAAAGACCTCTCTCTATCTTTCTCTCTCTGCAACTCTGCCTTTCAAATAAAACAAATCTTAAGAACAAAAACAAAAACAAACGTACAATGCGTATTCTAATTTCCTGTGTCAGCATCTGTATAAAAGACATCTGCTAGTGATTAGTCAACCATAGCTTTTCCTGCAGATAGGCTACATATATAATACAACGCAAGTATATGAGAAATGAATCAGGACTAGGAGCCTAGAAATAAGATAGGAATGTGGTGCTGCCTTTTAACTGTTCTTAATGAAATTTTAAGGTGATTCCTCTGTTCTTAAACATGAGGATGCAGATGATTTAAAAATAATGTAAAACATTGAGAAACAGAAAATGCTAAGGAACTAAATAGTAATCCCCAATTTGTATGTTATCTCTGAACTGAAAAGGCAGCACCCTCTTAGGCACAAGCCACCCTAAGGTTAAGCATTTATAAATCAGTGATTGCCTCTGTCCTCAAATGACTGACAGTTGTAATCACCTTGGCATCTATAAAAGGAAAAAGAGAATAAGGATTGTTCCATGACTCTTTGGTACTACTTAGGTAAGAGAATACTTCCTGATCAATTAACAGAAAACCAGCCTATCCTGGGATTCAAGCAGTTTAAAAACTTTCAGAAGTACACATTAAATATTTAGCAGCTCTACATCAGCTAACCCTGGATTCTTTGGTACCTGTAACTAGGTGCAAAACTCCAAGGCCCGGTGAGAAACAGCCTGTGCTATTTTGGTTTGGATGTGGTCTGTCCCCATCAAAACCCATGCTTAAATCTGGTTATGAACGTAGCAGCACTGCATGCTGGGGTTTTTAAGAGGGATTAATGTCTTTTTTGCCAGACTGGATTAGTTCTGGGTTGTTATAAAAGCGAGTTTGGCTTCACTGGCTCTCTCTTGCCATGTGTGCATTCTTCTGCACATGGCAGCTTGCTTTTCCACTTTTCTGTCATGCCAGCCCTCACCAAAAGCTGAGCACACGTCAGTGACATGCTCCTGGGTCTCCAGAAGTGTAAGCCAAAATAAACCTTTCTTTATAAATTACCCAGTGTCAGGTACTCTGTAACAGCAACAGAAAACAAAGACAGTCTGGCAGACTTAAAAAGGGTTCTTGTATTTTATGTGATCAAGATATCTAACTTCAGATACAACATTTCATAAAACTGATACCTCTTCCTATTTCCCGGAAAAGATAATATTTAAGGTGCCTTTTACCTTGCTGAAGGCTATTGTGAAGACAATTGACAAACGTGGCTAATATAGTTGCCACATTCATTACTTGCCAGCACTGGGCAAGACCAAGCGTAAAGAGTTCATTCCAATAAGCTTTCACCAGTGATATGCTGTTTTCTTGCCTATTAAAGACAAAAAGTAAAATTCAGATACTATTAAAATAAATTCCATCAACTTTATAATTGATCCATGTATGTAAAAAATATTACTGAACTAAAACTCAGAAAGATTAGTTGGGCAAGGACTTGATCAGTTTAGTGTTGTATACCGCTGATGAGAACTCACAATGAATGCTTATGAATTTAAATATTAAGTAGCTCTTTATCAATCACCCAGTTTATAAGAGCAATGGCAAGTCATCTTGTTTTTTTTTTTAAGATTGATTTATTTATTTGAAAGTTAGAGTTACAGAGAGGCAGAGGCAGAGAGAGAGAGAGAGAGAGAGAGAGAGAGAGAGAGAGAGGTCTTCCATCTGCTGGTTCATTCCCCAAATGGCCACAACAGCTGAGCTAGGCCAATCCAAATCCAGGAGCCAGGAGCCCCCTACAGGTCTCCCACACGTGCAGGGGCACAAGGACGTGGGCCATCCTCCACTGTCATCCCAGGCCATAGCAGAGAGCTGGATCATAAGCAGAGCAGCCGGGACTCCAACTGGCGCCCATATGGGATGCTGGCATTGCAGGTGGTGGCTCCACCTGTTACACCACAGTGCTGGCCCCAGCAATTCATATTTCAAACTTAAAAAAGTTGGGACCTTAATCTCATATTTCATGGAAAGCTTTTCTTTAAAAAAAGTAAGAAAGCAGAAGGATGTATTTAAAAGCCTTTTTCCAAACTTTCTTTTGCTTTGAATAAGTATGTTTTTCTCTTTGAAAAAAGGGCAATTTGAATTTCATGGGAGAGACCAGCATTGTAGCATAGCAGGTTAAGCCTCCACCTGCACAGCATCCTGTATGGGGACCAGTTTTGAGACCTGGTTGCTCCACTTCCAATACAGCTCCCTGCTAACACACCTGGGAAAGCAGCGAATATTGGCCCAAGTGTTTGGGCCCCTACAGCCACGTGGGCCACCCAAAAGAAGTTCCAGACTCCTGGCTTCAGCCTGGCCCAGGAGCCATTTGGGGAGTAAACCAGCAAATAAATGAAAAATAAATTTTTAAAAAAACATATATACTTAAATGATTCATTTTCTAAGTATGTTTCAAATGAGACATTACTATTTCCAATGAGATATCCAGGATTTTACAATGAGTAATAAGAGATAAGAAAAGTAGAAAGTACCTTCCTGAACTTTTAAAACTTTTATCTATTTGCAGGGCAGAGAAACAGTTCTCTGTTCCAGTGGTTCACTCCCCAAATGCCCTCAAATGAGGCTGGGCCAGGCCAAAGCCAGAAGCTGGTAACTCAATGCAGGTTTCCCAAGTGGGTGGCAGGAGCTCAATTACTTGAGCCAACATTGCTGCTTCCCAGGGCCCACATTAGTAGGAAGCTGGAGTCAGGCATCAAACCTAAGACTACAACGTTGTTGAGACATGGACCTTCTACAAGTAAGCTAAAGGCCTGCTCCACCTATCCTGAATTTTCTAAGAAATCTCAACGTAGGAGTAGAAAAAGTATTAGAATATGAATCACAGTATCAGGGTTTTAAATACACTTATCTATTTTTTTAAAAGCTTTTTTTTAATTTATTTGAAAGAGTTACAGAGAGAGGCTGAGACAGAGAGGTCTTCCATCCGCTGGTTCACTCCCCAGATGGCTGCCAACGGCCAGAGCTGTGCTGATCCAAAGCCAGGAGCTTCTTCTGGGTCTCCCACATGGCGTGCAGGGGCCCAAGGACTTGCACTGTCCTCCACTGCTATCCCAGGCCATAGCAGAGAGCTGGATGGGAAGAGGAGCAGCCAGGACTAGAACTGGCGCCCATATGGGATGCTGGCACCTCAGGTGGAGGATTAACTTTAACCTGCTGCGCCACAGTGCCAGCCCCCACTTATCTATTTGGAACTAGGAAAGAAGCTTCCTGGGTTTTAGGCTGCTTAACAATATAAAATGCAGAGAAACTATGTGTTTGGTATCTTCCTTAGACTTATTAAAGTGGTAACACAAAGTATATGCCAGGCACTACAGAAGCAGCTATTTGCAAGATGGAAAAATTGATGGAAAGTTGTGGGCGTCCATACCCTCTGTGTAGATCCACTGTGTCCCCCGATTTGTGTGGAGTTTCCTCTGCAGTTTTCTCCCTAACTTTTCCCTGAGACTGCACTTTCTCCACTTTTTTTAAACTATATTCTCCAAGACTAGAGCAGTCAGCTCCCTCCCTACTCCACCATCTTGGAAGCTCACTCTTAAATGTTTTTAAAGGTTAATTCAATTAGTGAAGATAAATAGCAAGTCCCCTTTAAAAATAAGTTTCCTAGAAAAATGGCCATATACTATCTACTTTGTAGTATACACTGGGCTAGATAGACTTATATTTATTATCCGACCTAAGTGGAATAGCTCATAAGCAAATGTTCTGCTCCTAGCCTACACAAGTAAAAGCTAAGCTCCATTTAAGTAATTTAATCCCAAAACACAGCTGTTGTTCAAATAAGATGTGACTGCTGAACTCATGCTGGATTCTGAACCCCAAAGTCAGTGCTGTTGGTACTAAGAGTGTGGATACTTAACCCAATTATGGTATCTAGAAGATAAGTCTAATGGAAGGGACTTATATCACTTGGGATATATGTCCTTGGAAGCTAGTGTTTTTTTTTTTTTTTTCCCCAACAGGCATAGTGGTCAGTGAGAGAGAGAGAGACAGAGAGAAAGGTCTTCCTTTTGCCGTTGGTCCACCCTCCAATGGCCGCCGTGGATGGTGCGCTGCAGCCGGCGCACCGCGCTGATCTGATGGCAGGAGCCAGGTGCTTCTCCTGGTCTCCCATGGGGTGCAGGGCCCAAGCACTTGGGCCATCCTCCACTGCACTCCATGGCCACAGCAGAGAGCTGGCCTGGAAGAGGGGCAACCGGGACAGAATCCGGTGTGCCGGCGCCGCAAGGCGGAGGATTAGCCTAGTGAGCTGCAGCGCCAGCCGGAAGCTGGTTCTTATTAACAGGGTTGGTTATAAAAGCCCGAGTCGGACCTAGCCACTCTCTCTGCTTTCTGGTTCACCTGTCTTCTACTGACAGTCCCCTGCGGCCACCCTCCGGCATCACCAGATGACCAAACCAAGAGGGCTCACCTGGGAATGTCCAAACCTGCGAGCAGGAGTAAAACTCCTTCCTTTTTAAGTAGCTTGTATTAGATATTTCATTTAGTAATGAAAAGCTGACACAAAAGCCAGCAGGTGAAAATTTCAACCCAGATGTTCAAAAATCTATGCTCTTTTATATAGCACTACATAAATTAGCAAGTAATGGGGCTGGCACTGTGGTGCAGTGGCTTAATGCCCTGGCCTGCAGTGCCGGCATACCATATGGGCACTGGTTCAAGTCCTGGCTGCTCCACTTCCCATCCAACTCTCTGCTATGGCCTGGGAAAGCAGTGGAAGATGGCCCAAGTGCTTGGGCCCCTGCAACTGCCTGGGAGACCCAGAAGAAGCTCCTGGCTCCTGGCTATGGATCGGCACAGCTCTGGCCGTTGCAGCCAACTGGGAAGTGAATCATTGGATGGAAGAACACTCTCTCTCTCTCTCTCTCTCTCTCTCTCTCTCTCTCTGCCTCTCCTTTCTCTGACTTTCAAATAAAAAAACTAAAAAAAAAATTAGCAAATAAAATGCTAAAATCCATTTCTCAGTAGTGACTCCTTACTTAAGGCCAATATTTTGGGATGATAAAGGGCATGGTTGCTATCTATATTTTCCTGTCGAGAAAACAAAACAAATGACTATTATAGTTATATAGTACTACTTTTATTTATTTATTTTTTTTTTTTGACAGGCAGAGTAGACAGTGAGAGAGCGAGATAGAGAGAAAGGTCTCCCTTTGCCGTTGGTTCACCCTCCAATGGCCGCCACGGCTGGCGCGCTGCGGCCAGCGCATTGCACTGATCCGATGGCAGGAGCCAGGTGCTTCTCCTGGTCCCCCATGGGGTGCAGGGCCCAAGTACTTGGGCCATCCTCCACTGCACTCCTTGGCCACAGCAGAGAGCTGGCCTGGAAGAGGGGCAACCGGGACAGAATCTGGCGCCCCGACTGGGACTAGAACCTGGTGTGCCGGTGCCGCAAGGTGGAGGATTAGGCTAGTAAGCGGAGGCGCAGGCCTAGTACTACCTTTTTTCAAAACATCTTCCCTTTGAGAAGCAAAAGGAGCCATGTAGAGAAATGCAATTAAGGTTATCTGTCAGGCACCCAGAAATCAAAGAAAGGGTTCATTACAATAACAAAAAGCATTAAGTTGCAAAAAAAAAAAAAAGCATTAGGTTGCATAACAGTAAATAATCAACTTCATTTAAACTTTTCACTATCTGCTGTGCTCCATTTTATGTATATATAATATAAAAATTACACAATTCAGGGTTTTTACTAGTTTCTTGGTAAAAGAATATGACTTCACACACCTTGGGGATAAACTAGCCATTTGGCATCTATATACATAAACCCAAGGCATCATTCTTTCCCCAATAGCAGTTTGAACTGAAGGCATGATCCTTAGGGAAAAACGGAAAAACAATCAGTGATCGAGCCAAAAATCCATAAAATTATAGCAAACATTACATTGTTTCAGTGGTGCTTTAAAAAATATGTACCTTTAATAGAAAGCTGCTTAAACTATTCAATAAAATCTCCTCTGGTAAATGGTGGTGCTTGGAACTTCAGATCATATTTTAATAATCTAGATACAGAGGGATTGCTGCCATAGTTACTCTAGGCAAATCATGCCAAGTACTTCTAGTACCCCTCCAATTAAATCTATTACTGTGTAGAAACCTACGTTACTCAGGAAGATCTTAAAACAGCTGAATTCTGTTAAGTCTTGATAGTACAAGTCTTAAACACAAAGTGAACACTCATAAAATATAGCAGCCCTGGGCACAGCGGCTTAAGCTGCCACTTGCAACACCAATTCCATATAAGAGCACCAATTCAAGTCCTGGCTGCTCCTCTTCCAATCCAACTCCCTGATAATGTGCCTGGAAAGGCAGTGGAAGATGGAGCATCAGCCTGACCCAGTCCCAACTGTTGCATCCATTTGGGGAGTGAACCAGTGGAAGGGAGATCTTGCTCTGTCTCTCCCTCGCTCTGCAACTCTGCCTTTCTAATAAAATAAGCTCTTAAAAAGAAAATACAGATGCCCTAATAAAATATAAATTAGCTCTCATGCATTTTATTAAGTCAACACACAAATAAGACCTATATATTACATAGATTTGGTAAGAAATGAGTTTACATAGCAGTTAATGGCCCTGACTGCTATACCAATAGCTTTTCTAACTACAGAAAATTTCAATAATGATGCTATGAATAATTTAAGGAGTTCAAATCATTCCCCAAAACGTTCTTATAAAATTGATAGTCTACTAAGAAAAATATTATTAGGATACTTTTCTGGTATAAGTATACCAGTTACAAGCTTCACAAACTACACTAAATGCTTTAAAATTAATAAATTTCTAATATATAAATTTATATTGCATTTTTAATTTTCCTAAAAATAAGATAAAAACTTTTGAAAGCTGAATGCTACTTTGAGAGAAAGGGTTAATAAACATTTTAAAGGTTAGCCATATAAACTAGGCTTTTAGTCTAATTGTATTATCAAAGTATGATCAAGTGCATGATATAACTAACACTTATTATTAACCAGATTACAGTACTGAATACACCTTTATTCAGTTCTCTGTATGTCTTTTACAGTTCTGATTCAGATGCTTATTTCTTAGCTATATTCAGAGAGTATTCGCTAAGAGGTGGGCAGTTACTCCCATTTAGCAAATGAGAAAAGAGATGTGTAAGACAGTGCGTCATTTACAAGTCATTATTAGTGAATAGAGTTCTGTGAGTAGAACATCAATTTCCTGGGGCAGGCATTTGGCACAGCAGTTAACATGCCGCTTAGAACAACTACACCCCATTATCTATGTCTGGGTTTGAATCCAGGCTCCCCTCCTGATTTCAGCTTCCTGTTAATGTGCACCTTTTGAAACAGCAGGTAATGGCTCAAGTGCTTTGGTCCCTTCCACCTAAGTGGGAGACCTGAACTTAATGCCTAGCTCCTGATTTCAGTCAATGGATCCTGGCTGTTGTGGGCATCTGGGGAATGAACCAGTGTGAGATTCTCTCTCTCTCTCTGCCTTTCACATAAATAAATAAAAACATTCTGATTATAAGCTTAACTCTTTCCACTGTTTCATACCTTTTGGTACCAATTACTTGAAAACTATGTACAAATTTAAGTTTGGGTTTTCTATGGTAAACCATTTTCCATTTTATCTGATTACTTCAATACAGAATACAGATGTGCGCTTTAGCACAGTGAGACTAAATTTCTGGATCACTGCAGTGGTACTCTGGCAACAACCTACAACCTCTTTACCAATCAGAAGATTGCAAGTGCTACTGCAAATGCTAGCCATGAACTAGCAACTCCACTTCCGATGTTCTATCCAAATGAAACTTAGTCAAACTATGAAATATGGATACTCTTCTATATAGAATATAGAGAAAATACTAGATGGCTGCCGTGATTGTCATATAAATGATACAATTTAAAGTTAGAATATTATATCATTTTCCTTTAATGCAAATCTTCCCCAAATAAAAGTCATGCATAATGTATAATGTACATTTGTGCTGCAAAAATCACATTTTTATTCAAGGACTTCAAAACACTCACCCTAGAGCCTGGAAAGAAGGAATTGAAAGTGCCCAGTGCATTGACAAGAACAGCAGTCTGGAGGCAGATTCCCCAATGTAGTGTACATTCAGGTACTCAGGCATAGGAGAAGGCATGGTGAGCTGGTATGAACAGGGATTTGGGTAAATTATCTTAACAGTGAAGTTCTAAATTATAATTCATTTGAAAAAGGTGAATGTAAACATAACCCATCAAATATGAATCTAACATATACACACAAAAAAAGACTAGTCGTGAAATAATCCAAGTCAACAGGGGTTAAAATAAGTGAAGTCATAGTTTCTAACAAATCAATATTCAGAAAAGCAGATCAACCATGACGTTTTAAAGTTACTTCCTGTTTTAGCCTAGTAATATTTCTATTTCCTTCCTCCGTTAACAGCAGTGTACAAATTCAGTTTATGGAGCAATCACATATGATAACTGTTCCTTTCATTTAGGCTAAGAAATTAACAAATTCAAATGTTAACAGGGCTAGGAAAGTAATGAGTGACGTGCTAGTGCCAACCAGGGAGAGAATGTTCTCAGACAAAGGGCACAGCACAAAGAAAACGTATGAGAATTTGGGCTCAGCATTACAGGTCTTTCCATTTTCCAAAGAGCAGGGTCTGTGTGTAATCTCTGTATTAAAAAAATAAAAATTGGTACGGTATTTTTAAAAATATTCTACAGGTAAAACAAAATGTGTCTGTGGACTTTCTGCTTTCAGGCTGTCAGTCTGTATCACTGATATTAGATAGTTATTTTAAATGTTTACCACTGCTAAAAATAAATATAAATATCCATCATCAAAACTTTGGAAAGCAAATCTGAAAATCTTGTTAAAGAGAACTTTTTCACTGCTACATACATGAAATGTAATATCATTATGAAATTTTTCTACTTTGAAATTATTAAAATAATCTAGAATATCAATCTAAGAACAGGGCCGGCGCCGCGGCTCACTAGGCTAATACTCCGCCTTGCGGCGCTGGCACACCGGGTTCTGGGTACCCCTCTGCCAGGCCAGCTCTCTGCTGTGGCTAGGGAGTACAGTGGAGGATGGCCCAAGTGGTTGGGCCCTGCACCCCATGGGAGACCAGGAGAAGCACCTGGCTCCTGCCATCGGATCAGCGAGGTGCGCCGGCCGTAGCGCGCCAGCCGTGGCGGCCATTGGAGGGTGAACCAACAACAAAAGGAAGACCTTTCTCTCTGTATCTCTCTCTCACTGTCCACTCTGCCTGTCAAAAAAAAAAAAAAAAAAAAAAAAATCTAGAGAACAAAAGAAAATAAGCAATCACACCCTACTGAGGCTAAGTCAACAGCTGGGCAATTTGGCTGCCATTATCAAAAGTTTTAAATTAAGTATCCTATGACCTAATAAAGCCACTTATAAATCTATTCTAGAAAATTACTTGCACACATTCACAGAAAAGCACGTATAAGGAGGTCTACTGTAATTCTAACAACGAAATTAAAAGTTGGTAGTAATCCAATCCCAATCTTTCATCACCAGGGAAAACAATAATCCACCCTACAGTAATACCTTGTAGGCAATAAAATTAATAAGATAAATTGAGATGTAATAGCACAGAAAAAATATTTCAGACATGTACGTGGAAAATTCTGCAATAGCATGAATAATCCAATATATGCTTAAGAGAATGTGTGTATATGCATACACACACATACAAATGACAGAAGGAAATAAACCACACAGTTAACAGTGGCTGCCTCTAGGAGTGGGGGACATGTGAATGTACCTGCAGGTATTTTTCTGGGAAAATGAAATCTAGCTTTCATCAGACTCTTAAAGATGTCTACAGTTTCACAGAGATCAAAAGGTTTTCATCAAATTATATAAAAGTTCTCCAGAAATGTTAGATGAAAATGTAAAAAAGTAAATCTGCCTTTGTTCAATATTAGCCACAAATGATTTATTGGCCAAATACTACAACAGTACAGCAATTAACAGTTGACATTCAATAGATGAGAAAAACTTCTTATGTTGAAGAGTGTTTTAAAAACATTTACTGGAGCAATAAATTCAACTCAATTCCTTAGCAGAATCGTAGGCTATCAACTATTAAACATCTTAAATATAAGCTATCATGATGAAACTTTCTATGAATGAGTATATTAAAAAAACTGGGAACTATCATACCTTTTCAGAAGTGCCCAAGGTGAGTAGGGAAAAAAAGCCTGAAAAATTAGGGGAATTACCAAAAATTACTAGTTTTAGGGGGTGAAGGCTAAGTAAGATGAAAAAACAACAAATATCCCTTGTCAAATGTTTTAAATTGCCTCTAAATCAAATAGTTGTAATACGGTCTTCATTCGATATCTTCCACAGATTGGTTCTAGGATCCTGTGTGGATACCAAAATCTGCATGCTCAAGTCTCTTATACAAAATGGTATACTATTTGCATACAACCTGCACACACTCTCCCATATACTTTGATCTCTAGGTTATTTATAACACCTAGTACAATACAAATGCTGTATTAACAGTACTACACTGTTTTGGGAAATAATGACAAGAAAAAAAAAAGCCTGTACATGTACAGTACAGATAGGATTTTTTTCCCCTATTTTTGATCCATGTTTGGTTGAAATTGCAGATGCAAACTCTTGGATGTAGAATACTCAGGTACAGAGGGCCAACTTTTAAGTAAAAAGTGGATATAATAGCTTTGATCTACTCAACAGTAGTGGCAACTGGAACCTTTCTACTGCTTTCGTTATAAACTAAAGTAACTCAGATAAAATATTACTGTTTTATTATATTACAAGGACATCTCATAATTTATTTACACACCTAAAATGCCTCCAGTGTTATCAGTCACAAAGCTAATGATGGCTGAAGAAACAATAATAATCTATTCAACCAGTCTTTTAGACTCAAAAGAAAGATTTTCTTCTACATAGAGAAGGTCAGTTTCTATTACAAAGATGTAAAGAATTCCTCAAAATGCCTGTGGATATTTAAATTTATAAATTGAAGTAGATATATTTTTCAAATTAAAAAATATGAGGGTACTTAAAAAAGGATTCAAAAATAGAATTAAAAAGATGCTTATTTTGGTGCAAAATTTTGAAATCCATGCATAATTTTTCATTGTATATATTTTCTGTGAACTTCTTGACGATTCCTTAAATGCATGGATTTCAAGAGTATTTTGCACAAAATAAACTTTTTCAGTCAATTTTCCACAAACTTAAAAAATTGGAAAATCAAGGGGAGAGACAGGTGTTTCTTCCATTCACTAGTTCATTCCCCACATGCCTGTAATAGCCAGCTGTAGGATGGGAGGAACCCAGGAGCCCAGAACTTCATTCAGGTCTCTTGTTTGGTGGCAGGGACTCAACTACTTGAGGCATCACTGCTGCCTCACAGAGTCTACATTAGCAGGAGACTGGAATCTAGTGTGGCATTGGAACTTAACCCATAAACTTCAAAATGGGTGTCCCAAGGGCCTTCTTAATAGTTAGGCCTAACACTTGTCTCAATATTCCACAAACTTAGGGGCCGGCGTTGTGGCATAGTTGGTTAAGCTGCTGCCTCCAATATGCAGGTATCCCATATAGATGCTGGTTTAATTCCTGGCTGCTCCACTTCTGATGCAGCTCCCTGTTAATGGCATGGGAAAAGCAGAGGAAGATGGCCTAAGTATTTGGGCCTTTGCCGTCCTGGCCATTGCAGTCATTTGGGGAATGAATCAGTGAATGGAAGAAGATATCTCTCTCCTTCTCTCTCCCTCTCTCTGTAACTCTACCTTTCAAAAAATAAATAAATAAATAAATAAAAACCCTACACTTAACCAACCGGTTTTCATAGTTCTTACTTGCCATTCCAAGTACCTTTCTAGCAGAGTTTCTATATTAAATCTGGCAACAGTCTGCATGATAGAACTTTTTAAAAATAATTTGACTTGTGTTAGATCTAGATTACACTTTCAACTTTTCATTATTCTCTTCTTATGACCAAAATTCTTATGATGATCATTCTTATGGATCATTCATTAACCATTTATGTACTCAGACGTCTCTGTGAAACACCACGTGCTGCTGTCTCAGTAGAGGAATAAGGTGAAAATAGAATGAGTTTTTAAAAAGGAAATGGGATGTGTGGGAAATGACAGGCAGTTTTTATCAGAAGGTGGAGGGCTCTAAAAGGTCACATTATAAAGACTGAACTTAATCCCACATGGGTCATGGAATGGATTGAAGGATTTTAAATAGTAGAATGACATAATTAGATCATTTTTATTTATTTATTTATTTATTTTATTATATTTTTTTGACAGGCAGAGTGGACAGTGAGAGAGAGAGAGAGAGAGACAGAGAGAAAGGTCTTCCTTTTACCGTTGGTTCACACTCCAATGGCCACTGCAGCTGGCGCACCGCACTGATCCAAAGCCGGGAGCCAGGTGCTTCTCCCGGTCTCCCAAGCGGGTGCAGGGCCCAAGCACTTGGGCCATCCTCCACTGCACTCAAGGGCCACAGCAGAGAGCTGGACTGGAAGAGGGGCAACCGGGACAGAATCCGGTGCCCCAACCAGGACTAGAACCCAGTGTGCTGGCACCACAAGGTGGAGGATCAGCCTAGTGAGCCGGCGCCGGCCAGATTATTTTTTAACAAATATGTTGGTATTAGTGCAAAGGATAAGATGGAGAAGAGACAGAAAAGATATACTGTAAAAATTTAAGAAAGTTTAAAGGGCCTGAAATACGCATGGAAATGAAGAGGAAGGGAGAAATGTAAGCAAGATTGCTAGGATTCACTTACTAAATGGAGCGGAGAAATGAGTAAGGACAATGACAAGGACTCCCCAGTTGCAAGGCTGACTTAAAGAAATGTGATTCTGATCTTGCTATAATAAATGTAAGAGAGGAACAGCTTGGGAAATCACTTTATATCTGTCTTTACTTATTTCTAAAATGAGAATACCATAAACCACAACTATTCCTATAAGAACATTCTAAGAATTAAGTGAGATAAGGTATATGAAATCATGCAAAAATCTATAAAGTTTAATGAAAATGTTAAATATTACAATGTCCTAGAGTCTTCAGAATCAAACTTCAAGTTTCTCTATTAGATTATTTCTCCTTGCCACCCTAATTGCTTTGACTAAGTCGATGAAAATCTTTTTCTTCACCTACATGAAAATAAAATTTCTAGCTTCCTCAAAAGAATATGGTGAGATTAAAATTTAAAAATGCATTACAAAATATGCTACTAACTACACTGTACATAAAATGTAACAGGGGAACAAGATGGTATTTAGCTCAGCAATTAAGATATCTGAGAGTAATCTATTTACAGATACCAAGTCTTGAAACTCATAACCAGGAGAGCTCAGTTAAGAGAACTAACCATGAAATTACCAGATTCTAGGAATGAAGCAGGGAAATCACTAAAACGTAGAACTCTTGACTTCACCAGGCTATAAACATAATCAAAGGAAAAAAGGAGCCATCCTTTTAAAGTAATACACTTCACAATGCTGACTGTGAGGACACCCAGAGTCCAGGAGATAAATGGAATGGAAAAATTAACCAATCCCCAAAAGAAAACAGCTTTAATATTTCTAATTCATCTGTCCAAAATCTATCTTTATCTCAAGGAATCATCAATTTTGAGGACCAACATAAACAATAAAAAAGGTAAACCACCTCTACATTCTAAAGAAATGCTCTTTTTCCTTGAAGTGAGTCCTCTCCCCACATTCTGTCTCATTTCATCCTTCCTCCCACTTAATACAAAGGCATGAAATAAAACTAAGAAAAGAATGGCTTTTACTGACAGTAAGAAAGCACAACAGGAAAAAGTTTTGCCTCTCTCTACCCTTGTCTATAGATTCCACTATAATTTTTAAGGATGACAAGGATTATTCTCATTACCTTTTCTCATAACACATCTGCACAATGCAGATAAGACATTTAAGATTTCTCTATCTTTAGTAAAACTGTACGTGAAAATTGGTTTCACTGATAGATTTTACTGACTATATGAATTCATCGTATTTATGATTGTTATTTAAGTCACTGAGTTTTCTTTGTGACTATTTCTACTAAGTCAAACTTAACAAATACAAATATTACCATACAGAGTTTTGACCAATTTTACATTCACTTTGTTTTCCATTTTTTCTACAGGTAATACACATATTTATTTAATAATGGTGTATATTCTAAGAAATCCATGGGGATTTATAATCTACAGTAAAAAATATGAGCAGTGACTCTTAGGTATCCCCTAACTACTATGTATCATACAGTTAAATCTTTTATGCATATTCAGTCACTTTGTTTATTTTTTGCTAATAGTATCCACAGATACAGAGCAAAGTCACAGAATGGTTAAAATGGAGGGAACAAACAATGGGGTCTGAATGTAAGGTCCAATAATGACCACATCTGTAAAACTAAGAAAATATGATTTGAATGACAAATAAGATATCAGGAGGTGCTTTTTAGTCCTCAATACCTATTGTTTCTAGTATTATACACATATTGTTCCACCCTAAATGAACATATTTAGGGGAACAAAGTAAATGTCAAATGTACTTCCCCAAAATGTTTAAAAATGAAAAACGTATTAAGTAATTTATACCTTCTTATAATAATGTTGAAAGCTAGCTAATTAGGTTGATATACAACAAATGGACTTACTGATTTACATTGAAGAAGTATTGACTAGGCATTGATCAAAAGCAATGCATTCAACATATCATGAATGCTGATTCTTAAACCAAAAAACAATCCTTAGATATTTATAGATTTAAATCCAATCACTGCTATTAACACTGGCTTATCAACAGGGGTGCTTTATTGAGACATTATTTCATAACCAGATGTGTATGCTTGAACTGCTGTTCTGAAGTTTTATCAGGAGTATTTCTGACTTGAAAAGCACAACAATCATACTCTAAGTTTTGAAAGGAAGATCAAATCAGACAATAACACAATATAAAAATTTAAAAAATAGAAATACCCTGAAAGCTACATGTGAATCGCTGAGAAGTGGCCCTTCTTTTTCGATGTAATTTATGCTTGAGTCTCCAGCTAGTACATGCATGCTTCCTTCCATGCCCTCTACTGAGTTCTGACAAGCTGTGTTCTCTCCAGGATTCAATGCTTTTGCAAGAGTATCAAATGCCCTACAATGAGACATAAGAAGCTGTGAGCTTGGCCAATCTCTGTAAGATGAAAACTCCACAGAAAATTCTGGAATTAAGATTCAAGCCAAAAAACTTGTTTACAAACAGAATGCTGGTGAACCACTGAGCACTCTATTTCAGTGGCACCTATGACTCCCTAAAGACTACAAATTAAACTTTAGATGTATATTACAAGATACTATATTATTATATTAATTTATGACCAGAGAATTAAGATCTCTATTAAAAATCACAGATAATTAAGGAGATAAAAAAATCCTAATAGTCTGATATGAAAGTGTGCTATTAAAGCAGTGCATTTAATATATGAACCCATTTATCTGACATACGTAAGTTCTTTAGAAGGAATAGAGGTAAAAACTTTTGGTGACTCTACCATATTGCACACAATACAAAGATGTGTCTTAATTTTATTTAAAAATTCAGGGAATATTTTCAAGCTTGTAGTTACTAGTTAAATCCAAAGTGTAAGAATTTGAGATTAATTATTAGCAAATAATGATTCAAAATAGCTCCCTATACTATAAGAGAAGTAGTTGAGACTGTGTGTGTGTGTGTGTGTGATAGAGTGAATGAGAGAGAGACAGAGAGAGAAAGAATGTATACTTCCATCCACTGGTTCATTTCCCAAACATCTGCAATGGCCCTGGGCCAGGGGTCTGCAACTCAAATCCAAATCTCCCACATGGGAGCAACTCAATTAACTAAGCCATCACCAGGGCCTCGCAGGGTCAGCATTAGCAGAAAGCTGGGGATAGGTGGTACAGCCAGGTATGGAATCCAGGCATTCCAACATGGGACACAGTAGCTTAACCAGCAGGATAAATGCATACCCTCATAATTTTCAATGATCTTCCTTTAGAGTTCCTGGAGATATCAAGTTCAATAAAGGACTTGGCATGCAGTTTATTTCATGTTTTAAATTGAGAAAGAGAGTGTGGGAAAATCTAAAGAAAGTTAATTTCTATAGCCAAAGTATTAACACTGATAAAATGAAAAGCAGAATTCTATATTTTTCTCAAGTGTAACTAAAACCTATAGTTAATTCAACTTTGTCTTTTACATTTATTTTTATGACTACAAACTGGGAATTGTGATCAACCTAACAATTAAGCAACACAAATATTTCACTTTACACACACAGAAGGTAAAACATGATAACCAAATATTTGAATTGTCAGGCTGAAGTTATTAAATTTACAGGAAAAAAATTCCTAAATTTTAGACTTCATTTCTAATCATATAATATTCAATTATTGCTCTTGCTATTTAGAATGTTACCTGCTGGACATTTTCAGTTAAAACTTATAATTTACATGTTCTATGTCTAATAGAAATACTTGTTTTTTGAAATTTCTGTAAATAGTATCTAACATAAAATATTAATAAATAAATACTAAAAGACACAAGATAAAAACAGGCCTTACCTTGAAACATCACCATTGGTTTGCATTTCTTGATGAAATTCACACATAGAGGAATCACCATTACTTAAGCTTTCCATCACAGACATATCACTACTATTTTGAGAAAGATCTTTAGTTTTTCCAAGATTTGCTAATGATGTGACTACACTAGCCAATGTACTTAGGTCTCCCTGGCAGGATTCAGCCTTTAGGAAAAAAAAAAGTATTAGAAGTCTGAAAATCAATGTATTTTAAAATCTGAAATTACCAACTAAAATTTTATTATGAAATGCCACAAAAAAGGTGTATCATGATAAACAAAGTCAAGAAAGTAAAATCAAAGAGCTCTGAGCTTTTAGAAAAAAACTTTTTTAAAAAAAGTTTAAAAACAGTACATACTTTTCTTCAGAAATATTTATTAAACAGCTTAAGACAAAAGCTGCAATCAATGGCTAATTTATTCATGTCATTGTCATTTCCTCTATAAAAAGGATTTAAAATTTGTTTTAATATGAAAGGCAAAGATTCCCCCAATCTTCTGGTTCACCTTCTGCATGGCCCCATGTAGCTGGGGTTAGGCCAGTTGGAAGCCTGGGGTAGGAATTCAATCTAGGTCTCCTACATAGGTGGCAGGTACCCAATAGATGCACTACACCGGCTGATTCCCAGAGCATTATTAGGAGGAAACTGGAATCAAGAGTAGAAGCAGCCGGCACACCGGGTTCTAGTCCCGGTCGGGGCGCCAGATTCTGTCTCAGTTGCCCCTCTTCCAGGCCAGCTCTCTGCTGTGGCCAGGGAGTGCAGTGGAGGATGGCCCAAGTGCTTGGGCCCTGCACCCCATGGGAGACCAGGAAAAGTACCTGGCTCCTGCCATCGGATCAGCGCAGTGCGCCGGCCGCAGTGCACCGGCCACGGTGGCTATTGGAGGGTGAACCAACGGCAAAAGGAAGACCTTTCTCTCTGTCTCTCTCTCTCACTGTCCACTCTGCCTGTCAAAAAATAAATAAATAAAATAAAATAAAATAAAATAAAATAAAATAAAAAGAGTAGAAGCAGGACTCGAATCCAGGCACTTATATATGGGATGCAGGTGCTACAAGTAGCATCTTAAGTGCCATGCCAAAAGCCCACCCTTATAAAATGATATTAAATGGCAGCATGATGGCCGCAGTGACCATTTGGGAGGTGAACCAACAGAAGGAAGACCTTTCTCTCTAACTTGCCTGTCAAAAAAAAAAAAAAAAAAAAGATATTAAGTGAGATAATCCCTCAGGTTCATTCTGGTATTAAAATTTGATGATTCAGTTATAATAATTTCTAATACTCATTATACAAACTATAAACTTTTACAGAATACAAAGAATACTAGTGAAAAGAAGAAAAAAAGGCAAATTAATGAACAGACTTCCTAAGATGCCAGCTTTTATCTGGCATTGTGTTAAACACAAAAAATAAAAAGAAATTAATGTTTCCCATTTTTCTCTTTATGTTTTTTCTTACTGCTGTTGAAAAAATCTCTTTATATCATTAAGCTGTTGGTCTTTTGTTACACATTGTATATTTTCCTGATTGTCTTCATTTTTCACATCTGTTAATAACATACACAAGCCTCCACCTGCAATGCTGGCATCCCATATAGGCAAGAACCAGAAGCTCCACTTCCAATCCAGCTCCCTGCTAATCCATCTGGGAAAGCAGTGGGAGATGGGCCGCTATAGGAGATCTGGCGTTGGCCTGGTCCAGCCCTGTCTGTTCTAGCCGTTTGGAGAATAAATCAGCAATACTTTGCTTTCTGGTTGTTTTTAAGTGTAAAATAATATTTTGTTGCAGACCATTCTTCCTCTGCTCTCACACCACAAGCATTACAAAAGACCTTTGTAATCTTCAAATGTTTAAGGATTTCTCCCCATCAGCAAGCAGTCTATTCTGCAGCAGGTATCAGCTGAGTATCCTCCGACTCAATTCAATTCTGACACTATCTACCTGGAGATTACATCAGATCCAACAGGTTGAGGGCTCATTCCAAGAATGTCCCCACTGCTTTGGTTACTAATCAAGGCCCAGGTAGCTTTACATGTGCTTCTGACCATTTGCTTGTAAGACTGGGTAACTACAACCCCCTCCTTGGGTTTAATTTGCTTGAGTGGCTCACAGAGCTCAGGGAGACTTGTTTACTGACTTATGAAAGGATACTACAAAGGATACAGATGAAGAGGTGCATCCATAGGATGCTGATGTGAGGAAGGAGTGCAGTGCTCCCATGCCCAATCTGGACATATCACCCTATGGGACCTGCACGTTTGGCTACCTGGAAGCTCTCTGAACCCTGTTATTTTGGGGTTTTTACTGAGACTTCAGTACACACTGCATGTTCATGTGCTTTGGCATTCTTTATTCACATAGTTGAGACAAGACTCCTCTTCAATGAGGACAGACAGGACTTAGGGAGTTTCTTGGGCCTGCTTGGTGAGGAACTTACAAACCAAGAACCACAGTCAATGGGATCAGCATTATGGTATGCCATGTTAAGCTGCCGTCTGCGATGCCAGGATTCCATACATGCGACAGTTTGAGTCCCAGCTGCTCCACTTCTGATCCAGCTCCCGGTTAACAGCCTGGGAAAAGCAATAAAGATGGCCCAAGTGTCTGGTCCCTGCCACCCAATGGGAAACCTGGATAAAGCTCCTGGCTTCAACCTGGCCCAGCCCTGGCTGTTGCAGCCATCTGGGGAGTGAATCAGTGGATGTAAAATCTCTATTTCTTTAAAAAAATTTTTTAATTATTTATTTATTTGAATATCAGAGTTACACAGAGAAGAGAGGCAGAGAGAGAGGTCTTCCATCCGATGGTTCACTCCCCAGTTGGCCGCAACAGCCAGAGCTGTGCTGATCCGAAGCCAGGAGCCAGGAGCTTCTTCTCAGTCTCCCACAGGGGTACAGGGGCCCAAGGACCTGGACCATCTTCTACTGCTTTCCCAGGCCATAGCAGAGAGCTGGATTGGACGTGGAAAAGCTGGGACTTGAACCGGCGCCCATATGGGATGCCGGTGCTTCAGGCCAAGGCATTAACCCACTGCGCCACAGCGCTGGCCCCTCTAATTCTATGAAAAAAATAAAAAAGAAAGAAACCTAGAGGAATCCTAAAGTTTATTGCTTTCTTGTTGAAGCTACAATTGTTCTAGTAGAATGAACTTTATCACGTAGTTAATTTGTTTTTTAAAAAAGCAACTTATAGCAGGAACATTCAAGGCCAAATCAACTGAACAAAGTGATGGATGAGATTAAAAAAAAAAAAAAAAAAAAAAAAAAAAAGAAACAAAGCATTAAGAATAGCTTTAAATCATACTAAACACTAAACATACCTTGTCTGGTGTCATTAGTACAGCTGACTCAGTTTTTATTCCAGGCTGATGGATATTCACAAACATTCCTGAATCCAACAGTCCTGTTGACCTATAAAAAATAAGTACAAATTTTAGTCTGACTTTCACTGGAAAGAAAAACAGCCCACCAGCTACTTAATGTTTGCTTTACTACACCTTGCAGCTTCACTGTCTGTTACAAAAGTTGGAGTTGCCGCCAATGGGCTTCGAAGGTCTTTTCGAATGTAGATTTTTTCTGTAGAAGCAGCACAGTTGGAAGATTTTTCTCGTGACACTTCGATGGGTTTTCTTTCACATTGAACGGCTACAAAAATGTTAAATAATTATATCATAACACAGAATTTATAGGCAATTAGAAACGTAAGCCTTAAGTCAGCAATGCTGCTAATGGAGGATATAGTTACCACAGTGAACTCTGAAGAGAACTACCAACATTTAGAAATCATATGCAAGTTCAACAAAGTTATTTCACATTAACAAAACTGGCCAATTGCATCTCTAAGTCTCTTTCCTCTCCCTGCTTCTCCAGCTTCTGTGGTAAAAATTACAGGAGATTCTTCAAAAATTTTTCTACGATTTGTTTTGAAGGGAGAGGGAGAAGACAAGGAAGAGGGACACAGAACATGCATGCGTCCTTCCAAATGCTGGTTCATTCCCCAGATGCCTGCAAAGGCTGGCTGGGGCTGGGCCAAGCAGAAGCAGGCGCCAGGAACTCAATCTAGGCCGCCAACGTGGGTGGCAGGAAACTAAGCACTTGAACCATCATTTGCTGCCTCCCAGGATACACATTACCAAGAAGCTGAAGATGGAAGTAGAGTTGAAACTTGAACGCATGGACTGCAACATAGGATGCGAGCATCCCACAGACATCTAAACTGCTGCACCAAACATCCATCCAAGAGGAACTCACTGCTGAGAAGAACTGAAGAGTCCCCTTACTTATCTATGTGAGCATTTTACAAAGTGAAATGAAACTTAATCAGCTGAAAATAACACAAAATGGCTTAAGATAGAATTTTTAAGCTTAGGTTTTTAGAAGACATTTGGCCTTTATTTATAAAATATTAGTATATTTAATGTTTGTAGGAGTTTTATTTAGGAGATTGGGTAGTATAGTTGTTAAATGTACATTTTCTAAACGAACAAGAAACTGCCAGGATCCAAAGTTAAGTTCTGCCACTTACCTAGCTGTATGACCTTGGGCAATTTTCTCAAACATAAAATAGAAAAATACTACAGAGAAGTACTGTGAGAATAAATTAATACATATGCTAAGTACATGTTTGGCTATTGTTTTTGTCTTATTAATCACTTTTTAATGGTTTAATATAAAGACAATTGGTATATTTTCACCTATTTGAAACTATAACTACATCCTTGTAGAATAAGCATTCAACAAATATTTGTTAAATAAGAAATTATATATATGTATTTTTATATTTTTAGTTGGAAACTAAATTACAAAGCAAATGCATGTGGTCTTCAAAAGGTTCATGGAAATGTATATATATCAAGAACCTTGTAAATCTCAAATCTTTGCACCAAAATAAATTTAATCATTTAACTTCATTTCCACAAACTTTTGAATACCCTTACATTTGACATATTTTAATGTATTTAATTTGAATAAACTTGTAGTTTTCCAGGATCCATAAAAGTATTTTCTCTATTAATGCTAATACATACAATCTTGTTTCATTCCAAACGCAATACATCTCTGTAACCTGCAGTATTGACAGCGGTTTCGATGATGTTTATTAATAATACAGTCCTTTGATCCTCGACATGAGTACACTAAATTTTTTCGGATGCTTCTTTTAAAAAAGCCTTTGCAGCCTTCACAAGTTACAGCTCCATAATGACGTCCTAGAGACAAAACATTTAAGAAAATACAAGTCACTTAATTTAGAACAGAAATGGAATGAACTCATTAATACCCTTTAAAAAACAATACATGAGATGAAACAGAGTTCTGAGTTTCTGACACAAAAAATTTTCAGACGTTATATCCTCTGAAAAAGGTAAACAAGTTTTTAATTTTAGAAGGTAACCTTAATGACAGTATAGGAAATTTGGGAATGAGAATAAATTCACTAATAATCCCATTGTTTAACTTTTCATTTCTGACATGAATTAAAAATTAAGAGTTTTGTTATATACCATATTACAAACTTTTAATCTGAAAATTACATTTCAGAAAAAGATAAAATGTCAACCGTATTTATAACAATTCTTCTTCAGTGTAAGTTCTACTTTTGAAATTTCTGAAGAAATCATTTACATTTTGATTAACCCATTATTTCAAAAACTTTTCTTTTACACACCTATTAACAGACTGAACACACTTCGAGGAAACCTCTAATGTAGTAAAGTTTTAGGAAAGATGCATAAAAACAAAACTGGGTCCTTAAGCTATATCCCACTGGCAGTTGTGGCTACACATGAGCAAGTGTGCATTAAGTATTTCTGGCATGAAGTAACAACAGGTAGAACGAAAGTGTCCAAAGCCTAGAGCTAGTAATAGGTTTTGAGAACTGCTGGCTCAGTTAGCATTAACCACAGGGTTTTTTTCACATCACTTCAGTAATTAAAATTACTCTTATTCCTGGACCAAGCTTAAGAGGTAGGTTAACAATGTAATAGATTGTCAAGGAGCACAACTCATTTTAAAATGATTCTCTGACAAAACATCTGATATTCACATTAAGAAATTTTGTTTACTTTCAAAATATGAAACTTATGATAGCCCACTGAAATACGCATTGTATGTCATTAACAAACTCCACCAAAATAAGAGAAACAAAAAGGTTCAGAAAAAATTAAACTTTATAGGCTACAAATATAAACAATAAAAATGTATACTCCTTTTCTTTTTAGAAGAAACACAATAATGGTAGTTATTTTAGCATTATAACACATATAGGAGGTTATTTTTAATGTTACCTGATGCTTTATCTCCACATACTACGCAAAGATCAAAAACCTTATTTGGTCCTTGGTCTTGTGAAGAATTATCTGTTAAGAGCTTTAAAGAAAAAAATTGATATTCAATAACACTCTCATTCTGTCAATAAAACCAAATAACGTTCAGTTAGTACTGCTTGTTTACTTCTTTTTCATAACTTTGAGCTCTCTATTACTACGTACATATCAATTAAACTAGTCTTCTGTACATATAGGTGAAAATTTCAATGTTATGAAATGGGAAGAGAATAGAAAATAATTTTAATTTGTTCCATAATAATTCAATTAAAGTACTCTACCCAACCTGTTCAACATTTAAAAACAAGAGCACTTTTAAATTCATCTTACCCACTCGACACTAAACATTATTATTTGGAACATGTCAAATTATTTTTTTAAAAGATTTTATTTATTTTATTTGAGAGTTGGAGTAGGCCGGCGCCATGGCTCACTAGGCTAATCCTCTGCCTGCGGTGCCAGCACCCTGGGGTTCTAGTCCCGGTCAGGGCGCCGGATTCTGTCCCGGTTGCTCCTCTTCCAGTCCAACTCTCTGCTGTGGCCTGGGAGTGCAGTGGTGGATGGCCCAGGTCCTTGGGCCCTGCATCTGCATGGGAGACCAGGAGGAAGCACCTGGCTCCTGGCTTTGGATTGGTGCAGTGCTGTAGTGACCACTTGGCGGGGTGAACCAACGGTAAAAGGAAGACCTTTCTCTCTGTCTCACTCTCTTTCACGGTCTAACTCTACTGTCAAAAAAAAAAAAGAGAGAGTTAGAGTTACAGACAGTGAGAGGGAGAGACAGAAAGGTATTCCTTCTGTTGGTTCACTCCCCAAATGGCTGCTATGGCCGGAGCTGCGCCAATCCGAAGCCAGGAACCAGGAGCTTCTTTCCGATCTCCCACGTGGGTATAGGGACCCAAGGACTTGGGCCATCTTTCACTGCTTTCCCAGGCCATAGCAAAGAGCTGGACTGGAAGAGAAGCAACCTGGACTAGAACCCGGCACCCATATGGGATGCCAGTGCCGCAGGCGGAGGATCAACATACTGCGCCATAGCACCAGCCCCTGGAACGTGTCAAATTATTGAAGCAGTTGTCAGGTCTATCTGACACTTTCCTTTCAAGTGTCTTTTTATTTTCCTAAGATTTTTCCATCTGTTGGTTCATTCCCCAAATGGCCACAACAGCTAGTGCCAGGCCAGGCCAGGCCAGGCCAAAGCCAGGAGTCAGGAGCTTCATCAAGGTCTCCCACTTAGCTGCAGTGGCCCAAGGACTTGGGCTATACTTTGCTGCTTTCCCATGTGCACTGGTAGGGAGCTGGATTGGAAGATAAGCAGCCAGAACTAGAACTGGTGCCCACATGGAATGCTGGTGCTGCAGGCGGCAGTTCAACCCTTACTGCCATAATGCTGGGCACCTCTAGTCTTTTTTTTTTTTTTTTTTTTTTTTGACAGGCAGAGTGGACAGTGAGAGAGAGAGAGAGAGAGACAGAGAGAAAGGTCTTCCTTTTGCCGTTGGTTCACCCTCCAATAGCCACCGTGGCCGGTGCACTGCGGCTGGCGCACCGCGCCGATCCGATGGCAGGAGCCAGGTACTTATCCTGGTCTCCCATGGGGTGCAGGGCCCAAGCACTTGGGCCATCCTCCACTGCACTTCCTGGCCACAGCAGAGAGCTGGCCTGGTAGAGGGGCAACAGGGACAGAATCCGGCGCCCCAACCGGGACTAGAACCTGGTGTGCCGGCGCCGCAAGGCGGAGGATTAGCCTAGTGAGCTGCGGCACCGGCTCCTCTAGTCTTTTATCATGACAAAAATCAATCTTCAGTAAGCAAAAAAGCTAAAACTTCTGGTATCAGATATCCCTTGAAAGCATCTATGTCTAGTATCACTCTTTTCCTTAACAACACACCTACTGCAAAATAAAGCTAATCTTTCATAACCTATTTTCTTAAGGTTAGAAGAGATCCTGAGAGGTTGAGAGATTTGCCCACATCCCATCTTAGATCACTGGACAAGAAATTAAAATCTGCTTGGTCTAGGGGAATTCCAATCTATACCTATTTCTCATTCATTGTCCTGGACATCTATAAAGTAGGCAGAGTACCAATATTATCTTCAGCAGTTGGGGCTAGGCCAGGCTAAAGCCAGGAGCTAGGAACTTCATCTGTGTTTTGTCGCTCCCCCGCTTCGTGGAGGAACGACACAGGACCCTGCGCTGTTCTTTCGTCTGCTCGGCCCTCCCCGGGTTTGCTGCTGGTTCTTCCCGGGTTGGCTACCGACCCTTCCACCTCCGTGGAAGGGCGGTTCCCCCTAGCCACTTTCGCCACTTTCCCCACTTCCGCGGGGGAGCGGCACACCGCCGGCTGGCTCTCTCGGGGGCTGCACAGGTGTTCCTTCAGATAGATGTTCCTGGTGCATGTTGTCTCTCTCCTCCTTTATAGTCCTCTTCCACCAATCCCAACTCGGCTGCCCACACGCCGAGTACGCTGCTCTCCTCCAATCAGGAGCAGGTCCTGCAGCTTGTCAAGTTGGTGAGAGGCAGCTGGGTAGAAGCTGTTTGCTCCTCTCCCAGCGCCATATTGTGGGAGAGCAGATGTATAGAATAAGTCTTAATTCCAGTAACAGTCTAGTCTGAGTTGCTCCCCACATGTTTCCCATTTGAGTGGCAGCAACTGCAGTCCTTGAACCATCACCCACTGCATCCTAGGTACACTAGTAGGAAGCTGGATTGGAAGGGTGTCACCAGAATTACCAGGACTCTAACTGCACTCTGACGTGGGATACAGGTGTCCCAACTGGCAAATTAACCTACTGTACCACTATACCCACCCAAAATTGAGATTTTTTTTTTAAAGAGTAACTTTGCAATGGGGAAATCTGATAAATACTTCTTCAGACAGGTGATCAAAGTTAACTTCACCAATCATAAATGATGTTGATTTTAACTTTAATAAAATCCTTCTCCACAAAACTCCCGATCCTTGTCTAACCATAGGTAAAACACTGAAGCCCAACAGTGGGGTATTCTATACCATATCTGATCAGTAACCTTACTAATGTCAAATTCATCAATGAAAAGAAAAGTCAGGGGGCTGGCGTTGTGGTACAGAGGTTAAAACCACTGCCTGTGATGCCAGCACCAGCTGCAGTCTCAGCTTCTGCACTTCTATTTGAGCTCCTTGCTAATGGCCTGGGAAAAGCAGTGAAGATGGTCTTCAGCACTACCCATGAGGGGAGATCCAGAAGAAGCTCGTGACTCCTGGGTTCAGCCTGGCCCAGAGCCTTGGCCAATGCAGCTGTCTGGGGAGTGAACCAGCGAATGGAAGATCTATTTTTCTCTCTATTTATAACTCTTTCAAATCAATAAATACATACATCTAAAAAAAAGTTAGAAAACTGTCATAGCTAAGAGGATTCTAAGTAGACTTGACTATTAAATGTAATATGGTATCCTGATGCAAAAAAAAAAAAGGACAATTAAAAAAAAGTCCAAAATTCTACTTATATCAGTTAATAAAGTACCAGTATTGGTCTATGATTTTAATAAATTTATCACAAATGTAAAATGTCAACAGGGGAACTAGATCGAGAAGGTATTAGGGGAACTCTGTACTATTTTTTTTTAAGATTTATTTCAAAGGGTTAGAGAGAGGGGGAGAGACAGAGACAGAGAGAGAGAGAGTTTTTTATCTGCTGGTTTACTCCCCAGATGGCTACAATGGCCACGCCTGGACCAGGCTGAAGCCAGGAGTTTTGGGTCTCCCACAGAGGTGACAGGGACCCAAGCACTTGGGTCATCTTCTGTTGCTTTTCTTAGACCATGAGCAGGGAGCTAATCAGAAGCAGAGAAGCCAGGACACGAACCAGTGCCCATATGAGATTGCAGTGTTGCAGGCAGCGGCTTTACCTGCTATGTTCCAATGCTAGTCTATCTGCTCAATTGTTATGAATATCTAAAACAGTTCTAAAAAAATCAAGTATATTGGGTCCGGCGCTGTGGCTCAGTGGGTTAACGTCCTGGCCTGAAGGGCCGGTGTCCCATATGGGTGCCGGTTCTGGTCCCGGCTGTTCCTCTTCTGATCCAGCTCTCTGCTATGGCCTGCGAAAGCAGCAGAAGATGACCCAAGTCCTTGGGTCCCTGCACCCATGTGGGAGAGCTTGAGGAGGCTCCTGGCTCCGGATCGGCTCAGCTCTGACCGTTGCGGCCATTTGGGGAGTGAACCAGCAAATGGAAGACCTCTGTCTCTCTCTCTCTCTCGCTACCTCTCTCTGTAACTCTGCCTGTCAAACAAATAAAATAAATCTTAGCCGGTGCTGCGGCTCACTAGGCTAATCCGCTGCCTTGCAGCGCCGGCACACCAGGTTCTAGTCCCGGTTGGGGCGCCGGATTCTGTCCCGGTTGCCCCTCTTCCAGGCCAGCTCTTTGCTGTGGCCAGGGAGTGCAGTGGAGGATGGCCCAAGTGCTTGGGCCCTGCACCCCATGGGAGACCAGGAAAAGCACCTGGATCCTGCCATCGGATCAGCACGGTGCGCCGGCCGCGGCGGCCATTGGAGGGTGAACCAACAGCAAAGGAAGACCTTTCTCTCTGTCTCTCTTTCTCACTGTCCACTATGCCTGTCAAAAAAGTTAAAAAAAAAAAAATCTTAAAAAAAATAATCAAGTATATTAATTAAAAAATATGGAATTAAGGTGTCAGTGGTATACAGCTTTTTTGTTGACTTATGTCTTTTGATAAAACAACTTATAAATAAATCTGTTAACTATAGTTCTATCCATTTTCTATCTAAATTTTGAAAATTACATAAATAATGTCACTGGAAGAACAGAATCCATCAATCAGGATATACCTATAGGAAAAATTTTATCTTTTATGAATTTGTTTTTCTATCATAAAAGGAATTTTCTTTGAGTGATTTTTTTGTTTAATCACAAAACCTAAAATTCAATTTGGAGTAGATACGTCTCCAAAAAGTCTCTGATGGCAAACTTCAGGGTGTATTTTTATCTGCAGTAGAAATATCCAAAGGCATGCAGCATGTAAAAGTTGTAACTGGCTCTTTGAAGAATAAAGTATAAATCTGTATTCCAGCACATACTAAAATTATAGACTACTAATCTATATTGCTGACTGAGTTATGGGGTAAAACTCACAATGGGTAGACAATTGCTATGTCAATGAACATATGAATAACAGAGCAGGCATGATGCCAAAACTAGCAGCTTGGTTCTAGAAACTGACCATTTCCCAAGCAGGAGGCCTCTTAGGAACCAGTGTCAGTCACAGCATATTCCAGTAGTTACTCTTGGAAAACTCCTAGAGCTTTTTCTCTATCCTTCACAATCATTATTTGAGCTCTTTATACCCTTTATTAAATCTGTCAGTCTGAACTAGCCAGAGTTGGGTCTTACTGTATGCAACCAAGGACCTTCCCAAAATACATCAGTGTGAAGATTGTCAAGAAAAACAGTGGTTCCAGGAGAGGGCAGTCAACAAAGATACTCCCCACTGCATGTAATTTTACACAAGATTTTTTTTTCCTACTGAAAATGCAAATATGTAATGTCTTAATGACAGAAATAACACTTATGACATCTTTTCAAGTATCTTTCAAGTGTAAGATGAAAACATGCTTCCATAGTTATTTACCTGGAGGTGTGGTGCAGACAAATCAGGAGTGGTAAAAAATAACTGGTTGACACCTGCTGCGTCTGGAGTTGTAAGGAAGACTTTTCCTTGAGCAGAATCTTGCCTGGCCAGAATGACTTTGCTTGCGGCAGAGCCATCGTGATTTGTCAGAATGAACTGCTTGCCTTGTGCATTGTGATCAAGTGCAGTCACAATCTGGATTTTCTGCCCCGTTTGCTGCTCTGTAACAATCTAACACAGTTATATCAGGTTAAAAATCAATTATGAAATTAATCCAACTCAATTTTTTTTATTTGACAGATAGAATTAGACAGTGAGAGAGAGAGACAGAGAAAGATCTTCCTTCCGTTGGTTTACCCTTCAAACAGCCGCTACGGCCGGAACTACGCCCAAAATACGCAGATCCGAAGCTAGGAGCCAGGTGCTTTCTCCTGGTCTCCCATGCAGGTGCAGGAGCCCAAGCACCTGGGCCATCCTCCACTGTACTCCCGGGCCACAGCAGAGAGCTGGACTGGAAGAGAAGCAACCGGGACGGAACCGGGCACCCATATGGGATTGCTGGTGCCACAGGCAGAAGATTAACTAAGTGAGCCATGGTGCCGGCCCCCAACTCAATTTTTTTCTCTGATACATTTCCTCATATTTTCAAAACTAGAATAGCACATCATCATACACGTGTATAATACACAGACATTTTAAAATAGCAATTCTACTTCCATGAAATTTCACTCTGTAGAAATAAACAAATGTGCAAATAAACAGAAGGGTATCAGTAAGAACACCTGACCTCACTATTTTGATGCCTCCCATTTAGACAAACATATATTAGATACATTTTACTTGCTGCTCTGGTCCTGGAATTTAACAGTTATCAAAATTTTTGTTCTCATGAAGCTCTCACTTTAGTAGGGATGAGACAGTTAATAAGCAAATAAGAAGACTGCCAGGTGTTACCAAGTGCTACCAAGAAAAACAAAACAAGGTAAGGCGAGGGACCCTGGTGGGATAAGGGTGGGAAAGAACTGGACTGCAAATAGATGATATTTTTGCACAGACTTGAATGAAAAAAAAAAAAAGACCAAGACTTAGGACTTCCTAGGGCAAGAATATTCCAGGTAGAGAAAACAGAACATACAAAGTAGCCCTGGAGCAGGAGGAAATGTGTTAGACACATCTGAGGCACAGCAAGAACAATGTGAATGAAACAGAGTGAGAAGGCAAGGATTATGGCAGGAGATGGCTCCTGAGTAACAGTAGCTGCTAAGGCTAGATTATTTTTTTTTATTTTAAAGATTTATTTTTATTTTGAAAGAGTTAGAGAAAGAGGGAGAGACAGAAAGATCTTCCATGCACTGATTTACTCCCCAGATGGCCACAACAGCCACTGCTGGGCCAGGCCGAAGCCAGCTGGAAGCCAGGAGCTTCATCCGGGTGTCCCATGTGGGTGGCAGAGGCCCAAAAACTTGAGCCATCTTCTGCAGCTTTTCCCAGGCCATTAACAGGAGCTAGGTCAGAAGTGGAGCAGCCAAGACACGTACTGGTGCCCATATGATATGCTGGTGTCACTACCACACACCTGCCCCCTGGGGCTAGATCTTAAAGGGCTACACACATAGGTCACATGAGAGTCTAGGTTTCCTTTTGTATGAAATGGAAGCCACTTGAGAGTTACAGCAGGAGTGGCAGAACTTTACTTTTCAAAAAAGGATCATTTTAGACTTTAGTGTGCTGAACAGACTGCAAATGTTCCAGAGCAGAATTAAGAGAGATCTGAAAGGATTCTACAGCAATTACTGCCATTACGTGCTACACAGGCAGACAGTGGCTGGGACTAGGGTGGAAGTTATGCTGGGATTAAAAAATGATTAGAAGAAAGACATGACAGGATGTGCTTATGGAATGGAGTAGAATATGAAGGCAAAGAATCAAAGATGATTACAAAATTTTCACCTGGGGACAGCTTTGTGGCACAGTGGGTTAAGCCACTAGCTGAGATAATAACCTCCCATACTGGAGTGCTAGTTCAAATCCTAGCTGAACTGCCTCCAATCCAGCTCCCTGCTAATGCGCCTGGGAAAGCAGAAGATGGACCAAGTACTTTCGCCCCTGCCACCCACGTAGGGGACCCAGTTGATGGGGTTCCAGGCCCCCGGCTTCAGCCTGGACCAGCCTCAGCTGGTGTTGCCATGAGGCGTGAACCATCAGATGGAAGATCTCTCTTTCTCTGTCATTTTGCCTTTCAAATAAAGAAATAAATACATAAATAAATGTTTAAAAGCAATTTTGGCTTGAGCAATTGGGAAGCACTACTATCTGCTGAGAAAGGGCAGACTGGTGAAGGGCAAATTCACAGAGAATGACTCCAGCACTGGGAGATTTTGTTACTGAGCACATACTTTCCGTAATAAGCTTTATTAAGCCAATTTAATTCCTTCATTCAATTTAGTTATTTTTTTTTTAATTTATTTTATTAATTTGAAAGACAGAGTCACAGAGAGAGGTAGAGACAGGGAAAGAGGTCTTCCATCTGCTGGCCCACTCCCCAGATGGCTGCAACGGCCAGAGCTGCACCGATCTGAAGCCAGGAGCCAGGAGCTTCTTCCGGGTCTTCCCACGAGGGTGCAGGGACCCAAGGACTCAGGCCATCCTCCACTGCCCTTCCAGGCCACAGTAGAAAGCTGGATCAGAAGAGGAGCAGCTGGGACCAGAACTGGCAGCCATATGGGATGCCAGCGCTTCAGGCCAAGTCATTAACCCGCTGCGGCCACAGCACCAGCCCCTAGGTTTTTGTTTTTTTTTTGTTTGTTTGTTTGTTTTTTTTAAGCCTTTATTAACTTGGAATAGGGAGGGTTCCTTTTAAAAAAAAAACAAAACAAAACAATGTTCTTATTTATTCATTTAAAAGGCAGAGTGACAAAGACTCTCCTATCTGCTGATTTACTTCCCAATGCCTGTAACAGGCAGAGGTCAGCCAGTCCAAAGCTGGAAGTCTGAAACTTAACGGAAGTCTCCTACATGTGTGGCAGGGAACCAAGTACTTGAGCCATCACCTGTTGCCTCCCAAGGTGAGAATTAGCAGGAAACTAGAAATGGAGTGGAGCTGGGACTCAAACCCAGGCTCTGATATGGATGTAGGTGACTCAAGCAGTGTTTTAATCACTACACCAAACTTTGTGTGTTTCTGAATTTTTACCATTTTTATCTTCATCAAAACTCTTCTATGTAAAATTTAAAGTTCTTGCTCACCAAACAGCTTTTGTCTAAATCATACTGATTACTATTGTCTGCCAACTTGAGATATTTTTTGTTGACTAGTATTTCTACCAAGTTCTATTTTTCTAGGTATGGTTTTTAAATTGTTGTCCATTTTATTTTACATAGGTAATTTATACCAATCCAATCTTCACCTTGCTACCAATAATTTTGCAATTTTCAGTAACACCTTAAAGATCAGACTTTTTTTTTTTTTTTTTTTTTTTTTTTGACAGGTAGAGATATACACAATGAGAGAGAGAGGCAGGGAGAAAGGGCTTCATTCCGCTAGTTCACTCCCTAAATGGCCGCCATAGCCGGTGCCGATCTGAAACCAGAAGCCAGGTGCCTCTTTCCTGGTCTCCCATGCGGGCACAGGAGCCCAAGCACTTGTGCCATCCTCAACCACTCTCCTGGGCCACAGCAGAGAGCTGGACTGGAAAAGGAATAACCGGGACCAGAACCTAGCACCCACATGAGATGCCGGCACCACAAGCGGAGGATCAACCAAGTGAGCCACGGCGCTGGCCCAAAGATTAGACTTTTTAAATCAGTTCACCTATAAAAAATTTTTATAGTGTAAATTTTTAGCTGTTGTTAGTCTAATTTTGGATTATTCCTTTCAGTAATATTCATTGTGAACTGAACAAAAGACGAATAACTCGAATTTATTTCTGAGAGAAGAGCTTTAGGTGTGTACATGATAAAACTGTGACTGGGTTGAAACATTCTGATTAGATGAGTAAAATATTTACTGCAGCATAATAATTGAAAATCAAAACCATCCAAACCTTCAACAGAGAACATTAGAGGACCTGCCCTTGTGGCACAGTGGGTTAAACCATTGCTTGCCATGCTGGCATCCCATATCCAGTTCCTTGCTAATGTGCCTGGGACCACTGCACCCTGCACCCATATAGATTTCCAGGCTCCTGGCTTCAGACTGACCCAGCACTGGCTACTGTTGATACTTGGGGAGTGAACCAGCACATGAAAGATATCTCTCTATCTGCGTCTCTCCCTTTCTCTAACTCTGTTTTTCAAATAAATAAATAAATAAATCTAAAAAAAAACAAAAACAAAAACAAAAAACACGGGGCGGGGGGGGGCAGTGCTATGGCATAGCACTTAAAGCCGCCATCCCATATGGGCACCAGTTCAAGACCTGGCTGCTCCACTTCTGATGCAGCTTTCTGCTATGGCCTGGGAAAGCAGTGGAAGATGGCCCAAGTCCTTGGGCCCCTGCACCCGCATGCGAGTGCCGAATGAAGTTCCTGGCTCCTGGCTTCAGATCAGCACAGCTCTAGCTGTTGCTGCCATTAGGGGAGTAAACCAGAGGACGAAAACTTGTCTCTCTCTGCCTCTGCCTGTCTTTAAAATAAATAAATAAATCTTAAAACAAAAACAAAAACAAAAACAAAAACAAAAAAAACTTGTACTTGAGAAAAAAAAATAGAGGGACCGCCTTGTGGCATAGCGGGTAAAGCTGCCAGCTGGGACACCAGCATCCCATATGGGTGCTGGTTTGGTCTTGGCTGCTCCACTTCCAATCCAGCTCCCTGCTAATCTGCTTGGGAAAGCAGTGGAAGATGGCCTAAGTGCTTGGTCTCCTGCACCCATGTGAGAGACCTGGAAGAAGCTCTAGGCTTCCGACTCTGGCCTGGCCCAGCCCTGGTTATTATAGCCATTTGGGGAGTGAGCCAGCATATGCAAGATCTCTCTTTAACTCTGCCTTTCAAATAAATACATTAAAAAAAAAAAAATAGACAACAGTAGATTATAGAAATGGTTCTCAGAATCTTGGGAAACTTTTATATTCTAAAAAATTATTAAGGGTCAAGGGCTTTTGTTTATAGCACTTGTATCTACTGATGGTTTTTTTTTTTAACATGTTTTTTTAAAGATTAATTTTATTTATTTGAAAGACAGAGTTACAGAGAGAGGTAGAGACAGAGAGAGAAGTTTTCCATCTGCTGGTTCACTCCCCAGCTGGTTGCAACGGCTGGAGCTGCACTGATCCAAAGCCAGGAGCCAGGAGCTTCTTCCGGGTCTCCCATGTGGGTGCAGGGGCCCAAGCACTTGGGCCATCTTCTACTGCTTTCCCAGGCCATAGCAGAGAGCTGGATGGGAAGAGGAGCAGCGGGACTAGAACCGGCACCCATATGGGATGCCGGCGCTTCAGGCCAGGGCTTTAACCCGCTGCTCCACAGCGCCAGCCTCTCTACTGATCGTTAACATGTTAGAAATCCAAAAACAAATTTTAAAAACATTTAATTTATTTAACAACCCACTAAATGTTAACAAAAGCAACATTTTTTAAATTAAAATTAAGTTGACTATCCAAATAAAAATTCAGTGGAGAGGGTGGAATTATTTTTGCAAATCATTTTAATACATGGTTTAAAAGAAGTGGAATCGCATATCTGCCTCTTCTTTCAATCTTTTGGAGTACACTGCTTTGGTTAAAATAAAGAAAACACAGCCTCACATTTATTGGTTGAAAGGGTAAAGGATATTTTAAAAGCCTTTTTAATTTTTAAAAATTATCCTTTGATATTCAACCCAACTTCAACAATTGGTAACTTTAAAAAAACGTTTCATTTCTATTTATTTGAAAGGCAGAGCAAGTCTCTCTCTCACACACACATACACACACACCTTCCATCTTAGGGTTCCCTTCTCCAAACCGGGCCAGTCTGAAGCCAGAAGCCTGGAACTCAATTCAGGTCTCCCTCATGGGAGGCAGGGAACCAAGTACTTGAGCCATTACCAGCTGCTTCCAAAGGTGCACATTAGAAGGAAGATAGATTGGTAGTGGGGACTTAAATCCAGGCATGCCAATATGATATGCAGGCATCCAAAATGGTATTTCTACCACTGCAACAAATACCTGCCTACAAGCAGTAGCTTTTTAAAGGTTAGCTGCCTGGGGCCGGCGCTGTGGTGTAGCAGGTAGAGCCAGCCACGACCTGCAGAGCCGGCATCCCATATAGGCACTGGTTTGAGTCCTGATCCAGCTCTCTGCTATAGCCTGGGAAAGCAGAAGATGGCCAAAATCCTTGGGCCCCAGCACCCACACGGGAGACCCATAAAAAACTGGCTCCTGGCTTCAGCTTAGCCTAGTTCTGGCCGATGCAGCCATCTGAAAGACTGCTCTCTATCTCTCTCTCTGCCTTTCTCTAACTCTTCCAAATAAATAAATAAATCTTTTTTTAAAAAAAAAAAAGTTAAGTTGCCATGTGAAATAAAAATTATATCAAAATCAACTGGTTTATCTTAAAATTTGGATCCCTTCATTACTCAGGCATGATTTCCTTACATCACGCACTTGTCACTTAGCAAACACTGGTTTATGGAGTTATGTATACCTTTTTTTTTTTTTTGACAGGCAGAGTTAGAAAGAGATAGACAGACAGAAAGGTCTTCCTTTTCCATTGGTTCACCTCCCAATGGCTGCCACAGCTGGCGCACAGCGCCAATCCAAAGCCAGGAGCCAGGTGCTTCCTCCTAGTCTCCCATGTGGGTGCAGGGTCCAAGCACTTGGGCCATCCTCCACTGCCTTCCCGGGCCACAGCAGAGAGCTGGACTGGAAGAGGAGCAACCGGGACAGAATCTGGCATCCCAACCGGGACTAGAATACAGGGTGCCAGCGCCGCAGGCAGAGGATTAGCCAAGTGAGCCGCGGCGCCAGCCATGTATACTTTTTAAATATTGAAATAGTTCATCGTACAGTATCATCATGTCATGCAGCATGTGGAAATTTCCACTGTATACTTGTGAGAGAACAATAGTGAAAAGGCAAACAACACTAGTATTCCCATTATGAAAACAGTGTTGACCTCACTGACTTTCTGAAAAGATCCCTAGATGATACTTTTGTATCTGGATTATGGTATCTCTAAGAAAAAAACATAACCATTGAAAGATGAAGATGTTCATACTAACTCCTACTGCTCCATCAAGATTGGTCTCATATTTTGCATCCTCCAAAACACATTCCCCAGTCTCGTCTGTATCCACTCCACAACTCAGCTGTTCTTATCCTGTGCCACCAAGATAACACAATATACTGACTGTATTCTATTTTGACCGATTACTCAATTATCTCACACTAGATTTTAAAGCTATCTGAAAATCAGGGCACATCTTTTATCTCTGTACCTTCAGAATCCAGCATGTACATTTAGGGTAAATAATAAAAGTTTTATGAATCAAGGAAAGAACTTATAAACTAGACATACCTCTCCCATCTGTTGTTCAATAATTTGATGTGCAATTTCTTCTATGGTTGCCATGATCCAATTGCTAGAACACCTGCCAAAAATAAAAAGATGCTTTTCTACAATTGTATTCATTTAAAAAAAAAAGCATTTACTGGATAACAAATTAAGCTATATAATATTTAAGATGTTACAAAATAATCCATTGGGGAAGGAAAGAACAAAGTAAGATTGGCTCTATGTTAACAATTTTTTAACACACTGTCAAATAGTGAAGCTTATGATTTACTGGGATTTGTGAAACTACTCCCCCAGCTTTACAATGATGTATTCTTGAAAATGTTGACTAAAAAACTACTCAAGACCCAACAATTTCACTTCTCAAGCACACTGAAGCCTGAACAGAACTGGGATCAATATAGAAGAGTTTATTAATTACAATAAGGGCAACACTATCAATGAACAAACTCAACTCCGTAGCCACTTCACACCTTTTTTAATCAATATTTTATAAAAACTGACAAAAAAGGTTATAATCATTAAAAATTTCTCTAGAATTTTTCTTACCTTCATTAGTGGCAATTTCTTACATAGAGGAATTTCAAGTGTTTACGGAAAAGGGAATTAAAAGATTGTGGGGAGCAACTCGGACTAGACTAAGTTACTGGAATTAAGACTTATTCTATGCATCTGCTCTCCCACAATATGGTGCTGGGAGAGGAGTAAAAACAACTTTTACACAGCTGCCTCCAGTTCAACCAGTAACCTGCAGGAGCTGATCCCGCTCCTGATTGGAGAGCAGCGTACTCGGCGTGTGGGTAGCAGAGTTGGGATTGGTGGAAGAGGACTATAAAGGAAGAGAGAGACAACATGCACCGGGAACATCTAAGGGGAACATCTATCTGAAGGAACACCTGAGCAGCCCCCGAGAGAGCCGGCCAGAGCCGGCCGGCGGTGTGCCGCTCCCCCGCGGAAGTGGGGAAAGTGGCAGGGGGAACCGCCCTTCCACGGAGGTGGAAGGACGGTAGCCAACCCGGAAAGAACCAGCAGCAAACCCGGGAAGGGCCGAGCAGACAAAAGAACAGCGCAGGGTCCTGTGTCGTTCCTCCACGAAGAGCGGGAGCGACAAAAGATAAGTTTAGAGGCAGGTGAAGCCACTACTTGGGATGCCTACATCCCATGATGGGATGCCCATGAGTCTTGACTGTTGTGGCCTGGCTTAGCCTGGCCATTTAGGGGAATGAACAAAAGACCTGTCTCACCCTCTTTCTGTGTCACTCTTTCAAATAAACAGATCTTTTTTTTTTAAGAGTAAGTTTACTTTGGTAAAAAGAAATTTTGAAATCTATGCATACTTCCTTAACATTTGTTTTTTCTCTATATCATGTAGTGAAGAATACATAATTTCTTGCTTCACTTTGTTTATGTCATGTTCACTAACATTCCACAACTATAATTAATATTAGCTCCTCAGTTTTCTGAATTCTTTTAATTACTTTAAAATTTTTAAACACTTCAATTAGTTGTGCTATATGGCCTACTCAATATTCAAGTTGATCATTTAACTCTTTCTCACTAGATTTTAGGCAGCCACTCATCTCTGGAACCAAAAGAAAAAAAGACCGGCCTCTTGGGCTTGAAGTGACAACGACAGCTCTGCCAACTTCTGAGCCACTTTGGGAATCAGTCTTTCCTTTTTATGAAGAACAATGTTCACAACCAGGTAGCTCCATTGGCCTATCCTGCAAAATCCCAGAAGCCCACAGTGTCCCTTCATTTCAGTCCATGCTTGGTATCCATGAGAGAATAGAATACACCACAGATCTTTTGTGGATAATCCCACTTCTTTTTTTGTTTTAAACATTTACTTTATTTATTTGAAAGGCAGAGTTACAGAGAGAGAGGTCTTCCATGTGCTGGGCCACTCCCCAAATGGCCACAGAAGCCAGAGCAGGGCTGATCTGAAGCCAGGAGCCAGCCTCTATTCTATTTATTTTCTTAAGATTTACTTATTTGGAAAGTAGAGTAACAGAGACAAGGACACACAGAGAGCTATCTTGCCTGCAATATCTTCCATCCACTGATTCACTCTCCAAATAGCTGTAATAGCCAGGCTGGGCCAGGCTGAAGACAAGAGCCTAGAACTCCATCTGGCTCTCCGACATGGGTGCAGGCATCTAAGCACTTGGACCATCTTCTGCTGCTTTCCCAGGCACATTAGCAGGGCGCTGGATCAGAAGCAGAATAGCTGGGACCAGAACCAGTACTCCAATATGGGATACCACCATTGCAAGTGACAGCCTAACTTACAACTTTACAGCCACACTGTAAACCCCACAGAATACCAATTTTTTAATTCTTTCTGCACACTCTGTACTAATATAGTAGTCTAGAGCTATTTCATTTTACTATGTAGTTACATATAACTCAAAAGTTGTCAACAAAAGGATACTCAAATTCAAACATTCAACTAGAAAGCCAACTTAGAGAATTTTTTTTCCATTTTGGGCCTCCTCAACAAAACATGTGTCTTCAAACTATTTTTTTTTTTCATTTCCAATTTGTAAAGCCTATTGAGATCTGTCAAGCCAACTCAAATCTAGGAAGATCCAGACATTGTGATATGAAGCCAAATCTCTAATCCTATTTTCATTATTACCTATTTCTTTTCCTAAACTATCCAAGAATATACACTTATATGTAAACAGATACATGACAGAATACAAACATATCCTATAATTTTGTTCATTTGGAAAATTTTTCACTATTTACAAAAAAAGAGGTAACTTTTCTAAAAGTTTTTAAAAGCCTATGTCAATTCACTGTTTTATTAAAATTCAGATTTTTCCAGATTCTTAAGAATAAGAAATCTGGCTGTAACACATTAAAGTAGCAATTGGCTTAATTGGACTTTGAGAAACTTGGAGACCACACTGAATATAGTCTGGGCTGTCATTGTGGATATAAGTGAGGAAAATGATGGCATTCGGTATCAAAATCCTCAGTGAATGAGGGTATTGAAAGAGAAGGCTCTGTTTAACAATAATAAAGTCAGTTGAAACTATGATATGACTGATTTACATGAATCTCAAAGGAGTATTACTTTGATAAATTAAAAACCTGATGAGGGGAAATAAGGAAACTAATGACAAATAGTATTTGGCATAAAGGCAGGTATTTGTAAGTGTATTAGTCACTGTATTGTGATAAAAGCTCAAATACTAATTTAAGGGGAAAAAAGCCACAAATAACCAAGCAAACAAGCAAACAGCGGCAAAAACAGTGAAGTGGGGAAGAGAATACACACTAGTAGGACTGTGGTACAGCTGATCTGGTGAAAAACTGGAACTAGGAATTCAGATGATGTCAGGAACCTCCCCTCCTTGTGGTCAGCTTCTATATTTCCAATATTGTAACAGATTCTGATTGGCCCAGCTTAGGTTATCTTCTCAGGTCTTAGAATAATCACTGTCAGTGTGCCAGGAAGAGGGAAGGGAAAGTTTACGACAGCTTCATTTTTGGGAGGCCTATTTCCCACGACATGGCTACTGATGTAATTATAAGCCAGGCAACCACTTTAATTTATTTCTACTATTGATACACAGCATTCAACCAGAAGTCCACTGAATACCATCGGCACTATCACAAAAATAAATAAATAAATAAATAATTCTAATTTGCCACCGACTTTTTCTTCTTTTTTTTTTTTTTAATAAATAGAAGACACTTGTGGCCGGCGCCTCAGCTCACTAGGCTAATCCTCCGCCTTGCGGCACCAGCACACCGGGTTCTAGTCCCGGTCAGGGCGCCGGATTCTGTCCCTGTTGCCCCTCTTCCAGGCCAGCTCTCTGCTGTGGCCCGGGAGTGCAGTGGAAGATGGCCTAAGTACTTGGCCCCTGCACCCCATGGGAGACCAGGATAAGTACCTGGCTCCTGCCATTGGATCAGTGCGGTGCGCCGGCCGCAGTGCACCGGCTGTGGCGGCGGCCATTGGAGGGTGAACCAATGGCAAAGGAAGACCTTTCTGTCTCTTTCTCTCACTGTCCACTCTGCCTGTCAAAAAAAAAATAGAAGACACTTTTGAACAAAAGATTTGTGGGATGGGCGCAGTAGCGGGTAAAGCCACTGCCTGCAGTGCTGGCATCCCAAATGGTCACCAGTTTGAGTCCTGGTGCTCCACTTCCAATCCAGCTCTCTGCTATGGCCTGGGAAAACAGTAGAAGATGTACCAAGTCCCTGGGCCCCTGCACCTATGGGGGAGACCTGGAAGAAGCTCCTGGCTCCTGATCTGCCTAGCTCAGGCCGTTGCAGTCATTTGGGGAGTGACCTAGTGGGTGCTCTCTGTCGCTCCACCTTTCAAGTAAATAACTAAAATCTTTATTAAAAAAAGATTTATTTATTGGAAAAGTGGGAGGAGAGAGAGAGAAATATCCTCCATCCACTGGTTCACTCCCCAAAAGGCCACAATATCTGGAGCTGGGCTAGGACGAAACCAGAAGCCTGGAGCTCCGTCTGGGTCGCCCACTTGCTTTCCCAGGTGTATTAGCAGAAAGCTGGATTGGAAGCAGAGCAACTGGAACTCAACTGTGCCACAACACTGGCCCTGCTGACTCCAATTTTCTTTAGTTGTAAAAATCTCCAAAAGAGGGGAATAGAGAAACCCCTATAAAATACTTCATCAGGAGGTCCTTCTGAGGATCAAGTTCCTTCTAATTTCTTAGCTCTTTAGTAAATAATAAACTTAGTTTAGCAATAACATTGTTTTAAATAATCTCCTTAAAATTATTTTTTCCAAAAATAAATGTTCCATAATTAAAAGAAAAAATATTTTTAAAAGGTTAGTAAAAGGGCAAAAAGGGACCCTTGCAATTCTCAATATTAAAGTCTTTCTTTTTCCTTCGCCACCCCTTCACTCCAGTCTGTAGGGTGTTCCCCAATAAACCCTTTCCCTTACTCCAGTGTCCGGTGTGCTTTGTGACGGCTAACATTAAGATATAACATTGGTGCTGTGACTCATATTGGTAATCCAGTGTCCCCCAGTGCTCTGGGGTCCTTGATTCCTGCCAGTCGCAAAGCACACCTCCATAAAAAAGAAAAAAAGAAAAAAAAAAAAAAAAAAAGAAGAGGAGGGTTCCATTTACTTCGCAGTACAGGACACAGGGAGACTCAAGATAAGGCACACTCATCTGGCAAAGGTCTCATGCCATGACACAGCACGGCAGATGGTAGTATATGGTGTGAATCGTGTACAGAGACAAAATATGAAGGGTATGCTTGCTTTCCTCACATCCTGTTCTTATGGGGACTAAGTTAGCCCGAGGACAGGGAGAGTAACTCACTCCTAAGACAGCAATAACCTATTCACGAGGGCCATGCCCCCACAACCCAAACACCTTCCCAGCAGGCTCTACCTTCTAACACTGCTACATTAAGAAGTTAAACTTCTGCATGAGTTGTGGTGAGGACAGATAATCGTAATCAACAGTGGAATGAAGAAAAAGCAGGAACAAGGTAAGGCTGGGTGGGAGGGGATGATTCGCAGTTTTTACTAAGTCAGAGATGGCTCTCCAAGAAAATAACGTTTCATCAGAGATATGAAGGAAGTAAGGAAGCAAGCTACCGGCTATTTAGAGGAAAAACTTCATAGCCAGATGTTTTTTCTCAGGACAAAAGTTTGTGCCCTCAATGACAAACTACATGTTCAAAAGAAACAAAACTTTATTCACAGTATGATTTAAAACTATACAAAGACACACAAGGACATCCTTAAATGTTAACTGTAGGGCCAGCATTGTGGAGCAGTGGGTTAAGCCACTGCTTGTGACCCCAGTGGAGTGCTGGTTGATTCTTAGCTATTCTGCTTCTGATCCAGCTTCCTGGCAGCAGTAGATGGGGTAAGTATGTGGGCCCCTGCTACCCATGTAGGAGACTAGGATGGAGTTCCTGGCTCCTCGCTCTAGCTTGGCACAGCCCTGGCTGCGTTGGTCATTTGGGGAATAAACCAGCGGATGGCAGATCTCTTACTCCCTCTCTGTCACTTTGCCTTTCAAATAAAGCTTCCAAAAAAAAAAAAAAAAAAAGTTAACTCATTTTTCTAGGTAATTACAAGCCACTTAAAGAGTTTCAAAGGAGTCCTTTGATTGTAATCAGAAAATCAATCATTCTTATACGTCATAAATTTGTATAATTACTGGGGCCAGCACTGAGGCACAGGTTAATCCTCTACCTGTGGCACCAGCATCCCTTATGGGCGCTGGTTCTAGTCCTGGTTGCTCCTCTTCCAATCCAGCTCTCTGCTGTGGCCTGGGAAAGTAGTGGAAGATGGCCTAAGTCCTTGGGCCCCAGCACCTGCGTGGGGGACCAGGAAGAGGCTCCTGGCTTCGGATGGGCAAGCTCCAAACGCTGCGGCCATTGGGGAGTGAACCAGAGGACGGTAAACCTTTCTGTTTCTCCCTCTCACTGTCTGTAACTCTACCTCTCAAAAAATAAATAAAATCTTAAAAAAAAAAAAAAAAAAACTAAAAATTCAGCATTCCCTCATCTATAACTCACTGTATTGTACTCCCATCTCATCATCTAAAACACTTTGCAATTTCCCTGCACTTGATCACCAAGATGCCCATCTCCTGTAAGACTTCGAAGAAAAAACTGTGCAATAGCCAATGAACTTTTTTCTATGACCCACTAGTGTTCAACATAGTACCTAGTGTTCTTTCCTTAACAATTATTGACTGAAACTTATCAGCCACTGTGAGTTTGGGGACCCCAGTAAACAACACAGAAAAGATTTCTGTCAAGAAAGTTTTACTTGCATTTTAGTGAAAAAAAAAATAAACATTTTAAAAATTACCAATTGTGCTAAAATTCATCAGGCTAGTAAGGAAGAAGTCAAAGGCAATTGGAGGGAGCCTATGCAAGACCCATGGTTTGTCCCCTCCAAAGCTTAAGTTGAAATTTGGTCCCTAGTGTTAAGTGTTGAGAGATCAGGGACTTTAAAGAGGTGTTTGGATCATGACAGTTCTGCCTTCAAAAGCGATTAATGCCAGCTCTCAGGACTGGGCTAATTCTCATGGGAGTGAGTCCTTGTTCTCCACCTCCTGGCTAACGTGCCTGGGAAAGCATCAGAAGGTGGCTGGAAAACACAGACCCTGGCACCCACATGGAAGACCCAGATGGAGTTCCAGGCTCTTGGGTCAGCCTGGCCCAGCCCCAGACACTGAAGCCATGTAGGGAACGAAGCAGTGATGGAAGATCTCTTGTTCTGTGTTGTCTTCTCTAATTCTGCCTTTCCAATAAAATAAATTCTTAAAAAAAAAAAAAAAACTAAAACAACAACAAAAAAACCAGGATTGGCACTCTGGGAAATGTGTCCCAAGTGGTAGCTTCACTCGCTGCGCAGCACTATCCTTCCCAGTGTGTCATTTAAACTTCTGTGATGGGTCACCCAAGTCCTAGCAGCTTCACTTCTTGTCCAGCTCTTTGCTAGTGGCCTGCAGTAGATGGCCCTGATGAAGCTCCTGGCTCCTGGCTTTGGTCTGGCCCAGCTCCAGCCCTTGTGGCCATCTGAGGAGTGAACCAGCAGATGGAAGATCTCATTGTGTGAATGTTAACTCTTGACTTTCAAATAAATGAACAAATCTTTAAATATATATATGTATCTGTGATGCTGGCATCCCATAAGCTCCAGTTCTAGTTCCAGCTACTCCACTTCAGATCTGGCTCCCTGATAACAGACCTGAAAAGGAAGGGGAGGATGGCTGAAGGCTTGGGCCCCTGCCACCAACGCGGGAGATTATGGAGTTCCAGGCTCCCGGCTTCGGTCTTGCCCAGCCCTGAGGGCCGCAGCCATTTGGGGAGTGAACCAGCAGTTGGAAGATCTGACTCTCCCCCTCTGTAATTCTTTCAAAATAAATCTTAAACAAAAAAAACCTTATGAACTCTTTACTTCTGGAATTCTTCATTTAGTAATTTTGGACTGCAGTCAACCAGCAGTGGGGGTAACTGAAATTTTGGAAAGCAAATCACTACATGAATTCCCCAATACACTATTTCAGCTCCCTCCCCCCCTTAAACCCCATCTGACCCGAGACTCCACCCAGAGCCAGCATTTATCCTATAGTCTAAGGCTGTTAACCACAAGTCAGGAACAGACTTTTGTAAACTCCTAATATTGACGCAAAATTTTATGCAGAACTGCGTTTTTCTAAAGATGATTCATGAGATTTTTAAGAGGTTGTAAAAGGCCAATTGATCTTAAAAAGACAAAGATTATATTCCAACTCTTCACCGTTCGTCATATCCTGTTTGTTTTTTCTCTTCCTCAAGAGTACCACACACAAGATATTTTGGGAATGCTTGCTGCCACTGACTTGTGCCTCCCTCAAAACACTTCCTAAATCCAGATACTGAAATGTTCCTACAAAGAATGATGCAATGAGTTGCCCTTGATGCGACCACTCTTAAAAATCATAAACACAAGTATCTTTCAGACATATAAGCTAAAGGTTAAAAAACAATCAACGCCTATCAACCCACCACACAGCACGCACCATTCAAAAATCGCACAGTGGAAGGCCTATTTGCAACTTCCAGAAGCACAAAAACCCCGAAGGCCTTAATTTCAAGTCTTTTTGCTGTAACTCTTTCCGGCCGACCAATCTGCCAAAGGTTATGGGGCGACATGGCAATGCCGGTAGCTCACAAAGTTCTGTCTGTATAAGCTGGAGGCCGGCTTCCCAGCAAAAGAACTACCGGAAGCGGGGAGCTGCCCAGGAGAGTGGGGACCCCGGGCCAGTTCACGCGTTTTCTCAAAAGACCCAGGTCCAAAGGCGACCGCTCAGAGGGAGTCGTTCCGCCCCTCCCGCGACCCTGAAGGCGCAAGCTCCCGCAGAGCCGCCGCCGCCGCCGCCCCGGGCCGGAGGGTCGCCCCCCGGCGCGCCCACCGCGAATCGCCCGCCCCGAGCCCGCGGGCTCCCTGGGACGGGGGAAGCCGCCGCGGCGCGGAGACGGAAGCTGTTCCTACAGGTGAAAGGTCAGAGGCGCCGCGGGAGGCGCCACCGGAGAGAGGCTGCGCGCGCCGCGCCGCTCGCCGGCAGCACCCGCGCCCCGCCGCCCCGGCCCGGCGCCGCGCCCCGCCTCGGGTACGGCCACGGCCTCTTGCAGGCCGATGTGCATTCGGCCCCCGCCACGCTGGCCCCTCTCTGCGCTCCCAGCCCGCGCCGAGCAACCCGCCGAGGCACTACCAGAGCGGCCCTGCCGGCCGGAGTCCACAGGCTGTGGGCGGACTGAGGCTGCGTCCGTTGGCGTCGGGATGAGGGGCGCCCCGGCCCCGGCCCCGGCCGCTGGGGTCCTCACCCGGCACTTACCGGCGCCTCTTCGCCGCGCTGTCCTGCGTCGGGCACAGACCCGACACTCCCGCGGCGGTGGCTGCTGGGTGTTGAGTGGGGTGCGCTTCGGGATCAGAAGTTGGAGAAAGCGGAAAGGAAAGGGGATCGAGGATGAGGGGAGGCGGCCTCTGGGTTTGTGTATTTTTTGGGGGGTCAGAGTTCGTGACCCTTCCCTCGGCTCGGCGGCGCTCTCTGCCCTGCGCGCCTGCGCAATAGCGACGTGAGGGGCGAGAGGGGGTCGTGACGTTCCCTGGGTGGGGCGGAGGGACCGGAGGAGTCGAGTCGCGGTCTGAAAGTCGACTGCCCCCTGTCGGCCTGGAGGGAGACTTCCCTGCCAGGGCCGCGCATACCCACCGGGTTCTTCTAGGGACCGCGTCCGGTGTTCAGCATCGTGTGTACCGAAGGTGGTCGTTAAAGGAAGTTTTGAGTCAGTGTTTTCAGACTGAAGCGACGATAACCTAATCGGCTTTAAGCAGTTCTGTGTCTAGTCTCTGGAAAACTGGGCTCCTCTATAGGCGCTGTCCTACCTGGACTCTAAATACTACTAGAGAACTAACAAGTCCGGGTAGATTCCAGTCAGATATTTAAACTACCCTTTAATATAACAAGCTGAGACAGAATCGTGTACAGTAAGAGACTGGCTACATGGTGCCAGAATATAATCATCGGGATGTCGGTTCCCAAGAATTAGTTTTTGTCTGTTTTGTTCAGCAGTGTGTTCCAAAGAACATGTGACAGTGCCTGCTGGGCAATATAGATTTGTTCAATGAAAGGGCAGCGATGCAACATCACATTCTGGCAGTGGCGACATGTGGCAGGCAGTGCGCTGTGGCACAAAGCGAGCCGTGTGCAAAGTACTAATTAATATGCCTGTGACCTTTGAGACAAGCGTCTTCAAAATTTTCTTTTATATCTGGCATAGGTGAGCACGGTAGGAAAGCAGCCACAGAGTTAGGGCAGAAACCCAAGTTTGGAAAAACAAATGTGTGCTGGGAACGAAAACATCTCTGTGTTTGCCCCTGGAAGAAGGCAAGGGGGCAGGGAAACGTGGCAGGCAATGTTCCCTAGCAGGTGGAAATATGCCTCAGGCCTCATTGTCTGAAAGCTGACCTCTACTCGTTAGCATCACTTGCTGGGTTTCATTCCCTTCGTCTGAAGGCAGTCCCTCCTGCATGCTACCTCCCAGTATCCTCAAGCTGATCCCAGAGGTGAAAGCTTCCCTGGAAATGGCAGTCAGGTCCTCTATTCTCAGTGCATGGTATGCATCCCTGCAGTGACGCCTGGAGTTACTCCTAGTCTAGTTTACTTGGGTCGCAGTGCGCTGGCAGAAGCTACTCTGGAACTAACATTGCAGGTGAAGGGAAGAGCTTCTTGTACCTGTGCTTCAGGAGGTTCGTGAGCTACCTCTTTAAATGTGTGACTAAACAAAGGTACGGCTTAAAAGACCACACCAGCAGTAGATATTTTAGTACATTTATTTTGCATAAATATAACACATATTAACATTATTTACAATGCTAACTTTATTTATAAAGGATCTATAGCTATATGGACAAAAAGATATAAACAATTATCCCTTTAGATAAAAAAGTTGTTCTAGAAATGCATTATAAATCATTTAAAAAATATTTTAAGGTTGGGTCTTATATGCTATGAACAACTCATGTGAAGGAGAAGGTTACCCCTCTTTCAGCCTTCTGTCGTCCCACAAGGAGTTTGATATTGAGGCTGTTAAAATTTTTCCTACTGGTTTTATATTTAAAAAACATCCTACTAGAAACTATCTCTTTTCTTATAGAGGGAAAACTCCTAAGATTTTTCTTTTAGAAAATGTCATTAAAAGTGTCATAGGCTTCCGAATCATAAATATATAGGAGGCACTTTGAAAAAATCAGAAGGGATCCATAGGAAGGAATTCATTCAGCAAACACACACTACATGGCCACTGCAAGCAAGGCATTCTGCTAGCTGCTGTGGGGGAATCTCAAATGAACAAGCTAAGTTGTTATCACGAATGTGATAAGCATCATATTAAAGTTTATGAAACTAAAGACGAGGGGCCACAGGGGAATGATGACTAGCAGAGGAACTGGGGAGAGAAGGACTAGGATCCGCTATCACAGAGAAGTCTTGGATAAGATGCAGAGACGGGTAGACGGCTGGAAAAAGGAAGTCATGTGAACAGAGAAAGGCGAGGGTTACCTGGAGTGTACAGTAACCTGAGCTAGTGGTCCATGCCTGAGCCGCTGATGGCTGCAAGAGCAAGGATGAACCTAGAATAGAATTATGCTTTAGGAAGATCACTCCGGTGGTGCTTAAAAAATGGGACCACACAAATTAGAAGTTAACTGCAGTCTTTGGGAAGAGGTAACAAGAACTTGAGTCATGGCAATGAAGATGGGAAGAAAAAAAGAGGAATGGCAAGAAGTCTTGTTCAGACCTGGATGCAGATTCTGTGGCCACAGACGATGTCTATATTACAGAGGAAAATAGACAGACTTGAAGAGGAAGAAAGTTGATTTTGTCGTGTGAATTTTAAAACGCTTGAGGACTTATGTAGGTGTCCAACAGGTGGTTGTAAATGTGGCAAGGGTAAGTCTAATGAAGGTGTTTGAATTACAAGTGCCAAGAATCCCATCCTCACTTTCTTCTATCCAATTGAACAAGTATTTTCTCCAAACAGACACAGGGTAATACTACCGGAGAAAGAGATATATTACAGTGTATCTGCCTTTAAGAAATATAGACTGTACTATACAAAGAAATGGGAATTACCTCTCTGGAAATCCCAGTGACTACATTTGACTGCAGTGGATCTCACATGGAAGCATACTTCAACACACACCCGCATAGGCTATGATAACATTTACAATTTCACTAAATTATGAAAGTGGAGGCTTTCCACACTTCTAGGTATATTCTACCAGTCGAACATAAAATACATTTGGCTAACAAAACTGCACTCTCAAGAATTGGTCTAGTGACCTCATTTAAAGAAAACACTACCAAATGAAATCAAGCTTTTGGTGGAAGAAGAGAGAAATAGCTTGGGCAGCCAGAGGACAATGGGAAGATACTGGGTCCATCAGAGAACAAGAGGAAAGAGGTTGGATAAAAAGGTTCAAAATAGGTGAGGAGGACAGGTCATCACATTTTCTCAGGACTTGAGTCATGCTGGTCAGCTGCCCAGGTAGAGAAGGAGCACGCTCATTAGCAAAACTAGCCTCCCCTCGTTCAGCCTGGCTTCCTACGTGGGTTATTCTCAGCATCCTTTTCAGCTTAGTGTTATGACTGCTTTTCTCTGCCGTCCTTACAAATACAAGGAGACACCGGAGAGAGTTTGATGGAAGCACATGGACCCACGTAACACACAGTACTCCTGGGGTCCAAAGCTGTTTATACTTCTTTCTCATGTACAGACTGCACTTCATTTTTCCCCTCAAAAATATCACCCATCTGAGATAACTTTCAAGGTAGTTTTGCAATAAATTGCATATAATTAGGCTCCCACTTAATACTGAATGAGCGAGGTTAAAAACTGATCAGCTTTGGTAAGTCATGAAGGCTTGAAAAGGAAGGAAAGGGAATGTAATACTATTACACAGGCAAAACAAATTATGGGAGGACAATCTGATAAAAAGGCTTGTATTTTATATATTTCAAAACCCTCCAAGGGACTAAGCCAATAGCTAATGCACTCACACATGAGTTTCACATGTAATCAAGAAGAATTACTGAAAGTTTGTGCCAGATATCTCTGTTCCTCTAAAATAGCCAGGCTGATATTTCTTAGGTTCTGATAAAATCTAACCATGGCCTCCAAATATGATACATTAAAAACGGCAGAGACTTTAATGGGAAAGCCTTATTTACTGATTTTGACTAACGTAAGTGGGTTACAAAAATATTTTATCTGCTATGGCAGAAAGACTTGGAGAGACAGCAAGTCAAGACTATCAATAAGGCCACAAGAGGGTTTCAAATTATTGCGGAACAGGAGACAGCCAGAAAACCCTAGATCTAGCAGGGACTCGGGTGCTGCAGCAAACGGCGTCCAAGAGACTTCAGAAAGGCACTTGGTAATTCTCTTGGCTACCATGAAGTATCACGCTGAGGTGGGAAATCCTTTACAAGGAAGTAGAAAGGAAAATTCTTGTACCCTTTAATGAAATCTTCTATGGAAAACCTTGTAAGACATCATAATTTAAATTCTGTCAATACAATGTATATTACACACATCAGGAATGTCTTCAAGGATAGTGTTAATTTTCCCTCTGCTAATCAATTTTATGTACAAGGTAGTTCACATGTTAAATAAGTGCACCAGAATGACTAATAAGTAATAATGAGGTGCACTGATAGCTACAGAAAGGATTTTGTTTTAAATTACCAGGGAGGATATAACACAAGTGGTAGAAAAAGACCTTTCAAAAATGATACTATACAATTTCAGTTAATACTGGCTTAGACGTTGTGCTTTTCTAATATGGCAATTCCAGTTTTTAAAATTGAAACCATAATATTATAGGAAATGAAGCATTTTTTTAGATACAAACATCACCATTGATTTGGACTTAGAGCTCTTAAAAGCTATGGAGTCTATGTACTATAATCCTTTCCATATTTTGGTATTTAGAAAAATAATATATTGATGTGTGTTGAATTGGTAGCTGTGAAAAAAATTCAAATTCTATCCCCTTGCTATAATTCTTTGATGGCATAATATTCATGCCCAAAGAGGTACATAACAGTAGAAATATTTTAGATATTTTACTGGAATTTCATTTCACAGTTACTGAGGTAGAAGCTGGCCATGCATTTTTCTATTAAAAGATACAAAAAATTTCTAAGTTGACATTCAAAGACATGTACTTTCTTTTTAATCAGCAGGCTGAATAGAATCATAATTACTAAACCAAGTACTTTATGGAAATTTTCTCCTTAGTATATGGTATTTATTTACCAAGACTTAGCGCTAGCGAGCATGTTACAATGTAAGGCAGGAAAAACAGTGTGGACTGAGTCACAGATAGTTAAAACTATACAGTATCAAGATAAATTTTCTGGTCTCTAAAGAAATGGTACTTTAGAATTCAGTGTGAATCTTAGAAATAATTCTGACCACTAAGTACACATCAAAATTTTAATAAATAACATACATGAAAAACAAACATTAAAAAAACACTATAACAAAATTTTTTATATCTCAAGAAGAGTTTGGTTGGCTGTATCTTGGCAGTGTTCATTTCTGCACAGTTTTTGAATAACATTTATTCCATGCTGATCAAATTCCTCCTTTTTGGACTCAAAGAAGAGATGAAACCAAAACTGCTACAATACTGTGCCTTCCTGAAATGCTTCTATCCACCTATTGATAAGAGAAATCCATTAGATTTATAGAATCCAATCATCTGTTATATGCAAACATAATATAGATAACTGCCGGGCCTGTGCATCTAATCACTCTAACAGCACATTTAAGATCTTCCCTATGGCAAAGTGGAATTTTGTGTAAGTGAAACTACCTTTATTGGGTCATTTGATCCAAATTGTGGCAACAGAAAGTGTGCATATTTCAGAGAGCTACGAAGAAGGAATCAGTTCATGTGTAAAGTTTTAGGAAATCCTGATGTTCTCCCATTTAACTGTTTTGGAAGTGCCCGTGGCAGCAAAGGCCTTCTTTACAACACTCTCCCTTTCTCTCTTGTCTCAGTGCTATTAGAACACTAGTGTCACCTCCTCTCCTAACTCTACCAAGCAGAGTTCCTTTGTGTATCCCTTAGTTCAGAACTGTTCCAATATTTCCAATTAAAGAGAATCTGGCATTTGGTCTACTCCCAATTGACAAAAAATTTGCATGCAACATAATAGCTTCTCAAGGTTTTTAGAAGTGTTTCCAAAATTCTTCAAAGTTTTAGCTGACATTACACACAGCTGCAACTACTCAGAAAACACTTGGGGGTAGTCTCTTCCCCCCTCCTCCCTCTGCTGTAGTGTAACTGTTTCTGAACCTCATAATTTTTCCCTTCTTACTGAAATACAATTTTTACAGTAATATTTCATGTAAAGAGATGACTCAAGGGAATTATAAACTTCTGAAATCAATTTAATTTTTAAGAGCAACCTAAAACACATTTAGCTGAAATTTTAGGGACAGAATTTTCAAAAATTTAAATTTTGAAAATAAATAGGATGTAAGTTATACCATGATAGCAAGACTTTTTAAAAAGCCCCCAAATCTCCCACTAATACTAGTATTTTAATATTCTTTTGTATCCAAAAAAAAAAAATAAACCTGCAAGACATTACTTTAGAAATTTTTCTATTTATTTGAGAGACAGCAAGAGAATGAGATAAAGAGCACTCCCAGGGCTGGCACTGTGGCACAGCGGGTTAAAGCTGAGCCTGCAGCACCAGCATCCCATACAGGTGCCAGTTCGAGTCCTGGCTGCTCCAATTCCAATCCAGCTCTCTGCTATGGCCTGGGAAAGCAGTAGAAGATGGTCCAAGTCCTTGGGCCCCTGAACCTGCATGGGAGACCCGGAAGAAGCTCCTGGCTTAGGATCAGCTCAGCTCTAGCCTTTATGGTCATTTGGGGAGTGAACCAGTGGATGGAAGACTTTCTCTTTCTCTCTCTCTTTCTCTGGCTCTACCTCTCTCTGTAACTCTTTCAAATAAATGAAAACAAATCTTAAAAAATAAAATAAAAAGAGCATTCCCATTTACTGCTTATTCCTCAAATGCCAGCAATGGACCAGCAGAGCTAGAAGCTGGAAGCAGGCAACTCAATCTCAGTCTCCTCCATGAATGGTGGGAGCCCAATGAATGAGCCACCATGGCTGCCACAAAAGGTCTGCATTAGGAGGAAAGTGGAGTCAGCGCCCAGAGCCCAGTACTGAACCCAGACACTCCAATGTGGGGACACAGGCATCCTACCTGGCATAGATATTAATAACTTAAAGAGATACTTATAATTTAGCCTATATCAATTCTAAATTAGAAGTAAGTTTTCTCCATCTAACTACATTTAATTCTGCCTAGATGGAATTTTTATCTTCTCAACATAATAATATAAGCAAAAGATGATGTATATTGAGAGGCAATCATTTATCAATTTGATGACAAACACAGATGAAATTTATAAGAAAGATAATATGTACAGAATCATAGGGGAATTACTGTTTTGTCCAAGTAATTTTATGGGGCAAATAATAAAGTGACATGACTTTAAAATATTATTCTGCGCCGGCGCCGTGGCTCACCAGGCTAATCCTCCACCTTGCGGCGCTGGCACACCGGGTTCTAGTCCCGGTCGGGGCACCGGATTCTGTCCCGGTTGCCCCTCTTCCAGGCCAGCTCTCTGCTGTGGCCAGGGAGTGCAGTGGAGGATGGCCCAAGTGCTTGGGCCCTGCACCCCATGGGAGACCAGGAGAAGCACCTGGCTCCTGCCTTCGGATCAGCGTGGTGCGCCGGCCGCACTGCGCCGGCATCGGCAGCCATTGGAGAGTGAACCAACGACAAAGGAAGACCTTTCTCTCTGTCTCTCTCTCTCTCACTGTCCACTCTGCCTGTCAAAAAAATAAAAATAAAAAATAAAATATTATTCTGCATCAAAAGGAATTATTTGGAAGAACAGCTATACACAGATAAATATCCTAAAATATACGAGGCAAAAAATGCCTTCTAGAATGTCTGTAATATTGTACCTGGTCAGTATTCAGAAACATGATGGTTCCTCAAAGCTTCATGGAAGAGGCAGGTGTTTAGCCTATTAGTTAAGACATCCATGTCCCAAGTGGGAGTATCTGAGTTCAATTCCTGGCTCTGGCTCCTGACGCCAACTTCCTGCAATGCAGACCCTGAGAGGCAGCAAGTAATGGCTCCAGAAGTTGGTTCCTGCCACCAAACTTGTGAGAGACCTGGACTGAGATCCCAGCTCCTGGATTTGGCCCTAGTGGGCATTTGGGGAGTGAACCTGCAAATGGAAGGGAGCTAATCCTCTCTTTCTGTCTCTGTCTCTGTCTGTCTCTCTCAAAACACTAAATAACAATCAAAAACCTTGTGGAAAAACAGAATTAAAAGATAAGTTTATTCAGATGCAAAAAATTTGGAATTCATGCATAATTTTTTATATTACAAACTTTCTATGAACTTTGTAAAGACCTCCATCTGCAATTCCGGTACATTAATTCTAACTGTCTTAAGAAGCTGATGCCCCGCTTACTCAAATCACGTAAAAAATGTTAACCTCACTGAGAAAACATGAGTACCTCTTACATAAAACAAAAATGTGTACTTTGTGAGGCCAAAGTAAAATTCAAATGGAAGAGGTGAAGTGAACTAGTTTATTCAGAAGGGACCTCAATTTCACAGAGACATGCGTTTCTATGTTAAGCAACCTCATAACATCTAAGAATTCTTATGTGAATTCTGAAGAGACTGTTTCAGCCTTCATCATCTAAAATGATATCCATTTCCATCCACTCAGTCACTGAGAACAGCATGGGAGCCTCTTAATGTGTTTGACCTTTTCCCCAGAGAAGTATGTTAGCAAGCAGCTGTTTAAACTCACGCTGTTCCCTGGCATAACTGAATCACTGGACTGCCAAGGTCCCGCGATGTTTCAAGGGAAGACTCTTCCCCTCACGGAGGGAGGGGTCAGACGCCTCCGCCTCCCTTCTTCCTGCAGAGCAGCATCACGCTGCCTCCTCTGAGGTCATCTGCAGACGGGACACTTGGCCGGGCCTACCTATTTTCTTTTCCCCTCTGCCTCCTAAAAATGTTCCGGATACCCCTGCCTTATTTCAAAACAACTGTAAAGAGTTTGATTAATATGTTAAATTTAATTTGGATCTCTAGTTTAAATTCTGAGTTGTCCCCATGCCTTAAAGTAGGTTGTTTTAAAAGTCAGACATTTAAAGTAACAACTTGAAATCAAATCTTATGTATAAAAGAAAAATGCCTTTCAGTTACTTACTTCTGAGCTGAGTGAGCATCATCTGCCTTGAACACATAAAACAACATGTTTTTATGCAGTAACTGAAATACTTTAGACTCCGAATGCTCGTCTTTCACTTGAGTTACAGTGAATCCTAACAAAGGCTGACTCTCCAAAGCTGCCACGTCCTAATTTACAAATACACAAATGAAGACAGGATTGTAATGAAAACTCTTGATTTCTACAGGTCTAATTTCATACACACATATAAAACAATGATAATCCTAACAACTTACTCATTTCTATGACCCTCTTCCACCTCCCTATGTGCCAGATACTGTTAGACAATTTTCAATATGTTTGCATCCACTGAATTTCACTGTCTTTCCCGCATTATATTCATTATAATGTTCATTACATTGCTTCCATTTTATGGATGCTAAAAACACAGCTCAGAAAGGCAACTGATTTTTCTAGATCTTAGCACTATGGAAAAGCCTGGACCCTACAGCAATGGTTGTCATAGGATGTTGGAACACAGGGTGATCAGATGGGAGAAAAGAACAGAATTAGAGCAAACAGCTAAGAAACTGTTTCTATCACAAACAAAGCCTATCTTATCTATGCAGGTTGTTTGATCAACACATTCTGGGGTGTGGTCACAGAAAGCCTGTGTGCAGCACAGAGAGCCTGGCAGAGAGAAGCAGCAGGTTGGGGCTGGTGCTGTGGCGTAGCAGGTAAAGCCACCGCCTACAGTGCCAGCATCCCATATGGACACCAGTTTGAGTCCCAGCTGCTCCACTCCCAATCCAGCTCTCTGCTCTGGCCTGGGAAAGCAGTAGAAGATGGCCCAAGTCCCTGGGTCCCTGCACCCACGTGGGAGACCCAGAAGAAGCTCCTGGCTCCTGGCTTCGGATTGGCACAGATCCGGCCACTGAGGCCAATTGGGGAGTAAACCATCAGATGGAAGATGTCTCTCTCTCTGCCTCTCCTTCTCTCTCTGTGTAACTCTGACTTTCACATTAATAAATAAATCTTTAAAAAAAGAAAAGCGGCCAGCGCCGCGGCTCACTAGGCTAATCCTCTGCCTTGCAGCGCCGGGACACTGGGTTCTAGTCCCGGTCGGGGTGCCGGATTCTGTCCTGGTTGCCCCTCTTCCAGGCCAGCTCTCTGCTGTGGCCCGGGAGTGCAGTGGAGGATGGCCCTGTACCCCATGGGAGACCAGGAGAAGTACCTGGCTCCTGCCTTCGGATCAGCCCGGTGCGCCAGCCGCAGCGGCCATTAGGAGGTGAACCAACGGCAAAGGAAGACCTTTCTCTCTGTCTCTCTCTCTCACTGTCCACTCTGCCTATCAAAAAATAATAATAATAAAATAAAAAAATAAAAAAAAAGTTAAAAAAAGCAGCAGCTTCCCCTCTAATGTAGTCAGTAGTCACATAATACCAAAAATACTTGTGTTTTATACTATGAAAACTTCCTAATACATTTGAGTAAGAGCTCTCCAGATACAAAGCGAGAAAGATCACTGTTCACATTAAAAATACCATCAACAGCATTTCCCCTCTCCAGGAGCAAATCAAAATAACATAAAAACATGGATTCTGAAAATATTTCCAGTTGCATTACAAGACTCCCAAACTACTTGTCATTAGATTACATATCTTACCTCACTTGCAGCGTATGTATATAGAACTTTATTTTTTATGACAAACCACAAGTGTTTCCAAGGTTTCTTATTGCCCTTTGATCTGTACAAGTAGCCACTCATAGAAGAATCTTCTGTGTTTGCTGATACCTGGATAAGCAAGCCCCACAGACAGTTTAATGGTTTTGAGATATATTTTAGACAACAAAATTGCTTGTGGTCATTACATGCTGTAAGTAATAAATATAATAACACAAGGTTTAGAATGAAATAAGGTATTTTCAAAGTCTGCCACTGTACTGACTGAATACATTGAAATGGACATAAAAACCTTCGCTTTCACAAGTAAGTCTAGAATTTTACCTAGTTTAACTGTGCTTGTATGTGTCTGTGCATGTCTTCTTTGTAGACTCATCTGTTTTTTGGATTAGCAAGAGAAAAAAAAATCTAAAGTCGACAATGCTTTTCTAAAGCTGTACTTTGAGGACTGTGTATTGTGTCCATTTTTGTCTTTTCAAAGATTTTATTTATTTGAAAGGCAGAATTACAGAGACAAAAAGAGAGGGAGATACAGAAAAACAGACAGATCTTCTATCCGCCTGTTTACTCCCCAAACACTCACCAGGATCAGGCCAGACCAAAGCCAGGAGCCAGGAACTTCTTCCAGGTCTCCCACCTAGGAGCAGGGGCCCAAGGACTTGGACGATCTGCTACTGCTTTCCCAGGCAGCTGGACTGGAAGTGGAGCAGCCAGGACTTGCCAGCACTTGACCTGGTGTCCATATGGGATGCTGAAATCACAGGTGGCGGCTTTACCCACTATGCCACAACACTAGGGCCCCTGCACCCATGGGGGAGATCCAGAAGAAGCTCCTGGCTCCTGGCTTTGGCCTGGCCCTGCCTTGGCCATTGTGGCCGTTTGGGGAGTATACCAGCAGATGGAAGATCTCTCTCTGTCTCTCTTTGTAAATCTGCCTTTGAAATAAATAAATAAATCTTAAAAAAAAGAATATCTTAGAATTAGTTGACTGGCTACATAACATGACCAGTCATAATGCTGAATAGCCATGAATAGTCTTGTAATTGTTTAAAAATAAAATTGGTAGGGCCGGTGCCGTGGAGCAGTAGGTTGGTTAGTCCTCTGCCTGCGGTACCAGCATCCCATATGGGTGCCGGTTCTAGTCCCGGCTGCCCCTCTTCCAATCCAGCTCTCTGCTGTGGCCCGGGAAGGCAGTGGAGGATGGCCCAAGTGCTTGGGCCCCTGCACCTGCATGGGAGACTAGGAAGAAGCACCTGGCTCCTGGCTTTGGAATGGCGCAGCGCCGGCCATGGCAGCCATGTGGGGAGTGAACCAATGGAAGGAAGACCTTTCTGTCTCTCCCTCTCACTGTCTGTAACTCTACCTCTCAAATAAATAAATAAAATCTTAAAAAAATAAAATAAAATTGATATTAACGAACTTAATTGCTAAACTGAAAATATTTCTTCAATGATATGGGTTAATAATAATAATCATAATAATCCAAATCAAGGGAAATACTCTCCATTACTGAGGATCTCAATGTAATTCTAAAATAGAAGAGTTTCTAAAAAATTTTTTTTTTTTTTTGACAGGCAGAGTGGACAGTGAGAGAGAGAGACAGAGAGAGAGGTCTTCCTTTGCTGTTGGTTCACCCTCCAATGGCTGCCATGGCTGGCGCACCGCGCTGATCCGAAGGCAGGAGCCAGGTGCTTCCTCCTGGTCTCCCATGGGGTGCAGGGCCCAAGCACTTGGGCCATCCTCCACTGCCTTCCTGGGCCACAGCAGAGAGGTGTCCTGGAAGAGGGGCAATCGGGACAGAATCCGGCACCCCAACCGGGACTAGAACAAGGTGTGCTGGCGCTGCGAGGTGGAGGATTAGCCTACTGAGCCGCGGCGCCGGCCTAAAAATGTTTTCAACATTACTGGAATAAGAACACAACTTCCCAGATCCTCAAAAAGTTAAACATAGAATCACCGCATGACTAAGAAATTTTAATTCTTGGTATATAGGTAAATGAAAACATATGTCCACAGAGAAATTTGTACATGACTGTTTACAGTAGCATTATTCATAACCCAATAACCCAAATGTTCAAAGATGAATGGATAAATTATTATACTTATGTGCACATATTAGACCTAAAATGAAACAAAGTGCTGATACATGCTCTAGTACTGAAGCATGTTACATTTTCAGTGATCCTCAAACACTGTGCTAGGGTCAGCGCTATGGCGCAGCAGATTAAGGTGACACAGGCGTCCCATGTGGAAGAGCCAGTTCCAGTCCTGGCTGCTCCACTTCCGATTCAGCTCCTTGTTACTGCACCTGGGAAAGTAGCAGAGGGTGGGTCAAGTGCTTGGACCCCTGTCACCCGTGTGAGAGACCTAGATGTAGCTCCAGGCTCAGTTCAGCCTGACCCAGTCCTAGCCATTGCAACCACTTAGGAAGTGAAGCAGCTAATGCAAGAGCACTCTCACCTTCTCTTTCTGTTGCTCTGCATTTCAAATAAATAAAAATCTTACACACACACACACACACACACACCATTGTGCTAAGTGAAGGAAGCCAGATACAAAGGTCACGCACTGTATTCCTTTTATATGGCATACTTAGAATAGCCAACTCCAGAGAGATGGAAAGCAGACCAGAGGTTACCAGGGAGTGGAGAAGGGAGGAAGGGAGACTGATTATCTAATGGGTACAGACGTTTTGTGGACGATAAAAGAGTTCTCAAACAGATGGTGGTCGTACAACATTCTGAGCACATGAAATGCCACCAAACTGTATACTTTAAAAATGGTTAACATATGCTACCTGAATTTCAGCTCATCATCTCAACTAAATAAACTTTTACGGCACTTAATTAGATACATTAATTTTTCCAGTCTAACTGCAGAGGAGCAAAGAAGTAGTTCTCAAACTTCAGCACAGGTGTGAATCACAAGAGCCTAGCAGAGTTTCTGATTCTGCAGACTGGATGGGGCCCGATAGGTCTAACACTCACAAGTGTTTACAGAACACTGATGCTACTGGTCTGGAGGACACTTTGAGAACCAGTAGCGTAGAGGAGGCAATGGCTGCAATCAGGAAGCAGAGGTTTGTAGTGGGAGGCCTGCTTGTGTGGTTGGGTAGAAGGACATATACATTGGGACTGGAGTTAGACTGAGGTTAGTCCAGACTGTAAAGAGTTTTACAACAAATGCTGTGGAATTTAACTCAAGAGGGGAGTAAATGGACAAGAATTATACTCAGAAACTGTGGCATCACTGGGAGGGGTGAAAAATTATATGGTACTGAGAACCATTTCTGTTTATTAAGAACCTCAAAGTTATGAATTTAGATTTAGATGCAGGAACTCAGGGACAGAACAGATTGACTTCACCAGTTTCATAGAAACTTGGAGATTAGAACTTGAAGTCTTGTACTTACTACTTAATGAATTTGGCTCTATATCACTTTATATCAAGGCCAATGTTTTGGCACAGTGGGGCAGGTTAAGCTACTTTGATGTCACCATCCTATATCAGAGTGCTGGTTCAAGTCCTAGCTACTCTGCTATTGACCCAGCTTCTTGTTGATATGCCTGGGAAAGCCACAGAAGATGGCCCCAATAATTGGGACCTGCCACCCTGTGGGAGACCAGGAGAGTTCCTGCCTGCTATCATGTGTTAGGCTCAGACCTGGTTGTTGTGGCCATTTGGGGAGTGAACCAGCAGATGGAAGATCTCTCTGTCTCCCCCTCTGTGTCACTCTTCCTTTCAAATAAATAAGCAAATCTTTTTTTAAAAATCACTTCATGGGGCCAGTGCTGTGGCTTAGCAGGTAAAGCTGCCACCTGCAGTGGCAGCATCTGATATGGGTGCTGGTTTGAGTCCTGGCTGCTCCATTCCCGATCCAGCTCTCTTCTATGGCCTGAGAAAGCAGTAGAAGATGGCCCAAGTGCTTGGGGCCCTGCCACCCATGTGGGAGACCCGGAAGAAGCTCCTGGCTCCTGGCTTCAGATCATCCCAGCTCTGGCTGTTGCAGCCATTTGGGGAGTGAACCAGCGGATGGAAGACCTCTGTCTGTCTGTCTCTTTCCTCTGCCTCTCTGTAACTCTCATTTCAAATAAATAAATACATCTTTCTTTTTTTTTTTCTTTTTTTTTGACAGGCAGAGTGGACAGTGAGAGAGAGAGACAGAGAGAAAGGTCTTCCTTTTGCTGTTGGTTCACCCTCCAATGGCTGCCACGGCTGGCGCGCTGCGGCCAGCACACCGTGCTGATCTGATGGCAGGAGCCAGGTGCTTCTCCTGGTCTCCCATGGGGTGCAGGGCCCAAGCACCTGGGCCATCCTCCACTGCACTCCTGGGCCACAGCAGAGAGCTGGCCTGAAAGAGGGGCAACAGGGACAGAATCCGGCGCCCCGACCGGGACTAGAACCCGGTGTGCCGGCGCGGCAAGGCGGAGGATTAGCCTAGTGAGCCGCAGCGCCGGCTATAAATACATCTTAAAAAAAAGAGATAGGCCAGCGCCACGGCTCACTAGGCTAATCCTCTGCCTTGCCGCGCCGGCACACCGGGTTCTAGTCCCGGTCGGGGCGCCGGATTCTGTCCCGGTTGCCCCTCTTTCAGGCCAGCTCTCTGCTGTGGCCAGGGAGTGCAGTGGAGGATGGCCCAGGTGCTTGGGCCCTGCACCCCATGGGAGACCAGGAGAAGCACCTGGCTCCTGCCATCAGATCAGCGTGGTGCGCTGGCCGCAGCGCACCGGCCACGGCAGCCATTGGAGGGTGAACCAACAGCAAAGGAAGACCTTTCTGTCTCTCTCTCTCAATGTCCACTCTGCCTGTCAAAAAAAAAAAAAAAAAAAAAAAAAAAAAAAAAAAAGAGATAGAACACTGAGAAATGACACCAAAAGATGGTACTTTATTTGTGCCTCTCTCCCTCTCTTTAAAAAAAAATCACTTGATACTACTTCAACTGGGAATACACTCTTAACTTCCCATAAGAAATATGATCTTGGTCAAATTTTTAGAGTTGTTTGCTTCTGGTACTTTCATAGAACACCTCCATAGTAATGAAGCAAGAGAACCCAATTAGAAACCCTGCTTACCTGGCCATAAAATTAGCCCAGGTGGAACTGTTAACTAGTCAGAATGGGAGTAGGCAGAAAGGAAATGCTGTTTTTGTTCTCTTGCTACTTGCTGACTGACATTTAACTGATGAGGGTAAGATATCAATGATTCCCATGTATTATGCCATTGGCAGGTTTAAGCATGTTTCAAATTTTCCTTTCATTTTAAAGAAAAGACAGCCTACTGTCAGTGACCTCAGTAGTACATAACTAACCAATACCAACAAAAATCAGTTAGTAAATGCTAACAAAATGCCCAGAATATTTTATGAACTTCTTTCCTCTGGTATGGGAGGCCTCCTCAAAGTGACTTTTGAAAATTCATGGGGCCAGCACTGTGGTGTAGCAGCTGAAGTTGCTGCCTAAGGTGCTGGCATCCCATATGGATGCCAGTTTGAGTTCCGGCTGCTACACTTCTGGTCTAACTCCCTGTTAACGTGCCTGGGAAAGCATCAGCACGTGGGAGACCAGAAGAAGCCCCTGGCTCCTGGCTTCAGACCGGCCCAGCTCTGGCTGCTATGGACATTTGGGGAGTGAACCAGCAGACAGAAGATCCCTCTCTCTGTCTCTTCCTCTCTCTCTAACTCTGCCTATTAAATAAAATAAATAAATCTTGAAAAAAATTAATGTGTGTCCAACTTATTTTTACTTTCTATCATTGCTATAAAATGCTCTTCAAACCTTTCAACAGCAGTTTTCTAAATGACTTGGGTCTTAAGGGAGACTGGGCAAGACTGTAAGCCATCAGTCACACCCATCATCAGTATTAAAATTCATATTTTAATAGTTGCGGGAAATGACATCTTCCTTTATAAAAGAAAAACAGTGTATTACGATAAGCCTATGAATAATTCAGCCCCTATCACACTGCAAGTTTAATGGAAACACTTACTTCTTTGAGGGCAGCTGGGATTTTCTTCTGTTTCCTCCCTGATGGAATACTATGTAAGACTGATGATAAGGCGCTTGAAGGAGATTTGTGATTTCCAGGAAATCCAATCTTAGGGGCATGCTGATGATCTAAAATAAACCAGGTACACTTATGTAGCCAATGATAAGCATTCTGCAATTCAATTTAATTCAGGTCAGTAAACCGTGTTGCATATAATATCCTTGGAATGTCACACAAGAGACGTAAGGCCTATGGGGAAGGAAGATGATTAGCTGGGAGCTGAATGGGAGAGATTCTGTGCTATCTATGATTTTACACTTCTGAACTTAAAGTTCATAAAGGAATTATTCCTTCATGCCTTGTGAATTCTGAAAATAACAATGTACTACAACCTTAAAAATCCAAACAAAACCTTCCCTATTGACTTCTCTAAAACAAAACCCAATGTTGTTCAGTGTCTAGATACTAGACCAAATACTAATACTATAATGAACAAAGTACTAAATAATGAGGCCATAGGACACAGTTGAAGGAGCAGTGAATTCTGACTGTGGAGATTCCAGGAAAGCTGAGAAGAGAATGAGGAGTTTCAGTTGCTCTACATAGGAGTTTGCCAGGTATGAGAAGAACACTCCACCCAGAGATGTCAGTGTGAGCAAAGGGAAAGAGGTACAAAATGAGATCATCTATTTAGAGAGAAATCAGGCTGGAAAAAAAAGGGCTGGTTCTCAGGAATCTGCACTGTTTAGGCTTTTTAAGCTAGGGAGTGACATGAGCAGATGATTCACCATAAATCCAGCATTAGCAAGGAGGAGGGATTTGCAATAGGGAAAATGGTTGGGGAATTATGATGTTAGTACAGACAAGAGACAACAAAGGCCTTATTAGGACTCAGATGAAGACTTAAAGTCAAAGATATTCAGAGATAAAATTGACAAGATTTACTGACCAAATGATTCAAAGATAAATGTTTAGTGTTTGTAGTTTTTGCCATATACCCAGAGAACAAAAGGACGACCAGAAAGGCTGGCAAAGAAATAGATGGATGTGGCTGCTTAGAAATAACATGTAATCTAATTTTATTCAATTAGATATTCCTGTTTGCTAACCAAAAGCTGTTCTTCATGGAAATGAAGGACAATCTTTTTAAAATTTAGATTCTGTAGGACTCAGAGATTTAACTAAGGATCCCTTCCCACAATATAGATCTAAGCAGTCCTGCTAGCTGCATTCACTTTAACTTCAGGATACCTGCAAACAGTGAACAGGCAGACGGGAAATATAATTTGGTATTTGGTCAAAAGGCTGCATGTTTGAATGTAAAATAGATCTCACTAAATCATCCCAAGGGATTAAATTAGGCTTAAAAAATGCCACTTAGTAAATTCCCATAGAGAAGTGCTTTATAGACAGGTAAAAAAAATGATTTGTAACAAGCATACTGCTGGTAAAGTTTGAAATGTCAAAATTACTTGAATGTTAAGACTCTTTTAATTGCTTTAAGCATTTCACCCTGTAATTACATCTCCTAGAAGGTCAGCTTTCTTTTTTCTTTTTTTTTTTTATAGAAAGCTTTTATTTAATGAATACAAATTTCATAGGTACAGCTTTAGGAATGTAGCGGCTCTTCTCCCCATACCCGCCCAGCAAGTCAGTTTTCTTAGCAAATGCTTTTTCTCAGAGTAAAAACAAATTTCAGTCCAATCTTTCTTTGAATTACCACAAAATATGAGCTAAGAAAGCATCATGCTAAGTTTGAGAGAAGAATCATATTGCTAATGTACCAAAGATGATTCTCTCAGAAGGCTGCTGCAAAGCACCCGGGGAATAAAGGAATTTTTTGATAAATGTTATATATTACCTAATTTCTGAAGTTCTTGGAAACAATGTTCACATACTCTTGCTGGTTGATTTTTCAAATAATCTAAGCCATACTTATTTGATGAACAAGCTTGGCACACAATCTGAAAACACAATGCAATTATTTCATTTAGAATAACTTTTGTTTCCAAGCCACAAAGTAGTGTATAATTTATAGTGCTGTCTACTTTTCAAAAATATTCTCATAGTCACGAATCTCAATCACAACTCTATGAGGTTCAAGCATAGAATGATAACACACAGCACAGTAATCCCTTCTGATATGCAAGGGGTATGGTCCAAGATATTCCAACAATGGCTGAAACTGCAGGTATAACCAAACCCTATACATACTATTATTTCCTACACATATATGCTTATAATAAAACTTAATTTGTAAATTAGGCACAGTAAGAGATGAACTGTCATAACTAATGATAAATTGGAAGAATTATATACCATAAAAAACTTATTTAAAATTTATGAATTCATCACTTCTGCAGCTGTGGCCACTTTTCAGCTTCCCTTTCAAGGGTCAAGTTCTGTACTAAGTGCTATCTAAAGTAGGACTCAATTTAACTTTTTGAAAAATTTCTAATGTCATTGTCCCTACGTTCATTTTACTAATGAGGTCATGAAGGCTTAGAAACATCACTAGGGATATCTTCAACACTGAAAGTTCCCCCTACTGAACACTGTGGATATTGAGAGAGGCAGTTTAAGCCATCATCTGTCCATGGGAGGGTCTGTTTAGTGGTGAGTTTCTTCGTCTTTGCTTCTCAACGACATTCTAAAGTAACCGACGGGTAGGAGGAGGGAAGTTCTCTATCAAGTCCGCCCCCCCCCCCCCCCCCCAGTCCCAGTCCCAGTCCCAGTCCCAGTCCCAGTCCCAGTTCCTGAAGAGGAAACAACTGCTGTGTTTTTTCCCCCTCACTCAAGCAGGGACACATCACAATGGAGAGGTACTGTCCTTGCTAACCTTTCCGCAGGCCCGGCAGTGGTGCCGTCTCCAGGTCAGAGTAAATTCACTCGTGCAGACCATACACATTGTGGCTCTGGTATCAGGAATCCAGATGGGAGCCTTTGATCCAAGGGGAGTAACTTCCTCCTTGTTTTCTGAGTCAGCCTGCAGAACAAGAATGACTTTTGATTACCTCCAGGAATGCTGCCTGCTACAGAACCAAGCTTTGTATTTGGCAGTGGCGTCTCACAGTGCTGATACTATCATGAAAGATGCGGGATGAAATAGGGGCTATTATATTCTTCATGTTCTCAGGATATTAAAATGAGCTACATTCCAGAAATCCTGCAGTGCAAAATAAAATGATGCCTGTGGTGGGACGACGGCTGATTACTTTCATCCTGAAACGACTTCACATTTTCTAAATTTTCTACAATGAAGTTGTGTAGTCAGGAAAAACCATGACTACACCATATGTCATCATACACTTGCTATCAGATGCAGACAGAAGGATGAACACTGAGCTGCAATTAGACACACATCTCCAATCCTCATCTAACACACGTTAGACCCTTTTCTAAACGCCTGCGAAACGTTTCTTTAAGGTAAAAATTGCTTGAAACACACTGAAAAAAGGGGGGAGGGGAGACAGAAGGCTACCTCCTCGAGACTCCTGCTGGGACAGAAGGTGGTTCTTTTCTTGGCGTACTCTTCTATTGACCTGGAAATCGCTTCCAGCCACTCATCCCTTTCTGTGGCAGAGCTGTTGGGGAGAAAAGGAGGGCCCATCAAGCAGATGTCAGCTTTTATTCTTGGCCTTCTTCTTGCTTCTTTTCCTTCTCCCATGGCAACAGATCCCACCACCCTCCGACAATCCCAGTCCACAGCAGGACCCTGAGGCTTATGTGAACAAATAATCAGAGCAGGCGACAGGGAGGCCCTGGCATTTTAGCAAGCATAGGGCGCTTTTTCCTTCTGAAAGTACTGCTTTATTGCTAAATTGCTTCTGAAGTCTCTAGAACTGGAAGTATTTTTGCTCGGCTTAAGAGATACTTGCACAATTAATCATTATGATTATTTATATGGTCAAGAGGTTTCTAAGATATAATCCTAAAATCTAAAAATATTCTAAGGAGTCAAGTTTCACATGTGAATTTATAAGATAGGATACAAAACATCTTTAGATTACTAAAGATAACTAAAATAACTTATCATCGGTGTTATAAAACAGGCGTTGAAAGAGTAGTTAATAAGGGGAACAGCCTGCAGTTGTCATTAGGGCTTGTCCACCTGGTCAGACCACCAAGCTTTCTGTCCCCACTCCAGCTTATCAGCAGATGTCTTTAATTCACTGCCTTTTTGAAAATACTTATGTTAATTATTTATTTAGAGAGAGATCCTAGGCACTGGTTCACTCCCCAAATGCCTGCAAAGGCCAGGTCTGGGCCGAGGCAGCCAGAAGCTGAGAACTCAACCCAGGTTTCCAACATGGTTGTTAGAGACTTAAACACTTAAGCAATTACCTCTGCCTCCCAGCCTCTACATTACCAGGAAGCTGGAATCAAGAGAAGAGCTAGGGGTCCAGCATTGTGGCATAGTGGGTAAAGCTGCACATGTGGGTGCTGCTTCCAGGCCTGGCTGCTCCACTTTGGTTCTTTTCTTCTCTCTCTCTCTTTTTTAAAAGATTTATTTATTTATTTGAAAGACAGAGTTATATAGAGAGAGGCTGAGAGAGAGAGAAAGAGAGAGAGGTCTTCTATCCACTCCCCACTTGGCCATAATGATCAGAGCTGTGCTGATCCTTCTCACAAGAAGCACTTGGGCCATCTTCTACTACTTTCTCAGGCCATAGCAGAGCCGCATCAGAAGTGGATCAGCCAGGACTTGAACCAGTACCCATATGGGATGCTGGCATTGCAGGTGGCACCTTTACCTATTACACCACAGCACTGGCCCCCTGCTCCACTTTTGATGCAGCTCCCTGCTAATGTGCCTGGGAAGGCAGTGGAAGATGGCCCAAGTCCTTGGGCCCCTGCCACCATGTGGGAGACCCAAGAGAGTCTCCTGGCTTTGGACAGGCCTAGCTCCTTGTGGCCATTTGGGGAACGAACTAGCAGATGGGGGAGGGGGGAGGGGGAGAGGAGGGGGATGGAAAAGGGGAGGGAGGGGGAGGAGAGGAAGGAGAAGAGAGGGAGAAGGAGAGAGGACAGAGAGGGAAGGGGGAAGGGAAAGGAGAGGGGGAAAGGGCGATGAGATAGGGAGGGGGAAGACTGGGAGAGGGAAGATGGGGAGGGGGAGCACAGGGAGGGGAAGATGGGGAGGGGTAGGGGGAGGAGGTAGGAATTGAACACAGGTACTCTGATATGGGATACGTTCATCTTTCTTTTCTTTTCTTTTCTTTTTGACAGGCAGAGTGGACAGTGAGAGAGAGAGAGGCAGAGAGAAAGGTCTTCCTTTTCCATTGGTTCACCCCACAATGGCCGCTTCGGCGGCACAGTGCAGCCGGCGCACCGCCCCGATCCAAAGCCAGGAGCCAGGTGCTTCTCCTGGTCTCCCATGCAGGTGCAGGGCCCAAGCACTTGGGCCATCCTCCACTGCACTCCCGGGCCACAGCAGAGAGCTGGACTGGAAGAGGGGCAATTGGGACAGAATCTGGTGCCCCGACCGGGACTAGAACCTGGGGTGCCGGCGCTGCAGGCGGAGAATTAACCTAGTGAGCCGCGGCACCGGCCTAACTTACCTCTTGATGGGACTGCACCAAACAGGGGAAAGCCAGTTCAGCAAAGAGTAGCTCTGTTCTGTATTTCTGCAACTGTGTTTCTCCCCAAAAACTATGTGGTAACTCCAAATTATCACTTACACCAACACATTTATGAAGCCATTGTTTAAATTTTGTTTTGCATACTCAAAACTGAAAGGTATATTGTACGTATTATAAACAAGTACACAAATCTATACATACACTTGGAGAGACAGAAAGCCTTTAATAATTTAAAATTCTTGGGGCTAGCATTGTGACACAGTGGGTTAGGCTGCTGCCTGCAATACCAGCATCCTAGATAAGCACACGTTTGAGTACTGGCTTCTCCACTTCCGATCCAGCTCCTGCATGGTGTGCCTGGGAAAGCAGCAGAAGATGGCCCAAGTACTTGAGCCCCTGCCACCCATGTGGGAGACCTGGATGAAGCTCCTGGCTCCGGCCTGGCCCTGCCTGGCAGTTGTGGAAAGTGAACCAGTGGATGGAAATCTCTCCCTCTTTTTTTTGACAGGCAGAGTGGACAGTGAGAGAGAGACAGAGAGAAAGGTCTTCCTTTGCCGTTGGTTCACCCGCCAATGGCCGCCACGCTGTGGCCGGCGCACTGTGCTGATCCGAAGGCAGGAGCCAGGTACTTTATCCTGGTCTCCCATGGGGTGCAGGGCCCAAGCACTTGGGCCATCCTCCACTGCACTCCCTGGCCACAGCAGAGAGCTGGCCTGGAAGAGGGGCAACCGGGACAGAATCCGGCGCCCCGACCGGGACTAGAACCCGGTGTGCCGGCGCTGCAAGGCGGAGGATTAGCCTAGTGAGCCACGGCGCCGGCCCCTCTTTTCTTTTTTATAACTCTGCTTTTCAAATAAAGAAATAAATGTCAGAAAGCTTAAAACATTAAATCTCCATCAAAATTAAAAAATCCATCAAAATGGGACTGTGACCATCTAAGAAAATGCCTGTATTTTTCTTAAAGATTTATTTATTTGAAAGCCAGTGCTACAGAGAGAGAGGGAAAAACAGGGAGTGAGAGAGGGAGAGAAAGAGAGAGATTTCTTCCACCTGATGGCTCATCCCCCAGAGGGCCACAACAATCAAGGCTGAGTCAGGCTGAAGTCAAAAGTCAGAAGCTTCTTCCAGGTCTTCCACGTGAGTGGCAGGGGCCCAAACATTTGGGCCATCCTCCACTTCCTTTCGCGACATTAGCAAGGAGCTGGATTGCCTAAGTGGAGCAGCTGGGACACAAACCAGCACCCATGTGGAATGCTGGCCATACAGAAGGTGGCTTTACCCACTGTATCATAATGCTGGCCCTAAATGTCTGTAATTTTAAAAGAAGTTCACTGAAGGAGTAAAATGCCTTGATAACTGAAGTTTGTTTTAAAATGCTTTAGAAAATTGTAAAACAAAAAGATGGGTGGCAAAAGATTGAGTCCAGGTTATTAAAAATGTGGCTCATTGCATTATTCAATCTAATTTCAAGTATGTTTCAATTTCAGACAATATTTTTAAAATAAAAATTTCCACCATAAATAATGGTACACATTAGGCAAGTGTTGTTCTATTAAGAATCCTGGTCAATGTGGCTGGCACTGTGGCACAGAGGACCAAGCTGCCGCCTGCAGTGCTGGCATCCCATATGGGTGCCAGTTCAAGTCCTGGCTGCTCCACTGCCTTCCTGGGCCACAGCAGAGAGCTGGACTGGAAGAGGAGCAACTGGGACAGAATCCAGCGCCCCAACCGGGACTAGAACCCGCGGTGCTGGCGCCGCAGGCAGAGGATTAGCCTAGTGAGCCGCAGCACTGGCCGGCTGTTCCACTTACAATCCAGCTCTCTGCTATGGCTTGGGAAAGCAGTAGAAGATGGCCCAAGTCCTTGGGCCCCTGCACCAGCATGGGAAGACTCAGAGGAAGCTCCTGGCTCCTAGCTCCTGATCCTGGCACAGCTCCAGCCGTTGTGGCCATCTGGGGAGTGAACCAGCAGATGGAAGACCTCTCTCTGCCTCTCCTTCCCTCTCTGTGTAACTCTAACTTTCAAATAAATAAATAAATTTTTAATAAAAAGATCAATAAAAAATAGAAACCACTGATCTTTCCCACAATAATCATTCTCATAAATGCACTTTCCCACTCAATGTCTTTAAGTGCCATTTCAAACATTCATTCATACTGATTAAAAGGTAGAAACAGAGTTTACGAATACAACTTAAAAACTAATATTTCTCAAATTTCCATTACTGATTAAAGAACAAAATAAAAAAGAAACAACCCCGTTTCCTGAAATCCAAGCAAAACCTGCCTTAGTTATCTTCCCTATTGTTGCATTACTGCCAAAACTAGCTATGGTTTAACAGTAACTACATGTCAGCCCACTGCACTAAACGCCTCCCTAATGTCATCATGCCTCATCCTGAGAGCTATGTCATGGAATCCACATGACTCTCACACATACACATTCCCACGTTCGGTACAACATCACTACACACCGTCAAGGTTAGACAATGTAGACTACAAGTCACAAGCTTGTTTCAGACCCATGTGCAGTTAAGGATTGAACCCTTGATCACCAAGTCATTGCCAGCCTCTGTTCACATTCTTTGAACAACCCCTCAATAACACATGCTCAGGCTTCAAATCAAACATTCACAAAGTAGTGCCATCACTCCCACTTCTTCCTGGAAGAAGTAGGAGAAAAGAGGGGCAGATGGCTAATTTGAGAATTGCTGTTGGATTTTTGTGGAGCCCTGGGACCATGTGGAATGTGATTTGACTGTGCAAATCATGTCACATATGCTCTTCTTTCATTTAGCCACTCCTGGCTCTCTCTTGTGTGGGGTTCTGCCAAGACAATGTTTACCAGCTCTTGATAACACATTTCTCATAGACCACACACATTTGCCCACAGCATCCAGCAGAGACATTCCAGGTCAATTTTGGTAACATATTGGGCAGAAGAATCAGCATCTTCCTCAGACAGAAGGTCAGATATTTTTGTATTTATAGAATTTATAGAATGTAAATTTACATGATTTGCGAATTTGCAAACTTATTTAAGTTCCAGTTTCTCAATGATTTGGATGCATTATCAAGGGGGAAAACCCTCCAATAGAAGGGATTTCTGATGTGTTGGCCCCTGCCATACCACTTACTACTAATGTTAACTGTGAGATGCTATTCTGAGGTTCAAAGGCCACATCATTTGGGTCACTTGAGTAATATTTACTAGAAGCCTACTAAGGGCCAAGAACTAAGCCATGAACTGGGTACACAAAATACACATTCATAAGGGTTCATGCCTAAATGAGGTTAAAAAACAATTAATATGCAATATAACAGATGTAAGGTAGACAAATTACATAGAAATAGTAAATTATCTTACTTCAGTAGCAAGGAAGTCTTTGCAGAGGTGATGAAAAAGTTAAGCCTCCAAGAATTAAAGGAATTTGATGAGGAATCCAGGTCTCTCACTCACCCTCATTCAGTCTCTCAGCTTTGGTTATCACTGCTGAACTGAGGACCTCCAAATATATGCCTATGGCCTAGGCTTCCCTCAAAATCCAGAACCTAAAATAAACTTTTCTGATGCTTCATACATATTTTTTTAATTTTCAAAATTTTTCCTTGGTGGGCAGAGAGGGAGGGAGAGGGAAGGGGGAAGAGAAGGACAGGAAGAGGAGAGAATGGAGGGAGAAAGGGAGATGGACAGAGAGAGGAAGGAGAGACAGAGAGAGAGAGAGCGAGAGAGCACACCCATCAGCTGATTTGATCAAATGCCCACCATGGCTAGGGCTGTGCCAGGGATGGAGCCAGGAGCTGGGAACTCAATCCAGGTCTCCCACGTGGGCAGCAGGGACACAATCACTGGAGCCATCACTGCAGCCCCCAGGGTCTGCACTGGGAGGAAGCTGGAGTCAGGAGCCACTGCTGGGAATGGAGCCCAAGCACTCCGGTGGGGTACTAGGCTAGGCTAGATGCCCACTCACCGAGAGCTCACTTTTACGTTCACAGGCATTTCACATTCAATCTGCACCTCTGAAACTCTACTCCTGATTTCTTACCAAAACTGCTCCTCTCCCAGGTCTACCTTCCACACTGAATTGCCAACAACACCCTATACATTACACAAGCTGGCAGACTCTCTCACCCCTAAATCCAATTAATCATTTCTTCTAGTCGACCTCCCAAGCTGTATTCCACATAGCAGCAAGACACTCTTTTAAAAATGTGAATCTGACCCATTATTCCCTGGCATAAACCACTCAGTGGTTTCCTGTGACTCTCAGATTAAATGCCAAAACCCCAAGGATGGTTCTGCATCAGCTCATCTGTCCCTCCAGGCTTACCTTGGGTAACTTTTTCTCACACTCTAGCTCACACCTGGCCTTGCAGTCCAATATCTTTATAGTATCCATAGTTTTCCTGTATGCTACTTAACCACAAAAATACTGAGCAATGCTAATATCTGTTAAGTATGTATTTTTTTTCCTTCAAAAACGATTTATTTCTTTACATGAAAGGCAGAGATAACAGAGTGAGAATGAGAGAGAGGGGGAGAGAGATCTCCATCCATTGGTTCATTCCCCAAATGGCAGCAACAACCAGGGCTGGGTCAGGCCAAAGCCAGCAACAGAAGCTTCTTCCAGGTCTCCCACATGGGTGGCAAGGGGCCCAAGCACTTATGCCATCTTCCGCTGCTGTCCCAGGTGTATCAGCAGGGAGTTCAATTGAAAGTGGAGCAGCCAGAGCTCAAACATCCCATATGGGATGCTGGTGCTGCAGGCAGAGGCTTAACCTTCTATGCCACAGTGCTGGCCCCCAGTATATATCTCTTGTAATGGAATGTAAGCTCAGAGAAGGAAGGGCTATTTTAATTATCCACTGTATCCTGATGCCTGACCCAAGCTCCATATGACTTCACAAATCAAATGATGAATTCCAGGTGGAAGAAGCTGTTGTGCAAGGCAGAAGAATGTGGAATAGGGTGGCATGCATGGAGAGTTATAAGCAGATCCATGCATTGCATTTGGAGTAAGAGTAGACAGAGCAAGGGAGTGGAGATCAGCCGGTGAAGCAGACAAGAATCCAATCACAAGTTAGTACCTTCCTGACTGCAGTTAGGGGAATCCCGAAGGCGACCATAACACAATGGTGGTATTTCATATATTTTAGCTCCTCTTCCACCACACCAGCTCCTCCCTTGGAAATCTATTTCCTTCCATTGAGAATTTTCCAATTTTTATATTTCTCCTGCACACTCTACATTCAACCCATCAGTAATTCTACTGGCTCTCTACCTGATTCTAATCACCTCTTTTTTTTAATGATTTTATTTAATTTAAGAGGTAGAGTTACAGATAGTGAGAGGGAGAGACAGAGAGAAGAAAAGGCAGAGAAAGAGAGAGGTCTTCCATCCACTGGTTCACTTCCGAAATGGCTGCAATACTCGGATCTGGGCTGATCTAAAGCCAGGAGCCAGGAACTCCTTCCAGGTCACCCATGCTGATACAGGGGCCTAAACGCTTGTGCCATCTTCCACTGCTTTCCCAGGTCATAGCAGAGAGCTGGATTGGGAGAGGAGCAGCCGGACTATAACTGGCACCCATATGGGATGCCGGCACTGCAGGAGGATTAACCTACTGCGCCACAGCGGCAGCTCCTCTAATCACCTCTTAACACCCATCCAAGACAGCATTAACTACAGCCTATTACAGGTCTCTTAACTTCTGTGCTAGTCCCCTTAGGATCTTCTATAAAGCAGCCAGTGTGATTCTGGGGTAGATGCCCAGTAGGCAGTCCCTTTCCCTAAGAGCTGCCCTGTGTGTGTTCTCCAAGCACTGACTCTCCTATAACTGAAGTTACTTTGAATCCCCGATGAATGCTGTCACTAACCAGCACTTAAGCACCATCTACCAAGAAAAAGACAAACAGAAGAAGGTACTCATGTATCATATTCAAAGAATAATATATAAAATGTTCTGTGGAAGACGTTCCTGCCTACGCCTGCAATAAGGCACAACCATTCTCTGCACAGTGATGTTTGTGGAAACCAATGTGTTATGAAGGCCAGTGGTGCACCCCTATTATTGCATGAACATCATTCATATAAGATATACTTTCAGGGCCAGCACTGTAGTGGGTAAAGCCTCCACCTGTAGTGCTGGCATCCCAATATGGGTGCCGAGTAGAGTCCTTGCTGTTCCACTTCCAATTCAGCTCCCTGCTAATGTGCCTGGGAAAGCAGTGGAAGATGGCACAAGTCTTTGGGCCCCTGCACCTACATGGAGACCTGGATGAAGCTCTAAACACTTGGCTTCGGATTGGCCTAGCTCCAGGTGTTGCAGCCGTTTGGGGAGTGAACCAGCAGATAGAAGACCTCTCTCTCTCTCTCTCTCTGCCTCTGCCTCTCTGTAACTCTGCCTTTCAAATAAATAAATATATCTTTTTAAAAAATAATCACTTTCAAATAATGATCAACAGGGCCGCCGGTGCTATGGCACAGTGAGTTAACGCCCTGGCCTGGAGCGCCGGCATCCCATATGGGCACCAGTTAGAGACCTGGCTGCTCCACTTCTGGTCCAGCTCTCTGCTATGGCCTGGGAAAGCAGTGGAAGATGGCCCAAGTGCTTGGGCCCCTGCACCAGTGTGGGAGACCCAGAGGAAGTTCCTGGCTCCTGGCTTTGGATCAGTGCAGCTCCGGCCGTTGCAGCCATTTGGGGAGTGACCCATTGGATAGAAGACCTCTCTTTCTCGCTGCCTCTCCTCTCTCTGTGTAACTCTTTCAAATAAAAATATATATAAAAAAAATGACCAACAAAGCCTTTCTTAGTTTTATTATTCTATTCATAGTAAAATATTTATCTTTGTGTTCCTAGCACCCTATCGCATCAGCTCTTAGACATCTTCCTGCATGGTAAATGAAAAGCCAACTTTGGGAAAGAAGCCTGAGGAAAGCAAACAGGAGGAACTAAAATGTCTAAAATACCAGAGATATCTGATTCCATCTTATTGGCAAAAATTCATCTTTTGATGTACTTTTAAAGTTTACCTGGCAGAGAGGATGAAGGAACGTTCTACACTTTCAATCTTCAGTTCATTCTGATAGGCTTCTTGGGTGGGTTTTCTGACCTAGAAGAAAGCACAACAGTGTGAGTCAACACATCCTACTGAAAATCTCATCTCTGAACCATACGAGTTGCCGAAGGTCCCTGGCTGTTGATAGCCTGAACCAACCTCCCTAGCCATTGTCGACCTGTATTCTGGAGGAACTGAGCTCCACACAGGTCCGTTGCTCACCTATACTGGTATCCTTCCTGTGCAGGAACGCCCTTCCTTAGCATGCACACATGGCCACACGTGACTTACACTTTAAAGTCCACTGGCTCTTCCTCCAACCAAAAAGCCTTCTTCAATCTCCCTCATTCTTAGCTGTCTGTCGAAAACTACGGGACAACCCCTTCACCAGGCCCATCCAGAGCTGTGTATTTGGAACCTCCTAAAACTTTAACTGTGCTTTATATTCTATAGGTATTCATTGTAGTGAATTACTTTCCCAACTAGTTGCTAGTCCCTGGAGGGATTAAGGAAGAGGCAGAGGAAAGAAGAATCATGCTCTAACACATCTTCCTATTTCCCACCAAACCTGTTACTATGTTTTGTTCATGGTAGTTCTCAATAAGTATCCTGGGACTAAATTAATGCATGAGTGAACAAATGACCATATGAATGAATAAATACATAAACATATATAGAGAGAAATGGTAAGGATATGAGAAAGATAACTATCTTAGATATTTGTCTTCAAATATATAAATATACTTGAGTAAAAAACTTCTTGGCACAAATTCACAGACCTTCATTCCGGCCAATGAAAGCATGTTGTTCAGTTTATACATCCCGGACTGCACTGGTGTCGTATACAGCAGAGCGTCATTAAACTGAAAGCAGAAACATTTCACAGGAGAAAGAAATTTCAGCTGCAGTGATATTGATGAGACAGGAAGAAAAGGAAAACATTACTCCTTTACTAATAGCTCTCTGAATAAAACACAGCACTTAGGTTCTGCATATATACATCGGGATCACCTAGAATGGTTTATTATTATTATTAAAATGGCAATTTCTAGAAAATGTGCTTCTTTTCCAAATTCTGTAACAGATTTAATCTTTTCTGAATTTAAATTTCACAAAAGTATTACAATCTGCCTAAATAACTGATCAAAATAGAAAATGAAATAAAATGAACCACAAGAGGAAACAATTTTCTGGTCATGCATCATAACAGACTTTATTTCCTGTACCTGAGATACAAATTAGCAATACAGGCAGTCAAAGATGCCAATAAACTGACATTTGAACATGCCAAGCGTATGGGTTGTATACAAATCATCTGGGGCCGGCGTGGTGGAGCAGCAAGTTAGGGTGCCGTATCCCACAGCAGCATTCCCTGTCAGCAGAGGTTTGAGTCCCGGCTGCCCTGCTTCCAATCCAGCTCCTTCCTAACGTGTGCAGGTGCGTGGGCTTCTGCCACCCACAGGGAAGACCTGAATGGAGTTCTGGGCTCCTGGCTTCAGTCTGGACTAGCCCCAGCTGTTTGACCATTTGGGAGTAAACCAGCAGATAGCAGATATCTCTCTCTCTCTGTTTCTCCCTCTCTCTCTGTCACTACGCCTATTAAATAAATACATCTTAAACAAACAAAAATTCTTCCAATAGGCAATTATCTCTGCATTGGAGACATCAGTATTACCTAAGGCTACTTACCAGGAAAAACATTCGGGGCTGCATGACTTTCCGAGATAGCTTCATCAGAGTTCCTTCTTTGAGAAAAACCTGATTCATCCAAACAAACACCCAGTTATACCCACCATCAAAACACAACTGGAGTCTACATATAATTTCCTTTACAACTTTCTCTCCCCAAATTTTTTGAAACAGGGGGCTAGGGGAACAGTTTCCTCATGACTTTTTACAGTAATAATTGCTGTTTAACCCCTCTACGTCATTTAGGAATTGGATCGGCAAGCAGAGTCTCATAAATCCTACACTGGCCTCAGGGGTACTGTATGGATTGACATGAGCTTCACTGTGTGTGTGCTGTTGGTCCACAGGCACAGCCAACATCCTGACAATTGCATTTAATAATTTCCCTGAATTTATTCCCTAAGCCACTTGTGTGCTCTATGATGAGAATTCAAATACCAATCTTCCCCCTTCCTTCATAATCCTCTCTCACACTGAAGATTTTAAATGAAATTGTTTCCAAAGCTGTGTGAGGTTGGCTGATATTATGCAATGTAACCACTCAATTAAATCAGATACTCTGTGGGATCCATTGCCACTTTCCTAATTGAATTGGACTTCTTGTCACAGTGACTTACATCATAAATGTTTTGAATGCAAAGCAACCCAGACTGTGTCAATGAAGAGGAAAAAAACAAATAACCTATTTTCACCAGTAAATTGAAAAATACCTAGTCCAAAACACTTACCCGGCCTGGCTGCACTATTTCATGGTGTCCATTTAAGCTGTACTGAATTTGCATAAGTTTCTGAAAGTTGTCCTACAGAAAGACAATGCAGAGCATGTGAAGGCTGCTAACAACTAGATACTTACACCCAGCCTCTGATAGCAAGATACTTACTCCCTGCTTCATGGTGTCATTGGCGTGGTTGGCTACCTCTATCACAACAGCAAGGGCTTCTAAAATATGTAGGAACAGAAAGGTCATTTGGTCATTACTCTGCAAACAAACAGACTGCAACACTAAGCAGTTCCAGGTGATGATAGCTAATTCTTAGCTATCAACTTCTGGTGGAGCTTGGCTGACCATGAGTAGGAGGAGACACAGATGATGAGTGTCAATGAAGGTAAAACCAAGCAAACACAAGCAAAAACAATGTTAGGAAACAATGAGCCAAAGACAGACTCTACAGAGACATCACAGGCATGGTTATCAGCACATGAATGTCAGGGATGTTTCATGCCAAGATCTGATTAACCTACTCAAGCTCATAAGGGTAAGAAAAGGATATTATGTGGAAGCTGAGGACTATTCCAGTACAAACTGTCATAGGGGAAAGGATCGTGAGGGAAAAGGGTCTTGATAGAGGAAACAAGAACTGAGAAATAATTATTTCAGAGGGTCAGGGCTCACCTTCCTTTTCTTAGTCTGATCCCAAAAAGTGTGAATTAGAAATGAGAAATGCTACACAGAACCACAACAGACTGGAGGAAATTGGAAGCATCATTTTATAAGCTGGGTTACTTTGGGTAACTCCTTGCCTTTAAAAAAAGCATTTTGTATGTTCCAGCTTTGTCACCTCCTTAACTAGCTATAAAATCTGCCTTTTGTCTGCTTTTGGGATACCTCTGATGTCAATCCAAGGCAGTGATAAGCCTCCCTCTCCCAAGCACCAGAAACATGTGTAAACACAATTTTTGGTACTCAAAATGACCAGGCAGGCCCATTGGCCTTTTTTTTTTTTTTTGACAGGCAGACTTAGACAGTGAGAGAGAGAGAGACAGAGAGAGAGAGGTCTTCCTTTTCCATTGGTTCATCCCCCAAATGGCCACTATGGCCGCGCTGCGCCGATCCGAAGCCAGGAGCGAGGTCCTTCCTCCTGGTCTCCCATGTGGGTGCAGGGCCCAAGCACTTGGGTCATCCTCCACTGCACTCCCGGGCCACAGCAGAGAGCTGGACTGGAAGAGGAGCAACCGGGACAAAATCTGGTACCCCAACCGGGACTAGAACCCAGGGTGCTGGCACCGCAGGTGGAGGATTAGCCAAGTGAGCTGCGGCACCAGCCAGGCCCACTGGCCTTTACTGGATAGTAGGCAGGGATGCTAAACAGCCTGCAATACACAACAGAAACCTACACAAAGATTCTCCTGTATGATTTACCAGTAGCATTCCCACTGAGAAAAATAATCAGATTGTTAAAGAGGAAAGTGTGCTCCACTGGGGCTGTCTTAGCAGTGACAGCGGTCATCAACAATTAAAAAAAAAAGATCAACTTCTGAAAAGGGGTAAAGGTTTTCTTGGTCCAGCTACTGCAGTCTACCAAGAGATTCCTTTTGTTCCACTACCAACCTTGGAGGTGTCTGTATTCTTTAAGCATGTATTATTATCACTGCCATTAAAGGACAGCAGTATTTCCAGACCCCAACCACACATGAGAAATTATGCAACTGCCACTCTCATCACAGCACACATGTAAGAGGTTCCCCTTGACACACTCCCTGCTTTCTGGCCTACTGGAGTTCTCAGCAGGCAGGATGAAGAAGCCTAACGAGTTAGTGAGTGGATGAATAATGGAGCTGCTGTTTGTTACCTGGCCTCCAAGCACTGCCTTCTCCTGCAGCCCCCCAGCAGTCACTCTAACACGCCCTGACGACTCGGCCTCTAGTCCTTTCTGCTGCCTTTCAAAGGTGCATTTGTCTCACTTTCCCTCACTCTCAGGCAACCTAATCCATAGCTGCTCACAACTTCTTGGCCTTTCCTCTGGCAAACAGCATACCTCACTGTCCACTGCTTATTCTTTATTTATTTACTTGAAAGGCGGAGAGGGAGAGACAGAAAGAGGAAGAGAGAGATCTTCCATCTGTTGGTTCACTCCCCAAATGGCCATAACTGCTGATGCCAGGAGCCAGGAACTCCATCTTTGTCTTCCTTGTGGGTGGCAGGGGCCTAAGTACTTAGGCCATACTCTGCTGCTTTCCCAGGTGAATTAGCAGGAAACTGAATCAGAAATAGAGCAGTTGACCAGAGCTCCAATATGGGCTACTGGTGTTTCAGGCAGCAGCATAGCTCACTGGGCCACAATGCTGGTTGGTACCTGTTTTATTAATATCAGATGGGTAATACAGACTTTCTCATTGAGCAGATTATTCATTTATTAAAGATATGAAGCATACCATACTCCACATCTCAATTTTTCTTTTCTTTTTTTTTTTTTTTTTTTGGACAGGCAGAGTGGATAGTGAGAGAGAGACAGAGAGAAAGGTCTTCCATTACCATTGGTTCAACCCCCAAATCGGCGCTCTGGCCGGCGCTGCACCGATCCGAAGCCAGGAGCCAGGTGCTTCCTCCTGGTCTCCCATGGGGTGCAGGGCCCAAGCACTTGGGTTATCCTCCACTGCATTCCCGGGCCACAGCAGAGAGCTGGACTGGAAGAGGAGCAACCGGGACAGAATCCGGCGCCCCAAGTGGGACTAGAACCTGGTGTGCCGGAGCCGCAGGCGGAGGATTAGCCTAGTGAGCTGCGGCACCGGCCTCAATTTTTCTCTTTTAAAAGCACCTTTAAAAGCTTAACTTTGGGGCCAGTGTTGTAGTGTAGTGGGCCAAGCCACTGCCTGTGATGCTGCCATCCCATATGGCCACAGTTCAAGTCCTGGCTGCTTCACTTCAAAACCAGCTCCCTGCTAATGCACCTGAGAAAGCAGCAGAAGATGGCCCAAGTGCTTGGGCCCCTGCACCCATGTGGGAGACCAGGAAGAAGCTCTGGGCTCCTAGCTTTGGCCTGCCACAGCCCTGGCTATTGAGGCCACTGGGGAGTAAACCAGTGGATAGATGACCTCCCTGTCTCTCCCTCTTTTTGTACCTCTACCTTTCAAATAAATTTAAAAGGGAGGGGGGGAGCTTGACACTTGTAAAAAGATTTTAGAGAAGTAAAGTTACAAATAAAATTAAAACCACTACAAAATGGGTTAAAAACCTCAACTTTTAACTTTTTAAAAATTTGTGGGTTTTCTGGTTGTTTGTTTTTTATTTGAGGAACAGAGAAAAGGAGAGATCTTCCACCTGTGGCTCATGCCCCAGATGGCACAACAGCCAGGACTACATCAGGCTGAGGCAGGAGCCTGGGATGAGGAGTGGAAAGATAGTAAGGCTAATGCTTCATCATTAAAAAATAAAAATATGCTATCTTGCATTTTATTATACCATAAAAATATGATATTTTATACTTTATCCTTGATTTGTATAATTTTGTCACTTCACAGGCTCATGAGTTTGAAAGGACCTTGCAGAAAGATGAAATGGACATCCAGAGAAATGGAATATTCAGCTACTATGGGCCCAGAGCCATCAACATACAACAGCAAAGCTTCCTGACCCCAAGCTGTCCAGGGTCCACTCTCTTGGGATGTTGGCTCTCATGGAGGGCTGACCAGAGGCCTCCTTGGGTTCTTATAATCTCATCTGTATACAACTTTGTTCAGTCATTTTATTTTTATTTTTTAATTATTATTTTATTTGACAGAGTTAGACAGTGAGAAAAGTCTTCCTTTCATTGGTTCACCCCCCAAAATGGCCGCTATGGCTGAAGCTGTGCCGATCCGAAGCCAGGAGCCAGGTGCTTCCTCCTGGTCTCCCATGCGGGTGCAGGGGCCCAAGCACTTGGGTCATCCTCCACTGCACTCCCGGGCCACAGCAGAGAGCTGGACTGGAAAAGGAGCAGCCGGGACTAGAACCTGGCACCCATATGGGATGACAGCGCCTCAGGCAGAAGATTAACCAAGTGAGCCACAGCGCCAGCCCATGTTCAATTATTTTAATCTGACCAAAATAGAGCTTTTAAAAAAGGGTTCAAGTCGTATTATAAATAAAAAAGTTTTGTGTATGGCTTTTGTTATCAGTATATTTTCACTTTCTAGGTCTAAATACACATAAAACTCTGCAACATAGGAAACTGCAAAAGTTAGTCACCTTGAGTGTCTCTGTAATCTCCAGAGTCTTCTAAGAGATTCTTTAAATAATCTAGAAAAGAAAAAAAAAAAGTATAGTATTTAGCACAGGAAAACACTGAGCCCAAAACATTTATCTTTCTTACTCAGGATTTCGGTCAGTCTTGTAGCAAGTGTAACCTGTGGTCACTTCCTAAAAATGTGACAGAAAGCTCTTGATCCATTGCTAATCAGGCCACAGGATCAAAGCTGCAAAAAGCGTTAGAGGTCACCTTGGCCTTTTAAAGATGAGGAATTAGATGATTGAATAAAGCATCTCATTGAGTTACTCAAGCTCTTGGTGCCACAGTGAGGACTAGAATGCAGGTCTCCTGATGCCCGATTCAGATCTTTTACCCCCAAACGCATGAAATACCTTAATCTCTAGAGAACAGACATACATCTAGTACAAAATTTTAGGGCATTAATGGATTGAACATCTAAGAGACAGACTCGCCAATCTAAAAGCCTACCAAAGCCCAGGACATTAACTCAATACATGTGGCAAGACCAGTGGTTTTCAAATAGGGGCAAATTTGTCCCCCACGGGACATCTGACAATGTCTGGAGACATTTTTGGTTTTCACTGCTGGGGGTAAGGGTATGCTACTGGTATTTGGTTGTTAGAGGTTGGGGATGCTTCTAACCAGTCTACGAGACATAGTCCCACAACAAAGAATTATTTGGGTCAGTGTCAATATGGCTAAAGTTGAGAAACTTTGGACAAGATCATGGTCTGTAAACAAGCAGTGTATACACAGGGGTTCTTATAATATGAAAAATAAATGGAGGCAACAGGCTATATTTAATAAGTCTTTAACACCAAGAAATGCCACAGACATTCAAGGCAAAACTTCTTTATGTGTTGAGAAATGTTGGGTAGCTTGCTGTTAACTATCAAACTAACACAAATTTCTTTCCCTGGATTAACAGTTTCCCACCACATGGTCCCTTTTGACTTCTGGTTTTCTCTTTTGCTACTAACACAGGCCCTTTGTTCTTGCCAAAATTCATGCACAATTCCTTCCACACTCCCAACATGTTACCTAGCTCCACACTTTTGTCTCTAATGCTCCCTTCTGAATGACTTTCTCCATTGCTATGTATAAAAATTCCACTCATATTGTTCTAGGCTCATCCCAAATTCCTCCTCCTCTATAAAGTGTTCCACTCGAAAGAACTAGTTTCTGCCTCTGAATAATTCATGACATGGCAGTTACTCACTTTACTGTCTATTATTCTATCATTTTATTTTCATGCACTTGGCCAACAGCTTTGCACACAGGAGATGATAAATGCTTAATGAATTAAATTTTTTTTTTTTGTTTTTTAGACAGGACTGTGTCTTTGTTTAGTAAAAGGTTGAAACCAGTACTAATACCAGTAGGAACCAAGAAAACAGAAGGAGGAAAGGCATGTTCAAAGACTGAATGTATTTCTATCAGACTATCTTTATTTAGCAACATCGTAATTTCATCCCATGGATTTATGAAGTCATGTTCAAAGACACAAAGGGAAACTTGAATATCAGTGCCAACTTTTTGATGTAATAGAGGACACACACACACACACACACACACGCACAACTGCCGAAACTTCTTGCATCTCTGACACCATGATCCAGGAGCTTGTGTTGAGTCCAGACATGCACAGTGTAAATAGCCAGAACTGGCGATACACAGTGATGCTGTGTAGGGAGCTCCCCGCATGACAGCACAGCTTTTATCTTGCCAGAGACCATCGCTACCAATTTAGATCTTAAATTAATCTTAAGGCACAGGTTGGATAATATGATTCTAATCAAATCAGAAAACCACAAAAATGGTTGAATTCACTGATAATACATTACACTTAACCTTACTTGGAAATGAAAAAAACAAACTTTTTAAAAACTCTGACCATGCATTCCATATATAAGCCACATTTGGTAAGTCTAAATCTTTAGCAATTCTATGGCTGAGTGAAAGGGTTGGGGAGATATATCTATCCTTATTTGAGGGCCTTGGTGTCTAAGCTACCTCTTAAACAAAAGTTATTTTCCATAAGCCCTCAGTTAGCTGAAGAACGTAGAAAGGAAAGCAAATTTATTTAAATACAGGATTCATGGCAAGTTCTCATGTTGTCTTCAATTCTTGTTGTTTTATACTGCAGTATATCCATGTAGACCAACATACTTCTCTAAACCCAGAGAGCTCCCTTAAAGATATCCGTATTAGGAAGTCTTGACCTCAGAATCATGTGCTGAACTGGAGAAGCTTCTGAGTTGTATTTTCTTTGCTTGTACTCAAGCTCAACAACGCCCTGCCAGCCAGAACTCTTAAGAACATTAAAATACACAAACTGGCCAAGCAGAAAACCCACCACTAAGATGCTGTAACAACATGCTATTAATCAAGGGAGTAACGGAGTTAGGTTTGCCTTGTTAATTTTTTAAAAAATCTTAATGATCCCCAAAATTCAACTTTATAAGCCATCCATCCATTTATCTACCCATTTTTTGAGGGCATCTTGTTGTAATACTGTATATATTCTTTTGAGGGCTTTTATTTCTTGCAAAAAATATGGGACCATGATTGCCTTAAGTAGTTATGAATCATCCAGTGCCTTAACTGTACGTAGCATGAGAGGACTATGACTGATCACACCCTGAGTCAGACAGGAGGGGCACTGAAACCACTGGCTCACCCACAGACTGCTGTCAGCAAGGTGAAACCCCAAGAAAGGAGACCAGACAGACATGCCTGCATTGCTCATGGGGAATTTATTTGCTACCTACTATTTAGGACCTAGAATCCTACAGAAACTTTTTTTATAACTTTTATAATAGAATATGTCTAGTATTCTATGAATTCTCTCCTTCTGCCAAAACAAATTAAGCACTGTTAAGACATCACTAATAAAAGTGCTTTAAACACTTTTTATTTTTGCAAGAAAAAAACTGAAGATTGGTACAGTGTGTACAGGCACCACAAAACGTACTCTCTGGCCACCAGGTGGCATCATTGATTAATAAAATTTCATTAACTCTGGATCCTCAGCATCACCCATTAGTAGCACAAAATTAACTGAAACACAACACAAGTAACCCTCCAGGGATATGCAGGTTTACTTTTCTTTTCCTCATATATATAAGGGCCAGGATGAAAGGATGAGGTCTCAGCAAATACTGTATCTTGTTAGAGGTCTAAGTCTTCTATATAAGGGCTCCTAGATCCTTCCCACTTCTTGATTACCAAATCAACAAATCAACTTAAGCAAAAACCACTGAGAAGTACTATAGTTAACCCTACTAAAAATTAGTCACCTGTGGGCATCTGGGACTTGTTGCATTCAACCTCTGGCCAGATTCCTGCACTGTGTGCTAGAAAGTGCTGGGGCAGAGCCCAGAGGGACTGAGCATATAGGAGGGAGAGCATTCCCAAGTCAAGTGTTTTGAACTGGAAGACATGTCTTCCTTTGCATTGTTCAGGACCCGTCGTTGCTCCACAAGTACATAGTGAGATTCGCATCACGTCCAGAATTATGAAATCCTTAGAAAATACGTCAACAATATGCCTGTTTTACAGAGTTTCAGATTTTGAAAGAAACAACCTAAAATTAATCCTGACTTTGTCAAAGTCCAGATCATTTTAAATACCAAAATGGAGTTCTAAGTCACAACACTGACATCTTCAAGGTAGCTTGGTGAAATGGTCTTGAGCCCTTGCTTGAGAATCAGAAGATAGAAATCCTTACTCTCACTCCTCTATGCTTTGGTCAAGTTTTATAGCATTTGGGGAGGAGAAGGAGGAGGAGGTTTGTTTGTTTTTGTTTCTCTCAACATCTTTACACATAAAATAAGCAAGCTGGACCACAGTGATCTTTATTCTAAGAATCATGAAACACATTTTGTTTAATTCTAAAAAGGATTAAGGAAAATTTGGAAAGTTCAGTAATAATGGAGAAAATATAAATCATGAATAACCCTCCCCTGAAAAATGATTACAGGGGCATGTTTTAAAATAGTAGTTATCATGTCACTTGGGATGTCTGCACTCTACTTCAGAATAGCTGAGTTCTATTTAAAGCCCCATTCCTGACACCAGCTTCCTCCCAATGTGCACCATGAGAAATAGTAGGCAATGAGTTAAGTAGTTGGGTCCCTGCCATCAGTGTGGGAGACATGGATTAAGTTCTCAGCTCCTGGCTTTGGCCTGGCCCAGCCCCGGCTATTGCAGGCATTTGGGGAGTCAATCAGCAGATGGGAGATCTTTGTGTCTGTCTCTCCACTTTTTCAAAGTTAAAAAAAAAAAAAAAAAAAACAACTACAAATGCTTATCTGGGTTAATTTTAATAATATGTATGATTTTATAATCCATGTACAATATTATAACCCATGCAGTTTTTTTCTGTAGGAGTAGCTGAATAACACTTCATTGTAAGGATATATCATGTAGCACTTACAATAAATCATGTTATCGTTATTTAAAGATTTATTTATTTATTTGAAAGGCTGAGTTACAGAGAGACAGAGAAGCAGAGAGGTCATCTATCTGCTGGATTACTTCCCAAATGGCTGCAAAGGCAGGGGCTGGGCCAGGCTGAAGCCAAGAGCAAGGAGCTTCATTGGGGTCTCCCATGTGGGTGCAGGGGCCCAAGGACTTGGGCCATTTTCTGCAGCTTTCCCAGGCACATTATCAGGGAACTGGATCAGCAGTGAAGCCAGGACATGAGCCAGCACCCATATTATACGCCGGCACTGTAGGTTGTGGCTTTAACCTGCTACGCCACAGCACCAGCTTGTACTGTAATATTTTGTTTTTATTATGCAAAATATTTAAAAGGTGCCAATTTTTATGACTGCTTTATTTTTCTGAGCCTAGAAAACTACCTTTTCTCCTCCCCTGAGCCGTAGAATTTTAACAGTCAATTTAATTTTTCTCCTTTTTTTGATTCATTAAAAAACGTAATTCATTTGACAGACACAGAGACAATGCTCCAATCTGCTGGTTCGTTTGCCAAATGTTTGCAACACATGGGGCTGGCTTAGTGTTGAAGTTAAGAGCTGGGAACTCAGTCCAGGTCTCTGACATGGGTGGCAGGAACCCAATTATACAAACCATCACCGCTGCCTCTCAGGGTCTACATTAGCAGGAAGCTGGAGTCAGCAGCTGGAGCTAAGAATAGAACCTAGGTACTCCAATATGAGATGTGGGTATCTTAACTGCTAAACACCTACCCTTGGTTTTCTCTTAAGTTTATCTATTAATTTTATTTGTTTGAAAAGCAGAGAGAAAAAGTGAGCAAGAAAGTCCATGTGCTGGTTCACTTCCCAAATGCCTATGATAGCCAGGGCTAGGCCAGGCTGAGGCCAAGGAGCTAGGAGCTCCATTTGGGTCTTCCACGTCAGTGTCAGGGACCCAAGTGCTTAAGCTATCATTAGCTACCTCCCAAGGTGTGCATCACCAGAAGCTGGACAAAAAGTAGAGTGGGAACTCAATCCCAAACACCCCAATATGGGATATATGGGATACCCAAGTGGCAATTTAACCCTCTCTGCCATAACACATACCTTCAGTTTTTTATAATTCTTCATGACTTTTTCAGTATATTCATTAATGTATGGATCTTGATGTATTTTTGCAAAATTTTATCAGATTTTTCAATAAGCAATCCTTTTTTTCCCTAATGGTTTCAGCTTCCTACTTCACCATAGGTTAGATTCTTATAAACCACAGGGTTTATTTCACATTACTTCCCATTTCAATGATAGAATATTTCTTCTTTTTTAATCAACAGATCTATTCTTGCAATGGTACTTCATATCTCTAATCACTGATGTTTAGAACAAGCATTGATCAGTTTTTCCCTGCCAGGACATTTTTATTAACATACTCTACTGATTCCTATCAATCAAAATCCCAAAGTTCTAAGTTAACTTTAATGAGAATGTGAAGCACTGTCAATATGTCAGAAGCTAAGTTACTCATAATGGTTCCACAGTGCAAGGTGTCATTTTATGCATTAATGTTAAAAATACAGGTTTTCACAAGGACAAAGGGCCTGAATTAATTACTTATATCCCCATGACCTTGAACAAGGTCTGGTACATATTTAGTCAATGTTTCCTGAGTTAATGATGGACTAGCTGATACTTTATTTAAGGTCACCACTTTTTGCTTCATATTTTACTATGCAATTGAGATAGTAACGTGAAGGTCTCACTGTCCAATTGAAAGTGCTCTGGCTCCTGCCTCTAATGCTTCTGTTTCGCAAACATTACTTCAATTCTAGTCCCTACACAGGTGGCTCAGGGCTGCCTCATACAGATGTGGTGGTTGCCTAAGATAGAAAAGGTAGTCTTCTGGGCTTCCAATATCACAGGCTCATTGCTTGGAAAGCAAGCAATGCCTTTCTCTGAATTAGAATGTTCCTTTCTGGGGGCTGGTGCCGTGGCGCAGTGGGTTGATCCTCCGCCTGCGGCGCCGGGATCCCATGTGGGCGCCAGTTCTGGTCCCGGCTTCTCCACTTCTGTTCCAGCTCTCTGCAGTGGCCTGGGAAAGCAGTGGAAGATGGCACAGGTCCCTGGGACCCTGCACCCACGTGGGAGACCGGGAGGAGGCGCCTGGATCCTGGCTTTGGATAGGCGCAGCTCCGGCCCTTGTGGCTATTTGGGGAGTGAACCAATGGAAGGAGGATATTTCTTTCTTTCCCTTTCACTGTCTGTAATTCTCTCAAATAAAATAAATAAAATCTTAAAAAAAAAAAAAAAAGGTTCCTTCCTGGGTTGATGCAACCCCTCAGCAGGGTACAAAATATGGTAAACAGAGTGCAGGTTGGACTCTGACCTTGGTCAGGCACCCAAGTACAAGACCTAACTCTCGGCCGGCGCCGTGGCTCAATAGGCTAATCCTCCGCCTAGTGGCGCCGGCACACCGGGTTCTAGTCCCAGTCGGGGCATCGGATCCTGTCCCGGTTGCCCCTCTTCCAGGCCAGCTCTCTGCTGTGGCCAGGGAGTGCAATGGAGGATGGCCCAAGTGCTTGGGCCCTGCACCCCATGGGAGACCAGGAGAAGTACCTGGCTCCTGCCATCAGATCAGCGCGGTGCGCCGGCCGCAGCGCGCCAGCCGTGGCAGCCATTGGAGGGTGAACCAACGGCAAAAGGAAGACCTTTCTCTCTGTCTCTCTCTCTCTCACTGTCCACTCTGCCTGTTAAAAATAAATAAATAAATAAATAAATAAAAAAGACCTAACTCTCTGAAGAAACCCTGGTCCATCTTATAGTCTTTGCTAACTCTGGCCTCACATGGCCTCCTCAAAGGACTCCCAAACCAGAATCCAGGCTTGTATTATGGTAAAACTTAGGAACAGATCTCAGAATGGACAGAATCTCCCCCTGCACCCTGTTTTAGCAGGACAGACTAGCTAGGTGTATCCACACTGCCCTTAGAGAAGTCAACCCACAGGAAGTCTCTTAATGATAGCAAACATCCGTTATTTTGACTTGGCTGAGACTCTCAGTGGATGTATTTTCCAATTGTTAAGGCTGCCTGTTTATCAAGTGAGAATCTTAAGTGTACAGCAACGGCCTTGGCACAGGCATGCCCTATTTCAAGAAGCTCTTATTCATATTTAGTGCACAGCACCCTATCAACAAAGAGCAAATTTAGATTCAGGAATATAAGCATATTTTACTACCCGAGAGCCTAGTGAAGAATTAGGCAAATATAAGCATCAAAGCAGGTTCAAGTTGAAACGAATTTCAGTGTTTTCTCCAACTGGAACAGTGCCTAATGTGAGCTACTGATTCTGACAAAAACTGTGAGGGAAACTCTTTAGCAACAGATTCTGCTTGCTAGAACTTTGCCAAGACAAGTTCCAGCAATAGAGGCATGTGGTCCAGGGAATCTGGGTCAAATCTGCACTTAGGAAAGAAAAAAAAAAAAAAAAAAAAAGAATGGCTTTATAATAGTGTCTACGAGCAGAATTCAGGGATCTGCAATCTTGGATGGGCAAAAACAAATTCTATTTTCACTAACCTCTAAGTGAAATAAAGTTTCTTTCTATCACAAATGTAGGCAGCAAACCACAATAGTATCAGCAATATGTGTGACATTACCACAGAAATCACAGATATTTTCATAGCACATTATGATTATAGCAGACATTCCAAAATACTGTTTACTCTCAATACTACTCAAAATTGTGGTAGTTATTTTATCTGCCACCAGATGTTACTGAAAGCAGTACAAATGGAGTACACATACCACATGTCATACTCAAAAATATTTTAGGGGCCAGCATTGTAGCACAGCAGGCTAAGCCACTGTTTGCAATACCGGCTAAGCCACTGTTTGCAATACCAGTACCCCATATGAGTGCAAGTTTGGATCCTGGCTGCTCCACTTCTGATCCAGTTCCCTGCTAATGTGCCTGGGAAAGCAGAGGAAACAGACCAAGTCCTTAGGCCCCTGCATCCAAATGGGAGACCCTGATGGAGTTTCTTAGCTTTGGCCTGATCCAGCCCCAGCTATTGTGGCCATTTGAGAAGTGAATCAGCAAATAGGAGATCTCTTTCTCTCTTTTCTCTCTATAACTCTGCTTTTCAAATAAATAAATAAAATCCTTTAAACAAAAATGTTTTAATGACTGTATTTCAGCTCAGTTGATTTTCCTTCTAATTGTACACGTTTCATTCTATAACATTAAAAATTATCTGGGCAGGTATTGTGGCACAGTGGGTTCAGCTGCCACTCACAACACTGGCATCCCATATGTATTGCCAATTCAATCCCTACTTGCTCCCCTTCAGACCCAGCTCCCTGTTAAAGTGTCTGGAAGACAGCAGATGATGGTTCAAATACTTGTGCCACTGCCACCCACAAGGGAGACCCCAGATGGAGTTTCTGGCTCCTGGCTTCAGCCTGGCTCAGCCCCGGCCTTGGAGATCATCTGGGGAGTAAATTAGTAGACAGACACTCTCCATCTCTCCCTCTCTCTGTTGCTCTGCCTTGCAAATTAAAAAAAAAAAAAAAAAAAAAAAAGTTATTCTGAGAAGGAGACCATAGACTTTATCAGACTGCCAGAGGGATTCAGGCACAAAAAGCTTAAGAACTTCTCTTCTCTAGTGAGATTACATTTGGAAACTCTAAGGTAATACAATAGGTAGGCAAAATATGCTTACTGTTTATACTCTCAAGTTTTCCACAGTAATAAAACAGTTCACAGATATAACGTATGTAAACTATCTTTTCAAACTATCTTGTTCACTTAATTCCAACTAAAAAGAAACTGCAAGAGAACAAGAGCTGAGCTCATAACAGTGGACTTCTGAATATCATCATACCTCCATTTCACAAGACAGAATTCCATCAGGGCCTTTGGATTTGTCAGAAACTAAATTCCTTGGCTGGGATCCAGAAAAGTCCCCATTCCCCATCCCCCTCTTTGAAATCCAACTTCTTCCCCTTGACTTAAGTTAGAATGACTTGATGTACATATTAAATCTGGGTTTTAAAACAGATGCTTGCTAAACAGAAGTTTCATGTTTTAGTAAGGGCTTTTCTGAGTTATCCATTAATTTAATTCTGATATTTTTTTAATCAGCTCATTAGCCTATTCACAGGTCAAGTTTACAGCTTCAGAACACTGTAACAGATGTTTTGAATATCCTATTTTCTACCAACATGGGAAATCCTGGATTTCTTTTTTTTGTTTTGTTTTGTTTTGTTTTGTTTTTTGACAGGCAGAGTGGACAGTGAGAGAGAGAGACAGAGAGAAAGGTCTTCCTTTGCCGTTGGTTCACCCTCCAATGGCCGCCGCTGCAGCCGGCGCACCGCGCTGATCCGATGGCAGGAGCCAGGAGCCAGGTGCTTTTCCTGGTCTCCCATGGGGTGCAGGGCCCAAGCACCTGGGCCATCCTCCACTGCACTCCCTGGCCACAGCAGAGAGCTGGCCTGGAAGAGGGGCAACCGGGACAGAATCCGGCGCCCCGACTGGGACTAGAACCCGGTGTGCCGGCGCCGCAAGGTGGAGGATTAGCCTAGTGAGCCACAGCGCCAGCGAAATCCTGGATTTCTAATAGCATCCCAGAAATAAGGCAAAGACTACAGAAAAAAAAAAAAAAACCCTAGGTTGTTAAAGAAACTTTAATACAACATAAACATTTTGAACAGGATCAAAGAAACTGATTCATATCTAATCCAAGTTCAAAGCACTGCTTCTTCTAAATGTAAATGTGGAAAAGATTTCTCAGAGGAATTTTTAATTTAATTTTCATTATATTTTCTTTGCCATGATCTTGACTGATTCAAAATCTTTCAACACTAATGTGATAACTTTTCACAAAAAAGTCTTTGCACTGAAAATAAATTACACAACATATAACACAGGTAGAGACAAAAAAATAAAAAGATCTATAAAAGTCATTTGTTGGGTTAGAAGGTGAAAGAGGACTCTAAAATAATTCTTATACATTTTTATGTGCACAAAAGATCTTCAAGCACACACAGTACCCTTAGAAAATGAATAAATTAACAGACTATGCTCATTCAACATGAATAACATCTCTTGTGATTGCTACATGAGTTAGCCTGCCTTTGCCTTTAATAGGTTTACGATCTAAATGATAAGAAATGACATAAACCCATGGAATAATTAGGTTATTTAAATATCTAATCACAAAAACATGGCAAGATCGATGTAAATTTTAGGAATTAAGAAGAAGAGCTCAGCGCCTTTCTGAGTGTTTGGTACAGCCTCAAGGAGCAAGTAAGATCAGGAAGACTTGGAAGCTCCATCAAGGCAGGGGCCACAGCTACGCTATCCAGACACTGAAGCCACATGTCCAGCTCAGGGTTTACTCACAGAAATTTTTTTTTACTTATTTATTTGCTTGTTTTATATATTTGAAAGTCAGAGAGAGAGAGAGAGAGAGAGAGATCTCCCATCCGCTGCTTCATGCCCCAGATGCCTGCAGCAACCAGGGCTGTGCAAAGCGAAAGCCAGGAACCCAAAACTCAACCCAAGCCTCACATATGAGTGGCAGGGACCCAAGAACTTGAGCCATCTTCTGATCTCTCCTAGAGTGCTCATCAGCAGGAAGCTGGAATGGATAGCAGAGCTAGGATTCAAAATCCAGGCACCCTGATACAGGATGGGTGTCCCAAGTGATAGGATAACAGGTTAACTGCTATGTCAAGTGCTGGCATCTATATCACCTGGTTATTTCCCAAATTACTACAACAGTCAGAGCCTGACCAACCTGAATATAGGAGCTCTTATGCTCCATCAGGTCTCCCTCAGAGATGGCAGGGATCTAACCACTTGAGCCATAACCTGCTGCCTCCCAAGATGTGCATTAGCAGGAAAAAGGGACCAATATCTGAGGCAGGACTCTAACCCAGGTACTCCTGTAATAGAATGGAGGTGTCCTAAGCAGTATCCTAACCACTGTGCCGAAAGCCTACAACAGAATTATCTGCAAGTGAGTGATATACAGAGGGAAGAATATGACCTTGAAGGAAAAGATTTCAGGAGCAGTGAGAAATCTAATATAGCTAGATCAAGGAAGTTAATGTTTGGATAATTCTGGGTTATAAAATGTGTTCTTTTAAATTTTTTTAAATTAGCTTATTTTTTTTTTCAGATAGCATTTCATTCATTTTTATTTTTGAAATGGGAGAGGGAGAGTAATATCCCAAATGAATTATCTGTAACAGAAAAGCCAACTTTAATTTTCATTATACATATAATAGTTGATCACCAGTTACCATTCTGAATTTGTGTATTACTAGGTTAGAACACTGCTTAATCCTTTTTTTAAAAAAAATGCATTTAGATGAACATAAAAACTGAATAGTTGTACTTTTTAAAACTGTAACCTAATTTTATTCATCAATTATATTACATATTCAAGTTAGCTTTTTAGCCCAGATTTCAAATAGTGGAGGGAAAAAGTATTTATTTGAGAGGTAGAGATACAGAAATAAACAGAAAAGGTTCCCATCCACTGGTTCACTACCCAAAAGTCCACAATGGCAGACGCTAGGCCAGGCCAAAGCCAGGAGCCCAGAACTCCCAGTCTGTGCCCCCCAAATATGTGACAGGGACCCAACTATCTGAGCTATTACCAGCTGCCTCCCAGGGCACACATTAGCAGGAAACTGTAATCTGGAGCAGAGGCAGAACTCAAATCCAGCAACTTCAAGGTGGGACGTGGGCAATCTTAATGGTAGCTTAAGTGGTAGGCCAAATACCTGCCTCCAAAACAGTGGTCTTTATGCTGTGGAAAAGTGATTTTTCAACTTTTCCAATATGTCCTGGGAAGAGAAATTAAGTGAAAATGTGCTATACTACACAGAAAGTGAGAGCAACAAACACTAACATCAGGGGTGAAGATAATTAGGCCATTCTGTGTGAATTTAGATGGGCCTGATCTGCTTCAATGCAGGGAAATGGGAAGAGAGAACCAAAGGTGGAGGAAAATTGGCTGGCAGATCCTGCCAGGGCAGAACAAAGAGGAACAGGAAGGATTTCAGTCTTCCATAATTTGTGCCTGAGTGACTGGAAGAAGACTTTCTCTTAATTGTGATTTATTGATTCATTTATCCATCAAATGTTGTATTACCACATGAGTGCTCTCAACCTTATAAAAAGAAGCATCCATTCATTTCCTAGGCCTTATAGAAGACTGAGTTCTTGATATGTGCCAGGATCTTGCCAGATACTGGGATGAGATTATAAAGACAGTCCCTACACTGAAGAGATAAGAAAGAAAAGAAAGAAAAGAAAGAAAAGAAAGAAAAGAAAGAAAGAGAGAGAGAGAGAGAGAGAGAGAGAGAGAGAGAGAGAGAGAAAGAAAGAAAGAAAGAAAGAAAGAAAGAAAGAAAGAAAGAAAGAAAGAAAGAAAGAAGCAATGGTAATACATTAATGCTGTTCCTATAGCAATATCTGCCTCCTCACTGCTGCTTCCTGATTCCCATCCCTCCTGACTTTTCAAAGAGATCTGAGCAATAAACAGATTTAAAGACCTGGCCCGAAGCAGAAAACACAACTGTGAAACTTACAAGTTTTTAGGCTTAAATTAAGTACATCACTCATGTTATTTTTTTCTTAAACATTTAATTACAAAAATGCATGCATTCTCTTAGATTCTATTTTGTGTAGAACTTAAAATACTGTTAAGAATTAAGTTAGAAGGTTTGTTTTTTTTTTTTTTTACTGCAATGAAAGCAGAAATAGCCCAAGTAGCATACCCTGTAGCGATTCAAATTATCCAGTAAAAACAACAACAACATTGCAAAACAACAGTATGGTTGTGTGAATAATAGCAAGGACTGCAATGTGCAGATTTTCAAAAGGAAGCATCCTATCATATTGGTATATTTCTCAATCCACCCTGCCCAAGGAACCCAAGGTAGGTACAGATCTACGAAAAGAGTCAGGCAGGAATCCTTCCCCTTCTCTGCCTGAAATTCAATAAATCACATTTGTCAAGAGTTGCCTCAAATAAAGGCTCACTCCTCCTTTCCACTCTAGAACATTCTGTGCATTTGGAATTATTCCAGATTCCAAAGTGGAAATAGAAGTATTTACTTCAGAGGGTGTTGAAAGGATTAAATCATTTGAGCCAGTAAAGACTCAGTTAATTAACAAGCTTGAACATATGCAAATATAAGACTTAAAACTCAACTTCTAAAAATGTAAATGCATTGACAGGGAAACTTTTATAGCAACATTAGAAATATTTTGCAAAAGTAAAGAACAATGAGAACTTTATAGAAATGGGTATTGGAAAAATTCAAATCTTAAATAGAAATATAAAACAATCTCTTAATAGTGATCTTCACATATCCCTAGGATTATACAACCATTAATGGTTTCAATTAATATGATTTGTATCATCTTGGGCAGGGCTTTATCTTTTTCTTTTTTAAAAAAGATTATCTATTTGAAAGGCTGAGTGAGACAGAGAAAGAGCGATCTCCACCCACTGATTCACTCCCCAAATGGCCACACTTATGCAGGTCTGGGCCAGCCAAACCCAGGAGCCAGGAACTCCATCTGAGTTTCCCACGTGGGTGACAGGGGCCCAAGTACTTGGGTCATTCTCTACTGCCTTCCCAGGCATATTAACAGGAATGTTAAATTGGAAGTGGAGGAGCCAGGACTCTAACTGGCACTTCATTATAGGATGCTGAGTCACAGGTGGCGTCTTAACTCATTGCACCATTATCATTTCAGATGTGATGTTTTCAGGAGAAGATACCAGTCCCAGATTACTTCAAATCTTTTAAATTCTTTGTCTCAAGGTTGTTCTTTGAGCTAAAAACATTTTGGCTAATGAAATGCCAAAACCCTAGCTTAAAGCCAACCCAAATTATTGTCTGCAAAGCTTCAAGGTCTCTAAAACTGACACAGATCTGTAGGGGATGGGTGACTAAGGAGGTTTGTACTGAATTATAGACATGAGATGCAAGGAATTTATAATCAAATTAAGGGATCAACACTTCAAATTACATAAATAGCAAAATCACAGTGTATCCCATAAACATCTGCTAAGTCATACAGCACTGACACCAAGGGTCAAGGAACTGGAGTCATCAGGTACGGCTTCAAAGAGCACAAAGATTTCAGGTCAGGCTTGGAGGAATGAAAGGATTCAAATTCATGAAAGAAAAGTCATGGACGATGAATGCAAAGTCTGTGTTGCTTCTCAGTTTCGTCTGGACTTTATGATCTCAAATAAAATACTCATCATCGTTCCCCCACCAGGAAAGCCAAAATTACCAATGGTCTTCTATATGTGAAGTCCTGTATATCACTTAATTAGGAAGATTTTCAACTTAGAGAGACAGGGGAGAGGTGAATGTTGGCCCAGTGGCTCAGAGTTCAAACCCCATTGTAGAATGCCTGGACTGGACACTTGCCTCTGACTCCTGGCTCCTGGCTCCAGCTTCACGATGATGAAGAACTTTGGAGACAGCAGTAACAGCTCAAGTAACTGGGTTCTTGCTACATACAGTAGAGACCTGGACTGTTTCTGGCTCCAGAATTCAGCCTGACCTAGCTTCAGCCCCAACTCCAGCTGTTGCTGGCATTTGGAACCAAGCCAGTAAATGCATCTCTCTCTCTCTACCTCTCAAATAAATAAGTAAACAAGCAAATATGTAAAAAAAAGATGGGAAACTGGCTTAAAGATAAACAAAAGGCAGCTCAAAACTAAAAATAACTCCAACCTCACAATAATGGTTTTATAAAAGAAATGAAATCTGTTTTCTTAAATACAATTTTTGAAGCTTGCTTTTGCCGTTTTACCACTTCTCAATCAAAAACAAATTCAACATGGAATCTACATTAAACATATGTATAAATTTTACTATTTAGATCAGTCTTAATGTGGGAAAAAAAATTTTTTTTTTTTTTGACAGGCAGAGTGGACAGTGAGAGAGAGAGAGGCAGAGAGAAAGGTCTTCCTTTGCTGTTGGTTCACCTTCCAATGGCCGCCGCCGGTGCGCTGCGGCCAGCGCATCACACTGATCCGATGCCAAGAGTCAGGTGCTTCTCCAGGTCTCCCATGGGGTGCAGGGCCCAAGCACTTGGGCCATCCTCCACTGCACTCCCTGGCCACAGCAGAGAGCTGGACTGGAAGAAGGGCAACCGGGACAGAATCCGGCGCCCTGACCGGGACTAGAACCCGGTGTGCAGGCGCCGCAAGGCGGAGGATTAGCCTAGTGAGCCATGGCGCCGGCCAGGAAAAATATTTTTACACTAAAATCTCAGAATCTCACTGCATCTTTCTCATGTTTTAAATCATAGTTGTCTTTGGCCACTACAAACTGTACCTCATTCAACAGCTGTGGAAATATCCTAAGCTATTCAGTACCTGGTTTACAATGGAGCATTGAATTTATCCAGCAAAAGCACAACATGCATGTCAGTGCTTCCTTTTGTCCTGTGTATTCTAAATCTAAGTACAGACAGATAGGATATCCTCAAATTATTTCATTTGCTTCATTTGTTATTCCAGAGAGAAACCTAGTGCCTGATTTACAGTCAGAAAGTCAATTTAAGAACCTGTCACACAGAGGGGCCACAGGTCCTGGGACTGAAAGGCAAGTCTTCCTTATCAGGATTCTTCTGTCTTTTGCTAGGCAACCTTGGAAGGCCTGAAGCTTTTGTCTGAAAGGAAATGAAAAAATGCTGGTTTTCTATGACTCACCTAGCACCAAAGTGATTAAATTAAAGAGAAAGCCATGGACACCACTTCTTGAGGTCACTAACAGGACCAAGTACCTCAAAATCTATTCACATAAATTATAACAGATTGGCTTTAAAGTTGTGTGGGCATGTCAATAAAATTTTTAAAATTTTTGTGTATTTCTTTATTTCATCTATTTGAAAGGCAGGGCAAAAATTAGAGAATGACAGAAAGAGAGAAACAGGGAGAAAGATTTTCTATCTGCTGGTCCATTCTCCAACCCATCAGCCACAGCTGAGCCAGGCCAAAGCCAGGAACCCAGAACTCCATCTGGGTCTCCCATGTGGGTGGCAAAGGCCCAAGCATTTGAGCCATCATCCACTGTCTCCCAGGACGCACCAGCAGGAAGGTGGATCAGAAGCAGAGGTGCCAGAACTTGAACTGGCATCCCAGGCAGCAGCTTAACCTGTTGCACCACAATGCCTGCTCCTTAATACAATTTTTAATGCACACTACAAATGTCTATTGCTACTGTATATTCAATACATTTCAACAAGCATTTCCAAGGATCTAGTAGTCTGTGTTGGATACTATACTTGGTACTGAAACTATAGTCATTTTTGACAAACCATTTAATCTCTATAAAGATAAAAAATAATAAATGTGTTATCTCTCCATAAAAATAACATTGTGATATTCACATGGCTATGATGAGGATTTAAAGAACCATCTAGGGGCAGGCACTTGGCATAGTGGTAGTCACTTAGGAAGCCTGCATCCTATATCAGAGTGCCTGGTTCAAGTCCTGGACTTAGCTTCCTGCTGACACACACCCTAGGAAGCAGCCGACGATAGCTTAACTTGGCCCTGCCATTCATGCAGGAGATCCACTGAGTTCTGGGCTCCTGGCTTTGGACTGGCCCAGGCCTGGCTCTTGTGGGCATTTTGAGAATGAACCAGAAAAGGCAGGACCCCTCTCCTTCAGTCTCTCTGACTTTCAAATAAAATGAAGGTAAATAAACATGGATTAGAAAAAATAAAAATAAAGAAGCAATACATATAAAACCCTGAGCGCAGCATATGGCAAACCACACCTTTTTTTCTTTGCTGTATGTTTTTTTTTTTTTTTCCCACTGTACAGCAGTAAACTAGGGAGACAAGGCTGTATACTTACAGTATAGAAGATACAAATAATAACAATGACAACAAAATAATAATGACAGTGCTGCTGCTACTACTACTACTACTACTACTAAGAGCAGAAAATACCAATTCAGAACTTATTATGAGCAAAGCACTATTCTACATACTGTCAACATTTAGCTCATTAATCATTCCATATAACAACCGTCTTCAGTGAGTAACTAGGACCATGACAATGCTATGTACACATGGATGTGGGAGTGGTCCTTTAAACCCCACCCCCAAGCAGTTGGGAAAATATCTTCCTGGGATTAATAATATGAGGCAGGTAAAATGACGGAGGGATGTGGAACTGGGATGGTGAGAATACTCACAGGGAGGTTCAGAGAGCTCACTGCAGTTCAGTTCAGGAAAAGACTATGTGAGGGACATAAGCAACCTATAAATCCACATACCAGGCAAAGTGGTTACTGGAGTGATAGAAAGAGAGGAATTCTTGGGAGAGGCAGTTTTACAAGGGCAGTAAGAGCGGGATGGTTGGGAAACTGCTGGAGAAGCCTACCTGTCAGCAGCAGCCTGTACTGGGGGATCCTCTGAACCGGCTTGAGCAGGTAGTGCTTGACGGCCAGATTAGCACAGCGCGGGCTCATCTGAAAGGAGAGGACGTCCAACTTACACACACTAGGAAGCAAGGGATCCAGGATGTATGTGCTCCGGCGTCAAACTCTACCAACAGCCAGCAGCAACTCTGGAGGGGACTCCTAGAAAAGTTCCCTTTTATTTTAAGGCACAAACGTTATACTGAGAATGAAACCACAGCCAGATTCACCACGAGACCCACTCTCTTCCGTAGGTCCATTTCTGATGTCACTTGCTCCTGGGGAGAACTTGTTCACAGCTCTGTCAGAGCGAGGTGGCCAGAGTCAGCATTCCAGGCTGGCTGGGGGGGCCCTGCTCAGCAGCTCTACTCCGAGCATCTGCCCACACATACAAGACAGTCCCAGTGACCCCAACATAAAGTGGCAGAAATAAAACTGCTAGGAACTGGACTCCAATAATAATCAGAGTCTGGTGGTCAGTATGTCCCCAATAACAATTGAGTGATAGAAAGCAAAAATTAAAGGTAACCTGAAAAGCTGCCATTTTAAGTTAAGAATTCCTTCTTTAACAAGTTGGAAGGATATAAAACTCTTTTTTGGTTAAATGGCCTTATAAAAGATAGCCCCCAAATCACAGTGCATATTGCAACATTTGATTGTGGAACCACATTTTGACTTAAGCACAGAGATATCTGATTCTGCCTCTAAGTTCTTTGCCTTAGTATGGATAACAGACATCTCTACCCATTTGTGAGCTTCAACCCCAGGCTCCAACCCAAGAGTTTACAGTGAAGTGACATCAAAGTGGCCAAGTGAAAATGGTTCTGCACACTAACAGAGAGTGTCTTATACTTCTTTCACAGCCAGCTGGGTGGGTAAGAGCTTTTATTTCAGATTTCTTCAGACTGTCACCTATTTCTAAAATATGCACAACCACTGTCTGCTACACAGAATACTTAGAAAATGATAATGAGTGCATGCCAAAGGCATCTTTCATACAGACACCATCTCCCTGTCTTAGCCTTTTTTTGCTGCCAAGGCAACAGGACTACCAGACAGAGACTGAAACCTGGGTCAGTCATCAGTTACCATAGCTACATCATACTTTGTTTTTTGATGGTATAGAGACATCAAGAAGGGGAGGAAAGAACCAAAAAAAGGTGGGGGAGGGAAGGAGCTACAAATGATTTGAATGTGTGATTATATGTCTACCGCATGAATTATAAACCAGCAATACCACAGTATTTAAAAAATCCTCCATTCTAATTTTATATAGCTGAAATTCACTGGCTTTTCAGTTTCAAAACAGAGAAGTTAAGTACTAAAATATGGTAAGCCCAAATGTTACTGCAAAATGGTAGAGTGGACTTAAATGGAAATTGTAGTTGAAAACTAATTTTTAAATCCTATTGTAGCCAGTGCCGCGGCTCAATAGGCTAATCCTCCACCTTGCGGCGCCGGCACACTGGGTTCTAGTCCCCGTTGGGGTGCCGGATTCTGTCCGGTTGCCCCCCTTCCAGGCCAACTCTCTGCTGTGGCCCGGGAAGGCAGTGGAGGATGACCCAAGTGCTTGGGCCCTGCACCCCATGGGAGACCAGGAGAAGCACCTGGCTCCTGCCTTCGGATCAGCGTGGTATGCCGGCCGCAGCGTGCTGGCTGCGGCGGCCATTGGAGGGTGAACCAACGGAAAAGGACAACCTTTCTCTCTGTCTCTCTCACTGTCCACTCTGCCTGTTAAAAAAATAAAAAATAAAAATAAATAAATAAATAAATCCTATTGTACCACTGTATTCCTAATCAATTTAGCCTGGTAGCTATTTTTGAGTGTTTTGAGTCCAAACACAAAGCTCTTGGCTGATACATGCTATAAACATATAATTCCTACTTTTATATAATTTTAATTAATGTTATAGTAATCATTATAGTATGATTTTACACACATTAAATTTTTTAACTTTGACACTAAAACTGCTCTTTATTTAAAGGGAAACAAATTCTAGTTCCCACCCATCATTATGAGTTAGTTGTTAGAAGACTAAGTTTACATTATGTTATTTTACCCCAATTTAAAAAAAAAAAAAGTCCAATCGAAATAATAGCTTTCAAGCAAAAATATTCCAATGTGCAGTAACAGATCTTCAAAATTAAATTTTGTACACTATTTGAATTTGCATGATTTAATTTGTTCAATTCCTTCTTTGATATTTAGAAGGGATTATATTTTAATATCTTTGTTTTCAATGAACGCAAATTATTAAAGCTTCAAAACAAGAAAGAAAAGGAAATGTTTAACATTAGATGGCAACAAATACCTCAAATTCTCTAACAACTGTAGCAAAACCTGGATTTTTCTTGCACTGCTCATCCAGCAAAGCTATATTCTTATCAAATTCTTTGATATATGTGGAATACATTTTTAGATATGGTCCCTTCTTTACAAAGATATCAGCAATTCTTTGTTGTTCAGTCCTATGGACAGAGAAGAGATGCACAAAAATTTAAAAAGAGAGTCATTATTGTGTCTAAAACACATCTAATAATGAGCAACACCCACAGCCAAGCCATCAGCTCATTTCTTTTTTCTCTTCCCTTAAGATACTTCCCAGAAGGCCTACTCTTCACATTTCTACCCTCTCATTCTGCCTGGACTCTGCCAGCCCTCTGACTGGTCTTCCTGGTTCCATTTTTGCCTCTTTCATCACATTTGTCAGTGCAGGAAGTCTAAAAAACATCCTAATGTATGACTTTCAATAGCCTTCTGCTGTGTTTAGGATAGCAATAAACTCCTTATCTTGGTGTACAAAAGGCTCCAGGAGCACCCACATGGGAGATCCAGAAGAAGCTCCTGGCTCCTGGCTTCAGATGGGCACAGCTCAAACCGTTGCGGCCAATTGGGGAGTAAACCAGCAAATGGAAGACCTCTCTTTCTCTCTCTCTGCCCCTCCCTCTCTTTCTGTGTAACTCTGACTTTCAAATAAATAAATCTAAAAAAAAAAAAAAAAAAAAAAAAAAAAGGCCAGCGCCGCGGCTCACTAGGCTAATCCTCCGCCTAGCGGTGCCGGCACACCGAGTTCTAGTCCCAGTTGGGGCACCGGATTCTGTCCCGGTTGCCCCTCTTCCAGGCCAGCTCTCTGCTGTGGCCAGGGAGTGCAGTGGAGGATGGCCCAGGTGCTTGGGCCCTGCACCCCAAGGGAGACCAGGAGAAGCACCTGGCTCCTGGCTCCTGCCATCGGATCAGCGCGGTGCGCCGGCCGCAGCGCGCCGGCTGTGGTGGCCATTGGAGGGTGAACCAACGGCAAAGGAAGACCGTTCTCTCTGTCTCTCTCTCTCTCACTGTCCACTCTGCCTGTCAAAAAAAAAAAAAAAAAAAAAAAAAGGCTATAGCATGAGCTCAGTGTGCCAAAGCCATGAATTCTGGCCATCTAAAATAATCAATCTACAGGTACCTAAGTGGATTCACTATGCTGAAACCATTCAATGTAAGGAACACCTCTTTGTCACATGCAGGAGCTCTGATGGCTTCATCAAAAATTGGAAACTCGACAAATGAACAAATCTCAGTTCATCTTTACCAGTTCAGCATTCTTTCCTCCAGTTCCTTCAGAAGATCCCTGTTGAGTTCATACAGCTGAGGCAAGTAGTACAGGATCTGGTTTAAAATCCGGTCCTCTATCACTGCTTTCCCAAGTTGCCTGGAAGCATGAGCTACTGCATTCCGGAAGTCCTATTATCATCCGGGGGAGGAAAAACAACACATACACACACAACTTGATAACAATTTTTTTCCCTGAGTTGCCTTCTTCCCTAAAATGATATAAACTGCAAAGTGCTATTTTCAGAACTACAAACAAAAGTACTCACTTCTTCCTACCCCACACCCTACTCACCTAGATAGAAAATTAACTTAAAATATTATACAGTAGTTGAGGTGGATATTTGATCTTAAAAGAGATTTTGAGAGCGGCTGTTTTGTCCATCAGTTAAGATGCCCGTTGGGACACCTACACCCCACATCAGAGTGCCTGGGTTCAAGTTCAGGCTGTTTCCAATTCCAGTTTCCTGGAACCCCTACTCCTGAGAGGCAGTAGTGACAGCTCAAGTGGTTGGTTTCCTGCCACATACTTGGGAGACCTGGATAGAATTCACAGTGCTACATTGGCCATTATGGGCCTTTGGAGAGTGAACCAGTCAACAGGACAGTGCTCTCTCTTTTCCTCTTAAATAAATTAAAAAATTAAAACAGACTTTGGTACTTCATTTACCTTTGAGTTTGATTTCCAAACTTGGCTATTATACTAACAAGGTGTCTGGAAACTGTATTACGACTCTAGTCTTTAAAGTTATTCCAGTTCCATCCTATGAACAGAAACCACTTATTTTTAAAGACCCTCAAAAGATTTTTAGCTAATTTTACTCTGGATGCGGTAGTCCCTCTGTCACTTTCAGGAATCTTTTCCCAACAATGAGAGCATTCTAGGTGGGACATGTGGAAGGAAGCAGTGCCTGATAATCAGACTCCTGAATCCAAGCTCTTGTTCTTAGTTTCCTGTGTTGCCTTGGGCTAGCCTCATTTTCCTCATGTGCTAAGTAAGTACATTAATTTTATGAGACTCTAATTATATAGTACAAATAAAAATTTTTGCAATGCATTTGCTTACAGGATCAACTAAAACATTTTAACTCTAGACTGTAAATTCTCCCTTCCTTCCAGCGAACCTCCCAATAAATTCACCAAAATTGACACTTTTCACAGATTAAAAAAAACTCACATATTATTTTCCATCTGCTGTTACCTATAAGACTACTTGTAGCATATTTTAGCGTAGGTTGCTGACGGCAAACCCTGTCACTCCAGAGGACTTGCAAAAGGTAGTGTAGGAGATACTATGCTTAGATCCCATTGTCCCTTGGGGGTAGGCCTCACTATGTAAGTAAAACAGTTTCACAGTCCTCAGGACTCAAAAACAAAGATTCGTTCCTTCTTAGGAACTGCAGTTTTAATTAAAACCTTAAAGCAAAGGTTGGATATGATGACTCTTTCCTTGGCTTTACTGCCCTTGATCTTTATTTCCAATGCTTTTCCTTCCAGAATTCACTAGGCACACCAAACAAACTAAGAAAGACACGGTTCTCCCCTCTTGTCCCCCATTCCTTCACCCCTGTCCACAACATATATGTAGTAACCATGAATACGTCTCACATGTGTTCAAGTCAGAAAACCTTATGTATAAGTTAAAAGTACATGAAAGGATTATTTTCTAATGCATTGCTATTTTAGATAAGTCAAACCATTTTTTTAAAAATCCTTCACTTAGGACTCAGTACCTGTGACAACCTGTATTGGTCCATGTCACCTTAGCTCGAAAGAACTAACTACTTATACCAGTGACTAAAGAATTAAGTTGCATTTCTATTTAAAAATTAGGATGTGTAATTTGTATAAGCTCCACCCAGAAAGCACCACTAAACATTTCCAGAAACCAATTGGATCTGGGCCAAATTCCATCTCCTAACAGCTTGCTTCAATCAACACTCATTTATTTACTAAGAGAAAATTGAGATACTTAACACTTTTGAAAGTCATGAGACTGCCTGCTATCAGAAAGAGCTATAGGATATATTTACATATTAGGATGACTACCTCAGTTGTAAATGTATTCAGATCATAACAATTAAACAGCTGCTGTGTGTGTGTGTCTTTGTGTGTGTGTGTTTAAAGTCAGTTTAGTGATAGTGATTCATTAATTCAGATGCAAGAGTTCCTAGCTCAGCAAAGCAATAAGCCCTGCCCTTTCTTCTGGTTAAATAAGGGATGACTATTTGTCCCTTGGCAGCTAGATAACTTGTTTTCCAGTTGGAGGGTATTTCCTCAGCCATGGCAGTGACAGTAGATGTTAGTTAGATAGTAAGTAACTTAAGGATCCAGTTTTGCCAGACTCTGCATTCCATGTCTTCCACCACTGCCAAAAAGGAAACTTGTTTATGTAAGACACATTTAACAGAGATCAGCCAAATCCACACTGAGCTGACCAGTCAGATGGCCACCAAAGATGGGGAGGCCTTTATCATATAGTAGGCAAACACCACTTTTTCCAGTACTAGATGTTTGTAGGTAGCTCTGGATGAACAGAGTCAATGATGCCTTTTTTATTAAATTGTAATAGGTCAGAATAAAATAGAAGTCTAAAAACTAAAGAGTTGGGGATGGCGCTGTGGCACAGTGGGTTAACATCCTGGCCTGAAGTACCGGCATCCCATATGGGCGATGGGCGACGGTTCAAGACCCGGCTGCTCTATTTCCGATCCAGCTCTCTGCAATGGCCTGGGAAAGCAGTAGAAGATGGCTCAAGTCCTTGGGCTCCTGCACCCATGTAGGAGACCCAGAAGAAGCTCCTGGCTTCTGGTTTTGGATCGACAGAACTCCAGCTGTTGCAGCCATTTGGGGAGTGAACCAGCAGATGGAAGATCTCTCTCTCTTTCTCTCCCTGTCTCTCCTCTCTCTAATTCTGAATTTGAAATTAATAAATAAATCTTTAAAAAATAAACAACTATAGGAACTTAGAACATCTATATGCATAAGACTCATAGAGTTATTATTCTATGCAAGCACTTGACAGAGTCTTTGACCAAGCAAGTCAGGTTCCTAACTAACCCTTTCTTTGGCCCATTTGTGCGCTTCCTGTAAAGAGGTTCAGCAAGAAGCCTCCCACTTGGCCCCTCTTCATCCAGATGAAGTCTGATCATGCTGGCCTGTCCTCAGCAGTTGTCAGTTTAGCCAGAATCCCCCTTCACCACTCATGTGTCCTCTTGGTAATCTTCATCCACCGATTCCAACTTTGCCCCTTAGCTATAAAATTCTCACTTGTCCACGCTATATCTGGAATTGAGCCTAATCTCTCTTGCCCACTACAAAACCCCACTGCAGTAGTCTCTGCACCTCTGGTGACTATCTTGAATAAAGTTTTCCTTGCCGTGTTTTAATAAGTGCCATCAAAAACTTTTCTTAAACACTCCACTAAGGCCATTACTGGTTCTTACGGAACATTTCTGAATACTGTAACGGGCACTGCTTCCCTCAGGCCACCGCAATTGTCTCCAAGAGCTCCACTTGGAATGTATGGCTTCCACAATCACACACAGTAACTTCTGCCCGTTTTATGCCCTCACCTCCTGGGTCACCATGTGCTCTGGCTCCGTGGCAGATGTAACTAATTCACACAGGAACCACACACAGAATCTTAACTTCTCAGCTCTTCATGAACCTCAACCATTGCCAAAACTAGTGCCATTGGAAGGAGGTAATTTTTTTCTTTATAAAAAAGGCTGATTACAAAATATGTCTGGTTCTTTTTCTAAATGTTAACAGCCAGGATAATTTGGGAAAGTGTGATGAGCCAGAGGCAAAGCTATTTTGGGGTAGAACAATCTAAATTCACCAACACCTCCTTAACCAGTGAGGATGCAAGTCAGCAGGACTAGCATTTAAAAAATTAGATCCAGAGTTTGTTTTGCTTTGTTTTTCACACTGGAAATGCTGGGTAATTAGAATAAAAGGTATGGGGGAGAACTAGTGGGTAAAAATGTTAGGCCTGGGGCCTGTGTTGTGACACAGCAGGTAAAGCTAGAACTTGCTTTGTGGGCATCCATATGGGCGTCAATTCATCTTCCACCTGCTCCACAACCATTACAATTCCCTGTTAATGGCATGGGAAAAACTGTGTTAGGTGGCTCAAGTGTTTGGTTCCCTGCTTCCCACATGGGAACCTCCTGGCTCCCTGGCTGTTGCAGCCATCTGGGGAGTGAACAAGCAGATAGAAGCTCTCTCTGTCTCTCCCCCTCTATAACTCTTTCAAAATAAGTAAATATATATTTTAAAAGTTTCAAAAGAATACATGTTTTAAAATAATGTTAGGCAAGACATAGATTCTTTAGGTATGAACTACATTCACTTTAGCCTTTATAACATAAAACTCACCAAAGATGCTGCATACAAAACTGAATCAAAGCAATAAGTCTCACCCTTACCTTGCTGGTGGTAATAATTCAAAGCTTTTTCAAGCTAAAATTTTTAGAGACAACAATAGGTCTCTGAATGATAAAGCATATCATAATATTATTCTTAATAATTCCCCCAAAATCTATAAAAAGAACTAGATCAATATTAAATTGATTATTAATCACAATGAGGTATTTACATACTAGCCTTGTCAGCTCTGAGCATGTGGGGAGGACCTAAGTAAAAATCAATGCAAATAAAATCAAATATGTATGAACAGCTTGAGGCAATGTAGCATGAAACAAATGGCCTTGTTTACTAGGTCAGGATTCATATCTCCAGGGCCAAATAGGAGTAGGTGACTTAATTAACAGTTGTCTAGACTGGGCTTCCTGACCTGAGGGCATTACTTAACCACCATCACTACACAGAAAATTACAAAACCCAAATGGATACATGGACAGATACGGAGCTTAGCACCTAGGGCTTTCTGTATACATGAATGACACTTTGCAGTAGGTAAAAGTAAAGCAGCTGCTAAGGCCAAAGAGCTATGATAAATATGAAGATATGAATGTGAAACTATGAAGTAAAAGTAGAGAGGGAAAGTCCCTACATCAACAGTTTCTTTTTTAAATGAAAATATTTTTCCAATGAATTTATTCCTCCCTCTTTATGTGTGAAGACCTGGTGTTATCGTGCATAATCATGAATACAAAGCTGTGTTAAACTTATCCCAAATTTTCAACTTCTTTTTATAACATTATTAAATATCAGAATAATATATCCCAAGTGACCAAAATCTGGCTTCATTTTCACATTTAGTAACTGAAAAATTAGAATTTCTCTGGTTTCCAGGGCAACCGAAAGAATTCTGAAAGCAAGGTAATAATATACCCAAGGATACACTATATTCTATCCAGTATATAGAGATTTCTAGAAATAATTTTAATCATTTTATAAACAATCATTGAGTTAAAGGGCTCAAACTGGATGTCAAAATCTGACTGTCATTTAGCAATGGGTTACATTTGAAGCTTACTTTCTTCATTTAAAAAACAGACAACATCTACTTGATAGGGTTGTTATAAGGATTATAATAGGTAATCCAACATAGTTAAGAGCTGGCAAGGCACATAGGGAACGCTCAGTAGGCCATTTATAAGTTGAAGGAGCTTTGGTTAATTTAAATGATCACATGAACATTTTTTTAAGATCCACAAGCCCCTGGATCTTTGGAAAGAGAAGAAAGATCCTTGGAAAGAGAGGAAAGATCCTTGGGAAGACTCTTGAAACAAAGCATATGAAGAGAGGGAAACACCAAACCAAGATGAGGAAACACCTCAGCTCCTAACAATGAACTTTGTTCAGGGAGGACAGCTCTCTGCACAGGAACCAGGCTGCTCAAAGCAGGGCTTTGGTAGCCATGTCAACATAAGCTAGGAGAGTCTTCCCAAACAGAGACTAAAGGACAACGAAGTAGTTACCAGGACTCAAAAGACGGAGTATTCAGTAGAACACGAAGTAACTTTAAGACAGTAATGTGTTTGTTTGTTTTTTGTTTTGTTTTTTTTTTTTTGTTTGTTTGTTTGTTTTTGTTTTTTGACAGGCAGAGTGGACAGTGAGAGAGAGAGACAGAGAGAAAGGTCTTCCTTTGCCGGTGGTTCACCCTCCAATGGCCGCCGCGGCCGGCGCACTGCACTGATCCGATGGCAGGAGCCAGGAGCCAGGTGCTTTTCCTGGTCTCCCATGGGGTGCAGGGCCCAAGCACCTGGGCCATCCTCCACTGCACTCCCTGGCCACAGCAGAGAGCTGGCCTGGAAGAGGGGCAACCGGGACAGAATCCGGCGCCCGGACCGGGACTAGAACCCGGTGTGCCGGCGCCGCAAGGCGGAGGATTAGCCTAGTGAGCCGCGGCGCCGGCCGAGACAGTAATGTGTTTTTAAAAATTTATTGAAGAGGCAAGAGACAGAGACAGAAAAAGGGAGAGAGAGAGAGAGAGAGGTAGATAAAAGAGCACACTTCCATATGATTCACTTCTGAAACGCCTTCAACAGCTGAGGCTGGGCCAGGCCAAAGCCAGGAGCCAGGAACTTAATCTGGGTCTCACACATGCGTGGTAGAGACTCAAATACTTGAGCTATCACCTGCTATCCCCCACCACCACCCCCAGTGCACATTAGCAGGAAGCTGGAATACAAAGACACTCCAATATGAGGTGTGGGTTCCCAAGGGACATCTTATTCATTATGCCAAACACCAGCCCCAATATGTGCTATCAATTTTGAAAAGTTAATTACAAAAGAGAACTTATAATATAGTCTAGTACTAATATGAGAAACTACCCCCCAGGAAAGCTTTCTCAATATGAATTAGTAATTAAGTTTTTAAGAAAATGTTTCTAAAGTTGGAGATTTTCTACACACGAATTAGGCCTCCATGTTTCCACTGGACCAAGTAGAGAGCACAAAGGCAACATCTGGTAAATGTGAATCACCCAGAAGTGTAACCTACTTTCATGTTCGTATATACTTCTTAAAAAGAAACCCAAGAATAATGATACTCTTTGCAGAGCCATAAACAGGTGTACATTTTGTGAACCTTCCATTTTTTGCTATTAAGTTTAATTTATGATGTGAATAATTATATCACATAAGTAAATTTTCCCTTCCATTGCTTTACTATTGCTTCCTCTACTTTGTACCTCTCTTTTGTTAAATCTTAATAGTTTGCTGAAATATAATTAGAATAAAGTAACGCCAAAAGCATTTTAATTGCCAGTATATAACAAAACAGGTGAAAACTTGCAAGCAAAGGGAGAGCATGAAAAGTGAATACGCAGTCAGATAAATCATCATTGTCCCAACAGGTCTGTTCAAGTTGACAATTATAAAAACTGAAAATAAAACTTCAAACAGTTGTAAATGTCTGTTTCTGGGAACTTATTCAGAAAACAGTCTGGAACAATGACAATGACATTCTTTTTCACACTATTAGTCCAAAATTCTGACAGCAAATATCCTCCGCAAACAGCCAAGAGGATACATTATCACTTTTAAAATTCTTTATTGTGAGGATATAAAGCTTGAAGACTTTGGATATATAAAAGCTCTGCTTTTTAAAGAAATCATTTGGGTATATCTATCTATATACGTCAGATACATATGCATTAAAATATTCACATATATATTGAATGTATGAAAAAAAATTTTTTTTTGGTCAGGCAGAGTGGACAGTGAGAGACAGAGACAGAGAGAAAGAAAGGTCTTCCTTTGCTGTTGGTTCACCCTCCAATGGCCGCCGTGGCCGGTGCGCTGTGGCCGGTGCACCGCGCTGATCCGAAGGCAGGAGCCAGGTGCTTCTCCTGGTCTCCCGTGGGGTGCAGGGCCCAAGCACTTGGGCCATCCTCCACTGCCCTCTCAGGCCACAGCAGAGAGCTGGCCTGGAAGAGGAGCAACCGGGACAGAATCCGGCACCCCAACCGGGACTAGAACCCGGTGTGCTGAGCCGCAAGGCGGAGGATTAGCTTAGTGAGCCGGGGCGCCAGCGAGAATGTATGAATTTTAAAATATGACCATGTATTAGAGAAAGCATATAAGTGTAATTCATTTAGTTAGTTATACTGAAAACTTTTTGGGTTTGGGAAAATACAAAAGGAGTTAGTCTTAAACATCAAGAAAATATTAGCAGATACTTACAATATGCAAAAGTTTCAATACATCCACAAATCTGTAAAACACAGCAATGAAAAAACATTTTTATTTTTTTTCTTTTTTTCTTTTTATTTATTTTATTTTTGACAGGCAGAGTAGACAGTGAGAGAGAGAGACAGAGAGAAAGGTCTTCCTTTGCCGTTGGTTCACCTTCCAATGGCCACCGCGGCCAGCGTGCTGCGGCCAGCGCACTGCGCTGATCCGATGGCAGGAGGCAGGTGCTTCTCCTGGTCTCCCATGGGGTGCAGGGCCCAAGCACTTGGGCCATCCTCCACTGCACTCCCTGGCCACAGCAGAGAGCTGGCCTGGAAGAGGGGCAACCGGGACAGAATCCGGCGCCCTGACCGGGACTAGAACCCGGTGTGCCGGCGCCACAAGACAGAAAAAACATTTTAAATGAGTCAATGAGGGGAAAATAATTGTCCAAATTGTAAATTAGATACCTACACTTTCTCTGAGCTTATGATCTCCTTGGCAATATGATGCACTTTACTTTTCATTCCAGTATCTTCATCCTGTGGATAAAAGAACATTCAGAAAGTATGAAACTCATTAAAGGATAATGAAGATCAGCTATGAACAAGGCAGACATGAACTTTTAACTCCGATATGTACAATCTCCATCCGTATTACACACAATTCATGCTGTATAACATCTCAAATGACAAAGGTAGAAAATATGATGAGGGATAAGCCACAATACAAGAGCAGCTGAGAGCAGTCTGTAATGGGATTAACCGACCAGCCTGAGTAGTACCTCGATGGTTCAAACCATTCTGCAGCAGAAAGGACCCCTACAGATACCACATGAACGTGAGTCCACTGGGTGCACACAGCGATGTAATCATTACTGGTGAATATCCAGCAGGTCTTTTTGAGAGAACTTCACCCTAAGTAAGGCCCTTCTCAGACAACCTTAAGTACAGTCTGAACGAATTTCTTCCCAGTCTATACCAACATTACAGCCACAGGCTCTCAATTTCTTTAAAATCCCTCGTACCGGGGTCTTAGAAACACGGCAGTTCTATCCTGAAGAGCTAAAGTGAAGTTCTTTTACTCTGTACTCCTTTGTAGGAAAGTTTAATGCCCCAGCAAGGGGGGAGGGGGGGGATGTGCATGCTTGAAAGGAGTAACAGAGATATTTTGGCAGGAGGTACAGTATTTAGGTGAATTTCATGTTGTTAATGGAATATTAACACGGCTGGCTTTGTTTCCAGGGGATTAAAGAAAAGAAGAGTTTCTTATTTCTATTCGAATGAAAGATCTGAATCCTGCAATTCTATAGCAAGGGGCAAAAAAAAAGTAAATAAGGAATAAGCAAATCTAATATTTTGGAAACTATCCTTAAGGTAAAAATTATGACTGCTGTGTTAAAACGAAAATGCTCTAACGTTTCTGTTGATGAAACATCAGACCTGGTTTTTAGAAAGAGAGATTTCTGCATCCACGTGGACACTGGCAACACTAAGACACAGTCATTCTGTACTGCACAGGGCAGAGCTGGACAGGGCATAGTTGGCTAAGGCAACGTGAGAGTAAGCATAAAAAGTAGCTGCGATGGGGCCGGCGCTGTGGCATAGCAGGTAAAGCTGCCACCTGCAGTGCTGGCATCCCATATGGGTGGCGGTTCGAGTCCCAGCTGCTCCACTTCCAATCCAGCTCTCTGCTATGGCCTGGGAAAGCAGTAAAAGCCCAAGTGCTTGGGCCCTTGCACCTGCGTGGGAGACCCAGAAGAAGCTCCTGGCTCCTAGCTTCGGATCAGCAGAGCACTGGCGGTTGCAGCCAACTGGGGAATGAACCAGCGGATGGAAAACCTCTCTCTCCACGGCTCATTCTCTCTCTGTGTAACTCTGACTTTCAAGTAAATAAATAAATCTTTAAAAAATTTTTATCTATTTTCATTTTATTTGAAACCTATTAAAACAGTGACATACAGAGATCAATCTTTTATCTACTGGTTCATACCCCAAATGCCTCCTGGTGAGTGAGTGACAGGGACCCAACCATCCAAGCCATCACCTGCTAATTCCCAGAGTGTACAATAGCAGGAAGCTAAACTGGAAGCAGCAGTCAGAACTCCAATTACACACTCCTGTATGGGATGTGGGCATCTTAAACGCTGCACCAAATGCACACCACTCAAGGTTTTATAGTATGTTAAAAATTATATTTTAGGGATCAGTATTGTGGCACAGTTGGTTATGCTGCTAACTGTGAAGGCAGCATCTCGTGAGTGCCAGTCCAAGTCCTGGATGCTCCACTGTTAACGTGCTAAGGAAAGCAGAGTAAGACGACCTAAGCGCTTGGGTCCCCGCCACTCACATGGAGACAGAGTTCTAGGCGCCTGGCTTCAGACAGGCCCAGACGTAGTTGGTTGGGTCACTTGGGGAGTAGACCAGTGGATGGAAGATCTCTTTTCCCTCTCTCCCTCCCTCTCTTTTTCTGTAACTCTGCCTTTCAAGCAAATCAATAAATCTTTTTTAAACATTAAATTTTCATTGTAATCACTTTTATGTTCAAAAGAAGTCAGAGAGATAGAGGGGAAATCTTTATCTTTAAACTTTACTTTTAAAAACTATATTGAGGCCGGCGCTGCGGCTCAATAGGCTAATCCTCCACCTAGCGGCGCCGGCACACCGGGTTCTAGTCCCAGTTGGGGTGCCAGATTCTTTTCTGGTTGCCCCTCTTCCAGGCCAGCTCTCTGCTGTGGCCTGAGAGGGCAGTGGAGGATGGCCCAGGTGCTTGGGCCCTGCACCCCACGGAAGACCAGGAGAAGCACCTGGCTCCTGCCTTCGGATCAGCACGGTGCGCCAGCCACAGTGCACCAGCCGTGGCGGGCGGCCATTGGAGGGTGAACCAACGCCATAAAGGAAGACCTTTCTCTCTGTCTCTCTCTCTCACTATCCACTCTGCCTGTCAAAAAAAAAAAAAAAAAAAAAAACTATATTGAGACCCATTAGATAATAAATGGTAGCTGAAATCATGACAGTGAATGAGATCAAACACATGGGATATATAAAGTGAGAGTTGAATCAAAGATGACACATCTAAACCTGAAATTTGCCAAAATTAAAGTTGGTTATTAGCAGAGTTGAGAAGAGAACTCAGATTTACCACTATCCAACCTAAGAATTATGATATTACACACTGAACCACCAGGTGGATCTTAAAATTCAGATTCCCAGGTAATTATCATAGAAACTGATACTGTAGTCTGAGAAGGAGTATGAAAGTGCTAGAAGAGGAAATTAAAGAAATAGCCATAATCTTCAAGCAATGAATAAGGGGAGCAACCCAAATACATATATAATTATATATAAGGATGACTATGAAGCATGTTGGTATCGTGAAGAAAGAAAGATTATAATCAGACAGGGGTGTGTAAATCAGGAAAGGCTTCTCAAAGGATAAAGCATCCAATGCACTTCACTCTTAACACAATTCATCAAGTACTTGCTGACTAGTGTTGAGAGAAGCTGCCCTAGACTTAAGATCTTCCCAACATCCTGTTTCCCCTACCCCTGTCCTTGTACCCCCAAGTACAAGGAAGGGCTCTCTCGGAAGTTCCCTTAGTTGACTTAGTTCTTCCAAAAAAAATGCAACTATTGCCTTTTGGTTCTCTGAGCACCATGGCAATTGGCAAGAACAAGTGGCTCAGAAAAAGCATCAAAAAGGGAGCCAAGAAGAAAGTGGCTGATCCATTTTCTAACACTGATATGATGTGAATGCACTTGCTATGTTTAATTTCAGAAATACTGGACAGGGGCCGGCACTGTGGCCTGAAGCACCGGCATCCTATAAGGGCGCCGGTTCGAGACCCAGCTGCCCCACTTCCGATCCAGCTCTCTGCTATGGCCTAGGAAAGCAGTAGAAGATGGCCCAAGTCCTTGGGCCCCTACACCCATGTGGGAGACCTGGAAGAAGCTCCTGGCTCCTGGCTTTGGATTGGCGCAGCTCTGGCTGTTGTGGCCAATTGGGGAGAGAACCAGAGGATGGAAGACCTCTCTCTCTCTCTCTGCTTCTCCTTCTCTCTCTCTGTAACTCTTTCAAATAAATAAATAAACCTTTAAAAAAAAAAAGAAAAAATTGGACAAACACTAGTCAAGAGGACTCAAAGGAACCAAAATTGCATCTGATAGCCTTAAGGGTCATATGTTTGAAGTCCATCTTGCACTGTGCAGAATGATTAAGCTACATTTAGACAATTCAAGCTAACTACTGAGGATGTCCAGAACAAAAAGTGCCTGACTGAGGCCAGCATTTTGGCTTAATAGGTTAAGCTACCGCCTGATACTCCAGCATCCAATATGGGCACCAGTTCATGTCCATACTGCTTCACTTCTAATCCAGCTTCTTGCTAATGTGCCTGGCAAGGCAGTGGAAATTGGCTCATGAAATTGGGCCCCTGCCACTCATGTGGGAGACCTGGATAAAGCTCCTGGCTTGGGCTTGGCCAAGCCTGGCCATTGCATCCAACTGGGAAGTCAACCAGTGGATGGAAGATCTATTTCTCTTTATATGTGTCTCTCTTTTTGTAACTTTGTCTTTCAAATAAATGAAAATAAATCTTAAAAAAAAAAAAAATATGCCTAGGCCAGCACCGTGGCTCAATAGGCTAATCCTCCGCCTGTGGCACCAGCACTCCGGGTTCTAGTCCCGGTCGGGGTGCCGGATTCTGTCCCGGTTGCCCCTCTTCCAGGCCAGCTCTCTGCTGTGGCCCGGGAGTGCAGTGGAGGATGGCCCAGATCCTTGGGCCCTTCACCCGCATGGGAGACCAGGAGAGGCACCTGGCTCCTGGCTTCGGATCAGCATGGTATGCTGGCCGCAGCGTACCAGCCACAGCGGCCTTTGGGAGTGAACCAAAGGAAAAGGAAGACCTTTCTCTCTGTCTCTCTCTCTCTCTCACTGTTCACTCTGCCTGTCAAAAAAAAAAAAAAAAAATGCTGACTAACTTCCATTACTAATAGCATAGATCTTACCTATGACAAAATGTGTTTAGTGTTAAAAAAAAAAAAAAAAAGGCAGAGCATGACTGAAGCTTATGTTGATGCCAAAACTACCAGTGGTTATTTGCTTTGTCAGCCCTGTGTCAGTTTTAGTAAGAAGTGCAACCATCAGACACGGAAGACTCCTTTATGCTCAGCACCAGCAGGTCCACCAGAACCAGATGATGGAAATTATGACCCAAGAGGTGCAAGCAACTGACTTGAAAGAAGTGGCCAATAAACTGATTCCAGACAGCACTGGAAAGGACATAGAAAAGGCTCACCATTCTATCTATCCTCCCCATGATGCCTTGTTAGGAAAGTAAAAGTGCTGAAGAAGCCCAAGTTTGAAGAGGGAAAACTCATGGAGCTTCATGGTGAAGGCAGTAGCTTCTGGAAAAGCCACTGGGGATGAGACAGTGCTCAAGTAGAATGAAATGATGGATATGAACACCAGTCCAAGAACTTGCTTAAGATCTAGGCTTTAATAAGGACAAATAAAAAGCCCTATTTGTGATAGTTAGCTTTTGAACAACCACAAAAATGAAACTGTCTTAAGATCTTTCCCTAAAATATCATTAACCAAGAAGAGTAACTTGCAGAAAAGAAGACTAAAAGAGTACCACCTATTTACACTACCCACAGCGTCCACTCTGAGGACAGCCACGGGAGAGCCTCTATACAGCAAGACAACCTTTGTTCTTGGTGCAGTTCTGCTGCTCACTATCTCATAACTTGTCACCACCTCCCCTCAAGCTCAGAAGAACTTTGTCCCAGGCTACTGTCTGTTCTTTGGGCCCGTTCATTTTTAAGTCAGGATTTTTAAGAGCAATGAATGGGCCGGCGCCGCGGCTCACTAGGCTAATCCTCCGCCTAGCGGCGCCGGCACACCGGGTTCTAGTCCCGGTCGGGGCACCGGATTCTGTCCCGGTTGCCCCTCTTCCAGGCCAGCCCTCTGCTGTGGCTAGGGAGTGCAGTGGAGGATGGCCCAGGTGCTTGGGCCCTGCACCCCATGGGAGACCAGGAGAAGCACCTGGCTCCTGCCATCGGATCAGCGCGGTGCGCCGGCCGCGGCGGCCATTGGAGGGTGAACCAACGGCAAAGGAAGACCTTTCTCTCTGTCTCTCTCTCTCACTGTCCACTCTGCCTGTCAAAAAAAAAAAAAAAAAAAAAAAAGAGCAATGAATGGGCGCAAAGTAAAAGACCCCTCTAAAACTGGCTATAACCCCTTCTATTTCTATCTCCCATAAGAGAATGTTTACTCTTTAATCATCTGGTTCTTCCTGGAGTTTTCTCATTTTGTGTGGTTCTTATGCATCTGTGCATGTTAATAAATTTGTACCCCCTTTCTCCTGCTGATCTGTCTAGTCTCAGTTTTTTTCAGCATACTCAAACATGGAATCTGCAAAGGGAAAGTCTGAACTTTTTTTTTTTTTTTTTTTTTTGACAGGCAGAGTGGACAGTGAGAGAGAGACACAGAGAGAAAGGTCTTCCTTTGCCGTTGGTTCACCCTCCAATGGCCGCCACGGCCCGCGCACTGCGGCCAGCGCACCGCGCTGATCCGATGGCAGGAGCCAGGTACTTATCCTGGTCTCCCAGGGGGTGCAGGGCCCAAGCACTTGGGCCATCCTCCACTGCACTCCCTGGCCACAGCAGAGAGCTGGCCTGGAAGAGGGGCAACCGGGACAGAATCCGGCGCCCTGACCGGGACTAGAACCCGGTGTGCTGGCGCTGCAAGGTGGAGGATTAGCCTATTGAGCCGCAGCGCCGGCCTCTGAACTTCTTTATACTATCTACTATAGATGCTCAACAACAACCAGAAACATGAACTCCTCTTTCCTGTCCTCATAGCCAGCATTTATCACCACCTCTCAATCAGCAAGTCCTGTCAATCATTCCTACTGAATATTTCTACAAAGCTGAATTGATTCTTTCGTCTCCTTCAACAATGCCTCCTGAGATCCTGCCTACACTATTAAATTAACCTGAGTAGTTTCCCTGACTCTAAATTTACCTGACTGCAATCCACTCTCTACATTGCCACCGGAATATTTCTAGAAGGCAAACAGAATCATGTTAGTTCTCAGGCTGAACCACATTAGCAGATCTCCATCCCATATAGGTAACAGAGACCAAACTTTACTTTTCTATGTACACAAGACACTTCACAAGGTGTCCACTAAACTTCACTAGTCTCTCTCCTCCTCCGCCTCGCTGTGTACTCCCTATTCCAGCTGAACTGAGTTACCTTGCAACTCCGAGTGCGCTCTGCCTTTATACGTCTGCCTCTGCACATGCCTTTCCTTTTGCTTTGACTTCCCTCCCAGCAGCACCTGCCTGTCGTATTCCAGCTCACCCTTTGAAGACAGCACTCAAAGGGCTGCCTTGATGTTTCCTTCCTGCCACTCACTGAAGGACAGGCTACTGTCTTGTTCATATAATATTTAGAGGACTGAGTTTCCTTGAGTCTATGATCTTATTCACCTCTGTATCCTTCTGTACCTAGCACAGCGGCTGGTCAACTGTCGCTCCCCCATTCGCGGAGGAACGACACAGGACCCTGCGCTGTTCTCTTTGTCTGCTCGGCCCTTCCCGGGTTAGCTGCCAGCCTCACTCGTGGAGGAACGACGCCATCCCGGGTTAGCTGCCGGCCCCTCCATCTCTGTGGAGGGGCGGCACCCCCAGCCGCTTTCCCCGCTTCCGCGGAGGAGCGGCACACCGGCAAACCGCCAGCCGGCTCTCTCGGGGGCTGCTCAGATGTTCCTCAGGTGTTCCTTCAGATGTTTCTGGTGCATGTTGTCTCTCTCCTCCTTTATAGTCCTCTTCCACCAATCCCAACTCTGCTGCCCACACGCCGAGCACGCTGCTCTCCTTCAAACAGGAGCAGGATCAGCTCCTGCAGCTTATCAGTCAAATTGGCGAGAGGCAGCTGCATAGAAGTTTACTCCTCCCCAGCGCCATATTGTGGGAGAGCAGATGCATAGAATAAGTCTTAATTCCAGTAACTTAGTCTAGTCTCAGTTGCTCCCCACAGTCAACTGTGTAATTAATATTCGTGAAACACCACAAAGGTGGCTGCCACCTTCTCAGAACCTAAAACTAGAACACATTGCTTTGAAAAACAGGAAAATTCAAACTTAAATGACCAAAACATTTCAATACAGAGAATAGCAAGGGGCTAGGCTAGATGATTAAGACCTTTTCCAATTTTAAAATTCTGGAAATCTATATATTCTTGTTGTCTGTTTAACCATTTAAATCAGCAAAACTACAGAGTTAAAAAAAAGAGGGATAATAACTAGTAGAATATGAATAATTGGGTTATCATCATGTTTAAAGTAGACACAAAGTCCCAGATTACTAAAAAACAGTAACAATAATAAAAAAAAGTTTCTATAAAATCTCTACCTTATAAGAATAACTGATTCACCCAAGTCAAACAATGGAAGAAAAATACAGTATACTGGTAAACCTCCAGAGAAGCCATATCTGGCATCTCAACTTTTCAGTTAACAAAAATCCTCACTTAAATTACATCACATTTCAAAGCAGAATGACCATTAAATACTAGCATCTCCCAAAAGTACACTACTGCGGGAGTTGAAATATGAACCACAAATAACAAAATTACATTGTCAAGGTTATAAAATAAGTAAAACAAATTCCAAAACAGAATCTTTGACCTAAAATATAGTTTTACATTCCAATATCTATAATAACTCAACATTTTTTTAAAGAATTATTTTATTTATTTGAAAGACAGAGTTACAGAGAGAGGTAGAGACAGAGAGATAGGGGTCTTCCATTCCGCTGGCTCACTCCCCAAATGACCACAATGGCCAGAGCTGCAGCAATCCAAAGCCAGGAGCCAGGAGCTTCTTCCTGATCTCCCATGTGGGTGCAGGGGCCCAAGGAGTTGGGTCATCTTCTACTGCTTTCCCAGGCCATAGCAGAGAACTGGATCGGCACCCAGGCTGGGGCTTTAACACACTGTGCCACAGCACCGGCCCCTATAGTAACTCAATTTTGTAAATTCTTAACTGTGTTCTACTCTTTCATATTTGCTCTCTACAAGCAATGTTCACTGAAATTCATCCATTAGGTCTAGAATGCAATGTGAGTCTCCCACATGGGTGGCAGGGGCCCAATTCCTTCATTGCCTTCCCAGGCACACCAACAGGAAGGTGGATCAGAAATGGAGCAGCTTGGTCTTAAACCAATGTTTGTATGGGATGTCAGCATTGCAGGCCACAGCTCAGTCCACTCACCTCAAATGTCTATATTTTTTATTATAACAATTCTAGTGTATACAAACCTCTTAGACACTTTGAATAGGATTTCCCTAATGGCTCATAATGTTGAACATCTTTCATGTGTTTATTGGCTATTTTTTTAAGGATTTATTTTATGTATTTGAAAGACAGGGTTACAAAGTGAGGTAGAGACAGACAGAGAGAGGTCTTCCATCCATTAGTTCACTCCCCAAATGGCCACAATAGCCGGAGATGGGCTAATCAGAAGCCAGGAGCCAGGAGCTTCTTCCAAGTCTCCCACAAGGGTGCAGCAGTCCAAGGATTCAGGCCATCTTGCACTGCTTTCTTGGTGCATTAGCAGGGAGCCAGATCAGAAGCTGAGCAGCCAGGACTCAAACCAGCACCCATATGGGATGCCAGCGCTGCAGGCCAGGGCTTTAACCTAATGCACCACAGTGCCAGTCCCTATTGGGTATTCTTACATCTGCTTTTGTCTGTTCAGATCATTAAGTCTGGGTGATTTCTCTTTTTATTGAATTGTAAGAGCTTGTTATATATGCTGTGTACAAGTCCTTCATCAGTAATGTGATTTGCTAATATCTTCTCTTATTTGGTGTGTTCCTTGTTCACATTTTATTTTTATTTTTATTTTTTTTAAAGATTTATTTATTTATTTGATAGGCAGAGCTACAAAGAGGCAGAGGCAGAGAGAAAGAGGTCTTCCATCTGCTGGCTCACTCCCTAGATGGCCGCAACGGCCAGAGCTGGGCCAATCCAAAGCCAGGAGCCAGGAGCTTCTTCCTGGTCTCCCATGTGGGTGAAGCGGCCCAAGGACTTAGGCTACCTTCTACTGTTCTCCCAGTCCATAGCAGAAAGCTGGTCTGGAAGTAGAGCAGCCGGGACTCGAATTGGCACCAACATGGTATGTCAGCACTGCAGGCGACAGCTTTACCCACTACAGCACAGCACTGGTCCCTGCCTGTTCACTTTCTTAATGGTATTATTTATAGTACAAAGATTTCACTTTTGATGAAGACCAATTTATCATTTTTCCTCTCTTCACTGCACTTTTGCTGTCATATCAAGAAGCCTTTGCCTAATCCCAGGCCATGAAAAGTTACTCCTGTAATTTTCTTCTAGGACTTTAAGTTCTTAGTAAGTCTAATTTTTGTATAGGGTCAAAGTAAGGGATCCAAATTAACTTCTTGGCAGGTGGATGTACAGTAATTCCAGCATTATTTGATGACTCTCTGAAATCTTTAACTACATGTTTTAACTTTTGCTATTATATAACTTCAGGTGTTAATTCACCTGGAATCCACTGTGAAATGTGAGTGATGTAAATAATCAAAACAACTTAATAAAACTATTTTGCCAAGGTGTTAGAAAGTGGCAGAGCTGGAACTGAAACACAGGTCTTAAAATGCCAAATTAAAAAATTTTCCATTAAGACAGCTTATTTGTGAACAAGTTTCTAATTTAGTCATTAAAGCAAAGATAAACTTGGGGCTGCTGCTGTAGCACAGTAGGTTAAGCATCCGCTTGTGGGACCGGCATCCCATGTGTCAAGTTCTAGCTGCAGCCTGGAGTGCCAGTATCCCATATGGGCACAGGTTTGAGTCTTAGCTGTTCCTCTTCCCATCCAGCTCTCTGCTAGGGCCTGGGAAAGCAGTAGAAGATGGCCCAAGTCCTTGGGCCCCTGAACCTGTATTGGAGACCCAGAAGAAGCTCCTGGCTCCTGGTTTCAGATTGGCCCAGCTCCAGCCATTGTGGCCGTTTTGGGAGTAAATCAATGGATGGAAGACCTCTCTGTTTCTCTCTGTAACTCTGCCTCTCAAGTAAATAAATAAATCTTAAAAAAAAAAAAAAAAAAAAAAAAAAAAAAGATAAGCTTGAAACTGAATTGATTGGTAGGGTTACACATAGCATGACCTGAGATGTTTAAGATTTTGCTTGCTTATTTTCATATAAATCAATAATAGTAGCTACAAGATTACTGTGTTCTCCCTTTGTCCCAACACAACAACCTTAGAAAAGAGTGACGAGTGTGCACTCCACTATCTATTCTTCTCACAGATGGGGAAACTAATACAAAGAGAAATTAAGTTGCTTAAAATCAAGAACGAGTAATTGCAAGGAACCCAGTTTGCTGACTCCACAGAATGTAATTTTTTATTTATTTATCTTTTTTTGACAGGCAGAGTGGACAGTGAGAGAGAGAGACAGAGAGAAAGGTCTTCCTTTTGCCGTTGGTTCACCCTCCAACGGCCGCCGCGGCTGGTGCGCTGTGGCAGGCACACCGCGCTGATCCAATGGCAGGAGCCAGGTACTTAGCCTGGTCTCCCATGGGGTGCAGGGCTCAACTACTTGGGCCATCCTCCACTGCACTCCCGGGCCACAGCAGAGAGCTGGCCTGGAAGAGGGGCAACCGGGACAGAACCCGGCACCCCGACCGGGACTAGAACCCGGTGTGCTGGCGCCGCAAGGCGGAGGATTAGCCTAGTGAGCCGCGGCGCTGGCCAGAATGTAATCTTAACCACTAGGAAAGCAAATTAAGAGAAAGGCTTCACCAGGCTAATTTAAATGGATTTACAACTATATAGAAAAGGAGAATCTGTCTATTATTGCTACTGTGCAGGATGAAGAGACAGAGAGTAAGTTCATCAGAGGGCTGACAACTCTAAAAGAGGGAAATTATTAACACTACTGGTATCAGGTAAAAAAAATATGAAATATCAATGATTCAATGAAGAAATACTCCCATTTTTTTAAAAAGTTAAATATTTAACAGGTATTTTTCAATGTGGCACAACTAAGGACATAAAACAGTAATATAAATACAGGAAGTGAAAAGAAAGGCACAAATATAGAGGAAGGAACCCTGGGAGTCTCTACTAACCACAACATGCATGAGTCAGGCTGGCAGTGTTAATGACAGGATGTGTTGGGAAGAGACATTAACACCACAAGGCTGGAGGTTCATACTTCCTTTATAGAATGGATCAGTGAGACCCCTAACAGAAAGTAGAAACCAATTTTGGTCACCACTTCAAGAAGTATAGAGAGAAACTAGAAAAGTTTCATCCAAAAGAAACAAATAGAAAAGAGCATCTATCAGGAGAAGAAAGACAATGAGGTTACTTAAGAAAGAGAACAGTGGTTGATTTAATGATAGCTCTTAGCAGGGCAGACCATGAATGCTCTTCCTCAAACTCTTACCAGTCATTTAAGTCTCTGTCAAATACCACTTTCTCAAAGGGTTTTACCCAAGGTAACTCCCTCGGTTTATAGCATATCACTCTACTTTGTTTCCTTCATAGCAAATAATACTCTGAGGTTCTTCCTGTTTATGCACTTAAGGTCTCTCCTGCCCCACTAGGTCATAAACACCACAAAAGCATGGACCTTGAACACTGTTTATCTCTAGCAAATACCAATGATACCTGTGACATAATGGGTACTCGGTAAATATTTGCAGCATCTAAGTCCATGAAGAAGTAACATGGAAAATGAACAAGAGGATACCAATGAGACACAGAGGAACAACTTGATGGTCAAAGTAAAACCCACAGGCTGCTGAGGGATATTGTGAGTCTTTAAGAACAAAATTGTACATCTGTCTTAGGAGTTCTACAATTTCCCTGCCTAAGTAATTTCTGGTGGTTAATCCCAACATTAGTCTTCAATATCTTACAGCACAGAAATGCAGTCCTGATAATAAACAAGTATCATTGAGCTCTTACTGTATACTGGACAGATTTCTTAGGCTTTCCACATATTAATTCATTTAACTCTCACAGTTGTAGGAAGTACTATTCATTTTGTCATCCATAAAATGATGTTCTTCAGCCCAAAGAGGTGACATAATTAGCCTAAAGTTACTCAGATTATAGCTGGTGAAACCAGGACTTAAATTCAGACAATTGTACTTGAGTCATTCATTTTTAGGTTGAAAATGAATTCAAACAGCAAAAATATGTAAGAGAGGAAGTACAGGGACCAGCACTGTGCCGTGGTAGGCTAAGCTTCTATCTGTGGTGCCAGCATCCTATAGGGAAGCCAGTTCATGTTCCAGCTGCTCCTCTTCTGGTCCAGCTCTCTGCTTATGGCCTGGAAAGCAGTGGAAAATGGCCCAAGTGCCTGTGCCCATGCATGCATGTGGGAGACCCAGAAGAAACTCCTGGCTCCTGGCTTTGGATCGGCACAGCTCTGGTCATTGCAGCCATTTGGAAAGCAAACCAACAGGCGGAAGACCTCTCTCTCTGTCTATAAGTATGCCTCTCAAATAAATAAATAAAATATTGAAAAAAAGGAAGTACAATGGGTTGATAAATGATGGCATAGGAATCAGTTGACATAGATTTCCCTCATGGCTAGATATGTTGTATGGTTCCCTGCAGATTCCATCTTGCTATAACATTCAGACATATCCTATAACGTTATTGATATTCTAGTTTTGTCCCTTTCATAATGTTTTGATTCAAAGAACTGAATGAAACAATTAGACATTCATGCCAAAACAGAAAGGCATTAGAATGAGCCCCAACATACAGGTCTAACAATTATTAACACGAGGACTATCTTCATGTACACAAACAAAATCAAACATATGGATAGTGGATTATTGCAAAGCAAATGTAAAAGTCAACTTTATTCCATCCCTAAAAGAATTTGACTGAATCTGAAATGCATATAATTCATTTCTTTCAAGAAATCTAAGAAAAACTGGTACAAGAAAAATCCTAAGGGGGTTTTCATTATCAAAGAGAAATCCAGTGAACATCAGTAAACATAAAGTAACTTACCAAAAATCACTAAATAATCTCTAAATGATACGTACTTAGGAACCCGATAACACCCCAGGTGCTATATCACAACAGGAATTGCATTTAAATTTGAAAAATGTTGTACAGTTCTTAAGGAAACCCAGGTTTTTTGTGCTTATCGTGTTGATAAATAGCATTAACAAGCACAGTGAGAGCCAACCGACACCCAAACAGAAACAAGTACCAAATTATACCTGTTTATCCTCCAGCAGGTCAGGCTCTCCTCTGCTAGACCCAGAGCTGACATCGTCTTCATCAGAACTGTTGATGACCTCCTCCTCGTCGGAGGGAAGATCACCAGGACCAAGATCCAGATCACTCTGACCCTCCTGGGCTGCTCCAGAACTGCTTCAACAGAAAGTATGCATTAGTCACCTTTATCACGGGGAGTGCCAGCAGAACTAGGATCAGCCATTTTACCCCTGCGATGTAAGGACAGGACAGCTAAGGACTACAGCTCGATGATCTGAACACCCCCCACCCTTTCCCTGCTCACTGACAAAAACCCAAAGTGGTTTTGGGCTTACGTTTTATTTATTTTTGTAAAAAAAAAAAAAAAAAGATTTATTTATTTCAAAGACTGAGTGACAGAGAGAGGGAGAGACAGAGAGATCTTCTATCTACTGGTTCACTCTCCAGATGGCCACAATGGCCAGGGCTGAAGAAGCCAAAGCCAGAAGCCCAGAACTCCATCTGCATCTCTCATGTGGGTAGGAGGGGAGGGGGCCAGGAATTTGAGCCATCTTTTACTGCTTTCTCAGGGACAGCAACAGAGAACTGGATTAGAAACAGAGTAGTGGGAACTCGAACTGACACTCTGATATGAGATACCGGTGTCACAGGTGGCAGCTTAACCTGCTGTACCAGAATGCCATCCCTTGGTCTTATGTTGTAATTTAATTTTAGTATCAATTTAATATCATTTTAGTGACAGGAAGGTGGGTGGGAAGCAAGTTTCCCAGCTTCCTTTATTCTATTCTTCCACACGTCCTTCCCCTGCAATATCATGTCTCCACTCCAGCTACAAACCAAGACACCTTACAGGGAGTGAGCTGGCTTACTACAAAGGGTAGTGGCTGCACAGGTCCTCTAGAAGAGCTGCTGCCTCCTTAGGCCTCAGTGTTTCAAGCACCAGTAACGACAACAACAAAACAAAGAAATACACCTCTGAGGTTGGGAATTAATGACGGTGACTAAAGTCAACAGTGCAAGGGCCAGTAGTGTGGCTCGGGGGTCAAGCCGCTGCCTGTGACATGGCATCCCATATGAACACCAGTTTGAGTCCTAGCTGCTCCACTTCTGATTCAGCTCCTTGCTAATGTATCTGGGAAAACAGCAGAAGATGGTCCAAGTGCTTGGGCCCCTGCCACTCACATGGGAAATCTAGATGGAGCTCCTGGCTCCTGGCTTAGCCCCAGCTGTTGTGGCCATTTGGGGAGTAAACCAGTAAACAGAATCTCTCTCTGATCTTCCTTTCAATAAACAGATACATCTTTAAAGAAAAAAAAAAAGTGCATGTGCCTATGTGAATAGGCGCCCACCTCTCAGGCTGTCACTGTTAGATACTTGCGCTGCAAGGCATGGGAAAAAGTAAGGAAATGCTACAAATTCTGAGGCTTGCTCCAAATCTGCTGACTCAGAAACTCTAGGGTACAGGGCCCAGCAATCTGCAGTTCAACAAGCACTTCAGGTGATTCTGATGCAATCTGAAGTCTGAAAAACCTCGGTCCCCCTCCTCAAGGCTTCTGAGTTTGTTTTGAGACAGATCTCATGAATCTATAAGCCACTGCTGCAATTCAGGCTGCAGGGGGAATTCCACAGCAAAGTTCCCCAGCAAGAGGAGGGAAACAGCTCTTTTTAGCATTCCTTGCTAAGACTCTGAAGTAGTCTGCCTATAACAACTGCTCTCTGTCATCGGTCTACAAGAATACCTGCAGGATCCAAGAGTACAAGTGGCACCAGCAAAAGACCCACAGAACATCACCAGGGCAAACACTGCAGCAGAACAGAGGACACTGCTTCCCACTCGGGCAGGCTCTTTCAGCAGGTCATAAGCAGGTCACTCTTCTGCCAAGGCTAGCAGAGGACTTCTAACGGGAATCTTAAAAGCTAAAGATAAACTTTCTTCCAGTTCCTGATTACACATTGTAGGATACAGCATTGCCTTAGAAGCCATTCTTGGAGCCCAAATGTTACACAAGCCAGTTGGACAGAGGCAGAATGCCAAAAGGAACACCTCCCACTGCCAAAGACCAGGTTTCCTATTACTCAGCGGCCAGGGGCCTCAGGGAATCATGTCACAGCCTCAGTTAGGTGGGTGTGTGCTTTATCATAGCTCCCTGTGACAAGAAGGAGACCCACTCCTTGTGGGTGGAGTGAGGGGAGGAGAGTGAAAGGCAGAAGTGTTCCCATCAAATCACAGGCAAAGCCAACCCAGCTGGACAATTATTTGCGGACTTAGATTAGCAAGAGTAAATGAGTTAACAGGGAGCAGACTGTGGTCCATCCACAAGGACAGAGGAAAACATACCTTCACTTGTTTTTATCTTAATTCCTTATCTCTTGATATCTTCTAAAACCTTGTTATCTCAACACAAGTTCAATTTCCAAACAGTACCAGCTCATTAGAAATGCAAAATCTCAGACCCCTCCCTGGCTGCTGGAATCAGAACTTGTGTTCTAACAGAGTCGCAGTAATGTATACAAGAACCTGCTTTCTCTTTAAAAAAAAAAAAAAAAATTTTAACAGTCAGAGTTAGACAGTGAGAGAGACAGAGAGAAAGGTCTTCCTTTGCCATTGGTTCACCCTCCAATGGCTGCTACGGCTGGCACACCGCACTGATCCGAAGCCAGGAGCCAGGTGCTTCTCCTGGTCTCCCACGCTGGTAAAGGGGCCAAGCACTTGGGCCATCCCCCACTGCACTCCCGGGCCACAGCAGAGAGCTGGACTGGAAGAGGAGAAACCGGGACAGAATCCGGCGCCCTGACCGGGACTAGAACTTGGTGTGCTGGCGCCGTAGGCAGAGGATTAGCCTATTGAGCTGCGGCACCGGCCTAAAATTTTTTTAATTTTAATTTTTAATTCGTTTTTAACAGATTCAATGTGCTTTGTAGGCACAATTCTAAGAACATAATGATATTCCATTCTTTCTTCCCTCCCTCCCCGTCTCCCTCTCCCCTTCTTTCTTTTCCTCTTCTTTTTTAGTTTTTGAGATAACATATTTTACAGTAAAAAGGCTTAATACTTCACCCAAATAAGAATTTTAACAAGTGGAAAGCAAAAAGACAATAGTTTAGTGGGAATATAGATTACAGCTATAAACAATAATTGAATGGAAAAATGACCATTTCACTCATAAACAGTAACATATGAAGTAATCATAGATCACTAAAACTTTAGTAGTATAACATTCTTTCTTTTCCTTTTTTAAAAGATCTATTTATTTATTTGAAAGGCAAAGTTACAGAGAGGCACAGGCAGAGAGTGAGAGAGAGAGAGAGAGGTCTTCCATCTGCTGGATCACTTCCCAAATGACTGCAACAGCAAGAGCTGGGCTGATCTAAAGCTGGGAGCCAGGAGCTTCTTCAGGGTCTCCCATGCAGGTGCAGGAGCCCAAGGACTTGGACCATCTTCTACCGCTTTCCATAGCTGAGAGCTGCATTGGAAGCAGCTGGGATTCAAACCAGCCCCATGTGGGATGCTGACACTTCCCTACCGGCCCCTAACATTCTTAACCATTGGTTTCACAAAGGTATAAAACAAAGTTTTACAAAACTATTTTTTCAGCAATACTGATTTACACAGACATATCTTCTTTTTTTTGTTTGTTTTTTTAAATTTTAGCTCCCACACATAAGGGAGTATTTGTCTTTCTGGGTCTGGCTTATTTCATTCAACATTATGTTCTCCAGTTGCATCCATTTTGCTGCAAATGGTAAAACTTGATTCTTTTTTATAGCTGAATAATATTCATACACCACATTTTCTGTATAAATTCATCTGATGATGGACACCTTGGTTGATTCCAATTTTTTTTTTTCAAGCTACAACAAGGGACCAGCACTGTGGCACAACGGGTAAAGCTGCACCTGTGGTGCCAGCATCCATATGGGTGCCAGTTCGAGACCCAGCTGCTCCTCTTTCAATCCAGCTGTTTGCTATAGCCTGGGAAAAGCATTTGTGGATGGCCCAAGTCCTTGGGCCCCTGCACCCACGTGGGATAACTGGAAGAAGCTCCTGGTTCCTGGCTTCGGATCGGCACAGCTCCGGCCTTTGCAGCCATTTGGGGAGTGAACCAGCGGATGGAAGGCCTCTCTTCTCTCAGCCTCTGCCTCTCTGTAACTCTGCCTTTCAAACAAATAAATAACTCTTGAAGAGAAAAAAAGCTACAACGAAGCAGTTTTATTTTTCCTTCTAATTGACGAATATAAACTAAGGAGGTTTCAATGAAATGCAAAGCATTAAATAGATAAATTGTAAAGAAAAATGTAAAGTAGGTTTCAAATAAGAATAGCTTTTTTCTGAATTAAATTGTAACACAAACATGTATTACAATTTTTGTAACATATTTTTGAAAAATCAAAACTATATAAAAAGGCATGAAAAAAAGTAAAATCTGAAATTTCACCACTCAATAGATCACCACTGCTAAATTTTTGCTAAATAATTTTCTTCTAGCAACCTCACAATTCATATACATACATAAACATAATTTTACCTAACTGAATCATTTTTAATGTAATAAATGGAGGATATTCTTATGTCTCATAAGTTATAGCTAAGTGCTTACAAAAGATGTATCATTCTTGGGTGTTTCTTTACAGTTAATAAAGTCTTTGGGCCAGCGCTGTGGCATAGCGTGTAAAGCTGCCACCTGCAGTGCCGACATCCCAGATGGGCGCTGGTTCAAGTCCTGGCTGCTCTCTGCTTTGGCCCTGGGAAACAGTAGAAGATGGCCCAAGTCCTTAGGATCTGCACCCACGTGGGAGACCCAAAGGAAGCTCCTGGCTCCTGGCTTCAATGGGTGAAGCTCTAGCCATTGTGGCCAGATGGAAGACCTTTCTCTCTCTCTCTCTCTGCCTCTCCTTCTCTCTCTGTGTAACTCTGACTTTCAAATAAAACAAACAATTATTTTTTTAAAAAGTTAATTAAATTTCTCAAAAAAAAAAGAAGTGAAATTAACTTCGAGATGCAATGACTTGTAACAGCCCTTGCCGCCACTGTTGAAGGAGCTTTTTTTCTTGTGCAAATTGTTGAACTCTTTACTTAGTATAGAGTTGTTCTGTGTATAAAGTTAATTAAAAATGGATCTTAGTTGAGAATGGCACTGGGATTAGGAGAGGGAGGAGGAGAAGGGGTGGGAGTGTGGGTGGGAAGAATCACTATGTTCCTAAAATTGTACTTATGAAATGCATGAAGTTTGTATTCCTTAAAACATTCTCTTGAACTTGGTGGGACTGTAAATTGATACTATGTTTCTGGAGTGCAGTTAGAAAATATGTACATATTTTTAAATTGATGTATGTTTTCAATCCAGCAATTACACTTTAAGAAATTTATCCTTAATAGATAGCCCTACAAATACTCAAAGATGTATGCCTAAGAATATTCTCTATAGTACAGTTTATATGCTATTTAAAAATAATCTATCCTTTAAAGAATATTGATTAAATAACTACTGTTAAATCATACTACCTGGCCATGTGAAAAGCAATGTGCATACAGATTCTAAATTTCTACTGTCGTGAACACTGTTGCTATGAACATGCTGGTGCAGGATCTCTGGTATATTATGTTCAAGTCTTTTGTGTATATACAGGTAGTGGGATTGCTAGATCAGATGTCAAGTCTGTTTCCAACTTTTTAAGAAAATTCCATAGTAACTGCACTAATTTACAATGTATAAGTGTTCCCCTTTGTCCACAGCCTCACCAGCATTTGTGACTGTGTTTTGGATTTTAGCCATTCTAGAAGGCTTTCTGACTTGGCCTATCTATGGACTGTTTTGTACCCTTAGTCTAAGAATCTCAGATAACCCATAATCAGGCACCTGTCTAAAGAGGGAATTAGAAGGTGTTTTAGTCATTTGGTAGGCTATTATTAAGAATATAGTAACTAATTATTGCCACATCTATTTCAGATAGAAAAGGAATTAAAGTTCAAATTTAACATTAAGAACAAGCTGGAAAATAGCTTTAAATATTAAATTACATGGTTCAAAACATGAAACAGTGGGAACCTTTCATTCCAACAATTGCTTCCCTACTGAAAATCTGCCTTGATTCCCTCTTTCTATTCCAAGTTGGTCTCTGTCTCTTCCCAGTCCTCTACTATCTCCCTTGACTGCATTTCCTGTTGCATGTCCCCTCATTAAAATATAAACTCAGAAGAACAAGAAACTGTGTTTTTCTGGGGAACCCCAGCTTGACACACAAAAGGCCCTCAATTATCTTTCACCACATCAAGCAAACTGTTGTCAGAAGGCAATGGGTGTTAAATTTCAATGGTGCAGGTGGCCTGAACCAGGGTGACTACCTCAGGAATTTAGAGGAAAGGATGGTTCTAAGAGGAAGAGAAATCATTATGGCTTAGTAGAGGGGAGGGGAGAAGAAACTCATGGCAGATTTCAAGGTCTTAAGTCCAGGTGACCAGCGTAATGAAAGTGACATAACCTGAAACAGAAATATGTAACCAGGGGCTGATTTTAAAGGAAAAATACAGGGTTTGGCAGTGTATCAAGAAAGATGGCATCCAGGATCCATATTTACATGTGCATTTCTAAAACAGTTGTACTATTCTCCCACAATTGTTAGCAGCTTTTGAATCTACATAGATAATTTTAGACTTCTTAAAATGAAACACGGATTCCTTACTGATGCCAATCATATAATCTGGAGCTCTTCTTCTATTCTTTTTATTTCCTTCCTACTGTCAGGAAGATAACATCCTAAAACAGTCTGCTTTTCAGGTTAAAGGAACAGGACATAGTGCTTCCTCTGCCACTTCCTGCTTAGTTGGTTCATAATTTGACAGTGGAAATAAAAGGAAAGTAAGCAACAACAGCAACCAAAAAGTAGCCTTTACTTCCCCAAACCTTTCTTTCTAAGTCATATTTGCTTCTGGAAGAGGCCCGGTTTCTAGGATATAAGTTTGTTTGCTATACATTAGAATAAAACAAGGGGCCAGCGCTGTGGCAAAGTGGATTAAAGCCCCAGCCCACAGCACCAGCATCCCATATGGGCGCTGGTTCAAGTCCAGCTGCTCCATTCCAATCCAGCTCTCTGCTATGGCCTGGGAAAGCAGTAGAAGATGGCCCACGTCCTTGGACCCCTGCATCCATGTGGGAGACCTGGAGGAAGCTCCTGTGTCCTGGCTTCAGATTGGCTCAGCTCCACCTGTAATTGCCAACTGTGGAGAGAACCAGCAGATGGAAGACCTCTCTCTCTCCTTCCCTCTACCTCTCTCTGTAGCTCTTTCAAATAAATAAAATAAATCTTGAAAAAAAAAAAAAGAATAAAGACAAGTAAAGCCAGGAATCAATTACTACTGATAAGCATCTGTCCCTTCAATTCCATACACCACCATAAGCATTTGCAGTGATGGCTATTCAATGTCATCACTTTTCTAAAAAAGTTTTATTTATCATAAAGGTAGAACATCAGGGTGGGGAAAGGAGGGTGTGAGATTTCTTCTATCAGCTGGGTCACTCCTCAAATACCTACAACAACGAGAGGTTGGCCAGGCTGAAGCTAGGAACTCCACCTGGGTCTCTCACATGGTGGCAGGGATCCAAGTACTTGAGCCATCATCTGCACCACAGAGGGGGGACTAATGTGGAAGCAGGACTTGATCCCAAGCAGCAACTTAACCTGATGAACCACAACACATGCCTCCACTTGAAAAAAAAATTCTTTTTTTGTAAAATTTTAATTTATTTTTATTTACTTGAAAGGGAGATCTTCCACCCAACAGTTTACTCCCAAACTGCCCAAAATGGATAGGGCTGGGCCAATCTGAAGCTAAGAGCTGGAAAGTCAATCTGGATCTCCCACATGAGTGCAGGGACCCAAAGACTTAAGCTATCACCTGCTGCTCACAGGGTGTGCATCAGCAGGAAGCTGGAATCAGACACAGACTTGAAGTCAGGCACTCCAACACAGGGTGTGGGTGTTCTAAGTTACGTTTTATTCACTGTGCCAAACTCCGGTCCCTATCTAATTTTTTTCCTACATGCTCATTTTTATATATGGACAGTACATCCTCCTCTGGAATTAACTGGTCTTTCATATTCATAGATTCTGCATTTGCAGATCCAAACGACAGTGGATCAAAAAAAAAAATAATCAGGCCTACGATGGTTACATCTGTACAGAACATACATTTTTTGTATTGCCATCATTCCCTAAACAATACAGTATAACATCTATTTGCCTACCACTTACATTTTATTAGGTATTATAAATAATGTAGAGGTGATTTAAGGTATATGGGAGGATGTGATTAGGCTATATGCAATTTTATATAAGAGATTTGAGCATCTTTGGATTTGGTATCTACCAGGGTTCCTGGAACCAATCCCCCATGGATACCAAGGGACGGCCATAGATCAAACTATTCCTTCAGAAAAGATGTCACATCAAGAATGACTTCTCTTGGCCGGCGCTGCGGCTCAATAGGTTAATCCTCTGCCTGCGGCGCCGGCACACCAGGTTCTAGTCCCAGTCGGGGCACCGGATTCTGTCCCGGTTGTCCCTCTTCCAGGCCAGCTCTCTGCTGTGGCCCAGTGTGCAGTGAAGGATGGCTCAAGTGCTTGGGCCCTGTACCCCATGGGAGACCAGGAGAAGCACCTGGCTCCTGGTTTCGGATCAGCGTGGTGCACCGGCCGCAGCGGCCATTGGAGGGTGAACCAACGGAAAAGGAAGACCTTTGTTAGGAAACTGGTGCAGTTGTAGCCAGGTGGCCGCATGGCCCAGCAACCTGAGTCAGGCTCCACCCCCATCCTAATGGGATTCGCTACTCCTGCTTCCCTGCCCGCCCTCAGGCAAAGTTTTAAAAGGGCCTGTTCCGCTCTTGGCCCTTCTCTCCTGCTCTTTCTTGGTTCCTCTCTCTAATCTCCTCCTCTGGTCTCTTGGCTCTCTCTCCTCTCTCCTCTTCTCTGCTCTATCTTCTCTCCTTGCTAGCTCCTCTCCTCTCTGTTTCTCTCTTACATTTTCTTTCTCTCTTTTTCCTTTGCTGCCCCTTCACTCCGGTCTGTAGGGTGTTCCCCAATAAACCCTTTCCCTTACTCCGGTGTCCGGTGTGCTTTGCGACGGCTAACATTAAGATATAACAACCTTTCTCTCTGTCTCTCTCTCTCACTGTCCAAAAGAATGACTTCTCTTTTGCAAAAAAGATAAACAATCTATTTCCTCTAACAGTTTTCAGGAATATTAAACCTTTATGATGGTAAGCCAGGTATAACAATTGCCAGAGTTCACCATAGAAATATCCTTGTGAACCTCTACCAAATGAAAATTTCTGAGGTTGGTGTTGTGGTGTAGCAGGTAACGCCGGCACCTGCAACGGCACCATCCCAGATGGGTGCTGGTTTGCATCCTGACTGCTCCATTTCATTAGCTCCCTGCTAATGGCTTGGGGCAAAGCAGCGCAAGATGGTCCAAGTGTTTGGGCCCTGCTGCACATGTCAGAGACCTGGAAGAAGCTCCTGGCTCCTGGCTCTCGCCTTCAGCCTGACCCAGCCCTAGCTGTTGTGGTCATCTGGGGAGTGAGCCAACAGATAGAAAATCTTTTTCTCCCCCTACCTCTCCTTTTCTCTCTGTAACTCTTGGAAATAAGTAAATACATCTTTAAAAATTTTTTTTCCAGCTAGGGAGGAAAGACATGGCCAGCTGAAGGGGAAGGAGAGGCAGAGTTCATGTGTCTCCTCGACAGTGAACAAGCCCAGTGCTCGTTTTCCTCTCTTGCTTGTGATTTTATTCTGAGTCCCGTAAGCAAAGAATGTTCCATGTAACTCTTCCCAAACCTGAAGACACCAGTACATCCCCCCCCACTTCTCACCGTCAGAAGTCTTTCTCCTTTCCAAGCCACAGCACGGAACCTCGCATTTGTCATCTTTCTCTGCCTTCTACCTCTACTCCTGGCCAAAACTGAACAGAATCTACCTATCCTCAGGGTCTTGTTATAATTCTTTTTCAAGTACTGTCTCCTAATGACTTGTGATTATGTGTTTCCTTGCTGCTTTCATACTTGTCCCAGAATGAGGGGAAAAAACTACATTTAAGAATGTGAAGGATGAATGTTACAAGGAAAAAATGGCAACAAAATTTTAAAATAATTTAATAGTTATTATAATGGTAACTAAATAAAATCAGTTCATAATTTTCACTACAGAAGTATTCCTATTTACTTTTACAGAAAACTTTTTACTGTTACTTTAGTTCCCTTATGAAATTGCAGATTCCAGGTTCACAGTGAAACCATGAATCAAATCAACAAAAACAACTTACAAGTCCCTCTCATTCTCCTTTTTGAGTCATCTTCTCAATTAAACAGTATGCCTAGAATTTTCTCTATCTCCCACTTAGATAATCTTTCTGGGAATTGTCTCTAAAATGAGTAAGACGTAATTCTTTTAGGAAACATGGCACAACTTGTGAAACAGATATATGTGGTCATTTTAACCTTATAATAAAATAAGAGTCATATATTCATGTCACATTTTTAGGTATTCCAAACATAGATTCTTTAATTTTTTTTTTTTTTTTTTTTTTTTTTGACAGGCAGAGTGGACAGTGAGAGAGAGAGAGACAGAGAGAAAGGTCTTCCTTTGCCGTTGGTTCACCCTCCAATGGCTGCCGCGGCCAGCGCGCTGCGGCTGGCGCACCGCACTGAGCCGATGGCAGGAGCCAGGTGCTTCTCCTGGTCTCCCATGGGGTGCAGGGCCCAAGCACTTGGGCCATCCTCCACTGCACTCCTTGGCCACAGCAGAGAGCTGGCCTGGAAGAGGGGCAACCGGGACAGAATCCAGCGCCCGACCGGGACTAGAACCCGGTGTGCTGGCGCCACAAGGCGGAGGATTAGCCTAGTGAGCCACGGCGCCGGCCCCCAAACATAGATTCTTAACAATTATTTTAAGTTTGTGCAGAGCCAGGATAACAGAAAAAAAAGCCCAGGAATAACAAAGAGCCTCAAGCAAACTTATCAGACCTGGCAAAACAGCAGGCTCAAGAAGTGTACCTCTTCTGAGCAAGGAGGCAAAGCACATCATCTGGCCTTGTCCAGTACTACTTGCTTTGAGTAAAAAGAAACATCACGACTTCAATAGGTAAACTGTGGGTCCTGATGGTCATCTTTTTTCCTTTGTTAAAGATTTATTTCATTCATTTGAATGGCAGAGTGACAGAAAGGGACAGAGTGAGAGAAATCTTCTATCTGCTGGATCACTCCCCAAATGGCTGCAATGGCTGGGGCTGGGCCAGGCCAAAACCAGGAGCCTGGAACTCTTCCATCTGGGTCTCCAAACATGAAGGCAGTGGTCCAAGTTCTTGAGTCCTCCTTCACTGCCTTCCCAGGCACATTAGCAAGGAGCTAGATTAGAAGTGGAGCAGCCAGGATTTAACCAGGCACCCATATGGAATGTTGATGTTTCAAGTAGAGGCTTAATCTACTATATCACAACACCAGCCCCATCCTGATGTTCTTATCAGAAGAGATTAGCAAAAATCTTTCTGCTCCAATTGAAGCACATCCATTATATATCTACATATATACATGTGTGTGTGTGTACACATGCACAAATTAATTCTTAATGTTTTGGAGATGTTAGCTGCCTTAAGGTTAGGGAAAATTATAGTTTTAAAAATTACTGATTTTATTATCTTGGCCTCAGTAAAAAAAATCCATAATACAGTGCATCTATCACCCTTTTTTGAGGTTAATTCTTGAATATAGACTAAAAATAAATCAGATCATTAAGATACTTACAGGGATAGCACAACCAAGGTTTGCTATCCAGAAGGAAGGAAGGGAGGGAGAGAGGGAGAAGGGAAGAAACTTACAACATAGAATGTATACAGTAACTTTTAATTTTTTAGCTTGTGCATTTTAGAGGGATAAACCAAGATGTTAAGACGAGCAAGCTATGGTTCTATGTCTTCAGAAAAAGAAACCACACAGCTTACCTAATTTCCTGGTTTACCTAGCTTTCCTGGCTCTTGGTGACTCTGGAGGAAATACCAGGTCTCAATGAGGGGCTCTGAAGAACAGGCCTACTTCATTCTCCAGGGGCAACCTCCTCCCTGCCAATCCCCTTCCGCAGGAATGCACTGGTGACCAGGACTCTAAAAATTGTACCCCACTGATTACTGACAAAAATCAGTATCAGGACCTTGAGTCTACTACTTACACAGCCCTCACAGGACAACTTTCAAAATGTTTTTTTAAAAGAAAAGAAAATGCAATTCCAAATTCCTTAAAGAGGGGGCTGGCCCTGTGTCGTAGCAGGTAAAGTCACCGCCTACAGTGCTAGCATACCATATGGGTGCCAGTTCTAGTCCCGGCTGCTCCTCTTCTGATCCAGCTCTCTGCTATGGCCTGGGAAAGCAACAGAAGATGGCCCAAGCCCTTGGGCCCCTGTACCCGTGTGGGAGACCTGGAGGAAGTCCTGGCTCCTGGCTTCAGATGGTCGCAGCTCTGGCCGTTGCGGCCATTTGGGGAGTGAACCAGCGGATGGAAGACCTCTCTCTCTTTCTCTGTCTCTCCTTCTCTCTCTGTGTAACTCTGACTTTCAAGTAAAATAAACAAATATTTTTTTAAAAAGTTTAAAAAAGAATCCTTAAAGAGAAAACCTATCCAGATGCTTTCATCCCTTTTATAAAATTAGTTTTAAAGTCATTTATAAGGAAGTTCAATTATAAGGAAGTAATTTTTTTAAAGATTTATTTTATTTACTTGAAACAGTTAGAGAGAGAGAGAGAGAGGTCTTCCATCTGCTGGTTCACTCCCCAAATGGCCACAAAGGCTGGAGTTGGGCCAATCCAAAGCCAGGAGCCTAGAGCTTTACCTGGTCTCCCATGCAGGCGCAGGGGCCCAAGGACTTTAGCCATCTTCCACTGCTTTCCCAGGAGCATTAGCAGAGAGCTGGATCAGAAGTGGAGCAGCTAGGACTTGAACCAGTGCCTATATGGGATGGTGGCACTGCAGGCTGGGGCTTTAAGCCACTGTGCCACAATGCCGGCCCCGAGGAGCTAGTTTTAGAAGGAATTTCCATCAAATGCCATTAACAGAAAACTGGTTAAACTGGGGTACATCAACTTACCAAATTAGTATTTAAGAAACTGAGTCAATCAACACACAATGACACAGACTGCTCCAGAAAATACTGCTGGGTTAAAAAAAAAAAAAATCAGGCCACAGAGTGGTCCCATTTGTGTGTGTGCATGTACACATACATAACACACAAATATGCTGGTATATAAACAGTCTGTCGCTGGCAAGATTCAGAAGAAACTGGTAACTACAATTGAAGACTTCATTATTTATCATTTGGTACATAAAAAACAAATTGTCACTATGTGCATTCTTACTTTTCAAAGAACCCTCTCCAAACAGAAACTTTAAATATTACATGCACACCCACACACACACACACACACACACGGGTGCTTCAAAAATTCATAGGAAAATGGAATTAAAAGATGGTTTATTTTGGTATAAAATTTTTTTGACTCCTATGCATAGGTTTTTTAGAATATGCACGTTCCATGAATTTTCTGAGTTAGTTTGTTTTCTTCACAGAATGATGAGAATTAAGAACAATACTTCTCTCTTGTTTTTCCCCTTTCTCCTCACCTCAACGTCCTCAAGTCTTGGAGGTCTACATACTTTCAGGGCTGTCTTTTGTACTTTTAATCTCTAACCATTTCTCAGGTTGCTAAGACATAGACTCTGGCTTCTCCTACTGCCAGCAGGAGTCTGTTTGGAAGAGTCATTAGAGTAAAGCTCTAGATAACAGGGAAGAAAGGGGTGATCTTTCTGGCTAGTCAGCTGTTGGTTTGAAAAGGAAAACAAGAAATCAGTAGAGGGATCGTGCAACATTGTGCAGGGGCCACAGAGCAACCACACAACTTGTTGACACAGTAGTGTGGTTATCTCCTACAGTGCTCATGTGGCCTGTAGGGGAGACTATGTCAGCATGCTCTCCAGGGTTCCTGGTTCTACCCTTTGAAAGTATTTCTTTATTTAATTTGGACAGCAAAGAGACAAGGGACAGAGAGACAGAGTTATTTCCCATCCACTGGTTCATTCCCCAAATGCCTGCTTGGCAGTAACCCATCTACCCGAGCCACCAGCTGCCGCCTCCCAGGATGCACACCAACAGGAAGCTGGAATCGGGAGCAGAGCCTGGACTCAAACCTAGGCACTGCCGTATGGCATACAGGCACCCCGAGAGGTGTCTTAACTACTACGGCAAATGCCTGTACCTCTCCTACCTTACTGACAGGGAGGAGCCCAGGTTGATCATAGTGCTATGGACACTCCTGCCCTGTCAGCTTCACTGGGTGGCATCCCGGTCAACTCTGAGCTGTACCTAGCTAGAAAAGAATAAATCGTTATAAGATTTTCTCCTAGAGCAGGTGTTTGGCCTAGCAATTAAGCTATGAGTTAGGCAGCTGGCTTTCCACACTGGGTTTGATCCCAGGCTCTAGTCTCTGACTCCAGACCTGGGAAGGCAACATCGAAGGCTCAAGTAATTAGGTTCCTGCAATCCATGTGGGGAGACTTGGATTGATTCGTGGTTCACAGCTTCAGGCCAATATAGCTCTGGCCATTGCAAACATGTGGAGAGCAAAGCAGCAGACAGGAGCTCTCTCTGTATCTGTCTCCCTCTGCCCATCAAATAAACCAATTAAGCTAACTTTAAAAATTCTTCTCCTGAGGGGCTTGTGCTGTGGTAGGCAAAGCCTCTGCCTGCAGCACCAACATCCCATATTAGCGCCAATTCAAGCCCTGGCTGCTCCACTTCCAAACCAGCTCCCTACTAATGCACTTGGGAGAGCAGTGGAGAAGGGACCAAGTGCTTGAGCCTCTGCACTCACTAGGGAGCTCCTGGCTCCTGGCTTCAGCCATTTGGGGAGTGAACCAGTGGACGGAAGAACTTTCTTCCTCTCTCTCTATAACTCTGCCTTTCAAATAAAGAAATAGATCTTAAAAAAAAAAATGCAGTAGGTTCCCAATCTGGTTTTGTCTTTGTATCAAAGATGATATTTTCTTTTTTGAAAATTAAAAAGGACTGACACAACATCATTTCCCCCTCATTATATGTACTTTCTTATTACTAAATTGAGGCCACTACAAATAAATGAGGTTGAGATGGCAACATGAGAACATTTCATATTTATACACACACATTCACATGTACATATTTATATATGTTCATCCATATATAAAATATTGAAAATAGCCAGGCCCTTATTTTAATACAAATTTATTGAGGGCTTATTACATCACTAATTATTTTAGGAGCTAGATGAACATATTTATTAGAATTAGCTATCCTGTTCAAATCATACATTCTTTAGATTGCTTCTCTTTATTTTCCTGAGTGAAACGTTACTAAAAAGATACAGGCAGAAAGAATTGGGATAACCACAGTCATTAGGACAAAGGGAGGGAACACTTTCTAAAACAGATAACTAAAAGTGTATGCTAAATGTGAAAGGCAATATAGCAGCTCCAGGGGTTACAGAGCCAGAGGAACAAGCGTCCCATGCAGGCTGGGGCAGTCAGGGGGATCTGAGGTGAACAGATTCAAGCCAATGAGAGCAGGAGCAAAGGCTTGTAAGTAGAAACAGAAGTGACATGGAAGATGATCTGGGTGAGGCATGGAATAGCAAGATATGGATGGACACACCCATGTATGAGAGGTTAGAGAACACCACGGCAGACAGAGGTGACTACTGCTATCATGGCTAGAAAGTGGCCAAAACAGAAAAGATCATCATCCATCCAGGGTGGGAATTTAGGATCCGAACCCAATCCCCTCCTTATACTGCCAGGTTCCAACACCAGGGTAAGGGGCTGGCACTGTGGCATAGTAGGTTAAGTACCCACCTGTGCAGCCAGTATCCCATATGTGTGCAGATTTGAGTCCCAGCTGCTCTGCTCCACTTCTGATCCTGCTCCCTGCTAACGACCTGGGAAAGCAGTGGAAGATGGTCCAAATACTAGGCCCCTGCACCCACTAGGGAGACCCCGCAGAAGCTCCTGGCTCCTGGTTTTGGAGCCCAGCTTCCACCATTGAGGCCATTTGGGGAGTCAACCAGCAGATGGAAGATCTGTCTCTGTCTCTCCCTCTCTCTGTAACTTTGCCTCTTGAATAGATACATAAATCTTTAAAAAACAACAACAAAAACACCAAAGTGAGGGACTCGCTAAGGTAGCCAGGCCAAGGAGTGAGACTGCTTAGTAAGTAAAGAAAAAGGTCACCCTGTGATTACCTTCTATAAAGGTGACCACCTGTCCTATGTCAGTTGTCTATGCCCTCTTTGCTTCCTGTCATGTCTTGTCATCAAAATCCTAACCACCACTGAAACGCTGGTGAGACCTGTGGAAAATATGACCACTCCCTTTGCCTGTGCTATGCTCTTGATCCTGACTCAGTACAAGACCACTGTGGAGTAAGGGAGAAAATTAAGGTTCAATATCATATTCTGCCTTGTCAATTATGAAAACCAGGAGGATCCCAAGTGGCCTCCCTCCATGTTAGACTCCCCACTCTGCTTCTGCAGATAAAGACCCCTAGGCAAACAGCCTTCCTTATCACAGGGAACAGGCACAGTGCCTGCTTGTCTCTGAGTAGTGGGTTTCAGTTCCCTTCCAGCCCACAGAATTATTTTAATAAGTCAACTGCCAAGAGGCTCCTGATCCCCTTAATCCTACAAATCTCATCTCCCAGAGTCCCAGTTGCTCACTCTGTTCCGGAGCACAACAGGCGTGGCATGCTGTGTCTCTTCCTCTGGGCCATGAAAACAGATGACTAATAAACTGCTGTTGATCTCACCTTTCCTGTATCAGCTGTCACGTGTTCAGCCAACTCCATAACCCTAGGGCATGAGTATCTCAATCACCAATGGGGGTAAAGAAGAAATAATTAAAACCGCCACCAAAGAAGGTCATGCTCTGGGGTCCTTAAACACAAAGCAGGTGCACTGCTAGTTTCTAACAGGATTATTCTGAGAAATGCTACTGAGGGGTGCATGAAGTTAGCTTCATGTATACCTAATTTCATTTTGTTTATATTCAAACTCTGCTATGATAAAAGCAATTTTTAAGTTAAAGGATCAATACTCTGTTACAGAAATGTGACACAATTATATGACATGTTCCATGTTATAAAATGTTAAATTCAATATTGCTGTGATAATTTAGTGAGGAATTACAAAGAAAACAGTGGTTAAACCCAAAAAGCATCTGCTTTCCATTTCAGATATTATTTTATCCAAATCTATTTAGAAATTTCATTTTTCAGTAGGGACTACAACCATAACTGAGATTTCCCACAGACATGGGGAAAATGGTGGTATACCTCGTGGGGTCCCATAAGGAACCATGGAGAGTAAAGCTGAATTATTGCTTATGAATAAATTCAATGTACTTCCTTAAGTAAAGCTATATGGTGGTGGTAGTTGGGAGCAGAGGGGGAACATTTGGCCTGGAGATTAAGATACAGGTTAAAATCCCAGCATCATACCCCAGAATGTCTGGGTTCAAATCACTACTCAGTTCCCAATTCCAGCTTCCAGCCGTGAGAGACTCAGATTGAGTTCCTGGCTCCTGTCTTTGGCCAGGCACAGGCTGGGTTGTTAAGTGTATTTGACTAAGAAACCTAGAAAAATCATATTTCTAGCAAACACAGATTTATATTTTCAAAAGCTAGAGTCAGGGAAAATAGATAGGAAATGAAAATAAACACGCACTTAAGAACTGACACAGCAAGACACTCACTTTTTCTAGGACCATAAATATTTCTTTGTTATTTTATACATTTCTAGGAAAAAGAAAGAGTTGCAGAGTAGGGAAAAAACATGGTTTCAGCCTAAGACAGACCTGCTTTTGAAGCCAGGCACCACTGCTCACCTGGTTGAATGTAACTGGCTAACTACTGAGACTATAATTTTACACTTCCCTAAACTACAAAACTGAGATGCTATCACTTACTATAAATAATAAATAATATGAGCATCATTGGGTACATAAAATGGACAAGAAATAAAAGTTTTTTTTAAGCAGGCATGAAAAGAAAGAGAATATTGAGATCCATTGAGCAAGCAGAATGGCAACAACCAGCAATTTCTGCTATTGTTTTTTCCTAGTAATGCCAGAACTTAGTATGTAATCTGATTTCTTTTTCATTTAAAAGATTTATTCATTTATTTATTTGGAAGGCTCAGTGACAGAGAAAGGGAGAGACAGAGAAACAGATTTTCTATCTGCTGGTTCATTCCCCCAAATGGTTGCAACAGCAGAAATGGGCCAAGAAAAAGCCAGGAGCCAGGAACTCAATCTTAGTATCCCACATGGATGGCAGAGACCCAAGCACTTGGACCATCCTCTGTTGCCTTCCCAAGCACATTAGCAGGATTCTAGATCAGAAGTGGAACAGCTGGGATTCAAACTGGCACTCCAATATGGGATACAGAGTTATAAGCTATGGCTTAACCTGCTGGGTCGTAACGCCATTCTGATTTATTTTTGCATAAATGAATTAAAAAATGAATGGATTTTATGTACAGGTAATATATATACATATGTGTGTGTGTGTGTATATATAATGATTAGGCAAATCCAGCCTGCTGCTCTTTTTATATTAAGGCCCACAAGCCACGAATGGGCTTTACATTTTCAAATAGTTTTAAAAAGTCTATTTTCTGACATGCAAAATTATACACAATTCAAATTTTAGTGTCTACAAAGAACGCTTTAATGAGAGGAAGCTTTTGCACTGTACAGAAAAGTTGAAAGCTGCAACACAGACCTAGGATCTGCAGTCTAGTGTTCATCAGCTGGCCCTTTAGGGGTCAATCCCTGATAAACATGACCTGCAGGAAGCAGGCTATCTGCTCAGAAGCACAGCTGCCACGTCTGACTGTTAGCTACGCCACTTACCAAGGGAAACGAGTGCATCCGTATCCTCACTATGCCTCATTTTCTCACCCATAAAATGGAAATGACAACAGTGTTTATCTGATGGGTTTGTGAGATTTAAATAAGTTAATACAAGTGATGTGCTACTGGGGCCGGCGCCATGGCACAGTAGGTTAATCTCCCGCCTGCAGCACTGGCATCCATATGGGCGCCAGTTCTATTCCTGGCTGCTCCTCTTTGAATCCAGCTCTCTGCTGTGGCCTGGGAAAGCAGTAAAGGATGGCTCCAGTGCTTAGGCCCCTGCACCCATGTGGGAGACCAGGAAGAAGCACCTGGCTCCTGGCTTCGGTGCGGCCATCCGGGGAGTGAACCAACGGAAGGAAGACCTTTCTCTCTGTCTCTACCTCTCACTGTCTGTAACACTACCTTTCAAATAAATAAATAAAATCTTTAAAAAAAAAAAGTGATGTGCTACTTAGAATACTTGCTATATAGAAAGTTCACCCATTTGCCTGCTTTTTCTGCTCTTACATATGTAATTAAAGTGTTAGCTATAATATTAAGAAAAACATTGCCGTAGACATAAAACTCACAGATTATGTAAAAAATTACTTCAGATCAAAGCTTCTGCATTATAGTCATGTGAAACAGCTCATCAGCAGTTTAAATGTATGAGTAAAGAACTCCTACGAGTAGGTCACATGAGCACCGATTTTGCAGCAAGTCCCTTCTGGGGCTCGTTTTCCATATTTAATTTTACTGCTTCTTTATGGACACTTACTACTTGTCATTTGTATTTTGAAACTCAGAACAGTTACAGTTAAATGCATATAACAATATTGTCTCTTACTTGTATTGTTAACAAAATTTTAGTCACTAAAATAAAATAGGACCTAATTTAGAGGATTTCTCTAGAGCGCAAGATGCTTTGTAAAACTCCTATTAGGGGCAGGGTTTGGTGCAGTAGTTAAGACACCTGCATCCCATATTGTAGTGACTAGGTTTGAGTCCCAGTGCCACTCCCAATTCTGCCTTTCTGCTAATGTGCACCCTGAGGCAGTGGTGATGGCTCAAGTACTTGGGTCTCTGCCACCTACCTGACTGATCCAGATTGAGTTCCAGGCTTCTGGCTTTGGCCTAGCCCAGCCCTGACGATTGTGGATATTTGGGGAGTGACCTAGCTGATGAAAGGTTTCTATCTCTCTGCCTTTCAAGTAAATAAAAACATTTTATATAAAATTTTTATTTAATAAATATATATTTCATAAGTACAACTTTTGGATTATAGCGGTTCTTCCCCTCCATACCTGCCCTCCCACCCCCAAACCATCCCACCTCCTACTCCCTCTCCTATCCCATTCTTTTTTTTTTTTTTTAAGATTTATTTATTTATTTGAAAGTCAGTGTTACACAGAGAGAGGAGAGGCAGAGAGAGAGAGAGAACCATCCGATGGTTCACTCCCCAGTTGGCTGCAACGGCCGGAGCTGTGCCGATCCGAAGCTAGGAGCCAGAAGCTTCTTCCAGGTCTCCCACCTGGGTGCAGGGGCCCAAGGACTTGGGCCATCTTCCACTGCTTTCCCAGGAAATAGCAGAAAGCTGGATGGGAAGTGAAGCAGCTGGGACTAGGACTGGCACCCATATGGGATGCCGGCACTTCAGGCCAGGGCGTTAACTTGCTGAGCCACAGCGCAGGCCCCCATCCCATTCTTTATGAAGATCCATTTTTAATTATCTTTATATACAGAAGATCAATTCTATACTAACTAAGTTTGCACCCACAGACACACAAAGTATAAAGTACTGTTTGAAGACTAGTTTTACTGTTAATTCTCATAGTACAACACATTAAGGACAGAGGTCCTACATGGGGAGCAAGTGCACAGTGACTCCTGTTGTTGATTTAACAATTGACACTCTTATTTATGAAGTCAGTGATCACCCGAGGCTCTTGTCATGAGTTGCCAAGGCTATGGAAACCTCTTGAGTCCACGAACTCTGACATTATTTGGACACAGCCATAATCAAAGTGGAAGTTCTCTCCTCCCTTCAGAGAAAGGTAACTCCTTCTTTGATTGGCCCCTTCTTTCCACTCAGATCTCACTCGCAGAGATCTTTCATTTAGGTCATTTTTTGCCACACTGTCTTGGCTTCCCATGCTTGAAATGCTCTCATGGGCTTCTTAGCCAGATCTGAATGCCTTAAGGGCTGACTCTGAGGTCAGAGTGCTGTTTAGGGCATTTGTCATTCTATGAGTCTGCTGTGTGGCCTGCTTCTCATGTTGGATGTTCTTTCCTTTTTAATTCTATCAATTATGGTTAGCAGACACTAGTCTTATTTATGTGATCCCATTGACACTTCATCCTATCTTTATGATCTGTTATCAACTTAAACTGATCACTTTAACTAGTAAGATGGCATTGGTACCTGCCAACTTAATGGGATTTGGAGTCCCATGGCAAGTTTGTTTGTTTGTTTGTTTGTTTCTTTCTTTCTTTCTTTTTTAAATTCATTTGAGAAGTAGCGTTACAGACAATGAGAAGGAGAGACAGAGAGAAAAGTCTTCCTTACGTTGGTTAACTCCCCAAATGGCCAGGAGCTTCCTCTCAGTCTCCCATGCGGGTGCAGTGGCCCAAGAACTTGGGCCATCCTCTACTGCTTTCCAAGGCCACAGCAGAGAGCTAGATTGGAAGAGGAGTAGCCAGAATTAGAACCGGCGACCACATGGGATGCCAGTGCCAAAGGTGGAGGATTAACCTACTGCGCAGCACCGGCCCCAGCAAGTTTTTAGCTTTACCCTTAGGGATAAGTCTGAGGGAACCTGTGCCGAACTGTGTATCTCCTCCCTCTCTTATTCCCACTCTTATTTTAAACAGGGATCAATTTTCAATTGGACTGAAATACCTGAGAATAATTCTGTGTTAAGTAAAGAGTTCAACCAATGGTATTAAGTAGAAAAAGAAAATACTACAAAGAATAAAATAGAAAGCTGTTCCTCGACAGTCAGGACAAGGGCTGATCAAGTCATTGCTTCTCATAGTGTCAGTTTCACTACAGGTTTCCTTTTAGGTGCTCAGTTAGTTGTCACAGATCAGAGAGAATATATGATATTTGTCCCTTTGGGACTGGCTTATTTCACTCAGCATGATGTTTTCCAGATTCCTTCATTTTGTTGCAAATGACCAAATTTTATTTTATTTTTACTGCTGTGTAGTATTCCATAGAGTACATATCCCATAATTTCTTTATCTTCCATTAATGGGCATTTAGGTTGATTCCATGTCTTAGCTATTGTGAACTGAGCTGCAATAAACACTGAGGTGCAGATAGCTCTTTTGTTTGCCAATTTAATTTCCTTTGGGTAAATTCCGAGAAGTAGGAGGGCTGGATCCTGTGGTAGGGCAATATTCAGATCTCTGAGGTATCTCCAAACTGTCTTCCATAGTGGCTTTACCAATGTGCATTCCCACCAACAGTGGGTTAGTGTCCCTTTTTCCCCATATCCTTGCCAGCATCTGTTGTTAGTTGATTTCTGTATGTGAGCCATTCTAACAGGGTGAGGTGAAACCTCATTGTGGTTTTGATTTGCATTTCCCTGATGGCTAGTGATCCTGAGCATTTTTTCATGTGTCTGTTGGCCTTGGATAAGCACCTTTAAAAAAACCTAGCTACATAAGGCCGGTGCTGCGGCATAGTGGGTAAAGCTGCCACCTGCAGTGCCAGCATCCCATACGGGCGCTGGTTCACATCCTGGCTGCTCTGCTTCAGATTCAGCTCTTTGCCATGGCCTGAGAAAGTAGTGGAAGATGGCCAAGTCCTTGGGCCCCTGCACCCTTGTGGGAGACCCAGAAGAAGCTCCTGGCTACAGATCGGCCCAGCTGTGATCGATGTAGCCATTTGGGGAGTGAACCAACAGATGGAATCTTTATCTCTCTCTTTCTCTCTCCTCTCTTACTGCCTTCTGTAATTCTGGCTTTCAAATAAATAAATATATCTTAAAGAAAAAATGATCACACTGACCAACACAGGACAAAAAGTCCATGAATGACACGGACAAGCAAGCATCACATTTGCAATAATGCTACTGATTTCTTAGGTAATGTGAAATTCATTTTATAAGGTAAAGCAAAATAGCTATATTTCTTTTCCAAATACAGATTTTTCAAACTGGACTAAGGTAGAAAGAGCCTGGTTGACTGCTTTACAAGCACTGACCACGCTGCTCTGAGCCACTAGCTAAAGTCACAAAAAGCGGGGAGAGGGAAATGAGAAATCAAAATATCAGAAAACAGTGAGAAAAGAAGGAAGAGGAGAGAAGTAAGGAGCAGGCAGAAGGTCACAGCGCCACCCATCTGTGCATGTGCCACACACTACTGCAGACACTAGTCCCTGGTGGGTCCGGCTTTGTGTTAGGTAGTGAGGTTACACACAGAAGGAAGACAGGTTTCCTGGTCTGAGGGAAACCATGCTGTCAGTCTCTGCCTTTCTCTCATACTTCTCAGATAACAATAGCCTGCTAGGGACAAAGTTCATCTAATCTTAAACTTTTCCATTTATTCTGAAACTTTCCATATTAAAAAGCAAAACAAAAACAAACAAAACAAAACCATTTGAAATGAGGGGGATATTAAGAAGGAATGGAGAGAGTATTTTATACACATTCAACTTAAAAAAATAAAGCCTAGGATTCTAAATAACTTCTATAATTAAACAATGCATAAAAAATGAAAACAGGGGCTGGCGCTGTGGCATACTGGGTAGAGCCATCGCCTGCAGTGTGATGGTTTATGTTCTGGCTGCTCCACTTTTGATCCAGCTCTCTGCTATGCCTGGGGAAAGCAGGAGAAGATGGCCCAAGTCCTTGGGCCCCTGCACCCATGTGGGAGAGACCCAGAGGGAGCTCCTGGCTTCTGGCTTCCGATCAATCCAGCTTTGGCCATTGAGGCCATTTTGGGGAGTGAACCAGAGGGTGGCAGATCTCTCTCTCTCTCTGCCTCTCTGTAATTCTGCCTTTAAATAAATAAATAAATAAATCTTTAAAAAATTGAAAACATTGTTTTCCCTTCTCCAAGTATACCAATCTTAATTATTTTCAGCATTACTCATTAATAACATTGTTTAAAAAAAACATTTGGGAAAGAAGAGTCAAAGGAAAGGGAGAAGATGGGTTGGAGACAGCTAGCCCCCCATTGGGCCTCCCTCAAATGCAAACCCATGACACCACGTTGACATGTGGATCCTGGCAACAGTTTCCAGTCTACTTCCTCCTGGCAGCCTCCAAATGAACACTTCCAATCCCTAGACCGCTTCCTCCCATACCCCCAGGTAAATGATAAATCCTCTGATGATGCAAGGTAAACCCAGTGAAGCAAAAATGCTTTCACCTTGAGTATCAGGTAAAGGTGGAAGCTTCTATAGACTCCAACACCTGGGTTCACAGTGACAGACTTACTTACGGAATCCACTCATGGGGTGTTACAAGAATAGGCAACAGACACACAGGTATTCATTGGGACCAAGGCTCCAATAAGTACACAGGTAAGACATTAACTTGTAGCATACAGAAAAGTATTCAAAACATCCTTCTGCTTCTTCACTGTGATGACTCAATAAGAATTGAAACATCAATAGTTATAAGTAACCACTGGTTATAAAAACATATTTAAGCTAATTTTGCTATCAAAATGCTCCTGAACCCAGCTAGACCTAATATATTTGCTTATTTTCTTTCTTTATTTGAAAGATTTACTTATTTATTTATATGAAAGTCAGAGTTGGCAGACAGAGAGGCAGAGACACACAGAGAGATCATCTACCTGCTGGTTCAAACCCCAAATGGCCACAGGGGACAAGCCACAGGGCTGAGCCAGGCCAAAGCCAACAGTTTCATCACTTGGGTCCATTCTCTGCTTTCCCAGGAGCTATATCCAAAGTGGAGCAGTTGGAATTCGAACAGGCACCTATATGGGATGCTGATGTCAAAGGCTGCAGCTTTACCTGCTGCGCCACATGCCATCTCATATTTGCTTGTTTTTGTAGTATTTAAATTTGCCCTGCCAAAAGATTTCATACACATATTTTTAAAGATTTATTTATTCGGGCTGGTGCCGCAGCTCAATAGGCTAATCCTCTACCTTGCGGCGCCAGCACACCGGGTTCTAGTCCTGGTTGGGGTGCCAGATTCTGTCCCAGTTGCCCCCTTCCAGGCCAGCTCTCTGCTATGGCTCGGGAGTGCAGTGGAGGATGGCCCAAGTGCTTGGGCCCTGCACCCCATGGGAGACCAGGAGAAGCACCTGGCTCCTGCCTTCGGATCAGCCCGGTGCGCCAGCCGCGGTGGCCATTGGAGGGTGAACCAACAGCAAAAGGAAGACCTTTCTCTCTGTCTTTCTCTCTCACTGTCCACTCTGCCTGTAAAAAAAAAAAAAAAAAAAAAAAAAGATGTATTTATTCGGCCGGTGCCACGGCTCACTTGGCTAATCCTCGGCCTGCGGCGCCGGTACCCCAGGTTCTAGTCCCGGTTGGGGTGCCGGGTTCTGTCCCGGTTGCTCCTCTTCCAATCTAGCTCTCTGGAAGGCAGTGGAGGATGGCCCAAGTACTTGGGCCCTGCACCTGCATGGGAGACCAGGAGGAAGCACCTGGCTCCTGGCTTCGGATCGGTGCAGCACGCCAGCCATAGCGACCATTTGGTGGGGTGAACCAACGGAAGAAAGACTTTTCTCTCTCACTGTCTAACTCTGCCTGTCAAAAAAAAATTTTTTTATTTATTCATTTGAAAGGTAGAGTGATAGAGGGAGAGAGAGATGGAGATTTTCTGTTGGTTCACTGCCCCAAATGACCAAAACAGCCAGTTATGCACCTGGCCAACACCAGGAACTTCATTGGGATCTCCCCAGGTGGTTGGCAGGGGCCCAAGTGCCTGGATCAATTTCTGCTGCTTTCCTAGGCACCTTAGCAGGGAGCTGGATTGGAAGTGGAGCAGATGGGACTAAACCTGTGCTTGGATATGGGATGCCAGCTTCACAAGCAGCAGCTTAATCCCTGTGCCACAACACCAGCCCCAGATCTCAGATGTATAATGAGACAAGCCCATTTCCCCCCTGTGCCGTAATGCCGGCCCCAGATCTCAGATGTATAATGAGACAAGCCCATTTCCCCCCTGTGCCGTAATGCCGGCCCCAGATTTCACATATATAATGAGACAAGCCCATTTCTTTCACAGTCACCTTTCATTTTCTATTCTTCACTAAAGTGCTCATTATAATTTTCATTTTAATATTTGTTTATCTGAGAGGCAGAGAGCCAATGATCCCATCCCCTGGTTCATTTCCCAAATGCCCTCAATGGTTGGGACTGGGCCTGTCTGAAGCTGGGAGCCTGGAATAACTCAATCCAGGTCTCCTACGTGGGCAACAGGAATGCAATTACTTAAGCTATTATCAGTGCCTCCAAGGGTCTTCATTAGCAGGAAGTTGGAGACCGGAGCCACAGCCTGGTACCAAACCAAGTTACCCTATGGGGGACACAGAAATCTTAATTACTAGACTAAATAACTGCCCTCCAATTTTCATTTCAAAAGTTCCTTTTATACTTCCCTAAACATAGTGCTCTACACATAGTGAATATGCAACAAGTATTTGTTTACCACAAATATTATTTAATATAGTACAAGGAAAGATGCGATTAAATAGCTTTTGTCTGTTACCTCTGCAAATCCACAAGCATATTCTATCTGGCTTCATAGTTTCTAAATTATGGGATTTTATCTGCTGTAAACAGTGAAATGAAAAGGTGAAATTTTCATAGGTTAGTATTTTTTCTAAAGGATTACATAGTTCTCTTAAAAAAACTGGGGCCAGTGCTGTTGGCACAGCAGGTTAAAGCCCTGGCCTGAAGCACTGGCATCCCATATAGGCACCGGTTCTAGTCCCGGCTGCTCCTCTTCCCATCCAGGTCTCTGCTATGGCCTGCGAAAGCAGTAGAAGATGGCCCAAGTCTTTGGGCCCCTGCACCCTCATGGGAGACCCAGAAGATGCTCCTGGCTCCTGGCTTTGGATCAGTGAAGCTCTGGCCATTGCAGCCATCTGGGGAGTGAACCAGCAGATGGAAGACCTCTCTCTCTGTCTCTACCTCTCTCTGTAACTCTGTCTTTCAAAAAAATAAATAAATCTTTCAAAAAAAAAAAAAAAAGACTATTAAATCTTTCCCACCTGGAAACTCAATGAGTAATATTGGGTAATATGGTACTTCGGCCATATTAACATGTTGTAGGGAGAAAATAGAGCAGTCTAAATATATTTTGGCAAACAGATACATGTTTAAATTCTGAAATAATTATGTGGATAACACCCTATAAGAGAAAACATGTTTTCCATAGCATAATCATAATCATTTTGATCATTTCTATTCTTTACAAAAATTTCAGGGCCGGTGCTGTGGCACGCTTCTGCGTGGAGCCAGCATCCCATATGGGTGCCAGTTCATGTTATGGCTGCTTCTCTTCAGAACCAGCTCTCTGTTGATGGCCTGGGGAAGCAGTGGAGGATGGCCCAAGTGTTTGGACCCCTACACCCATGTGAGAGACCTGGAAGAAGCTCCTGGCTCCTGGCCTGAGATTGGCTCAGTTCCAACTGTTGTGGCCATTTGGATAGTGAATCAGTGGATGGAAGACCTCTCTGTCGTAACTCTGACTCTCAAATAAACAAATAAATCTTTAAAAAACAAAATTTCACCAAGACATGTTAGTACATTTCTCCAAAACTACTTGCAGATCACCCAATTTTTTAATCTGTCTTACTATATTTAAGAAACAGGAGAAAGTCTTTCATTTAAAGAGTTTCTTTAAAGTTGTCTTTTTTTTTTTTTTTTTTTTGGTGATACAAGTGTCTTTGCAATTTAATAGCACATGGAGATATCCTCAGATCTGTCTGTACTACTGAAGAAACTTTAAAAATTTCTTTTGAATGCTGTGGAAATTTAGATCCCACACCTTCTTTCTGCAGGTTTGGATAGAGGAGCAGCAGAGTTGGAGGAACAGAACGCTTCTTCTTTAGCCATTCCATAATATAGAAGGCTGCTCACTGTGTAACTAACAAAAACAGCATAAGTGGTGCCTTTTAACTCCATTTCTCATCTCCAAGGGAGCTTTGTTTTAGCAAATAGCAGCAATTCTCCGAATCAGTGAAATTGCTTTCCAAAATTAACAGATGTTTCCTGTGCATTCTGGCAGCCTGGTCAGTGGGACATTGGTTTACTCCAAATGCAGCTGGATTCTGACCTCACACAAGAAAAAGCAATATTTAACCTGAGCACTATTTGCTCAGATGTGACCACCTAACTTGTGCCAGGTATCAGCTAGGGCCAAGGATATAAAGGTGCTTGTAATCTCTCACAATATTTGTTCTTGTTTATATTATATATATATATGAAAAATATATAATTCATTATTTTTAGTATGAAAAATGTAAATTTTTTGATGGGAGATAGGAGATTACAAAGTTTATAATAGAATGACGAGTCAGTTCTGTACAGTACTAAAAGACCAAGAAAGTGTTGCCTTGCACTGCAAAATCAAGACAGTAAATGGTAGCTATGATTCTTTTTATACTATAAACAGTATATGCCAGGCAACATGCTTTGGAAAGGAAATGCAACACAAATACACACAAATTTATTTTCTCATTCTTTCAATAAATATTTACTGAGCAACTACTGTCTGTCAGACACTGTTATAGGTACTGGGGATAAAGCAGTTACAAAACTAAGTCCGTATTCTACTAGGAGACACACATGATCAAATATGTACATACATACATATGGGGATAGGAAGTGTTAGAAAAATAAATCTGATGTGGCCGGTGCTGTGGTATAGTGGGTAAAGCTGCCTCCTGGAGTGCCGGCAACTCCTATGGTCACCAGTTCAAGTCTTGGCTGTTCCATTTCCAATCCAGCTCTTTGCTATGTCCTAGGAAAGCAGTGGAAGATGGACCAGGTCCTTAGGCCCCTGCACCCACATGGGAGACCTGGAAGAAGCTCCTGGATCTTGACTTCGGATCCAGCCATTGTGGCCATTTAGGGAGTGAACCACTGGATGGAAGACCTCTCTCTCTCTCTCTGCCTCTGCCTCTCTGTAAATCTGCCTTTCAAGTAAAATAAATAAATCTTAAAAAAAAAATAAAAGAAGAAAGAAAATAAAAAAAGGAAAATAGATCTGGAATGGATAAGTGGATAGTGATTAATAGGATACATGTGGGGATATTTTGCTACTTTTCCTACTTCAGAAGGTGAGATTTTCATAAGAGGTAACATGTGATTTAAATGCAGAAGGATTAAAAATAATCTTTCTGGGGAGGGTGGTCTTTTAGGCAGTAAATAAAGCTATGAAAGGGAATGGGGTGTTTAAGAATGTGGTCAGTACTAAAATCATGAGACTGGAAAGGCAGAGTCAGGCCAGACCACAATAGGTTTTATAATCTAAACTATAGAATTGGAATTTTATTCTCTATGGAGTAGGGTACTAAAGGATGCTTACTTAAAAATAATTACTAAAATAAATAAATAAACCAAAGACTCTCATTAGAAAATAGGCAGGGAGCTGGTGCTGTGGCATGGCAGGTAAAGCCACAGCCTGAAGCATAGGCATTCCTTATGAGTGCCAGTTGGAGTCCCAGCTGCTCCATTTCTGTTCCAGCTCCCTGCTATGTGCCTGGGAAAGCAGCAGAGGATGGCCCAAGCCCCCATGAATCTGCACCCACGTGGGAGACCTGGAAGAAGCTTTTGGTTCCTGGTTTTGGACCTGACCAGCTCTGGCTTTTGCAGCCATTTGGGGGCATCAAACAGCAGATGGAAGATCTCAGTATGTCTCTCTCTCTCTCCAACTATGTCTTTCAAATAAATAAATACATAAATCTTAAAAAAAAGAAAATAGGCAGAAGGAACAAGCAGATATTATGCCAAAGAAGATACACAAGTGGTAACTATGTAGGTGAAAAGATATTCAATGTTACTAGTCATTAAGAAAATGCAAATTAAAGTCACAATGGGATATTATCACACATCTACCAGAATCTACAAGATAAGAAACAGTGTTGTGGCTTAGCGGGTAAAGTGGGTGAAGCTGCCAGCTACAGTGCCGACATCTCACATGGGCGCCGTTTTGAGTCCTGGCGGCTCTACTTCCATTCAAGCTCCCTGCTAATGTGCCTGGGAAAACAGCAGAAGATGGCCCAAGTCCTTGGACCCTGTATCCATGTTGACCCAGAAGAAGCTCCTGGCTCCTAGCTTTGAATCGACCCAGCTCCAGCCATTGTGGCCATTTGGGGAGTGAACCAGCAGATAGAAGACTCTTCTCTCCCTCTCTCTGCCTCTGTCTCTGTAACTCTGTATTTCAAATAAATAAATCTAAAAAAAAAAAAAAAAAAAAAAAAGGAAAGACATAAAGAAAAGGAACAGTGACAAGCACCAAGTGCTGGACAGGATGCAGAGACACTGGCTCATTCATTCACTGCTGGTGGGACAGTGGATGGTATAGCCCTCTGGAACACATTTTGGCAGTGTCTTATAAAACTAAATCTACAATTACCACAGAACTTTGCATTTTTGGGTATTAATTGAGAGAAATGAAAAATGCATGTTCACATAAAAATCAGAACACGAATGGTCATTATAGCTTTATTTCTATGAGCCAAACACTGGAAACAGCCCAGATGGCCCTTAACTACAATATTACTATGCAACAATAAAAATGAAAGAACTACTGATATATGCAATAACTTGGATGGTTCTATTGGGAATTATATGTAATAAAAAGAGCCAGTACCAAAAGGGACATCCCAAAAGATTCCATCTTATATACCATTTTTGAAAAGAACAAAAGGTCTGAAATGGATCAGGGGTTGCCAGGTATTGGGAGAGAGCGGTTTAGAAAATGGCAGCCAGAAGAAGCCTTGAACAGATGGAATTGTTCAGTATCTTCTTCTTCTTCTTTTTTTTTTTTTTTTTTTTGCCAGGCAGAGTTAGACAGTGAGAGAGAGACAGAGAGAGAGTTATAGACAGTGAGAGAGAGACAGAAAGGTCTTCCTTTCCTCCCAGTCTCCCATGTGGGTGCAGGGACCCAACGACTTGGGCCATGCTCCTCTGCCCTCCCGGGCCACAGCAGAGAGCTGGATTGGAAGAGGAGCAACTGGGACTAGTACCCGGCACTCCTATCGGGACTAGAACCCAGGATGCCGGCACTATAGGCGATGGATTAGCCAAGTGAGCCACGGTGCCAGCCACTGTTCAATATCTTTTTTTTTTTTTTTTTTTTTGACAGGCTGAGTGGACAGTGAGAGAGAGAGACAGAAAGGTCTTCCTTTGCCGTTGGTTCACCCTCCAATGGCCGCCAGGGCTGGCGCACCGCACTGATCCAATGGCAGGAGCCAGGTACTTATCCTGGTCTCCCATGGGGTACAGGGCCCAAGTACTTGGGCCATCCTCCACTGCACTCCTGGGCCACAGCAGAGAGCTGGCCTGGAAGAGGGGCAACCAGACTACGTAAATGCATGAGCCTACACCTGTGACATAATTACACAGAACTAAACACAGCAAACTTGAGTAATAGTGAAACTAGGGGACCCCAATGATCAGTGGATTATATCAATGTGTCAATGTTAATATCCTGATTGTAACATTTTACTACAGTTTATTTTTATTTATTTTTTTTATTTTTGACAGGCAGAGTGGACAGTGAGAGGGAGAGACAGAGAGAAAGGTCTTCCCTTTTTTTGCCATTGGTTCACCTCCCAATGGCCGCTGCGGCTGGCGCACCTCGCTGATCCAAAGGCAGGAGCCAGGTGCTTCCCCCTGGTCTCCCATTCGGGTGCAGGGCCCAAGCACTTGGGCCATCCTCCACTGAACTCCCGAGCCACAGCAGAGAGCTAGACTGGAAGAGGGGCAACTGGGACAGAATCCAGCGCCCCGACCGGGACTAGAACCCGGTATGCTGGCACCACAGGCGGAGGATTAGTCTATTGAGCTGCGGCGCTGGCCACATTTTACTATAGTTTTACAAAATGTTACTATTAAGAGAAACAAGCTAAAAGGTATCTGCAGTTTCTCTTTTAGCATTTCAATGCACATGAATCTACAGCAGTATCAATAAAAATTTCAACTATAAACAAGAATGAACCAGATGGCAGAGCAGCCTGAGATAAGGACATGGTATGAGACAATTACTTGGTTACTAATTTATCCAAAGGGGAAATTGAACTCATTAATTTCTACAAAAGTGTGGGGAGCAAACCGGACTAGACTGTTACTGGAATTAAGACTTATTCTATGCATCTGCTCTCCCACAATATGGCGCTGGGAGAGAAGTAAACAGCTTCCGCACAGCTGCCTCCAGTTCAACCAATTAACTGTAGGACTTGCTCCTGATTGGAGAGCAGCGTACTCAGCCGAGTTGGGATTGGCGGAGGAGGACTATAAAGGAGGAGAGAGACGGCATGCACCAGGAACATCTATGGGGAACATCTAGCTGAAGGAACACCTGTGCAGCCCCCGAGAAGAGCCGGCCGGCGGTGTGCCGCTCCCCTGCGGAAGTGGGGAATGTGGCTAGGGGGAACTGCCCTTCCACGGAGGTGGAAGGGATAGTAGCCAACCCGGGAAGAACCAGCAGCAAACCCGGGGAGGGCCGAGCAGACGAAAGAACAGCGCAGGGTCCTGTGTTCCTCCACGAAGACGGGGAGCGACATAATGGTGCCGTGACTCGGATATGAAGCCTAGGCAGGGCTTAGTGTCGTTCCTCCACGAAGAGGGGGAGCGACAAAAAGTAAATCCCATTTATAAATTACCATGTAAACTCTATGAAACAAAAGCTAAAAATATACTTTCTTTGAAGTACCTGATTAAGAGTCTATAAAGTCTATATTTATTAAATAAAAGTTGAAAAAAATATCTCCTCCCATACTTAAAATGTTACTGTGTTTTTGAAAGAACTAGAGGCCTCTCATATCAACCGCCATTAGGCAAGAGTCTGGGCATCAGAGTCATGGAATGCTGGCGGATTGAGGTCACAGGATCTCACCAGGCTCCTGTAACAAAAGCTCCCAGAGCAGCATCAAACCACTGTCGCTTTTCCACCCTGTTCTTAGCGTGAAACAAGAGGAGTGGCAGGAAGCAGGTGATGCCAGACAGTGAAACATACATATATCTATACCTAAAAATTAAACACTGTAACACCATTTACTGATTACATGCGGTTTGAGAGTGAAACATATTGACAACCAAAGCATGTAATGATTCCTATGTAGGTTTTAATTTGGAGTAAGTTGTGATAAAAAGGTATAAATTTGGGGCCAGTGCTGTGGCGTTGTGGGTAAAGCTGCTGCCTGCAGTGCTGGAATCCCATATGGGCACCAGTTCGAGTCCCGGTTGCTCCACTTCTGATCCAGATCTCTGCTATGGCCTGGGAAAGCAGGAGAGGATGGCCCAAGCCCTTGGGCCCCTGCACCCACATGGGAGACCCAGAAGAAGCTCCTGGCTCCTGGCTTTGGATCAGCATAGCTCCAGCTGTAGTGGCTAACTGGGGAGTGAACCAGTGGATAGAAGACCTCTCTCTCTCTCTGCCTCTCCTTCCCTCTGTGTAACTCTGACTTTCAAATAAATAATCTTTTTTAAAAAAGTATAAATTCATTAAAAGTATAAGCTATATGACATTTTAAATGACACAGTTTGAGTAATTTCACATACTTGCATCTACCTTTTTCCTATTTAGTTTTATAAATATATGCTTTAATTTCAAGATTTAACAATTTTTTACATTTTACCACATTCACTTCATATGTGGATATTATTCTAACTACTTTTAACAGCCAGAGGTCTTCTCTAGTTTGCACAGCAATTATTCTATATAAATGCAGTATTAAAATACCCAGTCAAGTGTACACAGAAGGAATTAAAATATACATTTCTTTTTAAGATTCATTTATTTATTTGAGAGGTACAGTTACAGAGAAAGTGAGAGACAGACAGAAAGGTCTTCCTGCTGGTTCATTCCCCAAATGGCCGCAACAGCTGGACCTGGGCCACTGCAAAGCTAGGAGCTTCTTCTGGGTCTCTCATGCGAGTACAGGGGCCCAAGCACTTGAGCCATCATCTAATGCTTTCCCAGGCCATAGAAAAGAGCTGGATCAGAAGAGGAGCAGCAAGGATATGAACCAGTGCCCATATGGGATACTGGCCCCACAGGCAGAGGCTTAGCCCACAACACCATAGCACTGGCCCCTCAAATATACTTTTTATGATATGACTGGCAACATTTATCTGCTTAAAATGAACAATCCAAGTTTGCTTCTGCCTAAGCAAGATGAATACAGGTGCCAAATTAAAAGCCACAAGGGGCGTCTTAATTAGTTTCACCAGGAAGTAAAAGCAGCATGCCCCCTGGGAGACATGGGCAGCATCTGTGACCTGTGTCAGTAGCGTCCACGATGAGGCTAGCCATGCCTTGCTGAGAGTGTCCCTCAACCCACAGCTCCACTTAATGTGCTCCTTATCCAGTGTCCACATCTTAGCTGTTCATCGTTCAAAAGGCTCCAGAAAGCCTATCTCCTCTAATAATTTTTCAACTAGTTCAAGAGAATGTAACATCAGACTCTTTTCTTAAAAAAAAAAAAAAAAAAAAAAAGTATTTATTTATTTATTTATTTGAGAGGCAAAGATAGAGAAGGAGGGACCGACTCCATGGCGTAGTGGGCTAAGCCTCCCCCTGAAGCACTGGCATTCCCATATGAGCACTGGTTCTCATCCTGGCTGCTCCTCTTCCAATCCGGCCCCCTGCTATGGCCTGGAAAGTAGTAGAAGATGACCCAAGTGCTTGGGCCCCTGCATCCACATCAGATTGGCCCGTTGAAATCATCTGGGGAATAAATCAGCAGATGCAAGACCTTTCTCTATCTCTCCCTCTCTCTGTAACTCTATTTCTCAAGTAAATAACTAAAGCTTTAACGAAAGGAAAGACAGAGGGAGAAGGAGAGCCAGAAAGATTGATCCAGTGGTTCACTCCTTAGATAGGCAAGGCTGAAGCCAGGAGCATGGAAATCCAATCAGGTCTCTCACACTGGCAGGACGAGCCCAAGAATTTGGGTCATCTTCTGATACTTTCCCAGGTGCACTAGCAGGAAGTTGGATTAGATGTTGAACAGGCAGCATACCCATGAGGTGCTGGCATCATAGCTGGTGGCTTAACCTGCTACACCACAATGTCAGTTCTTCATCTGCCTGCCTCTTTGGAGGAAAAAAAGAACCCCTACCATTTATTTGTCTTTTTTCATTAAAACCATAAAAGTATTACCTTATTATGAAAGATATTTTAACCTTACAAAATTAGTTAGTTTGGGAATCCATAAATAGCAATAATTACACTACAGTGGTTTAGAGGCTAAAAGTACCTGACAGAATAAAATAAGGAACAGAAACAGCATAAAAAAGTAACTCTCATGTTTACCAGTGGGGAAAACATGAGACACGCATAATCTTTTCCATACCACTAATGCCCTCATGTAACTAGTAAATGACAGTAACCATCTTTCATTTGTTTTGAATGTGGCCACCAGTAACTGGATCAAATGCAAATATGACATAATTATTTCAGTTTCTAACTTTTCAAACACCTATTATCTAACCATAAGTGTCCCCATCAATGAGTTCTTTTTGCATGAAAAATTTGGGGCCTCTGAAAATGCTCACCAATGTCTATACATATCACTGCAGGTGTCTCTGTGCTTTCCCTCTAGATCGAGAACAAACAAGGGACAGGAATAATTTCTTCCAGTGTGGTTCCTTGAGTAGAAGAGCCACAGATCCCTACCAACATTAAACATTTAAAAAAAAAAATAAGAAACAATGGTAAAATCAAGGCTCATGGGACAGATTAGCATTAACATGTCCTGATTTAAAATCAGTATTGTCTCAGAACCAGAAAATTGGTTCCACACTTAGTTATAATATTTATCATATTATCTATGAGCTCTTGGGTGAGTTACTTAACTTAATCAAAACCTAGTTTCCTCATCTATAAAAGAAAACTATAATACTGATCTCAAAGGATAGTAGGGACTATTACATGCAAGAGCTCTTAGCATAATGCTGGTAAATAGCAGTTGCTAATATTTTCAAAAATCTATGCTATTTGATATAAACAGCATTTTTCAGTTTTTTTTTCTTTTCTTTTCTTTTTTTTTTTTTTTTTTAAGATTTATTTGTTTGAAAGTCAGAATGACAAAGAGAGGGGGGGAGACAGAGAGTGAAAGATCTTCCATCCTCTGGTTCACTCCCAGATGGCCAAAATGGTCAGTGCTGGGCCAGGCAGAAGCCAGGAGCCAAGAACTTCTTTCAGGTTTCCCACATGGGTGGCACTTTGGCCATCTTCTGCTACCTTTCCCAGGCCATCAGCAGGGAGCTGGATGGGAAGTGGAGCAGCCAGGACATAAACTGGTGCCCATAGAAATGCCAGCATCACAGGCAGCAGCTTTACCTGATATGTCACTAGTTCAGTCCCAGATATTTATTTTTATTTATTTGAAAAGCAGAGAGAGAAAAGTCAATCTTCCATCTGATGTTTCATTCCCACAGTGCTTGTAACAACTGAGCCAGGCTGAGGCCAGGAGCCTGGAATTCCATCCAAGTTTCCAATTACTGGGCCATGATGCGCTGACTCGCAGAATGTGCATTGACAAGTAGCTGGATGAGAAATGGAGCACCCAGGAAGCCACCAGGTACTCCAATATGGGAAGCAGGTGACCCAAGTAACAGCTTAACCTACTGTGCCACAATCCCTGCCCCATGAACAGCATTTCTAATCCATGATATTACATGCTTGGTAGACTTGGTAAGATGATGAAAACCTGAATCGATGAGGAGTAGATGGTTGGGGGGAAGAAAGCTTTGTTAACATGTATTAATAACATCAGATCTTTGTTTGCTGAAAGTTTCTATCAATTTGAATTTTCACTTCTCTGTAATCACCATTTTAAAAACAGGAGACCTGGAACTTTGTTTACTCGCAGCTGTGCACAGCCCTCCTTCCTGATAGTGTAACAGTATCTGCCTTAACAGGAGAGAAAAGGGCCATGATGTATAAGCAAAATCAACCTTTATGTTACAGCTAAGATCACTTGTGCTGTCTAAATATTGCTGACTTTCTCTTTCATTACAAAGGGCAATGTAATCTGAAGTTCCATCTTGGAGCCCCAAATTTGCAATTTCCCATCTCAGTGTCAGGGAGAAAGTAAACAACTTTTGGTTTCATCAGTGAGTAAGAGTCTGAACTGGATAGTTTGTTTTGTTTTTTAATTTTTTAAAAAGATTTATTTATCTATTTATTTGAAAGTCAGAGTTGGGGGGGTGCATAGAGAGGGGAAGAGACAGAGAGAGATCTCCCATCTGCTGGTTCACTTCCAAAATGGCCACAATGGTTCCTGGCCAAAGCCAGGAACCAGGAGCTTCATCTTGTCTCCCACATGTGTGGCAGGAGCCCAAACACTTGGCTCATCTTCTGCTAATTTTCCCAGGCCATTAGCAGAGAGCTAGATAGAAGTGGAGCAGCCAGGACACAGAGTGGCACCCTACTGGGATGCCAGCACTGCAGGCAGTGGCTTTATCTGCTATGCCACAATGCTGGCTCCCTTATTGTTATTTATTTGAGAGACAGAGAGAGAAAAGAGAAGTATCTCCTATCTGTTGATTCACTCCAAATGCCTGTAACAGTTACCAGGTTGAGGCCAGGAGCCAGGAACTCAATTTAAGCCTCCAACATGAGTGGCATAGACCTAAGTACTTGAACTATCACCTGTTGCCTCCTAGAGTACACATTAGATGGAAGCTGGAATTAAGCAGAGCCAGGATTCAAATCCAGGCATTCTGATATGGGATGCCAGTGTCCTAACCACTAAAGGAAGCATCTGCCCCTGGATGATTTCTAAAGACTTTTTATTTTTAAAATTTATGAACCTAGAATGGCAGATGTCCTAAATAGCACTCTGGTCTCAGAATCAGCCCTTAAGTCATTTTGCAGGTATGGAAAGCCAAGACACTGTGGCCTGTGGCAAAACAAACTAACAACAACAACAACAACAAAAAACCTAAATGAAAGATCTCTGTGAGTGAGATCCCAGCGGAAAGAACGGGCCATCAAAGAAGGAGGTACCTTTCTCTGAAGGGAGGAGAGAACTTTCACTTTGACTATGACCTTGTCTAAATAAGATCGGAGTTGGTTAACTCTAAAGGCTTCCATAGCCTTGGCAACTCATGACAAGAGCCTCGGGTGATTACTGACTTCATAAATAAGAGTGTCAATTGTTAAATCAACAGGAGTCACTGTGCACTTACTCCTCATGTAGGATCTCTGTCCTTAATGTGTTGTACAATGTGAATTAATGCTATAACTACTACTCAAACAGTACTTTACCCTTTGTGTTTCTGTGTGGGTTCAAACTGTTGAAATCTTTACTTAGTATATACTAAATTGATCTTCTGTATATAAAGATAATTGAAAATGAATCTTGATGTGAATGGGATGGGAGAGGGAGTGGGAGATGGGATGGTTGCGGGTGGGAGGGAAGTTATGGGGGGAGGGGGAGCCACTTGAATCCAAAAGCTGTACTTTGGAAATTTATATTTATTAAATAAAAGTTAAAAAAATTATGAACCTATTAAACCTGCAACCATTGAAAGATACAGTTGAATTTCCAAAATTTTCCAGCTATGTGAGTACACCAACAGCCCCTGTTTGTTGTCTTCCCCCAAAACTTCTAAAAGACTTTAGCAACCAAGTACATCATCCTGTGCCTTATTATCATATTTTTAGTGGAGCTACAGAAAGGAAAATTATGTATGAAAAGCTACATACTTAACTGAAATCTAAACATATAAACTGAAATTTCTCTTTACTTTTGACTATTGATATTGTACATTTAAAGACCAACAAAGTTATGAAGGAAAAGCTACAGATCTCTTCTTGCTTACACATTGCTATCCAGTTTCCTGGACTTGACATTACAGTTGCCAAACAATTCAAAATCAAAACTATTTTTCATAGTACATCACTGGTTATAAATATTATCAAGAAACTGACTTGGTAAAAATAAATAAATAAATTATCTAAGTAAAACATAAGAAATTTTCAGTTGAATTCACATGAGCAGTCACACCATTTCAAACATAAAAAGGCTAAATATGTTTGTTTTCCTTTTTTATTTTTATCCAAACATATGGAGGAAGCTGATTTTCTTTGTTCAATGTTTATTATTTCACCTTTCTTCCAGCAGAAACCAAAACACTCTGATAAATAGGAAAGTCTGGTAAACAGACCCTTGAAGACCCAGGCTTAGAACCTTTAATCTGGTTGTTGTTCCATCATCAATTTGCATGAAATCACTTTACCACTATGACTCAATTTCTTTATATATAAAAGGGTATCCTAACACCAAATACAATCTCATTCCAATTTATATGTATGTGGAACCAAAAGGCATATATAATACATGTAAATAAGAAAGGTGAGGAATCTGGGGAAGAGAAATGTAGAAGAAAGCTGTTCGTCCTGGTACTTTTTCTCAGTCTATCTAGCCATTCCTATTTTTATGGCTCCAATGTTAATTTCTGCCTGATGTCAAACTACTTACAAGCACTATTTTTTCCTACAGAAATCTACAAACACAATTACCAGTCCCAGACTAAACCACCAAAATAGTTTTTTCATACCACCCAGAAGAAACTACGCAGTTCTGTTGTTGAGTTTAGCTTTTAAATTCAGTATTGTTTAAAGTCAATACTTCTTTAAAGCTTCCCACACCCAAATGTGCTAAAATGTAAACTGCTCTTCATACATAATATAGTTTCAAAAATATTAAAATAGGTTGGTGTAAATCTATCTATTCTATGTCTCTTCTTATCCTAAAAGGGTTTCTCTAAAAACCAAATTCATCCATGCAATTCCAGGAAAGGATGATGAATTTAAAAGAAATGTCTGGCTTTTCACCAAGATGGCGCCGAAGGCGAAGAAGGAAGCTCCTGCCCCTCCTAAAGTCGAAGCCAAAGCGAAGGCCTTGAAGGCCAAGAAGGCAGTGCTGAAAGGCGTCCACAGCCACAAGAAGAAGAAGATCCGCACGTCCCCCACCTTCCAGCGGCCCAAGACGCTACGCCTCCGACGGCAGCCCAAATACCCTCGGAAGAGCGCCCCCAGGAGAAACAAGCTTGACCACTATGCCATCATCAAGTTCCCCCTGACCACGGAGTCGGCCATGAAGAAGATAGAAGACAACAACACACTGGTGTTCATTGTGGATGTCAAGGCCAACAAGCACCAGATCAAACAAGCTGTGAAGAAACTCTATGACATTGATGTGGCCAAAGTCAACACCCTGATCAGACCTGACGGAGAGAAGAAGGCGTATGTGCGGCGGCTCCTGACTATGATGCTCTGGACGTTGCCAACAAAATTGGGATCATCTGAACGGAGTCCAGCTGGCTAATTCTAAATATATGTTTTTTCACCATATAAAAAAAAAAAATAAAAGAAATGTCTGGAAGAACAAGGAAAGCTTACTGAAGTAATATGCAAGTACAAACATTAGTGAACATGTACAATGTGAGTCTCAGTATGTTCATACACATCCTCTTCCATACAAACCCTGAGCCCAAATCTGGAACTAACTGGCCTCTGAGTATAAGAAAGCCAAAGTTCATCTTCACACCTCTAGGTCTGGTTCTTTTCCCCATCAGTATTTCCCTCTTCCACACACTAGCCATTCCTTTCCTGACTGCATGATCATTTAAGAGTCACAAAAACTATTTATTTAACTTTATTGCTCCAATATTGCCACTCTCATTTCCTATTACTTTCCACTGCATTTTTCATACATTGGAAGTTAAGTGTGTTGTTTTGGGATGGCTAGGAACCTAACTCCCACTCAAAGCTATTTCTACAGCAAAAATGTATTCTGAGTTTCAAACATGCTACTAATAACTTTAGTCTATCCAGAGATTAATGAATTGCCTGATTATCTTTCTATCAGGTCCTTACAAGAATTGCAAATGCTTAGGAAAAGCATTCCTTTTCCATGTCACTTTCCCTGTATTACCTTCCCCTGAAAAGTTCACATGGGGGGCTGGCACTGTGGCTTAGTGGGTAAAGTCACCATCTGCAGTGCCCACATCCCCTAAGGATGCAGGTTCCAGTCTCAGCTGCTCCACTTCTGATCCCGCTCTCTGCTAACGCCTGAGAAAGCAGCAGAATGGGGACCAAGGCACGCAAGACCGGGAAGAATCTCCTGGCTTTGGATCAGCCCAGCTTCAGACATTGTGGTCATTTGGGAAGTGAATCAGCAGATGGAAGATCTCTCTCTCTCTCTCTCTCTCTCTCTCTGCCTCTGACTCTCTGTAACTTCACCTTTCAAATAAATAAATAAATCTTAAAAAAAAGTTCACATTGGGACCATTCCTCTAGGAAACAAGTCAGAAGCTTTTTTTGCAAACTAGTATGTCTCACTAAAGTAATTACATTAAATTTTACGAAAAAAAAAAAAACCAGCATTATCATATCCTTAGATAAATAATAAGACTTTCAGATTTTTACTACTGAATAAAACTTAAAAACCCAGCAATACAAAACCAATAAGTCTAAAAATAATGTTTTCCTCAAAATGTGCAAATTTCATGTATCTCAAAACAATGCAGAACAGGACACACACACACACATTCTTTCACCTGTGACTAAAAATATCTTTTGAAGTATAAAGTGCCATTCTATCACTCAAAAGCATAAATGTGGGGCCGGTGCTGTGGCTTAGCGGGTAAGGCCACCACCTGCAGTGCTGGCATCCCATATGGGCACTGGTTTGAGTTCTGGCTGTTCCATTTCCAATGCAGCTCTCTGCTACGGCTTAGGAAAGCAGTAGAAGATGGCCCAAGTCCTTGGGCCCTTGCTCCTGCGCTGGAGTCCAGGAAGAAGCTCCTGGCTCATGCTTCAGATCGGTACAACTCCAGCCCTTGCAGCCATCTGGGGAGAGAACCAGCAGATGGAAGGCCTCTCTTTCTCTCTCTTTGCCTCTGCCTCTCTGTAACTCTGCCTCTCAAATATAAATAACTCTTTTTTAAAAAAGCATAAATGTTTGATAAAATTATATCATTCATCTGCTTTGGCAGGAATTGAGACCACGGCAATATACCTGGACAAAACTACTGCAACTAAATTAATTCTCAGTAATTATTTAAAAGAAAAAAAAGAAAAAGTTTACCACCAACAAACAAAACTCAATGTGTCTAGCTACAGTCTCAAGTGCAGGGTGAGTATGTAAATAAACAGATTTGCCAAAACTGTGTGGCTGTGATTCCAACACAAGAAACAGAAAGTCAAAGAGGCATACAAATTTTTGATACTTCCTGAGCTGATACTGAAAATAACTTACAGGAAAGGGCTGCGTTAAGACATATGAGTCCCAGCCCCTATCCTCTAAGTGCATACTCTTATCTGTGATAGTTTAACACAGAAATGCTCATTAGGGCTATTAATTTATATTTTAGTCATCATGTTAAAAATCCAACAATACCACCAGATGGTAAATGCAACCAGGGAGAGATCTGTTCTGGACTAAATCTGATGATTTATAACACCAATGCCATTACAGGATGACATGACTTGTAATGCCATTCAGCAACTCTTTAAACCCAGTCTTATGTTTCAAATGGTGAAAAACAAGCAAAAAAATTACTAATACTTTCCAGGGCAGGTATTGTGGCATAGCAGGTAGACCTGCTGCCTATGATGCCCATATCCCCTATGGGCAATGGTAAGTATCCTGGCTGCTCCACTCCCAATCCAGCTCCCTGCTGATGGCTTGGAAAAAGCAGCAGAAAATGGCCCAAGTGTTAGGGCCACTGCCACCCATGTGGGAGACCCAGAAGAAGCTTCTGGCTCCTGGCTTTGGCTTGGCCCAGTCTTGGCTGTTGTGGCCATCTGAGGAGTGAACCAGTGAACATAAACACTCTCTCTCTTTCTCCCCCTCTCTCTGGAACTCTTTCAAATAAATAAATAAATCTTTAAAAAACAAAACAAAACAGGCCAGCGCTGAGGCTCACTAGGCTAATCCTTCACCTGTGGCGCCGGCACACCGGGTTCTAGTCCCGGTCCGGGTGCCGGATTCTGTCCCGGTTGCCCCTCTTCCAGGCCAGCTCTCTGCTGTGACCCGGGAGTGCAGTGGAGGATGGCCCAGGTCCTTGGGCCCTGCACCCGCATGGGAGACCAGGAGAAGCATCTGGCTCCTGGCTTCGGATCAGCGCGGTGCGCCGGCCACAGTGTGCCAGCCTCAGCAGCCACTGGGGTGTGAACCAACGGAAAGAAAGACCTTTCTCTCTGTCTCTCTCTCTCTCACTATCCATTCTGCCTGTCAAAAACAAACAAACAAACACACAAAAACCTAATAATTTCCTTTATCAGAGATAAGAATAAACTGATAAATTAAAAAGAAATGACTTTGAAGTTTAATTTATTACCAATTCTGGTGCTTCAAGATGACCAAAAGATAAACCCAAACCTGTCAAATAAAACATATTTGTGGGCAAAATTTCCATGGGAAGTAATCCACATTTCTTGATTCCACCTCCTCTCTTTTCAGGCTCCACAGTCAGCCATGTGGCTTCTTCCCTCAGTACCACTGAAACCGCTCTTACCAAGGTCAGAAAACGACTTTCTAAGTGCCGAGTTGAATCATCACCACTTTACTTGTCAAAAATTTATTTTCTTTTTATTTGTAAGGCAAAGAGACAGACAGAGCAATAGAGGCAGATCTTCCACCCACTGAGCTACTCCTCAAATGCAAGGCTGAACCCAGGAAACTGCAACTCAATCTGGATCTCCCGCGAGGCTGACGCCTGCTGTCTCCCATGGTGTGTGTTGGCGGGACTCGAATCCAAGCACTCTGATACAAGATGAGGGCTTCCCAAGCGGCATTTTAACCACTGTGCCAAATGCCTGTCCCACGTACAGTTTTGGGTTTTTTGTTTTGTTTTGTTTTTTTGACAGGCTGAGTGGACAGTGAGAGAGAGAGACAGAGAGAAAGGTCTTCCTTTGCCGTTGGTTCACCATCCAATGGCCGCTGCGGCCGGCGCACTACGCTGATCCGAAGGCAGGAGCCAGGTACTTCTCCTGGTCTCCCATGGGGTGCAGGGCCCAAGCACTTGGGCCATCCTCCACTGCCCTCCCGGGCCACAGCAGAGAGCTGGCCTGGAAGAGGGGCAACTGGGACAGAATCCGGTGCCCCGACCGGGACTAGAACCCGGTGTGCCAGTGCTGCTAGGCGGAGGATTAGCCTAGTGAGCCGCGGCGCCAGCCCTTGTCCCACGTACAGTTTAAAAGCCTTGGCTCAAGTGTCACCCCTGTGAAGTTGTCATTAATGCAACTCAGACAAGACTTGGGTTAGTCAAACCACATTGTACCAGACCTGTCTGTTGCCTTACTGGGCAGAAGCTACTTGGAAGCAGCCTCCCCTTTTCAAAATGCACAGTGCTTGACATGTGATCGTCTGTGCGATTTGAAAAAATCTGAGGATTTGCTAGGTTACCTAGGAAAACCCATTTATCATACTTTTTCTTTGAAGTGCTTATAATAAGAACAAACTAAACACAGGAAAAGCCTGGAATGTTTCCAGGGAAAGTTTTTTTCATAGAATGAAGAAATCTGCCTCAATTTCAAAAGGAAAATTCCAACATGTGGGCACTATTATTTTGCTGATTTGTCTACAACCCTTTAATACCAAAAGATTAAATTTTATGAATTTCCCTGTGAACATCAAACTTCTTGGATAAAAGTAGTAAATTAAAAATCACTGACTTATCAGCGAGAGGGAAATGCCCACTGCCCGCTCTGTTTTAGGGTTACTATGCCTGAAACATTTTGGGGAACAGGTCTCATACCTGTACACCAACCACACAAGAATACTCCCGAGTGGCTCAAGTGTTACTTCCAACAAAACTGCTTTGAGACTCCACCCAGAAAAATCACCTATCCGGAACACCTCCTGCCGTGGTTCCTAAGGCTGTGGGAAACTCTTCCAGGCCCCTTCACTTTACTATTTGGCTGTTGACCCTCCCCCACTCTGGGACTTCCCACTGCTACTCCCTTTCTGCTAAATTTCCCTTCCCCAGGTTCTTCATCTCATTCTTGCCTGGGGTCAGAAACTCAATTAGCAGATTCTGCAGTTGGCAAAGGAAGGAAAGAGAGAAAGGGAGGTAAAAAACCCTCCGCCTGCTAATTTCCAACAGCCCCACCCTTCCCTTCTCCTTATCACTTCCTGTGCCTTCCAGTCTTCCTCACAGCACACCCAGCCCCTAATTTCCTCATTCTTCTTCAGTCACCTCACCCTTCCCACAAACCCTGCTGCCTCAGACCTATAGAACTGCCTCTCTGAGATCCCAGGTGCCCATCCCCACCCTGGTCAAGGCTGCAGGCTCAGCTCCAGCTAGTATCACACAAGAACACAGACAAGGGCCTAGAAAATTCACCCAGGGTTAGTCATGCAGGGGAAGTCAGGACAGTAATGATTAACACAAGTAGGGGTTACACAGGAACCTTTACCACCATTTTCAAAATCATTTGAGAAATACAACCCTATTTAGAATTGGGGACTGTCTACAATGATTTCCTAATACATTATAAACATAGTATTAAAAAAATCTGTAAATGCTAAGCTGTTGGATTTCCTTTTAAACGCTGGTTCACCCCCCCCCCCCCAAGTGGCCACTACAGCACTGCACCAATCCAAAGCCAGGAGCCAGGTGCTTCCTCCTGGTCTCCCACGCAGGTGCAGGCGCCCAAGTACTTGGGCCATCCTCCACTGCTTTTCTGGGCCACAGCAGAGAGCTGGACTGGAAGAGGAGCAGCCAGGACTAGAACCCTGCGCCCATATGGGATGCTGGTGCCGCAGGCAGAGGATTAGCCAAGTGAGCCATGGCACTGGCCCCCAGATCTGTTCCTAATTCTAGCTTCTTGCTAATGCACACCCTGGAAGGCAGCAGGTGATGGTTCAGGCATTTAGATCTTTGTCACACATGTGGAAGACCCAAACTGAGTTACAGGCCTTTGGCTTGGGCCTGGCCCGGCTCTGGATGTCCTATAGTCCTTTGAGGACTGAACTAGTATATGGAAGCTGCAGGAAGCTCGCTCACTTGCTATCTCTCTTTCTCTCTGCCTTTTAAATAAAATAAAACTCTTTTTAAAAAATCTAGAAGAATATCTGAAAATTAAAGGAACTTAAAACAATTTCTTTTGCTTGGTGCAATGACTTGATAACTTTATTCTGTTTACCCAGTAATGCTTCCTTTTTGAGTCCCCACCATGTGCCAGGTATGCTATTTCTTCAAAAGTCACATTTTAATACCTCAGTACTCAAAGGCCTGAAGTCAGTGGGCTACGAATAACAGGAAAATTTCAAAAAGGGGTCTATGTCCTTCCTTGTTAAAAACAAACACTGCAGGTCGGCACCATGGCTCAATATGCTAATCCTCCGCCTGCGGCGTCGGCACACCGGGTTCTAGTCCCAGTCGGGGTGCCGGATTCTGTCCCGGTTGCCCCTCTTCCAGGCCAGCTCTCTGCTGTGGCCCGGGAGGGCAGTGGAGGATGGCCCAAGTGCTTGGGCCCTGCACCCCATGGGAGACCAGGAGAAGCACCTGGCTCCTGCCTTCAGATCAGCATGGTGCGCCAGCAGCGGCGGTCACTGGGGTGTGAACCAACGGCAAAGGAAGACCTTTCTCTCTGTCTCTCTCTCTCTCACTGTCCACTCTGCCTGTAAAAAAAAAAAAAAACAAACAAACAAAAAAAAAAAAAAAAAAAAAAAAAACACTGCAAAACTGCAAATACAATGCAAAGGCTCCCAGTGCCTTCACCACCCACGAGGCAGCTGCAGCGCTGGTTTCATCTGCCTCTCTCCTTCATTCTTCCCTACAGCCAAGGAGTATCTACTGATTCCCTTCTAGGCCCTTTGTTGGGCCTCATGCAGGATAAAAGGATATAAAAAGACCTCTTCAGGAGTTTATAACTGAACACAGAACATCTGACACACCAGAAGAGACCAAGACAAAGACAGTACTGATATTACAGCAAAACTGGGAGGTCAGAACAGGAGTAAAGAATTCCCCCGATGTAACACACAAGCTTCATGAAGCCGTGATTGATGAGCTGGACCATAGGCGATACAGGACAGGTATTCTCAGGTAGGAAGTATATATACAAAAGTGAGGAAGAAGGAGTAGTTACGTGTATTTCCATATCCATCTGTAATCAGCAATTAGCATTCAACAAGTAAAACAAAGCCTCACAGAGTGAGAACTTCTGCAACTTTAGAGGTTCCACCTAACAAGGGCACCATAGGTAAATCCATGGATTATTGCACTACAGATTTCTTATACCTCAATCATTTCTTGTAGTCATCTACACTGTTACTGGATCAAATTCTTTGAATGGGCTAGTGAGTAGTAGTACCAAGCCTACACTACAAATATTCAATCCAACTGCAGGACCAAAGGACACTCCACCTGGGAATCACTGAATATATGTTTTCAGAATCACACCTCAGCAAATATTCCACCCCCCTCTCCATTCCTACCTCACGGGGCTGTTCAAAGTTAATTGTGGTAAAAAAGCACAATGTCTGACACCCAAGTGTTACCTGGAATGCTGCTGTCTGGGTCCAGGTTGCAGCCGGCCATCTGGGGCTTCATAAGGCTCTTCCACTTCATACACATTTGCATCGGCATCCTCCATGCTGCTGGAATTCTGCCATCCCAGTTCTGGAGCTTTCCCTACAGCCATAACAAATGGCAAGTTCTCGTACTCCGGTATTTCCTCATAATGACGTACATTCTCATATTCTGGGGCACAGCCACTGGTAGCAGACTTACAAGGCACCTGAGATAATGACTCCCTAGAGAGCATTTGGTCATCCAAAGACTCAGCTCTTGGACCATTAGCGGCACTGATCTGGCCACGAGACTTCTTTCTCTTCTTTTGACATTCCAGGCTGTAGTTGTCTGCAGAATAGGCCTTGATAGGTTTACTTCTCTTTTCTTCTACCGACAAACCATGCCAATCACTTTCTTTAATTATCCCTTTGCGCTCCCCACCAGAGAGGCTGCCTGCCATGGTATCTCCAAGTTGGCTACTTTTGGACCAAAATTTCTGAAAGTCATTCTTTGTGAAACAGATGGATAGTTTCATGTTCAGCAACTTTTTAAGAGAGTTTTTCTTTGAAGAGTCTTTGCAAGGCTTATTACATCGCTCCATATCCACAGCAGACAAGGATTTTGCTCTAGGCTTGGTGAGAGCAGTCGAAGGCTCACAATTTGGAGGTATAGTGATAGACTTTAGGGACTCCGGGTTCCCTAAAAAGGGTAAAATAGGATGAGGTAATTTCCACACTGGCTTTTCTGAAGTTCGTTTAGGCATATCAAAGGAGGGTGACATGCCATGGTTTGGGGCACACAAATGCTGAAGGTGATTTCTTTCTAGATCCTTCTCTGAATTTTTTTCAGCTGAAGAGTAAGAACTTTTCTCCACAAGCTCCTCAGAGGCAGCCTTTTTAAGCACTCCTGCAGCAGGCAAGCTGTGTCTCTGAGGTTTTTTGGGGACTACTCTTAAAGAACTTCCCTCTTTCATTACAGATTCCTTCTGCATTGGAGGGGCAGACACTCCTAAGTCACAGGCAGTAGGCAAATGTTCATTGCAAGTTAATTTGAGCTGCTTAGGCAGGCTCATTGACACAGCACTACATCTGATAAAACTGGTCCCTCTGTCCCCAGCAGGTGACGTACTAGAACCATCTACTGTCATGCTATCAGAACTTAAATTAGAGTTCGTGTCTAACACAGGTGCCAGTTTTTCAGAGGACGGCGTTTCATGATGCATGTCTTTATGTGAATTAACTAAGTCCTGTCTGTCATTATTGAAGCTCCTATTCAACTCACTTTCATTTCCCGGTTTTATTTTATCCACTTGTTCCTGGTTACACACAACATCCTGATGAAGCACGCTGCTTTGATCATTTTTCAAGCTATCTTCAGTAAAACAAGCACAGCTACCATCTGCAGTCTCTGGTTCTTCAGTACTCTCACTCGGAGTATCTACATACTTTTGGCGTAACAGACGAGCAGTGCGTGTCTTTCTGGGCTTCGGAGTTGGAAATTTGGGGGTACATGGCACTAAGTGAATTTCTAAGGGACCAAAGTCACTGACTTCTGATTTCTTACTAAGTCCATCTGAAGATGTAAAAATACTTTTACCATCTTCCAGTGCTTCTAGTTCGGATGAATGAAAGTAGCTATTACTTTTCTCACTGCCTTGCTGACAAGATTCAATGGTTTGAAGTTCACCCCTTGGGAGCTGTTGATAGCAGTTGTAATGATCTGAAATTTTTTCAAGGCTGGACTGGGGAGGTGACAAATCTGCAAATTCAATTTCGAGTTGTCTGCCAGAATGACAGCCCCCATTCATTTCTGGGTTGCCTCTGGATCTGTGCTGCCGTGGGGAACTAAAAGGCGACGCTCCTTGTGTTAAAACGTCTCTGAGCTTCTCGTCCAGGATGCTTGCCTTTAAAACCACTCCACTCTGGCTTTTGATCTTTTCACTGTGAGAATCACATTTACCCCAGGTTTTTATGGCCAAAGAGGATTCAGCGATTTTATTATTTTCTAAACTGCCAGTCATTTCCATGGGCTCTAACACAAGCTCTTCTAGACACATATTCTCTCCAGTCCCAAGCTTATGGTTACACTCAGAACTGCAGGAACACACTGGTAAAATACAATCACTGCTCTGACGCTCTCCTTTTTTGCCATTAAAGTTGTCAGTGCTTCCGGGTAATTCTTGTTTACGCTCTTCCAGGCTCACAGTGATTTTCTTTGATGGTAACTTCCCAATGTCTCTAACAGGCGAGCTCTTTAGAACCTTGGGTTTGGGGGCTATTGCTGGTTTGGTTTTCTTTGTTGACTGTGGGACACTAGAAACCACAATGTCAGGTTTAGGTGCAATAGGAGGTGGAGCTGGCTTATTATTTGCCACCACAAACTTTGGCTTGGGGGCCACTGGTGGCTTCTTAATCTCTAAAAAGACAAAAACAATAATGACAAAATAACCAAAGCACAAATGATACATGATTAAATCTGGTAACATTTTTACTTTAAACATTATAGACTTCATTTTACTAGGTAGGCTATATTACATTCAATTCTATATTATTCTTAAAAATTCCTTAAATTGTCCTTAAATTCCAGTATACAACACTCTGGGTATACTATACATTTCTTAAGAACTCCAATATAGTTTTTCTCCAATTTTGGAATAGTTTATCATGTTGTGAGTTGATAGTAAATGGAATAATTGACTCTTCTTGCAACCACTAGCATTGCTCTTCAGTTCATCTCTTAAGTGCTAAGAGTTGAATTTGTCTCAGTTGAATGTAGGCTGAAATTCTATTAAGCTTCTCATATGTATAAGCAGTACCACAATGATACAAGGGGCTTCAAAAAGTTCATGGAAGATACATATGAAAAAATCATGCTTAGATTTCAAAAATCTTTTGCAACAGAATAGACTGATCTTTTAATTCCATTCTCCATGAACTTTTTGAAGCCCCTCATATATTGCAGAGTTCTACACGTGCCTTTTATCAATGATCTGTCTACCTCAATAAAGAGAACCCCAAAACAATCTTTAAAAGGAATACAGAACTCAAAGTTTTCCAAGCTTAAAAACTGAAAATTAATTCTTGAGTATTATTTGAAGCTCACAATAAAGTTCATTAAGAACTTCACAGGAATTTTCAATCTATTTCTTTAGGGAGCTTTATTTCTTAAAAGGTCACTCATTTAGGCCCTACCACAGACCTAATCAATCTGAGTACTGGGAATACATTTTAAGCTCCATAGGTGATTATTTTGTTTATTCTTCATTAATAACCACTGTTCTGGTGCATTTAAAAAGATGACCACAATCTCTAGTGTACCAATTCTTCTTCAACATTGTATGTATTTAATTAACATCTATCTGAAGCATTTAATTAATAGGTATTATATGCTAGTTTTGTACAAACCTGCTCCTAGCCTAAAGGACTTAATGAAAGCGTTACAGAAAAGGCCTATTAAAATTAAAGATGTATGCAGCTTCTATACCTATTTCTTTTTAAGTTCTGCCTACACCATCACTTCTCAACAATATTTTCCCAAGGAAACCTGAGGTCAAAATGTTTGATCTTATACTTTTTACACACTTGTTTGTTCCTTCAACAGGCTCTTATACGTAATAAAAACTTAACTAAAAAAATGTTTTCAAAAGATCTGTTGCTGGACATTGTTTAATTATTTGAATCCACAAGGCTTTGATATTTCATTTAATGAAGATTTTCTTTTCAACAAGGGAAATTAGTCACAACACTTGGGGAACATATTACATGGAACTGAGTAAAAGGGGGGGGGGGGAAGGAGTGCTCTATTTCCCTTTACCAACCAAAGAATTTCCCAAGCCCTTTAATACTTGTACAATGTATGCAATCATGATTATGATAACAAATCCATTCTCGGTAAATTCCTAGGTATGTTATCATACATAAAGAGGATAATGAATTATTTTCAAAATAAATTAGTACAAATTTCTCAGGCAATACAAGTTCAGTCAGCTGTTCAATAAGCATGTTACTAGTTTTGCTTGAATTCTTTTCAGGCAGAAAATAATTCCAAGACGCTCCGAAGCCTAGTGACAAAGCTTCCTTATGATGGTCTAGTAAGTGAAACTCTAGATCGATCAAGTCTGAAGAGAAAATATGAATACTCATGGCCTCTTCCCAACTTCCCATCTTACTCAATAAAAACTAACAGACTGTCATGCTGATTTCCTTTCTGTCGGTCTCAAAATATCCTACCTCTGGGATTTTTAAGAGAATTTTTTTAAAAGGTCAAAGAAGAAAAGAGTTCTGAAGATGGGTTCACAATAACGTGAATGTAGTTAACACTTCTGAACTACACATTTACACTGGTTAAGATGATAAATTTATGCTATATATGTATATTACCAGAAATTTTAAATATTTGAAGCAAAACTAAAAAACTCTAGTAATTAATCTTTTATTTTTGAATCTTAAGAGTCTGTCAGAAGCTTCAGGGTCAATTAACCAATCCACTTTTGCTATTTTTTTTTAATCCACGGTACCAATTTTACTTTTGTCTTTAAATGCATATTGTGTATGAGTCACTTCCAAGAGACATGTACTTCCATTTTCTCTTACTCTTATAGAAATTAAATTACATATGAGTTAGGGTCAATCCCAATAAATCCAGCACATCATTAGGTAACTAAAATCCTCAATGCTTACTCCCTGAATTAACTGTAAATTTGGGCTTATCACTGTTAGTTAATTGTGTATTGGAAAAAAGCCAGTAACATAACTCAGGAGCCAGCTAACCTAACTGTGCGGTGCTGTGCAGATCTGGCTCCACTAATTTCCTTACTTACACATGGGGGAGTTGAAAAGATTGCTAAAGCCCAGATGAACATGAGATTACAACTTGTGAGATAAATGCTTCTGGAGAACCAGGTGTGGTAGCCTTTTTGTCCTGTGTTAATTTTCCTTCACCATGGTCTGGTTCAGCACTGGAAAGCAAGTTCCAGGAGGGTAGGTACTTTGCCTCATTCACTGCCATTATCCCAGGGCAGCAAAAAGCTGGGAATAGTCAGAGCTGTGACAGACACACACTCTCACATGAGTCAGTAACAGGAGATTTCTTTTAAAAAAATTCAATATCCACTTTCACATAGAATAATATTTTGAAAAGTTAGAAAGAACCACTTCAATAGGATTACTGAGTAATTCCTTAATGATGAATAGGAACAAGTGTTCAACTAAGTCATTGGTAAAGCAATATCCCAAATCCTTCATTATTAGTATTTTTTCAACGGCTCTACTTTGAAACAAACGCAACTGAAAAGATAATAAGCCATTATATTGTGGTCTGTTCCAACGCCAGACCTGAAATAAGTGAACAATGTTTGGAAATGTGTCCAGCACCTTTGGATCTTAATACTGTATCAACAGTCAGAGCCAAAGCTTCTTAGAGCAAAGCAGCAGATCTTTTATTTACACAGCTGTTTGGCTCCAGGGAAATATAAGGTAAGAAAGTAAACCACTAGTACCATTTTACTAACTATTACAAACATCCTGGTCATCTGTTACACACAGATGGCTGTGGTTCACGTGTACTCTGTCTTGGCTATTGGACCAGCCAAAAAGCAAAGCACAGATAGGAATGAGCTATGTTCAAAAAGATACAAAATACACACCTACAATTATCTCTCCAATTTCATATATTGCTTAGAATAATCCAAAAATCCCTACAAAGGGCCTGCTAATATAAGCTCCTGCTCACAATACTTTGACTAAATGTTCAACATGATTATTTTCTTAATCAGCCATCCTAAATAGCACAGATTAGTCTCACAACAAAGATTCCCTCTCCTAACTACAAATACCTTCCCTAAAAGTTTTCATGAATTTCAGTACTATTCCCCCAGAGCATCATAATCAGTCTCTAAGAATGAAATATACATAATTCTACAAGAACAGAGTGGAAATAAAACCCAGTTCTTCTCCATATTCCCCATCTAGACACAAAAAAAGAATTTTAATAAATCTTAACAGTTGAGTGAGCAAAAAAGTAGCTAATGCTTCTCAGGGAGCCATACTAAACACCAACTAACTCAGCTAGACACAGGAAATGCCCCTCTCTTAAATACCACAAAAATGTTTGTGGATTTCTTTAATTGTAAAGTTGATAAATAAAAATAGCTTGTATTATTCCAGGATAATTTGAATGAACGAGTCACAGATTGCAAGACAGGGCCTTAGAAATGAGTTTTAATTAGATTAATGCCAAAGTAAGTGCTCTATACCTGTTCATTATAAAGTATGAACTGAAACTGAAAACTGGTTTAGCTAAGACACAACAATTTTAAATGCATTTGACACCCCCCAGAGAGGGGTGGGTCTACAAGTGGCTAGCAGGATTTAAAAATCTCTGGCCACTTCTCATTTAAACTAATTATACTGGCTCAGTAATAATGAAAACTGAACAAAGGTGAGGCACAGAAATTTGGGATGAAAATAATTCATTATGTAAGCAGAAAGGCCCTCCCCCACCTTAAGGAAAAGACAGCTTACAAAGAACTGCAATAGCTACGATAGTGAATCTCACAGACATGCACAGAACATCAAAAAGGAAAGACCCAATGTCTTCTACAGCAGTACTGCATTCCTTGCTTCCTTAGTCCTATTGGCTAACTTCTTGCCTTGTTCATTGTAACCTGATTACCCCTGGAAACATACCTAGGGTTTAGAAATAATACAAATCAGAACATTCAGAGTGCTGTTTGACAGTTTCAAGTTGCAGGAATTTTAAACAAATGCCAAGGAAAGCAATGAAAATTTAATCTGATACGTAACTGCCGATTCTAGAAGAAACGAGGAGGGGGAGGCTTAAAGTATTTTACTGTAAATATTCTAACGAACGTTTAAGCGGACAAAAACGTTGTTTAAAAAGCACCTAATTACTGTTAAGGTCTGGCTTTAAAAGCAACCGATGTTCTTATAAACGGGACGGAACGTTAGCAAGGGTCTGGGAAAATCAAAACGGTTCCTTGAAAAGAGTTCACAAAGTCCAGAACTGCTCAAAACCCACACCTAAGTAAATAACAGGCTTTGTCATTAGGATGAGCGGAAAGGCGCATGGGGGGGGGGGGCAGACAGAAAATCAGGCTTTGTTTACACCAACCAAGCATTCGCACACGTAAAAATCGGTGATGAGCGAAACAAACAAGCAAGCAAGCCACGGGCAAACCCACTCTTCAGTTTTTTGCAAGAAAATCGCCAGGAAAAAAACCCGAGTAACAATGTCTACACCTCCTTCTCCGCTGACGGGAAGGGCTCCCAGTCCACACTAGTTTTAAAGCGACTCCGTCTCGCCGCCGAGTTCCACACGCCGGGCGCCCTGCCCCTTCCTAGAATAACTTGATTTCTGCACTCGGGAAGCCCCAGACGCTTCTCACCCGCAAAGGCAGCGCCGCGTCCACTGCGGGGGACAGTGGCGATGACCCGTCCACACCTGGCGTTTCACCTGGCGCCGAGCCGCCCGCACAGGTCTCCCACGGACCCCGCAGCCCCCCGGCCAGGAGCGGACGCGCGCACCCGGCAGCGCACCGCACTTGCTGAGGGGGCCCTCGGCGCAGCCTCCCGAGCCCACAAAGTTGCTCCCGAGCCCCAGCCCGGCAGCGCGAGAAGCGCCGTCACTTACCGGCGGCAGAAGTCATGACTGCCCGGCGCAGTTCGCTTCTCCGCTCGCGCCCCTCAATCCATGGTCCCCTTTCAGTCCATTGTCTCCAGAGTTTGGAGAGCAGCGAAAAACCCCCGAAGCGCCCACATTCCGTCCCGCGGCCCCGCCGCAGCGCAGCCCGGGCGCCGCACAAAGGATGCGGCCGGCTCCAGCGACCCCGCGGCGCTCCCCGGGCGCGAGCCGCCGGCGGCGGGCTGGCGGGCGGGCGGGCGAGCACGAGCGCCGCCCCGCCGAGCTGCGGGCAGACGGCCAGGCGCGGGCACGAGCAGGACTCACCGCGGCTCTGCCGGCGCGTGCCCGTCAGGCGCTCGCAAAAAAAAAAAAAAAAAAAAAAAAAAAAAAATCGGTGCTCCAGGCGCCCCCTGCTAGACGCGGCCGTAAAAGGCAGACAAAAGCCGCAGCGTCCTCCAATCGTAGAGCGCGAATTTCCTGTCGCTCCCGCCCTTCCCGCCCACAGGCTCACGCTCTGCTCCAATAAGCGGGCCCGAAGAGCGGGGTGGGAGGGGCATGGCCCGCGAAGCATGCTGGGAAGTGTAGTTGTCTGGACCCACGCGACGGGCTGAGGCCGCAGCCTCGGTGCTGCCCGTTCTCCCGCCTTCATTTCCCATCGTGCTGAGGCGGGTGGCATGGCGGAGAAGGATGACACCGGAGTTTGACGAAGAGGTGGTTTTTGAGGTAAGGGGAAAATGGCGGTGGGTGTGTACTGCCTTTGTTTCAGAAGAACGAAAGGGGAAGCGCAGAGGCCAGGCGCTCCCGGGACCTGCGAGCAGATGACTGGTACCTGCCTGCCTCAGCAGCCGAATCGCGGCGATTTCCGGGCCTAGCGCTGGCCGCAGCCTGACAGGTGTAGCGGGAGGCGCCCTGTCCGCGGCGACGTCTGTCTGCAGCCCGCCCAGAATTCCAGGCTGGAGCCTGGCTGCCAGTTCCACGAGCGGGAGTCCTGCCCGTTCCTTCGCCAGGGTGGACACGCCGCTGGGGAGGTGCGCCTGCCTGGGGCGGGGCCGCACTGTGCGATTTAGAGGTTCACTGGTACCACTTAGCCTTCCCCTTTCGGTCCTCAGCGTTGGGGGTCAGCATCCACCGTGCCTGAAGTCACCGTTCCCCGTCCAGGCGTGGCCCGCGGAATGAAGGCAGCAGGTGCCAGTGTTTTGACACGATTTAAAGACCGTGTGTGTAGGACCTGCTGTGGGTGGGTGGTTCGTGCTGGGGCGCCTCAGCATCTATGTTGCATTCTTTTGTCCTTTGCTAGATGTAGCCAGTTCTGATGAATCAAAGCTCTGAATTTGAATGCTTTTGTGTAAGACCTTCTCTGCCATTTTGAATGAAAAAAAAAAGTCAAGGGAGTGTTTCTGATACCATTTTTCTGTCAGATCCACATCAAAACTCACACTCATAAATGTTCTATGTATATAGTATGTATTTTTATTTAGTTTTAGTCATCCCTCGGGGTTTCAAGACATTTTTAAAAAATGGCATATGACCTACAGCAGGAGAATCATTCACTAACCATATGAATTGTTAAATGCAGAAATATGTACAACTGCCATTGGAGGGTGAATTTGGACGCAGTTGTCTGTTCTTGAAGCCTCCAAGAGGCTACGCCCAGTAAATGATATCCAAGGTGAATCTCGAACTATGAATCGAATTAGAAGGGCAGAAGAGAGAGCATGTATTACAGGAAGACAGTTGAATATGCGGAAGCTGGAAGGTGTGGAAGTACCCGGTGTGCGTTTTTAGCAGCTGGAGTGTGTGTGTATGTGTGTGGGGGGTGCATCCATATTATATGAAGTGGTCTGAAATAGCCACATTGTAGAAGTAGTGGAAAATGTAGACACTTTACTGAATTAAAGTTTAGATTTGAGGAGTTCCCTTGGCAAGACAAGTACCTGAATTTTGGAACCGAGAAGACAAATGATGGAACGATAACTTGGGCAGATATTTCTAGGGCAAAATCGAGGAAATGGTTACAGGTTGAATGTGAAAGTTCAAGGAGAGACAGATTTGAAAGAAGACTATGTAGGTTGCTTAGATTTATAGAATAAGGGAAACTAGGTGTTTTTTTAAAACCCTATTTTCTTGGATTTCTGACAATAATCATAATAAATTCTTAAACAACATTTTATTGTAGAAAATAGACCAAAATGAAAATCGTCTGTTAGGTTTGTGTGAGTGTATTTCACATAAAAGTCCAGAGAGAATTTTCTTCACTTAAATGTATTTTTACTTAAATTTGTCATGAGTCATTTCCTATTCATCATTCTTTTAAAATATTAGTAATAATACTTATCACAAGTATGTGTAATGATATAACCATTTCCCTATTACTGGACAGATTGTTTCAAAATACCATTGTAATCAACCCTGGCTTAAATCTGTTTGGAACTGCAAGTTTTTCTTGAGAGTAATTTCTAGAAAAAGAACTAGTAGGTCAAAAGATCTGAACATTTTTTGAGTCATGCAGAAAAGTCATGCCATTTCATCTTTCCATAAGGAATAAGATGTTCACTTAACCAAATACTCATTAACAGCTTTATTACTTTTGTTTTATCTTTGCTAACTTGATAGGCACAAATGACATGCCACTGTTCTGATTTACATTTTTGTGCATTTATACATTTATTAGCCATATGTATTTCTTTGCTTGAGCAATTCTTTTCATATAGTTTGCTCATTTGCTTGTTCAAAGCTAGCTTTAAAAATTGATTTACATGGATTCTTCATATGTCACTGAGCCTTTATCATACATATCTAAAGTTTTTTCCCATTTGCTGTTTATTTGCTGTTTGTCCTACAAATTATTTTTTTGCAGCATTTTATTTTATTGATGTATTTTCACATGAGTATTTCACATCAGATCAAGAAACAGACCCTCACCAGCCAGCCAGGGCCCTCTGTTGCTCCTTTTTCAGTTTTATAACTTAGATCAATCTTCTCTATTTTTATTGTTTTATATGTTGTGCCACTTTACTAATACGCTGTTTTGTGTCTGGTGGGTTTTTTCTTTTTTGCTCTTTGATTTTATTTATGATATCCATTCATCCATATTGTTACATGAACATTTTTATTTTTGCATACTATCCCATGGGAACCTATGATTTTTTTAAAGGCCATTCCTTTGTTGAAGGTCATTAGGTAGTTTTCAGTTTAAAAAAAAATTTTTTTTTTTGACAGGCAGAGTGGACAGTGAGAGAGAGAGAGAGAAAGGTCTTCCTTTGCCGTTGGTTCACCCTCCAATGGCCGCAGCGGCTAGTGCGCTGCAGCCGGCGCACCGCGCTGATCCGATGGCAGGAGCCAGGTGCTTCTCCTGGTCTCCCATGGGGTGCAGGGCCCAAGCACTTGGGCCATCCTCCACTGCACTCCCGGGCCACAGCAGAGAGCTGGCCTGGAAGAGGGGCAACTGGGACAGAATCCGGCACCCCGACCGGGACTAGAACCCGGTGTGCCGGCGCCGCAAGGCGGAGGATTAGCCTAGTGAGCCGCGGTGCCGGCCCAGTTTTAAATTATTATGGGTAGTGCTACTGTGAACCTATTTCTATGTGTTGTCAAATATATCTCTGTTGGGTATCTGCTTAGGACTACAATTGCTTAGTCATAGGAAACACCTACATTCACCTTCTGTGTGTGTATATATACATATATGTATATATAAAATAATGTCAAGCATTATTACAAAGTGATTTATCAGTTTATACACCTGCTAGCCATGTATGAAAGGTCCCTTTGTTTCACATCCTCACCACCACTAATTCCAGTCTTTTTATCATTCTGGTAGCTGTTTTCTGGTATATCCTTGTGATTTTAATTTGTATTTCCCTGATTAGAAGCTAAGACTCTTGATGTGTTTATTGGCCAATTATATATAGACTTCTGTGAAGCCACTTTGAATTTCTTGAATATTTTTTCTATGGAGTTGTTTGATTTTCTTACTGAGTTGAAAGAATTCTTTGCATGCACTGAATTCAAATCATTTGGTGCTTCTATGTACCTCAAATGTCTTATCGTAGATTATATACAGCTTCTGCACCCTCTTAATATCTTAATAGTATCTTTATAATCCTTATTTTTGTTTGTTTGAAAGTCACAGACAGGGAGACATAGACAGACAGATAAACACAGAGAGAGAAAGATATCTTCCATCAGCTGCTTCACTCCCCAAATGCCTGCAACAGTTAGGACTGGGGAAAGCTGAAGCCTGGAGCCAGGAACTAAATATGGGTCTCCTATTGGAGGATAGGCCCAAGTACTTGAGCCATCACCTGCTGCCTCCCAGGGTATACATTAGCAGGAAGCTGGAATCTGAAATGGAGCCAGGACTATAACCCAGGCACCCCATAATGAAATTCTGGTGTTCTAGGAGGTGTCTTTTTTTTCCCCCCAGACATTGATTTATTTATTTTAAAGTCAGAGCCACAGGGAGAAGGGAGGGAGGGAGGGAGGGAGGGAGGGAGGGAGAGAGAGAGAGAGAGAGAGAGAGAATTTTCCATCTGCTAGTTCATTTCCTAGGTGGCTGCAATGTCCAGGGCTAGGCCAGGCCAAAGCCAGGAACTGGGACCCAGGAGATTCCTCTGGGCCTCCCACATGACTAGAAGGGACCACTTGGGCCATCCTCTGCTGCTTTTCCCAGGTCATTAGCAGGTAGCTGGATCAGAAATCTCTGCTGCTTTTCCCAGGTCATTAGCAGGTAGCTGGATCAGAAATGGAGGAGCCAGGACATGAAACAGTGCCCAAATAGGATGCTGGTGCAGGCGACCCCACCTACTACACCACAAGTGGCTTCTTCCAAGAGGTGTCTTAAAGGCCGAACCAAATGCCTGCCTCTTAATAGAATCTTTCAATTAACAGAACCTCTTAACTTTATTTTTTTTTTTTTAAGATTTATTTATTTATTTGAAAGGCAGAGTTACAGAGCAGCAGAGAGAGAGAGAGAACTCTTCCATACCCTGATTAACTCTTCAGTTGGCCTCAATGGCTGGAGCTGTACCAATCCGAAGCCAGGAACTTTATCCAATTCTCCCACATGGGTGGCAGGGGCCCAAGGGCTTGAGCCATCTTCTGTTGCTTTCCAAGGCCATAGCAGAAAGCTGGATCGGAAGAGGAGCAGCCAGGACTGCAGCTGTTGCCCAAATGGGATTGCAAGTGGTTGCTTTACCCGCTATACAACAACGTTGGCCCCTCTAAACTTTATTCTAATCCAGTTAAACCTTATTCTTTTATGGCTAGTGGTTTCAAAGAGATTTACCTATTCTAAAGTCACAAAGACATTTCTTTGAAAGCTTTATTTTACCTTTTGCATTTAGATCTGCCATCCATCTGGAACAGATTTTTATATGGTATTTTCTTCATTTATGTATATATCTAAAGATCAGTACATTTGGGGCCAGCGCTGTGGTATTGCAGGTTAAGTTGCCGCCTGCAGTGTTGGCATCCCATATGGGCCGTTAGGGGGTAAACCAGTGTTGGCATCCCATATGGGCCGTTAGGGGGTAAACCAGCTCATGGAAAATCTCTCACTCTCTCTCTCTCCTCTTCCTCCTCTCTAACTCTGCCTTTCAAATGCAAGTAGAATAAATCTTCAAATAAATAAATAAATCTTTAAAAAATCAATACATTTTTCCTATATGGATGTCCAGTTGACCTGACACCGTTTACTGAACAAACCATTCTTTCCTCACTGTAGACCACTTTTGTCATAAATCAGGGTACCTTTTGTGTGTGGATCTCTGTCTAGACTCTCTTCTTTTCCATTAGTCTATTTGTCCATTTTTACGTCAATACCAGGTTATTTTAATTACCATAACTTTATGTAGATATTAATATCTAATAAGATAAAAGTTTTCAATTTTATTTTTCTTCAAAATTTCCTGTGGCTGTTTTTGACTCATTCTGTTACTGTATGAGTTTTAGAATCAGCATGTAAATTTCAGTTTTTTAAAAAAACCTACTGGGATGGGGCCAGCGCTGTGGTGCAGTGGGTTAATGCCCTGGCCTGAAGTGCCAGCATCCCATATGGGCGCCAGTTCGAGACCCGGCTGCTTCACTTCCCATCCAGCTCTCTGCTATGGCCTGGGAAAGCAGTAGAAGATGGCCCAAATCCTTGGGCCCCTGCACCTGCATGGGAGACCCTGAAGAAGTTTGGCTTCTGATCAGCACAGCTCCGGCCATTGTGGAGTGAACCATCAGATGGAAGACCTCTCTTTTTCTCTCTCTCTCTGCCTCTCCTCTCTCTGTGTAACTCTGACTTTCAAATAAAAATAAATAAATCTTTAAAAAAAATAAAACCTACTGAGGGCCCCGTGCTGTAGTATAGTAGGTTAAGCAGTGCCAGCATGCCATTTGGGTGCTGGTTTGTGTCTGGCTGCTCCATCTCCAATCCAGCTCCCTGCTACTGGCCTGGGAAAAGCAGTGGAAGATGACTCAACTACATGGGAGTCTTGGATGAAACTTCTGGCTCCTGGCTTCAGCCTGGCCCAGCCCTGGCCATCATGGCCATCTGGAAAGTGAACTGGTGAATGGAAGATCTCTCTCTCTGGCTCTCTCTCCCTCTCTGTAACTCTTATTTTCAAATAAATAAATTTTTTTTAAAAAAAGTATGGGCTCTGGAGTTGAACAGCATAAGAAATCATAATTCAGCTATTTATTAGTTCATGAGACTGAGCATCTGTCATGCTGTAAGTGTTCAGTAAATGTTACTTGTTATTTTTCCAGAAAATTGCTCTTTAAGTTTTGAAAATTATTAGTATAAACTTTTCTTTTATTATTATTATTATTTGATAAGTAGACTTAGACAGTGAGAGAGAGACAGAGACAACAGTCTTCCTTCCGTTGGTTCACTCCCCAAATGGCCACTACGGCAAGCGCGCTGCACAGATCCGAAGCCAGGAGCCAGGTGCTTCTTATGGGTCTCCCACATGGGTGCAGAAGCCCAAGGACTTGGGCCATCTTCTACTGCTTTCCCAGGCCATAGCAGAGAGCTGGATTGGAAGTGGAACAGCTGGGGCTTGAACCAGTGCCCATATGGGATCTAGGCACTGCAGGTGGTGGCACTACCCACTATGCCACTGTGCCGGCCCCTTGATTTCTTCTTTAACTGGGTAAGAAATTTATGTAATTGTTGAAGGTGATTTTTCTCATATGTCCCTCAGACCCATGCACTCTGAGCTTTATGGACTACATCACCTATATTCCCTTGTCCTTTGTATTCCATTTGGGTTCAGGCAATAGGAAGGAACTGCAGATCAGAGGTGAGCAGAGCATGCCAAAAAGGTGTGGGAATATATCTTCCTAGTCCCCTCTCTGCAGAACTACCTACCAGTTAGTGTCGCTCCCCCTCTTCACAGAGGAACGACACAGGACCCTGCACTGTTCTTTTGTCTGCTCGGCCCTCCCCGGGTTTGCTGCTGGTTCTTCCTGGGTTGGCTACCATCCCTTCCACCTCCGTGGAAAGGCGGTTCCCCCTGCCACTTTCCCCACTTCCGCGGGGGAGCGGCACACCACCGGCCGGCTCTCTCGGGGGCTGCTCAGATGTTCCTCAGGTGTTCCTGGTGCATGTTGTCACTCTCCTCCTTTATAGTCCTCTTCCACCAATCCCAACTCTGCTACCCACATGCCTAGTACGCTGCTCTCCTCCAATCAGGAGCAAGATCAGCTCCTGCAGCTCAGTCAATCAAATTGGCGAGAGGCAGCTGCGTAGAAGCTGTTTACTCCTCTCCCAGCGTCATATTGTGGGAGAGCAGATGCATAGAATAAGTCTTAATTCCAGTAACTTAGTCTAGTCCGAGTTGCTCCCCACAGTTAGTGGTGATTTCTCTCCTGAATCTAAAGCCACTTTTTTTTTTTTTTTTTTTTTTTGACAGGCAGAGTGGACAGTGAGAGAGAGAGACAGAGAGAAAGGTCTTCCTTTGCCGTTGGTTCACCCTCCAATGGCCACCGCGGCTAGCGCGCTGTGGCCGGCACACCGTGCTGATCCGATGGCAGGAGCCAGGTGCTTTTCCTGGTCTCCCATGGGGTGCAGGGCCCAAGTACTTGGGCCATCCTCCACTGCACTCCCTGGCCACAGCAGAGAGCTGGCCTGGAAGAGGGGCAACCGGGACAGAATCCGGCGCTCTGACCGGGACTAGCACCCGGTGTGCCGGCGCCGCAAGGCGGAGGATTAGCCTAGTGAGCCGCGGCGCCAGGTAAAGCCACAACTCTTATTGCATGATTCTTTTCTTTATGTTTCAGCTTTTGCAGGCTTCTGTTACCCTGCTGCTTCCCTTGGGTTTTAGACCTAGGAAAGGAAGCCACTTCCTGCTGTTCAGTCACTTGTTGCTTTGTTATCTCCTGTACTTTGCCTCAGTGCTACTTACAGCTTTGTAAATGGTCATTTTATCAAATTTTTCAGTTACCCCCTTTTGAGTGTGCTGATTCTTCCAGGCTTGGTTAATCTGGCTGTTTTTCCATTGTCATCCATGGACAATGATTTTACCCTTTCAGAACTTCTTATCTGTTAGTATCATATGAAATGGGTGTTAAAGTTTATCTTTCTTGGCCACTGTACACCTTTCACAGCCTCATTCCTGCTAGTGCAGATTTGTGGGTTTAAGAGTTGCTTTTGGGGCCGACATGACACAGCAGATTAAATTGCCTCTATGTGCCACACTGGCATCCCACATGAGCATCGCCTGGCTGCACCACTTCCAATCTAGCTCACTGCTGTGACTGGGAGTGCAGCAGATGATCACCTGAGTGCTTGGGCCCCTTCCACCCACATGGGAGACCTGGATAAAATTCCAGGTCCCTGGTATTAGCCTGGCTCAGCCATAGCCATCGCAGCCATTTAGGGAGAGAATGAGCAGATAGAATCTCTGTCTCTCTCTGCCTTTCAAATAAATAACTCTTTAAAATAGCCAACTATATCTGTATCTATCTATCTATCTATCTATCTATCTATCTATCTATCTATCTAAACAGACAAACAAAAAAGGAGTTGCTTTGGAGGTTGAATAACTGTAGGGTTTTGCTGGACTTTGGTTTTTTAATTTCCTGGAATGTACTAGGTTCCTAGTCTGTTTGCTTCCAGGATGTTTCATATACCCATCTAAACACAGATCTTAAATCTGAACTCTGTAGATCTTGTTCTGTCTGGATCTTTTCTCCCAGTTGTTCACTGAATGGCAACCACCTTGATTATCTGAAATAAGAGGCTTGAGTAGAGAAACAGCACCCTTAATTAGACCTTTGCCGATGAGTTCCCATTATTTCAGGGAGGTTCTGGGAAAAGGATTAGCACAACCACCTTATTTCCTGAGTTTGGCTTTTCCAACAGTGAGAACTACAGCCTACAGCCCTCTTGCCTACCATTACCAGTTCCATTCAACTTGAATCTCAGTCCACAATGAGAGAAAGTCTTCTTCTAAGGATCTGAAAACTTATTAGGAATGATCTTTACTCAACGAGTAAAACATATTTCAGGTTATGCTTAATCAGCCTTACTTCTAGATACTATGTACTGTATCAGCTATACAAGTACATCCTTATGCAGAAAACAGAAACCTGCTCATCAAGAGTAAACAGAAAGGGATTTAATAAAGGGAATTAGTGTTTAGATTATTGCTGGACAGCAAGAAGATCAAGGTCTATCAAGGTTATTATGCTTAGGAACCCAAAATCATGAGAGAAAAGTAAACTTACTGGGTATACCTAATGGGGAATCCAAATTTGTATCTAGAATTAGATACAAGATGATTTGGGAAATGTCAGTTGTAGCTTTCCTGCCTCTGTAGTATAAGAGGTGCAGGGTAAGAAGATAGAATAGAGGTTGAACAAACCTGTCCCCTATCACAGGGCCTAACCTCACCCCTCCTTAGAAAATTTAATTTTGATGTTTTTGCATTTTGATGTAATACTATTATTTTAATGATATTCAGAGTCAGAAATAGGACTCATTGATATCTTGAAACTTACCTAGAAGTCACAAACAGTATTTGAATTAAATTTTTTCAATCAAGCAAATGTTTTAATAACATCCCTTTCTTTTAGCCATTTTGAGGTGTCTTATATTTATTTCCACTTCCTGGATTAATAAATTTCATCACCTTATGTTTTTGGTCACTTGCATTTTTCTTTCTGGAGGTCAGCGTTGAGTCCTCGTAATCTGAGAGGAAGAGAAATGCCCTCGAAGATGGTGTAAGAGGGGGACTAAGGGGAACAAAGGAAGAGTGAGATTCCCAGGCCCAATTCCTGGTCCTTGCCCTAGAATCTGACAGCCTTCATTGCACTGGGGCTAGATTCCCTATATACCTTCAAGGTTAATTCCATTATATTGGAGCCTGACTCCTTCTCCAAGATTATTTATTTGAATCAGAATTACCTACAGTCATCCTACCACAAGAGGCTGAAGTGGGAAGGAGAGTGCACCCTCAGTCTTGTACCTCTTGCAGGTCAAACTACAGGATAAAGTTTACAAAATGATTGACAGACACTATATCTAACAGTATTAAGCAAGATAAATCCTGATGAGCTAATATCATTGTTTTACTCTGTTGTTGTTGTTATCATTAAGGTTTTTTTTTTTTTAAACAGGCAGCGTGGACAGTGAGAGAGAGAAAGGTCTTCCTTTTGCCATTGGTTCACCCTCCAATGGCCGCCACGGCCGGTGTGCTGCGGCCGGCGCACCGCACTGATCCGAAGGCAGGAGCCAGGTGCTTCTCCTGGTCTCCCATGGGGTGCAGGGCCCAAGGACTTGGGCCATCTTCTGCTGCTTTCCTAGGCGCATTAACAGGGAGCTGGATTAGAAGTGGAGTAGCTGGGACTTGAACCGGTGCCCATATGGGATGCTGGCATTGCAGGCAGTGGCTTTACCTGCTAAGCCACAGCACTGGCCCCAGACATTTTATCTGAAGAACTAGTTTGTTTGTTTGTTTGTTTCCATCTACTTAAAAGGCAGAGTGACAGAGAAAGAAAAAAGACACAGAGTTTCAGTCTGCTGGTTCACTCTTGACAAATGCTTGCAACAGACAGAAATGGACCAAGCCAAAGCCCAGAACATCATCCAGGTCTCCCACATAAGTGATGGGGTTCAAAGCATTTGAGCCATCAGCTGCTGCCTCCCTAGGATGCACTAGCTGGAAGCTGGATGAGAGGCACAGTAGCCAGGACCAGCAGCACTCTGATATGGGATGCAAGCATCCCAAGCAGCAGCTTGACCCACTGTACCACGATGCCTGCCCCTTGTTTGGTTTAATATATATATATATATATATATATATATATATATAGTTTATTTTTTTGCAGAGGAAGAGAGTCCCCATCTGCTGATTCATTCCCTAAATGCCCCCAAGGGCTGGGGCTGCGCCAACACCTTGGAAGCCTGGAGCAGAAAAACCAATCCAGGGCTCCCATGTGGGTGGCAGGGACCCAACTATTTGAGCTATCCCAGAGTAACTCATCAGCAGGAAGTTCAAAGTGGTAGCAGAATCAGTAGCCAAATTTAGACTCTCTGATATGGGATACGGACATCTCAACCCACAGCTTAACTGATAGGTCAGATGTTTTTCTGCTCCTTACATTATTTGCAGTGCATCTAAACTATTTCTTTGTAACTTCCTGCTTATGGGGGCAATGTTGTCCTCAGGATACCTTTTGATACCCTTATTAGCTGTAGTTGAACTCTTTATTGCCAAAGGGTTTTGGTGTTTCTCTGAATTCATTCTCTATCTTCCCCTTTGTTTCTGGCTGAAAAAGATAGTTATGAGGCCAGCGCCGCGGCTCACTAGGCTAATCCTCCGTCTTGCGGCGCGGGCACACCAGGTTCTAGTCCCAGTCGGGGCGCCGGATTCTGTCTTGGTTGCCCCTCTTCCAGGCCAGCTCTCTGCTGTGGCCAGGGAGTGCAGTGGAGGATGGCCCAAGTACTTGGGCCCTGCACCCCATGGGAGACCAGGATAAGTACCTGGCTCCTGCCATCGGATCAGCGCGGTGTGCAGGCCGCAGCGCGCCGGCGGCAGCGCGCCGGCCACAGCAGCCATTGGAGGGTGAACCAACGGCAAAGGAAGACCTTTCTCTCTGTGTCTCTCTCTCACTGTCCACTCTGCCTGTCAAAAAAAAAAAAAAAATAAATAAATAAATAAGATAGTTATGAAATGCTAACCCTTTGGGGCCAATGCTGTGGCTTAGCGAGTTAAAACCCTGGCCTGCAGCACCAGCATCCCTTATGGTCGCCAACTCAAGTCCTGGCTGCTCCACTTCCAATCCAGCTCCCTGCTAATGCATCTGGGAAAGCAGCAGCAGATGATCCAACTGCTTAGGCCCCTGTACCCACGTGGGAGACCAAAAAGAAGCTCCTGGCTCCTGGCTTTGGCCTGGCCCAGCCTCAGTAATTGTAGCTATTTGGGGAGTAACCAGAGGATGGAAGACCTCTCTCACTATCTCTACCTCTCTCTGTAATTCTGCCTTTCAAATAAATAAAAAAGAACTCTTAAAAAAAAAAGAAAAGAAAAGAAATGCTAACCCGTTTTTTGGCAGCATGTTCAGCTTCAGCTTTTTTCCCCCTAGCACTAAGATAAGTAAATGAAGAGAAATGACTCCCACAAAACTTCCCAAATTTTTTTTCCAAAAGTTTTATTTATTTATTTGAAAGGCAGAGTTACAGAGAGGGATGGCGAGAGAGACAGAGAGATTTTTCAGTCTGGTAATTCACTCTCAAATGGGCTAGGCTGAAACTAGAAACCTAGAACTCCATCTGGGTCTCCCACATGATTGGAAGGGGCCCAAACACTTGGGCCATCTGCTGCTTTTCCAGGCACATTAACAAGGAGCTAGATCGGAAATGGAGCAGCCAGAACTCAAGCCAACACTCACAGGATGCCAGCTTTGCAGGCAGTGACTTAACCCATTTCACCAAAATGCTGACTCCAACTTCCCATATTTAAAAGAGTATTTTAAAAATCCCTCTCTTGCTTTAGAGAATCTTCTTTGCATTTTAAAATGTTATAGATCTCTAAAAGAATATTTATGTATTTTTTCCCTGAGTGTTATTTGTAGATTTCTTCCTACCTGCATTATTGATTTGACTAATGGAAGGAAGTTGTTTTTGTCTTTTAATGTATATGTGGATGGTGTTTACTATTTTAGTAATGGAGCTTGCTGTCCAGAATAAGAGTTGAAGATTTTTTTTTTTTTTTTGACAGGCGGAGTTAGACAATGAGAGAGAGAGACAGAGAGAAAGGTATTCGTTTTCCGTTGGTTCACCCCCAAAATGGCCATGATCCGAAGCTAGGAGCCAGGTGCTTCCTCCTGGTCTCCAATGCGGGTGCAGGGCCCAAGCACTTGGGTCATCCTCCACTGCCTTCCTGGGCCACAGCAGAGAGCTGGACTGGAAGAGGAGCAAGCAGGACAGAATCCGGCACCCTGACTGGGACTAGAACCCGGTGTGCCAGCGCCGCAGGCGGAGGATTAGCCTAGTGAGCCGCGGCACCGGCCCAAGAGTTGAGGATATTATATCATCTTATTTTTCCATAAAATATATCTTCAGATATATCCCAGATGTAACAAGATCATCTTGTATAGCAGATCATCCTTTAATGTGAAATTTTTCTTAAATGCATCCCAGGGGGTCTGAAACTATCTTATAGATTGAGTAAATGAGAATAGGTCTTTAGAGATTTCCATTAATTAGGAAATAAAGGGAGAGGATCTACTCATTTACAGCATCTCTTTATCTTAGAGACTTTAACTCAGTTGTAGTTTTCCTTGGTTTTATACCAGGTGTTCCATGAGGTCTTAGAAGCAAATCATGCCTTAAGAATTTAGGACAAAATGCCCAAAGCTCAGTGTCCTCCACACATGGGCACAGTGTTTGACTATGTTCTGTTTCATTGCCTGTGGATTTTTTGAGTTCTGCTTATAGTATCCATTGAGACATCTTGTTGTTATTAATCCTTAGCAAATCAAAATGTCCTCTTACAGGCATTTGGTCTATCAGGATGATAGTTACAATGTCCACGTCCCATATTAGAATACCTGACTTCAATACCCAACTCTGGCTCCAGTTACTTCTCTTGGTTCCCTCTTCCTGCCAGTGTAGACCCTGGCAGGTAGCAGGTAATTGCTCAAGTGTTTTGGTCCCTGCCTTCTACCTGGGAGAACTAGATTACATTTCTAGCTTCTGTCTTCAGCCTAACTATTCCCAGCCATTGTGGGCATTTGGCAAGTGAGCCAGCAGATTATAGGTCTGTCTGCCTGTCTCTTTCTGTCTCTTAAATTAAAAAGTCCTCTAGACTTTATTGACAATAATATATATTGCAATGTCAGCATCTTATATTGGAGTGCTAGTTCCAGTCCCAGCTACTCTGCTTCTGATCCATCTTCCTGCTACTGTGCCTGGGAAGGCAGCCAATGATAGCCTAAGTGCTTAGGCCCCTGACATTCCTGGGGAGACCAGGATGGAATTCCTGGATCCTGGCTTCAGCTTGGCCTAGTCCTGGCTGTTCTAGGTGTTTGGGGAGTGAACTAGTAGATGGAAATTTCTCTCTCTCTCTCTTTCTCTCTATTGCTCTGCATTTCAAATAAATAAATCTCAAAAAATAACATTTTAAAATCTGTGTTGATATCTCTATAGCTGGCAGAATATAGCAACCTATATCTTATGGTTGACATTTTGAATTCATTAATGAATCCACAGTCTTAAATATCATGTCTTCTTAAGAATTTTATTAAAAAATATATTTTCCGCCGGCACTGCGGCTCACTAGGCTAATCCTCCACCTAGCGGCGCCGGCATACCGGGTTCTAGTCCCGGTCGGGGCACCGGATTCTGTCCCGGTTGCCCCTCTTCCAGGCCAGCTCTCTGCTGTGGCCCGGAAGTGCAGTGGAGGATGGCCCAAGTACTTGGGCCCTGCACCCGCACGGAAGACCAGGAGAAACACCTGGCTTCTGGCTTCGGATCAGCGCGGTGCGCCAGCCGCAGCGCGCCAGCCGCGGCGGCCATTGGAGGGTGAACCAACGGCAAAGGAAGACCTTTCTCTCTGTCTCTCTCTCTCACTGTCCACTCTGTCAAAAAAAAAAAAAATATATATATATATGTATTTTCTGTAAGCCACTGCCTACAACAGCAGGATCCCATGTGAGCACTGGCTCATGTCTGCTGCTGCACTTATGATCCGGCTCCTTGCTAATGTGCCTGGGAAAGCAGCAGAAGATGGCCCAAGTACTTGGGCCCCTACTGCCCATGTGGGAGACCAGGTGGAGTTCCTAGCTCCTAGTTTTGACCTGGCCCAGTCCTGGCTATTATAGTCATTTCAGGAGTTAAACAGTGGATTGAAGATTTCTATGTCTCCCTTTCTCTCTGTAATGCTTTCAGATAAATTATATCTTAAAATACATATGTTTTTTTCTACTTTGTTATGTATCTTGCTCTATGATTTTTTCAATTTTGCTTACAGATACTCTCTTTTTAACAAAAGGAAATAATCATGTTGAGTGAAGAGGTATGCCTTTTCATCTTTTCATAGAACCAAAAGTCCTGTCGTCTCTCTTGCTGTATATCTCTCTTTAAATTGGAATAAAGAGAAAAGATAATGAAGTTTAATATTAGCTCATAATATGCAAACCTAATTTTAACATTTAGTGCATATTCTTCTCACATCTAGTATTTTATCAAATATGTTTAATAACTTGCCTTTTTTTTTAAAAGCAATTGTAAATGATGGTTTTACTTTATAACCTTGCTTCTGCTCTGTATCTTGTCAGTACCTAGTTGACTGACCAAAAAATTTTTTTAAGATTTTATTTATTTATTTGAGAGGTAGAGTTACAGACAGAAAGAGGGAGAGACAGAAAGGTCTTGCATCTACTCCCCAAATGGGCACAACAGCTGGAGCTGATCCAAGCCAGGAGCCAGGAGCTTCTTCCAGCGTCCCAAGCAGGTGCAGAGTACCGAGCACTTGGGCTATCTTTCCCTGCTTTCCCAGACCATAAGCAGAAAGCTAGATAGGAAGAGGAGCAGCCAGATGTGAACTGGCACCCATATGGGATACTGGTGCCACAGGCAGAGGCTTAGCCTACTATGCCAAGTGCTGGCCCCAGACTGACCAGATTAATAACCAGTTAAATAACCAGATTTCAGAGAATATCAAAGGTAGCGTTAGAACCAGGAAATGCTCAATCCACCGTTGATATTTTCTTTCTGCTTGGTTAAAACTAGTACAACATGGCTCACTACTTTGTAGTCAGTTGAAGTAAAGAAAATTGTAGTTCATTCCCTTTGCATCTGTTGGTCTTTCTTTTGATGGGTGTGTTTTATTTTTATTTTTATTTTAGACTTAGGTGCTATTGTGTGTAAGTACATTTGTACTATTGTATACAGAAACCTTAAAACTACTGCTTTTAAAGTCTTTTGCTGTTTATACTACCTCAGATTATTTGAGTAAGGTGCATGTCAGTGGAAAATAGCATAAGCCTATAGACAGGAAAATTGATGAATATATGTCTTGCCTGCTGCTAATTTGTAAAAAAAAAAAAAAAAGTACACTAATAGTAAATAATAAACTTTGAAGACAGTTTTAAAACCCCACTTTCTCTACTACCTTCTTTTGCAGCTGCTGGGTAGTAGTAGCGCTAGCTGAAGAAATAATGTCCAGGTTTTTTTTTTCATAGACTGCCTCTGATAGGAAAATGCTTAGTAATGGCACAGGCACGCCCTCCAACTCAGTGGCCATTTTGTACTGTAGTTCTTATGGAGAAACAAGTGGGAATCAGCAAAGAAAGAAGTGTATGGATCAAAAAAGAATATGGGCAAGAAGCAAAACATTTTTCATCTAGACGAACCGGAAAAATTACAGCCATGCTGTCTGTGAGTAGTTTAATGAGTTGGACCAATTTTTATGGACTCTTTTAGCTTAATTGTTTTTATTCTATGATTAGATGTTGCTTTGCTGATTCCGAGGAACAATTAATGCTTGGAATTGGGGCTTTTGTTCCAGTAGTTTAGAAGTTACATTGAAATGGGTAAGCTCCAAGAAAGTATGCCCTATTTGTTTTATGTTTTTAACTTCGTAGGATTCTATCCTTTCATATTATCCAAGATTTAGGGGAGGGAAAGGCAGTAACTCGTTAATTTAAAATTATACTTTCTGGTCGTATACTGAATTAAAGATAAGTAAGAAGTGTATAGAATTCACTGTCTTGGCAATATAATTAATAGTGAAGGGGAAACTTATTTTCCATTGTAGAGTTTTGTTAATGTTTATAGTTTTAGCTCTTTAAGTAGCTTCTTCGTTAAAAATTGAGGAAATTCCTGCCTTGTATAATTTCATAATGACTTTCTTCCTTATCATTGTATTTCATGGTGTTCTGAGGCTAGCCTACAGAAATAAAGAAATAATAGCAATTAGTGACGGGAGTTTATCCCTTTCTATAGTATCCTCCTCAAAAAAATTGCTGTTTTATAGATGATAATCACCTTTATACCTGTAGCTATTTCTTTTACTCAGATAAAAGGTTTTTCAAAGTATTTTAAAATAATTAATAAACGATTTCCAAATAAATAGTATTCTCCTATCAAATCCCTTTCATTACAGATATCTTTTCCTTGAAGATTTTATTTTGAACAAAAAGTCTTTTAAAAGTTCCCTTGCCATAGTAGAAACTTTTAAAAGTGTATAGCTTACCTTGTTCTATACATAGTACTTTTCTCTACAGAAATTAAAGGTCAATAAAAATTTTAAAAGGAAAGTTACTGTAAGTAATTTGATGAATTCCGCAACTTGGAAATGGAAACCAAACCTGTCTTTGGTTCTTTGAGCCAGGATGAGCATAGATTCATATGGATGGGAAGTGTCAACAAAGAAGTTACTGGTTAGGCATCATTACACAGTTTTAGTGGTTTCTGCCAGTGCTTGGTGCTCAGACAGCCTTCTCTGTTAGGAGTGTGCCTCTGTTTTCACATAGGCTCTCTGTATTTCATATAGACCGCACAATCTGCTTAACATTTAGCATCTAATAACAGAATTTTGCCAGACCTAATAGTGTGATTTTGATATAGTACTGGCACTTTAAATAAAGAAATGTACAGTAGTTGAAATAGAGTATTGGTTTTTATATGGAAAAGTGCATAGGATTGTTCTATTCATTTTGCTAAACTAACAATAAATCAGACCTCCTCTTTTATTTTTTTTTTTTTTAGCAGTTTGTCCTGAGTTCCTTTTTCCACACAAAAAGCACAAGGATATATTCTCATTATAAAAAATTCTCATTCTCATTATAAAAAATTCAAATTACACAGGGAAAACATCAGGTTCTCCTTAATTCCCTTTTTTTAAATTAATTAATTTATTTATTTTTTGACAGGCAGAGTGGACAGTGAGAGAGAGAGACAGAGAGAAAGGTCTTCCTTTGCCGTTGGTTCACCTTCCAATGGCCACTGCAGCCAGTGCGCTGTGGCCAGCGCACCACGCTGATCCGATGGCAGGAGCCAGGTGCTTATCCTGGTCTCCCATGGGGTGCAGGGCCCAAGCACTTGGGCCATCCTCCACTGCACTCCCTGACCACAGCAGAGAGCTGGCCTGGAAGAGGGGCAACCGGGACAGAATCCAGTGCCCCGACCGGGACTAGAACCCGGTGTGCTGGCGCCGCAAGGCGGAGGAGATTAGCCTAGTGAGCCGCAACGCCGGCCCCTTAATTCCCTTTTTCTTCCCCAGCTCCCCCTTTCTCTCCAGAAGTAACCACAGTAGTGGTATATTTTCTTCCTGATCATTTCCAATGCAATTACATTTCTGTATTTGTGTATATGTATGCTTGTGGCATACATAGGTATATTATATAATTTGATTGTATGGGTTTTTTTTTAAACACAAATAGGGTTCTTAAGTGGTTGTAGTAGTCAGTAATCTTGTATATATATTTTGCCAATATTTTTATAATTATATCCATAGGTTAGATGCCTAGTGGTGGAATCTCCAAGGTCAGTGGATGTATGCATTTATATCTTCATACCTATACTCCCATTATTGTGTATTCCCCACACCCTTGCCAACACTAAATATCATCAAACTTCCTAGTTGTTGCCAAATAATAGATAAAAATTCTCTTTGTTTTAATTTTCATTTCTTCTATCAAGGGTAAAGTTTAATGTTTTCATTTAGGTTAACCAAATTGTAATTTTTTCCCCTTCAAACTACCTCTTTATATTCCTTGACCATTTCTACAACTAAAAAAAAATCTTTCTTATTGGTGTATAGTGACTTACTGCAAATTAAAGAAATTTATTGCATCATAGGCTAGTTGATTTTTCTCTACATTTCCAGTAAGATTTATTTTAAAAACTCACTGAGCTAGTTTTGAAAGTAATTAGTAAGAATAGACTACTATTGTTTTTAATAGTCTCCAAGAAACTTTGTGCCAATTTCTAACCCTGAGGAACCTGAGGCACTTTTTTTTGGGGGGGGGGGGTAAAAATTTAGTTATTTTATTTGAAAGGCAGAGTTACTAGGGAGGGTGGGAAGGTTGACAGAGACAGTAGGAGCTGGGTCAGCCTGAAGCTAGGAGCCAAGAGCTTCTTCCAGGTTTCCCACCTGGGTGCAGGGTCTCAAGTACTTGGGCTGTCCTCCGCTGCTTTCCCAGGCACGTCAGCAGGGAGCTGGACCAGAAGTGGAGCAGCCAGGACTCTAACCGGTGCCCATAGGATGCTGGTGCCGCAGGCAGGGCTTTCCCACTGTAGCATAGTGGCAGCCCTACACATTTTTTTTACTGAACTCTTACATGAGTTATAGCTCATCTGAAACAAAAGTAATATAATTGGAAATAAATATAGATATTATCAAAGAATAATGCTGACCTATTTTGAGGTTTTTTAACTTAGTCTGTTAAATAGATTTTAAATTTCAAGTCCAGTTTCTGGTTAAAAAAATAAACTTTACACAATACTACATCACACCAGTTTAATGAACCTGTTAACTCAAATTTCAACCTCAAGGATTATAATTTTTCTAAGATGGACAGATTCTTTTACCCTTTAATTGAATGACATGCCAAGTAAGGCAAAGATGCTCCTGAAATAATCAGTTTCTTGTAATGCACACTAAAGCAGATAAGCAAAAGAAGTGTATGAAAAGATAGACAGAAATGGGTAAAAGAAAATTACTTGAGCCTGAGTGCTAGTAATTAACCAAACACTGCATCCACAGAAGAAATTTTCCAAGGTCTAGGAACACACACCTCTTCAAAGTGATGCTGGGTTTCTGGATGCCCTCAAGCTGTCAACCATGAGGTAAAGGGCCTTTCTCTCTAGCAGAGCCTCCAGCAGCTAATGCATTTTCAAAGTGAATTCTCACAGGGAGTGGCATCACAGTGAGATGTGTCTCTAATGGCAGTTTGAAAGCATTAGTGTTTATTGCCCCAGAAGCTATATTAGCATCCAGATGTCAGCCTAGGAGGGAAAGTCCCAGACCCAAATGGTATCATTTGTGTATTGGCAAACAATTAGTATAGCTGTCAATCAACCAGTATAAAGTAACAGACTTCCTTGCTATCTGCCAACCACCTGGCTCAGTTATGGATAAGAACCTACACCTACTGTCCTCCGGTAGGAAAAAAGTGTGTCTGAACAGGATCACACAGAACTAGCATCCTCCATTGGTATATCTTGTAACTGGAGGTAAAAGCTGCTCTACTGTCAGAAATGAGCAGTTGGCTAATGTGCCTGGGAAAGCAGCAGAAGATGGCCCAAGTACTTGGGCTCCTGCCACCCACATGAGAGACCTGGATGGAATTCCAAGTTCCTGGCTTTCTCCTGGCCCAACCTGGACTGGTGTGGCCATTTGGGAAGTGAACCAGCAGATGAAAGATCAGTCACTCTCTTATTCTGGCCTTCCAAATAAATAAATTGTTAAAAAAAAAAGAAAAGAAAAGAAAAAAATGTATAATGGGAAAAATTCAAGGACCATTTCCAGACACTCACCACCTATGACCCCTGTAGCATGTAGAAAACAAAGCCTTGGAATATTTGCTTTATTTAGTTTTAGCTTTCTACCAGAATGCCATTAGCACTTAGTCATTAGTATCTGCAAGACAGAACAGACAGTGAGGAACCAGTCAGAATGTGCCCAGTAGTTGTTGCAGGCTACAAGTTGCTTTCCTAAAAGAGTTTACAGCTCTGAGATCACCCTCTTCTGAAAAAGGAAAGAAAGTCTAAAGGGTGCCTGGGGTTAGTGCGAAAAGAGCATGGAGAGTTCAGACCAGGACAGAGGAAGTGACAGTAGAAAAACAGAAAGAAACATTGTAACAGTGGCTGTTGCGCTACAAGATGTGGATACCAGTTGTTACTTTGCCTGATAGACTACTGGGTTGTGAGCATATAGGACCTGGCCCAGAACCCACAGGGAATTGCTTCCAGAACCCCTTGCAGATAACAGAGTCAGCAGATGCTCAAGGGTCCCGCATAAAATGGCCTACGGATATCCCCTGGTTTACTTTAAATCATCTTTTAATTATTTATCACATGTATTTCAATGTAAATGCTATATAAATACTAACTAAAGAAGTCAATACATTCATTATAGATGTGATTTTTTTCCCAGATATTTTTTGTCTGTGTTTGGTTGAATCTGCAGATGGAAAACTCGTAGATATGGCAGGCCAATCAGTAGCCAATGGAAACCACTCAGTAAGGTGCCATTTAGGGAAGAGGCTTGGTTTATTTAGATATCTAACTTTCCTAATATTATCTGTGACCCAATTAGATAAGTGTTGTCACCTCAAGAGAAATTTCTAAATAAGGAAATCTGTTTTGGAAAACTGAAGTTTAGTTGGATGAACATGAAATACATATAGAAATAACCTAGTAGTTTAACTCAGAATTCTTACACGTTTAAAACTTTAATCCTTACTAAAATGAACATGAGATTGTATAGAAAACTAATTTTTAGGTATTTTAATTACTGTAATATATTTCTCTGCCTCTTTAAAGGTTCCTGTTGATCATCACAATATCTTTGGGGAGTGGAGACTACATGAAGTGTCAACAGCCTAGGGGTTGAATGAGCCATTTTCTTGAAGCACTTGTTCAGCAAAAATGTGGGGGTTTCCTGTGTATTTGTGTTTATTTTTCCTGCAAAAAATATGTTTTAGCCACTAAAACAATCTTAGCACAACCAAAGCCTCTTGGATATTTTTCATTTAGCAAAATTCTTTCTGGTGCTATGATGTGTTTTTTTTTGTCAGCTAAAATTTACAGGAACAGAGGACCACAAGGGTTTCCTGAGGCAGAGCTCCCACATGCTGCGTCTGAGGATTCTCATATTTCTTTTGGCAGCAGTAACATTCTCTAATACTTTGAAATTATAGCTTGAGACCAGTGCTAATGATTTCTCTTCAAAAAAACAACTTAACTAAAACATTTGTGGTTATATTTTGCTTGAACCAAGGAAAAAAGTTATAAAAGAGAAAATTACTTGGCATCACCTACTCTGCCTTACACTCCACACAAAAAAGTCCATTTCTAAACTATCATTAACCTGTAATGATACTCATAATACGAAAAATAGACATTTCTGTGAACTTAATAGTTGATAAGGCTAATATCCCCAAACCTCTATATGTACAAATGGTTAGGATAGTTTTCTTTTATTTTCAAAGATTTATTTATTTATTTATTCGAATGTCAGAGTTACACAGAGAGAGGAAGAAACAGAGAGAGAGAGACAGATCTTATATTTGCTGGTTCACTCCTCAAATGGCCGCAATAGCCAGAGCTGGGCCAGGCCAAAGCCAGGAGCCAGGAGCTTCTTCCTGGTTTCCCACATGGGTGCAGGGACCCAAGCACTTGGGCCATCTTGTGCTGCTTTCCTAGGCTCATTACCAGGGAGCTGGATTGGAAGTGGAGCAACCAGGTCTCAAACAGGTGCACATACAGGATGCTGGCATCCCAAGTGGCTGCTTTACCTGCTACACCACAACACTGACTTTGGCCCCAGGATAGTTTTCCGTAAGATGTCTCACCTTGCTCTAAAAGAAGAAATAATGTAATACTAAGACAGTATTTGCCTTTTTCACTTTCATTCGCTAGTCTACATTTCTTTTCTTTCTTTCTTTTTTTTTTTTTTTTTTTGACAGGCAGAGTGGACAGTGAGAGAGAGAGACAGAGAGAAAGGTCTTCTTTGCTGTTGGTTCACCCTCCAATGGCCGCTGCAGCCAGCGCACTGCGGCCGGCGCACCGCGCTGATCCAATGGCAGGAGCCAGGTACTTATCCTGGTCTCCCAGGGGGTGCAGGGCCCAAGTACTTGGGCCATCCTCCACTGTACTCCCGGGCCACAGCAGAGAGCTGGCCTGGAAGAGGAGCAACCGGTACAGAATCCGGAGCCCCAACTGGGACTAGAACCCGGTGTGCCGGCGCCGCAAGGCGGAGGATTAGCCTAGTGAGCCGCGGCGCCGGCCTCTAGTCTACATTTCATTCATAGTCCACATTAAAACTGACGTTTTCAAAATTGTCAGTTGTTAATTTTTGGTATGGCTTTTCTTCTTTAATACTGCAAAGAGCAGGAAAAACTTTGAGGCAGTTCTCCCATCTAACTACATATTGGTTTACAGTCCTAGTTTTCTTTGTGTTCTTCCTCCAATAAACTGTAAAACAAAACAATAAATTGCAATAAACATTGAATTCAGAAGCAGATATAAGAATCTAGCAGTTCCTTGCTAATGGCCTGGGAAAAAGCAAGAGAATGGCCCAAGTCCTGGGTCTTGGCTTTGGCCGGGCCCAGCCCTGGCCATCGTGGCCATCTGGGGAATGAATCAGCAGATGGAAGATCTCTCTCTCTCTCTCTCTCTCTCTTTCTCTCTCTCTCTCACTTTCTATCACTCTCTGTAATTCTGACATTCAAATAAATAATAAATATTTATAGAAAAAAAGGAATCTAGCAGTCTTCTATGAAGCCAGACAATAAAGAGATTATGTCAAAATTTGAAACAATACACTTGTCTCAACAAATTTTCTTCAATGTAGAAATACTTTAATTAAAAATATTTTGTTGGCCGGCGCCGCGGCTCCCTAGGCTAATCCTCCGCCTTGCAGCGCCGGCACACTGGGTTCTAGTCCCAGTCAGGGCGCCGGATTCTGTCCCAGTTGCCCCTCTTCCAGGCCAGCTCTCTGCTGTGGCCAGGGAGTGCAGTGGAGGATGGCCCAAGTGCTTGGGCCCTGCACCCCCTGGGAGACCAGGATAAGTACCTGGCTCCTGCCATTGGATCAGCGCGGTGTGCCGGCCGCAGCACGCCGGCTGCAGCGGCCATTGGAGGGTGAACCAACAGCAAAGAAGACCTTTCTCTCTGTCTCTCTCTCTCACTGTCCACTCTGCCTGTCAAAAAAAAAATATTTTGTTTACATTAACATTGTAATGGACTTATTGCCGTTTTAAGTAAAATATTTAAGTTTTTTTGTTTTAATTTCTATTGTGATAAATATCATTAGACATCCACATAAACAAAAGTTTGTAGGGGCCCTTGATAAAAAATTTGAGAGCTGCTGATCAAAATCTAGATTTCTGAGATTTACCAAAAGAGAAAAACTGATAGCATTTTTATTCCCAAAGTTTTTGTGCAAAAACTTTGATAAAAAGTAAAGAAATAATTTCACCAAAAATCTCTGTATTCCTAAAAATTAATCATGTATTACAAGGCTGCTAAGTTCATCTTGTCTGACATTGAGTTAAACAAGGGATGTTTGGTTTTTCAATTGTATGTTGCTGAAATTTAAAGTTTTCTTTTGGCTCATAGATGATTGAAGCATAAAAATAGAGATGAAACAATAAAATAAATGTCACATTTCAGAATATTATAATAAACAATTAAAAGAGCTTTAGCATTCATATAGTATCTGAGTTTATATGTATTAAGAAGTGATATGTAGCCCTTAAGGCATTGGGATCTGGCTAAAAAGCCCATGAGAGTATTTCAGGCATGGAAAGCCAAGACACTGTGGCAAAACAAATGACCTAAATGAAAGATCTCTGTGAGTAAGATCCCAGTGGAAAGAAAGGGCCATCAAAGAAGGAGGTACTTTTTTTTTTTTTTTTTTTTTTTTTTGGTAGGCAGAGTTAGACAGTGAGAGAGAGACAGAGAGAAAGGTCTTCCTTTCGGTTGGTTCACCCCCTAAATGGCCGCTGGGGCCGGCACGCTGAGCTGATCCGAAGCCAGGAGCCAGGTGCTTCTCCTGGTCTCCCATGGTGTGCAGGGCCCAAGCACTTGGGCCATCCTCCACTGCCCTCCCGGGCCACAGCAGAGAGCTGGACTGGAAGAAGAGCAACCGGGACAGAATCCGGTGCCCCAACCAGGACTAGAACCTGGGGTGCCGGTGCTACAGGCGGAGGATTAGCCAAGTGAGCCGTGGCACCAGCCAAGAAGGAGGTACTTTTCTCTGAAGGGAGGAGAGAACTTCCACTTTAATTATGGCCTTGTCTAAATAATGTTGGAGTTTGTGAACTCAAGAGGCTTCCATAGCCTAGACAGCGTATGACAAGAGCCTCAGGTGATTACTGACGTCATAAATAAGAGTGTCGGTTGTTAAATCAACAGCAGGATTCACTGTGCTCTCGCTCCCCATGTAATACCTCTGTCCTTAATGTATTATACTATGATAATTAATGGTAAAACTAGTCTTTAAACAGTACTTTATACTTTGTGTGTCTGTGTGGGTGCAAACTGTTGAAATCTTTACTTAGTATAGAGTTGATCTTCTGTGTATAAGGATAATTAAAAATTAATCTTAATGAATAATGGGATGGGAGAGGGAGTAGGAGATGAGATGGTTTGCAGGTGGGAAGGTGCATTCATTCCCAGTCTCCTAATCTCTGAGACTTTGTCGAATACTCAGTTACATGAAGCCATGAAACAAATGCAGTGATTGCCTTGGCAAGCCACATTTTCCAGAATGGTAGAACAGTGCTTTCTAAGATGAAAGTGATGAAATCTGTCACTATAGCTGGAGAAGAGACCGAAACTACTAAGGCAACATCTATAATTACATAGCACAAGTGGATGTATCACACCTTTAACAAAAAGTATGTGAAACCAGCCAAAAAGTTAACCAGAAGTTTTATGTTTGGAGAAAAGGCAGAATAGGCTACTAATAGAATCACTGTATCACATGACACTGTTGGGCAGTATTTATAGTACACAGGTGAAAACTTAAAGCTGCAGTTTTTTGTGAAATGTAAAATAACAAATGTTGCAGATTATAGTGATAGAATCTGAGTATGTATGCTCTCATATGCAGAACATATATGGAGAAGAAAGTATTGGCTTTTCTTCTGTTTATCATTTTAAAAGAAATCTAATGTTACAGATACTGTGTTTTGTTATTTCGTGAGCTGTGACATAAAGTGGAAAAGGAAGAAGCACTGAGGACAGTGCTGAGGGCACATCAGCAGTTGTGTATGCAATAAACAGAGCAATAACAGGGCTGGTGCTGTGGCTTAGTGGCTTAAACCTCTGCCAGCAGCACCGGGATCGCATATGGGCGCCAGTTCGTATCCCAGCAGCTCCTCTTCTCATCCAGCTCTCGACTATGGCCTGGGAAAGCATCAAAAGATGGTCCAAGTCCTTGGGCACCCGCACCTATGTGGGAGACCCAGAAGAAGCTCCTGGCTCCTGACTCCTGGCTTCAGAATGGCCCAGCTCTGGCCGTTGGACCATTTGGGGAGTGAAGCAGTAGATGGAAAACCTCTATCTCTCTCTCTGTCCGTAACTCTGCCTTTCAAATAAATAAATCTTTAAAAAACAAAAAACAGGCAATACAGTTACCAGAGAACAGTTAGCAGCCAGGAGTTATGCCTTCTGATCTTGGCTGAGTGTGTAATTAGAACAGGTGTCAGAAAATTACGGATGGTGGGTCACCTTTGCCCCCTCCCACTGTTTTTGTATGACTTGTAAACGAAGATTGGTTTTTACATTTTTATGTGGTTGGGGGAAATATCAAAAGGAGGATATTTTGTGATATGTAAAAACTATGTGAAGTTCAGATTCCATGTTTCATAACATCTTATTGGAACGTAACCTTGCTCATTAGGTTTTATATTCTCTATGACTGCTTTCTCATTACAGAAGCCGGCTTGATTAGTTGTGACACAGACCATATGGCCTTCAAAGTCTAAGATATTCACTATCTGGCCTTTTACAGCACAAGTTTGCTGACTCTAAGTTAGAGTAAATCCACTTTGATCCATCTTATTTATTATTCTTCCCCATGAGAGTTCACTTGAAGAAAGGATTCTACTGCCTTAAAAACAAGGTTTTTTTTTTTTAAATATATAAACTTTTCAGAAGTTCAGCCCAAACAAATGTGCTAGTGTTCTTGTTCTTTTGTCACCCTGATGGCAGGATGGGGTTCACAGTTCAGTTTGAAAATACATACTGGGAACTGGCACCACCCGCAGCACCGGAATCCCATATGGACGTCGAGTACCAACTTCCCATCAAGCTCCCTGCTAATGGCCTGGGATTGCAGTAGAAGATAGCCCAAGGGCTTTGGGCACACAGGGGAGACCCAGAAGAAGATCCTGACTCTTGTCTTCAGCCTGGCCCAGCTCTGGCCATTGCAGCCATTTGTGGGATGAACCAGCAGATGGAACATCTCTGTCTCTCTTCCTCTGCCTCTCCTTCTCTGTACTAGATTTTCAGATAAATAAATAAATCTTTAAGAAAAGAAAATACATAGTGGGTAATTCACAGCAATATTTGAATATAGAATATAGATGATATAAAATTTAACCATAAGTGCCACCAAAGATTTTAAATCTGGAAGAGAAATAAAATATTTCTGTATATTTTTTGGATATTTTATTGAAAGAGAGATTTAACATAGTTTAAAAGGAAGGCATTTGACTCAGTTATTTGATTCTAATTGATACTCAACAGATTGCTACCATTCCAGCAAATTTTCATTGTTCCTCATTCTTCATTCTAAAGATCATATTCCCTAAAAGTTTTGGTCTTGGTCTAGTTTATCTACCTCTCTTGTTTTCATAGGATCTAATACATTTCTGTAATTGTTAATCTGCTTGGTATCTCTGTACTAAACTATAAATAAGCTTATTTGATATTTGACTCGCTGGACAAATGAAGGACTACTTTTTATTTTGGGTGGACATAGTCATCTTAACCACTTGGCTGATTGACTTTCCCATTTTGGTGTAGGTTTTGTTTGTTTTTTAATTTATTCATTTGAGAGAGAGAGAGAGAGAGAGAGAACACGCCCATGCACTCTGATGGGGATTCACTCCCCAGCTGTTGGCAACAGTCAGGGCTAGGCCAGCCTGGAGCCAGGAGCCAGACACTCAATCCAGGACTCCCGTGTGGGTGGCAGGAACCCAATTACTTGAGCCATATCACTGCCTCTCAAAATCTGCACTAGCAGAAAGCTGTAGTCAGGAGTTGGAGCAAGGAATTAAAATCAGATACTCCAGTATAGGGCGTAGGTGTCTTAGCTAATGTCTTAACCGCTAGGCTAAACACTCACCCCATTTCTTATTTTAGTTAGTGCAGTATAACGTTTCAGAACATTGGCTTTAGCCTCGGATTTATCAGTCAATCATGTCTTTCCTGTGTTCTTTAGCCTGGTGAATGTTTCTTCATCTATGAAATGGAAATTAGCAGTAATGGTAACGATGAAAATGATGCCTTTTATGGTTTGTTGTGAACCTCAACTGAGATGTTGCAAGTAAAATACTTAGTAAAGACTTTGCCAGCTGGGTACAAGTTGTAAATACCAAGATGGAATCACTTATGTCAAACCCTAACAAAATGGAGCCAGGAAGCCATGAAAGGAGAGTCTTCAGGCAAGTGTGTCTATAACCAGAGCTGTCACAAAGGTCTTTCCCAAACTGGAATTTTCTGGTTAAGTCACTTCCATGAAGACTCTCCAGGCAACAACCAGTACCAATGACCAAACATTACTTCCTATGTTAAGCCCTTGTATCCAGTGGTCTTTGTTTCATAGCAGCTTACATGGATTTCTACTTTTTTGACTTGAAAAATTCCCCCTGCCCCAACCCCATCCATGTGCCTGTGGTCCACCATGCATGTGTATCTCTGATTACAATCCCTTGCTATTCCAGAATAAAATCTTTGTCTTGAAGAGTCAATCTCTCTCTCCCTCTCTCTCTCTCTTGTCGCTCCCCCTCTTCGCGGAGGAACGACACAGGACCCTGCACTGTTCTTTTGTCTGCTCGGCCCTTCCCGGGTTTGCTGCTGGTCCTTCCCGGGTTGGCTGCCGATCCTTCCACCTCTGTGGAAGGGCGGCTCCCCCTGCCACTTTCCCCACTTCCGTGGGGGAGCAGCACACCGCCGGCCAGCTCTCTCGGGGGGCTGCTCCGATGTTATCCGGATGTTCCCTTTAGATGTTCCTGGTGCATGTTGTCTCTCTCCTCCTTTATAGTCCTCTTCCACCAATCCCAACTCTGCTACCCACACGCTGAGTACGCTGCTCTCCTCCGATCAGGAGCAGGATCAGCTCCTGCAGGTTTTTGGTCGAACTGGAGGCAGCTGTGTAGAAGTTGTTTACTCCTCTCCCAGCGCCATATTGTGGGAGAGCAGATGCATAGAATAAGTCTTAATTCCAGTAACTTAGTCTAGTCCGAGTTGCTCCCCACACTCTCTCTCTCTCTCTTTTTTTTTTTTTTTTTTAAGATTTGCTTTATTTATTTGAAAGACGAGTTACAGAGAGAGGTAGAGAGAGAGAGAGAGGTCTTCCATCTGCTGGTTCACTCCCCAGATGGCTGTAATGGCCAGAGTTGCGCCGATCTGAAGCCAGGAACCAGGAGCTTCTTCTGATAAGTTTTGGTTGATGTGTGTGTTGGGGGTTCTTGTTATATTTCTAACACTTAATATACTGTCTATTAAAAGAGTCAGATATTTTGTTGAATGGAATCAGATTTTTACTTAAAAAATTTTTATTTATTACAGAAAGAGACATCTTCCATCCACTGGTTAACTCCCCAAATGGCTGCAATGGCCAGAATTGGGCTGCACCAAAGTTGGGAGCCAAGAGCTTCTTAGAGATCTCCCACATGGGTGAAGGGCCTAAGCCATTCTCCACTGCCCTCCCAGGTGCATTAACAGGAAGCTGGATTGGAAGTGGAGCATCCAGGATACAAATTGGCACCCATATGGGATACCAGCATCACAGGTGGTGGCTTAACCCACTACACCAGAATGCCAGTCCCAGATTTTTACTTCTTATAAATTTTTAATGTATTTTTGTGTTATTTGAAAGAGAGAGAGAGAGATCTTCCATCCACTGGTTCACTCCCCAAATGCCCACAACAGCCAGGGCTGGGCTAGGCCAAAACCAGGAGTCCAGAACTCAATCCTGGTCTTCCACATGGGTAGCAGGGACCCAAACACATGTTACCAATTTTGTGAAATAAAATCTCCTGAGGCTGGCATCAGGGCACAGCAGATTATCCTGTTGCTTTCTACACCAGTATCCCATATCAGACTGCCAGTTCAAGTGCCAGCTCCTTAGTTTCTGATCCAGGTTCCTGCTAATGCATCTGGGAGAGCAGCAGGTGCTGGCCCAAGTGCTTGAGCCCCTGCCATACATGTGGGAGACCAGGATGGAGTTCCTGGCTCTTGGCTTATGCCTGGGCCAGCCGTGGGTATTGCTGACATTTGGGGAGTGAACCAGCAGGTGAAAGATCTCTCTGTCTCTCTACCTTTCAGATAAATAAGTAAATCTTTTTTAAAAAACTGCTATTTGGGGCCGGCACTGTGACACAGTGGGTTAAAGCCCTGGCCTGAAGCGCCGGCATCCCATATGGGTGCCGGTTCTAGTCCGGCTGCTCCTCTTCCCATCCAGCTCTATGCTATGGCCTGAGAAGGCAGTAGAAGATGGCCAAGTGCACCCACGTGGGAGACCTGGAAGAAGCTCCTGGTGCCTGGCTCCGGATCAGCACAGCTCCAGCCGTTGCGACCATCCAGGGAGTGTACCAGCAGATGGAAGACCTCTCTCCCTGTCTCTACCTCTCTCTGTAACTCTGTCTTTCAAATAAATAAAATAAATCTTTTAAAAAATGCTATTTATCGGTAGGAAGTTGTCTAATAATTTTCATCCAACAATTATCACATTCCTGTATGATGTGATAGGAGTTTGTTTTTATTTTTCGGTCTCCTTTTTCCATACAGTTTATAAAAAGTTAAAATATAGATTGAGGGCTTACTAGGTACCAGGGACTGCCATGTGCTTTATATTAATTCAGTTCTTAAAAGAACCATAGTAACTAAATGTTATCTCTTTCTGTTTTCAGGTGAAGCAGCCAAAGTACAGAAAGACTATAAATTGCCATAGGTTACTTAGCTAATATGAGGCAGACTTGGAATTTGAATTTATAGTTTCCCTCCAGAGTTTATGTTCCTAACCACTGTTTTCTAATGCTTTTGTTAGCCATACTCTCTCCCATTTGCCTTTTGCTTTTATGTGAATTGTAGTTTATCTAAGGTAACTTTCTTAAAGAATCTTAAATTTATTTACAGTGCCAAGCATACAAGTAGGATAGATAATACATATTTGTGCTTCAATGAGTTAAAAACTATGACTATGAAAAAATTATGATTAATATAGTATGATTTTTGTTTAATCCTCCTTTGCTTCAAGGAATAATCACTGTAGATCCATTTGGGAACTATCTATAACCAACATTGGCTATTTTGAAGCCATCTACTCTAAGATTACAACAATTTGGGTAAAGAAATGGCTTAACACATCTATTTATAGTCCTAAATTCATTTTTTTCTTGTTACTATTTAAAAAATCTTTATTTTTTATTTAAAATATTTCCTTTTTTGGGTCTTTCTGTTGAATTGTTTGTTGATTGATGGCATTGTATTAGAAACTTTACAAAACTTGAGTATACCAGTCATGATAGCAAAGTTTGATATTGAATTTGGCATTGAAAGCTATAATGATTTTGAAATTTGCTTTGTATGTCTCTTTTTTAGAATTCTCCACTTTACCAGTACTTACAAGATCTAGGACACACAGACTTTGAAGTATGTTCTTCTTTGTCACCAAAAAAAGAAAAATGCACAACAGATGGACAACAAAAACCTACAAGAGTTCCTCCAAAAGTAAGAAAGCATACTCATTATCTATGGCTTAATCTTTTGTTCTTTACCCTAATGACTAAACTGCTGTTTCCCTTACCCATGCCAAAAAAAAGAGTCCTTCGTCACACTGGTTAGGCTTTTTAAAAATAGATTAACTTTGGGCTGGCACTGTGGCATAGCGGGTAAAGCTGTGGCCTACAGTGCCGGCATCCCATCTGGACGCCAGTTCAAGACCCCGCTGTTCCACTTTGGATCCAGCTCTGTGATGTGGCCTAGGAAAACAGTGGAAGATGGGCCAAGTCCTTAGGCCCTTGCACCCACATGGGAGACCTGGGAGAAGCTCCAGTCTACTGGCTTTGGAACGGCACAGCTCCAGCCATTGCGGGTATTTGGGAGAGTGAAAGAACAGATAGACTTAGACTTCTTTTTTTTTTTTTTTTTTTTTTTGACAGGCAGAGTGGACAGTGAGAGAGAGAGACAGAGAGAGAAAGGTCTTCCTTTGCCGTTGGTTCACCCTCCAATGGCCGCCGCTGCAGCCGGCGCACCGCGCTGATCCTGGCAGGAGCCAGGAGCCAGGTGCTTTTCCTGGTCTCCCATGGGGTGCAGGGCCCAAGCACCTGGGCCATCCTCCACTGCACTCCCTGGCCATAGCAGAGAGCTGGCCTGGAAGAGGGGCAACCGGGACAGAATCCGGCGCCCCAACCGGGACTAGAACCCGGTGTGCCGGCGCCGCAAGGTGGAGGATTAGCCTATTGAGCCACGGCGCCGGCTTTTTTTTTTTTTTTTTTTTTTGACAGGCAGAGTGGACAGTGAGAGAGAGAGACAGAGGGAAAGGTCTTCCTTTGCCGTTAGTTCACCCTCCAATGGCCGCGGCCGGCGCACTGCGCTGATCCGATGGCAGGAGCCAGGTACTTATCCTGGTCTCCCAGGGGGTGCAGGGCCCAAGCACTTGGGCCATCCTCCACTGCACTCCCGGGCCATAGCAGAGAGCTGGCCTGGAAGAGGGGCAACTGGGACAGAATCCGGCGCCCCTACCAGGACTAGAACCTGGTGTGCCGGCACCACAAGGTGGAGGATTAGCCTATTGAGCCGTGGTGCCGGCCTCAGATAGACTTCTTATCTCAGCCTCTGCCTCTACCTCTCTGTAACTCTGACTTTCAAATAACTAAATAAATCTTTAAATAAATATATATATATATTATATATGTGTGTGTATATGTATATATATATATATGTATATATATAAACTTGAGAAGCAAATATTGAGAGTGATAGATAAAGCTTCCATCTGCTGCTTAACTTACCCAAATGCCCACAATGGTCTGGGCTTCACCAGGCCAAAGCTGGCAGCTGAGAAGACAATCCAGATCTCCACTGAGATGGCAGGAACCCAGCCACCTGAACCATCACCACTGCCTTCCAGGGTCCGCATTGTCAGGAAGCTGGAGCCAGGAGGCAGAGTCAAGTATTGAACCCATGTACGGCGATGTGAGACATCTTAACCAGTATGTTAGTGCTAGGCTAAACACCTGCCCCAGTAAGACTTTTTATTTTCATCAGTCGTATAAAACTCTCTGCAGATAAACTGAATTCTTGTTGCTGTTTTGAACTGTTTTATGGGTAAATTATATAAGCCAAGGAAATAAACATGTCTTGGGATTAAAATCTATTACTTGTTAAAGTATTGAAGTTATCCTAGGGGAACCAAAAAATAAACTAAAACCTTGTTTAGAGCCTAATAGAGGGGCTGGTGCTGTAGCAAGGCGGGTTAAAGCCCTGGACTGCAGCACTGGCATTCTTTATGGGCACTGGTTCAAGTTCCGGCTGATTCACTTCCAATCCAGCTCTCTGCTATGGCCTGGGAAAACAGTAGAAGATGGCCCAAGTCCTTAGGCTCCTGCACCCATGTGGGAGACCCAGAAAAACCTCCTGGCTCCTGGCTTCGGATCAGCTCAGCTCCATCCATTGTGGCCATTTGGGGAGTGAACCAGTGGTAGGAAGACCTCTCTCTTTCTGGCTCTACATCTCTCTGTAACTCTTTCAAATAAATTTAAAAAGTCTTTAAAAAAAAAAAAAAAAAAGAACCCAATAAAGGGGCCAGTGCTTTGGTGCAGCGAGATAAGCTGCCGTCTGCAGTGCCAGCATCTGATATAGGCTCGGGTTTGAGTCCCAGCTGCTCCATTTCCTATCCAGCTCCCTGCTAACACACCTGGGGAAGCAGTGGAAGCCAACTCAAGCACTTATACCCCGTACCTGTGTGAGAGACCGGATGAAGCTCCTGGCTTCTGGCTTTGGCCTAACCCAGCCCTGGCCATTTGGCCATTTGGGGAATGAACCACTGGATGGAAAATTCTTTCTCTCTCCCTATAATTCTGACTTTCAAATAAAATAAATAAATCTTTAAAAAAATAAAAGAACCCAATAGAAATATTCTGTTGAGGATTTTTTTTCCTTTTTTTTAAAAAGATTTATTTAGTTATTTTGAAAGTCAGAGTTACACAGAGAGAGGAGAGGCAGAGAGAGACAGAAGTCTTTCATCCACTGACTCACTCCCCAATTGGCCGCAAGGGCCAGAGCTGCATCCATCTGAAGCCAGGAGCCAGGTGCTTCTTCCTGGTCTCCCACGTGGGTGCAGGGGCCCAAGTACTTGGACCATCTTCTACTGTTTTTCCCAGTCCATAGCAGAGAGCTGGATTGGAAGAGAGGCAGCTGGGACTAGAACCAGTGCCCATATGGGGTGCTTATGCTGCAGGCGGAGGATTAACCTACTGCGCCATGGCGCCGGCCTCCGAGGAATTTTTTTCTTTAAATCTGCTTTTTAAGAGAGCACAAATGATAAAAAAGCAAATAATACTTCTTTTGACTCAAGCACTTGGGCCATCTTCCTCTGCTTTCCCAGGCTTGTTATCAGGGAGCTAGATTGGAAGTAAAGCTTCTGGGACTCCACTTAGGCTTTTCCACTTGTCCTTTTCAAGTATGGATGTTCCTCAGAAAGTTCTGAAAGCAAAACCTAAAGATATATCTAATAGGCTCTTTACAGATTAAAGTGTGGATTGGAGATTACTTGGCAACATAAGAAAGAATGGCCAAAGGACAGTCTTGGGTCTGGAGATGGGCACTGATGTCAAATTTTTTGTTTGGTACAAAATTTGGGGTTTGTAAGTATTTAATTCATTTATTACAATTATTTTTATTTATAGAAATGTTAATTTATAAACAAATCAAATAAGGAATTAAAAATTGTATCCACCTCCTCCCCCAGAAATTGAGTAACAGTAGAAAGCACAGCCAGAGGTTATTCTAAAAAATTACCATATGCCTAAAAAGTTGATTTAATCTTTTTAAAAGACTTTTTTTTATTTATTTGAAAGGCAGAGTTACAGAGAGAGATAGAAACAGAGAGAGGAGTGTGGGGTCTTCCATTTGCTGGTTCATGCCCCAAATGACTGCAACGGCTGGAACTGAGCTGATCCAAAGTCAAGAACCAGGAGCTTCCTCTGGGTCTCCTATTTGTGTGCAGGGGCCCAAGGACTTGGGCCATCTACTGCTTTCCCAGGCCATAACCGAGAGTTGGATTGGAAGAGGAGCAGCCAGGACTCAAACCAGCACCCATATGGGATGCCGGTGCTTCAGGCCAAGGCTTTAGCCACAGCACTGATCCCTATTTAATCTTTACATTGTATATTTCTAAGATAAATTTTTAACTAGATGAGTTATATTTTTCTTTTTTTTTTTTTTGAGTTATATTTTTCTAAAATAGATTTTTTTCTAAATCTGGGGACAGCTGTATTTTGGAAAGATTTGTAGAATTGTTTTTTAAGTTCGAATCAAAGAATATGTGTATGTATATGTGTGTGTGTGTGTGTGTGTGTGTGTGTATATATATATATATATATATACAGATTTAGAATTTACTTATTTATTTACAAGAAAGATCTTCCACCTGCTGCTGTACTACCCAAATGCCTGTAAGAGCTCGGACCAGACTAGGCTGAAACTAAGAGCCAGGAACCCTGTGCTGGTCCTCCACTAAGGTGCTGGGGACCCAAGTACTTGCTAATGCTGCTTTCCCAGGAGCATTAGCAGAGAGCTGGATCAAAAGCAGAGCTCAAACTGGCAAACTGATACAGTGCTGGAGTTGTAAGTAAGCAGTGATTTAATCTACTACACCACAATGCTGGCCCCAAATAGTATATTTTTCAAGTTGCTCCCAAAATTCCTGCTTAAGTAGTAAAGTATTGGTTATTTTCTTAGAAAACAATTTTTAAATGCCTATGAGATCTTGGTGAAACAGTCATAAGCTTAATTACCTTCTCTTTTTAACTTTCTGTAAACTTTAATTTTTACATACTTATTATGTATTCTTTACTGGTATTTCTACTAGGAATAGTAATTCTCTGTTTTTCCTGGTTTGTTTTCCTGTGATTATTCTGTTAATATTTGCTTATTTATTTATTTGAGAGGCAGAGAGACAGAGAGATCTCCCACTGCTCAAACATCCCATAACAGCTAGAGCTGGGTCAAGCTAATGTCTGAAGCCTGGAATTCAATCCAGGTCTTTCGCATGGGTGGCAGGGACCCAAGTACTAGAGCCATCATCACCTGCTGCCTCCAAGGTGCACATTAGCAGGAATATTAGAATGAAGGGTAGAGCCCGGATTGAACCAAGCCCCTCCAATGTGGAATGTGGGCCTCCCATGAAGTTACTTAACCGCTGTACCAAACACCCACCCCTGATTATTATTAAATGTTTCTCCCATAGGTTTTAGCATGAGGCCTGATTTCTTCTTCTGTGTTCTCTGGGCGATCTCATCTACTTTTTTGCTTTCATTAATAACTTATGTCCATGGGGCTTGTGTTGATTAATGGTTAAAGTTGATACCTGAGACGCTGGCATCCCATATGGGCACTGGTTGCTGTCCTGGCTGCTCCACTTCTGATACAGCTCCCTGTTAACGGCCTGGAAAAGGCAGCAGGAGATGGCTCAAGTGTATGATTCCCTGCTACCCACATGGGAGACCTGGATAAAGGTCCTGGCTTTGGCCAGGCTTAGCCCTGGCTGTTGCAGCCATCTTGGGAGTAAACCAATGGATGGAGGATCTCTGTCTCTCCCTCTCTATAACTTTGCCTTTCAAATAAATAAGTAAATATTTAACAATAACAACAAAAGCTTATGTTCATTTTTGAGGTTTTTCTGAGTTTCAAGTGCTTGTAAGATATTTTTAACTGCATAAACCTGGTATGCTCAAGTTCAGTTGTCCCAAACTGAACTTTTCCCCCCAGCTACTTCCAAAACAAACAGAATCTTCTTTCTGTATTCCCATATTGCCACTCTCTCAGTTATCTTATCATTTCCAATCACTCTCATGTTGCTTTGGCACTAAATGATATATCAAGTCAACTTCTATGCTTTTAAGTCTAACCCTTATTCTTTATCATTTTTGCATTCATTATCTAATTTAGACCTTTACCATTATTTAGGTGGACTATTAAATACTCTCCTAATCATGCAACTTGCCTACAGTCACTCTCTGCCAATACACCTAGTGGCCAGTTATTTTTCTAAAATGCTGATTTTGTTATTTCAACTTCTATGTACAGGGGCAGGCATTGTACAGTGCTGGCATCCCATATCTGAGTGTTGGTTCAATTCCCAGCTGCTGCTAATGTACCTTGGGAAGCAGTTGGTTCAATTCCCAGATTCCTGCTAATGTACCTTGGGAAGCAGTAGATACTCAGTGCTTAGGCCCTGCCACCCCTGTGGGAGACCCAGATGGAGTTCTGGGCTCCTGCCTTTGGCCTGGCCCAGTCCTGGCTGTTGCAGGCATTTGAGGAGTGAACCAGTAGATGGAAAATTGTTCTCTCTCTCTCTGTTTCTGTCTCTCTTTTTCTCGCTCTGTTACTTCATCTTTCAAGTAGGTGAAAAAGGATAATATTAAAAAAAATAGTTTGGGACTGGCGCTGTGCCAGAGCAGGTTAAAGCCCCTGCCTGCAGTGCCAGCATCCCAGATGGATGCCAGTTCAAGTCTCTGCTGCTCCATTTCCGCTCCAGCCACCTGCTAATGTGCCTGGGAAAACAGCAGAGGATGGCCCAAGGTCTTAGGCCCCTGCACCCTGCACCCTGCACCCTGAAAGAGGCTCCTAGCTCCTGGCTTCGGATCTACTCAGTTCCGGCCTTAGTGACCTTCTTGGTAGTGAATCGGCAAATGGAAGACCTCTCTTTCTCTCTCTCTCTGTGTCTACCTCTCTCTGTAAATCTGTCTTTCAAATAATAAAATTAATCTTTTATAAAAAGATTTATTTATTTACTTATAAAAAATTTGGTGGCTCTCACAGCCTATAGAGTGAAGTATAAACTAGTATGGGATTTAACATCCGTTTTTTAACCTCTTTACTAATCCTATCTCCCCTTGCTCATAATAGCCCCAGACTATGCCTCCTTCTCCAGGGCATGTGCTGTTATGGCATGTGCTGTCATGGCTCTCCTTTGCTTATTCTGTTACCTTGCCTGGAATGTTCTTCCCTCCTTTGTTGAATCTCTACTTATCTATTAGGGCTTAGCTTCAGTGTTTGCTCCTTTCTGGCCTCCTCTTTGCCCATAGTTTTCCAGACTTTACACTGGTTTGTAATTATTTGTAATGTTTCTTCTACACTAAGTTCCTGAAAACAGCAATTATGAATAATTTTTGTTCCCATGGCCCTTTGTAGTATCTGGGATATAGTAATCCTTCAGTGATTATAAACTGCATTTACTGGCATGCTTAAGGAGTGGGCTATTAAGGAAAATTGATTTTTAGTTGATTCGGTAATAAAACTGGGGCAGGCATTTGGCATAATGTTGAAAATACCACTTGGGATACCCATGTTCCATGTCAGAGTTACTACGTTCCAGTCTATGCAGCCACTCCCAAGTCCAGCTTCCTAGGAAGCAGCAAGTGACTGCTCAAGTATCTGGATCCCTGCCACCCATGTGGGTCTTCTGCCCTTGCCTTTAGCCTGGCCCCACCCCAGCGGTTGCAGGCATTTGAGGAGTAAACCAGCAGCTGGGAAGTCTGTGTGTGTGTGTGTGTGTGCGCGCGCGCGCGCACGCGTGTCTTTCTCTTTCTTGCTCTCACTCTCTTTCCCTCCCTTGTTCCCTGTGCCTGAGTCTCTCTGCCTCCCAAATACATAAAAATAAATACATAAAATTTTTCTAGATAATAAAACCTTTGCCGGCGCCGCGGCTCACTAGGCTAATCCTCCGCCTTGCAGCGCCGGCACACCGGGTTCTAGTCCCGGTCGGGGCGCCGGATTCTGTCCCGGCTGCCCCTCCTCCAGGCCAGCTCTCTGCTGTGGCCAGGGAGTGCAGTGGAGGATGGCCCAAGTGCTTGGGCCCTGCACCCTCATGGGAGACCAGGATAAGTACCTGGCTCCTGCCATCGGATCAGCACGGTGCACTGGCCACAGCGCACCGGCTGCGGCAGCCATTGCAGGGTGTACCAACGGCAAAAGGAAGACCTTTCTCTCTGTCTCTCACTGTCCACTCTGCCTGTCCAAAAAAAAAAAAAAAAAACAACTTTTATTTCATTCTATGACAGTTTTTGTAAAATGATTCAAATATCTTTTCTGGGAAATGAGTTCAACATATGAAGGAGATATCTGCACTTCCATATTCATTGCAGCAGTAACCACAATAGTCAAGATATGGAATCAGCCTAGGTATCTATCAGTGGATGAGTGAATAAAGAAAATGTTGTGTATATATGCAGAGTGGAATATTGGTCATAAAAAAAGAAGAATAAATCCTTCTTGGAATAAAATGGATAGAACTGGAGATCATTATGATAAAATGAAATAAGCAAGATACAGAAAAGTCAAATAAGTGCATGCTTTCTGTCAAATGTAAAAGTTTAGAATACACATACGGTGTATGTGGTTATAAATTAGTGATTATTAGAGATTGGGAAGGGTGGAGGTTAATGATAATGAGTACCAACATGCACGTGGGCAAAAGTTATTGGTTCTGGTGTTCTGTAGACCAGTAGGGTAATTATAGTGTGTGCTAAAGAAATGGAAGGGCTAATTGCCTTTTGATTGCTTTATGCTGTGTATATTTGAGGAAATATTCACCATACCTCATAAAATATACATGTAGTTCTTGTTAATGCAAAATTTAAAAAAGAAAATGTTTTTAAATAAAAGTCTAAAACTTTTAAAATAAAATGTTTCTATTAGACAAAAATTAAAAAATCCTTCTGCTTTAGTATTGTAGAATGAAGTAGTCTTAATATTTGAAAACATGGAGCATATGGTAGCTTTCATTCTGAAATAAATGCTGTCATCATATTAATGTAGATAGCATATAGTGTTCCCAAAATAAATGGGGTGCATCAGAATGTAGACTTCTGACTACTCCAAGAATCATATTTCTAGTCTCATTCCAAACCTATTGAATCAAAATCTTTAGTTTGGGACCCCAGGAGTTTTTTTTTTTTTTTTTTTTTTTTTTTTTTTTTTGACAGGCAGAGTTGGACAGTGAGAGAGAGAGAGAGAGACAGAGAGAAAGGTCTTCCTTTGCCGTTGGTTCACCCGCCAATGGCCGCTGCGGCCGGTGCGCCGTGGCAGGCGCACCGCGCTAATCCGAAGCCAGGAGCCAGGTGCTTCTCCTGGTCTCCCATGGGGTGCAGGGCCCAAGCACTTGGGCCATCCTCCACTGCACTTCCGGGCCACAGCAGAGAGCTGGCCTGGAAGAGGGGCAATCTGGACAGAATCCGGCGCCCCGACCAGGACTAGAACGCGGTGTGCCGGCGCCGCAGGTGGAGGATTAGCCTAGTGAGCCGCAGCATCCGTCAGGAGTATGTTTCTAATTAAAATCTCCAGGTGATTCTAATGTGCAACTACATTTGGGAACTAACAAGAAAAGTGAGACATTGACAAAGCATGTAGCTTTGGTGATTGTTTGCTGCCTTTTCTGATAAAAATTCTGATTAATTAGAGATAAGTTATTAGAATTTGTTTGCTATCTGTAGTTTAATAATCCTATACAATATAATTCATCTCTTTCAGCAAGGCATCCTGTTAAAAGTAATAGAAACTATCAAAAATTGGATTTTTTTTTCTCAGCACAGTAAGACAGATGACTTACTTCACAAGTTGGTGAGTGTTCACTTTACTTCTTTTTTCACTTTTCATAGCTCTAGTTCATGAGTGAGAGAAGTGATGGATCAGAATTTGTTTTGCTGCTAATTTGGGCAGTGATTGATTTTTATTAGAAATTCTGAAATCACTGGGAACCTTTTAACTTGGGCTTATTTGTATTCTTCATAACTCTTCTGAGAGGTTATTAGCCATTTAGAATATTCTGGTACTTACTGAAACCTTATTTGTTAGATTACTAACATAGTGCCACCTTCTTCCTCCATTAACAAGTATTCCTCTTAGTAGGGAAGGGGATACAAATCGATCTAGCAATAGGATCAGTCCAGTCACACAGTGCTGATAAATCATGGAATTTCCCAAATTCTTGGAATAGTGAATGGTGCCGGTCATTTTGATTCCTGGGAGGTTTTCTTTGCTTTCTTCCTTTCTCTGCTGTAATATATCTGTTGTTTGACCCCTGACCCTAGGGGACACGATTCAACCAGAATCCAGGCAGTACAGCTAATAACTTTAAGTTATAAAGTTCTGGTAATTCCCAGAAGAGGTGATCAAGTTACAAATAACAGTTTTCAGGACCTTAAAAATTAACATTCCTATAAATTAGCCTTTTTAAAGAGCTCCTTTACACAAGCTTTCACATTTTGATTTGGTACTCTAATCAACATTAAAAGGTTTAGTGTATCTTACCAATGAGAAAGCAAATGTTTAGACATTTCACTTTAATTTAGTAAAATATTGACTGAATGGATCAAGAACGTTGAGGTTGGGACCAACATTATGGTGCAGCAGGCTAAGCCCCTGCAACAGCGGCCTCCCATATGAGCACCTGTCTGAGTCCCTGTTGCTCTACTGCCAGCCCACCTGCTAATGCACCTTAGAAAAGCAGAGGAACATGGCCTAAGTACTTGGACTTCTGCCACCCACTTGGGAGACCTGGATCAAGCTCCTGGCTTCACCCTGGCCCAGCCCCAACTGTTGTGGCCACTGGAATGAATCAGTAGATAGAAGATTGATCTCTCTTTCATTCTGTCTTTCCTTCCTTCTCTGTAACTCTGCCTTTCAAATAAATAAATAAATCTTTTCAAAAATAAATTTTAAAAAAAGAATGTTTAGGTAGAAAATGATAGATATAGAATTTGAACACTGATCCCCTAGTTCCAAAGCTCATGCTCTTCAGTAAAACATACTACCTCCCTAAATTGATTATGATGATTTTATCACAGACTAAAATTACTTTTATAGCAATCCAAATTGTCAAGTTCTGTGTTAAGGGTTTCATCTTTGTAGAACGAGTGTTGCTAAGGTCACTGAAATGTGTTGTTATCTACATAGACTATCAACTTTACCCAAGTGGAGCCATCTCCTTCTTCAGTGATACTAGGACTGTGGTAAGGTATATGGATCCATATACATTTTTCTGTGGTTTGATCGTAGTCTGCATAGGCCTAGTCTTCATTCTTGGTTCTTTGTTACTAGGCACATTTTTGTGTCGTATTTCATTATAAAGTGCCAGCTTCTGTATGCATACCTTTTGTGTCTTTTTATAGAGAATGATAGGAATCCCACCTAAGAAACCGTTAACTAGTAAAGGACAGGAAATTTCCCAGTCGGCCTGTGGTATAACATTGTTGGACTTTTCTCCTTGATTGTGACATATTTAAATTTTTGTTAGATATACAGATACTGAAGCTGCACCTCTTACCTTTTATAAAAATATTGGTAATTGCTCCATGATACCTGAACATTTTAGTTTTTTGTTTTGTTAAGATTTATTTATTTGAAAGGCAGAGTTACAGAGAGGAAGAGACAGAGAGAAAGAGAAAGATATCTTCCACTCACTGGTTCACTCCCCAAATGGTTGCAACAGCCTGGTCTTAGCCAGGCTAAAGCCAGGAGCCAGGAACTTCTTCCAGGTCTCCCACATAGAGGCAGGGGCCCAGACAGTTAAGCCATTCTCCACTTCTTTCCTAAGCCCATTAGCAAGGAGCTGAATTGGAGATGGAGCAGGTAGTATATGAACTGGTGCCTTTATGGAATGCCAGCACTGCAAGTGGAGGCTAACCTCTTCTGCCATAACACCAGCCCCTCATTTTTCTTCCTTCTTTCCCTCCTTCCCTCCTTCTTTCCTTCCTCCCTCCCTCCCTCCCTCCCTCTCTCTCTCTCTCCTCCCTCCCTCCTCTCTTTCTTTCTTTTTATTTATTTATTTGAGAGGTAGAGATATAGAGTGAGGGAGGAAGAGACAGAGAGAAAGGTCTTCATCTGCTAGTTCACTCCCCAAATGGCTGCTAAGGCTAGAACTAGACCAGTCTGAAGCCAGGATCCAGGAGCCTCCTCTGGGTCTCCCAGGTGGATGCAGGGGTCCAAGGACTTGGGCCATCTTCTACTGCTTTCCCAGTCCACAAGCAGAGAGCTGGATCCGAAGAAGAGCAGCTGAGATATGAACCAGTGCCCATATTGGGTGCCAGTACCACAGGCAGAGGCTCAGCCCACTATGACACAGCGCCAGCACCCCTCCACCACCTTTTTTTTTTTTAAGGTCAATTAATTTATTTGAAAGTCAGAGTTAGAGAGAGAGATCGGTCTTCCATCTGCTGGTTCACTGCCTAAATGGCTGCAATGGCCGGAGCTGATCCAGGCAAAACTCAGGAGCCAGGAGCTTCTTCTAGGTCTCCCACATAGGTGCAGGGGCCCAAGGACTTGGGCCATCCTCTGCTGTTTTCCCTGGTGCATTAGCAAAGACCTGGGACCCAAACCTGTGCCCATATGGGATGGCAGCACTGCTGCCCCACAGTGCCAGCCCCCTCATTTTTCTTTTTATTAAAAAAAAAGTATTTGTTTTATTCTTTTTTTTTTTTTGACAGGCAGAGTTAGTGAGAGAGAGAAAGAGAGAGACAGAGAGAAAGATCTTCCTTTTTCCATTGGTTCACCCCCCAAATGGCCACTACAGCCGGCGTGCTGCGGCCAGCGCGCTGTGCTGATCTGAAGCCAGGAGGCAGTTGCTTCCTCCTGTTCTCGCATGCGGGTGCAGGGCCCAAGGACCTGGGCCATCCTCCACTGCACTCCCGGGCCACAGCAGAGAGCTGGCCTGGAAGAGGGGCAACCGGGACAGAATCCAGCACCCAACCGGGACTAAAACCCGGTGTGCCAGCACTGCAGGCAGAGGATTAGCCAAGTGAGCAGTGGTACTGGCAAAAAAAGGTATTTGTTTGAATGGCAGAGTAACAAAGAGAAGGAAAGATAGAGAAAGAGAGAGAGAGAATCTTCTGTCTGCTGGTTCATTCTCCAAGTGCCCACAACAGCTGGGACTAAACCAGACCAAAACCAGGAACTTGGAATTTTAGAATTTCACCCATGTCTCCCACTTGGGTAGCAGGAATCCAAGTATTTGAGCCATCTTCCACTGCTTTCCCAAATGCATTAGTAAGAAGCTGTATCAGAAGCAGAGTAGCAAGGACTGTAACCAACACTCTGATATGGGATGCCAGCATTGCATATGTCAGCTTAACCTGCTACACCCATCTTTTATTATTCATTTCTGTAGTACTTTTCTTAAAGATTAAAAAAAAATTCCCTTATAGCAATAATGAAGGTACTGATGATAGCACTTCTTAAAGAACTTTTAGCCTATAAACTGCTTCTAGACATGTCATCTCATTTGATCTTAAATCAACCTTATGAAAAAGTGCCATAATATTAAAAAGTGTATAAAATCATTGAAATAGATTGACACATGAATAAATTCCCTTCTTTACCTCCATGGAAGAAAAATAGAAATCTCCTTATTCTTCAGCTGTACCTTCTCATATCCTTTCTTAAAAAAAAAAAAAAGATTTATTTATTTTTACTTGAAAGTCAGAGTTACACATAGAGGAGAGGCAGAGAGAGAGAGACAGAGAGAGGTCTTCCATCTGCTTGTCCACTCCCCAGCTGGCCTCATCGGCCGGAGCTGTGCTGATCTGAAGCCAGGAGCTTCTTCCGGGTCTCCCACGTGGGTGCAGGGGCCCAAGGACTTGAGCCGTCTTCTACAGCTTTCCCAAGCCATAGCAGAGAGCTAGATCAGAAGAGGAGCAGCCAGGTCTCGAACCGGCGCCCATATGGGATGCCGGCACTTCAGGCCAGGGTGTTAACCTGCTGCTCCACAGCACCGGCCCTTCATATCCTTTCCATCCATCCAAGCAGAGATCCTCCTATGTTTTCATGCCATTTCCCTATATCAATCCTAAAAAGATTTCATATTCACCAATTCAAGTTCAAATCCATCACTTCAGCATTAAAGAATCTGTATAATTCATTCGACCCTAACCTATCTTTCTAGTGTTGTCCACTAGTATTTTCCTTTTTTCCATTTTTGCTGTCTCTGTCTGTGTTCATGCTATTACAGTGTGATGGAATTCTTTCTGATTTTCTCGTGGTCTATTGGGATCTTTTCAGTAAGGAATCCTAGTTTTTTCTCTAGACCTTCCAAAAAACTTTAGCCTTTTGTGTTGTGTTCAGTGTGTGATTTTTCTTTATTGTGTTTTAATTATTTTTGTATGTAGTAAGAACACAGCTAACACTTATATAGTGTTTGCTCTATGACAGACACTCTAGTATTTTATAGATATTTACTTCTTTACTCCTCACAATAACCCAATGAAGTAGGTACTACAAGGTTACTTCAAAAGGTTCACAGAATGGTAAAATTAAAAGATGAATTTATGGGACCGGCACTGTGGTATAGCAGGTAAAGCCACCACCTGGCATCCCATATGGGCACTGGTTCAAGTTCCAGCTGCTCCATTTCCAATCCAGCTCTCTGCTGTGGCCTGGGAAGGCAGTGGTTGATGGGGCCCCTGCATCCATGTGGGAGATCCGAAAGAAGCTCCTGGCTCCTGGCTTCGGATCAGCACAGCTCCAGCCTTTGCAGCCAATTGAGAAGTGAACCAGTGGATAGGAGACCTCTCTCTCTCTGCCTTTCCTTCTCTCTCTGTGTAACTCTGCCTTTCAAATAAATAAATCTTTTTTTTTTTTAAAAAAAAAAAAAGATGGATTTATTTTGGTGCAAAAATTTTTGAAATGCATGTACAGCATTTTCATGATATGCATTTTCCGTGAACTTTTGGAAACCACCCCCTTACTTATATGCATGGATTTCAGAATTTTTTACATCAAAATTGTGGGGAGCAATCCGGACTAGACTAAGTTACTCGAATTAGGACTTATTCTATGCATCTGCTCTCCCACAATATGGCGCTGGGAGAGAAGTAAACAGTTTCCGCACAGCTGCCTCCAGTTCAACCAATTAACTGTAGGACTTGCTCCTGATTGGAGAGCAGCGTACTCGGCGTGTGGGCAGCCGAGTTGGGATTGGCGGAGGAGGACTATAAAGGAGGAGAGAGACGGCATGCACCAGGAACATCTATGGGGAACATCTAAGGGAACCCGTGCAGCCCCCGAGAGAACCGGCCGGCGGTGTGCCGCTCCCCTGCGGAAGTGGGGAATGTGGCCAGGGGGAACTGCCCTTCCACGGAGGTGGAAGGGATAGTAGCCAACCCGGGAAGAACCAGCAGCAAACCCGGGGAGGGCCGAGCAGACGAAAGAACAGCGCAGGGTTTAGTGTTGCTCCTCCACGAAGAGGGGGAGCGACAAAAATAAAGATCTTTTAATTCCATGCTCCATGAACTTTTGAAATCTCTTTGTAAGGCCGGCGCCGTGGCTCACTAGGCTAATCCTCCACCTTGCGGCGCCGGCACACCGGGTTCTAGTCCCGGTCGGGGCGCCGGATTCTGTCCCGGTTGCCCCTCTTCCAGGCCAGCTTTCTGCTATGGCCAGGGAGTGCAGTGGAGGATGGCCCAGGTGCTTGGGCCCTGCACCCCATGGGAGACCAGGAAAAGCACCTGGATCCTGGCTCCTGCCATCGGATCAGCGCGGTGTGCCGGCTGCAGCGGCGGCCATTGGAGGGTGAACCAACGGCAAAGGAAGACCTTTCTTTCTCTGTCTCTCTCTCTCACTGTCCACTCTGCCTGTCAAAAAAAAAAAAAAAAAAAAAAAAAAAAAAAATCTCTTTGTATTAGTATCCCTTTTTCACAGATAAGGATACTGGCTTAGAGAGGTTATTAACTTAAGTTGTAGAATATACACCTACGTACTCATTCTAGGATAAGAGACAACAGTCTCTGAAACTTGTTGAGAGTAAGCCAGAGTTTACTGTAGTACACCTTCCAGCAGCACAGAGCTTCCTACCAGCTGATACCTGCTACTATTTAAGTTGATCAGAATTCATTCCTTTTGCATTTCTTCATTTGTTTGAGACATAGACTTGAGCTTTTCCCCCACTCAAATAGGGCTCTTGTGAGAGATTCTTAAATTGACAAGTATCTATTTTTCTGATATTTGGTTGTTATATTATAATACTATTTCCATATTTTTACAGTTATTTTTTATATTTTTAAAAATCTCACTATTTATTTGCATTTTTTTATTTGACAGAGTTAGACAGTGAGAGAGAGAGAGACAGAAAGGTCTTCCTTCCATTGGTTCACCCCCCAAATGGCCACTACGGCCGGAGCTACGCCGATCAGAAGCCAGGAGCCAGGTGCTTCCTCCTGGCCTCCCATGTGGTTGCAGGGGCCCAAGCACTTGGGCCATCCTCCACTGCCTTCCTGGGCCACAGCAGAGAGCTGGACTGAAAAGAAGGAACCAGGACTAGAAGCAGCGCCCATATGGGATGTCGGCACTGCAGGCGGAGGATTAACCAAGTGAGCCACGGTGGCCCTGCATTTTCTTTGAAAGAGAGATCTTCTTACACTTGTTGCTCCCCAAATACCCACAACAGCTAGACTGGTCCAGGCCAAAGTCAAGAGTCCAGGACTCATTCCCAGTCTCTTTTATGAGTGATAGGAACCTAAGAACTTGAGCCATTACTGCTGCCTCTGAGGATGCCTATTAACAGAAAGCGGGATTAGAAGCAGAGGAGCCAGGACTGAAACGCAGTCACTCTGGTATGGGATGTGGGCATCCTAAGCAGCTTCATAACTATTGTACCACCTTCCCTCCACCCTCTGCCACGGTTCTTACCTTTACAATTTATACTAAAGTGTTAATTAGTTGATTTAATCTCAATTTGAATAGCTATAATTACTACAATAAGGCTCAAGTTTTTCCTTTCTAGAGGCAGTCTGATCATTAAGATAACACTTTAGTTACTTGGAGTGTTTTGATCCCTTTCAAGTTACTTTTTTCTAAATAATAAATAATTCTTTAAACAAAATTTATTATTATATTTATTTGAAAGACAGAGTTACAGAGAGTGGTAGAAACAGGAAGAGAGAGGGGTCTTCCATCTACTGGATCACTCCCCAGATGGCTGCTGCAACTGGAACTGAGACAATCAGGAACCAGGAGCTTCTTCTGGATCTCCCACATAGGTGCAGGGGCCCAAGGACTTGGGCCATACTCCACTTCTTTCCCAGGCAGATTAGCAGGGAGCTGGATTGGAAGTGGAACAGCCAGGACTCAAACTGGTGCCCATATGGGATGCTGGTGCTGCAGACCAGAGCTTTAACCTGCTACTCCACAGTATTGGCCCTCAGGTTTCTTTACATTGTTGGTTTGTCACCCTGTTCAATCAACTATTTCTAAAGCTATTAATACTTCCTCTAACACCGGCGCCATGGCTCAATAGGCTAATCCTCTGTCTCCGGCGTCGGCACACCGGGTTCTAGTCCCGGTCGCTCCTCTTCCAGTCCAGCTCTCTGCTGAGCCTGGAAGGGCAGTGGAGGATGGCCCAGGTCCTTGGGCCCTGCACCCGCATGGGAGACCAGGAGGAAGCACCTGGCTCCTGGCTTTGGTCAGCGCAGTGCGCCAGCTACAGCGTGCCAGCCGCAGCGGCCAATGGGGGCTGAACCAACAGGAAAAGGAAGACCTTTCTCTCTGTCTCTCTCTCTCACTGACCACTCTGCCTGTCAAAAAAAAAAAAAAAAAAAAAGAATACTTCCTCTAAGCATATTGATGTTGGTGTTAACCTAGTTTTGCAGATGATTCTGACACTAAGGAATGGTGTTGAATAAGAAAGTAATAGATTAAGAGGAATCTCTATCTGAAGAGGGAGAACTCCCATTGTACATTATCAGCATTCTCCCTGTCAGCCTGGCTTTTATCTAGTTAGGCTGCACTAAGTTTACCCATAATTAGGTACATAGCCGGCGCCGCGGCTCACTAGGCTAATCCTCCGCCTTGCGGCGCCAGGCACACCGGGTTCTAGTCCCGGTTGGGGCGCTGGATTTTGTCCCGGTTGCCTCTCTTCCAGGCCAGCTCTCTGCTGTGGCCAGGGAGTGCAGTGGAGGATGGCCCAAGTGCTTGGGCCCTGCACCCCATGGGAGACCAGGAGAAGCACCTGGCTCCTGCCATTGGATCAGCGCGGTGCGCCCGGCCGCAGCGCACCGGCCGCAGCGGCCATTGGAGGGTGAACCAACGGCAAAGGAAGACCTTTCTCTCTGTCTCTCTCTCTCACTGTCCACTCTGCCTGTCAAAAAAAAAAAAAAATTGGGTACATAGAGTTCTCATGAAAAGTATGACTTAGAGTTTTTTGGTCCACACTGCGGCTCACTAGGCTAATCCTCCGCCTGCGGCGCTGGCACTCCAGGTTCTAGTCCCGGTCAGGGCGCCAGATTCTGTCCCGGTTGCTCCTCTTCCAGTCCAGCTCTCTGCTGTGGAGGATGGCCCAAGTGCTTGGGCCCTGCACCCGCATGGGAGACCAGGAGGAAGCACCTGGCTCCTGGCTTCGGATTGGCACAGTGCGCCGGCCGTGGCAGCCATTTGGGGAGTGAACCAACGGAAGGAAGACCTTTCTCTCTGTCTCTCTCTCTCACTGTCTAACTCTGCCTGTCAAAAAAAAAAAAAAAAGTTGTTTAATACTTGTATTTGAATATGGTTGTGTCTAATTGGAGAATCCCAACTAAGTAGTACAGTCAGTATGTGAAGATTCTAGTCACAGATTACTAAAAACTTGCTTTGCTGTCTTCTGCCTTGCTTGCTCCCCCTGCCCCTTCTTTCTTTCTGTTCTTTTTTTCTTCTGCCTCCCTTCTTCCCTCCCCTCACTTTGTTTCTTTTTGTTTTTTAAGCTTTATTTTATTAGTATGAAAGACAGAATTACAGAGAGAGAGGTGGAGACAGAGAGTGAGTCTTCCATCTGCTGGTTCACTCCCCAAATGGCCACAACATCCAGAGCTGAGCTGATCCAAAGCCAGGAGCCAGGAGCTTCTTCTGGGTCTCCCGTGTGGGTACAGGGGCCCAAGTGCTTGGGCCATCTTCTACTGCTTTCCCAGGTGCATTAGCAGGGAGCTGGATTGGAAGTGGAACAGCTGGGAGTTGAACTAGCACCCAATTGGGATGCTGGTGCTACAGGTTGGGTCTTTAACCCACTGTGCCACAGCACCAATCCCTCTCCCTGCTTCCTTCCTTCTGTCTTTTCTTCCACCTTTCTCCCTCCTTCTTTCTTTCTCCTTTCTTGCTTGCTTGCTTGCTTTCTAAGGTTGTATTTATTTATTTGAGAGAGAGAGTTAGATACAGTGAGAAGGAGAAACAGAGCAAGGTCTTCCTTACACTGGTTCACTCTCCAAATGGCTGCAATGGCTGGAGCTGGGCCAATCTGAAGCCAGGAGCCAGGAGCCAGGAGCTTCTTCCTTGTCTCCCATGCGGGTGCAGGGGCCCAAAGACTTGGGCCATCTTCCACTGCTTTCCCAGGCCACAGCAGAGAGCTGGATTGGAAGAGGAGCAGCTGGAAATAGAACCGGTGCCGATATGGGATGCCGGTGCCGCGGGTGGAGGATTAACCTACTGTGCCAAGGTGCCAGCACCCTCCTTTTTCATTCTTTCATCAGTAGTATAGTGAATTGTTGTGTTTTCTCTCTCTCTCTCTGTTAAGATTTATTTTATTTATTTGAAAGGCAGAGTTACAGAGAGATAGGGGGAGAGAGAGAGATCTTCCATCTGCTGGTTCACTCCCCAAATAGGTGCAATGGCCAATGCTGGGCCAGGCCGAAGCCAGGAGCTAGGAGCTGCATCTGGGTTTCCCACGTAGGTGCAGGCACCCAAGCACTTGGACCATCCTCTGCTGGTTTTCCTAGTGCATTAGCAAGAAGCTGGATTGGAAGTGGATCAGGTGGAACTCGAACCTGCACCCATATGGGATGCTGAATTTGCAAGTAGTCGCTTAACCCATTACACTACAGTGCTGGCCCCTGTTCTCTCTTTATGAAAGTGGATGAGACATCAAATAATTAAATAGTCAGGACTATAAGACAAGAGAGGATACTGTTGTTCAAATATGAAATATAAGTGCTACAGCAGTGTATGCCGTGTGTGTCAGTAGATGGTCAAACAACCACACAGGCTAAAAGAAAGATTGGCTTTCCATTGAGAAGATGTTCTCTCTTTGGATTGAAGGTAAATAAAATATATCCAAGTAGGCCTAATATTAAAGATATTCTTCTCTTTCTGTAAAAGTGACATATAATATATAATAATGATCAAGAAGTCATGTGTTCAGTTTGCTTTGTAGATCACCACACTATCAGCTAGGGCTGGAATCTGGTGTGGAAATGATTAGCTAAGAAGACAAATCTAGGGGCCAGCACTGTGGCATAACAGATAAAGCTGCTGCCTGCAGTGCCAGCGTTCCATATGGGTGCCAGTTTGAGTCCTAATGCTCCACTTGCAATCCAGCTCTCTGCTATGGCCTGGGAAAGCAGTAGAAGATGGCCCAAGTGCTTGGACCCCTGCATCCGGGTGGGAGACCTAGAAGAAGCTCCAGGCTCCTGGCTTCCGATCAGCCCAGCTCTAGCCATTGTGGCCATTTGGGGAGTAAACCAGTGGATGGAAGACTCTATCTCTCTGTTTCTGTCTGCCTCTTTGTAACTCTGTCTTTCAAATAAACAAATAAATCTTTATTTAAAAAAAGAAGAAGAAGAAGACAAATCTACTGTACTTCCTTCAAACCCTAGAGCTTGCTTGTTTTGGTTTAATTGCTTGAAGGCCTTGTCCATTAAAAATTCTCTTTATTTTGATCCTATAGTTAAAAAAGATCGGCTTTTTTTTTTTTTTTTTTTTTTTTTTTTACTAAATTTACTAAATAATGAAACAAAATTTTCTGTTGCGGCAGACTATATACAGAAAAGCAGAATCAACTACCAAAGACTTAGGATTTGAAATCAGATTTGGAAAGTCACAATCTTTTTGGCCTTAGGTTTTCTGTCTGTGAAATGGAGAGGAGGAGGAGAATGTACATGATAGGGTTACTGTAAGAATTGACCTATCTGCTCGAATAATGCTACCTCATTTTGTCTGCATACCACATGCATTCTGCACACAATATCAGATTTTCCCCCCCATTTAGAAGGGCTTTTATCCTGTCCCATCCCACTCTTCCAGCCCTTCCATCTGGCCATTTCCTGTTCGTCTTTTAAAACTTAGCTCAGCCTAACCTCATATTTTCTGACTTTGAGTTTGGTCCATCTGTGCCAGTATCTTATTACCCAAGGAGTTTACCTCATTGCACTCCACATTATATGCTATCTACTTAATTTTTGGTTCTCTCCATTGAATGACAAACTCTTTAAGAGTAGTGACTTGTGGCCGGCGCCGTGGCTCAATAGGCTAATCCTCCACCTTGCGGCGCCGGCACACCGGGTTCTAGTCCCGGTCAGGGCGCCGGATTCTGTCCCGGTTGCCCCTCTTCCAGGCCAGCTCTCTGCTATGGCCAGGGAGTGCAGTGGAGGATGGCCCAAGTGCTTGGGCCCTGCACCCCATGGGAGACCAGGAAAAGCACCTGGCCCCTGGCTCCTGCCATCGGATTAGCGCGGTGCGCCGGCTGCAGCAGCGGCCATTGGAGGGTGAACCAACGGCAAAAGGAAGACCTTTCTCTCTGTCTCTCTCTCTCACTGTCCACTCTGTCAAAAAAAAAAAAAAAAAAAGAGTAGTGACTTGTAAATCTTGTTCATTTTTTGTGTCTTCATCGTCAAGCATGGTGCCTGATTTAAAGAAGATATTCTTTGATCATTGGATGGAAAGAAGAGAGGCAGGAATAAATGAGCTGGTTTAAGTGAAGGCATTTTGTAAACTATAAAGTGCTGTGCAAATGTTAGTATGGATTTGCATTACATTCCTCAATAATTCTCTTTAAATATTTGAATGCCTATTTGTAGAAGGTTCTGATTTTGCTGATATAATTCTTAAATATTGGCTATTTTGGTACAATATCTAGGGTCAACATCTTAAATTAATGAGTTAGGGTTAACTAGACAGATATATTAATCTGTAATTACAGTACAATTCAAAATTAGAAAAATAAAAATTGTGCTTCACATCTGGTGGCTCAACAGTGTCCACCTCAATTGTTACTGTTTCACGTTTTACAGTGAAAAATAAAACTTGATGTATCATATTGAAGATCAGTTGGACTATTACATCTTCTTGGAGCCTGGGCTGAAAATAAGCACCTCTAAATTTTATTAGTATTATGAGCTTAACATTTAATACAATATTGCGTATGTACTAATACCTCTCTTCCGATGTTTTAATGGCAAGGATATTGGATTCCGACTCGACTCACTACATACCATCCTGCAACAGGAAGTCCTGTTACAAGAGGATGTGGAGCTGATTGAGCTACTTGATCCCAGTATCCTGTCTGCAGGGCAGCCTCAACAACAGGAAAATGGACACCTTCCAACATTTTGCTCCCTGGCAACCCCTAATATTTGGTACTGTCCAGAAAATATCTCTCCTGACTGCTTACATATAGAACATTAACAGAGGAAATTCATCATCATGTTCTGCATTATAAAGGCATTATAAACATGCCATACATTAAGCATTACAATTAATGTAATAATTGCCAGAGGTAACAATTGCTTTTCTGAAAGAATTACTATTTAAAATTAAACTGGAAAAAATCCAATTTGATTATTATATTTTTCCAAACTTAATAAAATTAATTCTGTGCTTAGCAGCTCAACAAGCAAACCCAAAAAGAATCTCCTACTTGTATACCTGTGTACATGTGTATGCAAACCTAGCCAGTCCTTTATGTTTCCTTAAATTAACAGATTATGTCATAACCACATTGTAGAGACACAAAGGTTAGGATGGGACATGGAGGTAAACAAGTTAACTCTTTCTGTGTTGGCTAAGAAAGGATTGTACAGTACATAATTAAAAAAAAAAAAAGTATGGGTGGTAGAAATAATTTTATTAGTCACACTATCCTAAAACATTAACACTTGAAGTATTTGAGTCTGATGCAGGAATTCCAGGCCATAATCTATGGGGGATGAAAAGGAGGAGTATGAATAGTAGAAAGGAGTAGTAGTAAAGAATTGTTATATCCTCTTCAAATCAAAAAATACATTAAATTATTGCTCCAACTCTTGTGCTTATACAAGCAGTTGCATTCGTTGGCCTCAGTGTTCAGAATTTTGTCTTTCTTGTCACACTGATGAGTTTCATACTGTAACAAGTATGATGTTTTCCAAATCTGCAGTTACTCAGCTATCATCATGAAGAAGTAAAGCATCCTATTTTTTGGAATAGAAGCATTTAAGATGTTGCTAGATGAACTATAGGTTTTAAGAATTTACTATTTTACTTTTAAGTTTCCTTTAGTCACAAATGTGATTAAATAACTATGAATGCTATAAATGCTTTTAGAGTTTACTGTTAATACATTTAAGTATATAATGAGATTTTGCTTTATCATTTAGAAAAAGGGGAATTTCAAAGGTAATCAGGGCTGACAAGTGTTTATGAAAAAGCATTCTTATCTGTGGCTTTCTTTGCAGTGTGACTGTAACTCTTTCCAAGTGTTGTTGACATTGTTTTTCAGATAGTCTCAGGTACATCCCCCTGTGCTCCCTTCTTAGTTAAATATACACATTTTAATGAAATCCTTCATTGCTTAAAAGAAATGTTTTAGTCTATGATATGGAATTGGCCTGAATAAGAAATTTTAGATATATTTTATCTTAATTAAAACAGTGTAAAAGAACAAAGTTTGTCCAAATCATGGTCTGTGCCAAGTATATAGTTTTTAAATTGGTGATAATTATTTGAAGTGTAGATCACTTTTTAAAACAATTACTTGTCAAGTATTTATTCCTCCTAGTTGGAAAAGTGTTTATTTTCTTGATGTCTTTACAAATAAGTCTGATTATAGGAAAAAGGAATTCATAGTATGTCTGAAAGAATATTTTCCCTTTGAAATCCATGAAATTAGATTTTAAAATCTGAAATGGACTTTTTTGGTAGAGGGTTCTGTGTCTTTTCTTAAAAGTGATTTCTGAAGATACCTATTTCTAATGTCTTTTTCCTAAACCTGATAACTCAGATAGCAATACCCTAGCATGACTGGCAAGCTACTAGGTATTTTAAAACTACAAAGATACTTTAGAAAGTTGATGGACAATGGAATTAAAAGGTAACTTTATTTTGGTGCAAAAAGTTTTTTAAAATCTTTGCATAGTTTGTTCATAATACATATTTTTCATGAACTTTTTGAAGGCCTCTCATGTCTACATTTCAAAAAGTTTTTACCAAAATAAACTTAACTTTTAATTCCATTTCCCATGAACTCTAAAGTACCCTCTTATTCACATTACCTTATTAAATATCATTTTTTAAGTCTTGCTTTACAAAGAAGCTAGCATTGTCTATTTTAGTAAACCTAAGTTTACCATCGCTTTTACTGATTGATGGCTCATTTTTCTTTTTCTTGTCTGATGGATGTCATTTTCTTGATTTCTCTGTTCCTAGGGATGTCTCAATGCTATTTGCCTTCATTAGTTTGCTCATTATGCTTCCCAGTTGGTGGATTATATCTTCCTGGCTGGTTTGGGGAATAATTCTATTTGTTTATCTGATCATTCGAGCCTTGAGATTATGGAGGACAGCCAAACTACAAGTGACCCTAAAAAAATACATTTTCCATTTGGAAGATATGGCCACAAATAGCCGGGCTTTCACTAACCTTGTGAGAAAATCTTTACGTCTCATTCAAGAAACTGAAGTCATTTCCAGAGGATTTACACTGTGAGTTCATTTTTATTTTATTTTTCAAATGATTTTTTCTACTAAATAGTTCAGGGAGACTATTACCTGTTTACATCTCCATGTTGTATTTATAAGGAAAAATGGGTTTTTCTTTAGCACTTGTTAAAATCCATTAACTGCTAAGTGAAGAAATAAATAACACTATATAGTATATTTGATATATATGAATGAATCTGTTCATCTACTTTGACAAGCCAAAGTACTTGGAGAATCCAGATTATTCCATATGTTGCCATGTAACTATGTAAGATATATAGAGAGAATGCATGGCACTGAACCTAGCATGCTGTAGTTGCTCAGTAAATGTTGATTGTCAAAGGCCTTCATCCCTCCATTTAAATGATAGCTGTGCCTGACATGAATTCATTTTGAAACATCTCAACATCTATTAATAATACTCTTCAGGTAAATATTAGGAGATACTAAGCCACTGAAACTCAGCATATCATACAAATAGTGATGTTTCACATTCCTTTTGGAAATTAAATATCACCAGTCTAGCTGTAAGTATGTTAGAAGCTACAAGATATAGTGGTTCCCTATTCCGTTTTAAAAAGGAAAGTTACATTTATTGAGCACCAACTATGACCCATATCCTTTGCTAGGCACTTCTGCATACAACTAAAGGCACACATTGTAATTGATAGAGTAAATACTCAGACCCATTTCATCAACCTTCTAAAGCCTGTTTCCAGTATGCTAGGCTGCCTGCCAAACACTAACACGGACAGCTGTACTGCAGTATATTTAAATGATTTACATAACCTTTGTAATCTATAGGTGGGAGAAAGTAAGTAAATGGGGAAAAATAATTATTGCTTTTAATGAGCTATATCTGGAAAAGCGAGAGTGAAAAACCTTCAGTAGTCATCATCGCATCCTTCACTCTGCTGTGCTCTAGAAAAAAAATAATCTGAACATAACAACTGTATCTGCAAACTCATGGCGCAGAGGCATGAAGAATCTCCAGCAGTTTTCTTGTTCTTCAGTGTGTTGTGTTCTACACAACAATTCTGAGTATTTAAATAATACAAGGTGTAAGAGGGCTTAACTTCTGCTCAACTCTAAAGCAACCCATGGCGTCTGCTGATTTTGTCCTCCTCTTAGGTTAAGTCCGCCTGTTGATGAAGGATAGGAGACTGCAGCAAATTTTGAAAGTTAAAAATTAGTAAGAGCTCCTTTTCATTCTTTTTTTTTTTTTTTTTTTTTTTTTTTTTTTTTGACAGGCAGAGTGGACAGTGAGAGAGAGAGACAGAGAGAGAAAGGTCTTCCTTTTGCCGTTGGTTCACCCTCCAATGGCCGCCGCTGCAGCCGGCGCACCGCGCTGATCCTGGCAGGAGCCAGGAGCCAGGTGCTTTTCCTGGTCTCCCATGGGGTGCAGGGCCCAAGCACCTGGGCCATCCTCCACTGCACTCCCTGGCCATAGCAGAGAGCTGGCCTGGAAGAGGGGCAACCGGGACAGAATCCGGCGCCCCAACCGGGACTAGAACCCGGTGTGCCGGCGCCGCAAGGTGGAGGATTAGCCTATTGAGCCACGGCGCCGGCATCCTTTTCATTCTTAAACAGCATTTCGCTGAGAGGACTAAGTAAAGTGGCTCCACTCTTTGTCTAACTTCTGCTTGCAGTTCGCTGCCTCTTGTCATTTCCCTCTTTTACCCATATTATGGAAGTGGCATGGAAAGGTAAAGTGGGTCAGTGAGACATGATTTACCTCCAGATGGTGACTTTCTACCTATTCAGATAGCAGATAGGCAGAAGAAGTATTGGAAGAAACTATGCTTTGTCTCTAAGTGGACAATGTATTTTTAAAAATTAGGAGAAATAATAGATTTTAAAACAAATTTTTTAGGATTTTTGGCTTCTAAACTTGATTTAATAAAGTAGAGCACAAGCAGTCATGCTGCATATTGTCATCATGAGTGCTGCTTTGTTTCTGCTTCAATTTGTCCTCTCTGGCAAATAATTTAACCCTTCATTGCCTCCTTTCTTATATTTGAAAATAAACCTGTCAATCACTGTTCTTTCGATGCTTGAATGTATTTTTGTTTGGTTTCATAGTTTTAAATTTTTGAATTGGAAGTCTTGTCTTAGAGATTTGTTGCTATAGTGAGTGTAGGAAATTTATAAATGCCAATATTTTATTTGGTTATTGGGAGAAGGTACTGGTTAGGTGAAAAAACTATTATCCAGTAGCTGTGTACTATTGAATCATGTGTACTTTCAGTTATACATGAATACATTCTGTGTAACTGTTGCAAATAGATTCTGTTCATCAATCTTAGGGAAAGTGCCATGAAATGTGCTTCCTCTTGAACAGTGTGAGAGTAGCTCTGCTGCTGCATAGTAATCCTTACTTTGCCTTTCTACTTGCATTCCCCTGTTGGCCACTGGTCCTGTTATCTTTCTGCGTCCCCTACTTCATTTTGAGTAGGTAAGTGCCAGTGGCAGCAGGTGGGTAAGTAATTTTGCCCTACTTTTCTGAATGTACAGAATGTATTGTTATATGTAGTATTTGATTGTTCTGTACAAGTGACCAAATATATGATTATTGAGCATATGTAAATATATATTAAGAATATAAATTTTTTATAATTAAGCCCTTCAAACATCCTGTATATATATATAGATTTTGAGAGCTGAATGTGAAATACTTCCAGTGTAGTATATTTCAGCGAGTAGAGTATCTGCATAAAAAGATGCAAACTCTTACATATTCTTACATTTCTATTATATCTCAACTAAAATTCATTGTTTCTGCATATCAGAGGAAGCCTTAACTCTTGTGAGATTTTCATCTTTCATATGTCTTCTTTTTACTGGTGGCTATGTGCATATCAAGGAAATAAGTGGCTATTTGTAAGACATGAGTGGGATACTTATAAGTACTTTCTAATGTAAGTTTAGAAAAAGACATTTTTTTCTAAGTTTAATAGAATTGTGGATTTAGGAAACAAATGCTTTAGGACACCTGTACAGTTGTATCACATTTTACTTTTCAAGTTTGCTTGACAGGGTCAGTGCTGCTTGCTCATTTAATAAAGCTGGACAGCATCCCAGTCAGCATCTCATCGGTCTTCGGAAAGCTGTCTACAGAACTGTCAGAGCCAACTTTCAAGCAGCAAGGCTAGCTACCCTATATATGCTGAAAAAATATCCTTTTCTGTCTGTCCATGAGAATAAGCCATGTTTCCAGAGTCCTGACTATAGATACTGTAGTTACATCCTGTACATGTGAACTATAAACTAAGATTGCCTGTTTTGAAACTAATTTCCATCATCACTTTTATTTTAAAACTGGAAATACATTCCAAGAGGAATGACAATAATAGACAGGAGGAAGTTCTTCTGCTCTTGTGTGGCTCATTTGTAACAAGGAAAGGACTGGAAGTGCCTCCCTTCACTGACCCAGAGAATAAAGTCAGAAGAGCCTGGATTTCCTAGGTCTGGCATTTTCAAAAATTACTCACTATGGCACATTTGCATCATGGCATAATTTGCATCATGGTAATAACCTGGCAACAGGAAATCTTTTCCCCTTCAAAAACCAGGCTTTAGAGGCAGACCGACTTACATTCAAATCTTGGCTCTACCAGTTACTGCCTAGCGAACCTTAAATAGTTTCTTAACCTCTTTGTACTTTGCTACTCATCTTTAAAATAGCAATAATAACATAATCTTCCTTACTGTGTTTTTGTTAGAGCATATGAGTTAATGCCTGTAAAATGATCAGTGTCCAGCCTATAAAAAGAAGGCAAAGAGTGCATGACACAATAAGTATGTCACTTAAATTTACTTAATCAGGAAATTGGTTCCATTAGCTAGAAAACAAAGGTATATAAGATCTTTGTTTTGATAAAGATTCATAAACAAGTTAAATTGTGAATAAATGAAGGGCAAGAAAATTACACTATACCTTCAGTATACTAGGTGTTACGGCACTGATAATTATAGTGCTTAAAGTTTACAAAATATTTTGTATTCTATCATCATATCCTACACAAACCTTCCTAGCTACATTGTCTTTTCTGTACTTTATGAGAAAATAAAAATAAAAGTCAAGTGACTTGCTCAGTGTCACACAACTAGTAATATGTTGTATATTGACTATAGGACTTAGAACTTGAATCTCTCTCTCTCTCTCTCTCTCTCTCTCTCTCTCTTCTCTCTCTCTCTCTCTCTCTCTCTCTCTGTATATATTTATTGTGCCATACTACCCCTTTGAAAATGGAGAGAAAGCATTTTAGTTCTTGTTAAGAATTTGTGCATTCAGTTTCTCCACTGCCTGCTACTTTGTGACACACTCCTCTAGGTGCTGGGAAGACAGAATAAATATGTGCACTACCCTCTTAGAGATGTCTGAGTACGATCAATGGGTAAGCCAGTGCTCGTCATAGAGCATAAATGCCCAAAGTGCCTTCCAACACAGCAGGACAACATGCTTAGCTTATGGGGTCAGACAAGGCTTTCAGGGAGGTGATACCTGAACTGACCCACAAAGAATGAATACAGGTTGGTCATAGGAATAAAAGTCTTTCATTCCATGACAGTGCCATCTGAACTGCAAGTAGTCATTCAGTAACTATTCACTGAAGGTAAACTCAGTGCTGACTAATATGCTAGTCACTAGATATACGATGGCAAATACAACAGACATGGTCCCTGCTTCATGGAACTTACCATACAGTGAGCAGTAGGAGAATGAGGGGGACAGCCTGACAAAAATTGCACATTATACTAGTCACTTTTCTAATATTGAGGGCCCAGCAGTGGATAAAGTAGTGAACACCCTTGTTCTCTTGGGCCTTATCTTCTAGTGGATGAGATAATCAGTTAAAAGTGAACAAATAAGATGTCCAGTTATAATAGTTACTATAAAAGGAAAAAATAACAGCAGTAGGCTAGAGAGTACTTCATGTGATGCTGCTTTTGATGGGACGACAGGGACCTCTCTCAGATTTGATTGATGAGGAAGATCTGAGAGAATATTCCAGTTAGATGGATTATGGATTATAGAGATCTGGACAGGAATGTGTTTAGCATGATTGGTATACATAAAGAAGAGCCTCAAGACAGGAGGCCAGATTGTAGTCTCAATACAAGAAATTTTAAGGAATCAAAGTAAAAAATAATCCACCAACCACTTATTTGAGAAGACCAGTAAGATACGTAAACTTTCATATACCTGATCAAAATAAAAGGCAGGTTTATAAGATTAGTAATGAGAATACAACTGTAACCGTAGGTGTGGGAGACATTAAAATAATTATAATAGTGTAGTATATGAAACTGTGGTAGCAAATAAGAAACTCTAAGGGGAAATAGTTCTGTCCTGTCAAAATACAAACTGACACATGTGATTTAAAAAATACTGTTTTGGGGCCCACGTTGTGGTGCAGCAGGTTAAGCTGCTGCCTGCCTACAACGCCAGGATCACATTTGAGCTAGTTCAAATCCTGGCTGCTGCACTTCAGATCCAGCTCTCTGCTAATGTAACTACTAAAGCAGCAGAAGATGGCCCAAGTACATGGGCCAAATCCATCCACATGGGAGACACTGATGGAGTTCCTGGCTCCTCTCTTCAGCTTGGCCCATTCTTGACTGTTGAGGACCTTTGGGGAATGAACCAGCAGATGAAAGAGCTCTCTCTCCCTCTCTTCCTCTCTCTCTCCCCACCCCCAACTCTGCCTTTCAAATAAATGAATAAATCTTTTAAAAATAAAACAAAAATATCCTATTTTAAAAAGAAAATATCGGGTTACATGCAAACAAAATATGGGTAACTATTATAAAAGATAATTACAGTTTTTTCATTTCACTCATTTTATTTTCTTAAGATTTTTTGCATCTTTAAAATTTTTATTAATATAAAAAAACAGATTTCTTAGGTACAGCTCTAAGAAAATAACTAGACTTCCCTACCCCTCCAAACTCTCCAATCTCCCTCCTTCATTACTTTCTTTTTCCCCCTTTGTTTTTACAAAGACGTATTTTTAGTTAACTCTATAGTCACAGGCTTAATTCACCACTAAACATAATAATCAGCAAATAAAAAGCAAATGAAGACCACCGTTCCACAGGAATATAAACGAGGGCTAAAAACAGCAATCACTCAGATGTCCATTTCATTACTATACAGTTTTTAGTATTCTATGTTAACTGCCAGATTACAAAGTTCTTGACACTACTGTGGAATGATCTCTAAGTTGTACTGAGTGAAAAAAATAGCAAATGCACAGAACAGTGTTTATAGTACCCTTCCATTTGTGCCTAAGAGACTGTATATATGTGGAAATAACTAAGTGTGTTTGTGTTTGCACACACATATGTGTACATACCTGTTGACTATGTACTTACCTCCAGCTACATGTTAATATTTGTGTTTGCTTTTACATATGTATGTATAAAATACCCTGAAGAATATAGAAGGTATTAGTGACAGGGTTTGCCCTTGCCTTTGGGTAAGAAAAGTGAGTGGTAAAGAGGTAGGGATGGGAAGCAGTTTTCACTGCACCCCTTAATATCTCATGAATTTTGAATCCTGGGAATGTGCTATCTATTCAAAAACTAAATGAATAAGAAAAAGATTACCTGGTCCAAATGTTTTTAAAAATTATTCATTTTGGAACCTGCACTATGGTGTAGCAGGTAAAGCCACTACCTGCACTGCCGAGATCCCTTATGGGTGCTGGTTCAAGTCCCAACTGCTCTTCTCCCAGTGCAGCTCTCTGCTATGGCCTGGGAAAGCAGTAGAAGATGGCCCAAGTCTGTGGGCCCCTGCACCCTCATGGGAGACCTGGAAGAAACTTCTGGCTCCTGGCTTTGGATGGGCTCAGCTCCAGGCAGCCATTTGGGGAGTGAACCAGCAAATGGAAGACCTCTCTGTCTGCCTCTCTGTAAGTCTGCCTTTCAAATAAATAAATCTTTGAAAAAATTTATTTGTTTGTTTGTTAGAATTTATTTTATTGAAAGGCAGGGAGGCAGAGGAAAAGAGAGAGCAAGTTCCCATCTAGTGGTTTGGTCTCCAAGTGCCTGCAACAGCCAAGACTGAGTAAGGCTGAAGCCAAGAGCCAGGAGCTCAGTCCAAGTGTTTCACGTGATTGGCAGGGACCCGACTACTTGAGCCACAACCTGCTGCCTTCCAGGAAACTGGGATGACCAGGGCTCAGACTTCAACATCTCAAGCCACAGCTTAGCCACCATGTCAAACCCACCCTGAGATGATTTTATTTTTTAAAAAAATAAAGAGTATAGAAAAGGTTAAAAAAAAAAAAAAGTCAAGGAAGCCTGTGTTGTGGTACAGAGGTTAAGCCATAGCTTGTGTCCCATATCAGAACGCCAGTTCAAGCCCCAGCTACTCTACTTCCAATGCAGCTTCCTGATGATGCATCCTCGGAGGCAGCAGATAACAGCACAAATGCCTGCCCGTGCCTGTGTAGGAGACCAGGATGGGGTTCCAGGCCCCTGACTCACGCCCGACCTAGTCCTGGCCATTGCGGCCATCTGGGGAGTGAGCCAGTGGATGAAAGACCTCTCTCTCTCCCTCTCCCTGTCTTTCTATCTGCCTTTCAAATAAATCAAGACTATAGAAAGAACTCCCCTAAGTTATTGTATTCATAAAAATACTATAGTCTCAGTATCAAAATATGATGTATTACAAAATAAAAGCTAGACTGTCTCATAAGTAGAGATGTAAAATAGATAGAATATAAATTTAATATGGCACAATTATCAAAGGATGATTACAAAATGACCAAATAGGACCAGCGCCGTGGCTCACTAGGTTAATCCTCCACCTGCAGCGCCAGCAACCCGGGTTCTAGTCCCAGTTGGGGCACCGGTTCTGTCCCAGTTACTCCTCCTGCAGTCCAGTCTCTGCTGTGGCCTGGGAGGGCAGTGGAGGATGGCTCAAGTGCTTGGGCCCTGCACCCGCATGGGAGACCAGGAGGAAACATCAGGCTGCTGGCTTCAAATCAGCACAGCGTGCCAGCCGTAGCAGCCATTTGGAAGGTGAACCAATGGAAGGAAGACCTTTCTCTCTGTCTCTCTCTCTCACTGTCTAACTCTGCCTGTCAAAAAATAAAAATAAATAAAAATAAAAAACAAAATGACCAAATAGGATCTTGCTTAGAAATATAAATATGGTTCACTATCAAAATTTTTTAGGTATAATTTTTCACAAAAACAATTAAAAAGAGAAAAATCATTTTTATAGCTATCGATATATGACCACGAGGAAGAGGAAACAACAGTATTTTATATAGATAGAATATGCTTAGTACTTCACAAGTGTCCCATAAGATATCTGAGGTATTAGGTTAATACTTGTACTTAAGGATCAGGCTTTTAGCCTAGCAATTAAGATGCCTCTGATTTCTTTGGGAATAGCTGGATTTGATTCCCAGCTCTGGCTCCTGATTCTAGCTGGTTAGCTTCCTGTTAATGAAGACCCTGGGAGGCAGTAATGATAGCTCAAGTAATTGGGTCCCCACCAACCACATGGAAGACAAGGAGTGAGTTCCCAGCTCCTGGCTTCGGATCCAGTCATTATGGACATTTGTGGAACTGGATGGGAGTGTGCTCGCTCTCTCTCTCTCTCTCTCTTTCTCTCTCTCTCTCTTTGCCCCCACCTCGCTCTCTGCCAGTCAAATAAATTTTAAAATACTTGTGTATTAGGTTTAAGACTAATTTCTGTTTAAAAACTGATACAAAGCTCCAGCAAAAGTTTACAATAAAGATTAGTAAATAATTTTGAACAATTTTACTGTACCTTTTAAACTTTAATGAATAGGCTTTGTTGATTGCCTTAACCTAATTTAACCTACCCCCTGAACTCTGAGAGTGACAATGTAACCAACTACATCTGTGTGGTGCCTTTTAAGGAGCTGGGCCTTGGACTTAGTGAAGAGCAGATTTCAGAAGAGGAAGCAGATAATCTTACAGATGGTTTCAGTCTGCCTGCATTGAAGGTAATCCATTTGTGAAAGTAAGAGCTAAGAAAAGAGATGGGCGTGGTTTGTTCCTGTGCTTTCTGAATGTACATGGTGCACCATGCTCCCCTTCATTTGCTGCTGTGTACTGCCATTATAAATGCCTTAGTAATATTTGTGACACTGTCTTTAAAAACTGAGAGCATCATAAAGGTCAGATGAGAGGATCTTTATATTTGGATTTCAGAATACTTACAGTTCTTATTATAGGAAATGCCTTCGAGTTTGGAGATAGGTGCGTTTAATAGTAACCAATGAGTGATTTTAAACTCATTTGTTTCAACAAATATGGATAAAGCATTTTAGATATACATCTTTTCTTGGAAAATTGCCAAAATTCTTGTTTAAAACAAGAATTTTTTTTTTCATATATTAAAAGGCACATAAAAGGATACGTTTGACTACATAAAAACTAGAATTTGTGGAGCTGGCATTGAAGTGCTGGTTCGAAGCCTGGCTGCTCCACTTCCCATCCAGCTTCCAGCTAATGTGCCTGGGAAGACAGCAGATGACGACCCAATTGTTTGGACCCCTTTTACCCCTATGGGAGACACAGATAGACTTCATCGCTCCTGGCTTTGGCCTGGCCCAATCCCAGCTATTATGGCCTCTGGGGAGTAAACCAGCAGATGGAAGATATTTCTGTCTATCTCTCTGTCTCTCCCTCTCCATTACTCTGCCTTTCAAATAAGTAAAAATTAAACTTCTAACTCCAGGGGCCAATGCTATGATAGTGGGTTAAGCCGTCACCTATAGCACTGGCATCCTATGTGGCACTGGTTCCAGACCTGGCTGTTCCACTTCCTATCCAACTCCCTGCTAATGCGACTGGAAAACAGCAGATGACAGCTCAAGTCCTTAGGCCTCTACACCCATGTGGGAGAACTAGAAGAAGCTCCTGGCTCCTGGCTTCGTCCTGGCCCAGCCCCGGCCATTGCAGCCATTTGGAGAGTGAATCCGAGGATGGAAGACCTCTCTTTTTGTCTCTCCATTTCTTTCTTTGTAACTCTGCCCTTCAAATAAATAAAATAAATCTTAAACAAAATAAAAAGGGAAAAAATAAAACTTCTCACTCCAAATATCACATAGTACCTTACATACAAACAACCAAAAAAAAAAAATGCCATGATTTATAACAGAGGGCTGGAATTTTTTCTGTATAAAGAAAATGGATATCTAAAACCTGTAGAAGATTGATCAGGTGTATGAACTAGTGGTTCACAAAGAAAGAGTACAAATTGCTAATAAATACAGTTTTCCACCTTAGTAATGAAAGAAATAGCAATAACAAGTTAGCCATTTTATCAATGAAGATTCAGGGAGATATCACACATTGGTGGTGAATCTATAAACTGATTCACTTTAGCCGTGAATACCAATCTTTGCAAACATGTGTACCCCTTACGACAACAACCTTACCTTCAAAGATATACCTGAAGTATGTTCATGATATTACAACAGCAACAAGTATTAGAGTTAAGCTAAAAGTTCAATAAAGTGGAATTGATAATCATTTATGTTGCAAAAACTTGATGAACTACTTTGGAATTAGTACTAGAAAAATATTGAAGAAAAATAACAGAATAACATAAATTAAAATCAATTATAAAAATCATACACTAAGATCCAAGTTTTATATATATGTATTTATTTAAAATTTATTACATTTATTTGAAAAGCATAGTTACACAGAGAGAGAGAGCGAGCGAGCGAGAGCTATCTTCCATCCACTGATATACTTCCCAAATGGTCACAACAGCCTGAGATGGGCCAGACCAAGGCCAGGAACCAGGAACTTCTTCCAGGTCTCTTATGTGGGTACAGGGCCCAAGGACTTGGGCCATCTTCTGCTGCTTTCCAAGACCATAGCAGAGAGCTGAATCAGAGCAGCCAGGACTCAACCCAGCACCCGTATGGGATACTGGCATCATAGGAAACAGCTTTATCCAAAACACTACAACGCTGGCCCCCTAGTTATATTTTTAATAAGTCAATCCAAATTTTTTAACTTCTATTTAAGTATTTAGCAAGCTATACTTAGATATTTCTCTGCTTCCGATCTTTAAAACTTTGCTTGATAGTATGAAAATCAATGCCTGTGTAGTTGACACCACTTATAAAGATCCATTTTGTTTTGAGAATGTATTAGTATCTACATCTGTTAGATTTTCCATATAAATGGATCTCTCTTTTGAGAGAATTTTCTTTTAAAATTTAACTTAGAAAATCCATTTAGTTTTTTATCTGGGTATAATGGCAACTGTTCACAGTGGCAATATACAGTATTTGAACAGTACAGGGACTTTAGCCATTTATAAACTCTGTAGATCTCCTCAAGGTAAAGTTTCTTTCAGAACCTAATAATACTGGTAGCAACACAGTTACTGAGTTTATAGATTAGCCATATGTCAAAATAAAATAAGTAGGGGCCAGCATTGTGGCATAATGGCTTAAACCACTGAATGCAATGCCAGCGTGGGAACACCAGTTTGAGTCCTGGCTGCTCTACTTCCTGTCTAGCTCTCTGCTGATAGGCCTGGGAAGCCAGTAGATGATGGTCCAAATATCCTGCCACCCTCATGGGAGACTCAGAGGGAGTTTCTGGTTCCTGGCTTCTGCCTGGCCCAGTCACAGCTGCTGTAGCTATTTAGGGAATGAACCAGCAGATAGAAGATCTGTCTATCCCCTCGCTTCGTTTTCTTTTGCTCTGCCTTTCAGATGAAAAAAAAAAAAAGGCAAATTATAGCCTGGTTTTAAGGGGAAATTTGCATGTATTATATATACATGCTTACATACATACTTTTTTTTAAAAAAAAGATTCATGTTATTTACTTGAATGGGAGAGTGACAGAAAGAGAAGGAGAGACAAAGAGAGAAAGAGATCTTCCATCTACTGGTTCACTTCCCAAAAGGCCACAACAGCCAGATCTGGGCTGGGACAAAACCAGGACCCTTGAACTCCAAGGTCTCCAACATGGGTGGCAGGGCCCAAAGTACCTGGGCCATCTTGTGCTGCTTTCCCAGGTGTATTAGTAGGGTGCTAGGTGGGAAGTGGAGCCGCCAGGACTTGAATCAGTGCTTATTTGTTGGTGTTGCAGGTGGCAGCTTAACCCTCTGTGCCACATTGCCAGCCCCTGGAAAACATGTTAAGCAAAAAGGATCCAGTTCTAATTAGCATCACTGGGAATAGGCAGGGGAAGACAATAAAAGGAAAAAAGTTTCACATTTTAAGTGGGTCACATCAGCTGCCATGTAAAAAAAAGAAAGAAAATCAGAAAATCACCTAATGTTAATAACTAACTCTATGCCAGGCACTGGGCCAGAAAATGTTTAATCCTTTGGAGGTAAGCATTGTGATTATCCCAGTTTAATTAACACAGAAACAATTCTTTGTTTAAGACATCAATAGTCAAGGGATGAAGCTAGAGTAAAACCTGGATAGTCTGACTGTATCAGTCCACTTTTCCTCTTTGCTGCTTGTACTTAAGCTAGAACACAATTCAGGATTTGGAAACAATAACTAAAGCATAAAGAAACAGGGAACTCACTGAGATATCTTGATGAGTAAACAAAGCTTAATTTAAAAGTGAACCGAGGCCAACGCTGCGGCTCAATAGGCTAATCCTCCGCCTTACGGCGCTGGCACCCCAGGTTCTAGTCCCGGTCAGGGCACCAGATTCTGTCCCGATTGCCCCTCTTCCAGGCCAGCTCTCTGCTGTGGCCAGGGAATGCAGTGGAGGATGGCCCAAGTGCTTGGGCCCTGCACCCCATGGGAGACCAGGAGAAGCACCTGGCTCCTGCCATCGGATCAGCACGGTGCGCTGGCCGCAGCACGCTGGCCGCAGCGCGCCGGCCGCGGCGGCCATTGGAGGGTGAACCAACAGCAAAGGAAGACCTTTCTCTCTGTCTCTCTCTCTCTCACTGTCCACTCTGCCTGTCAAAAAAAAAAAAAAAAAGTGAACTGAGTAAATATCATAATTCTTTCTCTAAGTCCTTCTTAAAGAATAATAGCTATTAACCATTTTTTGGGCACTTTTTATTTAATTTATTTGAAAGTCAGAGTCATAGAGAGGGAAAGAAACAGAGGGAGATCTTCGATTAGCTGATTCACTCCCTAAATGGCCACAGTGGCCAATGCTGGGCAAGGTTTGAGCCAGGAGCTTTGTCCAGGTCTCTCACATGGGTGCAAGGGCTCAACCACTTGGGCCATCTTCTACTGCTTTCTCAGGCACAATAGCAGGGAGCTGGATTGGAAGTGGAACAGCTGGGATGTGAACCGGCACCCAAATGTGATGCCGGCACTGCAGATGGCAGCTTAACCTGTTATGCCATAGCACCAGTACCAGCAACCCCTTTTTATAGGTAAGTCCAAAGAATATTCAGGCCAAATATTTGAGCTCCTGCTAGCCACATGGGAGACCCAGAAGAAGCTCCTGGCTCCTGGCTTCAGACTGGCCCCGCCCTGTGAACTAGCAGATGGAAGATCTCTGCCTCTCCCTCTCTGTAACTCTGCCTTTCAGGGTCTGGCATTGTGGCATAGTGTGTAAATCTGCTGGCAGCATTCCATATGGGCACCAGTTCGAATCCCAGTAGCTCCACTTCCGATCCAGGCCCCTGCTACTCATGTTGGAGACTCAGAAGAAGCACCTGGCTGCTGGTGGCCACCTTGGGGGTGAACCAGCAGGTGGAAGATCTCTCTCTCTTTCTCTCTTTCTTGTTCTCTCTCTGTAACTCTTTCAAATACATATAATAAATCTTAAAAAAAAAAAAAAACTCTGCCTTTCAAATAAATAAGTACATTTTTAAAGAATATTCAAGGTCAAATTTTTAAAGTCAGAGCTAATATATAAAGTCTTCAATTTTTTGCATTAAAAATCTTGCCAATTGTTCTTTGGAAAAAAATAAGTACTATTAGGTGGTATATTTCCTGTTTTAAAAAAATAAACAACACATTGTGGAAATGCTTTAAATCAAACTTTTCTATTTGCCTGTAAACTGTGGTTATCACCTTACCCAGCTTCCCTTCTCTAAAGAATAAACAGTTTAAAAAAATTCTGAGTTTTAGTCAGTTGCAGAATGTGTCAATGATTAGATAATAAGTTAGTCTTAAACAGTTGTAAACTATGCCAACTTGATTTCTTTCAGTGCCTTGTTCCAAAATGCAGGAATCATATCATCCCTGTTAATATTTTCCCTCAATGCCAATCTGTCAAAAGATTCTGTGGCTTCTACTTTTGCAGTGTGTCCAGAGTCCAGCTACATCTCACCTCTTACACCACTAACCACTGTGGTCCAAACTATATTTTTTTTAAAGATTTATTTATTTTTATTTGAAAGGTTGAGTTACAGAGAGTCAGGGGCGCAGAAAAAGAGAGAGAGAGAGAGAGAGAGAGAGAGAGAGAGAGGTCTTCCATCTGCTGGTCCACTCCCCAATTAGGCACAACGGCCAGAGCTGGGCCGATCCGAAGCCAGGAGCTTCTTCAGAGCCTCCCACGCGGGTGCAGGGGCCCAAGGATTTGGGCCATCTTCTGCTTTCCCAGGCTGCAGCAGAGAGCTGGATTGGAAGTGGGGCAGCCAAGATACAAACTGGCGCTCATATGGGATGCTGGCACTGCAGGCGGTGGCTTAACGTCCTATGCCACAGTGCCGACCCCAGTCCAAGCTACATTACTCTCTCCTGGATTATTGCAGTAATTTTCTTAAAAGATTTATTTATTTATTTGAAAGAATTACAGGCCGGCGCCGCGGCTCACTAGGCTAATCCTCCGCCTTGCGGCGCTGGCACACCGGGTTCTAGACCCGGTCGGGGCGCCGGATTCTGTCCCGGTTGCCCCTCTTCCAGGCCAGCTCTCTGCTGTGGCCAGGGAGTGCAGTGGAGGATGGCCCAAGTGCTTGGGCCCTGCACCCCATGGGAGACCAGGATAAGTACCTGGCTCCTGCCATCGGATCAGCGCGGTGCACCGGCCGCAGCGCGCCAGCTGCGGCGGCCATTGGAGGGTGAACCAACGGCAAAAAGGAAGACCTTTCTCTCTGTCTCTCTCTCTCACTGTCCACTCTGCCTGTCAAAAAAAAAAAAAAAAGAATTACAGAGAGAGAGATCTTCCATCTGCGGTTCACTCCCCAGATTGTTGCAATAACCAGGACTGGGTCAGGCCAGGTACAGGAGCTTCTTCTAGGTCTCCCATATGGTTGGCAAGGGCCCAAACACTTGGGCCATCTTCCACTGCTTTTTCCAGGCCATTAGCAGGGAACTTGATTGGAAGTGGAGCAGCTGAGACCTGAACTAGTGCCCAGATGGGATGCCGACATCACAACCAGTGGCTTTACCTGCTGTACCACAATGCCAAACACTATTATAGTAACTTCCTAACTGCTCTTTGTTTCTACGGTCATCTTCCCATAATCTATGAAACAGCAGCCACAAGAAACCTTTTAAAGCGTGAATCAAGTCATGTTACTCTTAAACTCAGGTTAGCATCTAAGTAATGGCCATTATAGCGTAATTGGAATCTATAGTATCTGAATAGTTATGTCCTCTTTTTCTTGTCTGCCAACTTGTGTTCACATAAGATTGTTTTCTCATGTGTTTATTTTGTTGCAGTCTTAAATAAGGCTGTATCTGGGTAAATCCTTTGCTGACTGGATTCAGGATGGACCTTAAGAATAAGTTTTATAGTCTCTCATGCCTGATATTCCTAGCTTATTATCAGTCTTAGACTAACTCTTAGGCCAAGATAATGATGTAATTTTGAACCCCAAACTGGGTGCATCTGTAACTCATTTCTTTAGATTTATGAATATCAGTCTTGCTGTCTTCTTTTCTCTGGTGTGAATGGTTTTTGTTTTTTAATTCATGCAGGAGGATTTACTTCTGATGTATCTCATTCCATCAACATTTCCCATCTGGGCTAGAACCGTGCTAAATTATGTATTAGTGCTATCTGCTGTATTAGAATCAGAAGTTCCTACATGCCGTGACTGCATAATTCGATACAACATTCTTAACTAATCTTAGAGCTAGCTCAAGCTCAGCTATATTCATTATTTAGGATTAAGTGAAAAATTTAAGCCAGAAGTTAAGATAAATAAATTGGTGCTTTGTTTTGAATGTTGACCAATAATTATTATTGATCTAATCCTTTTGTTGTTGTTGTTGTTAGGTTTTGTTCCAGCTCTGGGTGGCTCAGAGTTCAGAGTTCTTCAGACGGTTAGCCCTGTTACTTTCTACAGCCAACTCACCTCTGGGGCCTTTACTTGCTCCAGCACTTTTGCCTCATCATATTTTATCTGATGTGACTCAAGGTCTACCTCATGCTCATTCTGCCTGTTTGGAAGAGCTCAAGCGCAGCTATGAGTTCTATCGGTACTTTGAAACTCAGCACCAGTCAGTTCCCCAGCGCTTATCCAGAACTCAACAAAAGTCAAGAGAACTGAATAATGTCCACACAGCAGTGCGCAGCTTGCAGCTCCATCTGAAAGCATTACTGAATGAGTAAGTTGAGAAGCCATGTAAGTAAATGTCCTCATGATTAGCAAGCATCATTCTTGTGCCATTGTGGTTGCTGGCTTGTGTACTAGCTAGAAAAGCAGAAGCAAATTGAGACATGCAACATCAACAGTGGCTCATAGCTACAGAAGTAGCAGAGAAACAATGATCTGTAGGTACTATATTTGGAGGGGTCATGTGGTTTTTACTTTTCCTCATTCAACATAAAACCTAGAAAGAGAGGACAAAAGCAGCTGTTCATTATCTTTGAGAGCTGAAACAGAGAGAGTTGTGAAGAATGAGCTGCTTTTAACTGTTAAGGGAGGGCTCTTCACCTGGAACCTGAGAAGCACCTGGCAGCACTGGCACAGTACAAGAGACATTGTTCTGTATAGTTACAGAGTAATGTATTGGTGTTTTTCTAAATAAATTATAGCAAATTTAGAAATTTTCCTGTAGCACAAGTCAAGCTTCTGGGCTCCAGTTGAATAGTAAAATATAAAATCCACATTTATATTCATTGACATTTTACTTTACATGTTATTGTTGGTACTCTAATTCCCAAATTTTAATGTCCCATTTAGGTACACCTTTATCAATTGAAAATATTACTTTTGTATATTTCTACATGAAATTTAAAAGTTGAAAAATTGAATAAAGGTATATAATACCTGAATGTAATCATTTCCAGTGAATATTTTCTCTGACAGGTAAATATTTATAATGTAGAGCTAGATCATATTGTGTTGGTAATCAGGACTTCCCTAAGAAATTAATGAGCTCATAGGATTATAGTTGATGTACTTGATCCTGAATACCAGGCAAGAAGCAGAGGGAAGGCAGCAATTAGTTTTATAAAATAAGAAAATGAGTTAAAAGAATTTACCATATCTGTAAAATGAAAAAAGCTAGTTTAACTGGAATGAGGGCGGATAACATGTCCAAGGGTCAGAACAAAAGAACAGAAAGACAGTTTGAAAAGATGTTTCTGGGGCAAGCATCCCATATGGGCAACTGGTTCGAGTCATAGCTGCTCCACCTCCGATCCAGTTCCCTGCAAATATACCTGGGAAAACAGTGAAAGATGGCCCAAGGACGTACCCTGTACCCACATGGGAGACCCAGAAGAAGCTCCTGGCTTCACATGGCACAGTTCCAGCCATTGCAGCCAGCTGGGGAATGAACCAACGGGTAGAAGATCTCTTTCTCTCTCTTCTCTCTCTCTCTCTCTCTCTCTAACTCTTTCAAATAAATAAATAAATCTTTATTTAAAAAAAGAAAAAGGAAATGTTCCTACCCATCAGTTGAAAACCTGAAATAGGTTAGGACAGAGGCAAGTGTTTGGTCTAATATTTAAGCCTCCAGTTGGGATGTCTGCATCCCATATCAGAGTACCCAGGTTCAAGTCCCAGCTCCACTCTTGCTTCCAGTGTCCTGCTGATGCAGACCCTGGGAGGCAGCAGGTGATGGCTTAAGTAGTTGGATCCATGCCACCCACATGAGAGACCTGAATCAAGACTCTCACTTTAGCCTAGCCTCACCGAGTCCTAGCTTTTGCAAGTATTTAGAGAGCAGAGCAATGGATGGAAGCTCTCTCTGTTGCTCCGTCCCTCTGCCTCTCAGATAAAATTTTGAACACCTTTGGGCATAGAGAAAATGAAGAAATTTTGAGGTGATGATATTCAGGTGGTTTATATCTGCCATTCTAAGAAATCATGTGAGAGGCTGGCACTGTGGCATGGTACGTGAAGCCATTGCCTGCAGTGCTGGCATCCCATATGAGTGCCAGTTCTAGTCCCAGCTACTCCACTTCCAATCCAGCTCTCTGCTATGGCCTGGGAAAGCAGTAGATGATGACCCAAGTCCTTGAGCCCTTGTACCTGCCTGGGGCACCTGGAGGAAGCTTCTGTCTCCTGGCTTTGGATCAGCTCAGCTCTGGCCATGACAGCCATTTGGGAGTGAGCCAGCAGGTAGAAGACCTTTCTCTGTCTCTCCCTCTCTCTCTGTAACTCCGCCTTTCAAATAAAATAAAATGAATGGTAAAGGAAGGAAGGAAGGGAGGAAGGGAGGAAGGGAAGAAGGAAAGAGGGAAGGGAGGAAGGAAAGAGGGAAGGAAGGAAGGAAGGAAAGAGGGAAGGAAGGAAGGAAGGAAGGAAGGAAGGAAGGAAGGAAGGAAGGAAGGAAGGAAGGAAGGAAGGAAGGAAGGAAGGAAAGAAAAAGTCATGTGAGTGCTGCCCTGACTCTGAGCCCTGTCCCCTACAGGAAACATGGAAGATAAGGTCCTATCCACTTAAGTGGGTGACAGAGGCTAGATCGTCATAAGACTCAGTGAAAATGTATCAGGCAAAGCGAGGGTCTCCAGAGAATTTTTTTTTTCTTTTTTCTTTTTGGTAATAGAAATACAAATGTCTCTGAAAAGTTCGTGAGAATGCGTATTATGAAATAACTGTATGTGGATTTGAAATATTTTTTGCACCCAAATAAACTAATCTTGCAGTTTCACTTTTCTATGAACATTTGAAGCCCCCATGTATATAGGGCATATTGGGATACATTAGTGTAAGGGAAGATGACTTAAGGAAGGAAAAGTGCTGCAGCAGGTGGACATGACATGGAAAAGAGGACCCGCCACCTGTGACACCAGCATCCCATATCGGTGTGCAGATTGAGTCCTGGCTGCTGCACTTCCGATCCAGCTTCCTGCTAACACATCTAGGAAAGCAGCAGAAGATGGCCCAAGTATTTGAGCCCCTTCCACCTATGTGAGAGACCCAGATGAAGTTCCAGGCACCTGGTTGTGGCCGGAGCTGGGCCCGGCCATTGTAGTCATTTGGGAAGTGAACCAGTGGATTGAAGGTCTTTTTCTCTCTCTCTTTCTCTCTCCTCTTTCTGTCACTCTTTCAAATAATAAAATAAATCTTAAGAAAAAAAAAGAAGAAAAGATAAATAAAAAGAAAGATAAAGAAGAAAAGATAAGTATATTATTTTTTAAAAGCTGATAAAATAAACATATCAAAGCTTATCATTTAACCATTCTTTTTAAAGATTTCTTTATTTATGTATTTGAAAGGCAGAGTTACAGAGAGAGGAGGAGAGGCAGAGCAGGAGAGATCTTCCATCTGCTGGTACTTAAGTGTACAAATTCAGTGGCGTTAAGCACATACACATGTGTACGTTGCTGTGCAGCAGCCACCACCCATCTCCAGAACTTCATCTCATCAAGTTTATAAGCCTTGTTAATTATAAATTTTCTATTTTATGTTTCTATTTTTCTTTATTACTCAGGGTAATAATTCTTGAAGATGAACTTGAGAAGCTTGTTTGTACTAAGGAAACACAAGAATTAGTGTCAGAAGCTTATCAAGTCCTAGAACAGAAATTAAAGTTGATTGAGCCCCATGTTCAAGCAAGCAACAATTGTTGGGAAGAGGCCATTTCTCAGGTGGACAAATTGCTACGAAGAAACACAGATAAAAAAGGTACCTGTCAGACATTTTTTTTGGCATATGCTTATCAGACATGCCTATTCCACTCTGATAGGATTTTATTAGGTGAGTTTCTTGTTCATGTGATAATTTACTGAAAGAAAATGAAGTTATATTTACTAATTGACAGTACCAAATCTTGGCTCTTATTTTGTAAATAAAAAATGAATATGAATTGGAAGGTTCAATGAATTATAACTCTTATAGAAAACTGAAGTGAAGGAATAAATATTTTATTAGTATGTTTCTGTTATCAGAAGTTCCCAAAACTCTTTTAGAGGTAGGGTGATAAAATAGTGGGTCCAGAGCAAGATACTGCATTTTCTATTAAGATAAGGTACTTACATCAGTGATTCAGAAATAATATATAAATGAGGGCAACATTGTGGTATAGTGGGTTAAGCCACCATCTGCAGCACTGGCAACCCATATGGATACTGGTTCAAGTCCCAGCTGTTCCACTTCCTATCCAGCCCCCTGCTTGTTTGCCTGGGAAAGCAGTGGAAGATGGCACAAGTGCTTGGGCCCCTGCCACCCACATGGGATCCAGATGAAGCTCCTATCTCCTGGATCCATCTTGGTCCAGCCCTGGCTATTTAGGGAATGAACCAGCAGATGAAAAATCTCTCTGCCTCTCCCTCTCTCTTTGTAACTCTGCCTTTCAAATAAATAAAATATATCTTAAAAAAGAATATACAATTGATATTATATTGCATGTAATACTACATATTCATTATATTTTTAAGGATTTACTTATTTATTTGAAATGCAGAGATACAGAGAGAGAGAGAGGTCTTCCATTCATTGATTCACTCCCCAAATAACTACAATGGCTGGGACTAGGCCAGGCCGAAGCCAGGAGCCAGGAGCTTCTGGGTCTCCCTTGTGAGTGGCAGGGGCTCAAGTACTTGGGCCATCTTCTGCTGCTTTCCCAGGCCATTAGCAGGAAGCTGGATCGGAAATAGAGCAGCTGAGACTTGAACCAACACCTATAAAGGATGCTGACACTGCAGGCGGAGCCTAAACCTTCTATGCCACAGCACCTTACCTGCATGTTCATTGTTACATGTGGAAATGTATTAAATGTCATTATTTAATGTTACAATATCAGACTTTGTGCTGCTGTGTAAAAAGCATTCTTGAGATTTTACACCCAGTTGCTTTTATTTGACTCAAATCTTGTACTTGTTTATGTTTAGCATGTTAGTTTTTAAGTTGTGTTATAAATTTATGCACTTATGTGCTTGTTATGCACTTGGATCATCATTATGAGGTTAGTCAAACATGAACAGAATTTGTATTGCTCCCAAAAGTACTTAATGATTTATTGTACTGTTTGTTTTGTTTATAGCTAGTTTTGTAATACTTTGTTTATTGTCTTAAACAAGCTCACTAAATCTAGATAAAGTATTAACTTTAAAAAAATAAGTGTGCTAATTACTGATACATTTACACATGAGTTTCCTTTATATCTCAGATGAAAGTGGTGAATAATTTTTTCTCCAAAGAATAAATCTGCCAAAGGAATTCAATATATGCAAATATGCATACATAGTAAACCTTTCAATATGAAATCTAGAGTTTAAATAGATTTTCTATAAATAGAAACATTCAGAAGACCTTTGAATATTAGAAGATGACTTCTATTTGACCCACCTTTAACACACTCTGAGATGTTGACTCCTATCACTTAACTGTTAACCATCACTGTGAGAAATGTCTCCAAATCATGGTATAGGCAATTAAAATAAGCCATTTCTTAGTTATGCTCTGTACATGAAGCTTATGTTCAAAGAAAATAATGATGTGAATTAAGAAAACTAGTTCACAGTGGCCATGACTATACAACTTTAAATAAAATATTTGTTTGGGGGTTGGGAGTTTGCCTGTGTTCAAGTCCTGGGTCTGCTTCTGATCCAGCTTCCTTCTAATGTACTCCCTGGGAGGCAGCAGGGGATGGCTCAAGTACTTCAGTCCCTAACATCCATATAGGAGACGCAGATTGAATTCTGGTCACCTGGCTTCTAGTTCCATTCTCGCATATATTGGTAGTTTATCCTTGTCTTTGCTGAATAATAATTCATTGTATAGATGGATATAACAGTTTATTCATCAGCTGAAGAACACATGGGCTACTTACAGTTTTTATTAATTATTTGTGTACGACTTTTGTATGAACAATACCTAGAAACAATACTACTAGCTTATTTGATTTATGTATGAATAGTAGGCAACACTTTGATGAGGAAGCCATATTTATATAATCTCTAAGTATTTCTTCACAAAATATTTACCATGAAAGATGTTAAGGAAAGGTTAAAGGAGAATAAACAGCACAAAAACTAAATACCATACCAGTCAGGATCTGCACATACAAAAGTTATTATCAGGATAATTACTGATATTTGAACATGTTCTGTGTATTAGTTGGCAATTTTGTATCAATGCTAATTTTGTGATTTTAATGGTATATTGTTAGTATGTAGGAAATTCTATTTTTTTCAAAACAGAAGTATTGGGGGCTGGCACTGTGGAGTAGTAGGTTAAGCTTCCACCTGCGATGCTGGCATCCCATATGGGCACAGGTTCAAGTCCTGGCTGCTCCGCTTCTGATACAGCTCCCTTTGTGTTAATGGCCTGGGAAAGCAAAGGAAGATGGTCCAGTGCTTGGGCTCCTGCACCCACATGGGAGAACTGGAAGAAGCTCCTGGTTCCTGGCTTTGGATCAGCCCAGCTTCAACTGTTACGACCATTTGTGGAATGAACCAGCAGATGAAAGACCTCTCCTTCTCTCTATCTGTAACTCTGCCTCTCAAATAAATAAATAAATCTTAGAAAACAAAAATGTTTAGGAATACTGGAGGCTGTTGCCAGCAGCTTTAAAATAGTTCAGAGTAACCCTGTCACCAAAAGAGTTATATACACATGCAGACACATATAAAGAAGGCAAATATGGTAGAATGTTAACAAGTGGAAATATGGATGAAGGGTCTTTTAAATTATGTTTGCAGTTTTTCCATAAGATTGAAATGACTGCTAAATAAATCATTAAATCTTATCTTTATTTACTTATTTTAAAGGCAGAGTTACAGAAAGACAGAGAGAAGTAGGGGTAGAGAGAAATCTTCCATCTGCTGGTTCACCCCCCAAATGTCTACAACAGTCAGAGCTGGGCCAGGCTAAAGCCAGAAGCCTGGAACTCTATCTGGGTCTCTCATGTGGGTGCAGGGGCCCTAGTACCTAGGCTATCTTCTTTTGCTTTCCCAGGCACATTAGCAGGAAGCTGAATCAGAAGTGGAGCAGCCAGGACTTGAACTGACACTCATATAGGATGCCAGCATCACAGGCAGTGGCTTAACTCGCTGCTCCACAACTCCGGCCCCTAAATCATATCTGGAAAAAAAAAAAAAAAACAGGAAAGTAGCATGAAACACAATAAATGAATCTCTAATGCCTTGTGCTCAGGAAAAGGAACCATACTCAAACCACTGCACACTATTATTCATTTATATAAAATTATAATTACAAAGAAATTATTTTCTTTGTGATTTAATGCTATAACTAGTACTCAAACAGTATTTTTCACTTTGTGTTTCTATGTGGGTGCAAACTGTTGAAATCTTTACTTAATATATGCTAAACTGATCTTCTGTATAAAAAGAGAATTGAAAATGAATCTTGATGTGAATGGAAGGTGAGAGGGAGAGGGAAAGGGGAGGGTTGCGGGTGGGAGAGAAGTTATGGGAGGGGGAAGCCATTGTAATACATAAGCTGTACTTTGGAAATTTATATTCATTAAATAAAAGTTAAAAAAAAAAAGAAAGAGAAAACAGGTCAGTGGATGCTAAGAAATGTAGCTAGGGAAGAATGAGTTTTAAAAGACCCTCTCAGCTTAAAGATGGAGCTCCAAAATATATGTGTGTATATATAAATATATATCTCTTATCTATTGTATATACACCTATATCTCTTTATGCCTGTCTGTCCATGTGTATTATAAACCTTGAGTTCATACTAGAACCTCTAATTCAGTTCCAGCACTACAACTTATTCTGTCCTTCCCCATTTCTGTATTTATACCTCCTTTCTTTGATTGTGAGAAACGTGGTCCCTGTTATCTTCAGAATATTTACTGATTTAATCATTACCCTTGTATGTAACTAACCATGTGACACTATTGGTGTCTCCTGAGCCAGATTAGTGCTATCTCAAACCTGTGGGGAGTTCTTCCCATCCTGGGCCCAGCTTGCTTTGTCCCACAAGCCCGTGTAAGCCGAGAGTATCCCTTCAGTCATAAGTCTCAGCACCTTACCACCCATGGCTGGCTAGGAGATCCCTCTTTGTCCATCCCCACTCCTGGCATCCAGACAACTCATTCAAGCTGCTGCTTGCCAATATTAGTACCTCACAAATGTCATTTTTTTTAAACACCTAGTTTGCTATTACTGTGTTTAGCTCAGGAAATTGTTGAAAGCAGGTTATTACTTGGACATTACTCAAGAATTGCCATAGAAAAGAATCCCCAGGCCATAATTTCCCATTATTATAAATATCACATTATTGAGGCAAGTGTTGTGGCATAACTGGTTAAGCTGCCACTTGAGATACCAGCATTCTATATCAAAGTGCTGGTTTGAGTTATAGCTGCTCTGTTTCCAATCTAGCTTCCTTCTAATATGACTGAGAAAGCAACAGGAGATGGCCCATGTCCTTGGCGCCTGCTACCCATGTGCGAGGCCCAGTTGGGTTCCTGGCTCCTGGCTTTGTCCTGACCCCCCCTATTGCTGTTTCCACCACCTGGGGAATGAATCAGTGGATGGAAGATGTTTATCTTTCCTTCAGTCTCTGTTGATCTACCTTTCAAATATATAAATCTTTTTTTAAAATGACATTTTAAGAGGCCAGCACCGTGGCTCACTTGATTAATCCTCCACCTGTGGCACCGGCATCCCATATGGGTACCGGGTTCTAATCCCGGTTGCTCCTCTTCCAGTCCATCTCTCTGCTGTGGCCCAGGAAGGCAGTGGAGGATGGCCCAAGGAGGATGGCACCCACATGGGAGACCAGGAGGAAGCACCTGGCTCCTGGCTTCGGATCGGTGCAGCGCACCGGCCATAGTGGCCATTTGAGGGGTGAATCAACAGAAGGAAGACCTTTCTCTCTGTTTCTCTCTCTCTCTCTCACTGTCTAACTCTGCCTGTCACATCAAAAAAATTTTTTTAAATGACATTTTAAAACTTTTAACATTTATTACATCTAGGGCCTTCTTACTCAGAATGTTAGTCTACAAACTAACATATAAGCATCACTTGAGAGCTTGTTACAAATGCTTTGAAATCAATCTTCATTTTAACAAGACTTGGTAATTGGTATGCACATTAAGGTGTAAGAAACTTAAAGACAAAGATATACAATTTTTTTTAATATAGCAAGTATTTTCTGTTTTATAGACCATATAATGTCAGTCACAACTACTCTCCTCTGCAGTTGTAGTATGAAAGCATCATAAACTATACCTAAAAGAGTGGTCGGGGCCGGCACTGTGGCATATTGAATGAGGCCGCCACCTGCAGTGCCGGCATCCCGTATGGGCACCGGTTTGAGTCCCGGCTGCTCCACTTCTGGGCCGGCTCTCTGCTGTGACCTGGGAGAGCAGTGGATGAGGGCCCAGAACTTTGGGCCCCTGCACCCTCATGGGAGGCCTGGACGAGGCTCCTGGCTCCTGGCTTCAGATTGGTGCATCTCTGACCGTTGTAGCAAGTTGGGGGGTGAGCCACTGGATGGAGGACCTCTCTCTCTGTCTCTCTGCCTCTCCTCTCTCTGTATAACTCTTTCAAATAAATAAATAAATCTTAGGGGGGAAAAAAACAAACAAACAAACAAACAAAAAAAACAGTGGTCATAGCAGCTAGGGCTGGGCCAGACAGAAGCCAGGAACCAAAAACTCCATCTGAGTCTCCCACATGGGTGGCAGGAAGCCCAGGTACTTGAGCCATCCACTGGTATTATGGAGTACCTGTTGTATTCCAGATATTGGGATGAGGCAAAGACAAGAAAAAACCAGGTCCTCCCCTCCAAGAATTTAACTTAAATTGTAAATTTATTGATGTGACTGTTGTTAGCTTTAATATCGTTAATCTTTTATTTAAAAAAATTGTTTACTTGTTTGAAAGGCAGACTTAGGGAAGGAGAAGGGGTGGCGGGGAGGGAGAATTCCATCTGCTGAGTCACTCTCCAGCCAGAGCTGGGCCAGTCCAAAGCCAGGAGCCAGGAGCTTTTTCCAGGTCTCCCATGGATGTGCAGGTGGCCAAGCACTTGGGCCATCTTCTGCTGCTTTTTCAGGCCATTATCAGGGAGCTGAATCAGAAGTGGAGCAGCCAAGACTACTGCCAGTGGCCGTGTACAGGCTCCGGCTTTACCCACTTTGCCACAGCGCTGGCCGGCCCCTCTTTAATCTTTTAGAAATAAAAAGTTATAATTAGAACAAGTTGAACTATGAAATTGACAGGGCATTGGTATCAAAGGTGATTTTTATTAGATGTTCACTCATTTCTGGTAGCCTATTTATTATTTTTATTCTCTCCACCTCTTTTTAAGGCAAGCCTGAAGTCGCATGTGAAAACCCACATTGTACTGTGGTACCTTTGACCCAGCCCACTCTGCACATTGCAGATAAAGATCCAATCCCTGAAGAACAGGTAAGGGTGAAAATTACTTTTTGTTCCTGAAGAAGAGTTTCACATTCTATCTAACTTTCTGTTAAGTGACATGGATAATTGTCAAATAACTTGTTGAATCACTGTCTCCAATGAGCTTCCGAATTACAGCATAATGTATTGGATTTATATCAAATAATTTATTTTTAGTGCCTTCAGTTTCAGTCACTTGAACCACTGTCAGGTTTCCTTGTTACGTATATCTAATTGTCCATTTCTTAAAAGCTTTTAAAAGTGATTAAACACAGTAAAAATCAGTGCATTGTCATAGGTACCTTCTGAGTTGCTGGAAATACTTCATCTTTTTTTTTTTTTTTTTTTTAAGATATAATTTATTTGAAAGGCAGAGTGACATTGAGAAGGAAGAGACACAGTAAGAGATCTTTCATCTGCTGGTTCACTCCCCAAATGGCCACAATGGCTGAAGCTGGACCAGGCCGAAACCAGGAGCCTGGAGCTCTGACCACATGGATGGCAGAGACCCAGGTGCTTGGGTCATCCTCACCTGCTTTCTCAGGCACAATAGCAGGGAGCTGGATTGGAAGCAACTTGAACTAATACTCCAGTATGGAATGCCAGCGTCGCAGGAAACAGCTTAATGCTCTGTACCATAATACCTGGCCTAAATGTTTCAGCTTGATCTCAGTGGTGGTCACCAGTATGTAAATCCTAGACATTTGTGCACTGTGTGTAGTGGGTATAGCTTCTTCCAGGTCTCCCACATGGGTACAGGAGCCAAAGCACTTGGGCCATCTTCCGCTGCCTTCCCAGGGCATTAGCAGGGAGCTGGATCATAAGTGGAACATCCAGGACTCAAACCTGTGTCTATATGGGATTGCGGGTGCTGCAGGCAGAGGCTTAACCTACTACACCACCCCTTAAATAAATAATCTTTTTTTAAGATTTATTTATTTTATTTGAAAGTCAGAGTTACACAGAGAGAGGAGAGGCGGGGGAGAGAGAGAGAGATGGATGGATGGATGGATCTTCCATCCGCTGGTTCACTTCCCATTTGGCCGCATCGGTCAGAGCTGTGCTAATCTGAAGCAAGGAGCCAGGAGCTTCTTCCAGGTCTCCCACCAGGTGCAGGGACCCAAGAACTTGGGCCATCTTCCACTGCTTTTCCAGGCCATAGCAAAGAGCTGGATCGGAAGTGGAACAGCTGGGACTCGAACTAGCATCCATATGGGATGCTGGCACTTCAGGCAGCCATTTTACCCACTAACGCCATAGCGCTGGCCCCAATAAATAATCTTTAAAAAAAATTATGCACTTAACTGCATGTATGTTGTACCTCATTTTAAAGAACAGATTTTTATTGATTGCCTTAGTTATTGACAAAGACTTCTTTTGCTCATCTTAAAGAAAGCTTCCTTTGCTTAAGACACATTATCAGCTGGCACAACGGCTCAATAGGCTAATCCTCCGCCTGTGGTGCCGGCACACCAGGTTCTAGTCCCGGTCAGGGCGCCAGATTCTGTCCCAGTTGCCCCTCTTTCAGGCCAGCTCTCTGCTGTGGCCAGGAAGTGCAGTGGAGGATGGCCCAAGTCCTTGGGCCCTGCACCTGCACGGAAGACCAGGAGAAGCACCTGGCTCCTGTCATCGGATCAGCACGATGCACCAGCCGCTGTGGCCATTGGAGGGTGAACCAACGGCAAAGGAAGACCTTTCTCTCTGTCTCTCTCTCTCACTGTCTATAACTCTGTCTCTCTCTCTCTCACTGTCTAACTCTGCCTGGCCAAAAAAAAAGAAAAAAATATATAAAAGATAACTTACAGAATATTGCAAAAGGCCAAATAAGCAATTTTTTGGTAAAGAGTTATTTATTTATTTGAGAGGCAGTTACAAAGAGAGGGAAAGAAAGAGAGAGGTCCTCCATCTGCTGGTTCATATTGGGAATTCCAGTTCAAGTTCTGGCTGCTGCACTTCCAATTCTGCTTCCTCCTAATGCATGTGGAAACAGCAGATGATGGCCCAAGTCCTTGGACCCCTGCCACACCATATAGGAGATCCAGATAGAGTTCCTGGCTTCTGGCTTCAGCCTGACCCATCCCCGGCTATCGTGGGCATTTGGAGAGTGAACCAGCAGATGGAAGATTCTCTCTCTCTCTCTCTCTCTCTCTCTCTCTCTCTCTCTCTGATGGTCTGCCTTTCAAATAAATAAATAAATCTTAACATTAAAAAAAAAAAAAAAAACTACCCTCAGAACTGCTGCCTCTGGAAACTTGATCTGCTACCTTCCTTGCCAGAATGAATACCTCAAAATGCCTGCTTCTGTTAACATTAAACTTCCCAATCAGATCTGATACAGGTGCATCTTATTGCAGCGTCCTGGGTCATTGCCTGACCTTGAACTGCAGGGAAGATTGAGTAATATGCAAGTATCCTACTCTCTGTGTTAGACACGGAGAACCATAAGATAAGGTATTTCCTAATTCTAGGAAGAGTATTCAAACTTCCTGGGAAGTTGGAAAGAAACTCAAATGTCGGTGCCTGCGCTGTGGCTCAGTGGGTTAAGGCCCTGGCCTGAGGCACCAGCATCCCATATGGGCACTGGGTTCTAGTCCCGGTTGCTCCTCTTCCAGTCCAGCTCTCTGCTGTGTCCTGGGAAGGCAGTGGAGGATGGCCCAGGTGCTTGGGCCCTGCACCTGCATGGGAGACCAGGAAGAAACACCTGGCTCCTGGCTTCGGATCAGCGTAGCTCCAGCCGTGGCAGCCATTTGGGGGGTGAACCAACAGAAGGAAGACCTTTCACAATGTCTCTCTCTCTCACTAAATCTATCTGTCTAATAAATAAATTAAAAAAAAAAAAAAAAAAAGACCCGGCTGTTCCACTTCCAATCCGGCTCTGCTGTGGCATGTGGCATGGGAAAGTGGTAAAGGATGACCCCAGTCCTTGGGCCCCTGCATCCATGTCGGGGACCCGGAGGAGGTTCCTGGCTCCTGGCTTCAGATCAGTGCAGCTCCAACTGTTGCGGCCAATTGGGGGCGAGCCATTGGGTGGAGGACCTCTCTCTATCTCTGCTTCTCCTCTCTCTGTGTAGCTCTGACTTTCAAATAAATAAATAAATCTTAAAAAAAAAAAAAAAAAAAAAAAAGAAACTCAAATGTCTATCACAAGAAGATTAACATGTCTATCACCTCCCCAAACATCCAGCCCTTAAAATTTTGCCATATCAAGTAACTATAGTAATCTTACCTATTGGATGGTATAAGAGTGGGAAAATAACCATTGATGTTGTTGAGCTTTCTTATCCACAACTTTTTTGAGTATCAGATTTTTTTTTTCAAAGGTTTCAAATTATCTGTGTGTTTGCTTCCCTGCCCCTGAATGACCTGTGCCAACAGCAGGCCTTCATTTTATAATCTGTAAGATGGGTAGGTAGATGTAAATGACTGTTACTAGAACACTGCTTAAAGAGCCTTTTCTTTTATTCGTTTTCAGGAATTAGAAGCTTATGTAGATGATGTAGATATGGACAGTGATTTCAGAAAAGATGATTTTTATTACTTGTCTCAAGAAGACAAAGAGAGACAGAAGCGTGAGCAGGAAGAATCCAAGAGGGTGCTCCAAGAGTTAAAGTCTGTGCTGGGATTTAAAGCTTCGGAGGCGGAAAGGCAGAAATGGAAACAGCTTCTATTTAGTGATCATGGTAAGCACTGACTTCAATGGAGAAGGTTATTTCAGTATAGGAGCTGTTTTTTCTTGAACCATGAGTTTTATTTTAACAATAGAATTCCTATGGCTTTAATTTTAGGGATCCACCAGTAAGCACAGTTCTTTTTTTTTCTGGGCACAAAGTCAATTTGATCAATAAAAGAATAGATAGAACCCATTAGAAAAAGTTAGTCATGCTTTTTTCATCAGTTATTTAATTTTTTACTAAATTTGTTTTGAAATGAGCAGTGAGTTGAACAATTTGAAGTATTTTAAATAAAATGTCATTTTCAAATGTAGTGAATTTGGGAATTGAAACTTTGTTGGCCGTATATTAAGATACTAAAAATACCTCATTGAAGTACAAAATTAATAACTCTGTGTGCATTATTGAAAAAAGTGTATTAAGACCTAGGACATTTGGAGCCGGCGCCATGGTTCACTTGGTTAATCCTACGCCTGCAGTGCCAGCATCCCATATGGGCACTGGGTTCTAGTCCCAGTTGCTCCTCTTCCAGTCCAGCTCTCTGCTGTGGCCCGGGAGTGCAGTGGAGGATGGCCCAAGTGCTTGGGCGCCTGCACCTGCGTGGAAAACCAGGAAAAGCACCTGGCTCCTGGCTTCAGATCAGCGCAGCGCACCGGCCATGTTGGCCATTTGGCCATTTGGCGGGTGAACCAACGGAAGGAAGACCTTTCTCTCTGTCTGTCTCTCTCACTGTCTAACTCTGCCTGTCTAAAAAAAAAAAAAAAAAAAAAAAAAAAAAAAAAGATCTAGGACATTAACCACATCATCAGAGTTACTTGAATGGTTTGAGCACTTTAGTAGATGGAAGAGGGGATCTGCTTCTGTGTACACCATGTCCACACTCTGGCCAAGTTTGATGGCTGGTAGTGTGACATGTTAACTTTAAAACGCCGTGGGGTTTCTTGCCTTTCTTTTCTTCAGTCGCTCCTCATGAGCAGCAGGAGAGGAAATGAGGGAACGCTTAATAATTGACAATATTAAGCTAGCTAATTCCTGTGGATTTCTAAGAGGGCAGAATGGAACTTCCATTCTTGCTAGAAGTATATAGATTCCATTCTTGCTAAAAGTATATAGATTGCCTATACTTCTGAAAGCAATTCAGGGTCCTCTGGCCTCCCTTCCCCTCCCCTCCCCTCCCCTCCCCTCCCCTCCCCTCCCCTCCCCTCCCCTCCCTTCTCCTCTCCGCAGCCCTTCCTTTTTCCCCTATCCACATCTACCTTTCTTGGTTTTATCTTTTTATCTTTCTTCATTGTACCCCTTGGTCCCCTCACTAGATTATGCTCAACATTCTAACAGCCTCTTAGATGATTTCCATTTTCAGTACTTGTTTCTTCTAAACTGTCTTTTAAGCTCTTTTCCAGATTTTTCTCAAATAATACATTGATAATGGCTTTTTCTATCTTACATCCTATAGTCATTCCCCATTTCTTACCGAATTAAATCCAAACTCCTTTTCTGAGTTTCAGCTCTCCATTTTAAGAATTCAGTTGTATTCAATTATATTTCCCCCTGTTTCTACTGTAGATAATCTTCCCCAGTTTACATTTACCTAGTAGACTACAGTTCTACGAGCATGCCATATTTATCATGAGAAAAAAATCATGCTTATCCCATTACTCGGAAATCTGTCTGCCCTACCCGTTCCTCCTCCATGAAACCTTCTCTGACTGCTCCACCCTGCTGCTTCTCCTGCCACCGTAGACCTTTGTACCAGAGGGCACTGAGTGAAACAGAAAGGAGGTCTTGAGCAGCAAAGCATGGAGCAGAGAAGGGAAGTGATTAGAAGCAGCAGTAAAGACAGGAAGTTCCAGCAATCTGTTCATTTATTGATCGTACGTAAATCAGAAATTAATGGTATGCTGGTTTTGGTACTATTGTTTTTCCTATATTCAGTTAGTTTTATCTCTTTTACTAAATTACAGTCCCCAATAGGGACTTTATTATCCCTCATAGCTTTCATTCAGAAATTATTCAACAAGTAGTTATTGCATAACCTTTTTTATGCCAGGAACCATTTACTGCTATATCCCCTAGTGTATAGATCAAGAGAAACAAATGACTACCTCTTAGGGGCTTGCATTCTAACACTCTTGAAAATTGATCCTCCCATTATACAAATTATATCCCTCCATTTAATTAGCAATAAAATGACTATCAATCAACTTCTAATGCGAGATGTTGCATTTTTTAAAAACTAGCAGACTTATAAACTAAAAATGTTCATAATGACTGGAAACAGCATTGTACATAAGCTTATATCTTTTAATTGTGTAGCATTTTCTTCATATAGCTTTAAAATTCTCCTATTGACATTATGTGCAAAGGTATATGAGTGAGAGAAAATGTCTTTTTTTCAGGTATGTGCTTTTGTGCAGTTTGCATTTAAAAAGGCAATAATGCTGTATTGGTTTGTGGAAATAAGTTAAAAGCTGCTGATACCATAAAATGCTTTTCCCATGAATAATTTCAGTACATCTTCCAGAGCTGTTTTCATCTCTGCCTACAGGGGTAAAGTCCGAATGGAATTAGAGAGGGAAATTCTGCACTGGAACCTGCTGTGGCCATTTTTTTCTGTTGTTGCTGCTTCTATAGTGGAGTTACTGCAGCTTAGGGATATTTCTTGGAACTGGACATGTTTTACAAAAATATTTTTAAAATACACGCCAGATCTTCAAGAAGCACTTTTTTGTCTTCCGTCATGCTTCTTCCGTCATAATATATTGTATTGTACTAACCCCTCATGCTGGGAGGAGAGACTGCCTAGCAAGCAACCCACTGCCTACTAACATCAAGAGGGGCTAAATAAAACTTCATTTTCCATGCAAGGACAACTTCAGCCGTATGGATATATGTTATGTTTATGTGTTTAACACTTTGTACAGTAATTGATCTTGAATGCAGATTTTATTTCATTTGTACTTTTCTGTGGCACTATCAGTAGATAGAAGTTATGGCTTTATTTTACTTTCATTAAGGTCTTAGCAAGTAATTTAAAATTTTTCCCAAGCAGTTTTAACTTTTAAATATATACATGTTGAAGATATTATTATCTGGATTACTTTGGGCTTTTTATCTGACACATTCTTATTCTTGAACGCAGTGGTTCTCAAATGATAGTGTACATCAGAATCAAGTAGAGGGCTTGGGAAAATAACTGCCCTACACTCCCAGAGTTTCTAGATCAGTAGGCCTGGAAATGGGGTCCAAGAATTTACGTTTCTAACAAATTCCTAGTCATGACTAGTGTTGTTAGTTCAGGGACCACACTTTAAGAACCACTGCTTTAATATTTTGAATAAGATAATATGTGAGATGTCTCAAAACCTCATCAAATCCCCATTTTGTTTCACCTCATAGGCATTTTATCTCAGGTAAAGATTCCAGCATTTATAAAATTTCACTGATTTTTCTAGATAGCTTTATTTAGCTTTTATTTATTCATTTGTTTATTTATTGTTCTTTTTAAGATAAAAATATAAGAAGCTTAAGTTAAAGTTTAAGTCATTGATGAGTCCTTAGTTATTATTTTTCTTTTTTTTTTTTCTTTGAAGCTGTATTGAAATCCTTGTCTCCTGTAGACCCAGTGGAACCCATAAGTATTTCAGAATCATCAGTGAATTCAGATATGGGAAAAGTCAGTAACAATGATACTGAAGAGGAAAATAATAAACCCCCCATAACTGACAATGAAGTAAGTAGGACTGAGTATTTCTGTGAAAACCCTCTAGAGGGTAAAAATAAAGACACTTCTGCAAACGAACTCTTCCTCCAAGGAACCGAAGAAAGACTGTGTTACCAGAGTGAGACTGAAAATGAATCACAGCAGGCAGATGGAGGTGGCCTGGTCACTGCTCCTACGACTGCCAGGGACTCTTTACAGCCCTCTATTAAGCAGAGACTGGCACGGCTACAGCTGTCACCAGATTTTACCTTCACTGCTGGCCTCGCCGCAGAAGTGGCTGCTAGATCTTTCTCCTTTACCACCATGCAGGAACAGACTTTTGGCGATGACGAGGAAGAACAAATAATAGAAGGAAATGCTGATGAAGTAGAAGAAAAATAAGAACCAAGATTCTCATGAAGTGGTTTTAGATTGTTCCTTATACGAAAGTGTTTTAGCTTCAAGACTGGAAAGGGAAAATGAGTGTAAGTTTACTATCTATAAAGCTAAGATGTGAATTTACAGGAAGAACCCTGGTTCGAGGAACCAATTTGAAATTAGTAGTTACCTGTACATGGCAGATCTTTTAGGAAAATAAGAGAAAGGTAAGGGCTGTTTTGAATAAACTGCTATTTTATTTGTGGCACACTGATCGATCTTGGAAATTCTTTAAGTACTTTTAATAAGAAATGAATTTATCATTTCTTGCTAGAATTTGCTACCCATAAGGTGACTGGGATAATTTCATTGCAAGAAAATTGACATTTGGTAATACTCCTTTATACTGTATTCTTGCAGTTAACAACTGCAGCTATTATGTTAATAACAAGTTGTTTGTATTTTGTTTCTACCAGTCTTGAAGATACAGGTTCTGAATAAAAAAAATTCATACAATTGATGTGTGCTGGGGTTTGGAACTAAACTAAAAATTAGTTTCAAAGGTACTGGGGTTTTGACTTATGTTTCCTTGTTCATTTGTGTATTCAGGAGTTAATTTTAAGATGTCCTAATCATCCTCAAAAGAAAAAACATCGTACCATTTTAAAGATTACCCTTCCAATTTTTTCATTCACCACTTCTTTGTTCTTGTTGCAACTAAGAGATGATGTTGAAGTGCTCTACAGGCCTCCCACCCCTACCCCATCCCCAGCTGAGCATAAAGTTCTTTGTGTCAGTTTATTTACAGGTAATTTGGTGCCATTAATACAAGCAAGTCACAGTGCTGCTGTTTTCTAGTCCTGTACACCTTACTAAGACTCGGGAAACGCCTTTCAGCTAACTGGAAAGCATTCTTGTCTCCATAACTTCATTTAAAAAACTTCTTAAAGAGATTGGTTTCCAAATTGGCCAGTCTCGTCTGTTTTGTATTATGATTACATTTTCAAAGAGTGATATTTTCAGGGGTGTATTCTGTGAGACCTGTGGCTCCTGTGCACTGACATAGCTTATAGACAATATATGGAGGAGATGTGGGAGTAACTCAATTTGTCCTGCTGTCCTACAAAGGAAACTACCTGATGAATGATCTAGATTGTTTTCAGAGTTAAGAAACACATCCAAATTTCTGTAACTTATTATAAAAGTTTTTTAGTGAGTAAACTTATTTTCACTGAAGAGGATTTTTATTTTCAGTAACCTAAGGAAATTTATTTTTTAATCCTGAGGAAAAAAACTTGGTTCTGCTTTATATGAATAGAAAGGATTCTGTGTACTATAGATGATTTTTGCTTTCATCAAGTTTTTGTGACTTTATCCATAATTAAGGAGCAACACCTTACTATAGGCCTAGTTTTACTACTTATAAGAAGCTAAATCTCAAGAAAAAAAGTTTTGTTTTGTAAGTATTATATTCCTAAATAATAATACTTGAGTTTACATTTTTTTTTTAACAGATCCACGTTTGGATTTTTTTTTTTAAAGATTCATTTATTTTACTTGAAAGTCAGAGTTATACAGAGCGAGAAGGAAAGGCAGAAAGGTTGGGGGGCAGAGAGAGAGAGAGGTCTTTCATCTGCTGGTTCACTCCCCAATTGGCTGCAACAGCCGGTGCTGTGTCCATCCGAAGCCACGAGCCAGGAGCTTCTTCCAGGTCTCCCATGCGAGTGCAGGGGCCCAAGAGCTTAAGCCATCTTCTGCTTTCCCAGGCCATAGCAGAGAGCTGGATAGGAAGTGGAGCAGCCAGAACTCGAACCAGCACCCGTATAGGATGCCGGCACTGCAGGCAGCAGCTTTACCCACTAGACCACAGTGCCAGCCCTGTGTGTGTTTGTTTTAAGATTTATTTTATTCAAAAGGCAGAGTTACAAAGAGAGGGAGAGACAGATCTTCCATCCACTAATTCACTCCCCAAATGGCCACAATGGCCAGAGCTGGGCTGGTCCGAAGCCAGGAGCTTCAACCGGGTCTCCCATAAGGGTACAGGGACCCAAGGCCATCTGCTGCTTTCCCAGGAAAGGAAAATTTCAAACATTAGCAAGGAGCTGGATTGGAAGTGGAGCAGCTGGGACTTGAACCAATGCCCATAAGGGATGCAGGCAGCAGCTTTACCCTCTATGCCACAGTGCCAGCCCAAAGTTTACACCTTTATTTTAAATTATTTACTTAGTGTGCCAATTCAGTAGAAGAAGCAGTTACAGAAAAAATTGTTTTCTTTCCCTTAACCTGTAACCACACACAGGAAGAATTAGTTTGATCTTTTTAAGTTCATGTATTACACTTTGTTTTTATTGTACCAGTTTGGGAGAAGTTTCTTCATTCTATTGCATCAGTATTATTTAGTGCTCTCTGATCCTTTTTAATTTTGAAACACTAAATATTTTTAATCCAGAATTCTCAATCTTCCAGACTGATCTGTCCTATCCACTAGTTGTCACTTACTTCTATGAAAACTCTATAAAATGATTGTTTAAAGATCTTGAAACTTTATCTGAATGATCCTTTTTTCTGTAGCTTTCAAAATTTTATAGTATCTGTGAAAATCCTATGGCTAATTTTCTCTTCTGAGAAAAACTGCATCAGAATATAGCAGAGGTCTTATTTAAGAAGGTGTTCTTGTTTGTTTTTTTCTTAGAATATTTAACTTTCTGTTATGCTTTGGAATACTTTTTCTAATGGCCATTCTACATTCAGAAGCAACCCTTTAGGGAAAACATTTTAGGAACAAAATCTTCTAATTGTGCTTTTGCAATTTTACAGTATTATTTTTCACAATACAGTCTTTTAGGAGTAGCATCCTCACAGCTTTAATAGGAGTATTTCCATAGTTTGGCCAGGACAAACGTGCCACTTACTGGAAGAATGTGAGAAGTTATTTAGATCACTTTTGAAGGAGTTTTACCCTTGCCTAGAGGTGGGGAAGGCAGTAAATGACCTGGTGCTAGTTATCATCCCTTAAATCCTTTGTTTTCAGCCTTCACTAAAACTCTGTGTACTGCATACCTAGGGCCTGCCCAGACCTTGCTTTGATTTGCAATTCTCTGCTTAGTTTCAAGAGCTGTGTGTACTATCCAACTTTGCAAGTTACATCCCCATTCAGATGAATATATTTTATTAAGAACTGATGCACTGAGTCAAGTTTCAGTTCTTAATTTATTGGAGACAATTAAGTCAGGAGAAACACTTTTAAGGCAAATTACTAGTGAAATTTAGAAATACAGGTTTGAGGCTTTAATACAAAAAAAAGGCTATATCCTTCATTTATTTTTTTAAGTTTTATTTATTTATTGAGAGGCAAAGTTACAGACAGAGAGGGAGAGACAGAGGGGTCTTCCATCCACTGATTCACACTCCAAATGGCTGTGTTAGCTGGAGCTGGGCTGATCTGAAGCCAGGAGCGACAGGAGGTTCTTCCAAGTCTCCCACATGGATGCAGGGGCCCAAGCACCTTCACCATCTTCCACTGCTTTTCCCAGGCCACTAACTGGTGCCTATGTGGGATGCCAGTGCCAGAGTTACAGAGAGAGAGGGAGAGGCAAAGAGAGAGAAAGGAAGAGTGTGAGAAAGAGAGATCTTCCATCTGCAGACTCTCTCCCCAAATGGCTACAACAGGAACCAGGAGCTTCATCCATGTTTCCCACATGATGCAAGGGGCCCAAGCATTTGGGCCATCTTCTGCTTTCCCTGGCACATTAAATAGCAGGGAACTGAATGGGAAGTGGAGCAGCCAAGACTTGAACCAGCACCCATACGGAATGCTGGCACTAAAGGCAGGAGCTTTACTAGCTAAGCCACAGTGCCAGCCCCCAACCCATTATGTCCTTCATTTAAAAGCTTTGAGTGCAACTATCCTAGTAACATTTGAGAGAATATTTCCAGTAAAGCCCAAATTCTCTGAACTACTAATGTATATATGTGATTTCTTTTCAAAAATACTTAAAAAGGAGATTAAACTTCTGAGATGGAAAAGCAAGATCTGATTATAAATGTTAATAAAAGAGGTAAAAATTTTTAAAGCTCAGTTTTTCTTTAAAAAAAGGCAGTAATACACTGATTCACATAATAAAAGTTGGAAAGCTTTTAATGTCAAAGCATGAAAACCATCAACTTCAGTTTTGTTTTTGCAAACTGATTTGTCAGTAGAGTATTCATCAGAAGAGATGGTAGAAGTCATTTTCCTCTAGTGACTCTTGTCTCTTCCCTTCAGTAATGGAAAATATGAAATATTTTGATAAATCATTAGAAGTCATATGGGAAGTCAAGTTCAAACTGATTTAGTTTAATCATAGTACATTGATTCTATACCCAATCAAAGCAAGAAAAAAACTAAATACTCACAAGACTGTTGTTTTGCTCAGGTAAGGTAGATACCATGCTTCCAGTGGCAACCAAACAAAGCCTAACAATTGATTTATTTTCCCAATTCTGTTTGTAAGAACATATCTATAGTTTACACTTATAAAATGAAAATGCAAATACTTTAAAAGGGAAAATATAGAGAAAAATGCTAAGTACTACAATAAGAATTCATTTCTCTGTCACCATTTATGGGTAATTAACTTGTATAAGTTGATTTTTCAGCTATAAGGCAAATGCATTTAATTATTAAGTTTAACAGTTTAGTAACTAAATTTGCTTTCTACTCTACTTTTCCTTGAGTATATAAAATACAATTTAACATTTTGATCTTTAAGAACATCGTAGTTTTCAGGGATGGTAAACAGAAATCCACCCTCCAGGGCTACTGAGATGTATGTTACGTGCCCCTTTCCTACATGACTTCATATTGGTGTGCTTTTCCCGTTATGTCTGTTTTTCACAGTTTCTCTATCTTGCTTCATAATCAGCTGTCACTTTTGCCGCTGTCTTGTGTGCCTGCATCCTGCAGTAGGCCCCTAGTTTGCTGCTTCTAATCTGCTGAGGACTGAGAAGCCAGATTGCCAAGCTTGCTAGAATTGTGTCTAAAATAAGAGTAAGTAGATCTATGGAAGGATAAGGGGCTTTTGTGTTGGTAAAGTGCATGGACTTTGTGAGACCTGTTGGCTGCTTAGCATTCTTTTGTCTCTTAATCTTTACTAAGAACTTGCTAAAAATACTTGGTTGAATGTGTGACTGCCATATATTTTATTAATTCAGTTTTTGTATATTGTTGTTTCTAAGACTCCACATTAATGAACTCATTTATACAAGAAAATTTGACTTTCATCTTTGTATAAATCATTGTGTCTTTTAAGAAAATGTTAAGAGCCGTCGCTGCGGCTCAATAGGCTAATCCTCCAGCTAACACCGGGTCCTAGTACCGGTCGGGGCGCCGGATTCTGTCCCGGTTGCCCCTCTTCCAGGCCAGCTCTCTGCTGTGGCCAGGGAGTGCAGTGGAGGATGGCCCAAGTCCTTGGGCCCTGCACCCCATGGGAGATCAAGAGAAGCACCTGGCTCCTGCCGGATCAGCGCAGCGGCCATTGGAGGGTGAACCAACAGCAAAAAGGAAGACCTTTCTCTCTCTCTCTCTCTCTCTCTCTCTCTCACTGTCCACTCTGCCTGTCAAAAAAAAAAAAAAAAAAAAAAGAAAGAAAATGTTAAATATTTTCTTCTCATTTACTTAGTACAGTATACTGGTTTAAAATATACAGATTATAAATTTGGCTTTAACTTTGTTTACCAAGACTTATATTATAGAATCATTCATATTCAACACATATTCTAAACTATCCTCTCTGAGAGGAAACATGGCTAATTTAGTAAGAACTGGCTAACTCGCATATTTGGGAATCAAGTCATTCTGGATATCTCAGTTTTCTATAAAGCCTGAACTTCTTCTGGACTTCTTTCACCATTTAATTTTTTTGGAATTTCTGAAGGAAATCTTTAAAATTTGTAAACATATGAAATACATTTGATATCCAAATAATCATTACTGACAGTAGTTATCATATGCTGATAGAATAATAAGACACTAGGAACTATTCATGTACCAAATGACTTCATTCTGCTCTACTTGTGTTAGTTTTCATGTCCTTATTATTTTTTTTTTTAGAATTTATATATTTATTTGATAGGCAGAGTTACAGACAGAGAGAGGGAAAGACAGAGAGAAAGGTCTGATGTCCGCTGGTTCACTCCCCAAATGGCCTCAATGGCCTGGGTTGGGCTGCTGAGGCCAGGAGCCAGGAGCTTCCTATAGGTCTCCCACGTGGGTACAGGGGCCCAAACACTTGGGGCATCTTTCGCTGCTTTCCCAGGCCATAGCAGAGAGCTGGATCTGAAGAGGAGCAGCTGGGACACAAATCGGTGCTCTTATGGGATACCAGCGCCACAGGCGGAGGCTTAGCCTGCTATATGCCACAGTGCTGGCACTATGGCCTGATTTTTTAATAGTCTTTCTGATTCCTCCATTTGTATTACTGCTTGCTTAAGTGTGCCTTTAGCAGAAGCCTTTCTCCGTCTTCATAATGTTCCTTCTGATCTCCTTTGGTTTTAGAGACCAGATGACTAAGCCAGTAAGAATTTTGTATAAAGGTACACAGACTCAGAATGAGGACCTGAAGCAGATTACAATGAAGTCTATGGATATGTGGCATCTGTTACTCACTACTTGTGTCGTTACTGTCTTTTTTTAAATAAATAAATATTTATTTATTTATTTTAAAGACAGTGACTAAGACAGAGAGAGGGAGAGACAGAGAGATCTTCCATCCTCTAGTTCACTCCCCAAGTGGCCACCATGGACAGGGCTGGGCCAGGCCTCCAGCCAAAGCCAAGATCCTGGAACTCCATCTGGGTCTCCCATGTGGGTACAGGGGCTCAAGTACTTGGGCCAGCCCCTGTTGTTTTCCCAGGTGCATTAGCAGGAAGGTGGATCAGAAGCAGAGCAGTTGGGACTCAAACTGGCACTCTGATTTGGGATGCTGACATTAAGTGATGGCCTGATCCGATACATCACACTGCAGGCCTCCTACTGTCTTTCAAATAAGTGAAGTTACTGGATTAGAGACCTGCTTTCAAGTTAGAAGAGGTGCTCTTGTACAGAAGAAGCCATTTTGTTTCCATATTTTACTTTCTCTAAACTAAGCTTTATTCTGCAATTCTTTGGCTGTGATTGAAACCAGCCTGCTCATACAGCGTTTTCTATTTGGATGGATACCACATTGTGTTAAGCATGTATTAGTCCTTTTGTTTGTTTGTTTGTTTTAGAGAAATAGATCTGCATTTCCAAGATACATAGTAAACTCTGAAAAATGAGGAAATACTCATTCTTAGATCACAGAGATCTGAAAAGTAATAAAGTTTATAAACTCTAGGCAATAATACCACAAAGAACTTATTCTTTTATTACATTGCATTTTTAAAGCAGCTTATTTTTCTTCAACCAAAGGAAACTATGTATATTAAAAATTACTGAGTTATCAGCATTAGACCTAATGATCTTGATAGATATTTGAATGACTAATTCCCATTTTGATTTTATATTTGCATGTTCAAATTATTATTTAATTGTGAAGTAATCAAAAAAGATAACTTTTTCCTCTTGAATAATAAACATGAAATTTGCATGTTATATTTACAAGTAAAATTTAAGTCGATCTAGAAGTGGATTTCTTAGCATCAGACTGCTTAGTTGTATTTTTACCAACATGTTGATTGTATTTTAATAATTACATATGGACTCATGCATCCATCATACACAGAATAATTGTAAAATCAGCCAATTAATTGATGACCATGCCTCAGTCAGTTTTCAGTTATCCATGCTAGTGGGAAGGAGTTATAACAATCCTAAGAAAACAGATGGTCCAAACCCGTTTCTTGAGTTGAGACTCTTATCACAGAAGAATCACAATCTGAACAAAGGTTAGTGACAGAAGAAGAAAACTTCTCTTTGGCTGTAGTTTAGAGAAAAATGATTCTACTTAGTGTAATTACTGTAAGCCAAGAGGAGGATTCACACACCCACAAGTTTAACATGAATAAGGAAAAGTTTATTTTTTAATGATGTAATTATTTATTTTTGAAATATGCAAAGGAAGAGACAGAGAGAGCTTCCATCTGCTGGTTCACTTCCCAGATGGCCACAATAACTGGGTCTGGGCCAGGCCAAAGCCAGGAGCCTGGAGCTCCATCGTCTGGGTCTCCTACATGAATGGCAGGGAGGGGCCCAACCTTGCACCATCATCTGCTTTCCCAGGCGCATTATCAGGGAACTGGATCAGAAACAGAGAACCACCACTTCAATGCCAGTTTCCTAAGTGGCAACTTAACCCACTGTGTCACAATACTGGTTCCAGGAAGAATTGATTTTTTTGGATATCTTAAAATATGTGAATTAAAATCCCTGTGGGATCTTGGAAATACTATACATTTTAATACATTCTAACCTATCAGCAATGACATTAGTTTTATCCCTGTGTATTGACTTTGATTTAGTAACAAGTTATTGCAGTAGAACAGTATTTAAGTTTCTATGTACTTCTGCCTGTGTTATCTTAAAAATGGGTATTTTCTATGAGACATGGTTGTAAAAAAATATATTTCCTCTCATACTTATTCCTTAAGGGTTTTTTAAAGTAAGGGATAGTTGTACTATCTTAGCCTTTATGTTTTTCACTTTTATAGCATTCCTAAAAGCTGGCTGCATACAAATGAGTTGATAATTAAACATTTTTTCTAGAACTAAAGTATACCTTTTACATGCTTACTCTTTTACAATATCCTAAATAATTGCATATCCTTTTTCCCCTCCCCAAGTAAATTCCTAAGGAAATAAACTCATTTCTCAAAGTATTTTCTGCACTTTTATCACACCAACCTGTACTTTGTGTCCATACTGTGACTTAAATCATACTTCTTCAGGCAGAGTACTAGCATGTGACAACTTACAGAACGCTCCAGAAATGTTATTCCCACCCCTTAAAGGTTGGTGTCTGGTCCTGGTACAGCTCTGGAGGTCCATGTGGGTGAAAAGCCCAGAAGCAACCTGAGCTGGGAGCACTCCCAAGGAATTTGGTTTTGTTTGGGTTTGTTCTAGGTATGGTCCCAGGGATCCCAGATCAAACCAGGCCCCTGGGCCTATCCTAGAACCAACCTAAACTCGCGCATCATTCCCGGAGCATCGAGAGTGTGAAGACTGAAGATGACCTGAGGCTGAGCAGACACCCTACGTTCACCAAGGTTCACATTTGTGTGTGCGTGCCTACATTTTTCACAAGAACTGGTTGGTTAACCCTTCAAAATTAGTGGGATGGCATTTGGTAACATGGTAAATTTTTTTTAACTTTTTTTTTTATTTGATAGATAGAGTTAGATAGTGAGGGAGAGAGACAAAGAGAAAGGTCTGCCTTCTGTTGGTTCACCCCCCAAATGGCCACCACGGCTGGAGCTATACCGATCCGAAGCCAGGAGCCAGGTGCTTCTTCCTGGTCTCCCATGCAGGTGCAGGCGCCCAAGCACTTAGGCCATCCTCCACTCCCTTCCCGGGCCCAGCAGAGAGCTGGACTAGAAAGGCAACTGGGACTAGAACCCGGCGCCCATATGGGATGCTGGTGCCGCAGGTGGAGGATTAACCAAGTGAGCCATGGCGCCGGCCCCCAACATGATGAATTCTTTCCTGCCTTTGGCATTACAATAATTTCTTATAACTGAAATTCTCTATGGTTCTATTACTTGCCAGTGAGAAGAGTTGTTCTTGTAACTTTTATGGTCAGATATCTATTTTTAGTTGAAGCAACATAGCCACAAAAACAGAATATCAGTCCCTCCTCCTCAAAAAGTTGTCCCCCAAAATTAATGGCTTTTATTTTCCTAAACATTTTCTACTCATCAAAATTATATCCACTTTATATAACTGAATAATTGATCGTAGATTTGAGGGGCAGTTGATCTTTGCCCTCTGGATCCAATGCCAAGTGATTTGAAAATCTTGTTTCTGGAGACCAGTGCCTTTTTCTTCTCATCTGTTTTTGAATCTCACATTTTATAGTTCCATTTAGAGATTCTGTTCTGTTAATGAAAAATAAACCAGGATTATGTAGTGGAATTGGTTAATACTTGATATTTTCATCAGTACTTTGCAAATTTTTAGAAAGTTTATTTTCCTTCCTGCTCTGTATTTTTTAAAATATTCTGACTTAATTGAGTCTTCACTCGGTTGCATTATCATAACTGTGGTATTGCTGGTAATCACATTATATTTTTCTGTTTAATTTGGAAGATAAGATTCCTGAAAAGGCATGAAAGGAACCCAGGTCCAAAAGATATGTTACACAGTGAGACTGTATTCTTGTGGCTTTTGCAATAGATTTAGACCAAGTCTGAAATAGTGACATGTGTGAAAGGTGCTTAAAATTATGCTATTCCTCCAAGCCTTACCACACACAACACTGGTTGTCCTTTAAAATAGGCTGGAGTCTAGTGAAGTTCGGTCTGAAGAGTTTAACCATGTGGTTACTCTGTACTATGGATGCTTTGTCCCATAGATTCTATTATTGTGTTCTAAGTCTGACTGTGTTTTCACTTCTCTCTGTGTTCTCCTTTCTGCATAGTATTTTCCTATATCAGTGCACTGATCTGGAGCACAGTTCGTTTTCTTTCTTGACATAGCCTGAAATGGGTGACCTCATCTTACTGTTATATACAGTATGTGTTCTCAATATTTCGGGATCTTTGCTCTCAATTTTAACATTGTTAATTATGAACACTGAAAATAGGAATTTGTGAACTGTTTAAAGAGTTAAGGCTTATTCATGTAATAAGCTTTTAGAGTCAGCCTTCAGTTCAGATACTTAGTGGAGTGTTAAGTTGTATCTTTAAAATTATTATTTGAGAATATTTTTGGAGATATTTTAATTTTTTGACCACTTGTTTTATATATTAGAACTATACATTGCCTACCCCGTCTGAAGACTTGAGATTACAAACTTTTGAGAGATGGGGGGATCCTCTTTTTTTTCTTCCAGTTATGATCTTTTAAAATTGTACATAAGTTTTACCATCTTGGCTATTTTTAAATGTACAGTACAGTAAGGTTAAGTATAAACACATTGTTATTAAACAGATCTTAAAACCTTTTACTTTGCAAATCTGATATTCTGCACAATTCCCCGTTTTTGTTCCTGATAACTCCTTGAGAAGTGCCAGTCTACTTTGTTTCTATGAATCTGACTACTTTAGCTACTTCATACAAGTGGAATCAGACAGTATTTGTCTTTTGGTAACTGGCTTATTTCCCTTAGCATAATTCCTCAAGGTCCATCATGCTGGTTGGGACAAGACTTTCTTCCTTTTTAAGGCAGAATGACACTGCATATATTTTGTTGGTCCATTCACCTGTCAGTGGACTTCAGGGTTGCTTCCTTCTCTTAGCTGTTATGAATAATGCTGCTGTGAATGTGGTGTGAAAATATCTATAACATTTTAATGCAGTACTTTCTTTAACCACTTTCTGTATTTTATCACAATGAATTTTTTTGTCAACTACTTTAAAGGGTTTTACGAGAATCCAACTATAGGTTTGTATATGTCTATATCATTGTTGCTGCCCCTAAGCTTAAAAAACTCTCTAATAAACTTTTTAATTCCTTATGTCTTTTTTTGTGTGTACCTTTAAAAAATTTTTGTTGTTGTTGTTCATATGAGAAACTGAGACAGAGAGAGGGAACTCCCATTGCAAGGGCCCAAGCTGGGCTAGGCCCAAACCAGGAACTAGGCACACAGTCCACGTCGCCCACATGGGTGGCAGGGACTCCACTACTTGAGTCATCACCTGCTGTCTCCCGAGATGCACGTTAGCTGGAATCTAGAGCAAAGCCAGCACTGAACCCAGGCATTCCAGTAGCGGATACAGGCATCCTAACTGGTGTCAACCACCGGGCAAAGTGCCCACCCATTGTCTGCCCTTTTTATTCTGCTATTGCAATGTGGATTAACAGCCAAAAGGTAAAAATCCTTTTATTCTTCCTTCTGTCTCTATTTTTCTTCTATTACAATATTTTTAGAATTTTTTTTTAAGATTCATCTATTTGAAGGTCAAAGTCACAGAGAGGCAGAGGCAGAGAGAGAGATGTCTTCTATCCACTGGTTCATTTCCCAAATGGCCACAATGGCCAGGGCTGTGCCAGGCTGAAGCCAAGAGCCAAGAGCTTCATCCAGGTCTCTGATGTGGGTGCAGGGGCCCATCTTAGGCCATCTTCACTACTTTCCCAAGTGCATTAACAAAGAGCTGGATGAGAAGTGGCGCAGCTGGGACTCAAACCAGCACCCATTTGGGAAGCCAGCGCCATGGATGGTAGCTTAACTTGCTATGCCACAGCACCAGCCCCCTAGTATTTATTTAATGTACAAAAAAAAAAAAAAAAAAAAAAAAAAAAAAAAAAAAAAAGACTGATTGCCTGGGAAAGCCTTTGATTCATTAGTCCAAGTTTTATTTGTTCATTTAAGTGTCTCATATGATTATCAGAGTAGAAACAGCATTTAAATTTAATATTTCCATTTTTACCATTCCCTGTGGCCATCAACCACTGGATACAATCTAAGCATATTGTATTTTTTATGACTTCCCTGACAGAAAAGACATATTGACACCAAGACAGACATTAACATGCAGTGGCTCTCCTTGCATGAATTAGTTGAATCAAAATTATTTATTTGAACCTTTCTAGGTTTACCTACGTTATTGGGAACATTTTATAGCAACTCCAAAAATGGCTCTGTAAACTAAATACTGGTTAAAGAGAATATAGCCTTTCTTGAACTGAGCTTTTAAGTACATAATCCACTTCTTTGCAGAACAGCTTTTGAGGCAAGAAATAAATATAAGGGAAAATTTTATAACTTGGCCTTTATCTGGGATTTTCTAATTAAAAGTGTGAGATGCAGCAGACTCATAGAATGGCAGATGTCCTAAACAGCACTCTGGCCTCAGAATCAGCCCTTAAGGCATTTGGATCTGGCTAAAAACCTTAGAGAGTATTTCAGTCATGGAAAGCCAAGACACTCCGGGGGAAAAAAAAAAAAAAAAAACCCTAAACGAAAGATCTCTGTGAGTGAGATCCCAGCAGAAAGAATGGGCCATCAAAGAAGGAGGTACCTTTCTCTGAAGGGAGGAGAGAACTTCCACTTTGACTACGACCTTGTCTGAATAAGATCGAAGTCGGTGAACTCAAAAGGCTTCCAAAGCCTTGGCAACTCATGACAAGAGCCTCAGGTGATTACTGACGCCATAAATAAAAGTGTCAATTGTTAAATCAACAACAGGAGTCACCATGCACTTACTCCCCAAGTAGGATCTCTCTCCTTAATGTGTTGTACTATGTGAATTAACAGTATAACTACTACTCAAACAGTACTTTACCCTTTGTGTTTCTGTGTGGGTGCAAACTGTTGAAATCTTTACTTAGTATATACTAAATTGAACTTCTGTATATAAAGATAATTGAAGGCCAGCGCCGCAGCTCACTAGGCTAATCCTCCGCCTTGCGGCGCCAGCACACCGGGTTCTAGTCCCGGTCAGGGCACTGGATTCTGTCCCGGTTGCCCCTCTTCCAGGCCAGCTCTCTGCTGTCGCCAGGGAGTGCAGTGGAGGATGGCCCAAGAACTTGGGCCCTGCACCCCATGGGAGACCAGGATAAGTATCTGGCTCCTGCCATCGGATCAGCGCGGTGTGCCAGCCACAGTGCACTGACCGCGGCGGCCATTGGAGGGTGAACCAACGGCAAAGGAAGACCTTTCTCTCTGTCTCTCTCTCTCACTGTCCACTCTGCCTGTCAAAAAAATTTAAAAAAAATAAATAAAGATAATTAAAAATGAATCTTGATGTGAATGGGAAGGGAAACGGAGTGGAAGATGAGATGGTTGCGGGTGTGAGGGAGGTTATGGGGGGGAAAGCCACTATCATTCAAAAGTTGTACTTTGCAAATTTATATTTATTAAATAAATGTTTTAAAAAAAAAGTGTGAGATGAGGCAAGAGGTGTATAATTTACCAAACTCCAAAACTGTTGAATAGGGTATACTCACTTGGTTATCACTCCTTGTCTTTGCAATTTCTTTTTGAAGATTTTCAGCAGATGGGATATAACCGTTGATGTTTAGGTTGGCAGTAACTAATTTTGCCCTAATGTACATTTATAAAAGGCAATAGGACGGTTACAGAATCTGGTCATAAAGTAGCCCTATTTATATGAAGGGAGATCGTCAAATGTGTTCAGATGTTTATGTCCCTAGAACTTGAATCTGTTTAAAGAAAACGGGCTCTCACTCAGCTGCACATGCAGAAATAGTAGCCTAATTCTAGAAAACATGATTGGTTGTTCTTATAAGTTATGTACATTTCTTTTCACAGCTGCCTTCTAGGAGACAGGATAGAGCCCTTGAATTTGGAAGTCAGTAGACTCAATACTAAACAAAACTACTCCAAAACTCAGGCAAATCATTTAATCATAGCAGGCCACAGTTTCTTCTGTAGAGAAAATATTAATTATGATTTATGAATTGGGCTGGACCTCTTCTATTTCTAAAATTCTTTGTATCTCTTAATGAAGAGAAATACTGTATTATTTAAAGTTGAATTTTTCATTCCGTTCTAAAATGCAAGAAAGGGCTTATTTTGTGGAATAGTGAAGAATTTGAGAATATTCAACTTGTGGAGGTTGAAAAGAAAGGTTAAGAAAAGGTAGGGAGACAGTTTTAAAGGATAGGGAGGGCAGAGTGCAAGGTGAATGGTTCCTGCACAGAACTGAATGCTGCTGAGAACAAAGTGTACCTCCTGTCTTCAAGTACTGACCGCTTGAAACACAGGGGAAGTATTTGAGTTCAAAAGAGACAGCAGTTCCTTAGGACTTACATTATTCCTTTCCCCCTAAAATGGCTTGATCTTTTCATCATGAAGGGATGGTCCATCAAGAACTTACCGAATGTCAATGGAGTATTCTAATTCAGCTTCATTTCTACAACAAGAGAATATTTTGGTCTAGAACCACCCATATAGGCAGCCCTGTCTGGAATACAGTTCTATATGGTTCCTTGATCTGTCCTTGGCTTTATTCTTCAGTGTCCGTGCCACTATCAACCACGAAGCCATTTATCTTGCTTGAACTTAGAAGATTAAGCTATGATTCATGGGTAATCATGGCTAACAATAAGTTATCATACAAAAGCTATGTGCATAGTGTGTAAGATCTGAAGAATGTAAATGATTATTTTTTTTTTTTTTTTGACAGGCAGAGTGGACAGTGAGAGAGAGAGAGACAGAGAGAAAGGTCTTCCTTTTTGCCATTGGTTCACCCTCCAATGGCCACGTGCTGATCCGGCAGGAGCCAGGTGCTTCTCCTGGTCTCCCATGGGGTGCAGGGCCCAAGCACTTGGGCCATCCTCCACAGCACCCCTGGGCCACAGCAGAGAGCTGGCCTGGAAGAGGGGCAACCGGGACAGAATCCGGCGCCCCGACCGGGACTAGAACGCGGTGTGCCGGTGCTGCAGGTGGAGGATTAGCCTAGTGAGCCTCAGCGCTGGCCGTAAATGATTATTTCTAAACAGCTACATAAGGATGACTTCTAGCCAATTCTTTCCCCAAAATAAATGTGAAATGCTTGTGTAACAGTAAAAACAAAGTGTAATTTCATTTATTTTTTAATGTTAAAAGAATTTTTTATTTGAAAAGCAGAGGAAACCGACTGAGCAGAGATTGCCGATCCACTGGTTCACCCCTGAAATGCCCACAACAGGCAGGGGTGGGCCAGGCTGAAGCCAGGAGTCCAGAACTCACTCTGGGTCTCTCATACAGATGGCAGGGACCCACCTACTTGAGCATGACCTGCTGCCACCCAGAGCATGCGTTAGCAGGAAGCTGGAATTGGAAGTGAAGCCAGGACTCAAACCCAGGCACTGTGATGTGTGATGTGAACATAATAATATTCTCTTCCTCCCTCTCTCCCCTTCCTCTGCCCCACCCTCCTTCCATCTCCCTTTCTTTTGATCATTTTTGAGATAGCAGGTTACTTCACTCAACATCGTGTCTTCCAGTTGCATCCATTTTCCAGCTCTTCCACTTCTGATCCAGCTTCCTGTTAATGTGCATCCAAGGAGGCAGCAGATGATGGCTCAAGTACTTCACCCACGTGGGAGACCAAGGTGGAGTCCTGGAGGCTCCTGGCTTCAGTCTGGCCCAGCCCTAGCCATTGGGGGCAACTGGAGGGTGAACCAGAGGATGGACAATCTCTCTCACTGTCTCTCTCTCTCTCTCTCTGTGTGTGGGGGGGGATAGAGAGAGAGAGAGAGAGAGCCTCTGCTTTTTAAATAAATGCAAAGAAAAGGAACTGCAAAGGAGACTGAACAAGGAGCAGTCACTGACAGAAGTTGTATACTGGGGCCTGTGCTGTGGAAAAGCTGCCGCCTGCTCTGCCGGCATCCCATATGGGCGCTGGTTTGAGTTCTGGCTGCTCTACTTCCGATCCAGCTCTCTGCTATGGCCTGGGAAAGCAGTAGAAAATGGCCCAAATCCTTGGGCCCCTGCACCTGTGTGGGAGACCCAGAAGAAGCTCCTGGCTCCTGGCTTCAGATGGGTGCAGCTCCGGCCATTGTGGCCATTTGGGGAGTGAACCAGTGGATGGAAGACTTTCTTCTCTCTCTCTCTCTCTCTCTCTCTCTCTCTCTGCCTACCTGTAACTCCGCCTTTCAAATAAATAAATAAATAAGTCTTTAAAAAAAAAAGAAATTGTGTCCTACAAACTGAATGAAGAAAGTATTTTATACAGGAGGAAGTGATTAACAGGTTGAACAGCCCTATCCCTAACGTCTTTGATGTAGACTTTATCAGGCCCCGGGGTCCCTCCCTTTGCCTCCTCTGTCTTCACCATGGTGACAAGCCAGCTCAGTAGCAAGGATTAGCTCATTAAAGGAAGGAAGTGGTACAGTCGTCCTGTTCCTGAAGAGCTCCGGATTGCAAGACTCAGAATCCAATCATCGTCTCTATGGCTAACATCCCACTGCTAGACTCTACTTCAGATATTTTGCGGGAACTTGAAGCCTTGATTAAACAAAGTAGCAATTAATCCACCCGTCGATCCCAGATGGGCCACTTTGCCATCATAGCATCTTCAGAAGCACATGCCAGCCTCCTGTTGCTGACCGATCCAAGGAAGGCCACAAGCACTGTGGACCAACCAGAGGCCAGCACACGAGCTGATCGTGCACTGCTGTACCCCTACTGTAATCTGTAAGATTCACTGACATCAGTCCCTCAAGGAATCCAGGGATCGAGTGATAACTGCCTAACTACTGGCTCTGTACATTGGAAATAAATTCCTATTTTCTTCAACAACCTGGTGTTGATTAATTGGCTTCCTGTACATCAGGTAGGCTGACCCAGATTGGGGGGCTCTATAGCACTTACTCCAACCACTTTTGGGCGGAGCTCTTTTAGAACATTAAATACTACTAGAAGGTCGAGAAAAATGAGGCCATTTCTGTATCTTCTTTGGCCTCTGTGGTCACCTCCCAGGGCTCCAGCTCTCATTCTTAGAGGATGATTGTTCCTACTTTATGAGGCCATCAACAATTACCAGTGAAGACTACACATAATAGTCTTTATTGTTACAGTAAATGGTTCTTTTTTGACACCCTGTCTTGTTCTAACATGCTAACTCCATAGCTCTCCAGCAAACCATGTGCTCCCAGGCACAGCCACCTGTGAAATGAATGATTCCCATTTATAAATACTTGGCTTACAGGTCTGGAATGATAATAGATGGTATTAAGACATGTCAAATGCTTGCAACAATATTGGCTGCTATTTTATTTTAATGGAAAGTTTTGCCTGATGTTTAGTGTGATGTTCTCCTTGGGGCCACTTCCTGGGCCCAGAGTTTGTAATCACCAGCTTACCAACCTCAGCCTTAAGAAGCAAGTGCCTGTAGATTCTCCCTGGACAAATCAATGGATCTTTTTGTTCACGCTGCTTGGGTTGCAGACGTGAGAGCCCGTGCTGGGGGCGGGGTGCACTGCAGAAGTTCTGCTTGGCTTTCACTTGCTGGCCAAGAACCAGAACATGGTGCGCCTGTGAGTTTCCCCAGCTAGCAAAGCAAAGATGCTTTCAGTGGAGTGACTGTCCGGGCTTGATTGCTCTCGTCCTAAGAAGCCACAGTTATGGGAAGAGTGTATGGCAGAGTCATTTGGTCTGGTTTTACCCTGTAATCTGGCTTTCCTTTATTTTTTTTAAGGTTTATACTTCTTTATTATTTAATACATATCCCAAGATACCCTAGGAATGCAAATATTTTGAAACTATGATAACAAATTTTATAAAGAATAAATGGTTCAAAAAGAGTTAACAAGATACCATTTTAAAATATTTTGTTAAGAATGAGTGGGGCCGGTGCCGCGGCTCACTAGGCTAATCCTCCGCCTAGTGGCGCCGGCACACCAGGTTCTAGTCCCGGTCGGGGCGCCGGATTCTGTCCCAGTTGCCCCTCTTCCAGGCCAGCTCTCTGCTGTGGCCCGGGAGTGCAGTGGAGGATGGCCCAGGTGCTTGGGCCCTGCACCCGCATGGGAGACCAGGAAAAGCACCTGGCTCCTGGCTTTGGATCAGCGCGATGCGCCAGCCGCAGCGCACCGGCCGCGGTGGCCATTGGAGGGTGAACCAATGGCAAAAAGGAAGACCTTTCTCTCTGTCTCTCTCTCTCTCTCACTGTCCACTCTGCCTGTCCAAAAATAAAATAAAATAAAGAAGAATGAATGGCAACAAATAGAAAAAGTATTTAATTCAACACACATGCGTTGAATTTTTTAAGTGAAAGCAATAGAGATACAGAGAGAGGCAGAGAGAAAAAGGTCTCATCTGCTGATTTACTCCCCAGATAGGCTGGCACTAGAGCCAAAAGCCAGAAATACTATACAGGTCTCCCACGTAAGGGACAGGAACCCAATCACCTGGACCATAATTGCTGCCACCCTGGGTCTGCATCAGTAGGAAGCTGGAGTTAGGAGCCAGAGCCAGGACCAGAACCCTTGCACTCCAAGGAACCTCTCAGCTGGCATTTTAACTGCTAGTCTAAAAGTTGGCCGCGTTGAGTGGTCTTTGTACAAGACCCAGTCGCTCTGCAAGGTAAGTATCGCAGTGAGCAAAGTGGCCCTGGCTAAGTTAAACAGCTAGCTCAAGAGCACCAGAAAAAGCAATAGGCGAGGCCCTCCAAAGAGGTTCTTCGACTTTAGATTAAGCATTTGTTCCATGTATTTCGTCAGTTTTCTGATCTTTTTCCTGCATAGGTCACCACATACAAGAACACCCACCCACACGAGCTTGCCCACGTACAGACACACACACACAGCCATTACCACTTCAAGCAGGTTTACAATCCCCCAGTCTGCATTGAGTTTAATCATGGGAACCCTGAAAGAGGGAAATCCAATGGGCAATTAACTCCTCTGTGCATTGTTCACTCGCCCATTAGAAATGTTGATCTCATTTCTTTGGAGTCTTCTCTGCACCCCTGTCCTCAGTGTTCAAATCCCCATTACGCGTCAGGCTGCGGTGAGGAGCTTTTTGCAAAAGCACTGTGTAAACTGGAAAGGTTTTCCTGTTATCTCGGGGAGGGGCCCAGTCCCCCCGACTTTATCTAGTTGACTGTGCTGAGAGGTTAAATGTTTAAACCACATCAGTGATTCCATTGTTCCAAGGAGTTGAACTGAGTGCAATGGAAAGATGTTTCCAAACAATTGAAATCAAGCAAACAGTCCCTGATTAGCTCTCTCCACCTAAACAGATTAGCCTGTAAGGGCCAAATATTGACCTAATGATGAAGGGAAAGCAAGAGATTCTGACTCCTTCTCAAGAATTTACCACGGACCCTCAGTGAAATTTCCCAAGTCTCTTGCAGAGAGCAACTCTTTCAGTCCCGACGGTAAAAGGGCTGGGTGTTAGCAGAGTAAGTGTGGCCCTCCAGTACTTCCTCCCAGAGATCGTTTATATCAAAACCAAGCGGAAATGATTCTCCCACCCTATCTGCCCATGCACTGTACCCCAACAGTGCCAACACTTCATGGTCACCATTTTTTGGACCATGAGTCAGAACACCTGGATTCCTATCTCAGCTCCACTCCTCAACTACCTGAGAATAAAACCTCAGTTCCCTTGTATTTAAAATGGAAGTGGCAATGTCATCTCATGCAATTGTTGCCAGGGTTCAAGGAATTAGCTAGTGAAAAATAAGATTCTCAAAAGATACTCTTTTCCATTTGTTCTCAATATCTATGTTTTTGTTTGGAAATTCCTGTATTGTAGAAAGACCTAGGCCTTGCCAAAAGCTGAGACAGAAACCAGGTTGATAACATGGAAGGGACAAAAGAAAACACCGTTGGAAGTAGTGGTGAGTGTTCATTATCCAGCAAAGAATTGTTATTGAAAGTCTAGTATTCTTGGGGCTGGTGCTGTGGCATAGTGAGTAAAGTCACTGCCTGCAGTGCCAGCATCCCATACGGGTGCCGGTTCGAGTCCTGGCTGCTGCACTTTCGATCCAGCTCTCTGCTGTGGCCTGGGAAAGCAGTAGAAGATGGCCCACGTCCTTGGGCCCTGCACCCGCGTGGGAGACCTGGAAGAAGCTCCTGGCTCCTGGCTTCGGATGGGTGCAGCTCCAGCCATTGTGGCCATCTGGGGAGTGAACCAGCGAATGGAAGACCTGACCCCCCCCAACTCTGACTTTCAAATAAATCTTTAAAAAAAAGGGGGGGGGGAGAAAAAGAAAAAAAGTCTTATTTTCTCCACCAAGCACTGCTATAGACACTAGGATGCAGCGATGAACAAAATGGACAAAGGCCCTGCCCTCAGCGGGGAGATCCCACAGTAAACCTGTAGATGTATAATACGGCAAGTGGTAATGAGTGTTGAGCCAAATACAGCAGAATAAGAGATGGAGGTTGAAAAGGGTTGGTCTTCTGGATAGAACAGAAGGAGAAGGCTGCAAAGGGGGTGACCTTTGTCTAGAAACATGATAATATGGGAGAATAAACCATGCAACTCTCTGGGGAAGAACAACCGGAAGGGGGCACACCATGTGAAAATGGCTCCCCAAGGGAACAGCAAGGAAGCCTTGGAGACCAGAGCTGAACGGCCAGCAGAAGAGAAGTAGCCAGAGCCACCTTACAGGAAGCTTTGTGGCTCAGAGAAAGGATGTGCTATTTTATTTCAAGGGTTATGAGCGCCCATTGGAAGGTTTTGAGCAGAAAGGTGCTGGTTTCTGATTTATGTTTTATAAAGATTCACTGCTTGCTAGTGGAAAAAATAGTACTGAGGACAAGGGCAGATACAGAAATATACGTCGGGGGATATTTTGAAAAGAGATGATTCTGGGTAAAGCTGTCGCCTGCACTGCCCGCATCCCATATTGGGTTCGGGTTCAAGTCCCGGCTGCTCCACTTCCGATCCAGCTCTCTGCTGTGGCCTGAGAAAGCAGTTGAAGATGGCCCAAGTCCTTTTGCCCCTGCACCCACGTGGGAGACCGAGAGGAAGCTCCTGGCTCCTGGCTTCGGATCAGCACAACTCCAGCTGTTGTGGCCATCTACGAGGTGAACCAACGGACAGAAGACCTCTCTCTTTTTCTCTGTCTCCTTCTCTCTTTGCCCCTGCCTCTCTGTAACTTTGCCTTCAAATTAATAATTTAAAAAAAAAAAAAGACTCCTGGAGGTAGTGAGATTGTAGGAAGGTTCATATTCTGGATATATTAGGAAGGCGGAGGCTACAGGATAGGCAGACTAACTGCAAGTAGGGGCTGAAAAAGAAAGATGTCAAGACATATTTAAGAATTTTTTTGAGTGTAAATAAATGGTGAGGATCATTTCCCAAAATGAGGAAGCTGGAAGGAGGAACGAATTTTGGGAGACAATGTGGTTGAGACCAAGCATTCTGTGTTGAAAGTGAAATCAAGATTCCTAGTAAGTGTCCAAGCAAGATGTTGAGCAGTCATTTGGAATTAAGAAAAACCTAGAGTTCAAGAGAATCTTGCACAATAGGGTTCTCGTGTGGGAGGCATCAGCTACTGATGAGTTTTTAAATCACAGGACAGGAAGAGGCCGTCAGAGCAAATATAGATACAAGAGAAAACAGACTGGAGATGAGCTACCCTAATTTCCCCTTAGAGGCGAGTGAAATGGCAAGAATCACTTCAGCATGAAGTCTAGGCTCCACCCAAAAGTACTTCCTGAGAATCTCGAGGAGGTGGAGCCTGCTGTAGTTTAAAGAGGGCCGCAGGTGGAAGCCAGGTGTGTGCACTATTGGCCCAGGAAGAGATAAGGTGAAGGGATTGGGGTCAGGCAGTATTTTTAAGAAAGTAGACTATAGCCTTAATAGAGCTCATGGGCCCATTTAACTCCATTTCTACACACACACACCAACCATCCCCACAAGTTTTATCACAACCACTAGTCAAGACTTAAAGCCCGAGTTCCACATTCTTATGTGAGTATAACTCCTACCCCTTCAAAATAATAACCTAGACAACATGTTTTGGTTTTCCGATAGCCGTATCGTTTTTGTCGTTTGAATATACATTTCTCATTTGAGCCTACATTCCTATCAACCCTGTGAGCAGCAGGTGAGGCTGGCCTTCACTTAAGTGACATCTAGGTATTCGGTCCAGGCCCCACTGGCGTGCTAACTCATTGCATCCTCAGAATATCTCAACAGGGAGGTGGGTAAGGAAACTGAGGCAAGCCACCAAAAGAGGTGGTAGATCTGGGATTCACACCGAAGTTTCTGATTTGAAAGCCTATGCCTTTTATTCACCAACTATAATAATGTGGGGGACAAATGATTGGCTCAGTGGTTAAGATACCACCTGGGGCTAGCGCTGCAGCTCACTAGGCTAATCCTCCGCCTCCGGTGCTGGCAACCCAGGTTCTAGTCCTGGTTGCTCCTCTTCCAGTCCAGCTTTCTGCTGTGGCCCGGGAAGGCAGTGGAGGTTGGCCCAAGTGCTTGGGCCCTACACCCACATGGGAGACCAGGAGAAGCACCTGGCTCCTGGCTTCGGATTGGCAGTGCGCCAGCTGTAGCGGCCACATGGGGGGTGAACCAATGGAAAAGGAAGACCTTTCTCTCTGTCTGTCTCTCTCTCACTGTATAACTCTGCCTGTCAAAAAAAAAAAAAAAAAAAAAAAGATACCACTTGGGACGCCCATGTCCCATATCGAAATGCCTGGCATAATGACCCAGCTCCGCTCCAGTTCCAACTTCCTGCGAATGAACATCCTGGAGGTAGCAGGTGATGGCTGAAATTCTCAAGTCCCTTCCACCCACGCAAGAGACCCAGATTGAGCTACCTGGCTCCTGGCTTCAGCCTGGCCCAGACACAACTGTTGGGGGCATTTGCTAGTGAATCAGCAGATGGAAGATCTTTGTCTTTGCCTTTCAATAAAAATAATTTAAAAAAGTGATATAATCACCAATCTGCCTCTTTTTTTCTTTAAATGGTTACTAAACAAGGTTGGCTTTGAAAGCATGGAACTATTACAGCCTTCAGAGAAAGGATAGGGAACAGCTATGCATTTATCTGATTTTGAACTACCTATTTGTGACACCAATCAACTAAATTTTCACATGTCCTTAGCAGGGACTGGTTTTGCTCCCAGAATCTTTTGTCATAAAGATTTTACTGGGGCCAACGCTGTGGTGCAGCGGGTTAATGCCCTGGCCTGAAGCGCTGGCATCCCATATGGGCGCCAGTTCTAGTCCTGGCTGCTCCACTTCCAATCCAGCTCTCTGCTGTGGCCTGGGAAAGCAGTAGAAGATGGCCCAAGTCCTTGGGCCCCTGTATCCGCATGGGAGACCCGGAAGAAGCTCCTGGCTCCTGGCTTTGGATTGGCACTGCTCTGGCCATTTCGGCCAATTGGGGAGTGAACCATTGGGTGGAAGACCTCTCTCTCTCTCTCGCTCTCTCTCTCTCTCTCTGCCTCTCCTTTCTCTGTATAACTCTGACTTTTTTTTTTTTTTTTTTTTTTTTTGACAGGCAGAGTGGACAGTGAGAGAGAGAGAGACAGAGAGAAAGGTCTTCCTTTGCCTTTGGTTCACCCTCCAATGGCCACCGCGGCCGGCACGCTGCGGCCGGCACACCACGCTGATCTGAAGGCAGGAGCCAGGCGCTTCTCCTGGTCTCCCATGCGGGTGCAGGGCCCAAGGACCTGGGCCATCCTCCACTGCACTCCCTGGCCACAGCAGAGAGCTGGCCTGGAAGAGGGGCAACTGGGACAGAATCTGGCACCCCGACCGGGACTAGAACCCGGTGTGTCGGCGCCGCTAGGTGGAGGATTAGCCTAGTGAGCCGTGGCGCCGGCCTATAACTCTGACTTTCAAATAAATAAATAAATCTTAAAAAAATTTACCCTGGGTTGCAAGTAGAAGATACGTAAGCAACAGCTCAAATATGCCTCAAAAAGCAGAAATTGGAAATGGAACAATAGGGTGACCGGCTACCCCCAGTCCCAGGTTTGACTGTGGGGTTTGATGAGGGAAGCTATAAAGTTTATCCACATGAAGTTTCATTTCCCTTCTCTCTATGACTATCCACTCCCCTTTGACACTATGACTTTTTCCTAAAGTTCAGTGCTGCAGAATATGTCTTAGCAGTAGCCTGGGTCACCAGTTCTGAAACGTGCTTTGTTAAGCACGCACGCTCTTGACTTGCAGTACAGTCCTGGGAGAAGCCAAGGGCAGCTTGACCCAAGGAGCCCCTTGTGGAGGAGAACTTGCATTCCAGCTCCTCAGAGTCACCCAGATGTGCCCCAAACAGCAGCTTCCAGTGTTTGCACTGCCTTTTCCCTGCCCCAGATTCGCATACTTAGTTAACTCGTGTTAATTTAATGTTCCCTTCTTAACAGATTCAATGTGCTTTGTAGATACTTAGAGTTGACTTCAAAGGTGTTCAAGTGGTGTTCAAGGAGGTGCTAGACTTGCAAAGAAAACAGAAGGAAAACTTCAGTCATTATTTTCTAATAATTTCTTGGTTTTCTTCAAACTTTCTATTCTTTTCTTAAACTCCATGCAGTTTCTTTTTTCCTTAGCAGCGAAAAAGGAGCCCATAAAAATAGCTCTAAGTGGCTGTGCCTCTGTGGCCTGCCCTTCTATTATGGCTCCTCCTGGGGAAGGTGTTCAGCCTGAAACCGCTGTTTGGCCGTGAAGCACATCCTGCTTGCGTTACTTCTTCCTGTCCCGTGCCTCATTTCCTCAGTTCTCCTGCTCACTCCACATTACCGGGAAGGGAATAATGGTGCAAAAGATAAGTTACTTGAAGAAGAATTTCACGAATTTCCCCAGTAAAAGCTTGAGTGGAAGGCTCACGGAGACGAACCAGTCGGAAGCATCACAGAAAGGAAGCAAACTTCCCAGGTCCTTCAGCCGGTCCTTCCCATCCCTGCGACACCATAGAGTTTGCATGTGCACAAAGGAAGACTTTTTCACAACTCCAGCTCACGGCTGTGTCCATGGCTTTTCAGGGCATTTTGCTCATTGGACATGTAGATCAAGCTACGCCAATCAGACTTTATCTCGCACGAGCTACTTCTGGAAGCCGACTCGCTGGGGTGGACAGCACTGTGTTATCTGTGGGCCCTGTGCTGGAAAGGGGGCCAGAGGATCTACTGTGGACATGCTGAGGGCTACCCTGCCCCCATCTCTCCTGGGGCTTTATTAATGAGCTCATGATGTCTGTCTCTGCCTCTGTCAACTGTCCGAAATCCTTTTGCAACCAAAGATCCTTAACTGATTAAGAAATAAAATGTAGGCTTTCATGCAAATAAAACCAAATTAAGGACAAAACTAGGAAGAACGTCAGTTTCATTGTCACTACTTCTTTATTGTTATTCGATGTATTTCTGGTTAGAAGGTAGTTAGACATCCCAAAGGAAGGAAGCTTTTGTGCTTTGGTGTAAAATAACCAATTCAGAAACATTTGGTAGCTGAACCAAACAGATTTCTACTTTGTGTGCTATTTGTATAGCTCTACATGCAAATTGGTTATATCCTCTACAGCAAAAGTGACTTTTATGACACACTCTTAACTGTCATCTCTGACTCCATCTCACCCTTCTTGGTGTGCTTGTGAGGAGGCATTAGGAAAAAAGCCCTTTTTCCCCCAACCTCCTTTTTAAAAAATAGAGATACAATTCATAACTCAATTTTAAATTATTCAATTCAGTGATTTTTAGTATATTCACAAGACTGTGTAAGACTGCTCTCTACTTCCAAAGCAATCTCATTGCCCTACAAGAAACCCCATACGCGGTATCAGTCGCTGCCTGTGTGTGCCCTCCTCCCCTTAGCTTCTGGAAACCACTAATCTGCTTTCAGGAGCTGTGGTTGTGCTGCTTCTGGATATTTCATACATGGAATCATATCATATGTAGTCTGTTCTGTCTAGCTCTTCCATTTAACATAATTAAAAATATTTATTTATTTGAAAGGTAGAATGACAGGGATAAAGATCTTCCAACTGCTGGTTCACTCCCCAAATGTCCACAACAGCCAGAGCTGGGCCAATCCAAAACCAGGAGCCAAGAACTGCATCCAGATCTCCCACGTAAGGGTCAGGGTCCCAAGCACTTGGGCCATCTTCTGCTGTCTTCCCAGGCCCATTAGCAGGGAGCTGGATTAGCAGTGGAGCAGCCAAGACTCAAATCGTTGCCTATATGGGATGCCGGTGTTGCAGGTGGTAGCTTAATCCACCTGTGCCACAGTGCCAGCCCCTATTTAACATTTTTTTTTATTTTTTGACAGGCAGAGTGGACAGTGAGAGAGAGAGAGACAGGGAGAAAGGTCTTCCTTTTTGCCGTTGGTTCACCCTCCAATGGCCACCGCGGCCTGCGCGCTGCGGCCAGCGCACCGCGCTGATCTGATGGCAGGAGCCAGGTGCTTATCCTGGTCTCCCATGGGGTGCAGGGTCCAAGTACTTGGGCCATCCTCCACCGCACTCCTGGGCCACAACAGAGAGCTGGCCTGGAAGAGGGGCAACTGGGACAGAATCCGGCGCCCCGACCGGGACTAGAACCTGGTGTGCCGGCGCTGCAAGGCGGAGGATTAGCCTAGTGAGCCATGGCGCCAGCCAAAATAAAATAACTTGAAAGAGAAACCAGGGGAGAGAGACAGAGACACACAGAGAGACACAAAAAAAGATCTCATCTGTAGTTCACTCCTCAAATGCCTACAATAGCTGTGACTGGACCAGGCCAAAGCCATGAGCCTAGAATTCAATCCAAGCTCTCATGTGAGCAGCAGAGCGAGTTACTTGAGCACCTGCCAGAGTGCATGTTAGCAGGGACCTGGAGTTGGGAGCACACCAAGGCATCAGATATGGGAGGCAGATGACCCAAGAGGTGGCTTAACTGTGCATCCAAACACTTGCAATGCAATGATGAAGGGTCATCCAAAGGACTTCTAAAAAAATAACCCCAATCAGGATCTCATCAAATACAAAGTACATCTCAACAAAATGTAACTATATAGACGTAAGGGGGAAAGTTAAAAACTTATCTGTATATGTAAGGACTCAGTGGAATCATTTTTTCTTTAATAGCTAAGATTTATTATTATTATACTTGATGACTCCTGGATAAATTCATGAGAAGGAAGGAAGGAAGGAAGGAAGGAAGGAAGGAAGGAAGGAAGGAAGGAAGGAAGGAAGGAAGGAAGGAAGCTATCTTACAGGAAACAAGACCCAGAACCTTCTCAGCAGCATGTTGGGGTCACCTTTTTTCTGACTATCCTCTTTTTCCATATATTATTTTCATTTTATTAGAGCATTGATCACACCCTATCATAGTATCTATTTGTTATTGTCTTTTGCTTACTAGAATGTAAGCTCCGGAAGAACAGGGGATTTTTGTCTTCCTTGTGAATGACTGTATCCCCAGTGTCACAGAACAGTGTTCGAAGTGTGGAAGGCACTCAATGGAGCAGTGCTGTGTCGAGTCTGGCTGTGGCCATTTGGGAAGTGAACCAGCAGATAGAAGACCTCTCTCGCTCTCGCTCTCGCTCTCGCTGTCTCCTTTCCTCTCTCGAGCTGTAACTCTGCCTTTCAAGTGAATAAATAAATCTTTTTTTAAAAGTCTCGGCTGCTCCACTTCCAATCCAGCTCTCTGCTATGGCCTGGGAAAGCAGAGGAAGATGGCCCAAGTCCTTGGGCCCCTGCACCCACGTGGGAGACCCAGAGGAAGCTCCTGGCTCCTGGCTTTGGATCGGCACAGCACCGGCCATTGCAACCAATTGAGGAGTGAACCAGAGGATGGAGGACCTCCCTCTCTCTCTCTCTCTCTTCCTCTCCTTCTCTCTCTGTGTAACTTTTTCAAATAAATAAATCTTAAAAAAAAAAAAAGACCTAGTCTCTAAATCTGTGGGGAACGAGTGTATAGACCGTTCACAGAGGACTAACAGTGGGCAATGTGAATGCCAACATCCCCGAGGGGGCTCCACCAGGAATGATCTCTTGACTCTCTCACCCCTTCCTGACCATGAGCGAAAGAGCAGGTTTTCCTATTTCTGCTTCATCCTTCCCCTTTCTGATTCCGACAAGGAGGTGGAGTTCTAAACCCTAGGTTCTTTAATCCAACACAGGTTACACATTCTTATTAAAGGAAGCCCAGCAGTTTAAAAAATAAAACCTGGCTATTTTATTAGACAAATACTCACCAGGACAGTATATCTGAGACAGACTTAAGGAAAAAGACTGGGGCTGGCAATGTGGTGCAGCAGGTTAAGCCGCCACCTGCAGAGCCAGAATCCCATATGCCTCCTGGTTTGAGTCCCGGATGCTCTACTTCTAATCCAGCTCCCTGCGAATGGCCTGGAAAAACAGCAGAAGATGGCCCCAAGTCCTTGGGCCTCTGCACCCATGTGGAAGATCCAGAAGAAGCTCCTGGATCCTAGCTTCAGATTGGCCCAGCCCTGGCCATTGTGGCCATCTGGGGAGTAAACCAACAGACTGAAGATTTTCTCTCTCTCTCTCTCTCTTCCCCTCTCTCTCTCTCTCTCCCCGCTCTGTCTCTGTAAAACTTTCAAATAAATAAATGAATCTTTTAAAAAAAAGTTTGTTTACTTAAACTATTAAGCTATGTTCGTACAAGAGGTTCATTCTTACTCACCAAGCTTGAAATAATTAAATTCATCACTGTTACTCTGTATCTCTAGATTCTAATTGGTACCTAAATTCGTTTAGTTAGTTGTCTGGACATTTTGTCTGAACTTCTTCCCACAGGCTTGCGTTTTCTTTTAAAGATTTATTTATTTGAAAAGCAGCCAGCACTCTGCTGTGGCCCGGGAGTGCAGTGGAGGATGGCCCAAGTGATTGGACCCTGAACCCCATGGGAGATCAGGAGAAGCACCTGGCTCCTGCCTTCGGATCAGTGCAGTGCGCTGGCCACAGCAGCCATTGGAGGATGAACCAACGGCAAAGGAAGACCCTTCTCTCTGTCTCTCTCTCTCACTGTCCACTCTGCCTGTCAAAAAAAAAAAGAAAAGAAAAGCAGAGTTACAGAGAGGTAGAGTCAAAGAGAGAGTGAGAGAGAGAGAGAGGTCTTCCATTCACTAGTTCACTCCCTGGACGGCTGCAACAGCCAGAGCTGAGCCAATCCAAAGCCAGGAGCCTAGAACTTCTTCCAGGTCTCCTACAGGGGTGCAGGGACCCAAGGACTTGGGCCATCTTCCTCTGCTTTCCCAGGCCATAGCAGAGAGCTGGATTGGAAGTACAGTAGCCAAGGTCTCCAACCGGCGTCCATATGGGATGCCGGTACTGCAAGAAGCAGCTTTACCCGATATGCCACAGCGCCGGCCCAAGGTTTGCCATTCTTAAATTGCTTCTCCTTTTCTATTGTTTTACTTGTTTTTCTTTGCTATGAAAAACTATAACTTAAAAGGTGTCATTTTAGCCATTTCTGAGTGCCTAGCTCAGTGGCATTAAGTGCATTCACGTTGTACTCAACCACCCACTCTCCATCTCCTGAACCCTGACATCACCCTGAACTGAAACTCCACACCCTAAAAATAACTTCCCATCCCCGGCCCGTCTCAGTTCCTGGCAACAACCGCCCTGTTTTTTCTCTATGCATGTGACTATGCTCAGTACCTTGCGTAACTAGAATCACACATTATTTGTCCTTTTGCATCTGGCTTATTTCACTTGGCGTAATGTCTTCAAGTTTCGTCCATGTTGAAGCACATGTCAGAACGTCACTCCCTTTCCAAATAGAGGAACATTCCATTGTACTATAGAGATATACCACATCGAGTTTCTCCCTTCTTTTGCTGATGGACAGTTGAGTTATAGCCACCTTTTGGCCTTGAATAACACTGCCAGGAAACAAATATCTGAGGTCTTGCTTTCAGTTCCTTTGGGTATATGACCGTATGGAACTGCTAGATTCCATGGTAATTCCATATTTCATATTTGTTAATTTGTACTTCTTTGAGAGAAAGAGAGTGAGCTTCCATACACTGATTCATTCTCCAAATGCCTACAACAGCCAGGGCTGGGCCAGGACTGGAGCCAGAACATGGGATTCAACCAGGTTTCCCATATACAACCCAACGACTTGAGCCATCACCACTGTTTCCAAGGGATGACATTGTACGGAAGCTGGAGTCGGAAGCCAGGGTCAGGGAGCAAACTCCTGCACTCTGATGTGGGACACGAATGTCTCAATCACTAGGCCGAATGCCCTCTGCTATGCTTAATACTTTGAGGAATCGCCATGCTGTTTCCCATAGCAGGTGTACATTTGACGTTCCCTGTCATTATTTTCGATGTACAGTAGAAAGTATTCGACTGGAAGTTGTCACGCCCACTCCCAGCATTGGCAGTTTAATCGTAGGTAAATCTCTTTCCTCAGACTCAAATTCCCCAAGCAGGAAGAGAGAAATGACCTTTAATTTGCTGGCCTCACTGAATTGTCATAAGTGTGACTCACATACAAAATAAAATACACAGAATACTTTATACATTAAAATAGCTCTTCAGTGCGTGTTGTTTTTAGTCATTTCTATTGAATTTGAGTCAAATCCAACTTTAAAGGAGAAAACTATAAAGTATTAGGAAGGAAGGAACTTTTAATGAAATGTATTATCCAACGAAGACTTTGATGTAAAGGTCATTTTCCCCTAAAAGCAGGCAACTGGGCACCAGGTAAAGAATGTTCCTTTGAAGTGTTAAATTACAGCTGATTGGGGGCTGGCACTGCGGCTCAATAGGCTAATCCTCCACCTTGCAGCGCCGGCACACCGGGTTCTAGTCCTGATCAGGGTGCCGGATTCTGTCCTGGTTGCCCCTCTTCCAGGCCAGCTCTCTGCTGTGGCCAGGGAGTGCAGTGGAGGATGGCCCAAGTCCTTGGGCCCTGCACCCCATGGGAGACCAGGAGAAGTACCTGGCTCCTGGCTTTGGATCAGCGCGGTGTGCCGGCCATTGGAGGGTGAACCAACAGCAAAAAGGAAGACCTTTCTCTCTCTCTCTCTCACTGTCCACTCTGCCTGTCAAAAAAAAAAAAAAAAAAAAATTACAGCTGATTGGGAAGAGGCCGAGGCCGGGCAGGAGAGCGAGCAGAAGCTGCGGTGGCCGGTGCTCAGCGGCCTCAGCCGGCTGTCTGCAGTGTTTCATTAGAAGCATTTCGAATCGTGTTTATAATCCTCTGTAAACACGTCATTCCTCGGACAATGTGACTTTTTCCTTTTGATTGATGATAACAGTTGCTGAAATGTGTCCAACAAATTTCTTTGTCTGAAGTTAAATCGCAAGCTTAGTTTTACTTCCAAAGATTAAACAGTGGTCTCTCGAGTAGGAAATGAAAGCTTCACGCTGGCTTTTGGAAAAAAAAATAAAAGCAGGGATGCCCTCTTTGATTTTTAAAACCTTGATATCACATTCGCTCTAGCATCACTCATCGGCTGTACAAATATTGATTCTGTAGCTCCTGTAAAGAAGGCAACCAAAGTAAGATGAGCAGGATCCCTACCTTAATGTGACCAGTTCAGAATGGAGATAAAATAAGGTTGCAGCCAGTGACATACGTACTGTCACTACACGTCCCGAAGCTGCTGTACACAGGGCCATTCCCCTTACAGAGGTTTTTCCTTACTTTAAACGCATTTAGGTTTCTTCTGCTAACTCCTGCATCCATCCTAGCTAGTGTCCCGTTTTTAAGAATGCTGAAGGCCTCTGCTGTTTTTCTGAGGCTAAGCACTTGACAATTAAGTAGAAAAGGTGGGGCTGGCACTGTGGTGTAGTAGGCTGTCTGCCTGTGGCACCATCATCCCATACCAGCGCCGGTTCAAGTCCCGGCTGCTCCACTTCCCATCCAGCTCTCTTCCATGGCCTGGTAAAGCAGTAGAAGATAGCCCAAGTCCTTGGGCCCCTGCACCCATGTGGGAAAACCTGGAAGAAGCTCCTGGCTCCTGGCTTCGGATCAGCGCAGCTCCGGCCATTGCAGCCTTCTGGGGAGTGAACCAGTGGATGGAAGACTTCTCTCTCTCTCTCTGTGTTTCTGCCTCTCTGTAACTCTGCCTTTCAAATAAATAAATAAATCTTTTTAAAAATAGCAATATCTAGCAATAAATGCTGTATTAAATAATAAATCGTGGTATAGCCTTATAATGGAATATCAGTCAGCCACAGAAATGATGTTTCTGTAAGAGAAGGTAGTAACAGGGTTCGGAGGGCAGAGACGGACTCCGGACTTCAAGCTCAAGGGCTTCAGATTGTGGCCTCTGCTGCCCTTCTGTGTTGCTAAACATCTGTGAGAGTCTCAGGGAGAGAAGGCCTGGGCCGCGGGCAGCCGACCCATCTCTGTTCCTAGCCCTGACTTGAGGTTCTTGGACGTCAAGTGGAAACGCCCTGAGAAAACACTGCCGATGGAATGAGAACAGCAAACGCCTTTGTTATTCGTCGTTTCTCAAGTATAAAACCCTTGTATTAAAAACCCAAATCCTTTATTATATCAAGTGAAATAAAATACACATGTGCTAATGTGGCACATATAAGATTGGGCCAAATAAGATCAAATAGAACAAAAGAGAAAGAGAAATTTATTAAGTAATAAAATTTAAGCATTAAGAGCTGTAGTTTTTTAAATTGATAATTCTATTTTAGTCTTCCAACCTGATCAAAAAGAATGTGGGGGTGGGGCAGGTTAAGACACCACGTGTGATGCTGGCGTCCCATATGAGCGCCATTTCAAGTCCCAGCTGCTCTGCATACGAACCTGCTAATGTGCCTGGGAAAGCAGAAGAAGATGGTGCAAGTCCTTGGGTCCCTGCACCTGCATGGGAGACCGGGCTGAAGCTTCAAGCTCCCAGCTTTGGTCTGGTCCTGCTCTGGCTGTTGCAGCCATTTGGGGAGTGAACCAGCAGTTGGAAGACCTCTCTCTATATATATTACCTTGCACTTAAATAAATCTTTTTTTAAAAAGTCCCACATTAACAAAACTTTATTGCTTACAAAGCACTGTAATGGAAGTCACAGTGTTTTCTGTCTGGTGGGAGGTGGAAGAGAACAAAATCTAGCCCAAACCAATCCTATCAGTGCCTCCTGAAGCCAACTGTGAACCCCTTTTCTGTCTTGTTCCCTTCCAACAGGGACGCATCTGGTGCGATCATTCTCTCTCCTCTACTGCGGCCTCCTAACACAGCCCCCAGCACGTGGAATCCTGCCTGCGTTTTTCTTCCTGCCTGCTTCTCCCTCCTTGTCCCTCAAGTCAGAACTGCTAAAATACTGCCAAACTGTGGCCTGGCAATTTGGAAACAATAGTCCACAATGGCAATCTGAGCCCTTGTCAGAGCCTTGGCCAAGGCATTTGCCTTACGCTAACCCATTTGTCTAAGAATGAGCACATGGGTTAAAGCATTGTTCCGTGCCGGTGAGGTTGAATAAACAGCTGAAATGATTTTGCAGCTGAGCTTTTGCAAGCTTTTTGGTGTCGCTAGATTATCAGAGAAACGCAGGTGCATTTCTTATAGATAATGCCATCCACTCTCCATAGTGCTTTGCCTAAAGAAACCTCAGCCGTAACAGCTACAGAGCAGTTCTTCACTGTGCGTTTTCCCTCGAAAGATAAAGAAAACAGCCATTCTGCCTGGCTCTGGGAAGGAGAGTGGGCAGTCCCCACGGCCCTCCCAACACCATCTGGCTGCCGTCTTTCCTTTTAGGGACCTGCAGCTTTCTGGCCCAGAGACAAGGAGCAATTATTTCAGGCAGATCAACACTGTCACCCAGTGGACAGACAGCAGGGCAGGCCGAGGCCCTGGCCTTGCTCGTGGCCTGGCAGATGGATCATGACAGCCGGTATTTGAAAATCACCAGTTTTAGGTGATCATGAATACTTGTTAATAGTCCCTGACATGGAACTGGGACATCCTCAGCTGGCAAACCTTTGATTTGGATGACACAGGTGAGTGCTACTAAGGGAGAACGTATGTCTCCATTGAACTAACGCTTTTTATTTTATTTTTGTGAAAACCACCAGTAAATCTCCAGGGAGCTCAGGCTGCAATTCAGCCGAGCACCTCAGCCAAGACTCCCAGGAGCCTACAGGCTTGCGGGAGCGGGGTGATAGTTGGTCACTGGCCAGGTCGTGTGGGAAGACTCCCCGAGCACAGAAGAAGACCCATTCTTCATTGTTCATGGCGACAGTGGTGTGCATTTGGACACCTGAAAACAGAGTTCTTTTTGGAGGGGGGATTGACACCTGGGGAAGCAACTCACTTCACAATAGTGAAATCACTGTGTGAACTACTCTTGCCTTATCTATTTTTTGTTTGTTTGAAAGTCAGGGTAAGAGAGAGAAAGATATTCCATCCACTGGGTCATTTCCCAAATACCCACAATAGTAAGGGCTGGGGCCAGGTTGAAGACAGGAACCCACAGCTCCATGGAGTCTCCCACATGGGGGCGGAGCCAGCCATTGCTCTTCCCATGTGCATCAGCATAGAGCTGGGTCAGAAGTGGAGAAGCTGGGACTCCAGTCGGGCACTCTAACATGAGATAGAGGCATTCTAAGGGGTAACTTCATCTGCAGCACCACAGCACCTGTCCCATTTTCTGTGCTTTATATATTAGGGACTTCAAAATCTCCTAGAAAAATGGAATGAGAAATAAGTTTATTTTGGCGCAAAAAAATTCTGAAATCAATACACAGCTTTTTCATAATGTGATTTTCCAGTAATTTTGGAAAAAATTATTTTACTTAGTTGAAAGGTAGAGTGACGGAAAAAATCATCACAAATAGATTGTCGGCTTGCTGGTTTCCTCCCCAAATGCCTACAGTTGCTGGGACTGGGCCAGGCTGCAGTTGGGAGCCAGAAGCTTCACCCGGGTCTCCCACACTAAGTAGCAGGCATCCAAGCAGCTGAGCCATCACCTGCTGCCTCCGGGGCGTGAAGCTAGGACTCAGGCCCAGGCACTCTGCTGCGGCACGCGGCAGCCCCAGGGAGTAGCCTAACCGGCTTGTACCATAACGCCCCTCCTCCAGGAGCTTGAAGACTTCTACATCTCAGAAGATGTACGGGATGAAGCCTCTGTCCCAGGGCATGCACACGGTGCCTCTCTCTGGTCTAAGACATTATTTGACCTTTGCCCCAGGTGGGCTTACTTTCCAGGTTGAGGTAAGAGGCTCCGTGCCTCCTTGACCGTTCGTGAAGTAGTTTCTTCCCCCCAGCTGGACGCATCCCGAGCTGACGCGTTTGTTGGGAATCACTTTCCGCTTCGGAAGCGTGTCTGTAGCAGTGCGGCTGAGACTTCACCTAACGGGAGCTCTTGCAGAGTTTTGAATTCAAAGTGGAGTTACATTTATAGTGAGAAAATCTGGAGTTGAATCCTGAAGCCACCACTTGCTAGCTTCTTGACCTTTAGGGGCTGAATCTAAGTCTCAATGTCTACCTCTATCATCAGAAATACTATGCAACTACTTCAGAAAACATGGAGGGAGTCCTGTTGTACAGCTGCAGAGTTAAGAGCTGGGCAGAGCCAGACTTGATGATGTCACCAGAGCCACAGGTCTCTCTTGACCATGTGGACTTCCTGATCTGAGGCAAAGTTCAAGAGCTTGTCCTTCGCAGTTCTCCATAGTCTTCTACAAACACAAGCATTGGCTGTTGAACATGCAAGGGGCTGAAAATCTGGCATCATCAAGAATCAGCAAAGGAAGCGGTGTTATGGTTAAGCCACCTTTGGAAAAGCAGCAAGTGCTTGGGCCCCTGCCACCCACATGGAGATCCACACGGAATTCCAGGCTCCTGGCCCAGCCCTGGCTGTTGCAGCTATTTGGAGAGTGGATGGAAGATCTTTTCCTCTGTCACTCTGCCTTTGAAGCAAATAAAATAAATCTTTAATTAAAAAAAGAAAAAAAAAACAAAAACAAAACATGGAGGGCCGGTGCCGTGGCTCATGTGGTTAATCCTCCGCCTGCGGCGGTGCCGAAATCCCATATGAGCACCGGGTTCTAGTCCCAGTTGCTCCTCTTCCAGTCCAGCTCTCTGCTGTGGCCCAGGAAGGCAGTGGAGGATGGCCCAAGTGCTTGGGCCCTGCACCCGCATGGGAGACCAGGAGGAAGCACCTGGCTCCTGGCTTCAGATCGGTGCAGCGCCGGCCATAGCAGCCATTTGGGGGGTGAACCAACGGAAGGAAGACCTTTCTCTCTCTCTCTCTCTCTCTCTCTCTCTCTCACTGTCAAATTAAAAAAAAATTTAAAAAAAGAAATTAAAGAGTTACAGAAAGAACTGCAAAAGAAGGAATACATTAAAAAAAATGGAAAATGGAATTAAAAGATAAAGTTAGGGGCCCAGCATTGTGGCATAGTAGGTTAGGCTGCTGTTTAAGATATTGCATTCTCTATATGAGCAGTGGTTGGAGTCCCAGCTTCAGATCCAGCTCCTACTAATATACCTAGGAAGGCAATGGAAGATGGCCCAAGTACTTGCAGCCGTTTGGGGATGGATAATTCTCTCTCTCTCTTTCTCTCTCTCTCTCTCTCTCTCTCTCTCTCTCTCTCTCTCCCCCTCTCCACCCTGCCCCCTACCCCCTCTGTCTTTCAAATAAATACATATTTTTTTTTAAAAAAATAACAATATGTTTATTTTGGTGCTTTAAAAAACCCTTGAAATCCATGCCTGGCCAGTGCCGCGGTTCAATAGGCTAATCCTGTGCCTGCGGCGCCAGCACACCGGGTTCTAGTCCCGGTCGGGGCGCCGGATTCTGTCCTGGTTGCCCCTCTTCCAGGCCAGCTCTCTGCTGTGGCCCAGGAGTGCAGTGGAGGATGGCCCAAGTGCTTGGGCCCTGCACCCCGTGGGAGACCAGGAGAAGTACCTGGCTCCTGCCTTCGGATCAGCGTGGTGCACCGGCTGCAGCGGCCATTGGAGGGTGAACCAACGGCAAAAAGGAAGACCTTTCTCTCTGTCTCTCTCTCACTGTCCACTCTGCCTGTCAAAAAAAAAAAAAAAAAAAAAGGCAATCCATGCCTAATGTTTGTCATAATATGGATTTTCCATGACCTTTTTGATTACACCCGGGATTCCTTAGTGATTTGGGTAAGAAAATGCATGTGAATGACTTAACACAGTGCCTGGGCATGTAGTGAAAATCCATACATAGAAAATAGTAGTAGGGCCAGAGCTGTGGCTTAGCGGCTAAAGCTGCTGCCCACAGGGCCGGCATCCCATGAGTTCTAGTTTGGCTCCTGGCTGCTCCATTTTCGATCCAGCTCCTTGCTGATGGAGTGTGAAAGCAGCGGACGATGGCTCAAGTGCTTGGGCTCCTTTACCCACGTGGGAGACCTGGAGGAAGCTCCTGACTCCTGGCTTTGGATCCCAACTCTGGCTTTTGGGGAGTGAACCAGTTGATGGAAGTCTCTCTCTCTCTCTCTCTCTCTCTCTCTCTCTCTGTAACTTTGCCTTTCAAATAAAATAAAATAAATCTTTTTAACAAAAAAATTAGCATTATTATTATAATTATTACAATAACAACTTCCATGTCTATTATTACTGAAATGCATCTACTATTAAGTACCTCTTGCCTAGCAGATGAAATCATTTTCTTAGAGATTATTTTATTTATTTGAGAGGCAGAGTTACAGATAGAGAGAGAGAGAGAGAGGGAGAGACAAAAGTCTTCCATCCTCTGGTTCACTCTCCAAATGGCCACAATGGCCAGGGCTGGACCAGGCCAAAGCAAGGAGCTAGGAGCTTCTTCCAGGTCTCACATATGAGTGCAGGGGCCAAAGGTTTGGGGCCATCTTCTGCTGTTTTCCCAGGCGCATTAGCACGGAGCTGGATCAGAAGTAGAGCAGTGGCTGATGCTGTGGTTTAGCTGGTAAAGTTGCTGCCTGCAGTGCTGGCATCCATATGGGTGCTGGTTCGAGTCTTGGCTGCTCCACTTCTGATTTTTTTTAATGCATCAATCTTCTTTTTATATATTTATTTTATTTGAAAGGCAGAGCTACAGAGAGGTAGAGGCAGAGAGAGAGAGAAAGGTCTTCCATCTGCTGATTCACTCCCCAAATGGCCACAATGGCCAGAGCTGAGCTAATCCGAAGCCAGGAGCCAGGGGCTGCTTCTGGGTCTTCCATGCGGGTGCAGGAGCCCAAGGACTTGGGCCATCTTCTACTGCTTTCCCAGGCCATAAGCAGAGAGCTAGATTGGAAGTGGAGCAGCCGGGACTCGAACCAATGCCCATATGGGCACTGCAGGCAGCAGCTTTACCTACTATGCCACAGTGCCAGCCCCTGTATAGTTTTTTAAATAAGATTTATTTATTTATTTGAGAGGTATACAGAGAGATAGAGAGAGAGGTCTTCCATCTCTGTTTCACTCCCCAAATGGCTGGAATGGCTAGAGTTGGGCCCATCCAAAGCCAGGAGCCAGGAGCTTCTTCTGGGTCTCCCATGTGGGTGCAGGGGCCCAAGGACTTGGACCATCTTCCACTGCTTTCTCAGGCCATGAGCAGGGAGCTGGATCGGAAGTGGAGCAACCAGGACATGAACCGGCGCCTGTATGGGTTGCTGGCACTGCAGGCAGAGGTGTAGCCTACTTGCAGGGATGCTGGGCCCCTGCTTATATAGTTTTGTTTGGTTCCTTAGCTGAGAACACAGACTGCCGTGACCTGCAGATCAGATCAGTGGCTTACAAGCTGATCATGATGCAGGTGAGCCACTTCAGGGATGCTCTGGGGGCTCCTGGCATGTGTCCCCTTCCTTCCCACGTAGTGCTCCCCCTTAGGACCGCAGGACAAACCAGAGGGGAGCCAGCCACCCATGCTTGCTGTACGGGCACGGCAGGGCTTGTCTCCCTAAAACTCATGCACCTGTTTAAACTCTGCTGTCTTCATGCTAATGATTGATTAAGGGCGGAGACTTGATGTGATGATGGCATGTGGGAGGTGGGGCCTGTGGGAGGTGGGGCCTGTGGGTCACTGGGGCTGTGCCCTTGCAGAGTGGATCTCATGAGAGGTTTCGTTATTTAGGCTCAGCCTAGGTGCTCGTCTCTGGTTTCTGCTTCACCACATGACCTGCCCCCACACCCGTCATAACCAGCCTCTACCATACGTAGGACCTGGGGCCGCCCCGTACTGTCATCCTCAAGCAGTGAGCTGAAATAAATCTTTCCAGAGAAGCTCCTCTTGGGCATTTTAGTTCAGGTAACAAAAAGCCAGCTAATACACCGACTTCCAGTGGGAAGCCTGGGGGCATGCAAAGGTTACAGATCACGTTGGAGGACTGAAATTACCCAGTGGCTGCTTTGTAAGGCATTGATGTTTAACCCAGGACAGAATTTGATTTGCCAACCTGCTAAAATACTGGCTACTGCACTAGGAGAATGCGACGGAAGCTTTTCTGGCTCCATAGGCGCCGTGGCTCTGCAACAGACGGGGAAGCGCTGCAGTGGCACCTGCCGGCGCACGTGTGCAGGAGGAAAGCCTGAAGGGCAGGCCTGCAGGGTGCTCACTCTCATTCTCCCACAGAGGGAAAAACTGAGGCCGTTCCCTTGTCCGTGGGAAAACGTAGTCTCTGCAAATTCAGTAGTTTGACCAAACACACACCAGTAGTAAAGGACAGAGCTGAAATTTAAAGCCACGTGTATTTCTTTCTATTGAATACTGATACCCTGCTGACTCCTTAGGAGGGGATATCTATAACATTTTTGAGTTGGTTTCCTGTGTCTGTGATTAGACTGCATAAGCCGTGTAGCCCAGTAGCCAGAATGGAAAGTCAGAATGCTAACATCAGGCTGGCCTCTGTCGCTTTCTGTCCCTTCTTGGTGCCTCAGGAGTAACATCTGTGATGGAGGGTTAAGTCCGTTTTCACAAAGTTTCCAGGGAGATCATGAGGCTTAGAAAAATTTTTTCCGAAGTTTGATTACCTTAACTAATTATTATGAGCAGAAGAAATTTATTTAAAAGTATGATATTTTAAATTACTAAACACTGGCATTCCTGGGTAGCTCAAAGAGTGTTGATATACCTGAAGCGAGTGACAGAGAAGCGCCAACCATTGAGAATTTGGGATGAGTCCTTTACTAGCCAGCAGCTGAGAGCAGGCTCACGCCTCCAGCTCTCTGGACCCGAGCAGGGGCACGGCCCATCTTCTTTTTTTTTTTTTTTTTTTTTTTTTTGACAGGCAGAGTGGACAGTGTGAGAGAGAGAGACAGAGAGAGAAAGGTCTTCCTTTTGCCGTTGGTTCACCCTCCAATGGCCGCCGCTGCAGCCGGCGCACCGCGCTGATCCGATGGCAGGAGCCAGGATCCAGGTGCTTTTCCTGGTCTCCCATGGGGTGCAGGGCCCAAGCACCTGGGCCATCCTCCACTGCACTCCCTGGCCATAGCAGAGAGCTGGCCTGGAAGAGGGGCAACCGGGACAGAATCCGGCGCCCCGACCGGGACTAGAACCCGGTGTGCCGGCGCCGCAAGGCGGAGGATTAGCCTGTTGAGCCACGGCGCCGGCCCAACGGCCCATCTTCTAAAGCTGAGAACCACAACTGCATTTGGGGAGGAACTAATGGGAACAGGTACAGGGAGGCTTACGAAACAGTTGCAGGTGCTATTCAGAACAACTGCAGGTGCTCAATGTACTGCCAAACAGGATCTGGTGGAGAGACTACTTCCCAGAGCCATGGCCTGGGTTTCAGAAAATTCCAGAGTTGTCGCTCCCCCACTCACGGAGGAATGACACCAGACCCTGTGCTGTTTTTTTCCCCCAGCCCTTCCTGGGTTTGCTGCCGCTCCCCACTGCCTCCGCGGAGGGGCGGCACCCCTGCCGCTTCCCCGCTTCCGCGGAGGAGCGGCACACCGCGGGCCGGCTCTCTCAGGGGTTCCTCAGATGTTCCTCCTGCATGTTGTCTCTCTCCTCCTTTATAGTCCTCTTCCACCAATCCCAACTCTGCTACCCACACGCCGAGTACGCTGCTCTCCTCCAATCAGGGGCAGGATCAGCTCCGGCAGCTTGTTAGTTGAATTGGTGAGGCAGCTGTGTGGAAGTTGTTTACTCCCTCTCGGGAGATCAGATGCATAGAGTTAGTCTTAGCAGTTCCAGTAGTTTAGTCTCGGTAATCTCAGTATTTGTCCTCAGTATTTATTTGTCCACAGTCTTTTTATTTGTCTCCTGGGCGACGGGCCCTGCCATGTTACAGGAGACAGGCCCTGCTCCCCACACAGAGTTGTCACATGGCAGGTGGGGGGGGGGCAGGAGGGAGGAGTGAAAAGGGAGCCATTGAGCAATATGGAGTCACTAAAGTTTCTCCTGCCACCTCAGTATTGTTCATTATCATTAAAATATTCACTGTTGACGTCACTTTCTTTGCCCTGACATGGAGGATCTTGGACTGTTTTCTGCTGCTATAACAGAATACAACAGAGTAATTTTAAAAAAAATTATTTATTTGGGAGGTAGAATTGTAGACAGTGAGAGGAAAAGACAGAGAAAGGTCTTCCATCCACTGCTACACTCCCCAAATGGCCCAAATGGCCCCAATGGCTGGAGCTGGGCCAATCCAAAGCCAGGAGTCAGGAGCTTCTCCTGGTCTCCCATGCAGGTGCAGGGGCCCAAGCACTTGAGCCATCCTCCACTGCTTTCCCAGGCCACAGCAGAGAGCCTGCTCAGAAGAGGAGCATACAGGACTAGAACCGGCGCTCATGTGGGATGCTGGCGCTGCAGGAGGATTAACCTGCATCACAGTGCCGGCCCCTGAATGCACATTTAAAAAAAAAAAATTTATTTGAAAGAGTTACACAGAGAAGGAGAGGCAGAGAAAGAGAGAAGTTTTCCACCCGCTGGTTCACTCCCCAGTTGGCCGCAATGGCCATCTTCCACTGCTTTCCCAGGCCACAGCAGAGAGCTGGATTGGAAGTGGAGCAGCCGGGACTCAAACCGGCACCCATATAGCATGCCTGCACTGCCCGCTTCATCAGGACAAATTTGAAAGGATTTGATGAATGTCACTGCTTGCACACAGTTTTGGCCGTGGTCAAGGCCCTCCATGATCCGGCCCCAACCCCGCCTGTCATCCTGCGTTCTACACCCGAAGTTCCAGCGGAACCCAACTGCTCAGGCCTCCTCCGGTTGCCTGTGCCATCCCTCTCATCCGCTTCTGCCCAGATCCCTGCCCTGCCACTCGCTAGCTGTGTCTTCTGGAAAACCGCTTGAGCTCTCTGAGTCTCAGTCTCCTTAGCTGTAAAATGGGGGCAGGGAGGACATTGTAGTTGGCCCTTATGTGGGCCATCAATGGTAAATGAAATCCTGTGAGTACAGTGTCTGCCTGGCGTCTAGTGTACAATATGTTGTCAGTAGACACGAATTGCCTTGAGATTATTAGCATCATTGCTGTCCATCTCATTATCCATCTCTCCACCCAGAAGACCTTAATCTCCCTTCCTTAATCTCCCCACCACTCAAGGTCCTGCTCAAATATTCCCTTCAAAGTCTTTCTAAAACTACCCTGCATTTCTTGGGCATTCTATCTGTACTATTCTGCTAGCACTTGCTTCCTCTTTTCCAGGTTTTGAAAGTAGGCCCTATCCTATCGCTTGTAGCCCTTGGAGGACACGGCCAAGTCTTTCCATTGCGGGCTGTGCCTGGGCACCTGCCTGCAGGTGGCAGGTAAGGATTTGCTGGTCGTCCCAGGGCCAGCAGCCTGAGAGTGTCGCTTTGCCTTGTGGCGCTAGTGAGGCCCAATGACAACAGTTCAACCACAGGAGGTGGTACCCTCATTTCCCTAACACGTTTTCTTTCAATGCGTTATTGTCACCAAATGTTCCTGTTGCAATATTGGGTTTGGGAGCGCTGGGGATTCTAGGCTCTTAGGGGTCTTGGCAGATGTGTTTACAGTGGGTTTGCAGTACCTGCACTGGGAAAAGGTAAGGCTGCTCCTCTGGTCTCTGAAGACTGCCACCCACGACAGAGACCAAGCTGCTCCTCCAGAGACCCCTCCCTTCCCCCAAGCCACTTAGAGCAGGACAAAGATAGCACCGGGAGCTTCTTCACTGAAGAAAACATCCCTGTTCACCTGCTAGTCCCAGGGATACAAACACATAGGGGCTTTTTGTGCTGCTAAAGGAAATGGGACACATTCCCCCTGGGAGGATGGGTACAAGAAGGCAGAGCAGCAGTAACTCGTGGCGCCCACATACTACCACCAAGCATGGCGTAAGATGCTTTCAGCACAGGGCCAGGTTTTCAACGTGTTCCCTAAAGAGGTGGACACACAGTCTGCTTTCCTGGTTGGTTCAGATTCCTCTGCCAAGTTGGAATCCTCGTATGCTGCTCCTCCGCACGCGGAGGAGCCGCACCGGACCGGGCGCTTGTTGTTCCCTTTTTTTACAAGTCCTTTCTATAGTAAAGTAAGAATAAGTAAACAGCAAACTCCCAAAGCAAGAATGAGTAGAGAGGAATGAGAAAGAACGAAGTAACGAACTTCCCCACGAACTTCCCCACGAACTCTCCAACGCACTCTCCAACCAACCCACCCACCATGCCGTCTCTCTCCTCCTATATAGTCCTCTCCACCAATCCCAACTCGGCTGCCCACACGCCGAGCACGCCGCTCTCCTCCAATCAGGAGCAGCTCCTGCAGCTTGTCAAGTTGGTGAGAGGCAGCTGGGTAGAAGCTGTTTACTTCTCTCCCAGCGCCATATTGTGGGAGAGCAGATGCATAGAATAAATCTTAATTCCAGTAACAGTATAGTCCGAATTGCTCCCCACAGATCCCCCTTTCTTTTTATTTTTTTGGCGTTGATACGCGCCTGTGTAAAGTTCAGTGTGATCTTCATGCTATTGACTCTTGTTTGTCGTGCTACTTCAGAGTTTGTTGAAAAATGTTCCGTATTCCAAAGATCTCAGGGATTGGTTATTCATTGTTTTCTTCCTCAAATGGAGTTTTCTTCTTCTAGATCTTCTGCTGGCAGGTTTATCAACCGAATTCTTCTCTCAGGGGTCCATATTGGTTGTGCCGCACCCTGTGGAAAAAAACAAACGGCGCCTCGTACTCTTCTGAGTAAGGGGAACGGGCCTTTCCATTGGTTGTCCTGTAAATCCTTCCACATTACCCACTGTATTGATTCCTTATCAGCTGATTGAGTATGCATTTCTGCAGGTGTTTTACCGTTCTTTTTCTTGTTCAAAAAATTAATTGTATAAAGAGCTAGGGCCAAGACGTCCTTGTTGGATGTGGCCATTTCCCCTATTCCCCCTTTTTGTTTAATTATTAAATTTTTTAAATATAAGTGAGCGCGTTCCACCACAGCTTGCCCTTGTGGATTGTATGGAATACCGGTAATATGGGAGATTCCGAATTCTTTCAAAAATGCAGCAAAACGCTTTGATGTATACGCTGGGCCGTTATCCGTTTTGATCACATGAGGAACTCCCCAGGCTGCAAAAGCCTGCAAGCAGTGTTGGATTACTTGTTGTACTCCTTCTTTATTCATGGCTGTGGCCATAATTACACCTGAGTATGTATCTACAGTGACGTGAACACAGCTTTGTCGCCCAAAAGAGGGGATATGTGTAACGTCCATCTGCCAGATATGTCCTGGTTTAAGGCCACGGGGATTGGCTCCCGCAGGAATCTTTGGAACTATGGTAACAACGCACTTTTCACAGGATCTAATGATATCTTCTGCTTGCTTGCGGGGAATATTAAATTTAAAACTTAAAGTGTGGGTGTTAACATGCCATTTAGAGTGATATTCTTTAGCTTGTTCCAAAGCGGTGCATGCAAGCAAGAATCTTGAATAGTGATCTGCCATCATGTTTCCTCGAGTAAGTGGGCCAGGTAAATTAGAATGAGCTCTTATGTGGCCTATGTAAATAGCATGCTCTCTTTGATTTAATAACCCCTGAATTTCACTTAGATAAGAATAGACTGAGGAGGATTTAAGAATAAGGCACTGTGTAGCGAGCATCTGAACTGCATTCACCACATATGCACTATCAGACAAAATATTCATGGGTGCACTCTCTCTGCGTAATACTGTTGCGATAATAGCTAATTCTGCATGTTGTGGAGAAGGGGATGCTGCTAAAACGAAATATCGTTGATTGTTAAATATAGCTGCTCCTGTTCCGCCTTTAGCTCCATCCGTAAATACGGTAACTGCCCCTTGAATTGGATCCCTTCGCACCTTCTGCACCCGTTTTATTGAAACCTGTGTGCAGAAGTTAACAAATGGATGGCGAGGGTAGTGATTGTCAATCTCTATTTGTAGAATGAGAACTATGTATGCCCATTGCCAGCATTCCCTTGTAAAGGCTTCTACTGCCTCTTGAGCAAAGGGAACTACACATCGCTTTGGAGTCTTCCCCGCCATTTCTGTCGCCTTTTTTATTGCTGTTAATATTAAATCAGCCACCGCAATGCCTTGGGTGTATAGTACACGCGGTGCATGTGAATGTGGGTATACAAACAACAAGGGTCCTCCTTGCCAAATGACTGCGAAGGGATACAGCTGTTCCATAAAAATTAATATTTCTAGGGCTTGTTGTGGATCACATCTTTCCATCTGCATTGCTTTAATTTGTTTTTCAATTTTCTGTAACGCCAAGCGGGCTTCTATTGTCAATCTACGAGGGGAATCAAGCTGGGCATCTCCTTCTAAAATATTGAATAATGGCATCATATCTTCGGTAGTTAATTTACAATAGGGCCTCAACCAATTTAAATTGCCACATAATTTTTGGAAGTCATTAAGGGTCTGTAACCCATCTATTGCAATTTCAAATTCTAATGGGGTTACCTTTTCAGAAGTTACTTTAAGTCCTAAATACTGTACTACTTCCCCTTTTTGTATTTTCTCTGGCGCTACTTGTAACCCAACTTTTTCCAAATATAATAGCAGCAGCTTATATGCTTCCATTAGGTGACTTTCACTTTCAGCCGTTATTAACAAGTCATCCATGTAGTGTAAAATTTGTACCTTTGGGCACTGTTGTCGAACCGGCTCTACTGCCTGGTCAACATATAGCTGGCATATGGCAGGACTGTTGGTCATTCCTTGGGGAAGCACCTTCCATTCATATCTTTTGTCGGGACCTTGATGATTAATGGAAGGTACGGTGAAAGCAAACCTCTGAGTGTCTTGTTCATGTAGAGGTATGCTAAAAAAGCAGTCCTTCAGATCGAGTACTATTAGTGGCCAATGCTTTGGGATCATAGTAGGAACCGGGAGTCCGGGTTGCAATGCCCCCATGGGTTGCATCTGCTGATTAACAGCCCGTAAATCATGCAACAACCGGTATTTCCCTGATTTTTTCTTTATCACGAATATTGGCGTATTCCATGGGGAGGTTGATGGTTGCAAGTGGCCTGCCTCTAATTGTTGTGATACTATATCATTTACCGCAGCCAGCTTTTCCTGGGTAAGGGGCCACTGTGGTATCCACTTTGGCTTGTTGTCCAGCCATGACAATGGCAGCGGCTGCATCTCAGTGGCCCCCACGAAAAACCCGTGTCCTGTCTTTTAAAATCGCCTTTGGGCTGGGCTAGGTCCCTTCTGCCTTCTCTGGAGCCTAATCCTCTCTCCTGATATCCCTTTTTATACATAATACGCCGTTCTGTAGAACTCTCCAATTGATCCTCATTTGTTAACGTCAGTCCCAATTGTTCTAAAATGTCTCTTCCCCATAATGTGATGGGGAGTGCACTAACATAAGGTTGCACATTTCCCTTGTTCCCTTCTTGATCCTGCCAATGAAGCACCTGAGCACTCCTTGATGGTGTCATGGCCGCACCTAGGCCTACTAAAGTATTATCTCCTGGCTGAAGGGGCCATGACTTCGGCCAATCATTTTCCGAAATTATACTTACATCCGCACCTGTGTCTAGCAGGCCCTGAATTGACTTTCCTCTAATGGTTAAGGTCCACAGAGGTCGATCTGCTAGAGATAGGGACAAGGCTGCAAATTTCTCCCCTTGGGGTCCATTAACATCCTGCGCTCCAATCATGATCAGTATTTGAGCCACAGGTTCTTCTGGTTTGATTTGAATAATACCCTTTGTAGATTGTATTAGCACTTTTAGCTTATCAAAAGGTAATTGAATGACTCCGGTGATGACCATTAGGCCTCTCAAAGCATTTGTTTCTTTTCCTACGATTATTCCAAGTCCGTTATGCTCCGCTGAAATTGTTTCTGCCCTCACCTCTATTGCTTGTGGCCCCATTTGAGGTGTTAGTACCGAATATTCGGTGGCTCGTAACTCTGCGCGGTAAATATTTGGTTTTGGGACCGTGGCACCCACCGATTGTTTTGGCCCCGGGGTGCAGGGGCCCACATTCCGTTTTTTTGCTGTTGACCATATACACCTGATCTTCTTATGGGGCCTGGCTCATTTGGCATCCTCAGGGGATTGCCTGCGCTGTTTATTTTAAAGTAACATTCACTGGCCCAATGATTCCCTCTTCTACAGCGCGGGCAAAGGCCTGGTCTTCTCGAGTTCTCTATGCCCTGCCGATCTCGGGCTGGAAATCTGGCCCTACATTCCCTCATTAGATGCCCTTCTCGACCACATCTAAAGCATATTCGTCCCCTCATGTTCTGTCTAAATTGTCGGGTCACTGCTACTGCAGCATGTGATCCAGAAACTACATCATCCATGACATCCCTACAGATTTTCAAAAAGGTAGGGATGTCCTTATGCTGCCATGGTCTAAGAGCTTCCCGACATGTTTTATTGGCCTGTTCATACGCCAATCTTTTGACTAAGGGCATTGCTTCTTCCACGGTTTCGAAAATGTTTCCTGCTGCTTCCATTAATCGGTTCACGAAATCAGCGTAAGGTTCGGTAGGGCCCTGTACTATCTTAGTTAGGCTGTGTCTTACTTCTCCTTTTCTGGGTATCACCTTCCAGGCTCTTCTTGCTATCTCTCTCACCTGTAAGAGGACAGCTGTTGGTAATCGGGCCTGCTCATCGGGACAGGCAAATCGCCCTTCTCCATTTAACATTTCCTCATCCCATGCTTGATTCCCTGTTTGATAGTTCTGCTTTGAATATTCTCGCGCAAATTCTTTATAGGCAGCTAGCCACAAGAGGAAGTCACCCCCGCCTAATACCGCCTTTACTAAGTTTCTCCAATCCTCAGGTATTAGGCCTTGCTGCCCGATGTTATCAAGGATTGCCTGAGTGTAACTTGCATGGGGCCCATACAATTGTACTGATTGCTGCAACTCTTTAAGTAATTTATGGTCAAGAGGCGTCCATCCCCTGTTTCCCTGTGGATCCTGAATTACAGGAAACACCTGGCCTGGTTCCTGGTACTGCTCCCAAGCAGGTTTTCTATAAACAGCTCCCCTTTGCTTGTTTTCGGTTCTTGGCCTTTCTAGCTCCTCCTGCATACCTACTCCCTCCATCACTCCTTCTTCTTCCTCCCACTCTTCTTCAATCTCATATGGAAAAAAGGGGCTTTTCTTTACAGGGGGAAACTTTGGTAGTACCAATGGGCGATACCGGGGTGGTGATTCATCCTTTATGGTTGAATTTGCCAGCCTTGTATGGCCAGGCATCTCTCTTGGGGGCGAGGTTCCCTCCTCAGCTTCCTTCTCCCCCCCATAAGCTTCCTGGCTCTCTAAATCATTCTTTGATTTTCTTCTCACTTGTTCGTTACAATAGTTGCTCGCCTGGCTGCCCTGCCATAATTCTTCCTGCAATTCACTCCTCTCATTAAGCAACAACTCGATCCCTTCCGTGGGGTTCTGAAGCACCTGATCAACGAGTTGCCACAGCTTCAGCACTTCTATCGATTCCCCAGCCTCGCGCATTTTCCGTCCCACCTGCCTCCACTGCTGTGGAAACCAGGGGGACGTCTCTACGATTGCTCTTACGAATGCATGAATTTTCCTCCCCCCTCGTTTCCCTTGCTTAGAGGAAAAGCTGCGAGGAGGTGGGGAGTAGGAAGAGAGAGAGAGAGAAACCATATTTAGCCCATAGATGATCTTTAGGGAGAAACAGAGGATGGTGCCCAGCAGGAGGAAGAGGTAGCCAGTGGGCAAAGAGTAGCCAAAGAACTCCATTGTCTGTACCGTCTGTGACATGTTGGAGCAGTGGGCGCAATGGAAGACTGAGTCTCCCAGACGTTCCCAGTTAATACCTCCTTCCTAGCTTCTAATTTTCTTCCCCCGCGGCTTTTTTCCTAGGTTCTGACTAGCTTTTCACCGGCACTCTTTCCGTCCGGCCTTCCCCTAGGCTCTTTGCTAGTCTCTCTCTCCAGTAATTTCCCACTTCTTCCCGGTCTTTCCCTCCTAGGTTTCCTATCCGAGTCACGTTTCCTATCCGAGTCACGGCACCACTTGCTGCTCCTCCGCACGCGGAGGAGCCGCACCGGACCGGGCGCTTGTTGTTCCCTTTTTTTACAAGTCCTTTCTATAGTAAAGTAAGAATAAGTAAACAGCAAACTCCCAAAGCAAGAATGAGTAGAGAGGAATGAGAAAGAACGAAGTAACGAACTTCCCCACGAACTTCCCCACGAACTCTCCAACGCACTCTCCAACCAACCCACCCACCATGCCGTCTCTCTCCTCCTATATAGTCCTCTCCACCAATCCCAACTCGGCTGCCCACACGCCGAGCACGCCGCTCTCCTCCAATCAGGAGCAGCTCCTGCAGCTTGTCAAGTTGGTGAGAGGCAGCTGGGTAGAAGCTGTTTACTTCTCTCCCAGCGCCATATTGTGGGAGAGCAGATGCATAGAATAAATCTTAATTCCAGTAACAGTATAGTCCGAATTGCTCCCCACACTCGTAGGAAGCAGATTGGAGACAGCACAAATGCTGGAGTCGATGCACATCAATCTGTCCTGTTTTAGGAAAGGTTTCTTACGGATAGTGTGAAAAGCATCAAGTCCTTACCCAGCCTGCTTAGCGAGAGCCTTGTATTAGCAACTGAACACCAGGCCCTGCTCAGCACTCAAAGGAGGGCTGAATGAGATGTCTGTCTGGGGTTCTTTCAAACATAAGCTGGACTCGAAGTTCTGAAGACAAAGAGGTATGCTACTACAGGCCCGCTCGCTGGCGGGGTGCTCTGGGTGTGATGAAGAAGAGACTGCATGGCTGGCGCCGTGGCTCACTAGGCTAATCCTCCACCTTGCGGTGCTGGCACACTGGGTTCTAGTCCCGGTCGGGGCACCAGATTCTGTCCCGGTTGCCCCTCTTCCAGGCCAGCTCTCTGCTGTGGCCCGGGAGTGCAGTAGAGGATGGCCCAAGTGCTTGGGCCCTGCACCCCATGGGAGACCAGGATAAGTACCTGGCTCCTGCCTTCGGATCAGCACGGTGCGCCGGCCACACCGCGCCAGGCGCGGTGGCCATTGGAGGGTGAACCAGCGGCAAAGGAAGACCTTTCTCTCTGTCTCTCTCTCTCACTGTCCACTCTGCCTGTCAAAAAAAAAAAAAAAAAAAAAAAAAGAGACTGCTTGCAGGCGCCCTGGAATTCTAGGAAGGTCTCTCCACTGAAGCCTGTCCTTATCCTGGTCCTTTTCCCTCGTATCCTGTTTCAGAGATTTGCCGATAACACTTTTTCTTCCTTGACCACTTTCTGTGGATCCTTGGGGAATTTTACCAATGGGCAGCAATGCTTTTCCTGAAATGTAACCAGAATACATTGCACGGAACTGTGTTGGTAGACTGAGGAATTCTTAGGCTGAGCTGTGTCAGTCAGCTTAGCAGTAGTGTAGACATTCTTTAAGCCACTCCCAGAAGTTCCTTTCTGGTGATTCTTTCATTTTAAATGTACCTCCTGGTCTGCTCAGGGGACAGATGGCGTCTATGTGATATCAAGGGAAATGTCTAGGCTACCAGTGCAGTCTGTAGGCGCCTGTGCTTACCCTGTGCCGGGACCAGCACTCTAAATGCGCTGAATGACACCCCGTGAGGTGTGGCCTCTCGTTTTCATGATGTCACAGATGAGTGCGTTCAACCAGAAAGAGGCAGAATCAGGATTTGGACAGATCTATTTGATTTTCAAAATTGCCATGTCATAAACCAGGGCTTCCCCAGCGCTTTTCATCACGTGGAAAACTAAACCGTAAAGCCCTCAATAAATAGACTCATAGAAAACTGATATAAAGAACACATGATGTATTTGTGCAACTCATTGGGATAATTTACTAGGCTGCCTGCAGGTGGAGGTGACTCTCCCACAGGCTCAGTTACCCCAGCCCGGTCGGGCTGCCCTGTGGCACATCCTCTGGGAAGCTCTGCTGTTCACCATAGTGTGAAGCAAAACAACTCCTCAAGTGGAGAAGCTGGCCTTAGGGCTGAGTGTGTGGTTGATGCTCATGGTTCATGGATTCTGCCTACTGGCTAACACAGACTCACAATCCCACAGCCAGGATCCGCTGCACTCCTGGAGTCATTGACAGACAGGGATAAATTTGAGTTGGCTGTTGTGCGGGTTCCCAACTGAGGTCAGACAAGGCTGGCTCCGTCTTCTTGTCTTAGCTCTCACACTGCAAACAAGTGTCCCTTCTGAGGTGTTTTAGTGCTGTGGCTTGCATTTCAGTGTGGTTTGTTGAGGATCTTGCTGTCTCCCAGGTCTGCAGTTGTAACATTGAATGCTGAATGATGTCTCTAAGCTGATGAAGGCTATGATGTGCCTGATAGGGAGAATGTGTGTTGGATAAGCTCTGTGCAGGCAGGAGCTATAGCGTTGGCCCTGGGTTAAAGGATAGTGTCTCAATAATGCACATTAAGTAAGGTGTCTTTAGACAGAAACACATACAACGTAAGGTTATGTTTTGACCAACTGATAAAAATGTTGTGATCAGAAGCTTGCAGGATGCTCTGAGTTACCCATGGAAGCAGTAGGTACACCTTGGCTAATTCAGTGTTTACAGAGACCTTTCAGAACCTGAGTTCCATGAACAAGGAAAATAAACTGTGTTGTGTCAGCAGTCAAGAATGGCAACCAGGGGGCCAGTGTGATGTCACAGCAGGTCAAGCCACCACTTGTGACAGTAGCACCCCATATGGGAGTTCCTGCTCAAGTCTCAGTGTTGTTCTACTCAGCTCCCTGCTAATGTACCTAGGAAGCAGCAGAAGATGACCCAAGTACTTGGGCCCATGCCACCCATGCGGGAGATCTGGATGGAGTTTCCGGCTCCCGGCTTCAGCCTGACCCAATCATGGCTGCTGTGGCCATTTAGGCAATGAACTAGCAATTGGAATCTCTCTCTCCCTCTCCCTCCCCCTCCCCTCCCCCTCTCCCCTCCCCGCCCCCCTTTCGCTGTCTCTCCCTCTCCCTCTCTGTGTCATTCTGCCTTTTGAAGGAAGGAGGGAAAGATTTTTAAGAAAACTGTAATAGGGTGCTCCGTAATGAGACGCCCACTATGAGCTGAGGTCACAGCACTACATTCCAGTGCGAGGACTCAGGACTTGTCTTTGTTTCCTTTAATGTTTTATAACTTTGTTTTTTGAAAGGCAGAGGAGAAAGACAGAGAGATCATCTACCCACTGGAGCACTCCCCACATACTTAGCACGACTGACCTACACACTTGAAAAGCGTTGAATGACGAATTTGCTGTGAGGTCTGTAAAAACTGAGGGAAGAAAAAGCCATCCCCTTGTATCCCTGAGGCCCTCACGGTCAGAGGAAGGTCTGGATGGCTTCACAATCACAACCCAGCCAAGGGCTGCCTTAGAGTTAAGCAGAGTGGTACACGACCACAGCCAGCAATACTTGCAATGCGGAGTTTCTGTTACTGATAGAAAACTTCAAAGAAGTACATTATGAGGGGCCAGCGCTGCGGCTCACTAGGCTAATCCTCCACCTTGCAGCGCCAGGCACACCGGGTTCTAGTCCCGGTCGGGGCGCCGGATTCTGTCCCGGTTGCCCCCCTTCCAGGCCAGCTCTCTGCTGTGGCCAGGGAGTGCAGTGGAGGATGGCCCAAGTGCTTGGGCCCTGCACCCCATGGGAGACCAGGAGAAGCACCTGGCTCCTGCCTTCGGATCAGCGCGGTGCGCCGGCCGCGGCGGCCATTGGAGGGTGAACCAACAGCAAAGGAAGACCTTTCTCTCTGTCTCTCTCTCTCTCACTGTCCACTCTGCCTGTCAAAAAAAAAAAAAAAAGTACATTATGAGGACATATAGTGAGTAGTGTGTATGATCCTTTCACAGTAAATTGTGCATATAGACCAGTTTGGATAAGTTTAGACCAGAAAAACTGTTGAAGCAGTTTTGTGTATATTTACTAAGTGTATATAATTATGTGAATATTTACATATAAACATACATAATTACATATTAAACTCATTATCCAGCATCATTTACATAATTTCGGTGTGTGACAGCAGAGCCAGGTGAAGATGTGCAGAAAGCAGGAGGAATATGAGGAGGGTGTGGGACTCAGTGACCCCTGAAAAGATTAATGACGCAGATGGAAAGGGACCTTAGGAACCTGGATTACAGGATTCAGGCCATACGAGTTGAGATTTTAACTTGAATCTGGAAAAGAATCAATCACATCTGAAGGGCATGAACTTGAACTTCCTGGTCATAGTGTCCATGAAAAGGACCCACAGAACTCATCTGTGGAATTGACAAAAGTCACCTAACGGGTGGGGATTCATTGTTGTAGCTAATTCACCACTTGCGAGAGACACCCACATCCCATATTGAAGGGCTTGGTTTATGTCCTGGCTCCTCTGCTTCCAATCCAGCTTCCTGCTAATGCACATTCCGGGAGACAGCAGGTGATGATGATTCAAGTAGCTGAGTCCCTGCCACCTACCTGGGAGACTTAGATTAAGTTAGAGGCCCCTGGCCGGTGCCGTGGCTCACTAGCCTAATCCTCCACCTTGCGGCGCCAGCACACCGGGTTCTAGTCCCAGTCGGGGTGCCGGATTCTGTCCAGGTTGCCCCTCTTCCAGGCCAGCTCTCTGCTGTGGCCAGGGAGTGCAGTGGAGGATGGCTCAAGTGCTTGGGCCCTGTACCCCATGGGAGACCAGGAGAAGCACCTGGCTCCTGCCATCGGATCAGCGTGGTGCGCCGGCCGCAGTGTGCCGGCTGTGGTGGCCATTGGAGGGTGAACCAATGGCAAAGGAAGACCTTTCTCTCTGTCTCTCTCTCTCACTGTCCACTCTGCCTGTCAAAAAAAAAAAAAAAAAAACAAACAAAAAAACAAAAACAAAAACAAAACAAAACAAAAAAAACACAAAACTTTAAGTTAGAGGCCCCTGGCTTCAGCCTGGTCTAGCCTGGTCTAGTCCTAGCTATTGCTGGCATATGAGGAGCAAACTCTCTCTCTCCATCTGTCTCTGTATCTGTCTCTCTGCCTTTCAAATAAAATTAAAATAAATAAATAAAAATAAAATCTTCTGAAAGTGCATATCTTTGGCCATGAGTCTTAGTCTCAGAAATCTGATGATTCAATTAATGTATTAGAAATTTAATATAGATCCGTATACATATGTATATAATATATATTTTTGAGGCATGAAATAATCATTTATTTTTTATGTTTGGAATATAAGAGATTTTGATAGATTAGAGTAAGCTGGGGCCAGCATTGTGGTATAGCGGGTAAAGTTGCCACCTGCAACACTGGCATCCCACATGGGCACCGGTTCGAGTCCCCATTGCTCCACTTCTGATTCAGCTCCCTGCTAATGCACCTGGGAAAGCAGCAGAAGATGGCCCAAGTCCCTGGGCCCCTGCACCTATGTGGATGGAAGAACCCTCTCTCCCCACCCCTAGCTCTGCCTTTCAAATAAATCAATCTTTAGCAAAAAGTTTAAACTAATTTTGCTAAATTCAAAAGCATAATAGAATTGTTGAAGAGAACTTTCAAGTCCCTCATATTTAATTTATCTGCTTTATAAAAATTAAGAACTTGAGATTATTGTGCTTGTTAGTATTATAGTCATTTGAAGTACTTAAAAGGGAACAGAATATTTTAAAATTGTAAATGTACTTTAAAATATATAAAACATTGTTTTTCATTAAATTGTATGAGTCATTGTTAAAGGAAGTTTAGTCAGTTCAATATGAGTTAATAAACCATTAATCAAGAAAAAATAAAGATAATTGCTATTTTTTTCAAGATTTATTTATTTGAAAAGCAGAGTTATAGAGAGAGGGAGAGATAGAACAAGGCTTTCCATCTACTAATTCGCTCTGCAAATGATTGCAAATGGCTAGGACTGGACCATACCCAAGCCTGGAAGCCTATCTAGATCTCCCATTGGGGTGGCAGGGGCCCAAGCATTTGAGCCATCTTCTACTGTCTTCCCAGGGCCATTAGCAAGGTGCTGGGCCAGAAGTGAAACAACCAAGACTTAAACCAGAACTTTTATGAGATGCAGGCCTGTACAAGCCATGACTTAATCCACCAGGCCACAATGCTGACGCAATATATATATGTATATGTATATATATATGTGTGTGTGTGTGTGTGTGTGTGTGTATTTGACAGGTAGAGTTATAGACAGAGAGAGAGACAGAGAGAAAGGTCTTCCTTCCGTTGGTTCACTCCCCAGATGGCCACTATGGCCGGCGCTGTGCCAATCCGAAGCCAGGAGCCAGGTACTTATCCTGGTCTCCCATGTGGGTGCAGGGCCCAAGCACTTGGGCCATCCTCCACTGCACTCCCAGGCCACAGCAGAGAGCTGGACTGTAAGAGGAGCAGCCAGGACAGAATCCAGAGCCCCGACCGGGACTAGAACCCAGTGTGCTGGTGCTGCAGGCAGAGGATTAGCCTATTGAGCCACATTTGCCACAGACTTTTTAAAGTATCCTCATGCTTTATTTATCTGTTTATCAGCTGATGGACATTTGGCTTGTTTTCAGTTTTGGAACATTACTAATAAAGATGCAATGAACATTCATGTAGATGTCCATGTGAAAACAATTGTCCAGCTTTGAGTAATAAATTCTTAGGAACGGATTTGCTGGGTCATATAGTAGTTACACATTTAATTTTTTTTGAACATTAGACTTTTTATACTACATATTTAATTTTATGAAGTATCAGAATGTTTTTCTGGGCCGGCACTGTGGTGTAGTGGGTAAAGGCCTCCGTCTGCAGTGCCGGCATCCCATATGGGTGCTGGTTCAAGACCCAACTGCTCCACTTGCAATCAAACTCTCTGCTATGGCCTGGGAAAGCAGTAGAAGATGGCCCAAGTCCTTGGGCCCCTGTACCTGAGTGGGAGACCTGGAAGAAGCTCTTGGCTCATGGCTTCAGATTGCCGCAGCTCTAGCCATTGCACCTGTCTGGGGAGTGAACCAATGAATGAAAGACCTCTCCCTCCCTCCCTCCCTCCCTCCCCCTTCTACCTCTCCTTCTCTCTGACTTTCAAATAAATAAATAAATCTTAAAAAAAGAGAAATCGGGCCGGCGCCGCGGCTCACTAGGCTAATCCTCCGCCTAGCGGCGCCGGCACACCGGGTTCTAGTCCCGGTCGGGGCGCCAGATTCTGTCCCGGTTGCCCCCTTCCAGGCCAGCTCTCTGCTGTGGCCAGGGAGTGCAGTGGAGGATGGCCCAGGTGCTTGGGCCCTGCACCCCATGGGAGACCAGGAGAAGCACCTGGCTCCTGCCATCGGATCTCGCGGTGCGCCGGCTGCAGCGGCCATTGTGGAGTAAACCAACAGAAAAGGAAGACCTTTCTCTCTGTCTCTCTCACTGTCCACTCTGCCTATCAAAAAAAAAAAAAAAAAAAAAAAAAAAAAAGGACGTTTTTCACATCTCTTTTAAAAAAAAATATTTGAGAGGTAGAGTTATAAACAGAGAGAGGGAGAAACAGAGAAGAGTCTTCCATCCGCTGGTTCACTTCCCAGATGGCCACAGTGGCCGGAGCTGCACCTACCTGAAGCCAGGAGCCAGGAGCTTCTTCCAAGTCTCCCACATAAGTGTAGGGGCCCAAGGACTTGGGCTGTCTTCTGCTGCTTTCCCAGGCCATAGCAGAGAGCTGGATCAGAAGTGGAGCAGCGGGGACTCAAACCGGAGCCCATATTGGGTGCTGGCACAGCAGACGGTGGTTCTACCTGCTCCGCCACAGTGCGGGCCTCACTAAATATTTGAATTTTTTGTGTGTGGCTGCTGTAAAGGTGATTTCTTTCTTGATTTCTCTTTCCATTAGTTCACCAGTAGCATAAAGAAAAGCCAAAGCTACTGTTTTTTTATGTTTATTTTGTAACCTGTAACTTTAATGAATTACCTTATCAATTCTAATAGCTTTTTGATAGAGTATGTAGGTTTTTCCATGTATAACATCATGTTGTCTGCAAACATGGATAATTTAATTTTCTCTTTTCCAGTGATGGTCTTTATTTCTTTCTCCTCCCTAATTGCTCTTGTTAAAACTTCTAGTACTATACTGAATAACACTGGCAAAAGTGGACATTCTTGTCTCGTTCCAGATCTGAGTGGAAATACTTTAGCTTTCCCCATTCAGTATGATACTGGAGGTTGGCTTATCACATATAGCCTTTATAATTTTGAGGCATGTTCCTTTTTTGCTTCATTTGTGGAGGGTTTTTATCATGAAGGGTGTTGAATGTTATCACATGCTTCCTCTGCATCTATTGAGATGACCCTATGGCTTTAGTTCTTCATTCTATTGATATGATCTCTGATGTTTATTGTTTGTGATTGTTGAACCACTCTTGCATTTCTGGGATAAATCCTACTTGATCATGATGTATGATCTTTTTGATGTGGTTTTGGGTTCAATTCAGTACTATTTTGTTGAGAATCTTTGCATCTATGTTCTTAAGGATAGAGGTCTGTAGTTTCTTTTTGTGTCAAGTCTTTGGTTTGGGTATCAAAGTAATGCTGGCCTCATAAAAAGAGTTTAGCAGGGTTCTAGCCTGTTCAATATTTTGGAGTAGTTTAAAGAGTATTCAAGTTACTTCTTTATTTTGCAGAATTTAGTAGTAAAGCCATCAGGTCCTGGTCTTTTCCTTGAGGGATGACTTTTGATTACTCCTTCAATCTCATTGTCTATTATGAGTTCTGTTTAAGTTGTATCAATTTAATCTTGGGAGGTTGTATGAATGCAAGAATTTACCCATTTCTTCTAAGTTTTCCAGTTTATTGGCATGTAGTTCTCCATAGTAATTTCTTATGATCCTTTGCGCGTGTGTGTGTGTTTTATTTGAAGGTTCCCTCTAACTGAGGTGTGATGATTACATTACTGGGACAAGCAGAGACATGGATCCCATGAAGCTGCTACTCAACAGCCAGGGGACAGACGAAGGGCCTGGGGGTAGAGAGCAGGGTCCCGTTGTGATGAGCAAAGTCATTACTGGCTGCCATGTGCTTGCAAGTTTTACCAGCCTCAGTGTAACTGTGAAACTCACTAAAGCTGGAGAGCTTTTATACATGGAGCAACAGGTGACTTCTTTTTTTTTTTAATTTTATTTATTTTTTTATTTTTTGACAGGCAGAGTGGACAGTGAGAGAGAGAGAGAGAGAGAGAAAGGTCTTCCTTTTGCCATTGGTTCACCCTCCAATGGCCGCCGCGGCCGGTACACCGCGCTGATCCGATGGCAGGAGCCAGGTGCTTCTCCTGGTCTCCCATGGGGTGCAGAGTCCAAGCACCTGGGCCATCCTCCACTGCACTCCCTGGCCACAGCAGAGAGCTGGCCTGGAAGAGGGGCAACCGGGACAGAATCCGGCGCCCCGACCGGGACTAGAACCCGGTGTGCCAGCGCCGCAAGGCGGAGGATTAGCCTAGTGAGCCGCGGCGCCGGCCATCAGGTGACTTCTTAAACCTCAAGTGAGCATGTGCAGATGTGGCCCGCATGCTTAAAAGCCTTCCGGTGTGTAGAGCATCGCATTAAGTCAGCTGTGCTGAGCAGGAGACTTGTTTGGTTCCCAGTTTCACTTCTTCCTTTCCGAAGGCTACCAGCTGAGGGCATCCAAACTGAGTCATCTGCTCCATCCATGATCCTGATTCTTCTTCCTCCCCTCCTCCTCCTCCTCCACCTCTTCATCCTCCTCTTCTTCCTCTCCCCTCTCCTGCTCCCCCTCCTCGTTTTCTGGATACAGAGTGAGGACATCCCGAGTGCAGGGCATCAGGAAATCTGCACATGGCACCTCCCTGGCTCAGTTTCTTTACCTCCTCTTTACTCCCCTCCCCCTCCAGAGCCAAGTGGTACTTATCTAAAAACAACTGTCTAAATCCTGTCCGTAGGGCTCGATGCCACCGCAGATGGTTTTGTAAGTTGTGTGGAACAGAGACCTAAAAGTTAGTCAATAGCCTGTAACAGAGCTGCTCCCTAGGACTATACTGCAAGCCTCGAGAGTCATTTTAGGCTTTCTAGAGGCCACGTGACAAAAATAGTTTAGGAGCTGGCGCTGTGGCTTAGTGGGTAAAGCCACCGCCTGCAGGGCTGTCATCCCATATGGGCGCCAGTTCAAGTCCTGGCTGCTCCACTTCCTATCCAGCTCTCAGCTGTGTCCTGGGAAAGCAGTAGAAGATGGCTCAAGTCCTTGGGCCCCTGTACCCATGTAGGAGACCTGGAAGAAGCTCCTGGCTCCTGGCTTCGGATTGTTGGAGCTCTGGCTGTTGAGGCCACCTGGGGAGTGAACCAGCGGATGGAAAACTCTCTCTCTCTCTCTCTCTCTCTCTCTCTCTCTTTCGCTGGCTCTCCTCTCTCTGGGTAACTCTGTATTTCAAATAAATAAATCTTAAGAAATATAGTTTTAGAAAGTAGAATTAATTTTAATGCCATTTTATAACCACATATAGCTAAATGTTAGTCTTTCTTTCTTTCTTTCTTTCTTTCTTTCTTTCTTTCTTTCTTTCTTTCTTTCTTTCTTTCTTTCTGTTATTTATTTGACAGGCAGAGTTACAGACAGTGAGAGAGAGAGAGACAGAGAGAAAAGTCTTCCTTCCGTTGGCTCACTCCCCAAATGGCTGCCACGGCTGATGCTGTGCCATTCTGAAGCCAGGAGCCAGGTGCTTCCTCCTGGTCTCCCATGGGGTGCAGGGCCCAAGCACTTGGGCCATCCTCCACTGCACTCCCGGGCCACAGCAGAGAGCTGAACTGGAAGAGGAGCAACCGGGACTAGAACCCGGCACCCATATGGGATGCTGGCGCTGCAGGTGGAGGATTAACCAAGTGAGCCACTGCACCGGCCCCCAAATGTTAGCATTTCAACATGTACCACATATAAAAATTATCAGTGACATGTTTTACCTTCCCTTTTTTTTGCACTAAGTCTTTGAAATCTTGTGTGTAATATATTCTTACGGTGTATCTCAAGGGTTCAATAAGCAAGAGTGGCTGGAGGCTACCATACCAGACAGCACAGCCCTCTGTCCACTGGTGTCCTGAAGTTAGAGTGTGCATATGCCACCTGCAGAACCATAGGCGGCGGCCCCCACCAGTGAGCTCACTTTGTGCACACACGCAGTAACTATATATGTGAACTGAGAAAGCACAGCACTGGAGTGGCACACTAGTAACTCAAAAGTGTTTGCTTTGGTTCCCTCAAAGTTTGAAATAATTGCCGACTTTTAAATATCAGGATATTTCACATAAAAAAATCTGAATTTCTGGCTTTAATAAAAAAGCAATCTGCAACCAAAGCAACCCCAGGTCCGTATTCCCCTGTCCCTGCTAGTCTTCTGGGACTGAATCGAGGCTGCCCCCTGCAGGTTCACCACAGTGTCCACCTGATGGGTTCATTCTATGGATCTGAATCTGTGGTCCTTGATCTTACAGAGACACACACTGAGTTCTTCATGGGGTTAATTTCTCTGAGACTAAAGGGGAGGAGATTTTGACCTTAAACATGGTATACTTTCCTACTTGAAAAAAAATTTACTTTTGAATGGGCATAAATGCTTTTCTAGTAACAATATTTTAAAGTTGCTATTTAAGACAATTCCTGCCAACAAAGAATTCATCAAGAAAAGGCCAAGTATAGTTTGCCAAGTGGACTGCAGGACTGAATTAAAAATTGACCAGGGGCCGGCATTGTGATGTGGTGAGTAAAGCTACCGTCTCATGCTGGCAACCCATATGGGCCCTGGTTCGAGTCCCAGCTGTTTCACTCCTGAGCCAGTTTCCTGGCTGGGAAAGCAGCTGAAGACAGCCCAGTGCTTGGGCCCCTGCGCCCTCATGGGAGATCTAGCGTTAGCCTGGTCCAGCCCCGGCTGTCCCTACCGTTTGGGGAGTGAACCTACAGGTGGAAGATTCACTCCCTCTCTCCCTCTCTCTGTTTCTCCCTCTCTCTCTCAAAATAAATAAATAAATAAATAAATAAATAAATAAAATTGATTGAATCCATCAGCTAGTATAGACAGAGGAACTGAGCAATTGAGTCCTCTTACTCTTGGTTCTCATAACAGTATATTCTAGAAAGCCAAAATAGACATGATTATTGCAACACAAGAAATAATCGCAAGGAGGATAGACGGTGAAACAGCGCCCTCTGGAGGCTGTGTCCGCTCCCTAATGATGACTCCATTTCTCTGACCGCCGTTCTTCCATCCTGACTAAACCTCATTGCTATTATTTGGCTACCAAAAAAAAAAAAAAAAAAAAAAAAAAAAAAAAAGATAGCCATTTAGAATTTAAAAAAAATCATGGACTCACTGATTTTTATGAGGTGATAGAAATCACCAAGAGATAGTTTTTGAGAATACAGAAGTCCTTCCTATCACATCTTGGAGGGGAGCCGCCCTCTTGCCTGAAGAGCCTGCAGGAAGGGAAGATCACCACAGGTGCTCAGCTGGCGGGGATGCCGGTTCTCTGAGACACACCCTCTTCCGTTCCCCACTCCCACTGCAGCATCGCAGGAACGGCCCTGCCAGCCATGATCCTCACAGCCTGGCTGTGGCTGATTGAACGCTTGAGCAGGGAATGTTACATCCGATGCGTGTAAGGATGTGTGTAAAAGGGAGGAGGTGGAAGAGTGCGTTCCAGGCAGGGAAAGAAAGATTGTGATGTGAATGAGACTGGAGGGACTGTCAGATCGAAATTCCAGGCCATATCATGAATTTTGTCTTAAGAGTAAAAGGCCATAGAAGGGTCTTAATAACAAAGGCAGGTGGTGACATGATTACATGGATTGTCGAGGGAAATGGGAGAGGTCACAAGCAGTTAGGTGGGCCAGAAGAGAAGATGGCAACTTGAACAGATTGGCAGCTTGGAAGGGAGAGATGGAGACACACACGTGGATTCAGAGCCATCAGGGATCTGGGTGGTGAAGAACAAGGCGGGTATAGCTGTGTGTCTTTTTTGTTGTTGTTGTTTACTTGAAAGTCAGAGTTACAGAGAGGCAGAGGCGGGAGCGGGGTGTCTTACATCTGCTGGTTCACTCCCCTGTTGGCCACAATGGCTGGAGCTGCGCTGATCCAAAGCCAGGAACCAGGAGCTTTTTCTGGGTGTCCCACACGGGTGCAGGGGCCCAAGGACTTGGGCCATCTTCCACTGCTTTCCCAGGCCATAGCAGAGAGCTGGATAGGAAGTGGAGCAGCCAGGACTTGAACTGGCACCCATATGGGATGCCGGCACTGCAGGTGGCAGCTTTACCCACTACACCACTGCACCGGCCCCAGCTGTGTCTCTTAACCACCACCTAGCATGTCATTAGCTCTTTTTATCATCAGGACAATCACAGTATATGTTCATGTCCAAATCATCTTCCAGTCTTCTCTCCTTACTGCAACACCTGGCATGGAGGAGGGGCTTAAAACTCTGTTGAGTTCTTTTGACAAAATGGATTCAATTAACTATACATGGAATAATTATTGGATGCAAGACACTGTTTAAGGCACTCCAGGGGTGCCCCGAGTGAGGTTCTCTCTCTGCACTGAGGGTATTTTCAGACTTGAGATCATAGTTTTGTTCATAGCTGGTGTTTATTATAGAGCCCACTGTATGCTGAGCGCTATGCTAAGGCCTTAAGTTTCTGCACTTAATAGGCAGTGCTATTTAGTGGTGACAGGTGCTGTAGAGCCAGACTGGTGTGGGATTGAATCTGGCTCTCCCTTGTGCTATGTGTGTGGACTTGGACGTATCTCTTACCCTTTCTGTGGCTCAGTTTCCTTGCCTGACACGTGCTAAGGAGCAGGTGTCTAGTCTAGCCATTAAGCCCATGTCCCACACCACAATACCTAAGTTTCATTCCCAACTCTGGCTCCTGACTCCAGCTTCCTGCCAGTGCAGACCCTGCGAGGCACCTGTCATGGCTGAGTAATTGGGTTCCTGCCACAAGCATGAGAGACCTGGGTTGTGTTCCTGGATCCCAGCTTCAGCCCCAACCCAACCCCAGCTGTTGCAGGCTTTTGAGGAGGGAAACAGCAGATGTGAATACTTGCTCTTCCCTCCCTCTGCCCTCTCAATAAATAAATATGTTACAAAGTAGCAGTAACTGCCACACCTATCTCGCAGGACTGCTGTGGGAACTAAATGAATGAATCCATGTAAAGGACTTCAGATATCCAGGAACCTGTAAGTTATCTAAAGGCTTTGGCTTTGGTGATTCAGTCCTCACATTCCCATCTGTCTATACTGTGAGTCCCACTTTACAGATAAGAAAACAGAGACTGAGGGAGGTTGAAGTTCACTGGGCAGGTTCCCCTTCTGCAAGAGTAAGCATACAGTCACCCCTTGGTATTCTCAGGGGAATGGTTCTAGGAGCCCCCGTGGAGACCAAAATCCAAGGATGCTCAAGTCCTTCATAGAAAACAGCCTCATGTCTGCACGGAACCCAAGCAGATCCTCCTGTGGGTTTTCACTCATCTCCAGACGCCTTAATGCACCCAGCACAATGTAAATGCGCTGTAGATAGTCGCTACACTGTATTGTTGAGGGAGGAATGACAAGGAAAAATGTCTGAGCTTGTTCAGCACAGAGACAATTTTTTTCCACAGAATATTTTCCAACAGTGGTTCGTTGATTCTGAGAATACACAGGGCCAACTGTGTTTCCTCCTGTGACATCCACAGTATCACAGGGCTTAATCAAGGAGCAAAGGGACCAAGCCAGCAAGAAAACGCAGAGCTAGCAGGCCCCAGCAGCCCCAAGCCTTGGGCGCCTCGAGCACATTCCGGCCGGCCCTCTCAGCACCCTGGGCATGTGGCCAGCCGGCAACTGTTCCCACCTCCGCAGGGAGCCACAGAGAAGGCACCTGCCACTGGCCTGGGTGCTGCAGTAGGCGCTCCCACTGCGGCAGCCGTGTGCTGCCAGGGCGGTGTCTCCCTGTCCGCTGGATGCTGGCAACACAGGTTCTGCTCCACGCCCCTCTTGTCCTCATCCTCCTGGCCTGGATGGCTGAGTTCTCTCGCCAAGACCCTCTTTGGGAGGACAACAGATGTGCAAGAAGAGGGTGAGTTAAAAAGATGATTGGCAGGGACGGTGCTGCGGCTCACTAGGCTAATCCTCTGCCTGCGGTGCTGGCACTCTGGGTTCTAGTCCTGGTTGGGGTGCCGGGTACTAGTCCCAGTTGCTCCTCTTCCAGTCCAGCTCTCTGCTGTGGCCTGGGAGGGCAGTGGAGGATGGCCCAAGTGCTTGGCCCTGCACCCACATGGGAAACCAGGAGGAAGCACCCAGCTCTTGGCTTTGCATCAGCGCAGCACCAGCCGTAGCGGCCATTTTAGGGGTGAACCAACGGAAGGAAGACCTTTCTCTCTGTCTCTCTCTCACTGTCTATAACTACCTGTCAAATAAAAAAATAAAAAGATGATTGGCAGGAGGCCGATGCCATGGCACAATAGATTGATCCTCCTCCTGCAGCGCCAGCATCCCATATGGGCGCCCATTCGAGTCCTGGCTGCTCCTCTTCCAGTCCAGCTGTCTGCTGTGGCCCGGGAGTGCAGTGGAGGATGGCCCAAGTGCTTGGGCCCTGCACCCGCATGGGAGACCAGAAAGAAGCACCTGGCTCCTGGCTTCAGATCGGTGCAGCTTCGGCCGTTGCAGCCATTTGGGGAGTGAACCAATGGAAGGAAGATCTTTCTCTCTGTCTCTCCCTCTCATTGTCTGTAGCTCTACTTCTCAAATAAATAAGTTTAAAAAATCTTAAAAAAAATGGTGGAACCCATCTGGGGGCAGCTTTTACATGGTTGGCTTCACTCTCTCGGAGTCTTCAGTTCTACTGAAGCCAGACACTGCCCTGGGCCAGGATGGAATTACACAGGAGGGGGACCCAACAGTGAGGCTCAGCAGTCCCGAAATACCGCCAGCAGATGGGACCTCTTATCTCTGTGAGGGGTGGGCATTTGGCCCGGTAGTTCAGAGGCTGGTTGAGACCCCTGCTGTGAGTCCCATGCTGAGTATGCCTCTGTTGATGACCGTCTCTGGCTCTGCCTTTAGCTTCCTGCTAATGGAGACCTGGCAAGGCAACAGTGGGGGCTCACATGGGAGACTTGGGTTACATTCCTGGCTCCCAGCTTGGACTCCAGGCCAGCCCCGCCATGATAGGCATTTGGGGAGTGAACTGGTGGATGGGAGCTCGCTCTTGCTCGCTCTCTCTCACTCTTGCTCGCTCTCTCTCGCTCTTTCAAAGAAATAAATGGAAAAATTTTGAAACTCTTGCTTCCCAACTCTTATATCAACTACTATTAATTTTTTATTTATAGATTTTATTTTTAATATAAATTAAATGACAATTTGTATAAACTTCATAAAATTGGAGTGAACAAAGAATATCAAGTTCAAGTCCTGTTTTTTCATGGGCAAAAGAAAGACAGTGTTAGGGGCTGGCATGGCATAGTGAATTAAGCTGCCACCTGGCATCCCATATGGGTGCCAGTTCAAGTCCTGGCTGCTCCATTTTTGATCTGGCTCCCTGCTATTATACCTGGGAAAGCAGCAGAAGATGGCCCAAGTGCTTGGGCCCCTGCACCCACATAGTAGATGTGGATGAAGCTCCTGGCTTTAGCTTGGCTCAGCTTTGGTCACTGTGGTCAAAGAGAGAACCAATGATGGAAGATCTCTCTCTCTCTCTCTCTCTCTCTCTCTCAATCTCCCTTTAACTCTGCTTTCAAAAAATATTTTAAAAAGACATTGTAGTCTATTTTTTTTAAAAAGATATATTGATTTGAAAGGCAGAGTGACAGAGAGAGAGAGAGAGAGGGAGATATCTTACATCCAATGGCAAAATAGCCAGTGCTGAGGCAGGCTAAAGCCAGAATCCTGGAACTCCATCTGGGTCTGCTAAGTGGGTGCCAAGGACCTAAGCACTGTGGTCAACATTCACTGCTGTCCCAGAAGCATTAGCAAGAAGCTGGATCAGAAGCAGAGGAGCTGGGACTTGACAGGCGCTCTGATGTGGGATGTGGGCATCCCAAGTGGTAGTCACGTCTGTGTGCACCCACTTTAACCACGTACTACAGTACAGCAAATTGTATGCTGACATACTGAGCTCCATCTGCCTTTTTTATATAATAGCTTTATTGAGATAGGTTGACCTGCCATACTACTTGCCCTTTGAAGAGTACAATTCAGTGATTTCTAGAGTTATGCATCCATCTTGACAACCAACTGTAGAATATTTCCATCCCCTCAGAAAGAAACCATGTGCCAGCTAGCAGGGGTTCCCCCATTGCCCACACTCCTTGGCCCCCAGTGACCATTGGGCTGCTTTCTGTCTGTATGGCTTTGCCTGGTGTGCACATTTCACACAAGTGAATCATATAATATGTGACTGGCTTCCTTCACTTAGTTGTCTTCAAGGCTAATCCATGTTGAGACATGTATCAGTACCAATGACCAAGCAATATTCCATTATAGGCATATGCCAATTACATCTATCCATGATCAGTCATCGGTTGAGCTCTCTTATCGAGGCTGTGTTAATGGTGTTGCAATGGAATTGTCAGAGGGCCTCACAAATGGGAATCTTTGTTTAACTTCAAACTTTAGGACAAGAAGTACTTTTTCCATCAGAAGTTTTGTCTATTTTTAAAATTTATTTATTTATTTATTTGAAAGAGTTACAGAGAGAGGGGGAGTGGAAGAGAGAGAAAGCTTCCATCTACTGGTTCACTCTCCAGATGGCTGCAGTGGCCAGAGCTGGGCCAACCTGAAGCCAGGAACCAGGAGCTTCTTCCAGGCTCCCAAATGAGTGGCAGGGAGCCAAACACTTGGCCATTTTCTGCTGCTTTTCCCAGGACATTAGCAGGGAGTTGGATTGGAAGTGGAGCAGCCAGAGAATGAACCAGCATACATATGGGATGCTAGCATTGCAGGTGGCAGCTTTACCAGCTATAACACAATGCAGTCCCTCCATTAGGGATTTTTTTTTAAAGATTTATGTATTCATTTGAAAGTCAGAGTTACCAGAGAGAGATGGAGAGGCAGAGAGAGAGGTTGGGGTGGGGGGTCCTCCATCCACTGGTTCACTCCCCAGTTGGCCGCAACGGCTGGAGCTGCACCAATCCGAAGCCAGGAGCCAGGAGCCAGGAGCCTCGAGCCTCTTCCAGGTCTCCTACTTGGGCCATTTTCCACTGCTTTCCCAGGCCATAGCAGAGAGCTGGATTGGAAGTGGAGCAGCTGGGACTCAAACTGGTGCCCATATGGGATGCCAGCACTGCAGCTGGCGGCTTTACCTGCTACACCACAGTGCCGGCCCCTTTATTAGGAATTTTAAATGTCTGCCTTATAAATGGAAGGAAAGGGAAGTGAACAAATGTATGTGTGTACATGTGGGTATCGATGACACAGTATTTTGAAAATACACGTTCTTTAAAAAATTTTTTTTTAATTTTTTTCATTTTATTTGGAAGGCAGAGAGAGACAGAGAGAGGTTTTCCATCTGCTGGTTCACTCCCCAAATGCCCACAACAGCTGGAGTTGGGCCAGGCCAAAGCCAGGAGCCCAGAACTTCATGTGGGTCCCTCACATGGATGGCAGAGACACAAGTATATGAGCCATTACCTGCTACCTCCCAGAGCGTGTATTAGCAAGAAGCTGGATTGGAAGCAGAGGAGTCAGGACTCAAACCAGGTACTCTAATAGTGCATGCAGGCATCCCAAGTAGTGCCCGCCCCTTCATATACTCTTTGCCCTGGATATGTGTGTGAATGGATGAGGTGAAGAGGAAGAGAAAAAAATCTTAATTTCCATGTAATACTCCAGTCTTTTTTAACCACACACATGAGGTAATTTTATTTATTTATTTATTTTATTTGAAAGACAGAGTTACAGAGAGAGGTAGAGACAGAGAGAGAGGTCTTCCATCCACTGGTTCACTCCCCAGATGGCCGCAACAGCCAGAGCTACACCAACCTGAAGCCAAGAGCCAGGAGCTTCTTCTGGGTCTCCCATGCAGGTGCAGCAGCCCAAGGACTTGGGCCATCTTCTACTGCTATCCCAGGCCATAGCAGAGAGCTGGATTGGAAGAAGAGCAGTGGGGACTAGAACCGGCGCCCATATGGGATGCTGGCACTTCAGGCCAGGGTATTAACCCGCTGTGCCATAGCGCCGGCCCCAAGGTACTTTTATTTTAAAAAACTGCACTTCATAGAGCAGTTATGTTGCCACTTGGGGTGGAGAAATAAGAATCTGGGTCCTTGTTGACATCACTGAGACATGTACACCATACCTAGACCCCATCCCGTCTCGTTTAAAATGGTATTTTTTGTTACTGTAGCAAACCATTGTCACTCTACTTTCAACAAAAGTAACATATATGTTCACATGTATATGAATATTTTCTCTTTATGTATGTTCTACTTTTTTTTTTTTTTTTTTTGACAGGCAGAGTGGACAGTGAGAGAGAGAGACAGAGAGAAAGGTCTTCCTTTGCCGTTGGTTCACCCTCCAATGGCCACCACGGCTGGTGCGCTGCGGCTGGCGCACCACACTGATCCGATAGCAGGAGCCAGGTGCTTCTCCTGGTCTCCCATGGTGTGCAGGGCCCAAGCACTTGGGCCATCCTCCACTGCACTCCCTGGCCACAGCAGAGAGCTGGCCTGGAAGAGGGGCAACCGGGACAGAATCCAGCGCCTTGACCAGGACTAGAACCTGGTGTGCCGGCGCCGCTAGGTGGAGGATTAGCCTAGTGAGCCGCGGCGCCAGCCATGTTCTACTTTCAACCTCTCATTATAGTTTCTGTGGCTAGTCCTCCCAGAGTCCCGTGTCAGCCTTTCACTCCCACTCCCACTGAGTCCAACAGCGTGATACAAATAGTCTCAAAAGTCTTGTTTACTCACTGATCAATCATTCAACAACTATTCATTCTTATTTTTTTCATTTGTGAGGCAGAGAGAGAGAGACAGAGACAGAGACATGGAGCTCCCACACACGAGTTTATTCCTCCAGGACCCTGATATGGCTGGAGCCGGGAGCTGGGAACTCAATCTGGTCTCCCATGCGGGTGGCAGGACCAGCTCCTGCCACCCAGGAGCCATCTCCACTGCCTCCCAGGATCTGCCTTGGCAGGAAGCTGAAGTCAGGGCTGGGGTCAGCATTTGAGCCCAGGCACTCTGATGTTGGGCTAAATGCCCATTGCTCAACAAACGTTCATGGAGCACTCACTGCACTTGCACACCAGGCTCGTTGGAGGTGTTGGGGGAAAAGCTGTGAGCAAGACTGACACAGTCCCTCCCATCCCAGAGCGCGCATTCTTGTTGCAGACTTCATAGATGAACATTTACTATCAGGTTGTGATCCGCGCTGAGAGGAAATAAAATAAAGTAATGGAAAGGGAAGGACAGGGCTTCTCAAAACGGATGATCAGAGAATCTCTTTTGAAAAGCCACCTGGGGCCGGCGCCATGGCTCAGTAGGCTAATCCTCTGCCTTGCGGCGCCGGCACACGGGGTTCTAGTCCCGGTCGGCGTGCTGGATTCTGTCCCGGTTGCCCCTCTTCCAGGCCAGCTCTCTGCTATGGCCCGGGAGTGCAGTGGAGGATGGCCCAAGTCCTTGGGCCCTGAACCCGCATAGGAGACCAGGAGAAGCACCTGGCTCCTGGCTTCGGGTCAGTGCAATGCGCCGGCCGCAACGTGCCAGCCGTGGTGACCTTTGGAGGGTGAACCAATGGCAAAAAGGAAGACCTTTCTCTCTGTCTCTCTCTCTCACTGTCCACTCTGCCTGTCAAAAAAAAAAAAAAAAAAAAAAAAGCCACCTGGAAGTTCCTCAGACAGTTAAAAAAATCAAATTGTCACGTGACCCAGGAACTCCTGTCTCTGGTATCTGCCCAAGATAAACGGAAATACACATCCAAAGGAAAACTTGTGCATGAATGTCACAGTCGTGAAAAATCAGAGACAACACACATGTCTGTCAAATGATGCATGGAGAAAAACCTGTGGTCTACCAAGAAAATGCAATTTTATTTATCCATAGAAAGAAATAAAGTACTAGTGCACGCTGCAACATGGCCAGACCTTGAAAACATTATGCTAAGTGGAAAGAAGCCAGTCACAAAAGACCACATGTTGTATGATTCCATTTACACGAAATTTCCAGAATAGGCAAATCATTAGTGCCAGAAGGCAGCCTCGTGGTTGCCTAGGGTGGGAGGTGGGGATTGGGTGGGCAGTGATAAGAGAGGACTGCTTGGTGTTATTTTTATGGTGATCAAAAGGCTCTAGAACTGTAATAGTGATGCTGAAAAACTCGGCATATGTATTAAAAACCACTGCTTTAAGTGGGTAAATTTTATGAAATGTAAATTAACCCTCAACACTGCTTAAAATGAAAAAAAAAAAAAAGAGGAAGAAAAGGTTCTTTTAAGTAGGTGACATTTAAACTGAAACCTGAAAGATGAGAACAAACCAGTCAGGCAAAGAATTGGGACAAGTGCTTTTAGTCACCAGGAACACGGTGTGCAGGGCCACAAAGAGAGAGAGCAGGCCAACGGAGACGTGAGTGACACGCGCCGTGGCATTGGAAAGAGGCCAACCCGAGCCGGGGCTCCGAAACTCTCGAAGTCACCAACTCCCGTTTTGACACCAACTATCTGGCAATCAAACGCCTATGGATGTTAGTGCGAAATATTTACCAGCAAAACCCACAGAGGGGGCAGCAAGTGGAGAGCAGGTAGCCCCAAATTCTACAGGTGCATAACAGCTGATTGCGGAGAAAAGACGCATTCCCAGGTTTTAAAAGGGAGACGTCTCTCAATCCACACTTCAGCCTGCAACTAGGGGAGTGTGTGCAGTTACCCCCTCCACTGCCCTGGAGAGCCATCGCTAGCAGATGTTTCCAGACTACTAGGGTTTGAACAGGGGTTGAGTGCGGGCCCAGAGTCCATGGGTGGGAAGCTTGGCCCTCAGTGCAGTGGTGGAGAGGTGCTGGAAAGCCCCAAGAGGCAGGGCGCAGTGCTGGTGTAATGAGGCCAGCGCAGGCACAGTCCTGGGCAGTAAGAAAGACTGGTTTTGTGGAGTGAACTAGTTCTCAAGAGAGTGGTTTGTTAGAAAGCAATCACGCCACACCCTCAGCCCCTTTTCCATTTCCCCAGAGATCCTCACCAGAGGCCCAACCCATGGGGTTTCACTGATCCTGGACTTTCAGCCTCCAAAACTGTGATCCAGATAAGCCTCTTTCTCCTTATAAAGCATCCAGTCTCGGGTATTTTGTTAAAGCAACAGAAAATGGACTAACACAGAGGCACTGCGGTGAGCACGTGAATACTTCACAGCCCCACAGAGATCCAAACGTGTGGGCTTCTTCACAGTACCCGGGGGCACAGGAGTCACGAAGGCAATGTGCACAGAGACATAGTGTCTGAACCTTCTGAGTAGTTGTAAGTGACTTGAGGCCTGAGATAAGGGGAAGTCACTCGTGCAGGATGGACCAGTCCAGAATGTGGAAAGAGATCACAGGATGACACAGAGTTCCTAGTAACAGTGTAGGAGGATCTGGACCAGAACTAGGACAGAGAAGATAACCAGGCCTTTCATCTACATTCCTGCTTAACAGACTAATGCTGGTCTGATCATGCGTTCTCAAATTTCACGCTGCTTGATTGATGAAAATAGAATTGGAGGGGCGAGCACGTGACTTAGCCGATCTCTGCTCCTCGTATCAAGAGTACTGGTTTGCCGCGGCTCCACTCCTGCTTCCAGCTTCCTCTGAGTGTGTACCCTGAGAGGCAGCAGGTGCTGGCTCAAGTAGATGGGTGCCTGCCACAAATGTGGGAGATTGGGATTGAGATCCTAGCTCTGAGCTTCAGGCTGGCCCAGCCCTGTCTACTGCAGGCATTTGAGGAGTGAACCAGTGGTTGGAACTTCTCTTTGTCTATCTGTCTCTGCTTTGGAAATTCGTTTTTAAAAATACAATAAAATAGGGGCCGGCGTTGTGGCACAGCGGGTTAAAGCCCTGGCCTGAAGCGCCCAGCATCCCATATGGGCGCCGGTTCTAGTCCCGGCTGCTCCTCTTCCCATCCAGCTCTCTGCTGTGGCCTGGACTAGCAGTAGAAGATGGCCCAAGTCCTTGGGCCCCTGCACCCGCATGGGAGATCCAGAAGAAGCTCCTGGCTCCTGGCTTCGGATCGGCACAGCTCTGTCTGTTGTGGCCATCTGGGGAGTGAACCAGCAGGTGGAAGACCTCTCTCTCTCTCTCTCTCTCTCTCTCTACCTCTCTCTGTAACTCTGCCTTTCAAATAAATAAAATAAATCTTAAAAAAAAAATACAATGAAATAGAATTGGCGTTCTCTGGGCCCAGACGTAGATGGCAGCAATGTAGCTAAATGCACACAAAGCGCTGGAATCTTCAGTAAATATGGGACCTGCTCCAGTGCCTTCCCCTAGAAATGGTGATGAAAATTGAAATCAGCCCCTATGCTGGGTACACCTGCTCCTTCTGCGGAAAAGCCAAGGTGAAGACGTGAGCTGTGAGGACTTGGCTGTGTGGTTCCACCATGGAAACAGCAGCTGGTGGTGCCTGGACCTACAACAGCACGTTTTAAAAAACAATATTTATTTATTTGAAACACAGAGTTAGAGGCAGAGGCAGAGAAAGAAAGAGAGGTCTTCCATCTGCTGGTCCACTCCCCCAGAAGGCTGCAACAGCTGGAGCTGGGCCAGTCCTAAGCAAGGAGCTTCTTCCGGGTCTCCCATGTGGGTTCAGGGGCCCCAGGACTTGGGGCCATCTTCTACTGCTTTCCCAGGCCATAGCAGAGAGTTGGATAAGAAGTGGAGCAGCTGGGACTCGAACCAGCGCCCATATGGGATGCTGGCACTGCAGGTGGCGGCTTTACCCGCTATGCCACTGTGCCGGCCCCCTGCAACAGTGCTCCACCATCACAGTACAGTCCACCATCGGAAGATTGAAGGGACTGAAAGACCAATAGAAGCTCTACCACTTGAGATATCACCAGCATATAACAGATGGGTTACTCCGTGTATGTTTGTGTGAGAATCGGAGGTGAAGAAGGCAGACCAGTGGTGGGAGAATAATTTAGAGTCAGGTGTTTCCCTTGTGGTTGATTGCAAAAACTCATTTTGCAGCTTCTGCTGAGAAGAGTCAGTCTATTTCTCCACCCCCTGAGTCTAGGTTTGGCCAGGTGACATGCTTAGCCCACAAGTCATTTGCAAACAGGAAGCTGGGGGATGCTTGGAAAACACTTAGGCACTGAAGTTTGTCTTCACGGTTGCTGCATTTGGAACCCACCACTGTGTGAAGAAGCCAGAGCTGGCCTGCTAGATACTAGAGACACATGGCTCAACTGCCCCGGTGTTCCAGCCAAAGCAGGAGAATTGAGTTAGTTACCTAACCCCTAAGCCGATGCTCATAATCACGCTGTTAGGATTACATGGCTGCTCACTGTTACCCATTCAGCTTATCCTCAGTTCTCAACATGTTAAGGGTTGGAAAGCGGGAGGAGGGGCTGGTGCTGTGGTGCAGTGAGTTAACACCCTGGCCTGAAGCACCTGCATCCCATATGGGCGCCGGTTCTAGTCCTGGCTGCTCCTCTTCCCAACCAGCTCTCTGCTGTGGCCTGGGAAAGCAGTGGAAGGAAGATGGCCCAAGTCCTTGAGCCCCTGCAACCACGTAGGAGTCCCAGAAGAAGCTTCTGGCTTTGGATCGGTGCAGCTCCATCCGTTGCGGCCATCTGGGGAATGAACCAGTGGATGGAAGACCTCTCTACCTTTCTCTGTAACTTTTTTTTTTTTTTTGACAGGCAGGAGAAAGGTCTTCCTTCCGTTGGTTCACCCCCCAAATGGCTGCTATGGCCAGTGCGCTGTGCCAGTCCGAAGCCAGGAGCCAGGTGCTTCTCCTGGTCTCCCATGGGGTGCAGGGCCCAAGCACTTGGGCCATCCTCCACTGCACTCCCTGGCCACAGCAGAGAGCTGGCCTGGCAAAGGGGCAACCGGAAGAGAATCTGGCACCCCAACCGGGACTAGAACCCGGTGTGCCGGCGCCGCAGGCAGAGGATTAGCCTAGTGAGCCATGGCGCCGGCCGTGTAACTCTTTCAAATAAATAAATAAAAGAAAAAAGAAAGCAGGAGGAAAAGCATGGGAATTGGGAGTCTAAAAATGGACTTCATATGACTTTGGGACAGGTATCCATCCTCTCTCTGCTGGAACGCCAGACTAGAACCGGCGCCCATATGGGATGCCGGCTCAGTTCCTTGGATGAGAATTACACCTAATCACAGGGTTCCTGGAAACATCCAATAACAGGGAGTGCTGTCTCAACTGAAAGGGACAGACATTAACAATAAGAGCCGGATGCTTTGACCAAGCTCACCTGAAACAGTGCCCAACAATCTAATTTCAACAACCCCTAGAAAATCAAATGAAATGCATTTTGTGTGTGTGTGAAAGTAATTGTCACTTTTCGATCTTGTTGGCAGTGTCCCAGAATAAGATGTTCAATTAAAACACCCTAAAATTATGCTGTGTTTCCTCATCTTTCTTTCGAAACCCTTGAACTGCTAGGGTTGGGAGACGCTGAGACTTTCTGAAAGTTCTTTCTCAGCCTTTGAAATGCTTCCAGATTCTGTCATCATCTTTTCATCTCAACATCAAAGCTGGGAAAGGCCTTCCACACCGAGGCCAGGTGTTTATATGAGCCTAACCCAGCCACTTTGCTACCCTATTAATCTGTCTGCCTCTCTCTGTTTGCATCTTCACAGTCAAGGGTTAGTCTTTTATCTCCTTTGGCTTTTTGCTGACCTGCTCTCTCTTGGCTGTAGCTGGTGACGTGTGCAGACAGGTGCCTTGGCTCATAGAAACAGCCAGGGAAGGGAAACAGTGAGCAGGGACTTCACCAGAAGTGTGGTCAGGGGCCTGCACTGTGGCACAGATGGGTAAGCCACTGCCTGTCAGACCAGCATCTCCTGTGAGCACAGGTTTGAGTCCTGGCTGCTCCACTTCTGATCCAGTGCCCTGCTAATGCATCTGGGAAAGTAGCACAAGATGGCCAAGTGCTTGGGCCCTTGCACCCACATGGGAGACCTGGATGGAGTTGTTTCTGCTTCAGCCTGGCCCATTCCCAGACATTGCAACCATTTACGGAGTGAACCATAGACGGAAGCGCTCTCTCTCTTGCTCTCTCTCTCTCTCGCTCTCTCCCTGTATGTGTATGTGTGTGTGTGTCTCCCTCTCTATATATAACTCTTTCAAGTAATTAAATATAAAATAAGATTATTGCTTTCTGGATGGTCTGATTCTCAACTCCTATCATTCTGAAGTTAGGAGAAATCAAAGTATAGGGAGTGGGGAAATATGTGATTGGAGTTCATTCAAAAATTCAAATTCAGCAAATCTGGGGGAGGGAGGTGCATTCACACCCCCCATGCCTTAGTTCATAGAGAGGCTGCCTTATGCATAAGTTACAACTCCAATCTCTTTCTAAAGCTCCACGGGCCAGAAAAGGGGTTTTTAAGCATATAACTCATCCCTCCCTCATTTGCTGCATCTCTATATTTTCAATACAGATTTTCCATTTAAAATGCTTTAAAAGCTTTAGTAAGTAATTTGACATCAAGCACATAGAAAGTGAGTAGCAGAGGTATGGTTATAAGTAATATGTCAAATAAGGATAAATACAGAGAAATAGTAATAGTAAACTGAATACCACCTCCCACAAATTCATGGGTCCCCTGAACCTCAGAAAATAGAACCTTTGCAAACGTACTTAGTTAAAGGTCTTGAGATGAACCCTCTTGCATTGACAGTGAGTCCTAAATCCACTTACAGATGTCTTTCCAGAAGATAAAGGTCGTAGAAAGAAACATGGTGGTGTGAAGATGAATCAGAGATTGGAGCGATGCAGCTCCAAGACCAGCAATACCGAGGCTTGCCAGCCACCTGCAGGAACAGGGAGAGGGCACAGAACAGATCCTCTCAGAGCCCTGCCAACACCTCCATCAGGGCTTCTAGCCTCCTGAGCTGTGAGACAACATGTTTCTGTTCTTTTGAAGCCCCATTTAAGGTGACTTGTAGTGGCAGCCCGTGGAGATGAATACAGTAACCACGACACACACTGTAGGGAGCCTTCATGAGATCCGCAGCCTCTGCTACCTGCACTTGGCTGTCTCTGTACATTTGGACATCTTCACCTGACTGCTCACTCCTTCGGCCCACCTTCCACCTCACCCTGACCCCAACAAACACTTAATGCCATCCCTATCCTCCTCTTCCCGGGCCACATAGATAAACAAGTAGAGGGATCCCAACCATTTGATCCATAACCTGCCGCTTCTCTGGGTGCATGTTAGCAGGAAATTGGAATTGCAAGCTGGAACCAGGACTCAAAACCAGGTGCTCCAAATGCCTGCCCCTTTTAAAATGGCTTTATTGAAGTTTGACTTGATGAGTTTGGAGATCAATATTTGCCTGTGAATCTGTTACTACCATCTGTGCCATAAACACATCTACCATCTCCAAAGATTATCTTTCTCTGTCTTATCCTATCTGTTTATTGTAGAGCACACTAAAAAAGCCCACAGTGATTTCTCTTACTGAGGTCTTAAGCAATCATACTATGGAATAAGTACAATACACGTGTGAATTTTTGAAGTATTACTTAGATTTTTCTGAGTCTCAAAGATATACATATATGTTCCTAATTCACTGGCTATAAACACTGTATAGACTGCTTTGGGTTTGTTGTAACGTATTTATTAGTAGGGAGCTGGAAGGGAAGTAGAGCAGCCTGGACTCGAACTGGTGCTCTGATGTGGAATGTAGGAGTCTCACGCAGTGGCTTAACCCACAGTGCCACTAACACCAGCCCCTGCAACGTATTTATTAAAAACAAATAGATAACTTCTCTTATGTTACTGTAGATACATATATATATATATTCCAAGTATTAGCACTTGTATAGCTTATATTTTAGTGGCGGTAGACTGAATAAATAAAACAATATATACTACATGAGCTGGCTAACAGTGCTCTACAGAAAATAAAGTTGGGTGAGGGGGACTAGATGTTGGGAATGGAGTTGCTATTTAGAGTGGGGTGGCTGAGGAAGGTTTCTTTGATAAGGGGATATTTGAACAGAAACCTATGGAAGTGGCCGGCGCTGCGGCTCACTAGGCTAATCCTCCGCCTTGCGACGCCGGCACACCAGGTTCTAGTCCCAGTTGGGGCGCCGGATTCCGTCCCGGTTGCCCCTCTTCCAGGCCAGCTCTCTGCTGTGGCCAGGGAGTGCAGTGGAGGATGGCCCAAGTACTTGGGCCCTGCACCCCATGGGAGACCAGGATAAGTACCTGGCTCCTGCCATCGGATCAGCGCAGTGTGCCGGCTGCAGCGCGCTGGCCGCGGCGGCCATTGGAGGGTGAACCAACGGCAAAGGAAGACCTTTCTCTCTGTCTCTCTCTCTCTCACTATCCACTCTGCCTGTCCAAAAAAAAAAAAAAAAAAAAAAAAAAAAAAGAAAGAAAAAGAAACCTATGGAAGCGAGGGCAGCCAGGCCCTGTTATGTGATGCAGGGGGGGAAATGTGCACGGTGCTTTCCTCCCAATCCTTCCCTGTTGCCCATGACCTCCCATGCAACCGAGATGCTGAGCATCACCCAGGGCTCCAGAGACAGGGGATGAGAAGGAAAGTATCCAGTCCTTGGTGTTTGAGATTGAAAAGCTGGGATCGAGACACATGTCTAGGGAGGAATGGAGGAACACGTCATGTCAGGAGAAGGTTTCCCACTGTAAAGCAAAGTGTGATGGAAAGCAGTGTGGGGTAGGAAGTAGGCGATAGAGGCTCCCTAAGAAAAAGTCCAGAGCCATCTTCCTCATGCCAAGTCCAGGTCTGAAAGGCTGGGCAGGTCATGGGCCTTGGGGCTGACCCAGATCCAACAGGACTCAAGGTGGCTAGACCAGAGGGTTGTGTGGGGTTTCCATGCAGGTGGGTGGCGGGCAGCTTCAGTTTCCCCACTTCAGTGTAGGGCAGGGGCAGCAAACTGTTTCCTGTGAGCTGAGAAGGGTGTAGAAGTGACAGAGAGATCCCATCTCAAGAGGTCTGGCAGTCGGGGTTACAGGGACACAGCTGTGAGCTCCCAGGACGAGTCACTGCAGTGTCTGGAATGAAGGTGCCTGGGAATTAGTCCACAACGCACCAACCACTAATGCCTTGTCATTTCATCTGGCCCCTGGAACGGAGACCAACTCAGAGAAAGGGCACCAGGGCTCTAAGTTCCTGCTACCCAGTGGTGGTGAATTACCTAGAAATGACACTGAGTGAGAGGCCAAGAAAGAAAGCTGTTCTTCCTGCTCATCTGGAGGTGTGGACTAAGATTTGTATCCATGACAACAGCGCCTGACCTAAGCTTACTCAACAGTGCCTCAACCAGAGATGTGTGGATTGCCCTCCCCATCCTCAGGAAGCTGTGAAGGCTGTTCAGGGGAGTGATCTCCCCTCCCTTGCTCAGAATAAGCCCCTTTGTCTTATCAACAGGCTGACATGTTGGTCCTAGTTTCTGGGAGCCAGCCTTCTAGAGGTCAGGGTTTGGCTTGGCTATGTCAAGCACTCTGCCTTTTCTCTCTGTCGGGACGCTTCCCCCTCAACAGCAGGGCCTGGCTGCCCCTCGCTTCCATGGCTTTCGGCTCAAATGTCCCCTTATCAAAGAAGCCTTCCTTCCTTAGCTACCCATTATAAACAGCAACTCCCATTCCCAGCACCCTCTAGTCCCCCTTACCCAACTTTATTTTTCTTTTTTTCTTTTCTTTCTTTCTTTTTTTTTTTTTTTTTTTTTTTTTTTTTTTTTTTTGACAGGCAGAGTGGACAGTGAGAGAGAGAGACAGAGAGAAAGGTCTTCCTTTTGCCGTTGGTTCACCCTCCAATGGCCGCCACGGCTGGCGTGCTGCGGCCGGCGCACCCCGCTAATCCAAAGGCAGGAGCCAGGTGCTTCTCCTGGTCTCCCATGGGGTGCAGGGCCCAAGCACATGGGCCATCCTCCACTGCACTCCCGGGCCACAGCAGAGAGCTGGCCTGGAAGAGGGGCAACCGGGACAGAATCCGGCGCCCTGACCGGCACAAGAACCCGGTGTGCCGGCGCCGCTAGGTGGAGGATTAGCCTAGTGAGCCACGGCGCCGGCCTATTTTTCTTTATAGCACTGTTATCTACCTTATGTAGTATTATTTATTTGTTTACTCAGTCAACCTCCACTAAAATATAAGGTATACAAGGGCAGGGACTTTGTTTTCTGTTACATCCTTGATGCTTTTAAAATTTTTTAATGATTTATTTATTTATTTGAAAGTCAGAGTTACAGAGAGAAGGAGACACACAGAGAAAGGGTCTTCTATCTGCTGGTTGACTCCACAGATGGCTGCAACACCTAGGGCTGGACCAGGCCAAAGCCAGGAGCCAGGAGCCTCATCCGGTTTTCCCATGTGGGTGCCAAGGGCCCCAACACAAAAGCATCTTCCGCTGCTTTCCCCAGGCCATTAGGAGGGAGCAGGCTGGGAAGTGGAGCAGCCTGGTCAGAAACTGGCTCCCATACGGGATGCCAGTGTCATAAGCGGTGGCTTTATCCACTATGCCACAATGCCAACTCCCTAAAAATTTTTTTATTGTATTTATTTGAAAGGCAGAGGGAGAGAGAAAGAGAGAGAGAGAGAGAGAGAGAGAGAGAGAGAGAGAGAAATCTTCCATCTATTGGTTCACTTCCCAAATGCCTGCAACAGCTAGGGCTGGGCTAGGATGAAGGCAGGAGCTCAGAACTCAATCTGTGTCTCTCACATGGGTGTCCTGGACCCAAGACCTTGGGCCATCACCTGCTGCCTCCTAGGGTGTGTATTAACAGGAGTTGGGAGGGAGCATGGATTAAACCCAGGCGCTCAAATATGGGATGTAGGTGTCCCAAGTGGCATCTTAACTGCATGGCAAATGCCACAAACCGCCTCCCATCCTTGATGTTTAAATTGTACCCACACTTGTAGGAGCTTTGCAAATATTTGATGAAGCAGTAGCATAAATATCTTCTACAGATAGTTGTTTATTTCAACTTCCTGCATGTTTTTCTTTCAATTTTTATTTATTTATTTGAAAGGCAGAGAGACAGAGACACACAGAGAGCGCTCATCTGCTGGTTCACTCTTCAAATGCTCATCAAGGCCCTGGCTAAAGCCAGAAGCCAGGGGCTCAAACTCAGACACTCACATGTGGGGTACAGCTGTCCCAGGCTATACCACCACCCCAATTTTTCTTCTTCCATGTTACCTCTAAGTTTTCTTGTAACATAGCTCTCGACAAATAGGAACCAAATCGTATACTATTCTCTGTTCTGCTTACTGGAAGATAAAAAACGTTCTATAAATTCTTAGGAGAAAAGAAATATAAAAGCAAAGGAATAAAACCTCTTACTCTGATGATGGGGCAGTGAGGTAGCCCCACCGCCTTCTCTGATCTCTGAACCCTCATCCACACCGCAGACAGCTCCTCCAAATGGTCCCCTGAGTAAAGGGTAGCTGATTTGGGTGGACAGCCATGAAGAGTTGATTTTATCTTCCAAAAGGAAATGGAAAATTGGGGAAGGGGTGTGACATGGAATAAAGGGGAGAAAGGGACTCTTAAACAGAAAGGGGCCAGCACTGCAGTGTAGCCAATAAAGCCGCTGCCCACATTGCCCAGCATCCCATATTGCCGCTGGTTCAAGTCCCAGCTCCTCCACTTTTTTAAAATTTTAAACTTTTATTTTTATAAATATGTAGAGAAAATATTCTGTGCATAGCATGGATAAAATCTTAAGAACATACTGTACTTCTTTATATAACACTCCCTTCTTCCTTCCTCTCTTTTTTTGAGGATTTAAGAAGTTGGCTTTTTTCCTTGACCTAATCTTTTGCCACCCAAAGAAACCTTTTCAAACAATAATCTTTAAAAAAAGATTTAAATAAAATTATTAAATTAAAAAAGTATGGGATACAGCAAAAGCAATGGTAAGAGAAAAGTTTATAGCAATTGCTGCCTACATCAGGAAATTGGAAAGGCACCAAATAAATGGGCTGTCAGTGCACTAAAAAGGCCTTCTAATCCTTTCTCTCTTTCCACAACTTCAGAAGCTCCGAGAACTCGTATATTGGGTTGTTTGATAGTATCCTATAGAATCCCAACAGTGTTTTTTAGTTTTCTAATTTCTTCTTCTTGTGTTTGGTCTGACCGTATACTTTCCTGTGCTTTGTCTTCTCAGTCGGATAGTCTTTCTTCTGCTTCACTGATTCTGTTGTTAAGGCTCTCCACTGTAATTTTTATTTGTTCTGTTGAATTCTTCATTTCCAAGATTTCATTTTGATTTCTCTTTAAGATCTCAATTTTGTGGAAGAAATTTTCTTTCATGTCATGTATGGAGTTCATTCGTTCGTGTATTAGTTCTGTTACTTCTAAGGAATCCTATGATCAATGTTTTGAATTATTTCTGGCGTTTCTTCCTTCTCATCATCTTCACAGTCTACTGTTGAGGTGTTGTGTTCTTTTGGAGGTGTCATGTTGTCTTTCTTGTTCTTGGATTGGTGCGTTTGTTATTCGGCATTTGTGGGGATACTTGTTGGTTCTTTGATTTTTTGCCTTGGCAGCTTTTATCTTTGGACTACGTCTGAATGGACTAGTGGAGTGTTTGCTTTCAGGTGGGAGTGGCCAGGGAGCTCTGTTCAGTGCTCCAGGGTGAAGGGTGTGTCTGAGGTGACACACCCAGGTTTGACATGGTAAATCTCCTTTTTTTTTTTTTTTTTTTTTTTATCAGAGGGGAGGTTTCTTCTCTTCTGTTGGCGAAGACTCAGCTGAGCTTCTCTCCTCGAAGGAGACTAGTGCCTGGGCGCTAGCCCCAGTGAGTATATTGTTTGTCTGCTCTGCCACAAGGACCACACGCAGGATCTGTGCTGTCCTCAGCATAAGCTCAGATTCCCTGGCAAGGTCTCATGCCAGGTAACCAGGGAGCCCTGATCATGTGGGGCCTCCCGCAGTGACTTCCCAAAGTTCCAGCAACACTCTGTCTTCCCACACAGCCTCAGTGTTTTCACAGTCCCAGCACAAAAGTGTCCCACAGTCACCAGCACCCAGCCCCCTGTCTGTTCTCCCAGTCAGACTCGGGTCTCTGCTTGACTGGTTGCTGGGCGTGGACATGAGCTGGCACAGCTCTTACATATGAGCAAAATGGCACCTGCTCTCTATCAGCTTGTTACAGGATGCCATTGCAGGATGGTAGGGGGAGAGAAACGTGCCCCCCACCTTTGTTTTTTCTCCTCATTTGGCAAGTACATTATCCCCCACGGGGCTCCAAGCCAGATTCCCTCTAGGCTCTTCCTGCAGCCTTTTTGCCAGTGGCTTGGGCTGCTGTAGCCCCCACTCTCCAATGCTGGTGGGGAGGCTCTCTGCTACTGGGGTCTTGAGTTGTGCAAGTCCACGCCCTCCATGTAGGTCCACTGTGTCCTTCCAATTTGCATAGAGTTTTCTCTGCTATTTTCTCCTTAACTCTTCCCTGAGACTCTCTTTCTACTTTTTTAAAACTATCTCCTCCACTTCTGCTCCAGCTCCCTGTAATGCATGAGGGTAAGCAGCAGAGGATGGCCCAAGTGCTTGGACCCCTGCACCCACATGGGAGACCAGAATGGAGTTCCAGGCTCCTGGCTTCAGTCTGGCTTGGCCCCGGCCATTGCAGCTATTTGCAGAGTGAGCCAGCAGATGGAAGATCTCTCTCTTTCTCTCTCTGTATATGTGTTTGTCTCTCTCTAACTCTCTCAAATAAAGAAATAAATAAATCTTAAAAACAAAATGGGAAAGAAGGAGCAGATGCTTGGCATGGCAGTGAGGGACTGATCGAGATGCCCGCGTCCCATGCCAGAGTGCCTGCTGTGAGCCCCAGTTCCTCTGCTTCCCATGCAGCTCCTGCTAAGGTGCACCCTGGCAGCAGCAGGTGATGGTTCAAGTACCTGTGTCCCTGCTACCCACATGGGAGATCGGGATGGAGTTACTGGCTCCTGGATTCAGCTTGGCCCAGCCCCAGCCCCAGCCCCAGCTCCAACTGTTGTAGGCATTTGATGGGTGAACCAGTAGATGGAAGACCTCTCTTTCTCTCTCTGCTTTTCAAGCAAAATGAAAATCAATTAATTAATTAAAAAAAAAAAAAAACAAGAAGAGAAAAAAGAGGCTCCAAGAGAGGAAAGCATGAATTATTTATTGGGCAGCATGTCAGGATGCATGAGACACTTTTAAGAACTTTAGCACATTTTACATTCCACGTGGGTTCTTTAGATTTCAGGCCTAAACACCTCATGACCCAAATTGTCAAGAAATTTGGCCACTCTCACAGCAGCCTCAGGTGAATGGTTTTTTTTTTTCAAAGATTTATTTATTTTACTTGAAAGTCAGAGTTACACAAAGAGAGAAGGAGAGGGGGCCTGCGCTGTGGCGCAGTGGGTTAACGCCCTGGCCTGAGGCATCGGCATCCCATATGGGCGCTGGTTCTGGTCCCAGCTGCTCCACTTCCAATCCAGCTCTCTGCTATGGCCTAGGAAAACAGTGGAAGATGGCCCAGGTCCTTGGGTCCCTGCGCCCACATGGGAGACCCGGAGGAAGCTCCTGGCTTCAGGCTTCAGATAGGCACAGCTCCAGCTGTTGCAGCCAGTTGGGGAGTGAGCCAGCGGATGGAAGATCCACCCCACCCCCCACCCCGCCTCTCCTCTCTCTGTGTGGCTCTGACTTTCAAATAAATAAATAAATCTTTAAAAAAAAAAGAGAGAGAGAGAGAGAGAGAGAAAGAGGTCTTCCCTCTGCTGGTTCACTCTTCAGTTGGCTGCAACAGCTGGAGCTGCACTGGTCCAAAGCCAGGAGCCAGGAGCTTCTTCCAGGTCTCCCACGTGGGTGCAGGGGCCCAAGCACTTGGGCCATCTTCTACTGCTTTCCCAGGCCATAGCAGAGAGCTGGATGGGAAGTGGTGCAGCCAGGACTTGAACCAGTGTCCTTATGGGATGCCAGCACTGCAGGCAGTGGCTTTACCCACTACACCACAGTGCTGGCCCCAGGTGAATGTTTTTTATGTGTGAAAATGAAAGAATGTCCCAACTTCCTCAACTGAGTCACATCAAAAGAGAGCCAGGATAAACCTGCAGATACAGGACTGAGTGCACAGCAGGACTCCAAGGAGGCAGGATGTCAAAGCCAAGAGGAGGTCAGGAGATCTTAACCCCTGAGATCTCTGTAGAAAGTCAAGGAGGACCGGAGACTCTGCACCTGTGTGGAGTGGAAGTCTCTAAAGGGGCAAAGGGTATCCAGCTGACAGCCGACTCACCTCAGCCACAGCCTCCCTGGGCCAGTCCCCAGCCTGGGCAGCTCTAGGGCCTCTGTCAGCTGGAATCCTCTGATCTCAAGAGCTGTAGCCTGGGTGGTACATTAGGCTTCAGAGCCCCGGTCTTTTGGCCTGTGCTAATTTGCAAGGCTGTACAAGGAAAAGCCTTAAACTCATGTATATGTACAATTTCCCTTACCTGCTTTCCCAATTAGTCTGACAATTTACAAATTTGCTTACCATGTTTCCCTTAGCTGGGACTTAGTCTTCTCCCCACCCCTTTGCTTAGCCACAAGTTTAGTTTGGCATCTCACGTAACAACCAGGAAAAGAAATGCCACCACATCCCCAAGGCATAGAGGTTTCATTTATGACTTGATAAGGCAAGTCGCTGAGTATGCTGGTGTGCATGCTACCCCAAGGGCTCATTAGCTTTGGCAGACAAGCTAGGCAGCCAGAGGACAGATAAAATCCAGGTAAAGAAAATATGTTGACTGGTGCCGTGGCTCACTAGGCTAATCCTCTGCCTGTGGTGCCGGCACCCTGGGTTCTAGTCCCGGTCGGGGTGCCAGATTCTGTCCCGGTTGCTCCTCTTCCAGTCTAGCTCTCTGCTGTGGCCCAGGAGTGCAGTGGAGGATGGCCCAAGTGCTTGGGCCCTGCACCTGCACGGGAGACCAGGAGAAGCAGCTGGCTCCTGGCTTCGGATAGGCGCAGCGCGCCGTACTCAGCGCACTGGCCATAGCGGCCATTTGAGGGGTAAACCAAAGGAAGGAAGACCTTTCTCTCTGTCTCTCTTTCTCTCTCACTGTCTAACTCTGCCTGTCCAAAAAAAAAAAAAAAAAAAAAAAAAAAGATGTTGATAAAACCAATAATAATGATAATAATTTTATTCTTCTATAGGAAGATGTTAATTCACATATACATTTTACTTGAACAGCCGAGTAACACACACACACACACACACACACACACATTGAGATTGATTTTCTTTCTGCTGGTTTACTCCCCAAATGCCTGGGGCTTGGCCAGGCTGAAGCCAGAAGCCTGAAATTTAATCCAGATCTGCCATATGGGTAGCAAGGATTCACCTACCTGAGCCATCACCTATTACCTCCTACGGTGCATATTAGCAGCAAACTTGCGTTGAGAGTGGAGCTGGGACTCGAAGTCAGGCACTGTGATATGGGATGCAGGCATCCCAAGCAGCATCTTAATTGCTAAGCCAAATGCCTGGCCCAAGTATGTGCTCTGTAAATGCTGGTTCTAATTGTTACAATTTAGTGGGAGAACATATGCATGTTCGTTAATAATAAGGTGGCAAGGAAAAAGGTGAACACAAAATACCTGGTTTCTAGATTTCAGACTGATGTGAAGCTAGCCTCTTAGAACACTCATTTAACTGCTCACAAATATTCACTGTGTCTCTCACAGGCAAGTTCGTGACCTTGTTGTGAAACAGGCACTGCTCAGCAGCTTTCTAAAGACAACGCCCAGGTTAAACACTTACACGGTAAAATCGGCTTTCTGTGTTACGTACACCGATCCGAAACTCCACCAGGGCTCTGTGTGTAAAGAGCAGCTCATAAGGCAGACGTCCCTAGTTCCTGCTCAGCCCAGCTTTTCGTTCCCAACTCACATACAGGTGCCCATGTGCATGAACACATTTGTATATGCCGTCATGCACACACGTGCACCTCAGCATGTCAAGCAGTAGCCATGACGACCTGCCGTTAGAAGACGGCTCTGGGCACCGGGTTAGCAAAGCAGGGGTCACAGAGCCCAGAGACATCGTAGCTCTCTTGGAGGCTAACACTGCCTGTGTAATATCTGCATGAACTGGCTGGCTTCCTTTGCCAGGATCCCTGCAGTCAAAAGTGAGCTACTTTGCTTCTTGGCTGAGACAGAATGTGGAGGCGGGAGCTTGGTGCAATGGTTAACATGCTGCGTAGGACACCCACATCTCATATTGGGGTGCCTGGGTTCAAGTCTTTTCTGCCTCAAACCCAGCTTCATGCTGATGCACACCCCGGGAGGTAGCAGGTGATGCTTGTGTTTAGGTCCCTGTCACCTGCATGTGAGACTTACACTGAGTTCTGGGCTCCTGGCTATAGCCTGGCCTGGCCTTAGCTGTTGTGGGCCTCTGGGGAGTGAACCAACAGACAGAAAACCTGCTTGTCTCTCTGCTTCTTTGCCTAAAAAACAAAACAAAAGGATGTGGAGATGGAGTTGGTCGGATCAACACTTGAGAAAAAGCACAAGTGGCAGGACTCTAATTAGGAGAAGTAGGAGCCAGCTTCTCGCACAGTTGGCAGTTTGAACACTGCCAATGCGGGCGGAGAGTAGGGCTCAAAAAAAAAAAAAAAAAAAAAAAAAAAAAAAAGATCAGCACTAGCATGAAGCATGAAGGAGTGTGGGGGGCGGTGCTCCCCAAGTTCCTTCCTATTCAGAGCAGATTTTCATCCCAAAGAGACTCCTGGGGAGTGTGTGTGTGTGTGTGGGTGTGGGTGGGTGTGCACACATGAACAAGAGTGCATGTTTACTGAATGGGTGGGAGATTTCAAAGTGGAAAGAGCTATACTGAAAGGAAAGATTAAAAAGGATTAAGAGTGGTAACCACAGGGTGGTGGGCGTTTGGCTGTTTGGGACACTTCTGTCCCACACTGGATGCCTGGGGCTGAGTCCTGACTCCTCTTCCAGTCCAGCCTCCCGCTGAAGCACACCCTGGGAAGCAGTCGGGGATGGTTCAAGTGCCTGAGTCTCTGCCACCCAGGTAAGCAGAACAGCTGGAGTTCTGGGCTTTTGGTTTTGGCCTGGCCCAGTCCAGCTGTTGCAGGCATTTGGAGAGTAAACCAGTAAATGAAAGATTCTCTCTCTCTCTTTGCCTTTCAAAAAAAATTTTTAAAAATCACAAAAACATGGCTGGCGCCACAGCTCAATAGGCTAATCCTCTGCCTTGCAGCACCGGCACACCGGGTTCTAGTCCCGGTTGGGGCGCCAGATTCTGTTCCGGTTGCCCCTCTGCCAGGCCAGCTCTCTGCTGTGGCCAGGGAGTGCAGTGGAGGATGGCCCAAGTACTTGGGCCCTGCACCCCATGGGGGACCAGGAGAAGCACCTGGCTCCTGCCATCGGATCGGCGTGGTGCGCTGGCCGCAGCGCGGCGGCCATTGGAAGGTGAACCAACGGCAAAAGGAAGACCTTTCTCTGTGTCTCTCTCTCTCTCTCACTGTCCACTCTGCCTGTAAAAAAAAAAAAAAAAATCATAAAAACAGAATAGTCCTTGGCAGTAATGTAGCTGCTTGGTGGAGGCAGGGAGAGACATAATCGTCATAACCATAAATCATAAACATAATACCACTGCTGGGGAAGGAGCAAGAACCAGGAGAGCAAATGAGTGTCTGATCTGTCACTCAGTAGGTGGAAACTGGGACTAAAAGGGTGCTTTCTCTTTCTTCCATTTGTCTCTTCCCTCACTTCCCTCCTCCTGCCCCACCTTCCTTTCTTTCTCATGTTCTCATGAAAATGTATCCCAATGTCGAAAATGCGAGGAGTGGGCAGACTTTTTTGAGCAACCTGACAAAAGCAAAGCACTTGCCGATTGCTACCTTCTCCCCAGGAGAACAGGTGCCTGCCGCTCCGCTGTGAGTTCCCAGGCTGCCACAATGTCGGCTTCACAACACACACTTAGCAAACCCGACTCTAATTGCCACTTGCCAAGCCCACACCTCGTGCCTTTCACTCCACGCTTTGACATGATGATGTTTTTCTTTGACTTTCCACAAATAGACTTTCTGGATTATTCTTATTTTTAAAAGAAAGCTAAGTATATCTCTAAAGTGCAAATCCCTATAATCTTTGGGAGGAAAAAAAGGCACATTCCCTCTCCTTACCAACAAGGCCAAGAATTAAGATTCAAATGTAAAAATCTCCTAGAGTCTATAAACGACACACAAATCAAGTATTCAGAGTAAGCAATCATAATCATATTCATAATCATATTCGAGAATGTTCCAACTACCTTTTTAAAATGAGTGCTCCTTTTTCAATCCCTTGAACAGGTCCTTAGATGAAAAGTTTTTCGGTCAGTTTGTAAAGACCAACAAGCCTCATATGCAACAGGACTTATCTTTTTCCTGCCTTTTCTCAAGGTGTTGGCAGTGGCAGTGATCTGGCCCTCCTCTTGCCTAAGGGCCAGAAGTTGACCTCTAGATTCTCCAGTAGGTGATAATTATCCCCAAGTTGATTTGTTCAACAATGAAGCTCTAATACTTGCACTTGGTGGTTTCTTGGAAGTTTCAGGTAGTTGGTCAGTTCCATGAAAACCACTGCCAGAGTTAAGCAATAGTCTTTCTTTTAGAATTTTTAAAAAAGATTTATTTATTTATTTATTTATTTATTTGAGAGGCAGAGTTAGAGAGGTGGAGGGACAGAGAGAAAGATCTTCCATCTGCTGGTTTACTTCCCAAATGGCTGCAATAGCTGGAACTGAGCCAATTTGAAGCCAGGATCCAGGAGCTTCTTCCAGGTCTCCCATGTGGGTGCAGGAGCCCAAGCACCTGGGCCATCTTCCACTACTTTCACAGGTCATAGCAGAGAGCTGGATCAGAAATGAAGCAGCCTGTGCTTGCTTCAGAAGCACATATACTAAAATTGGATGTGGAGCAGCTGGGACCCGAACCAGCACCCATATGGGATGCTGGTGCTGCAGGCAGAGGCTTACCCTGCTATGCTACAGTGCTGGCCCCTTAAATTAGAATTTGCTCACTTGGCCCTGCCCTCTGGTATCCACATCACTATAAGGCAGGGACTAGACTAGATGGGGAACTACATCTCAAATCAAATAAGCCTCAGACTCTACTAGCAAACTAAATTCAATGTGGTGGAGGCATTCATTGATGTTAAAAGATGAAGGCCACTTAGACAATATATAATTCTGTTTTATGGATAGCAGAACCAATGCACAGAAAAGAAAACAATAGTTTCTACCTAGTATTACTGCTCACTGAGTGTTTTCCTATATTCCACAAATTGTACCAACTTATTGGCTTCATTTTTTCTTTCTTTCTTTATTTTTATTTGACAGGTAGAGCTAGAGACAGTGAGAGAGAGAGAGACAGAGAGAAAGGTCTTCCTTCCGTTGGTTCACTCCTCAAATGGCCACTACGGCCAGCGCTGCGCCGATCTGAAGCCAGGAGCCAGGCACCTCTTCCTAGTCTCCCATGCAGATTTAGGGGCCCAAGCACTTGGGCCATCCTCCACTACCCTCCCAGGCCACAGCAGAGAGCTGGACTAGAAGAGGAGCAACTGGGACTAGAACCCAGCGTCCATATGGGATGCTGGTGCCACAGGTGGAGGATTAGCCTAGTGAGCCATGGCGCCGACCCCTGCATTTTTTTCATTTAATGCTTTCAAAAACCTTATGAGGTAGAGTCTGTTAGGATCCCCGGGTAACCTTAGCCAAGTGTGGCTTTGAGATGCTAAGTGCCTCAAATCCCATGGCTGGCAATTGGAAGCATGAGTGACATGCAGACCCCAGACTAGAGCTCTAGATCTTCAAATCACATGGACTCTTGTACCCTGATCACACAGCTAAGAAGTGGCAGGATCTGAGTTAGAAGCAAGCCTGGGATTCCCCAGCTAGTGCATCGCACCTCTAGGCTTAACAGTGAATACAACTGAAATCAGAAGACCAGAGATTTGACAAAGCTTCTGTCAGGGAAGAGAGATCCTCCATCCGCTGGTTCACTCCCCTAGTGGCCGCAACAGCCAGAGCCAAGCCACACAGAAGCCAGGAGCCCCATCTGGATCTCCTACGCAGGTGGCAGGAGCCCAAGCACCTAGGCCATCCTCTGTCACCCGTTCCAGGCCACTAGCAGGGAGCTAGACAGGAAGTGGAGCAGCTGGGAAATGAACCTGCACCCATAAGGGATGCTGGTGTTGCAGGCAGCAGCTCCACTTGCTACATCACAATGCTAACCCCTCAATATTTTTTTTAAATAAACCTGATGGTACTACTTGGGATGCCTGCATCCTGTGTAGGAGTGCCTGGGTTTGTGTTCTGACTCTGCTTCCTATTCTAGTTTCCTGCTAACATTTACCCTGGAAGGCAGCAGGTCTCTACCATCCACTTGGGTCTCTACCATCCACATGGGGGATCTGGATTGAATTCTGGGCTCCTGGCTTTGGTCTGTCCCAGCCTTGGCTGTTGTAGGCATTTGGTGAGTGAATCAGGGGACAGCAGATCTCTCTCCATTTGTCTCTCTCTCTCTCTCTCTCTCTCTCTCTCTCTGTGTGTGTGTGTGTGTGTGTGTGTGTGTGTATCTTTGTGCCTTTCAAATAAAATGAAAAAGTAATAAGAAAAATTGCCAGTGTCAGTATGGTGTATCAAGTCATCCTGGCATGTAAACTCTGGCATAATTCTGAAGCCTTTGAGCCAAATTCTTTCTCTCCAGGGATCAGAGCAAGAAAATTTTTTTGCTGTCTTTGGAACTTTGCAAATAGCTCAAAGGAGACATGGTCCAAAGGTTATGTTAGAAGACACGGTGAGGGCCGGCGCTGTGGCTCACTTGGTTAATCCTCTGCCTGTGGCACCAGCATCCCATATGGGTGCTGGGTCCTAGTCCCGGTTGCTTCTCTTCCAGCCCAGCTCTCTGCTGTGGCCCGGGAAGGCAGTGGAGGATGGCCCAAGTGCTTGGGCCCTGCACCCCATGGGAGACCAGGAGGAAGCACCTGGTTCCTGGCTTCGGATCGGCACAGCGCTGGCCGTAGCAGCCATTTGGGGGGTGAACCAACGGAAGGAGGACCTTTCTCCCTGTCTCTCTCTCTCACTGTCTGTCTATATCTGTCAAATAAATAAATAAATAAATAAAAATAAAAGAAGACATGTGAGGGGGCTGGCACTGTGGCATAGTAGGCTAAGCCTCCACCTGCAGCCCCAGCATCCCATATGGGCACAGGTTCAAGTCCTGGTTGCTCTGCTTCTGATCCAGCTCTCTGCTAATGGCCTGGGAAAGCAGCAGAAGATGGCCCAAATGCCCGGACCCCTGCACCCACATGGGAGACCCAGAAGAAGCTCTTGGCTCCTGGCTTTGGATGAGCCCAGCTCTGGCCATTGTGGCTATTTGGGGAGTGAATTAGCAGGTGGAAGACCCCTCTCTCTCTGTGTCTCTCCCTCTCTCTGTAACCCTACCTTCTCAAATAAATAAATCAATCTTAAAAAAAAAGACATGGTGGGACTGACCATGGCTGGAGGCAAGTGAATCCCATGATGGTGGCATCTTATAAAGCGTAAAAACATCTTTTCATAGGTGAGAGAATGAGAGCAAGAGCGAGAGCGAGAGAGAGAGAGAGAGAGAGAGGGCCCATGAGCTACTGTCCAAAATCAGAGATGGAAATCCAAAGAGAGAAACCTCATAATCCCCCCATACAGGGGATTGGAGGTGGAGAGTGGGTTAATTGCCACTTCTGAAAGAACATCTGAGAGGCTTGGATAGAGACTGATCAAGGCTTTCAATAGCTTCATGAGAGCTAAGGGCTAGAACTTGGGAGCCAGGATCAGGCAGGGGAAGGCTACTTGTTGGAGCCCAGAAAGCTGCATCCTGGGAGAAAGGGTCATCTGGGAATGGACCTAGACCAGCCCTTTCAAGTGCGGATTCAATGATGTCATTCACTAAAACTCAATTAAGGTACACCCAAAGCATTGCTCTCTGGCAGAATCTTTCAGAAATCTCCTCCAGGGAAGATAACTTCATCATGGACTTCAAATTATATTTACAAACAATTTTGCAAATACAATCTCTGACACATAAAAAAAAAACCAGATTCACAAAAGTGTCACAAAAACATGGATGAGAATCAGCAGAAACAGAAATTCATAAAGATAGAATGAGCTGATGCAACCTTAAAATAACCCTGCTTTTTATGCCCAAGAAAATAAAAACTAAATGAAAAATTTTTGCAAATGCCTGAAAATACACACATGCACACACAAATACACACATACTCCCACATAATTTAAGAACAACCAAATGCAAATAATGAAGCTGAAAAATATAAAATAATGGGGGTTGGTGCTATGGCGCTGTGGTGCAGCAAGTAAAGCCACAACCTCCAGTGCCAGCATCCCATGTGGGCGCCAGTTCCTGTCTCCACCACTTTTTTTTTTTTAAATTTTTTTTGACAGGCAGAGTGGACAGTGAGAGAGAGAGAGACAGAGAGAAAGGTCTTCCTTTTGCCATTGGTTCACCCTCCAATGGCCGCCGCGGCCGGCGTGCTTTAGCCACCTCACCGCGCTGATCCGATGGCAGGAGCCAGGTGCTTCTCCTGGTCCCCCATGGGGTGCAGGGCCCAAGCACTTGGGCCATCCTCCATTGCACTCCCTGGCCATAGCAGAGAGCTGGCCTGGAAGAGGGGCAACCGGGACAGAATCCGGCGCCCTGACTGGGCGGCCCTCCTCCACTTTTGATCCAGCTCCCTGCTAGTGTGCCCAGGAAAGTAACGGCAGATGGCCCAAGTGCTTGGGTCCCTGCACCCATGTGGGAGACCTGGAAGAAGCTCCTGGCTCCTGGCTTCAGATCTGCCTAGTTTTGGCTGTTGTGGCCATTTGGGGAATGAACCAACAAATGTGCACTCTCTCTCTCTCTAATATATACTTCATACAAACAAATATATATATATACACACACACACACACATATATAATGTGTAATATACAATATGTATAATTTATGTACTAGTTTTAATTTATTTCTATTTTTAAATGTTTATCCTCATTTCATTTTATTTGAAAGGCAGAAAGACAGAGACAGAGAGAGATCTTCCACCTGCTGACCCACTCTCAAAAATGCCCACAACAGATAAGGATGGGCCAGGTTGAAGCCAGGAAATAAGAACTCAATCCAAGTCTCTCATGTGGGTGGCAGGGACCCAAGTACCTGAGCTATCATCTGTTGCCTTCCCAGGGTACACATTAGCAAGAAGCAGACCTGGAACTCAAACCCAGGTATTCTAATACAGGATGCAGATGTCCCAAGTGGTGTCTTAACCATGCCAAATGCCTACTCCTTTAAATTTTAATTTATTAGTTTATTTGAGAGAAAGAGTAAGCACATGTTTCTATTGGCTAGATCACTTTCCAAATGACTGCAATGGCCAAGGCTAGTCTGGAGCCAAAGTCAGGAGCTGAGACGTTACCACCTCTGATTCTAGGGTCTGCATTAACAGGAAGCTGGAATCAGGAATCAGAGCCGGAATTTAATCCAGGTACTCTGATGTGGGCATCTTTACTGGTATCTTATCTGCCAGGCTCAATGCCTATAACAGTATACTGGTTTGTAAAAGATTTTAATAATCTTTGTTAGCTAATATAATAAAGACACAGTAAATGAATTTTTCACTTTATGTATACAAAGTACTTTCATATATACCATCTTATCCAACACTCACAACAACTGTATCAGGTAAGCATTGCATTATTTCTTTTTTATTTTATTTCTTCTTTTTTTTTTTTTTTTTTTTGACAGGCAGAGTGGACAGTGAGAGAGAGAGAGACAGGGAGAAAGGTCTTCCTTTACCGTTGGTTCACCCTCCAATGGCCGCTGTGGCCAGTGTGCTGCAGCCGGCACACCACACTGATCTGAAGCCAGGAGCCAGGTGCTTCTCCTGGTCTCCCATGGGGTGCAGGGCCCAAGCACTTGGGCCATCCTCCACTGCACTCCCGGGCCACAGCAGAGAGCTGGCCTGGAAGAGGAGCAACTGAGACAGAAGCGGGACTAGGACCTGGTGTGCCGGCACCACTAGGTGGAGGATTAGCCTAGTGAGCCACAGCACCAGCCGGCATTATTTCTATTTCATCATATTCTATATACATGAGTGCAAAACTATCAGGTATCTATTACTTAACATTGTGGTTATATAAAAATTTTAATAATAGTATTTGACATTTCTTGTATTTCAGCAACCCTATAAGGAAGATCTTTTTATTTCATTTATTATTGAAGGGAAATTTTCATATTTATTACTAGGATAAGGACTTTTCACTTTCAAAAAACCAAATTTTAAAAAAATTCAGTGGGATGGTAGGCTTTGTGGCGCAGTAGTTAAACTCTGCTTGGGACACCTGCTTCCCCTGTCAGAGTTCCTGGTTCAAGTCCCCGACGCTCTGCTTACATCCGGCTTCCTGCTAATTTGAACCCTGGGGAGAAGCAGGGGATGGCTTGAGTGCTTGGTCCCTGCAACTCCTGGGGGAGACCCGGACTGAGCTCCTGGCTTCTGGGTTTGGCCTGGGCCATCCTTGGATGTTGCAGCCATTTGGGGAGTGAACCAGGGGGTGGAAAAGTGCCCTCCATGTGTGTGTGTGTGTGTGTGTGTGTGTGTGTGTGAGACTCTGACTTTCAGAAAAACCTCTGGGGCCTCAGCATTGTTGTGCGGGCATCCTGGTAGCCCATATGGAATGCTGGTTTGAGTCCTGACTGTCCCACCTCCAGTGCAGCTTCCTGCTGATGCACTTGGGAGGCAGTGGGTGATTGTCCAAGTGCTTGGGTCCTTCTCCCTGTATTTTCAAATAAATAACAAACAATTTTCAAAAAAAAAAAAAACTCAAAAGATTCCCAGTTAAAAATAAAGAAAATTAAACAAAATGATTGTAAATATTTAGTGCCTCAATGAGGGACAAAAATCTGTGCTTCTGCAGTTTCCTTAGCATTTTTCTGGAGTGTTGCTGCATATGAAAAAATGGACTAAGGGTGCCAGGTGAATTTAAAAACACCAGACTAAGTACTTCTCTCTTGTGATGGGGGCAGTTTCGACCAGTGCTGTGCACGGGGGCAGCTGCAGGCCAGAGTTCAGCAGCTGGCAGCCCTCAGGCAGAACCCAGCCCCGAATCCTGGCCTGAGATGCATTTTGTTTGGCCTGTTTAGTGATGTGCACACAGCATTTTAAACTGTCTGGATCAATATCTGAGGACCAAAAGTAAAGATCCACAGTGCAGGTTTCTCTTTAAAAAAAAAAAGAAAGAGAGAGAGAGAGAAAGAAAGAGAGAGAGAGAAAGAGAGAGAAAGAAAGAGAAAGAGAGAAAGAGAGAGAGAGAGAGAGAGAGAGAGAGAAAGAAAGAGAGAGAGAAAGAAAGAGAGAGAGAAAGAAAAACGAAGGGCCAGCCACACTGGGGTTGCAATTCCTTTACGGAGCAATGGACTGCAGTTGAGTTGCAGGCTTCTCCTGTCCGTGATGTTGAGGCTGTCACCTGGCAGTGGTGTTAACACGTCCAAAGGGATCAAGAGCTCGGCAGGATCTATAGGGAAGACATCTCCAGCTGCATGGCCACTGCTGTCCTCATGAGGAGTCTCACTCAAGGGACCTTTGATGTGACATGTGACCCTCTGAATTCTTCATGTGTGGGCTCTACCACCAAGTGACTATACTTAAGCTATGGCCAACTAGCGTGTCCCAAGTACCAAGAGAGAGAAGATGCAGCTGATCTGGTGGCATTTATGTGTTTCACTTCTTAAGAGAATTTTATTTAATGACCTGGCACCTGCAAAGCTCTTCTCAGTCCCACAGATATTTTCATGGGCTTGAGTCTGTGTCCCATATCCTAATAATACTTTTCTTTGACAAGAGCCATCTCAAGGCCCTAAAGATACACAGACATTGATTCTGGAATGGAGAAACTAAAGGCAGATGAGGTTTCAGAGGACTCCCCCTGCCCCCAGCCTTGTAAGGCTTTTCTACAAATGTCTTCAGGTCTTTCCTTCATGAACGTTTGGGGGCTGATGAAGACGTGAACACACCCTGCCAACTGCTGCCTCATTTATCTGCTCCCTTTACAGCAAAACTTTTTTCACATTGTGGTAAAATATGCACCATGTAAATTTCACCATATGAACCATTTTTAAGTGTACAGTTCTGTAGCATTGAGTGCATCCATAGGGGCAGGTATTGGGTGCAGCTGTAAAGACCCTGCTTGGGATGTCTGCATCCTATATAGAAGTACCTGGGTTCAAGTCCCAACTCTGCTTCTAATGCCAGCTTCCTACTAATGTGTACCCTAGGAGGCCACAGGTGATGGCTCAAGTACGTAGGTCCCTGCCACCCTCATGGAAGACCCAGACTGAGTTCCTGGTTCCTGGCTTTGGCTTGATCCTGCCCTGGCTGTTGGGGGCATTTGGGGAGTGAACCAGTGGATAGATCTCTCTGGATCTGTCTGTCTCTCTCTTCTCAGCCTTTCAAACTAAATAAAAATAAACAAAATGAGTAAGTGCATCTATGTTGTAGTGCAACTATTGTCACCATACATCTCTAGAACTTTTTCATTTTGTACGACTGAAACCATCAGACACCAACTCTGCATATTCATCTTCCCGTAGCCTCTGGCGATGACCATTTTACTTTCTGTCTCTAAGAAGTTCACTATCTATGAATTTCATATAAGAGGAATTGTATATTTGTCCATTTCTGATTGACTTATTTTCCTTAGCATAATGTCTTCAAATTGATCCCTGTTGTAACGTGTAGTAAAATTTTCTTCTAAAGGAAAAATTCTTTCTTTACAAGGATGAAGTATATCCCATTGTATGCATATACCATGTTCATCTGTCAACAGACACTTGGTTGCTTCTGCCTTTTAGCCATCATAAATAATTGCTGTGTTGGCCGGCGCCTCGGCTCACTAGGCTAATCCTCCGCCTTTCGGCGCCGACACACTGGGTTCTAGTCCCGGTCGGGGCACCGGATTCTGTCCCAGTTGCCCCTCTTCCAGGCCAGCTCTCTGCTGTGGCCCGGGAGTGCAGTGGAGGATGGCCCAAGTGCTTGGGCCCTGCACCCGCATGGGAGACCAGGAGAAGTACCTGGCTCCTGCCATTAGATCAGCGTGGTGCGCCGGCTGCGGTAGCCATTGGAGGGTGAACCAACGGGAAAAGGAAGACCTCTCTGTCTCTCTCTCTCACTGTCCACTCTGCCTGTCAAATAAATAAATAAATAAATAAAAATAAAAAAAATGTTGCTGTGAGCATGGGTGTAAAGTATTTGAGTCCCTGCTTTCACTTCTTTTGGATACATACCCAGAAGTGGGCTGGTTGAGCATATGATAATTCTATGTGTAATTTGGGTGGAATCATCATACCATTTCCCACAGCAGTCATACCATTTTACATTCCTACCAGAAACACATATAAATTTCCAGTGTCTCTACATCCTTGCCAACATTTAATTGTTAGTGTTTAAAAAAATTTTAATAGTTGACATCCTAATGAGTGGGAGTAGTTTATGGCAAACTCTTTGAAAGCTGCTCCCATTCTGTCTTCAACCCACTTGATTCATCCCCACCACTCCACTGACAGGTCTCTCTTAATGCCATAGAGTCTTTGATAGCACTAAATTCAGGGGTCACTATTTAGTCCTTAACATATACAATCCCACAGAGCATTTGACTCAACCCAGTACTCTTGCAACACTTCCTCTACCTGGTTTCCTAGATGTTGTTTTCTCTGGGTTTTTCTCCTTCCCTGGTTATTCCTTCTCTAGCACTTTGCTGGTTTCTTTTTTTTTTCTTTGTTTTTCCTTTCTTTCTTTTTTTCTTTTAAGATTTATTTATTTGAAAAGCATAGAGAGAGAGAGAGAGAGAGAGAGAGAGAGAGAGAGAGATCTTCACCCTCTGGTTCACTCCCCAAATGCTGCAGCAGCCAGGACTGGCTCGGGCCAAACCTAGGAGCCTGAAACTCCATCCTGCTTTCCCAAGTGGATGGCAGGGACCCAAGCACTTAGGCCATTTTCTGTGGCTTTCCCAGGCACATTATCAGGGAGCTGGATTGGAACTGGAGCAGCTGGGACTCCAACCAGTACTCCAGTATGGGATGCCAGCATTGCAGGGGACGGCTCAACACCCTGTGAAACAACACCGACTCCACTGATTTCTTTTTCTTTTTTCTTTCTTTTCTTTTCTTTTCTTTTCTTTTTTTTTTTTTTTTTTTTTTGACAGGCAGAGTGGATAGTGAGAGAGAGAGAGAGAGACAGAGAGAAAGAGAAAGGTCTTCCTTTTGCCGTTGGTTCACCCTCCAATGGCCGCCACGGCTGGTGCGCTGCGGCCGGCGCACCGCGCTGATCCGAAGGCAGGAGCCAGGTACTTCTCCTGGTCTCCCATGGGGTGCAGGGCCCAAGCACTTGGGCCATCTCCACTGCCTTCTCAGGCCACAGCAGAGAGCTGGCCTGGCAGAGGGGCAACCGGGACAGAATCCGGCGCCCCGACCGGGACTGGAACCCGGTGTGCCGGCGCCGCTAGGTGGAGGATTAGCCTAGTGAGCCGCGGCGCCAGCCTCCACTGATTTCTTTTCATCAGTGATTCAGTTTCTCTCTCTCGGGCCTGTTTTCATCTCGCTATCCTTCCCAACTTATCCAGTTACATGGCTTTTGCATGAGCCAGTTTTCATCACTGTAACAACAAAACAGAAGCAACTGACTAAATAAAGAGAAAAGGTTTATTTAGCTCATGGTTTTGAAGATTCAAGTCCAAAATAAGTGGCCCCGTTAGTCTGGTGTCTGGTGAGGGTGACAGCAACAGCAGAGCACATACAGGGGAGGATCACAAAGCAAGCCAGGAAGCAGAGAGAGTGGCTGGGCCTGACTCAGGCTTTTATAACCAACCCCTCATGGGAATTACCTTCTTTCCGCCAAGAGACATTTGGATATATATAACTAATTCCCAGGCCATACAAAATTATCAATTTAGAAATTAGCCTGCTATATATGTGAAATCCGAGTCTCACCTGTGGTTGCCTTGGCAGGGCCAGCTCACATGTTTTCACAGGCCTTATCTGGCCTGTGGGCTGGAGGGTTCTCACCCCTGTAATCCAAAGCATGTCCCAGTGACCTAACGACCTCCCACTAGGCCTACCTCCTGAACACCATACTTGGATTAAATTTCCACCCTCTTAGTATGAGTAATTTATGACTTTGGGGTTTGAAATGATTTTCAAACCATAGCAGTTTTAGAAACCATCTAGACAGGGTTGGTGTTGTGGTGAGGGGGTCAAGCCACCTCCTGTGACATTGGCTTCCATATTAGAGCACCAGTTTGAGTCCCAGCTGCTCCGCTTCCAATCCAGGTTCTGCTAATACACTTTACTTATTTATTTTAAAGATTTACTTATTTATTTGAGAGTCAGAGTTACACACAGAGAGAAGGTAAGGTAGAGAGAGAGAGAGGTCTTCCATCTGCTGGTTCACTCCCCAATTGGCTGCAACGGCCGGAGCTGCGCCAATCCGAAGCCAGGAGCTTCTTCTGAATCTCCCACATGGATGCAGGGGCCCAAGGCCTTGGGCCATCTTCTACTGCTTTCCCAGGTCATAGCAGAGAGTTGGATTGGAAGTGGAGCAGCCGGGACTCAAACTGGCACCCATATGGGATGCTGGCACTGCAGGCGGCGGCTTTACCTGCTACGCCATAGCACTGGCCCCCCACTAATACACTTTAAAAGGCAGCAGATGATGGCCCAAATGCTTGGGCCCGTGCTACCCATGTGGAAGCCAAGTTCCTGGCTCCTGGTTATTGCAGTCATTTGGGGAGTCAACCAGGAGATGAAAGATCTTGCTCTCTCTGTCCCTGTCACTCTGCCTTTCAAATAAGTAAATAAATCTTTAAAAGCCAACGTAGGCCAGCCCTGCAGCACAGCAGGTTAAGCTGCTGCCTGCAGCACCAGCATCCCATATGGGCACCGGTTTGAGTCCCAGCTGCTCCACTTCTGATCCAGCTCCCTGCTAATGCTCCTGGAAAGCAGCAGAAAATAGCCCAAACTCATGTGGAGACCCAAAAGAAGCTCCTGGCTCCTGACTTCAGATCAGCTTAGCTGCAGCAGTTGTGGCCATTTGGGGAGTGAACCAGCCGATGAAAGCACTCGCTCTCTGTAACTCTGCCTTTCAAATAAATAAATAAATAAATAAATAAATCTTTAAAAAAGAAAAGCTACACACCAACAACTCACAAATGTAGATTTGCAGCCTTGATGTCTCACTTGAACTCCTGATGTAGACTGTATATCCACTTTGCTATATAATGTATCTAATAGGCCCTTCAAGTTCAATTTATACAACCTTCAAAACTGAATTCCTAGTTTCTCTATCAAACTCTTTCTTATTTATTTCAATAAAAGGAAATTTCCTTTTTCCAAGTGCTCAGGCCAAAGGTCTGGAGCTTTCTTTGAGTTCTCTCTTCTTCTCACACTATATAGCTATTTCATTATTAAATCCAATAATCTATATCCAGAATGCAACCTCTTCACCATCTTTCACAACTATCATGCTGACTCAGCGGTCGTCAACCCTCACAAGGATCATCACGACATAGAACCTCTTACCTGGGCTTTATTTTGCCTTTTCTCTACCCTTTAAAATTGAATCTCAACCGTTAAGAGTTTACATGGTAGTTTAGATGTCTCCTAAAGGCCCATGTATTAGGAGCTTGGTCCCCAAAACTTCATTAACCAAGTTAATAGTTAATGATTAATGTTAATGGATTAAGGGTGGAGGCTTGAACTAATTTTGGTGTCTAGGAGGCAAACCCAGCTGGGAGATCCTTGGGTCATCGGAGCTTACCCTCTGAAGGTGGTTCTCATGGGAGAGTTAGTTATATAAACCAAGGGTGCTTCTTGGCTCAGCACGTGACCCTCCACCCACGTGTGGCCCACCATTCATTGCTCTCACTGGATGCCAGACACCCAGTCTTGGACTGTAAACTTTCAAAACTACAAGGCAAAATAAATCTTCCTAAGGAGCTCCTTTAGAAAATATGATTGATACTCTCAACACAGACTCTAGGTCCTCAATCAGAGCAAGATCCTGCCCTCTGTCCAACTACTTCCCTTCTCACTCAGGGTAAAAGCTGGAATAACGGTGGCCTCCAAGGTCTTACATACTCTGACCTGCTCCTATTCCTCTTACTTCTATAATCTTATCTCCTGCTGTTCTCTCACAATTCATCAAGCTTCAGCCACATGGGTCCCCTTCCTGTCCTCATACCAGGCATGCTTCCCACCTAACATACCATATCCCTCACATCCTCCAAGTCTCTAATCAAATATTACTCTGAAAAAGAGGCCATTGTGAAAATGCGAGGTAAAACAGCATCACTCTTATCCCCTTAAACCTGCTTTGTTTTCTCCAAGGCACTTACCACTACTTGTTATTCTATATATTCATTTTATCTGTTTTTTTGTTGTTTTCTCTTTGCCTCAGTGAAGTCTCCACAAGACAGACTTTATTTGGTTCGCTGCTGTTTCTTTTGTATGTGTTTGATCAACAAATATTATTTCGAAGGAAGGACGAGAGGGAGAAAGAAATAAGAAAATAAAAAAGGAAGAAGGGGGGAAGGAAGGAAGGAAGGAAAGAGTGAGTCAGGTCCAAACAGCTGAATTTAGTGGCTTCAGGCCTTGCTCTGAAGCAATTCTCCCTCAAGTCAGGAGCTGTCAGTTGAATACAAACATTTATATCCGATGACAGTGTTTCACTAATTAGCATCAAAGGTACCTCCAAGCTTCTAGATAGTTGATGCAAATAAAATCTAGATTTCATCCCCAATGATCATTTTGGAACATCTAAAGAAGAATAGACTATATTTTATTTCCTTTTTTAAGGTTGAGAAAACTGAGGACATAAAAAACACATGGATACTGCACAGAGATAATGGAGAAATTAAAGAAGTTCTACAGTTAAGTGACTGTCCATGCTGTAATTACAAAAAGAAGATAATGTAAGATAAAAGGTGATTTGATATGTCATTGGATACAGTTAATAGAAGGAAAGAATAGCAGAAGGCAACAGAGCTACATTGAGTTTCAAGGAAGGCCCTTTCCAGAATAAAAAGAAGAGCATTGCAGGGGGCAGGTGTTGTGGCTCAGAGGGTTAACCCACTGCAGGAGACACCTGCATCCCCTATCCGAGTGCCTGCTTCAAGTCACAGATACTCCACACTTCTGATCCAGCTTCCTGGCAATGCACCTGGGAGGCAGTGGTTGATAGCCCAAGTACTGGGGTCCCAGCCACCCATGTGGGCTACCAGGATGCAGTTCCTGGCTTCCACCTGGCTCATCCCAGTTGTTGTAGGAATTTGGGGAGTGTACCAGTAAGTGGAAGATCTCTTTCTCTCTCTCTCTCTCTCTCTCTCTCTCTCTCTCTGCTACTCCACCTTTCAAATAAATAAATAAATAAATATTTTTTAAAAGAGAGTATTGCAAGAGTCACTGATGAAATGAGTCTAAAATGAGGCATTTTTCTCCAAATAGTGCATCCTACTCTCTATGTATGCTTGTTTGGTACCCCCTAACAAAATGCTCTTGCTAAGATCACCAATTAATGGTCACCTTTAAGACTTTGTACTATGTGATCCTTCCACAGCAGCATGATGTAGCTGATCAAATTTTTAAAAAATATATTTATTTATTTACTTGAGAGGCAGAGTTACATACAGACACAGGGAGAGGCAGAGAGAGAGGTCTTCCATCCTCTGGTTCACTCCCCCAAATGACTGCAAGGGTCAGAGCTGAGCTGATCTGAAGCCAGAAGCGAGAAGCCAGAGCCAGAAGTCAGAAGCCAGGAGCCAGGAGCTTCTTCCAGATCTCCCACATGGATGTAGGGGCCCAAGCACTTGGGCCATCTTCTGCTGCTGTACCAGGCCACAGCAGAGAGCTGGATTGGAAGTGGAGCTACCAGGACACAAACTGGCACCCAAATAGGATGCTGGCACTGTTATGAAAATGGCGTAGTCTTATCTATGGCGCGATCTACACCCTGACACCATCCTAGGCTCCAGCCCCCATTGCCATTGCTGGAAGCCAGGTGGCCACGTGGCCCAGCCACCAGTGTCAAGCTCTACTCCCATCCAAATGGGATTCGCTGCTCCTACTTCCCTTCCTGCCCCCTGGCAAAGTTTTAAAAGGACCTGTTCCTAAACACTTTCTCTCTCCCTCTCCTGAACTCTGTCTCTGTCTCTCTCTTACACGCTCTCCTTCTCCCTCTTTTCCTTCTTTGCCCCTCTCTCCAGTCTATTGGATTTCCCCCCAATAAACTTTTTTTTTTTAAAGATTTTATTTATTTATTTGAAAGTCAGAGTTACAATGAGAGAGAAGGAGAGGCAGAGGTCTTCCATCTGCTGCTTCACTCCCCAACTGGTGGCAATGGCTGGAGCTGTGCCAATCCAAAGCCAGGAGCCTCTTCCGGGTCTCCCATGTAGGTGCAGGGGCCCAAGAACCTGGGCCATCTTCTACTGCTTTCCCAGGTCATAGCAGAGAGCTGGATGGAAAGTGGAACAGCCTGGACTTGAACCAGCGCCCATATGGGATGCTGGCACTGCAGGCAGTGGCCTTACCCACTAAGCCACAGTGCCGGTCCCCCCCACCCCCCCAATAAATTCTTTCCCTTACTCCAGTGTTTGGTGTGTTTTGTGGTGGCCTTAAAGGCACTGCAGGCAAATGCTTAACCTACTACAGCACAGCGTGGCTTTTTTTTTTTTTTTTTTTTTTTTAAATGAGCATAAATTTCCAAAGCACAGCTTATGGACCACAATAGCCTCCTCCCCCCCCCCCCGTGTCTTCCCTCCCATCCACAACGCTCCCCTCTCCCACTCCCTTGCCCCTTCCCCTTCACATCACGATTAATTTTCAATTATCTTTATATACAGATCAATTTAGCGTATGTTAAGTAAAGATTTCCACATTTTGCTCCCACACAGAAACACAAAGCGTAAAATACTATTTGAGTACTAGTTATAGCATTGATTAAACACCTAAGAGTAATTGTGTATTAATTACAGAGCTCAACCAATAGTTTTAAGTAGAATATAAAATGCATCTTTTGTATTGTTGTGGCTTCCCCCCGACCTCCCTCCCTCCCGTGGCCCTCCCCTCACCCACTTCCTCTCCCCTCCCCCCCCTTCATCACGTTTCATTTTCAATTACCTTCATATACCGAAGATCAATTTAGTATATACTAAGCAGGGATTTCAACAGGTTGCACTCACACAACCGAACCAGGTATAGGGTATTGTTCGACTAGTAGTGTTGTTTTTGAGTTTCATAGATAAACATATTAAGGACAGAGATCCTGCGTGGGGAGCATGAACCCAGTGACTCCCATTGTTGATTTAACAATTGGCACTCTTATTTATGACGTCAGCAATCACCCGAGACTCTTGCTATGAGCTGTCTAGGCTATGGAAGCCCCTTGAGTTCACCAACTCTGAATTTGTTTAGTCAAGGCCATATCCCAGTGGAGGTTCCTTCCTCCCTTCAGAGAAAGGCGCCTCTCTCCTTGATGGCCTGATCCTTCTGCTGGGGTGTTGTTCACCAGGATCCTTCATTTAGATTGTTTTTTGCCAAACTCTTTTAATGAAGCGTTTTCTCTCCTTCTTTCCATGCAATTATTCTCTACATTTTCTCCTTCCAGTCTTAACCCTTCCTTTCTAGTCTGCTTAATGGAATTTTCCACCTTTCCCCCAAACAAGCAAATAAAAACCCTCAAATATTAGAGTTCTTCTAGGTTGTGTTTTGCTTCTGGCCTTTCTTCTCTGACTACCTCATTCACAGCCTTCTGCCACACTGAGGCCTTAGTGACTCCCATGTCTGTATCTCTAGATCCATATTTCTAGCTGACTATAGATATCTTTGCTTGGATGCCCTGCAGGCATCTCTAACTTAGCATGCCCAAAGTTTATCTCAGACTCTCCCCTCCCAAAACCCGCTCCTCCTTGTTCATTGCCTATCTCTGGGAGTGGTACCACTCTCCACCCAGGAACCTGTGCCAGAAAACTGGGTGTCATCGTCAATTCCTCCCTCTCCACATTTAACAGGCCATGAAGTTCTCTTAATTCTACATTAGAAATGTTTCTACAACCCAATGTCTCCTCTTTCAGCCCCAACCAAAGCCTTCCCATGAGCTCTTACTCATGTTGTTATTACCAGTAACTTAGCAGGTTCTCCTAAAACACCAGGCTTGCCTGTCTCCAGTTCTTTTCTTAAAGTAGGGATTATCAGACTTTGGGATGTTGCTATTTAGAAAAGTTTAAAACATGTTTTTGAGAACTGCCATAGATTGTCTTCTAAAAATTTTTATGAAGGCACAAAAAGCCAGTATCAACTACTTTCCCTGTCATTTCCTTATAATAAAGCAAAAAGATGGTTTAACTTGAAAAAATAGAAAATGCCATGTTCTCAGGTTAGGAGAGAGTTCTTTAAAATTTTTTGGCTTTTTAAAGGAAGTAGTTTTCTGAATGAGAAACACTAGTCTAGGGTCTAGACTCCCATTGGAGTAATCTTTTTTTTTTAAAGATTTATTTATTTATTTGAAAAGCAGAGCTACAGAGAGAGAGAAAGAGAGACAGAGAGAGAGAGAGAATGAGAGAGAGTGAGAGATAAGAGAGAGAGAGAGAGATCTTTGATCTGCTGGTTCACTCCCCAACTAGCCACAGTGGCTGAAGCTGTGCCTATCCAGAGCCAGGAGCCAGGAGCTTCTTCTGGGTCTCCCATATGGGTGCAGGGGCCCAAGGACTTGGGCCATCTTCTATTGCTTTCCCAGGATGTTGCAGAGAGCTGGATTGGAAGGGGAGCAGCCTGGACTCCAATCAGTGCCCATATTGGATGCCAGCACTGCAGGTGGCAGCTTTATCCTCTATGCCACAGCGTTGGCCCCTGGAGTGATCTTTTGCAGAGCAAAATAACCAGGTCATTCCCTAGCTTGAAAATCTGCATTACAGAAATATTTTAAATTATCTATGTAATCTACATACATGTAATTTTTTTTTGACAGGCAGAGTTAGTGAGAGAGAGAGACAGAGAGAAAGGTCTTCCTTCCGTTGGTTCACCCCCCAAATGGCCGCTACGGCTGGTGCGCTGCGCCAATCCGAAGCCAGGAGCCAGGTGCTTCTTCCTGGCCTCCCATGTGGGTGCAGGGCCCAAGCACTTGGGCCATCCTCCACTGCCTTCCTGGGCCACAGCAGAGAGCTGGACTGGAAGAGGAGCAGCTGGGACAGAATAGATTCCGGCGCCCCAAATGGGACTAGAATCCGGTTGGTTGGTTGATCCTCCGCCTGCAGCGCTGGCATCCCATATGGGCACCAGGTTCTAGTTCTGGTTGCTCCTCTTCCAGTCCAGCTCTCTGCTGTGGCCTGGGAGGGCAGTGGAGGATGGCCCAAGTGCTTGGGCCCTGCACCCACATGGGAGACCAGGAAGAAGCACCTGGCTCCTGGCTTCGGATCGGCGCAGTGCTGGCTGCAGGGGCCATTTGGGGAGTGAACCAACAGAAGGAAGACCTACCTTTCTGTCTCTCTCTCTCTCACTGTCTGTAACTCTACCTGTAAAATAAATTTTAAAAAATTATATAAAAATTTACTTTTTATTTATTTGAAAAGCTGAGTTACAGACAGATGGAGAGAGAGAGAGAGAGAGAGAAGAGAGAAATATCTTCCATCTGCTAGTTTACTTCCCACAAGGCTGCAGCTTGCTAGGACTGGGCCAGGCTGAAGCCAGGAGCCACGAACTCCATCTGGATCTCCCATGTGGGTGGCAGGGGTGCAAGCACTTGGGCCATCTTCTGCTGCTTTCCCAGGCACATTAGCAGGGAGCAGGTTTGGAAGTAGAGCAACCGGGACTTGAACCAGTGCTCATAATGGATGCTGGCATGAAAGATGTTAGCTTAACCTGCTGTGCCACAAAGCCAGCCCCTTAACCAGTGTGTAATGGCTAAACAGTATTAATTGCACTGGCGCGTCAAAGATGTCCATTGAATCTTTTATTAGGCCTTTGAGACTTTTTTTTCCAATATTAAAATTTACATACACTTTACTACTTATCACCCTGAGTCCTTATTATAAAACCATACTCCTTAGGGCCTTTCACACTTTGATTTTAATTTGCTTCCTCCTCAGCAACACCCTAACTTGTCAACATGCCACATTCTTTCACACCAGTTTCTCGGCTGGGAACAACTCCCTCCTCACTCCTTACAGGACGACATCTGGCAATGTTCATGTTGTAGACTGAACTGTGCCCCCTCAAATGTATTTCTTGAAGCCCTAATCCCCAGTGTGACTCTATTTGGGGAGGTAATTAAGTGAGGTCCTAAGAGCGGGGCATACTCCTTTGCAATGTGGACCTTAGAAGAAGTGCTGTGTACCCCAGGGACAACAAAGCCATCTACAAGACGGGAGAGAGGCTGCCCCAGAAGCCAACCTGGATGGAACCTTGCTCAGGCCCCAGCTTTTTCTTTAGTCCTTCATGGTCACCTGCCACCCTCACCTCTCCACTTGAGTTCTCAAGATGCCTCAAACTCAGCAGGCCCAACGTCAGCTACATGGTCTTCCCTTTCCAATCTGGGAATATTTTCCTATCTCTGTCATTTACGTTACTGTCGGTCCAGTTTCACTGGCACAGACCTCTTTAATATCTCCTTCTCCCTCATCAGCCATGTACACTTCATTACCGAGCCCTGCCCATTTATCTGCCAAATGTCCCTTCAATCTGTTCATGTCTCATCGTATACATTATCACTGTGGCTGGAGCTGCCATCATCTCTTGCCTGGCTGACTGTAAAAGCCTCTAACCTAGTTGTCCTGCTTATTTTGGCTACTCTCAAATCTGCTCGGTTCCCCGGAGCCACAGTGATCTTTCTAGAATCTGGTCATGCTAACTAAATCTCATCAGGTCACCTGTCCTCTCACCCATTAACGTTCTTTACGGGGTTGCCATAGCTCTTAGGACAAAGGACAGAGCGCTTCAAATGGTATAAAAGGCCCTGTGATCTCTCCTCTCACCTTTATCCTTTGAAAAGTATCATTTTATCACACTCACTCTTTCCTCTACCTTTTTGTATTTTAGTCATTCTGACATTGTTCTGTTCAATGTCATATTCCTTCCTGTTTTACATATGAGAAACCAAGTCTCAGAAAAGATTATTTGAGCAGTGCAGAGACACAAGTAATAGCTAAATGACCACTCTAATACTAGAATCTGGCTCTTATTTTTCATTTTTCCTCTTTTAGATACAATGAAGCTCTTTACTTTGCCAAGAACACTTGCCCTCTGCAGCCCCCGCATCCCCTACTTCGCCCTCTGATCTCAGCCTACTTGCCACTTCTTCAGGGAGGTTTTCCTGGACCATCCCACCTAGGTAAGTCTCCTTGGAACTTGCTCTCATAGCACTAGTTGTAAATTTACCATCATTAACGTCATTGTTTAACATCTGTTTTTGTTCATTGGCCCCATGATGACAAAAAGCCTATTTTTGCATTGATATATTGCTAGATCCAGGTACATTTCAGGCTTTGAATGAATGGTTGCATGGCTGGCTGCCTGGCTGCAAAGAACAGCCCAGATGCAAGGGAGAGCCTGAATGAAATGTTCCATGAGCAGAATGAGTTTTGAGAGCTGGAGCCTGAAAAAGAATTGGAGTGACTGGAGAAGCAGGCAAAGGCCAGCTCAGGCTTGGCATGTCCAAGAATGTTCTATAAATGGTAGCTACCTACTTTTTTGATACTACATTTAGTTTATCAACCTCTATATTGCTAGCTCTCAATCAGAGAAAGCAATTTAAAATATGCTTAGAGAAATCCCCTGTTTAAAATCTGGGAAGGGGTGGGTGTTCGGTGCAGTGGTTTAGACCCTGCTTGGTATGCTCACATGCCATATAAGACAGCCTGGGGTGCAGTCCTGACTCTGAGTCTTTCAGCTTTCTGCTAATGCCTATTGTGGGAGGCAGCAGGTGATGTCACAATTGGGGTCCATGTCACCCACTTGGTTGACTCAGATGGAGTTCCTGGCCTCTAGCTTTAGCATAGCCCAGCTCTGGCTGTGGTAGGCATTTGAGAAGTGAACCAGTGGGTGAAAATCTTACTCTCTCCCTTTCTGTCTGTCTTTTAAACAAAATAATAATAAAAATCAGCAAATTTTTTAAAAGTCACAAAATTGTTAAAAAAGAAAACATTAACAAAATTAATGAAAACAAATAACCTTTCTATTGTAGACAGTCATACTTAGTAGAAATCAGTTGGTGCAACCAATCACCATACACGTACCCAGATGAAATCTCCAACTGCCCTTTGAACAGGGACTAAGAAAAGACTAAAATGGGCATTCTGAGGAAACGTCTTAGTCCAAAAGAAAGGTGATCAGAAATAGAGAAATTGGAATGTGAGCTTCCGTATGAACGGGGAAGGATGTGTGTCCCCGTGTAGGAGAGCCTGTAACTCTCACCATGAATTGGTCAGTGACACGAGCGTGGGGAGACTCCATGGTGAACCGTCTGGGGTTTGGGGTGCAGGAACGAACACAGTATCCCAGCTTCCAGAATACCTCCTGAATGTCCCGGCAGCCTGGCTGTGAGCTGTGATTGCATCAAACAGTCCTTTCTGGTCATAAAAAACGAATGTATGTAAGTGAACACTTTTTAAAAAAAAAATAATTTTTAAAGGCTTATTTGAAAGTCAGAGTTACAGGGAGGGAGAGATCTTCCATCAGTTGGTTCACTCCCCAGATGGCGACAACGACAGGGATAAGGAGCTTCATCCAGCTCTCTCAGTTGGGGCAAGGACCCAAACACTTGGGCCATCTTCGACTGCTTTCCCAGGCCATTAGCAGGGAGCCGGATCAGAAGAGGAGCAGCCAGGACCGAATCCATCCGGAGGCGCCTAAGGTGTGCCTGCGTCGCAGGCGGCGGCTTTACCGGGTAAGCTCACAACTCCAGCCCCTGAACACATTTTTGTGCTGCTTCCTCTCTTGCTTCTCGTGCGATTTCTAAAACGTTTCGGTTCCAGCAGAGTCGCCCCTCGCTCTTGCAGGCTACTCCTCTCCACAGACACGCACTGAAATTTCCGGCTCGGTCTCCTTTCGCGTTGACCCTACGTCAGCGGATTTGCAATGGGAATGCCCGAGCCGTGCGTGGCCTGGCCCAAGCTTACCGCTATGAGACCCGCCCAGGACCCACCCGTGGCTCCTAGAAGACGCCAGGCGCTGGCCAGCCCCGGGCTAGCCGAGCCCCGGCGGGCGGGTCCTCCGCCGTCCCAGCATTCCCTGCGCCCTACCATCGAGAGCAGCTTCCGGCGTTGCTGGGGGAGAAGAAGGATCGGGCCCTCGCCGCTCTGTCTCACTCCCTCGCGAGCTCTCGGGCAACATGGCGGGCGTGGAGGAGGCAGCGGCCTCCGGGAGCCACCTGAATGGCGACCTGGGCCCGGACGACCGCGAGGACGAAGCTGCGTCTACGGCTGAGGAAGCAGCCAAGAAAAAAAGACGGAAGAAGAAGAAGAGTAAAGGGACTGCCGCAGGTAAAAGGAGCCTTAGGTTTTCCCAGCAGCGGCCAGGAATGGCTGAACGACTTGGCTCAGGCCTGGCGGGGTGGCAGGGACCCATCACCCGGAATCCCGGGCTCGACTCTTCCCTGGTCTCGGAGGGTGGCAAGACCGGGCTGGAGATGCCCAGTCCCTGGGAAAGGCGGTTTCTCCCATGCGACTGGCGGTCTGGTGGGGGTAGGGTGGGAGGCACAGGAGTGCCTCGGCCTCTCGTGTGGCGCTCCGGGGTGTCTGGGCCCGAGCCCGTCCCTTGCCGGAACTCAGATCCCCCTCCCCCGGAGCCGGGTTCTCGCCCGCACGCCGCTTCTTCGCGGGAGCATCCTGGGACACGTTTTCGTCGGGGGTGGCCTTGGGATGGGCACGTGGATTGCTTGCCCTCACCTTCGCGCCGCTTCGTGCGCTTCGGGGCTGTGTGCCCGCGCGCTCGTGTCTCCGAGTGGGAACTGCAGGGGTGGTGGTGGTGGTGGGACGGGTTTTCAGTTACTTAATCCCGTGCGCGGCGGCGTCCAGCTTCTTAGGGCCTTTGGGCCCGAGTGGTGAAGGCACCGGCAGACTGCAGATAGGATATTCTGTGTCCCGGAATGGAACTTCTCGGGCGGTAAAACCTCTAAATCCCCCGGTAAGGCTACGAAAACAGCTTGCCTTACAGTTGGCTGGGTCATATTATGAGCTGGGAACCGAAATGTTGCATTTGGAGAAGCCAGTGTTTTTGTTGCGGACACTCCCTCATTTTAAGGGGAAAAAATTATTTCTACCTGATTCTAATTAAAGTCAGCCAAAGAAAAACGGGGAGCCCAGAGTTGTTGAATGTGAAGTGGAGAGAGGTTGGAGAGGGCTAGTCTGCAACTTTTTGATGAGGTGGGAGTGAAAGAGGGAGACTCGTAGCGCTGCTGGGTTCTTCCAGGGCAAAATGTAACCCTGCGACACCCTCTGGGGTTGTTCATGGCTTTCGGATGAAGAACCAGCTCTGTAGTTTGTCCTTTAAGGTTCAGGAGACTGATCCTAGTGTGTTTTTAACAGTCGGGTCTCTTCATATGAATCCTGTTCGGTAGCCGCTATGTCACTTCATTGTGTGCTGTCTAGTATAACTTTTTCCTTCCACACCTACACAGTGCTTCTGCAGCTGTTTTGCAGTCACTTCCAGGGCAGGACCTGGGTCTTGTGTTTAAGTATTCAGAAATTTTGTTTTGTAGTATTGGACTGTCTTTTACTACCTATTTTGATTTTACTATCTTCACAAAGCCCAGGGTGTTCCGTGAGAATCCTCTTTTTCCTAAGGCCTTCAGCACTTATTGCCTGTCTTAAGTATTTGATAGTTTTTGTTGAGTACTTTTAAAAGTTAAACTACTTAAAGATAGGGATTAAGTCACACTTTTGTTTATTTTAGCTAGAGAATATTTTGTTGTGTGAATTGTTGAATGGACAGTAGGTATTGAAAATGTTTTTATTGTCATTCAAGAAGTTGTTACATTCACAATGTTTTGTACCTGAGCACTTAACAAGATTTGTGAGTTCTCCGGAATCCTTTGAACATACTCAGGAGGGGTCATATCTTTATTATATTTGACATATGCTATTTTGTTTAATCAACAGGGCAACAGGAACCTGATAAAGAATCAGGAGCTTCAGTGGATGAGGTAGCAAAACAATTGGAAAGACAAGCTTTGGAAGAAAAAGAAAGAGATGACGATGATGAAGGTAAATGGTTAATTTGACATTCTTTACACAACATTGATTTTATTTGTCCATACAAGCTGTTCTTTGACGTTTTGCTTGTTAAAATCTCAATTACAGCCATAAATAAAAAGGAAAAGGTATTAGAGGTATTAGCAACTGCTTAAAAAGATCTGTTGAATGCTACTCAAGTAGTACAAACCTCAGTTTTTTTTTTGGACAGGCAGAGTGGACAGTGAGAGAGAGAGACAGAGAGAAAGGTCTTCCTTTGCCGTTGGTTCACCCTCCAATGGCCGCCGCGGCTGGCGCGCTGCGGCCGGCGCGCTGCGGCCGGCGCACTGCACTGATCCGATGGCAGGAACCAGGCACCTATCCTGGTCTCCCATGGGGTGCAGGGCCCAAGTACTTGGGCCATCCTCCACTGCACTCCCTGGCCACAGCAGAGAGCTAGCTTGAAGAGGGGCAACCGGGACAGAATCCGGCGCCCCGACCGGGACTAGAACCCGGTGTGCCGGCGCCGCAAGGCGGAGGATTAGCCTAGTGAGCCGCGGCGCCGGCCCCAAACCTCAGTTAAAAAATTTGCTTGGTAGAACGCCAAGTGTGTTGAGTGAGTATTAATAAGGTTAAATGGAGAGGGGGTATTTAATATTTATGAACACAACTATTATGTATTAGTAGTTTTCACATGCATTCTCATTTTAACCTTACAAAGCCAGGCAAAACAAAGCAGATGCTCTTCTCATTTCATAAGATAGAGAAATTGTGGTTGTGTGATTTTCCTGGGGTGACACAGCTGGTATGTCTAAAATAGAGCCAGAATCTCAGAGCTAGTGCCTGGTCCCCAGTCTGTATTTTTTTTTTTTTTTTTAAGATTTTGTTTATTTATTTATTTATTTGAAAGGCAAAGTTAGAGAGACAGAGAGGTCTTCCATCTACTGGTTCATTCCCCAAATGGCCACAATGGCTAGAGCTGAGCTGATCTGAGGCTAGGAGCTGGGAGCCTCTTTGGGTCTCTTACATGGGTGCGGAGGCCCAAGGACTTGAGCCGCCATCTGCTGCTTTCCCAGATGCATTAGGGAGCTGGATTGGAAGTGGAGCAGCCACGGCGCCCACATGAGATGCCAGTGCTGCAGGCTGGGGCTTTAACCCACTATGCCACAGCACTGGCCCTGCTGGTCTGTTCCTTTTACTCTCTGTACCGAAGCTGCCTCTCTCTCTCTCTCTCTCTCTCTCTCTCTCTCTTTTTTTTTTTTTTTTTTAATTTATTTATTTACTTGAAAGAGTTACACACAGAGAGAGAAGGAGAGGCAGAGAGAGGGACAGGTCTTCCATCTGCTGGTTCACTCCCCAGATAGCCACGATGTCCAGAGCTGTGCCAATCCAAAGCCAGGAGCTTCTTCCAGGTCTCCCATGTGGGTGCAGGGGCCCAAGGACTTGGGCCATCTTCCACTGCTTTCCCAGGCCATAGCAGAGAGCTGGATCGGAAGTAGAGCAGCCAAGTCTCGAACTGGTGCCCATATGGGATGCTGGCACTGCAGGCGGCGGCTTTACCTGCTACGCCACGGTAGCGGTCCCTCTCTTCATTCTTTTTTTTTTTTTTTTTTTTGACAGGCAGAGTGGACAGTGAGAGAGAGAGACAGAGAGAAAGGTCTTCCTTTGCCGTTGGTTCACCCTCCAATGGCCGCCGCGGCTGGCGCGCTGCGGCCGGCGCACCACGCTGATCCGATGTCAGGAACCAAGAGCCAGGTGCTTTTCCTGGTCTCCCATGGGGTGCAGGGCCCAAGCACCTGGGCCATCCTCCACTGCACTCCCTGGCCACAGCAGAGGGCTGGCCTGGAAGAGGGGCAACCGGGACAGAATCCGGCGCCCCGACCGGGACTAGAACCCGGTGTGCCGGCGCCGCTAGGCGGAGGATTAGCCTAGTGAGCCGCGGTGCCGGCCCCCTCTCTTCATTCTTAAAGGATCTCATTGGAGTGTTTCTAAACTCTTATAATAAATTTCCTGGCTTGGGATGGATGTTCAGCCTAAGTGGTTAAGATGTCTGTGTCCTATCTTGGAGTACCTGGGTTTGATACCTGGCTACAACTCCTGACTCCAGATTTGTGCTAATGCAGTCCCTGGGGGAAGCTTGATGGCTTAGATTAAGGGGGTGCTGCCATCCATATGGGAGATGATGGGTTGAGTTCCCAGCTCTCAGCCTAGGCCTGCCCTGGCCTACTCTGGATGTTAATAAGCATTTGGGGAGTGAACTAGCTAATGGAAATAGTGTCCATCTCTATCTCCCTCTCCAATAATTTTTTTAAAAAATACACAAATTAGGCTTCAGGAAAATTGAAAACTTAAATAATAATATAAATTCCCTGGCCCTGGCTCCTTGTGAATATTTGGGTGCTGTAAGATTTCTTTTAAGGCAGCAACTATTACAATTCTCCTAGTTGATGCTATCTGTAAGACAGTGGAGGGAGAGACTGGTAGGTAAGAGAACTGTGACTTTATGTAGCCTCTGCAGAAAAGGAGGTGGACTTCCTTCTTTGGATTTGTAGCTGCTGTGACCAACTGCTCTACTTTGAGTATTATTCTCTTAGGGTTCTGCCTCTCGGTTAACAGCAGGGACTGTATTTTAATTATTGTGTTAGGGTAATGTGGAGTAATTGTTTTTCCTTTAGCAAGATGTGTTCTCTGCTTTTAGGAAGCTTACAGTCAACATTTAATGGAAAGTGTGCCAGGATTCAAGATAATTATGAATTTTTAGCTTTCCTGTTTCCTTAAGCAAACATCTTCCTACTTGTGCTTCAGGTTATGAATATATTTTGAACTCTTAACAAGAAAGACATTTGTAAATTCAAGGTAACCTGAGGTTGCTATAGGCCTACTGTATGGCGAATATCACAGTGCTGATCTTGAAGTGGGCTCTACTCCGTGCCCCTCTACAAGATTGTATGAATCTCTTGACCATGAAAGTGAAATTGTTTTGCTTCTCACGTTGAAAATCTTCAATGTGTAAAGATTTTAGGAATATTGACCATTTTCTCCAGTTGGCAGCTATTCATTTCCCTAATTCATTTCGGTAAAATCAAGCAGTGCTGCTTATGTGACTGAGAGGTCTTTGAGGGATGGAAGCTGGTATTCCAGAATTATTTTCCTAAAAGAAAACTTGTTCTGATGGAGAGACAAAACATACCAGTGAGAAGTGTTCTGGTACTGCAGTGAGATTTATTGAGATTTGGAGGTGGGGCTGTGCCCTGAATCCTCGGGAGCGTCCATTAGAAGGGATGGGGCTTGAGTAAAACCACGTGGAAGAGACCGTTTTGAGTAGGTACAATGCTGAGAAGGTATTGCAGAGTATAAGATGATTCATCAAGGAAATCTGTGAGCATTTTTAAGAATGCTATGAAAAATATTTTAGGCTTTGTAGAGCAGGGGACATATACAGAAAAGGCAGAGTGATCATTTTGGAGGTCATTGGTAATAGCCCAAGCATGTGATAATAAAGAGAAAGGAAAGGTCCAGTAGAAGAATAGAGATTTTCAGTCTGGGGAGCAGAAAGGCGAGGCATTAGTAGAGTCCAGTGGTTCGAACTTGTGTAAGAGATTGTTGGTGCTGTTGATTGAAATAGTATAGTGAAGCTGCAGGAGAGAGCTAGCTAGAGTTTAGGGAAGGGGATTTGCAGGCAGAGAAGAAGGTATTGAGTTTAATTTTAGATGTGTTTAATTTGAAACTAGGTATATCAATGAGGAAAAAGTGATCTATGGGATCAAATTATTATTCAATAAATTTTAAGTCACGTTCACTAACATGATTTGCCAAAAGTACTATGAGGGTGCTTGAAAAAAATCTGGAAAGGGAAATTAAAAGATAAGTAAGTTTTGGTGCAAAAATTTTTAAAATCCATTCATTTAAAGGTATTCAAAAACTTCATGAATAACATGTGTTATCAGGAAGGTATGCATGAATTTCAAATTTTTTTGCATCAAAAGCACCTTTTAATTCCGTTTTTCTTTGAACTTTTGGATGTATTCTATTTACCCTTTTTAGATTTGTAGTTGGTGAGTTTCAACAAACGTCTGCAGTTGTGTAAACACTGTTGAACAATATTATGATCCCTTTGTAGTCATTTCTGTTACTCTACACCGCCTTTGACAACCACTGATTTGTTTTCAGTCCCAAAGTTTTACCTTTTCTGGAATAACCTAAGTGGAATTATTCAGTATGCACAGGTTTTTTAATTTGTTTTCCTAAGCATCATAGTTTTCACAGGCATCCACTTGTTGCATCTGTATTCATAGTGTGGGGAGCAACTCAGACTAGACTAAGTTACTGGAATTAAGACTTATTCTATGCATCTGCTCTCCCACAATATGGCGCTGAGAAGGGAGAAACAGCCTCTACACAGCTGCTTCCAGTTCAACCAATAAACAGCAGGACCTGCTCCTGATTGGAGGAGAGCAGCCTACTCGGCGTGTGGGTAGCAGAGTTGGGATTGGTGGAAGAGGACTATAAAGGAGGAGAGAGACAACATGCACCAGGAACATCTATCTGAAGGAACACCTGTGCAGCCCCTGAGAGAGCCGGCCGGCGGTGTGCCGCTCCCCCGCGGAAGTGGGGAATGTGGCAGGGGGAACCGCCCTTCCACGGAGGTGGAAGGGACGGCAGCCAACCCAGGAAGAACCAGCAGCAAACCCGGGAAGGGCCGAGCAGACAAAAGAACAGCGCAGGGTCCTGTGTCGTTCCTCCACGAAGAGGGGGAGCGACACATAGTACATGTATTTTTTATTGGTGAATAAAAAATTTGTCTATCCACTAGCCAGTGGAAGTATATTTTGGTTTCTCTATTAGGTATAAAATTACTAGCAAAATTTTCATGCAGAACTTTATCTAGATATGTTTTCATTTCTGCTGAATAAGTGTATAGGAGTGGGATTACTAGTTATATTGTAAGTATATGTTTTTTTTTAATTAATTAATTTATTTGAAAGGCAGAGTTACGGGGTTGGGAGGATGGACAGAGAGAAGAGATGTCTTCCATCTCCCGCAAATGCCTGCAACCAGCAGAGCTGGGCCAATAGGAAGGCAGGAGCTTCTTTTGGGTCTCCCATGTTGGGGGCAGGGGCATTATCAGGGAGTTGGATCTAAAGTCCAGCAGCCAGAACTCAAAGTGGCTCCCGTATGAGATGCTTGCACTGCAGGTAACCCGCTGTGCCACAGTGCCAGCCCCAATTACCTGGCACTTAAGAACACAGATATTTAATGGAACAAAGAAGGGTATTTTTGGGGCCGGTGCTGTGGCTCAGCGGGTTAACGCCGCTGAAGTGCCAGCATCAGCATCCATATGGGTGCCGGTTCAGGTCCCAGATGCTCCAGTTCTGATCCAGCTCTCTGCTATGGCCTGGAAAAGCAGTGGAAGATGGCCCAAGTCCTTGGGCCCCTTCACCTGCATGGGAGGCCTGGAAGAAGCTCCTGGCTTCGGATTGGCGCAGCTCAATTGCAACCAATTGAGGAGTGAACCATCAGATGGAAGATCTCTCTCTCTCTCTGTAACTCTTTCAAATTAATAAATACATCTTTTTTTTTTAAAGTTATTGTTAATATTGTAAGGTAGAATATGTGATTTAGATTATATGACACATGAGGGACACTGAAAGTTGTGTTTTCCAAAAAATTATTTTTTCTTTTTTTAAATTTTAATTTATTTAAAGGCAGAGTCAGACAGATCTTCCACATTCTAGTCTGCTCCCCAAATGCTTACAACAGGCATGTCTGAGTCAGGCCAGAGACATGATCCTAGAACTCAGTATCCTCACGTGGCCACAGGGACCCAAGAACTTGGGCTGTCATCACCTGCTGCCTCTCATGGTGAGCATTAGCAGGAACCTGGAGCAGAAGCAAAGGAGCTGGGACTCAGGCCAGGCGTTGTGATGTGGGTGTGCCACCCAACCTCTTGGCCAGATACCTGCCTCAATTTTTTTGTTAGGTTTTTTAAACTTACAAACCAGTAATGATTAACTTAGCAATATTTATGTTTCCATTGCATCTTTCCTAGTAAGTAGCTGTTAATTTTATAATTAAACATAAGAAAGCAAATTTGTAAGTCAAAATTTGTCACATATTGTTCCACCTGTATAAGCCTCAGATAATGTTACCTGTCTCTTTATTAAACTGCTGCTCCTCTTTGTTATTTAAGAGAAAGACTAGGGGTGGTACTGTGGCACAGCTGATTAAGCCTCCTGGCATCCCATATTGGATCACTGGTTGGAGTCCCGGCTGCTCTGCTTCTGATCCAGCTCCCTGCTTATGTGCTCTGAAAAACAGTGGAAGATGGCCCAAGTACTTGGGTCCCTGCTGCCTGTGTGGAAGACCTGAATGGAGTTTCAGGCTCCTAGCTTCAGCCTTGCGCAGCTCTGGCTGTTTCAACCATTATGGGAGTGAACCAGCAGTTGGAAGATCTCATTCTCTCTCTGTCTCTCCCTCTATTATTCTACCCTTTAAATAATAATTTTTTAAAATATTTTACAATTTCTTTTTAATTTATTTGACAGATAAAGTTAGTGAGTGAGAGAGACAGAGAGAAAAGTCTTCTTTCCGTTGGTTCACCCCCACAAGTGGCCACAACGGCCAGAGCTACGCCGATCTGAAGCCAGGAGTCAGGTGCTTCTTCCTGGTCTCCACATGGGTGCAGAGGCCCAAGCACTTGGGCCATCCTCCACTGCCTTCCTGGGCCACAGCAGAGAGCTGGACTGGAAGAGGAGCAACCGGAATTAGAACCCGGCACCCATATGGGATTCTGGTGCCACAGGCGGAGGATTAACCAAGTGAGCCATGGCACCGGCCCCAAGAATAATTTTTTTTAAATAGAGAAAAGTTAAATACAAATAAGATAAAATCAACTAAATAATGTGTTGAATAGATTTACCACATGTTTGCTAGTATGATTAATTTAAGAAACAATGTCTAATCCTTTAGGAACCCACAGATGAATAGGGGTCAGTATAGACTAATGATTGCAGTTATGTGTGGTAACAAAGAATATTGTAGGTAGAGCAGTAAGATTTCTTTCATGGCACCTTTTTATTGATCCAGGAGTTAAAAGAGCATACTTTAATAAGAAAATTGAAGTCATTTGACATTAATAGGTGTGGATTTCAGTATCTAAAATTATCAGTGGGTTACTGCTATTAGGAAGAAGGTTTAAAAGAATACTTAGGTGGTGAGCACATTGGATCCTCCACTTTTGTTTGGTACAACATCCTATTTGTCCTTATTCTGAAACAATAAGCAGTGTTGTTGTGTAGATTTGGGTACTTCAAGTGGTGGCTTTCATTTATAGAGCAGCATTTTTAGAAATTCAGACATTTAGTTCCATTTTTATACCTTTATTTAAAATGTTTTAGATTACTGTATCATCTTGTCCTTAACCTTTTCTCAAAGTTATAGAGTATGAGCGTAGACTTCCTAGAACACTATTACAAAAACTCAAATTCATACCTGTTTTGGATATTCTCCCTGTTTTCCAAAGTAGTTGTTACCATGAATTTCTGGGCATCAGAATTGTGGTTTTTTGTTTTCTTTTTCTTTTAAAATTTATTTATGAGAGAGACAGATCAGTTATCTTCCACCTACTGGTTTACTCCCCCAAGTGGCTGCAGTGGCCTGAGCTGGGCCAAGCCGGGAGCCAGGAAATCCATCTGGGTCTCCCATGTGGATGCAGGAGCCCAAGCACCATGAGCTATCTTTCTCTGCTCTTCCACATGTACCATTAGGGAGCTGGATCAGAAATGGAGCAGCCAGGAATCGAACCAGTGCTCATGGGATGCCAGCATCACAGGTGGTGGCATAACCCACTGCGTCACAGTGTCAGTGCTGGGCATTGGATTTTTGCAAGTGTCTCAGAACTTTGAGCCTTGTAAAAGTATTTATTGGTATGCCTACTGACTTGGATACAGTTTGACCCAGGAAAAAAGTTTTTTTGACAACAACTGTAGATGGAAAGACATTTAAAATATGAGACTTCAGACTTGCTTTACTGGATTAGGAACCAGGTGACATATTCTTGGTCTAAGTCTACCATTTTCCAGTTGGGATTATGTTGGACAAAGACCTTAAACATTCCTCATTAGCTCATAGCATTGCTTTGAGGATTACGTGAGGTCATGAAATACAAGTATTTAACTGAAAAGCATATATAAACTTAAGTTGTGTTATATTAGATGACATCACAGGGGCATTATTTTTTTAAAATATTTATTTATTTATTTGAAAGTCAGAGTTACACAGAGAAAGAGAGGCAGAGAGAGAGACAGAGACAAAGAGAGACAGGTCTTCCATCCGCTGGTTTACTCCCCAGTTGGCTGCAGTGGCCAGAGCTGCACCAATCTGAAGACAGGAGCCAGGAGCTTCTTCCGGGTCTCCTATGCTGGTGCAGGGGGGCCCAAGGACTTGAGCCATCTTCTGCTGCTTTCCCAGGCCACAGCAGAGAGCTGGATTGGAAGTGGAGCCTCTGGGCCTCAAACCAGTTCCTATATAGGATGCTGGCACTGCAGGCAGCGGCTTTACCCCTACACCACAGTGCTGGAGGGGCATTATTGATATAAATGGACATTAGTTTTCTTAAAAGGAACTTTTTTAAAAAAAATAATTGATTTTGGGGCTGGCAAAGTAGTATGGAGGGTTAAATTACCACCTACAGCACCAACATCCCATATGGGTGCTGGTTCAAGTTCTGGCTGCTCTACTTCTGATCCAGCTCTCTGCTAATGCACCAAGGAAAGCAGATGATGACCAGAGTATTTGGTTTCATGCACCCGTGTGGGAGACCCAGATGAGGCTCCTGGCTCTTGACTTTGACCTGGCCCAGCCCTGGTTGTCATGGCCATTTGGGGAATGAACCAATGAATGGAAGATCTTTGTTTCTGTAATTCTTTCAAATAAATAAATTTTTTTTTTAATTTATTTTTTTGAAAGACAGAAGGAGAGAGAGAGATCTTTTCATTGCTGGTTCACTTCCTCCAACATGGCCTCAATGGCCCCAGGATGGGCCAGGCTGAAGCTAGGTACCTGAAATTCCAACTGGGTCTTCCACGTGGGTGGCAGGGGCCCAAATGCTTGGTCCATTTTCTGCTGCTTTTCCAGGCACATTAGCAGGGAGCTGGATCAGAAGTAGAGCAGTCGGGATTCTAACTGGTACGCAGATAGAAGGTTAGTATCACAGGCAGCAGCTGTACCTGCTGTACCACAGCACTGACCTGTTAAATGTCTCAGCAATTTTTTGATCAGAGTAATTCAAAGTAAAACTTCCTAGTGGTTTTGATTATCCAAGTCCAACCTGATACTTAAAGCTAGAAATATACAAAATTATTTTATAGTACTATTTAGTGGGGCTGGCATTGTGGCTTATTGGGTTAAGCCATAGCCTGCAACACCTGCATCCCATATGGACACTTGTTCATGTCTTGGCTGCTCTATTTCAATCCAGCTCTCTGCTGATGGCCTGGGAGAAGCAGCAGAAGATGGCACAAGTGCTTGGGCCCCTGCCTCCAGGTGGGAGACCCAAATGAAGCTCCTGGCTCCTGGCTTTGGCCTGGCCTAGCCCTGACCATTGTGGCTGTTTGGGGAATGAGCCAGCAGATGGAAGATCTCTCTGACTCTCTGTAACTGCCTTTCAAATAAATCCTTAAAAAAAATACTGAATGAACCTTGCTGCATGCTATTTAAAAGGTATTGTGTATAAATGTGTGTTTGCTTATGTGCATGTTTTCTTGTGCTTGGTCTGTCCCTCTGCTTATGATATTTAAATGAATATGTATTTGAAATTGTCTTTCTTAGATGGAGATGGTGATGGCGATGGAGATGGAGCAACTGGAAAGAAAAAGAAGAAGAAGAAGAAGAAGAGAGGATGTTAGTGTTCTATGTTACTCTTAACTTGATGAATAGGTTTGAAGTTGTTTAAGGTACTAACGTGTTAGTTAATATGCAACTTCTTGGCATTTGTTTAATACAACATTTATTACTAAAAGCAGATCTTCACATACGAGCTAGTTTTTTGCTTATTTTGTTAATGCACAGTGGACATTTTTTAGTAAGACTTTATTTTCTTTTTACTGATTTGTAATAGCTACTGATTTATTGTCGCTCCCCCATTCGCGGAGGAACGACACAGGACCCTGCACTGTTCTTTTGTCTGCTCGGCCTTTCCCGGCTTTGCTGCTGGTCCTTCCCGGGTTGGCTGCCAACCCCTCCACCTCCGTGGAGGGGCGGCTCCCTCTGCCACTTTCCCCACTTCCGTGGGGGAGCGGCACACCGCCAGCCGGCTCTCTCGGGGGCTGCACAGATGTTATCCGGATGTTCCTGGTGCATGTTGTCTCTCTCCTCCTTTATAGTCCTCTTCCACCAATCCCAACTCTGCTACCCACACGCCGAGTAGGCTGCTCTCCTCCAATCAGGAGCAGGTCCTGCTGTTTATTGGTTGAACTGGAAGCAGCTGTGTAGAGGCTGTTTCTCCCTTCTCAGCGCCATATTGTGGGAGAGCAGATGCATAGAATAAGTCTTAATTCCAGTAACTTAGTCTAGTCTGAGTTGCTCCCCACAATTTATAGTAGCCATTCCATCTCTAGTGAATGAAGACAAACATTTCTGCCAAGCTTACGTTGTTTGAACACACAATGGAATCCTAAGGAGTTAAGACTTGCTTTCCCAAGCAGCAGTAAATCAGGAAATTGTAAGCATAGTGGCTGACGTGTCTTATGTTTCTAACTGAAAGGTCAAAACGAGAAAGTTCCTTAAAAATCAGGACATGGAACAACCATTAGCAACTGAGAAAACTGATAACAGCTTAATTTTATTTTTAATTACAGAAGTTAATGCTCTGTTTATTTATATCTCACAGCAAAAGTTCAAACAGACCCTCCCTCAATTCCAATATGTGACCAGTATCCTAATGGTGTGTTTCCAAAAGGACAAGAATGCGAATATCCGCCCACACAAGATGGGTAAGGTTCATGAACTGGTTTCCAAGTTGACTTTTGACAGTTGTAGCTTAACAGTTAAGCAGATTTGATTTTTCTTAAACTTTGATCTACTACTTTAATAAAAGCTTGTGAATTTGCTGGGAAGAAATGTGGTAGAAAATGGCTTAGATTGAGACCCGTAGCTGGTTGATGAGTTTAAAATATTACAGTGGTGATTGCAAAAAATAAAAAAATCCTTGTCAATAAAGGTTAACCTAAATTTTTTACTTCTCAGTACTTGGAACATGGATTTGCATGGGATTCCAGTCTTTTACCCCCTGTAAACTGTATTCCTGGTACATTATAAGTATGCTTTCCTCTCTGGGTTTTTGTGATTAGGTGAGAGTTGAGCGATTGAAGAGTTGATGCCTACATTATTACAGTTTATTCCCTGAAACCATTTACAATTCTATCAAATTCAATGTAAATAAGTATTTTTTGGTGTCTTGCTTTTTTTTTTTTTTTTTCCTTAATATCTTATTTATTTGAGAGGTAGAGTTACGGACGGAGAGGCAGACAGAGAAAGGTCTTTCATCCACTGGTTCACTCAAATGGTTGCAACGGCCAGAGCTAAGCCAGTCCATCACCAGATGTCTTGCCTTTTTTTTTTTTTTTTCCTTTTTTAAAGATTTATTTATTTGAAAGGCAGAGTTACAGGGTGGAGGGGGGAGAGAGAAAAATGTGTTCCATTAACTTGTTCACTCCCCAAGTGGCCACAGTCCAAGGCTGGGCCAGGCCGAAGCTAAGAGTCTGGAACTCCATCCATATCTCCCACAAGGGTGCAGGATCCCAAATACCTGGGCCATCTTCCACTGTTTTCCCAGGCACATTAGCAGGGAGCTGGATTGTAAGTGGAGCAGCTGGGACTAGTGCCCATATGGGAGGCCAGCATCACAGGTGGCAGCTTAACCCACCATGCCACAGTGCAGGGGCTGGCGACTTCCCAGTTCTTTTAGTTTTTTATGTATTGTATTTATTTGAAAGTCAGAGTGAGAGAGCTATCACTAGAGATCTCCCATCTGCTGGTTCTTTCCCTAAATACCCACAACAGAGATATGCCATACTGAAATCAGGAGCTGGAATGCAGTCTGGGTCTCCCATAGGGGTGGCAGGGACTCCAATATTTGGATCATCACCTGCTGCTTCCCAGAATGCATATCAGCAGGAAGCTGAATAGAGAGTAGAGCTAACAAGAATTTAGATGCTCCCATATGGGATGTTGGTTTCCCAAGTGGCAGCTTAACACTTCCATAAAGCAATTCTTTGTAACATATTGTTGAGTTACATAATTACAGTAACAATTCAGATGACTTAAATAGGTTTGGAAAAAATTTAGCTGATCCTTTTTTTGTTTGTTTGTTTTGTTTGAAAGAGTTACAGAGGGAGGTAGAGAGAGGTAGGTCTTCGATCTGCTTGTTCACTTCCCAAATGGCTGCAACAACCAGGGCTGGGCCAATCTGAAGCCAGGAGCCAGGAACTTTGTCTGGGTCTCCCACTTGGGTGCAGGGATCCAAGCACTTGGGCAGTCCTCCACTGCTTTCCCAGGTTCATTAGCAAGGAGCTGGATTGGAAGTGGAGCAGCTGGGACTAGAACTGGCACCCATATGGGGTACCAGCACTGCAGGCCCAGCCTTTAACTTACTTTGCTCCAGCGCTGACCCTTCACCTGATTCTTAGAAGTTTTCTATAATTAGACGTTTAGACGGGTCAGCAGAAGCTTAGTGGAATTTGGACTGAGAGCATGGAATTGGGGACCAATCTATCTGCATTTGAATCCCATTTCTAACTTACTCGCATTCCACTTTGGGCAAGTAATTTATCATTGTCTTCTGTGCTTTCATTTCCTTATCTTTAAATGGGCATTTTGTAGAATTGCTGTTAGGAGCAATAATAATGTATAAAGCACTTTTGTAAGTGAATGTTAAGTAAGTTAGCCTGTCAGTCACAGATATTCCAAGTACCATACTAACATGTAAGTCAATGTCTTTTATAGAAGGAATTGATGAATCTGGTGGTTGCAGTAGTTGGTTAAGATAGCTTCTGCTGTAACATTTTTGTGATGGCCTATTGACACCTTTGTTTTTCTTTAAGCATAGAAAAATAATGTTATGTTTTTACCTGGTCCTTGTTTCCAGTTAGGAATATTATCAATGAATAAGTCTGTAAAAATTGAATTTTATGGCATAGGCATCTTTCCTTGAATTTGAATTCAGTGATACCTGTGACTTACAGGATCTACTTTTAAAGAGTCACAGAATATGTAATTTTGCATAACTTACATAAATTCTTGTAGTACATATGAAGTGATCACATTTGTTTTCAAATATAATATTTTAATTTTTTTTTTGCTTGTTCCCTCTTCTTTCCCTTCCTTCCAGACCCATGTTTACCACCTAGCAGGTAGCTGTCCATATTTTTCTATACTCATGTATACGTCTGTGTCTGTTTACGTAAGAGAGTTTTAGGGTCATTGTTTTACACAAACAGAATTATAGACACACTTTTCCCTCCACTTTGCTTTTCTCATTTAGTACTATCATGGAAGTCCTTCCAAGTCAATTACAATAACTCTGTTACTTTGATAATGTGCTATAGTATGAATGTACCATACTTAATCCTCCATTCTGTGACGGACACTCACTTTGTACTCAGTATTTTTTACCACTGTAATCTGTTCTAAATAAACCCTTCTAAGTAGGTAGATAAGGTAGGTGTATGTGTATTTTGTTTGCTGATTATTTGGTTGTTTTCAGAAATGAGATTACTAAATCAAAGAATATATTAATGTTTTAGTTTACAGTTCTTAGACTGTTAGTGATTTTGAGTGTCTTTTGATTGATGGCCTTGTTTATGTTATCTTTTGTTCTTCCAGAAGTTTTAAATGTAGTATATGTCCATATTTTATACTTCTGGGCTCCTGTGAGTGTAATTTTCTTGAATTCTCCTTTCGTGTTTGTTATGTCTTTAATCTGAAGTTTTTTGTGCAAGATTAGAAGTGATAATTTTCTTTGATTTGGCTAGCAATTTTAATATTAAATCTAAATTCAGTGAGTGCTTTTGTCCTGTATTCTCATGTAATGGAATTAATTCCTGGATTATTCTGTTTCATTGATCTGTTTCTGTAATTTTATTTGGTCTGATATCTGAAACTTTACATTGATAAGACACACATAGATACACATACAGAAATGCCCTTGTTAAAATTCTCATCAGAATCACATATTTATATATTAATTTCTGAAAATCAACAGTTTTATCATGCTGTCTTATCGAATGTCATTGTATGTTTCTTTTCACTTGTTCAAAAAAATTTTTTTTTTCCCAAGTAGAATCCTATCCTTTTCTTGTTAAATTTACTCTTAGATGCCTTCAGGTTTTTTATCATTGATACGAATGAAGTACTTTCATTTCCATTTCCATGTGCTTAATGCTAGAATGGAGAGCAAAACCCTTGATTTTCCTACACTTGTTAACATTTAATCTTTTTAATTGTGAATATTGTGGAAAACTTGAAGTAAGATTTTATATTTGAAAAAAAATACCTGAGATATTTTAAGATCCCCAAAACTACTTTTTTTCTTACTGGTAGCTGCTGCTGCTTTCTTTCTTTTTTTTTTTTTTTTTTAAAGAAAACTTTTATTTAATAAATATAAATTTCGAAAGTACAACTTTTGGATTATAGTGGTTCTTCCCCCATAACCACCCTCCCATCCTCAGACCATCCCATCTCCTACTCCTTCTCCTGTCCCATTCTTCATTAAGATTCATTTTTAATTATCTTTAGATACAGAAGATCAACTTAGTATATACTAAGTAAAGATTTCATACTGTTAGCTTCTGTTCCAAGTTAAATGTAGTTGGAAAGCTTAAAAAAAGGTATTATTTATTTATATGTTAGACTTTCCAGGGTAATACTTTTTTTTTTTTTAAAGATTTATTTTATTTATTTGAAAGAGTTACAGAGAGAGGTAGAGACAGAGAGAGAAATCTTCCATCTGCTTGTTCACTCCCCAGATGGGTGCAATGGCTGGAGCTGTGCCAATCTGAAGCCAGGAGCCAGGAGCTTCTTTTGTGTCTCCTGCATGGGTGCAGGGTCCCAGGGGCTTGGGCCATCTTCTATTGCTTTCACAGGCCATAGCAGAGAGCTGGATCGGAAGAGGAGCAGCTGGGACTAGAACTGGCAACCATAAGGGATACCAGCGCTTCTGGCCAGGGCTTTAACCCGCTGTGCCACAGCGCTGGCCCCAACTTTTCTTTCTTTCTTTCTTTCTTTCTTTTCTTTCTTTTTTTTTTTTTTTTAGATTTATTTTATTTTATTTCAAAGTCAGAGTTACACAGAGAGGAGAGCAGAGAGAGGGTGAAGTTCCATCCGATGGTTCACTCTCCAGATGGCTGCAACGGCCGGAGCTGTGCCCGTCAGGAGCCAGGAGCTTCATGCAGGTGCAGGGGCCCAAGGACTTGGGCCATCTTCTACTGCTTTCCCAGACCATAGCAGAGAGCTGGATGGGAAGTGGAGCAGCCAGGTCTCAAACCGGTGCGCAAATGGGATGCCCATGCTTCAGACCAGGGGGTTAACCTGCTGAGCCACAGCACTGGCCTCCCAACTTTTCTTAAATATTGAAATTTTGTTGCCATCCTAGAGAAATACAAAGAAAGTGGTTTTTTATTCTTCAGGAATTTCTTTTTACATTCATATGACCTGTTTGGAATGTTTGCAAATACATTTTAATCAGTATTCTTGCATATTTGGTATAGAATTGATAATAGTTTGTATTTTGCCTTCATATTTTTTTAAGTAGACTTGTATTGAAAATTGAATTAATTTTCAGAGAACTGTAAACAGTACCAGGTTCAGTGCATTTGAAAAACATTTTGAAATAATTGCATACTCACAGAAAAGTGTCAGGAATAATACAAATAACTCCCACAAACCTCTGATCCATGTTTCCTGTGTTGTTGCTGTTTCATAATAATCTGTTCAGTGGAGTATTACACTTGTTAAAATTATTTATTATAAACAGATAGCTTTTCATTATCTCCTTTGCAGAGGGAGGCCAAATGTGAAAAATGAAAATTGGTTCATCTGTATGCATACTTTTTTTCTGAACAATTTGAGAATAAGTGCATTTTTGGCTAGAATTCTAGATATGTAGATAAGGTATCCTTTTCATAGTGTACTATATGAGTGTCTGATACCACTTTACTCGTTATTGGTGATGTTAATTTTTTTATCACCTGAGTAAGGTATTATCCAATTTCTTAAGTATATCATGGCTTTTTCTTGTAATTAGTGATTTGTGGGAAGTAGCTATGATGATATGTAAATGTCCTGGCCGTAAAGAGCACCTCCTCACATGTAGTGTGCCATTGGTAATCCTTGTCTGAATCAGTTTTTACTACAATGATTTGCTGTCTCTTTTTTAAAAAATTAGCATTCTTTCTACATTTCTGGCATCATTAAAACTTTATGAAACCAGTTTTTTTTTTTTTTTTTTTTTTTTTTTTTTAATTAAGATTATTTATTTGAAAGTCAGAGTTACAGAGAGAGGAGGAGACACAGAGGTGTCTTTCATCTGCTAGTTTACTCTCCAGGTCACAGCAACAGCCAGGGTTGTGCAAGACTGAAGCCAGGAGCCAGGAACTCCATCTGAGTCTGCACCTGGGTAGCAGGGGCCCAAACACTTAGGCTGTGTTCTGCTGCTTTTCCCAAGCCATTAGCAGGGAGCTGCATCAGAAGTGGAGCATCCAGGACACCAATTGGCACCTATGTGTGATACTGGCATTGTAGGTGGTAGCTTTACTTGCTGTGCCATGCCATCCCCTGAAACCAACTTTAATTTAATAGGTGTAATGCTATTCTATCCTGTGTCTAGTAATTGTCTTTTTTTTTTTTTTTTTTTTGGACAGGCAGAGTTAGAAAGAGACAGACAGAGAGAAAGGTCTTCCTTCCGTTGGTTCACCCCCCAAATGGCCAACATGGCCACACGCTGTGCCGAGCCGATCCAAAGCCAGGAGCCAGGTGCTTCTCCTGGTCTCCCATGTGGGTGCAGGGCCCAAGCACTTGGGCCATCCTCCACTGCCTTCCCGGGCCACAGCAGAGAGCTGGACTGGAAGAGGAGCAACTGGGACTAGAACCCCGAGTACCGGCGCCACAGGCGGAGGATTAGCCTAATGAGCTGCGGCGCCAGCCTAGTAATTGTCTTAATGAGTTAAAAATCAGATTTTTCTCTCTTTCTGAATCCTTGTGAGTAGAATGAAGAATTATTTTGAAATTCTTGTTACCTACTTCTAAATTCAGTAGGCAATTTTGGGAGGGCAGTTAACTTGTTTAGAAGTAGTATATCCATTAGGAGATAAGATTAAGCAAAAAGAAGGAAATACTATTTCTCCTTTATTCTCCAAGTCAATAAAAACCACTTCCAACAATTAACGTTTCTTCCTCCAATGCGTCTCTGTGGTTTATATCCGTGGTCAAGTTGCAGCTTGGGATTCCTGCATTCCAAATCAGAGTCCTTGAGAACCAGCTCTGCTTCCATTCCAGCTTCCTGATCATGCATACTTTGGGAGATAAGCAGGAGATGACTCAAGTCCATGTCTCCCTGCCACTCACATGAAGACCCTGACTTCCTTGCTCCTGGCTTTGGCCTTGCACAGCCTGGGTGCTGTGGACATTTGGGGAGTGAACCAGCAGATGGAAGACATGTCTGAGTGCCTTTGTCTCTGTGCCTTTTAAATAAATAAAGCTAAATATGTGTTAGAAATACCTGGGAATGCTTTTCAAGATAGAACCATACTGTAAAACAACTTTATAATCACTCAGAATTTACTTAAGTCAGTAAAGAAACTTGCAGTATTTCAAATGGCTCAACAATTCATATCTGTATGTGTACTGTTTAATCATTTACTCCTCCCTTACTGGATATACAGTTCATTTTCACTTTTATTAGCAATGCTGGTAGAATGATGATATGATAAACTCATTACCTAGATTGGATAGTAGGAAATAATCATGTTAAACCTGACAATGATCTAAAAACTCAAAGCATTTTAGGAGAGTAATTTTGGGGCTTGTAGCTTAAAGCAGAGTTGAATAAACTTTTTCTGTAAAGGGCCTGATGTCAAACATTTTAGGCCTTGAGTATTATTAACTTTTCTGATGGAGCATGAAAGAAGTTACAGAGAGTAGATAAAGGAAAGGGCACAATCATGTTGCAGCAAAATTTTATTTACAAAGTAAGTATCTGGCTGGCTTGTCTGTAGCTGGTACTTTGCTGACCACTGACTTAGAGGCAAATAGGAATAATTTCTTGAAAGCATCACATTTTAAAATATACAGTGTCTTTTTAAAGAAATTATTTGAAAGAGATTCAGACAGAGAAGAGAAATAGATCTTCCACCCATTGGTTCAGTCCTCAAATGGCTGCAGTGGCCCAGATGAAGGCTGGGCCAGGCCAAAGCCAGGAGCCTGGAACTCCATCCAGGTTTCCCACATGAGTGTGGGGTCCCAAGGACTTGGAACATCTGCTTTCCCAGGCCATTAGCAGGCAGCTGGATCAGAAATGGAATAGGGACTCAAACTGACGCTTCTGTGGGATGCTGGCATTGCAGAATGCAGCTTAACCTGCTATGCCGCAGTGTCAGCCCCAAAAGCGTTGCTTTTATACACTATTTTTTGTACCACAGTAGTCACTGAATAGTGAGCTTTGTATTCTACATTGAGAATGCATGAAAGTAGGAACAAAAAGTTTTTTCAAAGATTTTGATTCTGTTTAATATTGTTAAGTTTATTTATTTATTTGAAAGGTGGGGAATAGAGAGAGATCTTTCATATGCTGATTCACTCCTCAAAAGACTACAATGGCTGAAGCCAAGAGACTAGAACTCCATCCAGGCCTCCCACATGGGTGACAGGGGCCCAAGGGACTTGGGACATCTGCTGCTGCTATCCCAGGAATATTAGAAGGGGGCTGGATCAGAAGCAGAGCAGCCAGGAGTGTAACTGGCATATCATGGGATGCTAACATTGCAGGAAGTTGCTTAACCCACTGCACCACAACTCTGGCCCAGAGATTTTCATGTTTTTGAAAGTGCACTGCTTAAAGGAAGTCAGTGAATCCCAATTCCCAGAAGTTGGATATAAAAATCCCTGGCAGTTTTTATACATGTGAGCATATCTTTAAATGGATGATTACCTCTAATATGGGAAGTGGCTTCAGAAGTTCATGGAAAAGTGGAACTGAAAGATAGCATATGGTTTCCATGAACTTTTTGAAGAACTCTTATATACAGTGAGAAAAATCCTGCACAAGCACATAATGGATGCTTTCAGGAAATTATATATAGATATTCAATCCTGCACAAGCACATAATGGATGCTTTGAGGAAATTATATGTAGATATCAGGTCAGGTCTTTGGATCAACACAGTGGGCCCTCCGTGGCTGTGGGTTCTGTATTCCTGGATTCAACCAACTGCTGATCAAAGACAGTAAAAATTAGTCTGTATTCCACGAGTATGGACTGTTTTTCCTTGTTATTCTTCCCTAAACAGAGCAGTATAACAACTGTTTACATTGTATTAGGTATTATGAGTAGTCTAGAGATGATTTGAATTACATGGGAGTGTTTATATAAGTTGTATGCAAATACTACCATGAAATTTTAAATGAGGGACATGGGCATCTGAGAATTTTTGTACCTGGGGGGAACCTGGGACCAATCCCCTACAGATACAGGGGGACAGCTGTACTGAAGCCATTGGTAAAATTAAATGCTAACTTTCGTTGTGTTCCTTTAATATCTCGAAAGCATATATTACCTCAGGGTGAAAGGATGATTCCCATCAGCAGCACCTTGCTTTCTAGGACTCTTTGCTGACATTTTTGGATGTTTCCTTGTCATTTATATTGGCAGGATATTTGTCCCTCTGAGTATGAATGAAATCTCATTTGAGAATTGATATTCTTTTTTCCCTCTAAGAGGCTTAAAAAAGGTTTGACTGAGTTGTTTGCAGGTGTGTCTTTGTATTCTGAAATTTTGTTGACATAAATCCAAAATGTCTTGTATTAGTATATTTTTATCTTCAGCTTTTTACTTGTTCTGCTGGTTTTTAAGTGACTAATGCTGTGCTGTGCCTACTCTTAAGGCGAACAGCTGCTTGGAGAACTACAAGTGAAGAAAAGAAAGCTTTAGATCAGGCTAGTGAAGAAATTTGGAATGATTTTCGAGAAGCTGCAGAAGCACATCGACAAGTTAGAAAATACGTCATGAGCTGGATCAAGCCTGGAATGACAATGATAGAAATCTGGTAAAAGGAATACAGTTTTGTAAGAACATGGTTTAAAACATTTTGTAGCACTTCCTCTCCATTTATGAATGTTTGACTTCCATTACCACTTTGCCAGTAAAACTTGAAGTAAAGGTTCCAGAAGTATCTTCTAAGAATCTGTGTAACGAGGAAATCATAAGAGGTGCATACAGTTCTACCTCAGCCACCCTGCTTTGGGCACATGCACTTATGATCGATTTTTTCTGTCTGGAAATTTGTCATTTTGCTATTTAACAATTCATGTTAAGAAATAAAAATTCTTGGAGTAAATATCCAGACACAAAATATAATGCAGTGAACAAACCAATAACGATAATTATTTCTGTAGTTTTTCCCCTTGAGAAATGCTTAGTATAAAAGACAACTTGATTTTCTGATGCAATTTTAAAATACGTGAGATGAGCAAGTAAAATCAATGTTTAGGTTGCTCTTAGTTGAGACTCTTCATTTCCTCGTAAACTAAAGTAAGATTGTTTCCTCTAGGCTTCTAGTAGAATTAATTTCCTTGTCTTTTAAGGATGAGCTATTTTTATAGCATCAGAGAACAATTACTTGTTTACATCCAGATTGTGCTCATATCACTCCCCAAAAGCAGTTTAAGCATTTTAGTGAACTTTCTGATCTTGATGAGCTGTCAAGTATCTGTGAGAATGCCAATGTATATGAATTCCCTTTTTATTTGTTTATTTTAGTGAAAAGTTGGAAGACTGCTCACGCAAGCTAATAAAAGAAAATGGGTTAAATGCAGGCCTGGCATTTCCTACTGGGTGTTCTCTCAATAATTGTGCTGCCCATTATACTCCCAATGCTGGTGACACAACAGTATTACAGTATGATGACATCTGTAAGATAGACTTTGGAACACATATTAGTGGTGAGTTCTTGGAAATCATTCCTATCTCCTGCACAAAAAATTCCAGTTGTTCTCTGTTGGATGGAGTTATAAATACTGAACTCTGAAAATTTTGTTCTAGCCTCCTCACTTTTCAGTAGAACTATGTTGAGGCAGATTTTGAGGTCCCCTCCCTCCCCCCGCCCTAAGATTTGTTTACTTGAAAGGAGGAGAGAGAGAGAGATCTTCCATCTGCTGGTGCAGTCCCCAGATGGCCACAACAGCCAGGACACGGCTGTGCTGAAGTCAGGAGCCAGGAGCTTCTTCTGGGTCTCCCACATGGGTGCAGGGGCCCAAGGACTTGGGCCATCCTCAGCTGCCTTCCCAGGCATATTGGCAAGGAAACTGCATTGGAAGTGGAGCAGCCAGGACTCAAACCGGTACCCATATGGGATGCCAATGCTGCAGACTGTGGCTTAACCTGCTTACCACAATGACAGCCCCATATTTTTATTTATTCTTTTAAGATTTATATATTTTATTTGAAAGGCAGTCCCCAAATGGCTAGAGTGGCTTGGGCTGTGCCAGGGCAAAGCCAGGAGCCAAGAACTTCATCAGGGTCACCCACATGGGTTCAAGGGCCCAAAGACTTGGCCGTTTTTGCTGCTTTCCGTGGTGCATTAGCAGGAAGCTGGATCAGAAGTGGACCAGTGCAGCTAGGACTTGAACTGGCGCCCACGTGGGATGCTGGCATTGCAGACAGTGGTGTTACCCGTAGCGCCACAGCGCCGGCCCCTGGCCCCAGATTTTGAGATTTAAAATTCTACTGAGTGACTTGGAAAACTGTTGGTTAACTGAGGTTTAATCCTTTGTATCCAGGCATGACAAATACAATCCTGTATTTTCTTTATTCATTTTATTTGTCATTTATGTGGCTAACTGACATAAAACATGTATTTAAACCTTTATATCCAAGAGTTTGCTTTTCTAAATTCTCAAAACCCAGTCAGGTAGGTATTTTGTCACCCCACTTAACAGGCGAGAAAGCAGGCTTAGATTAAGTACTTACCTAAGGTTTTACTGAATTACATTCTGTGCCCCTGGGCTTGTCTTCTGTACGCTGCTGTTCCTTAGTTTCCAAGCCTTTTTTGCTTTTGTCTGGGTGGGTGCTGAATTGGTTCTGTTTTGGAGCAACGTATACTAACCCTGTAATTATTCCGAAACCTTAGAAAATAGAAATATAGTTTCCATTTTTTTTTTCTTTTTGATTATGAATAATCTTTGGGTACTCAGGTTCAGTCTTCCTTTGAGCCCATCATTCTGATTTCTGTTAACTAGCAAAGTTAATAGTGTAAAGCAAATACATTGACTAGCTAATAAGTAACAAAATTTTGTCTTTCAGGAAGAATTATCGACTGTGCTTTTACTGTCACTTTTAATCCTAAATATGATACATTATTGAAAGCAGTAAAAGATGCCACTAATACTGGAATAAAGGTATGTGAAAGGTGACACCATTTTACCCAGTCTATTTTAAGTGCTTAAAGCCTGTTTAGGGTCTGTGTGTAATTAAGGTGAATTACAGAATTTGCTGTTTTTAGAGTCTTATAAAGTGTACCAAAGACTTTTTTTGCCTCTAATTTTACTAACATTTATTACAATAGAGTTTGCATCTATTTTTGCCTCTCAAATTAACTGTTGTTTTTGTGGTTGTTCTTTTAGTTTTAATGCTTACTTTAGTTGCTAGAGCAGTTTTAGGTTCATAGCAAAATTGGGCAGAAAGTACAGAAATCTCCCATATGCTCCCTGCTCCCACGCAGGTGCAACCTTGTCCACTGGCAACATCCCACAACAAGAGATCATTTTTTTTTTTTTAACATTTTTAAAAGATTAATTTTAAGAGATTGAGCTTCCATCCACTGGTTTACTCCCCAGATGGCCACAACTGTAAGCTGTGGGCCAGGCTGGAGCCAGGAGCTTCTGGGTCTCCCATGTGGGTGCAGGGGCCCAAGGACTTGGGCCATCTTATCTTCTGCTGCTCTCCCAGGCACATTAACAGGGAGCTGGATTGGATGATGTGGGGGATGAGTAGCTAGGACTTAAACTAGTACTCTAATATGGGATGCTGTTAACATTATTGAACCAACATTGATACTTCATAATCATTCCAAGTCCATAGTTGATGGTTGACTGTTAGTGTTGTGAGTTTTGTGGGATTTGAAAATATATGCTATTGTATATCCATCATTGTAGTATCATTCAGGGTATTATTACCCTCAAAGTAGCTCCACTGATTCATCCCTCTCTCCTGCTAAGCCCTGATATAACCCAGCCTCCTTCCTCCAGTGTTGCGTGTGTGTGTGTGTGAGAAAATACACATTACATAAAAGTTAACCATCTCAGCCATTTTTAAGTATATCGTTCACTGGTGGTAAGTCCTTCATAGTGTTATGCAGCCATCACTGCCATTCTTTTCCATCACTCTTCATCTTGTAAGACTGGAACTGTACCCACTAAGCAGTAACTCCTGATTTCCCTCTCCCCCAGCCCCTGGCAGCCACATCATCATACTTATGTTTGTGTTTGTACTAATACGTGAGTATATGAGAGTTTATTTCTGGGATTTCTATCCATTGGTCTTTGTGTCTGTTTTTATACCAGTATCACACTGTTTTGATTGCAATAGCTTTGTAGTAAGTTTTGAAATCAGGAAGTGTGAATCCTTCAATTTGTTCTTTACCAAGATTATTTTGGTTCTTTAGGATCTCTTGGAATTTCATACAAATTTTAGAATGGGTTTTTCTGTTTCTCCAAAAATGCCATTGGAATTTTGATGGGGATTGCATTGATTTCTGCAGTTCAGATTATACACCTTAACAGTTTTGTTTAAAAAGATTATTTATTTGAAAGGCACAGTTAGAGGAGAGGGAGGGAGAAGGGGGGGAGAGTGAATCTTCATCCACTGCCTACTCCCCAAACGGCAGGAGCTGGGCTGATCTGAAGCCAGGAGCCAGGAGCTAGGAGCTTCTTCTAGGTCTCCCACACGGCTGCAGGGCCCCAAGGACTTGGGCCATCCTCCACTGCTTTCCCAGGCTGCAGCAGAGAGCTGGATAGGAAGAGGAGTAGCCAGGACTCACACTGGTGCCCATATGGGATGATGGCACTGCAGGATGTGGCTTTACCCACTACGCCACAGTGCTGGCCCCACATCTTAACAATATTAAGTCTTCTAATCAATCGTCATAGGATGTGTTTCTAATTTTTGTCTTTTTAAATTTCAACAGTGTTTTATAGCTTTCATTGTACAGGTTTTTTACTTCCTTGGTTAAGTTACTTCCTAAGTATTTTTATTCTTTTTGATCATGTTGTAATTGTAGTTTCATTCTGTTCTTAGTTTGTTCAGTGCTTTTATCAGGAAAGAATGTTGAGTTTTTGTAAAATGCTTTTTAGATGTGAATTGATGATAATGTGTTTTTTTCCTCCATTACATGAATGTTTTTTACATTGTTTTCATACTGACCCATCCTTGAGGTCTAGGAATAAATCCCATATATTCATGATGCATTATCCCTTTATTATTTTTTTTTCTTTTTTTTTTTTTTTTGTCTTTTTTTTTCTTTTCTTTTTTTTTTTTTCTTATCCCTTTATTATTTTAACATTTATTTATTTGAAAGGCAGAGTTATAGAGAAAAGGGGGGACATGGGGGAAGAGAGAAGGTAGGATCTTCCATTTACTGGTTCACAATGGCCTGGACTGTGCTATGCAGAAGCCAGGGACTTTTTTTCTTTCAGGTCTCCCATGTAGGTACATGGGCCCAAGGACTTGAGCTGTCCTCTGCAGGTTTCCCAGGTGCAATAGCAGGGAGTTAGATTGGAAGTGGAGCAGCGTATATCGGACGTCGGTGCTGCATGTAGGCCATGTCTTAACCCTCTCTGCCATGAAGCCGGCCCCTGCATTTGCTAATACTTTATTGAAGATTTAGTTAGGAAATATTCCCTCCTGGGTTTTTTTTTTTTTTTGGGGGGGGGAGGTTGAGAAGGATTGATACTAGTTCTTTAAATGCTCAATAGAGGGGCTGGTGTTGTGGAATAGTAGGTAAAGCCACTCTCTGCAATGCTAGCATCCCATATGGGTGCTGGTTGGACTCCTGGCTGCTCCACTTCCAATCCAGCTCCCTGCTAATGGCCTGGGAAAAGCAGTGGAAGATTGCTCAAGTATTTGGACCCCTGCCACCAATGTGGGAGTCTGGGAGGAAGCTCCTGGCTTCAGTCTGGTCCAGCCCTGCCTGTTGCAGTCATAAGTCTTTTAAAAAAATGATAGAATTCACCAGTAAAGTCACTGGGTCTAGGATTTTTTTGTTGTTGTTGGGGAAAATTTGATTGCTCATTCAGTGTCCTTACTAGTTATTTATTTAAACTTTAGTTTTAGGGTTGTAGGAATTTGCTCATTTCATCTAGAGTATACAGCTGTTATTGTAGAATTGCTTATAATTTTCTCCTGTAATCTTCTTCCTAAAAGAAAAATATTCAAAAGGCAGAGTGATGAGGTGGGTGTGAAAAGAGAGAAAGAGATAGATATCTCCCATCTGAATGTCCTGGTCTGCTAGGTCTGCCTCCCAAAAGGGAAAACACGGAAGGGGGTTGCAGGTGCATAGGCCCTTTACATCCCGTGGAAGTCTTTTAAGCCAGAGGGGTTAAGAGGTAAGGGTTCACAACATTGTGGTGGACACGCTGCTTTGTCTGTACCTCTGTTACCAGAATCAGCAATGAAAGGATCACAATGAGATCCTTGATATTTAGGACAAATACCTTTTTATCCATCCTGGATCCTCCCATCGTGTGCAAGTTGCTCTGGGAGTAGGTACCTGCCATTCAGCTTCTGCTACTGCACTTCGTCATCTGGTGCTTCTCTGGGGGTTTACCCACTGTTGGTAGACTCCAGAGTTTCCAAATATCTACGTGAGACAAAGGCTGCCAGTGCATTTATTGTCTTAAAGTCACTGTAAAATGTTGTACTTAAAAAAGATACACACTCTTCTGTTTTTTTAGTGTGCTGGAATTGATGTCCGTCTGTGTGATGTTGGTGAGGCCATCCAAGAAGTTATGGAATCCTATGAAGTTGAAATAGATGGGAAGACATATCAAGGTGTGTTCTTTTAAACTGTCTTGTTTTGCAGTTAAATTTACAAATACTCTTTTTATTTATTTATTTTTTTGACAGGCAGAGTTAGAGGCAGAGAGAAACATCTTCCTTTTCCGTTGGTTCACCCCCTAAATGGCCGCTACGGCTGGTGCGCTGCGCTGATCTGAAGCTAGGAGCCAGGTGCTTCTCCTGGTCTCCCATGCGGGTACAGGGCCCAAGCACTTGAGCCATCCTCCATTGCCTTCCCCGGGCCATAGCAGAGAGCTGGATTGGAAGAGGAGCAACCGGGACAGAATCCAGCGCCCCAACTGGGACTAGAACCTGGGGTGCCGGCGCCGCAGGTGGAGGATTAGCCAAGTGAGCCATGGCGCCAGCCAACAAATACTCTTGATTACTGTCTTTACATCAGTTCATATTTTTTTCTTAGGAAAATAAAAAAAGAACAGGAAATGAATTTCCTACTCAGAACGTAGTAGAGTACCGTGGTCACTGACTGGGAACTAGTCTGAGCTACCCTGGTAGTTGATGTGAAGGCCCCTGCAGAATTACCCTAGGTTGTGTGTGACTAGTTAAATCAAGACTGAGAGAAGCCAGAAGCCCTTTCCCTTGAGGCCTTCCAGCTTTGTTTTCTCACATTCAGAATTTGGAGGCCAGTTCCTTGTACCTTCCTTCAAATCTTTTTTTCTTCTTCTTCTTCTTCTTCTTCTTTTTTAATTTTAGAATTATTTATTTGAGAGACAGAGCTCTCATCCATTGGTTCACTCCCCAAATGCCTGCACGACTGGATGCTGGGCCATGCCAAAGAGGGCAGCTGGGAACTCTGTGTGCTGGAGATTTGTGTGGCAGGAACCCAAATACTTGAGCCACCATCTGCTACTTCCCAGGGTATGCATTAGTAGGAAGCTGGAATTGGGAGCAGAGCTGGAACCTGAAGTAAGGCATTCTGAGAAGAGATGCAGGTGTCCCAGGGTGCATCCTAATTGCTGTGTCAAACACCCACCCAGACCTTCAATTCCAAGTCCTTTGCCGCCTCGTGTTGCCTAGGCATGAGTCCCAGAATCACCTGTGCTTTCGATGTGCTGCTTCAGTCCAGCTCTCCCTCAGCTCCCACTTCTGTCAGTACTTCAGTTACAGATCTTTGACCTCGTGCTCACTGCTCCATAACCTTGTCCTAATAACTTTCTTACAGATTGTCTGCATTTCCTTGAGCCAAATTCTGTCTGTTATATAGACTCTTCAGTAGTGACTCTTGGCTTCCTTGTCCCTCAATACATTCATGTTATCCAGCATGCTTCACATTTGCCTTTGCCAATTATAGACCACAATATGTCCACCAAGTGCAGGAGTGGTTCTTCTCTGAGACCGGACAGCACCTGTCTGTCTTGCTTTCCCTTCTGCGATACATTCCCCTCCTTGATTTTGGCAACAGCCTAACTTGTGTTGGTGGTATGGGTGGCTCCAGTGTCTAAACAGGAAGTCCAGTTAATAACAAACATCACTAGTCCCTGGCTAACTTGTAGCTCCACTTCTGATCCAGCCTTCTACTTATGTACTTGCTTGGAGGTGGCAGGTAATGCTCAAATACTTGGGTTCGTGTGGGAGAGCTGGTTGCAGTTCCCTGCCTTTCCAAAAAAAAAAAAAAAAGTAAACATTTAAAAATAGAAAAAGTGTTCAGTTATTTTGAGGAATGAGGAATCTAGGCCTCAGCAGGCCTAGATTTCTTAGACTCTACTGTATTCTTACTAAATTCACTGCGTAGTCAACTTAAAAGCCACAGCAGTCTGCGAGAAGGCTGACTGCATCTGCACTGCATTCTTGTTTGAGAAATTGCTGACATTTACAGATTCCAGTAGCAGCTAATACAGACCAGTGTCCTCTGTTTTTCCTTTCCTTTTCTCTTAAATCTACAGTTCTTAAAAAGTACATTCATTTACTTAAAAGGCAGAGAAAGGGGGAGAGAGAGAGAAATATGTCTTCCATCTGCTGGTTCAATCCTGAAATGGCCACAATGGTCAGGGTTTGGGCCAGGCTGAATCCAGAAGCCAGGAACTCCATCCAGGTTTCCCACATGGGTGGCAGAGGCCAAACTTGGACCATCATCTGCTGCCTTTTCAGCAGAGTCCCCGCTGATCTCTCTCCCAACATGCAGACGTGGCATGAATTTTAGCATCTGTGTATTCCAGGTCCCGCAGCCTGCTGCGACCCACTATGTTGAGGACTATAGTTTTTGTATTTGCTTTTCTTTAATAATTATGCATCTCTCTATATAAGTTTAATGAATGGAATTAAGTTTTTTGGGGGGGACAAGTGTAGCTTAGTGGGTTAGGCCATTCCTCTACTTGGGGTGTCCGCATCCCTTAATGGAGTGCTGCTTCCAGTCCAGCTCCCTGCTGATGTATGTGGGAAGCAGCAGATTGATGGCTTAAGTAGAATTTTTGACACTCATGTGGAAGACAAGGATGGAGTTCCTGGCTCCTGGTTTTGCCTGGAGTAGCCCAAGTTGTTGCAGGCATTTGAGGAGTGAACTAGAAGATGGAAGATCTCTTTGTCTTTGCCTTTCAGAAAAATAAATACATGTATATCTTAAAAATTTTGGTTCAGAAAATTTTTAAGACTTTTTGCATCAAAATAGACAAATATAGAATTGTGCTACCTTTACATTTTATTACAGTTGGTGATGTATCTACAGGTTTAAGTTTTATTGCTGAATGTTGTTTCATTGTGAGACATCTCATTGTGTGAAAATGCTGGATTCTGTCTAGTATATCATTGATTTCAGAACATTAGCATTGTTTAGCTTTTCTTTTTAGTGTTGATATAATAATAAAATACAAAGTCTTATAAAACTGCCTTTTTGACACAGTAGCCTTGCTTTACATTTCCTTTTGATCCATTCAAATGTGTATTTTAAATCATTTGGGTACATGACATTTTTTCCTGTTGATTTATAGTAACTCTTTAGATGATACCCATTGTGTCCTCATCCTATAATTTTACTTTCTTCCATCTCTTAACTCTCTTCTAATACTTGATCAGTAACACTGCAACAAACTACTTTTACTATTCCACCAGATTCTTGTTTGTTTTTGACTATCGTAATGTGAGGTTATTTAGCAGAGGCATACTTTTTTTTTTTTTTTTTTTTTGGACAGGCAGAGTGGATAGTGAGAGAGAGAGACAGAGAGAAAGGTCTTCCTTTGCCGTTGGTTCACCCTCCAGTGGCCACCGCGGCCGGCGCATTGCGCTGATCCGAAGCCAGGAGCCAGGTGCTTCTCCTGGTCTCCCATGGGGTGCAGGGCCCAAGCACCTGGGCCATCCTCCACTGCACTCCCGGGCCACAGCAGAGAGCTGGCCTGGAAGAGGGGCAACCGGGACAGAATCCGGTGCACCGACCGGGACTAGAACCCGGTGTGCCGGTGCCGGCCGCATACGTTATTTTTAAGTTCCTGCTTGAACTCTGCATTCAAAAATGATTTCTATTTATGCTCACAGAGAACCTGAGTAGTTTCTTTTTTGTGTTCTTTATTATGACAGTGAAACCAATCCGTAATCTAAATGGACATTCAATTGGGCCATATAGAATACACGCTGGGAAGACAGTGCCCATTGTGAAGGGAGGGGAGGCTACAAGAATGGAGGTATGTGAGTCATTCGTCCTTGTGTGACAACCATTTGTATGTTTCCCCCCAGACTGAAGCTTGTGTTGAAGGAAATTAGCTTGCCCTAGCAGAGGTTGGGCTGTGTGTGTGTATATGTGTAGGTCAGACCAGGGTTCTGTCAGTTGTAGAATCTGAGGCTGTTTATCCATCATTGAGTGAATATTTATTGAGCATCTCCTAGATGTCAGTTTCCTTGGCTGATATCAGTTGGGAAGTCAAGATAGTAGTTGTGATTAGCCAAATTTTTCTTCTCTCCCTGTTAACTCTTATGTATTTTTTAAGGAAGGAGAAGTGTATGCCATCGAAACCTTTGGTAGTACAGGAAAAGGTGTTGTGCATGATGATATGGAATGTTCACATTACATGAAAAATTTTGATGTCGGACATGTGCCAATAAGGTGAGAGTTACTTTAAAAGCATTTAAAAGTATACAAGGAGATACATTCATAAATATATAGTTGTATAGCACAACAGTAAGTTTAGTGGGTTTGAATAATACAGCAGAAATATCAGCACGTTACAGATTTTAACTGAGGTAAAAATGATAAACTTATTTTTCAGATTTATTTTCTGATCTCAGAGCAGAGATGATTTTGCTAGCATTCCTGAATTTTGGCTCTAATATTTTCCTATTGGTAAACTCCCTATTGTAATTTACATTGTTTCTTTTACCTTTTGGAGATGATTAAAGGCTGGATTTATGCCTCCTTTTTTATGTGTAGGTCTGAGTTTGGTGCCCAAACAAGGAACTTCCCACAGTTATTCCCTGTAGATAGTCAGACTGGGAATTTTACACAAATGTGCATAGCTAACACAAACATGCTGAGAGGCCTCCAGCTGCTTTCCTAGTCAGGTGCCATCTGTAATGAGGTATGGGCTGTTACACAGTCTTGCTTTTGATTGTTCGTAGCAGCAACAGAAGTTGTTGAACATTTTTATCAAGTGAAGACATGGCTAAAGTCTGGGTTTTTCTTAACAGGGGAAATGAGTTGGTAACTCTTGCCAACTATTAATCTTGGATTTTTCTCCTCTTAGGCTTCCAAGAGCAAAACACTTGTTAAATGTCATCAATGAAAACTTTGGCACCCTTGCCTTCTGCCGCAGATGGCTGGATCGCTTGGGAGAAAGTAAATACTTGATGGCTCTGAAGAATCTTTGTGACTTGGGCATTGTAGATCCATATCCACCATTATGTGACATTAAAGGATCGTACACAGCACAGTTTGAACATACCATACTGTTGCGTCCAACATGTAAAGAAGTTGTCAGCAGAGGAGATGACTATTAAAGTTTAGTCCAAAGCCACCTCAACATCATTATTTTCTGAGCTTTGTTGGAATACGGTATACCAGAATTAATTTGCAACATATTGTCTATTTTAACAGTGGACCTGTGTAACACTTTTATCCATGTTTAAAGGAAACTGAAAGGCAAACCATCTAATGTAATTAACCGAGGAAAAAGCTTTCAGGACTTTTCAAATGTTAACTGTTTTTTCCCCACTGTCTAGGAAGTGCTATAAAGCTCAAATTAGTTAGGAATGACTTAGCCAGTTTTGTTTTGAACACCTAAGAAGCTTTTTGGATATTTATATTGCCATATTCTTACTGGAATGCTTTGAATGACTACATCGAGTTTTGCACCTATGCCCTCTGGTATTGCTTTTTAACCTTCCTGGAATCCATTTTCTAAAAAATAAAGACATTTTCAGATCTGAGAGCTACATTTGAATGTCTGTGGTTATAATTCTGAATAGGAGATAGCTACACATAGGGAAATACAGAGCCTTTTATCTGGACTATAGACCTCTTCTGAGATTTTCTTCCGGCACAGTGGCTAAAACAAGATCTATATGTGCATGAAGTGGGACAGTCGTCTTGATAAATGAATATACAGCTATAAAAATGTTTTCTTTCTTTATAATAGTCCCTATCATTATTTCTCGGATGGAAAGCTGTACTAATTGCAACGTTAAATAAGAACTTTGTATCCACTTGAAGCCCCATTCAGTAAACATGTCAACATTTAGATTCTTCATCTGATGGTAGCTTTTATCGGGAATATCTCCAGTTTACTCAAAAAACCCAAAAGGGCATTTATGCCACAGAAGCTAAGAAAAATGGCAAAATCTATGTTTAGATCTTGTTCTAGTTAGAAAGGTTAAATTCAAATTAAGCTTTTGTTAATGCACCAAATGGAAGTGAGGTTACAGCTGCCTTCCCTGTAGCAGCTAAGTGTATCAACTTGAATGTAAGGGTAAATTCTTACATGTTAAGAACTTGTTGGGAAAGTTCCAACAGTTTTAAAGTTGTTATGTCCCAAGGTAAAGCCTTAATTTGTGTACATTGTAGCACTGAGACTTTATTGCCATTGGGATGCTGTTTCATTGGTCTTTTGTTTAGTGTTCTCTTGAGAAACCTGCGACTTGTGTACCTAGATCATTTGTTAACATTGAAAAGCTGCTTTCTGCATTAGAGCTGTAAGCGAATGTTTCCTTTTGGGGAAAACAATGTAGATTTTAGCTACCTGGGCTATGTCGATTATGGTGCTACTCTTCAATAGCTACCACTGAATAATTTCTCCATTTTTTTGTGATTTGTGCTAGTAGCAGAGCTCACTCACACCTACCTGGACACAGCGTAGGGCTTGGGCCCTCTGGCTAACTCCTTGGGTTTTTTGAGTTGATTTGTTTTTGATGTGCTTTTGTGGGAGGCATAAACACAAGCATCTTGATTTTCTAAGTCAAGGAATTTAAACAGTGATCCCCTATGAATGAGTGCTTTTGGAGCTTTGTAAGACAGTCATGCTCTCAAATGTGATTATGAGCTCCAGGCTCCCTTCCCAGGTAACTGCTGGGAGCAGTGGCATCACTCTCTCTCCCTGGTATGGCTGGAAGGGGTATGAGCTTGAAATAGGAAAGCTGTCGCTTATGAAAAAATTGTACTGTTTTTCTACTAGCCATGTATCTCCTGAAATCACTGTTATGTTTACGATGATGTACCTTATCAGTAACAAATTATTAGTTTGATGTTTAACAATAGTGCCTTTAGTAAATTATTTTACAACCAAAACACGTCGTTTCTTGTAAGATCAAATTCGCAGAATGTAGAAGTCCATGTTATGGTTTAAGAGAAGACTTTTTCAATGCAGTTTTAGATTCACAGCAAGATTCAGTGGTAAGTACTACAGATTTTCCATATATCTCCAGTTCTCCCAGACACTCCCCTTTATAGGTGTTATTTTTGAGATTAAAAAGGGCTAAGTGACTCCCATATATTTTTAAATTTAAGTGTAAATATACCATTCTAGATACCAGCTTTAAAGTGGTTCTTTTAAAATCCCATTAAAATTAGGTGCTAAAATGAATTACATTTTAGGAGTAGGCATTTGGTGCAGCAGTTAGACTCCACTACATCCGTTATTGGAGTGCATGGGGTTCAAGTCCCATTCTGTCCTATCCTAGCTTCCTGGATGGCCAATAATGGTTCGAATACTTGGTCCCTTCTCATGTGGGAGATCCAGATTGAGTTTAGGTGGGGCTTTGGCCTGGCTCAGAGTGGCTATTGTGGGCATCTGGAGAATGAACCAGTGAATGGAAGATCCGTCTCTGCCTTTTGAATAAATAAGATTTCTAAAATGTATAGTGTTTAAAAAGTAGCCCTTGACCATAAAAACAGCTAGACTCAAGTATCTTGACCACATAAATCTTTAATGAGGTGTAAGTGTGTAACAATCGAGGTAACAACTTAGAAAGGAGCTTGGTAAGCGAACAGTTCTAAATTTAGCCATTTAATGGTTATTTTTGGCACAAATAATTTGTCTATTCAATGATAAATCCTCATTGTATTTCACTGTCATCTGCCCTGTATGACCTGTTTCCTGAAATTAAAGAAAAACTAGCTAGTAGATGTCCCTTTCAAGTTGATACTTACGGATCTGCAAATAAGCACGAGGATAAACGATCTTCAGTGACTGAGCTCAAGCTGCTGTCACTCAGCTGTACAGGTTAGTGGATTCTCCCCTAACTTGTAACAGGACCTCAAGGAGGTCTAGGAAGATTAAAGAACAAAAATATCTCAGTACATTTCTGATAAAAACGAATTTAGATGATTTTGGTGCTTTAAATTCCTGGGCCCGGTGTTTATCTCAGAGGCTCCTCATCACATAATTCTAGCCAGTAGAAAAGTCCAGATTTCAGTTATTTAGAAAGATGAGATGCTAGACAAATAGCCCAGTTGCCAGTTTTAAACAGTTACCTGCCCTATGCAATTTTTTCAAGATTTAGTCTTTGAACTAAAAATCTCTAGCTACACAAAGCTTTTTAAGAGCTAATGTTACCAAAGGTGTAAAATGAAATCATACCCAAGATAAAGTATACCTGCAAAACATAATATACTGGTTTGCTCAATACAACTTTTTTGTTAGAAACTGCTTTATTTTAAAGAACCTATTTGCTGCCAAATCATCATAAGTCCCAGCCATCATTTTTTGTGTCCATGGTTCCAAAGTTCATTTAAATATACTATCTGTAAAATTGCCATTTTTATTTACATTTTGACTGTCAAACAATTATTAAAATAACAAAAGTTCCATTAAGCAAAGTAATGTCTATCTCGAGCCCTGTGTCTCCAATAAAACCTCAGGATATCAAGCAGTATGATTGATGAGTCTTAGATGGTACCTTCATATTTCACTTTGAATACGTAACTCCCCTCAAGGGACAAATGGCCTAAAATCCACCCTCCTCCATTTTTGGTTAAGCCTTGAAGAAAGTGTTTAATTTTCCATTTATTAAGATATGAGAATTTGTATAGAAAATAGCTACAAAAGATAAATGATGCCACCTGAATTTCTTAAAGATTGCACAAATTCATGATCTGAGCCAATTAAGACATCAAGATATGAGGTAAAACTAGTCCGAGGTAAACATTAAAAAGTTTAAAATTCCAAAATACTTGAAAATAATTACCCACAGTTGATACATATATTTTTTAAGATTTTTTTTTTGGTTCGATACAAAATGTGTAAAATGTAGTGTACGCTGATTCATAAGAAAAAAAGCAAGGAAGCTCATAAGTCAACCCTTCAAAGTATATACAAATCCCAGGAAGAAAGCCCCACTGTCTGGATCAGCTAAAGATTTCATTAGAAGAGGTATCAGCATCTTCATAGGAATGCTGGCTACTAGACAGGAGCTCTGGAGCCAAAAGTTTAGAATTTCCATTCTCAGTAACTCGCTGGGTATAAAACAAGATATAAGCTTGGGCCTTGCATACTTCATCCATAGTGCACATGCTTAGCTTGGAATCATTGCAGTGTACCCAGAATCCTAGAGTGAAGCACAGAAATAGGGTATTTATAAAGGATCCCCAGAAACTTTAATATATAAGGTGTTAAATTTTAGTGAAACTAAAACTTTTTCTAAAGGAAGTTTTCTAGCCAATTCTCCAGTGAGAAATACTCATATAGTTTGGGCATTATGTTACTACTAGTAGTTTGAAGTTACAGAATCTGACTGATTATGAGAGTATATGACATTCTACATAAAACAAATAGTGTACAACTCTTATCGCTTAGTGTTGAATTAATCGCCTTTGTGGATTTTCTGGGCCTTGGTCCATACCTCTGTTGTCTGTGTGTTTGTGGGGATGGTGGTTACTCATACTTTGTTCAAAAGTACTAAAAGGGGCGATGAAAAGTAAAACCTTATGCCAGTGTCTTAACTAGACTGCCCTAGAGGGGTCCAAGGAGACAGTGAATGAATATGAATGTTGTATGTGAAGCTGGAACTCAAAATGTGTTCCAAACGTCTGATTCTGCCGTTCATTAGATGCCTTGCTCTTTAACAAAATGAAGATAGCTAGTCAATAGGACCTGCTCTTGGAAGTAAGTCTGAGGTAACTCTTTGGGCCCAGCGTTGTGGCATAGGGGGGTGAAGTCACCATCTGAGAAGCTGGTATCTCGTATGAGCTCAGGTTCGTGTCTACTCCACTTCTAGTCCAACCCACTGCTAATGGCCTGGCACAGCAGCAGTATTTGGGCCCCTGCCACCCATGTAGGCGATCAGGAAGAAGCTCCTAGCTTTGGCCTGGACTAGCCCTGGCTGTTGGGACCATCTGGGCAGTGAACCAATGGATGGAAGACCTGTCTGTCTCTCCCTTTCTATACTGTGACATTCCAATAAATGTTAAAAACAAACTATTTGATAAGACTGTCTTCACTGTTTTATCCCTATAGGCATTACATAATCAAGAAAATACAATCTCAAACCTGCAAAAAATACAGTCTCATTTTCTACATATCCTCAACTATTTTTCACCCTTAACCAGCTGATTGCAGAAAACTTCCAGCAAGAAAAACGGTCAAGTGGCTTTGCTTAAGATGATTTAGCAGCCAATTCAGAAATTATTAAATCCTAAACTCCAGTTTCTTAGTCTAAACCAAGATAAAATAATTTTTTTCCTATCTATACCTCCTTCAGAATTATAGCAGTAGGCAGTGTAGTGTCCTGAGCCAAATCCTTTCCCATGGTGCATCACTACAGCAGATAAATCATAGATAAAGCATTCTGGTCTGAGGGATTTCAAGGTCTCCCTGCAGCAATAGGGCTCCATGTTTAAGATTTCCTCAAAGCCAACATGAACACCAATCTTCTCTCGGTTATTACGTCCTGACCACCTGTGAACAAACCAGGGTAAAATTACAAACAAAATCAAGGGAAAATAACCATGTATGAGGCCTAAACAGTTGCAATAGATGACAAGAGTGTGGAATACAAAGTAGCACATAAAATAAATATAAAATCTTCAGTGCTAAGTTGGCTATAAATGGAAGATTTTAGATTTACCAAACAAGCCCTATCAAGTTTTAAATATTTACTTTGTGTAGTTAAATAAATGGGAAGGACATTAACTTTTAGAAAACAAATTATAGCCCTGTGTGCACTTTGCTCTTAGCAGATAAAGCCAAGACTGAAGAATTTTTAAATTCCTTTTTGTCTTGCCACAGTATGAGCAGGGTATTCCAGATGGGAGAATACACTCTGGATTTTTTTTCTTGGCCAGTTACAGATCAAAACAAAACAAACCACTTCTGATTCCTCAGAGCACTTCAGCTCTTCAAAAAGTTTAAAACTTGTGAGCTTTCACTCTGTGTGAGTATGACACCCCTTTGTGATACAACTTGTACTGTCACTTCCTCAGTGGGTTGATCACGCCTCCCAAAACCTCCCATTACTTGATCTCAGCATGGTAAGCAATGTTTTAGCCACTCAAATAGTATGCATTAGTGGTACGTGGGGAAAAGTCATATAAAATATGATAGTTCAAAAGACTATAGTCTGAGGGCCGGCGCTGTGGCATAGTGGGTAAAGCCGCTGCCCGCAGTGCTGGCATCCCATACACATGTGTAACGGTTCAAGTCCCAGCTGCTCCACTTCCAAACCAGCTCTCTGCTATGGCCTGGGAAAGCAGTGGAAGATGGCCCACGTCCTTGGGCCCTTGCATCTGTGTAAGAAACCCAAAGTAGCCCCTGGCTCCTATGTGCGTCTCCCAATCCCATTTCCCCTTTTATTGTCATGGATATTAAACATGTGAGGGTTACTTCAAAAAAATTCATGGAAAATATAATTAAAATATTTTTATTTTGGTATAAAACTATTGTGAAATGAATGTATACTCATATTCCTTTATTTAATTTTATAACTTTAAAAATATGTTCATGGTGCTGGTGTAGTTCCAACATCCCATATGGGCACCGGCTGTTCCACTTCTGATCCAGCTATCTGCTAAAGCAGTGGGGAAAATAGTGGGAGATGGCCGAAGTACTTGGGTCCATGCACCCATGTGGGAGACCCAAATGTAGCTCCTGGCTTTGGCCTGGCCCAGCCCCAGCCATTGCAAACATTTGGGGAGTGAACCAGTGGGATGGAGGACCTCTCTCTCTGTCTCTCCTCTTCTCTCTGTAACTCTGCCTTTCAAATTAAAAAAAAAAAAAAAAAAAAACCTGCTGAAGAGTAAATTACCTACTCTCTCTGTTACTTTGAAACATTTAACTGGTCTGTTTCCTGACATCTCCTGAGACCCCTGGAATCTGTAGTATATGCCGCGCCAATGAGAAGACTACAGGCTGGCGGCCCCTAGGTAGCTTCAGGATGGGAACCGATTACCGCAAAGACCAAGGCATGATTAAAGGGTTGAGTCAGCCCATCCCACCTCCAACACCTCTGGGATAGAAGAGAAGCCAAATATTGGTCACCACTGGCCAATGCTGTAATCAACTGGAAGTTCCATGAAAAGCCACAAAGACTAGATTTGGACAGTGGAAGCTGGTGAACCCAGAGGCAACACCCTAGTTCCTCACCCCTTTCAACAGGCCTTGCCCTGTGTATCTCTTCTGCCTGGCTGTTCATTTGTATTCTTTAAAATATCCTGTGATAAATGAGTAAACGTAAGTAAAATAGTTCTAAGTTCTGTGAGCCCCTCTTACAATGTAATCAGTCCCGAAGAGGGGCTCTGGGAAGGTACCTTTACGGCGGGTCTGTCATCAGTTCAGCACCTGAGCATCCCAAGTCGGGGCAGTCTTGTGGGACTAATACACTCTCGGTCTACCTGGACCTGGTGTGAGTGTGGACAGTGTCAGAACTGAAGTCAGCTGGAGAGCACCCAGCTGTCACCAGCAGAATCGCTTGCTTCGGGAAAATCCCCACACATGTTGTAACCAGGGGTCACAGAGGTATTCTATGCTGTGAATACAGTAGGAGAAACTGATTTTGTTTATTCCAGTAGCTCCACATCCTCCCTATGAAACACATAAGAGATCCTGTATCCGACGCACCTAGAATTTTAGTAAAGATGGAAGATCAAGCACATAAAATAATGGGACCTGCTTAATGCAAGTTTGCATCATTCTCTTCAGTTATTAAAGTGTACAAAAACACTTCTAAGACATTGTAACTAGAAAGCACTCATGTTCCTGCTGGTAACTTGGGTGCCACGTGTCTGATGCTGATGGAAACGCAGTGAAATGATGACACACAAGATGACACCGTGCCCGAAACTCACAGTGGCCTGTTTTTGAGAAGGGAAAAGCACAGGACTAGCAGGCACAAGCAGCGCACACTGGAAGTGTTAGAAATACTTCACTTACTCCCTTACTTGAAATTTAGAAACTAAATATTCTTATTAATGCTTTGGGTTAAAATTTACTTGGCTGTAAAGATTAATTCATGGAATAAAGAAACTTTTCCTGCTTATGGTAGATAACTAAATACTGAAATTTGAATTTCTATTAGAATTCCCTTAGTCTCTTCCTTATTACTTTCTCTGTACTGATTCATAAGATTGATTTATTTATAAGGCAGTTACAGATAAAGGGAGAGACAGAGGGAGATCTTCCATCCACTGGTTCACTCCCCCAAATGGCTGCAACCACCAGGGCTGGGCCAGGCAGTTGTCAGGAGCTTCATCCAGGTTTCCCATGTGGGTGGCAGGGAGCTCAAGTACTTGAGCTATCTTCTGCTGCTTTCCCAGGCACATTAGCAGGTAGTTGGATCAGAAGTGGAGCTGCTAAGGCTCAAACTGGTGACCATATGGGATGCTGGTGACACAGATGGTGACTTAACCCACTACACCGTAACACTGGCCCCTTTAAACAGTACTTTTAAGCTTATTATTTTGTTAATGGATACTTTCCCTCCATTTTTAGTGAAATCAGATTTTCTCCATGCATGTGGCTACTTGGTAATTTATTCCATCATACTCTAATTAGCTTTCTATTTGTAATGTCCTAATAGAAAATCACCCAAATTCATATATTATTGCCCTTAATATCAAAGTATGGTACTGTTATTTGCATTTATAGCATCACCTGTAAAGTATAGGACTTTATTCACTAATAAATTTTTTGAGGTTTTGTTGCTTATTAAGTAAGCATATAACTGCTAAAAGTAATTGTAACAATTTTAACTATATACTTATTTTTTTACAAAGTTAGTAGTAAGCTTTATCAGTGGTTTTACTCTACAAAGCAACTGGAAAATCATGAAAATACACAATTGGAGAAAAGGACTCCTGTCCTTCAAAAATATCCTTTAAAAGTTGGGTTTTAGCTTTTCTATACACTATGTCTTATACACTGGCACATATAAGTGGTACTTTCTGCACAGATGAGAATAAAGAATGCTGCATCACAGCATGAAGTTTCTGGAATAAGAATCGACAAAGAGTTTCAAATATATTGGGCAGAAGATCAAAGAGAGAATCAAGTAAGCATCTATGTCCCTCCCTTTCAAGTAATTTTTTATAAAGAACTAAGAAACAGAAAAAGGGAAAATGCAGATCTGTCATGCACTGGTTCACTACCCCAGTGCCCACAATAGTGAGAATAGGGCCAGGCCTGGCCAAAGCAGGAGGCTGAACTCAATCTGGGTCTCCTACATGGACAGCAGGGACCCTAGTCCTTGAGCCATCACCTGCGGCCTCACACACCTTAGCAGGAAGCTGGAACTGGAAGTGAATTGGAACTGAATCCAGCCAGTCCAACACTAGATGTCCTAAGTGGTGACTTCACCACCACACCAAATGCCCTCTTCTGACAACATCTTTGACAGCCACAATATATAACTAAATAATTAAGTGTTTATCTCTGGGAAGTGGGACTGAGAAAAATGAGGTACTTGTACTTTACCTTCTGTAAAACAGTACTTGAATTTTTAAAAAAACAGTCTAAAACAGCAAAAACTTATATAAGAAATATAATTGCAAAAGATGCATTTTATATTCTACTTAAAACTATTGGTTGAGCTCTGTAATTAATACACAATTACTCTTAGGTGTTTAATTAATGCTATAACTAGTACTCAAATAGTATTTTACACTTTATGTTTCTGTGTGGGAGCAAAATGTGGTAATCTTTACTTAACATACGCTAAATTGATCTTCTGTATATAAAGATAATTGAAAATTAATCGTGATGTGAAGGGGAAGGGGCAAGGGAGTGGGAGAGGGGAGCGTTGTGGATGGGAGGGAAGACACGGGGGGGGAGGAGGCTATTGTGGTCCAGAAGCTGTACTTTGGAAATTTATGCTCATTAAATAAATTAAAAAAATATATATAATCAATAGTTTGCAAATAACAGCATACAAAGTATCTCCTCTTCAACAGTCTCTTTCCTTCAAAGAATGAATCAGAGTTCCTCAAGTTAACACAGTTCGCACAAAGTATAAAACCATTTGCTTAGATTGACAGACTGGCCAACTGAGTCACCTGAGAAATACAGTTCAGAAGTTTCAGCTTTTGTCTCAAGCGCTCGGAATTGAATTGGTATGCCTTTGATTAAACATTTTCCACAAAGCAAACAGGTAAAACACTACTAGTTATAGATTAAATTTAGAAATATAGGTATTAAATATGCTAAATATTAAATACTATAATAAAATTTATACAGAGAGTAATACTCTTAGAGACCCGAGAAAGGCAATCCACAAGTGAAGCTAATCAGATTAGTTATTGACCATCGGCAGTGTCTGCTGGGAAAGGCTAAAGACTATGAATAGAATTGAAAAAAAAAAAAAAAAGTAAAAGTCAGTATCTTCTAGCCAAGAATGTACCATTTAATCTGTCATGTGTTCTTTAAGTCATAAAGCCTTAGAAGCACACACACACACACAAAACACAACAAGTTAAAAGCGCGAAGTTGGTCGGCAACTGGTAGCACCACTGGTACTAACCTGAACCGCTTGAGATGCAGCCTGAGCACCTGAGGCAGGTGGCAGATCATCAGCTGCTTCTGGGCCTCTGTGAGTACAACTGGTTTTGGGGAAAACCTTCTACGCTTTGCTGTGATGTCAAAGAATGAAAAGCAAATTTAAGGATAAGGAAATGCTGAGTAAACTTTTTAAATAATTCTTTTTCATTTCGATAGGGACTAATTGAGAGTTACAGACAGGGGCTTTGCCCTCAAGGCGTGTCTGATCCACAACAAAAGGGATGAGCTAAGTAACTTAGAGGTGTGAACACACACTTGTGAGTACATGTATTTTAATAATCCTGGCAAATAAGGTACAGGATGAAGTATACTGCAGTAATATTTAAAAGTCTAAATTTGACTGTATCACTTTATACAGAAACGTTGAGTTTTTCCTTAAGCATTTTAAAACATGCATTCCCCGGGCAGAAAGTTTGTGACCTAAGACGGAGCAGGACCTGAGGGGGCGTGAGTCTCTGCTGCCTAGAGCACCCTCCCCCCACCATTCCCAGGGATCCACCCCAGCATGGCCAGTCACCCGAGGGAGGAGCCTGTACCTCGCCCGAGGGTCTTGCTTTTGCCCTTTTAGCACCAGATTCAGATAAATGCGAACTGGGATTCTCCTTGTTATCCCGTCTGCTTCTCTAGAGGTCTGCTTCAGGACTGTCATCCTGCGGCTTCTGGCTAGGCTGTCTACTACTGACGTTTGCTCTTGATGTCCAGGGAACGAGCCTTCAACTCCTACACCAGCTCCAGCTTCCAGCCAGAGCAGCAGTCCCTTCTCGTGTAGGAGGCACAATCAGTCTACCACCATGAGGCTGTGCTCCCAACTATCTCTAACAAACCCCCACCCCCATCCCCCAGAAGTCTTTTTTCCAGGTTGACATCCTTGACATCCAGGAATCCCTACCTCTAGGATCGTCTCCTAAAACATATGGTTCAAGGGGCCTGGTGCTGTGGTGCAGTGGGTTAACGCCCTGGCCTGAAGTGCCAGCATCCATATGGGTGCTGGTTTGAGGCCCGGCTGCTCCACTTCCCATCCAGCTCTCTGCTATGGCCTGGGAAAGCAGTAGAAGATAGCCCAAGTCCTTGGGCCCCTGCACCTGCGTGGGAGACCCAGAAGAAGCTCCTGGCTCCTGGCTATGGATCGGCACAGCTCCGGCTGTTGCGGCCAATTGGGGAGTGAACCAGCGGATGGAAGACCTTTCTCTCTCTCTCTGCTTTTCCTTCTATCTCTGTGTAACTTTGACTTTCAAATAAATAAATCTTTAAAAAAAAAAAAAAATGGTCCAAGTACATCCAGATAGGGAATGTCAACTTTATGACTTATAGTTTTAAGCTATCTGCCTTTATGTATTAAGTTTCTTTAGTCCTGTATGTAACAGCCCCAGCTGACAAACTCCATGTAGCATCACAGCTCTGCATTTGTGATAGCTGTTTACCCTCCAGACTTAGTGATGAAAAGTATCTGCAACTATTCACATTTATATATGTCTAAAAAATACATTACAGCAAAATTGATGAAGGCTTATTTTTCTCTAAAACCTCAAAAATTTTAGGCTACTTATAATAGTGTTCACACTAGGTAGCACTCAGAAAAAAAATGTTAGTCATTCTAGGAAATCATCAATTGATATGACATTTCTTTAGTGCTGGAACATTCAATGTTTATTTTCCATTTAGAGTTCAAAGCCTTAGAATCATTTGGAGACATTAGGGGAGAATTCCTGAAAATACATAGTATGCCAGTTACCCTGATGCAGGGCATGCATCAGATCTGATTTTTATAGACTACTAACTTCAAGAAGATGCTTCTTTTCGATATGGTTATTTTACTGGCCTTCTCTCCTCCCCGCCCCGTCAGGTTCCTGGGCTCATCTTTATTAAAGTACTGACCCTATTGGATCATATTTATCTGTTTCTTCCACACAGCAGTGTGAGCCCTTTGAAAGTATGTTACCTCTATCCATAGCAACTACCACGACGACTAATAAGAGACAGTAGGTGCTTCTGAGTAAACCCTGGTTTTTATGAAGTTATCTAAACAGTAGCAATCCAGTTATATATTATTTCCTAATACACCTATCCATACACAATTATCTATATATCAGTGTTGCTATATAGCAAAAAAAAAAAACAAAACCTTATGAAGTCAGTGTTTCATACGATACAACATGTTTGCCCATTATTTTTCTTTGCTACTTTATTCTGCTTCACATAGCAAATACAGTTTTCTTATTTTATGAACCCCTTCTCTCCACAACTGACCCTAGGATCAAAAATTTTTTAAATACCATCAATAAGACAAAACAGAGTTCATAAATACCAATTATAAAGTTTAGTCTCTTTTGATAAAAAAGTTAATTTTCAAAACTGTTAAAAAATTTCTTTCAGCTTCCTCTTATTTGTGTTTCTCTGTTAATCTTCGAAAAGCACAGTGAACATACTGTCTCTACTCACAGTTACACTGGTCACATACGTAGACTTTTCCTTCTAATACTTCGGTTTCTGTAAATTTGGCCAACATTTCAGTAACTAGACATGGCTGGGAAGCATTATCCTTTCCATTGCACTGGTATCTTTCTGGAAATTCCAGTGACAAGTCCCAGAAAGGTTCTATGGTATTTGATTTGTTGTCACATGCAAGACATGTAACCTGCAAATAAAAATATTAGTTCCTCAGATTATAATTCTGTCAAAACGTTAACTCCTTTTAGGAGAAATCATTACCAATAAATAAACTTTTCTCATGAAAATGTACCACTAGAATTCGGAATAGTCTGTTTTGTACTGTCAGAATATTTATTATTTTTCTTTCCAAATATTTGTTACCACATCCATTACAAATTGTTGAGCTTCAACTACTGGCCATTCAAAAAGCTCTAAGAGTATTTTTTTTTTTTTTATTTGACAGGCAGAGTTAGTGAGAGAAAGAGAGAGAGAGAGAAAGGTCTTCCTTCCGTTGGTTCACTCCCCAAATGACTGCTAAAGCCGGCGTGCTGCGCTGATCCGAAGCCAGGAGCCAGGTGCTTCCTCCTGGTCTCTCATGTGGGTGCAGGGCCCAAGCACTTGGGCCATCCTCCACTGCATTCCCAGGCCACAGCAGAAAGCTGGAGTAGAAGAGGAGCAACCGGGACTAGAACCCAGCACCCATATGGGATGCCGACACCGCAGGCGGAGGATTAACCAAGTGAGCCACAGCGCCAGCCCTGCTCTAAGAGTATTAATCTAATCTATAATTTAAGTAACAATCCAAGCTATGTATTCATTTAATTTGTCTATTATATATTATATGTGTGCATAAATATGTGTACATACATGTATGTGTGTATAAGTATGTATATATAAATATATATATACACACACAGGGTACTTCAAAAACTTTGTGAAAAATAGAACTAAAAGATCTTTCAAGATTTTTTTCACCCCAAATCCTAAAACCTTTTAACCCAATCCATTGTCTTAACCATAATAAAATACTATATTTTCATTTTCAGAATTTGAAGCCTTACTAATAATTTCAAATAACAGTACATATAAATAATGTCGTATTCCCCCTTATGGCAAATATCACATGAAAATCCTCATTCAAAGTCGTTAAGATGCCACTGGGAGTGCCCACAGCCCCTATCAAAGTGTCTAGGTTTGGGTTCCAGCTTCCTGCTCATCAGTGGTCTGAAAGAAGCAGATAATGGCTCAATTAATTGGGCCCCTGCCACCCACCTGGCAGATTCAGACTGGGTTTCCAGCTCCTGGTTTCCACTGGCCCAGCCCCAACTATTGTGGGCATCTGGGGAGTGAATCAATGAATGGGATATCTGTCTCTTCTCAAAATAAATAAATTACTCACCCAACAACAAAAACCCAACATGGAACAGTGTGCTAGGGGCCTACCTTTTGAGAAGTTTCTTTTCTTTTTTTTAATTTTTTTTTATTTATTTTTTTTGACAGGCAGAGTGGATAGCGAGAGAGAGAGACAGAGAGAAAGGTCTTCCTTTTTGCCGTTGGTTCACCCTCCAATGGCCGCCACAGCTGACGCGCTGCGGCCGGCGCACCGCGCTGATCCGAAGGCAGGAGCCAGGTGCTTCTCCTGGTCTCCCAGGGGTGCAGGGCCCAAGCACTTGGGCCATCCTCCACTGCCTTCCTGGGCCACAGCAGAGAGCTGGCCTGGAAGAGGGGCAACCGGGACAGAATCCGGTGCCCAGACCAGGACTAGAACCTGGTGTGCCAGCGCTGCTAGGTGGAGGATTAGCCTATTGAGCCGCGGCGCCAGCCTAGAAGTTTCTTGAATTAAAGAAAAAACTCATTCCAGCAACCAATTGTTAGAATTTCCTGTGAACCAATTTCCTAAGAGTTTACTTCATGTTTAAAGGAAGTGAAACAAAAAGCTTATATAAAAATTTCAAAATTCATTTATAAAGGGGGGAAAAACGGCACAGGGCCAGTCACATCTTTTGAACTATAAATGGTAAAAACAAACAAACAAAAAAAATCACCATTCTGAAAAGAAATTTGTCATTGCATCAAAGTCCTACCCTTTGACAAAGTAATTCTACTAGGACTCTGTTGTAAGGAAATCAGAAAAATAAATTTATCATGATATTCATTGGGGAAACTGGAAATAGTGTATAAGTCAACGGCAATAGTTAAATAAGTTATGGTATAAACTTATGATAAACAATGTTTTAAAAATATTCAAATATTTTTAGTGACTATGGAGTAGTCATTAAAGTATGGACTTTACAATATCAAATGAAAAAAGCAGGAAAATGTAAATGATTATGGAAAAAATATTTATTTACATGCAGGAGGAAAACCTGAAAAGAAATATACCAAAATATTTAGTTCTGTTTATGGATTATGTGATTTTTGGGATTAGGTAATGAGTTTTTTTTTATATAAATTTCCTGTATTATGGGAATATAGGTTTTCTACAACTATATATTTCACTACAGTATATTTTAATACTTTTGCATAGAAAAGAAAACAAAGTTGATAGGAAAATTAAATTGCATGGTATACAACAAGTATAACCTTATTTGTTAACTGGCACATTGCAGAATCTACAGTTTTGAAATATTTACCAAAATAAAATTCATAGATATTACTTAAGAATTACATCCAAATATTCTAAAGAAGTATTCTATAAAATAAAAGGTGACATTGTTGCAATGCAGGTTGAATTCAGGAAAGGTGGAAGGTATGCAAGGAGAAGAAAATGGCCTAAAAATCTGTCTCAGTTTTGAGAAATGTTTTTAAGTTTCGTGCTATGGAAAAGTAGAGAGCCTTACGTCCAGTAATTATTCACCAACAACTCTACTCATTATAGAGAATCATTAATCATATGGAAGATTCTAGTTTTGTAATCTCCCTTTCCACAACAAATCAAACTTTAACCTAGTAATTGAAATTAGGATTGTTCTAGATTTAAACAGTTTGGTCACCTTAAAATTTCCCCATCTACTTGTTAAAACTATCAGACCTTGATCCTTGGCCCTTTTATCAAGTGCTCTAGGTCTACTCCTTGGACCTTGAAATTGCTCAAGTGTGCACCATATCCATTCTTAATACAGCAGCATGGTTAAACCTTTTACTGCTAGGACCAAATACCTCTTCTTAACACCTTGGAGAATCAATGTTATACAGGTTGAGTATCCCTAGTTAAAAAATCCAAAATTTGAAATGCCCCAAAACTAAACCTTTTGGAATGTCATGCTGACATACAACAACTTTCAGATTTTTAAGCATTTTATCTCATCTACTTAAAAGGCAGAGTGACAGAGAGACAGACCTTACATGTGGTGGTTCACTCCCCAGATGCCTACAACAGCCAGGGTGGGGCCAGGTCAAAGCCAGAGAACCAAGAACTCCATCAGGGTCTCCACATGGATGACAGTGTCCCAAACACTGCAGCCACCATCTGCTGCCTCCTTTGGCTGCATTAGCAGGAAGCTGGATAAGAAGTAGAATACAGGTGTCCCAAGCAGTTTAACTTGCTATGCCATAGTGCCTGAGATTTTAGATACTGAATCCCATATGGGCACTGGTTCATGTCAAGCTCTCTATTTATGGCCTGGGAAAGCAGCAGAAGATGGTCCAAGTGCTTGGGCCCCTGCACCCACATAGGAGACCCGGAAGAAACTCCTGGTTCCTGGCTTCAGATTGGTTCAGCTCCGGCCATTGTAGCCATCTGGGAAATGAATCAGCAGATGGAAGACCTTTCTTTCTCTCTCTCCCTCTGTAACTATCTCTCAAATTAAAAAAATAAATAAATAAAAAAGTGCTTCTTGATTCCTCGCTTCCCCCCACAAACTTTTGATAGTAGGGACATGAAACTTTTTCCAGGGATTCATGAAGGAAAAGAATTGTAAATGAGTGAGTTGACTTCTTTATGCACTTTTATAAAACCATTAATTTTGATCTAAAAACTGTACTACCTTCAGCATACTAGATGCACATAGACTATGTCGTGTTTTATGCTTAACTTTATATAAATTCCCTAAGATGAAAATAGGATTTTAACAAATCCATACCTGACTAAGAAGTTGTCCATGAAATATGTTATTCACAACATTCAGAACTTGCTTGATAAGTTTTCTTTGGGATGTGGGGATAAGAGCTGGTAAGCTGGTGCCAGTTGTCTCCAGTTCATGTTGTATTTTATCTAAAAGTTCACAAAGAAATTCCTGAGCATCCTGTTGGGCATAACCACGAAAAGCAGGAATGAGTCTCCACACTGAGTGTAACATAGCGAACGGTGAGACCAAGGCCCACTTTCCAGACCACATGACTTGGAACAAAGTATGTAATTCATGACAAAGAGAAATGTATTGTGAACTTGGCTCCCTAGCTTGAATAAGTTCCATCTTTCGACTTTTTGATGCTCCGCCACTTAATCCTGATGATAAACTTGGATGTCTGGAGCGAACATAGCCTATATCCTTTTCCTGGCATTCATTCATTTGATGTGCTACTGTATCTGTTACGGCGGGATGCTTATAAGATCTGGTCTTATCGCTGGTAGTCACAGCCAGCCATTGGTTCAGATCAAGCTTTAAAAAACATTGTCGAAAAATAAGTAAGTGACTCAACACTTGAAGAACAGAATTCATATAGCAAGTGTTCCCCAAATTTCTCAATCCTGTTACACCAGGAGTTACTTCTGGCCTTCTGTTAACTGAGGAGTCTCTGACTTTTTTAAATGTTCCATCTTCCGAGGTAGGTAGCACTTTATGTTTTGCTGGTGATGATGGATTCTGTGGTGGTCCTTGAACAGGAACTATTTCTACCGTGGTGGACTGAGCGACACCTTGCAAACGTAAACTCTTTCTCGGAGGCACACTTTCCAATTCTACTTTAACCTGATGCTCTAATTCTTGCCGTCTTTTCTTCACTTCTCTTTTTGGCACTATTTTTTCCTGCAATTGTTCTTCTTGCTTTCTTCTTCTAGTGGGTGATTGCTCAAACCAAATTCGAAAGATTTTGCCCATCAGCCTCCTCCTCCTGTGGCAAAGAGCAGTGTACATTAGATCATTCTGAAGCGGAGACGGAGCACCATCGCGTGAGAACAGAGAGTCATCACTTGGACCCGTGGGCCGTAAAATCCTTCTACTACGAGTGGTGCAGTGGTGGTTTTGGCTTTTGATTGCACTTAATGTACTTCGTAGTAACTTCAGGTCTCCAGCTGCATTATCGTTAAGAACATAATCATCACAAAGATAGCAAAAAACATTCATCTCATTCACCTCCAGTGCAACAGGATGACTGCTTTCCTCAAAGTGCCTGAGTGCATGCTCTTCGATGTATCTTCCACAAGCCACGTGGGGACAGCTGAGGCAAGCCCAGATTGACTCAGTAGTATTGCAGTCCACACAATGCCACTTCTGAGGATTGAGGGTGGAATGGTCCTGAGAAAGCCGCAGCTGCCCGATGTGTCTGCACTTATCCATTGTTCACATTGACTCAGTCCAGCTTGAGAAACACATAGTCCAAATACGCCTCTGTTCACAATGCTTGAAACACCTGGAAACTAAACAGAACAATGTTCATTTTTAATAAGATAAAACCAAGAAGCCAATACTCTTTGATGAGGTATTTCCCCAAGAATAAATTACAGATTTACTTCTCTGTCCCTACTTTCTGGGCTGCTTTCCAGTTTCATAGGCAGCTCCAACTTCTCCCTTGCCCTAGACTTCTGACTGGTTACCTCCCTTGTTCTGAAAGAAAATCCATCCATGCTACTTCACTTTTTGTCTGATAGGGCCCCTTAAAAACACGTTTTTAATTGTCTACCACCATCTAGTGGTGAAAAATGAAAATGACCATTTTTCAATGAGCCAGATTAAGATATATCCTTTTTACTCAGTAGTCAGAAGGCAGTTTCTAAAATAACATTCCTTAAAAAAGTAGGTCTGTTAAGACCAAGATATAATCTAGGGGCCGGCGCTGTGGCACAGCGGGTTAATGCCCTGGCCTGAAGTGCCGGCATCCCATGTGGGCGCCGGTTCGAGACTCGGCTGCTTCACTTCCAATCCAGCTCTCTGCTGTGGCCTGGGAAAGCAGTAGAAGATGGCCCAAGCCCTTGGGCCCCTGTACCCACATGAGAAACCCAGAAGAAGCTCCTGGCTCCGGATGGGCGCAGCTCCGGCCGTTGCGGCCAATTGGGGAGTGAATCAGCGGATGGAAGACCTCCCTCCCTCTCTCTCTCTCTCTCTCTGCCTCTCTTCTGTATAACTCTGACTTTCAAATAAATAAATAAATCTTTAAAAAAAAAAGACCAAGATATAATCTCACTGATATATACTAGCTTTCTATGCCCTATGTGGAGTTACTAACCATAATTAAAAGCATGCGACTGAATTCTACCTTTGCCACATCTGTTAGATGTAGGATTTTGAGGAAATGTTTGAACCTCTCTAAACTCTGAAAGAGGAAAAAACATACCAGTTTCAATAGAACCGTCAAAGGTTTGAGAGCGAGAACATATTTATCTCATCCATAGTAAATTTTCAACAAATGGGCAGTATAATCATAGCTATAATGAATAAATCTCAATATTCTCAATATTCTACTTATTTAAAACAAATCCTATCTTCCACTTAATTGCCACTGAACATCTCTTCATATTTAGTACATAATTACATTTTTTTTAATTTGAAAGACAGAGACACAGGTATCTTCCATCCACTAGTTTTCTCTCCAAATGCCTACAACAGACAAAGCTGGGCATCGCTGATCCTGGAGCCAAGAATTTGGGCCATTAAGTGCTGCCTTCCCAGACAAATTAGCAGGAAGCTACACTGGAAGTGGGATAGCCAGGACTTGAATGTCGGATGCTGGTGTCGCAAGCTGAAGCTTAACTCGGTGCACCGCAGTATGAACCACACTCCTTAACTTTTATATCCTGAAGATGACCTTTAGACTGACCTGTCCGGCTTTCACATTTCAAGTGTACATCCTAAACTTCTCTTCCCTCAAAATTTCTTGAGGTATAAACTCTGGTCAAATACAGTGTTTCATCAGAATTCCTTAGACGCAACAGTTGCTAATGATTTGTGCGGAGGGACCTGAATGACAAACATCTGGAAGAAGGATGATGAGAAGACACGCCATCAAGCCGGAGATTTGGAAGAAATCACAGCTGCAGAAGTACAGGCGTTTTGTGAAGAGAGTAGGTAGAATTCGAGCTTAGCAGACCTTAGACTAGCTGAGGTCAGTGGAGGCTAAGAGAAGAATCTGGGACGCTCTTCTACCTACTCTGTTCAATATGGTTGAGAAAGGAACACTGAAAACTAAGTTAAACACTATCATGTTGCTGGCAAAAACAATTTTAGTTCAATACCTTGTAGAGCTGGTGAAACATTATTGACACTCAAGGAAAATTATATCGTTCTAACACTTTAAACAAGTAGAATGAGTCAACACCTTGTAAAATATTTAGACAAGCAAGCTCAACAGAAAAAGCCTAGAAGAAATATGTATTCACAAACACACATTTATATTTATTCTAGGGCTATCTCTGGATAATGGGACTAGAATTGATTTATTATTTTATTAATCAACATTTTCAAATTTTTTAAAAATAGAAAACATGTTAATTACATACACTTTAAAATCAGCTCAGAAAGTATTACATGTGCTAAGTTATACAATGGTTTTTACTCACTTCTCCAGACTACACATACATTCCCTCTGATGCAAGGAATCTGCCTAAGTCTAGATGATGGCAAAGTCCTTGATATTCAATAGGAAATGACATCTATAATGGAACATAATCGGATTTGGTGCAGAACTGTGAAAAGGGTCAAATCTTGTTCAGATATTTCTCTGAGAGACGTTATATTAGGGGAGAGGGCAAAATAGAGTCCATAATCTGGAATCCAACACATGGCTGTATTTTCTAAATGATTATGAGTTACATACCTCAGGATTTTTTTTATTTGTAAAATAACGGTGGTAATAACACCAATAGTGCTAAGCACTTAGAACAATTCCTGGCACTTATTACAATTCTTAGTGCATCTTAGTTGATAATAATAATTATTATTATGCTAGTTTCCTTCTGGTTGATCACTTTTAGTCAAGAGTTCATTCTCAACCAAAAGTAGACTAAGTCCAACTAAGGTGCTGATAATCAAGATGTTAGCTAAGAACTAAGGTCTGACCTCTCCCAGGAGTATTTGCATTTTAAAAGGGGTCTCTCAAAGATAAAATCTTTTAAAAACCCTAAGACAGGAACCAGAATAGCAGAATGACAGATCATGAGGTTAATATTTTAGGGCAGGGGGCCCACTAACGCCATCTACTTATGAAAGAAACCAGCAGGGGGTGGATGCTCTAGGGAAGGGCCTGGAGGAAAGCAGGACAGAGAACCAAGCAGCTGTCTCCAGAGTTCTCCAGTGTGCTCTCCTGCCTACAGCCTAAGCCCAGAGACCGCTCAGAGGGGCCTCACACACAAATCTAAAACCTGGGGGGCTGGGGGGAAGGGGAAGAGGGTGGAGGAGAGTGTTCTACTTGACACTTCCTTTTCTCCTCGCCGGGGTTCACAGCACTTCTTTTCATCTGCTAATCCACTACTGTGAAGCTACGTGTTACCTCTGCTAGGCTTCAGCAGACCAGATACACGATTCTGGGCAGCATATTCATCTTCAAGAGATGTGGCGTAACAAAAACATTTCTACACGCCCCATGCAGATTCTGAGAAAACATCATCTCTACCTACTTAACAGCACTATACAATTAGTAAAGGAATTTTAAACAAAATCTAGAAGGATTAAAATTATCTGTACTATAATTATAATATATTTTACAACTTTCACACTTGAAATTTAAATTTGTAGTAAGCAGCTTTTTAAAACAAAGTACATTATTTTAAAGAAAAAGGTATTTACACATATTCTAAAACCCTGTCATTCTTCAGTGCTTAAAGACAATGAAAATTTACATTTGTTCCAAGAAAACCATTTCAATCTATTCGAATTTTCCATACATATGACTAAACACATATTTCTGTTTTTAAAAATTCCCTTTAGGAAATTTCTAGATAAAGGTTAAGAAAACGATTGTATTTTAACTTACTGAAAGCTAATTTTATAGAGAAATAACATACCACTAAAGCATTTATTAAACAGAAAACTAAAATGACTAGAAAACATGAGATCTTATAAAGTATTTCTAATTAAAGATTTTACCACAACCAAAAAAATCAAGGTAACTGGTAAAAAAAAAATTTAATTTATTACAATTAGACACTGAAATTAATTTTCATTTATTCAAATTATAGTCCTTTGCAACATACCCTCCAGGGTTTAAGCATGTAGTAAAAAAACCTTTCTAATCAATTTCAATAGCTCTTCAAACAGCTTTTCATAATGAACTCATCCTACTGAGGTTCCACTAGAGGTTCAGTGATCTGCTCTAGATAGCTAACTACCTAGTCTTAGACACATCTCATACCCAATTTCTTTATATCTTGCCTTCAGAGAATCAGCTTCCTCTCTATTATCTTACTAAAGATGCTAGGTTTCCATTCAAATACCAAGGCTGGAAAGCTTAAAAGGCTTATTTTTTGATCCCTTCCTCCCCATCTTCTCCACTCTGACATTCAGTTGATGTGTCACTTCAGTGCACAAGGTTACTGGCCCCTACATCTATTGTTCCCCAAGTTCCCAGCTATGTTTCCCAGTGTGGACTTTAAGTTTTCACTATTGTATCACTGAAGCACTGTGATAGCCTCCCAACTGGTCTCAGCATAAGGACTCTTACCTCCATACTATCCCACCAAAGTAGTCTTCCAATAAGTTAAAAACAAAACAAAACAGGGTTTATCTGAAAGGCAGAGCTAGTAAGAGAGAGGTTGGGGGGGAAGAGATAGAGAGGGAGAGAATCTTCCATTTGCTGGTTCACTCCCCAGTGGCCACAATGACCGCTAGGCCAGCAAGAAGCCAGGAGCTTGGAACTGCACCTGGGTCTCTCACATGGGTGGCAGGGGCCCAACACTGGGGCCATCTTCGTCTGCTTTCCCAGGTGCATTAGAGGGGAACTGGATCAGAAGTGGAGCAACGGGAACTTGAACCAGCGCTCATATGGGATGCAGGCATCGCCATCAGTGCCTCAACCTTCTGCGCCACAAAAGGCCCCTTCCAATTTGCTTTGAACCTTTAGCTCTTGGTGTATTTAAAATCTTATCTCTGTATACTTACAATCACTCCCTCATGGTGGTCCAATGAGACTAAGACATTTCACACCGTGCCCCAGTAAGTGCTATATGTAGTAACACATACACATTCTGACAGAAGTTTCACAACATCCTCCAGGAGTAATGTATTCTGGGGAACAGCATTCTGGTCGAACAGGTTAAGCAGCAGCCTGGGACATGTAAAACCCACATGGGAGTGCTGGATTCAAGTCCTACTTCTGCTTCTGATCCAGTTTCCAGTTAATACATATCCTGGCATAATATATACTTTTCTATTCTCATCTTGGACTAGCCACTTCCCACACATCCTTTGTTAAAAAGTTAACATTCAAATGACATTGCAAATAAGTCTACTTTTTTGAACTCTTCCTGAAATGGGAGCCAATGTTTTATAGAAAGTGGGCATGCATTTTATATAAACACATATACATTCCGCTTCAATTAAGGAAACAAAGCACTGCTGGGCATAAAGTAGAATAAATTTTTTAAATAAAATTTGTTATAGTTGGTGGCCAGTGCTGTGGCGTAGCAGGTACAGCTGCTGCCTGCAGTGCCAGCATCCCATATGGGCACTGGTTCAAGAACCGGCTGCTGCACTTCCAATCCAGCTCTCTGCTATGGCCTGGGAAAGCAGTAGAAGATGGCCCAAGTCCTTGGGCCCCTGCACCCGCGTGGGAGACCTGGAAGAAGCTCCTGGCTCCTGGCTTCAGATCGGCTTAGCTCCAGCTGTTTTGGCCAACTGGGGAGTGAACCAGCAAATCAAAGACCTCCCTCCCTCTCTCTCTCTCTCTCTGCCTCTCCTTCTCTCTTTAACTCTTTCAAAAAAAATAAATAAATCTTTAAAAAAAAATTGTCATAGTAATCATGTTTGTCTCACTAAAGGAAATCCCGAGACCTCTAGGGATGGATTTTTTTTTTTTTAATTATTTATTTGAAAAGCAGAGAGAGAGAGAGAGAAAGGTCTTCCATCCTATGGTTCACTCCCCAAATGGTCGCAACAGCTAAAGCTGAACAGATCTGAAGCCAGGAGCCAGGAGCTTCTTCTGGGTCTTCCATGTGGGCGCAGGGGCCTAAGGACTTGGGCCATCTTCCACTGCTTTCCCAGGCCATAGCAGAGAGCTGGATTGGAAGTGGAGCAGCCAGGACTCGAACTGATGTCCATATAGGATGTTGGCACCTAAGGTGGCAGCTTTACCCGCTACACCACAGTTGGCCCTGACATAGAATCTTTAAAGAATTTTTGTAAGGTCATTTTCTTTTACCAGGAACAGCCTAAACAAGTCCTCTGAAGGAAATTTTTAGAAGTTTAAAGATTTGTTAGCTTGCATGATGAAAGACAGGAAGAAATGGTAATTTCAGTAGGAAGTAGACCCTAGGAATTATAGACCACTGAAATCATTGCATGCATTTGAGTAAGAATGAAAATAGCTTTATCAGTTTGCAGTAATTAGGCCAGCGCTGTGGCTCACTAGGCTAATCCTCCGCCTTGCGGCGCCGGCACACTGGGTTCTAGTCCCGGTTAGGGTGCTGGATTCTGTCCCGGTTGCCCCTCTTCCAGGCCAGCTCTCTGCTGTGGCCAGGGAAGGCAGTGGAGGATGGCCCAAGTGCTTGGGCCCTGCACCCCATGGGAGACCAGGAAAAGCACCTAGCTCCTGGCTTCGGATCAGCACGGTGTGCCAGCTGCAGCGCGCTGGCCTCGGCGGCCATTGGAGGGTGAACCAACTGAACCAATGGCAAAGGAAGACCTTTCTCTCTGTCTCTCTCTCACTGTCCACTTTACCTGTCCAAAAAAAAAAAAAAAAAAAAAAAGCCAGTTTGCAGTAATTAGTGTACACCCTACTCACTCCTTATTGGCTGTGTTCAATTTCCATTTGCTTCAGGGAACCACCATAGTATCCCGTCCTCTAAAGAGGTGTTTGTAAAATGTAAAGGATCAAGCATAGTGCTTGGAACACAAAAAGGAGTTCAATATTTTTGAATGAACAGATTATTGAACAAATGAACACAATGAGCGCTCACTCTCCGCTCCCTCTTAGGTGGGCTATGATGCCCGTTACGTGCTCTGACACCTCTCCTTGTCAATCATGGTGGTTTACTTTCCTTTGTCCTTAGAAAGGCCCTGCTTCTTTTTTTAGAGATCTAGAATCTATAATTGCCCTCATCTCATTTGAAACATGCCGTGAAATAAAGGATGCCCTTTTCCCTAGGCCTCCCTCATGTCTCCAACACGCCTCTCCCAATTCAATCTACTTGAAGATACTGGAGGATAAAGCTCCTGGAAAGCAAGTTCTACCTCTCCACCCCTACTTACCAGTAGTTTCTGGGCAATTTTCTTTCAAAATACTCCTAACACATGTCATTCCAACATACTAATACATCAACATACTATTGCTTACATTATAACAATGAGGGAAAATTCAGAAAAACATTGAGCATTCTTTTTTTTTTTTTTTTTTTTTTTTTTTGACAGGCAGAGTGGACAGTGAGAGAGAGAGACAGAGAGAAAGGTCTTCCTTTGCCGTTGGTTCACCCTCCAATGGCCACCGCTGCAGCCGGCGCACCGCGCTGATCCGATGGCAGGAGCCAGGTGCTTTTCCTGGTCTCCCATGGGGTGCAGGGCCCAAGCACCTGGGCCATCCTCCACTGCACTCCCTGGCCATAGCAGAGAGCTGGCCTGGAAGAGGGGCAACCGGGACAGAATCCGGCGCCCCGACCGGGACTAGAACCCGGTGTGCCGGCGCCGCAAGGTGGAGGATTAGCCTATTGAGCCACGGCGCCGGCCAACATTGAGCATTCTACTTTGGACCTAAGGAACTGAGTCCAAATACTTTGCTATAAAATGCCTGGACTGGGGCTGGCACCATGGACACAGAAGATTAAACTGCTGCCAGCAATGCCAACATCCCATATGGGCACCAACTGGTGTCCAGGCTGCTCCACTTGTGATCCAGTTCCCTGCTTATGTGCCTGGGAAGGCAGCAGAAGGTGGCGTAAGTCCTTGGTCCTCTGCCATCCATGTAGGAGACCCAGAAGAAGCTCCTGGCTTAGACCTGCCCCAGCCCAGGCCATTGAGGCCATATGGGGAGTGAACCAGGGGATGGAAGATCTCCCTTTCTCCTTCTCTATTTTCACCTTTCAAATAAAATATAAATCTTTTAAATGCCTGGACTTTCCATTCTATCATTCTAGTATATCTGATTTGGCCTAGCATATTCATTGGATTCTAAATTTGCTTGTCCTATGACATGTCAGTCCATTAAAAATGTATTCTTTGGGGGCAGGTGTTGAGATTCACCTAAGCCTCCAGCTGGGACACATACATCTCTATCTCAGTTCCTGGATTCCTGCCTCTGCTTCAGATCCAACTTTTTGCTAATACGCCTGGGAGGACGCAGTAGATGATGACCCAACCAAGGTTCTTGCCACTCCAAAGGGAGACCCAGATGGTGTACTGGGCTCCTGGCTTCAGCCTAGCTCAGCCCCAGCTGTTTGTGGGTATTTGGGGAGTGGACCAGCAGATGGAAGCTCTCTCAGGTTGATCTCAGCCACTCTGCCTTACAAATAAATTTGAAGATGAAATTCTTTACTGTTTTTGTGCTGTCTGAAAGTTCTGTAAGTATCAGTTGTACTTTTTACAACATCCTTCTGCTAGAAAGTCACATTCATAGACTCCTCCTACAAGGATATTTTAATGACATACCACTCACTCATTTAGGCTGAGCTTAGGCAAAACCGTCTCATGACTGAATCAGGAGAATGATTTGAGCCTTCTACTTATTTCTGGTTATGATTAGGTTCCTGAGCCCATGCTGCCGCCCCTCTAATTTCCCTTGAGCAGACAACTCCGTTAGACTCCAGCACCCACATTTGTTCTGTTACAAGTGGAAGGGGGGCATTCCAAAGCACTTTTTTCCTGCTACAATTAAGCCAAAATGATGCCTTTTCTCTGTACCTGTAAATTCAGTAAGACATTCACAGGGTCCCCCAAAAAGCAGTTAAGTCAGCTACGAGATACAGAAAACTAATACTCTGCCCTCAAAAACCTCATGAGTGAAAAACTCTCTAACATACTCCCAAAATACAACAGTAGGAGGACCCACATTTGTGGGGGAAAAACTTGGTAGGGTGTTTACGATACCTTATTTTTTGTAGCGCAAATCCGTAAAAAGGAGAAGAAATACAATTACCTAGAAACAATACATTTCAAATGTTTAACCTAAATCTTCCACAGATCGTCCAATTTCAATTTTACAAAAGGTGTTATCATTCTATATTGTACCAAGTGATGGTCCACTTACTTAAAATTTTAAAGCTAAAAAAGTCAGTATTTTCTAACAAAGCCAAAACTGATACCCAGGGAAAACAACTCCTGAAACTGTATGCATGGAACTATTTGTTCCATATCAGAATGTCTCTAAATTTCAATTTGGGTAGTCCACAACGACAAATACCACATAACTTAACTAAGGGCTCCCATACCAAACTACAAAACAAAACAAAAAAAAACCCCAGAGATAACCATGTGGGGAGAGGAAACTCCAATGTGGCAAGATGTTTAAAAAGCCTTCAAATCCCGAGGGGCCAAATTAAGGCTAAAAAGATTATTTTGCCAAGGATACAAAGTTTCCTCTCTTTCATAGCAACTGAATATCGAATCTCATTGAGACTAGGAAATATTGTATAAACACTTATAACTTAACTCTTGTTTTGACTTTCCGAATCTGATCACAGTAAACAGCCAATCCCCCTACCACCACCTTGTTCACACTAAACACAACTTCTGCAGACAACTCAAAATGGAATTCCAGACCCAAAATGTTACTACATCTGCTTTTACCTTACAGACAACACGGCCGTATTTCCATGCTTTCACAACCCGTCAACTTGCAAAATAAGAGATAAGTAGGATTTAAAAGCGGGGCAGGAAGGCTGCGGAAGGAGCCAACCTCCCAGGAGTTAATTGTTATTTCCAATATTAAAACGGCAGGAAACGACCCTGTTGCCAGTAGGATTTCCAACAGCTCACACTCGCGATTGCAACAATTTCGCTTTTTTTTGGGGGGGGGGAGGGACGAGGGGAGGGTGTCCTACCTCCGTTTAAACTTGAGCATCTTGGTTCCCCCCTCCCTCTCGCTGATGAGTTCCTAATGCACCCCCCACCCACGGCGTTGAGCGCGTGAGCATTCCTCCCTCCACCGCCAGGCCAGCGGGAGCGGCTCTAGGACGTCCGTAGTCCACGAGGGGCTGCAGGTACGGCCGGCAGCGCGGGGACCCGGGCGGTGAAGGGAAGGCCAGGCTCGCCCTCCCCAGGCACCCCCGGCGCCGGGAGCTGCCCTGGGCGCCGTCCGCCGCGGGCCGCACGCGCCCCCGCCCCGACAGAGCCCACGCGCCGCGCGCCGCGCGCCCCCCGCCCCTGGGCGGCAGCCCCCCAGCCCCGCCCCGTGTCGCCCCCCGCCGGCCTGGTACCTCTGGCACTCGCGTGGTGGCACCAGGACACCGGCCGGAGCGTCGCACGACCGACCGAAACTTCGCAGAAGCGCCAGTTCTAAATTCGCCCGACCCGTCGCCGCCGCGCGCCCCTCGCCTCGCCCCGCTCGGTCGGTCAGCAGCTCCCTCTCCCTCTCTTAGGACTCCCCCATCGCCCTCCGAGGCGGGAAGCAGCCGCCGGGTCGCTCCGGGACACGGGGGGACTCTTGTCGCACGTCCGCCCCCTCAAGGAGCCTGGTCCAGCCAACCGCCGCGGCGCGCGCGCCCCTCACGCACTCACCCGCTCGAGCCGGCGCGGCCATCTTAGCGCCACCCCCGGCCCCCCGCGGTCCCCCTCACGGGTCCGAGGTAGCGGCCCCGGCGCCGCGGGCGGCCACGCCTCCTCCGCCGCGGGCCACGCTCCCGCGCCGCCGTCCAGCCCGGGGCCGCCGGCTTCCCACGGGCGGCCCAGCGCCGCACGCGCTAGTGCGTGGACAACGAAACGCCTCCTGCGCGGGCGGGCAGGTGGACTTGGCACCCGTGGGAGCCGTCGGGGCGGGGGCTCGGGCAGGGGAAGCCGGGGTGTCCCGCGTGCTGTGGGATGCGCGGTATTTCGCACGCGTCGTCTCTCCGTGCGCCTACAGCGTCGAACTGTTGGGCAGAAACGCGCGCCCACACCGTTATCTTCAGAGCGGGGCCCAGGGTCGCCAGCATGGCAGTGCTTCCAGAAAGCATGTGTGGAGGACCGGGCGGTGAAGCGCCCGCTGACCGCTGCGAACCCGGCTCCCGCGCTCAGCACGGTTCGTTAGTTCCAGGAGAGACGAGATAGAAAGAACACCAAACCCAAATCGCCTCACCTGCCGTGGCCGGCGTGAGACAGTGAAGCAGACATCGAAGAGAGGTTACGGAGGCTTAGGGGGAGAGGGGTGGCTGTGCAGGAGAAAGTCAAGCCTACAAGTACCGGAAAAATGGGCCCTGTAATATCTATTGACCTGTTGGGTTGCCTTCAGCTCTTAGCCACCTGCTTGGGAAGAAGCAAGTCAAACCTGCAAAATTAATAACATGTCGATTGAGTGCCAAGGCTAGGAATATGTCAGGCAAGCTCTGAAACGGATGGTGTCTTTGGAATCAGTTCCGCTCTGGGCTGTTCATCAGTAGTATGACCATGGGAAAAAATGTGAGCACCTGAAGATGTTGAAAGAGGGGACTAGCTGACCAAAGGGAGATGGCTAAGTGCTGGAAACCTCTTGGCAATTAATTCTTACATAGATAATAGCGATATTCTAATCAACTAATATTTGAAAAAATACTGAATGTGTACGTGAAGCTTACAACTGCATAAAACGTCATATGCAAATAAAGATTGAATATGAGCAATGTACTTGCATGGTTTTTAATACTACTGCTTTCATTTTTTCCTCCATATTTTAGTGCCCAGTAGTTCTGATTCAATCTGTTCCCAGCACAGTCCTTTCCACTCAACATACATAAATGATTGCCTTTTAATCTTGCCCCCACATCTGAATTTCTAAAATGCACTAAAAGCATTACAGGAAATATTTAATCAAATTTAAGTGTTTCTGGTATATGGTAATTTTTTTCCCAGTGATTCCTTGAAAGTAAAATATAACCAGGGTCGAAACCCTTGCTCTATTTTTTTAATGCCATAAACCGTGATGGAAGATCGTTTGGCAGATGCTATCAAGAGTCTTAATTGCTTTCCTCTGATCTAGTCATTCTATTTATAGAAATAGGAAGAAGAGTTTTCATCTGAGACTGCCAGACACTGTGAGTGCTTTTCCTTTAAACTGTTATTTGGAATCGTGAACACCAGAAACACTTGATCATCGGTCCCAAGTCTTAAATTTTTCATGGCATGCTCTAGCCTGTCTCCTGAGCTCCAGGGCCTCTCTATGGCAATCTCATTTTTACATAACTGTCTCAATAATTCTCCTTTGATTTTCCTATTTGTAAACCTGTCTCCACAAATCGCAGCTTTTTAGGATAACATAAAAAAAGCCTCCTCCCCTTCCCAGCGTCGTCAAATCACGTCCCCAAACTTACCTTTAAATCCTCAAAATCGGTCTTTTCCCAAATGAACCATTGGATAGGCTCCCATCCTCCGGGCCCTTCCCACCTTTAAATCAGGGCAGATGTTTATCTCCTAAATTAGAAGGCAGCTTCCACTCCTGCAAATCATCACAATCAACTTGGTTCAGGCCCGGCCTAAACTTTCACCTCCAGGAAACTGCTTTCCTAGGAACTAGGAGCCTTCCAGGTCCCCCTCCCCCACCGCCAGCAGTACATTATTATGCAGTCACAGCTTTTGTCCCGAGTTCTGAGCCTGCTTCTCTCTATTTGCATTGTAAGCTCCTTGGAGGCAAGGACTTGTACTTGCTCCATTTGTATACCTTGCCACATCTCTTGCTATAGTACTGGCCCAAAATCCTCTTAAGATGCCCCATGAATTAACAGAATTAAAAATTCTTTACCATAAAATGGGATTTCTCATGTTTCCACAGTCCCCAAATTGGGAGAAATGGCAATTTTTCCTTTTTCCAAGGTAAGCAGTCTCCTAAACCAGGAAAAATCTTAATGATGCTGATTCTTAATTCTGGGGTGCAATGCAAGCTGCTTTTACTACCTGTGTCCTGAAAGACGAGTGTGAATAAATTAAAGGAGACAAAGCATTGCAAATTTCATAAAGCTGCAGATGCTTTTCATGCTTTGTGTTTATTTTTTAGGATTTTCTACTGCAGTTTTTCTTCTAGAATCTGAAAAATATCCTAGGAATTATAATTGTAGACTGTTGAATTTATGAGCTTGTTCAATTTTAGGAAGAATTTTCAGAGTTTTACAAACGGAACATTCTAACAACTTTAAGATTCATTGAAAAAAATTTTTTGGACACCTATGTGCCTGGCTCTGTTCTAGGCCATGAAATGTCTATGGCCTTTGTGTCAATACTGTGAGAAGAATTGAATAGAGATAGTGGGTAAAGAAATGCTGAAGAGCTTAGTCCTGAAGTTTGATTAAAGTGTGGTAACACATTGCAGTTGAACTTTTTAAATGAGGACACAACCTTCAATTTGTGGCAAATGTGTCAGAAAGGAATTGAGAAAGTAATATTGAAAAAGGAACAGCAGGTGTAAGATGCAGCCTAGGTAAGTGAATGGAGAGGAGAAAGAGTAGAAAACAAAAAAGCAGAAAGAGTAAAGGGATTTAGAATTAGCATTTTTTTAATTCTAAGAATGAGAGTGGTAGCTGGTAGGGGAGGTAAATGCAGGCTGATTTGTTTTATAAGGGACTGTTCAGGGTTGTCTTGGTGGTGTGTGCTCTTAGAGTTTGAATTTATAGCAGAGGCCTATTGAAAACTGAACCTGAGCCCGGGGATCGGGTATTAGTTGGAAATGAAACTGTGAGGCTAGTCCATTTGTCTCCTCTTGCAATATCCACTCCACCTCTATCCAAACCAATTTTTCAGGGCCCCTCAGGCTGCTCTGGTCAGAGCTTAAGTATGGTCTGTTTTTCCGCTCTTCCATGGTACTAAAACTTTTCCCATTTTGTTCTGGGATGAACAAAGGTGATCTCTTGTAAATTGTTAGTGTTGAACAATGTGTTCTCCATTTCTCTTTAACTCTGTCCTAATGGAAACTCCTGAATACACCCAGAAAATGGAATTTCTTTTTTTTTTTTTTAATTTATTTTATTTATTTGAAAGTCAGAGTTATAGAGAGAGGTAGACAGAGAGAAGAACACAGCCGGAGCTGCGCCAATCCAAAGCCAGGAGCCAGGAGCCTCTTCCAGGTCTCCCACGCCAGTGCAGGGACCCAAGGATTTGGGCCATTGGAAGAAGAACAGCTGGGACTAGAACCGGCGTTCATGTGGGATGCCGACGCTTTAGGTCAGGGCCTTAACCGGGTGTACTACAGCTCAGGCCACGAGAATGGAATTTCTCAAAGGAATTTGTAGCGCTGTGGCAGATCAATGGGATAGATATTTTCTTAAGCCAAGGTACTGGGAAGAGATCAGGGGGCAGAATACACACACCCCCAATTATATAACATTTATCTATTTATGGTTAAAGAGTATGAAAGTTTTTCTAATTTAAATATGATGCATGTTTTATCTCCATCTCATCTGTAAAGTTAGAAAAAATTAGTATCTGCCCTAACTTCATCATGAAGATGCTTTAAAAATCAAGTGAGATCTTGCATGTGAAAATTCTTCCAAAAGTGGAAAGAGAAAAGTAAATACCCGTATTAGTGTTGCTGTTATTATCACACTGTAAAGTTCTTTGAGATCAGAAACCGAGTTTTCTTTATAACCTCTATAGTAGTTGATCCAGACTCTTTCAGGGTAGGTAAGCAGTATCCCTTGTATCATTTTATTTCTGTATTAGAGTGATAGTTTATCGGAAGATAAATAAAGGTTAAAATGATAATATTCTCAGAGACACAGACAACTACATTTTAACTCCCTTTTCTCATAGCAGGGGGGAAGGATCTGGAAAAGCAGAGAGGGGAAAAGAAAAGTATTAGGGATTTTGATATGTAGCTGTCCTCTGTCTGACATCCTGGAGTGCATACTACATCACTATTTCTAAGTTTACAGTTGATGGCAAAGAGACATGTTTTGGAATTCATCCTTCTCATTGACAGCTTCATATTAAGGCCTTTGACTAAAATAAGTAGCAAAATTCAAACATTCCAACCCAATAGTGTTGCATCATAATCACTTGCCCTGTGCTTTTCTGATTAGAAATACTCTAATGGGGCCAGCATTGTGGCACAATGGGTAAAGCCATCGCTCGTGACGCTGGAATCTCATATGGGTGCCGTTTCAAGTCCTGGCTTCTCCACTTCAGATCCAGCATTCTGCTAATGGCCTACGGAAAGCAGTGGAAGATGGCCCAAGAGCTTGGTCTCCTGCCACCATCTGGGAGACCCAAAGAAGCTCTTGGCTTCAGCCTGGCCCAGCCCCAGCCATTGCAGCCATTTGGGGAGTGAACCAGCAAAAGGAAGATCTCTCTATCTCTCCCTCTCTGTAACTCTGATTTTCAAATAAATAAAGACATGATTACAAAAAAACAAAACAAAACAAAACAAAAAACCTATTGTTTGCTGGTGATTATTTATCATTTAAAAAATTTTTTTTATTTGAAAGGTAGAGTTATAGAAAGGAAGGGAAATCTTCCATATACTGATTTATTCCCCAAATAGCCACAATGGCCAGAGCTGGGCCAGGTTGGAGCCAGGAGCTTCATCCAGGTCTCCCAGGTGGGCGGAAGGGGCCCAAGTGCTTGGGCAGTCCTCAGCTCTTTTCCCAGACATATCAGCAGGGAGCTGGATCAGAAGTGGAGCAGCCAGGACTCAGACTGCTGCCCATATGAGATTCCAGTATCATGGGCTATAAGAAAAAGAGTGCAGAACAGAGAGGAGACAGAATATGAGCTCACAGCCAGACTGAATTTTTTCAGAGAAAATAAATCTGCAGAGGTCAACCAACTGCCATCATGCTCACAGACTGAACATGTGGCAGAGGCCCTGACCCCAGAAGCCTGGGCCCTTTTATATCTTAGGTGGGAGAGGGGTGGGGTTGGGGGACAGTAGTCAGAGATGAGCTTCTCTATCCTGGTTCTTTAGGTTTGGCCTACTGGCTTCCAAACCTGGGGAAGAATGCAGGAGGTGGGGTGGGGAACACTATAGGATGTGAGACAGAACTGATCTCTTGAAAGAAGGGGCAGGGGTAACAAGAAAACTAGAATGGCTGAAGCTTATGTCCTTGTTCTGTCCCAGGCTGTGGAATATGGGATGCTGGCATTGCGGGCGTTGGCTTTACCTGCTAAGCCACAATGCGGCCCCTAGGCAATATTTTAATTGGATATGTATTGCACAGACAGAAGCATGACTACATATTGACTACACTATGTAGTGAATTCACTACACACATAGCTTTTGCATGTTCCTAAGGCACCTGAAGTCTGTCCTTATGCATACTTCCATAATAACATGGTATTCATTTCAAAAATCTTATCTTCAGTCTAACTGGCAGGAAACTTTTGTTTAATCTTTTGCTTTTATTTGATTTGCTTTAGGGGGTATCTCCCCCAAATCCATAGTTGTCAAGTCATACAATAATAGTTGGATCACAGATTTGGATCTATTTACTTTTTTTTTTTTTTTTTAAAGATTTATTTGAAAGAGTTACAGAAAGAGATGATGACAGAAAAAGAGAGGTCTCCATCTCCTGGTTCACTCACCAAAGTCAGGAGCCTAGAACTCTATCCAGGCCTCCCACACAGGTGCAGGGGCCCAGACATTTGAGCTGTCCTCTGCTGACCTCCCAGGTGCATTAGCACAGAACTGGCTCAGACAGTGTTTCATCACTGGCACTAAAAATGGAGTCTGTTTCAGTCTCTATATCTACTCAGAAATATGACTTGCCTCTCCTGGTCTACTGTACATGCCAATTTTTTTTTATCATTATCAATGTATTTTGTAGAAATCATAATGGTATAAAATGTCCTCGATAATTTTGCACATTATCAGCCATTAATGGGACATTTTTCTTGTTTGTGACTTACAGCCATGGCAATAAGACAGTCTCAGTAGTATTTTTCTCAATCCTAAAACTCTGTAGATAAGAACTTTTTTTATTTTTATTTTTTTTGAAAAAGTCTAGAAATATAACTTCCTCTTTGATTATTTATAATTGGAACTTTATAATAGTGATTAGTGGATCCAAAATGTTGAAAACCTCTTATTTATGCATTTTGCCCAATTTTCTTGGCAATGTTTTTTTCCTGCACTGTCTACAGTTGGGATTCTTGCTTTCCTGCTTTAAAAAGTTGCCTTGAGGGGCTGGTGTTGTGGCATAGCGGGTTAACTCCCTAGTCTGGAGTGCCAGCATCCCATGTGGGTGCTAGTTCAAGATCCAGCTGCTCCACTTCCAATCCAGTTCTCTGCTATGGCCTGGGAAAGCAGTAGAGGATGGCCCAAGTCCTTGGGGCCCTGTACCCATGTGGGAGACCCAGAAGAAGCTCCTGGCTCCTGGCTTTGGATCGGCGCAGCTCCAGCTGTTGCAGTCATCTAGGGGAGTGAACCAGCAGACGGAAGACCTTTCTCTTTCTGCCTCTCCTCTCTCTGTGTAACTCTGACTTTCAAATAAATAAATCTTTTTTTTTATTTTTTTATTTATTTTTATTTTTTTTATTTTTTGACAGGCAGAGTGGACAGTGAGAGAGAGAGAGACAGAGAGAAAGGTCTTCCTTTTTGCCGTTGGTTCACCCTCCAATGGCTGCCGCGGCTGGCGCGCTGCGGCCAGCGCACCGTGCTGATCCGATGGCAGGAGCCAGGAGCCAGGTGCTTTTCCTGGTCTCCCATGGGGTGCAGGGCCCAAGCACCTGGGCCATCCTCCGCTGCACTCCCTGGCCACAGCAGAGGGCTGGCCTGGAAGAGGGGCAACCGGGACAGAATCCGGAGCCCCGACCGGGACTAGAACCCTGTGTGCCGGCGCCGCTAGGCGGAGGATTAGCCTAGTGAGCCGCGGCGCCGGCCTCTTTTTTTTTTTTTAATTTGAATGAAACGAGGCCACCAATAGTTCCTTTCTTGTCAAATTCAAAAGCTGTTAAGTTTCCTTCACCATTTGCCACAGTTGATCTATCCTTTCCTTCTTCTTTTTAAATTAAAGTTTATTTATTTATTTGAAAAGTTACACAGAGAGAGAGAGAGATGTTCCATCTGCTGCTTCACTCTCCAAATGCCCATAATAGCCAAAGCTGGGCCAAGCTGAAGCCAGGAGCCCTGGTCTCCATCTTGTCTCTCACATAGATGGCAGGAACCCACATACTTGGGCCATCAACTTCTGCCTTCCAGGCATATCAGCAAGAAGCTGGATGGGAAGTGGAGGCAGGTGTGTATCACAGGCACTCCATTATAGGATCCCAGCTGCACCAGCATGTCTACCCCCATCCTTTCATTTTTGAGATACTCTCTTAGTTTTTATTCTAAGACTACATGTGATCCTTCATGGATCAGGACAAAAATGAGAATAGTGGCTGCTCATGCTCCTGCCACAGTTACTGCTGCTTTTATTTATGTTACTTTTTTTTTAAAGATTTATTTATTTATTTGCAAGGCAGAGTTACAGAGAGAGAGAGGGGTCTTCCATCCGTTGGTTCACTCTCCAGATGGCTACAACTGCTGGAGCTGTGCCGATGTGAAGCCAGGAGCCAGGAGCTTCTTCCAGGCCTTCCACGTGGATGAAGGAGCCCAAAGACTTGGGCCATTTTCCACTGCTTTCCCAGGCCATAGCAGAGAGCTGGATCGGGAGTGGAGCAGCCGGGACTTGAACTAGCATCCATATAGGATACTGGCACTGCAGATGGTGGCTTTACCTGCTATTGCCACAGTGCTGGCCCCTAGATATTACTTTTATTTACTGCTGACTATAATTCTCACAACAGTGCTAAGGAGGCTGTTGTTAGTATTCTCATGTTACAGTTGAGGAAACATGGAACATACTCAGAATTTCATCAACTTGCTCAGATTCCCAAGTGGGAACTGTTAGATTTAACTGGATCACAGCATGCCTGTTATTTATATTTACAGACAGTTGTGTTTTTTTGCTTTATTCTAATTTTATGTGATTTGAGGAAGGATTATACTTCATTTGTGACAATAGCCTTTCAAGTCATTTTTCCACCCTAGTTGTCCTACAATTTTACCTGGTTTCCCTTTAACTCATTCACAAGATCTGAGAAAGTAGCTACATAGCAAGTTGTGATATATCACTGATTTTGTTTCTCCCTTTCAAGTTAACTGATTGCCATAGCAATGGAACTGCTATCTTAGATTCATTCAGGCAATGGTCTCACTACACACACATTGAAAAGTATCAGTATCAGAATTCAATGGGTGACAACATAGACTTCAAGTTAAGCTATATAGTATAATTTGTTCAACTTTCAAATGAGTGAATATTGTTAAAGCCACTCTAGTGATACAGTAGGACTTAGTTACATAATTTAGTTACATAGTCTTTTGTTTTCTCAAGTAAATGCATCACAATACGGTGATCTGGCTACAAAAGATTTCCTTAAGGTTTTTGTTGGCATGTCACTGGTAACAATTGGGAATTGAGTGTTTTAGATTTCATCTGAAATTAGTGGATCAAATACAACAATAAGTGGTTTTCATGGCTGTCAGCTTTGATTAATGTAATATTAAACCTCTTGAGTATATTATAGCACAACTTTGTTTTTTGGCTGACAGATTGGAAAAATAATAAAGACATGGAATCTGCCTTACAAACATTAAATGTATAGTCTCTTGATTTTATCATTTAGTGTACCCTTTTCCAGAAATATCTGGCTTTGTTCCTTTGACAGATTTTTGTCCCTAAATCTTTTATCTATCTACCAAATGCCTTCAGTCATTTCATTAAATAAGTCCAATGGAGAGCAGAAAGAGTTATGAGATCCCAGAGGTAAACCAAAGGCATTCTTTCAATATAACTAGAGTGAAGAACAAGGCAATAATGCACTAGTGATAGCATCTTTAATTGCAGAGCAGTTTACGCCTCTAAATGACTTTCCTATGTGTTCTCTGTCTTCTTACTTAGCATTAAACAGCTGAAGAAATGAAGGTACTGAGTGACTTGTCTGAAGCCACACAGGAATCCTCCGTCCTGGGACAGAACACTAGCTCTATGACCAGCCGTTATTCCTTACAGTGTACCTTATAGATACCAAGGAAGTCATTTCTGTAGTTATTAAGTGTTTTTTCTCATCAGTTTATCTACTCATTAAAAAAATGTACTTAAACCCGACTGCTTAAATCAGTGAGAATAGTATGTTGGAAGCAAGCAGAATTTGTATAGGGATAATGAGAATAACTGGCTTAGAGAGAATTTTACCTACAGTTATCTGCTTTTGATGGCTACCATGCCAAGCTAATTTGATATACATTTCAAGGTGTCTAAATCAATTAAAAATCTCTTCTATCATAATTTATGGGAACTCTTCTACCATAATTTATTCACTTGTAGGTAAACTCATGACTTTGTAGAATGAGAATAACAAACGAGAGTGCTCAGAGAAGAAACAGAAATATATATGCTCTCTACTTATTATAAGAACACTTGTTGGGGCTGGTGCTATGGCATAGTAGGTTAAGCCTCCACCTGTAGCACTGGCATCCCTTATGGGCAATGGTTTGTGTTCTGGCTGCTCCACTTCTGATCCAGCTCCCTGAAAATGACCTGGGAAAGCAATGGAAGATGGCCCAGGTCCAAATGCTTGGGCCCTTGTACCCACTTGGGAGATCCAGAAGAAGCTCCTGGCTCCTGGCTTCGGATTGGCCCAGCTGGAGCTGTTGCAGCCATTTTGGGGAGTGAACTAACAGATGGAAGACCTTGCTCTCTCTCTCTCTTTCTCTCTCTCTGACTCAAATAAATAAATAAAATATTAAAAGAATGCTGGTGGAGAACAACTTGTTTATAAACAAGATGTTGCCTCCTCTTTCTGATCTAAGTGGCATGCTTTTTCATGCTATGTGTATTTGATGTGAAATGGTAACCTATCAATTTCTTATGTTATGCCTAATTACACAGGAAATGCCCTGATAAGCATCAGCATCCAAACAATAAAGATAACAGTTGGTGACTTGTAACCTCCAAATGTTATTACAAAGTTCTCCTTTCAGGCAAACCAAAATTTGCTTCCCATGACATTTAGTCTCCAGGCCTCTTTCTGTCCTCGGGCCACACTGAAGGGACTGCTTTCTCCATATCATGCCTCTGCCCTGTTTGTATCCTCTCTTATGTAGCTTATGTCACAAGTAGCTAAGGCTCCTGAGGAAGCGTCTCCAAAGAAAAATCATTCATTTATTTTCCCCTCCCTCCCTCCTTCCCTCCCTCCCCCCCTCTCTTTTTTTTCTTTTTCTTTCTTAGATTTACTTGTTTATTTGAGAGGCAGAGTTACAGAGAGAGAGAGAGAGAGAGAGAGAGATCTTCCATCCTCTGGTTCACTTCCCAAATGGCCCAGCTTGTTGGAGCTGGGCCAATCCGAAGCCAGGAGCTTCTTCTGGGTCTCCCACGTGGGTGCAGGGGCCCACGCATTTGGGGCATCTTCTGCTGCTTTCCCAGGCACATTAGTAGGCAACTGGATCAGAAGTGGAGCATCTGGGACTTGAACTGGATCCCATATGGGATTCTGGCACCGGAGGCGGAGGCTTAACTTACTACGCCGCAGTGCTGCCTCTCTTTCTTCTTTAATGCCCGCTTTGTGTGGGAATTAGGACAGATTTCTCATGTTTATTTCTTGTCCTTCCCCTGCTGTAGCATCCTTAGTTCCCAGTCTCCCCCCTCTCCTTTTTCTCCTTGTTTGGGTAATAAAACCATTATCTCATCAACAGTTACTTTAGATACTCTAGAGTCATCATTGACTCTCTCCTCCTTTATCTGTCACGTTGAACCAGTGGCAACTTGGCCAATTCTATCTGCACAATGTCTTTTTTTTTTTTTTTTTAAGATTTTTTATTTATTTATTTGACAGGTAGAGTTAAAGACAGAGAGAGAGAGACAGAGAGAAAGGTCTTCCTTCCGTTGGTTCACTCCCCAAATGGCCACTATGGCTAGCACTGTACTGATCCAAAGCCAGGAGCCAGGCACTGCCTCCTGGTCTCCCATGTGGGTGCAGGGCCCAAGGACTTGGGCCATCCTCCACTGCCTTCCTGGGCCACAGCAGAGAGCTGGACTGGAAGAAAGGCAACCAGGACTAGAATCCGGAGCCCATATGGGATGCCGGCACTGCAGGCAGAGGATTAGCCAAGTGAGCCACGGCGCCTGGCCCTGTACAATGTCTTTTTTTTTTTTTTTTTTTTTTTTTTTGACAGGCAGAGTGGACAGTGAGAGAGAGAGAGAGACAGAGAGAAAGGTCTTCCTTTGCCGTTGGTTCACCCTCCAATGGCCGCCGCAGCCGGCGCGCTGTGGCCGGCACACCGTGCTGATCTGATGGCAGGAGCCAGGAGCCAGGTGCTTTTCCTGGTCTCCCATGGGGTGCAGGGCCCAAGCACCTGGGCCATCCTCCACTGCACTCCCAGGCCACAGCAGAGAGCTGGCCTGGAAGAGGGGCAACCGGGACAGAATCCGGCGCCCCGACCGGGACTAGAACCCGGTGTGCCGGCGCCGCTAGGTGGAGGATTAGCCTAGTGAGCTGCAGCACCGGCCATGTACAATGTCTTTTAAACCCATTTTTCCTGTTTCCCACTGCAAATTACTCAGTTCTCATTCTTTCTTGTCATAGCTATTATAATTTACCTCTGTGTTGGTTTTCCAACCTTTAATCTCTCTATCCCACCTTATTATGTGGTCAGAAAGCTTGCAAACTAATAAGACAAATGAGATGTGCATATATACAGAGAACAGTACCGGATAGAATTTGTAATCCAGTGCTTAAGGAAATGAATGGTTTGCTCAATATTATGTGAGGTCAGGAAGAGGCAGTTATCAAAAAGTCTGCCTGAGGGCTGGCGCTGTGGTGCAGCAAGTTAATGCTCTGGCCTGAAGTGCCAGCATCCCATATGGGCGCTGGTTCTAGTTCCCGCTGCTTCTCTTCCAGTCCAGCTCCCTGCTATGGCCTGGGAAAGCAGTAGAAGATGGCCCCAAGTCCTTGGGCCCCTGCACCCACATGGAAGACCTGGAAGAAGTTCCTGGCTCCTGGCTTCAGATAGGCGCAGCTCTGGCCGTTGCAGCCAACTGGGGAGTGAACCAGCAGATGGAAGATCTCTCTCTCTCTCTCTCTCTCTCTCTCTCTGCCTCTCCTCTGTGTAACTGAATTTCGAGTAAATAAATAAATCCTTAAAAAAAAAAAGAACAAATAAGGGTGCCAGAGCTGTGGTGCAGCTGGTTAAAGCCCTGGCCTGCAGCACCAGCATCCCATATGGGTGCCGGTTCAAGTCCTGGCTGCTCCACTTCCAATCCAGCTCCCTGCTAATGTGCCTGGGAAAGCAGCAGAAGATGGCTCAAGTTCTTGGGCCCTTGTACTCATGTGGGAAACCCAGAAGAAACTCCTGGTTACTAGCTTTGGATCAGCTCAGCTCCAGCCATTGTGTCTATTTGGGGAGTGAACCAGCGGATGGAAGACCTCTCTCGTTCTCTCTGTCTCTACCTCTCTCTGTATCTCTTGTCTTTCAAATTAATAAATCTTTTAAAAAAATGGTCACAACCCTCTCAAAAAATGATAAATAAGATTTGTACATAAAGAGAGGAATTTGGAAAACACTTTCATTTTGTAGCATTAGTGAGTTTATAACAATACAATAACTACTATTTATTGAACACCTCCCATATGCTAATTTGAGGGACAGGCATTATTACCTGTCCTGACACCCTACTTCCTGATCTGAGTTGCTGCAGATGATGTAGCCGAGCTCAGGAATTGTATGCTTACTATTATATAGTAAGTTTAAGTATTGAGACTTAAACCCAGGGAAGTTTGGCCCTACAACTCAGGCTTATTTCACTCAAGTTTATTCAAATCTCTTTGATGTTCTAGCAGTTCAGCTAGATAAGTGGCATCACAGGGGACTGCAACTCCACACAGGTGAATTGAGGTTATTCTACAGCATCATGAGTGACATTTGTCACCTGCATCATTATAATCAAGGGCTGGCTTGGAGATACATGAACATAAGACGTCATTATTTCCTTCAAGGAGCCCAGTGTGATCAGTGTTAGCATCACACTCTGTTGTTCTCGTCCTGGCTCCAACAGCAACTAGTTTAGATGAGTCGTTTCACCGATACAAGTTGCAGTTATATTTTCTGAAAAATGGAAGGCTATGACTACATAAGGAAACATCTTTGTTGTTGAAAACTCACTGTGGCCGGCGCCGCGGCTCACTAGGCTAATCCTCCACCTGCGGCGCTGGCACCCCAGGGTTCTAGTCCTGGTCGGGGTGCCGGATTCTGTCCGGTTGCCCCCCTTCCAGGCCAGCTCTCTGCGGTGGCCTGGGAGTGCAGTGGAGGATGGCTCAGGTCTTTGGGCCCTGTACCCGCATGGGAGACCAGGAGAAGCACCTGGCTCCTGGCTTCGGATGGGTGCAGGGCCGGCCGAAGCGGCCACTTGGGGGGTGAACCAATGGAAAAAGGAAGACCTTTCTCTCTGTCTCTCTCACTCTCTCTCACTGTCTAACTCCGCCTGTCAAAAAAAAAAAAAAAAAAAAATTCACTGTGCTTTTTATTCCTAACCTTCAGCTTTAGCTTTCCAGTCGATTTCACTCATTCACGAGCTGATTCATCCATTCGTTCATCGCATCAATATTTAGTGAACACCATCTCCATTCCTGCCATGAGGTGACATAGCGGGAGCACAAAGATGAGAAAGTAATCACCCCCGCCCTCGAGAAACTCACGGAGGAGGACAGAGGGCAAGTACAGCGTGCTGTCTCCACAGAGGCATCTACCCGATGCTACGGCATGCGGGGACCACAGGAAGAACTGGGGGTGACGATGGAAATGAGGGAGGAAAGCCAAGGCCCAGGAGCCCGCGCAGTCGCCCGAGGGCAGCTGGGGGAGGACGGTGGCCTTCTAGGGCCTCGCACACAGCAGGGCAGCCAGGGCGGCCTCCCTCCGGTTGCCTGGAAGTGGCGGAGGGCCAGTGCGGGAGCCGCAGCTGCGGGGGTGGGGGCTCCAGCGCGCCCCCCTCTCTCTCTGTCCCTCAGCCTGGGCACAGGTAGGCCAGGCAGCCAGGATGTGGAGACTGTTCAGTCCCCAGGGGCACAAGGCTGTAGTTGTCGGGCTGGATTATGCGGGGAAAATGACCATCCTCCACCGATTTTCTGTGGACGAAGTGCACGCATCGGCTACCACAGGAAGTAAGACAGAAGGGATGGTTCTTCCTGGAACGCTTTGCTATGCTAACACGGAGGTGTAGTTGTTGCTGTGCACAGTACACAGAGGTTTCTGTAACATGAGCGCATGAGGGCCTAAGGAAAGCCACATTGCTGACTTTTGCTAGTAAGCAAGATGTTAAAGAATGCATGATGGTAGCAGAAATCTCTCAGTTTTTGAAGTTAACTTCTATCAAAGATCACCAGTGGCATATCCAGGCATGCCGTGCCCTTACTAGGGAGGGATTGCGTCAACAACTTGAATGGATGATGTCACTATTTAAGAGTAGATCTTCCAGGGGCTGGTATTGTGGTACAGCAGGCTAAGCCACTGCCTGCAGTGCAGGCATCCCATATGAGCACCAGTTCAAGTCCTGGCTGCTCCCTGCTAATGCACCTGGGAAAGCAGTGGAGGATGGCCCAAGTGCTTTGTCTCCTGCCATCCATGTGGGAAATCCAGATGAATCTCCTGGTTCCAGGCTTCAACTTGACCCATCCCAACTGTTTTCTTTCTTTCTTTCTTTCTTTCTTTCTTTCTTTCGTTCTTTCGTTCTTTCGTTCTTTCTTTTTTTTTTTTTTTTTTTTTTTGAGAGGCAGAGTTATAGAGAGAGGGAGGGAGGGAGAGAGAGAGGTCTTCCACCTGCTGCTTCACTCCTCAAATAGCTGCAATGGCTGGAGCTGTGCTGATCCAAAGCCAGGAGCCAAGAGCTTCTTCTGGGTCTCCCACGGGTATGCAGGGGTCCAAGGACTTGGGCCATCTTCTACTGCTGTCCCAGGCTGTTAGCAAGGAGCTGTGTTGGAACTCCCTGATCAGCTGCTGGGTATCAAACCAGCGCCCATGTAGGATGCTGGCACTGCAGTGGAAGTTTAACCTATTGCACCACAGTGCTGGCCCCAACCCCAACTGTTTTGGCCATTTGGGGAATGAGCCAGGATATAAAAGATCTCTATCTAACTCTGTAACTCTGCCTTTCAAATAAATAAATAAATCTTAAAAAGAAAATAAAAAAGATGAAGTGATCTCTACTGACCTCTTAGAGATTTTGTGTAAACAACATGCTGAACTTTCCCGAAAGCTGCTAAAATTCATGGTTTAGATGTATTTATAGTAAGCTGATTTAGGCATTCTCTCTAGTAGCAAAATGAAAACCACTGTTTTGAAAACAAAGATGAAGTCTCACCTTCCAATTTACTTTCTCCTTAGTCCTTCCCAAGTAAGTTATTAGAGCTGTTAATTGACATTTTTCTCTTAAAAAAAAAAGGCTCCTGAAGACTGACTTGGAGTTTGCTAAAAGATCATGAGCATGAGTTAGAGGACAGAGGTCTAAGCTCTCCTACATTTGTTGCCTCTTGCTGCTTTACTTCCTCAAAATGCTGACTCTCCTGTAGTTACTGTCACAGTTAGTCGTCAGAGATTCCATCACTGAGATCAGTACGCTAGGTAGAAGAGAATGTTTTGTTTTCATATAAGTGCTTTCACTTGTTAGATGTAAAGGAAAAGACACTTGGACCACAAGTTCTGCTCTCTGTAAGAATGAGGGCTTTCTGATAGAGCTCATTTCTATTTTAATGAAAGATTGCAATGACCGAGCATCATCATCAGCTCAAGAAATAGTTGATCGGCTTTGGCACTGTGGTGCAGCAGGGTAAGCTGCATGCGTCTGAATCCTAGCTACTCTGCCTCTGATCCAGCTCCCTGCTCTTTCATCCTGAGAGACAGGATAGCTCCAGCGCTTGGGCCCCTTCCACTCACGTGGGAGAACTTGATGGACAGTTCCAGGTTCTTGTCCTTGTTCTGGCACAGACCTAGATGTTGCAGGCATTTGAACCACCAACCAGGGCAGATCAGTATCTCCCCCACTTTTCAAATGCTGAAAATAAATATAAAATTAAAAAAATAAACACATACATAATGTATTTGGCTGTGGGGTAGAACTAATGTTGAGCATTATTCTCCTGCAATAAGTTTCAGTATTTTCTGGAATGCACACCATCCCCTTATTGTGAAACCCTATAATATTCCTACTACTGAGTTTAATATCAGAAGTAGGAGTTGATTTTCACATTACAAAAATTATTTGAAAATAAGACATGAAAAATATTCACATTGTTTCATTGCTTTCATGTTATCTTTTCTTATGAGATTATGATCTTTTGTTTATTCATAGTTGCAATAGATTTTTTTTCATTTTTTAAGATTTATTTATTTGAGAGGCAGAGTTGCAGAGAGGCAGAGGCAGAGAGAGAGAGCGAGCGAGAGAGAGAGAGAGAGAGAGACAGGTTTTCCATCTGTTGGTTCACTCCCCAAATGGCTGCAATGGTCAGAGCTGCACGGATCTGAAGCCAGGAGCCAGGAGCTTTTTCCAAGTTTCCCACGTGGGTACAGGGCCCAAGGCCTTGGGCCATCTCCCACTGCTTTCCCAGGCCATAGCAGAGAGCTGGATTGGAAGAGGAGCAGCCATGACACAAACTGGCGCCCATACGGGATGCCAGTGCCGCAGATGGAGGCTTAGGCTACTGTGCCACAGTGATGGCCCCTGCAGTGTAACCTATTAACTAGAGTCCTCATGTTGGCTATTGTTCAGACTTGCTCATCCTACATATTTTCTACTCTGTATCCTATATTTCCTCACCCGCCCCCAGGTAACCACTGTTTCATTCTATATCTTTGAATATTTGATATTTTGGGGGGAGATTCCACATATAGCTGTGATCATGCAATACTTTTCTATCTCTGTTTGGCTTATTTCACTTAGCATAATGTCCTCTAGGCCCATACATACTGTGTGGCAAATGGCAGGATCTCCTTCTTTCTAAAGGCTGAGTACTGCATTCATTCTGTCTCTTTGTCTCTGTCTCTCCTCTCTCTCATACGCAGGCACACACAAACACATGTGGTATGTTTTGTATCCATTTGTCTTTTTTTTTTTAAATATTTATTTATTTATTTGATAGAGTTACACAGAGACAGAGAGAGAGAGAGAGAGAGAGAGAGAGAGAGAGAGAGAGTTCTTCCATCTACTAGTTCACTCCCCGGAGTGAATGTCTATCCAAAGCCAGGAGCTTCTTCCAGGTCTCCCACATGGGTGCAGGGGCCCAAGGAGCCCGAGTAGAAAATGTTCTACTGCTTTCCTAGGCCATAGCAGAGAGCTGGATTGGAATGGAGCAGCCCGAACTTGAACCTGCGCCCATGTGGGACTGGTTGGCACCACGCGCCAGCCCCTCCGTTTGTCATCTGACTGTCAAGTAGATTGTTTCCATAGCCGTTTTCTACTGGAGGGAAGGGACATGTTCCTGCATTTTCTTGTGTGCCTGTCCTGCTGGCCTCAAGTACAGACTCGCGTGTGTGTGTATGTTTGCAGACATGTGTGTGCTCTACTGTCTAGTCTGGCTCTCTAGTCAGACCAGTTGCAAGGAAACAGGTCTGAAGTCCAGCACCACCCAGAAGCTTTAGACAAACTAGATGCCGAGTGAGAAGGAATCAGAGATGAACGTGATAGATAGAGTGACAAAAATTCCTTATACTTTTTTTTTTTTTACTTGCTTTCTGTTTATTTTGAGAGGCTTGAAAGTCACAGCACAGTGATAGCTTGTTCACATGAATAGTTGTTAGTCTCACTGCCCTGCGCCATGAACAGGGGCCCTCACAGAGAGGCAGGGAAACCGACTCACAGGATCTTTTCCTGGAGCATCTTGCAAAGTGAGCTTTTGCTTTGGTTTTGCCCTTTGTACGGAAACACACCGATCTGGCTCTTCCTGCAGATTCTGGGGTTTGGGTTGGAAAGCGTTTCACCAAGCCACAGGGAGAGCTGCCATTTAGAACCACGGAAGGCAAGAGCCTTCATTTTATTTGTCAGCCAGAGGGCAGTATGACCTTAACAGCAACAGACTGCCTTGCGCTTTCTCCAAGGGCTTTGGCTCCTGACGTCTTAGGGTTCCAGTCTGCTTCCGGGAGGGAGGCTGTGCCTGCGCTGGCTGTGATGGCTGCCCCGTCAGTCGCCAGGACTGAGTTAGGAGATTTGGCTGGGTGAACTGGCATCTTCTCCTTGTTGCTCCACACGAAGCTTTTCCTTCAGAAACTTTGCTCTCTCAAAGAGGACTCTTTCCAGATACTGTTGTCTTCCCCAGATCCTTCTCTCTAGCTGTATAACATTTTCACATGACCCTTAAAGTTGGCGTATTATGGAATGTTATTGTGTCAAAACTCTAGAACTAAGTGAGACTCAGAAAAGGTTTTCAAGGTGGGAATTGGAATAAAAAGTTCAGTGACTTTGAGAAGCTGGCATTTGGTGCAGCAGGTAAAATGCTGCTTGGGGCGGTGGGGGTGGGGGTGCGGGTTGGGGAGCTTCGTGGCATAGTGAGTTAAGTAGCTGCCTGAGATCCCAGCTGCTCCACTTCTGGTCCAGCTCCCTGCTAACGTACCTAGGAAAGCAGAGGAAGATGGCCCACGTATTTGGGCCCTTGCTACTCAGGTGGGAGACCCAGAAGAAGCTCCAGGTTCCTGGCTCCTGGTTTGACCTTGGCCTAGCCCTGGCTACTGGGGGGCATTTGGTGAGTGAACCAGCAGATGGAAGATCTCTGTGTCTCTCTCTGCAACTCTGTCTTTCAAATAAGTAAATAAATAAATCTAAAAGAAAAAAATGCTGCTTTGGATGCCAGTAACCACATCTGAGTGCACGGTTTAAGTCCCCACCCTTTCAGATTCCAGCTTCCTGCTGATGTGTGCCTGGGAGTCCTGGAGTCCCTCCCTCTCACGTGGAAGACCTGAATTGAGTCCCTGGCTCCTGACTTTGGTCTGGTCTAGCCCCAGTTGTTGTGGGCATTTGGAAAGTGATCTAGTAGATGAAGCATTGTTTTCTTTATCTGTCTTTCAGATAAGAATACCGAGCAATTTTTAAAAATTTCAGTGGATTTTTTTTGACAGGCAGAGTTAGACAGTGAGAAAGAGAGACAGAGAGAAAGGTCTTCCTTCCATTGGTTCACCCCCAAAATGGCCGCTACGGCGGGCGCGCTGTGTGGATCTGAAGCCAGGATCCAGGTGCTTCCTCCTGGTCTCCCATGCGGTGCAGGGCCCAAGCACTTGGGCCATCCTCCACTGCCTTCCAGGGCCACAGCAGAGAGCTAGACTGGAAAAGGAGCAACCAGGACAGAATCCAGTGCCCCAACCAGGTCTAGAACCCTGGGGTGCTGGTGCCGCAGGCGGAGGGTTAGCCAAGTGAGCCGCGGCTCCAGCCTCAATGGATTTTGAAAGTAAATAGATTTTTGATTCAAATCTTTTTTGCTTCTTGAAAAATAGGTGAGCTCACAGTTTTTCTGAGGATTAAGTGAGGTACTATAGGTGTCAGTAGTAGACATAGCCAGTGACTGAGAACACACAGTGAGTGATGGGTGGTTGCTGATAGTGGTGACAGTATCTTATTATTTTGCAACTGGATTTTATTGCTGAAAATAGCAATAGAGTATTCACGAGTCACTACAAAGTTGTTAGGAGTACTGGATTAGATGGGAAAAATTTATAATCTGTAACTGACAGTCATTGTGTATTATTACAAAGAAGGAAATTTTGAGTCTCCAGATTAAAGTTACATTTGTTATACACCTAACATGAGGACAAATACATGGTTGTATCTGCGGAGCTTTATGTAATTTGTGTGGTTTAAAAACATTGATAGGAGGCAGGCGCTGTGGTACAGCAGGTTATGCTGCATCTCCTATTGGAGTGCTGGCTTCAGTCCTGGCCACTCGGCTGCTGATCCAGCTTCTTGCCAACGGGCCTGGGAAGCAGAGCACTTGGGTTCATGCCACTCATGAACTGGGAGACCCAGATAGGGTTCCTGGCTCCTGGCTTTGGTCTGGCACTGCCCTGGTCGTTGTAGTTACTCAGGTAGTGAACCAGTGGATGGAACATCTCTGCCCCCCTCTTTCTTTTTCTGTCATGTCCTTTCTTTCTTTCTTTCTTTCTTTCTTTCTTTCTTTCTTTCTTTCTTTCTTTCTTTCTTTCTTTCTTTCTTTCTTTCTTTCTTTCTTTCTTTCTTTCTTTCTTTCTTTCTTTCTTTCTTTCTTTCTTTCTTTCTTTCTTTCTTTCTTTCTTTCTTTCTTTCTTTCTTTCTTTCTTTCTTTCTTTCTTTCTTTCTTTCTTTCTTTCTTTCTTTCTTTCTTTCTTTCTTTCTTTCTTTCTTTCTTTCTTTCTTTCTTTCTTTCTTTCTTTCTTTCTTTCTTTCTTTCTTTCTTTCTTTCTTTCTTTCTTTCTTTCTTTCTTTCTTTCTTTCTTTCTTTCTTTCTTTCTTTCTTTCTTTCTTTCTTTCTTTCTTTCTTTCTTTCTTTCTTTCTTTCTTTCTTTCTTTCTTTCTTTCTTTCTTTCTTTCTTTCTTTCTTTCTTTCTTTCTTTCTTTCTTTCTTTCTTTCTTTCTTTCTTTCTTTCTTTCTTTCTTTCTTTCTTTCTTTCTTTCTTTCTTTCTTTCTTTCTTTCTTTCTTTCTTTCTTTCTTTCTTTCTTTCTTTCTTTCTTTCTTTCTTTCTTTCTTTCTTTCTTTCTTTCTTTCTTTCTTTCTTTCTTTCTTTCTTTCTTTCTTTCTTTCTTTCTTTCTTTCTTTCTTTCTTTCTTTCTTTCTTTCTTTCTTTCTTTCTTTCTTTCTTAAGTTTTAGTTTATTTTCGAGAGACAGAGATCCCATGTGTCAGTTCCCTCCCCCAAATGCCCACAATGGCCAGGACTGCGGCCAGGGCTGTGCTGGGTCTGGGTTAGGGGAAGGCAGTACATGTCTTCCTGAGTGGCAGGTCCCAATTACTTGAGCCGTCACTGCTACTTCCCAGTGTCTGCATGAGCAGAAATCTGGAATCAGGCTGGAGCTAGAAATTGAACCCAGGCACTCTGACGTGGGACTTGGCTGTCTGAAACCAACATCTCTATCGCTCATGCAAATTCACACTCCTGTAGTATTTGATTTTTAAGCCATTGTCCCCTTGACCTTGGTTTCTGGGCCCTATGACAGTACTTTTAGGAATAATTGTAAATGTGCAGGAAAATGCATACTTTTTTATTCTTCATTAGGTACCCACTGGAGGTTACTGTCCCTCTATAAGCAATGGGAAAGTTGGACGAGAGTGCACGTGGATTAAGAGGAAAATCTTGAGGGGCCAGTGCTGTGCTGTAGCAGGTAAAGCTGCCCCCTGCAGTACCAGCATCCTATATGGGCGCTGGTTCGAATCCCAGCTGCTCCACTTCCGATCCAGCTCCCTGCCATAGCCTGGAAAAGCAGTGAAAGATGGCCCAAGTCTCTGGGTCCCTGCACCCACATGGGAGACCTGAGGAAGCTCCAGGCTTCTGGCTTTGGATTGGCCCAGCCCCAGCTGTTGCAGCTATCTGGGGAGTGAACCAGCAGATGAAAGACCTCTCTCTCTGTAACTCTGCCTTTCAAATAAAAAATAAATCTTTTTTTTTTTAAAAAGATTCAAATTTCGAAATAGTTTATCTCTGAAAGTCCCTAGACAGGAGTTTCCAATTTTCGGGTTTACAAGAGATGTTGTAAAATCCAGGCCAGCTGTTGACCTGGACGTTTTGAGCAACTTCTCATTCCCCTCCCATCTTCTGTCTGTTGTCCCACCTTGACAACAAGGGACGCACAGTTTCCTGAAGCAGCTATTCTGTTTTAAACCGCTGTTGGCAACTTGTCCTGGTGTTGGGTAGAAAGTACTCTTCTGGTAGCTTCTTAATACTCCTGCAAGTGATTGAAAGAGCAAATTCAATCTACCTGGAGCGAGGCTGCACCTGCTTTTGTTGTGTGTAACAGGTAGGATGCGCCCTCAAGGTGCTGCGTCTCGTCATTATGGACTCAGGAATTACTGTTCTGTCTGTATGGTGCCTCTATTTTCTGATGTGCCTGCCATCAGCACACTGATTTTTTTTTTAAGATTTATTTAGAGACATTATAGGTGCCAAACAAATGTGTGTATGTGTTTGCACATTTTCCCAATCTCTAATACTAGAGAATAAGATAAAATCGATGTACTGGGGGCCAGCGCTGTGGTGTAGCGGGTAAAGCTGCCAGCTGCAGTCCTGGCAACCTCCATGGGCACTGGTTTGAGTCCTGGCTGCTCCACTTCCCATCCAGCTCTCTGCTATGGCCTGGGGAAGCAGAAGATGGCCCAAGTGCTTGGGCCCCTGCACCCACTTGGGAGACCTGGAAGAAGCTCCAGCTCTGACTGTTGCGGCTGTATGGGGCGTGAACCAGCAGATGGAAGATCTCTCTGTCTCTGCCTCTGCCTCTCTGTAACTCTGCCTTTCAAATAACAAATAAATCTTAAAAAAAAAAAAAAAGAAAGAAATATAGGCAGAGTGACTGAGAGAGAGGGAGAGACATAGAGAGATCCATCTTCCATCTGCTGATTCACTCCCCGAATGACTACAATAGTTAGGAGTAGGCAGGGTGATATCAGGAGCCCAGCGTTCCATCCAGGTCTCCCAAGTGGGTGGCAGGGGCCCAAACACTTGGGTCATTTTCCGTTGCCTTCCCAGATGCATTAGCAGGGAGACTGGTTGGAACTGGAGCAGCAAGGACTCGAACCAGTGCTCATCTGGGATGGCAGCTTAATCCACTACACCAAGACCAGGGCTGTTTTGTTCAGCATTGTATTCTTGATGATCAGCACAGTACGCAGAGTACAAAAAGTGCTAGGGTGCCATTTATACAAAAATGAATATTTACTAGATACACAGGGGAAAATGTCTAGGCTGACATATTATGCTGTCTTTCAGTGTCTAGGTTTTTTTTTTTTGTTTTTTTTTTTTTTTTTTTTTGACAGGCAGAGTGGACAGTGAGAGAGAGAGACAGAGAGAAAGGTCTTCCTTTGCCGTTGGTTCACCCTCCAATGGCCGCCGCGGCCGGCGCGCTGCGGCCAGCGCACCGCGCTGATCCGATGGCAGGAGCCAGGAGCCAGGTGCTTTTCCTGGTCTCCCATGGGGTGCAGGGCCCAAGCACCTGGGCCATCCTCCACTGCACTCCCGGGCCACAGCAGAGGGCTGGCCTGGAAGAGGGGCAACCGGGACAGAATCCGGCGCCCCGACCGGGACTAGAACCCGGTGTGCCAGCGCCGCTAGGCGGAGGATTAGCCTAGTGAGCTGCGGCGCCAGCCGAGTGTCTAGGTTTTCTCTCGTAACTGATGGGGATCTGATGAAGGACTTCAAGTAGGAAACCCATGTGAAACTGCCTTTTGGGAAAATCCCCCAAGTGATGCAGAGTATAACTGGGGTGATGGTGAGGGTTGGGAGCTGGAAATAGGGGTGCTAAAAGGTTATCACAGTAATCCAGAGGATGCCTGTGGATAGATCTGTATGTTGCTAGGGAAAGGAGATTATAAGGAAATAAAAATGTCTCAGTCTCAGGGCTGGCATTGTGGTGCAGTGGGTTAAACTGCAACTTGTAATGCCGGTATCCCATTGTAGCCCCTCCACTTCCAATCCAGTGGGACTAGAACCCGGTGTGCTGGCGCCGCAGGCGGAGGATTAGCCTAGTGAGCCACAGCGCCAGCCCTGCCTCTGCTTCTGATCCAGCTCCCCACTAATGTATCTAGGAGGTGGCAGGTGATGGTCCAAGTACTTGGGTTCTGCCACTCATGTGGGAAACCCAGATGGAGTTCCAGGTTCCTGGCTTCAGTCTGGCCTAGCCCCAGTTGTGGGCATTTGGGGAGGAAACTAGTGGAAGATAGCTTGCTCTCTCCCTCTCCCCCCCTCTCTCTGTTACTTTGCCTTTGAAATAAGTGTCTTTTTTTTTTAAAGATATATTTATTTACTTGAAAGAATTACACACAGAGAGAAAAGGAAAGACAGAGAGAGAGAGAGAGAGAGGTCTTCCATCCGATGGTTCACTCCCTGGATGGCTGCAGCCGCCAGAGCTGCGCTGATCTGAAGCCAGGAGCCAGGAGCTTCTTCCAGGTCTCCCACATGGGTGCAGGGCCCCAAGGACTTGGGCCATCTTCTACTGCTTTCCCAGGCCATAGCAGAGAGCTGGATCGGAAGTGGAACAGCCAGGTCTCGAATGGGATGCCGGCGCTTCAGGCCAGCATGTTAACCTGCTGCACCACAGCACTGGCTCCCACTCATGTTCTTAAAAAATTGCTATCAGTTGGCAAGGGCACTTTGGCATAGTGGGTTAAGCCACCACTTGGGATGCCACAACTCACACCTGAGTGCCAGTTTGAGTCTTGGCTGCTTCGTTTCCAGTCCAGCTCCTTGTTAATGTACCTGGTAGGCACTAGGTGATGACTTAAGTACTTGATTTCCCTGCCACCCTTGTGGGAGACCCAGATGGAGTCTGGAGAGTAAACCAATGGATAGAAAATCTCTCTCTCCCTCCCTCCCTCCCTCCCTCTCCTCCTCCTTTCCTCCCTCTCGCCCTTGCTCCCTCCCTCTCTTTCTGTCACTCTGCATTTCAAATAAATGAATAAATAAATCTTTAAAAATCCTAATAAATAGGAGCCACTCATCTAGTTTAGCAAATAGCAGCTCATACAATGTTCATAACATGAATTTCTTATGAAGCTGGCATCCTGTATGAGCTCAGGGGTTAGTGCCTGTGAATGGTTTAGTGGAAGCTGACATTTCACAAACTCTTCAAGTCCAGCTAGTGATGGAAGAAATCCATGTGGGAATTAGATCATCAGGAGAACAAAAATTGAGTTAGTTTAGCTGTACCATAATTAAGAGATTCTAAAAACTAGGGTTCATGTTTATCTAGCATGAAAGAAGTTATCTGTTGAGATATACATAAATATACTTAGAAGGGGCACTGAGACTGTACTTTTTGAGTGCCAGTGTGATTTCTAATTTCCCATCAAAGATGGAGAAAAGTTCATGAGAATAGAAAAGAAGTATCAATCTCCTTATATTTAAAATACTTGTAGACTTTTTTTTTTCATGGAGCTGTGGCCTTACAGCATCTTACCACCAGGGGGTGCCCTGGGGTAATACTTTTCAGCCACACCAAGGTCTTTTCTGCTCTATTAACCGAATAAAAAGCAGACATTTAGATTTGTTCATTGTACTTCCAATCTGTACTCACTAATCTTTGAAAAGTGCCACTTGAAATTAAAAAACAAGAAAATAATTAGTGAAAATTATTTTAAATGTGAGTCATCAGTGTGTGATTCCTAAGGAAAAGACAAACATATTTTGTGTGGTTATTTGTTTCCTTTCTCAAGAGAGTCAGGAAGAACTGAAACCCCACCAGGGTTTTACTGGGTTGAGTTAACGTTGGTTCTTTATGTTCGTTATTTTTTGTAGCATCATTTTTTATATGTCTATCAATCAATGCTGTAGGGATGCATTATCACTGAAATAGTTTTCATTCTTTTCTTTCTTTTTTTTAAAAGATTTATTTATTTGAAATGCAGAGTTAGAGAGAGGCAGAGGCAGAAAGAGAGAGAAAGAAAGAGATCCTCCATTCTCTGGGTCACTCCTCAAGCGGCTGCTACGGCCTGAGGTGGGCCAATCCGAAGCCAGGAACCAGGAGCTTCCTCTGGGTCTCCCGTTCGAGTACAGGGGCCCAAGGACTTGGGCCATCCTCCACTGCATTCCCAGGCCATAGCAGAGAGCTGGATCAGAAGTGGAGCAGCAGTGGCTTAACCTGCTGTGCCATAAAGCTGGACCCCCATTTTGAGGTTTAAAACAGGAAAACCCTTGTTCTTTCCTCTTATGGAGGAAAAAAAAAACTGTAATATTTCTTATACTCTTTTTTTTCTTCCAGAGAAACCTTTTGTTTAATTGTACTCTCGTTTATAATAGAACATCCTAAGGAAAAAGACTGGAAGAGTCCAGTGTTAAAAACCCTAGGTTATCAAATGGCAAAGAGTTATAACAGAAAGAAACATTTTTTTCATGATTTGCTTCTGTTCCAAATTGTCTCTGCCTTTGCCACTCCCCCAGCCCCCCACCCCTGCTTGTAAATCTAAAAGTTTTCATTAAAAGTAGGCCACAGCCCCTGGCCGGCTGATAGTTGGCACTCGTATTCCGGGGCTAACAAGGCATCAGAAGGGCCGGGCCAGGGCTGGGCTGACTTCTGACCTGCACACGCAGTTTTTTTCTTCTCATTAATCCTTTGCACAGAACAGATGCGCTGGGTGCAGTTTTAGGCCAGAAGAATGTCCAAAATATGTGGGTGTGAACCTGGCCATGGGTTCGCTGAGTGCGCGGTGCAGATACCCGGCTGGAAACAGGTCACATGGTAATGAAAACGCACATTCAGCATGGCATTGTGTTCGGCAAAGTGGCCATTCCCAGCCATGGAGCACACAGGGGAAGCAGGCATTCATGTGGAACTGCTTTAAAACCGGGTTCTTGTGCACCCTGACTGCTGGGGGGAGGGAGGGCAGGGCTCCCAAGTGCCCCCTGGAAAATGAGATCAGGAGGGTTTTGCCCTGCATAAGAGAGTTTTTTAGATCACCTGTCCTGATCCTTCAAAAGGAAGACAAAAGCCCTATGAACCAAATAAAGGGAAGACTTCAGGATGAAGACCCAGGGGCAGAGGTGCTTATCCCAGTCGCATGCTGAGAACCATGGCTAAGCAGAGAAATGGGATTTTCCTCATTTTACTAAAACCAAGCCAAGCCAAGCTCTACCTTTGCATGTTAAAGGGTGAAATAGAAAACTCTGCTGGGAGCATAACTTAATTAGGGTAGAGCTCCTTTCTCTCAAGTGTGTGTGTGTGTGTTTATGTGTGTAAATACATTTAGGATCATTTGTAAGTATGTAAGCAAAATATTGAGGTTTTTAAAAATTCATTAAAATTTTTTATCGATTATTTTTAACTTATTTTTTAAGAATGAGAGAAGGGCTGGCGCTGTGGCGCAGTGGGTTAACGCCCTGGCCTGACATGCCGGCATCCCATATGGGCGCTGGTTCAAGTCCCAGCTGCTCCACTTCCGATCCAGCTCTCTGCTGTGTCCTGGAAAGGCAGTAGAGGATGGCCCAGGTCCTTGGGTCCCTGCCCAAGTGTGGGAGACCTGGAAGAAGCTCCTGGCTCCTGGCTTCAGATCGGCGCAGCTCTGGCCATTGTGGCTGGTTGGGGAGTGAACCAGCAGATAAGAATATCTCTCTCTCTCTCTCTCTTTCTCTTTCTCTCTGCCTCTCCTTTCTCCAAGTAGCTCTGGCTTTCAAATAAATCTCTAAAAAATGAGAGAAATGTATAAACATTAGACTAAACAGCTTTTAAAATAGAAACAAGGCGATATTTGATATTGTTAAATAAACATTTTATTTTATGTCATTACTACAGTTAGTTGTTGGTGGTGTACAGAAACAGCAATGGAAAGTGCTTCCCAAAAGAGCAAATATATTAATGGAGATATTGTATCTGAAGTAAAGAAGGTGACACTATATTTTTATTATTTTTTTAAACATTTATTTGAAAGGCAGACCGACAGAGAAAGAAAGGGAGAGAGAGAGATTAATCTTCCATCTGCTGGTTCACTTCCCAAATGGCTGCAATGGCAGGGATCCTGAAACTCCATCTTGGTCCTCCATGTGGGTGGCAGGAGCCCAAGGACTTGGGCCAGCTTCTGTTGCTTTCCCAGGTGCACTAGCAGGGTGCTGGATCAGAAGTGGAGCAGCTGGGACTCGAACCTGCGCTCACATGAGAGGCTGGCATTGCAAGTGATGACTTTACTTGCAACGCCACCACATTGGCCCCACTTTATTCTACTTTCAGCTGCTCAGTGTTAGCATTTGTGTATTCACTGATTCCTTTAGAACAGGTAGTATGCTGAGGAAGTATGAAATTAGGAACTCGGGGGGTCATGAAGAGATCTTAGGGTTGTTGTATCTGAAAAGAAGCAAGGTTAGAGGAGTCCAGAGAGAGGAGGATCAGGCGGCATCTGGATTCACTCTCCAAGTGGAAACGTTCCATGCTGGGAAAAGATAGGGATACGGTAAGTTCTGGCCAAATATTGTGCTCTTCAAATAAGCTGACCATCGGGCAGCTGTAGAAAAGATTGAAGTGCCAAAGTGCTGGGGCTGGATTGTGGTGCAGCGGGTTAAGCCGCCGCCTGCAGTGCTGGCATCCAATATGGGTGCCAGTTGGAGTCCCAGCTGTCCGCTTCTGATCCAGCTCCCTGCTAATGTGTGTGGGAAGGCAGTGGAGGATGGCCCAACCTGGCACCCACATGGGAGACTTGTATGGAGTTTTGGGCTCCTGGCTTTGTCCTGGCCCATCTCTAGTCAAGGTGGCCATTTAGGGAGTGAACTAGCAGATGGAAGATCTCTTCTTCTCTATATCTCTGCCTTCCAAGTAAATAAAATAAATCTCAATAAGAAAATAATAATAATAATAATAATAAATCTGATGGGCTGGTGTTGTGGTTTAGCAGGTAAAGCCATTTCCTACGGCACTGGAGTCCCATAGGGGCACTGATGCATGTTCTGGCTGCTCCACTTCTGATCCAGATCTCTGATATTGGCCTGGGAAAGCAGTGTAAGATGGCCCAAGTGCTTGGGTTCCTGCTACCCACTTGGGAGATGCAGTTGCACTTCCTGGCTCCTGGCTTTGGCCTGGCCCAGTCCTGGCCATTGCAGCCTTTGAAGATACACATGTCCTTTGGTACAACAGCTTCACCACTAGGAATGTACAATGTGCAATATTTATTACAGTGCTGATTTAACAGTGTTCTTAACAGGATTGTTCATGGTAGCCCCAAAGTGGAGATATTATACATATGCATTCACTGTACAACGAAGGAATCAACTGTAGCATAGTTATAAAATGGAAAATTATACAGAAATGAAATACAGCAGCTATGGCTACCAGCAACAACGTGAGCAAAAGAAGTAAGACAGTATGTACAATAGGTTTCCTTTTATAAAGTAGTCAAAACAGTGTTTTAAGGATATACCCATGGGGAGTAAAACCAAGGAAAAGCGAGGATATGATGATGAAAGTGACCATGATGGCTCACTCTGGAGGGATGGGAGAAGAAAAAAAAGATTCATTCTCCAGGATTAGCCAATATTGAGGGATTTCTAGAAGGAAGAATAGAAAGTTGAAGAGTTGAAAGTATGTCTAAGAGAATAGTTACCAAAAAATAAAATATTAAGTTATCACATGCACATTTTAAAATATTTTAGACTATAACTTAATAGTGTGGGTTTGTCTTTTTGATGAACTTACTACCGGAAATCTTATGAGGGTAGCTGATAGGGAAAATTATGAAAAAAAAATTTGCTTTGACTCTGTGGTCTCCTCCCTTCTGAACTGCATCTCCTCACTTGAATCCTGAATTTCATTTCGAAATTGTCTAATGAAGATGATCGCTGCTCTCTGAGCCTAAGGGATTAACTCTTCCAGGAATTTGTATTTTAAGAGATTTTTTTTTGAAGACTTAAAGGTTTTAACAACCTCAAATTAGATCTCAGTTGATGGGGTTTAAGTTATTTTTCAGAAATGTGGGGCAGTTTTTCACAAGGGAGCTCACGGGCCGGGGTTTGGGAGTCGCAGGCAGCATCTGTGGGGAGAAGGCCCCATGGAAGAGATCCCCCTCTTTGGTTTGAGGCTGGTGTCCTTTGAAACTGACAAAGACTTTGAGCACTTTGCTTGAAGTTTTTATTGTGTGACTGAGAGACGAAGTCTTTATTAACTCAGTGGATTGTAAATCGTGAGGCAGCTATTCTCAGCGCAGTCAAATGGAATATAACCAAGCAATAAAACGTGAAATTTAGACGTCCTTCATAAAGGAAACTGGAAAACAGATACTGCTGGCTGAACTGCAATCAGTGTTTTTTTCTTACAGAGAATACATTTTAAGATCATTAATTTGGCAGAGTTAGAAAAGATACATTATTACATAGAAGTACAAGAATAAGACTTCTGTTGAGTTTATGATGCATTCCTTGGATAATTATCCCCAAGAGTGGACCATCTCCAGACAGAACCCATGGTTAGGGGTGGGTGTTTGGTATAGCGGTTAACATGCCATTTGGGATGCTCACAACCAGGAGTGCCTGGGTTGAGTCCTGGCTCCTCTGCTTCTGATCCAGTTTCTTGCTAAAGTGTACTCTGAGCCACGGCTCAAGGACGTGGGTCCCTGCCATCCACGCGGGAGACTGACATGGAGTTCTGGGCTCCTGATGTTGGTCAGGCCCATTTCTAGCTATTGTAGGCATTTGGGGAGTAAGGATGGAAGATAGTTCTCTGTCTCTCTGTCCTTCAAATTAGTGAAAATAAATAAAAAAAAAAACCAGTTAATTGAAAAGGAAACAATGGGGTGGGTGTTGTGATACAGCAGGTTAAACCACTGCTTAGGATGCCTGCATTCCATATCAGAGTGCTGGTTTGAGTCCCAGGTACTCCGCTTCCAATGCAGCTTCCTGATAGTGTGGCTGGGAGGCAGCTGATGACAGTCCAGATACTTAGGTTCCTGCCAGCCATGTGGAAGACTCGGATGGAGTTCCTAGCTCCTGGCTTTGGCTTGGCCCCAGCTCTGGCTATTGTGGGCTTTTGGGGAGTAAACCAGCAGATGGAAGATCTCTCTCTCTCTCTCTCTCTCTCTCTCACACACACACACAGTCCCTTTCTCTCTGTCACTCTGCCTTCCACATAAGGAAATAACTTTAAAAACGGAACCATGACTTAAAAAATTAAATAGCTATCTGGTGTACTAGGTACTTTGTGGAACTAAACTTGCAGCTAACAGAATAAACAAGGTGGATTACATTCTGTTTAATACTTAAAATTCATTTGGTGACAATAATTACTAAATTACTCCCAAATTGTGGGTAAAAATAATTGCTCCTATGTTAGATAAGATGGTAGCTAAGCTGTGTGTATGTCAGAGAGAGAGAGAGAGAGATAAAATATGTAGATCGCACACCCACATTTCCTTGAAAGTTTCATTAGTTTCTGAGTGGCCAGAGAAACCTGTAATAGATGTCAAAGTAGTCCTTTGAATCTTTTGATGCACCTTTTCTCTAGGGTAGCTAATCTATTTGCCATCATTAATAGAAATCTTATTTTTTGTTATTTAATTTCTATTATTCAATTTTTGTGGAAATCTTACAGGTGCACAAACATGAATGCATAAGGGTATTCACCGGAACATTCAAAAAGAAAAAAAAAAAAGTTGGAAACAGGTTAAAAATCCACCTTAATAGAAGATTGTATTACGATGTCAGGATATGATGGAATACTGTCCAGTTATTAAAATGGGTGAGCTAAGTTTTTAGTATAGATGCAAAAGATTTCCATTCCTACTACATTACCTTCTCTCTCCCAGCCTGCATCTATGGCTTCATAGTGATCAGCTAATAAAAGAAGAGAATACTCAGGCCTGGTTTACAGATAGCTCTGTGCAACGAGTAGGCGCCATTCAAAAGTGGACAGCTGCAGTACGACAGCCCTTTTGCGGGCTATCCCTGAAGTAATTAAGGCCAGTCCTCTTAGTGGGCAGAATGTGGAGCAGTGCACCAGATGATTCATTTTGCTTAGTAGGAGAAATGGCCACTGTGCATGTGTGCCAATTCATGGGCTGTAGTGAATGGCTTGGCTGGAGAGCCAGGGACTTGGAAGAAACACAATTGGAAAACTGGTGACTAGGAAGACTATGGATGGCATACATGTAGAGACCTCTTTAAATGGGTGAAAATGTGAAGATGTTGGTGTCCCATATTTTTGTTCACCAAAGGCTAACCCTAGCAGACAAGGATTAAAAACAATCAGGTGACAATATGATATGCTCTTGTGGATACCAGTCAGTCTTTCCCCTAGCCAGCCCTGTCATCACCCAATGGATTCATGAACTTGATGGCCAAGGTGGCAGGGACAGAGGTTATATATGGGCTCAGCGGGATTGACTTCATTCACCAAGGCTGACCTGGCTACAGCCACTGCTGAGTGCCCAATTTGCTGACAGCAGAGACCAACGCTCAGTCCCTGTGTGGCACAATTTCCTGGGGTGATCAGCCAGCCACCTGGTGGCAGGTTGATTACATTGGACTACTTCCATCGGGGGAAGCATTTTGCTCTGACTGGAGTAGACACTTGCTCTGGATATGCATTTGCCTTCCCTGCACACAGTGCTGCAGCCAAAACTACCATCTGCGGACTTACAGCATCCCCTGTCCACCATCGTGGTACTACACACAGCACTGCCTCTGACCAAGGAACTCACTTCACAGCAAATCAAGCCTGATCAGGGGCCTATGCTCCTGGACTTCTTCCCATATTCCCTACCATCTTGGAGTAGCTGGCCTGGAAGACTCTCTTACTGTGCCAACTGGGTGGTGATTCCTTGTAGGACTGGGACAAAGTTCTCCAAGAGGATGTCTATGCTCTGAATAAGAGTCCAATATATGATGCTGTCTCCCCTTAGCCAGGATTTTTTTTTTAAGGATCAAAGCTTTCTTATACTTGTAAAAGTCTCACCAAAAAAATATTAGACAAATGTATGAATATAGTTGAAATGTAGACATTCATTCGGAATTTTACGTAATAGTTAAATTTATTATAAAATAACCTTATCCCGTCTATCCTTCAGCTGATTTGCATACTGTGGGAAAATTGGTTAACATTTCATCTACAAAAGACATGCTGTATTTAAATCCCCTCTTTCCCTCAACACCATAGCCAGGATTTACAGGTCCAGGTATTAATAGGGTGGAAATGGGAGAACTACCACTTACTATTAGCCATGGTGATCCACTAGCAAAAATCTTTTTTTAAAAAAAGTTAAAGTTTAAAGCTTTCTTTACAAAGCAGAGAGTGAGAGAGAAAGAGGGGAACAGAGAGAGGGGAGAGGAGGGGAGAGGAGGGGTGGGGTAAGGGGGGGGAGAAGAGTAGAGAAGAGAGGAGAGATATCTCTGCCATCCTTCTACCCACTAGTTCACTCCCAAATGCCCATAACAGCCAGAGCTGGGCCATGCCAAAGTCAGGAGCTTAGAACTATCTATCCAGGACTCCCACAAGGCAGGGGCTCAACCACTTGAGCTGTCATCTGCATTAGCAGGAAGCTGCATCAGAACTGCAGTAGCCAGTACTCGATCCAGGCACTCTGCTATGGGAGGTGGTATTCCCAAGCAGAGGCTTAACCCACCTGCCACCATGCCTACCCATAGCAAAATTTGTGATTCTTGTCCCTATGTCCTTACGCTCTGCTGGCCTAGCAGCCTTAGTTCCAGAGGGAGGAATGCTTCCTGCAGGCCACATAGCAACGATTTCACTGAACTGGGAGTTGAGATTGGCGCCCGGCCACTGTGGGCCCCTCCTGCCTCTGAACCAACAGGCAAAGAAAGGAGTTACTGTGCAGCCTGGAGTGATTGATCTTGACCCCTGAGAAGAAATATACCTGTTCCACCACAGAGGGAGGGAGGGACACATCTGGAGTAGAGGACATCTCATAGGTGTCCCTTAGCATTGCCATGACCAGTGATTAAGATCAAGGGGCAGCTACAACCGCCTAGCCTTTGCAGGACTGCTAGTGGATGTATGGATTAGGGCACTCTATCAGGTGAAGATGGACAGGCAGGTGCTGAAGGCAAAGGGAATACAGGAGCAGTAGCCGAAGAAGGTCATTCTGAATGCCTGTGACCCTGTGACCAGGTACGGAAATGGATACTGTAAATGTCATCAGTGTTAGTTCGTTTTTTTGTTATGAATGCTTATGCACATACATGCACACACTCAAGGATACTTCAAAAAGTTCATGGGAAAGTAGAATTAAAAGTTAACTGGATGGCCAGTACTATGGCATAGTGGGTAAAGCCGCCGCCTGCAGTGCCAGCATCCCATATGGGCGCTGGTTCGTGTCCTGGCTGCTCCACTTCCGATCCAGCTGTCTGTTATGGCCTGGAAAAGCAGTTTGAAGATGGCCCAAGTCCTTGGTCCCTTACACCCATGTTTGAGATCCGAAAGAATCTCCTAGCTCCTGGCTCCTGGCTTCAGGTACAGCCATTGCAGCCATTTGGGGAGTAAACCAGAGGTTGGAAGACCTCTCTCTCTCTCTCTCTCTCTCTGCCTCTGACACTCTTTAACTCTGCCTTTCAAAAATATAACTAAATCTTTAAAAAAAGTTAATTGGGTGTAAAACATTTTGAAGTCCATGGAAAGTTTTATCCTGGTAAAAACATTTTCTATCAACTTTTTGAGGACCACTAATGTATGTGTGCATGTGTCTATTTGTCTAAAAAAAATCTTTGTTTTCTTCCTCCTCTTATCCTCTTAGTATATTTTTTTAAAAAGATTTATTTATTTATTTGAAAGGAAGAGCTACAGAGAGAGAGAGAGAGAGGGAGACAGTGAGAGAAAAAGAGAGATCTTCCATCTGCTGGTTCACGCCCCCAGATGGTTGCAAAAGCCAGGACTGGGCCAGGCCAAAGCCAGGAGCCAGGAGCTTCTTCCACGTCACCCACGTGGTTGCAAGGCCTCAAACACTTGGGCCATCTTCCGCTGCTTTTCTTAGGCCATTAGCAGGGATGTGGATCAGAAGTGGAACTGCTGGGACATGAACTAGTGCCCATAAAGAATGCTAGCATTACACACGGCAGCTTTACTGCTGTACCACAATGCTAGCCCCAGCATAGCATTAAATTGACTCTGTATCACGCAACTGAAGTGGTGGTTAAATTATCAAGTTAAGTTATCAAGAAGACTGCTGTGACCCAAGAACTTTGCAATTTCCTCAAAAGAGAGGGTTAGTACATTTCCAATTGTATGCAGGATAGTCGTATCCTGTTGGGTGGAAGTATGAGCTTGTTATTATCTATATTTGGAAATTAAATATGGTTTGAAGAGGTGTCAGTATATGCTAAAGTTGACCAGAAGTGGATTTGTGATCACTAGTTTTATGTGCTAAACTGGCTAAGCCACATTGTAGCATCCAGAAGTTTGTTCACACACTCATCTGTGTGTTTCTGGGAAGGTATCTTTTTAAATAAATGAATCATTTTTAAAAAAGATTTATTTATTTATTTGACAGTAAAGTTACAGAGAGAGAGGGGGAGAGACAAAGAGATCTTCCATTCACTGGTTCACTCCCCCAAATGGCCACAATGGCCAGGGCTGAGCCAGGCCAAAGCGAGGAGCCTGGAACTTCATCCAGGTCTCTCATGAGGGTGGCAGGGGCCCGAACACTTGGGCCATCTTCCACTGCTTCTCCCAGGTGCATGAGCAGGGAGCTGTATCGGAAGTGGAGAAGCCGGGACTCTACATCTTCGAAGGTGGCTTACCTGCTACATCATGATGCTGGCCCTGAAGCTGTTTTTCAGATGTGATTAACATTACAATCAGTAGACTCTGATGAAAGCTTTCCATTATGTGGTTTGCAGAACAATACATACAGTCAATTTCATTCTTAAAAAAAAGTATTCAAATATATGCCTCAATACTCATGGAGAGAGATTTGGAGATAACGCACACCAAACCAGCAATGTGCATTATTTGCTGGGGACTGAGGTGGTGTTGAAGTCAGGAAAACAGCATAGTTTCCCCTTTTTATTCTGTGTAGTTTCTGTCATTGAATTTCCTCCTAACTAGAGTATGCTTTTCACATCTGTCCTTTATTTGAGTCCTCTCAAATAAAGATCTTGCTTTATTTTGACTTTATTTTAGCTAGGAAGATCACTGTTTTCACCTCCAGTGTGACAAATTTTTTTTTTTTTTTTTTTTTTTTTTTTTTTTTTTTTTTGACAGGCAGAGTGGACAGTGAGAGAGAGAGACAGAGAGAAAGGTCTTCCTTTGCCGTTGGTTCACCTTCCAATGGCTGCCGCGGCTGGTGCGCTACAGCCGGCGCACCACGCTGATCCGATGGCAGGAGCCAGGTGCTTCTCCTGGTCTCCCATGGGGTGCAGGGCCCAAGCACCTGGGCCATCCTCCACTGCACTCCCTGGCCACAGCAGAGAGCTGGCCTGGAAGAGGGGCAACCGGGACAGAATCCGGCGCCCCGACCGGGACTAGAACCCAGTGTGCCGGTGCCGCAAGGCGGAGGATTAGCCCAGTGAGCCATGGTGCCGGCCCATGACAAATTTTGTTTCTCAATGTTCACCTACAACTCTTGGCTGGGAGTAATGCTGTGCTCCTTGAGTCAAAAGCACAGGGATTCCCTGGCATCTTCCCTCCCACCTGTGAAGGCTGTAGAAGTGTGCAGAATAAGACCAAGAATAATGTAGCCTGTCTGCGCCTCAGTATTTGATAATAGCTAGATTTGCTAACACACATTGTTCATGACGTGGTCTATTTTGTGTGAGATGGCCTCTTACCGGTCATTCACTTGGGATCTGTAGGCAGCAGACTCCGAGACAGAGCTTGGCAGGCAGGATGTTTATTACCAAGCACCCTTGGGATCAAAGCTTGGGGAAAGATGGAGGAGGAAGCCGCGGGATGAGTGCAGCTGCAGTGCACACTGGCTACCGTCTGGGCCAGTCCCACAAGGAGCCCTGCAGCTGGAGCATCCTGTAGCGCTGTCCTAAGTTGGCCTTCGATGGTCAAGCCTCTGTATTCCCTCATCATGCAGTCCTTGGATACAGGCCGCCCTGCAAGGGGTGTGACTCTGAGTAAGGCTGCTCTCTGCTCCCCGAGGCAATTCTGGAAAGGGCTGGGAAAGCTGATTGAGGTGTTAGCAGCTGCAGGAGCCGGTGCTGCTGGGTAAAGGGTAAAGCCATCAGCATCCCATATGGGCGCCAGTTTGTGTCCCGGCTGCTCCTCTTCTGATCCAGCTCTCCGCTAAGGCCTTGGAAAAGCTGTAGAAGATGGCCCAAGTCCTCCAGGCACTCCGACAATGGGACACGGGCATCCTAACCAGCATCTTAACTTCCAAGCGCCATGCCCAGTCCCTCATGTACGCTTCTTGTTTTTGGCACCAACTTTTCAGGGCTTAAAACCATTATGTGGTATTTCCCGTCCTCAATATTTATGTAATATGTAGCAGTATGATACCTCAGTGAGATGATGCTTATTAAGTGCTAGCTGTCATTATTATCATAAATATCAATGTCACTTTTCTCACCTAGTAACAGATGTCTTAGAAACACATGCTATTACCTCCCAAGCTTTGTTTATAATCAAGCCGGGGTAAGATCTGGTTCAAGGGAAAAAGAATGTTACAGCAATTTCATCTTGTATACATTATATCAAGGTGGCCTTGAAATAGTTTCAGATTTTAGGTGGTTTTCTTGTAGTGTGAGTGCTAATCCATTTTCACAAAGTACAGGGAATTTTATTCCTCTCTTTCGCATTTAGAAGATCTAATCAGTGTTACTCAGAGACTACCAAGGAACTGTTTTTCTTGGCTTATTAAGGAAACAGCCAGATCCAGATTTTTAATTCATTTTCTTGACAAATGTAATATAATCATAAATTACAACATTCAGTGAAAACCTGGCTTTGGCTCTACAAAAAAAAAATCATGTGAAACTATTTTGTTAATGCTCTTGGCACTTGGTTTTGTACGTTTGGCTGCTATCCTGATGAAAACTATCGATCATGGTAGTACTGATACTAATAAGAGAGGTGAGCACTCACTGAGCTCTGTGCCCAGTATGTCACTTACATTGTGGTGTTTCAGTATCGCCTCGGCCTTCTGGGGTGATAATATTATTGACTTTGTTTTATAGAGGATGAAACTGAAGCTCAGAGGGCCGAGTTCTTTAAGGTCAAACAACTAGGAAGCAGCAATTGGTAAATTAGACTACAAGATCTGTGCTTCTCACTGCTCCACTCTACTGACATTAAGGATGGATTTAAGTCCATCTCCTTTAAATAATCAATTACTTATTGAAAACCTACCGTGAGCCCAGCACAGCCCCGCTTGGGAGAATAAAAAACCATAAGCCTTCTCAATGCATTTAATCTAGCTGAAGGATTCCTTTATTTTTTTTTTAAAGATTTATTTATTTTACTTGAAAGTCACAGTTACAGAGAAAAGGAGAAGCAGAGAGAGAGAGAGAGAGAGAGAGAGAGAGAGGTCTTCCATCCGCTGGCTCACTCCCAGATGGCTGCAACAGTCAGAGCTGCGCCGATCCAAAGCCAGGAGCCAGGAGCTTCCTCCCGGTCTCCCATGCGGCTGAAGGGGCCCAAGGACTTGGGCCATCTTCTACTGCTTTCCCAGGCCATAGCAGAGAGCTGGATCGGAAGTGGAGCAGCCAGGTCTCAAACCAGAGCCCATATGGGATGCCCATGCTTCAGGCTGGGGGTTAACCTGCTGAGCCACAGCGCTGGCCTCCCAACTTTTCTTAAATATTGAAATTTTGATGCCATCCTAGAGAAATACAAAGAAAGTGTGGTTTTTTTATTCTTCAGGAAATATTTTTTACATTCATATGACCTGTGTGGAATGTTTGCAAATACATTTTAATCAGTATTCTTGCATATTTGGTATAGAATTTTGATAATAGTTTGTATTTTACCTTCATAGTTTTTTACAGTAGACTTGTGTTGAAAATTGAATTAATTTTCAGAGAACTGTAAACAGTACCAGGTTGAGTGCATTTGAAAAATATTTTGAAATAATTGCATACTTACAGAAAAGTTTCAGGAATAATGCCCACATTAGCCAGTGCTGAACCAGGTGAAAGCCAGGAGCCAGGAACTCCATCCAGGTTTCCCACGTAGGTATTAGGGAGCCACATACTTGAGCCCTCACCTGCTGCCTTCCAGAGTGCGCATTAGCAGGAAGCTGGGATCAGGAGTAGAGCTGGAGCTCAAACCCTGGTACTCTACTATAGGACGCAGGTATTGCAGGTGACAACTTAACCGCAGTGCCAAATGCCTGCTCCAGAAATGTTTATGTTACCCTTTTTTTTTTTTTTTTGTAATCCATCCTGTATTCTAGGGCATTCTTTTTTTTTTATTTAATAAATATGAATTTACAAAGTGCAATTTTTGCATTGTTGTGGCTCCCCGCCCCCAACCTCCCTCCCTCCCGCGGACCTCCCCTCTCCCACTCCCTCTCCCATCCCGCCCTTCATCGAGTTTCATTTTCAATCACCTTCATATACTGAAGATCAATTTAGTATACACTAAGCAAGGATTTCAACAGGCTGCCCTCACACAACCACACAAGGTATAGAGTATTGTTCGACTAGTAATGTTATCTTTAACTCTCATAATAAAACACATTAAGGACAGAGATCCTATGTGGGGAGCATGTGCCCAGTGACTCCGGTTGTTGATTTAACAATTGGCACTCTTATTTATGGCGTCAGTAATCACCTGAGGCTCTTGCCATGAGCTGTCGAGGCTATGGAAGCCCCTTGAGTTCACCAACTCTGAACTTGTTTAGTCAAGGCCGTATCACAGTGGAGGTTCCTTCCTCCCTTCAGAGAAAGGCGCCTCCCTCCTTGATGGCCTGTTCCTTCTGCTGGGGTCTTGTTCACCAAGATCTTTCATTTAGGTCGTTTTTGCCACCGTGTCATGGCTTTCCATGCCTGTGAAACTCTCATGGGCCTTTTAGCCAGATCCAAATGCCCCAAGAATTGATTCTGAGACCAGAGTGCTGTTTAGGGCCTTTGCCATTCTATGAGTCTGCTGTGTGTCCCGCTTCCCCCACAGGATCATTCTCTCCCTTTTAATTCCATACTTCATTATTTGCAGACACTGGTCTTATTTGTGAAATCTCTTCGACACTTACCCTATCTTTTTGATCAGTTATGTACTTAAACTTATCACTTTACCAAGTGAGCTGGCATTGGTACCTGCCTCCTTGATAAGACTGAGTTGGAATCCCCTGGCACATTTCTAGCTCTACCATTGGAGGTAAGTCTGAGTGAGCCTGTGCCGACCTGTATATTTCCTCCCTCTCTTATTCCCATTCTTACATTTAACAGAGATCACTTTTCTGTTAAACGGCTAAGAATAATTGTGTATTAATTACAGAGTTCAACCACTGGTATTAAGTAGAACAAACAGTACAATAACAACAACAAAAAATACTAAAAGGAATAAAATAGTAAGCTGTTCCTCAACAGTCTAGACAAGGGCTAATCATGTCATTGTCTCTCACAGTGTCCATTCCACTTCAACGGGTTTCCTTTTAGATGCTCGTTTAGTTGTCACCGATCAGGGAGAACATGTGATATTTATCCCTTTTGGACTGGCTTATTTCACTCAGCATGATATTTTCCAGATTCCTCCATTTTGTTGCAAATGACTGGATTTCATTGTTTTTTACTGCTGTATAGTGTTCCATAGAGTACATATCCCATAGTTTCTTTATCCAGTCATCCGTTGATGGACATTTAGGTTGCTTCCATGTCTTAGCTATTGTGAATTGAGCTGCAACAAATATTGAGGTGCAAACAGCTCTTTTTTTCCCCTTTAATTCCATTTGGGTAAATTCCAAGGAGTGGGATGGCTGGGTCCTGTGGTAGGGCTATATTCAGGTTTCTGAGGACTCTCCAAACTGTCTTCCATAGTGGCTTTACCAGTGTGCATTCCCACCAACAGTGGATTAGTGTCCCTTTTTCCCCACATCCTCGCCAGCATCTGTTGTTAGTTGATTTCTGTATGTGAGCTATTCTAAGCGGAGTGAGGTGAAACCTCATTGTGGTTTTGATTTGCATTTCCCTGATGGCTAGGGATCCTGAGCATTTTTTCATGTGTCTGTTGGCCATTTGGATTTCCTCTTTTGAAAAATGTCTGTTAAGGTCCTTGGCCCATCTTTTTATTGGGTTGTTTGTTTTGTTTCTGTGGTGTTTCTTGATCATTTTATAGATTCTAGTTGTTAATCCTTTATCTGTTGTGTAGTTTGCGAATAACATCTCTCTAGGGAATTCTTTTAACCCCAAATCTTTTTTTTCTTCTTTCTTTCTTTCTTTCTTTCTTTCTTTCTTTCTTTCTTTCTTTCTTTCTTTCTTTCTTTCATTTTTTTTGACAGGCAGAGTGGACAGTGAGTGAGAGAGAGAGAGACAGAGAGAAAGGTCTTCCTTTGCCATTGGTTCACCCTCCAATGGCCGCCGCAGCCTGCGCGCTGCGGCCGGCGAACTGCACTGATCCAATGGCAGGAGCTAGGTACTTATCCTGGTCTCCCAAGGGGTGCAGGGCCCAAGCACTTGGGCCATCCTCCACTGCACTCCCTGGCCACAGCAGAGAGCTGGCCTGGAAGAGGGGCAACCGGGACAGAATCCGGCGCCCCAACCGGGACTAGAACCCGGTGTGCCGGCGCCGCAAGGCGAAGGGTTAGCCTAGTGAGCCGCAGCGCCGGCCAACCTCAAATCTTATAGGCTGCATTTAAATAGACCCCCCCCCCCCCGCCTGTTTACTGTCCTTCTTGGAGAACAGAACCTGTGTGAATGTTCATGTTCCTGCTTTGAGGATCCTGATGGTCGTTTTCCAGTCTTCTTTGCTCCAGGCTCTGCAGTTTCCTGTTTCAAATCTTCTCATTGCGGGGCAGGCACTTGATACAGCTGTTCAGAGGCTGTGTCCCCTGTCACAGTGCTTGGGTTTGAGTCTTAGCTCTGCTTCCTATTCCAACTTCCCGCTGATAGGCACCGTGGGAAGCAACAGATGATGGCTCAAATATTTGGGATCTTGTCCTGGACATGGGAGAACTGCATTGCATTCTGGGCTCATGGCTTCAACCTGGCCTAGCCTTGGCTGTTATGGGCATTTAGGGGAGTGAATCAACGAATGGGAGATCTCTTTATCTGCCTGTCTGCCTTTCAAATAAATAAAAAAATTTTAAAAACTTCTTTGAGTCATAAATGTGAGATTTGACCATGTTCCTTTTAACAGGCTTGTTATTTTTATTTTCTGCCTAGTTTCCTTTTTTTCTTCTATGTTCTATTTTATAGACATGTTAGAATAAAATTTCCCTCTCATTGATGATAGCATATAATTAGCTTTGCACCACTCATCTCTCCTTTGTGGTAAATTGAACCATACATCCTGGTGTTCATACTCCTGTGTAGCCTTCCCCAGAATCTGGGCTGGCTCTGAGACCTGCTTTAACCAACAGAAAGCAAAGGAAGAGACAGAGTGCTGCTTCCAGGCTTAAGCCCAGGGAAGACCCAGCTGCCCTGAGGCCGCCATGCTGTGAGCAGTTGTCCTCCGCATGGCTTCTCCATGAGCCCTACTCAGCCACATGGAGAGGCCATGTGGAGAAGAACTAAATCCCTGGCTGGAAGCCCCAGCTGACTTCCAACCAACTGCTGACACCAACTTGCCTGGCGCCGAGCGAGGCCATCTTGGAAGAGGATCCTCTGGTCTGGGTTGCACCACCACAGCTGCCGCCATGTGGTGACAGATCCTCCTTGCCAAGCCCTGGCCAAACTGCAGAATTGCGAGCCAATAATTTACTTAAGCTGCAATGTTTTGGAGTCATTTGCTAAATACCAAGCGCTAATTAAAAAACACTAAACACACTCTTGGGCGTGACCCATCTGGAGAATGAATTAGCTGGATAAGATCATTTCTACGCATTAAAACTATGATTTAGAGTGTGGGCCACTTGTTCCATTGCTGCTCGACTTTTGCCAACAACCTATGTTGGTCCTGTAGATTCTTACTTGATGCTGATTGGTGACTAATCACGCTGATAGCGGTTTTGTTTCTTCCTCAGACCCAGGTGTCTGAATTGCCAGGGTCCCTCTAAATACCGCCTTTGGGCTCCAGTGCGCTAACACTGCTCCTGGCGAGGTGACGCGTCCGTTTTATGAGCTTGCCTTCTCCTGCATCATCTCCCTCAGCCGTACCACAGCTGCATTCTCACAGCTGGCCTGGCTGATTCACTGCCATTTCTTGGCCCTCGGAAAATCCCACAAGCCCAGGGTCCCAAAACTTGCCGTTCCCACCGTTCTGCTGTTTCTGGCACCGTCACACTCCTACACGGGTCACTTTTCCAAGATGTAACACTCTCATTCCCGTGAACTTCCTGTGAATAACACGTGCTATGAGGAAGTTAATGAGAAAAATACTTTTCTTTTTTGGTGGAGTCTTGGCTCAGGATGTTTCTGAAGTAGTCATCATCAATTAATTATGAAGTAGTCATCATCAATTAATTATGCCTCACGATTTCTGTGATATGGATGCGAAACTCTTAATTGTTTCTTCACATCACTTTGAATACGTGTCTCAGAATATTACAGCACATCTGTTCTCCCGGAGCTGAATTCGTTCCAGAAGGAACATGGTTCCTATTAAACATTGCCCAATCACTGTTGGAGGATCTTTAAGCTTGGAGAGTATTAAAGTAGTTGATTCTCAGCATTTTTCAAATGACTTTCAATTTTCGCTACTGCTGGCCATCTGCTTATTCACTCAGAGAGAGTTCCAAACATAGCCTGGAGTCATGATGAGTCATCATCCTAACAGGCTCACTGGAGCAGATGCTGTAATAACCCTGGTCTTCCCAGAATTTCCAAGTGCTTTAGAAAAGACCTGCATGTCCGGTGAAGGTCCACCTATCATGTCTCACAGAAGCCGAGCATGTTATCTGAGACAACAGCAAAATAGAGGAGTTGCTCCATGGGACGAGCAGACTCCACAAATGGCCATGATGCAAGGTTCCAGGGCCAAGGTCACTGTCTCCCCTCCCCACTCCCCAGATCTCTCAAACTGGAAGAGCACTGATTGTCACGCGCATCTAAAATACATGCCTAACACTTCCCAGGGGCATATGGCTTGCTTGCTTGCGCTCTCCTGCTCTAATGATTGTTCGCTTTTAGGCAGCACCCTTTCTTTATAGGAAGTGCCTCTCCTGTGCTTCCCATGATCCGATGGCTACAATTCCCAGTCCTCACTTACTTGGCAGTAGTAACAATAGCACATGAACCAGGCTTGGCCAGGCACGCTAACCTCTTGGTGCAGACGTGGGATTGGTTCAGGTATGGGCCATTGATTCAAGCAAGACTGATTAGACTTGCACTGAACTGCTGGATGGATACTGGTGGAGGAATCCTGCAGAAGTTGCCACCTTGGGAGGTAGCATGGAGCCACACTTAGTCATCTTCCTGAGTCACGTGGGATCTGTCTTCTATTAAGGGCAAACTCAGGCACAGCAGCAGAGTGAACACACAGGGAGAAAATGCAAAGGCCAGTACAGATCTGACCCCTTAGTAATTGAATCTCTTAGACAACTCAGTCTTTTGCTCTTTTACCCAAGCTCATTTAAGCTGTGTTTGTGCCATTTGCAATTCTACAGTCATGATGGATAGCAATCTATTTTTAAGATTTATTTTTATTTATTTGAAAGGCAGGGTTACAGAGTTACTTATGATCAGGATCCACTGGAATTATTACAACTTAATTGTACTCTCTAATCTATTTTTTTTTTTAAATCAAATGACTGGTGTCTTTTACTGTATTTATTTTAAAGATTTATTTATTTGAAAGACAGAGTTACAGAGAGGCAGAGAGAGAAAGAGAGAGAGAGAGATCTTCCATCTGCTGGCTCACTACCCAAATGGCCACAGTGGCCAGCACTGGTCCAGATTAAAGCCAGAAGCCAGGAGCTTCTTCTGGGTCTTTTATGCGGGTTCAGGGGCCAAGCACTTCAGCCATCTTCTACTGCTTTCCCAGGTCATCAGCAGAGAGCTGGATCGGAAGAGGAGCAGCCGGGGTTTGAATCAGTACCCGTATGGGCTACCGTGGCAGCAGGTGGAGGCTTAGCCTACTATACCACAGCGCTGGCCCCTCCAGCAATCTTTCTTAAGGATAATTAAAAATACCTTTCTTCTTGGAAATATAAGTAGCAATTGTTAAAACTTGAGAACAGAATTTTCATAAAGAAATTATTCAGAAGATGAGAGTGCCAGAGCTAGAAGTGGTTTCTTTAATCCAGACAGGTAGAACCTTGTCTGACAAGATTCTCTGTCCATATCTTTCCAAAGAAATCTGTTGTTACCTCCTGGGAGGCCATAGCCTCAGGAATACATGATTGTTGCTTCACTCTAGGATTCCGAGAGTAAGTGGAATTAAGGGACTCTGGCCAACGTGGCTCCCGAGGAAGGCCTAAGTGTAGATGTTGAGGACGGATGATACAGACTTGAAGAAGTCCTGCTCATGGTGTCTTGCAGGAAGGCACCAAGAGTAAGCTGGATGTGTCAGGAGCAGTGAGATGGATGCATCTGACCAAAGGTGATCAGTAATTTGGTTTTTAGCTCATCCCTAACTCCCAGCTTTGTAATTTTTTTTTTTTTTTTGACAGGCAGAGTTAGACAGTGAGAGAGAGAGACAGAGAGAAAGGTCTTCCTTCCATTGGTTCACCCCCCCCCCCCCCCCCGCCCATGGCTGCTATGGCCAGTGCTGCACCGATCTGAAGCCAGGAGCCAGGTGCTTCTCCTGGTCTCCCATGCATGTGCAGGGCCCAAGCACTTGGGCCATCCTCCACTGCACTCCTGGGCCATAGCAGAGAGCTGGACTGGAAGAGGAGCAACCAGGACAGAATCTGGCGCCCGGACTGGGACTAGAACCTGGAGTGCTGGCGCCGCAGGTGGAGGATTAGCCTAGTGAGCCACGGCAACAGCCCCAGCTTTGTAATTAAGTGCTTTTGTCTTTACAAAGCAAACAGGCATAGTCCTCTAAGACTTTCCAACCTTCTGAATGTCTTTTCCTGTCTCTTTAAGTCTTATTTTCCACCTGTTTACTTGAATTTTGCCTTTTTGCTTTGATTAGTGATTTTCAGTTTAAACCGTGTCTGTATTTTCTATTTTAAGGTATCTTAAACTCATCTCAGTAGTACAGCAACCCTATCAGTAAGATATTTTAAGCACAAATCCCACTACATGCATATTTATTTATAAGTTATATAGTGTATATTCATATATCGCACATAAGATGTGAAAAAGTAGAGCATTAAGGATCCTGTTAAAAGATTTATTGATCAATTTGAAAGGCAGAGTTACAGAGAGAGAGGGAGACACACACACACACACACACACACAGAGGGAGGAGGGAGGGAGGGAGGGAGGGAAGGAGGGAGAGAGAGAGAGAGAGAGAGAGAGAGAGAGAGAAAATGAATCTTCCATCTGGGTCTTCACTCCCCAAATGGCAGCAAAAGCAGGGGCTGAGCCAGGCTGAAGCTGGCAGCCAGGGATCCCATCTGGGTCTCCCACATGGGTGGCAGGGCCCAAGCACGTGGGCCATCTTCTGCTACTTTCCCAGATACCTTAGTGGGGAACTGGATCAGAAGTGGAGCAGCCAGGACCCAAACCAGGGCTAATGCAGGCTGCAGCTTAATCTGCTGTGCCACAATGCTGGCCCCAAGAATATTTTTAACATGTAAATCTTCCTAATGCTTTTTTCGAGCATCTCCATTTGGGAGACTATCCCTTTAAGAAACCCTCACAAAGCCAAACAGAGGCAGTGACCTCACAATGAAAGCACTAGATGATTTTATTTATGTATTTTTATTTTTGAGTGATCACTGCTCTTCCCAGCCTCTGCATTAGCAGGAAGCTGGAGTCAGGAGCCTGAGCTGAGTATCAAGCCCAGTACCCTGACATGAGGCAGGGCTGTCCTGACCTGCATCCTAATTACTAGGCCACATGTTTGCCCCAGACCAATGTCTTAAGGCCACTCTTTCCTATGAGAAATAGCTAAATACTTATGATCAGGATCCACAGGAAGTGTTACAACTTAATTGTAGTCACAAATCTATTTCTTTTTTTTTTTTAATCAAATGACTGTGTCTTTTATTTTTTTTTTAAGATTTATTTATTTGAAAGGCAGAGTTACAGAGAGGCAGAGGCAGAGAGAGAAAGCGAGAAAGCGAGAAAGTGAGAGAGAGAGAGAGAGAGAGAGGACTTTCATCCGCTGGTTCACTCCCCAAATGGCTGCAATGGCTGGAACTGCACTGATCCAAAGCCAGGAGCCAGGGGCTTCTTCTGGGTCTCCCACATGGGGGCAGGGGCCCAGGACTTGGGCCATCCTCTGCTTTTTTCCCAGGCCATAGCAGGGAGCTGGATAGTGCCGGCTCCTATCACTAATCTATTTCTAGAAAAAAAGAGGGATGGTTGGGCAGGTCACTTTCCCTTAACCCCGTGGCAAAGTCTGTTGTGGATCTCACACGTGTGGGTTCCCTGGATTCTCTGCTTCTAACCTGCAATCATGGCGAGAGCGCCTCGGAGAGGTCGGATGACCTGAGTCACTTATTTACCAGTGAGGGTATCACGAACACCATTTCATTAGATGGGAGCAGGTTGCGGGTCCCTACCTGCATTCTGGTTAAACATAAATATCCTACAGGCAGCATAGTTTTGAAGGAAATTCCAATATGTTGCACAACATGCTCACATTTTGCTCCTTCAAGGCCTTGCCTGCGCTGCGATCAACTTCCTTAGCCACCTTTTAAATCTGCAGTCATTACGAAATTGAGAGGAGCCGCGGAATTTTGCCTTTTGGTGGCAGACAGCCCACTGTCTTCTGAAGAGCAAAAATAAAATGCTTGGTCATTTTGTAAAAGAAAATTTGCAAAAGGAGCAAAGGTGAAGAGAATGGGTTATCATCGCTTTTGAGACACTTTCTATCAGTTCTTCCCATTCTGAATAGATCTTCAAAGTCCCCTTTATTTACTTTGTCTTTGTAGTGAGAACATCTGTGTGGACTCTGTTTAATGTTCTTACCTCTAGGCAGATAGAGGCAGGAGAACACTTATTCACCCAATTATTTATTCATTTACCTACTTGCTGCTTTTGTTTCCCTGGTTTTAACAATGCCCAGTGACTTTTACATTGCCAGTCTGAGTTTTGCAGCAGGTTGCCTCATACAAGCTCTTTTGGTACAGCCAATGTCATGTTCCTTATTTGTTATTTTCTGAACATATTCAGTTGTGACAATAATGTCCCATCATGACAACAGAGGATCTGTGCCAAAGCTCACGGAAACAAAATTCAGTTGGCTGGGGAGAATAGAGGCTTTGCACAGTTCTTTGGAAATGCTAATGAGGTCTCAACCTTGAACCCTGTTTGCTTTTTATCCGGGAAAACCTTTCCAATTATGATACCATCAGTATAACAAGAAGGAAGAGATTGCGAGTTAGGAATTTATACGGTAATGGGTTTATGAGAAGGGTAAGTCCCAAATCCAGGTGTTTCCTCCTCACCTGGGAGTGCATGCATTTGGGGACAGTGTTGAGCCCACAGTCAACCTCTCAGAGTCCTTCAACCACAGGAGACTCAGATCGGCAGGTGTCACCAGCCAGGCTGGGTTGTGTTTGTGTGGATGAATCCACATGGGCAGTGTGTAAATAGTTGACTCAGCTCTGATTTTGTTCTCACGAAGAGCTCTGTTAAGCTTCCCTGCCTCTTTGTGGTCCTGTTTTGCATAACTGAATGGAGGAAAATATTACTATTATTTGGTGGCTCAGTTTAAAGACGCACGCTCAACTCCACCTTCACACAAACACCTGCCTTCCAGTATCTGATGTTAATCTTTTAAAGAACTTGTCAGAGGAATACCGGTTTTTGGGGTGTGTTCAAACTAGTCGTGGTGCTGTGTGCCAGCAGTAGCGCAGGCTCCCAGCAGAGCTGTTGCACACAAGCTCCCCGCCACCCCCACTGTGGGGATGGCTCATGATTTTCTCCTGTGATTTACCTGTGCTCTCCAAGGCATAAAGCCCATGAGTAGATGGGATAGTAAGCATTCCCACAAACGACGCTTGCAACTTGGAACATTTCTATTCCTTCTTTACTGTTTCTAAGACTAAGAATGTTGTGGGATTAGGTAGAAAATGCTCTCACTTGCTTTTGATTTTTTTTTTTTTTTGACAGGCAGAGTGGACAGTGAGAGAGAGAGACAGAGAGAAAGGTCTTCTTTTGCCGTTGGTTCACCCTCCAATGGCTGCCGCAGCCGGTATGCTGTGGCCGGCGCACCGTGCTGATCTGATGGCAGGAGCCAGGTGCTGGCCTGGAAGAGGGGCAACCGGGACAGAATCCAGCGCCCCGACTGGGACTAGAACCCGGTGTGCCGGCGCCGCTAGGTGGAGGATTAGCCTATTGAGCCACGGCACCAGCTGCTTTTGATCATTTTTAGTTTGTAATAGATAGCCCAAAGAATTCTATAAGGTGACGCTTTAATGTAAAGACAGATAATTTAGAGTCCTGGGAGACCTGAGCTGTGTTAGTACATACCAAAGGTCATCTATTGGTTATGAGTAACCATCTTAAATTTATCTCTTACAACAAAAGAAACATTGTTGTTAGTAGACTCCTTAGAACACTTATTATAGCTGTAGTTATTAGGATTATTGATGACTTTATTATTGACATTTAGAATGTCAGTACTTTAAAAAATATTTTCATATATAATTAGATAATTAGAAAGCAGGTGGGATATTATGAATGTGTTTATGCAAATGAACATGGTTTAAACATTTCATAATAAGTCAATCCCAACTCTGCTACCCACACGCCAAGCACGCTGCTCTCCTCCAATCAGGAGCAAGATCAGCTCCTGCAGGTTATTGGTTGAACTGGAGACAGCTGTGTAAAAGCTGTTTACTCCTCTCCCAGCGCCATATTGTGGGAGAGCAGATGCATAGAATAAGTCTTAATTCCAGTAACTTAGTATAGTCTGAGTTGCTCCCCACAGTTCCCCCTTTCTTTTTATTTTTTGGCGTTTTTTACGTGCCTGTCTTCGGTGCCCTGCAGCACACACTCTGCTCTGCTTGCTAGAGTTGCCCACAGGTGCTTACAAGCCCTACCAATCAGGCAAACCAAATCCGGGTCCTCTCTTCGCCATGTTGTGAGGAGGTTTTTAGGCGCTGATGCGTGCCTGTGTTCGGTGCCCTGCAGTGCACACTCTGCTCGAGCTGCCTGCAAGTGCTTATCGCCTTAATCAGGCAGACCGAATCCAAGCCCTCTCATTGCCGTCTTGTGGGGAGACTTATTGGTGTTGATAACGTGCCTGTCTTTGGTGACCTGCAGCGCATAAGCTGCTAGCTGCCCGCAGGTGCTCACCGCCTCCCTAATCAGGCAGACCGAATCCAAGTTCTCTCATTGCCATGGTGTGGGGAGGCCTTATTTTTCTCTATTTCTCTATCTCCGGGCATTCCTATTTCTCCTATTTTACTTCTATCTGCCAGCATTCCTATTTCTCTCATTTTACTTCTATACTTCTGTTTCTCTTATCCCCACGGCTTCCCGGCGCCCGCCCTGAGGCGGCTTCTCGGTGCCTCGCCCCACGGTGGCTTCCCGGCTCTGCGCGGCTTTAGCCCGTGCTTCTCTTATCTGCGCGGCTTCCTGGCTTCGCGCCCGCACCACGGCCTCCGCGCCAGCCCCGCACTTCCTATCTACTCGCGCCCCGTGCGCTCTCTCCGCTTGTGCCCCGTGCACTTTCTCTGCACGTGGCGGCTTCCATGAATCACAGCCTAGCTCACGTTTCCGCCATCAGTTGGTTTAGTTTTCAGTCTAAGTTCCCCGGGCTAACCTGACGAAATCCAACCTAGCTTACGTCTCTGCCTTTCGGTTTGGCTTCCCGTCTTTTGCTCCCTGGGCTAATCTGATGGATTCCAACCTAGCTTACGTCTCCGCTTCTGGTTTTAGTTTTTCGCCTTTTGCTCTCCGGGCTGACTTGACAAATCCCAACCTAGCTTATGTCTCTGCTTCAGCCTGCCCGGTGTGCCGCTCCCCCGCGGAAGTGGGGAAAGTGGCAGGGGGGCCCGCCCCTCCACGGAGGTGGAGGGACGGCAGCCAACCCGGGAAGAACCAGCAGCAAACCCGGGGAGGGCTGAGCAGACAAAAGAACAGTGCAGGGTCCTGTGTCGTTTCCTCCACGAAGAGGGGGAGCGACAAGCCAGTGCCCAAATGGGGTGCCAGCACTGCAGGGGGCCGCTTAACCAGATATGCCACAATATTCACTTCTTTTTCTTTACTTTTAAAATCAAACTATTCAAGTGTATTATATGTATTTAAATAAGATAATGCTTACTGTAGAAAATTTTGAAAAAATCTCACCTGAAATATCTCTGATATTCAATTTTTTATAATATTTATTTATTTGAAAGTCAGAGTTACACAGAGAAAGAAGGGGAGGGGGAGAGAGAGAGGTTTTCCATCCTCTGGTCCACTCCCCAGATGGCCGCAATGGACGGAGCTGTGCTGATCTGAAGCCTGGAGCCAGGAGATTCTTCCTGGTCTCCCATGCGGGTGCAGGGGCCCAAGCACTTGGGCCATCTTCTACTGCTTTCCCAGGTCATAGCAGAGAGCCGGATCAGAAGTGGAGCAGTCGAGACTCAAACCGGTGCCCATATGGGATGCTGGCACTGCTGTGGTTGCTTTACCCACTACACCACAGTGCTGTTCCCTCTGATATTCATAACATTATGATATAGAAAGATGTTTAAATCCAAAATTTTATCATCTGCCTTTCTTCCTACCGTATTTTTTATTTTTATACATTTTACTCTTTCTTCAAGTATTATTTGGTAATATAGTTTTAAAGTTTAACCAAATGAACAGGCCGATCACACACAATTTATTTAAGAAAATATCTATTGTTAGACATTTAGATTGGCTTGATTTGTCTTTTAAAGACTTATTTATTTGAAAGGCAGACTTATAGATGGGGGGGGGGAGAGATATATCTTTCATCTTCTGGGTCACTTCTCAAATGGCCACAACAGTTGGAGCTGGGCTGATCTGAAGCCAGGAGCCAGGGGTTTCTTCTGGGTCTCCCACTTGGGTACAGGGGCCCAAGGACTTGGACTGTCCTCTGTTGCCTTCCTAGGCACATTAGTAGGGAGCTGGATTGGAAGTGGAGCAGCTGGGACTCAAATTGGTACCCATATGGGATGCCAGTGCTTCAGGCTGAGACTTTAACCCACTGTGCCACAGCACCAGCCACTAATTTGTCTTTTTAAAAAATGTTTTCTTTTCTTTTTTTTTTATGTGAAAGGCAGAGGGGAGGGAGGGGGAGAGAGAGAGGGAGGGAGGGAGAGAGGGAGGGAGGGAGAGAGGGAGGGAGGGAGAGAGGGAGTGAGGGAGGCAGGGGGAGAGAGAGAGGGAGGGAGAGAGGGAGGGAGGGAGGCAGGGGGAGAGAGAGAGGGAGGGAGGGAGGGGGAGAGAGAGGGAGGGAGAGAGGGAGGGAGGGAGTCAGGGGGAGAGAGAGGGAGGGAGAGAGGGAGAGAGGGAGGGAGAGAGGGAGGGAGGGAGGGAGGGGGAGAGTTTTCTTCCATTTGCCAGTTCCCTTCTCAAATGCTAGCAACAGCCAGGACTGGGCCAAGGCAAAGATAGGAGCCCAGAATCAATCCTGGTCTCTCATGTGGGTAGCAGGGTTAGGGTAGTAGGGCCATCATCTCATCATCTGCTGGCTTCCAAGGTGCTCACCAGCAGGAAGCTAGATTGGAAGCAAAGTAGCCAGCTGTGACTCTGCCAGGCACTCTGATATGGGATGAGGGCTTCCCAAGAGCTGATTTTAACCACTGTGCTGAGCTCCTGCAACTCATCCCCTTGTTCCTTTAAAAGAATTATTTTATCTATTTGAAAGGCAGAGAAAGAAAGGAAGAAACAGAGAGAAAGGTCTTCCATCCACTGGCTCAGTCCCCAAACCAAATGGCCTGGCTGGGATTGGGCCAGGCTGAAGCCAGGAGCCTCTTTCGGGTCTCCTACATGGGTACAAGGACTTTGGTCATCTTCTACTGCCTTCCCAGGCACATTAACAGGGAGCTGGGTCAGAAGTGGAGCAGGCCGGCGCTGGGGTTCACTTGGCTAATCCTCCACCTGCGGCGCTGGCACCCCGGGTTCTAGTCCTGGTTGAGGTGGCGGATTCTGTCCCAGTTACTCCTCTTCTTGTCCAGCTCTCTGCTGTGGCCTCGGAAGGCAGTGGAGGATGGCCCAAGTCCTTGGGCCCTGCACCTGCATGGGAGACCAGGAGGAAGCACCTGGCTCCTGGCTTCAGATTGGTGCAGCGCGCTGGCCGTAGCAGCCATTTTGGGGGTGAACCAACGGAAAAGGAAGACCTTTCTCTCTGTCTCTCTCACTGTCTAACTCTGCCTGTCAAAAATAAATAAATAAATAAATAAATAAATAAATAAAGTGGAGCAGATGGGTCTTGGACCGGCACTCTGATATGGGATGCTGTTGTTGCAAGCAGCGCTCAACCTATTGCTGTAGCATTGCCACAGGGTGAAGTAATTTAGAAGCTTATTTTCCAGTCTATAGTTTCTGTCACTTTCTATATATGAAACATGAAGTCCTTGATGAAAAAAATCTCCTTTAAAAATGGAAAAGATAGGGGCAAGTGCCATGGTATAGCGGGTAAAACCTCTGCCTGCAGTGCCGGCATTCCACATGGGTGCCAGTTCGAGTCTTGGTTGTTCCACTTCTGGTGGAGCTCTCTGCTATGTCCTGGGAAAGCAGTGGAAGATGGCTCAAATCCTTGGGCCCCTGTATCCATGTGGGAGACCCAGCAGAAGCTCCTGGCTTTGGATCGGTGCAGCTCCAGCACTTGTGACCATTTGGGGAGTGAACCAGAGGATGGAAGACCTCTCTCTCCCTCTTCCTCTGCCTCTTTGCAACTCTGCCTTTCAAATAAATAAATACATCTTAAAAGATGGAAAAAATAGTTTTGGTTTGTTCAGTAAGTGAAACTGTATCAGCAGCTGTGTGCATGTGATTCTCTAAACATTGCAAATACTTTGGGGAACAAAATGGCTTAGAGTTCCTATTGCTGTACTCATAGCAACCCACCTGTAGCGATAGGCCTGATGTTACTACTATTGTCATTTGGGCAGGTGCCTGGATGGTGGAGATAAAGATGAAGACCTTAGAATAGTGGTAGGATTGGGGCTGGTGCTGTGGCATAGCAGGTTAAGCCACTGCCTGCAGTGCTGGCATTCCATGTGGGCACCATATGAACCCTGGTTGTTCCACATCTGATCCAGCTCCCTGCTAATGCAGCTGGGAAAGCAGAAGATGGCCCAGGTGTTTGGGCCCCTTCACCCCTGTGGGAGACCTGGAAGAAGCTCCTGGCTTCATCCTGTCCCAGTTCCAGCCATTTGGGGAATGAACTAGTGGTTGGAAGATTTCTCTCCCCCCTTCTCTCTCTCTGCGTTTCAAATAAATAAATCTTAAAGTGGTAGGGTGAAGAGAAATAGGTAAGGAATTAATACCAAATCAGGGTGCCATCACTGTGGTACAGTGGGTTAATCCTCCATCTCAGCACCGGCATCCCATATGGGCACCGGTTTGAGTCCCAGCTGCTCCACTTCCGATCCAGCTCCCTGCTGATGTGCCTGGGAAAGCAGCAGAGGCTTGCAAAGAGCTCCTGGCTCCTGGCCTTTGCCGGGCTCAGCCCCAGCCACTGCAGCCATTTGGGAAGTCAGACAGCAGATGGAAGATCTCTGTCTCTCCTCCTCTCTCCCTCTCGTTCTAATTCTGACAAAAATAAATAAATAGATCTTTTTTAAAAAAGAAAAAAGATAAAAACAAATCAGACAACACAGAATTAAATGGTGAAAACTGAGGCTGATCACAAGGAGTTTGAAAAGTGGTGTGGAGACCTCAGTCTATTTCTATTTTAATAAAAGCTAATCAATTGTCTTAGTGAAAAATCCCCTCTTCATATGTCAAAACACAGTGGCTTAGGCAAACATTTGATAAACCCTTCTTGGGCGTGGATAAAGTTTTGTTATTGAGACATGACCCTGGAAACAAATATGTGGTTGTACTCCTCCTTGACCTTCGAAACACACACACACACACACACACACACACACACACACACCCTTAAATGAAGCCATGTGAATGCAATTAGCAACTGAAAATACTTATTTTAGAAGTGGTAGTGTTTTGAGTGTGATATAACTGGGAGGAGGCAGTAAACAAGACACAAAGGCTCTTCTGTGCTGAGAGCAGCCGGAAGCTCTGAAAGTGGTTTTGTGCTTGCACTGCTGCTGTGGGAGAGGGGAGGACTTACTTTAAAAACTCACTGAGAAAATTGTCTGTTGTTAGCTAAGGCAATCTCCCTAGTGGGAAAAATCCCTGGAAACTCTCTTCTTCTACCCAAAACCGAGCAGTAGAAAAGAATCCTTCCTTCCAAATGAAGACAGAAATCAGATGGCTCAATTGGAACGGTGTGAGGCCGAGCTTATCAGAGAGGGACAGTCAGGGAGTGGCAATGGCATTGGCACCAAACAAATGTGATAATTGTTGTCCCCAACTGGTCTGTTGGCCAGGGATGGATCTTTTATTTACTTATTTAAAAAAGACTTTAAAAATTTATTTATTTGAAAGGTAGAGTTACAGAGAGAGAGAGAGAGAGAGAGAGGGAGAGAGTGAGCTTCCATCCACTGGTTCACTCCTCAAATGGCCACAATGGTCAAGGTTGGACTAGATCCAAGCCAGGAGCTTAGACCTCCATCCAGGTCTCCCATGTGGGTTTTAGGGACCCAAGCACATGGACTAACTCCCACTGCTTTCCCAGGCTCATTCACAGGGAGCTGGTGCTGGCGCCGCGGCTCACTAGGCTAATCCTCTGCCTGCGGCGCCGGCACACTCCTGGTTGGGGTGCCAGATTCTGTCCCAGTTGCCCCTCTTCCAGTCCAGCTCTCTGCTGTGGGCCCGGGAGTGCAGTGGAGGATGGCCCAGGTGCTTGGGCCCTGCACCTGCATGGCAGACCAGGAGAAGCACCTGGCTCCTGGCTTCGGATCAGCGCAGTGCGCCAGCCGCGGCAGCCATTGGAGGGTGAACCAATGGAAAAGGAAGACCTTTCTCTCTGTCTCTCTCTCTCTCTCACTGTCCACTCTGCCTGTAAAAACAAAAAACAAAAAAAACCCAGGGAGCTGGATGGGAAGTGGAGCAGTCGGGATTCGAGCCTGCACCCACGTGGAATGCTGGCATCACAGGCGGCAGCCTTCCTAGAGGCTCCGCAATACCAGCCCTGGGACTGGGTCTTCTAGAGCTGTGCTTTCCACATCTGAGCATCAGCTGCAGCTGGGGCTTTCACACCGACTAAGTCATAATCTTTGGCAACAGGGCTTGAGAGTCTTTTTAAAAAGCTTTTCAACTTCAGTTAGCAGCCGCTGCTTTGGAGTGTCAGGGTTTTTAAACTGTGACTCACTGATTCTGGCTATTTGGCTTACTGAGTGTTTCTTAAAGCAATAGTGTCTAAAATGGGGATGTTGGGAAAAATTAGATATATTTATGTATTTAAATATCCTTCATGTCCTACTTTTTCTGTTTTCTGAAATGTGTGATATATGAATACATATTGCATGATTTATAAGTATGCATGTATGAGATTTGTGCTCAAAATGTTTTACTGATTGATAGGGTTAAGCAGTCAAAAAGTCTGAAAACCACTGCTTTAGGGGGCTGGAAAAGACTACAACTTACCCTTAAGAGGTAAGTATTTAAAAAGAATGTTTGCTTTTCAGAAGCAGATGTAATGGACAATGGATTTCTAGAATACTGGTGTCTTAGAAAATGATCCATTCAGGTAGGACAAGGGTAAAATTCCTGGCCAGGAATTGTAGCTCTGACTACCAGCAACCAGAGAAGCACCTGATGAACCCAAAAGAGAATAAGATGAGGAGTCAGGGGGTCTGACCTGAGCTTCGAGTTCTGTCTCTTCCCAGCTGTGTCACTTCAATCTTTCAGCCCCAAAGTTCCCACCTGTGAAATAGGGATAGCAGTTTCAGGAGTGCATCAAGGATTAAATGAGATGATATTGGACTTTACCGGAGTTCAGCACATAGTAGGTGCACTCTAAGATGGGGCAGGTGTTTGGCACTGTGCCTAAGACGATTTGGGACACAGGCATCCCATATTGGAGTATCTGGTTGAAATCTTAGCTGCTACGCTTCCGACCCAGCCTCCTGGGAGGTAGCAAGTGATGGCTCCCTACATCTACTTGAGGGATGCAGGTTGAATTCCAGGCTCCTGGCTTTGGGTTGGCTCAGCCCCAGCTCTTTCAGGCATTTGGGCAGTGAACCAGAAGACAGAAGATTCTCTCTCTCGCTCCTTCTCTCTCTGCTTTTCAAATAAAATGAAAATAAATAAGTGAAAGCTAACTAAAGGATGCTAGCCTTCATTATTAATAGAATGGTTCTGGAAGTGACTGAGTTGGAATCCTGGCATTGCTGCTCATTAGCTGTTAACTTGGGCCAGCTGATGGTAAAATAATAAACCCTATCTCATGGGGTTGTTGGGAGGTTATAAGATCATATGGAAGCAAATTGCAAAACGTCTGGCTCACAATCACTTTCTCAAGAGATGATAGTTGCTATCCCTGTCATCCTCACACTAGTTTTTGTTTTTGTCTCTAAAGTGAGGAGGTAAGTGATGACTCAATAATTATAGATGTGTGGTTACAGCCTGTAATTCATAACTAAGTCAAATGACCAAGAAAGCTGATGGCATGGTTCCCCGGGGGGCATGTGTGCGCTCAGAGCACCTGTGGGCTTCTGAGGAGCAAAGCGGCGCCCTCCGCGCTTCCTGAATTGCATGGTTTAGGTGGAGCTCTGGCAGCTGGGTTTCCCCAGACAAACAGGTGATCCCGGTACATAAGAAAGATGAGAACTGCTGATTACTGTGCTTCCTTTAGTAGTTTCAGTTCTCATCAATTACTCTGGGTTTCCCCAAGTCCCAGGAAACTCATTCAAAAAGTGTTGCATTAGAAATACCTCCAAGATCCAATTGACATCTGGCTTGCATTCAGTGCCTACATAAGTTGTATTCTTTGTTTTCCTGTTCCTGTTTCAAATTTGATATATTTGAAAGGCAGAGAGAGAGAGCGGGAGAGAGAAAGATCTCTCCCATCTGCTGGTTCACTCCCCAAATGCCCACAATAATCAAGGCTGGACCCGTGATGTCAGGAGCTGGGAACTCCATCTGGGTCTCCTCCTAGGATATGCAATTAGCAGTGAACTGAATCTGAGAGCGCAGCTGGGACTTGAACCCTGGCACTCCAATATGGGATGCAGTGTTCCAAGCTGCATCTTAACCACTAGGACAAATACCTCCCCCATGTATTTTTTTTATTTTTAAGACCCATTTACTTCAAAGAGTTGCAGACAGGGAGAGACAGAGGGATCTTCCTTCCACAGGTTCACTCCTCTAGATGGCTACAACAGCTGGAGTTAGACAAGGCAAAGCTAGGAGTTTTTCTGGGTCTCCCATGTGGGTGCAAGGGGCCAAGCACTTGGATCATCTCTTGCTGCTTTTCCTAGGCCATTACCAGGCAGTTTGATCAGAAGTGGAGCAGCAGGACTCAAACTGATGCCCATATGGGATGCCTGCATTGCAGGCGGCAGCTTAACCCACTATGCCCAAACACCCGCCCCTAACCCCACGTATTTTTAATTTAGATTATTAAGACATTTACTTTAGGCATTTAAAACTGAAGTTTAAAATGCTTTTCTTTCATTTGGAGGCTACATTTTGCTTTTTGTTTTTGCTTACTACATCTTACCCTTACTTTACTGTTCAAGAGAAATGAACATATTCAGAGTTGGAACTGGGAGGGGATTTAGAGTAACTACTCCAATACTCAGGTTTTACCAATTAAGACACTATGTTTTCCCTCTGTCTAGTACGTTGTAAAGCCAACTTTTTTTTAAAGATTTTTTTTTATTTGAAAGGCAGAGTTAGAGAGAGAGAGAGAGAGGGAGGGACAAACAGAGATCTTTCATCCTCTGGTCACTCTCCAAATGATTGCAATGGCTGGGGCTGGACCAAGCCAAAGCCAAGGGTCAGGAGCTTCTCCCAGGTCTCCCACATGGGCACAAGGGCCCAAGCACTTGGGCCATCCTCTGCTGCTTTCCCAGGGGCATTGTTAGGGAGCTGGATCAGAAGTGGAGCAGCCAGGACTCAAATCAGCTTAACCAGGTAGGTTATGGCACCCACCCCATTGAAGCCAACTTTTAAATTCAGTTTTTTAGTTTCTGGGTTGTGCTTCTTTCTACTACAACAAGCTACCCCCAATATTTGCTTTTCTTCTCCTCCTCTTCCTCTCCTCCTTCTGTTTCAGAGGTCATGAGTGTTTTTTCCGAGCTTTCTGGGAGCCAGTGTTTCTGGCTGCTTCATTTAGTCCAGGTGACAGCCCTCTGCGGTACGCTCAGGTAGTGCAGGCCTTGTGGTGCCTGCAGCTGCGGGCAGAGGGAGGAGCTGGCGGGGAGGCCACCCTGCCAGCCTTGGCAAAGGGCTCTGAGAGAGGGGCCGCCTCTGCCTCCCATTGGCACCGAGAAACAGCAGTGTGTTCCCCTTTAGGAAACTTCTTGCAAGTCACTAAAAAAATCACTTAGAAAATTCTGTCTCCTAAACCTGCGCAAATATGAAAGGACCAGTGTTTTCCCCATAAGAAGAGTATTCCTGAAGAAAAACTAATGGGAAATGTTTTTCTATTTGTTTTTCTCAGTGTTAAGGTTCATTGTTAAACGGAAATAATGGAAAATTAATTCCCATTGTCACTCAACCCAATGGGCATGATCAATATGCTTAAAAGACCTACTGAGTTAGCTGGATGCTTCAAGTATAATGTCATAGAAAACTTCTGACTTAGCATTTATCTACTTAGCACTCATCTACAGTGGAAGACAAATTAGGCTTAGTAGCAATTATGCTATGTGACAGTTCTGCTCTTCTTAGCGCCCCCCCCCATTTAAGGAATACAGACCTCATGCATTTCATAAATACAACTTTAGGAACATAGTGATTCTTCCCACTATACACGCCCTCCCACTCACACTCCCACACCTCTTCTTCCTCCCTCTCCCTCTCCTGTTCCCATTATTATTATTTTTTCCACTAAGATCTGTTTTCAGTTAACCTTATACACATATGATTAACACTTTACTAAGTAAATAGTTCAACAAATAGTATAAAAAAAAACTGTTTCTCAACAGTTGATACAAGGGCTATTCAAAGTCATTGCATCTCAAAGTATCAATTTCATTTCTATAGATTACCTTTTAGGTGCTCTATTAGTTATCACATATCAGGGAGAATATATGGCATTTGTCCTTTTGGAACTGGCCTATTTCATTAAGTATGATGTTTTCCAGTTTCATCCATTTTGTTGCAAGTGACAGGACTTCTTTTGTTAATTGCTGTGTAGTATTCCATGGTGAACATATCCCATAATTTCTTTCTTTTTTAAAAGATTTATTTAATTTGAAAGGTAGAGTTAAAGAGAAGCAGAGAGAGAGAGAGAGAGAGAGAGAGAGAGTCTTCCATTGCTGGTTCACTTCCTAAATGGCTGCAATAGCTGGAGCTGAGCCAATCTGAAGCCAGGAGCCAGGAGATTCTTCTGGTTCTCCTACGTGGGTGCAGGGGCCCAAGGGCTTGGGCCATCTTCACTGCTTTCCCAGGCCAGAGCAGAGAGCTGGATTGGAAGTGAAACAGCCAGGACTTGAACTGGTGCCCATATGGGATGCCAGCATTGCAGGCAGTAGCTTTACCCACTATGCCACAGTGCTGGCCCCTCCCATAATTTCTTTATCCAGTCTTCAGTTGATGGACATTTGGGGTTGGTGCCATGTCTTAGCTATTGTGAATTGAACTGCAATAAACATGGAGGTACAGACAGCTCTTTCATATACTCATTTCATTTCCCTTGGGTAAATTCCCAGGAGTGGGATGGCTGGGTCATATGATGGGTCTATATTCAGATTTCTGAGTATCTCCATCCTGTCTTCCACAGTGGTTGGACCAGTTTGCTTTTCCACCGTCAGTGGATTAGGGTACCTTTTTCCCCTCAACCTTGCCAACATTTGTTGTTTGTTGATTTCTGTATGAAAGCTATTCCAGTGGGGGTGAGGCGAAGCTTCATTGTGGTTTTGATTTGCATTTCCCTTATGGCTACTGATCCTAAACATTTTATCATGAGTCTATTGGCCATTTGGCTTTCCTCTTTTGAAAAATGCCTATTTAAGTCCTTTGCCCATTTCTTGATTGTTTTGTTGTTGTTGAGTTTCTTCATCTCTTTATAGATTCTGGATGGTAATCCTTTATCAGTTACACAGTTCGCACATAATTTCTCCCATTCTGTTGGTTGCCTCTTCACTTTCCTGGGTGTTTATTTTGCAGTGCAGAAGTGTCTCAATTTGATGTAATCCCATTTGTGAATTTTGGCTTTGATTGCCTGTGCCTCTGGGGTGTTTCCAAGAACTCTTTGCTTATGCTGATGTTCTGCAGGATTTTCCCAATGTTCTCCAATAATTTAATAGTATTGGCTTGTGGATTTATGTCTTTAATCCGTTTTGAGTGGATTTTTGTTTAAGGTGTAACGTAGGGGTCTTGCTTCATACTCTTGCATGTGGAGATCCAGTTTCCCTAGCACCATTTGTTAAAAAGACTGTCTTTGCTCCAGGGATTGATTTTAGCTTCTTTGTCAAAGATAAGTTGGTTGTAGATGTGTGACTGGCATTTCTCTTCTGTTCCATTGGTCTATCCATCTGTTTTTGTACCAGTACCAGGCTGTTTTGATCATAACTGTCCTATAGTATGTCTTAAAATCAGATATTGTGCTATCTTTGGCTTTGTTTTTGTTGTATAAGATTGCTTTAGCTATTCTGAGTCTCCTCTGTTTTCATATGAATTTCAGCATCATTTTTTCCTTTTTTAAAAAGATTTATTTATTTATTTATTTGAAAGAGTTACACAAAGAGAGAAAGAGAGGAAGAGAGAGAGAGAAGTTTTCCATCCACTGGTTCACTCCCCAGTTGGCCGCAACAGCTGGAGCTGCGCCGATCCGAAACCAGGAGCCAGGAGCTTCTTTCAGGTCTCCCATGTGGGAGCAGGGGCTCAAAGACTTGAGCCATCTTCTACTGCTTTCCCAGGCCATAGCAGAGAGCTGGATTGGAAGTGGAGCAGCCAGGACTTGAACAGGTGCCCATATGGGATGCCGGTGCTTCAGGCCAGGGCGTTAACCCGCTGTGCCACAGCACCAGCCCCCATCAGCATCATTTTTTCTAAATCTGAGAAGAATTTCCTTGGTATTTTGATTGGTATCTCATTGAATCTGTAAATTTCTTTCAATAGTATGGACATTTTGATATTGATTCTTCCAATCCATGAACATGGAAGATTTTTCCATTTTTGTGTGTGTCTTCTTCTATTTCCTCTCTTTAATGTTTTATAAGTCTCATTGTAGAAATCTTTGACATCTTTGGTTAAATTTATTCCAAGGTATTTGATTTTTTTTGTAGCTATTGTGACTAGGATTGATCTTAGAAGTTCTTTCTCAGCCATGACATCGTCTGTGTATAAAAAGACTATTGACTTTTGTATGTTGATTTTATATTCTATCATTTTACCAAACTCCTCTATGAGTTCCAATAGTTTCTTAGTGGAGTCTTTTGGATCCCCTATATATAGAATCAAGTAATCTGCAAATAGGGATAGTTTGACTTCCTCTTTCCCAATTTGTATCCCTTTGACTTATTTTTCTTGCCTAATGGATCTGGCTAAAATTTCCAAGACTAAATTGAATAGCAATGGTGAGAGTGGGCATCCTTGTCTGGTTCTAGATCTCAGTGAGAATGCTTCCAACTTTTCCCTTCTCAATAGACATTGCCATGGGTTTATCATAAATTGTCTTGGTTGTGTTGAGGAACGTTCCTTCTATACCCAATTTGCTTAGAGTTTTAATTATGAAAGAGTGTTGTATTTTGTCAAATGCTTTCTCTACATCTACTGAGATAATAATATGGTTTATGTTCTTCAATTTGTTAATGTGATGTATCATGTTGATTGATTTGTGAATGTTGAACTATCCCTGTATACCAGGGATAAATCCCACTTGGTCTGGGGAGTGATCTTTCTGATGTGTTGTTGGATTCAATTGGCTAGTATTTTGTTGAGGATTTTTGTGTCTAGGTTGATCAGGGAAATTGGTGTGTAGTTCCCTTTCTCTGTTTTATCTTTTTCAGTTTAGGAATTAAGGTGATGTTGACTTCATGGAAGGAGTTTGGGAGGGTTTCCTCCCTTTCAGTTGTTTTGAATAGTTTGAGAAGAATTGGAGTTAGCTCTTCTTTAAATGTCTGGTAGAATTTAGCAGTGAAGCCGTCTGGTCCTGGGCTTTTCTTTGTTAGGAGGGTCTTTGTTACTGATTCAGTTTCTGTCTTGGTAATGGGTCTGTTTAGGTTTTCTATGTCTTCATGGCTCAATTTAGGTAGGTTGTATGTATCCAGGAATCTATCCATTTCTTTTAGGTTTCCCAATTTGTTGGCGTACAGCTCTTTGTAGTAATTTCTGATGATTCTTTTTATTTTTGTGGTATCTGTTGTTACATTTGCTTTTTCATCTCTAATTTTATTGATTTGGTTCGTCTCTCTCCTTTTTTTTTGGTTAGTTGGGCCAATGGTATATCAATTTTGTTTATTTTTTAAAAATAACTGGTTCTTTGTTTTGCTGATCTTTTAATTTTTTTTTGATTTCAATTTTGTTGATTTCTTCTCTAATTTTTAATCAAATTATTTCTTTTCTCCTACTAGTTTTGGGTTGGTTTGCTGTTTTCTTTCTAGGTCCTTGAAAATATTGATAGCTCATTTATTTGGAGTTTTTCCAATTTCTTGATGTAGGCACCATTATTATAAACTTTCCTCTTAACATTTTTTTGGTGTATCCCATAAGTTTTGATATGTTGCATTGTCATCTTCATTCATTTCCAGAAATTTTTGGATTTCTCTTTTGATTTCTTCTATGACCCACTGTTCATTCAGGAGCATGTTGTTCAGTATCCATGTGTTTGCATATGTTCTGGAGGTTCTTGAGGTGTTGATTTCCGGTTTCATTCGATTGTGGTTTGAAAAGATGCATGGCATGATTTTGAGCTTTTTAATTTGCTGAGACTTGCATTATGGCCTAGCATGTGGTCTATCCTAGAGAAAGCTCCATGCACTGGTGAGAGGAATGTGTATTTTCCAGCTGTACAAAGAAAAGTTCTGTAGATACCCATTAGGTCCATTAGTCTATAGTGTTGATTAACTCTGTTGTTTCCTTTTTTTTTTTTTTTTGATAGGCAGGGTGGACAGTGAGAGAGAGAGTCAGAGAGAAAGGTCTTCCTTTTTGACGTTGGTTCACCCTCCAATGGCCGCCACGGCCGGCGCACCGCGCTGATCCGTTGGCAGGAGCCAGGTACTTATCCTGGTCTCCCATGGGGTGCAGGGCCCAAGCATTTGGGCCATCCTCCACTGCCTTCCCAGGGCACAGCAGAGAGCTGGCCTGGAAGAGGGGCAACCAGGACAGAATCCGGTGCCCCGACCGGGACTAGAACCCGGTGTGCCGGTGCCGCAAGGCAGAGGATTAGCTTAGTGAGCTGTGGCACCGGCCAACTCTGTTGTTTCCTTACTGATTTTCTATCTGGTTACTGAAAGTGAAGTATTGAAGTCCCCCAGTACTATTGTATTTGAGTCTATGTCTCCGTTTGGATCCCTTAACGTTTCTTTTAAATAGCCAGCTTCCCTATAATTAGGTGCATATACACTTATAATTGTTACATCTTGCAGCCAATGCTGTGGCATAGTGGGTAAAGCTGCTTCCTGCAGTGCCAGCATCCCACATGGGCACCAGTTCAATTCCCAGCTGCTCCACTTCTGATCCAGCTCTCTGCTATGGCCTGGGAAAGCAGTGGAAGATGGTCCAAGTCCTTGGGCCCCTGCACTCACATGTGAGACCTGGAGAAAGCTTCTGGCTCCTGGCTTCGGATCAGCACAGCTCTGGCCATTGTGGCCAACTGGGGAGTGAATCAGTGGATGGAAGACTTCTCTTGCTCTCTTCTTCTCCTTCTCTCTCTGTGTAACTCTGTCTTTCAAATAAATAAATACATTTAAAAAAATCCTTTAAAAATAGTTACATCTCCCTGTTGAACTGGTCTCTTAATAGTTCCATAGCACCCTTCTTTGTCTCTGAACAGTTTTGTGTTAAAGTCTATTTTGTTTGATATTAGGATGGCTACACCAGCCTTTTTTGGTTTCTGTTATCATGGAATATCTTTTTCTATCTTTTCACTTTCAGTCTGAGTGTATCTTTGTTGGTGAGATGTGTTTCTCATAGACAGCAAATAGCTGGATTTTGTTTTTTAATCCATTTAGCCAGCCTGTGTCTTTTAACTGAAAAGTTGAGGCCATTTACATTCCAGGTGACTAATGATAAGTAACAACTTTGCCCTGCCATTTTTCCATAAATGTCCTATTTTTTAATTTGTATTTCTTTTATACTTTTACTGGGAGATTTTCTGCCTTCATCTTTCATAGTGATGATCATGTTTCTGTGTTTCTGTGTGTAGCACATCCTTAAGCATCATGTGTATCTTCTTAGCTCTTAATATGCTCTTTCTCCTTTTAAAATGATAAGAATTTTAAAAAGATTTATTTATTTATTTGAAAGGCAGAGCTACAGAGAGGCAGAGGCAGAGAGAGAGAGAGAGAGAGAGGTCTTCCCTCCGCTGTACACTCTCTAGATAGCAACAATGGCCAGAGCTGCACCGATCTGAAGCCAGGAGCCAGGAGTTTCTTATGGGTTTCTCTTGTGCATACAGGGTCCCAAAGACTTGGCTGTCTTCTGCTGCTTTCCCAGGCTATAGCAGAGAGCTAGATTGAAAGTAGAGCAGCTAAAACTCGAACCGGTGCCCATATGGGATGCTGGAACTGCAGGTGGCAGCTTTACGCACTACACCACAGCGTTGGCCCCTTAAGCATATGGAAAATAATATAGCAAATAATATACTCAATACCCAGGTTTAATAAATCCTAGCATCTCTTATTAGTTATGCATCTAGAAATAATATATAGGATTGTTTATATGATGTTAAAGTTCATAAGAATGGTATACAGTACCTATAATCTGCAAATTACTTTTCCTTTTTCCTAAAAGATTTTTTAAAATTTTACTTATTTATTTGAAAGGCAGAATTGGAAGAAGAGACAGAGGGAGATCGTCTATTGTCGCTCCCCGTCTTCGTGGAGGAACAACACAGGACCCTGCGCTGTTCTTTTGCCTGCTCGGCCCTCCCCGGGTTTGCTGCTGGTTCTTCCCGGGTTGGCTACCGACCCTTCCACCTCCGTGGAGGGGCGGTTCCCCCTGCCACTTTCCCCACTTCCGCGGGGGAGCGGCACACCTCTCGGGGGCTGCACAGGTGTTCCTTCAGATAGATGTTCCTGGTGCATGTTGTCTCTCTCCTCCTTTATAGTCCTCTTCCACCAATCCCAACTCTGCTACCCACACGCCGAGTATGCTGCTCTCCTCCAATCAGGAGCAGGTCCTGCTGTTTATTGGTTGAACTGGAGGCAGCTGTGTAGAAGCTGTTTCCTCCTCTCCCAGCGCCATATTGTGGGAGAGCAGATGCATAGAATAAGTCTTAATTCCAGTAACTTAGTCTAGTCCGAGTTGCTCCCAGTTGCTCCCCACAGTCTATCAGCAGGTTCACTCCCCAAATGGCTGCAGTGGCTGATGCTGGGCCAAACTGAAGCCAGGAGCTGGGAATTCCATCTGGGTCTCCCATGTGGGTGACAGGGACCCAGGTACTTGGGCCATCTTCTGTTGCTTTCTAGGCCATTAGGAGGGAACTGGATCAGAACTGGAGCAGCTAGGACTTAAATGGAATGCCAGTATCACAGGCAGTGACTGAACCTGGCATACCACAATGCTGGGCCCAAAATTTATGCTTTTAAAAGATTTATTCATGTTGATAGATGTAGTTCTAGTACATTGATTTATGCTGCTACATCATATTCCATTGTTTATATATGATTATATGTCTCTTCTTCTACTGGTAGATTTTTAGGCTTTTTTAAATTTGAAATGCTTGTGTGTGCATTTATGAAACTTTTTCCATGGTATAAGCCAAGAAGTGGCTATACTTTCAGTTTTGTTAGGTATTGTCAAGTTACTCTGTTTTATAAATTGTAATGTGAAGGAGTTCCTATTTTTCCATCTCTTCAATGTCACCAGATATTATTAGACTTCTTAATTTTTGTCAAACTGATAGTATTTCATCATTGCTCAAATTTATACTTCTCTAATTACTAATATGATTGGACATCATTCTTATTTATTGATTTGCTTATTGATCATTCTTCTAAATCCTACATCTTTTTCCTGAGTTTTAAAGCTTTGCTTTTTATAGTTAAATCTTTAAACTTCCTGGAATTGATATTTGTATGTTTGATTTATATTGAAATATATTTGATTTATATTGACATTTTTATATTAGTATGTATGTATGATATGCGTTACTTATTTTTTAGAGGCATAACTACTTATATACCATTTATTGAATACTGTATTCTTTATTCACTGGTTTATAATGGTATCTCTGATTGCTATTTAGTTTCCATAAATGAACTCTATGTACCATTTAAACTTGAGGTAATAGGAAGCAGTTTGAGGGATTTGCACTGAATAGATTTCAAAAATGTATCATAAAAAGTAAATAAAGGAAGAGGTCAGCCGAACTTGGCAAATGATAATTTTGCATCATTAAATGACATTGTCCTTTTCTTACAAATGAATATCAATATACTTCTCCAGACAATTCTGACATATTCTTTACCTTCCTTAGGGATTAGAAACCATAGAATACAACATTAGAAGTGTCCCATACCATTCTGGACCCTACAGAAGATCTTGGCAGAACTTGAGTCATTACAGAGGCACACTTACAAAGTTATAGACTCACAGAACTGCTTATTGAATGGCACAGGGAGGAAGGAGAACAGTTTTGTTTTCTTTAAAATGTATTTTATTTATTTGAATGGCAAGGTTAGAAAGAGAGAAAGAGGGAAGGAGAAACTGAATTCTTCCATCTGCTGGTTCACTGTCCAAAGGGCCACAACAGTTGGGGTGGGCCAGGCTGAAGTCGGAAGTCTGAAACTCCATCTGGGTCTCCCATGAGAGTGGCAGGGCTCGAGCACCTGGGCCACCCTTCGATGCTTTCCCAGGCACATTAGCAGAGAGCATGGTGTGAAGCAGAGTAGCTGGGACTTGAACGGGCGCTCCAGGGTGGGATGCCAGTGTGGCAAGCAGCAGCCCCACCTACTGCGCCACAGTGCTGGCCCCTCATATTAGATCCCTTCTGGTTCAGGCAGGGTTTCGTGGGTTTTCTCCCCTTTTACATTTTAATGAATCTGAAATTGCCAGCTGCCCAATGGAGCTATGCATCAGGGAAATTTTTTTTATAATTTTTTAAATGTTTATTTATTTTCATCTGCTTGAAAGGCAAAGGGAGAGAGAGAGAGAGAGAGAGAGAGAGAGGCAGGCCAGCATTGTGGCACAGAAAATTGAGCCACCACCTCTGACACCAGCAATCAATTCGAGTAGCAGTTCGAGTCCTGGCCACTCTACTTCCCATCCAGCTCTGCTGATTCAGTCCCCAAACATCCACAACATCCAGGGCTGGGCCAGGCTGAAGCAAGGAGCCAGGAGCTCCATCCAGGTCTCCCAAGCACTTGATCTTGCTGCCTCCTGGGACACAGCAGGAAGCTGAATCGGAAGCAGAGATGCCAGGATTCGAACCAGCGCTCCAGAGGGGATGTGGGCTTCCCACGCTTAACCTGTTTGGCCACAGTACCTTCCCTGAGGAAAACTTTAGGTAGTTACTGTTTTCTGTGTAGATGGAGACTTAGCCCATATAGATATATGTCAGCTGATTGTCACCTTGGTTGAGTTGTTTGCCTAGTACCATCATAAGGATCAAAATTTAAATTAATATCTCTTTATGATATTTAAAATTAGTTTCAGTTGGCTCACACTTTAAGGAAGCATTGCAAAGAAAAGTTACCGTGTATCCAAAAGTAGAGTTAGGTGCAGGTTTGTTGTTGGAAGACTGACTTCCTGTTCATATTTTCATGATTGGCAAAAACCACATGCTTTGCAGGGCCTAAGAAAGGGACTCACCCACAAATACTTTGTTTCATTTTGTCACTGATTTGTGCAAAAGGATTATGTGTCATGGACCTGGCAATGCAGTTGAAGGAAGTGGGAGTTGCCAAATAAAGGAGAGATTGATATAACTGATTAATACGTCATGAAGGTCTCAGACACTAGATTAAGTCAAAATGGTCTGGGGCAGGCATTTAGCAGTTAAGACACTGGGTAAGATGCCTGCATCTGCCTGGTGCTGTCGTGCGTTAGGCTAAGCTTCTGCCTGAGGCGCCAGCATCCCATGTGGGTTCTTGTTCAAGTCCCGGCTGCTCCACTTCCGATCCAGCTCTCTGTTAATGGCCTGGGAAAGTAGTAGAAGATGGCCCAAGTGCTTAGGCCCCTGCACCTGCGTGCAAGACCTGTAAGAAACTCCTGGTTCCTGGCTTTGGGTTGGCCTAACTCTGGTTATTGTGGTCGTTTGGGGACTGAACCAGTGGATGAAAGACCTTTCTCTCTGTTTCACCCTCTCCCTGCCTGTAGCTCTACCTCTCAAATAAATAAATAAATAAATAAATAGAATCTTTAAAAACAAAATAAAACAAAAAAGATGCCTGCATCCTACATCAGGTGTCTGGGTTCAATAGCCGGCTCTGGCTCCCAATTCTAGCTTCCTGCCAATGCAGACCTTGGGAGGCAAATGTGATAGTTCAAATGATCGGGTTCCTGCCACCCATGTGGAGACTTGGATTGAGTTTCTGGCTTCTGGCTTCAGCCTCAGCTGTCACAGGCATTTGAGGAGTGAACCAGCAGAGAGGGTGCTTGCCCTTTCTCTCTCTCTCTCTCTGCCTTTCAAATACATTTAAAAAAAAAATTTGTTTTTCTAGCTAACAATGAAAGAAAATGGTCTGATTTCCAACTATATATAATTTAACTAAGGAAATAAAAACAAATGCAAAATGCAGAAAATATTCCAGTATTCTTTAGTATGCCTAGAAATGATCCTATCAATCCAAAAGAGGAAGTGTGGGTTTTGTGGCAAATGGAATGTCAGTGCTTGATGCCATGCATCCTGCCGTCTGTAAGAAGTGATCTGGGTATTGTTAACAAGGAGAAGGCTGGCATTTTTTCACACCGCATAATCAAGTGAAATACAATTGTATGGATAAATATGTGCCATTGTTGATGGGTAAGCCATTTTTGTGTGCACTTAATTTATTGCTGTTTGAGGAAAAAGACTGCATTATCACAATGGTCTGTCAGATTATTGGTGACATTTTAGAATCAAAGAATCCAAAATATGTCTTTTCTAGGTATGAACTAAGATTTGTCTGCATATTATCTCTTAAATTTTCTTAGGAAGTTCTGTTGTATTCTATCCCAAGTTGGGATCAAAAGAACTCCAGGAAAGGGGTGTAGGCATGATCTTTGTCGTAGAACAGAGCCGAGATGAAAAAGAACAGCATTGGGTTTGAGGAAGCTCAGCCAGGACCAGCTACTGTTTGGCTTTTGGTGTTATTTAGCAAAGCAGTGACCTGGGCTTTTGGAAACGTATTAAAGGGATTATCCTGGAGGCTCTCCAGGCCAGATCAGACCTTTGTGGGTTGGCGGTGGAGGTCTCCATCTTGACTGTGGGCAATTCCTGGTCAGTCATCTTGGAAGAAGCTGTTCCTGGGACTGAAAGGAAGGACTTGGCTGAGTCTCAGACTGAGGAGGAGGATGCAAAACTCTTCATTCACTCGCTCTTCTGGGCTTTGCTTAGAGTCGTCAGGACACTCCCTGGCAGGGACCATGTTTGCTTCATGAATGTGGATTGAAACTAGGCATGTGGTGTCCCCAGTGTTGGCTTGAGAGGAGCCTTTCTTCTGTGCTAGTGAGTCAAATGTTAGTGGCCTAATGTCTCCTGGGGAGCTTGCTCCACATGCAGACACTTGGGACTGCTTCCAGAGAGTCTAATTGCGTCTCAAGTGGGGGCCTTCCTGCACTTATAGCAAACACCCCCAACAGCGCTAGTTCATTGGGAGATCATCTTAAGTTGTCTCCCAGGAGGGTACTTTTGAACCTGTGTAGAAGGCTTGTTGCAGGTGATCATCGGCCATGACTAATTACTAGAAGGACCTGTTGTCAGCTTACAGAGGTGTGGCAGAGGGGAGGTAGCTGCCTCATCCCTAGGGCGAGAGCCGTAGTGACCACACTGAAGATGGCTGGCTCCTTAGGGACATTTGAGGAAGTTCCTGGGAAGGTGGCAAGGTTGAAGTCTGCAAACATCTCCCAGTGAAATGAAATCAGAAGAAATAATGTTGAAGTCAAGGATCCCAACAAAACAGCTCGGGAACACACAGCAGGTTCCCAGACAGCCCTTTCTCTCTTCCTACTGCATCCCCAAGTGTTAGGAAGCCAATAAAGACTGCCGTTCCCTGCAAGGATGACATACAGAGAGACACTGCTCTACCAGGGCTTCCTTGCCGCTCCCAGTAGCGCTGGTGGTCGTGGGGACTTTCCCTGGTTTGTGTGTTTGGTTAAGTACCACCTGCCCTCAACTCCGCCCCCCAGCCTCCAGCAGCGTAGGGACCAGAAACCTCAGCGTCACCTGTAGAGGGCGCTTGAGTCCCTGCCAAAGTCGAGTGGCCTCACTGGTTTGGCATTTTGCTTACCTTCCAAGAAATTCCTTTTTTAAGGTTACACAAGAGAGACATGCCTGTGGTGCCCTAATTGGTGTCCTGCTTTCTCCAACTTCTTCAGTGTCAGGCTCAGGGCCAGGTTCCTTCTCTTTTCTCCCTTGGCTCAGGAAATAGCCTTGGATTTTCACCTGGTACCCTCCATAGAGTGTAAATGGTAGCATCCCCCATAGGGTGTTAATGGTAGCGTCCCCCATAGGGTGTTAATGGTAGTGCCCATCATTTTCCCCCAATTTTTCAGGGTCTTAGAGTCTTGGTTACAGCCTTGAACACCTCTTTCTATGTTGTCCCAAGAAGGGTACAGGACCTTAGAGGTAGACTGGGCTGAGGTCCTGCTGGAGGAATGAATCCCAGAGTACCCTAAAGGTTTGCAAACTAAACCCTGAAAATCAACCCCAGAAGGAACAACAGTGTCAATTTCTAGGCAAGAATGAGTGAAAAGAAGTTCTTTTCTGTCAACCCAAAGAAAGGAAGGTTTGACCTTTCTGTCCTCAACAGATTGCTTGAACTAAGAACTGTTCACATGGAATAGCTGTCGTTAGTATGGGTGACCTAGAGGTTAATAAGGCCCAGGGAATGCTTTTCATTGTTCTGTATTGTTTGTTTCCCTTTTGTGAGACTCTGTGGCCAAGGGAACCGCATAGCTCCAGTATGCGGTCCAGTAGCACATTACTAATTGCAGACTTTAAAACACAGACTCTGTCGGTTTGCTTGGCCACACCAGGAGAGAAACCCACGTTGGGGGTTATACAGAGTCAAGGTTATAAACTTCATGGGACTCTCAGGCAAATGAGGAATTTTTATTAATTCTTTAAATGCAAATGCCCAGTAATGTCCCCACCTGTCACACCCCCTGCAGCGCACTGGGTAGGAACGGATTGCAGCCAGCTCAGCTGGGGGCCAAGAGGAGGAAAAACCCCAGATTCCTCACAGGGTCTCCGTGGCCCAGTGTCGAGCTATTAAAAGACCCTCCTTTGCCCCGACTTCTTTGCCAGCAGAACGGGTATCAAATACGGATGTAAAAGGGAGGAATCCCTCTTATTTGTCCCCCATGGCAGGACACGTTTTACAATGAAATCAGCAAGTACCTTGGCAGGCAGCTGGCATAGCAGGTAAATTGTTAACTCTCTGACTATTCTTTCACCGCACCAAAATTTGAGTGCAATATTAAAACAAAACCTCTTGATTTGAAACCAGTGTTTCATAGTCCTAGCTCAAATGTCCCCAAAACCTCCTTCCTAAGAACCCTTCGAAGCGTGCTTTTCCATTTGCTTGCCTTCTCTCCTTCTTTTTCCTCTTCCTCTCCCTCTCTGCCTCTCCTCCCTCTCCCCCTCCCTCTTTCTGTACAATAGGAGCAAAAGTCCAGACCTAGAATGAAAAGTCAACATGTATCAGTCACCTTCTTAGTGCTGTCAAGGGCTTCCTGGGCTGCTGGGAAGAGTGAGCCTGAATCTCTCTTCTTGTGACCGAGTCAGCACTGGACACACTGGATCACATAGCTTGTAAACAGTTCATTTTATAATGCCTGCAGTAGAGGTTTGATGGTTAAAAAAATAGAGATTGTGTTTCACTAGTAGTTCCCGACCTGTGGGCTGAGGAATCTGGACAAAGTGGGGAATTAGAGAGTTTTCCAATCTGTGGACTCAATAAAGAGCGAGTCTTGCCTGTGTAATGTGCTCTGTGGCGTCAGATGCTGTGTTGGTTTCACTCACTTTTTTTTTTAAAATCTTTACTGCCTGCCTTAGTGCCTAGTATATACTTCTATCGGGCATTCTATACAGAAACAAATAAAGAAAATAATGAATATGATTTTCTTTCTTTTATTTAAGATTTATTTATTTGTTTGAAAGGCAGAATTACAGAGAGAGAGACAGAGGGAGAAACAGTGAGAGAGAGAAAGAGAGAGAATCTTCCATCTGCTGGTTCACTCCCCAAATGGCCGCAATGGCCAGAGCCAGGACCCAGGAGTTTCTTCCAGGTCTCCCACACAGGTGCAGGGGCCCAAGGACTTGGGCCATCTTCCACTGCTTTCCCAGGCACATTAGCAGGGAGTTGGATTGGAAGTGGAACAGCTGGGACTCAAACCGGTACCCATATGGGTACTGGCATTGCAGGCTTTATCTGCTATGCCATAGTGCTGGCCCCTGAATATGACTTTCCTACTAAATGTAAGTGCAAAGTTCATCTTTAGTCGTCATTGTTTTTATAGTGGCAAAATATAAAATTCACCATTTTAATCATTTTTAACTGTGCAATTCTGCAGCATTGGTCATCATGGTTTCTACATAGATTCTAAGAACACACATACTACCCTGGGCAGGGAGGCCCTCAGAATTTTTTGGTGCTTGGGATCCTTCTACCTAGAAAGGCTGGAACCCACTCATGCTCACTTCTCTGCCAGGAGCGTGTCCCATCTAGGCGGTTTCCGGTGGCACGCATGTTACCTCTCCAGGGAGAAGTCTGTTTCATGATTAGGTAGCTAAACGTGTTAAAAAGCCCTTCCTTGGTAGAGTTAAACTATTTCCATATTGCAAATGTACAGTCCCGAGTGTTCTGCCCCTGCAGCACAAATTGGTCTAAGATGGCTAGAGGCGTGTCTTTTTACAACTTCATCCATGCGAGGGGCTCTTCCTCCTGTCCAGGGTCTACCCATTGGAAGAACTCAGGGTTTGAGTAGACAGAGCAAACCTTCCCCCATAGGCAGCAGGCCAGGCCCAGAGTGGGGCTGGGTGGGGTGGGGCACCCTCTGCAGTGCGGTGCCCACTCCTCTCTGGTCAATTCGGCGCTGATGGAGCACGTGCTGGGCTGCTCTTGACGTCTGCTCCTCTCTGCCATCGGCCCGGCACGGAAGAGGCCTGGGGTTCTTCTCCAAATTCCACATGGTGTGTCCGCCGACTTTTGAAGGCACGCTTTGCACCCGAAACAGTTGCTTCTATCATTTCGTCTCCTTCCTTTTCTCATCCTTTCTTCCCTTTCCCTTTTCATCACATTTTTTGGGGATGTTTAAAACAAAACCCAACGATTGTTCCTTTCTTGTATTTTCTTTTCCTGTCGCTCCCTTCTCACTCCACCATTCTGCTTTATGCCCCGTAGGCCACTGGCTCCTGTCTGGGATCTGTTTGCCAACAGTACTGGCCTTTCTGAATTAATTAAAAGTGAATGGCTGTGTTAAACCAGTCTCATGGCTTTACATTTTGATGACGAATTCTTATATTCAGAACACTGTGGACCAGTGCTGGGTCACACTCTAATGAATGCTAAAGGAAGATTGACCACTGAGTGCAAGACAAAATAACAAAGCAAACTCCTCGGAGCTGCCGGTCCATTCTTGGCTGCCTCCTCTGTTGCCCTGCTGGCCAGAGCCATAATTAGCTGTGAGTGGGACACCACGCTTTCCATTGCCAGCTCCCACCCCATGTCGACTCACACGGGCATTTCAAAAGGAGCCTCAAGTCCCAAATAATTTGTGATGAACACAAATGCTTCACTTCCAAATGTGGTCTTTATGAAGGTCTAACAAAGGAATTTTGGACTTACCGGTTAAGTGAAGTGTATGGCAACCAATATCTAAATTTGCTTCTTTGACTTGCTTCCAGAAGTCTCTTCTTGCACAAGATCTTCCAGTTTAACCCTTGGTAGCCATTTCTACGAGTTATCCTTTGTCAAAGCCTACTCTCATCATGGGATGGAATCAGAGGAGCTATGTTTACCTGGTTCTTTTCTCTCATCTCCGAAAACCACTTGTGCTCATTCCGAATTTGTAATTCCTTTGGGTCTGATTTTAAGAATTAACCTTAAAGGAGTAATGCAAGTCAACTAGCTGTAGCTATGGTTCCAGAGTGGTGATTAGCTAAACCAACCCAACTGAGGTCCTTAGTGTTAAAGGCAATGTAAGCTTTCCCCAGCAATAACTGACCTATCTGCTTTTTGCTTGCACAGGAAATACTCTGGTTATTTGTTACCAATGAGGAAACATCTCTGATTTTTTTTTAAGATTTATTTATTTTATCTATTTGAAAGTCAGAGTTACACAGAGAGAGGAGAGGCAGAGAGAAAGAGATGGTTCCATCCGCTGGTTCACTCCCCAACTGGCTGCAATAGCCGGAGCTGCACTGATCTGAAGCCAGGAGCCAGGAGCTTCTTCCAGGTCTCCCATGTGGGTGCAGGGGCCCAAGGACTTGAGTCATCTTCTACTGCTTTCCCAGGCCATAGCAGAGAGCTGGATGGGAAGTGGAGCAGCTGGGTCTTGAACCGGTGCCCATATGGGATGCCGGTGCTTCAGGCCAGGGCATTAACCTTCTGTGCACAGCTCCAGCCCCCATCTCTGATTGTTTTTAAATAGAAAAAAAGAACTTCTGTTGGTTATTATCCCCTGGTGATCATCTTAAAAAACCCATCTCATGATAGGGCCCAGTGAATTCTGGGACTGGAAGAAATGCCTCAGATCACATGGTCTGAATCCACGACACTGGGCACTACCATGCTGCCTCTCATCCTCTGCATAGCTGGAAGCTTCCCAGGCTTCCTTAAAATGTAAATTGAGCATGGCAGCCCTCTGCTGCAAGCCTTCTAGAACCTTCCCATCTCAGAGTACATCCAAAGTGTCCTACCGAAAGGCCGCGGGGCCCCTTTTGATCACTGCCCTCCCAGCCACCCCGTTCTCCTCCATGCCTTTCACCTCGCCCCCTTTACTGCCTTGCTGCAGCCACCCTGTCATCCATCTTGAGGTCTTTCCCTTAGCTCGGCACAGCAGCCTGCTTAGGCCTCTCCCTTGGTGTCACCACTGCCTGAATTGCTTTTTCCCAGGACGTCACGGAGCTCACTCTCTCCTCCCACCCGCCGCGTCCTCAAGTCTCTGCTCAAATGCCTCCTCCTCCGAGAAGGCTTCGCTGGCCGTCTGTATGAAACAGTAGTCCCACCCGAGCCTGCCTTCCTCCTTGTGCTTCCTGATTTGTCTTCGTAGCCCTTACCCCTACTGGGTACCATGATGTTCCTGTTGATCTATTGCTGCTCCTTGGTAGAACGTAAACCCCGTGAGGATGGGGCTCTGTCCATCAGTCGGCTGCCGTCTCCCTGGCCCCCAGAAGGGTGCTTGGCACATAGAAGTTGCTCAGTAATATTTGCTGGGTTACAACTCAGCGCAGTGAGCTGGGTCACCCCATTCTATCATGCCCAGATGAGGCAACCGATGGGGCTGGCAGAGATCTGCAGCTTCATCAGATGCATCCTTCGTCCTGTTGAGGGATGTGGGCCCCGCGGAAAGGTTTGCATTCTCAGTCTGCTGTTTCCTAGCCGCCTGACTGAGCAGGTTTCTCACCTCCTTTTATTTTTGTCTTTGTTTCGTCATCTGTGAAATGGAGATAATAATTATTAGATAATTATGTGATTATAAGATAATTATGTGGACTACGGAGCAAGTTAGCCGGTTCACATCTCCGTCTTAGGCTAAATCAGAAGGTGCCCCCTGAGCCCCATAAACTTTCTTTGCTTTCACAATTCCAGACATCTGATCAGGCAGCCAAGAGCTGGGAAGGGCCTTTGGCTGGAAAGTACGGATTTCTTAAAGCCAGTGTTCTCTCGCTCGCTCGCTTGCTCTTGTTTGAGCATGTAGATGACGTGGAATAACCCCTCTGGTTTATTGAATTAGGTTTTCCAGTGGGGTTTATGTTGCCAGGTGATCACTTCTCAATTCGATAAAAATCACTTCGTAATGGGGATTAGATGGTACAAAAATGACACTGCACTCTGCTGGATCTCTCACGTTCTTTTTTTTTTTTTTTTTAACCAAAACTCTCCAGTCTGCCAAAGGTTTACACAAAGACTTACTGTTGTTATAATGTTCTGGGACTTAATAAATTAGACATTGTTATGAGATAGCTTCAAAACATTGAGAGAACTTGGCTGGGAGGTTTAAAATTTGTTTTTAATCAAGGAGAAATATGGACATTGATAACAATTATTTTTTAAATCCCATGTAGTATTTTTTTTTCAGGTTTGAATGAAAAGCAGTGTGACCACAAGAATGTACTTTAACAAAAGTAATAAGCTAATTCAATAACACACGAATGTTGTATTGTCTGGGTAGTAAGCTCATGTCTTAGTTTATAATGGCAAAGGGAATTTGTTAAGGGAAGCTTATTTGGAATCTTTTTATCCTATCAAAAACTTAAATTAACAGTTCTTTTGTTTGTTCTATTGTTCTATGAGTAGAACCAGAAACAAGTGTACATTTACCCCTTGCTTATTACCGTGTGGTGTGCGGCTCACAGGATCCTGGGGAGAGAAGAAGAGAGGGGGAGGTGGGGAGGAGGCAGTCCATTGCTGGTGTTGAGCTGGCTGCTCAGTGGGTTATAGTAACAGAGACTTAGACGTGCCCTGGTTGGGGGTTTAATATCTAACAGAGCAGGAAGCAAATGAGCACTGAGCCAGGTGGCACCTTTTCCCTGCCATCTTTAAACAAACAAAGCAGCAGTCCAAAGCACAAAGGTGGGTCTGGCACATGAAGCCGGGCTTCCTGGTGACTTTCCTTTTGGTCTTGGCATTTGCCCTGTGTTTACAGTCAAAGCACCAGACATGAGGTCATGGAGCCGAGGGGGGGAATAGAAAATAATGACCACACCATAAAATCGCTGTTGACTCTGCGCTCCAGGCAGGATGCAGGCGAGATGGAGGAGCCAGCTGTGCTTCTTCTGCCTTGGGCTCGTCTGTGGCCCAGGCTTGTTCCATTCGAGGGCCCAGTTACCCTGCATTGCACCATCCCTACTGAGGGCATGCAACGTAATCACCCGTCCAGGGCCACCCGTCAGCACTAGTGATGGTAGCTGAGTGCTAGGAACTCCTTGGTACTGGGCATACAGAAGGTGCTCAATAAAAATTCTAAGAGACTTGACTCTTCAGCTTAGGCTCAAGTCGTAGACTCTACTCCTTTACCAGTGTAACTCGGGTCACTGTAGGCCTGTGTTGGAGGCACAGAGAGACACTCACAGCTACTTTTACTCACATGTCCCCATTTCATCTGGACGTGATAGTGGGGAAAAGAGGCAAGGCCAAGAACACACTCAAGGACATGAGGCTGAAAGGGGTCAGTGGACCCAGGTCCTGCCTCAGAGACCCAAAGTGGCAGCGTTGAGTGTGACTGTCATTTCCTCCTTTGCCTAGTTGCCCTACTCAAAGTTTTATTTGGGCCTTAATAAAGTTTTATTGGCAAGAGCTGTGAGATTTAATCAATACCAACATTTGCCAATATGGTGATCAATGAGGAAATTGCTGTGAGCTACTCTGTGCGGAGTAACTCTGAGAAGGTTGTATCCAGGAGCCTTGTGTTGTGACTTGGAGGATTAAGCCGCTGCCTGCGATGTTGGCTTCCCTTATGGACGCTGGTTCGAGTCCCGGCTTGTCCACTTCTGATCCAGCTCCCTGATAATAATATGCCTGGGAAATGCTGTGCTTGCTGAGACAGCATCAGAAGATGGTATGTGTTCTTGGGCCTCTGCCACCCATATGGGAGACCTGGACGGAGTTCCTATCTCCTGGCTTCAGCCTGGCTCACTCTCAGCCATTGCAGCCATTTGGGGAGTTAATCAGCGGATGCAAGATCTCTTTCCCGGTGCTGGGCACTGTGGTGTAGCAGGTTGAGCCGCCACCAGCCATGCCGGCATCCCATACAGGTACTGTTTGGAGTTGTGACAGCTCCCCTTCCAGTCCAGCTCTCTGTTAATGCACCTGGGAAAGCAGCAGAGGATGGCCCAAGTGCTTGGGCACCTGTACCCACATTGGAGACCTGGAAAAAGCTCCTGGCTTTGAACTGGCCCAGCATTGTAGCCTTTTGGGGAGTGAACCAGTAGATAGAAGTTCGCTCTCTCTGTCTCTCTCTCTCCCCCTTCTGTCTTTGTAACTCTGCCTTTCAAATATAAATCTTTTTTAAAAAATAACTCCCGGGGCAATAAGGGACATTAGAGTGTAAAAGGACTTTGCTGCTAGGGGGCGCCATAGATGAGGGGAACAACATGGTACACTGTGCTACAGAGACTTGGGCCACTGTTGGGCAAGAGTCACTGGGTCTGGTTTTCACACTCTGAAGTAGATCACATGATGAAATAGTCTGAGAGCTGTTTCTGACGGTGCCCAATACATAAATGTATTGTGAGAACAAGGTGGCTCTGGGTGGCTCCATCATCAGGAGTGTGGCAGAGTTATAGTCAGAGGTAGAGATCACAAAAGGATTCTATGGCAAAGGACGCGGCTAGAACCCGGAGTCAGGGAAGCCCCAGGATTCCATGCGAAGAGGCTTCTCAGCCAGCTACTTTGGCACAAAAGATACTGCTGAGTTCAGGGAAACCAATTCTTACTAAATGGTAGTGACGCAAATGAGGTAGCAGTTTCCACTTTTGCCACATCCAATCCTTTGTTGGCAGCGTTAAAGCAAAGATCTATTTTCACCTTGTCTCTTGTGATTTGAGTACCAATGCCGTTACTTCCTAATTTCCAGTTTCGGGATTTTGCCCATTTCCTGCTAGGACCAGCCAGCTAAAGAATATTTGGCTAGTGGACAACAGGGAAATACCACACGTAACAACTGAAGACGGATGTGTTATGGAAAACCATTCTGGCCCTGTAGAATCAACAAGGAACATCCTAGCACGGATCCAATAATGTTTTCTCAATTTTAGCTATAGCTCATTTCAAGTAATCCTTGTGTTCTAGAAACAACACCTGTTCATCTTTCTGTGCATCTGTTAGAAACCCAGGCGTGAGAATGTAGGAAAAAATGTTCCAAACCAAATTACTATGCCATGCTAGCAATACTGTTTCATTATGTGAGACATTTGTCTGTATAGTTTCCTTGTAGGCTTCTTGAAAAATGGTGCAGAATGAGCCACATAGTCGACATACTGACCGCCTTTCAGGGTCATTGCTTGCTCACAACCTCTCTCTGTCTCCACCCCCCGCTGGGAGTCACTAGAAGGGCCAAGTGAGGCTTTAGCTAGGAGCAGCATTTACATGGGGTGGAAAATCCCTCAGATGCCTCATCTGAGATGAGGGGGACTAGAGGAGAAAGAACAGAGGCTATGCCAGCGTGTCAAGGGCAGTTACTGGGTTGTGAACTCTGTGACTGTTTAGTAGGGGGTGAGCAGTCTAGCACAGGGGCAGAGATGGGGCTGGGGCAGGAGAGTAGCAGGAATGGGCAGGATAAGTCTGAGCAGCCTTCTGGAATTGTGACCCAGTCTGTGGTTCTGTATCTCCCTCTGTAGCCCACTGCTGGAGGTGTTGCCCACATGGAAACAAAAGAAGTGAGACTACTTTCTCCCAGATGAATGAGTGCTGAGATGGGAAGTTGAATTGGAGGGTCAAGATCCAGGTTTTGGTTGGGAAGTTATCATAAATCAACTAAGATCAGCCAAACCAGGAGAAAGCAGGCGAGAAAGAAGTCATCTACAAGCTTTAGGAATTTAGTCTCAGATAACCCAAGGCTGTCTTGACAGGTTAAGACCTGGGCACCATGTCTGAGCCACAGAACCAGCTAACTGGCCTTTTGGCCATTTGTCTCTCATCTTTCATATCCATCTTACACTGCAATTAGATATTGCTTCCTAAAGCAAGTATCTGTCGCTCCCTACTCAGATTTAATTGACCTCCTATTGCTTAAAGGGCCGCGTTCCAAGTTCTTAGCCAGGCGTTCAACAGCTTCAACAGTCTGGTGTTAGACAACCTTTCTGACCTTGTAATCAACTACTCACTTTCCTAATCCCGCCATTCTGGACAGAGGGATCTTTGTGATCATCCAAACAGAATTCGATTTCCTGCTGGGAACCCATAAGGAGAGGGTAGGGTCTTCCCTCTCACCTGACCTATTATGCTTTCATAGAAAATCTAGACTGGCAGATCAGGTTGCCAGTTGCCAGTCATTTCTTGGTTCACATCTGAATTAATTTCTCAGCAACATTTGACAGCGTCCTTCTTGAAATATTGTGCTGTCTTATTTCTCTCATGTTCTCTTAATTATTCTCTAACTAGTGCTCTTAATTATTCTCTAACCCTTAATTATTCTCTAACTGCTGCTCTTTCTAAATCCTTGCTAGTTTTTTCTCTTTCGGTTGACTGGAAAATGCTGAAGTATCTTAGGTATTTGTCTAAGGCCCAGTCCTTTTTTTTTCTACCTGCATTCTTATCCCGGGTGATCTCATCTAGATAAACCGCATTACTAACCTCCATTTGCTCCTGTCTCCCACTTTCTGCAGGGGGTCATCACAGGCAGAGTATACTTCTCCTGCCCCTGACTTGGGACTTGCATGTGTGATCTGCTTTGAGTAATGATAGATTGGCAGAAGTCAAGCTGTATCAGGAGCTGAGGAGCATGCTTCCTCTTGCCCTCCTGTGCCTCTGTCATTGGCATTGCCTGGCTGGCAAGTTGGTCCCAGGAGAACAGGAGACAGAGAGAATAGAGCTTCCCACCTGCCCCGTAGACCTCAGACAGGAGCGGAGTTGCCTAGCTGGAACCCTAGCCAATCTGCAAATGTGAGCAAAAGTAGATCGTTTTTGTCTCATGCCACTGAATGTTCGGAGTGATCATCTGTTTAGTTATGGCTCCCAAATAGAGACCCCTAGCCTTCGGCCTTGGTTCTTTCCTGCTCCAGAGCTGTCTGTGCAGCCAGCCGTGTGGCATTCCCACTCAGTGTCTAGCAGGCATCTCAAACAAGAGCAAGCCAGGAGTGGACTCCTCCCTAGACCCGCTCTCTCCCATCTAAGTAGATTATACCATCATCCTGCCAGTTGTTCAAACTAAAAAACTAGGAGAACGCTTGGTTCTCCTGTTCCTCCACATTCACCCATCTGTGGAACATCACATATATGCAGTCATTTTTCTCTGTCTTCACTGACATACTGTCTCTTGTCTGGAAAACTTTGGTAAACTTTTAATTGATCTGTTTGCTTTCACTTTTGAACTTTCTTCAACTCATTCTCCATATATTTTGAACTTTATTCAACTCCATATATCATCTATGAGACTCTTTTTAAAGAGTAAATTAGGAGTCGCTGGCACCGCAGCTCACTAGGCTAATCCTACGCCTTGCGGCACCGGCACGCCGGGTTCTAGTCCCAGTCGGGGCGCCGGATTCTGTCCCGGTTGCCCCTCTTCCAGGCCAGCTCTCTGCTGTGGCCAGGGAGTGCAGTGGAGGATGGCCCAAGTGCTTGGGCCCTGCACCCCATGGGAGACCAGGATAAGTACCTGGCTCCTGCCATCGGATCAGTGCGCGGCAGCGGCGGCCATTGGAGGGTGAACCAATGGCAAAGGAAGACCTTTCTCTCTGTCTGTCTCTCTCACTGTCCACTCTGCCTGTCAAAAAAAAAAAAAAAAAAAAAAAAAGAGTAAATTAGGAGTGTGAATTTAATCTCACACCAGAGTACCTGGGTTTGATTCCTGGATCTGGCCCCTGACTCTGACTTCCCACCAATGTAGAGCCTGAGGGGCGGCAGATGGGAGCTCAGGCATTCAGGTTCCTGCTGCCTATGCAGGATACTTGGACTGCATTCCCAGCACCTGGCTTCAGACCTGGCTCATCCCCAGCTATTGTGGGTATTTGGGGAGTGAACCAATGAATGTGAGCATTCTCTTTCTCTCTCTGTCTCATAAATAAATAAACAGAAAGTAAATTTGATCATGCCGCTTTTCTCCTATTGCTACTTGGTCATGGTCTGGAATAAAAATCCTAATGCAAAAAAAAAAAAAAAAAAAAGATCCGAAAAAGATCCTAATGCCTACAAAGTTTTCATATTCTGACTTCTATTGGCTTCACTGATCTTCTTTTTCTAATTTTTTCACTTTTAAATAATTTAAAAGACAGGGAGACAGACACAGAGATCTTCCATCTCCTGGTTTATGTCTCACATGCCTGTTAACAGCTAGGGCTGGGACAGGCTGAAGCCAGAAGTCAAGAAACTCAGTCTGAGTGGGGGCAAGGACTCAAGTACTTGAGCCATCACCTGCTGCCTCCCAGGGTGTTGTCTGGAGGACGCTAGAGCCTGCGGCAGAGCCGTGACCAGAGCCAAGCGCTTTAATAAGGGATGTGGGCATCTCGAATGCTAAGGCAAGTGGCTGCTCCCGTTTTGTTTTGTCTTGAAGACCAAAGATCTCTCACCATTTCTCAGTCTTAGCGAGGGGAAGACTGGAGATGATGATGCTTCTGGCAATGATGATCGCTAGCTGGAGGGAGAGTTACCCCTCTGAGTTATGTCTCAGGCCTCAAACCCTGAGCTGATCCTGCAACTAGTCTAGAGGACATGAAGGAAGCGATTCAGGGGAGGGAGAGCCAGAGTAATGGCCTGCCTCTGCAGATGGAGAGAGCTGGTATCAGGAAGTCACTCACTTTGACAACCAAGAGCGCAGACCCTGGGGGGTAGGCCTAGGCTTGGACTTCCGCTTTGTCACTTACTCTCTGCCGCACAACGGCCTCTGACTTACCTGAGCATCCTTTCCCCGACGTGTAGAGTGGGGAAATAGCACCCGCCTCAGAGGTGAGCATCCAAGTGTTGTGCAGGTGACGTCGGAGCAGTGGGTCTCAGGGACAGCAGTGTCGGAATTCCAGGGCAGTGCGGGCGTGGGAGTTCCCATAGTTGGTACAGCTGCAAGGTGGCATTCTATCCCTTTTGCCTAGTGAAATCCAAACCCGGAAAAGAAGTGGAGCCACTTCAGATCGCCTTCTCTGTAGCGCCTCCACCAGCTCTCACTCAGATCTCCCTTTGCGTTTATTTCCTGTTCATTAATAGCACTTCTCCTCGTGCCATATATTGTTGCTTGTTTGTCTCCTCAATCAGACCTCTGCTGGCCAGTGTTTGAACTGAATCAGACGGTGCTCCTCTTCCATCCGTCTAGTCTTCTTTTCAAGTGATTGGAAGAAGGACACATGCACTCTCCATAAGGGAGCTAAATGTGGAGTCTGTGCTACAGCGAGCACATGGTTTCTCTTAGGAGAGCGTGAGAATGATCCCTGTCATGCTGTCAAGGTCAATGTTCTCATCTCCTGGTAACAGTAGCCTCACTCTGCACCAGCTGAAGCGGCTCAGGATCACTTCTTCATGATGGGGATATTTTTATTTTTGCCTGAAGAGCAACTTCTTTTCTTTTTTATTGCCCTTCCTTCCTTTATTAAGGGGGGAAAAACAGACAAAGAAGAGTTAGGAAGTTAGCCAGAAATGAATCTTCTTAGATTGAATCACAGGTGAGCAGATTTGCAGGGGAGATTCAAACAGGGTGATTTGGAGGATACATTTGGGTCCAGAAAAAGGCAGAAGAGAGGAGTGAAACTTCTCTTTATGACAAGCCCTAAATAGTCATGGATGTGGCTTTTCAAAGTTTATGGATTAAATATTCTGCAAAAATCTCACAAATGACTGACTCAGTGTCTTGGAATAGCTATGGGTAATGCTGGGAGACTTCAAGCCCCTGAGATCTGTCATTGCCCAAAGCCTAGGGCTAACTCAGGTTGACCTTCCTCTAGAATGAGCTTGCAGTGCACGGCAAGTGAGATAGGGAGAGAATTTATAGAGTTAATTACTAGGCTGTGTTCTATTAGATGTACAAAGCACACATGGATGGCGCTTGGAGCTTTGACGCGAGTGGAGGGACTTGAATTCTTTTGCAGCTGGAATGTGCTGGAACTTCCCAATGGCTTGAAAGAATGCCTAGAATTTCTTTTTCTATTATGGTCACTGCTATTTCTCACAGAGGCAAGTGAATCTTCCCGAGCTGTCACGATGGGAACGGCTGAGCCCCGCAGCAGGCTTGTTGGGAGCGAAGCTGGCCAGGGCTCTGTGGTTTGGGCAGGTGGGGAAGGCCTGACTTTCTCACACATGGGTGTCAGACAGGGCTGTTGGGAATCTTTAAAGGCAACAGGAAAATGAATGCAGAGCACAGAGCAAGACCTTGTCAGCTTCATACGGGGCGGTGGGAGGAAGAATTCTGCTGCCTCCCTCCAGGCACGTAGTCCAACTCTCAAACTCTTTTTTTTTTTTTTTTTTTTTTGTGGCCATGATCTAAGTCACTGCAGCCTTCCACTCAGGAGAAGGCGGGCAGCCACTGCTCTCAAATCACCTGAGAGGAGGCAGTGTCCAGCACAGTCAGATGATGGGATCCATGGTACTGAAGCTCCCCTTTACTGGTGGGAAAGAATACTCCTCTGGAGTCATTTATGGCCCTGGGTGCTCGCTACACCTGCTCTCCAATGTGAGAAGGAGCAGGCATTCTGAGAGCTATCGTCCAAAGACCGCTTCCTCCACACTAGTGTGTAAGCTTCGTGGCAGCAGGAATTTTGTGTTGGTCCCTACTAGATCCATAAAACCTAAAACTGCACCTGCCACAGAGGAGGCCACAAGTAATAGGTGTTAAGTAGAAGGATGGAAGAGCTACCATCTGCCAGTGATGAGAAGGGTGTCCAGAGCTTCAGTGTTCATAGCTGGAATCAGATCTCATGTTTGAAAACTCTAGCAGCTTCCTTTATCCCTCTTACGTGTTCCTCAACTGTAAAATGAGATAGTAACACTGACTTCCAAATGCTGTTCTGAGAATGGAGACGAATGGAACGGTGCTTGGCAATCTAAAAATGGCCGGCCTATACCTACCCTGCCCTGAATCCTGTCGCTTTAGCAAGTAGCTTACGTAGGGAACTACTTAGTCAATGGGAGAAGAAGAAAGGGCAGGTATCTGTTTTCCACCCATAAAAATAATCATAAACCATTCTTTCTGTTGTAGGGTGTTTATTGTTTTGTTCTAACACATGTGTTATTTTATGTTTACAAAAGGGAAACACAGAGGTGGGCGTCTGGCCTGGTGGGTAAGTAGCTGTTTAAGACACCAGCATCCCACGCCAGCACGCCTGGGTTCACTTCCCCAGCTCTGGTTCCTGATTCTAGCTTCCTGCCAACCTAGACCCTGAGAGGCAGTGGAGATGGCTCAAGTAATTGGGTTCCTGAAACCCATGTGGGAAGACCTGGCTTATGTTCCTGTCTCTCTGCTTTGGTCCAGGGCCAGCCCTGGCTGTTGTGGGCATGTGGAGAAAGAACCAGTGAATGGAAACTCTTTGTGTTTCTCTTTTGCCCAAGGGGGAAAAATGGAGAAGGAGATGGAGAAGAAAGAAAACAAATTTCATAAAGATATTGGAGTCCTGAAAAATGAACTATGGCCAGTACAAGGCTTTAATGACAACTCTCTCCAAAATAGCCTGAGTCTAGCCAGAGCAGGATAATATCAAGGACAGTGAAAACATGGCATGGGTGGAGACAGTCTTTCCTACACTTCCTCTTCTTTCTTGAGTCATTTGGTGAAATCTGCAAAATTTGGGGCACTGCAAATTAAGTGCACTTGTAAATACTGTTTTTAAAAAATGTATTCAGTATATTTTTGGTTCAAACAATTTAGTGCAATATTTATCAGAGGCAGAGAACACGTTGATAAAAATATCCAGTTGTGTATTCTTAGTAGTGATCAAAAGCTCGCTAGGCAGCTGAAGGTCACGGCCAGCCAAGAGTCCACGCAGAAGAGGTTGGAGAGTGTGCTTGATGTTGAGTTCTGCTTGCTGGGCTGGAAGTGGTAGACATTTCCTTGATTTTTCTCCCCACTCCGATCAAAGACAGTGTTCCCTTGCATTTCCTTTCTCAGTTACAGCAACGGGAAAGAAGTGTGGAGCCTGGACTGTCCCTTGTGCTGTCCTCTCCCAAGGTCACTGCTTGTTTACCCTTTCCCTCACCTCTTCAGCCTGGGAAGAGGTGCACTTGAGTGTATGAGCAGGACTGGCACTGCCTACAGGGAAATTAAGATGCTTCCCAGGCAGCCTGATTGATGAGGCATTGAAAGGTAAATCTGACCAAGTATCTCTTCCACTGGCCTGCCACCAGTGCCTGACATTCTGGTGATTTTAATTGCCCATTAAAATTTTCTGTAGGCGTGCATGGTTTCTTTGGGTCCATAAAACATTATGTGAGGAGGAAATTGGGAAGGGGGAAAATGGAAAAGTATATAATTAGAATGATTTATTTTGTCTTATCAATATATCAATCTTTTGGTCAAGAGTAGTATCTTGGGATTGGCCAAGCAGTTAAGATGCTGGTTAACAGGGCCAGTGCTGTGGCATAGCAGGAAAAGCCGCTGCCTGCAGTGCTGGCATCCCGTGTAGATGCCAGTTTGAGTCCTGGCTGCTTCACTTCTGATCCAGCTCCCTGCTAATGGCCTGGGAAAGCAGTAGAAGATGGCTCTAGTGCCTGGGCCCCTGCACCCACGTGGGAGACCCAGAAGAAGCTCCTGGCTCCTGGCTTCAGATCGGCCCAGCTCCAGCTGTTGCAATCATTTGAGAAGTGAACCAGCGGATGGAAGACCTCTCTCTCTCTCTCTCTGCCTCTCTATAACTCTGCCTTTCAAATAAATAAATATATTTTTTAAGATGCTGGTTAAGATACTTGAATCCCATAGTGGAGTACCTGGGACCTATTCCTGACTCCCACTTCCTGCTAATGCAGACTCTGGGAGATGATGATAACAGATCAAGTATTCAGGTTCCTGCCACCCTTTTCGGGGACTTGGATTGCATTTCTGGCTCCCAGCTTTGGCCCCAGCCTAGCTCTGGCCATGTGGGTGGTTGGGGCATGAGTCAGAGGATGGGAACTCTCTCTGTTTTTGTCTCACTGTCTCTGTTACTCTCTTTCTCTGTCTCTACCCCCTCTCTCTGCCTCTCAAATAAATACATTTTGTTTAAAAAAGATTTATTTATTTATTTGAAAGGCACAGTTACAGAGTAAGGGGAGGGGGTCTTCCATCTGCTGGTTCACTCCCTAAATGCCCACAACAGCTGGAGCTGAGTGGATCCAAAGCCATGAGCCAGAAGTCTCTTCCGGGTCTCCCCTGTGAGTGAGGGGACCCAAGGACTTGGGTATCTTCCATCGCTTTCCCAGCTGCATTAGCAGGGAGTGGGATAGAAGTGGAGCAGCTGGGACTCAAGCTGGCACCCGTATGAGATGCTGGTGCTGCAGGTGGCAGCTTAACCTGCTACACCACGAGATCTGCTCCTACATTTATTTTATTAAGTAGTATCTTGGACAAGTATAGTGTTCAAGGTCAGAGGGAAAGTTGGGAATTTTGAATCTTGTCCTGCATCTTCGTGTTGAGTCTGAGTGGTATGAAGCTGATGGATCCCTGGAAGGAAATTGCCCAAAGTGGAGTGAGAATTGAGAGGTCAAAGGCCAATTCAGGTGTGCACCGTTCTATTTAAGGCTGGTTGAGGTAAGTGTATACAATTGCTGGGGTGATCTTTCTTCAGTTCCCTTTCTGCATTCTCTTAGTTTGGGGGTAACCGTAACAGCACTGATGATTCTGTTGTTCATAAAATAACACTCAAGACAAAAGCCAGGTAGATTTCTGACAGTGCTGGGGGATGTCCCTGCAGCAACAGAACCTGCGAACGATCCTGCGGCTTTGTGGAGACTGTTCTGGGTCTCTAAGACAGCATGTCTCAGCCTGGTCAGAAGCCCACCTGCATCTGAGTTGCCACTTCGCTTAGTCAAATGTTTCTCTGGTGCCCGGCCAGATCTGCGGGAGCAGATGCCCTGAAGGAGAGTTCTGGGTCTCTGCACTGGAAAAGTGTGGCTGCTGCTTTTTCTCCATAAGACTTGAGGATTGAAAGTACGAATTCAATTTTTTAAGATTTATTTATTTGAGAGGCAGAGTTACTGACAGAGACGGAGAGATAGAGAGAAAGGTCTTCCATCTACTCCCCACATGGCCACAACGGCCAGAGCTGGGCCGATCCGAAGCCAGGAGCCAGGAGCTTCTTCCAGGTCTCCCACGTGGGTGCAGGGGCCCAAGGGCTTGGGCCATCTTCTACTGCTTTCCCAGACCATAGCAGGGAGATGGATCAGAAGTGGAGCAGCTGGGAATCGAACTGGTGCCCATAAGGGATGCTGGCACTGCAGGCGGTGGCTTTACCTGCTATGGCACACACTGGCCCCCCTCATTCACCTTGCAAAGAGAATTTCTCCGCCAAAGTCAGAGCTGACAGACTTGATTGGAACTGCTTTTGAATTTCCCAGTAGCTTGTTCAGGGTCATTTCTGATAAGCACAGAAGCAGACCTTCTGCCCAAATGGACCTCAGGAAATCAGACTCAGAGGAAAAAAGCAAAGATAAAAAAGGGACTTTGACCATTTCCTCTTATTGTAAATCATGGTAAGCAGCATTACTCTGGTGTAACAATGAGAATGACAGTAGAAAATTATGTAATCTTTGAGGGAACCGAGGGAATACATTATGATTTGCAGTGTAGCAAAGGAAAACCGAGAGAAATACTGACCTTTGGTTCTTGTCCCACAGCTCTGATCTAAAAGAGCCAATGAGGAAAACATTGCAGTGGGCATCACCCCGTGGACCGCTTTCTAAGTCCCAGAGTCCCCTTTTGGTGGCTGAAATGGAAACTCCGCAGTGTCGAATGCTTGGGCTGAATGAAGTCTGCGATCCACAGTTCTCTGCTGAGTGTCCTTGAGCCATGTAGCCAGCCTCTCTGCGCCTCGATGTCCTTCTCTGGGAAAATGGAAGTGACCTCAGCACGTGCCTTCCAGGCATTTAGAAGGACAGAATAAGATTGACACATGGAAAGCACTTAGAAAAGCGCCCACCTGCCAGTCACCTCTTAGTCACTGCTGGCCGTGGGGATGAACCTTCTTATTTTTCATTCATCGAATTTGAAATCCTGGGTAGTGTCCAGGGTGTTTCTGGGCAGACCACTTAATGGCTAGGATGCTGGGAGAATTAGCTAACAGTGGTTCTTCAGGGTTCCTTATCTGGCCACTGTTTCCTTTTGTTCAGATGAGCACACTGTGGTTGTATCCCTAAAGCATCAGAGATATTCTTCCATTTATAAATCAATTTGTTACAAAGTACACTTTGGAATATGACCACCTATCTGTGACTACATGTTTGGGAACTAGGTATGTGTTCAGCATGTGCCAAAGCCCTTTCTTAACAGAACACACACCTGCACATTTTGGAAATTCCTAGATATTCAGCCCAGTGCTTCTGGTGACTCCGTTCTGCTTTTCTTCAGCATTTATGAACTGATAATAACTCTGGGAATTTGTCATGTTAAAAATTACAAGTTGTTACTTGGGTCCCTGCCACCCAAGTGGGAGACCCAGATTGAGTTACAGGCTCCCAGCTTCAGCTTAGCTCTTGCTGTTGCAGGCATTTAGGGAATGAAAACAGTGGATGGAAGATCTGTCTGTCTGTCTGTGTCTCTCCGCCTTTCAAATAAGTAGGAGACAGAAATAAAAACTTCAGAATTACAAGTTGCAAACACAGCCCAGGAAAGAACTGCAGAAATGGCTTTGGTGGCAGTGTAGAAATGCAAAGACCAATGTATCATTTTTCAAAGGGAATTTTCAGGCACATTCTCGGTGGAAACGATGGAAAAACAGACCATCAGTTATGCAGGGCACACGCCTTTGCTCCAGTCCGTTTGTACCCTTCCAATCTCCTTTGCAAAAACTGAGCCTGTCCGTAAATATTTTCCTTCCACACTGTGGGAAATAAGTTCGTGAGTAACTTTGGCTCGTTGCTGACGTTTGGTTAGGGGACTGCTTATCATCAAAACAATGAGCACAAAAGCCATTCAGTCCCGGAGCCCCTGACAAAACTGCAGGCCGAGACGGTGCTCCCCGCTCCTGCTTCTTGTTCTCAGGCATTGCAGGGGGGTGGCGAGGGGACAGAGGCCCTTTTCCCAGCCTTCGGAGTCCAGGCGTTTCTGATCATTTCGGAAAGGATTTGTTTTAGCGAGAACCCAAAGCGTCCCACAGAACCGTGCTTACCCATAATTAGGCTTTGCCCTCTGCTTCGCAGAGCCGGGCGGACAATACTATTTGACTTGTGGTCACATCCCCACAGAGTTGACCTCACTTAGTGGACGCTATTCTAAGATCATCCTATGATTGAGAATTTCCATTGCATCAAATACTAAATATTAGTAACATTCCTCCACGGGGAAAATGATGTAAGGGGGCACAGACCTCACTGACTGGGGCAGATCAGGAAGATAGATTCGTGGCAATTATGCAATTTGTGTGCCGGCTAATAGAGCTCAGCGGGACAGGAAGCCAAGCTCTGGGGCAGCGACTTTCTCAGTAGCTCTTGAAGGGGGGCATTTGAGGTTCCAGCGAAGCCGTAGATGGAAGTCGGGTTTGCACGGTTGCCTGGGAGCTTCGGCGGCTATTCTGAACGATGCTCGGGAGGAGACGTGCACGTGGGAGTGGGGCGGTAGGATGCAGGCACAGATCGGGGATGGGGCCGCGAGGAGGTCAGCTCAGGCTCCATCCCGTTGTTGTTTTCTTTGGACACATGGCGAACAGAGTCACATTTGCTGTCTTTCTGTCCCTTTGGAAGCCGAGGGATGCCCGCTGGAAATTCAAAAGTGAAGTGGTAGGGTTTCAAGGGGCTTCAGAATCAAGACCTTAAGAAGTGATGATCATGACGGTTTTTGGATTGGTTTTTAATGTTGCCAGCAAGGGGGCTGGAAAGAGCACTGGGCAGACACACAGGGCCCGGCGACTTGGCCAGCTAGATAGAATCAAACCCTTCATTACGAGTTTACTTGAACATAACTTTTAAAAGCAAGTCAGTGTTAATTAAAAAAAAAAAATCACAACAGTAGTACAGGTTCATCGAAAGAAAACCAAACACTACAGTTGATGTAAGTTAACATGGGAAACTCTCCCTCATGCCTGCCCTTTTCCAGGGCAAACACTTTATAATGTGAATCAGAAAAAAAACCCTAAATTATGCAATACATGTGTTTTAGGAGTTAATTATGCATTATATTGCCTTTTTTAACTTAATTTTTTTAAATGCAGGGTATGCAGCCCTTCACTTTTTTTTTTTTTTTTAAGATTCTATTTATTTATTTGAGAGCTAGAGTTACAGTCAGAAAGGGAGAGAGAGAGGTTGGCCTTCCATCCTCTCACTCCAGAAATGGCCGCAACAGCCAGAGCTGGGCCAGGCTGAAGCCAGGAGTCAGGAGCTTCTTCCCAGTCTCTCACATGGGTGCAAGGGCCCAAGGACTTGGACCATTGTCTGCTGCTTTCCCAAGGTGCATTAGCAGGGAGCTGGATCAGAAGTGGAACAGCTGGGACTTGAACTGGCACCCATATAGGACATCGGCACTGCAGGCAGAGGCTTAGCCTACTGTGCCACAGTGCCAGCACCTTCACTTAATATTTTAAGGACATCTTTCTACTCTTTAAAAAAATTATTTCCACTCTTTTTAAAAAAATTTTATTGGGGGGCCGGCGCTGCGGCTCACTAGGCTAATCCTCTGCCTGCGGTGCCAGCACCCCGGGTTCTAGTCCTGGTCGGGGTGGCAGATTCTGTCTCGGTTGCCCCTCTTCCAGTCCAGCTCTCTGCTGTGGCCCGGGAGGGCAATGGAGGATGGCCCAGGTCCTTGGGCCCTGCACCCGCATGGGAGACTAGGAGGAAGCACCTGGCTCCTGGCTTCGGATCGGCACAGTGCACTGGCTGCAATGCACTGGCCGTAGTGGCCACTTGGGAGGTGAACCAATGGAAAAAGGAAGATCTTTCTCTCTGTCTCTCTCTTTCTCACTGTCTAACTCTGTCAAAAAAATAATAATAAAAATAAAAAAAATTTTTATTGGGGTCAGCACTGTGGCATAGTGGGTAAAGTCTCCGTTTATAGTACCACATCCCATATGGGTACCAGTTAGAGTCCCGCCTGATCTATTTTTTTTTTTTATTTTAAAGATTTGTTTTACATATCTGAAAGAGTTACAGAGAGAGGTAGAGACAGAGAGAGAGGTCTTCCATTTGCTGGTCCATGCCCCAGATGTCCACAATGGCTAAAGCTGCACCAATCCGAAGCCAGGAGCCAGGAGCTTCTTCTGGGTCTCCGACGTGGGTGAAGGGGCCCAAGCACTTGAGCCATCTTCTACTGCTTTCCCAGGCCATAGCAGAGAGCTGGATCATAAGAGGAGCAGTTGGGACTAGAACTGGCACCCATATGGGTTGCTGGCGCTTTAGGCCATGGCTTTAACCGACTGTGCCACAGTGCCGGCCCCAGCGGCTGCTCTACTTCTGATCCAGTCTCTGCTATGGCCTGGGAAAGCAGTAGAAGATGGCCCAAGTCTTTGGGCCCCTGCACCCATGTGGGAGACCCAGAAGAAGCTCCTGGCTCCTGGGTTTGGATTGGGGCAGCTCCAGTTGTTGCAGCCAATTGGGGAGTGACCCACTGGATGGAAGACCTCTCTCTCTCTCTCTCTGCCTCTCCTTCTCTCTCTGTGTAACTCTGACTTTTGAATAAATTAGTCTTAAAAGAAATTTTATTTAAGGTATACAAATTTCATGCATTTCATATATACAGATTTAGGAACATTTTGATTCTTCCCACCCAACCCTCCCTCCCTCCTCTCTTCTTTTTAATGGGTTATCTTTATTGTAAATAAGTTGAACTGGAGAACCCTGTATCTGATGTATTTAAAATATTTTCTTGGTGTGCTGTAGGTGCTTGTAAATTGTAACCCTACTAGATGAGTTCTAGCTGCCAGGATAAGGTAGTAATACGTAAGAAGCCGAGAGACAAGCTACGGGTGAAAAAGCAGATTCTGCAGAAGTTATGCGTGGTGTAATTCCAATTATAGAAAGGTGTGTATGTCCATAGGAAACAGTCTACAGCAGACACAAAGATGCTAATGGCTGCTACTGCAGATATTTGGTGTGCAGGGATATTTTTTCCATTATGCTTTTTCTGTATTTTTCAACACTAAACTTTTGCTCCATCTAAAATTAGTGACAAAGCGAATGTAATATAAAAACTGCAATGCCCCTGATGAAAGAAGGTCATGTCCAAAGGCAGTAGACACTGAAGCCATTGTATTACCTTCTACTCCATTCCAACCCCCAGACACAGAGCAGAAATGACAGGCCTTTGTTTGACTTTTTTTTTTTAAGAATTATTTATTTCTCTGAAAGGCAGAATTACAGGGAGAGACAGGAATAGAGAAAGAGAGGTAGAGAAAGAGAGAATCTTCCAACTGCCAGTTTACTCCTCAAACATCCACAGTGGCTTGGAATTCATCCTGGTCTCCCACGTGGGTAGCAGGGGCCCAGGCACTTGGACCATCTTCTACTGTTTTCTGGGCCCATTAGCAGAGAGCTGGATCAGAAGTGGAGCAGCCAGGGCTCCAACTGGTGCTCATATGAGACTCTGGCATCCAGGCAGTGGCTTAACCCACTGTGCCACAACACCAGCCCCATTAACTTTCTTTTTATTTTTTATTTTTTGATTTTTTTTGACAGGCAGAGTGGACAGTGAGAGAGAGAGACAGAGAGAAAGGTCTTCCTTTTGCCGTTGGTTCACCCTCCAATGACCGCCGTGGCCGGCGCTCTGCGGCCGGCGCACCGCACTGATCCGATGGCAGGAGCCAGGTACTTCTCCTGGTCTCCCATGGGGTGCAGGGCCCAAGGACTTGGGCCATCCTCCACTGCACTCCCTGGCCACTGCAGAGGGCTGGCCTGGAAGAGGGGCAACCGGGACAGAATCCGGCGCCCCGACGGACTAGAACCTGGTGTGCCGGCGCTGCAAGGCGGAGGATTAGCCTAGTGAGCCGCGGCACCGGCCTCCATTAACTTTCTTAATTAAGAATTAGATTTAAGTTCCATCATTAAGAGAAAATAATCTTTAGCATCAGGAAATGAGAGAAAAACCAGGAGATCATATTCCTTTATTACATATAGGAAATATAAAAACAAATTAACAAAGCAATATATATATATTTTGCAAGTCCACAGGACTTCAGGAATTTTTTTTTTTTATGTGAAGTTAATCTTATGGCACTGTGGTTCAGGTGTTACATATTCAAGAACAGAAGAAACTGTATGTATAGTGGTCACACATGGGTACAGAAAATGAATTATCATGAAAAAGTGTAATTTGGTGAACCATCCCATACATTGTGTTAAACAGTGGGTAAATATAATGACCATATACTGTTAATAAAGACAAAGAGGAAAGCCATTTTGATGTTCGGGTTTAAATACTAACCACAAAAATATAACAAATTCTGTGTCGACAATTTTTGAAGTGTATCCAAGTGCACTGCAAACAAATGAGCTTTTTAGAATGCAAAGTCCGTAACCTCTTTACCCAAGCATATTTCTACTCTTAGGATTTCTTTCTCTCGTTTTGAAGTCTGTTCTTGTTTAGTTTGTTTAAAAGTTTCATCACGCTGGCCTCTGGGACTCTTAACTTGGAGCCTGTGGCTGAGACTTCACGCCAACCTATTGCCCTGGGACGTCGAGTCTCCGTGTGTTCAGAGGCAAATAGCTCAGCCTCCTTTCCGGGGCCACTCCTGTCCACGTTTTGTGGCAGTGCTTCCGTTTCAGTCGGTTTTCTTCCATGCCCTTTTCTTTCCTGCCAGTCAACAGCAGTCTCCGAAATCTCACAACACAGTTAAAGTGCTTTATACAAGGAAATGCTATCCACAGGTGGAGAGGGTCCCTTTCACACCCCCCAGACCAAAGTTCGCACACAACACGCCAGAGAAGGCTCTTTTTAAGAAACACCTTTTCTGATACTCGGGTTGGGGTTGCCCTAAAATCTCATGAATGCTTTTCAGTAGCGTCAGGTGGAAGCATCGGAGTTGAAGCTGGGAGGAGGCTTTGTTGGAGGTACTGCCCATGACAGATTATTGCTAAACAGCACGCTACTATTAAAATATCCTCAACAGTTAGGAATCTCAGAGCCGGTCCCATAGAAAACAGATGTCAGTGGAGGGTTTTTTCATTCCTTATTTTTATGAAACAAACCTGTATTTTAAACATGGACCCAGATGAGAGAGGTTAGGCCACCTCCAGGCCCATGCATTGCAACATCTCTATACATTTTGGCACTTTAAACAATTCCAGTTTTATTTTCGAGGTCTCCTTTCCCTTCGGTTTGTGTTGTGAACACAGGGACGTGCCATTTTGTGCTGGACGCCTTCATTGCTACTTGCACTCTCTTTTTAAAATATCCATCACTTTTCTTCCAAGCGACGGTTTCCAGTGCTGGACGAAACTTTTCATATTCACAACTAACTTGCCTGTTCTTACATCTTCGTGTCCGGCTACAAGATACTCCAAACCTAAAAGAGAACAAAATTAGGGCTATATAATATTATACTTGATTGAAGGGAGAGATGTGGCTTTAGCCATTTTATATAGAGCTGACATTTAAATAAGCATTTGCTATGTGCCACAGATTATCTCATTTAACACTGAAAATAACCCTGTGAGGTAGGCATTATTTTTCTTCTTGTTTTACATTGGAGGAAACTGAAGCTAAGCAGGGGAAGACACCTGTTCAGTGTCTGCGTGCAAGAAGCCACACCTTGACTCCAACAAGGTCTGTCTGGTTCTAGAACTTTGACTTTGGATGATGTAACCCTCTATGGCAAAGAAGTAAGAATTTTATGGACACTTAATACACCACTATAAATCAGTATTTCTTGGAAACTCACTATGTGTAAAAGAGTATCTTAAGGATTTTTTTAAAGGGATTTTTTTTTTTTGACAGGCAGAGTGGACAGTGAGAGAGAGAGACAGAGAGAAAGGTCTTCCTTTTGCCGTTGGTTCACCTCCCAATGGCCATGGCCGGCGCCCTACGGCTGGTGTACCGCACTGATCCAAAGCCAGGAGCCAGGTGCTTCTCCTGGTCTCCCATGGGGTGCAGGGCCCAAGTACTTGGGCCATCCTCCACTGCACTCCCTGGCCACTGCAGAGAGCTGGCCTGGAAGAGGGGCAACCGGGACAGAATCCGGCGCCCTGACCGGGACTAGAACCCGGTGTGCTGGCACCGCAGGCGGAGGATTAGCCTAGTGAGCTACAGCGGCGCTGGCTTAAAGGGATTTATTTTATTTATTTGAAAGGCAGACAGAGAGAGAGAGAGAATCTCCCATTTGCTAATTTACTCTACAAATGGCCACAACAGCCAGCACTGGGCCAGGCTGAAGCCAGGAGTCAGGAGCTTCTTCCAAGTCTCCCACATGTGTGCAGGGGCCCAAGGACTTGGGCCATCTTTTGCTGCTTTCCCAAGGTGCATTAGCAGGGAGATGGATCAGAAGTGGAGCAGTTGGGACTCGAACCGGTGCCCATATGGGATGCCGGCACTGCACACAGAGGCTTAACCTGCTATGCCACAGTGTTGGCCCCAGGAAGATTTTCTAAAAGTGAAACAGCCATTTAGGAAAACATACTGGAAGAGAGTTATAGATTTTACAGAATAACACATATTCCTTATATAAAGTAGATATGTTTTTGGAATACAGATGTCTGGCATATATTAAAAATAACTAAATAAATGATGAGACTTGACCAGATCAAGTGCTGACTTTGTAATTAGAAATTCTTTTCAGACTTCAAATAAAAAAATTTGGCTAACACACAACACACACACACACACACACAAGAACAATCTCATTGTTTATATATTAATAAAAGAAAATGTGATGATCTCCCTCAGCAAATGTTTGTAGTAATACTGACTTTGGCATTTAGAAACAATTTAAAAGATACCATAGGATAGAGCAAATAATTATTTTTTTTTGACAGGCAGAGTGGACAGTGAGAGAGAGAGACAGAGAGAAAGGTCTTCCTTTGCTGTTGGTTCACCCTCCAATGGCCGCCGCGGCCAGCATGCTGCGGCCGGCGTACTGTGCTGATCCGATGGCAGGAGCCAGGTACTTCTCCTGGTCTCCCATGGGGTGCAGGGCCCAAGCACTTGGGCCATCCTCCACTGCACTCCCTGGCCACAGCAGAGAGCTGGCCTGGAAGAGGGGCAACCGGGACAGAATCTGGCACCCCGACCGGGACTAGAACCCTTTGTGCCGGTGCCGCAAGGCGGAGGATTAGCCTAGTGAGCCGCGGCGCTGGCCTAATAATTATGTTTATAAAATAAAACTTTCTGTTATAAGATAAAGAGACATACACTTATAAAATCAAATTAAGTGAAAACACTAGATGTTAAAATTAAATTGAATGTCAATTTAAACTCATTACATATAAACTCATTATTTATATATATGTATAAATGTATATATTCATATAGTGCTAAGTAACACCACACATTATTTTCTTTTTTAAGAAGGAAGGGGTTGGGGAGACAGATCTCCCATCCTCTAGTTCACTACCCACAATGCCCAGGGCTGTACCAGGCCTAAGCTGGGACTGGGAGCACAATTCAAGTCTCCCACATGGGTGACAGGGATCCAACTACTTATGCCATCACCTGTCGCCTCCCAGGATCTACATTAGGAGACAGCTGAGAGCAGGAGCTGCAGCCAGGATTCAAACCTAAGCACTCCCATCTGGGATGCGGGAATCTTGAGTGATGGGCCAAAAGCCCACGCTACATTTTTATTTCCTGTCTCAAAAGGAAAAATAAAACTGCCAAGGGAGAGATAGGCATTCTCGCTCTAGTCTGAGGGCCAAGCTTACTTAGCGACATGGATGGGAGATTGTCCAGGTGCTATGTGCCTCCTGAGGTCATTCAACATGAAATACATAATATCTACAATGGATTCCAGCCAAAGTGTTTATCTTGAATTGAACTTTCTTTAGAGACTACAGTAGCTCTAGAAGATAGGAGAACAGACTAAATGACACCACAAGGAACCAATCAGAAAAATGTTGAAGGTTGGATCATCTGTAGGGCGCTTGGCCTGGTTTCTTCAACAGCAGTCATAAAAGAGGAACTGTGCTAGAGTTAAGAGAGACTCAAGGCACTTAGAAACCAGATACTGCATTGAATACCGGCCAGGACATACCAACTCTGAAGGACATTTTGAGATTAGCTGGGGAATATGAATATGGTGAGAGTATTAGATAAGATGAAGAAGGCCTATTAACCAAATAAAGCAGGTTACGGTATGAGGCATACTCTCTTTTGGTTAAAAAGCACTATACGTACTTGGAGAAAGGTTGGGAGGATCTGACATTAAAAGAGATGATCTTTGGGAGGTAGAAATGTGAATTGCCCCTAAGTTTCTGTAATGAATGTGTACTGTTTCAATAATAATAAAAGGATTATGTAGAAAGATTATTCAAAGAAACCAAGCATACACTTATAAATAACTATCTTGGTGTTTTCAAAATGAGAAAAAGGAAAATTGTGACAGGCTTCAAACCCTGAAGAACATAATGTAAAAATGAATTTTAAGGCACTTAAATTTTTAAAAAGAAAATCATAGTTTCTGCATGAAAAAGAATTCTAGTACTTAATCAACAGAATAGTTAAAATACAATAACTTGATATTATTTGTCCAATGACTAAAATAATCCTCATTTTAAAATATAATGAACAATTCTTAAGAAACTTAAGGGATAAATTTATTTTTTAATGATTTTACTGTGAAACTACAAATAGAGCAAATTTACAGAAATCTACCATTGATTTAAAGTATAAACATAGATCAAACTAATAAAAATTATAATAAGTCCATAAATTTAGCAGCATCAGAAAAAATACAGAACAATGTTATCTCTTATCTCTTTTGTGTGTGTTCTAAGATTTATTTATTTATTTGAAAGGCAGAGTGACAGAGGGAGAGACAGAGAGACACAGAAATCTTTCAAATGGCTGCAACTTCAGGAACTCCACCCAGGTCTCCCACATGGGAGGCAGGGATCCACGTGTTTGGACCATCATCTGCTGCCTTCCCAGGTGGATGAGCAGGAAGCCAGAGCAGAAGCAGAGCAGCTAGCACTTGAACCGGTGCTCCGGTGTGGGATGCCGCATTGCCAGTGGTGCCTTAAGCTCCTGCTGTCACAATGCAGGCCCTTGTTCTACATCTTTAACAACATCCACAATTTATTTTCCTATCTCTGCTTTCAATATCTACTTTACCACCTGTATGTGGGCACAAAGTCTATTTTATACTCAAAGGAAAAAAATGTGATATTCTAAAACAGATGACTCTTGAATGAGTGAATGTATGTATGAGTCAACAAGGGACGAATGCACAGGGATACCCAATTAGATTGTTCCTTTTCACAAGTTGCCAAGGCAGCAAACTGGTGTGTAAAGTTTCAGAATTTCTTATCAGCTTTCTTTGGCCTCAGCTATTGAACTTGTAAAAATGGAAAAACAAAGTAAAATGAAAGAGTGTCTGGTTTTGCTTTGGCAGGTTCCAGTCTTTTCTTCAAAGCAAGTAAACATGTTTTTCAAGAATTCTTTGAATAATTGCGCTTATGTTTTCAATTGTGATGGACTCTGATTCTTTGACTCTGGCAGAAACCTGATTCGGAAGTATAGCTCACTTCCTGGGGAGGCTGGCTCACACTGTCCAAGCCTTTGTTTTTAAAATCTTGTTAAAAAACTGGGCAGACTGTTTTCTTTTCTTGTGCCAAAATAGTAGAAACGTGCCTATAAGAGGAGTCTCTATGCACAGATCATTAGGAAATAGATGGAGAATGAATGATTCTTAGTTTCCTATACTCAGAACCCAAGATTCTTATTACTTCAATTTGTTCTTTGGAACTATGTTTATTTTTTTTAATGAGTGAAAGTGTCTTTTTTTTTTTCTGTTTCCTTATTGACATTTAAATGAATTTAAATAGAATAGTGAAGGGGTAGGATAGGGTATGAAAAATTGGTCAACAGAAAAAAAATCAAAAGTTTGTATCACTGAGGAGATTGCTATTTTCTCTCCGTCCCATCTTTCTCAGCTATCTGTTTTTCTCAAATTTGTTAATCAAAGGCCATAAGAGATTTCTTATTTAGATAACCGTGGTTTCTTGGACTTCGTTGGGGAGGGAGTTAGATCCAGAACATAAATTATGCACCTGTTTCAACAGGGCCACCAAGACACAGATGCTGACTACATAAACAAGGACAGAGACACAGAGGATTTGCAGGGGGTTATTTGTTTTACTATCTGAGTACTATGCTACCATTATCTGAGTACTAATGGTGGGTACGTAATACAACCGAAAAACCGCATCTCATCCTCAGATATCACGAGGGAGACGGAAATGCTTAGCTGGTGAGCCAGGTGGGAAGAATGTGCACCCTTGTAGAGCGTAGAGCCAAGGACCCCTGTGCTAATTCGCTTGTCTCCACCTCTTCTATAACACCGGAAGGTGCAAATCATCTTTCTCTCTGTTCCAAGTTTCTCTAAAATTCTATGTTTTGGGGGTTATTTCTCCTGTTTCTAATTTGAAACCAGGGTGATCATTTAATGAAAAACAAGATGATGAGAACTTGAGATTTGTTTTCTATCCAAGAAGAACAGATGCTTCTCAGGCAGTAGTAAAAAATGAATTCAACATTATTTGCACAGATGGAATTTTGTATTTGAACTTCCTTAGGGAGCAGGTTCTACGGTAACAGGACCTGACTTTCAGATAAAGTGTCAGTGGCCGATAAAGTCTCCAAAGTGCTCTCTGTGCAACTGGCACCTGGAACCAATCTGAGATGTCTGTGGTAGGACAGAGAGTATTATATAGCTGGATTTTTAAAATATCTGGCTTTCATAGAGCACACGGTGGAAGAAAAGTAATTTATTGATGTCAGCTCAGAAGTTCTGCTTGGATTTTCCCCAGAACTCAGATGGCAAAAACGGGAGATGCTCTTACTCAGGTTATCGAGATTGTGGTTTGGAGACCAGAAGGCAGCAGTGCAGCAGCAGAGACAAGGTCGACATTAAGATGGAAAAGGCTATGCTCACCAGGATTGAGGATGGGGCAGGTGCAGCCTCGGTTAGTCCACGATTCCGGATACAACGTTCGCTTTCCTCGTAAAATCTTCAGTTTGGTAGATTTTAAGACTTTTTTAATCTTCACATTGACCTCAGCATGAGAACCTTTATCGTGAGCTGATAAAATCTTTATTTTGAGCACTGTAACGACACAGTTCCACAGGTCAAGATGCATAGGATTGCACGTGACCTTCGTAGGTTTGAACAACTTAAATTTGCTTCAATTTATTCACTTAAAACTTCTGATGGACAATAATTATACATATGCAATATGCATTTTAGAGTACAGAGAAAAGGCAAATTGAAGATCATGAAAATGCAGAAATTGACTTTAAAGATGATTAGGCTCAGCCATGCTTCACTGACTACATCTCCTTCAGTGATATTAATTACTGCTCGTGTCTGGGGCAATTTCGGCTGTCACCTCCTCCCCTGTGACTGGGATACAGATCTGCCTTTTGCTTACTGAAAACACAATCTTCAGTACTTTTAGCTACCAAGTCCACATAGAAAGAAGGAACATAAGAAGTAGAAGTGTTACTCTGTCTTTTGAGATCTGAGTACACTATACTTTTATGGCTAAAAATATATAATGTTATGACAGCACAATGTTCCTACCAGTATATATTTTTAAAAATTCTCAAGAGATTAAATAATGTTATTGATTATTTTATATTCTTCTCCAGTGTAAAATGCAAGCTGACTGGGGTTGGGGAAGCTGGCCCTCTACTTGCTGGCTCCTGGGATCCAGTATTCTGTATGACTCTCAATTCTATTATGCTCATCTACCTAGGAAATGGGTATAATGGGGGACCAAGTAATGGAATAAGATGCAATGTTCTATATTTTTAAGAGGGTTCCTATTGGCTTATCTATGTGTTTTCTTTTTAAAAACATTTTTGTTTTGTTTATTTGAGAGGGAGAGAGAGAGAGAGAGAGAAAGAGAACACGCAAGGTGCCATCTTTTGGTTTCCTCCTCAAACAACGCACGATGGCCAGGACTGGCCCAGGCTGAAGCTGGGAGCTGGGAGCTGGGAATTCAATCCAGGTCTCCCCCATGAGTGGGAAGGACCCAATTACCTGAGCCATCACCTGCTGCCTCCTAGGGTGCTCATTAGCAGGAAGCAGGGATTGGAAGCAGAGCTGGGATTTGAACCCTGGTACTCTGATATGGGATATGGTCATGCCTAGAGGTGTCTTAACCACTCGGCCAAATCCCTGCCCCTGGCTTATCCATAGCTTGATGGAAGTTTGTGTGTAGCAAGAGAACTTTATCTTAGTTGATCCCATACTCTAAAAATACAGTTGTCAGGCAACTGTCTTTATGGAATCAACCCATGTTTAAACTTCCAAGGGATCTTAAGAGCTCATCTATTCTTGCTTTATGTATAAGGAAACAAATAGTAAGAATTAAGTGATCTGCTCAAGTTCGCATAACTGATTGGTTAGAGAGACAGCTTGGACTCGAAACCCAATGAGAAAAATGAATGAAGGGTGTATAGCAGAGTGCCTGGCCCGTTGCTAATGCTCAAGAAATGTTCACTCTTATTATTCCATTTGACTGTAAGCTCAAAGAGAGCAGGGATCTTGTCTGTTTACTACTGTTGCTGGGGAAATATTTGCTAAAGGAATTAACAAATAAATCCAGTGTTTTCTCCATTATGCCAGAGAATGGGGAGGAAGAAACCAGTTATTTCCAAGCCTGTGGATGTCATGCACTTAATAAGCCAACATATTTCATTGTGTCGTTGAATGTTCAAGTGCCCTTAAGTAGAAACTGAAAACAATTGTATTAAAAGACTGATGGGTCATCAATATAGTCAGAGAGCTACCAAATCTAGGTGACAGTGAGAACTGGTTCATGTTTTCACTAAACTAATTGACTTTGGACTAAAGTACACTGTTTTTTGTTTCCCTGGAAACTGCCTTTCTTTATTAGGCACTGTACATTTCAAATGTTCTCTTCTTTTATTCAGCCCAGTTAGGAAGTGAAGAGAGGAGAGTGTTCTTGTAATTTACTACAGATTTATGAGGTTTCTTACCATTTCCTCTTTTGATTTTTTTATGAGCTTAAATACCATGCTATCAGGAACCTAAACCCTTGGTTTCAGAAATCATGGCATTTTCTCTTCTTTGTAATGCATATTACAGACCCTGTAATTACAGAACAATAAAAGGTCCCAGACTGCAGTCAAGAATCCATTGGCAAGCTAAGGTATCTTAATCTATGTAAGGGTGACTGTAAAGCCATTGAGAATCTGAAGGTAGTAAGGCCTGCACCTACGGAAGTGCCGTCTGCCTTCGTGGACGTGATGTATTGTCCTGGCACTTGGGAGGCAGGGGAGTCCAGAGTTTACAGAGAGGCTGAGGAGAGACCAAGGCAGACAGCTCATCTCAGCGCCTCCCAAATACAGATCCTCTTCCTCCTCCCTGTCATTTCCCGAGCATCGCATCTGTGCGAGGACCGTGCCTGTGTCATCAGCTAGGCCTCCCATTTCCTTAAAAGCTTTAATAGCTTCTCAGAAACACTGCAAGACGTCAACTCACCATATGAGTATTTCATTCCGCAGAATGCCTTGGGGTTTCCTAACACCTGTTCCTTACATTCACATTTACCTACAGAAATTAAATAGAAAATGGTGTTAGCTATTTAGGAAGAAAGAAGAGAGCGATCAGCAGGTGCACCCAGGTAACGTACTCTAAAAGATTTCATAAATATTAAGAAACCATGAAAGTTACTCAAGAAAACTTGGTCTCTTTGTGAATTTAATTAGTTATCATCCAATACAGTATTGACCTAAGAGAAATAGAAAAGGTAGAAACAATGGGGTATTTCATTGCTTTTAACTGATCCTATGGTAAATACAGTGCATTTTTTTATATTTTATTTTTCCCAAAGAAACCTTTTATTTAATGAGTACAAATTTCCTAAGTACAACTTTAGGAATATAGTGATTCTTCCCTGCATACCTGCCCTCCCACCCCACCCCTTCCTCCCTCTCCCATTCCCAGTCCCATTCTCCATTAAGATTCATTTTTGATTAACTTTATACACAGAAGACCAACTTTATACTAAGTAAAGATTTCAACAATTTGCAACACACAGGTACACACAAAACTGGGAACAAGTTTTCCACTTAATTCTCATAATCAACTCACTGAGGACAGAGGTCCTGCATGGGAAGTAAGAGCGCAATGACTTCTGTTGTTGATTTAACAATTAATACGCACGTGTGACGTCAGTGATCACCTGAGGCTCTTGACATGCGCTGCCTAGGCTATGAAAGCCTTTTTTTTTTTTTAAGATTTATTTATCTTGAGAGAGTTACACAGAGAGGGGAGAGGCAGGCAGAGAGAGAGAGAGAGAGAAAGAGAGAGAGGTCTTCCACCCACTGGTTCACTCCCCAATTGGCCACAATGGCTGGAGCTGTGCCAATCCGAAGGCGGGAGGCAGGAGCTTCTTCTACGTCTCCCATGTGGGTGCAGGGGCCCAAGGACTTGGGCCATCTTCTGCTTTCCCAGGCCATAGCAGAGAACTGGATGGGAAGTGGAGCAGCCAGGTCTTGAACCGGAGCCCATATGGGATGCTGGCACTGAAGGCAATGGTTTTACCTGCTATGTCACAGCACTGGCTCGATATGAAAGCCTTTTGAGTCCACAATCTCTGTCAGTATTTAGACAGGGCCATAAGCAAAGTGGAAATTCTCTCCTCCCTTCGGGGAAAAGTACATCCTTCTTTGATGGCCCCATCTTTCCACAATGCAGTATTAATATCCCATGCTGAAGGAAGGAGGCAGCTGACTGGAGGTCCTATAGAGATGACAGCTGTCTTTTTACAATTAATGTTCATGACAACAAAAGCCAAATTAAAAAAGAAGACTGGATGAGCCACAGGAAGGTAATGCTATTGAACTGAAAAGCATGAACACCCGTGATGTGCAAGGCATCATATGCTATCTATTTCCGGATACACAGAGATGAGGAAGTTACAGTTCTTTGCATCCAGGCCTACAGTTCAGTAAGGGAAATAAAGCAGTTGTATAAAAAGTGGCAGGTGCTCCAAGAGAGATGCTGGAGGGCTGGATGGGAGGGTCGCAGAGGCTGGGGAAGCGGAGAACAGGCTTTGAAACGGTCTCTGAAGGATAAATAGGATATTTTCTCCCAGCAGTTGAAATTATGTATTTCAACTGTTACGTGTGAGAGATCTGTCAGGCCCTGTGAAGATTTCCAAAATACCTTGGGACCGAGTTCACATAGGGCATTCTCATGCTCATTTATGTAGGCTTCCTCACCAGATTGTGCTAACTCTTATACAACTTCACGTTCCCAGAGTGTAGAACAGGTGGGACGTTCTTACCGACGGAGCAATTCTCCACCATTCTCCCTACCCTCCTGCATTGCAGTTCACGGGCACTGAGTGGTAACAACAGCAGCTGACCCTGACTGGGGAGCACTTGCTGAATAGGCCAGGCAGTGTTTGAAGCATTTCACATTGATTTACTCATGGAAGATTCTAGCAGGTAGCAATTTGCCAGGAATGTAGGGAAAGAAGAGCGAGCTAAGAAAAGCATGAGAGAAAGGGGAGACTTGGTTCATAGATGAGGTCCTGCTTGTCTGGAGGTACGGATTGAGTTGAGAGTCGAAGACATGATGGAGGAACCTGACTGATATGCGGTTAGGGCCTGGATTCCATTGTTAGGTAAAGGGGAAATTTTCACAGCTCTCCGCTTAGAGAAGTTACATGACCTTATGTATGCGGGAAAGTTAATCAGGCACTACTGTATGAAAAGTGCCAGAACTGGGAGAAAGTGGTGGCAGGGACCAGCAGAAGCTCAGTGAGGTGGGTTATAACAGTAATAGCAGCAATTAATTTGAATACCAGCTGTAAGCCATAAACTAGATACGGGCCTTTACACAGATGAGCTTGTTTAGTATTTATAATAGCCCCATGAGGCTACTGTAACAAAAGGAACACATGAAGGCTCAGAGAGGTTACTTAGCTTGTCCAAGGCAGCACAGCGAACAGGCAGAACGCTTGGGTTTTCAGGCTGGGTCTGGGAGAACACGAAGCCCCTGACCTTCCTAGTGCACTGTTTCTGAGTCGGACAGAATGTAGGTCTGAACTACGGAGGGGTCTCACAAAGCAGGCACAGCAGGGGACGCCGCGGAGCTGGGTCTACAAATCCTGTCCGTGGATTGGACGAGGACGAAAGGAAAATAAGTGTGGAAACGAACCTCATGCAAACAGCGATTTCAGCCAAGGAGCAGAGAGGAATGTAGCGTCCCCGCAGAAGCAAGGACGTTAGGAGGAGGAGGTGTGTCATTTCAGGGTTTGCGGTAGCAATACCTTTTGTGACTTAATTATTGAAAGAACGCTTCCAGAAAGTAGAAACTATTGAAAGTGGCTTCCAGATAGGAGAAAGAGGGAAGAAACAGCACTCGGCATGAGCAAGGATCGGGAAAGCAGCGGACGTGGGGGTGGCAGGAACCGCCGCGACTCGCGGACTCGCCGCCCTGCAGGGGGCGTCACGTGCAGCGCAAGATTCAGATTGCAGATGGAGAACGCCTGGCCAGCCTCTCCAGGAGCGGGGAGAAGGCGGGAAGGGTGTCGCCCGTAGAAACACTCCTTTGAGCCCCCACAGACACAGGGAAAGAGGGGGCGTGGATCTGGTCAGACAGAAACACCAGAGGTCCAGAGCGAGGAGGGTCGGATGACTTAGAGCTGCTGACAGACCCCCAGGTGGACATGACAGCATGGCTTCTGGTGGGATCAGGTATGTGGAGACAGACATGGCAAACCTGGGATTGCTGGCGGTAGCTGGAGCATCTGTAGGAATCAGAATGCGATTTAGGAGCGGGAGATCAGTGGAGCTGAGGCATGAGAAAGAGAAATCGAAGGCGGCTGAAATCCGCTGTTGTGATTTGTCAGATAATATGTTTGCTTACAATATAAATTTTTCACTTGAAAGGCAGAGAGAGAGAGAGAGAGAGAGAGCAAGCGTGCGCGTGAGAGAGAGAGAATCTTCCATTCGCTGGCTCACTCCCCACATGCCTTGCAACAGCCAGAGCTGGGCCAGGCCAAAGTCAAGAGCCTGGAACTCGCTCGGGGTCTCCCACATGGGTGGTAAAGGAACCCAATACTTGGGCCTTCATCGCTGCCTCCCAGGGTGTGCACTGTCAGGAAGCTAGAAATGGAAGTGGAGCCGGGATTCAAATCCAGACACTCCGATATGGGATGCAAGTGTCCCAAGCAACGTCTTCACTCCTGTGCCAAAAGCTTGCACCTAAACATAGAGAGGATTACTCATTCAGGAAATGCAGTAACCTGTGTTATTAGCCGTGGCTTTTGATAATTCCACCAAACAGGGAGAGTATGGTGACTGCCGTGTTCCAAAAGCTAATGGAACACCAGTGGCATCAATGCAATGCTCTCTTTAATCTCTGCCAATAAGAGCCAATATAAGGCTAATATTTGAAGCTTTTTCTTTGGCCACTTTCCAAGACTCCACAAGCTTAGAGCCCGACCATTACCATTTGCTGGTCATGCTCCAACCCAGATGTATTCTCTTAAAGGAAATCTGGAAGGGGAGAAAAACCTGTTTAGTTAGATTAAGTTATTAGAACATTTGTGGAAATGAGCATGGTTTACAGCTTTGTGGTATTTGTGAAAGCCAGTTCTGTTCATCAGGAAGTGAAATTTTACATCTGATATTCTCTCCCTGTGGTAGAAATTAAGGGTATTTTGTTGGTATAGTTTATTATACTTTTAGTTGAAACCTGTTTTTAATTTATGATAGGCATGTAGACTTAAGAATGAATTTTAAGTGTGTAAGAAAGTGGTTATCACATTAAATTATTTTCAAAAATTTATCTGAGACATGAGAGACAAAGTGATGGAGGAGAGGGGGGAAGAGAGCAAGACAGAAAGAGAACACAAACCCCCATCTGCTAGTTCATTCCCTAAATGCTTGTAACAGCTGGGATTGGGCTAGGGTTCTCAGCCCCCAGCTGAGAACTCAAACTAGGTTTCCCACATGGGTGGCAGGAACCCAGTTATGACTTGAGCCATCGCCTGCTGCCTTCCAGGAAACTGGATTTGGGAGCCAGAGCCAGGTCTTGAACCCAGGTATTCGGGTGTGGGACATGAGTGTCTGAACTGCCAGGGTCTTTGTTGGAAAAGGGTGCCAAGCAGAATTATCCCATCTCAAACAGGAGTGTGACTGTTTAGCAGGAAACCAAAGTCTTCCTCCATCTGGAGCCTGCCCAGATGAACTGCAGACTCTCTGGGGGCAGCGGAGACCTGGCAGCTGTCGTGGACCTGAGTCTGCAGACCTTCTGGTGCCAGCATTTTGTGTGCCTGACTGGGACGCTGCCAGCTCCCTAATAACAGGCACATCAGCTTAGTGGTTCCCAAATCCCAATTATGACAGATTTGGTGCAGCAGACAAAGCTGGAGAGTTATAAAAAGTCACTGTATTAGAAAGATAGAAGGAAACCTTAAAAAGTGCCTGCTAAAGTTAAAATAATAAAATTCAGGTTACGTGGCAATAAGGCAAAAAATTAAATGGGAAAGATCTGTTTTCTTTTTTTCTCCAAGTGCTGGAAGGTATATAATGACCACTTCATGTCCCCTTATCTTTCCCACTTTCTTTCCTGTTGAGAGTTAAAACCATTAGGAAAATTATTGTTCGGTTATGTTCAGTGGAAAAAAAATCATGATACAGAATTGCAAATGTCAGTGTTTCTCAAATTTGGGTTCTTGACTCTTGAAGGATTCATAAGATGCCCATGAGATGGTTTTAAATTTGGGGTTTCTTTCTGATCTAAAATAAGGACCAAGGGATGGGCAGAATTCAGGTGGTGGATATGCAAACTTCCCTGTGTGCCTGAAAATTTCATAGCAAAACGTGAGGAAAAATTCCCTTGGATACTTTCAATCAGCAAAGCTTTAATTCACACCTTAACACATCCTTAGCTCCAAAGGTGTGGCAAACTTAGAAGACAAAACCGAGCTGGCCTATGTGAAAACCACATACGTGTCTCCGTGGATTAGAAATGTATGAATATGCAAAGGGGGAGGGACCTGAACTATTGGGTTAATTTTGGGGGGGGGGGGCTCTAGTTTCAAGTCAAGCAGCAGTGACCAGGAGTTCAGATCCTACGGGGTTAAGGGTACTAAAAAGGGACCACAAAGGCCCACTTTTTAAAGTCCCAGATTGGGTAAGGCTCTCCTTGCTTTATGAAAAGAGGCTGAGAAACCAACAAACAAAAAAACCCAAGATACTGTTCTTGTCGTGGGTTTGTACTTTCTAGCAAACTGCAAGCCTCGGTGAGTGGGCAGAGCTGGCGTCAGAGGGCGAGGCCAGGGCCGGGCTCCAGGCCTCCCGCTGAGAAGGGCCTGGGCGTGAGTTAATGCGGCGTGTTGCCACCCTTGTTGCCACCCTGGAATTCTTCATCACTTTTGAACAAGGTGCAAATTAATCTGCTACTCCTGTAAGTGCCCTCTTTGTTTTCAGAGACTAGATACGGTGCAATGAAATTCCAGTAGAAATCACCAGTAAAAGATAGTTTAAAAATCTCTGTATTTGGGCAATTATCCTATACAAATCAATGGGTTAAGATGAAATTCTCAATGGAAATTACAGAACATTTGAAACTGAATGATAGTGAAAATACTGTATATAAAACTTGGTAGGAGCCAGCTAAAAAGATCTTATAAAGAAATGTATCACTTTAAAAGTACTTGTTAAAAATTAGAAAGACTAAAAATGAATAAGCTTATCATTAGACTCACAACATTAGAAAAGGACTGAAAAAGCAAGTTCAAAGAAAATATAAGAATAAAGATATTAGTGAACTAAAGAACAATGAAATATATTCAATCAACAAAAGTTGTTCTTTGAAAAAGTAAATTAAAATCTGATTAAGGCAATTAAGAAAAAAAGACTGATTCAGGCAATAAGAGAAAGGCATAAATTAGGGAGAAAAATGAGAAATAATTATAGATTGAGTATAGGTTTAATAAATTATAAGTGTGTACCGATGTGTAACTTTATGCCAGAAAGATTTATAAAATTAAATAAAACTGACAATTTCCCAGAAAGCTTTAATTACCAATACCAGCTAAAGAATAAAACAAATATATTATTAACTATTGAGAATATGGAATAAGTAATTAACACTTTCTTCCCCTCACAGACACCATGTCTAAATGGCTTTATAGATAAGTTCTACCAAACATTCGAGTAACAGATGATTATATTTTTATATAAATTGTTATAAGAATGGAAAAAAAATATAGTGGGGGAGGGGGGTCTTATGACTGTCTCAGATATGTACAGTATACAAAATTATAGACCAACATCAATTATAAGCATAGGTACAAAAATCCTAAGCAAATAAAAGTCAAAAAACCCTAGAAGATTAAATTAAACATTGTATGAATCAAAATGCATTATTACCATTAGGGCTTATTTTAGAACTAATACCAGAAAAATCTTATTTTCAAATATCTCATTAGTAAATTATGGGAAAAAATGAGATTTTTCTTAAAAGCAGCAGAAAAAGTATTCAGCTAAATATAAAACTCATTAATAAAGTTAGAAGGGAATGTCTTTTACTTGATAAAAGCTATATGTCAAGAATCTATCAAATATGGTAAAATTTTCAAAATACTTCTGTCAAATTTGTAAGAATACTGTACTGGGATCTCTACCCAATGTGATAAGGCAAAGGACAGAAATGACGTTTGGCACCTGAAAACCAAGTGACAAAACTATCCTTATTCGCTATTGATCTGACGGATGGTCTACATTTAAAAAGCCGAGAAAATCTGTAAACTGTTGAAATTAGAAAACAAGTTGATCCAACTTGTTGCATACAAGATCAAAATACAGAAAGTAAATAGTATTCCTTTTTACCATTAATAATCCTTTAGAAAGTTCAAGTAAGTGAACTGCTGGTTCACTTCCCAAATGGCCACATTTTGGACTGGGCCGAAGCCAGGATCCAGGAGTTTCTTTAGGGTCTTCCACTTGGATCATCTTCTGCTGCTTTCCCAGACCATTAGCAGGGAGCTGGACCAAAATTAGAGCAGCCGGGACTCCAACTAGCACCCACATGGGTTGCCAGCACCGCAGGCGGAGGCTTAACCTGTTATGCCACAATTCTGGCCCCTACTTATTTTCACTTAAAAGGCATAGAAACAAAGAGACAGAATAGATGGAGAGAGAGATTCCATCCATTGGTTCGCTCCCCAAGTACCTGCAACAGCCAGGAGTCTGGAAATGAATCCAGTCTCCTATGTGGGTGGTAGGGATGCGGATAGCTGAGACATCATCTGCTGCCCCCCAGGAAGCTGGATTGGAAGTGGAGTAGCCAGGACCCACTTAGGGGATGTGGGCGGCCCATGTGGCAGCAGGACCCACTGCACCACAACTCCTGCCCCCTGCTTGATGCATATTGTTACACTAGGTCTGTAAGAATATTTTTGCTTTAAAGGGGTCTGTACATTTCCAAACCTGGAATATTTAGTTAGCTCTTACCTGTGTAAAACAGTAGGTTTTAGAGAGAGGGAAACCCTGAAGTATCAATAGTGGACTATGGAGATTTTGGGGTGATTTTTTGTTTTCACTGGGGTGTTTTGCATTTTCCGAGTTTGCTATACTAATTGCATGTATTACTCTAACATCATAAATTAAACAAACTTTTGTTAAAATGCCCCTCAGCTTATGGTTCAGTGTCATACTTAGGAAGTCATCACTTTATTAAGTTCAGAACTAAAGAGTTCCTTTCCCAAAAGCTGTTCCCTGGTTTGTCACTTGTCACTGTTACTCAAGACCAGACCTGCAAACAGGGGATTTCATCTGTTTCACCTGAGTGTCGAAGTGCTGAAAATCCTTGCTCATCCTCCCATTCCCAGGTTGGTTCGCTCTTATTGTGCGTGGAGTGGAAGTCAGGCATTTCATGATACCAGTCTACGTCTGTGTTGCTAATAAAAAGAAAACAAGGAAGAAATCAAATTTTCCTTAATGAAAACTAGGATAGAAATGAATTTTTTTTTACAGAGATTTAAACCTTATCGTTTACCTTCCCCTACAATTGCTTTCCAGAAATTAATAGTGTTTCAAGCAATTATTTTGAGAAAGGATAATTTACTTTGCAAAATGAACTAGACAATCTCTGGAATGCTGCAAGGGTAAATTACTTGATTCTGTAACTTGACAAAAATCCTTTAAAGAGATCTGCAAATATCCATGCCACACTAATGGCATACGAGATTTTCCAAATCACTACCAGATCTTCAAAAGAATCTGAAATACACGGAGATGAGCGCAAGAGCCATGCACATTCACCTGCTAATGCAGTCTCCCGTGAGAGGGTCACAGCTCCCGGCACAGTCACAGGGTCTGCAGCCATAGTCTCCGAAGCCCCAGTATCCCACCATGCACCTGTCACAATGTGGCCCTGCCACCCCAGGCTTGCACGGGCAGTCCCCATTGCTGGGGTCACAGAAGGTCACGGAGCTGAAAGGAAGGACAGCAGATCCAACCGGATGGCAGGAACACACTGCAACAGAGAGGACACACAGGATCCGTGAGCGACTCTGGATGTCTGTGCACTGATGAGGCTCAGCAATCCCGAAATGGTTTCCACACAACAGACTTCTAAACCTCCTCCACTAGCCAGCTGCATCTGCACTGAGAACGAAAGTTGACTAAATTAAAGGTAGGCAAGATATGACTGAAAAGTGTGTGTGAGGCATGGAAAGCCAAAACACTCTGGCAAAACAACAACAACAACAACAAAAACAAAAAAAAAAACAAAAAACAAAAACAAACCCTAAATGAAAGATCTCCGTGAGTGAGATCCCAATGGAAAGAACAGGTCATCAAAGAAGGAGGTACCTTTCTCTGAAGGGAGGAGAGAACTTCCACTTTGACCATGGCCTTGTCTAAATATGATCAGAGTCAGTGAACTCAGGGGGCTTCCATAGCCTTGGCAACTCATGACAAGAGCCTACGGTGATTACTGATGCCATAAACAAGAGTGTCAATTTGTTAAGTCAACAACAGGAGTCACTGTGCACTTACACCTCATGTAGGATCTCTGTCCTTAATGTGCTATACATTGTGATTTAATGCTATAACTAGTACTCAAACAGTATTTTTCACTTTGTGTTTCTATGTGGGTGCAAACTGTTGAAATCTTTACTTAATATATAGTAAACTGACCTTCTGTATATAAAGAGAATTGAAAATGAATCTTGATGTGAATGGAAGGGGGGAGGGAGAGGGAAAGGGGAGGGTTGCGGGTGGGAGGGACGTTATGGGGGGGAAGCCATTGTAATCCATAAGCTGTACTTTGGAAATTTATATTCATTAAATAAAAGTTAAAAAAAAAAGATCCTACATGAGCATCAGAAAATAAAAATTAAATATTAATTATGTAAAAAAAAAGTGTAAGTGAGGCAGAAGGACCACATAATTTGTTCTACAGTTGAAGGCAGTTAATGATGAAGGCTTTTCGGTTGGCATTACAAGGACAATCCAGCAAAGAAAACGTAAGGGATCTTGAATGAGAAAGAAAAAAAAAATGAGAGTATGATGTTCTAGAAGCCAAGATAAGAAAATTTCAAGGAAGAAGGCAGCATTAGCTGTGTCAAGTGCAGACAGGTCCAAGAAGATGGGTTATGGGAGTGGACTTCACACTTGACAACAACATGGCGGCCACTGGGGTCCTTGGTAGGAATAGCCTCAAGGTGGAAATGAAGCCTCATTGAAGAGGACTCGGGAGAGAGTGGGAGCAGCGGAATCTGAACGGGAGAAGCGAGAGCTCTTTTGAGAGCTTTTCCATCAGGGCATAGAAGTCTGGTGGTGGCTAACACTGCAGGGGGAGATGAGTCCAAGCGCTGGCCTCGGTGTTTGGTCATTTTGTTCTGTGTTAAGAAGGGAGGAATAAGAGCATGTGCGATGTTTGATGTTGATGGAGATATGCAGTAGAAAGGGAAAGACTGGTGATGGGAAGACAGCTGGAGAGAACTTGGCTGGGTACTGGAGTCGTCTTGAGTAGGGAGACAGGACGGGATCTGACATCACAGAAAGGGATCTGTCTTGGGCAAGAGCCCAGTCTGTTCACAGCAAGGGGACGGACACAGGTGCCAGTGAGTGGATGGATGCACTGGCAGGTGCTCATGGGATTTTTCTTATTTCATGTGTTTTCTGGATGAAACAGGAAGCAGGGTCATCAGATGAAAGAGATGATGAAAGTCTGAGTTGGGGAAATAAAGTAGAAATAATTGCCAGGTAGTATTGAGTCCACATTGTACTTGTCAAGAATTTACAGTGTAGTACTGATCCACATTTTAGGTTACTTGTCAAGAACTTAGAGTGACTCTAGATAAAAATGGTTGATTATTTTCTCTAGTTTTATATAGAGCAGAGGTTCTAGTTTGGTGTTGGAGGAAAGTTGGATTTAACCTAGGGGGGATAAATCCAGCTCTGCAGATTAAAATCTATAATCAGCCATTTGTGCAAGTCCTTATTATTAACCCAAATCCTTCTCAGGCCTCTCCTAATCCCAGAATGGCCCACTGTTCACAGTTTTATAATCTGCAGCACTTTGTCTGCTCCTGCAGTAGCAAAAATAGTTGCACAGACTATTTATGTAATTTTAGAATATGCTTACTGGCTCATCGCAAATTTATGTAACTTAGCCACAGTTAGGTCCTCTAAGTGGTGCACATTAACTCTATGTGTTCCATTTTTACCTGGATCAGTATTATCTTTTAACGATTTATTAATTTATTTGAAAGTCAAAGTTACAGAAAGAAAAGGAGAGACAGACAGAGAAAAGGAGGGAGATCTTTCATCTGCTGGTTCACTCCCGGATGGTTACAACAGCCAGAGCTGTTCAAGGCTGAAGCCAGGAGCTTCTTCTAGGCCTCCCACATGAGTGGCAGGGCCCTACATACTTGGGCCATCTTCACCTGCTGTTATCAGGTCAGTAATAGGGAGCTGGATCAGAAGTGGAGCAGCTGGGACACGAACCAGTGCCCATATGGGATGCCAGCATCATAGGCAGTGGCTTTACCCACTGTGCCACAATGCTACCCTCCTCCCTCCCCAAGTACTTTTCATCATACAGCTTATTTATTTATATTTGAAAGAGAGACAGACAGACATAGATCTTCCATCCACTGGTTTACTCTCCAAATGGCTGCAGCACCCAGGGCTAGACCAGGCTGAAGTTAATTTGGATTTCCCAGGTGGGTGTCAGGGACCGAAGTACTTGGGCCGTCACCTGCAGCCTCCCATGGTGCACACAGCAGAAAGCTGGAATTGGAAGCAGAGCCAGGATTCAAACCTCAGCATTCTGATATAGGATGTGGGTGTCCCAAGTGGTGGCTTAACAGCTGTACCAGATGCCTGCCCCTGGAGTTACTTTCAATGACACCACACCAGCCAGATGTGCCTTGCCCATGCCTGTACTGCCTTTCCCAGCTTGTCCATCTGCATGCCGCCTTGTCCCACTCCTTCCAGACAGTTCCCTACTCTGTCCTTTGTATAGATTTCCATTATTATCATGATTTGTCGATATGCTGCCCCCTCTTACTACCAGACTCTGAAGTCATTGACAGAAGGTCCTTATCTTACGTTTGGCTTCGAGGCCCCAACACAGTGTGTGGTACATAGCAGATTCCCAGAGAAGCACCTGTGGGATTGACCTGAAGGCTGTGGGCATCATATGGAGAAGCAGAGAAGTCTGGTGTGTCTGGAGTGCACACCGAGAGGAAGGCTGTTGAAGAGGACGAGGCAGAAGACTCTGCTGGAGAGAGAAGTGGGCTGTGCTACCGTTACAGATCGGGGCAGGGCCTAACCCAAGAGGCTGAATTTTGTCCTATGGTCACGGTGAACCATAAGTGGAATCATGACAGGTTATAATTTAATTTTGACCTACACATTGGTTGCATTGAGCTGAGACAGACTGGTGGCAGAGAATTCAGAGAAATGAGAGGGGACCAGATAAGGACTGAAGCAGCAGGTATGGGAATCGGAGGAGTTTGTCACTGAGGGTGTTAAAGCTAGAAGGGCTAGACGAGACTTCCCAGGGATGGTGTACAGATGGAGACTGATGATAGAACGCTGGAGAAAGTCCAATGAATGGCATAAGCAGCTACAGGAACAACAGTTTATGAAGCAGATTGTTAAGGAGCAGGTGGACAGGGAGGAGAAAAATCAAGCAAGCATTGTTAAGGAAATCAAAGAAAGAGAAAGTGTCAAGTCCTAAATGGTGTCAGACAACACAGAAGGCTCCAGTCACCAAGACTGACGGCTCACACTGGCGGTCAGGAGGTCATCCATGGCCCTCATGAAAACAGGAGCTGGCGAAATACAGGCACTGCCTGTGGACTATTCTTTTTGGATCTGTTTAACCAACAAGTAGTCATCAAAGCAGTGGTTTTCACACCGTCACAAATATGTGAAGTTTGCAAGAATTCTTTACATCTGTTCAGCCCTCCCTTCCCACCCCTTCATATGCTACTACAATAGAGAAGGAATGTTGCTTCTTCTGGAAAAGATATGAAGTATCTTCTTGGCAAGAATCTCATTCATTCATTTATTCGCTCAACCAACAAATGCTAGTTAAAACTAATTCTAATGCTTATGAAGCATTTATAGTTTCTAAACCAGAGTCACCCCTTAGCCGAACATTTCAAGTCTTTCATACCATGCGCTAGCGTACTCTACCAGCCTTAGCTTTCACTACTTGCTTACAGATACCCCTACTCCAACTAATGGGACAATTTCTAGATAGACTACAATCTGTCCTATTTCTCTGGCTTTATTAATTTCAAAATGTCAATAGGGAAATCCTTCTTCTCATATCTTTCTTGCAAAATTCTATGCATCCTTCAAGATCCATATGAAATGCCACCCTTGGGATAGGCAATTGGTGTAAAAGCTAAGACCCTCTTGGGATGCTTGCATTTCATGTCGGGGTGCCTGGGTCCAAGTCTCAGCTCTGCTCATGATTCCAGCTTCCTGCTAATGCACCCCTTGGTGGGCAACAGATAATGGCTCAAGTAGTTGGGTCTCTGCCATCCACACTGGGATAGCTGGACTGAGTTCTTGGCACATGGCTTTGGCCTGGCCCAGCCCCAGCTGTTGCATACATTTTTGGGAAATGAACCAGTGGATGGGAGATGTCTGTCCATCTACCTCTCTGTTTGTCTCTCTCTGTCCTTGTCTCTTTGCTTTAAAAAAAAAAAAGTTATCCCTAAGGGTTGCTGCAATTCAGTCACCTGGTGTGGTGACCGTGCTCAAGGCTGGGGCACTGTTGCCTCTTTCTTGTTAGAGACAGAACTTTAGGAATCGGCTTATAATGATAATCAGAAAAATGGGGTGCAGCACTCTCCCCTCTGCTACTCCCTCCAGCTCCCCAAGTGTGAAGCCCAGGGCAGCCCCGAGGGCTGGGTTTGCCTTCTTTTGGCAGTTGTTCCTCATTTCAGCTTGGGTAGAATCCTTCCTTCCTTTCTTTGCAACCCTTCAGTGCTTTATTTATTTATTTTTTTCTTATGGCTCTGATCACATTCTGCTTTGCACTGCAGACACCTGGGTGTTCCCCTTTATCAGATCGGTCTGGGAACTCCTTCAAGGTAAGCATGGGTGGCTGCACTCCACTGTCCTCTCCGTGGCTTAGCTCTGCTTTTCTTTTGCTGCTGCTTTTTTTTTTTTTTTTTTTTAAGATGCAGGGGCCCAAGCACTTGCATTGTCATCTTCTGCTTTCCCAGGATCAGCAGGGAGCTGGATCAGAAGTGGGGCAGCCAGGATTCCAGTCAGCACTCATGTGGGATGCTGGGGTCTCGGGCAGTAGCCTAACCCACTGCTCCACCACGCTGGTCCCAGTTGATGTTGTTTTTAAAAGATGTAACATCTATTGATTTGAAAGGCAGAGTGACAAAGAAGGAGAGACAGAGAGATAGAGACAAAGAGACCTTCCATCTGCTGGTTCACTCCCCAAATGGTCACAACAACCAGGTCTGGGCCAGGTCGAAGCCAGGAGCTCTCTCCAGGTCTCCTCTGTGGGTGGCTGGGCCCCAAGTACTTGCGCCATCATCACTGCTTTCCCAGGCACATTCGCAGGAAACCAGATCAGAAGCAGAGCAGCCAGAAATGGAACCAAATGGCAGCTTAACCAGCTGTACCACAACACTGGCCCCAGCTTTCGCTTTCTCACTCTCATTTCCATTTCACCAGGTTGTGCTGAGGATTAAATGGGAGAAAAGTATGTCTCTAGAACTTACACACAGCAAATGACAAATTGCAGCTGACCCAGAAATGACTATTAAATTGAATTAAAAGGCAACGATGAAAAGTCGCTTTACAGAGAGCATGAGGTGTTGCTTGAAAGACTGACAGTGAGTTTGTTTCAGGCAGCATTTATCTTTGCATTTACTCAGCACACACTAAGCGCTCAATCTGTGTCGAGCACTGGGCAAACTGCTAGCCGTCTTATTTGAGTAAGAGTCTTGCCCTTGAAGAGATTCGTAGTTTAGAAGAATATGCCAAGATTTTTAAAAAAATTACCTAATAATAAGAAAATACAAAGACTTTGCTTCTAAAATATTAAAGTTTCCCAGGAGGACGGTTTTATCTAAGTCTATATTGTTATGACCTGTCTCTACATTAAATTTCCTAATTATTTTTCTTCAATTGGTTTTCTTTATGAGAACATTTAGGCATTTTCTCTTAAAGTTTGAAAGCACTAATGATGGCCATTTTTTTTCTAATTAATCATTTGGAGGGTTACGTAACATATAATATGAATATATCAAAATACTTGGTTCAAGACAGCATGGAAATGACTTTAAGTGAAGCCATATAATCCAGTATAAAATTTCATCATTTTGAGATGATTAAAGCCATAGTTTAAACTCAGTGGAATCAGTGGGTTCTTGACAGCAGATAGGGGAGACAGATCCAAAAGAAAGACATTGTAGGATCCCTATCAATGGCAACACATGGCAACTCACCACCAGTAACTTTTCCTGACTTCTTCACACTATCATAGATTTTAAAACCTACACACATTTCAGGAATGGCCAGGGAAGAATGTGATTCCATCACATGGGCTAGTGGGTTTCTGTCAGTGTGACCTTTTACATAATTTGAAGATAAAAATACCATTTGGAAACTATGCAATCCTCGCTCCAGGCAGAAGGCCCTGACACCTTCATGACATACTTTTCCAGACTGCACACTGAGGCTTGCCTGGCACACTTAGCTCCTGAAGTCTGAAAGTAGTCGATATTGGACATGCGTCCTCTACATTTCTAATTTTCTTCCAAAATGCAATGTTATTTTTTTTTCTTGCATGGGGGTGGGGGTGGGGAAATAAAAAGATATCTCTAGCTTCCGGTTCAGTTCTGATTCCCCAACATATATCTCAGACTTACTGCTAACTCTCACTTGCAGCATAAGCACTTAATTTTTCATAATGGAAATCAAAGGAATGACCCAGAATGACGTAAGTCCTTGACTTCAACTTTGTCTTCTTCTCATTAGATATATGCCTCCAGCAGTAAAGACTGAGCTTATCACATACTTATGCTGCCATTCTAAACTTAATTATGATTTTCATAATTTTTGGAGGATATATCTGTGGCTAGCCATCCTTAAAAGCCAAAATGGTGCCAAGTGCTTTTAGTGACAGCCAGAAACACTCATTTTTTAGAAGCTGGGTGGCCTGCCCAGGTGGCAGATCATTCTTTTTTTTAATATTTATTTATTGAAAAGCAGAGTTGGCAGAAGGAGAGAGAGAGAGATCTCCATCCATTGGTTCACTCCCCAAATGGCCAGGAGCCAGGAGCTTCCTCCAGGTCACCTCACATGGGTGCAAGGGCCCTCTGCTGCCTTCCCAGGTGCATCAGCAGGGAGCTAGATCAGAAGCACAGCAGCTGGGACTTGAACTGGAGCCCATATGGGATGCCAGTGTCACAGGCAGCAGCCTTACCCGCTACACCACAGCACCGGCCCCAGCCAATCTTTCAATCCAGGAGTCATTTTGCCTTCAAAACATCTGCCTTAGGCTGTTCCCACTAACAACCATAGTGATAAAACAACAACAAAAAAGTTACAGATGCTATTTTAATTCCCAGACATCGTCCCAAGCACTCTTCAATAATGTGAATGATTGACTTTGAATAATACATTATCTGCCAGGGTATCCTCTGGGAAGAAAGCTTGAAGCAAAAATACAAAACTTCCAAAACAAGTAAGAGAGAGGAAATAAGTACTTTACAAAAGATTTCACATTAGGTTCCCATCAAGCAATGCATTGAAATAATTGCTAAATTTGATGCCAATCTTATCTGTGAGTAGATGCTGGCAGTGATACATCTATTATGTGAAGCACCACCCCTCTGTGGAGCCCTTCCAGAAAGGAGTTAGGGAGTGAGGCTGCTCTGGGGGCTCGCGGTAGCAGGAAACAACTGCTAATGAAGCCATGGATGGACACATGTTCAAATAACCTCGTGCATCCAGAGGCTCTAAAAATAATATTTGTTTCAACCACAAAGCCAATCATGAATGCACCTGTTTAGAAATTGCCTGTAAGGCCTCTTAGGAAGACAGAAAATAAAATAGAGGCAATATAATGAAGTTGCTAAGAGGATAAGCTTCAGAGTCCAGAATAGATGAGTTCACATTCTGGTTAAAAAACTTTTTCTTTATATGACTGTATGAGGCTAATCTCAACTCCAACTTTTCTCATGAATGAAATAAGAGTAACAATACTTGCATGTATGCCACAGGGTTGTATGAGGATTAAGTTATATAATGTACCTATTTAGCAATGTACTATGCATTTAGAGGCACCAAATGCTCAAAAAATATTATCTCCATCAGACATATTAAAGTGTTGACATCCACCATCCACTCATTCACATCTATACCAAAGAGTTCTTGAACTTTAATGTTAACGTGAGCTATGCGAGAGGCTGAAGTTACAAAGATGAATGCATTCTTAACTCTCAAGCGAAGGAAGAGAGACGGGTAAAGAAATAACACAGGGCAGTGGGTATTCTAGCTGGGTTGGTCCAGTGTACATGTTAACCCAGATGGAAAAGTGACACTGCCTCATTGCCGACATGGGTAGTTTCTTAAGGAAAGTCATGAGCTGACTATGCAGTAGCTTGGATATGGTTGGAATGTATCTCCTAAAGTTTCATATGCTGGAAGCTTTGTCCTTGCTGTGATGATGTTGAGAAGTAGTGGAACTTTTAAGAGGCAGGGTCTAGTGGAAGCTGACTAAGCCATTGGGAGTGCAGCCCTTGGAAAAGATTAATATAGTTCCTCTGGGATCCTGTGGTAGTGGGTTGTTATAAAAAGAGCTGGCCCTGGAATCTCTCTGGCATCCTGTCTTGCCATGGATCTCTCCCTCCTGCACACACTCCAACCAGGAGTGCTGTAGCCAGAAGGTCCTCACCAGAGCCAAGCAGATGCTGGTGCCATACTCTTGAAACTCTACTACTCTGAGATAAATGAACCTCTTTTCTTAATGTTTCCTAGCCCTAGGTATTTTTCTATAGCAACAGAAAATGGACGGAGACAAGCTGGCTTTCCAAATAGCCTCTTTGCCTTGAACCCAGGAGGGATTTGGTGGCAAACAAAAGCACAGATTTTCTGTCTATTGTTAGTTCTGTAGAATTAATTTCTCTCTTGTTACATGTTTCTCTCCTTGGATTTAAAAAAGAGTGAGAGAGCCTATATTACTCTCATTCTGTGGCTCCCAGTATGTTGAGAAAAAGTGGGTGTGACCTACAGGCCTGTTTGTTACAGGGAGATACCCCGACGTGCAATATAGGACCAGAGTTGTAACTGGCCAACTCCAGGAGCACAGGAAGTGTGTACACAGAAGTAGAGAATGGATAAGCCAGGATGGGATTGCCGAAGTCTCTGGTGGTGGAGCCGAAGGAAGCAAGCAATGGGGTCCCTGTCGTCTTTCCTCTCACCTTCTCTAAGACGCCAGGAGTCGTTTGCATGTCTTAATCCAGAGAGCAATCCACGATGCCGGCCCCTGTCTGGGCCCTCAGCATCCTACCCTACTGCTGTTGTCTGGACTGGGCTGTGTTACCTGCTGGCTCTAACTCCTCCTGTTCTGCCAGCAAAAGCCCCGCTGCGGGCAGAACACCCTGAGAGGCTGTGCTCCCGATTTAGCTTTTCTAAAAACAGAACTGAAGTTCAAGGCCCTTGGCTGGGAAAGCAGTGGCTCCTGAGACCTTCCAGCAGTCCCGGCCGGCCGCGCCCTCCGCAGCGCCTCCCAGGCCTCCCTGCTCCCCGCATTGTTTTCTCCTGCGAAGGCCAAGGCCCCACAGAGTCTCTGGAGGGAAACTGCAGAGCAGCCACGGCCGCCCCGTCCTGTCCTTGGAGGGTAGGGAGGGGACTTCAGGGGGATGACGCTGAGATGCAGTTCCAAGCAGAAAGGACACGATATGAAGTGCCATGAATATATTAAGTGTGAAATTAAAGAGGAGATAAAACAAAACTCCCATCCTTTTTTTTTTTTTTTTTTGCTATTGTTTTCTTCTTTCCTTTTGCTACCCACTATTTTTGCTAGTGGATGAGGAACTATAAAAAATCAAGAAAGCAATTGTAAATGAACTTTACCCAGACAATATAGTTAGCCCTCCATTACCATGGGGAATATTTTTCTGTTGGTCTTGGAAATATGCATTGTTTTCAATGGTAGCCAGTTCCACAATATTCAGGGTATATTTAAGTGCAAATCAAATTATGCTTGAAAAAAATTTAATAAAATAACTGAAATTAAGATTTGCCTTTCATTTACTGAAATTCAATGTCTTCTGAAAGAGCTGCACATTCTACACAAAAAAGGAAGATCCATTTATATATGAGCTCTGCCTCTAGTTAATGCAGTGAAAATTAAAATGCATTTAAAGTATATTTCCTAGCTGTCCTCTATAAACTTTTAAATTCCTGATGCAAATAAATGTAAGTCATATCTGTTATTTTCAGTTTTCTCTCTATTTGAGAGAGAGGGACACACACAGACAGAGATCTGATTCACTCTCCAAATGCTGGCAGTGGCCTGCGCTAGGCCAGGGAGGAAGCTGGGAGCCAGGAAGCCAATCAAGATCTCCCCTGGGAGTGTAGGGACTGAATGACTTAGGCCATCGCCACTGCCTCCCAGGGTCTGCATTGGCAGGAAGCTGGAGTCAGGAGGCAGAAGTTGGTGGCAGGCCCAGGCACTCTGACATGGGACAGAGGTGTCTTAACCTGCTAGGCCAGATGCCTGCCCTGTACCTTCTACTTGATTTCCGCATCATTCCTTTCCCATTTACTACCTGTAACTGTGCCAGTTACTATTTACTCCTGCATATATCTAAGAGATCTTGGGCAGTTAAAAAAAAAAAGAAGCAGTTTTATATTCCTGGTTTGCTACTTCAGTTAGAACCGCTGAAAGTACTTTGGAGTATATGAACAATTTTATTGCTGGAAAATTTTTGAATACCATGTGGATACTGGACTTTGCTTTGAGGAATTTGGTTGTATCATACACCATTATTACCATGTTGTTAGAGAAATTCCACCTGCTCAGCCTCCTGAATTCCCAGTCCGCTCAGACACCTTCACCCAGGCACTTAGCTAAGAATTGGGGCCATCACTGACTCCTTTGTCCTGTAGAGAACCAAGCCCAATTCCCTATTGACTGTAGCTGCCTTAGCTATCCACCCATTCTGATGTGATTTTTCTCTGCTGTAACCTGTAGTTATAATTATAATCTGTATTAATCTCTTTATAACATGTATTACCAAGTTGATATGTTTATTTGGGTAAGTTTATTTATAGGCTATTTCCATGGCAGTGGGCACTCTGTGTTGTGGTCTGCGCAGTGCCTGGAATAGGCTGCCACATGGTAATAATAAATATGGGTTGTCTTTTTAAAGGGAAGACTTGTGTCACTTAATAAGCATTTCTTAGTGGTTGATAGTCTTTGAGCCTTCAATATCCTCTCTGACCTCCCCCTCACTTGTGTCTCTATAACACTCTGTGAGGCCCAGAAGGTAGGAATGGCACCACTTTATCCCTGTGTCCCCACAACCCTGGACTATGCCTCACTCATTGTAGTAGCTCGCTCAGTCTTTGTGGAGTGAGCGAATGACTATGTCTTCTCACTGAACAATAACCACGAAATGGTTTGGGGCCCTGATGCACCTCCCTAAGAGCTCAGACTGCTCGTGTAGGTTTCTAGTATCTTAGCACCGCACAGCAACACTAACACACCAGAAACTGAAACCACAGCAATCATACTTCTGTAGACACCGGAAATGGTGAAAACAAAGCAGAGTACTCGGACTCTTACCACGCCAAAGCTGTTTCCTACACTTAATGATTTACTCGGTCCGGCTCTATTATTTATTATTTGTAATAAAAGGTCTTTATTCTCTCTCTGTAGGAGACATTCCCCACCCATAAATGCCACTCACTGGCAGCAAGAATTCTTCTCACATTAATCAGTCTGAAATTCCTTTCCTCTCTTTCCTCCAATTATACCTAATTATAACTCTCTCTTCTGGGGAAGTACATTACTTTTTATCACCCCACTGTTTCCCCTTGTACTTTCTGAGTATCTGCAGAAGGTTGTTGTATTCCCTCTGAGAATATTCCTAGTTACCTTGTGAAAAATGTAGCCCCTTTCACATTTATTATCTCTTTTTGATTGTTTTTGTTGGTCTCTCTGGAATACTCTCCAGTCACCTCCATTTTCCTTGTACCAAGACTCCTTATGCAGTTCGTTAGATTCCAATTTTACATGGCCACTGAGCAGTAAGCATCCAAACCAGGTGCCACAGGGCAGGTTAAGCCACAGCTTGGGTCACCTAGATCTCATATCAGAGCCCTGGGGTCAGGTGCCTTCCTGCTAATGTGTACCCTGGGGAGCACCAGGTGATAGTGCAAGTACCTGGGTCCCTACCACTCACAGAGGAGACCTGGATGAAATTTTTGGCTTCTGGCTTTGGCCTGGCCATGAACTCTATTTGGGCATTTGGGAAGTGAACCAATGGATGGAAGATCTCTCTCTCTTTCTGTATTCTTTCTCTGTTGTTCTGCCTCTCAAATAAAAATTAATAAACTTAAAAAAATCTGATGTCATAATTTTTAAAAAATCTATGTCCCTGGGCTGGTGTTGTGACACAGTGGGTTAAGCCTCTGCCTGTGATGCTGGCATTCCACATGGGTACCCATTGAGTCCCAGCTCCTCCACTCCCTCGCCAGCTCCCTGCTAATACACCTGGGAAAGCAGTGGAGGATGAGCTCAAGTCCTTGGGCCCCTACACCTGCGTGGGAGACCTGGATGGAGTTCCAGGATCCTGATTTCAGCTTTGCCATTGCAACCATTTGGGGAGTGAACCAGTGACTGGAAGTGTGTGCACGCTCTCTCTCCCTCTCCCTCTCCCTCTCCCTCTCCCTCTCCCTCTCCCTCTCCCTCTCCCTCTCCCTCTCCCTCTCCCTCTCCCTCTCCTCTCTGTAACTCTGCCTTACAAATCGATTTTTTAAAGACTTATTTATTTATTTGAAAGTCAGAATTACAGAGAGAAGGAGAGGCAGAGAGAGAGAGAGAGGTCTTCCATCTACTGGTTCACTCCCCAATTGGCTGCAAGGGCCAGAGCTGTGCCGATCCGGAGCCAGGAGCTTCTTCTGGGTCTCCCATGCGAATGCAGGGGCTTAAGGACTTGGGCCATCCTCTACTGCTTTCCCAGGCCATAGCAGAGAGCTGGATTGGAAGTGAAGCAGCTGGGACTCGAATCAGTGCCCATATGGGATGCCAACCCTACAGGAGGCAGCTTTACCTGCTATGCCACAGCACCGGCCCCCAAATCAGTCAATCTTGAAAAATAAATCTAGGCCCTTTAAAATTACTTGTGGCTCTCAAAATATATGTCTGATTATCTCTGCCTTTGTTTATTTTGTTCTTATCAACAAGGTCACAAGAGCATGAATAGAATTCTTTGGATCAATGAATTGGATCAAGGTCTTTGAGTCAAACAGACTTGACTTCAGATCCCAGGTTTGCCACCGACCAGCTCTGTGAACTTGCATAAATCATATAATCAGTATAGGCCTCGGTGTCCTCATTTGTAAAGTAGAAAAGACAACACCTCACTTCGGAGACTGCTAACTTACATAAATTGCCTAGCACGGGAGCCATTCAACAGACGCTAGTTCTCTTCTTTATGTCCCTCCTAATTTTGTCCAGACCCTCTGAGGGTTGTTTTGATATTTTTTAATTATTTGCTTGATAATTTAATGCTTGCCCTCATCAAATGCAGAGGAGAATTTTATTTACTGAGTGAGCGAGTTGCACTTTCTGGTTGGGAGACGTTTTAGAGAATTTCATGACCTCCCCCACTTCTTTTCCCAAACTTGATGCTGATCATTCATCAGTTCATAGTTCCTCCTTTGGGGCACATTTTAATGTTCTGTTTTATCTTTTTTTGCTAAGATTTATTTATTTATTTGAAAATCAGAACTATAGGAGAGGGGAGAGATTGATCTTTCCTCTGGTTCACTCACTCCCCAGATGGTTACAACAGCCTGGACTCTAACAGGTGCCCATATGGGATGCCTGTGTCACAGATAGTGGCTTCACTTGCTGTGCCACAATGCCAGCTCCTATTTAATCTTTTTTTAAAGGGTTGCCTTAGAGTGATTACTACATTATATCTGTTTTCTCTGTTTCTTACTTTCAGCCCTCTGGTTTTACTTCCTAGATTGAAAAAAAAAAAAGCTTAAAGTTTCCCAACCATTACTGCCAAGTCACTAGTTCTATTTAAAGTTTGCTTTTCAAAAACAGTTACTTCATATCGATTCTATGCTGGAAGGATTCACAGTTGCTCTCAATATGAAACACAGATGCCCGTGTTGTTGACATGACATAAAATGAACTCAAATGGCTTTGCTAAAATTACTATTTGAGAGAACAGCTTCACTAAGTTGGTATCTGAAGAGATCTCAGTGACCTCTGGGAAGCAATGGACTTGAAACCCAGGCCCAGGGTGGAAAAATGCAAGGTGCCCATGGGCTCTTACAGGGGTCACTGCGGTCAGGTGTTGTGAGTTTCATTAACTTGAAACTTTTACTTGTAAGACAAACTGATGGGAAAGAATCCCTACACTACAGGCAGAGTGAAGTAAGTGTTCAGCAGAGGTACAAGCATGGGGAAATGCAGAAACTCTTCATAGCAGCATTAGGAGAAGGTGCTGCCTGAATACCCAGGCTGAGATGGGGAGTCTGACGCGGAAGAGTCGCTCACCCGAAGCCAGGTGATGGTTGCACAGTGTTTGCCTAAGTCAGAAAAAAAAAAGAGAAGCAAGAAGAAAGATAGATTTGGATGACAGAACCTTTTCTTTACAAAGATAGCTGACTGGTTAGGGTGATGGTGACCGAGCAAACAGATGATGTCTTAGTAAGCACTTGGTTTGGATCTTAGGGAGAGGGACCCGTTTATTTATTACTATTGTTTTTTAAAAAGATTACTTATTGGAATGGCAGAGCGGGGGAGAGAGAGAGACAGACAGGTAGACAGACAGACATAGACAATGAGGCTTCCATCTGCTGGTTCACTTTCCCAAATGGCCACTACAGCTGGGGCTGGGCCAAGGGGAAGCCAGAAACCAAGAACTCCATCAGGGTCTCCCATATGGGTGGCAGGAACTGAAGTACTTGGCTCATCATCTGGTGCCTCCCAGGCACATCAGCGGGAAGCTGGATCGGAAGCAGAGTCAGGACTCTATCCTAAACACTCTTAGATGGGATGTGGGCATCCCAAGCATCGGCTTAAGCACTGCACCAGAACACCTGCCCTGCCCCCACCCCCAAGGTTATCTTTATTCACTGTCTTCAAAAAGGTAGTTGATGACATTTATTTTGGCCTACCAGGGAGGAAGGAAGGGCATGCCAGTTTTTCAAGAGGTTGTTCACTTTGACAGGGAATGAATTCTACTTTCTCTTCTACTGGCTGATTTTTCTTTATGTATAGAGAGAGACTATGCAATAGTTAAAAATATGTGTCTTGGGGCAGGCATTTGTTCTAGCAGTTAAGATGCCTGCATCCCATGTCTGAGTGCTGTTTGAGTCCTGGCTCCAGTTCTTTATTCAAGCTTCCTGCCAATGCAGAGCCAGGCAGATGCAGGCTGAAGTAGTTGGGTGCCTGCCACCCACACGAGGGACTTGGATCCTGGCTTTGGTCTGCCCCAGCCCCTCCCAGCTGTTGCAGGCATTTGAACCAGCTTGTAGACTAAATTATAAGTGACTGTTAGCTCATAATCTTTCTTCCAAGGATCAAAATGAACAGAGTTCACCCTAGAAACAGGACAGTGGTTCCCAAATGCTGGCCAGCAGGCCAAAAGGCTCAAGCACAAACTCCAGGGATGCTTTTTGAAAAACACAGGTTTCTGTCCTCATGCCCTGTTGGAGATCCGGACTCAGGAGAGCTGGGGAAGGGCTTTGAGAGTCCATGTTTTCAGGAAGTGCTCCCGGGAGATTCTGATGCACATCTAGGTGTGGAAACCAATTACTGGAGAGAGCGGGGCTTGAGATGGGAGAAGCACGGCTGAGAAGGAGGAGGTGACACTTTGTCTGAAGGAGGGACACCATCCTACTTTGGGTTCAGTTCTTTTTGGCTTTCTGATGAGTGATGATCTGGGAGCTTGAAATTGGTCAAAGGGGCAATACTAAAAGCACAGAAATTGGCTGATGCTACCATCTGTGCTCCTTCTCCTTACAGCCAGGGTACCACTGTCTGATAAGATTATTCTCACATTTTATTACACTTGCCAAAGAAAAATCCACTTAGGATATGGGATAGTGGAGCCACATAAATGACTTTGGAGGTCTCTGGTGAGTTACTCCAAAGACTGCTGTAGATCACAGAGCCAGCGCTCCTCAGGGCACCTCAGGACTCGGGTGTATTTTCCTCTTGAACCTTCAGAACTGGCTAGTTTGAGCCTCTATATCTTCTTAGCCCTCAGTTCAGCTGAAAAGATTCACATTTTCCCTTGTGTGCACAGACCTTAAATGCACTGTCCTTAAAAAAAAAACAGCAAAGAAAAACCTTTTTCCCTGAGTTGTAGAAATAAATTCATTTTTGGTGATCTCTCTTCATTTTTCTTTTAAACAAACAACACCTCTGGAATTGTTGAAAGTGATTTCTTGGCATAGAAACATGTAGTTGATGATCTGGCTCCTGAAACAGACTCTGGTTATGCTTGAAATGAAGAGGAAGTGAGAATAGAGAGGATTTAACTGCTCATGGGAATAAATCTATTGGCTAGTGTAGTGGGTTTGGATCAGGAGCCTTGTTTATTCAGGTTTGATGAATTTATGACCATGAACTAAAAAGTGTACACATAAGGAGTATGGCATTCAACATAGTGCTTATCAAGATACTGGAATGAAAAAAATACCTAGAACATTAATAGGGCCAATGACTCCTTGGTTTATTTGGCAGGAAGCTCGCTATTTAACTGCAAACAGAGTCCCCAAATCAATGCCACCAATATTTGTTGAATGAATTAATGTGCCCAGGCAAGTATTCTATTACATGCACGATAGATGTTATAAGGAAGAATAGCATCAGTTTATTTTGTTTTCTAGATAAACTCATTAAAGGCAACAAAGGCAATCATTGAGATTAGAAAGTAGGAAAAACTGTGTTCCTACATGTTTAGAGAATAAAAATAAAAACAGCCATCATAGAAACACAGGAGGGCTCTCCTCAAAGAAGGCTTCCCTACATTGTCTGCATTCCACTCCACACTCTCCCCAAGGCATGGTCTACCTTTTTCATTACGCTTTCCTCCTATAATGTGGGGGACAAGAACAGTAGCTACATCAATGCACTCTTGTGAAATTAAATGAGTCAATGCACACACATACATGCCCTCTGAACAGTGGATAGAAAATGGTACACACTCACTAAATGTCAGCTGACACTGCCAAATCACCATCACCATCACCACCACCACCACCACCACCATCACCACCACCACCACCACCATCACCACCACCATCACCACCACCACCACCATAACCACCACCACCACCATCACCATCACCACCACCACCATAACCACCACCACCACCACCACCACCACCACCATTACCACCTCTACCATCACCACCACCACCTCCACCATTGCCATCATCACCACCACCACCATCACCACCACCACCACCACCATCACCACCACCACCACCATTACCATCATCACCACCATAACCATCACCATCATCACCATCACCACCATCACCACCACCTCCACCATTGCCGCCACCACCACCACCACCACCACCATCACCACCACTACCACCACCACCACCACCACCACCATCACCACCACCACCACCATTACCATCATCACCACCATAACCATAACCACCACCATCACCACCACCACCATCACCACCATCACCATCACCACCACCACCACCACTACCACCACCACCACCATTACCATCATCACCACCATAACCGCCACCACCACCAACACCATGACCATCACCACCACCACCACCACCACCACCACCATCATCACCACCATCACCACCATCACCATCATCACCATCACCACCGCCACCACCACCATCACTGCAGTGCAGCACAGAGGACTGAGAGGACTTCTCTGTAAGTCGCTCCCCACCTCACATCCCTGATCTTTCAGGGAGAACTCTTGATCTCTATAGACCCAGTGTTTACAACCAATAAATGTTTCCTGAACTAAACTGAAATTTATCTAGGCTTCTGCATAAGGTTTTCAATGGTTCCAACTCCTAGGAAGATAAACTAGGAAAGAAGGGATTAAAGAAGAAAAGGCCGTTATATGTTCCCTGCTGACAGTCCACAGCCCGGATGTTCCCCAGGCCTAGTTAATTTCATGTTTGTGATTATTTCCCTAATAGAAATATAAGGCCTATTATTTTGTTGATATACATTGGTAGGTTCCGGTTCTGAGAAATGAGAAACTAATTGTACAGAAGAAATCTTCTAGGATATGTCTTCCTGTAGGTATGGCTGCCCTACCCAGACCATAGTGACGTTTTCCAGTCTGTTCCATAGAACATGAGCCCAAAAGATGATCTGTAATAAACGCATTCTCAGACAGCATTGGAAAGACCTCAGAACTCTTTAGGATGTTTATAAGGAACATTTGCATGTTTGACTCTGAGAAATTATCAATTCCTAAAAATGAAGGTCATAGAAAAATTCTTTCTCATATAATTCCTACTAACATCTCTTGGAAATTAGTAGTCCAGATCAAACTCTGAAAATCCTATACCATAGAAACATATTTCCATTTTTTATCAGAAAAATCTCTACATAATTTACTTTTCAAAATTGATACATGCACACAAATAGAGATGTAAACCTTGGTTACTCTGGATGCTTAGTTAAGCAGGATGTTCTGAATAACTAATTTAAAACATTTAACCCAGAGCTAAGTGTTAAAATGCTTTTTCCTCCTTAAAAAATTATTTATGAGGTGAAGAAAGAGAGACTAAGAGGGATCCCATGCCCTTGGTCACTCTCCAAATGTCCATAATGGCTGGGTTGAGTCAGGCCAAAGTTGGGAGGAAGCCTGGAGCCAGGAATTCAATCCATATATCCTATGTGGGCGGCAGAGACCCAACTACTTGAGCTATCACCTGCTGCCTTCCAGGGTCCACATCAGCAGGAACCTGGAATTGGGAGTAGAACCGGGACTCACATCCAGGCACTTGGATATGGTATGTGGGCATCTTAATGGGTGTCTTAACCACTAGGCCAAACACCAGCCCCCTGCAATGCAGTCTCAGCCTTTACTATGATGCTATCTCTGAGAATTTTGCTGAAGTCCTATCTGATTCAGGAGGTCCGGGCCGGGAGCAGAGGTTCTGTATTTCTAACTAGCAACCATGAGATGCCAATGCGGCTGGTCTGTGGACCACACACTGAGTAGCAGGTTATTTTTCTGCCTTGGTAAGCACAGTAGAACAAATATAATAAAATTGTTATTTTGAATAACATGATACATGTTGTTGATGGACCCACACACTGAGATAGTTTAAATTTTTAAAATATCAGCTTGTTTTCTTGATACTACCTTCCTGACAAACACAGGAAGTAACAGAGGGAGACGGCTAGTGACAGCACTGTCCCTATCAGCCCTTGCATGAAATCTGCTCCACTGGAGATACTGTGTAAATGTTAAGTACATTAGCATATTTATCATCAGAGTTAAAAACTGAAGATGTGACGTAAGATAATCTGCTAAGGAAGAGATTACTGATAGGAAAATATTACTAAATAATCATTAAAATGTTATAAAAAATATTGCCCATCAGACAATGTATTAGGGAGTAAAGAGAAGAACTAGATGTGCTAGCAAGTGATGGGATCTGCTGCAGGCTCGGAAAAGGGACGAGAAGAGCAGAGTGTCAGTCTGGTAGGAAGAGCCCGAGGAAACCCAGCCTGGGGAAGTGGACGCGGGAGTCTTTGCCCACACATATTCTGGAAGAGTCACAAAGTGAACGCAGGAGGTTACGCCTTCATCAGGGAGTCCACCCAGTGGCTGGGGGCTCTCTAGAGCCAGAAAGAAGGAAATAGAGGTCTTTCCTACTCACTCATCCACCTCCCAAAAATTATGCTAAAAGAACTAAATTGGTATTAGCTATTGTCATAATTTCCCACTTGAGGTATTAAGTACCATTTAAATATTAACTAGGAATGACTTGTAGGACGACTCATTAGCTGTAGATTCTAGCTTCAGGTCTTTCAGTGGCCCAGATGTTGGTGATTCCTGTCTTAATGTGGTCTTGATGTTTTCATTCAAATGGTCTTGTGCCTTTGGTCTTCTGATACTTGGATATTATCTATTAATATTAACTTCACAGGGCCAAGATGCTTACTGACTGGCTATCAGCTACTTGGGGGTAGTCCAGTCCATGAGTTACTCTGACTCACCCAAAAAAGATGTCCAAGATGAAGGCACCTCTGGTCACCCATTCTCTCTGCTGCTAACGTTCTCCTAACACAAGACCGATCATTCTTGTGTGTGTGTGTGTGTGTGTACCACTAGCCACCCAATCCACATATATAGTTACCATTAGACAGAAAGCTTTGTGAAAAGGTTATGCCTCTCATGCTGACAGTCATAGTTCTCATAAACTGGCATCTCAAACACATAGTGGTGCTCGGTAACAATTTGTTGAGTGAAAGAATAATCTTTAAAAAGACCCAAATTGCTCAAATTCATTGATGGTGGAAGAATGTTCAGACATTTTCATGGGCTGAAAAAAAATCAAACTTATGAATTAGGCTAGTTTTAGCTACATTCTTAGGTTTTCCTTTTTTTTTTTTAAATAGAAATCAAGGGACCAAGACCTATAAAATTTGTTCTGCACAAGTCCCTAAATGAGCCGTATAAATGATAGTGCCTACTAAGAAGAGTCAACATTTCCCTGTGTGTAATCTCCTCTCTCGTGTTCCTTTTACGAAACTATAAAACCACGAGAGCCTTAGGATTTAAAAAGCTAGAACTGGCAATCTTTTTACATTTGTTGAGAGTATATGAGCCATAGCTTGAGCATACAACACAAACCAAAAACCAACATAAAACCAAAATGGGCAAAAGGTATGTATTCTGGCTTCAAGTCTGCCAGTAAACCTTTTTTGTTTCTTTTTTAATTGGAAAGATTTATTTCAAAGACTTTAATGGGTCTTAATTCTTTGTAGATTTACCTGTCTTACGATTTTACAAAGGTGACAGTTTAAAAATTGATTAGTAAAGTGAAAGGCAATGAATAATATGCAATACTTTCAAATTCACCTAAGCTACACATCATGAAAAAATATAGTGCAAATAAATATTCTGGTTTCTCTTCAGATCGCATAAATATATTGCAAGCATATGCCACTTCCCAAATGCAGTTATTGCAATGGCTCTCAGTGCCCTAGAGAATAAATACCGACATGTTTAGGCTGGCAAGCAATTTCCTTTAAAACCCAGCCCAATCAATCTCCAGAAGATTTCTTCCAGTATTCCTCTTGGTCTTGCACTCTTTACTCAAATGAAGTAGACTAGCTATTTGCTATATTGGCACATAGGAGAGGCCCCAGTGTTAACGAGCTGTTAAACACTGTTTAGCCAACGTAAACATCTGGGGGGTCATCATTTAGACAAGCATTTCTCAAACTGCTGTGCATCAGAATCACCTGAAGGAATTGTTAACACTCGGGTTGCTGGGCCCCATCCAGAGAACTGCTGAGTCAGTCGACTGGGGTGGGCCTGGGAATCTGCATTTCTAACACATTTCCCAGATGATGCAATGGTGCTCGGTCAAGGACTACACTTGGGGCATCACTGGCTTACGTGTTAAGTGTAACGCAAGTTGACTGCTAAGAGGGCAAGTCCAACACCCACGGAGTCTTAGCAGACCACGTGAGGTCATGCCACGCTGATGCTCAAGAGCCTTGGCCTGGCTCACTCGAGCTTCTCCTCCAAGTCGAAGCCGGTGCCTCCAGTGGCCTCCAGTGAGATAGCCGTTGCCCTCCTGTCTTCAGTCACTTCTCCGATCTCATCCGCTACGACCCCCCAGATTCCATTCTGATGCAACCATGTTAACGTCCATGCTTTTTCCTTTGGCACACAGAGCACTTTTCTGTCTTCAAACATTTGTTCTTACCCTCTGTCTAGAATCCTCTTCCCCAATTGAATATTTGATCAGTTTCTTCACTGTCTTTGAAATTCTTGCTGGTTTTACCTTTCTAGTGATGAGGCCCACCCTCAAAACCCTATTCAGTACTGCCCCTTGCCAGTCCTCTTCCATCTTAAACCCTTGGCTTCCTATATCCTTTTTCACTTTTTTTTTATTTATTTATTTACTTGTTTGAAAGGCAGAGTTGCACAGGGAGAGAGAGAGGGGGGTATTCCATCCACTGGTTCACTCCCCAGGTGACTGCAATGACTGGAGCTGGGCTGATCCAAAGCCAGGAGCCAGAAGCTTCTTCTGGGTCTCCCATGTGGGTGCAGGGACCCAAGGACTTGGGCCATCTTCTACTGCTTTCCCAGGCCACAGCAGAGAGCTGGATTGGAAGTGGAGCAGCTGGGACTTGAACTGGCACTTATATGGGATGCCGGCACTGCAGGCAGAGGCTTTATCGCTACACCACAGTGCTGGCCCCTCTTCACTTGTTTTATTTCTTCTTCTTTGGTAATACCAGCTTTTGTCACCGTCTCACATACTACATACTCCATGTATTGATTATATTTACTTGCCTGTTTCCTCCTTGAAGGCAGGGATCTTTCTTTTGTTCCCTAGTGCACCCTGAGCACTGAGCATGTAATAGGAGCTCAATACTCATAGACAGTCATCGAATGAATGAATAAACTAACAGATAAATACATTAAGTATAAAACTGTACAACATACCCTTTTGAGTAAATGCTATATAATGTCTTTTTGAAAATGTTAGCTGTTGTCCAAATTGTCTAGGTTACTCAATGATAAATTCTTTTCCTTTCTTCTTGTTATGCTTGATTGTTCATAATTCTCATTTTTAGATATTTGTATTAGTGATATGAAGCTATAGGATGGATACACACATACACATATCTATCTGTACATAACCTGTACAAAATGGACTGAATATGTTCTGTATCAAAGCAATTTCATAAGTAGATATTTGGGGCCGGCGCTCTGGCATAGAGGTTAAAGCAGCCGCCTGCAGCACCGGCATCCCATAGGGGCGCCAGTTCAAGTCCCAGCTGCTCCACTTCCAATCCAGCTTCCCTGCTGATGGCTTGGGAAAGCAGTAGAAGATGGCCCAAGTCCTTGGGCTCCTGCACCTGTGTGGGAGACCCAGAAGAAGCTCCTGGCTTTGGATTGGCCCAGCTCCAGCTGTGGCATCTGGGGAGTGAACCAGTAGATGGAGGACCTCTCTCTTTGTCTTTCCCTCTCTCTCTTGACTATGCATCTCAAGTAATTAAATAAATCTTTAAAAAATAGATACACACATGCATACTTTATCTTTTAAAAAATATTCACTTATTTGAATGAGCAACAGAGAGAGACAGAGGAGGAATGACAGAGAAAAAGAGATCGGGATCACTCCCCAAATGGCCATGACAGCCAGGTTCCAGCCAGGCTGAAGTCAGGAGTCAGTAGCGCCATCTGGGTGTCCCACATGAGTGGCAGGGGCCCAAACACTTGGGTTGTCCTCCACTGCCTTCCCAGGTGCATTAGCAGGAAGCCGGATTGGAGGCGGAGCAGCTGGAACTCAAACATGGGAAACTGATAACACAGGTGACAGCTCGATCTGCAGCCCCACAATGCCTGCCCCCATCCTTTATCTTAGTTCTCACTAGCACATTGCAGAATTTTATGTGTGAAGAGATTGCATCCATGGAGCTTCCGTAGCTGGCATAGGGTCATACGCTGATAAGTGGCAGTGAAGGTATCTACTATAGGTCTGTTTCAAACCTATTAAAATGAAAGTCTGAGCACAGATGAGGAGCAGAAATGAAACAGAATTCTCAAACACTGTGACACAAATCCAAGTTTGGGGCTGGGTGCTGAAAGTGGGGTGTGCCATATGCTACCTTCCATTACCTAAGCGATAAAGCTTGTCATAGGAAGCCCATTCAAATTCCATGTAGCTGCTGCATGTTTCCTCACTGAAGTTAAAAATATGTCCTTTAAAGAATTAGTGTGGTTTCTCCTGTAAGGTTTTCAATGATTATTTCCCATTGTGTTGCTCCCTTCCTGTCACTGTTTTTGGGCTGGAACAAGGAGTCCTTGGTGGGGAAAAGAAGGGCATGACCATCAGTCTCCGTGAACAGTCTTGAGTGACTTCTGTTGTCTAATGACTTCCGAGTTGACAGACACAACGGGCAGTGTGGTGAGGTGGACAGTGCACACACAGTTGACAGTCCCTCAAGCTCTGCCTGCACCTGTGTGGTCATATGTCATGGATAATGTCACATGGGTTGGGTGGGTCTTCTGAAATTCTGTTCTTTTTAAAAATACTTCTTGGGGTTATACCAACCATAAAGCAGAATCTGTTCTAGAAAGAGTTTAGTACTTTGAGGGACAGCATGAGATTGTCTGGCTATAAGTTAGGATACCCAGGAAGTATGGACCAAAGAACATTCATGATGAAACCAAAGCCTGCTGTTTTCAACTGTTCAAGTTCAATGTGGAGGTATAATGCCCCAAGTGCTGGTAACTATGCTTTATTTCATTATTTTGGATCCATTTATTGTCTGTGCCCTTCTCATAGATTAATTCTGAAGATCATCTTAAATCTCTCTCTATTCAAAGATTTCCTCTTTTGTTAGTCATCTAGTTTTCCAAAACGTAGGGCTACAGGAAACAGTTTTACTTCACGAAGAGTAAAAAAGGTTATTTTTATGACTATTGTACTATTTTCACTTCACATTCTTGCCTGTTAGCAAAGAATCCATTAGCAGATGTCTGTGAGTGTGTTATCTGAGCACTTCGTGACCTCTCTCTCTCCGGCCAGCAAAATGAAAATGCAAGATGAGATGGGGAGACTCATCCCTGTTGTACCAGTCATCGTTTTTCTCAATGCGTCCGTCCCGAATGGGCTTACCTTTGCAAGCATCCGGAGCAGAGAAGGGTCTCCGGAGGTCGCGGTAGAAGCCGGGCTTGCAGCGCTGGCAGTGCTGGCCTTCCGTGTTGTGCTGACAGTTGGCGCAGACCCCACCGCTCCGGTTCCCTGACGCCTCCCACACGTTAATGTCGAAGTGGCAGGCCTCAGCATGCCCGTTGCACTTGCATGCTGGGAGAGAGGAAGCAGGGAAGGCACACGGTTGAAGTGTAAGCCATGTCGTGCTCAGGTAGTTAAAACCAGCGTAAGCAGAGTAGTTTTATTTTGGGTATAGTTTTTGAATAGTGTACGAGACTCAAAGCCTTACAGGAAGGGATGCGTTGAGAACTCCAGCCTCCCCACTCCTATTTCCCCTGCCTGCTTCCCCTTGCCTGCAACAGGTTCCTTTTGTTTGATTAGTTTCTGGTGTATCTTTCTAGTTTTTCATTATGGATTATTAATTTTAAAAAGTAAATTTTAGGATATGCCCGGAAGTCAACCAAATGTACATACTATGTTTTATCTCCCTAATTGGTAGATAATTGATAAATGATCAATTATTTATAAATATCAATTATTTATTTTGGAAAGATTATTTCAGTAGTCACCAGTTTTTTCCCCTTTTTGATGGGGACGCTTCCATTTGCATCCTGCCATGCCCCAGGGGTGGTCACTGTGGGTCTCCTGACCTGACTGGGCAGGCAGAGATACTCAGGCATTATTTGAGGATGACAAGCAATACTGCAGATACAGGCCTGAATTCATGCTCGCAAGTAGGCCTGGAAGGAAACTTCGGGTGGACAGCACATGGTCATGGCAAGTGGGTTGATCTCCTCTCGTGAAGTGCCCTCCCTTCCTCCACTGTTGCTGTGCTGGTGAATTTAAGCAAGGCTGCTACAGAAGCCTTAGTTTTCTTATGGAAGAGGCCTGCAGTATGTCTTATGTAACAGTTTCTCAAAGGCATTTCCAAGATCATCAGGCAACAGCAGCAAGGGACAAGTCTCTGTGTCCTTCATGTATTTAGATATGCAGTGGGTTCCTGTGGAAAGAACCAGAATGGCACTCTAGGAATTTAGAAATTCTTCAGATTCTCTTGATGAATGCTCTGGAATGAGAATCCAGACTTTTCCATGTAGGTCAACTGTATTTGAAAATGTTTGTGCTATTGTTTTTCATTGTTTCCTGGATATGTTATGAGATTTGGCTAGACTCATATCTTTAAAAAGCATATTATAAGATAATTTAAGATTTATGCTTAAAGGAAATCCTTTACATTTCCTAGAAACAAATATAAATCAATATGATTCCCAGTTGTGTATGGGAAGAGCTCTCACAACTTTACCCACAGTAACTGCCTGTACAGCCTGGCAACATGCAGCGTTGTAAGTATAAGCATTTCGGGCATGTGCCTGTCTCTGAATGTCCCAAACTGAAAATTAAAAAATGGCTTTACCTCTTCTTTTTACCTTTTTACCCCTTTTTTATCTTCCTATCTAATCTCCAGTCTCAAACTCAAAGTTAGTCCTGGTAATACAATCCCATGCAGGATTTACAGTTTTACTTTCAAATCTGACCCTTCCTTTCAAGTATCATCAGTGAAAAAGCAAAGGCATCATGGCATTATGGGAAAAGTACCTAATTTGGAGACTGGAGATCAAATCCCGATTGGACCCTGTACTAACTCTGGCAAGTCATCTAATCTTACTGAGCCTCAGTTTCCTGATCTCTAAAGTGGGATCAACACCACCTGCTTTGTTGGGTTGTTCTGAGAACTGACTCCAAGAGAGCTATCTGCATGACTGTAATTCAGCATCTCAGCTATGAGAGCAACTGTCCACTGTAATCCACAGTTGCTCTTGGGTCCACTCATATTTTTATTCCATCAAATTCTCAAGGAGGGCGCTCAGGTTCCAACAGGTGCCCAAGCAAACAGGCAACATGTTCTTGACAAAACAGTCCCGTTAGCAACTTCGCAGAGAAACTGTTGACAGTGGTTGAAGTCATAGTGGGCTGCGGTACGGGCTGTGTGTCAGAGGTTGGAGGCTCTGTCACCCAGCACTTTACACTGTGTTTCCAGAGACACCAAGGAGTCCACAGATCAGCTCACTTTCCAAAGAAGGCTTTGAGTTTTCGCGGGCTTGTTACTTACTTCTGCACTCCTTAGGAGCCCCTGTTCTGCCATCAGCTGCCTCCCAGGGCCGGTCATTGTATAACGGTGCACACTGCTGGCAGTGGCTGCCTGCTGTGTTGTGCTTACACATACACTTCCCATGGACCTACAAACAACATCAAGTAAGAGCTATGAGCACAAACGATGTGAGGGAAGAGCACTCTTCCCCAATCTCATCTCATTGGCTTGGGCATTCAGTCGCTTTTCTGAAGGAGACAGCAATCAAGAGATCCTTTTTTAGAAAGCTTGTATTTATTTGTTGGAGAGGCAGAGAGACAGGCAAATAGATAGGGAGAGAAAAAGGTTCCATCCACTGGTTCACTCCCCAAATGCTTGTCATGGTCAGAGCTGGGCCAGACCGAAACTGGTGGCCTGGTACTCAATCCAGGTTTCTCCTATGGTGTCAGGAACCCAAGGACTTGAGCCAGCCCCATTCCCTCCCAGGGCCGGCATTCGCAGGGAGCTGGAGTCAGGAACCAGAGGACTGTATTGAACCCAGGAACTCTCACATGGGACACAGCATCTTAACTCCTAGACCAAATACCCACTGCAAGAGAGCCTTTCTAGAGTGTGTCTTGGGATTAATTCAAAATATTAAGAAATATAATTTCTTGGCTGTGGGTTATATGATCCTATTGAGAAATTCTGAGTACTGGCTAAGCATTTAAGTGTAAAAAATTTTTTAAATTTTTTATTTATTTGAGAGGCAGAAATACAGAGATAGGGAAAGAGAGAGAGCAAGCACTCCCACTCCCTGGTTCACTTCCTATATGCCCACAATGCCTGGGCCGGGCACAGTCAGAGCAAGGAGCCAGGAATACAATCCAGGTCTCCTATGGGGTGGTAGGAACCCAATTACTTGGGCCATCACTGCTGCCTCTCAGCATCTGGATTGGTGATAGGCTGAAGTCAGGAGCCAGAGCCAGGACTTGAACCTAAGTACCATGATTTGAGTTGCAGCTATCTTAACCTACTAAGCTAAATGCCTACTCTCAAGTAAATTTTATTACCTTTACAATTCTGTTCTTTATATAACAGTAGTATGTCTTCACTACATAAAATTTAGAAGCCTAGAATTTCATCACAAAGTGATATTAATAGCAACATTTGAAGCATGTATTTCCCATACTTTTAAAAACATAATTGTGCCAGCGCCACGGCTCACTAGGCTAATCCTCCGCCTTGCGGCACCTGCACACCGGGTTCTAGTCCCGGTCAGGGCGCTGGATTCTGTCCCAGTTGCCCTTCTTCCAGGCCAGCTCTCTGCTGTGGCCTGAGAGTGCAGTGGAGGATGGCCCAAGTGCTTGGGCCCTGCACCCCATGGGAGACCAGGAGAAGCATCTGGCTCCTGCCTTCGGATCAGCGCGGTGTGCCGGCCACAGCGCGTTGGCCACGGCGGCCATTGGAGGGTGAACCAACAGCAAAAGAAGACCTTTCTCTCTGTCTCTCTCTCTCACTGTCCACTCTGCCTGTCAAAAAAAAAAAATTGTATTTAAAACCTTATTTTCACATAACACATTAAGACTATCTTTCCTGTTCATTTACTATTTTAAGGCTCTCTTGTATAATGTACAACTTATTTGACCAGTCTTCTATTTTATTGTTAAAATATAGATACTTATTATAATATTTAATATTAATATTTAATTGTAAATGGGTTCTATATTTAATACTGCAACGAATATCCTGGTAGCTAAGTATTTATGTAAATCTTTAACTATTTTCATCAAATGTGTTTCCTAGAAGTAAAATCAAAGGGTCAAAATACATACAAGTTGATCATTAAGGTTTTGAATGCATTTTATTATAGTGAGTGGGTGTTTTCTTTTGATCTGACAGTTCAGAGTAGTTGAGGGTTTTTTTTTTTTTAATTAAAATATTGTACCTCACAGGGACAATTACATCAGAATTCTTAGGGGGCCGGCTCTGCGGCTCAATAGGCTAATCCTCCACCTTGCAGCCCAGCACACCGGGTTCTAGTCCTGGTTGGGGCACCGGATTCTGTCCCGGTTGCCCCTTTTCCAGGCCAGTTCTCTGCTGTGGCCCGGTAGTGCAGTGGAGGATGGCCCAAGTGCTTGGGCCCTGCACCCCATGGGAGACCAGGAGAAGCACCTGGCTCCTGCCATCGGATCAGCGCGGTGCGCCAGCCGTAGGGCGCTGGCCACGGCCATTGGGAGGTGAACCAACAGCAAAAAGGAAGACTTTTCTCTCTGTCTCTCTCTCACTGTCCACTCTGCCTGTCAAAAAAAAAAAAAAAAAGAATTCTTAGGGACCTGAGAGTTTAATACTTTTTGTATTACCTTACTGATAATCTCTAAAAATGATTATTTTGGGCCATCCAAACTATCTCCTAATGCTAAGAATTTCCACAAGTTCCAGTACCAAGGTGCATTCATTGATGTACAAGGCCAAGGTTATCGAACTGAAAAGTCTACAAAGTAGCTCAGGATGGTGTTCATAAAATGTGGAGCTATGAGTTTTTTTTTCCCCTTGAGAAGCAGTGTTAAAGATAATAAAGATAAAGTGTACCAGCCAATAAACAAATATTTCATGAATGTCTACAAGAGAGAGTCACTAGGCTAGGTCATGTTTGGTACACAAAGCACTACTATACAAAACAGAATTTTTGCCTTGTAGTTGGACAGAAAAGACTAACATAGGAGAGAATAACTAGACAATACATAAATTCTAAGACGCAACATGATGTTGAAACTCAAAAGATGCTGAAGTCAGCACACCCTGGTGGTGGCGGAGGGCTTCAGAAGGGTGGAGATTTGGCAGAGCCTTTGTCGGGCAGCGGAGAGACACCTCCAGGAAGAGGAAGCACAGTGAGCCAAGGTGTGAAGATCATCTATGACCCAAGTTTACTTCAATGCTTCTAAAGTATTTGACAGCAACAAAAAGAAGCTACTATAAACAACTTGCACTTAGAGTAGCCAAACTAAAAAAAGTCCCCCGAAAGTAAATTTCAACAAACGTGGAAATAGTTACCCCAGTACACTGACGTACTATTGTTTGACCTAAGATGACACTCGGGTGAATGACCTCCTCTCATCTAGGATTCCCTTTGTTTTAATATTCTCTTTATTTATTTCTTTTTAAAGATTTATTTATTTATTTGAAAGGCATAGAGCTATGGAGGGTGGGGGGGGGGAGAGAGAAAGAGAGAAAGAGAGAAAGAGAGAGTGTCCATCCACTGGTTCATTCCCCAAATGGCCACAATGGCTAGGGATAGTCCAGGCCAAAGCCAGGAGCCTAGAACTCTGCCCAGGTCTTCTACATGGATGCAGGTGCTCAAGTACTTGGGCCATCCTTCACCGCTTTCCCAGGTGCTTTAGCAGGGAGCTGGATCAGAAGTGGAGCAGCCAGGACTTAAACTGGTGCTCATATGGGATGCCGGCATTGCAGGCAGCAGCTTAACCTACTGCACCACAACACTTGCTTCCCTTTAATTCTCTCTTAACATATATGTGTACATTTTTCTTAGAGTGTAGGATTGGCTCCTTGGAGTAAGGTGATATTGCAAGAATGTTAGTTGTCTTTATGGATATTCAGCTCACATGATAGATTCAACTTATTGGTTTTGGTTTGGAATGTCCACGTATGAGTTGAGTTATAATGACATATCTTCTCGGGCTTCTCTTCATGACTGTCTCTGATGTGAATGGTTTATATATAGAAGTCCCATGGACTTCTCCATTCACACATTCAGGCAAGCTCTAAAGACAGAATAGCATTTAAATTCAGAGTGCTGCAGGCATTGCTACTGCTCTATAAAAAGTGAAGGGTTTTTATGCTAGCTCCTAGATATCTGATTTTTCCAAGCATCTTTGTCTCTGAAGTATACGAAGTAGAAAAGCGTCAGTCCTGCTGCCTTCATTCCGTCTGCATCACTCAGCACTCCCTCTCATTAGGAAAAACCAGGAACTCCTTCTTATCGGATAGCTTCCGCATGGTAAGCTTCTTTCAAGGCTCTCAGTAAAAGTCGGTGATCCACTGTTTCACTTGTAATGCTGGATGCTGACTTCAAACCAAATGGAGTCTTTGGAAAACTGACTATGGAGGAGAAGCATGAGGCTGAAGAATTTAGTGAAGTGCAGGAGCACGTGTGCCGTTGAAAGAAACAGCACAGCAGAGATTAGTAGGAAAAGCTCCTTTTGTGATTGTCAAAATCCCATGGCACATCAAAAGCAAAACAGTCATGTAAAGCACATAGGTAATTTGGTAAAACTGGAGTCAGCATCCCTCTTCCGTCATTGCTATTACAAAGATTCTCATGGAGAATTATCTGAGGAGGGTGTTAGAGAACACGGTAAGGAATATAAAGTAAATAGGATGGAGAACAAAGTCAAGAAATGGCATCTGTGCAGAACCTCTTGGTGTAGTCACGAGGCTATGTCTTGAAAGGTACACAGCATTAGGGTACACAGCATTCCTTAGGGAGCAAAGACAACAACATGAGAGTTCCAATGGAATGTTTAAGGAACCGTCAATACATAGAGCAGAGGTATGTACTGGAGAAGAGGGTTCGGACCAGGTCACAGCACCCACTGTGAACATCGGCTTTATCCTATAGGCCAGGCAGATCTGCTGAAGATTTTTGAATGAGGAAGTGACTGAAAGGTATATTAAATACACTTTCTTTCCTTCTCTTAAAAAAATTCTACATCCTCCCATCTTGACTGTTACATTCTTTCTTTTTCTTCCCCTTTCACTGTTTCTTTTCTACATTTCCCCTCCTCCAACTCCACTTATGACTTCCAATAGCCAATGACACTCACATGTATTTTCTGATAATACTCAGAATTTTAAGTTGTATTTGCTGCCTTCTTTTGCAGTCTTTCTACTTTTTAGCAGTCATTTCGTGAGTACTGTGTAAAGACAGATGCAGCCAAGTATTGTTAGTTGTCTTTACAGAAACTCAACTCTGATCATGGGTTCAGTTTTTCAGGTTTGGTCTTGGAAGGCCCAAGGCCTATCTGCAATTTCACCTGATTCCTGGCCCATACATTTCAGGCTTCAGGAGGCCATAGACACCTAGGGTAACTTCACCAAACATTCACATGGATCACAAGGTAATGTCGTTTTAGGATAGGCCAGTTCCCTCTGCAGAAGGAGTTCAGAGCGTTCCCCTGTTCCCACATGCCAAGGATGGGGATGAACCTCCCAGGGTCTGAAAGATGCTAGCCCAGCAAATTGTTCTGCACACAGAAAAATTCAAGGAGCTGTCATTTTGAGAATGACCAAAAATAGCTGTAAATCATTACCTAGACTATTTGAAACAAGAAATCCTTCCTCAGCGATACAACTGTTGCTGTTCAAGCTTGAAAGATCACCCACTATTTGATTCCCGTGAAAAATGTGCAAGTAAAAGTAGGTCTTTATTGAAAAAAAAAAAAACAAACAGAAAGCTTTAGTAATAGGTTAAACATAGCTCTTGTTTGGTACACAAACATGAACTAGATGAAGAGCAGGAATATGGGATTATGTACCAGAGGTTTAGTTGAAGAAGAGTGATGTTTGGCTCTCTAATTGGAAAATGAGATATTTGCCTTAACAACAAAACTACAACTCCTAATTATCAAGAGGTATATAAAATTTTGGACATTCTATGGGTATAAGCCCTTCTGCTTTGCTAAGAACACTCTGTGATGTCAAAAGTTTTCATATTCCTATCTGAGTTTGCTATTGTTATTAATCTCCTTGCCATTCATTTTTGTTTTTAGCCTCTTTGTCTTCCAGGAAGGGATCCATAATTCCTGGAATAGCATGTTCATTAAGAGTTGTGCACTTCTGTGACAGAGATTATGTATTAAAACCAAAAAGACATAGAAAAGAAAATATCATAATATCGTCTCTTCATATTTGAGGCTACCTACTTTAGAATTTAAGCAGGTAGAGGGCAAGGTGGAAAATTATCTTTTACCCCCATCATTGGAAGATATACAGGTCTTGCCTAGAAAAACGACATTGTTATTGTTGTTCATTTCTGCACAGAAGGATTTCAGGAATCACCAACCATGGCCGTGGCAGGAAGTGTTAGGAAACTGGTCCACTGACCAGATTCAAGTGTCAGGAAGAAGGGATGGACAGTGCCTCATCAAGATGTGGTAGAATATGTCAAACCTGGGTGGAAAATTCGCTCAGACAACTCTGAGGCTCTTTTGAGTCCTTAGGCTTCACTGTAGTGTTTGGTTGCAGGCAACTCTTCATCATCTTTACCAGAGGAGAATCAAAATGACATGTAACTGGTCCTGTTCCCAACTCACTAATGTAGAACAGGAACACTTCCAGAATTATCTGGAAATCAAACAAGGGAGAAGCAAGGAGAGTATTTCTTTTTCCTTCCAGACACTACCTGATGTGGCACAAATGGAAAAGTAAATAAACATTAATAGATAGTGTCTGAGGGTGGACTTTTCTCTTGTGTGTGTTGGCTATATGACAGCTAGGATAAATTCCATTTTTTTCCTTTATATCCCTCCTACTTTCTTCTCGCCTGCACATTTCCCATTGCTTGTGATTAATCTTAGACTAAACATTATGCTAGTTTTCCTTCCAAATAAAGATGGACTTTATCAGCTAGTGATGTTCACCACGGAACAGCCTTCACCACCATGCAACTGTAAAAGCAGAAAATCACTCTGGTTAATGCTGTGGATGACTCACATGAGCTAAATCCTTTAGGAATGTCTGATAAAATTTGCTTCCTAATTGCTTTCCAAGAAGGAAAGGAACAAATGTTTTACAATTCTTTTGTTAAAAATGATAGTAAAAATAAGTGGAAAAAATTAGTTTTTTACAGCTAAGTATTCATTAACCACTGGATTTCACAAATTGAGTAATTTCCTTGTGATACCGTAGCATCCCTGTTTATATATACATGCTTTGATTTTTATCAATGACCATGCAACTCTGAATTCCAATAACAAATGAATATTCTCTTATGCTGTCACTGGAACTTGAAAACAATGTTTGTGAAAAGAGGATACAAATAGTGCTTATTCTAGGAACAAAAGGAAAATGCCCACTTACAGGCAGCTGCAGCCATTCACGAGCCTCTACTTCACTGTAACAAATGACTCAGAAAGGGGAACAATGGCACACAGCAATCTTAGACCAAATGTGGGTTAAAAACTGATTAATTTCTAAAGAGATAGTAGGGCCCTTTTAAAGAAAAGGATTAACTTCTAAAAGAATGAACTTCTTATGCATGAAAGAGATCAATTCTAATAACAGGCTAGCCTGTTACAACCTGCTCCTCTTACACGGGCCAAAAACAGGCACAAGAATGATAGAACACAACCTTTGAATAGAAAGGGTTGTGAGGAGAACATGCCTTTTCCCCATTAAAGGTTTGCAGGCTCTAAGTTAAATGAAGAAATCAAGAGTTCTCTGGGGAACATGAAGCACAATTCAAGCAGACTTCAAAAAGTTCATGGAAGTATTATGAAGGAAGCCATGAGTGCATTTCAAAAATTGTTTACGCCAAAGTAAACGTATCTTCTAATTCCCTCTCTTCACGAATGTTCTGATGGCCTCTCCGATCTGAGTTTGCTGAAAAAGGGAGCCAGAAGCTTTGTTAGAATGGGGCAGAATAGGCTCAAGTCTGTGTTCCCAATCTTTGCTCAAAAGGAAAGCAAATAAAAATGAAAACTCGTTTATTTATTCTTGGCTCTCCACTTGAACGACAGAGAAGACAGCCCTTATCAGAAAATGCAGAGAGTAAAATAAAGATGGAAATAGGGGAAAAGCAATTATGATTAAAGAACAGAAGTTGGCTAGTACTTAGACTCTGCTCCTCCCTGCTTGCCGGTAGCCTGCAGTTCTACCAGCAGAGATTCTGTCTTTGCTCCTAGAATGGTGTTCCAGGCTAAGAGCTCCTTACAAAAATGCACATACCCTCGGCAGGGGCAAATCCTGAAATTATTTTCAAAAGCCTGTCAGTGGGGCTTATAAGAACTTATTCTCAATCCTAGATCTGGACTCAGAGTTGCCTAGGGAAGGCAAGGACTTCCCAGAGGAGGGAAATGGAATATCTTTTTTTTTTTTTTTAAAGATTTATTTATTTGAAAGACAGAGTTATGGAGTGAGGTAGGAGCAAAGAGAGAGAAAGGTCTTCTATCTGTTGGTTCACTCCCCAAATGGCCACAACAGCCAGAGCTGAGCCAATCCAAATCTAGGAACTTCTTCTGGGTCTCCAACATGGGTGCAGGGGCCCAAGGACTTGGGCCATCTTTTGCTACTTTCCCAGGCCATAGCAGGGAGCTGGAAGGAAGTGCAGCAGCCGGGATTTGAACCATATTGGATGCTGGCACTGCACGCTGAGGCTTTAACCTGCTAGGCCACAGCACTGGCCCTAGAAATGGAATATCTTAAGGGGAGGAACTGGGCATTCTTCATTAATGTACCAAGATCCTGGTCTGAGGGACAGACCTGGATAATGAAATGGTTGCAACCATTACAAATTCTATAAGAAAAAGACATTCAGCAACACTGTTTAAGAATCACAGAGGGGCTGGTGCTGTGGTGCAGTGGATTAAAGCCCTGGCCTGCAGTGCCAGCATCCCATACGGGTGCCAGTTCTAGTGCCAGCTGCTCCACTTCCGATCCAGCTCTCTGCTATGGCCTGGGATAACAGTAGAAGACAGCCCAAGTCCTTGGGCTCCTGCATCCATGTGGGAGATCCGGAAGAAGCTCCTGGCTTCGGATCATTGCAGCTCCGGCCATTGAGGCCATCTGGGGAGTGAACCAGCAGATGGGAGGCCTCTCTTTGTAGCTCTTCCAAATAAATGAAATAAATCTTTTTAAAAAAAACACAGGTTTTCTGCTTCTCTCCCCAAGATGGTAAGCTCTTGCAGGAAGCAATCAGTGGTTGCAATTTCTTTGAGGGGCAGCGGCGTGGTGCAGTAGGTTAATCCTCTGCCTGCGGCGCCAGCATCCCATATGGGTGCCGGTTCTAGTCCCGGTTGCTCCTCTTCCAGTCCAGCTCTCTGCTGTGGCCTGGGAAGGCAGTGGAGGATGGCCCAAGTGCTTGGGCCCCTGCACCTACATGGGAGACCTGGAGGAAGCTCTTGGCTCCTGGCTTCGGATCGGTGCAGTTCCAGCTGTAGCGGCCATTTGTGGGGGTGAACCAGCAGATGGAAGACCTCTCTCTCTATCTCTCTCTCTCACTGTCTGTAACTCTACCTGTCAAATAAATAAATCTTAGAAAAAAAAAAAAGAAATTTCTTTGAGTACCCATTAGCTGGCATATGGTAGGTTTTCAATAAATACCTGTTAATTTCTTTTTTTCATTCAGTCAATGCATCTTCAATGGAGCATTGAGAAATTAGCTGAGTTACATCTTAAAAGCTGTTGAGGAAACAGTGGGAACGATGCACTTGATGCGGGTGAGAGGTACTTTCAATCCTCTGTCACATCCTTTGCCCAGAATGCTTCCCGTAAGTGGGATGGTGGTTTGCTCACCCTGGGCGAGGCATGTGGTGGTCCCGTTCTCATGTGTGGTGGTCCTGACAGTCATGGAGTTGTTAATAGATAATAACAGTAAGTAATACTGAATAGCACTTCCTATATACCAGGCAGTGAGTAAACACTGTCTCACTTGATCCACACTGAAGCCCTAATAAGGCAGGTGTAACTGTTATTACCCAATCTCACAGAGCCAGTAGAGCGGAAGAGTTACTTGAACTCTAGCAGTCTGATTCCAGTGTCACAGACGGATCTCCCAACCACGCTGTTGTATGACCTTGGGAGTGGATTTTGAGGAATCCACTTCAGCCAGGTCTCTTCATGGTGCTGCCTGGATAACATTAGCGAATCCCAAACCAATCTGTCCTTCAAGAGCTCCCCAGGGCAAAGGCGAGATGGGACTTACAGTGAGGCGTTGCGCGGAGAAGGTGAGCAGCCTTAATGGTATGTGAACACAGTTAGATTGGCCCCAGTGGCCCATGCCTGGCATGGATTAGTTCAGAGCAGTAGAGGCACAGAGGATACATGAGACTCACTGGGGAGAGGTGAAATCCATCAGCACGTTGAACTTTCCGATGCCTCCTAGGGGAATTTCCAGGCCACTGCAAGTCTTAACAACTAATCAGGGACTCTTTTGAATAAATTTATAGATGTAAATGAGCTGTAAAGAAAGCTCTGGTCTTGCAGATAGCACCTCATTTTGGTTATCACTACTGATAGGACCTAATAGGGCTGGTAACATCTTATAGCTTGGTGGCTTTTACAGTTAATTTTTTAAAAGATTTATTTATTTATTTATTTTTTTGACAGGCAGAGTGGACAGTGAGAGAGAGAGACAGAGAGAAAGGTCTTCCTTTACTGTTGGTTCACCCTCCAATGGCCACCGCGGCTGCGCTCTGCGGCCGGCGCACAGCGCTGATCCGAAGGCAGGAGCCAGATGCTTCTCCTGGTCTCCCATGGGGTGCAGGGCCCAAGCACTTGGGCCATCCTCCACTGCCCTCCCTGGCCATAGCAGAGAGCTGGCCTGGAAGAGGGGCAACCGGGACAGAATCTGGCGCCCCGACCGGGACTAGAACCCGGGGTGCCGGCACCGCAGGCGGAGGATTAGCCTAGTGAGCCGCGGCGCCGGCCAGAAATTTGTCCTTTAACACTACCATTTCTTACCCTTCATGTGTTTGTTACCTAAAGTTTTTTTTTTTTTTTTTTTTTTTTTTTTTAATCAAGAATGCTTGAGAATGGCCGGCTGGCACCGTGGCTCACTAGGCTAATCCTCCGCCTATGGCGCTCCGGGTTCTAGTCCCGGTCAGGGTGCCGGATTCTGTCCCGGTTGCCCCTCTTCCAGGCCAGCTCTCTGCTGTGGCCCGGGAGTGCAGTGGAGGATGGCCCAGGTGCTTGGGCCCTGCACCCGCATGGGAGACCAGGATAAGCACCTGGCTCCTGGCTTCGGATCAGCGCGATGCGCCGGCCGCGGTGGCCACTGGAGGGTGAACCAACGGCAAAGGAAGACCTTTCTCTCTGTCTCTCTCTCTCACTATCCACTCTGCCTGTCCAAATATATATATATATATATATATATATATACACTTGAGAACTTATTTACAAAAATGGAATTTCAGGTGTGAGTGCTTGGAGCAGTGGTTAGGATTCAGCTTGGGACATCTGCCTCCCATACTGGAATCCGTGGGTTCAAGTCCTGGTTCCTGCTCCCAAGTCCAGCTTGCTACTGCTGTGTACCCTGGAAATAGACACCAGTGGCTGGGTCCCTGCCGTCCCCACAGGAGAACTGGGTTGGGTTATGGCTCCTGGCTTTGGCCTTGCGCAGCCCCGGCTATTATGGGCCTTTGGGGAGTAAACCAGCAGATGGGAGATCACTCTTTATCTATCTCTGCCTTTCAAATAGATGAAATAAATAAATAGATATTTTTAAAGTGAACTTTCAAGATTTTTCTATAACTAAGTGGTTCTTGATTGTCTTCTATTTGTACAAGATTAATTCTACTAGCTTTCTCTTTCTAGTATCATCAGACATTTTATCTCCCCTCTGGGGTCTGTAAGAAATTTTTCTGCCATAAAAATGCAAATGGCATTGAACTAAAAATTGTAGTGCCCAGGGGGCTGAGGATTACATTTAGATAAGATCACACCATTACCAATTCATGAGATTTGTTTTCTACCATGACCTCTCTGCATAGAACTGTTTATTTGTTCTTTGCTTCCAAATGGCTTAAAATTTTCTCTTAACTACTAGGCTTTTAAGAATGAGTTATGTCCAACAGATATTTTTGACTAGATTCTACAAGTGAATTGAGCTAATGTATATCCGTAACGATTTCCTATTGTCACATATGCCATAGCAATAAAGTAGGGCACTCTGATTCTAAGACATTAAATTCAGTGTATCTAAGCTTTCATTGCTTTAGAATTTCAAGCTTGCTTGTTTTCCCCTCTATGATGGCCAGTTTCTTAAACTGCAAATTTAAGCCAAAAGAAGGTGGACACATAACACGAGATTTTTTGCCACAAATGTTGCCCAGAGGCAAACTTTGAGTTTCCTGTAATACCATATAAGCAAGTGTTTTGGTAGATGGCTTAGGAATGTGAAATGCAGTTCAAGTACAATGGCTGTCTGGTCCCTGTGTCCAGTTGCCAACACAGTTGCTACACAACCATTTGACCTACTCTATCTCTGCTCCTCATTTGATCTCCTCACTTGAATCTTTTTCACAATTTTTTGTTGCATTTGTCTTTCTGTACTTAAAATTTCCCAAGGTCACAAAGCAAATCAGTGGCAGAACAGGGACCATAACTCCCAAGAGGCTCCTAAGATAGCAGAAAATCCATCTTAGGACAATGATGTCACCAGAAATTTTACTCCCTTCCCACAAACACCTAAAACGACTTCTTACAAGACAATCTATTCGAGTGAAAAAGAGGCCACTTCAATTTCAATTTCTCAGTAACTGCTTAATTTTAATAATTTTAGGAAGAAATAGATAAAGTGGAAGTAAGAATATATAACTCCTCAATATGTGGTGAAAACTATTAGGCATGAACCTGGGAAATGGAGTGAAAGAAAAAGGAGAACTCATTTTGTAAGCAACTTATCTGCTAAGCAGGATTTGACATGAGAGTGAAGGAAGGTTTTGTAGGGTCTTGTTCAATGTCTTTTAGGATTTAGATGCATTTTTATAATTAGTTAGGGGCCAGGTAAATTCTACTAGAAATGCTGTGGGGATTATTAAGTACTTTTCACCCCATTGACATTCATTTGCTCAATGTGTTCACATAGTTTCTGGTTATTTTAAAGGAAAATTCCTTGTCACAGACTACTTTGCATTCTCTTACAAAGTTTTGTGTGTTTTTTAAAATTCATTCTTGTTCACATTTCCCTCTGTTTTCCTTCTTCGCTGACAGCTCTGTTTGACTGTCACTCAGTATTCTATACAGTGCAGAGGGTGTTACAAAAGTTGACTTGTTTAAGATAAATGAGCCCCTGATTGTAGTACAAGAAGCCAGTTACTTGGACATGTTTTCTTCCATAGTTTTTTTGTTGTTGAATTAATTCATTCAGATGGGCTTTTGCATACTGGAGAATTGCTTGTTTCGAAGTGAGATTTGTAAAACATAGTCTTCATTATTGTGTGTGCTCATATGAAGAGCGCGGTAGAAATACTGATTTATTAAAAAGTTATGCAAGTCTAAAAGAAGACAGAGCCCTTAGGAAGTCTGTGGTTGTCTCCTATATTGCCAGAAACAACAGCCACAGCTGTTAAAAAAAAAAAATTGGTTCTCTCTGACACACATCCATCAAAAAACTACTGCCTTGCAAAAATATATATTTTTATGTCTTAACTGACACCTAGTAATTGAACATGTTTGTAGAATATGTGCTATTGAACTGAGCATAAAAAGCTATTGCTTTTTAAAACAGTGTAATGACTGAGACTTGAAAAGAAATATATTCATTCTGTAAAATTCCATGACAACCAGCTCTGTTCTGGGGCTTTGTTTTGTTTTGTTTTGCTGCTGATAGTTTCTTGTTGAGCTAACATTCCCATAACATAAAATTGATCATTTTAATCTTTTTAGTGCACAATTCAGGTTTTCAGTATATTCAATATGTTCTACAGTCATTACCACTGTCTAATTCCGGAGTTTTCATTTCCCCAAAAAGAAATCTCAGGCCCATTAAGCAGTCACTCCCTGTTATCCTCTGAGTCCCAGCACGTGGCAATCACCAAACTATTTTGTCTTTAGAATTTGCTTATTTCTGAACACTGCAAATAAAGAGTATAAAATAATATGTGGGCTTTTATGTCTGGCTTCTTTGACTTGGCACAATGTTTTCAAAGCTTATCCGTGTTGGGTCATGTATTGGTATTTTTATGGTTGGATAATATTCCATTGTATGGTTATACCATGCTTTGTTTATCTGTTAATCAACTGAAGGACATTTGAATTCTTTCAATTTTGGGGCTTCTATGAATAATACTTGTGTGAACATTCATGTACAAGGTTTTGTGTAGGCATGTTTTCCATTCACTTGGAAGAGTAGAACTGCTGAGTCATGTGGTGACTCTGTATTACGCTTTTTAAATGCTGGACTTTTCCACAGCAGCAGTACCATTTCATGTTCCCACCATCAATGTATGAGGGTTCCAACTGCTCCACATCCTTGCCAACACTTGTTATTGTTTGCCTGATTATAGCCATCCTGGTGAATGTAGTGTCTCATTGTGGTTTTAATTTGCATTTCCCTAATGACTAGTGGTGTTGAGTGTCTTTTCATGTGCTTATTGGCTATTTGCATATCTTTGGAGAAATGTCTATTCAAACCTTTTGCCCATTTTTAAATTGGTTTTTTTTTGTTGTTGTTGAGTTATAAGGGTTTTTATATATAATGAATACTGGCACCTTATCAGATATATGATTTAGAGATATTTTCTCCCATTTTCTGCATTGTCCTTTCACTTTCTTAATAGTATCCTTTGATGCACAAAAGTTTTAATTTTGATGAAGTCCAACTGATTTTTTTTCTTTTGTTGCTTATGCTTTAAGTGTCACGATCTAAGAAACAGTTTCCTACTACAAGGTCACAAAAATTTGCGCCTATGTTTCCTCATAAGAATTTTATAATTTTAGATATACATATAGGTCTATGATCCATGTTAATTTTTGTATATGGTGTGAGGTAGAGTTCTAAATTCATTCTTTTTTTTATTATTTTTTGACAGGCAGAGTGGACAGTGAGAGAGAGAGACAGAGAGAAAGGTCTTCCTTTGCCGTTGGTTCACCCTCCAGTGGCCGCCGCGGCCGGCGCACCGCGCCGATCCGATGGCAGGAGCCAGGTGCTTCTCCTGGTCTCCCATGAAGGTGCAGGGCCCAAGCACTTGGGCCATCCTCCACTGCACTCCCTGGCCACAGCAGAGAGCTGGCCTGGAAGAGGGGCAACCGGGACAGAATCCGGCGCCCTGACCGGGACTAGAACCTGATGTGCCAGCACCGCAAGGCGGAGGATTAGCCTAGTGAGCCGCGGTGCCGGCTAAATTCATTCTTTTTCCTCTGGCTCTCCAGTGGTCTCCCTCCCATTTCTTGTTGCAAAGACTACTCTTTTTCCATTTTATAGTCTTTGTATTATTCAAAAGGCAGGTAGATGGGTGGTGGGGCTTGAGGAGCGTATAGAGGAGGAAGGGCAGAGAAAGACTGGGTTCCCATTCATGGGTTCATTACAACCTGGACTGGGCTAGGCTGAGCCAGGAGCAGGGAACTCGTTCCAAGTCTGCTATCTGGAGGGAAGGATCCAACTACTGGAGCTACCACTGCTGCCGCCCAGCGTCTACATTCAAAGGAAGTTGGAACTGAGAGCCAGAGCTAGGAATCGAACCCAGGCACTGTAAAATGGGGCATGGGTGTCTTCACTGAAAATTAGTACAATAAGAAAAAGTACTGGGGCCGGCACCATGGCTCACTTGGTTAATCCTCCGCCTGCGGCTCCGACATCCCTTCTAGTCCCGGTTGCTCCTCTTCCAGGCCAGCTCTCTATTGTGGCCAGGGAGTGTAGTGGAGGATGGCCCAAGTGCTTGGGCCCTGCACCCGCATGGGAGACCAGGAGAAGGCACCTGGCTCTTGGCTTCGGATCGGTGCAGCACCAGCCGTAGTGGCCATTTGGGGAGTGAACCAACAGAAGGAAGACCTTTCTCTCTGTCTCTCTCTGTCTATAACTCTACCTGCCAAATAAATTTAAAAAAATAAGAAAATAAAAATAAGAAAAAGTACTGTCATTGAGGGATAGCTAATGTATTTAAGGAAGTTTATCTTTTACTATTTATAATTCCATTTTTTCAAGTTCTACAATTTATGCAAAATGGCTATACAAGGTATTGAAATATAGAAAAGTGTTATAAGCTACATTTGTGCTGTAGTAGCTCTTTGGCTTCTGAGTGTTCCATTCAAACAGATATTATGATGCTTCGTATAATTTATTCCTAAAAATTGAACATTTTAAACTTCATAATTACCCATTATTTAATATCAAAAACACAAAAGGTAGGTTCTTGCTTGCCTAGATATTTTAAAATTAAAATTCAATATAGATGAAATGAAATGAGTTTTTATTATAATTTTTTCTGTTCAATCCAAAAAAATCACATTTAAAATATTTCCCCAAATTTTACGCCATTCTTACCCTAAAAAAATGGTTTAAGACAAACAATGGCAGGGCCAGTGCTGTGGCTAAGCAGGTGAAGTACTGGCATCCCATATGGGCATCGGAGTCCCCACTGCTATGGCCTGGGAAAGCAATGGAAGATGGCCCAACTCCTTGGGCCCTGCACTCACATGGGAGGCCCGGATGAAGCTCCTGGATCTTGGCTTTGTCTTGGCCCTGCCCTGGCTGTTGCAGCCATCTGGGGAATGAATCAGAGGATGAACATTCTTCCTCTCTCTCTCTCTCTCTCTCTCTCTCTCTCTGCCTCTCCTTTTCTGCAACTTTTTAAAAAGAAAAACAATGGCAACATCAGAAATGATCTCACTATGTACTTTCCTTTGCATCACTTTTCAGAAATCCAGTAATTGAAAAGAAACACTGCAGATAATTTACTCTCTGAAGAAGAGTGACTCTGGATCCAAGGTAGGACAGTCACACTGATGTTCCTAGTATTCGTATTCCTGTAATTATTTACAAGGCACCTTTAAAAGGATTTTCTTTCCTGTAGATGGTATTAAATTATAATACTAATGTTTGTTTTATGGCTTTCATAAGATCACCATAATTGTCACAGTAAAAACAATATGCACTTTAATCTACTTACATCTCTACCATTGAGTTCGGAGGTTCTTAACAGTCTGTATTTTTGGATGTGACATAAAGTGAATAACTTTTGGAATTAGATACATGGATTTCCTAATTGTTGCTCTCAATAATGTTGGAAAAGTTCCTTAATAACAAAGTAGGGTTGTTTGCCTAATACAAAGTTGGGATGAGAATGCTGGTCCCATGAATTAGAGGATGAAAAGAGAAAATGTGTAGAACATGTGCCATAGTCAAGAAAGTCCTCATTATTAATGGTATTAACATTATCTGAAATGAATCTTTCTTTTTAAGTGCCTTTGGTTAATTCATTCATTTTTTTTAACCTATTAAATGTTAGATATTGTGACTGTCCCAGTATTTGCCATTAAAGAAGCAGGTATTTTTGCACATAGGGAAAGTTGGATACATAAGCACATGGTTGCAACGGTGAGACAAATGCTTGAATCAAGAGAAGCACAGGAATTTGGGGAGGTGCGAGGAATTCTGGGGTTTTATGTAAAGGCCACTAATAACCTGGTTATCTGAGGAATAGGCTGTAATTCCTTCCTTTGCCTAGTGGTGAAATTAGGTGATAAAGCTATCTTCATTTCTTCAATTCCTCTGTAATCCCTTACTTAAATTCTCTTTTTATTACATATGGGAATTGGGTGAAATTATGACTGTTAATTAGATTATAACACGATTATGATTTTTGCTTATGTTCAATATAAAGAAATTCTATAAATCTCATGGTATCTTTAATTTTAATGCCTCCCAGGGCCACCTTTGAGAAACAGTGAAACCAGGGCCCTGTGGAATTCCAAGAGTTAGCTGAGCCAGCTGGGTTTCACGCCTGGCAGTGGTGCCCTAGAGATACAAAATTAAAGGCAAAAGATCCTTGCTCAGTGTTTACTCTTACAGTTTTCATAATTGCTTATATGTAATATTGATCTCTGGAATAAGTGTGATTGCTTTTCCATTTCTAATATGTGAGTGCTCTTAAAAGCTAAAATATATTTTGTTTTTAAAAAGCTACAGTTTGCTTCCTTTTGTCTTTCTATCTAAAGAACTAGAGAGAAGAACTAAAAAGACATCACGATTTCATATGACAAAAAAAATCTTACTATGAGTTAAGAAATATTATAGTCCTATATCTCCACACATGTATTAATTTATTCCATTAAAATATTTACATTGCTAGGGTGTATTACAAATATAGTTCCAGGCTGGCGCCATGGCTCACTAGGCTAATCCTCTGCCTAGCGGCGCCGGCACACCGGGTTCTAGTCCCAGTCGGGGCGCCGGATTCTGTCCCGGTTGCCCCTCTTCCAGGCCAGCTCTCTGCTGTGGCCAGGGAGTGCAGTGGAGGATGGCCCAAGTCCTTGAACCCTACACCCCATGGGTCAAAATAAATAAATAAATAAATAAAATATTAGTCCATCAATATTTGACTATTATTTGAACATGCTGTGTAGAAAATGAAGCACATATATATCTAGGTCAAAACTGGGGCAGTGAAAATATACAAAAATGAATCTTTCAACTCGTTTGAACTACTAGTGCGATAAAGCTGGGAAAGAGCAAGTTACCTTTGTGAGCTTTCTTACTATTAAGTCTCCTTGGATATTTAAGGACTATCTCACTTTGAGATTTTCTCCTGACTATTTCCCTTTCAGTATCATTTCTGGGTCCATCTTGGGGACAGCTGGGAGTCCGGAGGCAGATCTCTATGGTGGAAGGCAGGGAGGGGAGGGAAAGAACTCCATGGAAAGAGAGAAGCTGAGGTGACAGATCCAGCTGGCTTCTGGTGCACAGCCCATGTGTCGCTGTGGTATCTCACTTGTGTCTTACCGATGATGTGAGAGCTGGAGATGTACTTCAGTTTGTCCTAAAGCAATTACATTCAGTGGGAGATAAACTGTAATTTAAGTCTTTATTCCCTCTTACAAGGAGAATTTTTAATGAGCAGATACATAAGTTTAAAACACATGCATATACTTTTAATAATTCCAGAAGATAGAGGAAATGCATCATTGTTTCAAATTAGAAGGAAAGCAAGTTATACTAATTAGCCTTAATAATCTAATTGGAACTATATTTGTTACTTTTTTTTTTTTTTGACAGGCAGAGTGGACAGTGAGAGAGAGAGTTGGTTCACCCTCCAATGGCCGCTGCAGCCGGTGCAGCGCGCTGATCCGAAGGCAGGAGCCAGGTGCTTCTCCTGGTCTCCCATGGGGTGCAGGGCCCAAGCACTTGGGCCATCCTCCACTGCACTCCCTGGCCACAGCAGAGAGCTGGCCTGGAAGAGGAGCAACTGGGACAGAATCTGGCGCCCTGACCGGGACTAGAACCCAGTATGCTGGCGCTGCAAGGCGGAGGATTAGCCTAGTGAGCCGTGGCGCCGGCCGGATGGACTAATGTTTTAGGGAATCAACCCTACTCCATTTTACTTTCATGGATGTCAGCTCTGCCAGTAAATTTTCACCTCCATGTATTTCTATCCTTTTGCCTCTCTGTGAAATAGTTAAAGGCCTATGCATAAAAATACTGAAGTGTTCTAGGGGAGTCCTTGAAAGAAATTCCATGGGAAATCATTTTATGAATGCAAGGATTCACTTATGGTATCTCTGATAACGAGGTCTTGGGGTTTCTTAATCATCAAATAACAAGTGTAATTCAGACAATGCTCATCATTACAGGAAAATTTCTCTTATTATCTAGAAAAAAACAGTCAAAACACCAAAAGTTTCAGTAACATGAATTCTTGTTGGGTTGCCCTCCTACTGTGAAACACGAGGTAGAAAAGGCAGCAGCATCTGCATTTTGCACACCTTGCATAGCACATATGGCTACTTGTCACTAAGGCACCCGCGGCAAAGCTATACCATACTAACACAGGAGAACTGAAGGAAGAAGATGAGCACCTCGACATGGATCGAGAATAGTCTCTCCCCAGCTGGCAAACTTTATGTGTGGTTAACCGTTAGGAGCGCCTTGTGTCCCTCTTGGTGACTGGATCACCTATTCCTCTAGATCCTAATATGATGGCTGAAATGATTAGGGCCATGGCTGCCTTGGCCCCAAAATGATTGATGGCTAGAGATAGAAGTCAAGGATGGTTCACCCAGAAATCGCTCTTCCTAGTGAAACCAAACGCACTCATTCTTTCAAAAGATGGTCATTTCCAAGTGATACATTTTGTGCATGGGTTATCCAAAGTTGTTACTTTTGCTCTTTCTCTTCTTTCCTTTGGGCCATATTAATAGTTACTTAATGGAAGAGAAGAGAGAATAAATGTCCATTTATGGTTCCATATAAAAACGTAGATGATTTGGATATGCTACCCCTCCTTATGGAAGAGTATTCTTCCTGGTAGCCTTCTGTGAATGGGGGGGATACAGCAGTAAGAAACTCGAGTATGATCAACTGCTCTATTACTGTGACTTCAAGCAAGTAAACAAATCTCTTTCTACCTTTGTTTTATCCAAAGAAAAGAAATAAAAATATGTATGTCCCAGGATTATAGTAAGGAACAGTGAAATAATTCACGGAAAAGGACTTTATAAAATGTAAACCTGCTAATCTTTGGTGGCGAATAACTGTCTTTGCTCTCTCACACCCTCACTTCCCTTCTAGCATGGTTTAGATTCCATCATCCATCATGATAAGCAGTTCCTTGAATCTGCTTTCAGCTTCCTTGCCCCTTCCTTGTTTCTGCTCTTAGCCTAATGTCAACCTTGGGTACACGTACTCCTTCACAGCACAACAAAAAAAGAATGGGCTTTGGGCCGGCGCCGTGGCTCACTAGGCTAATCCTCCGCCTTGCGGCGCCGGCACACCGGGTTCTAGTCCCGGTCGGGGCGCCGGATTCTGTCCCGGTTGCCCCTCTTCCGGGCCAGCTCTCTGCTGTGGCCAGGGAGTGCAGTGGAGGACGGCCCAAGTACTTGGGCCCTGCACCCCATGGGAGACCAGGATAAATACCTGGCTCCTGCCATTGGATCAGCGCGGTGTGCCGGCCGCAGCACGCCGGCCACGGCAGCCATTGGAGGGTGAACCAACGGCAAAGGAAGACCTTTCTCTCTGTCTCTCTCTCACTGTCCACTCTGTCTGTTAAAAAAAAAAAAAAAAAAAAAAAAGAGAGAATGGGCTTTGGTGTCTGACAGTAAATTTAAAGTGTGGCTCTACCTTTCATTAGCTTTTGGGAAGTTGGTTAACATTTCCAGGCCTCCAATCTATGAAAGCAAATGAGGATGATATATCATACGCTGTTGTGAAGGTTAAGTTCAATAACGTTCGTGGTGCCACAGCAGAGGCCTAGAACATGGTAAGCATCCAATCAGTGTTAACCAGTATTATTAGTGTTTACAGTCCTGATCGTTTTTTTCCCCATACTAACACCTAAAAATAATTTACAGGTTTCAGGTTTACAGGTATGTTTTGCTACATACAAGTATCTTGAAGCCCCAATTTAATATTCCCATTTAACAACTATATTAACTGTCTTAAAACTTTCTGTTCTTTTCCCTAACACCTGGAAGGTTCAGTTTTTAAAAATTATGTTTTTGGCTTATTCCTGCTAATTTTAAAAAGATGAAAACTAAGGTCCTAAATCTTTTCTGGATTGATTAAAAATTACATGAGACATAGAAACATAATACATGAGTGAGTGTATTCAGATTCATTTGAAGAAAACTTTCATAATGAGACTCTAGGAATGATTCTAAAACTTGCCTTAGACAAGTAGCTAAGTGACATTTCTCAGAGCTTCCTATGGGGCACAGCTCTCAACGGTTATTCCTAGATTTAGAACACATCAGTCAAAATATTGACACTCTTATTTAATGAGTTTCTCATTAAAAAGGAAAAGTCCACTTTAGTAAGTGTAGCTGAGGGCATTTCGGTAACTCTCCTTACTATCAAATGAACAGCACTTTAGTAAACCATGAAACCATTCCAGGGTCTTATTACCATCCACCAGCCAACAGTTGTAAAACCACCAACTGTTAGCAAAACAGAACGCAGTCCTCTACAGCTGCAAACAGAAACTGGTTTAAGATATTCTCTTCATATAATTTCTGGGATCCTAGTGGATGGGAGTCAAAGTACTGTGTTCCTTGCCAAAAGAAAGTGAGCCTTGTAAACACATCAAACAGCGCATAAGGTCTGACTTAGTCTTGTCATTACTGGGGAAGAAGTGTGTGGGGAAAAGTAGAAGTGGCTGACATAATACAATTTAGTAGGAACAGTGATACAAAGAGTGCCTGTCGTGTTCGAGGCACTGGACATCATACTTTTTAATCCTCCCAATGACTACAGAAGGAAGATAATATTCACATTTTATTAGGAAACAGGTTTGGTGAGACTGAGTAACATAGTAAATTATGTGAAAAGTCAGATTCAGTTCTGTTTGATTCTAATGCTAGAGTCTTAATCGTTGTGCTGTTCCGACTTTCTCACAAAAGGAACGGGTGAGGAATAACTGAACTACTGAAGAATAGGTAGAATGGATCTGGGAAGAAGGGGTAACCCAGAGAAGGCGGTCCTGCTTTAGAAGACACAGGAATGGGTTTCTTATTACTTGAGAAAGAGAGAGAGAGAGAGTTGGCTCCCATCTGCTGGTTCACTCTCCAAATGCCCACAGGAGCTGGAGTGTAGGGCTAGGGATGGAACCAGGAGCCAGGATCCTATGTGAATGGCAGAGATGCAATTAGTTGGCTCACCACCTGTGGCCTCCCAGGATCTGCACTGGTGGGAAGCTAGGACATGGAGGAACCAAGAGCTGGAGCTGAGAATCAAACTCAGGCACCCCATTGAGGGAAATGGATGTCTTAAGTGCTAGGCTAAATGCTCACTCTCATGAGGAATGTTTTAAAGTAAATGAGACTATCAATTTTTATACCTCTCCCTTCTCCTAAAGAAAGGAAATAATCCTGAAATCGTATATAGCTTGAAATAGACTTTGTATCATTTCCATTACCATCCCTAATTTGCTACCATCAGCTATCAAGGATTCAAGCCTGTAAAATCAAATCCTAGTAATTTGCTATTCATCCTAACAGCAGGATTAGCCACAGTGAATTGTCTGCCTGTACCACAATACTTCTCAAAAGTTTAGCAAGCATTGGAATTACCTTAGCGGGTTTGGTAAAAACAGATTCCTGGACCCTGCCTCCAGACTTTCTGATTCAGTAGGTCTAGGGTAAGGTCTGAGAACCTGCCTGTCTCACGAATCACCGGGTAATGCTGGTTCAGGGACCGCACTGAGAGCCACAGCTACCAAGAAAAAGAGTGCTACAGAACATTAGCTCTGTGTGCACCGGCCCGTGAGAAGCTGACCTGTAGAAGAACAGCATGACTTAAGAGGCTGCCTTGAATTCTGCGGGCACCATATATGAGTCTAGCTATCTACAGCCATTTGCACATAATGACCTGTGTCCACAGACACACAGATACGGGAGGACAAGTGACTTTATGGTACTTTCTGAAAGAGGCAAAACACTGTGCCTTTAATATGCAGTTGGCTCAGCTAAGCCATCATAGCAATAAGAGCATCACACTCAAAAGAGGCAATCATTTCCATATTTAATATACCGGCTCTTTATACCCCAGAAAAAATACACAGAAAACTAAAGTGCATCTAAGTCTGGAGTGGAACAGGCCTGAAAGCAGACTCATTCACTTTTCCATCCACAGCCTCTGCTGGTCCAATTGCTTATCGCTGTTTCACAAAGACAGAATGACTTAGCAAGGATTCTCATGGAACTGGATCCCTGGAAGCCATTACGGTCTTGGCCACTTTGCCTGATTTTTACCCCTTCTCTGGCCCTAGCTCCAGGTCTGGCCTGGCTTGGCCCAGCTCAGGCATGTGCTTAGTTACAGCTAGAGGCTGTCACTCTGCCACAGAAGTTGAAATCCATAGGGGAACACAGAAGGATGTTAGAAAATTAGTGTTTTAAAAGGAACTTGCTTTCAATTTAACAGCAGCCTGAGATTAGTAAGGAAATGCGGTTGCCATGACATCTTAGGATGGTGCTATCTTCCAGGATGGTGATGTCTTATTTGAAATAACATCCTTTTGATGTGGGAAAAACACGACACAATGGAGTTTCCAAAAGTTTGTGGCAAATGGGTTTAAAATACAACTTTAGGGGCTGCCGGCAACAACAGCATCATATATGGGCACCACTTTGAGTCCTGGCTGCTCCACTTCCCATCCAGCTCTTGGCTATGGCCTGGGAAAGCAGCAGTAGATGGCCCAAGTGCTTGGGCCCCTGCACCCACCCACATGGGAGACCTGGCTCCTGGCTTCAGATAGGCCCAGCTCTGGCCTTTGCAGCAATCTGAGGAGTGAACCAGCAGATGGAAGATCTGTCTCTCCTTCTCTCTCTGTAACTCTGCCTTTCAAATAAAAAAATAAATTTTAAAAAAGAAAAGACAAGTTCATCTTGGCACTAAAAAAATTGTAAATTTCCTGTAGAATTTTTCATACTACACCTTTCCATGAACTTGTTGAAGGCCCCTTGCACGATCCCCTTCTCTTGATTATCCTGATGCTCTTTGTAGTTTAATTTTCTTGCTGGCACAATAACGTATCAAATAGTTGTACAAAGGGTATTCAAAGAAAATGTGTATTATGAGAAAAACAATGCTTGCATTTCCAAATATTTTTGCACCAGTAGATTTATTACCTTTTAAATTCTATTTTTTCATGAACTTTTTGAAGCACCCTTATATATCCATATATATACCTGTATATACATTTTATTTTTATTTTTTTATTTTTATTTATTTATTTTTTTGACAGGCAGAGTGGACAGTGAGAGAGAGAGAGACAGAGAGAAAGGTCTTCCTTTGCCGTTGGTTCACCCTCCAATGGCCACCGCGGCCAGTGCACCGCGCTGATCCGAAGCCAGGAGCCAGGTGCTTCCTCCCGGTCTCCCATGTGTGTGCAGGGGCCCAAGCACTTGGGCCATCCTCCACTGCCTTCCCAGGCCACAGCAGAGAGCTGGCCTAGAAGAGGGGCAACTGGGACAGAATCTGGCGCCCCGACCAGGACTAGAACCTGGTGTGCCAGCGCCACAGGCAGAAGATTAGCCTATTGAGCTGCTGCACCGGCTGTATATACATTTTAAAGATTTATTTAGGCAGAGTTACAGAGAGGGAGAGAGACAGAGAGAAAGATCTTCCATCTGTTGGTTCACTCTCCAATTGCCTCCAAATGCCAGGGCTGGGCCAGGCTGAAGCCAGGAGCCGGGAACTTCTTCCAGGTCTCCCACGTGAGTGCAGGGACCCAAGTAATTGGGCCATTCTCTGCTTTCCCAGGCCATTAGCAGGGAGCTGGATTGAAAGTGCAGCAGCCTTGACTTGAACCAGTGCCCATATATAAAGATGCCAGTGTTGCAGGTGGTAGCTTAGCCAGCTAAGCCACAATGCTGGCTGCAGCACCCTTAAATTTTAATGTTTCTGCAAAACTGTTAACCTTGAGTAATTACTCCCTTGTTGAACTTAGCAAAGGGAAACAGCTAGTATTTTTTTCCTTCGGCCTTATATAGTGGTGCTCTTTGGAAGTTTACATTTAGAGAACTTACGTATAAAAATATGATCATATATAAATGCATGTTCATGAATGTGTCATAAGGCTCATAATTTAGTTTGGTTGACCAGAGATGTTTGGGTGGTCTCAAGTTCATTCACATTCATTGAGGACCTATTTGTGCCATGTTATGGGGGCCTCTGGGCTTGTAAGCGCCCTTTTGCTGAGGACTCTACTCTCAAGGGGTCCTGGAAGGTGTGGATCATAGAACAGCTGAGGTAGCAGGGGAGCTATGTGCTTTCTCTTCACCAACTCACTAAAATACCATGGCAGAAACTTACCAGCACTCTGACCGTGAACTTCCTAGCTTAAAGTCTAGTAGGTTGACATCTCCACAATTTCTGGGTTATTTTCTATTTGGATCAAATCACCCTGAACCCGCTTAATGGAGACACACCAATTTTCCTCCCCATTATTTGTAGCAATATTATTTCAAGGTCTGGAAATGAGCAGGGGTTTGTTGAATGAATACTGTGTTTTCTCCAACGTTGGGAGCCCCAGATTCACTTCTGGAGGTAATAGTGCTCTTAACTACTTTCATGACTCTCTGGCCATGGTCCTCACCATTCCAGTTACCCCAGCAGCTCAGTTCAGCCGGCACATGCTGCCTTGCTGACTCACTGCTCCAGGGCTCCTGATGGCCCCACCCTTGGATGGCACCAGAGAAAAAAGGAAGAATGTGCAAGTCTACCCTTTAGGTAACACAGTAAGGATATTCTGATGCCTTTTAAATTATTTCCCAGAAATATCAGAGCAAAGTATAAAACTGAAGATGCGGAGTGTTCTTCTTGCCTTCTCTGCTTAATGCCAACAGTCTCTCTGGATACAGCCCAACAACGGGCTCGCTGCCTGAGCCACTGTCTTTTTTAGGAGGATGGAGAGGTGAGGACAAACGATGGGTTTCATTTGTCATCTTCCCCTTGCACTATGTTGCTAGCATTCAGTCCAGTACCTACTGAGCACCTGCTCTGGCTTTGGTTAACATACTCAGTCCTGAGGGTACAAAGAACCGCAGGGTCCCTGCTCTCAGGGAGTTCACAGTCCCCAGGGGCTGCGGACAAGCAAAAGTTGTGACGGGCACTCAGGAGATGTGTGCACAGGGGGGAGAGCGAGGCTGGCCCTGCCTGAGGGTGAACAGCAGGTCAGGCCGCCCTTCGCAGAGGAGAGTCACTTTTCATCCTCCCGGCCGGACAGCCAAGATACGGGGCATTAAGTTGAGGCTCTTCTTATTCCCCCTTCAAATGCTCAACAATGGTCCCCATTGACCGCCGAAGCTGCCTTCTGTGTGATAATGCCACTAACATGATTCTGCTACCGCTCACCTTACGCTTCATATCTCAAGTTCAAGGTACCAGAAACTGGCATGGGTGTTTTCCAAGGAATCTCATTATCCTGCCTGAGTAGAATTCTAATATTGAAGTTTAAGAACCAAGTTAATACATCCTTTATAGGATGGGCATGGAGAAATGGGGCAGCAGAGGAAGACAGGAGAAGCACCACAGAGACCAACCCCCTGGGAACTTAGATTAGCAATGCCCCAAGGATAACAGCGATCTGTTTTTCTTCAAGAAGGACTGGTTTTACCCACCACGTGGAATGCTCCCGGGGCCTTGACAGGTCTGAAGCCGTCAACAGGTACACACTGATCAGCATGGCCGTTGCAGAAGCAGCTGCCCTTGACAATGAAATCGTAGATGGCATAGTGTGTGAAATGCTGCGGCTTTGTGTTCAGGTCATTCCTCTGACAGGGACAAGACTGTCTCTTGAGCAGCTGCACACGGAGGTTGGTGATCTTCAGCTGCTCCTGAACTTTGGCGCTGTAAGGGTTCTCGGCATCGTAGGGCGGTGACAGCGCTCTGAAAATAACCTGTAAAGAAAAAGAAAACACCACGTGTGGATAGGGCTGTGCGCAGACCCGGACTTGTTTGCGCAGCGCAGTCTCGGTTTGATTTATACCTTTCGTTATCTGGGAGTGATAAGATAAGGCGGGGATGTTGGACCTTGATCACACCTGGGCCAGAGCTGCCCTGTTATTCGGAAGAACAGATGCACCGCCTGTTTGCAAACTGAACTACACCTGGAGTACCCGGCAGAGACCTGGCTCCTGAGATGAAGGCAGCCATGCGCCGATCTTGGTGGAAGAGCATTCTGGCCAGAAGGAACAGCAAGTAGACAGGCGCTGGAGCTGAGCAGAGCCGGGCTTGTTCAAGGTCAGTATGATTGCAGAGCAGTGGAGAAGGGCACGGCGGCTGGCGTGGAGGACAAGGAGCAGGTGCGAGACTGACATGGACAGAGCCCTTTGCAAGGCATGGTGGGTTATTCTAACTGCGCTGGAAGCCACTGCCGGGTCGTAGGCACAGAAGGGCTAGGACCTGAGCTACACTTTCTCATTGGATGATCTGTTTCTGCGAAGAGAACCGGCTATGAAGGTCAATAACAGAAACAGGAAGACCAACGAGGACCTAACTGCACAAGTTAGGATCCAAGAACTTACATTTCTAGATGAAGTTTGATCTTTCAAAAGGCTAAGCCGGTACTAATTGTGGTCACTATTGCTATAGATATTTTTTGGTTCTTTCTGGAACTACCTTCCAAGTTTGTGGCCTTTGGAATATCTGTACTGGTAGGAGATACGAGTGTGCCTTCCTTGAGGGTAGATTTGGTTTCTTTATTTTATTTATTTTTTTTTTTTTTTGACAGGCAGAGTGGACAGTGAGAGAGACAGAGAGAAAGGTCTTCCTTTTGCTATTGGTTCACCCTCCAATGGCCGCGGCAGCTGGCGTGCTGCGGCTGGCGCATGGTGCTGATCCAAAGCCAGGAGCCAGGTGCTTCTCCTGGTCTCCCATGGGGTGCAGGGCCCAAGCACTTGGGCCATCCTCCACTGCACTCCCTGGCCACAGCAGAAAGCTGGCCTGGAAGAGGGGCAACCGGGACAGAATCCAGCACCCAGACTGGGACTAGAACCCGGTATGCCGACGCCACAGGTGGAGGATTAACCTATTGAGCCACAGTGCCGGCCGGATTTGGTTTCTGAAATTAATCAAGTCATTTGAAACCAATTGTGCTGAGGACAGTGGCAGATAGAGGGAAATCAACATGGCTTTTGGTCAACTGCAAGACTTTTAGTGTTGGTGATCAGGTAGATTCTGAAGGCAACTTAAGACTAACTGTGAGGAGGAGAGCAGAGGGAGGGAGGCTCAGAAGCTATGGACTTTGACTACCCGGAGGCCTCTGGCATGTGTGTGAGTCTCTACATTATATGGGGGTAATTAAAGAGGCCCTGGCACCACAAAGAAGTGAGAAATGTCTAAGGTGACAGATATACCAATTAACCTGACCTGATCCTTACACCTTGTACACATGCATTGAAATGCCACACTGGGCCCCAGAAATGGGCACAATTACTATGTGTTAATTAAAAAGAAAAATAAGGGTGGGCTTGTGGTGTAGGGGATGGGACCCCACTCAGGATGCCTGCATCCCCTATCACAGAGTCCCAGCTCTGCTTCATGCTGATGGGCACCTTGGGAAGCAGCAGGTGATGGCTCAGGTAGTTAGTGTCTGGTCACTAACAAGTGGGTGGCAGGTCCCCAACCACTAGAGCCAGATGATGGCCCAAGCCCCTGGGCCCCTGCACCTACATAGGAGACCTGGATAGAATTCCTAGCTTCTAGCTTCGCCCTGGCCCAGACCTAGCTATTGTGGCCATTTGGGGAGTAATTCAGTGGAGGAAGGATCTCTCTCTCTCTCTCTCTCTCTCTCTCTCCCTCCCTCCCTCCCTCCCTCCCTCCCTCCCCTTCTCTCTCCTTTCTCCTCTCTCGCTGTCACTCTGCCTTTCAAATAAGTAAAGTAAATGTTTAAAAAAAAAAAGCAGATTGAGAACCCTAAAAAAGTAATTATTAATAATAGGCTGTAGAAAAACTCCCATTTAGAAGTCTAAAAGTAACTTTTCAGAATAAAAACAACAGGACATCTTTAAGGAATACTTTGGATATAAAAACTTCATTTTAGAAATCCATTTTCCAGGGCTGGTGTTGTGGCGCCAAGGGTTAAACTGCCACCTGCGACACCATTATCCCATATGGGTGCCGGTTTGAGTCCCAGCTGCTCCACTTCCCATCCAGCTCCCTGCTAATGTGCCTGGGAAAGCAGCAGAAGATGACCCAGGTGCTTAGGCCCCTGCCACCTACATGGGAGACCTGGATGAAGCCTCTTGGCTTCTGGCTTTCAGTCTGGCCCAACTCCAGCCACTGCAGCTATCTTGGGAGTGAACCAGTGGACAGAAGAGCTCTTTCTCTCTCTGTCTCTCCTTCTCTCTCTGTAACTCTGCCTTTCAAATACATACATTTCAAAAAAAGAAAAGAAACAGATTTTACACCAGAAGTATGAAAAGGCAAGAATTAGATGTGTAGAATCCCTCCTGCAGGTATATGGGGGCAGAAATGTCCTCAGTGAGATATATTTGGAGGAGGAGGAGTGATTCCATGGACACTTGGCCCTGTATAGCCTGCTCTCCACCCAGTGGCCCGGATGATCCTCTGTAAACAGAAGTTGGATCACATCACTCCCTTGCGTAAAGCCATCCCTACACAAAGAACTCCCAGTTCCCTTATCATAAAATGCCAGTTCCTTATAATGGCCTTGATTTTCTGACTACCTGCCGACACGCACGTGTAGCTGTTTGTTGATTCACTGCCGTCCCAGGCTAGAATGTACGCCTCAGGAGGGCAGTCGCAGCTTGCCCCAGTCAGTTTTGGGCACATGAATGAATGAATTGCAATGCTGCTCTTGGCATTGATGGAATGGGTGAGGACTTCAAGCAACTGCTTTTAGAGGATCCTGAACAGATGCATGTACTAGATGTCCTTTGATAGAAGAAGGTGAGAGGTAATCAGAACAAATTATTGAAGAACTATTTGCTTGTATTTCTAGCTGGTTTTGAACTTGCAAAACTTGGAAAAAGTTGTCTCTTTAGCTCCATTTATCCACCCGGAGCATATTAAGAGATGAAGTTTTCCCACAAAGAATGTGGCCGGCATTTGGGAGCCGGTGCGGCAGTGCTATCTTTATTTGAACAGCTTACATCAGAATAGGATTTCATCTCCTGAAACATCAAATTCAAATGACGGTGCTTATTACTATACTCATGGCAGAAAAATTCAAAATACAGAAGAAGCCACTGTGGGTTTCCTATGGAACCCGTTTTCAATATCACATCCCCGCACCAGCACTTCTGTTACACACCCATGACATTTGATATGTTCCAAATAACAGAAATGATGTGGGGACCTCCTATTTGATCAACCACTGTTACACAAGGACCCCAAAAAGGAGAAGCCAGGGCTATGCAAATAAGTCTCCCAAGGAAGGGTTTCTGGGGTGCGCTGTCTGCACTCCCTTCCTTTTCCTGAACAGCGGTGGCATCTGTTTGCTCTCTCGGTTCCTGTCACGTATTTGCCCTTGACATCTGCCCGCATTCCCTCTCCCCTCCCCACCGAGAGCTGCCCGGCCCATGCAAAGCTAGCGGAAGATGTGTCAAGGTCTGGAGGAACTTAGAAGCTCTCTGGCTTCCTGAACCCAGGCGGTGGGAGCTGAATGGCAGCTCTGTGCCGGGTGTGCGTGACACCACAGTTGGCACACAGCTATCAGCAGAGAAGGGGACATCGTGAGCCCTGAGGCCGCATGCTGGAAAGGAGACAGCGGAGCGCCCACAGACACAAAAGTGGACGGGAATTGAAACCATGAAATCTTTTTTCCAGAAAGGAGACGCCTTCATCTGATACCCTGGGAAATGGCTCTCCCTTCCATCAGGAAACAAAGAGCACACCAGTCCAGATGCTGCGAACTGCTGGCAGGTGGCCCTCTGGGTCCCACCCAGCTTCTCTGCAGACTTCCCCAGAAGAAGCCTGGGTGCACTGCTGAAATGCAGGAAGACACTGTGGGAAGGCCCTGCCTCTCAGCTGCCTTTTCTGGCTTTTGTCCCCGTTAGGCACAGGATGTGTCTACGGACCCATTGCTGTTCTTCTGTGTCTGATTACTTCTGAACGTCCCGTGCCAACAAGACATCTTCAGAATGCCAGGGAGCAAAATTTTTTGGACTAGGATGGAGCAGCTTTGATATTTCCAGCCTACCAGTGTTGTTGGTCAGGACTTCATGATCTGAGTTGTTTGAATTAACAAAGTTGGTTACATTTTGATGTATACTGTTCTACTCATTCCAGAAAAATTCAAAATGTAGAAGATAGTAAGTACCCACAGTATGACCCAGCCCAATGATCAGCCAGAGATATGACTTGCTAATAGCTTCCCATGAAAACTTCTGTGCATATACACACATATAAACTATGTGAGTGTTCTCATAAGCCGTAAATAGACCTCTCCATCAGCGGTTCTCAGGGTGTACCCCCCAGACCTATAGTGTCCCTACACAACTTGTTACACGTGCAAATTCTTGGACCCTCAGATCAGCCAAGTCAAAAAATCCCGCAGTCCAGGTCCAGCATCCTGTTCTACAAGGCCTTCCGGTGACTGCGATGCAAATACAGTCTGAGACGCACCTCTGCATAATTCAAAACTCTGCTTAGAATTCCACTGCGTGCCTCTGACGTAATTCAGCCAGGCTGTTGTTGTGAGGCAGCGTGGTTGTTGTGGTCATTTCGGTGTAACCAAGCTCGGGGAGCAGTCTTGTAGCTGAAATGGGAATGTATATAAGAATTTCCTGAAAACACGTCTCCAGATGTGAAGTCAGTGGGGCAAAGGAAATGCCTCATTTTTAAAATCTCGCCTTCTGAGTGAGTCATGGACACTCTCCTTTTCTTTTTAAATTTTATTTAAGGTATACAAATTTCACATATTTCATGTATACAGATTTAGGAACATAGTGATACCTCCCACCCTACCCGCTCCCTAGCCCCTACTCTCACCCTGCTTCCTCCTTCTCCTAGTCCCTCTCTTAATTTTTACCATGACTTACTTTCAGTTTACTTTATACTCATAAGATTAACCCTACACTAGTAAAGAGCTGAACAAATAGTAAGAAGAAAAAACACCCTGTTCTTCAAGTAAAGACAAGGGCTGTACACAATCATGGAATCTCAAAGTGTCAATTTCACTCCTATACATTACCTTTTAGGTACTCTATTAGTTACCATAGATCAGGGAAACATGGTATCTGTCTTTTTGGGACTGGCCTATTTCACTAAGTATAATGGTTTCCAGTTGCATCCATTTTGTTGCGAAAGACAGTTTCATTCTTTTTTATGGCCAAGTAGTATTCCACAGTGCACATATGCCAAAATTTCTTTATTCAGTCATCAGTATCTGGGTTAATTCCATATCTTAGCCATTCTAACTGGGGTGAGGTGAAACCTTGTGGTTTTGATTTGCATTTCCCTGTTGACTAGTGATCCCGAGCATTTTCTCATGTGTCTGTTTGGAGTCATGGGCAGTTTCCTTCTGTAATCTTTAGAATCTTTCCACTTCCCTGGCCTTGCCTAACTTTTCTAAGCCTCTGTTCCCTCAAACTTGGCCTGAGAATCTGGATTCTTGGCTCAAGTCTGCCATTTCTTATGCCCCAGTGTAATGAAGAAATCCTTAAAAAATCCTGGACGTGGTAAGCCCACCTGTGTGTATCTATAGCTCATCTTTCTTTTCAAGAATATTCACAAAGAGACCTTAATGGTAATAATGAGAATTAGTAAAAATAGCATTCCTTGTATTATTTATGCTCTCACTGACATGGAAATTTAAACAGAGACTCCATACAGCATACGAAATTCTTCACACATCATATTCTACACGGTGAACAGAATAAGGAGTGAAAACTAAGTACATCAAGAATCAAGGAAGTCTTTCAGAATTGATCGATACCTTGCATATTGCTCTATACCTAACATAGCATCATTTATGTTGAATCATAAGCATTCAACAACAATTCAGGAACTGTGGTTATTCCATTAGAAGCATTTCTTTTTAGCTGCTGGCTTGAGGAATATTTCAGGTCCCAGTTGATTATCCAGCCTGTGGACTCCTTGGAACTCGCTCCGTCCTTGACAGCAGCTCTGCCCCAGTGTGTTGTCAGTGACTATTTACTCATCTGGATCTCACATTAGACTCCACGCTCAGAGCGCAGGGTTCTTGTTTGGTTAACAGCTGCTTCCCCCGGCATGTCCCACAGTCTCGGGCACACTGCAGCGTTTCAGTCACCACTGCATGATTACATAAATGGACGATTCCTCCCATTTCTCTTTAGGAAGGAGAAGCCCAGCAGGGAATAGTGCTTTGATGAATCCAGAAAGCAAGATGCTCTTACCACAAGCCCTGTGTCCTCTTGATGAGAAGTGTGTGATCACACACACACGTATAAATACCTGTGTAAAGAGACACAGTCCACTTCAAGTGGCTGTATGGAATTTCTCATATTCTAAGGAGGAGGATCAGGCAGCCATGAACAAACAGCCAAAGACCAAATAGTAGGTCTGTTTCACGGCTCCTGGTCTAGTTTTCTTATCTACTAAAAACGGAAGCTTCAGGGGCATGACTGCATTTGCTCTGCTTGGGTTTTGAAATCCTGGACACGTCCTTGCTCTCACGGAGGCAGCTTCTGGTTTCCAGGATGGTCATGGTCTCTGTTCTTTGTTTTTCTGTCTCAGTGGTTTCTGCTTCAATCTTTAGTCGCTTTCTGCTGTGTGTCTTCTTTACCTTTTCTAGTCTCTCACAGTGGAGCCCGAGATCCTTCATTCAGCACCTTCCCCTGCTGAGTATTTCCTTAGTGGCACCCCTCACATTTGGATGCGCTGTGGTTTTATTTTCATTCCATTCAAAATACTTTCTGATGTTCTTTTTGATTTCTTCTTTGACCTAAGGGTTCTTTGAAGGCGAGTTTTTCAGTTTCCAAATATTTGGGGATTTCCAAGATACCTCCCTGGTATCATTTCTAAAATCATTTCCCTGTGCTCAGAGAACAGGCCTAGTGTGCTGTGAACACTCTCCTGTGGGCTGGTGATTGTGGTGCAGTCGATGGCCTCTCTGAGCAAGTGCTCCTGCTGCTTTGAAAAGGAGTCGAGACGTCCAGCTGTGACGATGGACTTCTCTGTGCATCCTTGCGGCTTCCGCTTCATGTGTTTTGCTGTCCTGTCACTGGGAGCATAAACAGTGCAGACTCTCATGTCCTCTTCATGAACTGATGCCTCCCTCACCATGAAATGGCCTTCTTTTTCTATTATTCTCTTTTTTAAAAAAGAATTTATTTACTTATTTGAAAGGCAGAGCTACAGAGAGGCAGAGGCAGAGGCAGAGAGAGAGAGAGAGAGAGAGAGGGAGGGAGGTCTTCTATCTGTTGGTTTATCTCCAAATGGCTACATCGGCCAGAGCTGAGCCAGTCTGAAGCCAGGAGCCAGGAGCTTCTTCTGGGTCTCCCATGTGGGTGCAGGGGTCCAAGGACTTGGGCCATCTTCTATAGCTTTCCCAGGCCATAGCAGAGAGCTGGATCGGAAGTGGAGCAGCTGACTCAAACTCAGGACTCGAACTGGCGCCCATAAGGGATGCTAGCACTGCGGTCCGTGGTTTTACCCACTAAGCCACAGTACCAGGCCTGAAAGGTCTTTCTTTATTCCTGGTCTTTGATAAGAAATTTACCTTATCTGATAGTAACACTCATCTGGCCACTCTTCTATCAAAGTGTTAGCATGCTATATTTTTTTCCAACCTTTGACTTTTAACTTAGCTGTGTCTTTAAAGTGAGTTTCCTGTGGGTAGCACAAGTTGATCTTTTTAAGTTTTATCCAGGGGCTGGCGCTGTGATGTAGTGGGTAAAAGCTACTACCTGCAGTGCCGGCATCCCATATAGGCGCCAGTTCGAGTCCTGCTGCTCTACTTCTGATCCAGCTCTCTCCTATAGCCTGGGAAAACGGCAGAAGATGGCCCAAGTGCATGGGCCCTCGCACCTGTGTGGGAGACCTGGAAGAAGCTCCTGGCTCTTGGCTTCAGACTGGCTCAGCTCTGGCTGTTGTAGCCATTTGGGAAGTGAACCAGCAGATAGAGGACCTCTCTCTCTCTTTCTCTCTTTCTCTTTCCCTGCCACTGCCTCTCTGTAACTCTGTCTTTCAAATAAATAATTTTTAAAAGATGACTTTAAAAATAAATAAAAGTTTTATCCAATCTTTAATCTATACCTTTAATCAGAGTATTTACATCTTCTACCTTTAATATGAAAGCTCCTGCAAGTGTGTTTAAATCTACCATCTTTCTACTTGTTCTGTGACCTGTTCTTTTTCTGCCTTCTTTTGGACTGAATTTTGAGTTCTCATTTGTTTGTTTATTATTACTTTTTTTAAATAGTAGTTCCCTTAGCGTTTATAGCTTACATCTTTAACTTAACACAGTCCACTTTTGGGTAACATGTGCCAGTTTACATGTACCATTAGAAACTTACAATGGTATACTCCCATTTCCCAGCCCACCAATCTTTGTGCCATTGTTGTTGAACATTTTACTCTTATATCTATTAGAAACTCTACAACATATTGTTAAGGCAGTAAGAGAAAAAAGGGCTGGAGCTATGGCATAGCAGGTGGTGTAGCAGGTAAAGCTACCACCTCTGGTGCCAGCATCCCATTTGGGTGCTAGTTTGAGTCCTGGCTGCTCCACTTCCAATCCAGCTCCCTGCTAATGTGCCCGAGGAAGCAGCGGAGGATGGCTCAACTGCTGGGCCCTGCACCCACTGGGCCAGCCCAGTCATTGTAGCCATTTGGGGAGTGAACCAATGGATGGAAGATCTCACCTTTTCTCTCCATCTCCTTCTCTCACTGTAACTCTGCCTTTCAAATAAATGGACAAATCTTTTATTTGAAAGGCAGAGTTAGAGAGAGAGAATCAGAGAGATAGAGAGTGAAAGCTTCCATCAGATGGCTTACTCCCCAATGGCTGCAATGGGCAGAACTGGGCTGATCTGAAACCAGAAGCCAGGAGCTTCTTCCAGGTCTCCCATGTGGGTGCAGGGGCCCAAGCGCTTGGGCCATCCTCCGCTGCTTTCCCAGGTAATTAGCAGGGAGCTGGACTGGAAGTGGAGTAGCTGCAGGTGGCAGCTTTACCCGCTTCACCTTGGCGCCAGCCCCTGGATAAATCTTTTTTTTTTTTTTTAATTATTTTCATCTACTTGAAAGGCAGAATTGGAGCAAGAGAGAGAGACAAATATCTTCCACCTGCTGTGTCACTCCTCAAATGCCCACAGCAGCCAGGGTAGGCCAGGTTGAAGCCAGGAACCCAGAACTTCACCCAGGTCTCCCATGTGGGTGGCAGGGCCCCAGCCACTTGAGCCATCATCCTCTGCCTCCCAGGATGCATTAGCAGGAAGCTGGATTGGCTGGGACTTGAACTGGCACTTTGATATGGGACTTGGGTATCATGATGCCCTCCCCTTCCCTTCCCTTTTGGAAGATATTTTTTGCTGGGTATAGAATTCTAAGTTGACAACTTTTTTCCCAACTACTTTAAGGTTTCTGTCCCACTCTCTTCCGGCTTGCATCATTTCTAACAAAAACCTTTGCCATTCTTATATTTGATATTCTGTACATAATGTGCTTTTTCCCTCTGGCTGCTTTTAAGGGTTTCTCTTTGCCACTGGTATTTAAATAACTTGGTTATGATGTGCCTTGAGGTACTTTCTTCTGGTTGCTGCACTTCTTGGATCCGTAGGCTTATAATTACAATCAAGTTTAGAAAAATTTTACTAGTTCTTAAATCTTCTTCTGCTCCTCCCGCCCCCTGCTCTCCGGTGTGGCTTCTGGCTGCCCATGTATCAATCTGCTTTACGTTGTCTGCAGCTCACCAGTGCTGGGCTTCCTACTTTTCCTGACTTCTGTCTCCCTGTGTTTCCTGTGGAGACGTGTATTGCTATGCATTTTCCTCCATGGTGTCTGCGTTGCTAATCCTCCTTGGCATATAACTCGTCTCAGACATAACATTTTTCAGCAGTGGACATTCAGTCTGGATCTGATTCCTGACCTTTCCTAAGCCCCTGGTGGCTGTGATCATTTTGTTCCCCTCTGCCTTGGAAGCATAAGGAATACAGGTAAACAACTATGGTGACGTCCTCAGCTGTGAATTCTGTCGTTCGTGTAATGTCTCAGGTCCGCTTCTGTTGATGTCGTTTCCTTTTCATTACGACCTGTGTTTTCCTGCTTCTCTATAAACCTCAATTGGCTGCTGGACACCGTGTATTTTTCCTTGTTGGGTGCTGGATATTTCTGTATTCTTGAGCTTTCTGGAAAGGGGAGGAAAGCAGTTAAGTTCCCTGGAAGGAGCTGGATCCTTCGGAGGCTGGCTCTTTAGGGGAGACCGCTGGAACCTTTAGTGTCGAGCTGGTTCTGCCCCTCCAGCCAGGCGATGCCCTTCTAATTCAGGATGAATCCGAGGTGTCCACCTGGGCTGGCTTCCTGGTCCTGCAGCCTCGAGCCATTGTCCCCTCTGGCCTTTGGGGTAGCTTTTCCTGGTCTCAGGTAGTTTTCTTAAGCACATGTGTTGACCCGTATTCAGCTGGAGGTTGAGAGGGCCCATTTCTGGATCCTCTCCCAGGGTAGCGCTTCTCTCTCCGGAACTCTGCCCAGCAAACTCCAGCCACGTTGGCCTCCTCAGCCACTCAGGTCCTTAACGGAGCAAATCCATCTGCTCCGCTGAGGTTCCTCCTCACCGCCCTGCGGCCTGGATCCTGCCTCTAGCGCCCTCCTCTCGGGGCCGCTGTCCTCTGTGGCTTAGGTCCAGCACCCGATAACTGATCTCTCACAGTTTGGTCCAGTTTGGTCGTCGTTTCAGGCAGGAGGGTAAACCTGGTCTTTGTCACCCCACCCTGGCTGAAGGATAAAGTCTAAAACCCCGAGGCAGCTGAACTTCTGTGAAACACAATTTATGAACTATATGTGGACTAAGCCCTCAGTTTTGTACACAAATATATAGAAATAACATACTGCAAGTTTTAAAATAAGGCTAGAAATGTAGTTATATTTAGGTGATAAAAAGGCATGAGATGGGACTGGCACTGTGGCGCAGTGGGTTAACGCCCTGGCCTGAAGCGCTGGCATCCCATATGGGTGCTGGATTGAGACCCGGCTGGTCCACTTCTTTATTTATTTATTTATTTTTATTTTTTATTTTTGACAGGCAGAGTGGACAGTGAGAGAGAGAGACAGAGAGAAAGGTCTTCCTTTGCTGTTGGTTCACCCTCCAATGGACGGCGTGGCCAGCGCGCTGCGGCCGGCGTACCGCGGCTGGCGTACCGCGGCTGGCGTACCGCGGCCGGCGTACCGCGCTGATCCGATGGCAGGAGCCAGGTGCTTCTCCTGGTCTCCCATGGGGTGCAGAGCCCAAGGACTTGGGCCATCCTCCACTGCCCTCCCGGGCCACAGCAGAGAGCTGGCTTGGAAGAGGGGCAACCAGGACAGAATCCGGTGCCCCAACTGGGACTAGAACCTGGTGTGCCGGCGCCGCAAGGTGGAGGATTAGCCTAGTGAGCCGCGGCGCCGGCCTTGGTCCACTTCTGATCGAGCTCTCTGCTATGGCCTGGGAAAGCAGAAGAAGATGGCCCGAGTCCTTGGGCCCCTGCACCCTCGTGGGAGACCCGGAGGAAACTCCTGGCTCCTGCCTTCGGATTGGTGCAGCTCTGGCCATTGCAGCCAGTTGGGGAGTGGACCAGCAAATGGAAGACCTCTCTCTCTCTCTCTCTCTCTCTGCCTCTCCTCTCTCTCTGTAACTCTTTCAAATAAATAAATCTTTAAAAAAAAGGCATGAGAAACTAATATTTTCTTATTAAGTATATCTATCTAAAAAACACGGAAAATAATCTAAAATATGAGCATCTACGCTTTAAGTTTGCTCCATAATTCTATGTTTCAGTAATTTCTATCTTTTAAAAAACAGGTAAACCTCATCATAACTGCTTTTTAAATAATTTATAATACCTATCACAGCCTTCTACTTACACTGTGTTTTATGTTTATGCTCTATTTCCATATATTTTTATATCCCTACCATCAAATACAATGTCTTCTAAATTCTCAATAATACTTATTGAATGAATGAGTCAAGATAAAATCATGTTAGTATAGGTTTATGTAAATTTTCTGATCCAGGAATAGCATAAATAAAATAAAATCTTATTTTTCTAATATATATTTTATTCATAAACTACCTCTTAGTTGTATGCTAACCTTTCTCCCCTTCCAATATGACTAGTAAAATTTTAAAATGGATTCATTATTTTTTTAAAGATTTATTTATTTGAAAGCAGAGTTAGGGAACCAGAGAGAGAGAGAGAGCGAGCGCGCTCCATCTCCATCCCTGGCTTACATCCCAAATGGCTGCAATGATCAGGGCTGGGCCAGGCAGAAGCCAGGGACTCAGAACTCCATTCGGGTCTCCCACAAGGGTGGCAAAGCCTCAGGTACTCGGGCCACCCTCCACTGCTTTCCCAGGCCCATTAGCAGGGAACTGGATGGGAAATGGAGCAGCCAGGATTTGAACCAGCACTCATATGGGATGCTGGTGTCCCAGAGAGCAGCCTAACCTGCTGCACCATGACGCCTGCCCTGGATTTATTATTACTTAGTATAAACCAATACTTAGTGAATGTTGTAGTTGGGTTATGCATTTTTGGTAATAAATATTGCAAATATTGATTGCAAGAATGACTACAAACCATTTAGGGAGGAATCCCTAGAATTTTAGCCTAATACACACATAATCTAATAAAAACTTAATATGCTTCATAGTAAAAACTATTTCTATACAGAAAAAAACTCCACACTTCCTTTCTCATTACAAGCCTGGTTTAAATAACATCTATATTGAGAACTCTCCAGCTTTAGTATAAAGCCATCATTTGTTTTATATGGATGTTTTCTAGCTGTTTTCAAATAGCACCTGCCTAATTCAGCCACAGCTGTTCTGATTACTGTTGGGCTGACAACAAACCTGACATCTGAGTTAAGAAACTAACATACTTGTCTCCATTTGCACTGTTTTTCAAGGTCTCTAGAAACTGAACTCTCTCGTACTGTTGAGGTTCCGGAAGCATTTGTGGTCCACACCTGCTAGCTTGTGTGCGTGGTCACCTCAGTTTCACAGGGAAGAGTATACTTCAACTGCTTCCCGAAGCCAGATGCTGGCACGGCTCCCGAGGGAGCTGGGGGTCTCAGAGCAGATGATCTGTGAGATGAGTACCTTTACCCCAATACATTCTGGAAGCAGCTTCTCCTCTCGTGGCCAAGCAGCCTTTTTGGAAAGCATGTGAAGTTTCTCTTCCAGGGTTGCAATGAGTAGGAGTTTTGGTTTCATGGAAGGAGAAAGCTGGACAAGGAGATAGCGTAATTGACATGTGGGTGGCTGCAGCCCAGCAGCTGGGTGCTTTAATTTTAGAACATTTGTCCTTGACTGGGCCACTCTAAGTGAAGCACCCACTTGTCTTAGAGAAGTGCGTCTGTATTTTGGGCAGCACCAGAATCCTTTGGCTTACCCTGACAGCATCAGGCACCCTCACTCATCAGATAGCCCACCTTTCAAAGTGGGAGAGCCTTATCTTCTGAGATAGGACAGTATCAGCCAATGGGGCTCTCAGTGGAGACACTGGGGAATGCAGTGCACTCCGGTGACTTACTTGTACGATAATAACCTCGACTTGTAAGTACACAAAAGCCTCTTTGCATGTTTCAAGGGCATATTTACAGTTTCAAAGTGATGAAAAGGCTGCTTCTTAAATATCTTCAGGGGGAAGCGAAATGATAGAAGTGCAAGGGGAAACAAGAAACAAGACCAAAATAAAAACAGAGATAATTGCCCAGTATGGCTGGAGTCCTGGCTTTGGCTTGCCCTCAGCACTGGGCGTTAAGGACTGGAAGAGTCCTTAGCAATCAACGATCTAATCCAGTTGTGGAGACCAAGGCTCCCGGTGCTTACCATGACTTGCCAGAGGTCAACCAATGACAGAGTGGAGCCCAGAGCCCAGTTTCTCCTGATTTTTCTACTATATCCCACTCTATTTTTATAACTAGCCATTTCAGGATTAAAATTAAAATGTAGATTGAAAGAAAATATTATATATCATTTACCCTTGTCATCCTAACAATGGATTAACTGTGCCACCTTTCTTTTATTTTATATGTTTTTAAATTTTGTATTTATTTTTGATTTTCATTTATTTTAGAAGTAGAGAGAGAAAGAGTCAGAAACAGGAACAGGGGCTACCTCTATTTTATTAATGGATGTGACTGGCTGTTCCCTTGATAAAAGCTAAGATCCCTCCCCTATTTGGCTTAAAGGAAGTGGTGAAGATTTATGAAAAGACATCAGATGGAGAAGAGTCCTGAAAATCACTACCTCTTACAAATAAAATTGGCTAGTGTGTAGCAGTGTACTGTAGCTCGCCTTGTTCTCCCTTCTTGGAACGCAGCCCTACACTGGCTACAGCTCAGTGGCTGGGATTCATCGACAGTGACTGCCTACCCGGGCACTGATCACCAGGACTGGTCACCTCTGATTCCCGACGCCGCTTGGCCAGCAGTTGGGAATACTTTGCTGCTTCATCTGACCTATGCGGGGGCTGGCTGCTTTCCCTGCCCACCTGTGGCAGTTCTTCTCTCTCGGTACCCAATTCTACACTGCAGTCACCGGGAACCATTTTCTGTGCTGAACACTCCATGAGCTTGCTCCCTTCCCAGCTGTTGCCCATACTCCCCCTTCCTGGAACACTTTTTATATCTGGCTGTCATTACCACTTATTGTAATCCCCACCCTCCCACACGCCACCCCTTTCCCCCCACCCCTGCCATGACTTGGTCACCTCATGCCTATTTTTTAGATATCATCTTCAATGGCACTTAAAAAAAAAACAAAACTTATTTGAAAGGCAGAGTTAGAGAGAGAGACATGTTCCACCCACTGGTTCACTCCCTAAATGGCCACAAAGGCTGAGGCTGGGCCAGTCTGAAGCCAGGAGCTTCCTCTGGGTTTCAAACACTTCCTATTGCTTAGAGACTTAGAAGTTACCATACTGTTTTATAATTTAATTTCCTGTATTACTCTCTATACTGTGAGCTAGTTCAGGAATTTTGTCTGCTTGCTATCAGTGCATCAGTACATGGGCCATGTTTAGAATATGTAAGAGTTAATATATTTGCACTTGAATTTTAACAATTCATACCCATGTTTAATAACGATTTACGTTTTATCAACTGTTTTCCACATTTAAATCTCATTTCATCCTTACATTCTCAGTTTTCATATATAAAAACTCAAAGAAGATATGAATGAACTCATCCAAGGTCATCCAGCTAGTACTGGAACCCAGGTTGCTGGAGTCCAAGTTCAGGGTCATTACCACCACCACACAGATAACTTCATTTGGTTATAGAATTCTTGAGGGTATTGAGCAGGTGGTCAGGGTAGTGAAATGAGTTGAGCTTCTCTTCTAGAAAATTCACATGGCTAAGAGGAGTCAGAACCATGGGGAAGAGGCAGTATGGGGAGTAGGGGAGGTGGCGGCAAGAGGAAGCAGGCACTTAGGAGAGGGCAAGAAATGAAGGTCACAGCTGATACTGAGAGCTAAAGTCTAAGCTTTGGGAACCACCCTGGGTTAAAGGTCAAAAGGAAGGAAAATAGCCATAAATAATAAAAAAAGGATCAGTACACAATATAGGAGGGAAATGAAAATTTTTTATCATTGAAGCCCAAGGAAGTGAGAATGCAAAGAAAGAAAATGTGGTTAGCGATGGCCAATGCAATTCAGAAGATGAGGAAGATGATGAGAACTCAACTGGCTCTGGCTGGATACCAGGGGCTCTGGAGAGCTTGGGTGTAAGGGACCATTTGTGAAGGTTTGGGGAAGAACATGGGCCAAAGAAATGGAAGCAAGAAGGAAGTGGCGGATGCATTTTGGTAGCTTGCTCATTCATTCACTCACCAGTTGAGAAATGTTTGGGCTATTTTGAGTAAAAACGCTATGCACATTCACACACAGAAGTCATGAAAGTGTAAAGTTATTTTTCATGAGTACTCAGGGGAGGAACTGCTGGGGGGGTGGGGGCGTATGATTAAAAGGAAATACCCAACTGCTTTCTAAAGTGGTTGTATGCTTTTGCATTTCTGCTAGCAATGTGTGATCAAAGTTTTAGCTGCTACACATCTTTGCCAACATTTAGTTTTATGAGTCTTCTTCATTTTAGACTTTATGGGTGAATACAGCAGTATCTAATTGTGGTTTTAATTTTTCATTTCCCTCATCACTAATGCTGTTGCACATTTTTTTCGTGTATATGACCTGCATCTTCTTTTATCAGGTGTCTGTTCAAATCTTTTGCCTATTTTTTAACACTGTTTTTCTTCTTATTGAGTTATGAGGTCTGTATGAACTGTAAAATTAAAATGTATATTCAGATATGCAAATATTTTCTCCAGTCTGTGGCTAGCCTTTTTAGTTTCTTAGCAGAACATTAAATGCAAACCTTTAACATTTTCATGAAGTTCAATCTATCAATATTTTCCTTGTATGTTTTGTGCTTTTTGTGTTCCATCCACGGAATTTTTGCCTAATTCAAGACCTAATTTCAAGCTCTTGCATTCAGGCCTATGGTCCATTCCAAGTTTATTTTTCTAGATGGTATAAACTAAATGTTTAGTTTCTTTTTTCTTTTCACGTATTGATATCTAATTATTCCAGGTCAATATGTCAAAAAGGCTTTAACAACTGAATCACCCTGGCAACTCTGTTTGGTGTGCTTTTCCTTGTGTGTCTTTTGCTGTGGTTTACTGAGCTTCTGAGATAAATGGAATTATAGTTTTTGTGAAGTTGGGAAGATTTTTTCATGTTATTCTCTTCAAATTTTCTTGTCCTTTGTTGCTTCTTGTAGACTCCAATTCCATGACTTTCACAGTTTAGTGATGCTGTTTTTACTCAATCTTCTTTCCTCACTTCATTAATTTTTAGTTTCTATCGCTATAACTTCAAGTTCACGAGCTTTTCTTCTGCCCTATCTGGTCCTCTGTTGGCCTTTCATAGTGTATTTTTCATTTCAGAAATTCTGTTTTTCACCTTTGGAGGTTCCACGTGGGGGATGGGTGTTTGATGTAATGGTTAAGATGCCTGCATCCCATATCTAGTGCCTGGATTCAGGTTCCAGCTCTGCTCCTGATTCCAGTTTCCTATTAATATGCATCCTGGGAGGCAGTTGGTGATGCCTCAGAAGTTGGGTCCCTGCCACCAATGTGGGAGATCTGTGTTCCCAACTCCCAACTTTGATCTGGCCCAGCTCTGGCTGTTGTGGGCATTTGGAGAGTGAACCAGTGGATGGGCGATCTCCCCTCTCTCTGCCTTTTTTATATCTTCCTTTTCTTTTTTTTACTATGTTCTTACTTTCTTAAACATATGCAGTATATTTATAATAGCTTCTCTAATGCCCTTGTCTGCTAATTCTACCAACTATGTCATTTCTAGCTACGTTTCTATCACTTGGTTTTTCTTTTGGTTAGAAGTCATATCTTCAGGCCTGGTATTATTGTGAATTTTGTGTTTTTGCTCGCTGGATTTTGATTTGTTTCTCTAAGAAGGGTTAGAAATTGTTCTGACATGTAGTTCATTTACTTGGGATCCACTTGATCTTGAAGCTTATTTCCAAGTTTTGTTAGGGTGAATCCAGCATGTCCTTTATTCTAGGACTAACTGAACCCTGCTGCTAAGGGGAGACTGAGAACCCTGCCCGATGCCTGTGAACTAGGCTTCTTCAGTCTAGATGGTGGGAACATGAACTTCTCCCAGCCTTGTAGGAAAACTAGGAAGTGTTCAGCAGCTGCCTTCTGGGGGTTCTTCTCCACGCTTACGGGGTTTGAGCTGTCACACTGCAGCTTAGCATCCAGCTAACAATTTGAGTGGGACACCCCTTTGTAGGTAGCCCCCCTCCAGTATATGCCCCACAAACACTAGTCGCCTTGGCCTCATGGAGCCCTCATCTCTGTCCCTCCAGCTCAGCGCAACCACCGCACCGCAGGTTCCGCTTCCTGTGCTGCACCTCGGAAGTGTCCCCCTTGGAAGCTGGGGAGGTCAAGGGCCCATCGGGTGGGTCTCCCCTTACTCAGGGCTCAGTTGTGTGCCGCAGCCTGTCACCGGTTTCTGGAAAGAACTGCAGCACAGTGTTTGTCTGGCTTCCTCTGGGGGAGTGGGGAGTGTCACTCCTGTAAGCAGCTGATCTTTCATAAGCAGAAGCAGGGACTGCTTTTCTCAGACTGATAACTTTGAAGATGTTGCAACTTGTGGAGTCTCGGGCATGAGACACCCGGAAAGAACCGAGCTGGCTGTAGGGACGTGAGTCTGAACTGAACGGCAACTGATCCTGTTTTCTTACGCTTTCTGTACTCCACCTCCCCTTCCTTCAAGAGGGCAGAGGATTTCACTTGACGTTTTGCCCCTGAGCAAATGAAAATGTCAGGGATTGATTTCTACACCATGCATTGTGTTAGGAGACAAAGACAGTATCTAAATCACAGAAGTTAAGGCATTACCGATACCTGGTTTTGTTCCTGAAAGTATATGAAAATTTAACGGCTCTGGGTGAGTGTTTTGAATTCTTGGAGTAAAAATTCCTAGGCCTGCAATTTGGCCTTGTTTCCACTCAACACACTCAGGACAAAGCTATTTACACTCCTATGCCTCAGTTGCTCCCCTGCGACATCAGGGTACTTAGGTAGGTACTGAAAATGAGTTTTCCTGAGGCAGGGAAATAAAGATCTTCCTTTACATGGAGTGTATTCAAAAAGTCATCCTGAGTTTTCTAACTTACCTACAAAGCCTAGTTGTCCTAAAACAGGATAAAGCATGCACATTTAGTTGTTCACATCGGAAGAATTCTGTAAGTCTACCTAATCACATCTACATTTCTATAACCACATAGCTCATTTTTTTAAGCCCCTTCCTAAAGAGTCAGATAACTCTTAAACTGTAATGAGACCAAATGCCAGGAAACTTATCCACTGTGGAAAAAGTCCATTTAGTCCCTCAGTTAATCTTCCTTATAAAAATGCATTTATTCCTCAGAGAGCTCTGGCTAGGTTGTTCTTTGAGCGGGATGACACTTGACTGGCTGTGTCTTTGTTGCTTAAGCACAGGGAGATCTTCGAGGTCAGAACTTTTCATAATACCAAGATAGTTGCCTTTTATCATTCATTCTGAAAACGCGTGCACCGAGACTACTTAAACTATGTGATGATGTTAATGCATAGTGCTATGAGCTGTCCAAGTTATTTTAAAATCCTGTAGTTTGCTTTCTGCTTCAGCACAAACATAAGTACTTTTTGTCATCTTGTGTGATGCATTAAGTATTTTCCCCAAATTTCCAAATATTAAAGTTTTAGAATTTAGGGACCTTATTCTAAAATAAATTTATATTTTTATTATTTAAGAATGGATCACTGACTTAAGTAAAATAAACTTGGTGAACCAGCAAAAATAAAAATATAAAAATACATCTATATAATTTTTTTTTTAAGATTTATTTATTTATTTGAAAGAGTTACACAGAGAGAGAAGGAAAGGCAGAGAGAGAGAGAAAGGGAGAGAGAGATATCTTCCATCAGCTGGTTCACTCCCCGGTTGGCTGCAACAGCCGGAGCAGTGCCAATCCGAAGCCAGGAGCTTCCTCCGGGTCTCCCACATGGGTGCAGGGGCCCAAGGACTTGGGCCATCTTCTACTACTTTCCCATAGCAGAGAGCCAGAGTGGAAGTGGAGCAGCTGGGACTCGAACTGGTGCCCATATGGGATACCGGTGCTGCAGGCGGCGGCTTTACCCACTAGGCCACAGCGCCAGCCCCTATAATGTTTTATATATAAAATCTTAAAAATAAACCAAATGTGAAAAAAATAAGCATTACAAAGGTAAACACTTTCCCTGACCAGGTGCCACGGAAAACCCGTCGGCGATCAGGCTGCTGTTCAGCCAGCTTTCCGGCTGAGCCTGTGTGTGTCTGCCGAGGGCTTTCCACAGCGCACACACACACACACACACTGAAATGTGCTTTCCGGTTTGCACCCAGGAGACTCCGTCAGGTATAACCAAAATGTCCCGATTCAGATTTGCACCAAAGCCCGAGCTTCAAACACCGTTAATGCTGGTGGCGAAATCCTGGCTGCCAAACAAATGCACTTCAAAGGCCTCCTGCGCACCCGGAGCCGCAGATAAATATTTGCTGTTACTGGCGTACTACGGAGGAAAGGGCCACTCTGTCTTCCCTGGTGGCCACCTTGAGAAGTGTTCATGACCACCAGGACAGCCTCCCGGTAGAGATGAGGTGCATGTATCGCTTCCCGGTAAGTTCCAGCCTGAAGCATGAGGGTCGGCGGCAAGGCTGAACTAAGGAAGGGAACGGAAAGCTGAATCCAAAGCAAAGACTTGCAGGGCTGGCACTGTGGCACGGGGGGTGTCCCAGGCTCCTGGCTTCTGCCTGGCCCTGCCCGGGCCACTGCAGCAATTTGGGGAGTGAAGCAGTGCATGGAAGATTTCTCTCTCTCTCTCTCTCTATCTCTCTCTCTCTCTCTCTCTGCCTTTCAAATAAATAAATACATCTTTTAAAACAACAACAGACTTGCAGAAACACAGACCAGGAAAAGTAAAGATAGCATTTTCTGTTCTGCCCCACGAGGACCCAAGGACAGTCAGTGCAACTGAAAGATGAATACAGGGGCCAGCGCTGTGGCACAGCGGGTTAAAGCCCTGACCTGCAGTGCCGCCATCCCGTATGGGTACCGGTTCTAGTCCCGGCTGCTCCTCTTCCAGTCCAGCTCTCTGCTGTGGCCTGGGAAAGCAGTAGAAGATGGCTGGCTGTGCACCAGACCATGGCACCTGGCTCTTTGGGCCTATGCTGGGAGGATGGCAAGGTCTCTGCACAGTGGATGCTAGGTGCAAAGGGATAAACGTCCCTCCCACTGCTGGCCACGGCTGTCTCTCCAGGCAAATGCAATAATGACAGGATGTCCGCTTGCTCCTCAGTACAATGGTGGAGATCCTCAAGATGGGACTGCAGAGGGCTCTGCTCAGTGCCGCAGCTTGCTCTTGGGCTCTGTCAGGGACCCAGGTGTCAGGTGATCACCTGCTTTGCTGGGTGCTGGGCGGTTGCTCAACAGGGCACTCAGTTCTGAGGGGCTTGCTGCCCAGTGTTTGTCCGCTGGAGGACACGTGGTGAGTGCCAGGGGTGAGCAGCCTCGTACCCGTGCAGTGACGGCCATGGGCTACCCTTTCACAGGGGACTTGGCTTAGGAGGCGCTGGTGTTTTCCCTGCTAAGGTGAGAAGGGTAGAGCTCCCCGCACCGGGGCACTGGGGCTTCCATCAGGAAGCAGCCCTGAGCTGGCTGCGTCCTGGTGGCTGTGCTGCCGCCATCTGCTCATCTTGACCATGACCTTTGCCCTGAGGCTGCAGCTGCAATAGCTGAGTGGCACTGGGCACCCCTAGGCCAAACAGGCTGAAGGCCAGTAGCGCCGGTAGCCAGGTGGGTGTTTAGTAGCCACAGACACTCCCAGCCCTGCCCGCGGGCAGAGGGGCGTGCCCTCCTTGTGCACCTGACAGGCGTGGGCTCTCACAGGTGTGGCTGCTGCGACACCCACTAGCCCACCCCTCCTCAGGGGAAAAAGCAGGCAAGGGCAGTGGGCACAGGCAGTGCCGGTCCCAAATGCCCATCGGCCACAGGGCTGGAGAATTGTGTTCCCATCTCACCTTTCCCAAGTGACTTTGTTTTTATTCTTCGGAGTTGAACACTGCATTTTCATTTGTTACACTGCTCTTAAAGAATGTTCCTTTTAACTATTTTTTCAGGTACTTAGGTTTTTTAATTGCATATCTTTTAAATCCTGAACATAAGAAACCTTTTTGTTTTTCTCTAACAAACGTGGTAATCAGTAGATTCCTTCTTGTGTTTTGATTTTTTGATTATTAGCAGCTGAACACATTTTATTCATGTACCATTCAGATGGATACCTGCTGTCATCCCCCTTGTAAATGCATGTCCCTATGTATTTCATACATTCCGCTGTGATCAAATTGGAAATTTGAGTTAAGATTTCTCTGTTTAGGACATGTGAGAGCTGCAGACTACAGAAAGAAAGTTATTACTTTGCCTATTTTATGTGAGTGCCAACGGACCATAGAACACTTGACACATTTAATTATACTGGATTATTCTTCCAAAGATGACCCCTGCTAACTGCAGTCCAGAAAGAAACAATGCCACTGCAGAGCGCATGAATGGGTCTCTGCAAAGGAGCCCACACCTCCCCATGGCCCGCCTCCACCCAGGGCTGCCTTGTGTCCCCCTGCAATGGGAGAATGGGAGCGCCTCCCTGCCCTGGCTGAGATGCCCGGTACACGGAAGACACTGGGACAGTGACGCTGTCCCCAAAGCTAACCTGGCCTAAGTGGCAATGGCAAGGCCACCTCCTGTGTATGGGCCAGGCTCTGGTGTTGCTTTCAAAAGCTTCCTTTTTACGATGTTGAAGGGAAGCATAAAGTTCACGAAAGCAGGCTGAAGACCGTGTTGATGTGCACTTGTCATAATTTTTCTCACAATGGCGCAATTCACTTGACTCATGGAAGACTCCGTTGTCTCACTTATATCCTGTTGCTTTTCTATCACCCATATTTGCTAGAACTCATATTGATTTAAGCAATGATTTATCCTTTTGACAAAGTGAGTCCATTCAGTAGGGATATAATAAAAGTCCCATGGGACTCCAAGAAAAAAATAAAAAGAACTATGAGTAAGTCTAATTCATACGATTCACAAAGATAGGAGACAATTGTCTGTTTCCTTGGACTCCCAGAGTAGATATTTCTCTAGGTAAGCTGGAGCTACAGAATTTTTCTGAATTTTTTAGAATGCTTAAGCCATTGGGCTCTCAGAGCAAGAGAGATCACAGTAGAATTTCTCGGCCCGAAAGAGAAACAGTGGGCCCGCGGTGGGGTACAGTGGGGTAAGCCTCTGTGACTCCGGCATCCCATATCAGAGCACTGGACTAATCCTGGCTGCTCTGCTTCTAATCTCTGCCCCCTATAATGGGCCTGGGAAAGCAGCACAAGATGGCCCAAGTACTTGGGCCCCTGTCTTCCATGTGGGAGACCCAGATGGTGCTCCTGGCTCCTGGCTTCAGCCTGGCCCGGCCCAGGCTGTTGTGGCCATTTGAGCAGTGAACTAGCAGATGGAAGATCTCTCTCTCTCTCTCTCTCCCACTCTCTTTCTCTCTCTCTTTCAAATAATTAATCAATCTTTTTTTAAAAATATTTATTTATTTATTTGAAAGAGTTACACATAGAGAGGGGGGGGAGAGAGAGAGAGAGAGAGAGAGAGAAAGAAAGAGAGAGAGAGATGTCTTCTATCTGATGGTTCACTCCCCAATTGGCTGCAACGGCCGGAGCTGCACCAATCAGAAGTCAGGAGCCAGGAGCTTCTTCCGGGTCTCCCACATGGGTGCAGGGGCCCAAGAACTTGGCCATCTTCTACTTTGCCAGGCATAGCAGAGAGCTGGCTCAGAAGTGGAGCAGCCAGGTTTTGAAACAGTGCCCACATGGGCTGCCAGCGCTTCAGGCCAGGGCATTAACCTGCTGCGCCACAGCGCCAGCCCCTTAATCTTTCTTTTTTAACAAAGAAACTGGCCAACACGTTAAATCTCATTTCAGCTTCTAAGAATGTTTCTTTCTTACACATTAAGATAATACATTTTTAACCTGCAAAGATGGTGAACTTGGCTAATCTAAATTCTGACTGTCTTCCATCATCAAACCATTTTTAACTTTAAATGATGATGAAGCCATGATTAATGATAAAAATTCCAGGTAAATATGACATTAAGCTTTTTAATAGAGGGAACATTTGTTTATTAATTCAGCCATTATTTATTGAGGAAATACTTTGTACTCTGAATACAAAAATGAATAAGGAAAATCAGTAAGGGATCAGTAGTTCCTGAAGTCTAGAAAATTGAGTTCTGTCAGAGCACTGTGGAGAAAACAACTCAAAGCATTTTTAAGAATCAGAAGAGAGGGGCTGGCACTGTGGCATAGTAGGCTAAGTCTCTTCCTGCAGTGTTGGCATCCCACATGGGCACTGGTTCAAGTCCTGGCTGCTCCACTTCCAATCCAGCTCTCTGCTAATGGCCTGGGAAAGCAGAGGAAGATGGTCCAAGTCCTTGGGCCCCTGCACCCACATGGGAGACTCAGAAGAAGCTCCTGGTTTTGGATGGGCTCAGCTCTAGCTGTTGTAGCCATATGGGGAGTGAATCGGCAGATGGAAGACCTCTCTGTGATTCTTCCTCTCTCTAATTCTCTCTCTCAAATAAATAAATGAATCTTTTTTTTTAAACAAAAAGAGATCATAAGATTTTTAGCCCAAATTTCTCAGTGCAGGAGGTGTCTCAATAATAGCTTATGCCCATCCAGTCTCTCCTAGATCCCACATATCTATCGGGCATCATACTGCATTTTTGGATGGTACTAATTATCAAAGAGTTCTTCTGTGTTAAGTTAGGATCCTTCCCCTGCAATTTTTTTTTTTTTTTTTTTTTTTTTTTGACAGGCAGAGTGGACAGTGAGAGAGAGAGACAGAGAGAAAGGTCTTCCTTTGCCGGTGGTTCACCCTCCAATGGCCGCCACAGCCAGCACGCTGCGGCCGGCGCACCGCGCTAATCCGATGGCAGGAGCCAGGAGCCAGGTGCTTTTCCTGGTCTCCCATGGGGTGCAGGGCCCAAGCACCTGGGCCATCCTCCACTGCACTCCCGGGCCACAGCAGAGAGCTGGCCTGGAAGAGGGGCAACCGGGACAGAATCCGGCGCCCCGACCGGGACTAGAACCTGGTGTGCCGGCGCCGCTAGGTGGAGGATTAGCCTAGTGAGCCGCAGCGCCGGCCTCCTGCAACTTCTTATACTTGCTTTGGAGCTATAGGAAATAAGTATTTTATCTTAAATACAGAAGTCCTTCAAATCATTCTCCAAGTAAATACTTGAGTGTCCCATGTCAAATAGTATCTAGACTGTTTACCACTATCACTAGGTAGCAAATAACCTTTGTTTTATTTGTCTGCAAAAGCTACTGAAATATTTTCTAGACATTTTCTCCTCTATGATGTCAAACAAATTCCTTTTTTTTTTTTTTTTTTTTGACAGGCAGAGTGGACAGTGAGAAAGAGACAGAGAGAAAGGTCTTCCTTTGCCATTGGTTCTCCCATGGGGTGCAGGGCCCAAGCACTTGGGCCATCCTCCACTGCACTCCCTGGCCACAGCAGAGAGCTGGCCTGGAAGGGGGGCAACTGGGACAGAATCCGGCGCCCCAACCGGGACTAGAACCTGGGGTGCTGGCGCCGCAAAGCAGAGGATTAGCCTAGTGAGCCGTGGCGCCAGCCGATGTCAAACAAATTCTAACATCTATTTCAGAACATTTGTTCCTCCAATTAAAAGTTTTTTAAAAATATTTCTTTGAAAGGGAGAGAGAGAAGGGATCTGCCAGCCACTGGTTCACTACCCAAATAGCCAGAGGCCAGGGCTGAGCCAGGCCAAAGCCAGAATCCCAGAACTCCATCCGGGTCTCCCTTATGGATGGCAGAGGTCCCAATCACTTGGGCCACCTTCTGCTGCTTTCCCAGGTGCATCAGCAGGGAGCTGGATCAGAAGCAGACATCCAGTACTTGAACTGGCACTCCTCCATGAGATGCCAGCGCCACAGGCAGCAGCTTAACCTACTGCACCACAACAACAGCACTTGTTTTTTTTTTTTTTTTTTTTTTTTAAGATTTATTTATTTATTTGAAAGTTAGAAAGAGAGAGAGAGAAGTGTCTTCCAATCACTGGTTCACTCCCCAGATGGCTGCAATGGTCGGAGCTGAGCTGATCTGAAGCCAGGAGCCAGGAGCTTCTTCCAGGTCTCCCATGCGGGTGCAGGGGCCCAAGGACTTGGGCCATCTTCCACTGCTTTCCCAGGCCATAGCAGAGAGCTGGATTGGAAGTGGAGCAGCTGAGACCCAAACCCGCATCCATACGGGATGCCGGCACTGCAGGTGACAGCTTTACCAGCTATGCCACAGTGCCGGCCCCCTACATTTTTTTTAAGCCATGTGATTTCAAAGGGCTTCCCATAACCCCAGCAATATCCAGATTTTAGAAGATCTATAGTACTTTTAATACAGACGTTTGACTGAATGCAGATTGTGGCATGAGAGGAAAGTACTTTCCTGAGACATACTACTTATGGAGCTTCTTGAACAATCATTTCCAATTGTGCTAAAATAAGGATGCAAGATTGAAGTCCTAATGTCATGAGTCTGAAAGATGGGGAAGGAAGGAGTCACTTCGACATCTGAGTGAGGGAATAATAATATTATTTGCATATTTCCATAATATTTTTCATTGTATTATTGAGTTCCTGAGAAAATAATATTTCAGCCTACATGCCTACAAAGCCAGTGGGCAAGTAACAAAGTTGAGGCCGTGGGGAGACTGTGGTGGTCTCACCGCCCAGTAGTAATGTGGGAACAGAATCAGTTCCTCCATTTCCTAAGCAGGTGCAGTGATGAAGGTGGAAACTGAGGGGATTAAACTGGCTTTGGGGAAGGACCAGGGTCCATCCAGCTCCATAGGTAACATGGCCTCCTCATTAAAGTCGCATTATCGGTTAGACCTTCTAGAAGGAACTCAGTGTTTTACTAAATGGGCTTTAAAAGTAGGAGAACTAAAAGGCAGCAGAAAAAGATACATCACTGAGCTCTAGGCTGTCAGTTTCCACATGTGCCTGGTATGTGTTTTATAACTCTTTTGGAAAACGTGTGTGTGTGTGTGTGTGTGTGTGTGTCTAAGTTCAAGTTGATAATCTTTTTTTTTTTTTTTTTTTTTTTGACAGGCAGAGTGGACAGTGAGTGAGAGAGACAGAGAGAAAGGTCTTCCTTTTGCCGTTGGTTCACCCTCCAATGGCTGCCGAGGCCGGCGCGCTGCGGCCGGCACACGGCGCTGATCCGATGGCAGGAGCCAGGTGCTTCTCCTGGTCTCCCATGGGTGCAGGGCCCAAGCACTTGGGCCATCCTCCACTGCACTCCCTGGCAACAGCAGAGAGCTGGCCTGGAAGAGGGGCAACCGGGACAGAATCCGGCGCCCCGACCGGGACTAGAACCCGGTGTGCTGGTGCTGCAAGGCAGAGGATTAGCCTAGTGAGCCGCGGTACCGGGCCAAGTTGGTAATCTTTTAAACATGTTATAACTCCCAACTAACTTAAATAGGACCTTAAGAGATATTTTAAAGGCATATTATTTTAGAAGCCCACTAATCTTAACAAGAAACCTGTCATATAAAATCATGAACAGTCTCTAACCTTAATAAGAGAATAAAGGCAAGTCCAGAGAGGGAACAGGAGGTGGGCAGGAACCTCACTCTGCCTGTTCACTCCTAACTACAGAGCAACCTCTTGACAGAATCACTTGAAAATCGCTCCATGAGTCTGAATACCAACTAAGTGTAGGCGGATATATTTCTTCCAGTTTTGATAAGATATTTTACTAGAAGCTCATACTTGCAGCTGTTCATAACATTACCATCTAAAAATATCTTTAAAAACTTAATTCTTTATCTTGCCTTTGATACTCATAGTTTAAGAAGAATTTGTAAGCCATAGTAGATAGGTAAAACTAAATATAGATTGAAACGGAGTGGACGGTTGGCTTAGTAGTTAACAGCCAGGATGGGATGCCTGCATCTCATATGGAAAACTTGAGCCCATTCCATCCACCAATGAGAAGCAAGCGGGGCCTCTCAGTAGGCGGGGCTCCATACACTGGAGCTCCTTCTCGCCTCCACCATGACTGAGAAGTGAGATGGGCTCCAGTAGGCGGGGCTCCACGCTTCCACTTGCAACACATAGACACATAGTAGCTCATAACAGAGGGAAATTTCACCACAAGAAAATCCCTACAAATTAGACGTGCAGTTTGTTAACCAAGGCAATATAACTCTGAACACACCAGACACTAACATCGGGGTGTCCCACAACTATAAGGAAAAGGGTGGGTTACATCAACAGAAGTGAAAAACCTCCTCTAACCAAAAAAAAGAAGAAACATACAAACTCCACGGGGCTTACATTGGATACCTCCTCCACCCTGGAATACTGAACAGAGCACCCAGGCCACATCCAGCACACACCTCTTGGAACTCACTAAAAGTACAGACGTCCCACTAAATCACAAAGACACAAATTAAAAAGAAAAGCAACCAGGCCAAAAAAAAGAAAAAAAAGAAAAAAATACACAAATGCCACAAAAAAAAAAAAAAAAAAAAAAAAAAAAAAAAAAAAAAACACAAAGAAAAACCCTAAATAAGAATAAGGAACACTCTACAAGCCCCCCAAAGGAACACTACAACTCTTCAATAGTAGACGGCAAAGCTGAAAAGATCGAGGATATGCCAGAAACGAATTCAGAAAATTGTCAGATTACTTAGAAGCAATCAGAAGCAAATTTGCAATCTAAATGAAAAATTCTCCTAAGAAATTGAGATATTAACGAGAAGTCAGAAGAAATATTAGAAATGAAGAATTCAATAGATCAAATTAAAAATGCAGTGGAAAGCCTTAACAACAGAATAGGTGACACAGAAGAAAGAATACCAGAATTAGAAGACAAATTTCTGGAAATATTACAGTCAAGCCAAAAAAAAAAAGGAAGAAGAAATTAGAAAACTAAAAAACATGGTTGGAGATCTACAAGATACTATCCAATGACCCAGCATACAGAACCTAGGAGATCCGGAAGGCATGGAAAGAGAAAAAGGATTAGAAGGCCTTCTTAATGAAAAATAACAGAAAATTTCCCCAATCTAGAATAAAAAAGAGACATCCAATTATAGGAAGTACACAGAGTTCCTGAAAGACATAACCAGAAAAGATCTTCACCACAACACATTGTAGTAAAACTTTCCACAGCAAAACAAAAGCAAAGATCTTAAAATGTGCACCAGAGAAATGCCAAATCACATTCAGAGGAAAACCCAGTCAGACTCACTGAAGACTTCTCGTCAGAAACCTTGCAGGCAAAGAGAGAATGGTGAGATATAGTCCAAGTCTTAAGAAGGGAAAAAAAAAAAAAAAAAAAAAAAAACCTGTCAGGACAGAATACCGTACCCTGCAAAGCTCTCACTTATGAATGAAGGAGAAATAAAGATCTTCCACAATAAACAGAAATTGAAAGAATTTGTGGGGCTGTTGCTGTGGCGTAGTAAGTAAAGCCACTGCCTGCAGGGCCAGTATCCCATATGTGTGCTGGTTCAAACCCCGGCTGTTCCACTTCCGATCCAGCTCTCTACTATGGCCAGGGAAAGCAGTAGAAGTCCAAGTGCTTGGGCCCCTGCACCCATATGGGAGACTCAGAAGAAGCTCCTGGCTCCTGGCTTCCGACTGGCACAGCTCCAGCTATTGCAGCTATTTGGGGAGTGAACCAGCAGGTGGAAGATATCTTTCTCTTTCTCTCTCTCTCTCTCTGCCTCTGCCTCTGCTTCTCCTTCTCTCTCTGTGTAACTCTGACTTTCAAATAAATAAATCTTTTTTTCCTTAAAAAAATAATTTGTAACTACTCACCTAGTCCTACAAAAGATGCTCAAGGATGTACTAAACACAGAAACACAAACAGGAACACCACTACAAAAGAAGATGAACACAGAAAATGATCCAGTAAAACTACAAAGGAAACCCAAAGTACAAAATTAGGACTATTTATGGAAACATGGCAGGGCAACATTGGTACTTAACAACAGTCACCCTCAATGTAATGGTCTAAACTCCCCAGTTACAAGACACAGACTGGCTGAATGGATTAAAAAACAAAACACACCTACTTCCTGCCTACAAGAAACACATCATACCAACAAAGAAGCATTTAGACTGAAAGTGAAATAATGAGAAAAGATAATCCACTCTAACAGAAACCAATAAAGAACTGGTGTAGCCATCCTAATATCAGATAAAATAGACTTTAACACAAAAACTATCAAAAAAGACAAAGAAGGACACTATATAATGATTAAAGGAGCAATTCAACAGGAAAATGTGACTATTATAAATGCATATGCACCTAATTACAGGACACCTGGCTGTCTAAAAGAAATGTTAATGGATTTAAAGGGAGATTTAGATTCAAATACAATAGCAATGGGGGTCTTCAATACCCCACTTTCAGCAATGGACAGATCAACCAGGTAGGAAATCAGCAAGGAAACAGAGTTAATCAACGCTATAGACCAATTAGACCTAGCAGATATCTACAGAGCCTTCCAACCTAAAGCCAAAGAATAAACATTTTTCTCACCATTGCATGGGCTTTCTCTAGGACTGACCACATGCTAGGCCATAATGCAAGTTTCAGCAAATTAAAAAAAAATCGAAATCATACCATGCATCTTCTCAGACCACACTGCAATGAACCTGAAAATCAGCAACTCAGGAATCCCTAGAGCATATGCAAACAAATGGAGACTGAACAACATGCTCCTGAATGAACACTGGGTCACAGAAGAAATCAAAAGCGAAATCAAAAAATTTTTGGAAACAAATGAAAATGGCAACACAACATATCAAAACTTATGGTATACAGCAAAAGCAGTGTTAAGAGGAAACTTTATAGTAATTGGCGCCTACATCAAGAAATTGGAAAGTCACCAAATAAACCATCAATGCACCTCAAGGATCTAGAAAAAATAATTAGCAAACCAAACCAAAAACTAGTAGGAGAAGAGAAACCGTTAAAATTAGGGAAGAAATCAAAAAAATTGAAACAAAAAATACAAAAGATCAGCAAAGTGAAGAACTGTTTCTTTTAAAAAAATAAACAAACTTGACACACCATTGCCCCCCCCCAAAATAACAAAAAAAAAAGGATAGCCGATCCAAATCAGTAAAATTAGAGATGAAAAAGGAAATGCTACCACAGACACCACAGAAATAAACAGAATCATCAGAAACTACTACAAAGAGCTGTATGCCAACAAACTAGGAAACCTAAAAGAAATGGATAGATTTCTGGACACATAAAATCTGCCTAAATTGAGCCATTAAGACATAGAAAACAAACAGGCCCATTACCAAGACAGAAATTGAATCAGTAATAAAGACTCTCCCAACAAAGAAAAGCCCAGGACCAGATGGCTTCACCATTGAAATCTACCAGACATTTAAAGAAGAACTAACCCCAATTCTTCTCGAGATATTCAAAACAATTGAAAGGGAGGGAATCCTTGCAAATTCTTTCTATGAAGCCACCATCACCTCAATTCCTAAACCCAGAAAAGACGCAACAGAGAAAGAGAACTACAGACCAATTTCCCTGATGAACATAGATGCAAAAATGCTAAAGAAAATTCTAACCAATTGAATCCAACAACACATCAGAAAGATCATTAACCTGAATCAAGTGGGATTTATCCATTGTATGCAGTCATGTTTCAACATTTGCAAATCAATCAATGTGATGCATCACATTAAAAAATTGAAGAATGAAAACCATATGAGTAAATCAATAGATTTTATAAAATACAGCATCCTTTAATGATGAAAACTCTAAGCAAATTGGGTTTAGAAGAAACATTCCTCAAGAAGGGGCCATCAAAGAAGGAGGCACCTTTATCTGAAGGGAGGAGAGAACTTTCACTTTGATTATGGCCCTGTCTAAATAAGGTCGGAGTCTGTGGACTCAAGAGGCTTCCATAGCCTTGGCAGCTCATGACAAGAGCCTTGGGTGATTACTGATGTCATAAATAAGAGTGTCAATTGTTAAATCAGCAACAGGAGTCACTGTGCACTTGCTCCCCATGTAGGACCTCTGTCCTTAATGAGTTGTACTATGAGAATTAACAGTAAAACTAGTCTTCAAACAGTACTTTATATTTGGGTGTCTGTGTGGGTGCAGTCTGTTGAAATCTTTACTTAGTATAGAGTTTATTCTGTATATAAAGATAATTAAAAATGAATCTTAATGAAGAATGGGATGTGAGAGGGAGTAGAAGGTGGGACAGGAGTGGGGGTGGGAGGGCAGGTATGGGGGAAAGAACTGTTATAATCTAAAATTTGTACCTATGAAATTTATATTTATTAAATAAAAGCTTTCTACAAAATAAAGAAGGAACATTCCTCAACACAATCAAGGCAATTTATCACAAACCCACGGCCAGCATCCTGTTGAATAGGGAAAAGTTGGAAGCATTCCCACTGAGATCCAGAACCAGACAAGGATGCCCACTCTCACCACTGCTATTCAATATAGGCCTGGAAGTTTTAGCCAGTCATTAGGCAAGAAAAAGAAATCAAAGGGATTCAAGTTGGGAAGGAGGAAGTCAAACTATCCCTATTTGCAGGTGACATGATTCTATGTACAAGGGATCCAAAAGACTCCACCAAGAGACTACTGGAACTCACAGAAGAGTTTGGTAAAGTAGCAGGATATAAACTAAACACACAAAAATCAACAGTTTTTGTATACACAGACAATGCCATGGCTGAGAAAGAAATCCTACAATCAATCTTATTCACAATAACTACCAAAAAAATCAAATACCTTGGAAAAATTTAACCAAGGATGTCAAAGATCTCTACAATGAAAATTATAAAACATTAAAGAAATAGAAGAGGATATAAAAAAGGAAAAAACTTCTATGCTCATGGGATAGAAGAATCAATATCATCAAAATGTCCATTCTTCTGTTAGCAATTTATAGATTCAGTGCAATACCAATCAAAATGCCAAAGACATTCTTCTCAGATCTAGAAAAAATGATGCTGAAATTCATATGGAAACACAGGAGACTTTGAATAGCTAAAGCAATCTTGTACAACAAAAACAAAGCCAGAGGCATTGCAATACCAGATTTTAAGACATACTACAAGGCAGTTATAATCAAAGCAGCTTGGTACTGGTACAAAAACAGATGGCTAGACCAATGGAACAGAATAGAAATGCCAGAAATCATTCCAAGAATCTACAACCAACTTACATTCGACCTAGGAGCTAAAACCAATCCCTGAAGCAAGGACAGTCTCTTCAACAACTGGTGCTGGAAAAACTGGATTTCCACATGCAGAAGCATGAAGCAGGACTCCTACCTAACACAAAAATCCATTCAAAATGGATTAAAGACCTAAATCTATGACCTGACACCATCAAATTATTAGAGAACATTGGGGAAACCCTGCAAGACATTGGCACAGGCAAAGAGTTCCTGGGAAAGACCCCAGAGGCACAGGCAATCAAGCCAAAATTAACAAATGGGATTACATCAAATTGAGAAGCTTCTGTACTAAAAAAGCAGTCAGGAAAGTGAAGAGGCAACTGACAAAATGGGAGAAATTATTTGCAAACTATGCAACTGATAAAGGATTAATAACCAGAATATATAAAGACATCAAGCAACTCCACAACAACAAAATAAACAATTAAGAAATGAGCAAGGCCGGCACCACGGCTCAACAGGCTAATCCTCCGCCTATGGCGCCGGCACACTGGGTTCTAGTCCCGGTCGGGGCGCCGGATTCTGTCCCGGTTGCCCCTCTTCCAGGCCAGCTCTCTGCTGTGGCCAGGGAGTGCAGTGGAGGATGGCCCAAGTGCTTGGGCCCTGCACCCCATGGGAGACCAGGAGAAGTACCTGGCTCCTGCCATCGGATCAGCGCAGTGCACTGGCCACGGTGCCCCGGCCGCGGCGGCCATTGGAGGGTAGACCAACGGCAAAAGGAAGACCTTTCTCTCTGTCTCTCTCTCACTGTCCACTCTGCCTGTCAAAAAAAAAAAAAAAAAAAAAAAAAAAACCAAACCAAAACAAAACAAAAGAAATGGGCAAAAGACTTAAATAGACATTTTTCAAAAGCAGAAATCCAAATGTCCAACAGACATATGAAAATATGCTCAGGATCACTAGCCCTCAGGGAAATGCAAATCAAAACCACAATGAGGTTTTATCTCACCCCAGTTAGACTGGCTTTCATACAGAAATCAACAAACAACAAATACTGGCAAAGATGTGAAGGGAAAAGGTACCCTAATTCCCTGTTGGTGGGAATGTAAACTGGTAAAACCACAGTGGAGAACAGTATGGAGATAACTCAAAACTCTGAATATAGACCTACCATATGACCCAGCCATCCCACTCCTGGGAATTTACTCAAAGGAAATTAAATCAGCGAATAGAAATGTTGTCTTCACCCCCATGTTTGTTCCAGCTCAATTCACAATAGCTAAGACAAGGAATCAACCTAAATGCCCCTCAACTGAAGACTGATTAAAAAAATTATGGTATATGTACTCTATGGAATACTACACAGAAGTAAAAAAAAAAAAAAATGAAATCAAGTCATTTGAAACAAAATGTCCAAAGGGACAAATACCATATGTTCTCCCTGATTTGTGATAACTAACAGAGGACTTAAAAGAAAACATGTAAAAGTGAAATTGACACTTTGAGAAGCAATGACCTGAACAGCTTTTGTCTTGACTGTCAAGAAACAGAGGGTTTATTTTGTTCTTTTTTGTTTTTTTTTTTCTTCTTAATACCACTGGTTGAACTTAACATAGAATTAATCATATGTGTATAAAGTCAATTGAAAATAGATCCCAGTAAAAAATAAAGGTGGAATAAGAGAGGGAGGAGGAATTTTATAACTCTAGAGCTGTATAGTTCTGCATACATTCCTATGGACTTACTTCTAAGGGTACAGCTAAAACTTTGCCGTGGGACTCCAAATCCCATTAAGTTGGGTGGTAATAATGCCATCTTAAGTGTAAAAGTGACCATGTTAAATGTTAAAATGATCATTTAGATAGGATTAAGTGTTAAAGGGATCCTATAAATAAGATCAAGTGTCTGGTAATAACAATAGATAGAATTATAAAGGAGAGAATGTTCCAACATGAGAAGCAGTCCACACAGCAGACTCATAGACAATTGCTCTAAATAGCACTCTGACTTGAAAATCATTCGTTAAGGCATTCTGATCTGAAAAGCCCATGAGAGCATTTCAGGCATGGAAAGCCAAGAAAAAAATGTCCTACATGAAGGATCTCTGTGAGTGAGACCTCAGTAGAAAGAAGGGGCCATCAAAGAAGGATGTACTTTTCCCTGAATGGAGGAGAGAACTTCCACTTTGCTTATGGCCTTGTCTAAATGCTGACAGAGATTGTGGATTCAAAAAGCTTCATAGCCTAGAAAGCTTACGTCAAGAGCCTCAGGTGATCACTGATGTCATACATAAGAGTGTTAACTGTTAAATTAACAAGAGGAGTCACTGTGCACTTACTCCCCATGATGGACCTCTGTCCTCAATGGGTTGTACTCTGAGAATTAACTGTAAAACTTATTCTCAAACAGTTTATTATATTTTGCATGTGTGTGTGTGCAAATTGCTGAACCCTTTACGTAGTATAGAGTTGGTCTTCTGTCTATAAAGTTAATTAAAAATGAATCTTAATGGAGAATGGGAGAGGAAGGAGGAGGTGGGGTGGGAGGGTGGGAAGAATCACTATATTCCTAAAGTTGTACTTATGAAATTTGCTCTCATTGAATCAAAGGTTTATTTGGGGAAAAAAGGGGGGGGGGAGTTCCCCCTGGCAGTAGCAAGAAGCAAAAATCTCCCCTGCAAATGTTACCTCTAAGCCAAGGGCACCTTCCCAGCTAACAGGAAGATCATTGATCCAGCTAAACAATAGCTAACAGAAGTCCTCTCTGCTGTGCAGTTGGAGGTAAAGGTTTTCCTTACATGAACAATATGTATATTTGGAGTCGGGTGTGACACCGATAGGTCCTATAACAAACTCTGACTCTGTACACGAACCTTCTCTGTAACATTTTTCACTGGATCCTTTGGCTTTTGCCAAAACATTGCATGGGATGAGAAACTGAAGTCCGTTCACTTTATCTTTTGATAGATCTGGTTTTTTAGGCAAGTCTTTCTTTGGTCATACTCTTGCCTTCTGAAAGCATCAGAGTCCATGTAATCCCTCTTCAAACATCCGAGGAATGCCAGCAATTCTTGAACATCCACAAATCCTCTCTCATGGGCGAAATATCCCAAGTTAATTGTTCATTATCTAACGCGGATTCTAATTGATCTCATCAGCTCTGCTCAGCTTTCCTAAAATAGGAAGATCTGACCTAGGCATAACATCATAGCTGTGCTTTGAGTGGCCAGAGGACAGAAGCACTATTCTCTGCCTTGTTTGGATCATTAGGCTCCTCCTAATGCGGCCCAAGATTGCGTTAGCTCCTTTGGCAGTCATGATATTTGGTTGACTCAGAGTCAACTGAAACCCTCAGGTCTTGATCACATGAACGGCTGATAAGTCACACCTCTCTGGTTTTAGGACAGCTGATTTATGAAGAGAGGAATTTATATTAAGCTTAATCCTATAAATTTTGCTCAAGAATCTTTCGCATTGCTCCCTGAGGTTTTCTTTCTCAAATAGTTCTGTGATCCCTTCGCAGAAGAACCGCAGACGGGTCTCTAGCACTCACAGGATCAAGTCCAAAGTGCTTGACACACCAGCCCTTCTGCAACCTGACCTGCGGCTCTCCCCTCCCCTGCATGCCTTCCTCCCCCTCCTCACCCCTGCCTCCACGCTACCACCAACTGTTCTGTACTTGCACCTATGCACTTCCCCATGCAATTCCCTTCTCCTCCTTTCAATTGTTGTTCATCCTTTAGGAGCCAGCGATTTAAAAGTCCCATTCAAGACTGTGATTTCCTTAAAGAGGAATATACTACAACAAAGTCCATGTAACAGGGAAGAGACACGGCTTAGAAATGTCTTGTTAGAAAAAATTTTTCTTGGTTTTGAAAGGCAAATAATATTTAACCCTCTTTCTCCAAAGAAAGTTTCTCCTCCCAATTCTAGAAGTGCAGGCGGGCTGGACCGGGCCGACTTGAAGTAGCTGTGCAGGAGAAGGGAGAGGAGTTAGCTTGGCAGCTTATCCCGGCTGAACCAAATAGCTGCGCAAGCTTGTCCAGAGGCAGTGTCACGAGGTGATTGTTTTTCAGATTCATAAAACAACAACTCCTGTGGCCAACCCCGCATTACAACAAGGAGCCCAGTGGGAACACTGAAGAAATAGAAAAGCCCCAGGCACTCCTCCCAATCATTTCTAATCATATTGATTAAAAAATTAAAATCCCCTAGTGAACGTTTACCTGCACCCAGGACTGTTTCCCAGGAGGTGGTGAGGGGTTTGCACCTTTCCTTCTAAACAGGACACCCTCCCCCTCCATGCCCGGCCTTTACTGATTAGGAATTGAGCCTGTGGTTTGGGGTAGCAAAGGGATGGAACCCATAGTATCATCCTGATTGAGAAATTGTACTCATCAGCTGTCTACCTGAAGGTCTGTTCTCCTAAATGGCCCACTGACAAGACACCTGGCAAATCAGCTCTCAAACATACTGTTTAGGGGTCTGCATAGCTGACCCTCTGCCATAAATGTGCCTTAAACCACAAAAAGCAATGAAAATCGGTTATCAGTAATATCAACAATAATGCCTTGGAGTTCATCTGTTTGATGAATATCTGTTCAATGCATCAGGAAGCATGCTGGATGCTAAGGAAGTGTTTCTCGTGGTGTTGTCTGTGCTATCTTAAGGGGGGCTCACAAAAGAATGTGATAAAAGCTACAGAACCATGGGTGTGCTTGTGTGATGCACAGGTATAATGCACCTGACCCAGAATTTTGGTAGGAAGTGACGTTTAAGCTGAGTCCTTAGAGATGAAAAGGAATTATGTAGCCATTTAGCCATCCATTCCAAAAAGGTCTGAGTGACAGTGTAGCTAAGTGAGTGAGTAGGGAGTAGGGGGGAGGGGATGAATAGAAGAGCCCGTCAGGCCACGGAAGTGTGAGTCAGAGGGTGAACAGGATCAGGGCACCTCTGAGCAACCGGGAGTCCATGGGCGGTTGGGGAGACGCAGCCCAAGGCGAGAGCAGAGGAGGCAGCAGCAGGGATTTAAGGCAGGACAGTCAGTAAGGGCCTAGCGACTCCATCGAAGGAGGATGGACTCGGGAAGCCGGGAGTCCTGCAAGCGTTTTAAGCAGCGAAGCTCAGAGTGCAGCACAGAGAACAGGTTGGGGAGCAAGTGAGACAGAATCGAGAGGGCATCCAGGAGGTGCATGCAATGAGAAATAATGGTGCTTTGCCCCCAAGAGAATAGCTGTAGGGATGGAGAGAAGCTTACCTATGCAAGAAAGGGGCTAGGACTTGGGGCTGGATGGAGGAGGGAAAGGAACTGGAATCTTCTTGGCTTTTTGCCTTGATAGGTGTTCCTGCATTAGACAGTGATGCCGTTCTTTCAAGGTGCTACTTTTTTCTGTGACATAACAAACTACTATTGTTTTTTTTGACAGGCAGAGTGGACAGTGAGAGAGAGACAGAGAGAAAGGTCTTCCTTTTGCCGTTGGTTCACCCTCCAATGGCCGCCACGGCTGGCGCGCTGCAGCCGGCGCACTGCGCTGATCCGATGGCAGGAGCAAGGTGCTTCTCCTGGTCTCCCATGGGGTGCAGGGCCCAAGCACTTGGGCCATCCTCCGCTGCCTTCCTGGGCCACAGCAAAGAGCTGGCCTGGAAGAGGGGCAACTGGGACAGAATCTGGCACCCTGACTGGGACTAGAACCCGGTATGCCGGTGCCGCTAGGTGGAGGATTAGCCTAGTGAGCCGCGGCGCCGGCCCAACAAACTACTTTTAAAAACTGTATTTTACATAATTGCATAATTATTAATTGATATAAGAGGCAGCAAAACCCACGCACAGAGACCAGGGTGGGAGGTGGTTCCCCAACTGCTGGTTCACTCCCGGAACACTCACAGTGGCTGGGGCTGAGCTGGGACCAGACCTGGGAGTGCAACCTAGGTTTCCCAAGTTGGTAGCAGGAACCCAATTCCTTGAACCATCACCTGCTGCCTCCAAGGGTGTGCATTACTAGGAAGCTGGAATCGGGAGCAGAGCCGGGACTCAAATCCAGGCGCTCTGATGTGGGATGTGGGTGGGTGTCTCAACCGCGAGACCAAAGCCCTGTCTCAAGGTGAACTCTTTAGCTGAGAGCAAGCAGGGGGTCTAAGGAGGGGTCCTATGAAAAGGAGAGCTTTGAAGGCGTCTCTGCAGGATCGAAAGGGAGCTGAAGGGAGGATTCCCAGGGAAGTTTGAGGACCAAGCTGAGACAGAAACATGTAAATCAGCGCAGGCATCTCTCTCCAAGAGAGCGCAGCTGCCGGCATGAAGAGGCGAGAAGGTGAACAGCAGGCTTGATCTAGGGAAACACAAGGAGCCAATGGGGTGGAGAGAACTGCTGGAAGCTTCCAAGATTCAGTCTGTTTTTGTAGATAAACAGGAGCCAGAGGAGAAACAGATAGTCTAATGTGACATAACCAGGTGCTGTGGGGAAAGCAGTGAACGGGACAAAGAAAAAAGCAACAAACAGGAACTGACAGAGCCCATGGGAAAGGAGTCGGAAGCGGCAGTTGACCGTCTCTTGATTTTTGTGTTTTTAATTTTTTTTTTTTTTACATTTGGGATGAAAATGAAACTTGCTTTTGCAAACCACATGGTCCCTGTACCTTTCCCCCCTCCCAGCCCCACCTCAGAAAAGAGCCCCCTTCTGAACGTTGTTAAGCATCAAAAAAGAAGGCTATCACTACTAAGGATGAGTTTGGCAGCCCCTGGGGTGCACTGGGATGGGGAACAACCACAAGGCGGGGTGTGGGCTCCTGGAGAGGGAGGTGCCGGGTTCTCCTGAGCTGGCACTGGTCTGACGGGTCCTCCATTTCTCTTAGCTTTTATCTGGAGGTGGGGGTGTGGGCAGGAGGCTCGCTATTGGGACCCAGAGTGGGAGAGAACGATGGGCATCAGTTACAAAAGGCATTGGTGGAAAAACCTCACAGACCAGAAGGATCAGGTTGGCTGAAAAAAAAAAAAAAAAACAAAAAACCACACACACACACACAACAAATTCTTCACACAGACTAAGCAGTACAAGAGGGTGGGCACGTTTTCTTTCTCCATTTTTAAAAGAGAAGGCTTTTTCAGTCGCAGCCAAAAGACACAATGTCAGCCCAAATGAGCATGATGTCATGAAGAAAGCATCTGAATATTTTTCATAATGATCTTCCATTTTAGGAACTGTGGTTATGAAGTATCAAGTGCCCAGGGAGATGCTTCCTCTGCCACTTGCAGGAAGGGGAGGGAGGGGAGGGAGGGAAGGAGGACCTGGGACGAGGCTGCTGCTCCTGTTTGTTCATTAGCAGGAGAAACCATCCGGGAAAGGAAATTGTGTGTTAGGGATGAGAGGAGATGCATACAAAAGGCCCAGCGCAGAAGCTGGCACACTCTACAAAGATCTCTAACTGGTGGTTTTCTCTTCTCCTCCTTAACAGAACAATTAAACATTAATATATTCAACATTAATTAGAACACTATACCTTATACCAATTGAAATGGTGAAAATGGAAACACTTTTACCCAAATGGGATTCACCACCCAGCTCCTGCCTTAGGTAGATGCTCCCCGTCCTTGGTTTTTCCCTACTTTGATTCTGCAAATCAGCTTTCATAACAGACTATGCCAAAAAAAAAAAAAAAAAGTGTACAAGACTGTATTTTCACTCTGTTTGCAATACTGTGGTGGCCCAAGGGCATTCCAAGAAATTGCTCCTGTAGCTAGAATTTTGAGTCAGCAAAGGATGAAAAGTTGGGTAAGTGGAGACGAAATGGAAGATGAGGCCCTCAGAATCCGAAGTTCCCTAAAATCGGCTAAAATCAGCATTTCCCTTTCAGAGTGGTATTTCTGCAGGTCTTTCTCCTTCCGTGGGGCGTTCTAACTGCTGCTCCCTCTCCCTTTCCCATCATCACTTACTGTCCAAGTAGTGTGGTCCCTTCCCCCTGCCTGATCTAGTCCACCTCTCAAAAAGCCTGGAGTTGCTCTTCCCGACTTCCCTCTCACTTAGGATTTCCGAATTGGCACCGACCATTATGGCTGCTGTAACTCACCCGTATTCCTTTCATGGTGCTGCTGAATTAAGTGACAGTTGCACTCATACATTACCAAGACTGGCTTTTGCATATTCCTTGGGGGTTGCCAAAGTGTGTGTTCAGCAATGACAGCGTCAGCAGACAAAGTTTTGTCCTCCCCTGGGCTCAGTTCTCAGACCTTCTTCTTTTCTATCCACACCCTCATCCCTCCCTGATGATCTCATCAAGTTTCATAGCTTTAAATGTCATCTCTACACTGATGATTCCCAAATTTATATATTTGGTCCAGACCTTGTCTCTGAACTCTCGCTCTAACTCTAACAGATTCTATCACTTCCTCAGTCTCTCTGCTCAGATGTGCAGTAGGCAACTCACACTTAAATGTCTGAAATGAGCTCCTGGGGCTGGCGCGGTGGTGCAGCAGGTAAAGACGCCACCTGCAGTGCCAGAGTCCCATATGGGTGCCGGTTCGAGTCTCGCTGCTCCACTTCCAATCCAGCGTTCTGCTATGGTCTGGGAAAGCAGTGGAAGATGGCCCAAGTCCCTGGGCTCTTGAACCCACGAGGAAGACCTGGAAGAAGCTCCTAGTTTCCGACTGGCACAGCTCCGGCCATGCGGCCATCTAGGGAGTGAACCAGTGAATGGAAGACCTCTCTCTCTCTGTAACTCTGCCTTTCAAATTAATAATTACATCTTTTTTTTTTTTTTTAAATGAGCTCCTGGTATTCCTCCCCAAGTCTGTTCCCTGCAGAGCCTCCTCCGCCTCGGAAGTGGCTCTTCTACTCTTGCAGGTGCTCAGGTTAAAAATAGCCTTACTTCTCTCTCTCTCTCTCTCTCTCTCTCTCTCTCTCTCTCTCTCTACCTCCAGCATATTATTGGCTCCCAGAATTCAGTTATTTCTCACCATTTCCAATTCTACCCTCTGTAAGCACCATCAGATTTAGCTTGAATGATTGCACCAGGAGTCTAACTGGTCTCCCTCCTTCCTCCTTCTTTGGTCTTTTCTTAACACACAAGTAACAGTGACCATATTAAAACTAAATTGTATCACCCCTCAGATCCAGAATCCAGAATCTTACCAGATCACTCAGAGTAAAAACGAATGGCTTTACAAATAAGCTGAGAATGACATGATCCAAACTGACTATGAACTCAAGGGTGGGAAACTTTGACTTTTTGCTTTGTATCCTCAATTCCTGGCACAGAGGAGAGAGTTGATAAATATTTACAGAAAGAATGAATGAACCATGACTTTGAAAGTATCAGTATTTAGTATTTGTATAATATCCAACACAGTTAATAAACAGTGTTATTTTATAGTTACTGTCATGTAATTCAGTTCAACAAATACATTTTGGTCACTTAGGCCTTGCAGGGATCTATGTTGGGTGCAGAGGTTGGGTAGCTGGGAGCCACAGAGCTAATGCAACAATAGAAAGGACACTCTTCCTCCTCAAGGAGTAAATGAATAGGAGATGAGATTAGGATGTGATGCAACAGTGCATGGGGCAGAGAGCACAGGGGAGGGACCATGCTCATTGGATTTCAGACACTTCCGATTACTGATCAGCAGCCCAATTCATCCTGCTCATCTTCCAGAGGCCCCAGCCCCCAACACTCGAATCCTGGTCTCTGGGGTTCTCCACTCCTTGGAGCCACCTTGTAAGCTCAGACTGCCCTTCATCTCTTCTCTATTGGCAGGCCTTCATTTTTCAGTTATTACTAGTCAACATTATACAGTCTTATTTCCCAGTGTCCAGAATAGTTTAACCAAAGACTGGCAAAGTTAAACCATCAAAGTAAACAAATGCAAAGCAAACAGGCTTTTTTAATAGCCAGAAAGGATATTATTTTTACAGGCAAAACTTACCCTCTGAAATCAACCAATGTTTGCTGATTAATAGCTGGATTTGTTCTTGTTCTCATGTACCTTTTGATAATATATATATATATATATATATTTTTTTTTTTTGGACAGGCAGAGTGGACAGTGAGAGAGAGAGACAGAGAGAAAGGTCTTCCTTTGCCGTTGGTTCACCCTCCAATGGCCGCCGCAGCCGGCACGCTGCGGCCAGCGCACCGCGCTGATCCGATGGCAGGAGCTAGGTACTTCTCCTGGTCTCCCATGGGGTGCAGGGCCCAAGAACTTGGGCCATCCTCCACTGTACTCCCGGGCCACAGCAGAGAGCTGGCCTGGAAGAGGGCAACTGGGACAGAATCTGGCGCCCTGACTGGGACTAGAACCCAGTGTGCCAGCGCCGCAAGTTGGAGGATTAGCCTAGTGAGCCGCGGCACCGGCCTTGATAATAATTTTAATTGCTCATTCCTCTGTAGTTTTCCTTAAACTAAAGGCATTTTGAGGAAATATACTGTCATGTATCTCTAATTCCACCCCTAAAAGATGGGAGGAGTCCTTTGTGTATATAATCAAATTACTCCTATAAATAGTCATAATATTTTATTTTTAAGTAAATCCCACATAATTATAGCTAGAATATGACTCAAGGTGAAACATTAATACATCGGGTGATACTTGAAGCAATTAACAGCTACATAAGTATTACTGTCCCGACACCCCCACCCAAAACAAGGCAATAAAAAGTTTCCTAAATTTGGGGCTGGTGTTTGCTGCAGCTATAATCACCACTTGGGTCACTTGCATCCCACACAGGAGTGCCTGGTTCAAGTCCCACCTCTACTTCCAACTCAGCTTCTTGCTACAGGTGATGGCTCATGAACTTGGGACCCTGCCATCCAGGTGGGAGACCCAAGTAGAGTTCCTGGCTCTTGTCTTTGGCCTGTCCAGCCCTGGCTGTTATGGTTATTTGAGGAGTGATCCAGTAGTTGAAAGATGTCTCTACTCCCTCCCTCCCTCCCTCCTTTCCTCTCTCTCTTACAAATAAAATGAAAATAAATAACTATTTTTAAAGTATGCTTCATAGTATTAAAAGACTATGATACTTATTCCCATACTGCTTACTTTTTAACACTTTTTAAAATACTTTTCTTTATTTCTTGGAAAGGCAGAGTGACAGAGAGGGAAAGACAGAGATTTTCCATCTGCTGTTTCACTCCCCAGATAGGGCTGAGCAAGGCTGAAGCCAGGAGCCAGGAACTCCATCCGTTTCCCACATGGGTGCTAGGGACCACGCACTTGCACCAGCATCTGCCATCTTCCAGATGGAAGGTGGACTGGAAGCAGAGGTGGGACTTCAACCCAGGTACTCTGATATGGAACACAGGCAGCCCAATCAGTGTCACAATGCCTGAAACTGTACCCCTCCCCCGCCCATGTCACTTATTTTAAATGATCCTGGTGACATGATTAAGAGTCTTCTCTTAGTACAGATGGTTTTTTCTATCTAATGTAAAAACTGACGGGACCAGTGTTGTGGCAAAGCGAATTAAGCCGCTGTCTGCAATGCCAGCATCCCATATAGGCGCAGGTTCATGTCCCAGCTGCTCCACTTCTGATCCAGCTCCCTGCTAATGTGCCTGGGAAAGCAGTGGAGGATGGCCCACGTTCCTGGGCCCTTGCACTCATGTGGAAGACCAGGAAGAAGCTCCTGGCTTCGGCCTGGCCCAGCCCCAGCTATTGTGGCCATTTAGGGAGTGAACCAGTGGATGGAAAATCTCTCTCCTCTTCCTTCTCTCTCTACCTTTAAAATAAGTAAAATAAATCTTTAAAAAAAAAAAAAACTGTGCATTTTATTATGCAAAATGCATAAAGCCATATTATAAATTATCAAACTAAAAGTTGTATATAATACCTAGTAATCACTAATACAATTTAGTTTTACATTTCAAAATTCTTGAATTATAATAAAACCTCATTGTATAAGTAATGCCAAAGCAAGCTAATAATCCCAACTGTGGCATAGGTCAGCTCATTATTTGTTTAACTCGGATCACATTACTTAGTCTGAGTCTCAGTTTCTGTGTCTGTACAATGGATTGGTTCCTAGCTAATGAGGTTCTTGAGACAATAAGAGATGCAATGCACTTCGCAGAGTGCCTGTCCCGTGGGAAGACTGCAAGAGCTGTTAATTGCCCTCATGACTACTGCTAACTGCAGAAATAGGCATGAGCAGGTCTCACTACCTGAAGTGGTTCATCAAAGAGAATTTTTTAGAAAGGATTTGCACTCAGAAATTACTTTGCTTCACCTTTTCAGTTAAAAATCCCAAATACCGCTTTTGCTTAATAAACTATAAATGTAAACACCTGCTAAAAACATAATGTGGTAATTCATCATTTCCTGAACACTTGTGCAATACTGACTTTATCACAAAGTACTGAAACACAATCTTACTAGCCAGAAAAGACAAACAAATACACGGATCTTGAAAGACTTCTTAGCTACACAACGTATGGCACATTAATCATACACTATCTCGTGTTACCTAATGAATCAGTCCACAAATTACCACACTTACTCTCTTGCCCAGTAGGTTGTAAGGACCCTGAAGGAAAGGAGCATGTAATATTGTGTCTTTCACACTATCCGACTTGACACAACGCAATTCACCTTGGTTCAGCTAGTGGAAATAGCACAGGGCTAGAAGTCAGGAAACACAGATTTCAGCTGAGTAATTGCAGACAAGTCATTTAAACTCTCTTCATGGTTCACGTTACTCATGAGTAATATTCTTTCCCATTGATGATATTTAGATTCCTTTCCAAATGCTCTCATTGGAAGAATCATTAGCAAGAGAGATTTTTATCACCATGTGTCATATTAATTAATATCCAACTTCATTTTCCCATATCTACAGGTTGAAAGAACTGTGACCCTTAATTATAGATATAGTTCACTCGGGAAAACTTGCCAGGAACTCAAAGTCCTTGTCACTGTCCATCCCTTCAAACTCTGATCCTTCGGATCTGTTTTTTAAATACCACATCCTCCCCTGTCTGCATGCCCCATCCCCTGCTGTTTTATTTCCTCTGTAGTATTCACCTCACTCTGACACCTGGCATATTTTATTTATTTGTTCTCTATTTGCATGCCCCCCACATTGGAACCTAACTTTCAAGTGGACTGGGGTTCTTTTATGATTCATTTATTTATTTGAAATGGAAAGTTTCCCAGAGAGAAGGAAAGGGATAGAGACAGGGATAGATAGAGAGATAGAGAGATAGATAGAGAGAGAGAGAGAGAGAGAATCTTACACTTACTCGTTCATTCCCCATGTGGCCACAATGGCCCGTGGTAGGCCAGGTTGAAGCCAAGAGCCAGGTGCTTCCTCCTGGTCAACCATGCGGGTGCAGGGGCTCAAGTACTTGGGCCATCCTCCATTGCCCTCCCAGGCCACAGCAGAGAGCTGGACTGGAAGACGAGCAACCAGGACTAGAACCTGGCACCCATATGGGATGCTAGCGCCACAAGCGGAGGATTAACCAGGTGAGCCACGGCGCCGGCCCGCTTCCTTTAGGTCTCCAATGTGGTGGCAGGGGCCCAATCATCTGAGCCATCTTCTGCTGATTTCCCAAGGCATCAGCAGAGAGCTGCATTGGGAGCAGAGCAGCCAGGACATGAACCAGCACCCATACTGTCAGTATCACAGGTGGCAGCTTTACCTGCTATGCTACAATGCCAGCCCTGGGGATTTAGTTCACAGATATGTCCCCAGTACCTGGGTTAGGATCTGATACAGGGTAGCTTGAAGTTTATTTGAAAAAATGGGTGAATAAACATTATTTAAGACTCTTTATTAATTGTCCTTTCTACACCATAACTTGTCTCTATTATCAGCAACTCAGCTTCTCCGTGGTAACAAGGATTTCTGAATCTCCTCCCCTGCCCAAGGATTATCCATGTCTCTTTCCGTGTCATTTAAAGAGGCCGTCCTTCTCCATCCCTGCTTGTCATATCATCCACCCACCCATCCATCCATCCGCTCATTCTGTTAAATGTTTACGGACTGCCCACCATGATGAACGCTGCGTGCCAAATGCTAGGGATGCAGGGCCACCGCAAGCCTCACCCTCTTCCACAACCCTTATCTACTCAAGGATTACTTTGGGACCCACTTATTCCTGTGTTCATGGCTCCTCTGTACTGCTGCCTGTGACTTTACTGTCCTTTTAAATCTGTTTATGCGTAAGGCCCTGGAGAAGACAGAATGCATGTGGTTTGAGGAGTTGTTATCCAATTTGAATAGAGCCCTTTGGACGGTGAGTTCATTGAGCAGGGAGCAAATGATGCTTCTAATGAGACGATGACATCGTCGTTGAATTGCTTTTGGGTCACCAGAACAGATGTTGTTTTCTAAACACAATCATCAGAACCTGAGCTCCATGTGGCCTTTGTGGAACCTAAAGTGGCTTGATGTATCTCCCCACTTCCTTGTGATCTGTGTGCCCAGAGGTGATCTGAGGTACTTGTTTGTATCCTGAAAAGCTTAATTAAGCCATCATCTTTCACTTCAAGGCTATTATTATCTCCTGCTCCATTTAAACAGGAGACTAAGCCCCCTGTTGACAGAGTCTTGATATCAAACCACACCCAGCCCTAGGCCCGTCCGCTTTGCTCCAGAGTTTTGGAAGCACCTGATTCCTTCACCCAGAATTTCCCACACTGGGCTCTGTGCACCTGGTGGGTCCTGAAAGATAATAACCAGAGTTCTAGAAAACACAGGTTCCTGTGGCCAAATCATTTTCTGGGAACATCACATTGTCTCACTTGGGGATACAGGAGCCAGACTAAGAATATTTGTTATTTATAAATGTGGAACTTAGATAAACCCATGAGCTGTATCGTGCCTGCTCTGCTGGCCATGGGCTGCCCTCCACGGCGTGATGCTGTGGCAGGAAAGCCTGCTCCAGACGCTGGGCAGGTGTTGGCACCACGCTCTTGACCTTCCCAGGCTCCAGAACTGTGAGCCCAGTACACGTCCTCCATTCTTTCTAGATGACCCTATCCCTGGTATTCTGTCAGAGCCCTAGGGAACAGACCAGCTTAACTGCACCACTGAAACCTTTACTCCTAGAATCTCCTGTCTGCCAGTAGTGCATGGGAGTTAGTAACAGGGAGAAGAGCATTTGATGGGACAAATACTAGACACAAGCTCAGGACACCTGTGACCCAGCCCTAGCTCTGTCACCTAATGAGCTACAGGTTGCTGACACAGCACTTGAATCAGAGCCTCACTCTCACCTCCTGGGAAGGAGACACATCTTAGGATGTCGTCATAGCCCCTACTTTAAAACTGCTGGCCAGGTTAGGAAGTTTCTGTACCACAGGCCTAACTTTGACTTAAGAAGTAGTCTACTTGGGGTGGGGGAGTCGGGTCTTTGGTGTAGAGGGTAGGCTGCCACTTGGGACACCTGTAACCCATATCAGAGGGACTATGCAGGAGTCCCAGCAGGTGATGACAGAAGCACCTGGGTCCCTGTCACCCACTGGGGAGGTCTTGACTGTGGAGTAAACCAGGGGTTCAGCAATGTCGTTCTGGCTTTTAAATACATAAAATGAAATAAATAGGCTTTTTTAAAGGTGGTGTTCTGGGTGAATTTCTGAACCTGTGTCTTTAAAGACTTCCTTCAGAAGGCAAATACCTTTAACTCATTAGGGGTGTTGGATTCCTTAGACATGAAGCTACAGGAGGTCAAAGCCCAGTGCAGTATTTTTGCATGGACTTTGGAGAACCACTATATTTATGTTAGCCTGAGTAGTGGGATAATATCTAGAGAAGTTAGAACTTCAGGATGGAGGAAGAGACAAGTATATACCATTATAAATGAGCAATAAATGGAATTTGAGACTTCTTATTTGAAACAAGAGCCAAAGGGGCTCGGGGCTTATTTTTCTGAGCACTCGATTTCCAGAGATGGAAACTGATGACATGAAATTGTCACCACAAAAGTAAGCTGTAGCTCAGCATTAATTTATATTCCAAAGTGGCAGAGGCGAGGCAGGACATCATCATGTCCAGGGCGGCTTCCTGTGCTCCTTATCTCAGGGGAAGGCTCTCTTCTGCTCTCTGACTCTGGAGGAAAGATCAGTCCCTAACCCTGTCCTCTGAAGAGAAGGAATTCCATATACAGTGTCTTCATGTATACCTGCAAACGATGCCCTAGAGAGATGTAGGTCACACTTGACATTTTTAATGTTATTAAAACTAGGTAGGGGGTGGCATTGTGGTGTAGCAGGTAAAACAGGTGCCTGCTACCCTGGCATCCCATATGGGCACTAGTTCCAGTCTCAGCTGCTCCACTTCTAATCCAGCTCCCTGCTAATGTGCCTGGGAAAGCAGTGGAAGATGGCATGAGTGCTTGGGACCCTGCGCCTGCATGGGAAGACCCAGAGGAAGCTCCTGGCTTTGCCTGGCTCAACCTTAGCCATTGCAGCCAGTGGGGGAGTAAACCAGTGGAAGGAAGATCTCTATGTCTCCTCCAGCCCCATAACTCTGACTTCCAAATAGATAAATAAAGTTTAAAATAAATAAATAAATCGATAAATAAAACAAGGTGGGCATTTTGCACAGTGGTTAAGTCTGAGTGCCTGGGCTGAAGTCCCAGCTCCACACCCAATTCCAACTTCCTGCTGCTGTGCGTCCTGGGAGGCAGGGGTGATGGCTCAAGTAGTTGAGTCCCTGCCCCCAGTGTGGGAGACCTGGACTGAGTTCCTGGCTCCTGGCTTTGGCCTGGCCCTACTGTGGCTGTTGAGGGAGTTTAAGGACAGAATAGCAGGAGTGGGATCTCCACCTGTCCATCGGTCTCCCTGCAAGTCTCTGTATTTCAAGCAAATACAATTAATTAACCAATTTTAAAAAGAAAGCTATCCTTTAAAATGCTATTAAAATATAAGTCTACTGAGCCAACAACTACAATTAAAAATGTTCCCAGATTGGATATGAAAGGTATCTGTACACTGAAATCACTCAGGTGAACTTTAGTCTCTATGTGCTTGGAATGATGTAAGCATCGATGACGCTGAGTGGCCTGGATTTAAAGAAGGCAGATTTTGCTTCCACTACATGTTAGATAAATGTTACTTTAGCCATCTGTAAGTAATGGCAGAGCACTGTAATAAATTCGGCATGATATCTGTTCAGGAAGCTTGCCTGCCATCTTATTACCAAAACTGTTTTGTTTTTGTTTTTTGGGTTTTTTGTTTTGTTTTGTTACTTCATAGATACACAAGGCCCAGGGCCACTGAGATGCTGGGAGCTGATAGGTGCCAGGGGATCAATTCCAAAGCAATTTGAGAGTTCAAGCCATTCACTTGTTTTCAACACAAACAATGAATGTTCACTTCTCTGCTGCTTTCCTGTCCTGGCATCTGTGCACAGCTCTATTAGGACCGGGTGCAAACAGGCTCATGGCAGGAAGGCGACCAGCTGCCGTGCCACAGCCTGCACGCCTCTGGCGCCAGCAGCACCATCCTTGGGGGGTCTCCTCAGGGTGCACACCGAAGGAACAGCACGGTGCACTGAGAGTCCCCGTGTCTGCAGGAGCAGAGGGAAGAAGTTCCCAAACCAACCTTGCCACTGCGTCTCTGGGCATTGTCACATGTCCCGCTGTCCCGAGGGGGATCACTCTTAGATGAGAACCACTTAGCTATTCTGTAGGTCCATGACATGTAGCAAAGTGTGAAAGACTATACTCTTTTTCATTTTTAAAAATCAATATATCGGCCGGTGCCGCGGCTCACTAGGCTAATCCTCCACCTTGCGGCACCGGCACACTGGGTTCTAGCCCCGGTCGGGGTGCCGGATTCTGTCCCGGTTGCCCCTCTTCCAGGACAGTTCTCTGCTATGGCCTGGGAGTGCAGTGGAGGATGGTCCAAGTGCTTGGGCCCTGCACCCCATGGGAGACCAGGATAAGTGCCTGGCTCCTGCCATCGGATCAGCGCGGTGCGCTGGCCGCAGCGCACTGGCAGCGGCGGCCATTGGAGGGTGAACCAACGGCAAAAGGAAGACCTTTCTCTCTGTCTCTCTCTCTCTCACTGTCCACTCTGTCAAAAAAAAAAAAATCAATATATCTTTTTTTTTTTTTTTTTAAAAAAAGACTTATTTATTTGAAAGGCAGAGAGAGAGAGAGAGAGACATCTTCCATCCATTAGTTCACTCCTCAAACCCTGGGCTGGGCCAGGCCAAAGCCAGGAGTCTGAGACTCCCTCAGGATGTCCCATGTGGGTGGCAGGGTCCTTGGGCCATCTTCTGCTGCATTCCCAGGTACGTGAACAGGGAGCCAGATCAGAAGCAGAGCATCCGGGATTTCAACTGGCGCTCCCATATGGGATGCCAGCACTGTGTATTGTAGGTGGTGGCTTAACCCACTGTGCCACAACACTAGCCCCTTTAATCAACCTTTCTTAACCTACATATTGAAGGTATTATATTCTCCTAACCTGCTTGCCTCTGGTTTTCTCTGAAGAGTCTCAGATATCTCGGGGCAAACCTTTGTAGGCATCTCCAGGTCAAGCTGGAAAAGTCCCATTTCCCCCTTAGAGGGAGGCACGTGGGGAGCAGAGAGAAAACGCTGTATGCAGACAGGGGACCAGCAGCTGAGCAGGTGGCTTTGCAGAAGGACAGACCTCAGTCCCTTAAGTTGCAAATGAGCTGTCTGCTGGCCTAAAAGGAACCACCCTCATCTGTGTGCTACGTGCTCCTGGAATCTTAAAGGGAAAACCCACTGTCATCCAAAAGTATCCTCTGACAGACGTTTGTTTCCCCTGAGCTTTGTGTTTACTTCCTATTTACGTGAACTGTATCAGGAAGATGCCGGCACGGGCTCCGGGAACGGGCGGGCTTGGTAACTCTCCCGCTTTAGAAGCACTACAAGAAGTCCTGCTAGAGCCGGCGCCGTGGCTCAATAGGCTAATCCTCCACCTTGCGGCGCCGGCACACCGGGTTCTAGTCCCGGTTGGGGTGCCGGATTCTGTCCCGGTTGCCCCTCTTCCAGGCCAGCTCTCTGCTATGGCCAGGGAGTGCAGTGGAGGATGGCCCAGGTGCTTGGGCCCTGCACCCCATGGGAGACCAGGAAAAGCACCTGGCTCCTGGCTCCTGCCAGGATCAGCGCGGTGCGCCGGCTGCAGCGGCGGCCATTGGAGGGTGAACCAACGGCAAAGGAAGACCTTTCTCTCTCTGTCTCTCTCTCTCACTGTCCACTCTGCCTGTCAAAAAAAAAAAAAAAAAAAAAAGTCCTGCTAACTGGGGACATCAGGAGCATTTTAAACCTCTCAGTGCAGTACAGATGGGTGGCTACTCAGTTCTTAAAATGCAAACATGTAGAATCTCAGCGGTTAGACTTAAACATCCCAGCCAATGGGCAGTCTGTTCCAAAATGACTCCACATCCACGTGAGAGATAATTTATGACAAATAAAGCTCATGAAAAATTCTAATTTCATTCATGTTGCTACAAGTATAGCTTCATGCTTCTTTTTTCTAAAAAAAAAAAAAAAATGTGGGCTGGTCACATTTTTCTGCCTTACTTACAGTGCAGAGGGAAACAGGTGCCCTTACCTCTCCTCCAGTGCACGGGAAAGGGCTGGAGTATCTAGAAGTGCAGAGAGCTCCCTTCTTGACCACATCATCTTCCAGGCCAAATGTAGCCGAGCAGTTGGTTGCAAAGTATTTGTAAGGCTTCCAGGTCTTCCCAAAGTCCTGGGACCGATCCAGCACCATGGCTGCTGGCCGGGGGGACTTGAACACCATAATCAGGTGTGTGAAGTAGAATTCAGCCTCCAGGTCCAGCTGGATCTTTTCCCTGTGCACATCCTCCGCCGACTGCCACCACGTGCGTGGAAACCGGAAGGACGAGTCTGCCATGGCCGACGGCAGGTGAGCCAGGTGAGGGTGGGCAGCATTGCACTTGTCACATTTGGGCGGCCGACAAGTGAGATCGGCGTTCTCACTGTAGAAGCAGTACAGTTCGGTGGCGTTCTGGCCACAGGTGGTGTCGGACCAGAGTTTTCTCCCCAAAGCCAAGTTTCCCATCCGAGGGTTGCAGGCTTTTTCACAGCGGGAGCTCACTCTGGCTACTCCACTCAGTCCTAAGGGAGGGAAAGCCTGTGTTAGCCACAGAAAGCCATCTGGACAGCTCTTGCCTCGACCCAGCCCACCTAGGGTTGTCAAGGCATCTCCAAAGAGCTTGAGATTTTCAGGAAAGGAGAACTCCCACCCAGTTATTTGCTCGTGAACGTGGTTCTGCACGCAGAGGGTGTCTGTGTAGGCAAGCGTGCCTGTGCGTGATCGCTACACTCTGGTGTGAAAGTCGCATAGGAGAAAATGACTTCAGGTAGAGGTGAGCAGGGACAGTGCAGACACCAGGTGAGGGATATTGCCTAAAGCTCATCACGTACTCTTCTTCCCAGACATGCTCGGTATTTGAAACGTAACTGTTTTCCCAAGTCACCACCTCATCCCGAAGTCAGATCACCTGATTCAGCCTTCCGATTCTAATCTGGGACCTTCGCATTATGAGACTGCATTAAGGAGGAAATGTACAATTCCATTTTCTTTCTATTTTTAAGCCAAGGAAGGGATTAATTCCCTAGGAAAGACAGTATGAGACCATAAATAAATAAAACACAACAGAACCTCACTGAAGGAAGCAATTCTAGAAATGGCTGGATCTCAAACACGCAATATCCATTTCTAATAGTAAGTATATATAATCATGGAATAAAAAAAAAAACCCTCTCTAAACTGCCAAAAGATAGAAAGCTGATTTTACTTGCTCTCTGCCTCTTGAGTGCTCCCACCTATGACAGGTTTTACAGTAGTCACCTGTTTGCTTAACAGAACACTTAGAGGCTGGCAGCTGCTCTGAGCACCTGTGAACTGAAACACCTTCTTCAACAGACCTCAACATTTCAAAATGACTTCACAGGACAAGCAGCAGCCACTTCTTAACATGCTGACCACATAGTGCCATCCTTTCACTGGCTTTTGCTTGCATTATGAATCCCTTATACAAAATTCTGTTTTTACAGTTAAAACAGAGAGGAAAGAAGGAAGAGGGACTCGCCCCTGTCCCCTCCCCCAATTCTGGCTAATTGGACGTTTCTGTTGAAGAGGTAACAGCTCTGAGTTGTTATCCCCGCGATGTCAGAGGAAGCTAAATGACAGCTCCTGCTGAAATGGAGAGGGTTTGCGCACTGACAGTCACCAGCCCCACAGTCTTGCCACCGAAGGGAAGGGTTACTTTAAGCATTGTTTCTTAAATGGCAGGTGAAGGGAGTGCAGAAATGCATTTGTCCTGTTCGCTGGGGCAACAGTTGCTTGTGGCCGGAATCACACAAATACACAGCGGGCTATGACTCACCTGTAAAGCATTTCGGGGAAGATCATATACTGCCTGTGCTGGTATTTTGGATCGGAAACACTGGCCTTGTGCTATTTGCTTACAATCTCTTGACTGCTTGCCTGTTTTGGCCATAATGCAGTTTGAAAAGGGAAAGGCTTGTTCAGGTTCACTTTTTGGTTGGGGGAGCACGGAGAAGGGCACACGGGGTGCAGAAGCAGGAAGCATTAAAGTGAAATCCTGGTTTGAAGAGCTCCTGCGCGGGAGGGGGGGTGGGCGGAGGAGAAGTACTGACTAATTTTTAAAATGTCCCTAAACTACTAAGTCTAGAGAAACACTTAGAGATCCCGAATGAATGCTCCTGTGACTGGCTGCTTTGGAAGGCAGACCCTAAAGGCTGGGTACTGGCGGCTCTGGGGGCTCAGGGGTAGAAGCCAGAGGAAGGGATGTGAGTGAGGAGGCCCCCCACCCACCACGTGCCCCTCTCGCCCCCCCTTTCCCTTTCAGCAGGAAGCAGGTTCCTAGCAAAGACCTGGCGCTGCAGCGTCCTCACTTTCTTGCCCCTCCCCCACAGAGCTGCACTGACGCCCACCTGGAAACCAGGTGACCCGTGGGAGGGAGGGAGAGTTAAGAAGCATCGAGCTGGGAATGGGTGACCTAACAGACAGGAGGGAGTGGTAAGGAGAGGGCATCTGGCGACGCCTCTGCTGGTCGTCCAGTTACCGGAGCAGACCCGCCCCCGACCTCCCGCAGAGCCTCGGCCGGGGTACCGGTTCCCTGGGGCCGGGCAGCTCCGTGCACACCCAGGGGGGCCACCACCTACCGTTCCAGCCCGGGGTCCCTCTGCGACCCAGCCGCTGCCCAGGGGAAAGGGCGCTTACCCGCGCCCCAGGTGTCCCTACCTGGTCCCCTAGTGCCCAGCATGAAGTCGAGGCTGCTGGCGACCGCTGGACCCGAGGGACCGACCCCGGCCCAAGCGCCCCCAGGGTCGCCGGGCCACCGCTCCTCCTCATTGCTCAGGCCATCAGGAGCTGGGGGATGGCGAGCTGGGTCCTTTGTTCCCTCACAAAGTGGGAAGGCAGTTGTTTTTTTGTTTTTTGTTTTTGTTTTTTTGAAACAGCCAAACCGAGAAAGAAACTCTAGTCGCCACGTCTCCGGTGGGGCGCACCCAGGATATCGGGTGATCCGGGGACAAGTGTATCTCAGTTGGGGGAAAAAAAAAGGATTTGAAAGTGCGGAGCCCCGCGGAAAGGAGGCGGAACATGGCCACTCATCCCATCCCCGGGAGCCCAGCTCCGTGTTCCCAGCCCGGTCTCCCGGGCACCCCGAGTCCCGAGCGCAGAAACTGAGGGAGCGAGGGAAGGGGGTGGGGGCCCGGCCGCGTCACCACCCACCTGCCGCCACCCAGAGCAGCAGCAGCCGCTGCGCGCAGCTCCCCATGGCCGGGGGGAGCCGGGCCGGGCGGGTGCGGGGAGCCGGGACCTCTCGGCTGCGGGGCGAAGCGCCGGCAGGTCCGCGGGAGGAGCTGCGGCTCCGGATTTCTTCCGCTCCTGGGGGCGCCGGGGCTCGGTCAGCGGGCGCCGACGGCGCGGGGCCGCGGGCCGGGGCCGCGCGGGGCGGCGGGGTGACCCTCGCGCACCGGCCTGGCGGGGCCCGGACACCTCGGGGGCGGCGAGAGCCCCGGGACCATAGCCGGCCTGGCCGCGCTGCCCCTGCGGAGCGGGTCCTGCGGGCTCCTGCGCCGCTCACCCGGGGCTCGCCGCCCGCAGCCGCTGCTGAACTTTCCGAGACCTTTCACTTCCCGGCCGCCGCCGCCGCCGCCGCCTCCCGGGCGTCCTCCTCCGCCTTCACCACCTCCTCTGGCCGCCGCGTCCTGGTCCCGTCCTTCTCCACGGGCAGTTCCATGGGATGCATTTTTATTGCACCGACACCGCGGCGCTCCGGTGCCAGCCCTCCTCCCCTCGCACCTCCACCCCTTCCTCCCGCCCGCCCCCCGCGCTTGACAGCCCGGGCGGTGCAGCCCTCGCGGCCGGGTCGCCGCCGCCGCCGCCGCCCCGGGGAGGGGTCCCCCGCGGCCGGGTCGGCCGCCCCCGCCGCCGCGCTAAGCGCTCCGCCCGCCGCGGCCCCGCGCGCCCCTCCCAGCGCGCACCCTGCATCTCCCGGCGTGACCCGCCGGAGCCCCCCCTTCCCAGCACCCACAGGCCTCCCCTGGGAAGCAGGCTCCCACCTTCTCCCGGAACATTCCAGAGAGCAGTTGACTCCCTCTTGATCAGGTCAGGGCTTGCCAAGGGGCTTAAAAAACCGCGAAACAGGCTAGCGCCTACTTCCCACACCCCCCACCCCCTACCGCCACCCCTACCCCCACCCCCCAGCAAAACCAGCCCTCTCTCCGCCGCCCGCCGCCCTTCTCCCCAGGGTCCCCAGGCCCTGGACGGAGCCCCCAACCCAGACCGGGGTCCTAGCTCCTAGGAGCGCGCCTACCCTGGGGGTCGGTCGCAGCTGCTCTGCTGCCGTGGGGGAGGGGGCGGGAGCCGCAAGTCAACAAAAGAGTCACTGCCCTCAGGACCTGAGGGCGCACCCATTTCGCTGCAAAAGATGTTCCCTGATTCAAGCTCAAGTTGCTCAAAGAGCTGGGACACAGGCTTAAGCCAGTGGGCAGCGTCGGTACATCCTGGTCCGGAGGCAGCCTGGTCCCTCCTGCGTCCTCGTTGCGTAGAGTTCTGTTGCGCTCTGGAACAGTCATGTTATGAAATAACTCCTGGGGAACAATTTTGTAGCAACCACAAGCAGCTAACTGTAGACAGGAGTGCTCAGGGCTCCTGATTATGGAAGGAGATTAAATAGCACTTGAGCCTGGGACTTTTGCAAGTGCTTCGACAACACGGTTCTTAGGTACACGTCCTGGCAAACTGGCAAAAGTTGGGTGGAGAGTGGTGTGGTGGTGCAGCACTGGGTTTGTGCCTCTGACTATTTCCAGGAAGTTAACTGCTTTACAGATCCAACTCGAGCTTTGGGGCACGGGTGAGACACTCTTAGTACTGACGCAGCTGGGAGCATGTAAGAAGTTTGGTGTGTCCCAGGAGCAACAGGGTGCGGTCCCCACGACCCATTTGGGAGACATTAGAACTCTGGAAGTGGAGAAAGATAAGCAATTTGTTTAATATCTTCCGCTTTAGAAAACAAACCCTTTGGGTTTTCCAAATCCTGTAGATATGCCCCTAATGAAATCACCCAAACACCTCTCCAGTAATTCTTTTTATCCGAAGAATGAGAGACAATTATAGCAGCCAAAGGTTCTTAACATAAATATTAACCTAATGGCTGGAAAAATTAAAAAAAGAAAATGTACATTGGTTATTAACTTCTGAGTCCACTTGTATTTAAGCAGAAATATTCGATTTCTCATTAAAAATTTCGAAAGCATTTATTATTTGCACCAATCCTTCACTAATAAAATACCTACCTGATTGCTCAATAACCGGTTCTTATTTCCTTTACTAAGACAGTGAGCTCCTTAATGGGAGCGCGCTCTTTTATACTGAGTCTATGCAAACCATGATTATGTTTTTCTCTTAGTCACCATCAGTCCTAACTGGAAGCATCTTTGTAACTGTTCAGTAAGTATTTTTGGCTGAGTTATGGTAACCTGTTGTTGTACAGTAAGAGCCAGGACTAAGAAGAAAGCCAGCGCAGTTAGGATGAGTTCCCATCCTCTGGAGGAATCTGCACATCCTCCAACATTTTTATATATGAAGCAACTTGGGGGAGAAGAGTCACCAATGCTCTAGTCAGGACCATTGGCTTATGTAGGCTAACTTAGTTGTCTGTTGTATTTTGATTTAGAAGAAGCTGTCCAGGGAAAGTTTACTAATCAAAGAAAATCTTGCTTGATGATAAGTATAGCAGTGCCAGTACTTTTGTGCAATGAATTCAGAATTTTTTTTAGTGGAATTCCTGTATTAGTAGGAAGCTTATCAGACTTAGGAAATTTTAATAACTAGTTTTAGAAGCCATGCAGTTGCCAAATTAAATCTAGAATATTCCTGGAAACTTGAAAAGAAAGCTGAAAGGGGCCTTCACAACTAAAATAGATGGCAAAAGGGCCATGTGCCAAAGGCCTTACTTCCATGTCCTCGATCAAATTATTCATGCAATTTTAATAGATTTGCTTATGACATTTTTGTGGACCACAGCGTGTTAGAAGTAGCAAATTAGAATGGAGTGAGATGCTGCTACAGGCAAGGAATTGGTTGAGGCAATACGGAGGATGGCAAAACTGTAAAAAGAACCTTAAGAACAACAAAAATCCCACAGCAGTTGGAGGCCTTTTCGTGCCCAGACAAAGGCCCAAGGGGCTCCACAGGCCTCCATCTGCTGTAACTTAGTACAGTCACCAAGGTTCCCGGGGGAATGGAGCGAATTCAGAACTGGGAGTGACTCCCAAGCCCAACCTCGAACCCTTTCCACAAGATCTCTGACCCGTGGGCATCCAATTTCTTTCTAAAAATCTCAACAAGCAAATGCTTCAAAAGCAGCCCCTCTCCTCCTCTCCTCTCCTCTCCTCTCGTCTCCTCACCTCTCCTCCTCTCATTTCTTTTTCTGGCAACCTTTTCTCTCTCTCCTTAAACTTCTGTGCTTATGGTTTAATTGCCTGCAGCCCTACAGAGTGGTTGACTTCTGATCTGCACTTGAAGATTTGAAGTCAACTCAGACCTGCTCTTTTTTTTTTTTTTTTCTTTTAGACAGGCAGAGTTAGACAGTGAGAAAGAGAGACAGAGAGAAAGGTCTTCCTTCCATTGGTTCACCCCACAAATGGCTGCTATAGCCAGGTATTTCCTCTTGGTCTCCCATGCGGGTGCAGGGCCCAAGCACTTGGGCCATCCTCCACTGCACTCCCGGGGCACAGCAGAGAGCTGGACTGGAAGAGGAGCAACCGGGACTAGAACCTGGCGCCCATATGGGATGCCGGCACCTTAGGCGGAGGATTACCAAGTGAGCCACGGCGCTGGCCAGACTGCTCCTCTGGAGCATTCTGCTCTCCAAGGCTTGGTTTCATTGCCCCTGCGTGCACATCCTCTGCTTTTGTAATCACTGTTCTCAGATGTATTCCAGTTTGCCTTACACTGTGGACCGAGGACTCACCTCCCCATTCGTCTGATCAGCGCAAAATAAGGCAGAAGTTGGGGCTGGCACTGTGGCAGGTTAAGCTGCTGCCTGCAGTGCTGGCATCCCATGTGGGCGCTGGTTCGAGTCCTGGGAAAGCAGTGAAAGATGGGCCAACTGCTTGGGTCCCTGCACGCATGTTGGAAACCTAGAAGAAGCTCCTGGCTCCTGGCTTTGGCTGCCCCAGGCCCAGCCATTGTGGCCATTTGGAGAGTGAAGTAGCAGATGGAAGATTCTCTCTCTCTCTCTCTCTCTCTCTCTAGCTCTACCTTTCAAATAAATAAATAAATCTTAAAAAATATATAAAGAATAAAGCAGAACTAACAGTTCCCTTAACTTGGACCTAGGGCTTGTATTTTCTTTAGCCTAACAGTACATTAGCTGCTTTGTGATGTCAGTGATATTAGTCTTGAAATCAGCTAAACTCCCAGTTTTCAAATGTTGATTTTTTTTTCAGAGCTTTATTTATTTTTAAACATTTGTAAAGCAGAATGAGAGCGGCAGACAGAGATCTTCCATCTGCTGGTTCACTCCTCAAATGCCTGCAACAGCCAGGGCTGAGTCAGGCTAAAGCCAGGAGACTGGAACTCAATCCAGGACTCCCAGGGGGGAGGCAGGGACCTGCGTAATGAAGCCATCGCCTGCTGCTTCTCAGAGTGCAGGAAACTGAACTGCAAGTGCAGCGGGTCCTCCAGCCCAGCCCCGCCCCTCCGCCGCAGGGTGGGGGCCTCCCAAGCAGCACCTCCGCTGCTCTGCCAGTGCCCACCCCACGTGATGTCTTTTTTTTCCCCCAAGATTTATTTATTTCTCTTGAAAATTTATTTTATTTTAAAGGATGTATTTATTTCACTTGAAAGTCAAAATGAGAGACAGAGAAATTAATCTTCCATCTGCTGGTTCACGCCCCCTGATGACCACAATGGCTGGGGCAGAGCCAGACCAAAGCCAGGAGCTTCTTCTGGGTCTCCCACATGGGCAGCAGGGGCCCAAGCGCGTGGGCCATCTTCCATTGTTTTCCAGAGCCATTAGCAGGGATCTGGATGGGAGGTGGAGCAACTGGGCTTTGAACTGGCGCTGATATGGGATGCCAGTGTCACGGGTGATGTCTTTACAGGCTATTCCACCATGCTGGCCCCCTATATTGATGCCTTAAAGAGTCATTAGTAAAAGATAAAGTATGTTCTGTTTAACCAGAGGAAAGGTGTCTGTTAAAATACACTACTATGGTAAGCATTCAAGAAATCTACACTTAAAGAATACATCAGGGGCCGGCGCTGTGGCCTAGCGGGTGAGGCCACTGCCTGTGGGGCTGGCATCCCATATGGGCGCTGCTTCAAGTCCTGGGTGCTCCACTTCCACTCCACTTCTGATCCAGCTCTCTGCTATGGCCTGGGAAAGCAGTACAAGATGGCCCAAGTCCTTAGGCTCCTGCACCCACGTGGGAGACCTGGAAGAAACTCCTGGCTCTGGCTTTGGATTGGCACAGCTCTGGCCATTAAGGCCATTGGGGGAGTAAGTCAGCAGATGGAAGACTCTCTCTCTCTCTCTCCCCATCTTTCTCCCCCCCTCCCACCCCGCTGCCTGCCTCTGCCTCTCTGCAGCTCTGCCTTTCAAATAAATCTTAAAAAAAAATTCAAATTACTAAATTGGAAAACTGGTTAAAAATTGTAAGAGATAACTTTTAATCCTTAATGGACTAAGTATCTATTTTTGAAACATTGATTACTTCCGTGGGAAATTTGACTCTGATATCATCACTATTCATTAGAGCCAAGACACAGACTCAACTTAATGTATGCAGTGATAGATGGGTGGGTAAAGAAAATGTGGCTTATAAACATAATGGAATATTATTCACCCATGAAAAAAGTGAGATCCTGTTACTTGCAGTGACATGCATGAGCCTCAAGGACATTATGCTTGATGACATAGGCCAGGCACACAGATGCTCACTCAGGTGTGGGCACTGAAGAAGTTGATCTTGTAACAGTAGAGAGTAGAATACTGATGAGAAGAGGCTGGGAAAAGCTCGAGGGGGAGGAGACTGGAGAGAGAAAGGGTAACAGGTACCAAAATACAGATAGATAGGAGGGAGAAGGCCTAGCGTCCTATAGCACAGTGGGTTCATTATAGTTAACAATAATTGAGTATCTGTTTCAAAATAGGGACAAGAGATTTTTTTTAATGTCCCCAATACCAAAAAAAATGATAAATGTTTAAGGTAATGGATATTGATCATTTCCCATTGTATACAAGCGTCAAAATAACACACTGGGGGCCAACACGGTGGCACAGCAGGCTCTGCTGCCTCCTGGGACACCTACATGCCATAGCAGAGTGCCTGGTTCAGGATCCAGCTACTCTGCTTCTCATCTAGCTTCCTGCCAAGGAGCCCGAGAGGTCAGCAGATGATGGCTGTTTGAGTCCCTGCCACACATATGGGAGGCCCAGTGGAGTTCCTGGCTCCTAGCTTCATCTTGACCCAGGTCCAAATGTTGCAGGCATCTGGGGAGTGAACCAGCAGATGGAAGATCTCTCTGTGTCTCCCTTTCTCTGTCTCTGTGCCTTTCAAGTAAATATATATATATATACACTATATATACACTATATATAATATATATTAATATATATATATAAGTATATATTTTGAAAATCATACTGCACCCCATGAATATGTGAAATTTTTATGTGTCAATTAAAAAAAGGGTGTGGGTGTTTTGTGCAGGAGTTAAGATGCCACTAGGGACGCAGACATCCCCTAGCTGGGTCTTCTGTCAGGGGCTGAGTCCTGGTTCTGCTTTTGACCCGGCTTCTTTCTAGTGTGCACCCTGGGAAGCAACAGATGATGGCACTGATCACATCCCTGTGTCCCTGCCACCCACAGATTGAGTTCTCGGCTGCCAGCTTCAGCCTGGCCCAGCCCTGCTCTGGCAGGCATTTGGTGAGTGAACCAGTAGATGAAAGTGCACTCACGCTCTCGCTCGCTCGCTCTCTGTGTCTCTGTCTCCCTCTCTCCCTTTCAAAGAAGTAGAACAAATAAATAATTTAAAAAAAAAAAAAAGAAAATTGAACTACTCGACAATACTGTACACATGTGGCACTACTGTACATTTCCAAGGAAAGGAAGGACTTTGAAAATTCTGTGATGTTTAGTCTACCTAGTAGCCCTCCTCCATGGAGTGATAACATCTCATTTATCCTCACAGCATTAACACGTGGGAGGGAACGAGAATAGTTGGGTCCTTATCCCACAAGGGGAAAGTGATCTGAAAGACATAGGTGTGAAACTTAGACCTCACTGTCGATATACACCGGCTGTAGGAGCTGGTTTCCAGCTCACAAAACCATTGCTTATCCCCTATTTTTCACGAGTACAGTCGTGTCTCTCTTTTGAACCGAGGGCCACTGGGAGAAGATCAAATGGAGAATTTCCAGTGAAATAATCCCACGTTTTGTTTGCTACCTGGTCTGTGCCCTTCAAATGCCCTTGAAAGCAGCATTTTGGGAATTTCCTTCAGCTTTAATCTAAGCCTCCTGCCACGGGCACTGTGTCTTATTTCATGTGCTTCCTGGCTACAGCTGCTCATTCCTAGGAAGGGAGTGAGGCCTTTGAAAACCCGTGTGCTCTTCCAGGAAGGTAACTGGTACTTTTCTAAAAAAAAAAGAAAGAAAAGAAAAGAAAGAAAAAGAAAAAAAGCCACGCATGCTCTCTCGTGTTCAGATTAATTATATGGAGCTTAGGAAATTTAAACAAACAAGAACAGTTCTGTGATTTCAGATAGCTGCTGTTGACAGCGCTATTTCAACACACGCTGTAAACGCGCTTTCTCCCAGATGGCTCTTCGCTAAAGCTTACTAGACGTGGTGCGACTTCTGTTGTTGATTAAAAGATGCGCTGAGACAAATTCCTAACCTTTTTTTAAATGCAGGGAAATGGAGAAAGGACATAATCACCAAAGACCTCATGGGGGTGCAAGAACTGCAAACAGAACTGGTTGGTTGGTTTTTCTTACAAGTTTTCTACAGCAGCGTGATGATTACCAGCATAGATGTTGGGCTCTGACTCCCCCGGTCTGCGCCCCGGCTGTGCAGCTGTGTGACTGTTAGCAAGTTACTTACCCTCTCTGTGCCTCGCCTCCACCTTGGTCATATGGGAATAATAGCGGTGCCTGATTCAGGAGGTTATTTTTTTATATTAAATGAATTAATATTTACAAAGTGCTTAGAAAAGTGCAAGATACACAAGAAGCACTTTAGTTAGATCAGTAACACAGTAAAATAAAATCTGTCACATGAGGGGGTCTACTACAAGTTTATAGAAAATGCATGTTATGAAAAAACTGCGTGGATTTCAAAAATGTTTTGCACCACAATAAACTTATCTTTTAATTCCATTTTCCCACAAACTTTGTGAAGCAACCTCAGACATACAATCTTATGACTTGCCCTGGAATTCTGTCTTTCAAGTTATATACAGATGGGGCTGATGTTGTGAGGCTTGGGTTGCCGGCATCCCATGTGAGAGAGCTGGTTCAAGTCCCAGCTGCTCTGTTTCCCAGCCAGCTTCCTGGTAATGTGCCTGGGAAGACAACAGATGATGTTCCAAATGCATGAAGTGCTGCTATCCAGGTGGGAGGCTGGACGGAGCTCCTGGCTCCTGGCTTCAGCCTGGCCCAAACCTGGCTGTTGCAGCCATTTGACGAGTGAACCAGCAGATGGAAGACACTTTCTCTCTTTCTCTCTCTCCCTCTCCGCTCCCTCTTGCTCTCTGCCTTTCAAATAAATAAAATAAATAAATCTTTTAAAAAACTTATATGCAGATATTCAATAGCCAGAAGCCAAGCAGTTGCCTGATTTAAATTTAAATGCTACATCATCTGCATGACAATATGCCCCTTTGTCCTCACTTTATGATAATTGCCATGAGTTCCACATTCCAGGATATTAATATCCCTGTTTTCAAGAAAAAATGGTATATATGTGTACATAAATAATATCTACATATGAAATGAACTTGGCATAATGGTAAAAATTACTCAATCTTAAATTTTTTAAATGCTGCTAGGAGCACAAAGGAAAACAGAAAAGTCACACTGTGCCCCATAAGTATGCATGATTGTTGTTAATAAAAATAGTTTTGATAAAAATATAAATAAGTAAAATTTGGTAAAATTGAATTTAAATTTAAATTTAAAATTTTAAGTGCTCTCTCTCTCTCTGCCTCTGCCTCAGCCCCTCTGTAACTCTACCTTTCAAGTAAATAAATTAAAAAAAAAAAAAAAAGGAAACCGAGACTGGTTTTCCTCACATGACCAGGCAGGAGGTACACAGTTGAATAACACAAGAACAGCTGTCCATAGCAACCTTCAGAATTTGTTCCATTTTTTTCCTCATGCTCACAGGATGGCTGCTCCACCTCCAGGACTTGTGTTCCTGTTCTAGTCAAGAGAAATGGAAAAAGAGGGGAAAAGGAGATGTGCCAGCGGAGCTCAAAAAGCTGTCCTAGCAGCCTCTCCAGATCACGAGGTAATCTAGGGAGTTCAGCGTTTTACCTGGGCACATTGCCACCCTTTACAAAAATCAGGATTCTTTTTTTTTTTATGTTATTTATTTGGAAAACAGAGTTACAGAGAGAGAGAGAGGTCTTCATCCACTGGTTCACTTCCCAAATGGCCACAATGGCTGGAGCTGAGCCAATCTGAAGCCAGGAGCCAGGAGCTTCTTCCAATCTCCTACTCGGGTGCAAGGGCCCAAGGACGTGGGTCATCTCCCATTGCTTTCCCAGGCCATAGCAGAGAACTGAGTCAGAAGAGGAGCAGTCGGGACTCAAACTGATGCCCATAGGGGACGCTGGCACTGTAGGCCCGGGCTTTAACTCACTGTGCCACAGCGCCAGCCGCAACAAAATCAGGATTCGGTCACAAAGAAGGAGAGGTTTGATATTGAGTAGACAACTAGCTGTATATGCCATCAAAAATGATCAATTTTACCAATGTATTTGGCCCAAATACTTTGTGGCATATCCGATGGTTCTGCATGGTTGGTAGATGAGTCCGCGCTGCTTGGTGTGGTGCCCAGGCTTTTTGTGATGAACCAGTTGCCTTCTGCAGCCTCCTTGTCACCCACAGTGCCCCGCCTGCGGTCTCCGAGGTGGACAGCGTGGCATCAGGCCTCTCGCTGCTGCAGACCCTCTCCCTTTGCTTTCTCTTCTCCCTCAGGGAGCTCCTATCTACAGGTTCACCCACCAAATGTCCGCAATAGCCAGGGTAGGGCCAAGCCAAAGCTGGAAGCCAGGAATTCAACCCAGGTCTCCCATATGAGTGGCAAGAAGCCAAGCACTGGAGTGATCACCTGCTACCTCCCAGGGTACACATTACCAGGAAGCTGAAGTCAGGAGCCAGAGCTGGGAATCAAACCCAGGCACTCAGGTGTGGGACACAGGCATCTTTACCACTAGGCCAAACACCCACCTGACCAACACTTTTACTACTTCTCCTCTCCCAAAGGGATTAGTTGTCACAAAAGCCCGAGCTGTGCCTATCCAAGCCAGGAGCCAGGAGCTTCTTCCCAGTCTCCCATGTGGGTGCAGGGGCCCAAAGACTTGGGCCATCTTCTACTTCTTCCCCAGGCCATAGTAGAGAGCTGGATTGCAAGAGGAACAGCTGGGACTAGAACCGGCGCCCATATGGGATGCCGGTGCCACAGGCAGAGGATTAACCTACTGTGCCATGGTGCCAGCCCCTAGATATACTTTAAAAAAATATTTCTTTACTTATTTATTTGAAAGGCAGATACAAAGAGAGAAGAGACAGAGATCTCCCATCCACTGATTCACTTCCCAAATGGCCACAACTGCAGCAGCTGGGCGAGGCTGAAGCCAGGAGTCAGAAGCTTCTTCCAGGTTTCCCACAGGGGTCCAGTTATCTGTGTTACATCCTGCTGCTTTCCCAGGAGCATCAGCAGGGAGCTGGATCATAAGTGGAGCAGCCAGGACACGAACCAGAACCCATATGGGATGCTGGCACTACAAGTGGAGGCTTAACCTTCTACACCACAGTGCTGGCCCATATATATACTTTCCTTTTTTTAATATACGGAGTGATTTAAAAAAAAAACCAGGAAGCCAAATGTATGTATATTTTAGTTATGAGAAAACATATCTATAAAAAAGGCATGGAAAGAAATATGCCAAAATATTAGAGATGATTGTTTCTCTGGCTTTTAAACTCTCAGCAGTACTATTAATTGCTATAATTACATTTTCATTTTGTAAAACATGACAACCTAAGGCAGGACATGATAAAACAATGCCTGGAGGTTGGTACGTAAGGTAGGCTCTGCAGCAGGTGGAATAGTGTGGGCTTAGGAAGAGAAGATACGTGAAGGATGTGGACTTGACCTGGGCGCTAGCCATGGGGTAGGTTTGGATGGATGTGGTGGTGGGTGTCGGTGGGCCTTGCTGGTGCTGTGAATGGTGGCGCTCAGGTGTGAAGGTACAGAGTGCCTCCGGGAGAATGAGTAGAGGTGGACTCACAGGGATCTGTGTTAAAGGCTCCGGCGAGCCAGACTTATTTTGTGCTGGGAAGTTACAAGATTACAACCGTTGTTACCTAGAAATGGCATGTAACAGGTTGGAAAAGAGAGGACCTAGAATAGGGAGTAAGGGCTACTCTGCAAGGAAACTTGGGTCCAAACCAAGCTGATGAAACTGTTTCCAGTGAAACTGGAAAGAGAGAGAGAGAGAGAAGAGAAGAGGAGAGAGGATCTCTCTGTCTCTCCCTCTCTCTGTCACTCTGCCTTTCAAATAAATAAATAAATCTAAAAAATTTAAAAAGCAGAAATGATATCTCCAAGAGAAGCAGACTATTTTTTTTAACTTTTATTTAATGAATATAAATTTCCAAAGTACAGCTTATGGATTACAATGGCTTCCCCCCCATAACGTCCCTCCCACCCGCAACCCTCCCCTTTTCCACTCCCTCTCCCCTTCCATTCACAATCAGTATTATAATTTAATCAAATTCATAATCATGATAAAACGTTACCAACCAATTTTTGTGACATGAGAAAATTCAGGTCTGTTGAGATTATGCATTTGATAATGTTCCGTCGTCCCCAGCCTCATCATGTTAGATTAGCAACTGAGTTGAGATTGCAAATTTAGCCTTCTCTGTGGCTAGTACTCTTATGTAAGCAGTTGAGAGCACAGAGATTCCACTAAATTTTTCCAGCTCTTTATCTTAAAATCAAAGTAAGTACTATCATCTAAAATTAGAAAATTAAGTTTAAAAAGCCCACAATCTTTTATCACATAGCAACAATTTTTGTCGATAGGTGGAATTTCAAGATATGTGACACATGTATCATTTGCATTTTCCATTGCAATAACAAAATACTGGGGACTTTACAAAAAGAAGAGGTTGATTTAACTCTCAGTTTTGGAGGCAGAAAGTCCATGGTCTGACAGTGCCATGTGTTTGGCCTCTGGGGAAGACCAGACACAGATGGCATCAAAATGGCAGGAACATATGCCAAAGAGATCACATGGTGAGACAGGAAGCCTCAGAGTGGAGAGGGACCAGGCTTTCTCTTTTGCAACAACCCTCTTGAGAGAACTAACCAGGGTCCCATGAGAACTACATTAATCCCTTCCAAGGGCAGTGCCCCCAGTGACCTAATTACCTTATACTAAGCCCTGCCTCTTAAAGGTTCCACCACCTCCCAATATCACCACACTGGAGACTAAGCCTCCAATATATGAACCCCTGGGAGCCAAACCACATCCGAACCATATGGTACAGTATGTTCAAGCTGTTAATGTGTTTTTTTCTGTAGATCCTGCATATTTTCCAATTCTACACTTGCCCTGTGATTTCAAACAGAAGGACTAAAATTTTTACTTCAAATCTCTTAAAATTGCAATATAGTTTAGAGGGCAAATCTATAACACAATTTGCTTTAACCCTAAATTCAGTATAATGGACCTCATCATAGAACAGGGATTCAGAAGAACACCTGAAGAGCCAGAAACATTAAAGCACCTTCATTAAGCAAAGTCAAACCGTAACACTGTACTTAGAGCTCAAGGGCACAGCTTCAGGTTGTCAGCACATTTTGAAAACCTCTAAAAGGAAACTGAAGACCATGGCCTTTCAAGGTTACAATAAAAAGCAAGTTCATTTGTATTTCGGCACACTTCAAAAAACACCTCAAATGTTCTATCCATAGAACCTCTCTACTTATAAATCCATTTTATGCACAGAACTATTTCTCACTAAATATGAGAAATTAACACTTTCAATACAAAAATATCCATGGCTCTGAAGTTCAAGCACTTTATCTTGTATGTAGTTGGTCTATCTAACGTAATTATAGGAGATTCTGTCATCGCAAACAGAAAATACACCATTTCCCCACTTGAGTGAATTCAAGTTTTATTGCAAATAAAGCAGAAGGATGCCTCTTTTAAAATGATTAATTATTGTTATAACTAATTATATTCCCATTATGGACAGTACTCTTATTGGTAACTAAACACTCATATATATTATATATATATATCACATATATTAATACTACATATAGCATATATCATATATGTGAATATATGGCCATCTATAACTTTACTCTTTTTAACCCTTTCAAATGACACTCCCTTTTAGTGAACACAACAGAAAAGTAAATAGAAAACTAAATCAAAATTAATGTGTATATTGCATATACACTTAATGTATATATATGACATATCATACAGGTTAACACTTTTTTTTTTTTTTTGACAGGCAGAGTGGACAGTGAGAGAGAGAGACAGAGAGAAAGGTCTTCCTTTTGCCGTGGGTTCACCCTCCAATGGCCGCCGCGGCCAGTGCGCTGCGGCCCGTGTACTGCGCTGATCCGAAGCCAGGAGCCAGGTGCTTCTCTTGGTCTCCCATGCGGGTGCAGGGCCCAAGCACTTGGGCCATCCTCCACTGCACTCCTGGGCCACAGCAGAGAGCTGGCCTGGAAGAGGGGCAATGGGGACAGAATCCAGTGCCCCAACCGGGACTAGAACCTGGCGTGCAGGCGCCGCTAGGTGGAAGATTAGCCTATTGAGCCACGGCACCCGCCAGTTAACACTTTTTAAATTAAATTTTATGTTGAAAAGGATCATGCAACTACAGGAGATTTCTCAGTCTACTAATGGCCCTTAGGAATTTTTCTCTGTGGGGCTACTATATTCTCTGGCCTGCCAATCACCCAAAGGATGAAGGAGGTACAGATTACTATCTGTCTTTTACTCTGGTGGGGGGGGGGGGACCTGTAGAGTTTAGGTAATAAGTAGCTAAAGTCAGTAGTTTTGAATTCTTTTCTCAGTCTCACTGGTGTGGTCTTGGGTGAAGCATTTTTAAATAAAGAGTCAAATACACTTGCAGTTCCCCAAGGTGTACATTTTTTTTCTCTATAAAAGGATATTTAATTGTCTCTTGATGGACTCAAAATATCCTGCAATCAGTAAATAAATGTCTTGCATATGCATATCATTCAAAGGAAGAAGTAAACAGCATCCTATATAGAATAGCGCCCTCCACGAAAATCTGAATGAGCCTGTTATAACATGCTTGTTCTTGATAGAATTTTCCCCATTTTAAGCATTAACTGTAGCTAGCATTTACTGAGGACTTATATATGGCAGGTGCTGTGCTAAACACTCTACAAAGATGGTCCCTTTCAGATCCCACCACCACCTGAAGGGGAGACTGCAATCATCATCCTCATTCTGCAAATGAGAACCAACATTACCAGCAGGTGGAAGGCCTGAGAGCCACACTCCAAAGCATGAGTGAAACCATGGTGTTCATCAGGGGTCTTTGGGAAACACAGAAAAGCAGTAAGAAAGGCAAACTCACCAGCCAGTGCAACCATTTTCAGTTTGGTACCTTTCATACTGATTATATATTATCCATGCAATTTGTGTTCCATACTCTTTTTACTCATTGTGATTAAGTAATTAGAAATTCCCCAGAGCATGTATTTGCACAACCATTTCCTATTTCAGTGAGTGGGAAGACCTTGTTCTAGCTAATTCTTCACTTATTTGGATCCTTGGGAGGCATTTTTGGATTTTTGCTATGATAAATAAGACTTTTATACCTACCTCTGTGATTTTCATATTTTCTCATCTGGGATTATTTCCTTATACTCATTACAATGGAAATACCAGGTCAAAGTGAAGGTACATTTAGGCCACATTGACCAGTTTCTTTCCAAAAAGATTGTATTTGTTTGTGGAACTATCACTAATCTCTGATGCCTAGTTCATGTCACCCATGGCAGCAGTAGATGTTATATTTTAAAAATATAAGTTTTCTACTTCAGTCTGTGAAAAGTGATATTTTGATTGGATTACGTAGAAACTGAACATTTTTCTAGGCTTGTCTATCAGTTTTATATCACCCTTTTACTAATTTTCTACAGCGGAGTCCCCTAATTTCCTGCGGTGGCATTTCCTACTTTCCCAAGGAAGTTAGACATTTCTTCTTTTCTAATATTTGCATTCACTGCAACAAATTTCCCTCTAAGCACTGCTTTTGCTGTAGCTCACGTATTTTGATAAGTCATACTTTGATTTTCATTTAATTGAAAATATGTAAAAATTTTACTTGAGACATGTTCTTCAACTCGTGTGTTAGAAGCATGTCGTTTAATCCACAGATATTCGGGAATTCTGCAGCTGTCTTATTACCAGTTTCATTCCACTGAGGTCTGAGAATAAACCTTGTAGGATTTCTGTTCTTTAAAATTTGTAAAGGTATGTTTTCTGGCCCAGCATATGGTCAGTCTTGGTACATATTTCACGTGAGTTTAGCAAGAAAATGTATTATGCTATTGTAAGATGGAATATTCTATAAATGTCAACTAGAACATACTGTTCGGGCCACCTGTAGCTTTACTATCTTTACTGTTTTCAAATGATAGTCCCTTTTAGCAACTAGTGAACAAACAAACAGAAAAGAAAACAGAGAACTGAACTAAACCTAACATGCATATTGTAGGAAACAGACCACCATGCGTGCTTTTCATCAAGTTTTTTTCCGTTTGTGTCTATCATCTCTTCCTTTCAATGAAGAGGATGTGTGAGGGGAAAAGCAAGGTTAGAGGGTGGCCAGAAACACAGGAGAAGATGTTGAAAGGGAATACCAATCACATCACTAATTTGAGGTTTTGCGTATACCCTAGGGTGCTTTCATACCTATGGAAATAAGAAAACGAGGCTTGTTGACCAAGGATTTTATGTTTATCTGTGTTTCTGAGAGTTTGTGAGCAGTTAATCCAAAAATAATAGCATAACTCTAAAAATGAGCATCTACAATTCCTGAGGTTGGAACTCATTCTCTTTTCTATCAGCTCGTGCTTATGGACTCAAAAAAGTAACCGTAGTCCCGAAAGTTTGGCTGATTACATAGTGATAGAGTTTTGAGAGCTGCTTCAAAAGCAGTCAGACTATTTGGAGAAACTTTTTCATAGCAAATGTGTTCTTCCTTTAAAATGTCAACACTGAGCCAATCTTAGAAGCAAACATTGACTGCACACTCATATCAAGTCAGTTATAAGTGCTTTAGTTATAACAATACAAAAACGTGAAGCATAGGTTTACTCTTTAACTCCAACCCTGTTCAAAGATCACTTTACTGGCCCCTGAAGGAACAGGTGGCATGCCTGTTATAGTTTAACAGGTGGCCTTTGGGTGAGGTATAGTCATTCAGATACCTCTGGATGCTTTAGATGTTCTCATGTGTGGCAGCGTGCACTTGCTAAAACATTCTTCTCTCCAGATCTGGAAGCCTAGAGTCTGCATCCATCGTAGGCCCTCGCCAGGTAGTCCAGACTTCCCTTCTGAGTCATGGATGAAAAATGCCGTCTTGTAAATGAGACAGCAAATCCTCTGCCAGAAAATCACATTCTTAATTTCCAAAAGTTGATACAAATCTTCCAGTGTTTGCTAAATAAGATTGCTTTTCTATTTGCAATCTGTATATTCATATATTCATCCTTTTGGTAACAGAATTTATGGAGGATTTTTCTTTTCTACCAGAATATCATTCATTATGTCAGGGTCCCCACAGAATTCCAGATTCACCTCAAATACCAGCAATTCAGTTCTAGTCCACTATTTGGACCTGTTGCAATGGCTTTAACTGGAATTATATTACAAATATAGTTAATTTGAAGAGTATATATTTAGGGAAATAAGTTTGTATTTTTATGGACACGATGTAATTTTCCATTTTTTTTAAGATTTATTTAATTACTTGAAAGTCAGAGTTAGATAGAGGAGAGAAAGAGAGAGGAGAGGGAGAGAAGGGGGGGGGGTCTTCCATCTGCGGGTTCACTCCCTAACTGGACGCAATAGCTGGAGCTGTACAAATCTGAACCCAGGAGCCAGAAACTTCTTCTAGGTCTCCCACGCGGGTGCAGGGGCCCAAGGAGTTGGGCCATCTTCTACTGCTTTCCCAGGCCATAGGAGAGAGCTGGGTCAGAAGTGGAGCAGCAGCCGGGCCTTGAACTGGCACCCGTATGGGATACTGGCACTGCAGGCAGCGGCTTTACCCACTACGCCACAGTGTGGGCCCCAATTTTCCATTTATTTAGGTCCTTCTGAAGACATTTCCATGGAGTTTTAGAATTTTCTGTATAAAAACTTGGCAATCTTGGGGAAGGCGTTGGCGCTGGCAGTTGGGCCACTGGTTGGGATGCCCGTGTCACACAGCAGGGTGCTCGGCTGCTGATTCTAGCTTCCTACTGGTGTGCATCCTGCAGGGCAACAGGTAACGGCCCAAGCAGTTGGGTCCCTGCCACACACGTGTGGCACGTGGATTGGGTACATGGCTCCCGGCATTTGGAACTAAACCAATGGATGGGAGCCCTCTCTCTCTGTTGCTCTCTCTCACAAATAGATACAGTAAGTTAAAAAAAAGTTTTAAACACTTGACAATATTTTATTAGATTTTCATTTATTTCATTTTGGTTGCTTTTATAAATGATATATTTTCAAAGTAGTATTTCACCGTTGTTGGTGTATGGGGATGCAATTAATTTTTGTATGTTGATCTTATACCCAGCAACATTATGAAATTCTTAGTTCTAATAATTTGTAGTCTCTTGGATTTTTTTATATAAATAACCTTATCATGTACATTTAGGCACAGTTTTTTTTTTTCTTTTCCAATCTCTGTCAATTTTATTTTTCTCTTTTAACAATGTTGCTAGAACATTTAGTACTTTTTGAATAGTCACAATATGAGAGGACTGGTGATTTCACTTATTGTCTTGTGAAAATGTGTTTAAAACAGTGTTTTGTTTTGTTTATCCAGTACTAAGTGTTTTGTTCTGGAAGAATTCAAGCTCTCTAATCGACACGATTGCTAAAGTTGTTTCCTCTCTTAAATCTTTTCCTGTATCTGCATCTTTCCTACTTGATTTGCTCTTTTATTTATTTATTTATTGACAGGCAGAGTGGACAGTGAGAGAGAGAGACAGAGAGAAAGGTCTTCCTTTTCCATTGGTTCACCCTCCAATGGCCGCTGCTGATCCGAAGCCAGGAGCCAGGTGCTTCTCCCAGTCTCCCATGGGGTGCAGGGCCCAAGCACTTGGGCCATCCTCCACTGCACTCCCTGGCCACAGCAGAGAGCTGGCCTGGAAGAGGGGCAACCGGGACAGAATCCGGCGCCCCGACCGGGACTAGAACCTGGTGTGCCGGCGCTGCAAGGCGGAGGATTAGCCTAGTGAGCCGCGGCGCCGGCCCTACTTGATTTGCTCTTTACACACGAAGTCCACATTTTACATTGAATTCTCTCCTACCCAATGGTGTATTTTTGTAAAACTCAGTGTTGACTGTGAAATCCACTACTGAGAAATTGCCTTTCCAAACAGTATTTTGGAAGTACTGTTTCCTGTACCTCCAAATACGCAGGTTGCTCTGTTGTGCAACATCCGGGATGCCATTCGCATCACTGTTCTGTGCGGGCCATGCCCGGGAATCGCACAGTGCACAATCCACAAAGCTAAATGCCGGAGCCCTCCTGTGCATCTTACTTTCTGTACAGTGCAGACCGTGGGGATCCTCTCAAGCAAAACATGATAATCTGCTACTGCCTGACTCCAAAACAACCCTGAAAGTGTTCCAACGATTTCTACTTTTTGCTGCAAGCAGAAGAATATCGTATGGGGGACATTACCATAATACAGCTTTAGCAGGCAACCTCCTTCTAGCCAAGTCAATTCAGTGGTTAGTAGTATATGATTAAATAATGATATAATAAAATAAATCATCACTTCTGTTTACATAGACACAATGAGGGCGAGGTAACAAAATGGGAAGAGGAGAAGGACTTGTGGTACAGCACTGAATAGGAAAAGCAGGCATTTTCCTCCTCTGTCACATCACGATCAGCAGAGATCTCATTGACCTCAGAAGGGCCTAGAGAAATCCCCACCGGCAAGCAAGTGGTCAGTTTTGCAGCAGAGAGGCAGGCATTCGGCATGGTAGCTAAGGGGCACACCCATCCATGTCTGGTTCCAGCTTCCGGCCAGTCACAGCCTGTGATGCACCAGTTAGTGACTCAAGTGCTTGGGTTCCTGCCATCTACATGGGAGACTCAGAATTGCGTTCCCAGCTCCTGACTTCAGCCAGGCCCATCTGTGACTTTTATGGCCATCTGGGGAGTAACCCAGTGGATGTAAGATCTCTCTCCTTATCTCTGTCTCTCTGCCTTTCAAATATAGTCAAAATGAATAAGTAAAAATGTTTAAAAATATTCAGCAGACACCAGTTCGGTTCTGACACTGTCTACCCGGGGCTAGTATTAGGTCCACAGGTTGAGGGCTCCATCTACCAGCTGCCCCACCTCAGACATGGTCTGGGCCCCGGGAACTTCTGACCAACAGGCTGCAAACTGGGCTTCCCGTGACCCTCTTCTCAGGTTCCACTCATTTGCTAGAGTGGCTCACAGAACTTCCCTTTACTGATTCACTAGAAAGGGTATTTGAGAGGGTGCGAATAAGCAACCAGAAGAAGGCACACACAGCACAGGGTCTCTAAGGGAGCCCAGGGGTGTCTATCCTGGTCCATGGAGTTGGAGGCACCCCTCTCCTGACGTGTGAGTGAGTTCCTGCTCCTGTTTCTGCAAGCATCCCTGTGTGTAGCTGTCAAGGGGCTCTCCGGATCCTGCCTGTTGGGTTTTCTTTTCTTTTTTTTTTTCTTTTTTGAGAGGCAGAGTAGACAGTGAGAGAGAGAGACAGAGAGAAAGGTCTTCCTTTGCCGTTGGTTCACCCTCCAATGGCCGCCGCTGATCCGATGGCAGGAGCCAGGTGCTTCTCCCAGTCCCCCATGCGGGTGCAGGGCCCAAGCACTTGGGCCATCCTCCACTGCACTCCCGGGCCACAGCAGAGAGCTGGCCTGGAAAAGGGAAAACCAGGACAGAATCCAGCGCCCCGACCAGGACTAGAACCCGGTGTGCCGGCGCCGCCAGGTGGAGGATTAGCCTAGTGAGCCGCGGCGCCAGCTCCTGTTGGGTTTTCACAGAGGCTTCATTACATGTGCGTGACTGATTAAATCTTTGGCCATTGATGATCAACTTAACTAACCTTCATCCTCATTCTCCTCTCCAGCAGTTGGGGGCTGAAGCTGAAAGTCCCACCCCTCGAACCCTGCCCTGGTCTTTCTAGTGACCAGCTCCCATCTTGAAGCTACCTAGGCCTGATTCACTATCAATCTAACTCATTAGCATAGAAAAGCCCACTTTCACAAGGGAGAATCCAGGGATTTTAGAAGGTGCATGCTAGGAAACAGTGCCAGAGACCAAATATATGTATTTCACAATGTCACTCTCATTAGTAGTGATAACAATATCTGTGATGAGATAATGACAAAATGATCACCATCATCACAACACACATGTGAATCCCTGTTGTTTGGCCTGGTTCCTAGTTTAAGTTGCATTATGCTTTATTTTTTGCCATAAAAAATTTCTTTGAGGTGGAGAGAGAGAGAGAGAGAGAGAGAGAAAGAATATTTCATAGCATAGCTGCTACTTTCTCAAGAAGAATATCACTCCTACTGATCTATGCCAAATTTAGTGGTAACACTACATATTTTTTTAAAGATTTATTTATTTATTTGAGAGGCAGAGCTACAGACAGAGAGAAGGAGAGACAGAGAGAAAGGTCTTCTATCCACTGGTTCACTCCTCAAATGGCCACGATGGCTGGAGTTAGACAGATCCAAAGCCGGGAGCCAGGAGCTTCTTCCAGGTCTCCCACAAATGTTCAGGGGCCCAAGCACTTGGGGCATCTTCTACTGCTTTCCAAGGCCAAGCAGAGAGCTGGATTGGAAGAGGAGCATCTGGGACATGAACTGGCACCCGTATGGGATGCCAGCACCACAGGTGGAGGCTTAACCTACTACACCACAGCACCAGCTCCAACACTGGATTTTTGAACTCTCATCTCATGCCCGAGCAAGGTCAAAATTAATTTTATGTGATTGACACCATAAGGCTCTCTAGAAAGGCAGACCTTACTACTAAAAAAGGGCAAAGACAATAGCCAGTTCATCTTTGCAGTTACACATCTAGACAGGCCTAGGCCTCATAAGAAGTAATACCAGAAATGCAATATCATTATGTAATATGCAAGATAAGTGAATGCAACTAACCTGCACTATCAGAAGAAGAAGGCACTAAATGGAGCCTGAAGAGGAGTACAAAACAAGCATGACCTTGAGAGAAAAGGATAAAGTTCGAATGCTCTGATTTGTTTGCAAAGAATGATGGGAGCAGAGGGACGAAACAGAAAGCAAAAATAGAGACCACAGGCTTTAAGAAAAAGTTATGAATAATCAAAAGTTGGCAAGTGACTTACAAAAACAGTCTGCACTGACAGTGCATAAGTCACATTGGCTTTGCCACTACTATGGAGTAGCCAGGGACAGCCATTGTGAAGAATTCTTCTCTATCCTTGGTGCCAGGCACCCGTTGAGAACTCCACTTCTCAATTTACCAAGTTCTCAATACATATTTGTTGAAAGAGGAGGAAGCATGATTACTTAGATAGTTATGAGGCCTGGTGGAAAATATCCCAACAAACCAGTGTCATCTGCGGTTAAAGAAAATCTGTTTCTGATGTTTTTGTGGGTGTGGTCCCAACACAGTGCCGGTGACACATCAGGGAAGATGGCAAGCAGACTGAAAACAAGTGCCACAAGAAGTGATCTCACTGCCATGGTCTGGGTGGGCCCGCTTGGTCAGTTCTCATGCAAGCACATTCGTTCTAGAAAGTTCTCCCATGACTAAGAAGAAGCTGACAGGAAGCAAACAGATTTCACCATTAAACAAATAGAAAAATTCAAACAAGTAACGGAAAATGTTGAACGAGAACAGAACGGAACATTTTTAGCTACTTTTATAACCTCTGACCTCTTTCCTTCTCTCTCACATTCAGCTCTCTCACTGCCCCCACCCGACCCCATTTATCTTTTCCCATCCCTACCCCTGGAACCTGAGCAGAGAGGTGCTTTCCTCTAAGCCATTCCAGGGTCCTGTCTTTGGAATTTAAGTAACTTGCACAAGCTCACCTGGGAAGAAGCTGTTATGGTTGGAAAGTTTGCACAGCTCCAAAGCTCCTATGGTGAGCTCCACCCCCAAAGGGATGCTACCATGAGGTGAGACCTTTGGGAGGGTAATTAGGTGGCCCCTCTATCTTGTGAGGACTTTGCAAGAAGGCATCAGTGGCCGGCACTGTGGCTTAATAGGCTAATCCTCCGCCTGTGGTGCTGGCACCCTGGGTTCTAGTCCCGGTCGGGGCGCCGGATTCTGTCCCGGTTGCCCCTCTTCCAGGCCAGCTCTCTGCTGTGGCCAGGGAGTGCAGTGGAGGATGGCCCAAGTGCTTGGGCCCTGCACCCCATGGGAGACCAGGATAAGTACCTGGCTCCTGCCATCGGATCAGTGTGGTGAGCCAGCCGCGGCGGCCATTGGAGGGTGAACCAATGGCAAAGGAAGACCTTTCTCTCTGTCTCTCCCTCTCACTGTCCACTCTGCCTGCCAAAAAAAAAAATAAATAAATAAAATAAAAAAATAAAAAAAAAGATTACAACAAATGTGATACAGACTTGGGTTTTTTTTTTTAATCTTTTTATACAGACACTGCTAAATACTACAAGACTTAAAGATTTTTAAAAAGCATGAGATACTTTTAAACTTTATGCTTAGCTACTGTTTATGAAGTATTAATGTTAACAACAAGCTCAAATCAAGCAAAGAAATATGGTAGTGACTCATCACATTTTAATGCTGCTTAATTTTTAGGCTTCCTGTGTGAATTAGCTAAGAGATACAGCAATTTAAATAATAATGACTAAAACCTTTTCTATTTCCTGCTTGAATTTCCTTGTAAAATATTGGCTTTTTTTTTTTTTAAGTATTCAGACATTCTTTATATAAAGAGAACCAGAGAATTAAAATTCTCTTAAGCATGTCTTATAGAACTAAGCATTTCAAATGAAGTAACAAGTGATCTGAATAAAATACTTTTATAGATTTAGAAAGATAAAATGTCTATGGAGATCCACAGAAGAACAAAACAATTCAGTCCACTGTTGTGTGTGTCATGTTGCTATAGGAACATCCTGTTGAATCTTCCAGTCTCATCCCACTCTCTGGGGTCCCACACATACCTGCACACCAGGTGGAAGTGGGTTGCAGCAGCTCAGTAGTGATAACAGCACCTTGGGAACTACGATAAGTAGAGAATGTTTGCCATTTGGGTCACTCCCAGGAAAATTTGAGAGGCCTAATAGAAAAAAGGACCAAAACTACAAAGGCATTTCAAAAAAAGTTAACTTACAAAGAAGCCAAAGTGATCAGCTTTCTTATAGTTGTGTAACTATAATTATGTGTACCCTATTATCAAGGGTATAGATAAGGCTTCTCGAACCTCAGCTGTGTACTCTCTCTGCAATCAATCTTTTCTAATTTTTTTATACTGAAGTTTCTACCTGTACTTATTTTAAATTCAGTTGACTATTCACAGATATGTGCCTGTCTCTGCTTCCCTTCCATTATTTGTAAGGAATTAGCTTTAGCTGTCTTTTTAGAGCGTAGGTTGAAAAGGCATTTTGCTTTCCACCTCGGAGTAATTTTTAAACCACATCAATTATTTTTCATGCGCAGCTGTTTTTTTTTAATCCACAAATTATTGCTCTAGGCGTTTTTTGCTTTACCACACATTTCAGAAGAGAAGGAATGAAGGGGAGCCAGCTAATCTACAAAAATTTCGCCTACAGTAGATCTGACCAAAAAGGGGGGAAGGGGAAGTCATGAACCAAAACTCCTTAGAAATGGGAACCACTTATGAACAGTGTAAACCTTGACTATGTAATCCCCTTCGCTTGCATTTACTGATCACTAGAGAACTGTTTCCCGATTCACTTCTTCCTCTACCATTTATTTGCTCAAGAAATACTTGTTTATGCGCTGGCAGACCTAAGTGAAGCCTACCGCTGTTCTCACAAGGCTCACCATCTGATTTGGCACCCAGTGATCTGGGCATTAAACAAGAGCGAATCCAACACAGCAATCCATCACACCGGAGACTAGGGGAGAAAATCTGATGGAGGATGATGCTAAGGTTTGGATAGACTCAAGAGGGGCAGAAAGACTTTCTCCAAAGTCACAGTGAAAGTTTAAATGGGTAAGGAATATTGGGATACACGGGGGCAGGCGTGTCTTGTACTGGCAGGGGTGAATAACAGAATGTAGCAGTGGAAGGGATCGTAAAGGTCTTTGAGGCCAACTTTTCTGAACATACAGAAATCTTTTATAACATCTCTAGACAATAGCCCTTTAACATCCACGATTACATGTTTTTATTGGTTTATTTAGCACTAAACTTACTAGGCTCCAGGCACTGATCTACAGGTTTAGCAAATATTAACTCAGGTGATCCTTATAACAACCCTAAAACAGAGATACGCTCATTATCCCCACTGTACAGATGAGGAAATGTGGCAGGGAGAAGATAAGTCAAGTTGTCCCCCATCCAAGTGGCCGAGCCAGGACACTCGGGCAGATGGCCTGGTGGCTGAGTCCCTGTGGTGACCGGGTCCCTGTCACTTCCCTGGATAGGTAGCCCTTCCTCTGTTGGCCAGCTCAAACCATTAGACACAAGGTGGTAGATTCTGAAATTTGTCTTACCTTTCAGCATTCTTATGTAGATTTGCCTCCTACAAACTGAGATTTCAAACAAAGGAGGATGTGGAACTTGAAAGATTTGAGTATAAATGGGTTAAAATTGTTACAAAGTATAGCAGTTAATTAATACGAAAGTAGGATTTTTCAAAATTTCTCTTCAATAACTTGATTCTAATTTGGTGAATTTAATGTTTCTGTAAGCAAAAATAAATAGACTAGATCTATTTGCATGTGAAAGTCTTTCAGCAGCCAGGTGGCTTGGGATTCTATGAAATACCTTTGTGATCTAACTTGGCTTTGGGGTGAGAAGCTTATTACGCCTTTTTTTTTTTTTTTTTTTTTTTTTTTTTTTTTTTTTTTGACAGGCAGAGTGGACAGTGAGAGAGACAGAGAGAAAGGTCTTCCTTTGCCGTTGGGTCATCCTCCAATGGCTGCCGCGGCCAGAGCGCTGCGGCCGGCACACCACGCTGATCCGATGGCAGGAGCCAGGTACTTCTCCTGGTCTCCCATGGGCTTTAGAAATAGAATTTTCGGACCGCGCTGCAGCTCACTAGGCTAATCCTCCACCTTGTGGTGCCGGCACACCGGGTTCTAGTCCCGGTCGGGGCGCTGGATTCTGTCCCGGTTGCCCCTCTTCCAGGCCAGCTCTCTGCTGTGGCCCGGGAGTGCAGTGGAGGATGGCCCAAGTGCTTGGGCCCTGCACCCCATGGGAGACCAGGAGAAGCACCTGGCTCCTGCCATCGGATTAGTGCAGTGTGCTGGCCCGGCCGCGGCGGCCACTGGAGGGTGAACCAACGGCAAAAGGAAGACCTTTCTCTCTGTCTCTCTCACTGTCCACTCTGCCTGTCAAAAAAAAAAAAAAAAAAAAGCTACGAGGTGGGTGGCTTGGGACATCCGCATTCCATATTAGGGTTCCTGGATTCAAGCCCCAGCTCCACTTCCAATTCCAGCTTCCTGCTAATGTGCACCCATGGAGGCAGCGTGTGATGATTGAGTACTTGGATCTCCGTTAAGCATGTAAAGGGCTTGGTTAAATTCCTGGGCTTTGGCCTGGCCCAGCCTGCTCTACTGCAGGCACTTAGGGATGGAAGCTGTTTTCCTCTCAAGGCCTTTCAAAGAAATAACATTAAATAAATATTTTTAAATGTTAATAATTTGTAAGGTCTTAACAATAATAACATGTGGCATTAACAAAATGATTTGTCATAGAACCAAGAATTGACAGAATGATCAAATGTGGTTATTACAGCATGGCCATAAAACTAGAAATATGCCCAAGTCTATTGATTAGGTCCACTGTGACCCAGGGAGGATGATCTCTTCCAGGGAAAGTGGACATTAGGTAAGCACTTGGGCTAATAGTCTTTATAAAAATCAGCTGATTCCACATACTAAGACCAGAGAGAAATAGTTATATCAATAATTGAAAAAAAATTAGAGGTTTTATTGGATAAATGATTAAGTATTTATTTGTGAAAGTGTATATTTTCCCCATAGAATTAAAATGTTTTTTCTGATCATTTTCTTTAAGAAGACATTCTGGGGACATTGTCAATTACAAAGAAGGTTCCATGCTCAAGCTCTTTGCCCTAAGGAAACAGAACTCTGAATGTTTTTTCAATTGCCTACATTGGAGCATGGAGTCCTTTATTCCTCTGGGAAGGGTCAAAGGTTCTTCTGTATCTGTTGGAAAGGACAGAGGAAGTTTCTGGAGGTTGAATAATTAAAGTCCAACTTAGAATCTGCTCCCTTAGCAGTATCCATTTTCTACATGTGATTTTACCTTAGGTACTATGACCAACTAGGTCTATAAAATGGTCATTGCACCAAATCAGGACTCTGTGATACAATTGGTTTACTTTATTATGTATATAGTCATGCACCACATAATGATGTTCTGGTCAACAATGGACCCCATAGATGATGGTGCCATAAGATTATAATGGAGCTGAAAAATTCCTACCACCTGATGACTTTATCAACGTCAAACAAAAATATAAAGAAACATCTCCAATAGAGGAACGTTTATTTGGGAATAAAGAATAGGACGGCAATGTGGGACACTCGCGTATAGTCCAGGGTGGCTTCTGGTAGGTCCAGAGAACAAAGGTAAGTTGAGGAGTTTGATTAGGACAGAGAACTCTCTCTTCAAGTTGTTTGTGGGAGCTAGCCAGTGGCCATGTTCCGCCAGTCACGTTAAAGAGCGGCACACACAATTAGGCACAGTACATAATGCCTTGATAGTGATAATAAGTGGCCACATGGCTGGCTTATACATTGACTACTTACTCCTTTATTGCTAGGGTAGTTTGCTGTGAAGCAGCGTGCTGTGTCACGCAGGCAGCAGCCTCTTGCATCTTGTACTTATTGTGTCTCAATGGCATCAAGAGACCACACGACTACCCTGTGCCATCTGAGCTTGTCCAAGTGCTCTCTAGGTTCACACAGTGACAAAGTGGCCTAACGATGCATTTCTCAGAAAGAACTCTGTCGTCAAAGCCACGTGGGACTGTATAGCAAAGTAGTCTCATAGGAGAAAGTTGGATCCTGTCGAAACATTCTCCTGATATTAGCATAATCTCATAGTGAGGAAAATGATTGTGTTTTCAAAATGTACCCAATTTATCTGTTGTAACTATAGGCTAAGCAGTTTCAATGAAAAGCAGACCTAGGACAAAGAACAATCCTATTTTTCTCATTCAACACCTGATTTTTGCGTATTGCTAATATAGAGAACAGAACTGAGCATCCCTGGACATAGAAAGTTGTTTTTTGTTTGTATTTATTTATTTATTTTTATTTGACAGAGTTAGACAGTGAGAGAGAGAGAGAGAGAGAGACAGAGAGAAAGGTCTTTCTTCTGTTGGTTCACCCCCTAAATGACCACTATGGCCGGAGCTATGCCGATCCGAAGCCAGGAGCCAGGTGCTTCCTCCTGGTCTCCCATGGGGTGCAGGGGCCCAAGCACTTGGGCCATCCTCCACTGCCTTCCCGGGCCACAGCAGAGAGCTGGACTGAAGAGCAGCAACTGGGACCAGAACCCAGCACCCATATGGGATGCTGGCGCCACAGGAAGAGGATTAACCAAGTGAGCCACGGCGCTGGCCCTGTTTGTTTGTTTTTAAATAAGGAAAGAATCTAAAGCAAAGAAAATAAAGAATTGTCAAGCTTATTTGATTTAGAGTATCTTTACACTATGTAGTGAAATTTTATTAACACATACAAAAATCAATGAATTTCACCTAGTTTGAGCTAATATTGTAATATTTACGATGTAAGAAAATCATTAATAAAATGATTAAGGAGTTCTTTCCTTAGGAGGCATAAAAAGAAATCAACTGGAAAAATATTTAGATCCTAGGAAATATTTTTAATTTGTGGAACAATCCCTGGGATTTAATTTGTTCCCCAAGGAAGAGCAAGCTTCCAAATAAATACTTTGTCAAATATATTGCATTTTTAATTTTTTAAACTAGTCTTATATGAAAAGTTATACACACTTTGGCCTATAGCTAGCTATTTCCAAAATAGATATTGCCCCTGTTGGTTAGTATCTGAGTTTACAGGGTTACTTTCCATACCATTCACTCACATGCTCGCATTGTTTAGCCCACAGGATGTGTGCAGGCCTCAGCTGCCATTCTGTTTTTTTCCAGAGTATGAAAGCAGAGTTTAAGCAGCTAGGGAAAGGCACCTGCCCTGAAGCTTTTATCATCCCGCACATGGGTTTCCTGTGTGGGGCCCATGCCTGAGCTTTAAGGATCTCTACACATCTGCAGAAGTGACAATTTTTATGTTTACAAGGAAATTTCCAGGGAATCTACCATTTCCAAGGTTATCAAAGTTTTCGCCAGCCTCCCCCTAAAAAAGGGTTACAATGATTGATTAAAGGAGTCCTTATTTGTCAAAGATAAAATGCTCCAATAAACTGAGCTACAGCTTTGAGTTAAAAGATCTGAAGGGTGGTGGGGGTCTCTTCTCCATTGACCACAAACTGAGCTTTGGATTAAAGTCACAACCTTTCACCTATAAGCCCTTCTGAGATCTGCTTCCAACACCCAGCTGACATTTGAAAAAAAAAAATATTCAGTATGTAACTTTATACATTTTGGAGACATCAAGCATTTGTCCAGTGACAGGCTCCTGTATTATTGGCCTATTTGGTGCCTGATATTTTTGCAAACCTGTTACATGCAGTAGATGCTGAAGGTAAAAGGATGGGCCCCAGCACACATGTTCCTCCCCTTCCTGGATGGACACATCTCCTTTGTCTTCATTCTCTCCATCTGTCTGTATCTACTGGAGAAAGAAAATGGTCAAAGAAACTGAACCTGATTTCAACCAGGAAACTCTGGGATTCAATGCATGAAGTAAAGTGACATCTAGTGTTGGTTAAGTGGCAGTGAAATCTGTGGCAGGGCAACAGGTGCTTCAACTTAGTCTTTGGAAATAATGTTAACTTCGGCTTTGTGAAGTGACCAGCTCTTAAAAGCATAGTTTTGTTTTACGTTTTAAATATTTTAGAGTAATTTTGAAGTAACCTGAATTTAAATGTTGATAACATGGGTTTCATTTTTGTCAAAATAAAATACTCAAAATATCTAGAAAATATAGGGAATTAAAGAAAGCTTGTGTATCTATCGGCCAACTTTGACAAATCTTAACATTTTGATTTACTTCAGATATTTAAAAAATGAAATATGACATTAATCTGATGCCTTGGGAACTCTTTTTTTTTTAATTTTGTTTATTTGAAAGGCAGAGTAACAGAGATAAAGTAAAGGAGAGACAGAGAAAGATCGGAATTCCTTCTCTGATTCATTCTCCAAATGTCCAGAATGACCCCAGGGCTAGGCTAAGCCAAGTCAGGAGCCAGGAATTTCTTCCAGGTCTCCCACGTGGGTGCAGCGGCCCAAGCACCTGAGCCATTCTCCACTGCTTTTCCAGGCCATAGCAGAGAGCCGGATAGGGAGTGGAGCAACCAGGACTTGAACCGGTGCCCATATGGGATGCCGGCACTGCAGGCAGCGGCTTTACCTGCTACACCACAGTGCCGGCCCCAGGGAACTTTTTCTTGATCTTTGTATTTTTTTCCTTAGAGGAAATCACTATCTGATTTATTATATATGTGATTTTAAATAGTTTTACTGCATATTTGTATAGAAACATAATTTATAATATTACATTTTTGACCTGTGATGAAAATGGTACCAAACCATGCAGATCCATCTGCAGCTTGTTTTGAGATTTAGTGATCCTGGTCATCAACTGCCATATGCACTAATCTACTGCATGAATCAGGCCACAACTTGTATCATCCAGCAGGTGGACTTTCAGGTTGCTTCCTGCTGCTATTAACCGTCCTGCACTGAATACTTACATGTCACCTTTTACGCACATGCGTGGGAGCTTCTCTAGGTAGCACAGCTAAGAAGTATTGCTCAGGTATATGCTTTTTAAAAAAAGATTTATTTATGTATTTGAGTGAGTGATAGAGGGAGAGAGAGAGATCTTCCGTCTGCTGTTCACTACCAAAATGGCTCCAATGGCTGGGGCTGATCCAGGCCAGTATCATCTGGAGCTCAGAACTCCAGCCCGGTCTCCCAGGTGGGTGGCAGGGGCCCAAGCGTTTGGGTCATCTTCTGCTACACAATGCTGGCCCCAGGTATATACTTTAACAACATTTGTCAATATTGAGCATTTGCTCTCCAAAATGCCTATACCCATTTACACCCTCACCAGCAGGGTTAGAGAATTTCTATTGCTTCATAATCTCACCAACACGTGGTATTGACGAGCTTTCTAATTTTTGACTTTCTACTTGGTGTAAAATATTAGCTGATTGCAGTAGTTGCTTAACTGCAAGGTCAAATGTTTGATCCCAGTCTTCCCCTTTTGATAACTTTTTTTTCGAACAACAATCAGGATTTACTATTGATTGTATTGATGAAGGCGAGGGGAGCCCTCACGAGTGAAGGGCTCACCACTTGTCCAAGCATTCGTGACTCAGGTGCACTGGACCCCACAGCCATCTGGGGTGAGCCACTTCTCTACCACCATGTCTTCAAATTCATCTGCATTAACTTGGCAATGTCTCATGTCTTTGAGATGTGGATCTTCCGGTGGCCAGAGAGCTTGCGCCTCACCCTGGGTAGCGCCACACCCACATGTTCCTGTGTGAACAGTGTGAACCCTGGCCACTGTGCCCTAGGGCTTTCCGAAAGCATGTCGCATACCTGTTTGGATCTTGTCGTCGGCAGCACAGGAGAACATCGTGTTGATCCACGTGGGAGAGATAGGGCTGCACTTGACCATGAAAGGCAGCTTGGCTGGAGCTTTTTACCATGTGCTGGTTGGTGTCAATGCAGGCAGCCTCCAGGGCTTCAGAAGAGAGCTGCTCATGTTCATCTGACACCATGTGGCCGCACAGGGACAACTCATCCACTTTTGCCTTCTTCCGGTCCAGGTCAAAGATGTGGATCCTGACATCAAGGACACCTTGGTAGAAGAGAGACTTTGGGTACAGATGGTTCATTCATTCTTTTTAAAGATTTATTTATTTATTTGAAAGTCAGAGTTATAGACAGAGAGAGGGACAAATAGAGAGAAAGGTCTTCCATCCGCTGGTTCACTCCCCCAAATAGCCACAATGGCCGGAGCTGGCCATTGCAAAGCCAGGAGGTTCTCCAGGTCTCTCATGTGGGTAGAGGGCCCAAGTACTTGGGCCATCCTCCACCGCCTTCCCAGGCATATTAGCAGGAGCTGCATTGGAAGAGGAGCAGCTGGGACTCAAACTGTTGCCCATATGGGGTGCAGGCGGCAGCTTAACCTGCTATGCCACAGCACCAGCTCCACAGCTTGTTCTTACAGTACTGGGAACACCAGGAGGGGCGGTGGCCCATGGCAATGCCAGGATCTTCAGTGGCAAGCTGAAGGGAAAGCTATTTAAGAAGTCTGCATTGAACTATTCTCTCATGTTCTCTAAAGTACTCAAAGCTTTTCTTTGCATATTTGGGCCATCTAAAGTTGTCCACTTTTGTGTAAAGTGTGAGGTAAAGAATTGAAAGTTAAAGTTTTCAGTGTGTGAGGGGGACTTTTATTTCATTGGCCACAATCATGAAATTAGCAACACAGGTGCAAGCATTGTGGTGTAGCGGGTGAAGCCACCACCTGCAGCGCCAGCATCCCGTATAGACGCCGGTTTGAGTCCCAGCTGCTCCACTTCTGATCCAGCTCCCTGCTGATGTACCTGGGAAAGTAGAAAGAAATTTCTTGGATTTGTGAGAAGACTGCTGCACTAGTGAAGACTGATGATTTGGACTGACACGCCTCTCCCAGATTTACCAAGTGGAAAGAGACTTGTGGGTAAGCCCAGGTGAAACAGGAGGAAGCTACAGAGCTAGAGGCAAAAGCGGAGCACAAGCTGACTATGTGTTTACAACCATCAGCAAGTGGAGTTGCTTCTTAGAACATTCTCCACTTCATTGTCTGATGTCTTCTCTCTGGCATTCTTATTCATCAGTCTTCCTACATATCATCTGCTCGGCTCTTACTCTACAGATTTAAAAGTGTGAGCTAATCCAACTTTTGTATATGCACCAATAGAAAGTCGAGAACAAAGGAATTACATCCAGTGTAAAATTTAGTATGAATCACAACCAAAATATATTAAAGCACAAATTTTGGAATACACATGATCTTTTATCATCGTTCAAGTGAGCATGCCTTATCAGTTTACAGGCCTGAAACACAAGTCACATGTACATGGATTTTAAAAGGAGCTTTATTCTTTAATTTCTCTTTCATAGTTTAATACCACTGTCACTCTCACAAAGATAAAAATTATTCAATAAAGGTCAAAAACCCTGTGCTTGGCTCAAGTGCTTGGGCCTCTGCACCCATGTGGGAGACCCGTATAAAGCTCCTAGCTCTGGCTTCAGCCTGGCCTAGCCCTGGCCATTGTGGCCTTTTTTTTTTTTTTTTTTTTTTTTTTTTTTTTTTTTTGACAGGCAGAGTGGACAGTGAGAGAGAGAGACAGAGAGAAAGGTCTTCCTTTGCCGTTGGTTCACCCTCCAATGGCCGCCGCGGCCGGCGCACTGCGCTGATCCGCAGCCAGGAGCCAGGTGCTTCTCCTGGTCTCCCATGGGGTGCAGGGCCCAAGCACTTGGGCCATCCTCCACTGCCCTCCCTGGCCACAGCAGAGAGCTGGCCTGGAAGAGGGGCAACCGGGACAGAATCCGGCGCCCCGACCGGGGCTAGAACCCGGTGTGCCGGCGCCGCAAGGCAGAGGATTAGCCTAGTGAGGAACTGAGGAATGAACCAGTGGGTGGAAGTCCTCTCTCTACCTTCCTTCCCCCTGCCCCCCACTTTCTCTCTCTCTGCCTCTGCCTCACCCTATCTGTAACTCTGACTTTCAAATAAATGAATGAAAATCTTAAAAAAAAAAAAAAAAGGAACACAAAAGAATTAAAGCAAGCCTCTGGATATTTCTACAGAACTTGTTATCTTCCCAGCCCAAGGAGGACCCAGCTGTAGTTGCAGCCACGAGGCCTACACCCTGTTTTCACTGAACTTTTGGGTGGAACCTCATTATGCTTAGCCTGTGGCTATCCTTCATCCATTTTTGGCCTACTATGAGTCATGGTACGGGTGACAGTATGATGCTACTTCAGAAAGCTCATGGAAAATGTATAGTATGAAAAAACTACATGTGGATTTCAAATTGGTTTGGCAACAAAAGAAACTTTACTTCCATTTTCCCATGAACTTTTTGAAGTACCTTCATAATAAGAAGTCAACTCTGTATGCCATAAAGCACATACCACAAATCCATTTGTTATGCAACAGTACAAGCACTTCAAATGTTCCAGTAGATGAAAAACTAGGAAGGAAGAGAACCATGAGTTTTACAGCAAGGGCCGCTGGGTCAGCCCCTCCCACTGCTCTCCTGCTGTCAGTATTTCCCTGCTAGGGATGTGCAATCTTCCCGTATGAACACACAGGAGGGACACACAGTCCTCCCGTATGAACGCATCCACTTCATCCCTCGTGCCCGCTCACCTAAGAAGGCTCTTCAAGCTTGCCTCCTTTCACTCTCCAAATCCCAAATGTTCTTTGCAGGTGATGATTACAAAGCATTTTTAGAATACTGGTTTCCCAAATATTAACAAGAAATAGATGAGAGGGCCGGGGGATAGTCCAATTAGTTTGGGAACACAGATTTCTTTAGTTTGGAAGTATTCGGTTTCTCTTTTGCTAGCTTGCATTGTGACTCTCCCATACAGAGATAGTGTGGAGAGCACTCTCCAAACAGCTGAGAACTCTTTCCTTTTGTTTCCTAGCTTCTCCCAAGCCTTGGAAAGGACGCTGGGATACAATGCTCTCATCTGTAACAGCGCAGCCCCTCCAGAGGGCAGCAGCTCCCCCTCGGCGTGTGGCCAGGCACCTGCTCACAACACAGATGGATGAGGGTCCTGATGCCCATCTATTATTATTGTTATTATTCCAGTCAGGGATGTAAAATTGCTAATTCCTGTAACAGAAAAAGGCATTAAAGTTTAGCCTCAGGCTGATAAAATAAATGCCTGGCACTGAGATACAATACTAAAAATAGACCAATGAAGTCTCTGATCACAATTGTGTGCATTGCACTCAAAGTCCTGATCATATCGTCTATGTTTCTTCTTGTCCTCAAAAAGTAAATATTAATCAAATGTTCCATAGGAACAAAATAAAGTCTTAGAATCAATGCCTTTCCTCAGGAGCTAAGAGATTGGGGAGATATTCAGATGAGGCAAGTTTTTTGGCCTCCACTCCTGGCTGCCAATTAGAATTACCTGGGGTGGGAGGGTGGGGAAGCTGGCACTGTGGCACAGCAGATTAAAGCCACAGCCTGCAGCACTGACATCCCGTATGGGTGCTGGTTTGAGTTCTGGCTGCTCCACTTCCAATCCAGCTCCCTGCTAATGCACCTGGGAAAGCAGTGGAGGATGGCTTTGGATCAGCTCAGCTTTGGCCGTTGTAGCCATTTAGGAAGTGAACCAGCAGATGGAATACCTCTCTCTCTCTCTTTCTTCCACTGTCTCGACCTCTCTTTCAAACAAATAAAACAATTCTTTTTAAAAAAAAAAAAAAAAAGAATTACCTGAGGATGCCTTCTTAAACTTTTTTTAAAAGAATTTTTATTTGAAAGGTGTGGGCAGCCACAAGTAGTCACTACTTTTGTTTACACTTAAACATATGGAGACTTCCCAGGCACAGACAACTGGGCTAGGGAGATTCCGGGAAGAGGCAGGAAGAACCTAAACCTTTCACAAGAGATGATACAGATAATCAGTCACACCTGTAACCTGCATTAATCACCTCAGTGTTTTATTGTACCCTTGTAACCAATAATTAAGAACCTTACTGGGAACTCTTTGTAACCTTAAGAGCCTTTTTGATATGTAAATCTTTTGTGCTCCTTCTTGTAAACAACTGGTCATGCTTAAATACTACGGGATTTATTCAATAAACGAGCCTTGATCAGGACTTGTCTTGGCTCCATTCTTTGCTTCCTTGTCCCCGCATTCCCACTCTCTGTTTCAGGAAAACCCAGTTCATTGTGCCGCAGGCCGGCACAGAAAGGGAGAGGGAGAGAGTGAGAATTTTTGCTTATTCATTTATTTGAAAAGCAGAAAGAGAGAAAGAGAAAAAGAGAGCTCCCGTCCACTGGCTCACTCTCTAAATGCCCACAGGGGCCAGGACTGGGCTGGGGCCAGGTGTAGGCTGAAGCCTGAAGCTGGGAACTCAATCCAGGTCTCTCACATGGATGACAGGGACCCAATTGCTTGAATCGTCACCTCTGTATCTCAGGTCTGCGTTGGCAAGAAACTGGAATTGGGAGCCAGAACCAGGTGTAGAACTGTTGGGCATTGTCTAAAATCTCCATTACAATATGGCACCTGGCGGGGCGTGTCTGCGGCTGCCACCGTTAAGCTACTTATCAGACCACCGGCAGGGATGGGTCTGCTTTAGTTCTGGACACATGGACAGTGCGTGATCCATATATTTTACTTAAGGTGCCCTGTGAGTGGTCCACCCGTGCCTGAGTGACCTTTTCTCTGATTGGCTTCCCTACTGCGCATGTCCTTCGTAAGCTTTGTAAGCCTGTATACTTCTTCAATAAAGCGGTTCCTGCTTCGACAGAACTCACGGGTGCTTGTGGTGTGTTCATGACCCGTCAACCTTACCTCTCCCGATCGCCTTGTTGGGGAGTGCTTGCGCTGCCCCTGCTGGTCAGGGGCTAGCACTGGGCTGGGACCCCGACAAGAACCACAAGGCTTGGGAGGGACGGTATGGTGGGGGAAGCCATTGTAACCCATGAGTCGTACTTTGGAAATTTATATTCATTAAATAAAAGATAAAAAAAAAAAAAAAAAAAAGAAAACAAACAAAAAAAAATTCCATAGGAAAAAAAAAAAAAAAAGAACCACAAGGCTAAACTCCTGGTCCCCCTGGGTACAGTTTGAAGCAACAATGCTCAGGTCTTACCCCAGAACATTAAACTGGAATCTCTGTGTTTAGTTCCAGGCATGGCGTTAAAAATTATCTCTATCTTTAGTGGATTCTAATGAAAGGCCCAGATTGAGATCACTGCAGTCAGATGCAATAGAAATAATTTTTTTTTTGTCCTAAGATTTATTTATTTGTTTGAAAGAGTTACAGAGAGTGGAGAGGGAGAGACAGAGAGATCATCCATCCTCCATTAGTTTACTCCTTAAATGGTCGTAATGGCCAGGGCTGGCCCAGGTGGAAGCCAGAAGCTTCTTCCAGGTTTCCCATGGAGTGCAGAAGCCCGAGAACCTGGGCCATCTTGCACTGCTTTCCCAGGTGCATTATCGGGGAGCTGGATCGGAAGTGCAGCAGCCAGGACTTGAACTGCTACCCATGTGGGATGCTGGTAGAGGCCTAACCCAGTGCGCCACAATGCTGGCCCCAGAATAATGTATTCAGTAAGTGGTTTCTGCACTTTTATCTTTTTTTAAAGATTTATTTATTTATTTGAAAGGCAGAGTTATAGCAAGGCAGAGGGAGGGAGGGAGGGAGAGAGAGAGAGATCTTCCATTCACTGGATCATTCCCCAAATGGCTGCAATGGCTGGAGCTAGGCCAATCCAAAGCCAAGAGTCTGGAGCTTCTTCCAGTTCTCTCAAGTGGGTGCAGGAGCCCAAGGGCTTGGGCCACCCTCTGCTGCTTTCCCAAGCCATAGCAGAGAGCTGGATCAGAAGTGGAGCAGCCGGGACTGATGCCGGCACTATAGGCAGTGGCTTAGCCTACTATGCCACAGTGCCACCCCTTTGCTCTTTTCAAGGAAGAGAAATGTAGACGTCTTTTCCCAGGGGAAATGTGGAGTATAAATGTAAATGTGGAAGAGTACACTAAAGAAAACGGTTATTCTTACATCCTCTGTCCAAGTTAATCTTGTTACAATGTCTCATAGGCTCATTGGGAGGATTAAATACAGTAATTCATCTAAGAGATAGTACAATGTTTGCTTAATAATAAAAATTATTTATTATCATTATTAATTTTAAAATTGGCAAAACACCACCACTTGCCTCACCGTGTTTTAAGGCTTGCTAATCACCTTGAAATATGAATAATGAAACAAGAAAAAAGATTTTAGCCTAGTGGACAAAGTTATTGTTATATTTTCTATGTAGTTATCACCAGGCAAGTCACTTAGAGACTAAAGATGAACAAGATGCTTTGTCTGCCCTTGAATAATTTACAGTGCAGTAAACTAGTTATCTAATGGTCAAAATCTAACTGTTGAAAGTCAGTTATGTCCTTAACAAGGCAATTAGTGTTTCTATGTGTGATCTAATAAAAGCTTTAAAGTAGCTATTTCAAAAAGTTTTGTGGAATCAAATTGGACTGCCTTTTTCTTCTATTTTGCTGTGGGTTGGGAACCACAAGGCACCTTCTCCCAGACAGCTCTTTAAAAAAAATTAATTTCCTTTTCAGATTCTAGTTTAGAGCTGCAGAAAATTTAAGGATATTAAGTATCTAGCATCTACCTTTCAATTACCATTCAAATATTTCACACATTGTCATGTACCTTGTTCCTCCCATGTCAACTGAGTTACCCTCTATCACTATAATTGTTTTTTACTACCAGCTATTTGCTGAGTCACAAAAAATTTCAATTTACCACATAAGGTGAATTCAGCCTCATTGATGAATATTCCCAGTGATTTTTTAAAAATGATTTATTTTATTTATTTGAAAGACAGTGTTACAGAGAAAGGTAGAGACAGAGAGCGAGAGCGAGAGAGAGAGCGAGAGAGAGATCTTCCATCCTCTGGTTCACTCTCCAAATGACTGAAACAGCTAGAGCTGAGCCGATCTGAAGCCAGGAGCTTCTTCTGGATCTCCCACATGGGTGCAGGGGCCCAAGGTCTTGGGCCACCCTCTATTGCTTTACCAGGTGCATTAGCAGGGAGCTGGATCAGAAGTGGAGAATTCAGGCCTCAAACCAGCGCTTATATGGGACATCAACTCCGGAGGCTGGGGCTTTAACCCACTGCACCACAGCACCAGCACCTCTCAGTGATTTTTACCCGACTAACAACCCTCGTCTTCAAAAGGAATCTTCAAACAGTTCATGGAAAATCTATGCCTAGATCTCAAAAACAATTTTTTAAAATATTTTACTCATATAAAGAGAACAGATTGCATGTATTTTTCAGGTGCAATTCTAAGAAGATAACCATACTTCCCTTCCTCCAGCTCTCCCTCTCTCAATTCTCCTCCCCTCCCTTCTTTTCATTAATTTTTGCAAAGTCATATTTTAATTCATTCTATAATCACAGACTTAATTCACCACTAACTCAAAAAAATTTGCTTCAAACTAAACTTACCTTTTCACTCCTTTTCCACAAAATTTTTTTTAAAAAGATTTGTTTATTTATTAGAAAGACAGAGTTACATACACAGAGGGAGAAGAAACAAAGAGAGAGAGAAATATTCCATCCACTGGTTCACTCCCCAGATGGCTGCAACAGCCAGAACTGGGCCAAGCAGAAGCCAGGAACCTGGAACTCTAATCTGGGTCTCCCATGTGGGTGCAGGGGCCCAGGCACCTGGGTCATCTTCCACTGCTTCCCCAGGTGCATTAGCAGGGAGCTGGATCAGAAGCAGAGCAGCGGGGACCAGAATCAGGGCGGGGAGATGGCATTGCAGGCAGCGGCTTTACCAGCTGTGCCACAATTCAGCCCCCCCTCAACCACCTTCTGAAAGTCTCCTTATAAAAGATGAGAAGCAGAGGGAGTGAAGTGGTTTAGTGGCTCAGCTTCTTGATATCAGATGAGAACTAGATGGTTCGTGGTGGTTTCATGGCTCTGACAGCTCAGAAGTGACTGAGCCACTTGCAAGTTTTCTAGTTCCAATCTAAGGGGCACTATCCACCACGAAATGTTCCCTGCTTCAATTTCCTTGTTGAAAATAAACAAAGATTTTTTTACCCAAGTATTTTCTGTGACTATGTAAGATACACACTGATTTCTGAGCTTTCTATATTTCTATATTTCTTTCTATATTTGGAAAATATAGAAAGATATTTTAAAAAGTCATAATCTAGCCGGCACCACGGCTCACTAGGCTAATCCTCCACCTGCGGCGCCAGCACCCTGGGTTCTAGTCCTGGTTGGGGCGCTGGATTCTGTCCCTGTTGCTCCTCTTCCAGTCCAGCTCTCTGCTGTGGCCCAGGAAGGCAGTGGAGGACGGCCCAAGTGCTTGGGCCCTGCACCTGCATGGAAGACCAGGAAGAAGCACCTGGCTCCTGGCTTCAGACTGGCGCAACGCGCTGGCCGTAGTGGCCATTTGGGGGGTGAACCAACGGAAGGAAGAGCTTTCTCTGTCTCTCTCTCTCTCTCACTGTCTAACTCTGCCTGTCAAAAAAAAAAAAAGCCATAATGTTATTTCTCAGAGCTATTGTTAATATTTTGACAGATGATTATTTCTTTCTGGAAAGAAGAAAAGAGAAAGGCAGACACACACACACATACACATGAACACATACACATATGTTAGGAGTGTTACATAGCAGATGTAGAGATGAAATCAATCATTGGCAAAATATTACTTTATGAAAATAAAACAAGATAGGAATGATAGCCAATTACTGTAATTGGCTCATGAAGAAAAGCAGCATGGGAAAACTTGGCTGGGTCCCCATCAAGTGCCTGCAGATCTGGGACCCGTCTGTAGTTTGCACGATGATCATCACTTACAGTCTAAGTAGACCGCATTCCCATGGAGAAAGAACTGGCACAGGAAGGGAAGTCACTTACCAATCAGTAACAGAGCCCCTACTCTGGGCGAGGCACTGTTCCGGGTGCATTGGGTGTGTTGATGAATCAAATATGGTCCCTGCTTTCAAGGAGTCTCTAATAGAATCATGACATTCAGAATGATAGAGACCATCCTGTAACACGTTCATTGCTATAACAGAGGTAGAGGAGACCATTGTCGCAGGGAGCAGCGAGGAGGCCATGGGAGGCAGGGAAGGACTCATTTAGTGGACCACTGGGGCAGCTCTTGATGGGCAAGCAGAGAGAGAAAGGCATTGGATGCAGCAGAAACAGCAGGTGCAGAAGCAGCGTGCTATAGATAATCTATATGTTAACTTCTTCGCTCAATCTCTCTTTCAAAACAGTGCAAAAAGACACGATGCTGCTTCTGACACAAGGCAACAGTTCTCAGCAGAATCCCTCCTCCCGCCGCGACACAAACCACTGTAGGGTCACATTAGAATGGTAGCGCTGTTTGGCCGAAGCCAACTGTATCCTTCCCTAATGAGTTGTCAGAGGTTCTGCCATGCCATTTATCTTCCGAGGGAGGTTTTATGAAGGCTGTCAGTAAAGAGCAAAGATGGGGATAAGCAATACATTCACGAGTCGGCAGGGGGCTGAGAATCCGCTCATTCAGAACCAGCGGGGCACCGTGGGAAAATGTCTGTTCTTTAAGCAGGCCTGTGAGGCACTCTCATTCAAAAGAGGGGCTGGGTTTCTAAGAAGCTCCGAAAGTCTTCCTCTAATTTAAACTCCCTGGAGCCTTCCGCGGGCCCTGTCTTCTTACAGAGAATGGAATAAAGCGTAGCAGACATTCTCATCTAAGAGCGATCTTCATGTTGACCACTCACAAAAACTTAATTCAGAGCCTGATACTATGCAGAAGTTCTGGTAGGTGTATGGATAATTAAGTCAACAAGCACACATCTCAAAATAAGTCCTCCTCGGGCTGCATGATGAGAGTTTCCCTGTCTTCCTGAGGCTGTGCCCCATGTGTGGCATTAACAATTTTGGTGTTTTTGACTCAGTGTGTTTTCCACTGGAGTTCTTGCAGTTGGGGTAGAAGAGCTAAAGAGCAAAGCTAGGAGGCAGACAGATCCCCGTTCTGCGGCTTATTCTTAGGGGCCTGGAGCAAGTGCTGCAGTGATTCTAGCTAATAACACGGACTTCTCACGGTTGCTGTGAGGGTTACATGAGGTGATGGATGCAAGGCATTGGTGAGGAAGTGCTCAATAAATGGCAGTAGTGATGTTGACAATGAAAATTATTATTCTATAGGTCTAGGAACAATCTAGAATATATACATCTTCTATAGGAAGAAAGAACTTTTATTAAATGTAAATAATTATGGATAAGTGAATTACAAATGATTCATTATAACCATATTATAATTCATATTATATAGATATATATTATAAGTATTATTCTATACTATTTTAATAATCCATTATAGCAACATATTTTATCTACTGTCTTACCGTTGACAATCAGGTAGAAAAGACTTATTGAGGGAGCAGAGGCAGTTTTTGTTTCCCTTTTTTTTTTATTTGACAGGTAGAGTTATAGACAGTGAGAGAGAGAGACAGAGAGAGAGGTCTTCCTTCCGTCGGTTCACTCCCAAAATGGCCGCTACGGACGGTTCTGTGCTGACCTGAAGCCAGGAGCCGGGTGCTTCTTCATGGTCTTCCATGCAGGTACAGGGGCCCAAGGACTTGGGCCATCATCCACTGCCCTCCCGGGCCACAGCAGAGACTAGAAGAGGAGCAACCGGGACTGGAACCCGACGCCCATATGGGATGCTGGCACCGCAGGTGGAGGATTAACCAAGTGAGCCACAGTGCCAGCCCCTGTTTCCCTTCTTAATTCATCACATTGCTGCTTGCTCTGCCATTCTTTACTTTGGGATCAAGATGAAAGTGTTAGCATGATTGTGAAGTCTCATTTTACAGTGTATGGTTTAAAAATAATAATATTTTACTGCTTAACCTCCTCAACATAAATAGAAAAGTGAAAGCTTTATCAACCAAAAACTGAATGTTATTTAAACTGAAAAATGTGGCCATCCTGTGTTCTAAGACTATTTCTATCAATTGAAAGCATAGTTAACAAGTCAGGGGATTTTCTTTCTTTTAATTTTCATTTTCTCTGGTTATTATTTTAAACTGTCAAGAAACAATACTATATTAGAGCTGGAAAGATCCCCAGATTATCCATGGCAGTCCCTTTGAATTTGACTAATGCAAAACCGAAGCCTGACAATAACAAAGGACTTGACCAAATGTGAGTGGCACCAAGTTGAATGTTTTCAATTTCTTTTGTTTTCAGAAGTGTAGCAATATTAATATAGCCTGATGATGAATGAGAATAGATAATAAACGACAATCCTTCCCTTACATCTGATTCTAACTTCCCCTCCCAGGAGCTGTTTGGCAGTGTCTAGAGATGTTTGATGATCAGTACCAGGAGGAGCTGGTGGAGATGCTACTGGTACCTAATGGGCAGAGGCCACAGATGATACTGAACATCCTACCATGCACAGGACAGACCCTGCCACCACCCCAACAAAGAACCATCCAGCCCAATTTTAATAGTGAAAAAGTCCTGGAGATGGCTGGTGACGCTGACTGCACGATGATGTGACTCTACTAAATGCTATTGAACTGTGTACTTCAAAATGATTCAAAGGGTAAATTTTGTGTTGTGTGTATTTGACCACAGTTTAAAAAAAAATCAGTGTGCTGATATTGAGAGCTTTAGATCATTGAGAGCCCTTCTGCAAGAAAAGTACTTCAGTACTGGCAGGGAGACTAAGGGGTTCTCTGCACCTGCTAAAATGGCATTCATCAAGCAAAGATTTCCCTTTTCTTTTGTCATTCCTACTTTGTTCTGTCTTGACTTGCTTGCAAATGTCTTCCAGCCACGAGTCAATGATCCCCAACAACAGTCTCCTCACCTGCATGCACATTTGCTGGCTTTTTAGCCACCAAAAATAATATGTAGGTTTTTTGGCTTAAGCTAGTTTGACGTGGGTTTTAGTTAACTGCAACCAAAAGGCTTGACAAATAGAAAAGGCTGCTGGGAAATCTGGATAAATAGGTAGGCCTTTGGTGCAGTAGTTAAGATGCCTGCTCCCCATTCCAGAGCCCTTGAGTTTGAGTCCTGGTTTCACTGCCAACACAGTTTCTTACCGATGTGCATCCCGAGAGGCAGCCGAAGATGGCTCAAGTACTTGGGTCCCGGGTACCCACGTGGAAGACCCAGCATGACTTCTAGGCTCCTGGATTTAGTCTGGCCCAGGCCCAGCTCTTACAGGCATATAGGGAGTGAAGCAGTGGATGGAGAATCAACATCTCTCTCTCTCTCTTTGCCTTTCAATTAATAAATAAATTTTTTAAATATGGGACAACACAGAAAGTAAGAAAAATTTTAAAAGATTTATTTATTTATTTGAAAGGCGGAGTTACAGAGAGGCAGAGGCAGAGGCAGAGAGAGGGAAAGAGAGGGAGAGAGAGGGAGAGATGGAGGGAGAGAGAGAGAGAGACAAAGGGAGGGAGAGGTCTTCCATCTGCTGGTTCACTCCCCAAATGGCCACAACAGCTGGAGCTGTGCCAATCCAAAGCCAGGAGCCAGGAGCTTCTTCTGGGTCTCCCACATGGGTGCAGGGGCCCAAGGACTTGGGCCATCTTCCACTGCTTTCCCAGGCCATAGCAGAGAGCTGGATCAGAAGTAAAGCAACCAGGACTCAAACCGGCATCCATATGGGATGCCAGCATTGTAGGCATCCCTACAAAGTTTTTATTTACCTGCTATGCCACAGTTCCAGCCAGCAAAAGTAAAAAAATTAAAATTATGTGGGTTGCAAAGAAGAGCAAAACAGTGGGAAACAACATGCTCCTAGTAACAGTAGAGACAGCAATGAGGATTTATTTTCTTCTGGTATCAGTCACAAAGAGGTAAATTTAGGAGCCCACTTAACATTTAAGCAGGTCTAGTCACAACTTATGCTCTTGAGATCCACCAGTCCCATCCCTTTATAAATAATCTCACTTATGCTCAGAGTTGGCACCAGTAATAATTTGTCATTTTACTTTCAAGTATTTACAGTTTCACTTCCACAGTATTTTTATCAGTAGTTCTTCTTCCTCAGCTTTGTGGGGGTGGGGAACTTTTCTTATGCTGGAGGCAATTTGGATATGTATGAGATTATTTGTCAGCCATACAAAATTATCAACTTAAAAATTAGTCTGCTGGAGCCAGCACTGTGGTATAGCAGGTTAAGCCTCCACCTGTGGTGCCGGCATCCCATATGGGCACCAGTTCGAGTCCCAGCTGCTCCACTTCTGATCCAGCTCTCTGCTATGGCCTGGGAAAGCAGTAGAAGATGGCCCCAGCCCTTGGGCCCCTGCACCCATGGGAGACCCGGAAGAAGCTCCAGCTATTTGGAGCTAATTGGCTAAGCTCCAGCCATTGCGGCCATTTGGGGAGTGAACCAGCACGTGGGAGACCTTTCTCTCTGTCACTATCTCTGTAACTCTGCCTCTCAAGTAAATAAATATTTAAAAAAATAAAAAAGGCAATACTGTTCCCAGAGAACAGTTGCTAGAACAGGAGTCTCAGATAAAGGCAGAGTTACAAACAGAGTTCAAAATGCTAACAGTTATTATCTCTGAGTGTGGATTTTTATGTGCATTTTTGGACTTTCTAAGTTCTTTATTTCATGGATAAAAAGAATATGATAAAGCAATTGCTTGGGCAGGTGTCTGGCAGAGTGCTGCTTGCGGTGCCCAATTCCATATTGGAGTGCCTGAGTTGAGTGCTAGCTCTCTCACAATTCCAGCTTCTCCCTTGGAATACCCTGGAGGCAGTAAGTGATGGCTCAAGTTGCTGGGTTCCTGCCACCCATGTGGAAGATCCAAACTGCGGTCCCTCACCCACCCGGCTGCAGCCTGGCTGTTTTGGACTTTTTGAAAATCAATTGGGCAATGGTTGGTTGTATGGATATATATGTGTGTGTGTGTGTGTGTGTGTGTGTGTGTGTGTGTGTCTACCTTTCAAAAAAATAAAATAAATAATTTAAAAAGAAACAAAAATCCAGATCTCATGTTATGTTTTACCAAACAAAATAACAAACAACTTAATAGAATGTTGCATCAGGAATAGAAAAGACTGATAATTGTTAGTTTATCAGGTGACCTAACTAGAATTTGTGGGCCTTTGTTTATCTTACATTACTTCTTTGGAAAACATCAAGGATGGCTTTCAAAAGTTGTGAAATATTCTTTGTAAATTTCCAGTAATTTCTTCAGCATTCTTGTTTATACAACTTTCTTAGCAAGTTTTTCTTTTCAGGGAACAATGATAAATTGAGCTCTGATGGAATTCCTGTAAATTTCAAATCAGTTATGTTTCGAGTAATGCAGCTTTATCATAACCCAGCACAAAATAATTAAGCACAGTTTAGCCCCTTTTCCCCACAAATAGATTGAATCAACTATTTAAAAAATTATTCTTCACTCTGTTATGAATTCCTGTGATATGCTGTGGAGTAGGACTTTTCTCAAGATTGCTCATGTAAGCCGAAGTTACTCACAGAACAAGTGTGTGAGTCCATCACACACATAGTTGAGTGTATTCTTATTCTTGCCAGGAAGAGGCATGTTCTGCCTTGGGCACAGGATGGTTAATTCCTTCGAATGGCTTCCTGATGGGCATTCATGAAGGTAATCAAGTAGCAGACACTTTGAACAGTAGTAAGGAAACAATCTAGTTTCCATGCCAAGGTGCCTTCCAATGTTATGTTCAAATAAAAAGAGGATTTTCACGACCTGCTTCATTCCACTGCTAAGGGAAGATGTATGTCCTGTTTCTGGGATTTGGATAGGTGAAGGTGCCTGGTTTAAAATTTACATTGTATGTATCGTCTCGCCCCACCTCTTCTCACTTCCATTTCCAGCTCAGTGGAAGGAAGTAAATTCAATAAGGAACATGGGCAGATTACTAGACACTTTCTCAACTACAGAGGAGACCGTGGTTTTGGGTGTCATGGCATTAAAATAGTTTGTTGCAGTGTTCGGAAGGCAGGGAATTTGTTGGCTTGAGTTAAAGCCAGCTCCCTTGTTGACTGTCCAAATCTGCTGAAAAGATTTGTCTGTGGAGAGTATGTGTGTGCACCTGTGTGTGTGTGTGTGTATCTGTGTCTATGTGTGTGGGAGAGTGTAAGAGAGGGAGAGAGATAAAGATACTACATTATGAATGGGGCTAATTTTTGCAAGATTTTGATGTTTTATTTTGGTTGTAACAAAATGGCTATGGTTAATTGTTTTTGTAGCCTAAGATATTGTTTCAACTATCATTATTCTAACATTATCAGTGCTAACATTTAAAAATGAATGTCTCTAACACCTGTCGAAATAAAGATTCACCCACTGACCTTTACAGATGAGTATATTCTTGGGTGAACAGCTACATGTTTCAGTTAAGATTAGTGCGGGCTCTGGTGATCATGGTCTTCTGTAATTCCTTATATGGAACAGAATTCTGATAGTTATGAGCAGTCTTGTACATATTCATGGTTTTTTCTTGGTTTTCATACTTTTGTTTTAAAGGTTTATTTATTTGAAAGGCATAGTTACAGAGAGAAGGAGGGAGGGAGGGAGGGAGAGAGAGAGAGGAGAGAGAGAGAGAGAGAGAGAGAGAGAGGTCTTCCATCCACTAATTTACTTCCCAAATGACTGCAATAGCCAGGGCTGGGCCAGACTGAAGCAGGAGCCAGGAGCTTCTTCTGTTCACCTATGTGGGTGCAGGAGCCCACGCACTTGGGCCATCTTCCTCTGCTTTCCCAGGTACATTATCAGGGAGTTGGATTGGAAGTGGAGTGGCCAGGACTCAAACTGACGTCCCTTTGGGGGACGTATTCCTGGTTTTAAGATAGAAGAAACTAAGATGTAGGGAGGGTAAGTACCTTGTGCTGGTATGAGGTATAACTTCATTTGGGGGCTTTTTACCAACACGGCTGCATAATGACATTTCAGTCAAGGGCAGGTCACTCATACAGTAGCGGCCCCACAAGATGATAGAGGAGTTGAAAATTTCCAGCCGCCGAGTATTTTTACTATATTTTTTCTGTGCTGGGATACACAAATACTCACCATAGTGGTACAGTTGCCTACTGTCCTCAGCACAGTAGCAGGCTGTGCAGTTTGAGAGCAATAGGTTTTTCCGTATGGCCTAGGTGTGGTGTGATAGGCTATACCTTCTCTAGGTTTATATAAGCACACTCTGTGACCTTTGCACAATGACAAAACGAGATCCCTGGTCTTTTGGGTGCTATTTATGTATATTTATGGAGCATACTGCCACTTGAAATTACTTACTTATCTACTTACTTGCTCATCAACACTTCCTTGCCCCTATCCTCAACTTCTTACTTTCTTGCATCAGAGTTACTATCTCTAATTACATTCTCTCTCTCTCTCTCTCTCTCTCTCTCTCTCTCTCTCTCTCTTTTAAAGCTGTCTTTTTAAAAAGATTTATTTGAAAGGCAGAGTTACAGAGACAGAGGTCTTCTGTCTGCTGGTTCACTCCCCAAAAGGCCTCAATGGCCGGAGCTGTGCTGGTCCGAAGCCAGGAGCCAGGAGCTTCTTCCTGATCTCTCATGTGGGTGCAGGGGCCCAAGGACTTGGGTCATCTTCTACTGCTTTCCCAGGTCATAGCAGAGAGCTGGATCAGAAGAGGAGCAGCTGAGACTTGAACCGGTGCCCAAATGGGACTCCAGCAACACAGGTGGAGGCTTAGTTCCCTACGCCACAGTGCCGGCTCCAGCATTCTCCTCTTGAAGCATGGTCTTCACCTGGCTTCCAGCATACCACCCTCTTGGTTTCCTCTTACTTGTTGGATCTCCATCATATACCCAACCTCTATTGAACTATTTCTGGATTCAGTTCTTCTTTTTTTTTTTTTTAAAGATTTATTTATTTGAGAGGCAGAGTTAGAGAGAGAGAGAGAGAGAGAGAGAGAGAGAGAGAGGTCTTCCTTCTGTTGGTTCACTCTCCAAATGGCTGCAATGGCCAGAGCTGGATTGATCTGAAGCCAGGAAACAGGAGCTTCTTACCAGTCTTCCATACAGTTGCAGGGGCCCAAAGACTTGGGACATCTTCCACTTCTTTTCCAGGCCATCATCAAGGATGCTGGATTGGAAATGGAGCATGCAGGACTTGAACCAGCATCCAAATGCGATGCTGGCTCTGCAGGTGTAGGCTTTACCCACTACACCACAGTGCTGGTCCCCTTGGTTCAATTCTTGACCTTCTTTTCTTTTTAAATTAGTGATTCTCACTCCTGTAAGACCCAATGCCTCCTTTTCATAGCAAATACATTTTTAAAAGTTGTGTTTACTTGTTTGAAAGGCAGAGTGACACACACACGCGTGTGCACACACACACACACACATACACACACCTTCCATCTTTTGGTTCACTTACCAAATAACTGTAAGGGCAGGTGTTGGGCCAGGCAGAAACCAAGAGCCAGGAATTCCATCCTGGTCTCCCACGTGGATGGCAAGGACCCAAATACTTAGACCATCATCACTACTTTCCCAGGTGTACTAGCAGGGAGATAGACCAGAAGTGGAGCAGCTGGGATGCCTGCGTGGTGCTGAGAAAAGTAGGAGAGGTCAGAGAATTGGAGGGAGTAGAGGCCCAGTGCAGGATGGTGAACTTCAAGCTCGTAGCTTGTCTTTGTGGAGTGGATGAGGTATGGACATTTGGTTACATGGAAGGGGCTGATCAAATAAAAAAATAAATCAAGGATGAAAGGAAAGCCCATTTTTAATATTATTTTTATTTGTTCAACAGGCAGGGTAATAGAAGAGAGAGACTGATTTTCTTTCCACAGGTTTGTTATTTCCTCAATAGCTTATTCTTGAAGCACAGAATGATATGCCCAGAAATTCCCCTCCTAGGTACATGTCCAAAGGAACTGAGAACAGACTCAAACAGTTTGACACCATGTTTTTAGCAGCACTATTTATAACAGCCCAAAGGTGGGAGCAAACAAAATGTCATGTGTATGAGGGGAATTCAGAAAGTTCATGGAAAAATGGAATTAAAAGCTAAGTTTATTCTAGTGCCAAAAAATAAAAATAAAATCCATGCATAGTTTTTTCAAAATATGCATTTTCTGTGAAGTTTCTGAAGACCTCATACCTACAGCAGAATATTACTCGGCTATGAAATGGAGTGAAGTACTACCGCATGCTCTACTGTGAGTGAATCTTGAAAATATTATGCTTCTGAACACAAAACTCAGGAGTTGGTGGCGTGATTTTAGCTCAGTGCTTACTTGTACTAGGCCTAGTACTTGAATCCTTTGAGATGCAAAATTAATGTATTTAGCCATTACAGGTAAGTGACCCTGATTTTTTTATCTGAGATCAATCCCTTCCTTCACAAATGGATTCATAATGTGATTTGCAGTCTCCAGTTGTCTGACAGCCTCAGCATGGCTTCTAGGGCCAGGACTTTATGACCAGTTTCTTTCACTTATCAAAAATGCATTTTCTCATGAAAACTGAGATGAGCAATTACTGATCTGTGCATTTATGCCTTAGTTATTACATGTACTGTGCCTCAGTTAGTCACCATTTAAGGAGATGCAGCTAAGCCAGGAAAAGACAGGACACAGGGCATGTGAAATGCTAAGTTTCAGCAACAGATACTTAAACTCATATCATTTTCTTTTATATAGCTATACAATATTTAAACAGTAATACTGTACTTTTAAAAAAAGATTTATTTAAGCCGGTGCCACGGCTCACTAGGCTAATCCTCCGCCTTGCGGCGCCAGCACACCAGGTTCTAGTCCCGGTCGGGGCGCCGGATTCTGTCCCAGTTGCCCCTCTTCCAGGCCAGCTCTCTGCTGCGGCCAGGGAGTGCAGTGGAGGATGGCCCAAGTGCTTGGGCCCTGCACCCCATGGGAGACCAGGAGAAGCACCTGGCTCCTGCCATCGGATCAGTGCTTTGCGCCAGCTGCAGCGCGCCGGCCGCGGCGGCCATTGGAGGGTGAACCAACGGCAAAGGAAGACCTTTCTCTCTGTCTCTCTCTCACTGTCCACTCTGCCTGTCAAAAAAAAAAATTATTTATTTATTTGAGATGCAGTTTACAGAGAGGCGGGGGGGGGGAGGAGAGAGAGAGAGAGAGAGAGAGAGAGAGAGAGAGAAAGAAAGCCTTCAATCTACTGGTTCACTCCCCAGATGGCCGCAGTGGCCAGAGCTGGGCTGATCCAAAGCAAGGAGCCAGGAGCTTCTTCTAGGTCTCCCACACAGGTGCAGGGGCCCAAGCGCTTGGGCCATCTTCTGCTTTCCCAGGACATAGCAGGGAGCTGAATGGGAAGTGGAGCAGCTGGGGCTTGAACCGGCACCCGTATGGGAGAAAGGTCTTCCTTTGCCGTTGGTTCACCCTCCAATGGCCACTGCGGCCGGCGCGCTGTGGCCAGCGCACCACACTGATCTGAAGGCAGGAGCCAGGTACTTCTCCTGGTCTCCCATGGGGTGCAGGGCCCAAGGACTTGGGCCATCCTCCACTGCACTCCCAGGCCACAGCAGAGGGCTGGACTGGAAGAGGGGCAACTGGGACAGAATCGGGTGCCCTGACCAGGACTAGAACCCTGTGTGCCGGCGCCGCAAGGCGGAGGATTAGCCTATTGAGCTGCGGCGCTGACCAGGCAGCAGCTTTATCAGCTATGCCAATGCATCAGCCCCATGCTGTACTTTTATAAGGGTGTGTATATTTATCTATTTCAAATATACTCTTACTCTCAGACGTCATTGAAGTCTACTTGTCACATTATTCTGAGTTTTGTAAATAGTGTCTTTTCTATGGAATTCACACTGTTTTGGGTGTCAACTTGTGTCACACACACACACAATTTTGTGGGATGAAGTTTTAACTTTGTGAAGAATAGCTTAGTTAAAATTTAATAAGATACATCTGTAAAATTCCACTTTTCCAGTTTGAACCAACAGAGGAAACCCTACAGAAATCAGTTTGCATTTCAATTTTTATCTTATTTGACTAAGTGTAAAATGAAGTTCTTTAAAATGTATAACCTGCTACTGTTATGTAATGTAGTTTGATTTGGTTTTATATCGGTCTTTTTAGTTTTGTATATTTAATTCACTTTTTGTTACTCTTAACCACTGTCTGGTTTTGTTACAGTTTTTAATTGAAGATGGACTGTTAAAATTGTATAGGACCAGGGTCTCATTACTATGATTAACATACTTAGAAGAGCCACAAGAATCCCATGACTAAATGAATGTGAACAGACCCTCTAAGATATTCAGGCCATTTTATCTTTATGCTTTTATCATGTAAAATTATTTTATATCAAATTTTTCATTTTAAGAAAAATGTCATGAAACATTGGAACTGATGAAACACAGACCTTGTTTTTTTTTTTTTTTTTTTTTTTTTTTACTTTAAGCATGATAAATATACATCTAAGTTTAAATATTGTTTAATGGCCATTTACAAATTCAAGCACTACCGGTGGTCAGTGTTGCAATAAAAGTATGTTATCTACAGTGTTAAGTATACTGCACTGTGAAACTCTTTTCTTTAAGGTGCATAGTAAATGTACAGACAGTTGTAGGCTACTGTTTGGGAACATACCTCATTTCTAATCTACTATTCCTAACCTGTTCTGTTTGCAGAGAGAAAAGAATTGATTTTTTTCTAATGATTTGTCAAATTGTGCTAACTTGTAGGCATTCTAAATAATTTTTTAAGATTTATTTATTTGAAAGTCAGAGTTACACAGAGAGAGAAAGAGAGGCAGAGAGAGAGGTCTTCCATCCACTGGTTCACTCCCCAATTGGCCTCAATGGCCGGAGCTGAGCTGATCCAAAGCCAGGAACCAGGAGCTTCTTCTAGGTCTCCCACATGGGTGCAGGGGCCCAAGGACTCGGGCCGTCTTCCACTGCTTCCCCAGGCCACAACAGAGAGCTGGATTGGAAGTGGAGCAGCCGGGACTTGAATCAGCGCCCACATGGAATGCTGGCACTGCAGGCAGTGGCTTTACCCGCTATGCCACAGCATCGGCCCCCTAAATAATTTTTTTAAGATTTATTTATTTGAAAGGTGGGGGGGAGGAGAGAGAGAGACTTCCATCCACTGGTTCACTCCCAGATAGCCGCAACAGCTGGAGTGGGGCTGATCAGAACCAGGAGCCAGGAGCTTCTTCCAGGTCTCCCACATGGATGCAGGGGTCCAAGCACTTGGGCCATCTTCTACTGTCTTCCCAGGCCATAGCAGAGAGTTGGATTGGAAGTGGAGCAGCAGGGACTTGAACCAGTGCCCATATGGGATGCCCGCACTGCAGACAGCGACTTTACCTGCTATGCCACAGCACGGGCCTCTCTAAATAAAATTTTTAAAAAGAGAAAAGAATATGCTTTGTGAAATAAGCTAGCTACAAAAGGTTACCTATTTCATTTACGTGAAATATTCCAAAATAGGTACACCCACAGAGATCAAGAGCAGATTGATGGGTGTCCGGGCTACGAGGAGAGGAACTGCTGAATGGGCACAGGATTTTCTTTCTGAGGTGACACAAATGTTTTAGCATGAGACACAGGTGGTGTTTCCAACAACCTTGCAAACACGTTCTAAATGCCCCTCACCTGTAGACTTTGCGATGCCCCATTTTTTTATGTGAATTTCTTTTTTTTTTTTAGGATTTATTTATTTATTTGAAAGTCAGAGTTACACACACACACACACACACACACAGAGAGAGAGAGAGAGAGAGAGAGAGAGAGAGAGGTCTTTCATCCGATAGTTCATTCCTCAGATGGCTGCAATGGCCGGAGCTGTGCCGATCCGAAGCCAGGAGCCAGAAGCTTCTTCTGGGTCTCCCACATGGGTGCAGGGGCCCAAGGACTTGGGCCATCTTCTACTGCTTTCCCAGGCCATAGCAGAGAGCTGGATCAGAAGTGGAGCAGCCGGGACTAGAAACGGTGCCCATATGGGATGCCGGCGCTTCAGGCCAGGGCGTTAACCCATTGCGCCACAGCACCGGCTCCATGATATGTGAATTTCAACTCAACCTTTTAAAAGTTAAATAATGTATACAGTCAAAAGCCTCATCCTTGTCTGGTTTCAGCAGTTCCCACTACACCCTCAGATAAGCAATGCATGTGGCGTCTTAGGAGTTCTCCAGTGCATTCATGCACCTGCAAACACCCGGACACACTGCCCCCCCCCACCTTTTATAAACCCAGGTGTTTATAAGGTGTTGTGCAGTGTGTGCTTTTCTTAGCAATTTATCTTGGGGCTACTTCTGTGGCCTTGACACTTTAGAACACTAGAGGCTAGTTGTTGATCTTTTCTAAATATTTACTCAAAAGGCTGAAGGGGGTATCTTTCTCCCTCTGGCTCACTCCCCAGATGTCCACAACAGCCAAGGTCGGGTCAGGCTGAAGCCAGGAGCCCTGAATACAACCAGGTCTCCAGATGGGTGGGAGGGACCCAAGTACTTGAGCCATCATTTGTGCCCTCCCAGGGTGCACATTAGCAGGCAACCGGAAGGAGAAGTGGATCAGGGACTCAAGGCCAGGCTCTCTGACAGGTGTTGCGGGTGTCCTTGGTGGCACCTCATCTGCTGAGACAAATGCCTGTCCCTGGGGCCAGTTGTTTAGTAAAGTCTCTCAGTCTGGTTTGTCTGGTATTTCCAGACTATTACATTCCTGTTACGTCTTTGGTATGAGCACCACGGAAATGCACCTGCTCTTTGCATCTTACCTAGTGGTACACATACTTTGGATTTGTCCCATTGTTCACAATCATCATTTGAGCATTGGATTAAAGTGACGGCTACCAGGCTTCCTCACTGTAGTTACTTTCCCTCCTTTGCAATTAGTGTTTCTTGGAAGAGTGCCTTGAAACTGCATTAGCTATCCCATTCCAAATCAGACTTTCTCCATTTATTCACTGTGGACTCATGGATTCCTGTTATATTCAGTGGGTCGTAATTCATGGCTGTCTTTACATATTTGATGTTCAAGTTGTCAAAATTGGGACATCCTTTTGAATGACCCCGTCACTCTGAGCATTTTTCCTACTTCTGCATAACAAGACACTCCAGGCTCATTTTGTGCAGGCTGGAATGTAGCCAATTTTCTAAAGTTGCTGAAAGGTGGCTTTATGAAGTAGAGAAAGCAGTTTTGGGGTTAAAATCCAGCTACGTGCCTCTGGGCAAGTTCTCTGCCAAGTCTGTTTTTCTCATCTCAGCTGTAACTTCAGATCACACTGTGTGATTTCTATAATAATTGGGAAAGAGCCGGACATAAAGTTAGGAACTAAAGATTATAGCAAAGTTAAAGATGCAGGGGTGTAACATCTGGCATAGCGCCTAAGACGCCCACATCCCAGATGGGAGTGTCTGGCTTGGAGTCCCCGCTGGGTTTCTGACCCAGCTTCCTGCTAATGCACCCTGGGAGGCAGCAGGTGATGGCTCAAGTAGTTTGGGTCCCTTCCACTCACTTGGGAGTTCCCAGCCCCCGGCTTCAGCCTGGCTTGTTGCGGGTGTTTGGGGAGTTGAGCCAGTAGGTCCAAGAGCGTGTACGCTCTCTGTCTCGCTCTCGCTCTCTCATAAAGAAAATTAAGAATTTTTTTTCTTAAAAGCTGAAGATCCACGACACGATGACTAACCAGAAAAAACCCAGTGCACTTTGGGGTAAATAATTCTAACAGCTATTCGGTCTACACCACACTGATGATCACCCTGACTTGCTGCTCATCATTTAAACCGACAACACGTAAGTCACAGCGAGCATCTCCTGAAAGCTCAAGTCCAAACGCATCTTCTGGGGGGTGTCCAGCAGCAGGCGGTCCTCCTCCAAGCGCCAGTTCTCCGAGATCTGCATTCAGCACCTCCCATCCGGGCTAGTCCAGCGTCGGTCGCGCGGAGAGGGGCTGGCGGCTGCGTCGCGGGCACCGATCAGCCCGTGCTGCCGCAGGTGCTCCCCAGGCCGGCGGGGCCGGGGGCCCGCGGGCAACGCCCCGGGGGAGGTCCTGGCTCCTAGTCTGCAAAGAATTCTGCCGCGGCCCCTCCGTTTCACCTCCCCGCCTCCAGGCCCGCTCCTCTCATTTCCTCTTAGAACGCTGAAACGGGTGCTACCGAATAGACAACCTTCAGGTCGAAGGGGGCTGTGGCAGAGGCGCCCCCAAATCGCGGTACCCGGGGACCTGAGAGCCCCGAACGCGTTCTCACCGTTGTAAACTAACAAAGCGACCCCCCATTAGCCAAGCTGCCGAGAAATCACGTGTGCGCCACAGGGTACGCGGCCTCTCACAGCCGGTTCTTCAAGGCAGGGGAGAAGACTAGTAACGCCGAACGCGTCTCTGGTTGCTGGGAGACACGGCTGCGCCATCTCCTCCAATCAGCACACGCCTCTTTTTGACCAATCATAGAAGGCGAAAGAGCGGTGGTGGGAGGTGAAAGGTCAAGCTGAGGTTTGGCGGCCATTTCTCTTGCAACTTCGGAGGTCTGGGCCTTGGGGGAAGCTGCTCCGAGCACGCGGGACGGGCTGTATCTGCGTCGGCGGCGTCTAATCCGCAACGTTAGCCCGAAGTCGTGATGGTAAGGAGAGGGAGGACTGCTGGAGTCGCGAGACGGAGAGGGCGGGAAGGCAACTTCGGGCTGGCTGAGCCTGGTGGCGGCTTCGCGCCTTTCCCATTCATCCGCGAGGCGCAGCGCACCGGGGCGCCAGTCTGCGGGTTCCGCGGACGCGCGCGAGTCCCTTCCTGGCTGGGACGACCCTCGCCTCCTGCTGCCTCTTCTTTCTGAGTCCAGGGAAGAAAGAGGTAGTCGGGGTGGATGTAGCAAACGCTGAAGCGGTTTGCGTTTCCCACTTCGTCGCACTCATGAAGCCGCTTTTATTCCGTCGGTGATGTTTCTCCAGCCCGCCTTGGCCCAGGCCCCGGAGCGTTCGTGTATTCGTTCTGACGCTTATTGAGCGCCGGCGACTTGGCCAGGTTGAGTCTTGGGCTCCAGGACTAGAGACTGAGAAGTGCCCATGCGGACCCTGCACCGGCCGAGCTGGGCGGGGTGTGAGAGACAGACGTCCGTCAGGCGCTGTTCACCGAAATGGGCACCGGCCTAGACGGGAGCGGGCGGGAGGCTGCGGCCCCGGGGCGCTGGGGCGCCTTCCGCGGCTGCCCCCGGAGGGGGGCTTTCACCCGAGCCCGGGTGACAGGAAATGGGGCTCCGGAACGATGAGGGAGGGACAGCTACACTCGTGGTGGGTGTTGGCCGAAAGCGGCCACCGCTTGCGAGAGCGCCAGGACCTGGGCAGCGTGTGGAGGGTCTACCCCGGCGCCCTCGGCAGCCGTCGGAGCTTTCTCATCAGGCCCGATGGGATGCGCTCTGGCACACGTCGTAGCGGCTGTGTGCTCGCTGCGCCCGAGAAGTGGGGAGCTGGGGGCCGTTAGGCGGTTATTGCGGGTGGAGCCCTCCTACTTTTCCCGCGATTTAGTAGCGGTGTCTGGGTTCTTCCTCGGGGTGAGGAGGTGAGCGCGGAGAGACTCGGTTCGCCGGCGATGCACCGGTCGGGTGAGGACCGAGCCCTGCCGAGCTTGGTCCTGCCCCGAGTGGGATGCTGACCGTACTGCTTGTTCTCGGGATGACGCGCGCAAGCGCACACATACACACGGTCATTCCAGATGGGAAGCCTCCCTGGCCTCCAGCGGTCCCCTTTCCCTCTGGAATAGACTTCACCCTTTAAAACGGAGGCATTGCTCCTACCAGGCAGCCCGTTCCTGTCTTTTTTCCTGAGTTGGTTGGGCCTTTCTGCATAGCATCGCTCTTACTGCTTTGCAATATAATTGTCTGTATGTCTGCAGCGCCACACCCCCACCCTGGCTTCTTAAGGACAGAGCCTCGTTACACGTTTGTTGTAGGGCTTTCATCTTTGTTTCCTTAGAGCTTGCGACACTGAGGACTGCAGGTGCCGCTTGTCTCCTAAGTGCAGCGTGAACACTTATTTTTTTGTGATGGGTTGAAGACGAAATGGGATAACTGGTTAAATTTCCCAGATGCTAGCCGGCGCCGTGGCTCACTAGGCTAATCCTCCACCTTGCGGCGCTGGCACACCGGGTTCTAGTCCCGGTTGGGGCGCCGGATTCTGTCCCGGTTGCCCCTCTTCCAGGCCAGCTCTCTGCTGTGGCCCGGGAGTGCAGTGGAGGATGGCCCAAGTGCTTGGGCCCTGCACCCCATGGGAGACCAGGAAAAGCACCTGGATCCTGGCTCCTGCCATCAGATCGGTGCGCCGGCTGCAGCGGCGGCCATTGGAGGGTGAACCAACGGCAAAGGAAGACCTTTCTCTCTCTGTCTCTCTCTCACTGTCCACTCTGCCTGTCAAAAAAAAAAAAAAAATTTCCCAGATGCTCTTCAACAAACAAAAGTGGAAATTAGGTAGTAGAGTGATAGGGAGTGAAGAGTTTGCTTCATTTGGATGTTACAAAATATTGATTGGTGGATTGGTAGAGGAGAGTGAGGAGTGGAAGCCAAGTTAAGGAAAAAAAAAAATCAATGGATTTTTTGTTTGTTTGTTTTGTGCAGAGTTTACCCCTCAATCCCAAACCTTTCCTCAATGGATTAACAGGGAAGCCCGTGATGGTGAAACTCAAGTGGGGAATGGAGTACAAGGGCTACCTGGTGTCTGTAGACGGCTATATGAACATGCAGGTAAGCTAGAGGTGAAAGGGTGGTGACACTGTGTTTCTTCTGTTCCACTTTATTCCTCCAAGGTTTCGTGTGACTAATAATTCATACAGTTGGCAAAGATAGAACAAAATTCAGGAATGAAGTCAAGGCCAGGGAGGATGTTACAACTGATAGACTAGGTACAAGACACGGGGTTAGGCCAGGATTCACAGACCTTACTCGTGGTGGGTAAAGTGAGGAGGACTCAGGCATTTGATTATTCATATAATAAGGGAAATACATGAGTTGCTTTCAAAAGCAAACCTTTTTCCAGCGCTTAAATCTGATATTTTTCAAGTGAAATTCTTGTCTCTTAATGAATGCTAAAGGCACAACATTAATGTAATCAACTAGAAGCATTTCTTCAGAGGGAAGACAGATTAGCTGAAAGAATTGATGAACTATGTTGGTTAAACTAGTTGTAAATGATTTTGCCAGTGAGGGGGGGGATTTGGTGTGAATTTTTTTATTGTGATAAAATATACATAAAAATTTGGCCACTTTAACCATTTTTAAAGATGTCACTCAGTAATAGTATGTGAGAACATTGTTTTGCAGCTACCACTAGTACCCAATTTCAGAACTTTTTCATTATCCTAAAGTGGAACTCTGTACCCATTAAGCAGTAACACCCCCGTACCCCAGATTCTAGCTGTTGGTAACCACTTTTCTACTTTGTGAATTTAATCATTTTGGGAAGAATCATATAGTCAGTACCAAACATATACAGGCCTTTGTTTCTTGTCATTTCCTAAACAAGACATTATAGCATTTTTACATAGCATTTACATTGTAGTAGGGAACATAAGTAATCTAGGCATGATTTAACGTATATGAGAGCATGTGCATAGTTCATATGTAGGTACTGTGCTCTTTTACAGAGAGGGACTTAAGCACCCTCAGATTTTGGTATCCTTGGTCACAGGGAGCAGAGAGGGTGTTCGGAAACCAATCTCCCAGATTCCAAGGGATGATTGTATCTTTTTGTGTTTGGCTTGTTTCACTTAGCACAGTGTACTCAGGGGTCACCCATGTCGTACAGCCATGTGTCAGATTTCATGCCTTTTATGACTGAGAAAGACTCCATTGTATGGATGTGCCACACTAACCCATTCACCTCCTGTGGACACTTAGATTGCGTCTTCCTTTTGGCTACTGTAAATGATGTTACTATGAACATGGGTGTATATTCGAGTCCCTGCTGTCAGAAGTGGGATTGCTGGGTCATATGGCAGTTCTGTGTTTGAGGACCTGCCACACTGTTTTCTATATAGCAGCTTTGGTTTTGCATTTCCCCCAGCAAGTATAAAGGTTCCAGTGGGGTCGAATTAGTATCTCATTGTGGATTTGATTTGGATTTCTTTATTTATTTTTATTTTTGACAGGCAGAGTGGACAGTGAGAGAGACAGAAAAGTCTTCCTTTGCCATTGGTTCACCCTCCAATGGCCACCGCGGCCGGCGCGCTGCGGCCGGCGCACCGCGCTGATCCGATGGCAGGAGCCAGGTACTTATCCTGGTCTCCCATGGGGTGCAGGGCCCAAGCACTTGGGCCATCCTCCATTGCACTCCCTGGCCATAGCAGAGAGCTGGCCTGGAAGAGGGGCAACCGGGACAGAATCCGGTGCCCCGACCGGGACTAGAATCTGGTGTGTCGGCGCCGCAAGGCAGAGGATTAGCCTATTGAGCCATGGCACCGGCGATTTGGATTTCTGTTAATGATGTTGAGGGCCATTTCATTTGCTTATTGGCCATTTATGGGTTTTGCCCATTTTTAAATTTTTTTTAGTTGGAATTCTTTCCAGATTTTTAAAGGTTACCTAGACAGGTGGTCAATCCAACCATGAATTGAAGGATTCCATACACAGAAAACTAACAGGAGTACTTTGGTAGGCAGAGAGCTAAGATTGTGTTTAAACATCTGCCACCATAGTAGGTAACTCTAAGCATGGTTTTGGTCAGGAAAATTCCTGAAACAGGAATCATTTACCAAGCCTATAGGGAAATCTGAAAAGGTATAACCATTTTGATGAAAAATGTTCTGGAATATGTAATAGTAGTTGTACAACTTTATACCAAAACTACTGAATTACAAACTTCAAAAAAATAGTGGATTTTATAGTATGGGTGTTACATATTTGAAAATAACACCCACTTAATATTTGGTTTTATTGTTAAAGACTTATTCATTTGAAAGTTGGAGTTATACAGATAGAGAGAGGTCTTCGATCTGCTGGTTCACTCCCCAGTTGGCCGCAATGGCCAGAGCCATTCCAGTCCGAAGCCAGGAGCTTCTTCTGGGTCTCCCTTGTGGGTGCAGGGGCCCAAGGGCTTCTACTGCTTTCCCAGGCCACAGCAGAGAGCTGGATCGGAAGTGGAACAGCCAGGGCTTGAACTGGCACCCATATGGGATGCCAGCACTGCAGGCGGTGGCTTTACCTGCTATGTTACAGTGCTGGCCCCAATATTTGGTTTTAGAATTAACAGCTTCCTAGTGAAACTACTAGAGTTACAGAATATATCTGACCAACCACATTGATAGCAGCTTTTGAGTCTGCTGAGTGAGTAGATATATTCATGGAGTACCCGTTGTGTACATGACACTGTAAATACAGCAGGGGACAAAATGTAGTCCTTGCCTTCATGAGTGTGTTTAGTGTTCATTTCTTTTATGAGTCCTGGATGGCACTGGTTTTTTAGAATTACAAGTTTATTACCTATATGTATAAGGAAAACTAAACATTTTGATGTAAAATGAGAAATAACTTATTTATCTTAACTATTTATTTAAAAGGCAGAGTTAGAGAGGTGGAGCCTGGAACTCCATCTGGGTTTCCCATGTGGGTGCAGGGGCCCAAGTACTTGAGCTGTCTTTTGCTGTTCTCCCAGGCACGTTATCAGGGAGCTGAATCAGCCAGGACATGAACCAGCACCCATGTGGTATGCCAGCATTGTAGGCAGCAGCTTAACCAACTGCAACACAACAGTGGCCCCAGTGCCTACATTTTTACAAAAAAACCTTAGTTCTTTGGTTGTTGACTGGTAGATTTTAGCCATAGCTTTTGTACACCTGTTTAGATACTTCTATATGATTTACATATTATTACTATGAGAAAATTTAATGTTTGGGATTTGAGAACTGAATTTTCAGAAAATGTTTTAGTCACAACTTACGAGAATAAATTGGAGACTTCGTTCCCTGAAACACTGTTTGATATCTAACGAAAGAAATACTGCACAAACTGGGAAGTTTAACTTATTTGAAACAAGTTTTAATATATATTCTATATGCATGAACATTAATATTACTAAATGTTTATATAAACATGAAACAAGTACTTACAATAGTAATAGAAAGCTAATTTTCTCACTATTAATTACAGATAAATTTGAGTTGTTGGTATAGAAAGGTCTCAGTTAACAAGGTCTCACCAGTTGTAGGTGTGCTTTATAATTTCCTCCTGTACAATTGATACTAATGGATTTCTTTTTACTTCAAGCTTGCAAATACAGAAGAATACATAGATGGGGCATTGTCTGGACATCTGGGTGAAGTGTTAATAAGGTAAACAGCGCCAGTGTGTGTGAGAAGTTAGTGGTGAGCAGTATGTTTAGTGCCTCAACCTGGAAATTACTGGTTTTTTAAAAATTGTCAATTTATCATAATACTGTACAATTAGATTTCAAGATCTTTGAAATTGTTAAACTTGTCAAAGATAAAATATTTTGGGGCTATTCTTCCTCAAGATAGTTCTAATGTTGATAAGTCTTGTGACTCTGTGTTGTAACCTTTATTGTTAAAGATGTTTGTTAGACCCAAGTTCCAGTAATTTTTCCCTTCAGAAAATATCATTTTTAACAAACACATAAAAAATGTGTCATGTGCTTTTTAACAAAATGGGCCTTTTTTTCTGTTTACAGGTGTAATAATGTCCTTTATATCAGGGGTGTTGAAGAAGAGGAAGAAGATGGTGAAATGAGAGAGTAGCATCTTTGGTGGGGTTTTCTTTTTTTATATATATATTTCTAGACAATAAAGATGTGTTTGTTTTTTCAACTTGACTTGTGAGCTATTTATATGTAGGTACTTAAACAAATGCAAAGCTCCCCTGTTGAACCAATCAGAACCAATGCTTGAAAAACCATCCTGCTTGATTCAGCGTGGTTTTCTTTTGTTAACCCCAGTACTTTTTTTTCCTGTAGATGCCTAGAAATTTTTTAAAGATGAATTTCAGCCCTTATATATTAACTGAGACCTTTTAAAGGCAACTGTTTTTTATATTCTTGAGCTACTTTTAATATGTATACAAGTTAAGCATTTTCTTAGTATTAATATATACTATTTTTACTTAGTAGTCAATAAATTCTATGTTCTCTATTAATATATGCTAACTAATGTACATGCTGTAGCTAAAATCAGAACATCTGATAATTAAAATAATTGTGGAGATAGGGCACAACAGAAATTGTGCCCTGACAGGCTGCAAACATATGTTTTGTTGACTTAAGATAATAAAGTATTTAGGACAGAATTTACTGTGAAAGAAAACCAGTCTCACGGTTAAGTTCTGAGACCATAATCTAGCAGTTTTCTCTTCAGCTTTAAACTCATCACAACCCTTCACGTATTTTCAGTTTATACACTGTTATTACTGTAGAATGAATGTACATCATGACAGTGTGCTATGAACTCCCAATAGAATGGTTGAGAAAATAGATGATTTCAATTCTCATGTTGTCAGAGAATAGCCATTATTACCTTTCATGGTCATTCATCACATAGTTTTATCAGTAAACTAATTTTGGATGTGTTGCCTTCACTGGGCCAACTCAAAATATATAGATATAAATGTTTAGATTTTATAAGATAATACTTATGAGTAATAAAAACCTGCAAAAAAATAATTCCTACTCTATTGGAATGAGTATAAAGGCCTGTGTTCCTCACATTGGTTAGGACAGGTAATAAGGTGGAATATTGCCATTACTGAAAGCCCAAATCTGCAAAATATACCTAGAATATGCTGGTAATAATATGTCTTACTGCTCCTATTCAGGAAAAAAAATATTCTTCTTCCAGTGATTTTGTTCTTGTATCGCTGACTAAAAGTAGTGTATGTTTGTTACCAGATGGAGGTTTTGAACGATAGATGAGTCTTCTTCCCAACTGAAACAAAAGGAAAGTAAAATAATAACCTTTAGCATAACTATTTCTATTGAAGTATGTAAAATACCACTGTTGAATTGGTTTTGCAAGGTATATGGTTTGGGATTAGTAACCTAATGGATGTTTAACATGCCAAGTCGAGCTGAGTATCAAATTGAGTACTTACCATATACAGAAGACAGAGCACGTAGGTTTTACAGGAAGTGGGGAGACAGGCAACATCATCAAACACTGGTGTTACTATGGGGTCTAGGAAGGGCTCCCATTAGGCGAGGCTTAGGGAGAAAGCCCCTAATTCACACCTGTTTGTTTTCTCTGGGGCTGTATACTCAAAATCCATCACTACTCAATTCAGGTTTTTCTTTGGGTCTTGGGAGCCCTCCTCCTTCCTTATAATTTTGGTTCTTGTTTTTAGTTTGTAGTTGAAGCTGTGTAAATTAAATGTATGGATGAGGAAATTACCATATTCTATTGGATATGAGATTTGATAGGACGTCTCCACCTTTGTCTCAGAAGGTGCACTACTGACATTTTTAAAAATATTTTTCCTAACTTGAAAGGCAGACCAGCAGAAAAAGTTCTTAACTACTGATTCACTCCCAAAATTCCCACAGTAGCCAAGGCTGGGCCAGACCAAAGCCAGGAGCCCAGAACTCCAGGTCTCCCACATGGGTGACGGGGACCCAAGCCCTTGATCTCCCCAGGATGCATTAGCAGGAAGCTGAGTCAGAAGCAGATAGCCAGGACTCAGACCAGCACTTTAGCTGTGATCTCTAATGTGGGGATTATAAGACCCACTAGTTGTATGTCATTTTCTGAGTTCAGGATCTCCAAAATAATGTTGAGTCAGAGAGGCAGGGTTTAGAGCCACCATTTGTGCCAAAAAGAGTATGTACACAAACACAGAACAGTTCCAGAAAGATGGAGATGAAACTGTTTAAAGATACTGCCTCCAGGGAGAAGAACTGAGGGAGATTGTCTTTGCACTGAATATTCTTTACCTTTTGAACTTTGAACCACACGCTTGTAATACTATTTAAAAAAATTATTGGTGGATGGATGTTTGGCCTCATGGTTAAGACGTGCTTGGGACACTTACATCCCATAATAGTACCCAGGTTGGAATCTGCTCTTCTCCAGCTTCCTGCTAATCCATACCCTAGTAGGCAGCAGGTGATGGCCCAAGTAGTTGGGTCCCTGTCACCTATGTAGGAGCCTAGCTTTTGTGGGCATCTGGGGAGTGAACCAGCAGGTAAGAGATTTCTCTTTGTTCTGTGTCACTGCCTCTGAAATAAATAGATTTTTTAAAAAGTGAGCCTAATGGGGGAATAGTAGACAGACAATTATTTGAATTATTCCAAAAGTAACAAGGAACCAGAAAGCAACCAGTTGAAGCTGTGAGCAAGCCAGCTTATTTTACTGCAGTTCAGTCTGCAGGTATTAGACACGGTGTTTGTTTTAGCACCACAAGCACTCACATGTTGAGGGTTTGTGGGCCTGCTGAGGGGGAAACACATACCTTCTTCTTCGGTTGTGCTACTGCTCTTTCCAGAGCAGCTTTCAGCCTTTCTTCCTGGTGCTTTAGTTTTTCCTTCATTTTCTCTTCACGCAACCTGTCACAAGAGGGGAGAAAATTGTGTAGATTCTCTACATCACAGAACGTGGGGGGAAAAAACCAGTATCTACATCGTTACTATTTAATGAACTGTCTAAATACTAGAACGCCTTTAAGGTTAAGTGAAAGTGACATGCTTCATCTTCAGCTTAATAATGGCTTTTGAATATTCAGGAAAAGCTCAAATAGTTCTATCATGAAATGGAAAGAAACTTCATTTCACCATTTTGGAAAAAGTAAAAGCTACTCACATCTTGAAATGAGATCAGTCCTCATCCCTCCACCTTACATTTCAACATTTTACTGTTCCTCTGTACAGTAGCCACTTGGATTAACATCTAGTTATTTTTCTCCCTTCTGAAAACCCCTTTTAAAAAACTGAGATATAAGACACATTTGGGAAAGTACCCAAGTCACAGGTGTATAGGACTATGAATTGCCACAGAAGTGTACATCCCAGTTAATCTTGAATGATGATCCTCAAATTAAGACCAAGATATCCTGCTTGACTTAATCTCTTTTAGAGTTCGTTGTGAGGAGAAAATTCAATGGGATCATCTATGCAGACTGTCTAACAGAAAAGGCATTCACTAAGTAGTAGCATTTTAGTGGACCATGCAATTATATTCTGCGTAACTAACTGGGCATTTTAAGTGCAAAATTAGGTGCTGTATTAGGCGCCTTTGCACCTTGGGGAAAATCAACTAAAATCCTCTTTAATAAGATGGAAAATAACTAGCTTTAGATTGGTGTATCTGCTGAAAACAAGTTGTAATTATGCCTCTGTGAGAGTATAATTGCTACTGTAAGATAGATGCAAGTGCTGTTACTGTAGTGAGTAGTGAGGGCTTCTCATGGAAGGCGTAATCTTTGGAATTTTTTTTAATACAACAGCCATACGAGGTAAGTACCATTGTTAGTACCATTTTACAGATAAAGACGCTGAGACTGGAGAAGTTATGCTACTGCCTGCCCAAGGTCACAAAGCTGTGAACAGTTGAACCTGAATCGTACCCAGGCAGGCAGGCTGTCAGACAGTGCACCTTTCCGTAGTACTAGTCGGTCTCTCACATGTTTTTCTATCACATATTCATTATCCCACATATAGACAATCCTTACCTGCCACATTATACTAGGGGTTGTGTTACAGTTAGAGCAATCACTGTCTCAAGCACAAGATGTACACGAAAACTATTTCACTGGGTTTGGAAATTAATCAGTCTGCTCATTCTCAAAGGCCCCAAGCAGGCAAGGATGTGGGGTGGGGGTGGGGTTCCAGGGGCCATAATCCTCATGAGGTTTTGAGTAGTAAATGAATTAATGTCTAAGTGCTGTGCAAGGGTTGCAGTTACGCACTGAGAAAAACCACTCTGGCCCTCACTTTCAAAAAATTCTGTCAGGTTCACTCCCCAGAGTTTTCCAGTGGAGATAATTCTGTGCCTTGGGTCCTTCACTGCATTTGTAATTCTTTCACATCATGGTTCTGTACACATTTTCATGCAATTGTGTTCAAACCAAAGATTAATTTCTTCAGCCTTTAAAAAGACCCCTTTGCCAGGTGAGTTGGCCCTGGTGAGTCCTGTGCTTACGGTCCCTTCACAGAGACATGCACTTCCTGAGTGTTCAGTGAGTGTGTTTCCCACACTAAACAATAGCCCTGTGAGGAGGAGAGTGCCAGGTTTCTTCACCATGGCATCCCTGTGTGGCTATTTTTGCCAAATAAGAAACAACTGGAAAATGTGCAATCCAAGCTAACATACTAGCTACTCATTAAATCATCTGCTAGATTTGTATCGTAAGATATGGACTGTACTTTTGCCGCCGTTCTTTCTGTTTTATCCTCTCGATCGCCTCCACATTTTCTTTGGGGATAGATTCGATGAGGTCACTGAGTTCTACCAGGCGAGACTCTACCTTGACCAGCTTTTGAACTGGGTTGAGGCTGCCAACCTCAGCGTCTCCAATGCAGACTCTGTATACTTGATTAATTTTTTTACTAAGTGAGTCAATCAGTTTTTCCTGAGACAGAGAAGGAAAGGAAGGACATAAAACATAACGTCACTGTATGGTTGCTCATTCAATAAATGTGAAATTCTGTATTACTGTATTACATGGAAAAAGTTCCTTCATATGCTACTAACAATGTTTCCTTTTTTAAAAGAACAACTTCAACATGACATAGACCAGTGGGAAATGCAGCTGTGGTATTTATCATTTATAGTTAGATCATTACTCCAGGGACACCTTTGATTATTTTCTTAAAATCTAATTGTCAGCATAAAAAACTAGTAAGTATCTCTTTTGCTTGAATATTTTTATGTTTCTGACAGCATTCAGGAAAGTCAATATATACGTTTTAAATCCTTTTGTACTGCTGATAGGTTTCTTTGCAGCAGAATGTGTGCACCCCCTCCCTTTCCGTATTTATATGTCTTACTGTAATTACTAGGACTATGATCAGCCTTGTGATAGAATGTAAGCACCTGGAGGGCAGGAGCTACTTCTTGGGCTTATATCTAAAACAGCACCTTGCACATACCTGTGCACTTCATAAACGATTGCTGAATAAATGCGTTCTCAGAGGGAAAAGTCTGCAAGCCAGCAGGTTCCCAGGCTGGTGTAGCAAAGCCTTTTTCAGGAGCTTCACTGCCTCCCTGGGGAAGCCTGTGCAGTATTCTAGTCTCAACAGATGCTTAGGCCAAACCCTGCTCATCCCTGTACCTCGCCACTGCGCGATTGTAACTGCTGGTGGAGATTCTTGAGCTGGTAGGTAACGTGTCCTGGGACCCAAAGAAAACTTCTCTCTTTGTCCATTGGGGACCCGGTATTTGCAGCTAAGAGGATCTCCACAAACTGCTGGGCAAGGAAAATCGTTTTCCAGGTAGCCTCCTTCCCCAATTCTCGCTTCTGCCCAAGAAGATGAGAATGACCCTAAAGCCAAGGACAAATAACACACTCAAGACAGGTGTGGCTACTGAAGCCGTGGCAAACCCTGTAGGGAACCACAGGCCCCATCCTGAGCCACCAACACTTCATGAATTACAAGCCAAGGTCTGATACCAAGGGTGTGCTTCCGATAGTTTGTGTCTCCCACCTCCTAAGTTAAACTTGCGGTGAAGTTCTCGTTTTCTCTGGAAAGTAACACTTCTTTCTATTTCCCATTTATGTGAAAAAAAAAAAAAGATCCTTTTAGAACAAAAAAGGAAATAGTCCAAGTTCTGTTCACCTTTAACACTTCCTGTGTTTCCTATTCATGTAAGGGCATGTTACATTCAGAATCCTTGAAGACACAGTAAAGTATAAAAATATGGCTTAGCTGAAATACTGTGCATTGCATGTGACAGAATGTCACAGTGTGACTAGGTAAAGAAAAAAAAAGACATTAAAAATACATTCAACACTGTCAAACAGGAGAGTAGAAGATAAAGGTATTTCCTTAAAGCAATTAGGGCAGTTGAGGAAATAAGGGAATGTGAGTAGAGAACTCACGTAGTAGATTGACAGGCTGGCCCAGCAGAGCAAAGGGCAGGGTCTCAAGGCCCAGACCTGAACGTGACCAAGAAGTGAGCCCTGGAACTGCCACCAGATGGCAGGCCCAGCCCAGGGCACCCCGGAGGGAGCGAGACTGAGAAGAAGGAGGTGATCCTGGTCTTTGGGAGCTACAGTGGGGCAGGACTGTGGAAGACAATCCTGGGAGAAGGGCTTCAGAGGCCTCCCAGCAGTGAATGGGAAGTGATAGGACCAGAGCAATGTTTCAGGAGGAATCGCTGTCAAAACTGGAGAGAAGATGGGGGAGAGATCTACATGTCATCCGACCTTCCAGTCCACATCTGCTGTGTGCCCCTCTACAGCTCTCCCAACTCAATGTCGTCAGCCCCTCCTGCAAAAGGGTAAGACCAGACACTGAGACACTGCACACTGACAACAGGAGCACTGATGTGCTATTTCATGTTCGATGAACAAATAGCTGCTACCCAGACATGGATGAACCTCACTAAACACAGTACTGAGAAAAAAAGCCAGATGTATCACACGATTCCACGATTCCATGTTCATGGAAGAGAAGCCCGGAGAGCAGTGCCCTTTGAGGGAGACTGGGAAGATGCGCAAGGAAGGAGGCCAGGGACTGATAAGCTATTGCATGATCTGGAGGGAAGAGCGACTTTTTTTCATGGCTGCCCAGACTTGGATAAAGCAGGCTTGTTTGGGTTGGGGGAGGGGAGATACCTGGCTATGTGTCTCACATTTTGCATTTCACTCAGCTTCAGAATTATTTATTTTTCATGTTTATTTTCTATTTGAAAGGCAGAGGGAAGGGAAGGAAAAGGGAAACAATCTTCTATCCACTAGGTTACTCTCTAAATGCCTACAACAAGTGGGACCTGGCCAGACTGAAGCCAGGAGATCCAACTGTGGTTTGCACATGAGTGGCAGGGACCCAACTACTTGGGCCATCATTTGCTGTCTCCCAGGGTGTGCAGTAGCAGGAAGCTAGGTCAGAAGCAGAGTAGCCAGGCATTCTGATCTGGGATGTTGGCAATCCAGGTGGTGGCTTAACCACTGTGCCACAACACCTGCCTTAAGAATGACTTAAAACAGTTGAAATATGCTAACAACCCAGATGGCCATCAGCAGAAGAATGGATAAACCAACGATGATCTACTTCAGTAAAAATGGAGAATTATTTCAATTTGAAAAAATAATGTAGTGCTGATACATGCTACAACATGCAGGAACCTTGGTAACATAAGTGAAATAAGCTAGACTCCAAAGGACAAATACTTTACAGTTCCATTTATATGAAGCATCTGGACTAGTCAAATTCATAGACAGAAAACAGATTGCTGTTGCCAGGGGAAATGGGAATTTAGTGTTTGAATAGAATAGAGGGCCAGTTTGATGTACTACTGAACTGTACATTTAATAATGGATAAAAGGTTAACTTTTACATTGAAATGATGAGAGAGCTATGAAAATAGTGATAATGGTTACACAACACTGGGAATGTACTGAATGCCACTGAGTTGCATACTTACAATGGCTTAGTAGCAAAGTGTTCATAGAAGCAACACTGAAGAGCTACGACGTGGCTGGCATCACCCTTTGCTCTGGGAACACACAACCCATCCATTGCTGATTGGGGTACCGGAACACCCAGGAAATGTGTGTGCCCTTGACAGCTTTTTCTTTTCCAACCCTGCCCACCTGGAGAGCACAGTCATCTTCCGATACAGTTCTCCCAGATCTACCTCCATTTGCAAATCAGGTTTAAAACCAGAACTGTTATCAGCCCCTAGATAAGCTTCTAATTTTTATTTGATGTGAGGCTTTTTCAAGGAGACTAATGTTAGATGGAGTTTGTGGTGGGCCCTGTGACTAAGCTAATCATCATTCAACAAACATTTATTGAGTACCGCCTTTATGGGGACACTGAACTGAGCAAACGGTAAGACAATGCCTGCCCTCAAGGGGTTCAACTGGGAGAGATGAACTTGTCAGTGAGTGTGTGTCCTAACATGTGTCACAGATGCTCTGAGAGTAAGTCCACCTATGCAGGCCCAAAGAGGCCAAAATCAAGGCCTTACAAGACCCAGTGTTGAGCAGATGTTGATTTGCTGTTCATCGTATTAAATCATTGCTTCCTTTGCTAACAAGCTTGCTCCTGGAATTACCACGCCAGCGATCACAGGCAGCGAACTGTTTCCCATGTATACACCTTTACTGAAAGAAATGTATATGTAGGGAACACCTCGCTATCATACTTTACAATGATTAGAGCAGTGATTCGTAACACTCCCACACCAACGTCAAGGCGTTCTACCTATGCCAACTGACTATCACATGCTGGCAGATACATCCGAACTGGTTTCTGCCTCTGTCACTGAGCTATGACTTGTGTGTGGCTTTAATTCCCCCCACACAGAGGCTGAGTACACAAGAAATGCAAATTATTACCAGCAAGAGCCAAAATAAAATTACTGCAGGCAAAGAATGATTACCTGAGCTTCTGAATTAAATTCTCCGAAACTAAACAGCCTGGACCTTAATTCCAGCTCCGCGGCCTTTTCCTCTTCTCTCACACAGTTAGCCTTGAGCATCGCCTTTTGCTCCAACAGAAAGTCCACGTTGCTATTTCTATTGCAGAAGAAGAGAACCTGCTCTGTAATTCACAATTTGGCACAAAAAAAATTGTCACGCGCATCAACACTGTTTAGATCATGGTCAGCATCCTATGTCTGGTAAGTCACATCTGAGTCTGGGTGTGAGGACACGGCCAAGGTACATGAGCTTCTCACGTTAAGATGAGAAAAAGAAATGCACAATGCCGCTTTTCATTTCCATCAGAGGGCGTTTTCTTCCCTCTTCCTACTTGTGTGGGTCCCTCCCCCCAGGCCCCCAGATAAAGAGGAGCAGAGCTGGGGCGTCAGCAGCTCCAGCTGCGGTGTGATCTATCAGGGCCAGCCATGCCCTCGGCTTGGGCTAGTGATCAGTATCTGGGAAGCGGGAGGGTGGACCCCCGAGTCCCTCCCCTTGACATTCCCACAGAGACCCCCCAGACGTAGATTCTACCATGATCCCTTTCTCCTGCCTGCCTGCTCCATCCCCATCCCCGAAAATCAAAAATCAGGTGGGGATGGGGATTGGGGGGGCAGCTGATGCTGGGAAGATTGGGAAATACAAAGATGAAAAGGTTACAGTGCTGGGAACGGGAGGCTGGGAGAAAATGTGTCTTAGGCTCTTACTTTCTGAACAAATTAATTTGTTCTGAAGTTTCTGTTTAAAAATGTGGTCAATGGGGCCAGTGCTGTGGCATAGCGGGTAAAGCTGCTGCCTGCAGTGCCAGCATTCCATATGGGTGCCAGTTCGAGTCCCAGCTGCTCCACTTCCAATCCAACTTGGCTGCTCTGCTTCCAATCCAACAGGCCCCTGCACCCATGTGGGAGACCTGGAGGAAGCTCCTGGTTCCTGGCTTTAGATCGGCACAACTCTGGCCGTTGTGGCCAAATGGAGAGTGAACCAGCAAATGGAAGACCTCTCTCTCTGCCTCCTCTTCTCTCTGTGTAACTCTTTCAAATAAATAAATCAGTCCTAACAAACAAACACACAAACAAAAACACCTTACAAAAAATGTAGTCATTTGTGCTGGTGTCGTGGCCTAGTGGGTAAAGCCTCTGCCTGTGACACACCAGCATCCCATAAGGGCACCGGTTCAAGTACCAGCTGCTCCACTTCCGATCCAGCTCCCTGCTAATGTTCCTGGGAAAGCAGAAGATGGCCCAAGTCCTTGGGCCCCTGCACCCACATGGGAGACACAGAAGAAGCTCCTGGCTTTGGTCTGGCCCAGACCTGGTTGTTGCAGCCATCTGGAGAGTGAACCAGAGGATAGAAGACCTGTCTCTCTAACACTGCCTCTCAAATAAATAAATCCTTAAAAATAAAATGAAAAATAAAAATGTGGTAATCCAGCTCAGATCATTTTGAAAAAGGTTTTAGAGCTTTGTATAATGGGGTAGATACACAGATCTGTTCTCTGTGATTTGATGCTCTTTTTCAAAAGTGTAATAAGTGTGCTAAAATGTTAGCGTCAGAAGGAATTCTGAGAGACACCTAGTCCAGCCTCCTTCCCCTGACTGCACTCTGTCTGTAAGAGCCTTGGCATGCGGACAGGTGCATTAGAAAAAGATACAGAATATCTAACAATGAAAATTATTTAGGTGAGAATCACATCAAGGAAACCTCACTTATTGCATCGTCAGGCCAAGTGCCATCCGACTGAGGAAAGGACAGCCAGGTGACAGGTGACGATGACACTGGTCACAAACAAAGGCAGTAGGTGCCATTTAAATGGTTTTCAGCTACCTTTTATCATTACGAAGGAGAAAAGATATTCTGACAAGTAAGAGGAGGTAGGGACAAAATTCAACTAAAGCCAGTCCATTCTGTGTAAATACAGCTTCCCATTTTTATACCCAGCAATGCAAACTCTAATAGAAATCCCAGCCTACATCCACAGAGACCAGCAGAAGGAGCCACTCGTGCATGAGGGGCCATTTCCTGTTACACACTGCTTAACGGAATAATCGACTTGTTTAGGATGACTTACATTTTTTCCTGTATCATTCTCTCTCGTTTGTTTATATCTTCCAGATTTTCATCTACATCCTGGGAATACTGGACCAAAGTTAGATTCTGCTCTTCCAGCTCCATGAGCACTTGGAGCAGCTCCTCTGGCTCTTTGAAATAAAGCTCCGGCTCCTACGCGATCGGTAACCAAGAACAGAATTCACTGATGAAACTGCTACCTGTGTACACGGGCAGTACAGGAGAGGACTGTGTACTCCTGCTACCTGTGTACTCTAGACAGTACCGGGGTGTGGGGGGGAGGCTGCCGTCCTGTGAGAGCGACAGGGCAGGATGCAGTAGCCTTGCCTGGCTCCCAGTGAGACCTGGCTCTCAGCAGGATGACACGTGGGGGCTGGGGGGGGGAGGGGGAGGGGCCGGGAAAAGGAAGCAGAGGGTGAGGAGTGGAGAAAGCAAGGACACAGCAGAAGAGGGGACGTGGGCAGGAAAGAGGAAAAAGGCAAGGGAGACGGAATGGGACACAGAAGCGGGCTAAGGGAGGCTGTTTTCCCCCTGCATTTTAATCATCTTCTATTTCCCAAATTTTTAAGACTAAACACAGCTTACTCTAAGCAAATTGCCTTTTTTTGGAGGTGGGGGGAACAGGCAGAGTTAGAAAGTGAGAAAGAGAAAGGTCTTCCTTCCGTTGGTTCGCCCTCCAAATGGCCGCTATGGCCAGCGCGCTGTGCTGATCCAAAGCCAGTAGCCAGGTGCTTCCTCCTGGTCTCCCATGGGGTGCAGGGCTCAAGGACTTGGGCCATCCTCCACTGCCTTCCTGGGCCACAGCAGAAAGCTATACTGGAAGAGGAGCAACTGGGACAGAATCCGGCACCCCGACCGGGACTAGAACCCGGGGTGCCGGCACCGCAGGCGGAGGATTAGCCTAGTGAGCTGTGGCGCTGGCCGCAAATTGCTTTTAGAACATGGCCTGGACATTTGCATACTCATACTCATTATTTACAGTAGCCAGGAGGTAGAAGCGACAGGAATATCCATTGATGGGTAAAGGGCTAAAGCAAATGTGGGGCAGATACTCAGTGAAATAGTGGTCACCCTTACAAACTGAGGAAACCTTATCTTACACTATAGCATAGGTGAACCTTGGGGATATCTTGCATGATGTCACGAAAAGACAGATATTGCATGATTACACTTACATGAGGTATCTTTTTTTTAAGGTGAGAAACCCTACTTTAACCATCTATTTTTTTTTCAAATGTTTATTTATTCATTTTTAAAATTCATTTGAAAGGGAGAGAGAGAGAGGGAGAGAGACAGAGACAGAGAAAGATTCTCTATCTGCTATTTCCTTCCCCCAAATGTCCTCAATAGCCAGGGCTGGGCCAAAGCTAGGAGACAGGAACTCCACCCAGGCCTCCCACGTGGATGCAAGGAACCCAAGTACTTGGGCTATCAACACTGCCCCCTAGGGGCCGGCGCTGTGGCATAGCAGGTTAAATTTCCACCCCCATGGGGCCAGCGCTGTGGCTTACCGGTAAAGCCACTGCCTGCTGTTGCAGGCATCCCAGATAGGCGTTGATTTGAGACCCAGCTGTTCCATTTCCAATCCAGCTCTGCTGAGGCCTGGGAAAGCAGTGGAAGATGGCCCAAGTCCTTGGGCCCTGGTACCCATGTGGGAGACCCAGAAGAAGCTCCTGGCTTCAGATCGGCCCAGCTCTGGCTGTTGCAGCCATTTTTGGGAGTGAACTAGCGGAAGGAAGACCTCTCTGCCTCTCAAAAAAACAAAAACAAAAACAAAAAAAACCACAACAACAAAACAAACAAAAAAAACCCAAAAAACTCCACCCACACCCACATCCCATATGGCCTCCGGTTTGAGTCCAGTCTGCTCTAATTCTGATCCAGCTCCCTGCTCACGGCCTGAGAAAACTGCAGAAAATAGCCCAAGTGCTTGGACCTTTGCAGTCACAGGGGAGACCTGGAAGAAGCTCCTGGCTTCGGATTGGTGCAGCTCTGGCTGTTGTGGCCATTTGAGGAGTGAACCAGTGGATGGAAGACCTCTCTGTCCCTCCCTGTCTGTAACTCTGCCTCGCAAATAAGTGAATAAATCTTAAAACACTGCCTCCCAGGCACATTAGCAGGAAACTATCAGAAGCACAGGCAGGACTCCACCTAGGTACTCCTGTAGGGATGTGGGGGTATGATAAGCGGCAGCTTAACCTGTAGTCAGACTCTGGAAACAGACGCACAATGGGGGCTGCGCAGGGGCTGTGGGAGGAGGGAAGGGACTTGTTGGTCTGTGGGTGCAGAGGTCTGTTTTGCAGGATGGGGAGGTTGGGGAGATCTGTTGCCAATGATGTGCATGTAGTCAGCACTGCTGAACTGCATGCCTCAAAAATGGCTAAGATGGGCCAGCGCTGCGGCTCAATAGGCTAATCCTCCGCCTGTGGCGCTGGCACCCCGGGTTCTAGTCCCGGTCGGGACACCAGATTCTGTCCCAGTCACTCCTCTTCCAGGCCAGCTCTCTGCTGTGGCCCGGGAGTGCAGTGGAGGATGGCCCAAGTGCTTGGGCCCTGTACCCGCATGGGAGACCAGGAGAAGCACCTGGCTCCTGGCTTCGGATCAGTGCGGTGCGCTGGCTGCAGCAGCCATTGGAGGGTGAACCAACGGCAAAGGAAGACCTTTCTCTCTGTCTCTCTCTCTCACTGTCCACTCTGCCTGTCAAAAAGGAAATTAAAAAAATTTAAAAAATTAAAAAATAAAAAAAATGGCTAAGATGGTGAAAGGTCAAATGCATGGTGACTTTTGTTCCTTTAAATTTTGGTAGTTATATGTAGAGTGGCTTAGCGCAAGGTCCATGTTGTGGCCGCAAAGGGCTGTTTTGTTGAAGGCTGACCTACTGTATGGCTCAGCAACCTGATGCAGCTCAAGCCCCAAAAGAATACTGAGCAATGAGAAAGTGGCTGTTTCTACAGGAAGACTGTGGATTACATGAGGACACTTCAAAAGATCACGGCAAAGTACACAGGCTTGTACAATGTGCATGGCTTTCAAGGTTTTTTTGCACCAAAATGAACTTTTCTGTTAAATCCAATTTCCATGAACTTTTTGAAGTACCACTGTGTAGGAATATATCTCCTAAATTATCCTCTTATAGACATGTTTCTTAAACTAATGACAAAGATGGGCTATACTTCCAATCTGAGAGCAGTAGGAAACTCAGATTCTCTCTGGAAAATTTGCAGAATATTTACAATGGAAATGCTTAAGTTCCAAAGAAGAAACGAGCATCTATCCTCTTCACCAGACACAACGTTTCAATCAAGAGGCGTAGTGTAGTTACCAGGTCGAAGTCCACATCCTCATCCAGAAAGAATTCCAGACTGTCCTCCGAACTGATGCTTTCAGGCCGACTACAAAAGGAACACAGAAGTGGGGGAGGGGGAGTGATTTCTGAGCCATTTTCTGCCAACAGATTCGCTTTCATTTCATTTCATCTAGCACAGTCCAACAGGTGGCTCAGCCTTCCAGGAATCTGCAGATTGCATTCAATACACACGTATGATTAAAAACTCCCCAAAAACTGGAATAGAGGAGACTTTGTCAGCTTGGCAGAGTGTCTACAGCTGCAGAAACTGACAGCTAACGTCACACACTGAAGACCTGCATCCTCTCACGACTAGGAGCTGTCCAGGACATTGTCCCCTCTGCTCTTACTCAGAGCAGTAAAGAAAAACCAAGGGACATAAAATAATACAGACCAGAAAGGAAGAAGGAAAACTGTCCCTGTTTGCAGATGACACGATAGTCCACATAGGAAATCCAAAGGAATCTTTTTTGTCTTTTGGGAGAGAGAAGGAGCAAGCTCCCATTCACTGGTTTACTCTCCAAATGCTTGCAATGGCTGCAGCTGGGCCAGACCGAAGCTGGGAGCCAGAAGCTCCACCAAGGTCTCCCACATGGGTGGCAGGGACCCAAGTCCATGAGCCACCAGCACTGCCTCCCAGGGCCTGCAGTCGCAGGAAGCTGGAGTGAGGACCCATGGCAGGAACTGGACCTGGGTATTCTCACCCAGGAGGCAGGCTTCCTAGCTGCTGTCTCACTGCTAGGCCCAATGCCCAACCCCAGAGGAGTCTTTAAGAACAAAGCAGAAACAGAATCTGGGAACTAAGAAAAAGTGAGTTCAACATGGGCAGAGTATACAGGATAAAAGCACAACCACCAACTGAAAAACCTTTCAGTCTCAACCTGACACCTTGTATAAAGTGGGTCACACTTTCTCTTGCCAGCACGTTATGTACGAATTACCTCAAATTGCAAAATGGATCATGGGCTTACATATAAAACTATAAGATTCTTAGGGCAAAAAAATCTTTCAGTCTTGGGCTACGCCAAAGATTTTAGAATTGACACCAAAATTGAGGTCCATAAAACAAATTACAAATTGGACTTAACTGAAATTTAAAATTTTGTCTCTACAAAAGATCTTGTTAGGAGAATGAAAGAACATTATGGCCGGCGCCGCAGCTCAATAGGCTAATCCTCCGCCTTGCGGTGCCGGCACACCGGGTTCTAGTCCCAGTCAGGGCGCCGGATTCTTTCCCGGTTGCCCCTCTTCCAGGCCAGCTCTCTGCTGTGGCCAGGGAGTGCAGTGGAGGATGGCCCAAGTGCTTGGGCCCTGCACCCCATGGGAGACCAGGAGAAGCACCTGGCTCCTGGCTTCGGATCAGCGCAGTGCGCCGGTGCAGTGTGCCGGCCGCGGCGGCCATTGGAGGGTGAACCCACGGCAAAAGGAAGACCTTTCTCTCTTTTCTCTCTGTCTCTCTCTCTCTCACTGTCCACTCTGCCTGTCAAAAAAAAAAAAAAAAAATTATGGGAGAAAATATCTGCAAACTACACATACCCAAAGATTAGAATCTAATATATAAAGAATTCTCCAAATTCAACAAATTCTGTTTTTAAAAAGTCAGAAAATGATGGGGCCAGTGCTGTGGTAGGTTAATCTGTGGTGCCGGCATCCCATATGGGCACCGGTTCTAGTCCCGGCTGCTCCTCTTCCTATCCAGCTCTCTGCTATGGCCTGGGAAAGCAGAAGATGGCCCAGGTGCTTGGGCCCCTGCACCCACTTGGGAGACCTGGAAGAAGCTCCTGGCTCCTGGTTTTGCATTGATTCAGCTCTGGCCCTTGTGGCTACTTGGAGAGTGAACCAGCGGATGGAAGACCTTTCTCTCTGTCTCTCCCTCTGTCTCTCTACCTCTCAAATAAATAAAATCTTAAAAAAAAGTCAGAAAATGAGTAAAAGACATGAGCAGACATTTCACCAGAGGATACAGTAATACATAAGCACATGACAAGATATTCAACCCCACTAACTACTGGGGAAATGCAAATTAAAAGCACAATGAAATATCACCATACACCTATCAAAATAGTTGAAAAAAAAAAAAGGGGGTTGGCACTGTGGCTTAGTGGATAAAGCCACTGCTTGCAGTGCCGACATCCCATATGGGCGCTGGTCCAAGTCCCAGCTGCTCCAGTTCCAATCCAGCTCTCTGCTGTGCCCTGGGAAAGCAGAAGATGGCCCAAGTCCTTGGGCCCCTGCACCCACATGGGAGACCAGAAGAAGGTCCAGGCTCCTGGCTTCTGATTGGCCCAGCTGCAACCCTTGCAGCTATTTGGGGAGTGAACCAGCAGATGGAAGACTCTCTCCGTCTGCATCTGTAACTCTGCCTTTCAAATAAATAAATAAATCTTAAAAAAATGGCTTCCAAATGCCACAGAAAGGGACCCACCCCAAGGAATTCAGAGCAAAGCACCTCTGTTGCCTTTAGCAACTACCAGGGACACTAGGGTGCTGCCCCTATATCCCTTTCTCAGGGCCAGGGTGCCGCCTGACCCAGCACTGATACACACACACATACACACACACACCCAGGGCCAGGGTGCCACCTGTCCCAGCACTGACACACACACACACACACACACGGCCAGGGTGCCGCCTGTCCCAGCACTGATACATACACACACACACACACACAGGGCCAGGGTGCCACCTGTCCCAGCACTGACACACACACACACACGGCCAGGGTGCTGCCTGTCCCAGCACTGATACATACACACACACACACACACACACATACAGGGCCAGGGTGTCACCTGTCCCAGCACTGACACACACACACACACACATACAGGGCCAGGGTGCCACCTGTCCCAGCACACACACACACACACACACACACAGGGCCAGGGTGCCGCCTGTCCCAACACTGATACACACACACATACACACACACACACAGGGCCAGGGTGCCACCACATACATATATATGTGTATATATTTATATTTATTTTTAAAAAATTTTAAAGAGCTTGTTATTTATTTGAAGGTCAGAGTTAAAGCGAGAGGAGACACACAAAGGCAGAAATCTTCCATCCGCTGGTTCACTCCCAAATGACCCTAATGAACAGGGCTGGACCAGGCTGAAGCCAGGAGCCTCAGCTATCTCCAGGTCTCCCACACGGGTGCAGGGACCCAAGGACTTGGGCCATCTTCCACTGCTTTCCCAGGTGCATTAGCAGGGAGCTGGGTCAGAAGTGGAGCAGCCAGGACTTGAACTGGCGCCCATGTGGGATGCTGTGCTGACAGTGGCTTCACCCGCTACACCACAGTAGCCTGGGTGGAGAACTAGCAACTCAGGAAATAATGAGTATAACTGAGTCAACCATCATCAAGGGAAGCAACAAAAGATAAAAATGGTTTATGGTGCTATTGCAGCAATTTTGAGCAATGTGGCAAAATTGCGAACCCATAGGCAAAGCAGCTTAGGAGACAACAGCAGAGACCCCAGAGGCAGGGGCGATCGGTTTCTGGAAGTAGCAATGGCTTCTCAAAGAATGCATAGGAGTCCATGGGAGCTCAGACACTGCACAAGCCACCTCCACTGGGTGTTAGCACAGCTGGGGATGTGGGATCTACGTGGAAGAAAGGCCAACAGAGTGGTTTTCTAGAAACCTTTCCATTCCCAAGAGAGTTAATCAGCATGCACTGTACTTGGACATGGATGATTTCTTGGGCTCTGGGTTGAGGGTGGGCCTCTTGCGTGGCTTTCCTGTTCATGACGTCCAGGTGAAGTCCATGCCATTGGCGTAGGTGGGGTGAGAAGAAATGACAGGTGATTAGAAATCAGTCCTTGTCCCTTGGTACAAGGGAGAAAATAAGAAGTGATGTGCATGTCAATCATTACGTCTTGGGACAGACCTACCGCTGCCACAGACGAGTGACCTGCGCACCTGTCCCGCCCCCCCCTCCACTTATGTGTACTTGCTATCCCCTTCAAGATGTGGCCCCAACCCTGAGTTGAAGCTGAGAAGCGGCCATGATTTGTCTTGGGTCTCCTCCTCCACTGGCCCACAAACCCACCCGCTGCCTCACGTTTCCTCTTGCCAGTACCCTTAGGACCCAGCCATTGTTCCCCGATTCTGTCTTGAAACCAGAGTGGGCCTCACCCTTCCTTACCCTCTGTCTGGCAAGCTCCTACTCATACTTCAAAACCCAGCTCACATGTAAACCTTAAGTAGAAAGGGTCTTCTAAATGTGTCAGGCAGAGATCACATTTGGGGTTCTGTCTCCTGAGCCCTTGTTGCCTGTCAGTCACTTGCCCTGTTGTATTGCATAGCTCAGGGGTGCAGACATATGCTCTGTTCACCTTTGTGAACTCCAAGTCTTAAAACGTGCCCAACACATTGTATGCTTCCAATAAACAAATGGCACATGAGAGAAAGAAGAGGAAGAATGGATGGAGAGCTGGATGGATGCCATCACCACCATCAATGATCATCTTCGCTTTTAAGCTGAGACCGAACGCGTACTGCTGAAGTATCTTTAAGGGGTGTGACTTAGACTGAACAAGCTCCATCGTCCATATTTCACAGACAGGAGAACACTGACATCACTCCGCTGCCTGCCCACACGTGCCACTCCGGAGCCTCTAACAGGCAAAGCATGCCTTCCACGAGGCGCGCCCAAAGGGACCACGGCACCCACGACAATGCACTTTGTCAAGCAGCGAGCTGGGTGCACAGGGCGTCAGGCTCCTTCCAGGGTCATTTCTGGGCAGACACAGGTGCAAGGGAGCTGTACCCCTGCCCTCCCGGGCACACACTGCTGGATAAAGGACAGATGGGGTCACTGAGTCAGCTTGGGTTGGGGGACTGCAGATCCAAATGACAACAGGCTCTCTTCCTTCCCAGGTCCTCTGCCTGTGCCCAGCTCTGAGATTTGTGATGATGTTGGAGAACACTGGGAGCCTCAGAGGATGGGAGAGGTGAACGCCACCCTCTACCTCCCAGGTCAGCGTGCAGGCCCTGCCCCCTGCCACAGACATACTCTCCACTCTCCCTCTGTGCGGCAGGCCACGTGGCTCTCACTTACCTTGGCTCCTTCTCCCTTCTCCTGAAAGCAACATCCCCTCGGACTCATCCGGGGTGCCCTCTCTTTTATTTGAACTGATGGAGAATTCTGGAAAACAAGGTGGGGGGAGAGAGAGCACAGACGCGGGTGGGTGGGGCCGCCTCTGAGCCTGGTCCTCACTGAGTTGGTGAGCTGCCACCAGGTGGCGTCACTCCTGCGACACTCAGTACTCAGTGGGCAGGGCCAGCACCAGTGGCAGGCTGGGAAATGGTTAGCAGCCGGCTCTCCAGGGAACAGAGCGGGGCTTGGCCCACAGTGGGTGGTGCAAACGCTCCTGTCCCAGAGCATCTCTGCCTGTTTTGTTCTGGGCTCCACCTGGGAACTCTCTCCGGGGAGTTAGCAGAGGTGAACACAGGGTGTCCCCTCTCCCGGATTTATTCTGCTTTGCTGCTTTGTGTCCAAAGTTCTGAAAGCCAGTGTTTCTTCTAAATATATCCAGTGTTTTAGATGTTTTCAGGCAGGTCTGTGGGAAGAAGCTCCTGGCTCCTGGCTTCAGATTGGCCCAGCTCCGGCCGTTTTGGCCAATTGGAGAATGAACCAGCAGATGAAAAACTTCTCTCTCTCCCCCTCTTTCCCTCTCCCCCTCCCCCCTCTCTTTCTCTCTCTCTCTGCCTCTCCTTCTCTAACTCTGAATTTCAAGTAAATAAATCTTAAAAAAAAAAAATTCTCACAATTTGGGCCAGTGTCGTGTGTAGCAGGTTACACCTGCAATGCTGGCATCCCATGAGAACAGGTTTGAGTCCTGGCTGCTCTACTTCCGATCCAGCTCCCTGCTGATTCGCCTGGGAAAGCAGCTGAAGATGGCCTAAGTGTTTGGGTCACTGCCAGTGTGAGAGACTCAGATGGAGTTCTAGGCTCTTGGCTTTGGCCTGGCCCAGCCCCGACTCTCACAGCAGCTAGGGAGTGAATCAGTGGATGGAAGATCTCTCTTTGTCTCTCTCTTCCTCTCTGTAACTGTGCCTTTCAAATACATCTTTTTAACAAATCCTGACTATTTAAATACATAACAAACATTGAAGCGGAATATTTTGGAATCAGGGCTGTTTACTAAATGGAGAATACGTGACTTACTTGTTAATAATTTTGGAAGGACGACTTCCTCTTTACTCTTGGATGCCTGCGTTCTTTTTAGTGCTTGCTGCATTTGCCAATGCTTTGGAGATAATTTCAGCAGAAAAAATCCATATTTTATGTACTCCCTAAGTAGGAATTCTGTTTTTGCTATTTCACTACTCGAAAGAAACAAGGATATGATTAGGTACGTGTATTTGAAAGCATAGTCATCTAAAAAAATTTATAAAATTCATTCTCTTGATTAGGCATTTGCATAACAATTGGCTTGGCAAAAGGATAAACACAGCCACAAAAAATGCAGGCTTCAATGAGCTATGAGGTGAAAAAGAAACCTGCAGGAATGCTGCCTGAATAAAATATTTCTAGAATCGTGCACACATACCGTAGGCTGATGAGAATTTCAATCTATTTATTTGTCTGTGAAAAACACGTGTTAAGTTGCAGACACAGGGAAAAATTAGAAGGTAGCAAAAAATGGTATTTGTTTAAGGAGGAGGAAACCAAGGGTTAATGAGCACCTCCTGTCATTGGGCAGGTTCCCCAGGGTTCCTGTCTGGCGTGTACGCCGGAGGGAACAAGCAGACAGTAACTTCAGCTATAAGCAGAAAGGAACTCGTTTGCGTCGACAAAGCCAGGGGCAAGAGCGTCTCATGAACACACACCAGGCTCCCGGAGTAAAGGGTGGTTACACGTCCTGTAGAGTTTGCTTTGGGAGTCATACACAGGCCGTTAAATCTGGGGAAACTTCCAGGAAGGGTTATGATGTTTAAAAGCGGGCAGGGGTGGTGGTTGCTGGCAGTCACCCGAGGTCCAAGTACAGTGGAGAGAGGTGGCTGATGCAAACCAATCTCTCCAAAATGAAACCCACAACCCGGCTGAGAGAGACTGGACTCCATTTTGAATCAGGACTTTGACCAGGGAAGCCTACAGGTACACACATAACAGCCCACTGAGGGGGTAGGGGTCTGAAGGCAGCACTGGCAGCAGCCGTGCGCAGGCGCTAGACCAGTGACTGTAGCGTGTGATCCAGAGCTGGGAAGAGGGAACGGCCCGCAGCCCCCACTGTCTCAGACATCAACAGGGAAGTGGCTGGGCAACTACCAGAAACAAAGGGGCACCCATGCCAGCAGTGACCAGGGGAACCTTAGGTGCTGAGACCTTGGGGCTGGGTGGCTAAGAGAGAAGCTGCAGGATGTAGCTCAGATTCATTTCCTTGGAAACTCACCTTGCCCTAGAGCAGTGACCAGAGCCCCCAGGTCACACCCACCACACACCTCCTGGTATTCACTGGAAGGGTAGACATTCCAGGAAGCCACAGAAACATAGCAGCCCTCGCCCCAGAAAAAAGTCAACAGAAGAAAAAATTGAAAATCAATTCCAAAAAATGCCAAAAAATAAGAACCAAAATTCGAAGAAGAAAAAGGAAGTCATCATGAACTCCCGAAGAACACAACAACATTTCAATATTAAAATGCAAAGAGGAAGAGATCCGAGGAAATACCAGAAATGGAATTTAGAAAATTAATCATAGTGTTATTAAAAAAAATCAGGAGCAAATCCATGAACTAAAAAAACCCATACAAGACATAAACAAAAAATTTTTGCCAGGAAATCAAGACCATAAAGAGAAATAAAAATGAAATTTTAGAAACAAAGAATTCAATGGATCAAATGAAAAATGAAGTGGAAAGTCTTAACAGCAGACTTAAGAAGGCAGCAGAAAGAACATCTGAACTAGAAGACAAGTCTTTGGAAATCTTACAGTCAGACAAAAGAACAAAAAAAAAAAAAACAAGAAAATATTGTTGGAGACCTATAGGATATTATCAAATGACCAAACATGTGGGTCATAGCAGTGCCTGAAGGAGTGGAAAGAGAGAAGGGGACAGAAAGCCTATTTAGTGAAATAATTACAGAAAACTTCCCCAATTTAGAGAAAGAAAGGAATGTTCAAATAGAGGAAGAACATAGGACTCCTAACAGATGTGACCAGAAAAGATCTTTACCACGACACTTTGTAGTCAAACTCTCCACAATAAAACATAAAGAAAAGATTCTAAAATGGGCATGAGAAAACCACCACATTACCTTCAGAAGATGTCCAATTAGACTCACAGCTGACTTCTCATCAGAAACCCTACAGGCTAGAAGGGAATGGCGAGATATAGTCCAAGTCTTAACAGTAAAAACTGCCAACCCAGAATACTATACCCCACACAGCCTGCATTTATGAATGAAGGTGAAATAAAGGACTTCCATAACAAACAGAAATTGAAAGAATTTGTCGATACTCATCCAGTCCTACAGAAGATGCTTAAGGATGTGTTAAATATAGAAACACAGAAAGACACCCACCATGATGAAAGAATGAGAAGGCAAAAAACCCACTAGTAGAAGTACAAAAGAAATCCAAAGTAAACAATAGGAAGAATTATAGACAAATGGCAGGGCCAAGTCCTTACTTATCAATTGTCACCTTGAACGTAAATGGCCTCAACTCTCCAGTTAAAAGATAACGATTGGCTGAATGGATTGAAAAAACAAGACCCATCTATTGACTGTTTACAGGAAATACATCTCACCAACAAAAATACAAGCAGACTGAAAGTGAAAGGCTGGAAAAAGTTAGTCCATACTAATAGAAACCAAGAAAGAATTAATGCTGCAATCCTAGTATCAGACAAAACAGACTGTAACATCACAACTGTTAAGAAAGACAAAGAAGGACACTCTGTAATGACTAAGGGATTGATCCAACAGGAATATTTGACAATAATAAATGAATGTGTGCCCAACTACAGGACACCTGGCTACTTTAAAAAATGTTAATAGACCTAAAGGGAGGCATAGACTCCAATAAAATAGTGATGAGGGACTTTAATACCCCACTTTCAGCAATGGAGAGAAAACTAAACAGAAAATCAGCAAGGAAACAACAGTTAATTGACACTATAGACCAAGTGGACCTAACAGATATCTAGAGAACTTTTCATCCTGCAGTGGCAGAATGCACATTTTTCTCATCAGTGCATAGAACTTTTTCTAGGATAGATCATATGCTAGGCCACAAAGCAAGTCTCAGCAAATTCAAAAAAATAAAAATAATTCCATGCACCAATAGAACACAAAAAAGGCAATCTGTAGAAGTGAAACTGACACTTTGAGAAACAATGACTTGTTGAACTCTTAATATAGAATTTACCAAATGTGTGTAAAGTTAATTGAAAATAGATATTAGTAAAAAATAAGAGTGGGTATGAGAGTGAGAGGGAGGAGGAAGAGGGGTTGGAATGTGGGTGGGAGGGTGGGAATGGTGGGAAGAATCACCATGTTCCTAAAGTTGTAATTATGAAATGTATTAAGTTTGTAACTGTAAAGCTATATAGTTCTGTATACATTCCTATGGACTTACTTCTAAGGGTACAGTTTAAAAACTTGCCATGGGATGCCAAATCCCCATAAGTAAGGTAGTTAAAAAATGCATTTTAAGTGTTAAAGTAATCATAGAGAGAGGATTAGCTACCCCCACCCTGGTGATGGAGACTGCTTCCTACAGTTACTCTCTCTGTAGTACTTCCTTGTGGTTTTTTCAGCTCTCCAACATCTGTTTACTCGACAAATATTTTATTACTTTTTGAGATACTTTTAATTTATAGTCAAAGGCTTCACTAACTAAAAAGTTCAACAAACAAAAAGTAAAAAAGGCCATAGTCTGACAGGAAAATAGGCAAGGGATATACATAGTACTCAAAAGAAAAAATGTTCAACTTCACTCATATAAATTTTTAAAAGTCAGAAAATCATTAGAACATGTAATTCCTATCAATTTGTCAAACATCTATTTAAAAATTTGTTTTTAACCTCAGAATCAGCCCTTAAGGCATACTGATCTGGCTGAAAAGCCCATGAGAGCATTTCAGGCATGAAAAGCCAAGATACTGTGGCAAAAAATGTCCTACAGAAAGGACCTCTGTGGGTAAGACCCCAGTGGAAAAAAGTGGTCAAAGATAGAGGTACTTTTCTTTGAAGGTAGGAGAGAACTTCTACTTTGCTTATGGCCTTGTCTAAATATTGAAGGATGCAAAAGGCTTTAGTTTGTGGACTCAAAAGGCTTCCACAGCCTAGTTAGCTCATGTCAAGAGCCTTGGGTAATCACTGATGTCATACATAAGAGTGTTAATTGTTAAATTAACAACAGGAGTCACTGTGCACTAACTTCTCATGCAGAACCTTTGTCCTCCAAGAGTTGTATTATGAGAGCTAATAATAAAACTTGTTCTCAAAGATTTACTTTGCTTTAGTGTATTAAGTAGAGGATATTCTTATGTCTCATAAGTTTTATATAAGCCTAAGTGCCCAATGCCATCGCTTGTTTCCTTAGGTACCTCTTCAATTAACGATGATATTTGTTCTCAAAGAAAAAAATAAAAGTATATTATTGCAAAACTTAAAAGAAAAATAAAGAAGCAGAAGGACGGGTGGGAGGGAGGGAAGGAGGGAGGATGGGGTGGGAAGTGTCATTATGTACTTAAAACCATATATATGAGATACATGAAATCTGTTCCATTTATATAAATTAAAAAAATTTTTTAAAAAGGGGGCGGATGTGTAGGCCACTGTGCTACCATGTATGCTACGTGGGTTCCATGTTTGGCTGGGGGTGGAGATTTAACATTATAATGCAGGGGGTTTGGCTTTCTACAGGAGAAAGGTCAAGGTGAGAGTGCGACTACAGCTTGAGCTCAGGCCTCTCCAGCTGGCCACAGCTACAGGGAGACTTACAGCTTTGGTAAGTGTCAGCAGCTGAGCTGCCTTGTGTCTGCAAGAATGCCTGGTGACCCTCACCTTGGCCTCGGTCCTGGTTATCTTCTGCAGGAGGGGGCAGTGTCTCTACTGCGTGCTGGGCAGGCTGAGGACACCCTGCACACACCATTGCATCTTCAGTACTACTTTAAGACAGGCACTGGGTATTCCTGTCTTTTGGAATAAGTGGGTGCTGCAAAGTCATCTGTCCAGCTTTGCACTCAGACTTGGGTCTGTGTGAGTTGGAGGTAGTGACGTAGACCTCATGCCCCCTCCCAGCTTCCCACTGCTTTCCCACAGTCATACTCCAAGGTGGACCTAGAAGGATGTTTAAAATAAAGAAAGGAGCGGCTTGCCCTGTGGCAATGAAGGTTAAGCTACCGCCTGTAGCGCTGGCATCCCATATGGGCACCAGTTCAAGTCCTGGTTGCTCCACTTCCAATATGGCTCCCTGCTAATGCACCTGGGAAAGCAGAATAAGATGGCCCAAGTGCCTGGGCCCCTGCCACCAGTGTGGGAGACCCAAAAGATGCTCCTGGCTTTGGGCCTGGCCCAGCCCCAGCAGTTGTGGCCATTTGGGAAATGAACCAGCAGATGGAAGCTCTCTCTCTCTCTCTCCTCCTCTATTTCTGCCTTTCAAATAAATTAATTAAAAAAACACACAAAAGGAGGCTCAAGTCATCAGGAGCTCTCATACTGCAATGTTTTGGAGGCTTCCTTATTCATACTCTCATCAATTCCCTTGTCAATATCACTTCCTAGCACTATCCTCAGCTTCAATACTTTAAACTTGTCAGAGTCTTCCTTCAGCCATGGAGCAAGTCTTATGCAAGGGTTCAAAAATGAGTGCATTCCACGCTCACAGAAAATGTGTCCATACTTTATTTTCTACTGGAATCCTCCCAGGTGTGCTACAAAGAACCTAAGGGAAGGGCCGGCGTTGTGGCAATGCCAGCATCCTGCATTGGAGCACCATTTCTTTGTTTTTTTTACACTTGTTTATTTTGAAAGTCGGAGTTACAGAGATACAGAGGGAGAGAGGGAGAGAGGGACATATATTCTACCCACTGATTCACTCCCCAAGTGGCTACAACAGCCATGGCTGGGCCAGGCAGAAGCCAGGAGCTTCTTCTGGGTCTCCCATGTGGGTACAGAGGCCCAAGGGCTTGGGCTGTCTTCTGCTGATTTCCCAAGCCATTAGCAAGGAGCTGGATCAGAAATGGAGCAGCTGGGACATGAATGGGTGCCCATATATGGGATGCTGGCGTCACAGGTAGAGACTTTACCTGTACACCACAATGCCAGCCCCCGGACCAACATTTCAAGTCCTGGCTGCACCACTTCCAACCCAGCTCCCTGTTAACACACCTGAGAAAGCAAACAGAGGATAGCCCAAGAGCTTGGGCCCCTTCCATCCTTGTGGGGAACCATTTGGATTTTCTGAGTGCTGGCTTTGCAGCCATTTGGGGAGTGAACCAGCAGATGAAGGATTCTCATTCCCTCTCTCTCTTTCCATCTCCCTCTCCCTCTCCATCTCCCTCTCCCTGTCATTCAGCCTTTCCAATAAATAACTTTTTTTTGAGGAAGAGAACCTAGGGTGAAGACTGGCTGGCACTGCAGGTTTCCCAGCAGAAGCTTCGCCACTGCTCCCTTTTGCTGTGGACAGAGCAGCTGAGGACCTCCTCAGGCAATCACAAGCCTACGAAGAGAGAGCACCTGCGCCCCTGCTCTGCCACAGCGTGTGTTTCATTGTCTTGTGCACCATCTAGGATGAGGACGTTCACAGACAGGCAGCAGGTTCTCTGGCCAGGCTGTTTGGAGTACGTGACCAGGAGGCTACTGTGTGTGAATGCAGTACTCTCTGCACACACAGAGGTTGCTCCTCCAGCTCCTACCTATTGTCTGTAAATGCACAGAATCTTCTCGTTGCATTGTGGGTGAGGGAAGGAAGGGCAGTCCTCTTCCTGGGGCACCTTCAACCTCAGGCTCCTAAAACAGGAGAGGACGCAGCAAGAATGTGCTTGAAGACAACTTTTCTTCAGTGCATTGGTTTCAGCAAAGCTGCCATCCAGTTCACGTGCTGCGTTTTAGACAAGCTATTGTCTTTCTCCCCAAAAGCCTCGGCTGTAGGGAATCCGACGACTTGGTGTTAGAGGGAGGTGAACACAAGTCCTCAAGAAGAAAATACAAGTTTCAGCATGACCTGAGACCAAGATGTCTCTTGGGTCATGAAATTATTACGGACGGAAGCTTCTTTAGATGTTTCAAATTATTTCACCTGAGTTCCCTTCACCAAAGCAGGAAACAGGTTTGAAAATGAGCAACTGATGGGACAATAATTTTAATGTCAACTCTTGCTCCTGTAATGTTTCTTCTTACCAATTTGTTTTTAATAGCAATACCAGATTTAACTAAATTGAAGTCTAAATATTAAAAATACTGCCAACTGGCCGGCGCCGCGGCTCACTAAGCTAATCCTCCACCTTGCAGCGCCGGCACACGGGGTTCTAGCCCCGGTCGGGGCGCCGGATTCTGTCCCGGTTGCCCCTCTTCCAGGCCAGCTCTCTGCTGTGGCCAGGGAGTGCAGTGGAGGATGGCCCAGGTGCTTGGGCCCTGCACCCCATGGGAGACCAGAAGTACTTGGCTCCTGCCATCAGATAAGTGCAGTGTGCCGGCCGCAGCGCGCTGGCCATGGCGGCCATTGGAGGGTGAACCAACGAGAAAAAGGAAGACCTTTCTCTCTGTCTCTCTCTCTCTCTCACTATCTACTCTACCTGTCAAAAAAAAATACTGCCAAATATAATTCCAACATGAATGTAAAATGAATTCAAATTTGGGGGGGGGGTGCAGTGTTGTGGCATAATAGATTAAGCTGCTGCCTGCAACACCAACAACCCATATGAGCTCTAGTTTGAATCCTGGCTGCTCCACTTCCAATCTGGCTCCCTGGGCCCTTGGATGGAGTTTCGGGCTCCAGGCTCAGCTCCAGCCATAGCAGCCATTTGGGAAATGAACTAGTGGATGGGGGCCGGTGCTGTGGCATAGTGGATTAAGTACCAGCATCCCATATGAGTGCTGGTTCAAGTCTCAGTTGTTCCACTTCTGATCCAGCGCTCTGCTTATGTCCTGGGAAAGCAGAAGATGGCTCGGATCCATGGGACCCTGAACACATGTGGGGGTCCTAGAAGAAGCTCCCGGCTCCTGATCAGGCCAGCTTTGGCTGTTGCAGCTATCTGGGGAGTGGGCCAGTGGATGGAAGACCTCTTTCTCTCTCTGCCTTTCAAATAAATTAAAAATCCTTAAAATATATATATATACTTTTAAAAAAAAGAGGAACTAGTAGATGAAAGATCTCTCTCTCATCTCTCCCTCTTGCTCTGTAACTCTGCCTTTTAAATAAATAAATAAATAAATAAATAAGTAAATCTTTTTTAAAAAAACCCAAAAAGCCAAATATTAGGGATGTTATAAAGTGGGGGGACAAATGTGTGTTTGAGAACAAATGGAAAAGGGTACTAAGAAGATAGCTAATGGTGTGCCCTCACATCAGTTTGCTGCTTCTTTTCCACTACTTTCTTCGCCTCTGTACCTGTGTGTTAGAGAAACTTTCCAGCCAGAGGCCAGGTACTGTCCCGATATTGATTGAGGCAGTGACCATCCTCAATCAATAGGCCACCTATTTTAAAAATATATTCATACTTATGAAATCATCAGCTGGTACAGGTTATTCCCTCTTAGCTCTTGCTAAGCACAAACAGCTATTTTTAAAATATTTTTATTTATTTGAAAGAGACACAGGCAGATACCAAGATATCTTCCACCTGCTGGTTCACTCCTCAAATGCCTGCAGCGGCTGGGGCTGGGGCTGGGGCTGGGCCACGCCATAGCCAGGAACCAGAAATCCAATCCAGGTCTCCCCTGTGGATGGCAGTGATGTCACTGCTTAAGCCATGGCGGCCTGCCAGGGTGTGTATTAGCAGGAACCTGGATAGGAAGTGGAGCCGGGATTTGAACAGGGGATGCATGCATCCCAAGCAGGATCTTAACCACGGCAGCAAAGGCCCACCCCACAGACGGCCTCTCATGGGGTAGGGCAGCATGATGAGGAAAGCCAGAGCCTCCACTCTCACCTCTTCACCGCCTGCACATCCATGCTTGCTTTCTTTAGCTCTGCCGTCACTTGGAGTTTGTTAATGGTTTCTTGTGCTGCACTGGAAAGTAACAGACATTTGTTAGTTTCCTTTTGCGTTTGTTTTGAGAAATTTTAAAAGGAGGCAAAACCAAAAAGAGGACTGGAGGGGGTCAGCGTGAAGAAACTAACATTTTAAGAGCTTCTACCGATCTCTGATCGTTTTCTCGAAGGAATTCCTCAAAGGCCATGGCGTCATTTTGGAGCTTTTTTTCTGCTTTCACCAGTTGCCCTTCCTTCGTTGCTATGTGCTTTTCAAACTTCTCAATTGTGTTTCTTTTGGTTAACAGAGCGTACTAGGAATATTGAAAACAAAAGTGCATCAAAAACATTGCTGCACATTGCAACACTGTCGTGAGAGGAAAACACTGCACAGCTGGTGATCACTTGTATGAGAAATAATAGGATGCCCAAATAAATCTTGGGCAATGACCTTGATTTCAGGATGGAATTGGAAAAGGACAAATCAACGCCACACATTGAAAGTACACGATTTGTGAAGTCTTGAGATATGTATACTCTTGGAAATCCTCACCACTATGAAAATAATGAAAATACCCTCAGATCACCCCATAGAATTTCCTGAGCCATTGCACCCCTCTTTTCCTCCCTCCTTGCCAGCTCCTTCCCTAGGCAACCAAGGACCTGCTTTCCGTCACCACAGGCTGGGTGGCATTTTCTAGAATTTTACGTAAGTGAAAGCATGGATGAACTAGTTTTCTGTCTGGCTTTTAAACTTAGCACAATTATTTTGAGACTCACCCATGCTATTGCAAAAATCCATAATTGATTCTCTTTTATTGCTGAATAACACTCAGTTTTTAAGAAACACCAAGGTTTGTTTCCCAGTTGAGTTTGGACATTTGAGTTGTTTTCTGCTTTGGGCTACTTCTCCCCCCCCCCTTTTTTTAATTTGAGTTTGGACATTTGAGTTGTTTTCTGTTTTGGGCTACTTCTCCCCCCCCCCCTTTTTTTTTTTATAAGATTCCTATTATTTCTCTGAAAGGCAGAGTTACAAAGAGAGACAGAGATAGAGGTCTTCCATCTGCTGGGTCACTCCCCAAATGTCTGCAATAGCCTTGGCTGGGCCAGGCTGAAACCAGGAGCCAGAACACTCCATCTGCATCTCCCACATGGGTGGCAGGGACCCGAGGACTAGGGCCATCCTTCGCTGCTTTCCCAGGCAAACTAGCAGGAGCTGGATGTTGGAAGCGGAGCAGCTGGGACTCAAGCAGGCACCCATATGGATGCCACTGTTGCAGGCAGCAGCTTAACCTGCTGTGCCACAAGGCTGGCCCCTGTTTTGGGCTACTGCTCATAAAGTTGCTATGAACATGTATGCTTTCATTTGTCTTGGGTAAATACTGAGGAGTGGAAAAGCTATGAATAAAAAACTGTTTTTAAGCTCTGACCCAAGAGGCTTTGTCATCTTCAGTGCAGAACTTCAAAAAGTTCTTATAAAAATGGAATTAAAAGTCAGTTTATTTTGTTGCAAAAATATTTTGAAATCTATACATACTTTTTCATAATATGTATTTTTCATGAACTTTGAGGGTTTCTTGTGCATGTTTTATAAATTTATCCATATTTCATATTTTTTATGTTCTTGGACATGACCTTGTTTTTTAAATTTCAATTTCTTATATTTTAATGAAATGTTATAAAAATACAAGTAATTTTTGTAAACTGACTATTATTCTGCAACACTGGTAAACTTTGTACTCTCTGATTATTAATAGCTTTCTAAGAGATTTCTTAGGATTTTCTATAAAGATTATCATATTGTTTGTAAATGAGGATAGTTTTAATATTTCCTTTCCAATACTCATTTTGTTTACTTATCTTGTTGCACTGTCTAGGGCTTCCAGAACAATGAAGACTAGAAGTGGTAGATCCTCACCTGGTTCCTATCTTGGGGAGGAAAGCATCCAGTCTTTTACCAGCAAGTATATGATGTTAGTTTCTAGAAAATACCCTTCTATGTAGCTTAGAAAATTCCCTTCTGCTCTTGCTTTGCTGAGATTTTCTATCAAGAATGAGACTGGGGGTGCCAGCACTATGGCCCAGCAGATTAAGCTGCTGTCTGCAGCACTGATATCCCATATGGGTGCTGGTTCAAGTCCTGGCTACTCCACTTCTGATCTAGCTCTCCGCTAATGCACCTGGTAGAGCAGTGAAAGATGGCCCTAGTACCTGGGCCCTTGCACTCATGTTGGAGACCTGAATGAAGCTCCTGGCTACTGGTTTCGACCTGGCCCAGCCCTTGGTGAGAGCAAACATTTCAGGAGTGGACGAGCAGATGGATGATCTCTCTCCTCCCTCACCCTCCTTCACCCTCTTTCCCCCTCTCTCCCCCTTTCTCTCTCTCTCTCCCTCTCTCCCTCTCTCTCTGTCTCTGACTCTCCCTCTCTCTCTAACTCTGCTTTTCAAATAAATAAAAAAGTCTTTTTTCCCCAAGTTTTTTAATCCATTCAACCAGACTGTATCTTTAATTGGAGAATTTAGGTCACTTACATTCAAGGTTACTATTGATAAGTAACAACTTGGCCATGATTAAAAGAAAAAAAAAGACCCATCTATTTGTTACCTTCAAGAAAACACCTCACCAACAAAGACACACACAGACTGAAAGTCAAAGGATGGAAAAAGATATTCCATGCTAATGGAAAGCAAAAAAGGGCACAAGTAGCCATCCTAGTATCAGACAAAATAGACTTTAACACAAAAACTATTAAAAAAGATAAAGAGCACTATGTAATGATTAAGGGATCAATTCAACAGAAATAAAAAGAATCATCAGAAATTACTACAAAGAGCTGTATGCCAACAAATTGGAAAAATCTCAAAGAAATGGATAGATTCCTGGACACATACAATCTACCAAAATTGAATCATGAAGACATAGAAAACCTAAACAGACCAATAACCAAGATATAGACTGAATCAGTAATAAAGACCCTCCCAAGAATGAAAAGCCCAGGACTGGATGGCTTCATTACTAAATTCTACCAGACATCTAGAAAAGAACTAAGTACAATTCTTCTCAAGCTATTCAAAACAATTGAAGGGGAGGGAGTCCTCCCAAACTCCTTCTATGAAGCCTGTATCACCTTAATTCCTAAACCAGAAAAAGATAAAACAGAGAAAGAGAACTAATTTCCCTGAAGAACACAGATGCAGAAATACTCAACAAAATACTAGCTAGTCAAATCCAACAACACATCGGAAAGATCGTTCACCCAGACCAAGTGAGATTTATCTCTGGGATGCAGGGATGGTTCAACAATTGCAAATCAATCAATGGGATCCATCATATTAACAAACTGAAGCACAGGGGCCAGTGCTGTGGTGTAGCAGGTAAAGCTGCTGCCTGCAGTGATGGCATCCCATATGGGTGATGCTTCAAGTCCCGGCTGCTCCACTTCCAATCCAGCTCTCTGCTGTGGCCTGGGAAAGAAGCAGAAGATGGCCCAAGTCCTTGGGCCCCTGCACCCACATGGGAGACCCGGAAGAAGCTCGTAGCTCCTTTTTCGGATAGGCGCAGCTCCAGCCATTGCAGCCAACTGGGGAGTGAACCAGCAGCTAGAAGACCTCTCTCTCTCTCTCTCTCTCTCTCTCTCTCTCTGCTTCTCCTTCTCTCTGTGTAACTGACTTTCAAACAAATAAATAAATCTTTAAAAAAAACCTGAAGCACAAAAACCATATGATTATTTCAATAGATGCAGAGAAAACATTTGATAAAAATATAACATCTTTTAATGATGAAAACCTTAGGCAACTGGGTATAGAAGGAATATTCCTTAACACAATTAAGGCAATTTAAGACAAACCCACAGCCAGCATCCTATTGAATGGGGGAAAGTTGGAAGCATTCCTACTTCCTACTAAGATCCAGAATCAGACAAGGATGCCCACTCTCACCACTGCTTTTCAACATATTCCTGAAAGTTTTAGCCAGAGCCATTAGGTGAGAAAAAGAAATCAAGGGAATGCAAACTGGAAAGGAAAAAGTCAAATTATCCTTATTTGCAGAAGACATGATTCTATATATAGGGGATCCAGAAGACTCCACTAATAGACTATTGGAATTAATAAAAGAGTTTGGTAAAGCAGCAGGATATAAAATTAACACACAAAAATCAATAGCTTTTGCATACACAGACAATGCCACAGCTGGGAAAGAACTAAGATGAACCCATTCACAACAGCTACAAAAAAAATTAAATACCTTGGAATAAATTTAACCAAGTATGTCAAAGATCTCAAAGATGAAAATTACAAAACATTAAACAAAGAAATAGAAGACACAAAAAAATGGAAAAACCTTCCATGTTCATGCACTGAAAGAATATCATCAAAATGTCCACACTACCAAAAGCAACTTACAGAGTCAATGTGATCCCAATCAAAATACCAAGTACATTTTTCTCAGATATAGAAAAAAAAATGATGCTAAAGTTCATATGGAAACACAAGAGACCCTGAAAAGCTAAAGCAATCTTATGCCACAAAAACAAAGCTAATGCATCACAATACCAAATTCCATGACATACTACAGGGCAGTTATAATCCAAACAGCCTGGTATTGCAATAAAAATTGATGTGTAGACCGATGGAACAGAATAGAAACTCCAGAAATCAACCCACACATCTACAACCAACTTCTCCTTGACAAAAAAGCTAAAATCAATCCCAGGAGAAAGGACAGTCTCTTCAACAAATGGTGCAAGGGAAACTGGATCTGCACACGCAGAAGTATGAAGCAGGACCCCTACCTTACACCTTATACAAAAATGCACTTAAAATGCATCAGGGACCTAAATCTATGGCCCAACAACATCAAATTATTGGAGATCACTGGAGAAACTGCAAGCCATTAGCATACACAAAGAGTTCTTGAAAGAGACCCCAGAAGCACAGGCAATCAAAGCCAAAATTGACAAATGGGATTACATCAAGCTGAGAAGATTCCTCACTGCAAAAGAAACACATAGCAAAGGGGCAACCAACAGAATGGGAGAAAATATTTGCAAACTATGAAACTGGTAAAGGATTAACACTCAGAATCTACAAAGAGCTCAAGAAACTCAACAACAAAACAATTCAGTTAAGAAATGAGCAAAGGATGTGAACAAGCATTTTTTAAAAGAGAAAATTCAAATGGCCAACAGACACATGAAAAAATGCTCAGGATCACTAGTTGTCAGGAAAATGCAAATCAAAACCACAATGAGATTTCACTTCACTCCAGTTAAAATGCTTCTCATACAGAAATCAACAAACAATAAATGCTGGTTAGGATATGGAAGAAATGTACCCTAACCCACTGTTGGTGGGATGTAAACCAGTACAGCTACCATGCAAGACAATTTTTGGAGTTACCTCAGAAATCTCAATATAGACCTACTATATGACCCAGCTGTCCTATTTTCTGGGAATTTACCCAAACAACATGAAATCAGCATATAAGAGAGTGATCTGTACCCCCATGTTTATTGCAGCTCAATTCACAATAGCGAAAATATGGAATCTGCCAGCACTGCGGCTCACTAGGCTAATCCTCCACCTGCGGCTCTGGCACCCCGGGTTCTAGTCCCGGTTACTCCTCTTCCAGTCCAGCTCTCTGCTGTGGCCCAGGAAGGCAGTGGAGGATGGCCCAAGTGCTTGGGCCCTGCAACCACACGGGAGACCAGGAGGAAGCACCTGGCTCCTGGCTTCGGATTTGCGCAGCACCAGCCGTAGCGGCCATTTAGGGCATGAACCAACGGAAGGAAGACCTTTCTCTCTGTCTCTCTCTCTCATTGTCTAACTCTGCCTGTCAAAATAAATAAATAAATAATACAAAAAAAGAAAATATGGAATCAATCCAAATGTCCATCAACTGATGATTGGATAACGAAATTATGATATATACACCATGGACTACCACTCAGTGGTTAAAAAAAATGAAATCCTGTCTTTTGCAACAAAATGGATACCACTGGAAATGATTATACTTAGTGAAACAAGCCAGTCCCAAAAAGGCAAATACCCTATGTTTTCCTTGATCTGTGGTAATAAAGTACCTAAAATGTAATGTATAGGAGTGAAATAGACATTCTGAAATTTGATGGCTGTTGATAGCTCATGTCTCCACTGTTGAAGAACAGGGTTTTCTTTCTTCATACTATTTATTGAATTCTTTATAGGGTTAATTTTATGAATATAAAGTAAACTGGAAATAGATCTTATAAAAATTAAGACCGAGAATAGGAGGAGGAGGAAGGATGGGAGCATGGGCAGGAGGGAGGTTAGATAGGGAAGTATCACTATGTTCCTGAATCTGTATATGCGAAATACAAGAAATTTGTATACCTTAAATTAAAAAGAACGTTATATATAATGTTGTATGAATGTTTCAATGATGTCATAAAAATGAATATGATTTTTCCATTCAAAAAAAATGAATTTTGGATATTGTCAAAGGCTTTTTCTGTATCAGTTGGGATAATCATGACTTTTTCATTTTTAATTATGAATGTGTATTACACTGACTCATTTTCAAATGTTAAACCACTTTTATATTCTTAGAATAAACACCAACTGGTTATGATGCTCAAATTATCAACTTCAAGTATTACTGGAGTTTGTGAAAATTTGTTGAGAATGTTCGCATCTATGTTCACAAGGGATCTTGGTCTTTAGGTTTTTTCTTCTAATGCCTCAATATGATTTTGTTATCAGGGAATGCTGGCCTCATAGCATGAATCAAGCAGACTCTCTTCCTATTCAGTTTTGTGGAACAGTATGTGTAAAATTATTTTCTTCTTTCAGTGTTTGATAGAACCATGAATCTAGATTTTCCTTTGTAAAAACAAAAACTTTCAAAATAAAACCTTTAAGTTCAACTGCTTTAAGAGACGTGAATCTATTCAGTTTACCCATTTCTTGTTGAGTAAACTGTAGTAGTTTGTGTCTTTCAAAGAACTCTTCTCATCTGTGCTGTCAAATTTATTGGCATAAAGTTCATAATAGTAAGTTCCTAAAATGTGAACACTCATAATACTTTTAGTAGGCATTTCAGGCCCCAACTCTGCCACAAATAACGAGAGAGAGAGAGATGGGAAAAGAGAGGAGGGGGAGGAGAGGAAGGAGGGAGGAAGAGCAAGCAAGCAAGGGAGCCATGAAGCCTTTCCAAAGTCAGCCAAAGTGCAAAATTTGAAGGCACAGTCCCCAAGATTTCCCCCACTTCTGACACCAGCTATAGTTCCCAAGCATTCTCATTCTTGATAATTCACTAGAAGGACTTCCAAAAACTACCAGAAGCTGTAATACTCCTGAACACGGTTTCTTATAAGGAAAGGATACAGATTAAAATCGGCCAAAGGAAGAGACACGTCAGGCAGGGCCTGGGAAGGTTCCAAATGCAAAGTTTCTGGTGGTCCCTTCCCATAAACCTGTTCCCCTCGCTGCATGACTTGGGGAAGCTCCACGGAGCTGTGTCTTCCCTGGGGCTTCATTCAGCAGGCACGGTCAGCTGACCGACCCTGTCAGTGATCCGTCCCCAGTCTCCGGGCCCTCTGCCACCCAAGGCCCCTACGGTAAATCACACAGCTGGTTTTTCTGGCATGGCCAAGCCCCTACCCTGAGACAGTGCAAGGTGGGCAGCCCCACCTTTTAGGTAGGACCTGATGTTGTTGAGTTAGCCACAGTCTGTCTTCTCCTAAACTCATGCTGCGGTTTAAGACCCCCGTGACGAGCTCAGCGGTTCTACACTCAACCTGGCAGTGGTACGCAGAGGTGGGGCCTCTGGCAAATGATCAGCATTAGACGAGGTCATCAGGGGGAGTCCCCGCGATGGAATACTGGCACACCCCATGTCTCTTGCCATGTGATACTTGCACTGCGTGGCGGGGGGGGGGGGGGCACTTCTAGTTAGAAGGCCGTGGCCAGGTAAGACCCAACACTGGACCAGAGCCACACATCAAAATAAACCTCTGTGCCAGCTGCGCTGCCTCCAACCCAGCTGCCTGCTAATGCACCCTGGGAGGCAGCCTCAAGTACTCGGGCCCCTGCCGCCCCCATGGGACACCTACATGGAGTTGCTGGCTCCAGGCTTCAGCCTGGCCCAGCCCCAGATGTTGTGGCCATTTGGGGAGTGAACCAGCAGATAGAAGACCTCTGTCTGTCTCTCCCTCTCTGTTGCTCTGCCTTTCAAATAAATAAATATTCTTCAAAAACTATTTTCTTTATAATTTGTAGCATTGTATTAGAAACAGAAAATAGACTACCTCTTCTAGATTACCACCTAGAAGTCAAGGGCAAAGGCCAAACTCTCTTGGGGCAAGGGAATTTTTCTTTTAACTATATATGAGCCTTCGTGATAAACGGACACCGTCACATCACTTTGGGATATTTCACCGAATGGTCACGGAAGGGAAGCCTGTTTAATACAAATGTCCATCTCCTACTGCATCTGTCGAGCGTGACCTCCAGCTACGTGGGAGGTCAGGTGGGTCAGCAGGGTCTTATGATAAAAGCCAAAGTCACACCCAGGGAAGGACATTTAACAACCAACGGTACCGAGTTCCATCGACAACTGCGTCACTTACTTTAAGGGAAATCTTCTATACTGATTGCAGCTGCAAGAATACCAAGTGTTAACTTAGATTTGTGCTTCAAAATGTGCTATGGGAAATGATGAGAAGTCGAGTGCATTTTCATTTAGCATCAAAGACTTTGAGACGGTTATCCTCTTTAGATGCTCTATGCTTGACAAAAGAGGTGCAAATAAGATTTAATTAATTTGCTTTGTCATTATGCTTCCACTTTTTTTCTTTAAATAGGCAAGTGACACAGAGACTGAGACAGCAAATCGATCTTCTATCCTCTGGTTTACTCCCCAAATGGTCACAAACAGCCAGGAGCCCGAGCACTTGGGCCATCTCTGTTACCTTCCCAGGTGCATTAGCAAGGAGCTGCATTGGAAGAAAAGCAGTTGGGACTTGAACTGGCTTTTGGACATGGGATGCCAGTGTTGCAAGGAGCAACTTAACCCACTACACTACAACACCAGCCAACACATTGATATCATCTGGGGCTTGGTGTCTCTTTTTTCTAAGGTAAGTGATTATGTACACAGGGATTTTTTTTATTTTTATTTTTTTATTTTTGACAGGCAGAGTGGACAGTGAGAGAGAGAGACAGAGAGAAAGGTCTTCCTTTACCCTTGGTTCACCCTCCAATGGCTGCTGCGGCCGGCGCGCTGCGGCCTGCACACAGCGCTGATCCGAAGCCAGGAGCCAGGTGCTTCTCCTGGTCTCCCATGCAGGTGCAGGGCCTAAGGATTTGGGCCATCCTCCACTGCACTCCTGGGCCATAGCAGAGAGCTGGACTGGAGGAGGGGCAACCGGGACAGAATTCTGTGCCCTGACCGGGACTAGAACCTGGTGTGCCGGCGCCGCAGGCAGAGGATTAGCCTAGTGAGCCGCAGCGCCAGCCACGTACACAAGGATATTAAATAATCATGTTTTCAGTTATGTGGCATGGCTTCTAGTTAAAGGTTTTTGATATCAGAATAAAAGCCCCTGGGCCAGCGCTGTCACACAGAGGGTAAAGCCACCAACTGCAGCACCGGCATCCCATGTGTGTGTCAGTTCAAGACACGGCTGCTCCACTTCCAATCCAGCTCTCTGCTATGGCCTGGGAAAGCAGAAGAAGATGGCCCAAGTCCTCGTTGGACCCCTGCACCTGCATGGGTGACCTGGAAGAAGCTCCTGGCTTCTGGCTTCAGCTCAATGCAATTGGCCATTGTAGCCAACTGGGGAGTGAACCAGCAGATGGGAGACCTCTCTCTCTGCCTCTCCTTTTCTCTCTATAACTCTTTCAAATAAATAAGTCTTAAAAAAAAGAAAAAAAGGCTCTGTTATTTTTATAATACTCGACTGGACACCTAGCACTCTCTTCTGGCATGAATGGGAACAGAAGAGCCGAAAGGATTCCAGAATTCTCTGGATTCATGCTGCTTGGGTTTCTGTGATAGCCAACCAAAGCACTAGGACAATCTGGATTCAAATGGGCTTCTCAGATACTGTCATGGTCATGAGAGAGAGAGAGAACTGAAAAAAAAAAAAAAAGGAGCAACTGTACCTAGACATCCTCTAGAGTAATTTTCCATAGATTCTAGCAAGTGTGGAATCCTCCCTAGAGTTCTAGAATGTAAGCTCTCCAAGGATGGGGTCTCTGTGCACTGCTTGGCACAGAGTGAACACAGCCTAAGTGTTTTACAAACAAATGAACACATGAATAAACCAGTCTGTTCAGCCAGCAGACTTGGGACAATGGAAAAATAAAATGTGAAGACAAGTATGTGGCAAGATGTGCAAGAGGCCTTGTATTTGGCTGATGGGAGAAAGAAATTATTTTTACCTCAAGTAGGAACCTGTCTCGTTGGTCCTTAATAAATTCACGTACTGTCTTTTTTGTGTCTGCACCTATAAAAAAATTGAAATAAACTGGTTTAGTTCAGTATCTTTCAAAGATGTTGAATAAAATAAAGCCTAGTAATTAAATTATTGCACAAAGTATGTATCTGAACTTCAAAAAAAGATACTCTATCTTCCAATAGACTTTTTCCAAACCCCTCAAAAACTAATTTAGGGGTGTACACTTGGCACAGCAGGATAAATGACGACATCCTGTATCCGAGTGTCTGGTTTGAGTCCTGGCTCCTCTGCTTCTGATTCCAGCTTCCTACTAACGTGCATCCTGGGGAGGTAGCAGGTGACATAGCAGGTGACAGCTCAAGTACTTGAGAATCTGCCACCTGCGTGGGAGACCTGGCTTTAGCCTGGCCCAGCCCCAGCTGTTGTGATTTGGGGAGTGAACCAGTGGATGGAAGTTCTCTCTCTTTCAAATAAAATGAAAATCAATAAGTATTTTTAAAATCTTATTAAGGGGCCAGCGCTGTGGCACAGCGGGTTAACCCCGGTCTGCAGTAGCAGCATCCTATGTGGATGTCGGTTCGAGTCCTGGCTGCACCGCTCCTGATCCAGCTCTCTGCTGATGGCCGGGGAAAGCAGCGGAAGATGGCGCAAGTCCTTGGGCCCCTGCACCCACATGGGAGACCCAGATGAAGCTCCTGGCTTTGGCCTGACTCAGCCCCAGCCATTGTGGCCATTTGGGGAGTGAACTAGTGGGTGGTGTCTCTCCTCTCTCTTCCTCTGTAACTCTGCCTTTCAAACAAAATACAACTTTTTAAAAAATTAAACTATGAATTATCTTTTATTTTGTGTCCTCATTTTACTGGACACTTTAAGTATATCAGTTAATCCTGGCAAGAATCCAAAGTACTTTATTACCATCCCAGTCCTGTCTGGGAGCTCCTGAGGCTTGGAGGTGTCAAAGCTCTTGTGTGAGGTCACACAGCTATCAAGTGACAGAGCAGGGGACACTGTTCCTAAGCCAGCACTACACCAGATAAGACTGAATTGCTTTAAACACTAGTGATTGGCCCATCTAGACATAACACTCAAGTCCTCAGGCAACATGTTCCTTACAAGGTTTCCTCATTCTGGAAAATCATGCAGATGCTACCATTCAAGAATGGGAGCTTCATGCAACATCAACAGAATGTGGTCAAGAATAAAGCAGAAGTAGAAATAATGTTTCCCAAATAACCAGCAAGCGCTGCTCTGGGAGGCAGAGGCATGCCATCTGCCTGGGTCGTCTTTGGCCCTCACCACTCACCAGCGGTGCGGCGATGAGTGAACGTCTCATCTTCCCTGAGCCTCCGTTCCCGTAACTGTCAAGCAAGGGCACCAACTGTGGTTTCCAGGCCTGACCATGGACTTGACCCATGGAATGGGAGTGGGCGGATCTATCTCGCTTGCAAGCAGAAGCTTGAAGACTGACCACCCAGTTCTCTTTCTTCCTTTGCTAAAAGCCCAGCAACGTCCCAGACACAAAAGATCCTTCAGCAAAAGAAGCAGCAAGAGGCACCAACGTTGAAAAATGCATAAGAATTAAACCTCTGCTATCGGAAGCTACTGAAATGTAAGAGGGTTTTATTATCCAAGCACAAGTTAGGCTAAGGAGACACATGAGGCAACAGATTAGGCAACACAAATTAACTTTTAAGTAAGGATTAGCTGTCATTATGTAAACAATACAACTGGGATGAGTAACTGATTTTTCAAGGTCAATTATAAGAGAAACAATGATCATTACAGTCATTAACAACTATTAACTGGGAGGTGACAAACCGCAGGTTTTGGAGTCAGGCCCTGGTTTGAATTCTGCAATCATTTAAAGACTTCTGGTGACTAAACTGTTGCAAAGTCATTTTCACCAGATGCGAAAAAGGAGGCAAAACTACTGCACAACACTTTGTTGGGGGTTCAGTAACGCACAGGAAAGCAACCAGTGTTCAGCACACGTTTGTCTTTTCAACTTTCTATCCAGGGAATCTCCAACGTTCATAAAAGCCGAGACTCACACGATGAGCCCCGAGGCCCTGTCGCCTACTACGACATGGCCAGCATTTTATTTCCTGGCACCACCACACTTCAGTTTTGTCCTCACTGGAACATTTTAAAGAAAAGCCAAGCCCCTGGATATGTCATCCTTCACTGTATGCGGCTACCTGATCAAAAAGCTTTGAAACAGAACAGCAGCACCACTCCCACACCTAAAACTAGCAACTCCAGTGTTACAGCTCATAGCTAGCCTGGGTTCAAGTTTTCCCAGATGTCTCAAAAAACACTTTTACTGGAATTTTAACAATTAAAATCTAGACCAAGATCAATTGGGTGGGTGTGCTTCTACAGTCTCCTTTTTATCTGTAACAGCTACCTTCCCACCCCCACATCTTTTTTCTGTTACTCATTTGGTCCAGAAACCTGGTCAATTCCCCACACAATGGAGCTGGTATTTGGCATCCTGAGGGGGTTGTTTAATATGATTCTCACACTTGACTACATTCAGGCTCAACTCACTCAACCCCTTTTTAATAGAAAAAAATGAATGAAGGGGCTTGCTATGGCCTTCATTTAACTCTTACAATGGGCCAAACTGAAAATAAATTTCATATCAAAAAAATATGTACTATTAACTTACTAAGCATGATTTCAGTCTGCTTTAACATAGCACGGTCTGGCTGAATGGATGGAATTTTATCCTTCTACCCTAAGACGACTCATTATGCTTCTTTCCAACCAAGAGATCTTGTCTGATACAGCCCTCCCCAGAGGTGCCTGACCCCAAAGCACCTCCAGCACTCCCTCACTGGGGAGCTAAAGACCAGTCCAAGGGATCTGAGCCTGCAGCACACTCAACTGACACAAATCATTCAGAGGGCAAAGCCAAAGGCCGGCTGCCAGCTGCATGGAGAAGAAAACAGCACTTCTACCACGCAGACCAACTGATCTGCCCGTGACACTTTGTCCATGTAACTTCTCTGATGGTGACTTAGGGGTTTACCGCTCTTGTGTGCGTGTGCACATACACACACACACACACACACACACCCTAGGCTCCCAGAGTGGACCCACTGGCTTATTTTACTGTCATGTAGGTTTGCTTTCAGTCACAATCAGGCAGAGAATGGAAGGCAGAGGAACAGAGAGGTTCACTCATTTACTCAAACCAGTTCTTGATTGGAAGGCAACTTCCTCGTGAAAAGTCAAATGTCCCATGGCTCTCTAAGCAACCAGCAGAAGCCGTGCACCTGGCTGCCAGTGGTGACACAGCCAGCTTGATCTGTGTAATGTCAAACGACTTTACTATCTCTAGAGTCTATCCCACATTTATGTGTAGTGGACCAGTAAGCTCTCCAGCAGGTGGCAATGGCGCAGCCCTGGGTCATCTGCAAAGCCAAACTTCCTTGTTATCTCAGAACCACTGGAATGGCAAGGGTTTTACAAGTCAGCCACTTCAGGGCCAGCGCTGTAGCGCAGTGGGTTAAAGCCCCGATTTGCAGTGCTGACATCCCATGTGAGTGCCGGTTCAAGTCCCGGCTGCTCCACTTCTGATCCAGCTCCCTGCTAATGTACCTAGGAAAGCAGCAGAGGATGGCCCAAGTGCTTGGGCCCCTGCACCCATGTGGGAGACCTGAAAGAAGCTCCTGGCCTCAGACTGGCTCAGCTCCAGCTGTTACGGCCATTTGGGGATTGAACCAGTGGATGCAAGACCTCTCTCTCTATATATTTCTCCCTGTATATATTTCTCCCTGTAACTTTGTCTTTCAAATAAATAAAATACAAAAAAGGCAGCCACTTCATGCAGAATTCTTTGTTGAATCTATAGAATTTTTGAGTGCATTTATTTTTATTTATTTGAAAGGCACAGCAATAGAAAGAGAGAGAGAGAGAGATCTTCTACCCACTGATTCATTCCCCAAATGCTTGCAACAGCTGGGGCTAAGCCCCACCAGCCAGGAGCCAGGAATTCCATCTAGGTTTGTCACATGGGTGACAGAGACCTAAGTACTTGAACCACCATCTGCTGCTTCATTAGCAGAAGCCGGGTCAGAAGTGGAGGCAGAACTCGATCCCTGGCATTGAGATGCAATGCAGGCATCCCCAGTGGCAGCTCAGCCCACTGTACAGCAACGCTCACTCCCGTACGCAATTGTAAATGCTCTGGAAGACCTAGGGTTCATCCTACAGAGCTGAACTGTGAGACACAAGACTGAACTGAGATTTATCCTAGAACTTGTAGAGCAGCCTCTTCCTCCACCTTGACGCCTATCATTCACTGCTGTTTTGTACAGTTACAATGTTTATATGTATTTATAGAGTCTTCAATAAGCCAGCATGGCCCTCTTCTTCTACATTAAAGTTGCTGAACCCGAAGTCCTTTCCCAACTGTTTTGTTGTTGTTGTTGCTGTTCTCTGAAGATTTTTTTTTTCATCATTTGAGAAAATACCTGAGCTTTTGGGAAGCCAGAGACTTTTTGAGCTACCACAGAAAATTCTGGGTACTTGGTACATGGCCTTCCTTCCTTTAAAATTTTTGGTTAAAAATTTGGAAATGATTCTGAGAAAAGATTGTAATGACTTCATCATTCTAGCATTAATCACTTCTGCTTCATGAGCTTCAAACCACTTGCTATCTCTTTTATAGGCACTTCTTGATCTGAGAAGTAGTAAACACCCACTTGTGATGGCCAAATCGCCCTCCTTTATGGAGCAGTAACTGTTGTCTTGTGATACTTTAACAAGGGGCCATCAAAGGTCCCTAAAGCCAGGGTACAACAACAGCGGGCAAGCTCATTCCATTCTTAGCTTCCTGATTCTAGACACATGGGTTCTACAGCATTGATAATCAAAATCCCTCCACCCTTCAACAGTTTCTACAGTTCTTCATCTACAGCTGAGTATGAAATGGCAGTCATTGCCTTGATATTATATCTGCTTTCCCAATGTTAACAGATTTTTAAAATATTTATTTTAAATATCAAAGACATTCTTCTCATATCTGGAAAAAATGATGCTGAAATTCATATGGAGGCACAGGAGACCTCGAATAGTTAAAGCAATCTTGTACAACAAAAACAAAGCCAGAGGCATCACAATACCAGATTGCAGGATATACTACAGGGCAGTTGTTATCCAAACAGCATGGTACTGGTAGAGAAACAGCTGGATAGACCAATGGAACAGACTAGAAACACCAGAAATCAACCCAAACATCTACAGCCAACTTATCTTTGATCAAGGATCCAAAACGAATTCCTGGAGCAAGGACAGTCTATTCAATAAATGGTTCTGGGAAAACTGGATTTCCACGTGCAGAAGCATGAAGCAAGACCCCTACCTTACACCTTACACAAAAATCCACTCAACATGGATTAAAGATCTAAATCTACAACCCAACACCATCAAATTATTAGAGAACATTGGAGAAACCCTGCAAGATATTGGCACCGGCAAAGATTTCTTGGAAAAGACCCCAGAGGCACAGGCAGTCAAAGCCAAAATTAACAATTGGGATTGCATCAAATTGAGAAGTTTCTGTATGGCAAAAGAAACACTCAGGAAAGTCAAGAAGCAACCGACAGAATGGGAAAAAATATTTGCAAACTATGCAACAGAAAAAGGGTTAATAACCAGAATCTACAAAGAGATCAAGAAACTCCAAAAGAACAAAACAACCCACTTAAGAGATGGGCCAAGGACCTCAATAGACATTTTTCAAAAGAGGAAATCCAAATGGCCAACAGGCACATGAAAAAATGTTCAGAATCACTAGCAATCAGGGAAATGCAAATCAAAACCACAATGAGGTTTCACCTCACCCTGGTTAGAATAGCTCACATACAGAAATCTACCAACAAGGCCGGCGCCGCGGCTCACTAGGCTAATCCTCCGCCTAGCGGCGCCGGCACACCGGGTTCTAGTCCCGGTCGGGGCGCCGGATTCTGTCCCGGTTGCCCTTCTTCCAGGCCAGCCCTCTGCTGTGGCCAGGGAGTGCAGGGGAGGATGGCCCAGGTGCTTGGGCCCTGCACCCCATGGGAGACCAGGAAAAGCACCTGGCTCCTGGCTCCTGCCATCGGATCAGCGTGGTGCGCCGGCCGCAGCGCGCCGGCCGCGGCGGCCATTGGAGGGTGAACCAACGGCAAAAGGAAGACCTTTCTCTCTGTCTCTCTCTCTCACTGTCCACTCTGCCTGTCAAAAAAAAAAAAAAAAAGAAAAAAAAAAAAGAAATCTACCAACAACAAATGCTGCCGAGGATGCGGGGAAAAAGGGACACTAATCCACTGTTGGTGGGAATGCAAACTGGTAAAGCCACTATGGAAGTCAGTCTGGAGATTCCTCAGAAACCTGAACATAACCCTACCATACAACCCAGCCATCCCACTCCTTGGAATTTACCCAAAGGAAATTAAATTGGTAAATAAAAAAGCTGTCTGCACCTTAATGTTTATTACAGCTCAATTCACAATAGCTAAGACCTGGAACCAACCTAAATGCCCATCAACAGTAGACTGGATAAAGAAATTATGGAGGCTGGCGCTGCGGCTAATAGGTTAATCCTCTGCCTGCGGCGCCAGCACACAGGGTTCTAGTCCTGGTCGGGGTGCTGGATTCTGTGCTGGTTGCCCCTCTTCCAGTCCAGCTCTCTGCTGTGGTCTGGGAGTGCAGTGGAGGATGGCCCAATTCCTTGGACCCTACACCCGCATGGGAGACCAGGAGAAGCACCTGGCTCCTGCCATCGGATCAGTGCGGTGTGCCGGCCGCAGCACGCCGGCCGCAGCGGCCATTGGAGAGTGAACCAACGGTAAAGGAAGACCTTTCTCTCTCTCTCTCACTGTCCACTCTGCCTGTCAAAAAGTTAAAAAAAAAAAGAAATGATAGGATATGTATTCTATAGAATATTATACAGCAGTAAAAAACAGTGAAATCTGGTCATTTGCAACAAAATGCAGGAAACTGGAAAACATCATGCTGAGCGAAATAAGCCAGTCCCAAAAGGACAAATTATCATATGTTCTCCCTGATCGCTGACAACTACCAAGCACCAAAAAGGAAACCCGTTGAAGTGAAATGGACACTACGAGAAACTGACTTGATTGGCTTTTTTTTTTTTTTTTTTTTTGACAGGCAGAGTGGAGAGTGAGAGAGAGACAGAGAGAAAGGTCTTCCTTTTGCCGTTGGTTCACCCTCCAATGGCCACTGTGGCCAGCACGCTGTGGCTGGCGTATCGCGCTGATCTGAAGGCAGGAGCCAGGTGCTTTTCCTTGTCTCCCATGCGGGTGCAGGGCCCAAGCACTTGGGCCATCCTCCACTGCACTCCCGGGCCATAGCAGAGAGCTGGCCTGGAAGAGGGGCAACCAGCACAGAATCCAGCACCCCGACCGGGACTAGAACCCGGTGTGCCGGTGCCGCAAGGCGGAGGATTAGCCTAGTGAGCCACGGCGCCGGCCTTGATTGGCTCTTGTCCTGCCTGTTGATGAACAACTTAATACTTCATCCCTTATAGTTTTTTTTTTGTTGTTCTACTTAATACTATTGGTTGAACTCTGTAATTAACACACAATTATTCTTAGGTGTTTAAATTTAACTGAAAAGTGATCCCTGTTAAATATAAGAGTGGGAATAAGAGAGGGAAGAGATGTACAATTTGGGACATGTTCAAGCTGACTTGCCCCAAATGGTAGAGTTGGAAACATGCCAGAGGATTCCAATTCAATCCCATCAAGGTGGCATGTACCAATGCCATCTCTCTAGTCCCAGTGATCAATTTAAGTTCATAACTGATCATAATGATAGGATTAAGAGTCAAAGGGATCACACAAACAAGACTAGTGTCTGCTAATACTAACTGAAAGAATAAAAAAGGGAGAGAATGATCCAACATGGGAAGTGGGATACACAGCAGACCCATAGAATGGCAGATGTCGTAAATAGCACTCTGGCCTCAGAATCAGCCCTTAAGGCATTCAGATCTGGCTGAAGAGCCCATGAGAGTATTTTAGGCATGGAAAGTCAAGACACTCTGGCGAAAAAAAAAAAAAGATCTAAATGAAAGATCTCTGTGAGTGAGATCCCAGCGGAAAGAATGGGCCATCAAAGAAGGAGGTACCTTTCTCTGAAGGGAGGAGAGGACTTCCACTTTGACTATGACCTTGTCTAAATAAGAGCAGAGTTGGGGAACTCAAAAGGCTTCCATAGCCTTGGCAACTCATGACAAGAGCCTAGGGTGATTACTGACGCCATAAACAAGTGTCAATTTGTTAAGTCAACAACAGGAGTCACTGTGCACTTACTCCTCATGGAGGATCTCTGTCCTTAATGTGTTGTACAATGTGAATAATGCTATAACTAGAACTCAAACAGTATTTTACACTTTGTGTTTCTGTGTGGGTGCAAACTGTAGAAATCTTCACTTAAGATATTCTAAATTGTTCTTCGGTATATAAAGATGACTGAAAATGAATCTTGATGTGAATGGGATGGGAGAGGGAGTGGGAGATGAAAGGGTTGCAGTTGAGAGGGAAGTTATGGTGGGGGAGCCACTGTATTCCAAAAGCTGTACTTTGGAAATTTATATTTATTAAATAAAAGTTAAAAAAAAAAAACCACAGAATTCAATGAGCAAAAAAAATATTTATTTGAAAGGCAGAGAGAGACATACAAGTGCACACACACTCAGAGAGAGAGAGAGAGAGAGAGACAGAGACAAAGATATCCTCCATCCACTGGTTCACTCCCCAAATAGCCACAACATCCCAGGCTGGGCCAGGCCAAAGCCAGGAGCCTGAACTCCATCCAAGCCTCTCACAGGCATGGCAGGGGCCCAGGGACTTGGGCCATCCTCTGTTGCTTTCCCAGGCCATAGCAGGGAGATGGATTGGAAGCAAGAGGAGCCAGAGCTCCGATACAGGATGCCGGTGTCACAAACAGGCTTTAACTCACTCTGCTGGGACACCAGTCTTTCTCTGCCGACTTTAATACTGCAGTACTCAGCAGTGACCTTCTTCCTGCCAGCTGTGCACACCAGTCACAGTCTTTTGGGGAGAGTATGTTCTCTTATTCAAGACGGACTTCCTCCTAACTCTCAAACCCCATCTGCACAGGCCTCCCTCACCTCTCTGAGACAGCACACACTTCTTGTTTTTCCCACACCCAGACAATCTCTCGATTTTGCTGTTAGTAAATATTCCAAACAATGTGCTTCAACAAAGTGTTATTTTGACTCACCTTCTGCCAATCTGAGAATCAGGGTGGGATCCAGCCCAAAATTTTCAAATGAGCTCCCACTTCTGTCTGAGTAAAAACCTAGCTGGCCCAGGTGTGAACGACTCTTCATTCGGGAGGAAAAAGTAGACTTCTGGTGGATTTTCATGTTCCGGCTCATAAGTTTTTCCTGCCCAAGTGGAAACATTTTAAAAGCTGTATTTTTTAAATTTTCTTAAACACTCACCCTATGCACCAAACTCTATGTGAATGCCTCTTTTTTTCCCCTAAGACAGGGATGGAGAATCTTTTTTCTTTAAGATTTATTTGTTTATTTGAAAGTCAGAGCTGCACAGAGAGGGAGAGACAGAAATTTTCCATCCACTGGTCACTCCCCAAATGGCAGCAATTGGCTGGAGCTGGGCTGATCTGAAGCCAGGAGCTTCTTCTGGGTCTCTCATGTGGGTGCAGGGTCCTAAACACTTGGGCCATCTTCCACTATTTTCCCAAGTGCATTAGCAGGGAGCTGGATCAGGAGTGGAGCAGCTGGGATTCAAACCAGTGCCCATAAGTGATACTGGCACCTGCAGCAGCTTTACCGGCTATACCATGGTGCTGGCCCCAAAGGATTTTTAATATAACCAAGGAATATTATCTTAAAATAATGACCATTTAGGGCTTCTGCTATGGCACAATGGGTTAAGCCACCATCTGCAGTGTTGGCTCCCATATGGGTGCTGGTTTGAGTCCCGGCTACTCCACTTCTGATCCAGTTCCCTGCTGATAGCCTGGGAAAGTAGGAGAAGATGGCCCAAGTGCTTGGGCCTCTGCACTCACATGGGAGATCAGAAGGAAGCTCCAGGCTCCTGGCTTTAGCCTGGCCCAGCCCCAGCCATTGTGGCCATTTGGGGAGTGAACCTGAAACTGGACGATTTCTCTGTCTCTCCATCTCTCTCTCTCCCTCTCTGTAACTCTTGCTTTTCAAATAAATAAGTAAATCTTTATTTTTTTTGAAGAAAGTGACCATTTATAAAATTATCATATGCAACAAAAGGTATAAACAGAGCTATCCCAAGTTCTTTTAAGAATTATATATGGTTTTCCTTTTCTTGCTTTAAGAAGTTGAAAAGGCTGGCGCCACAGCTTAATAGGCTAATCCTCTGCCTGTGGCACCAGCACCCCGAGTTCTAGTCCTGGTCGGGGTGCCGGATTCTATTCCAGTTGCTCCTCTTCCAGGCCAGCTCTCTGCTGTGGCCCAGGAGTGCAGTGGAGGATGGCCCAAGTCCTTGGGCCTTGCACCGCATGGGAGACCAGGAGAAGCACCTGGCTCCTGGCTTCGGATCAGCGCGGTGCGCCAGCCACAGAGGCCATTGTGGGGTGAACCAATGGAAAAGGAAGACCTTTCTCTCTCTGTCTCTCTCTCACTGTCCACTCTGTCTAAAAAAAAAAAAAAAAAAAAAAAAAGTTGAACAAAGGGGCCAGCACTGTGGTACAGTGGGTAAAGCTTCTACCTGTAGTTCCAGCATCCTATATGGATGCCAGTTTGAGTCCCGGCTGTTCCACTTCCAATACAGCTCCCTGTTAATTGTTCTGGAAAAGCAGCAGAAGATGGCCCAAATCCTTTGGGCCCCTGCACCCATGAGGTAGACCCAGAAGAAGCTTCTGGCTCTTGGTTTTGGCCTGGCCCAGCTCTGGCTATTGCAGCCATTTGGGGAGTGAACCAGCAGATGTAAGACTTCTCTCTCTCTCTCTCTCTCTCTCTCTCTCTCTCTCTGCCTCTACCTCTCTGTAACTCTTTCAAATAAATACATAAGTTAAAAAAATTTGAGCACAAATATAACCCACTTAATCCATTTTTTAAAAAAAAAATTTATTTTAAAGTCAGAGTTACAAGGACAAAGGGGAAGGGGACAGAGAGTCTTCTAAGATGTGAACTGGGAAATGCAAGGTGCAACATACAAGTGGTGAGATGAACTTTGCAAGGCACAGTGGGAAGCTGGCCCCATTGCTGATTTAGCTTCATTTGAATCATTCTATTTGTTAAAATATGTATGTATGTATGTATGAATGTATTTGAAGGGCAGAGTGTTGGAGAGAGGAATCCTTCCACATGCTGGTTCACTCCCCAAATGGCCACAAGAACCAGGGCTGGGCCAGGATGAAGCTAGGACCCCAGAAATCCATCCAGGTCTCCCATGAAGGTGGCAGGGACTCAAGTACTTGAGCCATCATCTGCTGCCTCCCTGGCACATTCGCAGGGAGATGGATTGGAAGTGGAACTCAAACTGGCATTCCGATATGGGATACCAGTAATGCAAGCAGCAGCTTATCCCGCTGAGCCACCACACCGGCCCCATTCCCTATCATCCTGAAAGGACACCCTTCCTCTACTTTTATCCTGTCATCTTTCTCCTGTTCTCCTCCCCAACACACACATGTACATCATCGTGTTCACATCTGCTGGCAAATTCTAACTGCTTTCTGTTAGGTTAGAGGGATGTTATAATAACTATGTTATACTATATATTTTATGTTTTTTATTGATTCACTTGAAAGGCAGAGAGAGACAGACAGACAGACAAAAGCATACAGAGAGAAATAGAGAGAGAGAGAGATCTTCAATCTGGTGGTTCACTCCCCAAACACTCCCAACATCAGGGGCTGGATCTGCCTGAAGCCAGGAGCCAGGAACTCGATCTAGGCTGGCAGGGGCCCAAGTGCTTCAGCAATGAACTGCTGCCTCCAAGGGTACCCCTGAGCAGGAAACTAAACCAGAAGTGGAGGTGGGACTTGAACCTGGCCCTCTGATACAAGACATGGACATCTCAACTGCTGTGCCAAATGCCCACACTAATTTTTTCCTCGAGACTTGTTCCTGTCATCTCAGTGAAGTCTTTTTTTTTAAATTTTTGACAGGCAGAGTGGGCAGTGAGAGAGAGAGACTGAGAGAAAGGTCTTCCTTTGCTGTTGGTTCACCCTCCAATGGCCACGGTGGCCGGCGCACTGCGCCTATACAAAGGCAGGAGCTAGGTGCTTCTCCTGGTCTCCCATGGGGTGCAGGGCCCAAGCACTTAGGCCATCCTCCACTGCACTCCCGGGCCACAGCAGAGAGCTGGCCTGGAAGAGGGGCAACCGGGACAGAATCTGGCGCCCCAACCGGGACTAGAACCTGGTGTGCTGGCGCCCCAAGGCGAAGGATTAGCCTAGTGAGCCGCGGCACCGGCCGTCAGTGAAGTCTTAACACACACCACCACCTTGCCACCTCCTTCCCCCTCCTCTCACCACCAAACGCGGGTACACCTTCCTCTATAACTTCCGTGCATGCCTCTACAATATGCTATCAACTCTAGGATGTCACTTATTGTAAGATGTACTACTGTGGACAGCCAATGACGTACGTTGCACCACCTGTGTAAGCTAGATCTCGAGTTCAGAAATGGAAAAATGTGGATGTCAGAGCAGTGCAGTAGTGCTTACTTCCTGGTCATACTGCGTTACAATGGTGCATGCGTCTCGCTCCATTAGGTGGCGATCTTAGCAGGTCTGGATGCTATTCTTTCATTGAGGGTCACATGGTCTCCCTATCACATGGGGAGGGGGACATACAATGCAAGCGTCTACGTCTACGTACAAAGAATGTCGACATCTGACTCCATGCTTTAACCCAGCAAAGTTCTTAAATGCAATGGATAACAAGATACGAAACTAACAATAACTGTGACTGGGATTTTGAACAAAACCTTACCCTTTTCCTTGCTGCCATTTCATTTTCTTTGAAAAAAAAGATGTCTTTGAAAAAGACCTTGTAAGGCCTGTCCTTTTTGATTGTGTCATCGTTTATGTTATCTGTGAAAAAAACAAAGACAGGCAGACCTCCATCATTCCTCTGCTAGCCCGAGCACCATGGCTCTTGCCAGCCAGGGCAAAGTGAGAGGGCTCTCCCAGGGTCTCTGAAGGTGGGGTTCAGGCAGCCTCATCTCCCCAGCTACAGGCCAAGACACATGGCCTGGATCTCCCAGGCAGGAGCATTGCTCCTCCTTCTGTGTGCCATGGCCCTGGGCCCAGCACTTGATGCCTCGTGGTGGCCAAGTCCACCACATGAGGAGCTCCTGAGAACAGCGGACTGTATTTTGCGATGCTAAGATGTGGTTTCTCCCCACCATCGCACACATCCCCGCCATCACCCTCAGTCCCTCTTTTCAGTCTAACAGACACAGTTACCGCCCTGAACAAGAGCCTCAGCCCAGACTAGCACCTTACAAATGAATTCAAAACTACTCAAGAGGACATGGAGAAACCAGACCCTCATTCACTGTTGGCAGGAACGTCCATGGATCAGCCACTCTGAGCAGCACTCTGGCACCGACTCCAAGCAGCGCAGGGCCGCGGCAGGACGCAGACTTCTCAGCAGGTGGGTTGTGTAGCACTCTCTTCTACCTCCTCAATCCTGCATGAAGCCCAACCACGCGAAGCACAAAGCAGAAACTTGAGGTTTCTTTTTACCTTCAGGATTCAGCGATGTCGGCAAAAAGTCTGACGTCATTTTGTCTCCTGGCCCTGTCCGAAGAAAAGGAAACACACTTTAAAAAAAAATTCTACAGACACTGCACCAGGAGGCTACATTCAATCACCAGTGAGTCTCCCCAATGGCCTCGCTGGTGTTTCCAAGCAGTGCCCACACAAACGCTTTGCCTCAGCAATTCCACTTCTAGGAACTTATCCCAAGAAAATCATCAGCCAAGCGGCCAAACAGTACATATGGTCCAGTTGGTCCAGTGTCACTTAATACAACAGAGACTCGACAAGGAACTATGGTACGCCTCTGCAACGCATTGCTATGTGGCCCCTTGAAATACTGCTGTAGGCAGGGGTTGGAGAGTCAGGGCCTAGTGGTTAAGACGCCCGCCCCCCACACTGCAGTACCTGGGGCCAACTCCCAGCTCTGGCTCCTGACTGCAGCTTCCTGCCAGTGCACACCTTAGGAGGCAGTGGTGGTGGCTAACGCAGCGGGGCCCCTGCCACCCACAGAGGAGATCTGGATTGCATTCTTAGCTCCCAGCTTCAGCCCTGGCCCTACTGTGCCTTGGGTACTTGGGGAACAAACCAGCAGATGGGAGCTGTCTCTGCCCCCCTCTCTCCCTGTCTTGCTCCCTCTGCCTCTCCAGTGGAAGAGAAAGAGAAAGTGTGTGAGCGCACACGCTAAATGTCCTGGAAGCATAGCAGCAGGTGACCAAGAACACAGATTTGGCGTAGACAAAGCCTGATTTTTAATCTTGGTTCGTCATTTATAAATGTGTGAACAAATCCATTTCAATATTCAAAAATATTTATCGAGTACCTACTATATGGCAGGCTATGGTATGTTCCGGGTGTGGGAGACAGGGCAAGCTGTAAGAAGACACACACAAACCTTTGTCACGGGGCCTCCTTTTTAATTTCTTAGCGGCTCTGAGGCTCCAGTTCCTATTGCAGTTTCACCCCTTCAGGCATTCTTTTTTTTTTTTTTTTTTTTTTTTTTTTTTTTTTTTTTTTTTTTTGACAGGCAGAGTTAGACAGTGAGTGAAGAGAGACAGAGAGAAAGGTCTTCCTTCCGTTGGTTCACCCCCCAAATAGTCACCACGGCTGGCACGCTATGACTGATCCGAAACCAGGAGCCAGGTGCTTCTCCTGGTCTCCCATGTGGGTGCAGGGCCCAAGCACTTGGGCCATCCTCCACTGCATTCCTGGGCCACAGCAGGGAGCTGGACAGGAAGAGGAGCAACCGGGACAGAATCTGGCACCCCAACTGGGACTAGAACCTGGGGTGCCGGCGCCATAGGTGGAGGATTAGCCAAGCGAGCCATGGCACCGGCCTCCCTTCAGGCATTCTTGAGCCAACAAGGCAATGGATTTAAGCAACGCATCAGGGTGCCTGGTAAACAGACCAGCTCAGAGAGTGAGAGCTGCTGGGTGCTCATAATTACTAACGAACCTAATAGGACGTCCTTAGTAAAAACCACTGGACCAAAAGAGAACAAGCCGGTAGGCACCCACAGCACTGACACACTATGTTTTCAAGCTAGCGCGGTTGCTTTCACAGGACTTTTTGTCCATTCTGATGGGTGGAAAGGAATAGTCAGTACACTAAGTACTGGGAACAGCTAACACCAGAGAGTCATGGATGCTTAAAAATGTACACTCTGGAGATGGCGGCTGCAGCAGCAAACACGCTTCCCTGCAGTGGGCGGTAGCGGTCCTGGAACGTGTCGGCAAGCTGGCAGGCTTTCAAGCAGTTTGTGGATATCTTTTCTGGGAATTTTGCTGGGATTCCACTGGAAGCATAGATCAAGTTAGAAAAAACTGTCATATTAACAATGTCGGGGAGAGGCAAGATGGCGGAACAGTGACAGGGAGGTCGTCTCTAAGCTCTGCAAGGCTGGAAAAGTGGAGAAGTTGCACTCTCAGGGAAACGTTTACAGGGGAAACTGCAGCAAACGATCTTGCGAAAGCAGCCTGGATATGCAGTGAGTACGGACCATGGAGCAGGAACACAGCAACAAAAGAGCCAGTAGCCCAGGATCACAAGGTGAGGTTAGACTGTACCAGCCCATGCTACTGTTCATACGGCTGGACGGAGAGCTAGTAGATGACACCGGTGTTTGGGTCCAGCCTGGAACCCTCAGGGGAGCTGAGTGACTGCTTACCCAGAGTGGGGGAAGGAGGCAGCACGCCCCTCCCTTCCCTACTTCTCCCTCTGAGCCAGCGCCCTGCAGCTAACTAGCTGGGAGAAAGCTGGCGCCATTTCAGACATAAACAGGAGCAGGCCCATCTTCTCCCGGTGTACCCAGCAGCTAGCGAGGGCTCTTGGTAGGGGTGACCACAGTAGTTCAAATTAAGGGGGACGGGGGCTGCGGCTGCACCCACCCTACAACGGGCCGGGAAGGGGAGCCGTCCCTTCTTACAGCAAGTGCCACCTGCAGAGACTCTAGTACCCATCCGGCACAATTCTGAAAGCAGTAGGGCTGGCGGGAATTGTGCCTGCTTGCAACCCAAGGATTCTATGGGGGAAAAAAAATCTCGCTCACCCCTCCCCACGCTGACCACACCAACCCTGGGATTCCTAAAGAGCTCCGGGCCAGCCACACCCCCGACCCTTCCCCGGAGGTGGCCAACCCCCCCAAGTCTCCACAGAAGCCAACAGACTCCCAAAGAGTTCCCCTCGGACTTTGGTTCTGGAAAGGGGCTCAGACTCAATCGACGTCGGGTGGAACACACATAGATAGTGGCTCTGGGAATCCCTTGGCCTCTCTGTGGACAGGATAGCCTGGTGGGCGGAGTGGATGCTCTTGCGTTCCTTATTTGTGGGAGCCCTAGATGCTGAGCCTGTGCAAACACTGTGACTGTGTGAGAGGCAGCAGGGTGTAGCTGGGGTTCTGGGCAAGCTCTGGGTGCAGAGCCACACTCTTGGAACTGCTTGGTCACGGTGGAGGGGGAGGGTGGTGCTCACTGCAGCTTGAACCTTGCGTGCAAGGGGCTCTGTGCAGATCACTCATGCAGATCATGTTGAACACATTGGGGACTAATATCCAGGCATTCATTGCTCAGCTTAAAGGAGAGGAAGGGAGGGAGCAGATGTGACCACCTCTCCCCTCCCCGCCAAATTCTGAGAATAAGAAGAGAGCTACCACCCCCAACTCGGGTGATACCCTGGATACTCCCTCCACCCCAGAGCACTGAGCAGAGCTCCCTGACCACACCCAGCACTTGCTTCTGCTATTCACTGAAAGAGCCAACACTCCAATGAGCCACGGAGGCACAGTACAAAGATAAAAGCCATCATGGGGGGGAAAAAGCCAAAAAACCAACAACTGCCTCCACAAACACCAAGAACTAAACACAGCAATCCAAAAAGCAAAAATAAAGAAGTCAAATGATGCCTCCAAAGGAACATAACACTTCAATACTAGAATGCAAAGATGACAATATCGATGAAATGTCAGAAACAGAACTGAAAAGATGAATCATAGGAACACCCAGAGGCAAATCTATGAACTAAAGAAAACCATACGTGACATGAATGAAAATTTATCCCATGAAATTAAGATTTTAAAGAGAAACCAAAATGGAATATTAGAAATGAAAAACTCAATACATCAAATAAAAAATACAGTCAAAAGCCTAAACAGCAGACTTGGCAAGGCAGAAGAAAGGATATCTGAACTAGAATATAAATGCTTGGAAATCCAATGGTCAGACCAAAAACAAGGAGAAATTAGAAAAATAAAAAAAAATACTGTTGGGAATCTACAGGATACTATCAAATGACCCAACATATGGGTCCTAGGAGTACTTGAAAGCATGGAAAGACATAAAGGATTAGAAAGCCTTCTTAGTTAAATAACAGAAAACTTCCCTAATTTGGAGTAAGAAAGGGACATCCAAGTACAGGAAGCACATAGAACTCCTAACAGACATGACCAGAAAAGATCTTCACCACAATGCATTGTAGTCAAACTCTCTACCATAGAACATAAAGAGAATATTCTAAAATGTGCACAGGAGAAATGCCAGATTACTTTCAGAGGATCTCCAATTGAACTCAGAGTTGACTTCTCATTAGAAACCCTATAGGCTAGCCTAGCAGAGAATGACGAAATACACTTCAAATCTTAAGAGAAAAAAAACTGTCAATCCAGAATACTGTACCCTGCAAAGTTCTCATTTATGAATGAAGGTGAAATAAAAATCTTCCATGACAAAAAAAAATTTAAAGAATTTACCACTCATCCAGCCTTACCAAAAATACTTAAGGATGTGCTACACACAAAAGCACAGAAACAGGGTGACCACTATTAAAGAAGGTGATGGCAGAAAATCTCTTATTAAAAATATAAATCAAACTCAAAGTAAAAAAATAGGAATATTAATGGAAAAATGCCAGGGAAAAGTCATTACTTATCTATAGTCACCTTGAATGTAAATAGCCTCAACTATCCAGTTAAAAGACACAGAATGGATGAATGGATTAAAAAATAAAATGCATCTATCTGCTGCCTACAAGAAACACATCTCACCAATGACTGAATGTGAAAGGATGGAAAAAGATATTCCATGCTAACAAAAAAACAAAAAGAGCTGGTGTAGCCATCTTAATATCAGACAAAATAGACTTTAACACAAAAACTGTTAAAAGAGACAAAGAAGGGCACTATGTGATGATTAAGAGAACAATTCAGCAGGAATATGTGACTATTATAAATGTATATGCACCTAATTACAGGGGATCCGGCTATTTAAAAGAAATGTTAATGGATTTAAAAGGAGACATAGACTCAAACAATAATGGAGGACTACAATACCCCACTTTCAGCAATAGGCAGATGAACCAGACAGAAAATCAGCAAGGAAACAGAGTTAATCAACAATATAGACCAAATGGACTTAACAGATATCTACAGAGCTTTCCATCCCACAGCCACAGAATATACTTTCTTCTCAGCAGTGCATGGAACTTTCTCTAGGAGTGACCACATGCTAGGTCATAAATCAAGTCTCAGCAAATTAAAAAAAAATTCAAAATCATACCATGCATCTTCTCTGACCCCAATGGAATGAAGTTGGTAATCAACAACACAGGAATCTCCAGAACATATGCAAATACACAGAGAATGAACAACATGCTGATGAACCAACAGTGGGTCACTGAAGAAATCAAAAGACAAATCAAAAAATTTCTGTAGCCGGCGCTGCGGCTCACTAGGCTAATCCTCCGCCTTGCAGCACCAGCACACCAGGTTCTAGCCCCAGCTGGGGCACCGGACTCTGTCCCGGTTGCCCCTCTTCCAGGCCAGCTCTCAGCTGTGGCCAGGGAGTGCAGTGGAGGATGGCCCAGGTGCTTGGGCCCTGCACCCCAGGGGAGACCAAGATAAGCACCTGGCTCCTGCCATCGGATCAGCATGGTGCGCCGGCTGCAGCATGCCGGCCGCGGCGGCCACTGGAGGGTGAACCAACGGCAAAGGAAGACCTTTCTCTCTGTCTGTCTCTCTCTCTCACTGTCCACTCTGCCTGTCCAAAAAAAAAAAAAAAAAAAAAAGGAAGACCTTTCTCTCTGTCTCTCTCACTGTCCACTCTGCCTGTCAAAAAAAAAATTTCTGTAAACAAAGGAAGATGACAATACAACATACCAAAGCTTATGGGATACAGTAAAAGAAACGTTAAAGTTTATAGTAACTGGTGCCTACACCAAGACACTGGAAAGGCACCAAATAAATGAGCTATCAATGTTTTTCTAGGTCCTTGAGATGCAACAGCAAACCAAATCCAAATCTAGTAGGAGAAAGGATATAATTAAATCAGAGAACAAATAAACAAAATCAAAACTAAAAAAAAAAATATGAGATCAGCAAAATGAAGATCTGGTTTTTGAAAAAAAAAAAAAATTGACACACCATTGGCCCAATTAACCAAAAAAAAAAAGAAGAGAGAAGACCCAAATCAATAAAATTAGAGATGAAAAAGGAAATCTAACAACAGACACCACAGAAATAAAAAGAATCATCAGAAATTACTATAAAGAACTGTCTGGCAACAAATTGGGAAACATATAAGAAATGGATAGATTCCTGGAAATATACTACCTACCTAAAATGAGTCTTGAAGACATATAAAAAAATCAGAAATAGAGACCTTCCAAACAAAGAAAAGCCCAGGACTGGATAGCTTCACAGTTGAGTTCTAGAAGCCATGAAAAAGATACAATAGAGAAAGAAAACTACAAACCAATTTCCCTGATGAACACAGATGCAAAAAGCCTCATCAAAATACTAGCCAAACGAATCAAACAGTACATCAGAAAGATCACTCACCCAGAGCAAGAGAGATGTATCCCTAGTATGCAAGGATGGTTCAACATCTGCAAATCAATCAACGTGATACATCACATTAACAAAATGAAGATTAAAAACCATATGATTATCTCAATAGATGAAGAGAAAGCATTTGACAAATACAACATCCTTTTATGATGAAAACTCTAAGCAAATTGGGAATAGAAGGAACATTTCTCAACACAATCAAGGCAATTTATGATAAATCCACAGCCAGCATCCTATTAAATGGGGAAAAGTTGGAAGCATTCCCACTTAGATCCAGAACCAGACAAAGATGCCCACTCTCACCACTGCTATTCAATATATGCCTAGAAGTTTTAGCCAGAGCCATCAGGCAAGAAAAATAAATCAAAAGGATACAAATAGGGAAGGAGGAAGTCAAAATATCCCTATTTGCAGATGACATGATTCTATATATAGGGGATCCAAAAGAATCCTCCAAGAGACTATTGGAACTCATGGAAGAGTTTGGTAAAGTAGCAGGATATAAAATCAATACACAAAAAACAACAACCTTTGTATACACAGACAATGCCACAGCTGAAAGAGAACTTCTAAGATCAATCCCATTCATAATAGCTACCAAAAATATCCAATACCTTGGAACAAATTTAACCAAGGATGTCAAAGATCTCTACAATGAGAATTACAAGACATTAAAGGAAGAAATAGAAGAAGATACCAAGAAATGGAAAAATCTTCCATGTTCATAGATTGGAAGAATCAATACCATCAAAATGTCCATTCTTCCAAAAGCAATCTAAAGATTCAATGAGAGGCCGGCGCCGCGGCTCACTAGGCTAATCCTCCGCCTAGCGGCGCCGGCACACCGGGTTCTAGTCCCGGTCGGGGTGCCGGATTCTGTCCCGGTTGCCCCTCTTCCAGGCCAGCTCTCTGCTGTGGCCCGAGAGTGCAGTGGAGGATGGCCCAGGTGCTTGGGCCCTGCACCCCATGGGAGACCAGGAGAAGCACCTGGCTCCTGGCTTCGGATCAGCGCAGTGCGCCAGTGCAGTGTGCTGGCCATGGCGGCCATTGGAGGGTGAACCAACGGCAAAGGAAGACCTTTCTCTCTGTCTCTCTCTCTCTCACTGTCCACTCTGCCTGTCAAAAAAAAAATAAATAAAAAAATAAAAAAAAAGATTCAATGAGATACAAGTCAAAATACCAAAGACATTCTTCTCAGATATAGAAAAAATGATGCTGAAATTCATATGGAGAAACATGAGACCTCTAATAGCTAAAGCAATCTTACACAACAAAAACAAAGCCAGAGGCATCACAATAACGATTTCAAGACATACTACAAGGCAGTTATGATCAAAATATCCTGGTACTGACACAAAAACAGATGGACAGACCAATGGAACAGAATAAAAACCCCAGAAATCAATCCAAACAACTACAACTTATACTTGACCAAGGGGCTAAAACCAATCCCTGGAGCAAGGACAGTCTCTTCAACAAATGGTGCTGGGAAAACTGGATTTCCACATGCAAAAGTATGAAGCAAGAGCTCTACCTTGCACCTTATACAAAAATCCACTCAAAATAGATTAGCCATCTAAATCTATGGCCTGACACCTTCAAACTATTAATGAACATTGAGAAAACCCTGTGAGACACTGGCACAGGAAAAGAGTTCTTGGAAAAGACCTCAGAGGCATAGGTAGTCAAAGCCAAAAATTAACAAATGGGATTACATCAAATTGAGAAGTTTTTGTACTGCAAAAGAAACAGTCAGGAAAGTGAAGAGGCAACTGACAGAATGGGAAAAATTATTTGCAAACTATGCAGCTGATAAAGGATAATAACCAGAATATAAAAAGAGATCAAGAAACTCAACAACAACAAAACAAACCCAGTTAAGAAATGGGCAAAAGACTTAAGCAGACATTTTTCAAAAGAGGAAATCCAAATGACCAACAGACATATGAAAAAATGTTCAGCATCTCTAGCTGTCAGGGAAAAGCAAATCAAAATCACAATAGTTTCACCTCACTTCAGTTAGAGTGGCTTTCATACAGAAACAAACAACAAATGCTGGCAAGGATGTGGGGGAAAAGGTACTCTAATCCACTGTTAGTGGGAATGTAAGCTGGTAAAGCCACTATGGAAGACAGTATGGAGATATCTCAGAATGGAAACACCTCAGAAATCTGAATATAGTCCTATCATATGACCCAGCCATCCCACTCCTGGGAATTTACCCAAGGGACATGAAATCAGTAAATAAGAGAGTTATCTGCACTCCCACGTTTATTGCAGCTTAATTCACAATAGCTAAGGCATAGAGTCAACCTAAATGCCCATCAACTGAAGACTGGATAAAGAAATTATGGGATATGTACACTATGGAATACTACACAGCAGTTAAAAACAAAAGCAAATCCGGTCATATGCAACAAAACAGTTGAATCTGGAAAACATCTTACTCAGTATAATAAGCCAGTCCCAAATGGACAAATACCATATGTTCTCCCTGATAAGTGAGAATAGAGCACCTAAAACAAAATCTGTAGAAGTGAAATTGACACTCTGAGAAGCTATGACTTGAGCTGCCCTTGTCTTGACTGTCCGAGGAACAGTTTTTTTTTTTTCTTCATACTATTTGTTGAACTCTTAACATAGAGTCAATCATATGTGTATAAAGTCAACTGAAGATGGAGCTCAGTAAAAAATGAAAGTGGAATAACAGAGAGAGAAGTGTGGGGAGCAGGGCCTGTCTCCTGCAACATGGCGAAATAAGTACTGAGACTACCGAGACTAGACTAGACCACTGAGACTATTAAGACTAACTCTATGCATCTGATCTCCCATCATATGGTGCTGAGAGAGTAAACAAATCTTACACAGATGCTTCATTAATTAGCTAATTCCTGGCCCAACCCCTTAAAAGGGGGAGAGAGACAATATGTGTGGCCGTTCCCCCTGAGAGAGTTGGTTGGAGAGCTCGCAGGTGCCGCTCCTCTGCAAAAGCGGGGGAGCGGCAGCAAACCCAGGAAGGACCAGGGAAAGAGAACAGTGTCCGGTCCGGTGTCATTCCTCCGCGAGTGGGGGAGCGACAAGGAAGTTTGTAACTGTACAGCTGAATAGCTCTGCACACATTCCTACAGACTTACTTCTAAGGATACAGTTTAAAAACTTACTAAGGGACCCTAAATCCCATTAAGTTAGGTGGTAAAAATGCCATCTTAAGTGTTAAAGTGAACATATAGATAGGATTAAATGATAAAGTGATCATACAAATAAAGATAAACTGTCTGACAATAATAATAAATAGAATTAAAAAGGAGAGAATGTTCCAACATGGGAAGCAGTTCACACAGCAGACTCATAGAATGACAATCATTTAAAGTAATCTCTGATGTCAGAATCCTGGTCTGACTGAAAAGCCCAGGAGAGCATTTCAGGCTTGGAAAGCCAAGAGACTGTGGCAAAAAATGTTCTACATGAAGGATCTCTGTGAATAAGACCCCAGCAGAAAGGAGTGGCCATCAAAGAAGGGTGTACTTTTCTCTAACGGGAGAAGAGAACTTCTACTTTGCTGATGGCCCTTCTAAATACTGACAGAGTTTGTAGATTCAAAGGCTTCCATACCTAGGCAGCTCATGTCAAGAGCATCAGTTATTCACTGACATCATACATAAGCATGTTAACTGTTAAATTAACGACAGGAGTCACTGTGTAGTAACTCCCCATGCAGGACCTCTGTCCTTAATGAGTTGTATTATGAAAGTTAACTGTGAAACTAGTTCTCAAACAGTTTTTTGTGTGTGTGTGTATGAAAACTGTTGAAATCTTTACTTAATATAGAGTTGGTCTTCTGTGTACAAAGCCAATTGAAAATGAATCTCAGTGGAGAATGGGACTGGGAAGGGGAGAGGGAGGATGAGGAAAGGTGGGAGTGCTGGTGGGAGGATGGGCATAGTGGGAAGAATAACTCTATTCCAGGGCCAGCACTGTGGCATAGCAGATAAAACCACCTGCAGTGCTGGCATCCCATATGGGCGCCAGTTCGAGCCCCAGCTGCTCCACTTCCGATCCAGATCCCTGCTATGGCCTGGGAAAGCAGTAGAAGATGGCCCAAGTCCTTGGGCCCCTGCACCCATACAGAAGACCTGGAAGAAGTTCCTGGCTCCTGGCTTTGGATCAGCATGGCACCATTTGTTGCGACTATCTGGGGAGTAAACAAGCAGATGGAGGACCTCTCTCTCTCTCTGCCTCTGACTCTCAAATAAGTAACTTTTTTTAAAAGAGTAACTATATTCTTAAAGTTGTGCTTATGAAATTTGTATTCCTTAAAAAACAAACAAGAAATTATAGGATGTGTTCTCCATGGAATACTACATAGCACTAAAGAAAAAAAAAACAGCCGGTGCCGCTGCTCACTAGGTTAATCCTCCGCCTGCGGCGCTGGCACCCCAGGTTCTAGTCCCTGTCGGGGCACCGGATTCTGTCCCGATTGCTCCTCTTCCAGTCCAGCTCTCTGCTGTGGCCCAGGAGTGCGGTGGAGGATGGCCCAAGTGTTTGGGCCCTATACCCTATGGGAGACCAGGAGAAACACCTGGCTCCTGGCTTTGGATCAGCACGGTGTGCCGGCCCTGGCGCGCCAGCCACAGCGGCCATTGGGGGGGCGTGGTGGTGAACCAACGGAAAAGGAAGACCTTTCTCTCTGTCTCTCTCTCTCTCTCACTGTCCACTCTGCCTGTCAAAAAAAAAATTTGGTCATTTGCAACAAAATGGATGAAACTAGAAAACATTATATGTAGTGAAATAAGCCAGTCTCAAAAGGACAAATGCCGTATCTTCTCCCTGTTCTGTGATAATAGAGAATCTAAAAGGCAACCCATAGAAGTGAAATTGTCACTTTGAGAAGCCATGACTTTGAATAGCCCTTAACTGTTGAAGAATATTGTTTTTTTCTTTTGTCTTAATCATTGAACTCTTTACTTAACATAGAGCTAACCATATGTGTATCATAGCAAAATTACCTTAGAGATTACTTTGAACAACCCTTGAATGGACTGTTGAGAAAAAAACAAAGTATTGAACTCTTTACCTAGAATACAGTTATCTTTTGTGTATAAAGTTAAATGAAAATAGATCTTAGTAAAAAACAAGACTGAGAACAGGAGAGGGAAGAGGGGTAGAGTATAGGTGGGAAGGCGGGTATGGTACGAAGAATTACTATGTTCCTCAACTTGTATTTATGAAATGCATGCTAATAAATTAATTAAAAACAATAATGTCTGTGCTGCTCCTGAATAAAGAACACCTCTGAATTTATATTTCTTTTTTAAAAACTTTTGATTCCTCTGTGTTCCATGGTTTCCCGAGTGTTTATCTGCATGTATTTTGTTAATTTGTACTCAGGGGCCTGGCGCTGTGGCATAGCAGGTAAAGCTGCCGCCTGTGGTGTTGCCATCCCATATGGGCATCAGTTTGAGCCCCGGCTGCTCCACTTCCTATCCAGCTCTCTGCTGTGGCCTGGGAAAGCAGTACAAGATGGCCCAAGTCCTTGGGCCCCTGCACACATGCAGGAGACCTGGAAGAAGCTCCTGGCTCCTGGCTTCATATCAGCCCAGCTCTGGCCTTTGCGGCCAATTGAGGAGTGAACCAGCAGATGGAAGATCCATCTCTCTCTGCCTCTCCTTCTCTCTGTGTGTAACTTGACTTTCAAATAAGTAAATATATATTTAAAAAAAGAAAAAAAGATTTGTGCTCAAGAACTTCAATATTCAACTGTGGTTGTAAATAATATTTCCTCGATTCTAATTATTGCTATAGATTACTGCTGATATAGAGGAAATCAACTAACCTGTTTAAAAAATGTACAGTCCACACTCAGCCCCATGGTGAAGAGCCTGCTCACCTCTCTCACACTTTTGCCCCTTCAACTCTTCTATCTAAAGTCACCCCAGGGACTGGCTGGAGCTATGGCATAGTGGGTAAAGCGGCCAGCTGCGATGCCAGCATCCTGTATGGACACCCATTCAAGTCCCAGCTGCTCTGTTTCCAATTCAGCTCCCTGTCAGTGCACCTGGGAAAGCAGTAGAGGATGGCCCAAATCTTTGGACCCCTGCACCCATGTAGGAGACCCAGGAGAAGCTCCTGGTTTCGGATTTGGCTCCGCTCCAGCCATTGCAGCCATATGGGTAGTGAACCAGTGGATGGGAGATATCTCTGTCTATACCTTTTTATAACTCTTTCAAATAAATACATGTTTTAAGAAAAAGCAAGGGACGGTTTAACTGGATGCACAGCCACTCTGAAAATTTTTGCCTTAAACCAAATTCAAATCCAACTGTCAGTGGGTGAAAAAGATAAAGAGCAGATTCTTAAGAGTCCAGGCTCTGGGGGGATTCAGGAAAGAGGAATGGGGTTTTGTAGGGTCCAACCCTAAAGTTCTAGGCCAACTCTAAAAACACTAACACTGGTAGACATGGCTTTGAAAGCACTTGGAGAGCCTGCAGAACTGGCAAGAACTGAGATGGAACTGTCATCAACAGAAAAGGCAGTGAAGGAAGAAACCATGGAGATGAGTAGGGACGAGAGGGTCAGTTAGGAGTACGTTAAATTCGTCAGCCGAATCAGTTACAGGTGTAAAATATTCCACTCCATCACGTGATCAACACACCAGTTGACTTAATTAATACTGTGTTCCTCTGACATTTATGCAATTACATGCCGTCACTGAGTCAGGGGCAGTCGGAATGTGCAAAGACCTTGGCGTTCTGCCTCTCGTTATCAGTGCTTTCTCTAAAACTCATCGATTTAAACTTAGTGCGCCTGGGATTCTTCTCTTGTCAAGCAGAGATAATAACACCTTTCTTTCGGACTTGTTGCAATGTTCTAACACAGGTAGTGTAGGCACAAGGCCTGCTCATGGTGGGCTGATGGGCATAGAACACACTTAGGCTTTCTTCAAAGCAGAGACATCGTGCTCATCTGCTCTGCCTTGGGACCGACCCCCAGCCTCTGAAAAGAAGAGGAGGCAGAATGGCCAGCTTTGGCTAAGGCTTCCTGAATCCAGCTTTGGCTAAGACTTTCTGAATCAAAATTCTTGAAAACTGGCCATCTGCAAGCAACCTACCAGCCGTGTCAGTGCAAACTGGAAAACCTGGCCCACCCCCGTGCAGAGCCTAAACATTCCTTACTCTGGGGAAGTCGGGAAAGAGGAGTGGGGCTTTGAAATGTCCAAGTCTCAAGCGCTGGCCAACTCTAAAAACAGTAACACTGCCGGCAAGACCTAGTGCCCCAAGCCGCCTGTGTTTTATTCTCACAACAGCCCTCTCTGCAACCCAGTGAAAATGGGTCCTCAGATTCTTCTAACACAGGATAAAAACTTACACTCCTCTCCCAGGTCCTCTGGGACCCAGTGCCTTTCAGATTGCTTTCCCACCTCCTCTCCACCCACCTTAGACAAACACTAGGAAAGGCTGTGAACTGTGTCCTTGGATGGTGTGGAGAGAGCAGCGTTGGCAGTTTTCTGTTTACCCGAGAGCTCGGTCCTTGGCCTCCTGGATGGCCTTCCTCTTGGTTAGGTCAGCCGCAGAGCACAGAGTCTGCCAAATTACTTTCAGCTTGATCTCGAAGGCCCGGCTGGCGTCAAACTAACTGTTCCCTGTTGACATTTCTGACTGCCCCTTTATGCAAACTGAAAGATAAATCAATAAGCGGAGGTCCAGAGGAAGGAAGATTGGGGACAGGTCAGCCACTGTGAGTCAGAGGACGGGAGCACTTAGCAAACTGAGACGAGCCACACAGACGTCGGGTCTTCCAAGGCAACAATGGCCACCCTTCCGCCTTTGTAACTGCTCAACACGGACCGGGAGGACAGACTCACCCTTACCCTTCCTGTTTCTGCAAACCTCTTGTTTGCAGGAGCTGCTCAGGGAACATCTAACTGGACTGTTAACCAGATGCACTCAGTGCACCCACGGACATAAACGTCCATGAAGTAGCCTGAAAACTCGCCAGGGCCTTGCAAGCTTTAAGAACATGGCTTACTCTGTGAAGTCAGAACTCCTGGCTGAAACCCTATCCTTAGCTGACCAGCAAGACAAACAGGATTGAAATGAATAAGAACATCTAGTCTTTGTTTAGAGTGAGGCATTGGGCTAAATGACATATTTTATATTAAAGCTCAAACAAGTCCATCAAGTAGAAACGTTTCTCCCCAAGATGAAGCTGAGAAAATGAGGCTAAGTGAAGCAAATTACTGGATGTCAAACAGCTCATGAGTAACAGCTGGGATGAAAACAAGTTGAACCCCGAGGTTTCCTAATTTTCTACCATTTCAACCCATTCATTTTACCTATAACTGCAAAACGCTACTAATATCTACAACTTCAAAACGTTCACACATTAGCTGTCGTTAGCAGAATTTTATAAAATTCCACATCTCTACCAGTTAGGCACTTTTGTGCTTATTTCCTCTATTTCTACTTCTCATGTAGTATTAAATATACCGTATACATAATACACATGTAATACATATAATACATTACACAACTATGTACATATATGTATACACAACTGTATACAAAATGTTTGCCATGGTGTAGCTGGGCTGTAATATTTGGAATTTTTTTCCCCCTTTGAGTCTCGTTCACTCCCATTGCCTAACTCTTCCCAGTGTTTTCTTTCCCACCTGATTTTTAAATGTGATAATCTAAAGGTTCGCTTTCTGTCCTCCGTTTTTAAACTGACTTCCTTTGCCATGTTGCGGTCTCGCAGTGTTACCTTGCCTTTACGGTGTACTACTGGTGCCTGCGTCTGGCTTCCATCTGACTGTGCAGTCCTCTGGCTTTCCTGACTTTGTACGTTCCCCAAGACCCGACGCTGCGCTTCTAACCCAAGTGTACTGGATTAGCCAAATAAGATAATCAAGAAATCAAACCAAAACCTGGTGCCCGCCGGTGTTTTCCCAGCCAATGATAGGCAGGCGGAGACCCGAGAGAGTTACGGTCATCCTCCTTAAACAAACATCACCCGTCTCCAACTTGGGCCGCCAGTTGCGTGCGGACCCCCACCTCCAGCCCCTAGCCCCCAGCCCCCAGCCCAGACGCAGTTCAGGTCAGTTCGGGTCGGGTCGGATGGGGGTGGGGCGGGGTGGACTCGGACCTCGCACCTGTTCCACCTCCAGGTGTTTGGATCTGGAGCTGTATCCCGCAGGAAGCCGTCGGCCGACGGTCCGCAGAGCCACCAACTGAGGCAGCGGTCTCAGCGCTACCCGTCCCCCGCCCGGGTCACCTTCATCTTGGGGGCCGCCCGCCCGCCAGCCGGTCCGGGAGCGGCGCCGGTCAACCGCAGAGTGCGCGGCGCCCACCACCCCGCTTCGAGGTCGCGCGGACCCGAGCGCAGCCCCCGCGCCGCACGCCCTCCCTCCCCCAATCCGCGGGCCCTGCAGAGAGCGAGCGAGCGAGCCCCTCTCCCCACCGTGTGCCTCCCGCCGCCCTGGTCCCAGGTTCGCGCTCCAGCTCCCCGGGCGCCCTCAGCCCTCCGCGACCCCCTCTCGCGTGGCCGACGCAGCCATCTCCTCGGGTGGCCAGGCTACCGTTTCCTTATCTGAAACGTAGGGACCACAGGGTCTACTCCGTTTACCCTGAATGTGCAAAAAACGAGGGAATGCCATGGCGAGGCCAGTTCCTAATTCTTGGAATTGTGGTTGCGGTGCCCGAGGGGGAGGGGAGCACGCACCTGCGGCCTCCAGGGCAGCGGCTCCGAGCGCCCGCCCCCGCTCCACCCTCCCAGACCGGGAAGCGCAGCCGGCAGACTCGCGCCCTCCCGCCGCGGGTCAGAGCCCGGCGGCCTCGCGGCGACATGGCGTGCGACCACCGCCTCCTGCTGGAGAACGCGCGGCAGGTGGTGTTGGTGTGCGCCCGCGGCGAGCGCTTCCTGGCTGGGGACGCGCTGCGCAGCCTGGCGGTGCTGGAGGGCGCCAGCCTGGTGGTGGGCAGGTAAGGGGCTGCGCGCGCAGGGTGCGGACGCCCTTCGGCCAGGGCTCCCGCTTGCAGCTGGGGCTGGGCGGGGTGGGGGTAGGGTCAGAGCTTCCCTGCGCGCGGAGACCGTGGCGGATCAGCCTCTTAGGCACCTGTGGCTCACTCGCCTAACTGCCTTGGATTTCATTCGGGGAGAAAAAGCGCTCAAGCTGAACATCTTGGGGGTGCACAGCTGGTTAAGGGTCCTTGTCCAGTAACCAGAAAGAGCTGGGGTTCTTTCCAGTGCTTCTTGAAGTGTGACACGGGGGACCACCTTTGTCAAGATAGCCTGTGATGATAATTATACTAATTATTATTAAGAGAGTTCTGACTCCATTCCCTAGCCCCCAAAACTTTTGGATCAGCATCTCTAGGGAGGGAGTTCTGAGACCAGAATTTTTAAAAAGTACCTTTCCCACCCCGTGGTCTGTACCCTAAAGCTTAAAAGGCAATGGATTGACATGGTGGTGGCTTTGGGCGATAGGAAATTAGGATTTGGCCGCCAGAAAAAGGAGGGTTCGTTTCAGCCGCTTCTCTCTTCAGCTCCTGAGATTCCTGCCAGATGGGAGCAGAAGAACAGAGTTTGGGAGGGTGACCTGGAAGGGGGTTGGGTAGGGGTTTGTGTCAGAGGACCCATGGCGTAGGAATTGCACAAGATGAATCGGGGTCACAAACCGACCCGTGCTTATCAGGGTCGCGGAAGGCACAGCTTGCAGGAACTGCGGGTGTGTGTGTGTTTGTCTTTAGTTAATAAAGGGATGAAAACATTCCCAGCATTCCCGTCTTAGCCCGTCGTCTTGTCTTGCTATAATGGAAATACCTGGACAGAGACTCAGTTAGCTCAGCTCAAGAGCTCGGGAAGCCCAGGAGCTCAGCCCTGGCGTCACTTGGTGAGACAGAGAGAGCTAGTGGGCTCCCTCTTCCCCTAGGAAGTCACTAATGCCATCCCAGGACTCCAGCCTCAGGACCTCATCTCATCTCCCAAAGGCCCAACCTGCGAATGTCTGTAACATGTGACTGCCACCCTGTAGGAGTCCTGCCTCGAGTTCCTGACTCCTGCTTGGCCAGACCCAACCCAGCCATTATGGGTATTTGGGGGAGTGAACCAGCAGATGGGTGTTTCTCTCTCCTCAAATAAATAAGCATTAATAAATAAAAGATAAGTTTATTTTGGTGCAAAAAATTTTGAAATCCATGCATGCAATGAGTCTTCAAAAAGTTCATGGGGAATGTGTGTTAGGAAAAAACTATGCATGAATTCCACAAATTTTCATCAAAATATACTTAGCCTTTAAATCTATTTTCCATGACCTATTTGAAGTGCCCTCATGGAAGTTACTGTAAAAAAAAAAAAAGTTAAAATCAGTTAACAGACTCACACACTTGCTTAGAAGGTTGAAAAAAAAAATACCTGTCTAGATTGGAACCACTCTGATTTCAAATAAATAAATAAATAAATCCTTAAAGAGAGAGAGAGAGAGAGCACATTACACACAGAGAGAAGAGGCAGAGAAAGTGAGAGAGAGACAAAGTGAGAGAGAGAGAGGTCTTCCATCCAATGGTTTACTGTCCAATTGGCCACAATGAACGGCCGGAGCTGTGCTGATCCGAAGCCAGGAGTCAGGAGCTTCTTCCGGGTCTCCCACATGGGTGCAGGGGTCCAAGGACTTGGGTCATTTTCTACTGTTTTCCCAGGCCATAGGAGAGAGCTGGATCCAGCAGACAGCTGGAGTAGCCGGAACTTGAACCGGCACCCATATGGAATTCTGGCACTGCAGGTGGTGGCTTTACCCACTACACCACAGTGCCAGCCCCATGTGTAACTCTTTCAAATAAATAAAATCTTTTTAAAAAATTAAAAAATAGTATATAAATAGCTCTCGGCCGGCGCCGCAGCTCAAAAGGCTAATCCTCCACCTAGCGGCGCCGGCACACAGGTTCTAGTCCCGGTCCGGGCGCTGGATTCTGTCCCGGTTGCCCCTCTTCCAGGCCAGCTCCCTGCTGTGGCCTGGGAGTGCAGTGGAGGATGGCCCAAGTGCTTGGGCCCTGCACCCCATGGGAGACCAGGAGAAGCGCCTGGCTCCTGCCTTCAGATCAGCGCAGTGCGCCGGCCGCAGCACGCTGGCCGCAGCGGCCATTGGAGGGTGAACCAATGGCAAAAAAGGAAGACCTTTCTCTCTCTCTCTCTCTCTCTCTCTCTCTCTCTCTCTCACTATCCACTCTGCCTGTCCAAAAAAAAAAAAAAAAAAAAAAAGAGAGCTCTCACTTTCTGGTTCTCAAATGTCCACAATGGATCCAAGAGCTGAGAACCCAATCCAGGTCTGACATATGGGTGGCAGGAGCCTAATGACTTGAGCCATCACTGCTGCCTCCCAAATCTGCATTGGCAGGAAATTGGAGCTAGGAGCTAGAGCTGGGAATCTAGTTCAGGCACTCTGATGTGGGGTGTGGGTGTCTTAACTTGTGCCTTAACTGCTAGGCCAAATGCCTGCCCCAAGGATAGCTAACACATGTGTGTGTGTGTGTGTGTGTGTGTGTGTGTGCATAGTTTATAGCTAATCTTGAAGAAGCTCCTGGAAAGTGACAGAACAAAAGCAGAAACTATCATCCATTTTACAAGTGTCCCATCCAAAGGCTAAAACCAAGATGAAAATGTCTAAGGGAATAAAAAAATGGCAATGAGAATATAGGTTCATACATAAGGACCATTTGTTTTCACACTTCAGAGCAGAGAATAGGCAAAAATGGAAAGTGTTGAAGGAAAAATAAATGAGTGTTTCAACTTTACTCTTAGACACCATAAAGAGCCAGGTGGACAATGAATCATTTTATCCACTCATCAAACTTGGGGCCAGCACTGTGGCAGAGTGGGTTAAACCACCACCTGCTGGAGCCGGTGCTGTGGCTCACTTGGCTAATCCTCCGCCTGCAGCGCCAGCATCCCATTTGGGCACCAAGTTCTAGTCCCAGTTGCTCCTCTTCCAGTCCAGCTCTCTGCTGTGGCCCTGGAGGGCAGTGGAGGATGGCCCAAGTGCTTGGGCCCTGCACCCGCATGAGAGACCAGGAGGAAGCACCTGGCTCCTGGCTTCGGATCAGCGCAGCGCCAGCCATAGCAGCCATCTGGGGAGTGAACCGATGGAAGGAAGACCTTTCTCTCTGTCTCTCTCTCTCATCGTCTATAACTCTGTCAAATTAAAAAAAAAAAAAAAAACCACCGCCTGCACCGATTCGAGTCCTGGCTGCTCCACTTCTGATCCAGCTCTCTGCTAATGCACCTGGGAAAGCAGTGGAAGATGGCACAAGTGCTTGGGCCCCTGCATCCACATGGGAAACCCAGAAGAAGCTCCTGGCTTCAATCTAGCCCCACCCTGGCTGTTGTGGCCATTTGGGGAGTGAACCAGCAGATGAAGGACCTCTCTTTGTCTCTCTCCCCCTCTCTCTGTAACTCTGTCTTTCAAATAAATCTTCAAAAATGCAATAAAAATAAAGAACTTATCAAACTTGTACTGAGAAGTTTGTGTTCAGATCTGGTTCTCTCAAAGAGCTCACAGTCTAGTGGGGGGATAAGCTGCATGAAAAGAGAATCATGACAGTCTGGGGGTGCGAAGGTTGGGAGCTGTGCATGCGGTGGGCTTACAAGACAGGTGCGGAGGGCTGCTGAATCCAACTGGAGGGGTCTCCAGAAGTGTCAGGTTTGTCCATCTGCAAAATGGGGCAGTTTGCACGTTTCAGTAACAACGTATGCATTGGCTCTGAACTTTCAGGAAGCACCTTGAAAGCCACTCACAGAAGCATCCTCCTCCTCCAAACATCATCATGACTGTTGTCATAGGGATAATGACACTTTCATTTCTAACCTAGGTTTTTTTAAGTTTATTTATTTATTTGAAAGTCAGAGTTACAGAGAGAGAGTTAGAGATCTTCCATCCACTGGTTCACTCCCCCAAATGGTACAATGGGCCATGCCGAAGCCAGGAGCCCAGAACTCTGTGCAGAGCTCCCAGGTGTGTGACAGGGGCCCTGGGACATGGGTCGTTATCTGCTGCTTTCCCAAGCGCATTAGCAGGGAGCTGGATCTGAAGCAGAGCGGCCGGACCTCAAAAGCAGCACTCCAGTATGGGTGCTGGCATCACAGCCTCTGGCTTAACCCGCTGTTCCACAAGACCAGACCCTAGTTAGCCTGCTAGTTTGCTTTACTAATTCCAAAAGATTCTGTTGGATTGTTCTTCCTAAACTTTTCAAAATAGAAAGCTGATAAAAACAGTAACACAATCCCTGCTCCTTGTTGTCCTTAAAATGTACATGTGATACATGTTCATTGTAGAAAAAATGAGAAACTATAGATGAACTAAGAAGAAAAAAAAATCACTAAACTCCACCTACTATTTAGTGAACTAATGCCAACATTTAGGTATTTCTTCTTTCAGATGTTTTCCCATGAAAATAGAGTCATCTAAAAATATTTTGGAAAAGGAATTTGTATATTGTTTTGTATCTTTTTTCCCACTTAGTAATAAATAGTAAAAATCTCACCATAGCACTACCACATATATTTGTGATTTTTAAAAAAGTTTATTTATTTATTTGAAGAGCAGAGAGAACAGAGAATGATAGGGGAAGAGAGAGAGGGCGAGAGAGAGAGAGAGAGAGAGAGAGGTCTTCTATCTGCTGGTTCACTCCCCAAATGTGCACAACAGCCAGGGCTGGACCAGGCCAAAGTCAGGAGCCTGGAATTCTGCTCGGGCCTCTGATGGGGCAGAGAGGGACCCAAGTACTTGATGCATTATCTGCTGCTCCACACACACTAGCAGGAAGCTTGCCCAGAAGTGGAGGCAAGACTTGAATCCTGCTCTGAGGGGGGATGTGGTTGTTCACGCAAGTAGTGACTTAACCCATTGCGCCACAATGCCCACCACCATCTTTGCAATTTTTTTTTCTTTGACAGGCAGAGTTAGACAGTGAGAGAGAGAGAGAGAGAGACAGAGAGAAAGGTCTTCCTTCCGTTGGTTTCACCCCCTAAATGGCCGCCACGGCCAGCACGCAGCACTGATCCGAAGCCAGGAGCCAGGTGCTTCCTCCTGGTCTCCCATGCAGGTACAAGGCCCAAGCAATTGGGCCACAGCAGAGAGCTGGACTGGAAGAGGAACAACCAGGACAGAACCGGCGCCCCAACTGGGACTAGAACCCGAAGTGCCAGTGCCGCAGGCGGAGGATTAGCCTAGTGAGCCGCGGCACTGGCTGAATCTTTGTAATTTTTAATGACTACCTGAAAGAAAATACTTTTGGGGGAGTGCTTCTAGCTTCTTTCAGTAACTGTCCATGGATGCATGCCTTTGTTCAAACGTGGTAAGCAGGAATCCACCAGTGAGTGAGTGCCAGGCATTCTTAGAAGGTAGATGAGCATGTGATTGGTGGGGACAGGAAGAAGATCCAGTGCCCTCAAAATTCTCCTCCCACACGATCGAGGCTGTTAGATTTATTTCTTAGGTTTGACCTCACTTAAACACCAACAACCCTTCTTAAAGCTGTGCCAGTCATTAACTCTCCACATAGAACAGTTGATCAGCTCTTTTGTCTTTTGATCCTGGGTAATACAGCTTCATGCCAGGAGACGTCCTTTCCTGTTCAAAGGTCAACTCCCAATCCTGCCATCTTCCCACCGTAAGATTCACAGCACAGTGGCAGCCTAACTAAGCAGACTGGGTAAAAGCTATTAACAGTGACAACAAGTGTCAGCTGGGATGCTAAAGTAAACTTCAAAACTTAGGGTTTTATCCTACCCCTAGGTTGGTCTTTCCATCATTTCTTCTTCCCCTTTCATGATAGCTGTTTTTCTCCTGGGGAATCCGTTCCTCCACCCTTGTATCCTGTTAGGTTACTCCAACCACTTCAGAATTCCATCCCGCCCCCACTGCCCACAACATTTTTAGCTCTCAGCAGAATGACTTTCAAGTCTGGAAGCACTGGTTTACAGTGAGTAACAAAGACTCAACATAGCAGGAGTCTCTTTCTGTCCTGGGTAGATCCAGAGGCAGGCTTCAGCGCACTCTGCAGAGCCAGTCCTTGGCATCCGGGCCCCTTCTATCTTGCTCTGCTGTGCATGAGACAAGATGACTGCTCCATTTCTAGTTATGGTGTTTGTGTTCCAGCCAATAAGAACAGGAAAAGAAAACAATCCTATTGGCTAGAGTTTAGTCACATGGTCACCACTGGCTAATGGGAGGCTGGGAAATGTAGTCTTTATTCTGGGTGGTCTTGTGTCTAGCTAAAGCATAGCATCCTATCACTGTGGGAAAAGGGAACATTGATCCTGGGGAACAATTAGCAGTCTGTGCTACACATGGCTTTTTGGCTTGAATATGGGTACAGGCACTTTTCCAAGACTCAAGTTCAAGAAGGAAACACAATAAATGTTGATGACAGATACCAAGTCACCCAGAACCATTTTAAATTGCTAGTTGAGTTTCTCACATTTCTGGAGCTTTAGTAATTATTTCTTGATTTTCTTTCTCAGTGATGGGTTTATAAAAGCTATTGGTCCTGCTGATGCTATCCAAAGACAGTTTGCTGAAGAAACTTTTGAAGAAAGAATTGACTGCTCTGGGAAATGTATCCTACCAGGTACTTCTTTCTCCATGTGGGTCTCCCACGTGGGTGCAGGGACCCAAGAGCTTGCCGCTATCTTCTGCTACATTCCCAGGCACAGTAGCAGGGAGCCGAATGGAAGTGAAGTAGCTGGGAGTCAAGTCAGCGCCCATGTAGGATGATGGCACCACAGGTGGTGGTTTAACTCACTGCACCACAATGTCAGTCCCGAAGGGTTTCTATCTTATGGTTCTTGAGGGTCAGGAGACAAAGCCAGGGTGAAATATTATGAGAAAAAAAATTGAATATAATAAAAAGCAACAGGAATAGAGACTTTTGATTTTAGTCCAATCAGAACCATTAATGAGTCATTTATTCCCTAAGGTATTTTAAGTATTCCAGAAAGACAAGCTTGACTAAATTATACCTGGATAGTGAGAAGTTCCAACTGGTTGCTTCATAGTTTCTTTTTAGTTGAGATACATTTTTTTCTTGAAGATGGATTCATTGTTCTGATCTCACATTTTTTCCTTCTCAAAGTTGGGGAGGGGATCATGTTATTCTGTTTTTGTACCTGAATTATTTATTGGTGACACATTCGTTGGTTGTGCTCAACTGATGGGTTTGTAAAAGCTTATTTGGTCATCATAGACATATTGAGCAAAAAGAACTGCATGTATTTCACTAAGGGATATTTTCAATATGCTGAGTTACCTTCTGTGTGAGAATCTTCTCCAACAGCCTTGCAGAGAGGTGTAGATGAGCTGTCTCTGTTGAGAGAACCACAAGTTCCTACTCGCGCATCTTCCTCCCAGAGAGATGGCCACCGTCATGCTTTCCTAAGAGCACCATGGTGTAGTGTGCTTGCCACAAAGGCTTTTCATTTCCTAACTTTGAGATGACTGATTTACCGATTGCAGGTTTGGTGGATGCGCACACTCATCCCGTCTGGGCCGGTGAAAGAGTTCACGAGTTTGCGATGAAGGTAACTGCAGCAAAGAATGGCAAAGCAAAATAAAACTTTCCTAAAAAGTTAATAGGCTGTCAAGTTTTGCCACACACGCCACCCTATCTTTTTAATGGATATTTTTACTTGCCTAGGTGTGAAAAACTTATTTGTAACTGCCCCAGATCTTTACATTATGTACAGGACTAGCAATCATTTTAAATGCAATAGTCTTGGAAAGTTTTAGCTGAGAATCCTTTTAAAGCAGAGCTGTTTTCTCCTTTCCCTTCTCCCCATTCCAAACCACTGCCTCTAAGAGCCTTTGAAAGTACTCCAAGAAACAATTTGAAAATCACAATTCATTGCGGCCAAATGTGGAAAAATATGGTACTAATAACTAAAATGTCGTATATTGTTCTCTTTTCTAGAAAAAATGAAACATTAAGAACCACAAACTGTAGTTTGTGTCAGTCATATACTATTGTAGCCAACTTCTAAATCCCTGGCCGGAGCTGTTTCCACATTGTTTACAAAACAGAAGACATGCATCCTAGCAGCCGAATTGGATTATGTCAGAAAAAAAATTTATTTTCTTTAGCTGTCATGTACCTTTCTCAACAAACTAGAGCTGGTGGTTCTTAAAAATTATTTTTAGGGGATGCAAGTTTAGCCTAGTGGCTAAGACACCCACATTCCACATTAGAGCATCAGAGTTTGATTCCCAGATTCGGGTCTAGAATGCAGCTTCCTGCCAATGCAGAGCTGGGAGGTAGAAGTGATTGGGTCCCTGCCACCCAGGTGTGAGACCTGGATTGAGTTCCTGGCTCCCACCTGTAGCCCTAGGGCGTTTGGAGAGTGAATCAGTAGATACTGGCTCTCTGTTTCTCTGCCTCTCAAAAAAGTTTTTAAAAATTTTGTTGAATCACAGAATTTTAGAGTTAAAAGCATCCTTAGAGATTCATGTGCTTTCATATTTATATAACTAGAGAGAGTCTGGTCCAGGGAAGGGAAGGGAGTTGACTGAGAGTGGCAGACACCAGATGGCAGCTCGGGCTGGGAGACTCAGCCCTGTGTATTTTGTTCCCACCACACTCTTAGACGCCCGGAGTAAGTGGAGCCCAGCAGGACCCCAGGAAATAGTGCTTGAGTGACAACAGTCAGACTTCAAGCTCTGGTGCCCAAATATTGAGCCATGGAAACTGCCCTGGGTCTCTTTAGTGGAGATTTGAATAATTCTAGTGAGGTTCCCTAAATCGCCCAAACTTTGTGTCCTTGATAATACCGAGGGAGGTAGGCAGGGCTGAGACCCAAATGGTACACACTGGGGCAATTGGGTTGTTAAGATATTGAAATACTCCTATACCAGTTTTTTCATTGCAGCTGCTCTAAAACCCATCACATCTCCCAACTCTGCCACTCCAATCTCTTCCTGCACCCCTGTCCCTCCCCCTTCCTCACCCCTGCCATGCTCCCCACAATCCAGCACCTGGCAAAGTAGGGGCTTCCAGGTCTATGCACATCCTTTCTGGCCTGATGGGTTGGTACCCGTGACACATCACCTCATCGTCATTTTGTAAGGTGATCCTTGGGAGTAGCTGTGGGCAACGCCACTGGTTTGCCCGGCCTAAGGGTAAGCGCTGTGTTCAGTTGGCAGGAGCCACCTACATGGATATTCACCGGGCTGGAGGAGGAATCAACTTCACCGTGGAGCGCACGCGCCAAGCCTCGGAGGAGGAGCTTTTCGGCTCCTTGCAGCAGCGGCTGCGGTGCATGCTGAGGGCAGGGACCACCCTGGTGGAATGCAAGAGCGGATACGGCCTCACCTGGGAATCGGAGCTCAAGATGCTGCGCGTGATTGAGCGCGCCCGGCGCGAGCTGGACATGGGCATCTCGGCCACCTACTGCGGGGCTCACTCGGTGCCCAAGTAATCTCAGCTGGTGGGGCTGGGGTTGTGCGCAGGGCTCGGGGATGGAGGGAAGCTGCGCTGTCCGGGGCTGAGCGCTTTGGGTATGCATTGGGAGCCCAGGAAAGAAGCCTGTGGAAAGCTGTTTGGCTTCTAATGGCCAATAATCCTGCACACGAGATGTTAGGGAGGAGCCTGTGAGCCTCAGGAGTTGGAGTTCTGTAATGAAGAAAGCGGAGGAGATGTGCTGAGCTCTTTGGGTTAGCAAGAAAGCAGGAGCCAACAAAGTCAGCAATGGAGTCATTTCCCCTGATAATAGGAAAACGCTTTAGAGAGGATTAGGAACACCCAGGGGATAGATCACACCTTGCAACCTAGATGAGACTCAGAAGGGCGCCTGGTGGTGTTCACCCAACAGAAAACACTTCAATTGTCCTAAATGTTTTGTAGTCTTCCCTTCGTTTCTATAGTTTCTCCACGTGGCTTTACTGCAGGACTCTGTCTCCTTCTGGGTCTGCATCTTCCTTGTTCTGGGTTCCTTTTGGTCCTGGGATGCATTAATTTTCTTTTAGCTCTTTTAGTTCTGGAACCATGGCTTTCCTCTCCAGAAATCCAAGGAGATAGGTCACACCTTGTAGCCTATCAGCTTCTGTGAAAACACTGAAAATCAATTCTTTTACCAATTTTCAAGAATACAATACATTGTTATTAACTATATTCATCATGTTTAGAAATATAAATTTTTGTGTTAATATTTATCTGCAGAGGAACTAAAAACATTAAACTTCAAAATTCAGAGAATAAATTATGTAGAAAATATTTTCAGTAATTTTTGTTGAAAACTTTTAGCATTTATATTTCTGAAATTAAGCTTTTTTGTTTGTTTCTTTGGGAGGCAGAGAGAGAGACAGACAGCAAGATAGCTCCCATCTGTGTTTACTCCCTAAGTGCCTGCAAAGGCCAGCGCTGGGCTGGGGCCAGCGCTGGGAGCCGAGAACTCAATGCAGGTCTCCCATGTGGGTGGCAGGAACCCAGTTACATGAGCCATCACCTCTGCCTTCCATGGTCTGCAGTGGCAGGAGGCTTGAGTCAGGAGCTGGAGCCAAGACTAAACTCAGGCACTCTGATGTGGGGTGCACGCATCTTCACTGCTAACCACCTGCTCCCCAATGCACTTCTGAATTTTGCATCTTAATCTTCATTGATAAAGCCTGTGCTCAAAGAACAGTGAAATAACACTTCCCAAGTTACATAGGCTGCAAGTGGTCAAGCTCCAAGTTTATCTGACTTCAAGAGCACAGCCCTTCCTAACACAGAACTACTCCAGAATTCTAGAGGCAATGTCAGGGCCTCCTAAGATCTTCCTGCATGGCCCCTGATGGTGAGGCAGGAAACCTCAGATAAATTATGGAGATAGATAAAGGCAAGGCCGTAGACAGGACCCAAGGAAGGCAACCACAGTTGGGTTACCAGGGAAGCCCTCTGAGGGTCCTTGGCAGGAAGACAGCTTTTCAGCCTGGTGGCCCTACTGGCATCGCCAAAGGCAGCGCCATTGTGCTGGAATGAGTGAGGTGTTAGAGTCTCTGTGTTGGGTCGGTGCATACAGAAGTCACGAGGCCTTTGCTTTGCAGATGTGGGTAATAGAGTCTTGAGTTGTAGCTTTGATTCTTCCTCTACCTTCCTGAGGTTTGATGTCTTTTACCTGTACTGTATTCCAGGTTTTCCAAGTGCTGAGTAGCTCTCCATTACTCTATATATTTGTCTATGATAATCTCATTTTCTTCTCTCAGAGGAAAAACCGCCTCGGAAGCTGCTGCTGACATTGTCAGTAACCACCTCCCAAAGCTGAAAGAACTTGGCAGAAAGGGAGAAATACACGTTGACAATATAGATGTGTTCTGCGAGAAGGGTGTCTTTGACCTTGAGTCCACCAGAAGGATTCTTCAGAGTGGAAAAGAGATCGGGTTGCAGATTAACTTCCATGGGGATGAACTTCACCCAATGAAGGCCGCCGAGGTATGGTCAACCTTTGACTTCCCCTTTGTCCACGCTCATTCTTCACATCCGTGCAGTGGAAAACTGAATTTGTTTTTTCAAAGTTAGCAGAAGCCTTCAGAAAAGATAGAAAATAGGGAAATTTGTTTGGACAATAAGTGGATGGGTCGAGTTGGCTCTGACCTCTCTTGGAGACTTAATTTTTTGTTGATTATTTCTTTGTGTTACCATCTACTGGTGACATTAATAGGAAAGGAAGTCCTTCTGTGATCTCCTATGCTAAATGCACTTCATATTTGTGGTCATACACAATCACACTGGCAAAGTAGACTAGTTTCCCATGAAGCTTCTAGGATCATTCGGGGAGACAAGCAGATGCATGTTGGTGGAACAGAGACAATTAGCAGCCACAGGGACAATTTCCCAGTCCACATATCTTGCCCAGATTCATTAATCATGCTTTCAACCATTATTGAAGTGTGTGCCGTGTGCGAGGCACTGCGCCAGGCATTGAGAATCCAGCAGCGAGTAAGATGGTCCCTGCAGTTGTGAGTCGAAGCCTCTCTCCTCTAAACCCTGGAGCTAAATAAACAGCAGCCCTTGGGGTGTAAACACCAATGCAGGCACCTCACCTGCACCCCAACCATAACGTGTCCAACTTGCTCTCTTCATACCACTTCCAAATCTTGGTCTGGGTTCCCTGTCTGGTGAATAACACCATCATCTGTCTGTTGCCTAAGTCAAACCCTTGAACATCGTTTTCACTCCTTCCTCCCCCTCACATTTCAGCCAACCACCAAGCCTTCCCAGTCCTCCTCCTTAGTAGCCCTGGATTAACTTCTCTCACCTTCACCTGGGTTCCTGCATCAGCCGTCCCCCTGTGTCCAATCTTGGCTCCACTTTAATCCATTCTCTCAGTGCCTCTTAATCCTTCCCTTCCATTGCTTAAAACCGCAAAAATCCTGATCAGTACTCTTAGGACAAACTCCAAACCCAACACATGACTTGTCAGGCTCCCAGCCCTTGATTGTCTCTCTATTGGCCCATACTCCGTCACCATTTTCACCTCCTGTACCCTCTTGACCATGAACTAGCCACCATAAACTACTGCTAAAACCCCATGCCTTTGTCCATGTTGTTTCTCTGACCTGAACTCTCTCTTTTTTTGGCTAATTCTACCTCCATTCTATGTTTTAATCTTAGCTACCATTTTTCATGGACTCCTTCCCAGACTTCTCCAAGAGTAAGTTATGGCCTGTCCCTGTCCTTATCCCACTGGGCTAACTGAGCCATCCCTGCTGGACTATAAACACACTGGGGATTGCACCCATTACTTGCGTATCCCCATTCCTAGAGGTCAGAACAACACCTAGAGTTCAGATGGCCTTTCATAAGTAAATATTTCTTGACTGTTTGCTGAATGAATGCAAGCTGGATGATGAGCAAGATACCTTGGTTGTAGAGAGTGATGGATTAAATCAATAGAGGCCAATACCCAGAATGAGCTAATCAAGTTTGCAAGAGTGAAAGTGATTCCAAGGTCAGAAAGAAACTCCTCTTGGGGAACATAGTCTGTCCTGTAGAACATCAGGCTCCCCCAAACCCCCTCCAAATTACTCTTGAACCTGAACAAGCTCTTATGAGAGGGTCAGCCCCTCCTTGCCTTGGCAATGAGCATTGCAGACTTCCAGGGTCACAGCATAACATCAAGTATCAGTCTGCTTTCCCTTCCTTGGAATGCTTAACCCTTCACCTTTCAGCCTGGAGCATTTGCATGTCTGTGTGTGTGAGAGAAGTTTTGTCCAGTTAGGGATAAAGGCTATGATTTGAACTTGAGATGCAGCCTACTTTATTGCAATGCTTACGTTATCATCACAGGAGTACCTTGTCTTGGTTTTCCTCTAACCATCTAGCCCCAATTTTTTATCTGGTAAAAAGCCAAGTTCAATTTGTATTCCCCAATTGTACATATGATTCAACATTTTTTTTTATTTTAAGAGATTTTTTAATTTATTTGAAAGGCAGAGGAAGAGAGAGAGAGAGAGAGTCTTCCATCTGCTGGTTCACTCCCCAAATAGCCACAACGGCCAGAGCTGGACCTGATTCTGGGTCTCCCATGTGAGTGCAGGTGCCCAAGCACTTGGGCCATCCTCTAGTGCTTTCTCAGGCCATAGCAGAGAGCTGGATCAGAAGTGGAGCAGTCGGAACTCGAACTGGTGCCCATATGGGATGCTGGCTTTACCCGCCATGCCACAGCGCTAACCCTGATTCTATATTTTAAAAGCTTGTTTTATTAACTGTTCCCTTTTTACTGAGTGCAGTGGAATTCCAAAATACCATTTTATGTTTTAATGTATTTTTATGGTACATTTTGTGTACTGTATTATGCTTTTATGTGCTCTAATAATTAGATTTTATGATCATTATTATTCTGAGCTTTATTCTGATCCACAAAACTCAAAGTTTTGCTTCAGAAAATGTCTGAAGGCATTTGTGTTTAAGAATAGCTTTTTCGAAGTGCAGTAACATTTAATCACTGTATGTTAGTTTTAGACCATAAGAGATAGCTTATTAATACTTGATTCTGACTATATCAAGAAAAACAATTTCCAATATTCTGAGAATAGAATTTATGTCATTCAGGGCCAGTGATGTGGCTTAGTGGGTAAAGCCGCCACCTGTGGTGCTGACATCCAGTATGGGAGCTGGTTCAAGTCCTGGCTGCTCCAATTCCTATCCAGCTCTCTGCTATGGCCTGGGAAAGCAGTAGAAGATGGCCCAGGTCCTTGGGCCCTTGTACCCACATAGGAGACCTGGAAGAAGCTCCTAGTTCCTGGCTTTGAATCCCGCCCAGCTCCGGCCATTGTGGCCATTTGGGGAGTGAACCAGTGGATGGAAGACCTCTCTCTCTCTCTGTCTCTGTCTCTGTCTCTCTCTCTTCCTCTCTCTTTCCCTCTCTCCACCCTGCCTCTCTGTAACTCTGCCTTTCAAATAAATAAATAAATATTTTTTAAAAATTAATTTACGTCATTCTTCTCATTTATTCTTCATTCTTAGTGATGAAATGTTCCAATTCATCGCATATTTAGCAATGAGTCTCTGTACCAGTGAGTGTTTACTTAGGGTAGTCACTGAACTGTGTGAGACAGTTTTTTCTTGTTATGTCATTTGAAGAAGCACTCAAGCTGATTTTCAAATGAATGGCCACCATTTGCCCTTTTCCCATTGAGGGCTTGTGTTGACAAGAAGTAGTTTGACAAAACATCTTGATGGAGGGCTACTTTTTTGATTTTGGAAGGAGAAACAATTTCATTATGCTTTATTGGTTTGTTGTTGCTGTTAGCTGAATCTGTCCCCCTCTGCCTGCTCCCCTTAGCTTGGGGCTGAGCTGGGAGCCCAAGCCATCAGCCACCTGGAGGAAGTGAGTGCTGAAGGCATCGCGGCCATGGCAGTGGCCAGGTCCTCCGCCGTCCTCCTGCCCACCACGGCCTACATGCTGAGGTAAGGTGTCTCACCCTGACACAGAGCTGCCAGGCAGTGAAAGGTTCTTCCCAGGAGCCTGAGCTTGCAGATGGTCCCATCACTGTGTTCAGGATGCAGAGGAAGAGTGCTGAGCTCACAAGGGGGCCAGCTCTGCAGTGGTGCTCCCAAGTAAGTTCCCAGAGGAGGGCGCTTAGACCCCTCGCTGTTGAGTGGAGGGCTTCTGGAGAAAAGGGATGTATTCTTTTTCCTTTTGTTCCCAGATTTGGAATTTTTCAATTTAAATAAGCAGTATGCAGTGTTTTTATGATGAGAAAGTAAAGATATAGGCTCTTTACTCTTAAAGACATTTGTAAGATGGTAGGGGTATCTATCAGTACACTGATCCTTCAGTACCCTGGGGGAATTCATCCCAGACCCCCTTCCGGGTGCTCAAGTCCCTTACGTACAGATGCACAGAATGTATGCACACGCTCCTGGGTACTGTCAGTCACCCATAGAGCACTTATAGTACCTAATGCGATGCAAACACCACATCACCAGTTATTACACTGTATTGCCTAGGGAAGGAAGAAGAAAAAGAGTCCATACAAGTTCAGTACAGATGCATTTTCCCCCAAATATTTTCTACCCAGGGTTGGTAGAGCTCACAAAGGTGGACCCAGAGATACTGAGGACCGACTGTATTCAGAATCTGAATGAGCAGAGCAATGATAGATGGAAGACAGATCTTCCATCCATGGGTTCACTCCCCAAATGCCCACAACTAGAGCTGAGCCAGGCCAAAGGCGAGAGCCTGGAATTCAATCTGGGTCTCCCATGAGTACAGGGTCGGATTACTTGGGCCATCACTGTCTGCCTCCCAAGGAGCATATCAGCAGGAAGCTGGAATGAGGAGCGGGAGCTGGGAGTCAAACCTAGCCACTCCCATAAAGGACAAGAGTGTCCCAAGTGGTGACATAGGTGCTGTACCAAATACTCATTCCTAGGAGGCCAGTGCTGTGGCATAGCAGGTAAAGCTGCCACCTGCAGTGCTGGCATCCCATCCAGCTCTCTGCTGTAGCCTGAGAAAGCAGTGAAAGATGGCTCAAGTCCTTGGGCCCCTACACCTGCAGGGAGACCTAGAAGAAGCTTCTGGCTCCTGGCTTTGGATCAGTATAGCTCCAGCCATTGGAGCCATCTGGGGATTGAACCAGAGAATGGAAGACTCTCTGCCTCTGCTTCTCTGTAACTCTGTCTCTCAAATAAATAAATAAATCTTTAAAAGGAAAAATAATCATTCCTTGAGAAAGGGATATCCCTCAAGAAAGGAATATTTCAGTGATTTTCCTCAACTTTATTTTGATTTCACATATATACATATCCTATAGTTTTTTAATTATAGTTATTAAAGAGTAGAAGCAATGTAGACTATCATCAAGAAATATCAATAATTTGTAACAGTATGACCAGTTGGTTTTCTTACAAATCTTGATAACCTTCAACCTAAGTCATCAATCAATATGTAATTTGGTTAATTTTCTACCCCAAAGAATAAATTTTTAACAAAAAATTAACCCACAAAAAACAAAAACTAAAACATAGAAGATTTCCTTTAACTCACTTTGAATCTCTTAACATGAAACAAAAATCAGAGACTGTGCTACAGAAAGATCCTTCAGCATTAAATATCTGAACCTTGCAGCAGGTGTTCTGTCTCATGTTCAAGACACTGGTGAAGATGCCTGTATGCTGCTGTCCTTGTGGTGCAGCAGGTTAAGCCACAGCCCGCGATGCTGGCATCCCATGTGGGCGCTGGTTTGAGACCCAGCTTCTCCTGCTTATGGCCTGGGAAAGCAGCGGAAGATGGCCTAAATGCTTAGGCCCCTGCATCCACATGGGAGACCCAGAATAAGCTCCTGGCTCCTGGCTTCAGATCAGCAGCCATTTGGGAAGTAAACCAGCAGATGGAAGGTCTCAGTCTCTCCTCTCTCTGTAACTCTGCCTTTCTTTCTCTCTCTCTCTCTTTCTTTCTTCCTTTCTTTCTAAGATTTATTTATTTACTTGAAAGTCAATTACACAGGGAGAGGAAAGGCAGAGAGAGAGAGAGAGAGAGAGGTCTTCTATCCACTGGTTCACTCCCCAAGCGGCCACAACAGCCGGAGCTGTGCCAATCCGAAGCCAGGAGCCAGGAGCTTCTTCCAAGTCTCCCACGTGGGTACGGGGGCCCAAGGACTTGGGCCATCTTCTACTGCTTTCCCAGGCCATAGCAGAGAGCTGGATCAGAAGTGGAGCAGCCGGGACTCGAACCGGCGCCCATATGGGATGCTGGCACCACAGGTGGCAGCTCTACCTGCTACGCCACAGCGCTGGCCCCATCTGCCTTTCAAATAAATAAAAAATAAATCTTAAAAGAAGATGCCTGCATCCTATGTCAGAGTGCCTGGGTTCAATTCCTGGCTCTGGCTCCCAAGTCTAGCTTCCCGCTAATGCACACCCTGGAGGCAACAGTGATGGCTCAAATGGTTCAGTCCCTGCCACTCACAGGAGAGACTTGGACTGAGTTCCTATCTCCCAGATTTGGTCTGGTCTGGACCTGGGCAATGTGGGCATTTGAGGAGTAAACCAGCAGGTGAAAGGTCTCTCTGTTATCTATCTCAAATAATCAAAAAGAAATTTTTTTGGCCAGCGCTACAGCTCACTAGGCAAATCCTCCACCTGTGGCACCGGCACACTGGGTTCTAGTCCCAGTTGGGGCGCTGGGTTCTAGTCCTGGTTGCTCCTCTTCCAGTCTAGCTCTCTGCTGTAGCCCGGGAGTGTAGTGGAGGATGGCCCAGGTGCTTGGGCCCTGCACCCTTATGGGAGACCAGGAGGAAGCACCTGGCTCCTGGCTTCAGATCGGCTCAGCGCACCGGTCGTAGCGGCCACTTGAGGGGTGAACCAACAGAAGGAAGACCTTTCTCTCTGTCTCTTTCTCTCACTGTCTAACTCTGCCTGTCAAAAAAAATTTTTTTTAATGTATGAACGTTGTTCCTATGCCAGCGGCAGCTGCTGTCTGCCTTTTGTGCAGGTCGGGGTGGCAGTCTGTGTGGACAGCAAGGGCAGTCAAGGGAAGGCCCCACTCTTCTCCCTGGCCTGCTTCTCTGTTCTGTGAGATTTTCAGATCTTTCCGTCAGAGCCCCTCCTGCCACTCCGCGGCCTCCTTTCATCGTGCCTTTTAGGGATGATGGTGTATACCCTTTCCGTCACCTTAGTTTGTTTTTAGGGCGCTCCCTCACTGTGTTTATGACTTCACTCCTTAACCCCTAAGTAGTCCTGGAAGGGGACAGGAGGCCCTCGGAATGGCTGGCAGGGACGTTGGCAGCCGTGGCAGTCTACCACGTAGCCACAGTTTTGCTCCAGAGTTTTCAGTTAGCCGCTGTTCACTGCAGCCCGACAATATTAAATGGAAAATCCCAGAAATAAGCAATGCATATATTTTAAATGACTTCTATTATAGTATATTGTTATAATTATTCTATTTTAGTATTGTTAATAGTGTCCTGCCTAATTTATAAATTAAACTGTCATAGGTGTGTGAATATATTTATACATATATATGTATATATGAGGACATGCTACTGAATTTATATATGAATGTTTAGGGGTCAGTACGTTTATTATAAGGTTCAGTTATGTATGAATTTATATGCTGACTTTGTAGGGTTCTGTTTCAGGCATCCTCGGGGTCTTGGGGCATACCCGAGGGTAAGGGGTGGGTGCTGTATGCGCTCTCCTCACCTCTCACTCCGCTTCACACACTCTGCTCCTACTTATCCTCATTGGGAAACGTTGCTTTAAGTGGTCCTGCCAGTTATCACCGCTAGACCAGGACTCCCACAGGGGCACGAGTCAGCACAGCACCCCCGCTGCCTCATTGTTTTACATGTCAGTACAACGCGAGCAGAGAGGCCTACTCGATGCCAGGCTCTGCTCTCGGTGGTCAGGTTGGAGCCACAAATGAACCGAGTCTTGGTGCTCCAGGAACTTGCTTTCTAAATGGGCAGACAGACATGGTGCAGGTAAACAAGTAAATATATAAAATATCAGATGGTGCTAAGTGCTGTGAACAAAAATCAAAGCGATAGGGCTGGTGCTGTGGCACAGTAGGCTAAGCCTCAGCCTGTGGCACCTGCATCCCGTATGGGCACCAGTCCGAGTCCCAACTGCTCTGCTTTTGATCCAGCTCCCTGCTAATGCACCTGGGAAAGCAGTGGAAGATGGCCCAAGTGCTTGGGGCCCTGTACCCACGTGGGAGACCTGGAGGCTCAGCCCTGGCCGTTGTGGCCAATTGGGGAGTGTACCAGCAGATGGAAGATCTGTCTCTTTCTCTCCTTCTCTCTCTCTATCTCTGGCTTTCAAATACATAAATTTTTTTAAAAATCAAAGTGAGGGGTGAGTATAGCGTGTTTGGGGAGAAGGGCTGTGTTTCCAGGTCGTGAGGGTGGGGAGCCTCTCTGATGACGCAGTGTGTGAGCAGAGGCTGAGAGGAAGGGAGGGGTGAACCCCATCTGGGGAAGGAGCTGTGGTCTGGACAGAGAGTGAGCCGTGAAAGGAATGTGTTCCGAGAACAAGAGAGGGGCCAGAGGCGCAGGCATCTGGTACAGCGGTTAAGCCACCGCTTGAGACACCCACGTCCCATGCCAGAATGTCTGGGTTCAGGTCCTGGCCGCACTGCCAATTCCAGTTGCCGGCTCGTGCAGACCCTGGGAGGCAGTGGTGCTGGCCCGAGTCATCAGGTTCCTGACTTCCACATGACCCAGCCCTGGCTGTTGCAGGCATCTGGGGGAGTGAATCAGTAGATGGGAACTCTGTCTGTCTGTCTCTCCAATAAAACAAACAGCAAAACGCAAGCGAGGCCACAGAGACACCTGACGAAGGAGGGGACAGTAGGAGCAAGGTCAGAGGAGGGACAGACTTTGTCGGACTTTGAATCCATGGTCTGGACCCCAGAGAGCCACTGGAATGTTTTTTTTACCAGCACAGCGTCATGGTCTGACTTGTTTTTTGGCAAACTCTCTGGCTGCTCTATCGAGGGCAGATCAGATATGCAGTGGCTAATAGGACAGCCTGGGTCCCTGTCTCTAGGGACTTGCACACAGTTGGGCCCACAGAAGTTCTGGACAGGTGCGTACTTCCGCCTGGGTAACCAGCAGGAAGGAGAGTGGACAGCTGGGTGGCAGCTGGGTCTGCTACCATCAGCGCGTTCTGCAGATGCACACAGGTCAAATCGAAAACCCCCGTGTTTGGAGTGTAGCATCAGGCAGGGTCGTGATGAAAGGAAGAAGGCGGGGCTCAGTTTGTGGAGGGCCCTAAGGCCAGCCTGGGTGGACTTCACTGAAAACCTAAACAGAGCCTAACTAATCTGAGTACAGTTGTAAACGTGTTCCACTCTTTGCCACATTTGGTTCCCTCCTGGTGTCATTCATTCATTCATTCATTCAGGCAAAAGTGTTCATTAGTCAGAAACAGGGCTAGGCCTGGGACAAAGAAATTAGAATAAAAAGAAACGCTCTGTCCCGTGGTCCTCAGGCTTGGTTGGACCTCCCGGCACCAGGGGCGGGCACAGTAGGCTAGATACTCAGTAGCTGGCTCAGCAAGGGCACCGAACATTGGAGCCGTTGTCCCAAAACAGCAGCAGTCTGGCATCAGGAGGGCGACATGGAGGAGCCAGGCGCTGTCGGGGCAGGAGGAGGCGGAGGCCTACAGGCACCGCCGGGAAGGCTTCCCAGAAAGCAGACCTGACAACGACTTTCTCCAGGGCGGAGCGCTGGGTGGGCTCCTCTGAGTCCTCTTCTCCACCAGGCCTCAGACCCTCAGCTCAAGTGATTTCATCCCCTCTCGCCAGCCAGCACAGCTGTGAGACTGCGGCCGTCTCTGGCATAGTTTCTGACAGCTCGGAAGTTGCTTCCCCCTCCAAAGGACGACCCTCCCCCAAGAGCACCTGCCCAAGAAGGCTCAGAAGACTTGACTGTTTCAGCCCAAAACCTATGGATGGACAGACAGGCCCCTGAGTCCTCTCTCAGAGCAGATAACTTAAAAACTTTATTATAAGTCCTTTCTCTGCCCCTTGGAGATAACAAATCTTCTACTACCTGGAACTCTCTTTTCAAGGACCTGAAAACCATCTCTTTTTTAAAAAAATATTCATTTATTTTATTTATTAGAAAAACAGAGACCTAGATGATACACTGATCTATCAATCTATTGATAGATGGACAAATAGAGACAGAACTCCGATCCACTGATTCACTTACCCAAGTGCTTACAACAGCTGGGGCTGGGCCAGGGCAAAGCCAGGAGCCTGGACCTCAATCCACATCTCTCATGTGTGTGGTGAGGGCCCAAGTATCACCTGCTCCCAAGGTGTACGTTAGCAGGAAACCGGAGCCAGGTCTGGGACTTGAGCATGGACACTCTAATCTGGGACTTGGGTGTCCCAAGAAACCTCTTCACCTCGGTGCCAGCACCTGCCCCCGAGAGCCGTCTCTTTGAAGGGCAAACATTCGAGGAAACAACTCACTCTTGCTCCAACCCAGCACCTTGCTCTAACCTACACCCCTGCCTCCTGTTCTAAAGATGGAAGTTTGTTTATTCTCCTGATGAATTAATGAACCCATACACCCAGCTGCCATCAACCAAGTGCTTTCTGTAATTGTCTACTTTCCCAACTGCTCAATCCCTGCCTCCACCTCCCTACTCCCTGCCCCTGGTACTCCTTTTAATTTCTTTTTTCTTTTTTGACAGGCAGAGTGGACAGTGAGAGAGAGAGAGAGACAGAGAGAAAGGTCTTCCTTTTTGCCGTTGGTTCACCCTCCAATGGCCGCCACGGCTGGCACGCTGCGGCCGGCACACTGCGCTGATCTGAAGGCAGGAGCCAGGTGCTTCTCCTGGTCTCCCATGGGGTGCAGGGTCCAAGCACTTGGGCCATCCTCCACTGCCTTCCCGGGCCACAGCAGAGAGCTGGCCTGGAAGAGGGGCAACCGGGACAGAATCCGGCGCCCCAACCGGGACTAGAACCCTGTGTGCCAGCGCTGCTAGGTGGAGGATTAGCCTATTGAGCCACGGCACTGGCCTTGGTACTCCTTTTAAAACATCAGTTCCCTCTGCAGCGTTCAGTTCACATGAGCTCCTTTTTTTCTGTTGCAGTGGTTACTACTGAATTAAATCTGTCCTTATCACTTTAACTAGGATGCAGCTGTGTGTACCTTTGATGTAACTTTTTAGTATGTCCTGAAGAATAAAGAATATTTTGTCAAGGATGTCAGGGCAGTGCCTAATCCAGGAAGAAACACAAACATTTTACACATTAGATTCTTGGTGTTTTGTCTGGCTCCACTACTTAACCTTAAGCTTGTTTCTTCCAGAACATGAAGGGGTTGGACATTTCAAGTTCTCTTCCATTATCAACATCTATTCTGCAAGAGTCCCATCCCCAGAGACTGACATTTTTTCTTCTTCCCTGTAGACTGAAGCAGCCTCAAGCCAGGAAGATGTTAGATGAAGGTGTAATAGTCGCTCTGGGCAGTGATTTCAACCCTAACGCCTACTGCTTTTCAATGGTAATTATTTTTTCTCATGCCTTTCTGAGCAGGGTATCTACCGAGCATATAGGGGATTTAAAACTATTTCTCTAGGTGTTAAGAAATATAAAGATCTAAAAATGTAGATAATCTAAACTATTTTTCTGTGACACAAGAAAAACGTGTAGGTAATAGATAATTGAATTTTTTTCCTGCACCACATGGATGCCTCCAGGTACGGAGACAGGAGAGCAGCTTTTATTTGTGTTATTTTCCGAGTCAGCCTCTATCATTCTGCTTTTACAGTTCATTCATTTTCCTTCTCCAAAAAATAGTGTCAACAAAGAGGTTTTAATAAGTAAGGGTGCAGGTAAGTTCCATCTGACACAGGAAGTGGTCTTGAAAAGTTTCAAGTCAATGTTAAATATACTATATAAAGGAGTTGTTTCCAAAGATGAGAACTATCGCTCCCCCTCTTTGCGGAGGAACGACACTAGACCCTGTGCTGTTCTTTCGTCTGCTCAACCCTTCCCGGGTTTGCTGCTGGTCCTTCCCGGGTTGGCTGGCAACCCCTCCACCTCCGTGGAGGGGCGGTTCCCCCTGCCACTTTCCCCACTTCCGCGGGGGAGCGGCACACCACCGGCCGGCTCTCTCGGGGGCTGCCCAGATGTTCCTCAGGTGTTCCTTCAGATAGATGTTCCTGGTGCATGTTGTCTCTCTCCTCCTTTATAGTCCTCTTCCACCAATCCCAACTCTGCTACCCACACGCCGAATACGCTGCTCTCCTCCAGTCAGGAGCAGGAGCAGCTCCTGCAGCTTATCAGTCGAACTGGAGGCAGCTTCGTAGAAGTTGTTTACTCCCTTTCAGCACCATATTGTGGGAGAGCAGATGCATAGAATAAGTCTTAATTCCAGTAACTTAGTCTAGTCCGAGTTGCTCCCCACAGAGAACGTTTGTATATAAATTTAGATTTTTCCCCCTAGCGTTGTATCCAATTCCACCTGTGTACTTAACTACCTTTATTTGTTGTGCTGTGTTGAGAAACACCGTGAATAGCAGTTACCATCCTGTTGCTTCCTCTCAATGCTGCTCTTAGCCAATAGTCATGCACTTGGCCTGTGTCAACATGAGGATGTCCATGCCTGAGGCTTTGGCTGCTGCCACCATCAATGCGGCTTATGCCCTGGGAAAGTCTCACACACATGGATCTTTGGAAGTTGGCAAACAGGGAGATCTCATTATCATCAATTCATCCAGGTGAGTGTTCTCCGGCTTTGCTGTTTCGTTTTGTGCCCACTGTGACACGTAGATGAGGTTGAAATCCCTTTTCCACTATTTATTAGCAGAAGGCTCTGTGGAGACTCAGACACTACCCACTCGCCTCTACCTTCATCCTCTTCCAACCAGGAATTTTACCTCCAGGCCCCAAACTGCAAGTTTTTAGGTCTCTTCACTGGTCTTAGGTATTTCTGGCTTCCTGCTCTGTTTACCTAGGCTTTGAACTTGGGCCCTTGGCTTCTGACCTGTTTGTTCTGGCTCCAGGGTGTCTCCCTGGTGCTCATTCATTCCTTCTCTGGCCTCTGATACCTGCTAGATCCCCAAAGCCTAACTCACTTTTCCTGTTTCTGGTTTTTTTCTTTCTTTCTTTTTTTTTCTTTTCTTTTTTTTTTTTTTTTTTTTTTTTTGACAGGTAGAGTTAGACAGTGAGAGAGAGAGACAGAGAGAAAGGTCTTCCTTCTGTTGGTTCACTCCCCAAATGGCCGCTACAGCCCGGCCGGTGCTGCGCCAATTCAAAGCCAGGAGCCAGGTGCTTCTTCCTGGTCTCCCATGTGGGTGCAGAGGCCCAAGCACTTGGGCCATCCTCCACTGCCTTCCCAGGCCACAGCAGAGGGCTGGACTGGAAGAAGAGCAACTGGAACTAAAACTTCGTGCCCATATGGGATGCCAGCACCGCAGGCGGAGGATTAACCAAGTGAACCGGACCCCCCCACCCCGGTTTCTTATTATTCACCCACAGTGTTGCTACTTGCCCCTTCTGTGTGACAACTTGAGTCATATCTCTAAGTGTAAATCATATGACTCCTTGATCATCAAAATCCTACTGGGGCCCTTGAACCTCATGTTCAACAGTGGAGAGTAGCCCTATAACTCTATCCCATGGTAGAAACCAAACTCCTCTATGGAAAATAATTCTGATCTTATAATTCACATATCCCTTCATGAAGCAAATATTTTAAGATCAAGTACTTAAATAATATTATTAACCGATGTTTGATTTATTATTGACCAGTTGTATTCTTATTTTTTAAAACAAGGCATAAACATCAATGACCCGCTCTAAGTCAGTTTTTGAGAATGTGTTTTTTAGATTAGCATTTATTGATAAAGTGATGGCATTGATTTGTATGCATTGAAATGATGTTTGATTTCTTTCTAGATGGGAGCATTTGATTTACCAATTTGGAGGACATCATGAATTAATTGAATATGTTATAGTTAAAGGAAAAGTCATCTATAAAAAGTGATAGATCTGAAGGAAAAAAAAAGATACCTCCACTGTATCAAGTAAGCCAATAGGTTATAGTAAAAGTTAGATACTGCAGTAGCTTATCAGAACTGCGTCGCCTAAACCTGAATATATTCCAGTGTTTTGTTAATCCACCTCAGAAACCCAAGAGGTTGTTTTGTTTTGTTTAACATGTGCACCTGGACTTATGAACAGATAATGAATGTGATGATGTTATGAAAACACATTATCTCACCAGGATCAATTGCAAACAGTCTGAAAATTAACAGAAGCAGGCTTGGCTTGACATTTCCATTTTATGTCTGTATTTCAAATCTCAGCTTTTAGACCACGTATAGGGCACACTGGGGGAAGGAAGGAAATCCAAGTGACAGGCCCCAGAATGAGGTGAAACGGAGCCTTCTCTCAGTAAGCAAACAGTATTTGCTTTCCCTACGCACTTGACCTTCCTACATGCTCGTCCGTCAAATTCATGTCTCCTGAGGGAGTCCTTCCATCCTGAGTGTCTTTTCAACCTTGACAGTGAAGCTTCACAACACAGTCCAGGTTCTGTCTTTTTTAACACAGGGGCCTTCCTACAGTGGATGCATTTTGACCCACCCTAATGATGTAATTTTAAAAAATTGTTTCCAAGTTTTTGATTCTTCACATTACAATTGTATAAAAAAGATTTTCCAGCTCTCAATAAATGTTTGCTATCACTATGACTGTTGTTTCCTTGCAACCTTGGGAGTAGATTAGCAGTGTTGTCTATTAGAGTTTTTAGAACAAAGGCGGATGACTACAAAATTAGTTAAACAGTAGATGGTTATTTATATAAATGGATTTTTTTAAAAAAAGATTTATTTATTTGAAAAGCAGAGCTACAGAGAGGCAGAGGCAGAGAGGGAGACAGAGTCTTCCATCCTCTGGTTCACTCCCCAAACGGCCACAACGGCCGGAGCTGTGCAGATTCAAAGCCAGGAGCCAGGAGCTTCTTCCATGTCTCCCATGTGGGTGGAAGGGCCCAAGGACTAGGGCCATCTTCTACTGCTTTCTCAGGCCATAACAGTAACTGGATTGGAAGTGGAGCAGCTGGGACTTGAACCAGTGCACATATGGGATGCCAGCACTGCAGGCGGCAGCTTTACTTGCTGTGCCACAGCATCAGCCCCTAAAATGTTTTAATCATCTTCATAAGCACAAGTCCTGTGTATTAAGAAGTGATTCACAAGTAAGTATCAGTTGTCCAAATTATTACCAAGTTCAGGGTAAGTAAAACTTGAATTAATGAGGCTTGACTGCATTCAGCATCAACACTTTCTTGGACACCTCTAATAAATCATGCTTTGTCACCTCTTTCTGGTGACTTCCCTGGTGATCCAATAGCTGTCCTCCCCTAGGACATAGGCTTGGCATAGTAATTGCCATAACATCCACAATCCCAACCAGATGGAAAGTCCTTGAAGCCAGGACTGCCTGTGATGGTTGATGGACATTAACTCCCACAGAGTGGCTGGACTATGTAGGATGGTGATGGCTGCACCTTTCAAAAACCTGACTCAAATTGGCTGAAAAACTGGGGATGCAGAGGTAGGACAGGCTTTGAGGCTGGATTACCCAGCAGCTCAAAGGTGCAGAGGTGTCAGATTCCCTTCCTCCCTCTTCCAGTCGGCCATGCAGTGGCTCAAGGATTCCACCCTGCCTCCCACCCTGTGTCTCCACCTTCAGGTCAAGCAGGAGGTGGGGGAAAGATGCTGCCCGTGGCTCTCAGGAGAGACAACACTTTGTCAGACACCTCTAATTAATCTCTTCCATCCCACTGATGCAAATGCAATCCCAGCCCTTTCTTGAAGTAATTACTACACAAAGAGGGTGGGACAACGTTTAGGCTGATCAGGCCAACGCTCTGAGCTCTCCAGCTTCACTTGTTGTGTGTATTTCTGTTGGGCATTGCCTAAAATCTCCATTACAATATGGCGCCTGGCAGATATTAGAGGGGTGTGTTTGTGGCTGCTGTGGTTAAGCTACGTAAGATCGGGCCACTGGTAGGGATAGGTCCACTTTAGTTCTGGACACGTGGACAGTGCATGATCCCTATACTTTGCTTAAGATGCCCCTGTGCGAGGTCCACCCACGCTTGCATGATCTTTTCACTGATTGGCTTCCCTACCACGCATGTCTTTCGTAAGCTTTATAAGCTTGTACACTTCCTCAATAAAGTAGTTTCTGCTTCAACAGAACCCACTGGTGCTTGTGGTGCGTTCATCACCCGTCGACCTTACCCCTCCCGTTCGCCTTGTTGGGGAGTGCCTGTACTGCCCCTGCTGGTCAGGGGCCAGCCTCAGGCTTCAGACCCCAACATATTTCCAGTGCTTCCATTTAATAAATCGATGCCTTTAACAAAATTAGCCAAAAAGGCAAAGTGATCCTTCTGTTTATTAAACAACTATAAAGTTTAATTAAAAAGTTAACCCAGTGGCCAGACCCAGAAATGATACATAAGTTTAAAGTAGTGTAAAAAAAATCTCTTTAAAAACATTTTCAGGTTATTTATGGTATTTTTATGTCTGTGGTAGATGGTCAGACAGCAGCCCATGGATGGCACCAAGTCACCTGCACCTGCCCTTGGGTATTATGCTGAGGCTTGGGGTGTGGCTGGCACTGGCCAACAGGATATGACACGGCAGAGGTGGGGAAGCCCCAAAGCTTTGGGGTTCACCATCCCTGGCTTCCCCACGACATCATGTGAAGGAGCTTAGGTGAGCCTGCTGGGCAAGGGCATCTGATTCTGCCATCTCTCCTGCCACTATTCAACAGGAAATAGCAAAATAAAAAGTGTATTGAGCCAATCACATTTTTTAAAAAAGTTATCATTTGCTAATTAAATCTTTCAGAAAGTTCATTTAACTGCAGTGAAAAATATTAATAATTAAAGAAGTAAACTCTGTTACAACATTTTAAGAAATAAGGGACAACATAAGACCATTGAGACTTTTTCCCATATTGATCTTGGAGTTCTCTTGAAGTCACAAGTCGGTTACTAAACAAAGTGCCAGTGTGTCCCCAAGGATGGCAGAAGTGGGTGGGAATTCAGGAGTGGAGGGAAGCTAGCAGACTGCTGGGGCTTGTGAGGTCACTGCAGTTTGTAGACAAGACTCACTTGACTTAATTTGTGTGAGTTCTCACTTCAGCAGAGAACACTACCAAGAACAACCATTGGCTAAACAGTGTCCTCAGCACAGTGTTCGCTCTGTTCATTGCTGTAGGCAATAGTCTGCTCTTGGGTCGCCATTTTCCTGTGAAGACTGAAAGCTGTTGTGAAATTACTACCGGACACAGTGTAGTCTGCTGGAGGGCAGACTTTTCAGAGCCACGGTGTCAGACTCCTGCACAGACAGGGGCAAAGGCATAGACCTTAGCCTTGGGAGGCCAAGAGGCCATCTGACTTACCCTTCACTGCAACAATCGCACGTAATCCTTTCCAAGTCCTTAATCATCTTCTTGGGGGGAAAAACAGATTGAGTAAGACAGCCAAGGGTCCCAGCTGACCTTTGTCAACAGGGCTCACTGTAATGATTACCATTGCAGAGAGGTGGTTAGTCAACCCCACAGGTCCCTTATCTGTGACACGAGCCTGTTCCGGAAGGGTTACTCCAAACATGTGACTTGAGTGCTAACACATAGGAGGTGAGCCTACTGAGCTCAAATGCTAAACATTTTGGGTCTATGTGTAGTGAGGGATACATGAGAAATCTGAAACACACAGCTGAATAAAGTCCACTCAAATAGCAATCTCTATATTCATTCCTTAACTCCTTTCCATGCAAACCCTCATATTGATTTTATAACAACCTCTGTATTTAATTGTTAAGATCTACTGACTGTACTTAACTAAGATTTAATTAATAGAAGAAAGAGAAGCTTCAGGACAAATTATCACTTCAAATGGTTATTTATGAAGGCATATTAAGGGATATTTGTCATAGCATAGCATAGTAAATCAGCTAAAGAAGGTCAACTAGAGGAGAGCTTGTTAAAGCAAATAGAAAATAAGGGTTACAGAAGGCTAACTTCTTTTTAGGAAAGGATAGTGTCAATCTGTTTCCAATTTTGGGATCATCTATTGCTAACAGTAAAAAATAGGCCAATGCAATTGTAGTTATTCTCCTTTAAGAGTAAGTATAACTGTTGATATTGTTAAGACAAAAAGGAAATTCTTACTATTTGAAAACATCTGACGTACAGGAACACAGTGCTGAAGTTAGCAACTGTCATTCTGCCACCAGCATAACCAAAGTAAGTTTCCAAGGAAGTAAACTTTGCTGGTAGGATGGGCTGATCGACCAGGGAAGCTCCCGCTTCTCTTCTCTCAGCACAACACTGCTTTGTGTTCAACTAAGCTATCTGATGTGCCGATCCATGAGAAAGCCCACTAAAGATCCTCAGACTCGGCGATCTTGGTGGCTTTCTTGTGTAGAGATTGCAGTGAAAAGGCTGTTGGAGAAACAGGTCTTGATTCTGGAATATGCTCCATTCTGTATTTTTCAATGTAGGGGGCAGCTACTTCCCAAACCTGAGAAGGAAGCAAACAGAGATGAAATACTGCCGATGCTGTTTCCACATGCCATCAAACATCAACTTCATCCCAAGTCAAACATCCTCTATACCTGACTGGACACACAGTGGCTGTTTGCTTGCTTTTACTTTATGACATCTGACACCTGATCTGTGTCCATAAGTCCTTGGTTGCGTTAAAGGCTTTAAGAATACAAAGTCCAAAATTATTCCAAAGTTACCATGAAGCTTTCTAACTTAATACACTTGAGAGTTGGCCGGCGCCGCGGCTCACTAGGCTAATCCTCCACCTTGCGGCGCCGGCACACCGGGTTCTAGTCCTGGTCAGGGCACCGGATTCTGTCCCAGTTGCCCCTCTTCCAGGCCAGCTCTCTGCTGTGGCCAGGGAGTGCAGTGGAGGATAGCCCAAGTGCTTGGGCCCTGCACCCCATGGGAGACCAGGATAAGTACCTGGCTCCTGCCATCGGATCAGCGCGGTGCACCGGCCACAGTGCGTTGGCCGCGGCAGCCATTGGAGGGTGAACCAACGGCAAAGGAAGACCTTTCTCTCTGTCTCTCTCTCTCTCACTGTCCACTCTGCCTGTCAATATATATATATATATATATATACACTTGAGAGCGAGAGAGAGCACTTTTATCTGTTGATTCATTCCACTCAGAGGCCACCAGGGAATGGGCTGGGCTGGGCTGAAGTCAGAAGCCAGAACACAAGCCAGGTCTCTCACATGTGTGGCAGGGACCCAACTGCGGCCTGCAAAGGTGTGTGTTAGCAAGAAGCGGGAGTCAGGAGCCAGAGCCAGGGATTGAACCCAGGTCCTCCACTGTGGTGGGTATCCGAACTGCTAGGCTAAATCCCACTCCCTCATGAAGGTTTTGACTGCTTCCTCTTCCAAAGCAGAGGAAGCAAGCAAGTACAACCTAGAGGATCCAGTGGACAGAGTGAAGGATGGCTGCTCAAGGCTATGCCATGACACTGTTTTCTAAAGCAAGCCTTGTTTATTGGATTTCCCCCATTGCTCTATTTCCAGGCCATGAGGACCCTGTGCCCCTGACCTCTGCTATCCCAAGTGCAGCCTGTGCCCCGGCAGCATCAGCAACACCTGGGGGAGGTCAGACCCTCAGCCGCCCGCCCCCCCCCAGACCTGCAGAATCTGAATCAGCATTTGCACGATGCCAGGCAAATGCATGTGCACCGTTAGGATGGAGAAGCCCGGCCTCAGGCCCTTCTTTAGTTTTTTCTCCACCCATCAGCCTCCTCTTTGAAGCACTGCATCATCTCAAAGGAAAGTCCAGGGTTTAGCTTCACACTTTTATCTGCTTGCCATGGACAGCCAGGAAGCCTTTCCGACTCCATGACCTCCTAAAACACATTATGCAAAGGCCAGCCTCTCACACACAGCCTCTCCACGAGCAGCCAGCAAGTGGCTTCCCCTACCCGGGGGCCCAGGGAACATTAAGAAATGACAAGCATGAAGATCAAAGAGAAAAAGCACCCCCCCAAAAGCAGTGCAACTGTCTTTGTGATGATGAGGGGAATCAGGTTGCCCTATGGAGGGAACACAATTCTCACAAATTATTCTAAAGGTTTAAAGCACTTTTAAAAATATGTTAAAAAGATGAGTCAGCGTGGAAGGTATCTGTGTCTCTCAGGTAAGTCTTTGGTTGATGTACCTGGAAGAAACAAGCAGTAAAGAAAACCTGTGTCTTTTCCACTGAGATTGGGGCAGAGTCATGCAAGTGTTGAAGAAAAAACCTGCAACTCCAGGTCCATGTACAGTGAACCTGGTGGTTGTGATATTCTCACAAGAAGTATGGGGATAGGGGCCGGAGCTGTGGCACAGTAGGTTAGCGCCAGCATTCCACATGGGCGCTGCTCCTCTTCCCATCCAGCTCTCTGCTATGGTCTGGGAAATCAGCAGAAGGTGGCCCAAGTGCTTGGGCCCCTGCACCCACATGGGAGACCCGGAAGAAGCTCCTGGCTCCTGGCTTTGGACTGGCCCAGCTCCAATTGTTGCAGCCATTTGGGGAGTGACCCAGTGGATGGAGGACCTTTCTCTCTGTCTCTCCCTCTCACTGTCTATAACTCTACCTCTCAAATAAATAAATAAAATCTTAAAAAGATTAAGTATGAAGATAGTCAAAAAGTTCATGGAAAATAAAGAGATATATTTATTTTGCTGCAAAAGTTTTTTGAAATCCATATCTAGTTTTTTCATATTATGTGCTTTCCACAAACTTTTTTTTGAAGATTTCTCTCTCTGCAAGGATTTCAAAAATTTTGCACAGAAATAAATTTAGCTTTTAATTCCAATTTCCATGAACTTTTTGAAGGATTCTCATGCTTCTGAATGAAAGAGATTATCTCAGGTAGGGGGATCAATAATCAAAGTTGTTTTCTCCCCATAAATACTTTCCCCAAAACTCCCATTTAAAATTCAATTCAAAGGTGGGCATTTGGCCTAGCAGTAAAAAGACTTCTGCATTTCACTTTGGTTGGGTTCAAGTCCCGGACCCAGCTGTCTGACTCCAGCTTCCTGTTAATACAGGCTCTGGGACACAGTGGTGATGCCTCGAGTAATTGAGTTCCTGCCATCCACGTGGACTTCTGGAATGAGTTCCTGGCTTCTAGTTTCAGCCAGGGCTGGGGAGCTGTATCCAGCAGGAATATGAGAAATCAACCAGTGGGTGGTAGCTCCCTTACTCTTTCTCTTTTTGCCTCTCTCTCAAAAAAAAAAAAAATCAGCTTACAATTCTTTAATAGTCAGTGTTTAGGTGCAATGTAGGCACTCAAGGGTTTATCAATGGCTTTGTAGTGGCCTTACAAGTTGTCTTTGTGTTTACTTCCATGGAACAGCCAGGAGGCAACAGAATAAAACCGTGTTTTTCCATCCACTCACCCCCCATTCTCACTTTGCTTTCCCATCATGATAAAAACTTTGAAATGAAGTCAAGTGGCCAGCTTACCTTCTGCTCAAGCAGAAGCCTATGAGCTGCCTCGATGTCTGGGGCCATGAAGCGATCTTTTATCCAGGGCCTACGGAGCAAACACAGCAACCCAGCGGCCAAACAGTAAGTACTGCCAAGGCGCACAGGTCTGAAACGGTGTCACTGCCAGGGAGCTGTTGACCTTACCTTACAACTGAGCGCACCAGGTCGTAGACCTTCTCTAGTGGAGTGGTTGTCCTCAGGGGGCGTAGGAACTCTATGCCCTGGCAGGCCGCCAGAAGCTCGATGGCCAGCACTAAAGCAAGAAATGTCAAGACAGCAGTTGGTTAACGTCTGAATTCTTGCTTGAGGAGTAAAAATTACAGGGATTGGCAGCTGTTAGTGGCGAACTAACAGATAGTTGGTTCTCTATCTGTGGGTAGAGTGAAGTTGCCCTGGGTCTTTGTTGCCATTCTAAAGCTGCTTATCTAACTTCTTGTCTGTATCTTTAACTGTGAGAAGGAGAGAATTGAGACATACACCTGGATCGATGATCAGATCCCCTAACCCACCCAGGAGGCTCCCCTTTAGTGTACCCCAGCAAAATCTTCTCTCATTCACATCCTTTTTTTCCTTTAAGATTATTTATTTATTTACTTGAGAGGTAGAGTTACAGACGGGGGCGGGGGGAGAGAGAGAGAGAGGTCTTCCATCTGCTGGTTCACTCCCCTATATGGCCACAAGAGCCAGAGCTGGACAGATCTGAAGCCAGGAGCTTCTTCTGGGTTCTCCCATGTGGGTGCAGGGGCCCAAAGACTTGGGCCATCTTCTACTGCTTCTCCAGGCCATAGCAGAGAGCTGGATTGAAGAGGAGCAGCCGGGATATGAACCAGCACCCATATGGGATGCTGGCACCGCAGACAGAGGCTTAGCTACTAAGCCACAGTGCTGGCCCCTCTTATTCACATCCTCAAATCAAGATTTGTTGGTCAGGAAGAAGGTCAGAAAGAACACCTGATCCCAACCTTGAGCCTCACCCTATTAGATAAGTGTGTGCATTTCATCAAGACCCATGACCTTCAGAGTTTTCAGTGCCTTATGCAAGTGTGAAGTGAAGGTACTGGTCTGGAAGACATGAAGCTTCTTTTAGGTCCACAATGGATTCTAGAGCTTTACCTTCTCCCACTGTGACCTTTGTGTACCCACCTGTGTTCTTAACATGCTTCATAAATTTAAAGACAAGTCAATCAGAATCCAGAGTGGTTTAATCTAGAATTATATTTCTATAAAAATTCTCCATCATTTAGACTCTATTAAATGTAGAGAAATATGGATTTCACTGTTACAAAGTATGGTACATTTAATAAGAATTTTTAGCTAAGAAAGATTGTCTAAACATTATTTTACTGAGAATTTAATGTTGGTAAGATACTAAAATTCTGCAGTTTTTGTTTAGTGGACTTGGGAGTTGTGGGGAGCAACTCGGACTAGACTAAGTTACTGTAATTAAGACTTATTCTATGCATCTGCTCTCCCACAATATGGCGCTGGGAGAGGAGTAAACAGCTTCTACACAGCTGCCTCTCACCAACTTGACAAGCTGCAGGAGCTGCTCCTGATTGGAGGAGAGCAGCGTGCTCGGCGTGTGGGTAGCAGAGTTTGGATTGGTGGAAGAGGACTATAAAGGAGGAGAGAGACAACATGCACCAGGAACATCTGAGCAGCCCCCGAGAGAGCTGGCAGGCAGTGTGCCGCTCCCCCACGGAAGTGGGGAAAGTGGCAGGGGGCACCGCCCTTCCATGGAGGTGGAAGGACAGCAGCCAACCCGGGAAGAACCAGCAGCAAACCCGGGGAGGGCCGAGCAGACAAAAGAACAGCGCAGGGTCCTGTGTCGTTCCTCCGCGAAGAGGGGGAGCGACATAATGGTGCCGTGACTCGGATATGAAGCTTAGGAGGCATAGTGGTGCCGTGACTCGGATAGGAAACCTAGGAGGGAAGAAGCGGGAAGAAGTGGGAAAATACTGGAGAGAGAGACTAGGGAAGAGCCTAGGGAAAAGCCGGACGGAAAAGGTGCCGGAAGAACCTATTGAAAGCCTTGGCATAGACTCGGATACAGACTGTGGGAAAGAAGTTAGGATTGAAAACTAGGATTAAAAGTGAAAGTGAAAGCAAGAAGAAACTTAGACTCGGATACGGACTGCAGGTTGAAAGTGAAAGTGAAAGCTAGAAGAAACAGACTCCGATACGGACTGTGGGGAGAAGCCAGGAGAAATGAGAGGGGAATATTGTTGGAAGAAAAGTTAGGAAACATACCAGGTAGAGAAAAATATGTTAGGGAAAATGAAGCCGCGGGGGCAGGCCGAAGCGGAGACATAAGCTAGGTTGGAATCCGTCTGATTAGCCCGGAGAGCAAAAGACGGGAAGCCAAACCGAAAGGCAGAGACGTAAGCTAGGTTGGATTTCGCCAGGTTAGCCTGGGGAACTTCGACTGAAAGCCGGTGGCGGAAACGTGAGCTAGGCTGTGTGATTCACGGAAGCCGCCATGCGCAGAGAGCGTGTGGGGCACGAGCGGGGAGAGCTCACGGGGCGTGAGTAGATAGGAAGTGCGGGGCTGGCGCGAAGGGGCGCGGAGACCGCGGAGCGCGCGTGAAGCCGGGAAACCGCCGTGGGGTGAGGCACCGAGAAGCTGCCTCGGGGCGGGTGCCGGGAAGCCGCGGGGATAAGAGAAACAGAAGTATAGAAGTAAAATGAGAGAAATAGGAATGCTGGCAGATAGAAGTAAAATAGAGATAGGAATGCCCGGAGATAGAGAAATAGAGAAAAATAAGGCCTCCCCACAACACGGCAATGAGAGGGCTTGGATTCGGTCTGCCTGATTAGTAAGACGATAAGCACCTGCAGGCAGTATGCGCCGCAGGTCACCAAAGAAAGGCATGAATCAACATCAATAAGTCTCCCCACAATATGGCAATGAGAAGGCTCGGATTCGGTTTGCCTGATTGGTAGGGCTTGTCAGCACCTGCAGGCAGTTCTAGCAGAGCAGAGCATGCGCTGCAGGGCACCGAACACAGGCACGCATCAGCGCCTAAAAACCTCCTCACAACATGGCGAAGAGAGGACCCGGATTCGGTTTGCCTGATTGGTAGGGCTTGTAAACACCTGTGGGCAACTCTAGCAAGCAGAGCAGAGTGTGTGCCACGGGGCACCAAAGACAGGCGTGTATCAACGCCAAAAAATAAAAAGAAAGGGGGAACTGTGGGGAGCAACTCGGACTAGACTAAGTTACTATAATTAAGACTTATTCTATGCATCTGCTCTCCCACAATATGGCGCTGGGAGAGGAGTAAACAGCTTCTACACAGCTGCCTCTCACCAACTTGACAAGCTGCAGGAGCTGCTCCTGATTGGAGGAGAGCAGCGTGCTCGGCGTGTGGGTAGCAGAGTTTGGATTGGTGGAAGAGGACTATAAAGGAGGAGAGAGACAACATGCACCAGGAACATCTAAGAGGAACACCTGAGGAACATCTGAGCAGCCCCCGAGAGAGCTGGCAGGCAGTGTGCCGCTCCCCCACGGAAGTGGGGAAAGTGGCAGGGGGCACCGCCCTTCCTCGGAGGTGGAAGGACAGCAGCCAACCCGGGAAGAACCAGCAGCAAACCCGGGGAGGGCCGAGCAGACAAAAGAACAGCACAGGGTCCTGTGTCGTTCCTCCGCAAAGAGGGGGAGCAACAGGGAGTCTTTAAACTTGAGAGTTTGGAATGGACATTATAGAATGTGTTCTAGGACAACCACAACCATTTGTTCTGGCTCTTTCAGACCTTGAATGAAGGCTTATGTGCCAGGTGTTTCTAGCCAAAGGAATTGCAAGACCAAAAACAACTTGAAATTTGCATAAAGATTGAGATAGCAAACCACTATCATCCATCTTGATCAAAGAAGTTGAGCAGGGAGTTGGTGAGTGAGAAGAGATAGTGTCATGTAAAGCCATTTAGACATCTGGAATAAACCTGGCATATTGCTGAAGCAGCCATCTCACTGTCTAATCCCCATATTCATGGGTATTACAAACCTTTCACTAAGAGTTTGCTCTTGACTCTTAGGGATTCCATTTTGAGATAATATCCCCAGGAGCAGATCCAGAATAATCCTGCCACTGTAGGTCTGATAACCTATGAGGATAGGGGTTTATCTTTTCTAATCAGGATGGTATAGGAAATGGTTAAGATAGTGAACTTGAATCAGCCACCTGGAATTACATTCTAGCCTTGCCATTTACTGGCTGTATAGCTTTGGGTACACTATTTAACTTCTCTGCCTTGGTTTTCTGATCTGGACAATGGGATAACAATATATTCCTGCTAGAATTACGGTGTGGATTAAATGAGTGAAAAGACTGAATGCCCACAGTGAATGCTCAGTAAGTGTTAGTGATATGATGCTTCCTCAGAAGAAGCACATATCTCAGAGATGAAGTCAGAGCTAAAAAACAAAAAACGAGAACTAAACACTTGCAGGAGACACATGGAACGTGTCAGGAAAACCTTAATTTGTCGTCACTGCATAACCAGCAGTTCTCCCTAAGTTCATCAACTGGAATGTTTTTAAAAACATGGACTTCATTGCTACAAATTCAAGGGGTTCAATATGTCTTGATCTAGCTGGGGTTTTTTTTGACATGGTTCTCATGTATTTTGAAATAAGATCATATTCCATGATTTAATAACCACCTGAAAATATTTTTAAAACACACTGACAATAATCTGAATTATGAAACATAATCTAGTTTCATCTGATTATTTTCTTCACCTTAACAGAGTATAAAACACATGAATTAAAACTATCCTAAGCAAATAAATATCAATCTCGGCCTTTTGGCTAAAACAACTGCAAATAAATATCAGTACCAGCTACTTGGGTACATTGCAAATACATGTTCTCAAAGTTTTAAAATTTGAACAGTATTCATTTTATCAACCTCCAAGTCTAATATATACCTATGTTACTTTACTAAGATTGCTGCTCTTGAGCTGTATCAGCGTCTTCATTGTCATGCAAACATCTAGGTGTTTATTTAGGTGGTCTAGGTGTTCCAGGGCCATCCAGGGATACAATCAGCCAGACAAGATCTTTGCCCTAATGGATCTTATATTTTCCTGGGAAAGGCAAATAATAAGCCTTAGAGATAGATATTAGGTGGTATTAGGAGAAAAAAAAAAAAAAGACAGGGGGAGAAAGAACAGTGATGGCTGCTTTAGTTGGGGTGGGGAGGGAAGGTTTCAGAGATGAAATCTGCAAAGTTACATAGATGGAGGGAGAAAGAGAGCCACAGGGAGCTCTTAGGACAGAGCTGTGGGCGAGGACCAGAAAGGAAGGGGATGCATTTGTTGATAGGTCCAAGAATAGCACTGTGTTTCCAGGGCAGAGAATGGGACAGGGGGAGGCGGCAGTGAGAGGCAGAAGCAAGATCATGGGGAGCTTCCTGAGCTGCAGGAAGGGGGCTGGATTTTGTGCTGAGCACTGGGAAGTAACTGGTAAATTTTCAGCAAGCCATGGTGTAATCTCAGTGCTGTTTTCAAAAGTTCACCCTAGTTGATCGTGTGCGGTGACTAGAGAAACAGTCGTGAAAACAGCAGATTATCAGAAGGAGTTGACAGAGGCTTGGTTTGCATCTTTGGAAGGTGGGGTTAATTTGTGAATGAACTGGACAGAACAGGATCCAGAAGAGTGACTCTTTAAGCTTTTGGCCAGAGCAACGTGTTCAATGGGGAAACCACCTGAACAATGAACATTCACAGCACCCTGTGATCGATACCAACAAGTGCTGGCAACAACGTGGAGAAACCGGCTCCTTCAAACACAGCAGGTGCAACCTAATGTGGCATAGCCACTTTCAATCTGGAAGATCTTCAAGAAGATGAGCACAAAGAGAGCATGTGACCTAGCCGTTCTACTCTAGAGATATGGGAACCTACGTCCATACAGAAAATGTGTTCACAGAAGCATTAGTTACATTAGCCAAAAGGTGGAAAGAAACCAAGGCTCCCTCAGCAGATAGACAAACAAAATTTGGTCTGTCCTATACAATGGACCATCATTCAGCCAGAAAGAGGCAGAGAGTACTGATATGTGCTACAACATGAATGAACTTCATAAACATGAATGGACCTCATAAACATCATGCCGAATGGAAGAAGTTAGTCACAAAAGACATATAGCATATGAATCCTTTAATATAAAATGTCTAGAATAGGTAAGTCTATAATAGACAGAAATTAGATTAGTGGCTGCCTACAACTCAGGGGAATAGGGAGCATGGGAGGATAATAGCCCAGGGTTTCTTTTTGGCTGATAAAAATATCTTGAAGTTGACCTTGGCCATGGTTATACAACCTTGTGAATATGCTAAACATTGTAAGGTATGTAAATCATATCTCAACGCAGCTCTTATCAAAAAGAAGGTTCTCAACTCTCACACTTATGTTAAAATATCAGACAACTGCTTCCAGTACTGTAACATAAATTCAGGAACTTAGAAAATGCTGCCTTAAAAACCCCAATTTTTTCCCTTTATAAAATGAAACAACACAAAAAATATCAGTGAGAAGGCAGAGAGAAGTTGGCTGGCACAGCTCTCCCTATGAATTATCTTTGCCAGAAAGGTTGTAAGCAAAGCTTTTCAAGTCTTTAGGGACAACTGCAATGGACGGGAAATGCAGGGGACAAAGAACAAATCAAAAGCAACACCACAGGAAGCTAACAGGTAAATCTACAATGTCAGTCTTTCTACAGAAGAATTAACCTGATGCTTCAACTAACCAATGGCATGAAGGGTGTTGAGGGGAGGAAGTGAGGGAGTGGGGGAGGCGAGAGGACTGTTTTAGATGAAGAGAAAGGTAAGTGAATGAGCATTAAGACTAGTGGTTAAAATGCCCATGTCCCATGAGGGAGTGCCTGTTCAATACCTGGCTGGCTCTGGCTCCTGACTTGGGTTTCCTGCTAATGTAGACCTTGGGAGGTAGCAGTCACGGCTCAAGTAGTTACCTCCCTTCCACCCACATGGGAAACCTGGGTCAAGTTTCTGGCTTCCCACTTTACCCCCAGGGACCATTGCAGGCATTCAGGAAGGGAACCAGGACACTGGAGCATCCTCCTGCCCCCCACTCCCCGTCTCTTTCTCAAATGAATAAAAAAAATAAAATAAAAGAAGCCATGACAACCAAACTTAAAACACGGGCTCTGAGACTCGAACAAACTCACTCCAATGACACTGAGATAATGGGAAATTCTGGCTATGAATGTGGTGGGACTGGGACTTCCTGTTGAATTTTGCTGGTGGTGATAATAGCATCATGGTAGATAAGAAAGCATTCATATTTACAAGAGAACATATGTAGGAATTAAATAATATGACATTTGAAATAATTTGGGAAAAGTAAAAGAAAAAGTGAAGCAAATGTACTAACCATTCAAACAGGTGGGTGAGAGTTCACGATAGGAATCTCCCTTTTCGAATACATTGGAAAAGTTTGATTTTAAGGGGCCAGCACTGTGGTGCAGTGGGCTAGCTGCCATTTGTGAAGCCGGCATCCCATATGGGCACCAGTTGAGTCCTGGCTGCTCCACTTCTGATCTAGCTCCCTGCTGATGCATCTGGGAAAGTGGCAGATGGTGGCCCAAGTGTTTGGGCCCCTGTATCCTCATGGGACACCCAGATGAAGCTCCCATCTCCTGGCTCCTGACTTCGGTCTGGCCCAGTCCCAGTCACTGTGGCCATTTGGGGCATGAACCAGCAGATGGAAGATCTCTCTCCCTCCCTCTCTCCCTCTAACTCTCTCTCTCAGATAAATAAAATAATAAATCTTAATAAGAAGAAAGAAAGAAAAGTGAAGCTTCATTTTAAAAAGCCAGCCAAGCAAACTGCTTAGCTCTGCATGAACACCTGGCAACATCAGACTCACCTGATCAAACACAGGTTGATCCCATCTTCTCTCTAGGTCTGGGAGGGGCCTGAGGATTTGCATCCCCAACGACCTCCCAGGTGGTGCCAAGGCTGCCAGTGGAGATCCCACTTTGAGAACCACCAGTGTAGAAATGTGTCCGTGTGGCCTGCACCTCCCACTCACTGCTGTTACCTTGCTCCACGTGCTCGACGACCCTGAGGGCCTTCCTTGCTGCCCACCCGCCCATGGAGACGTGGTCCTCCGTGGCAGCGCTGGTGGAGAGAGAGTCCACAGACGAGGGGTGGCACAGAGCCTTGTTCTCAGAAACTGCAAGAGACCAATGCAAGCTAGGTAGTACCCCCAAGAGGATAAACCACCAAACAACACATGGCTCCCCCAAAGGGCCCTCGACAAGGAGGAGGCCTTGCCAGCAGCTCTGGACCATGATCCAAGCACCAGACTCTACAAAATTACTTAGAAAGGGAAGCAGTTTGATTTTTCCCCCCCAAAAGCGAGAGGGATTCTACAGCTATCTTGAGTTCTGAGGTAAGACAAGGATGGGGAACTGGGAATTCTGATACTATAAAGTCGAGTTGAAAACACTGGAAACATTTAGTGTGCCCGGGAGGCTTGGGGGTAGGGAGGGGGGAGGCATAATGGGCATTTTCAGGTACTTGAGAGCAATCCAGTTGCATCATCAGAAGAGGTGGGATTAGAATCAGGCATGGTATTCGAGGCTTGAGGCTGGACCCAGAGATCCTGGGTCCCTTAACAGTTCAACTGCTCAACTGTTCAATGATAACACAAGTGATTGTTCTGGGTTTAAGCCAGTGCTTGGTGATGGCCAAAGATATACCAGGGCAATGGGCAGAACCCTTGGGATGACCCACATTGGAGTCTTTCAAATTGGATTTGGCCTATGAATCACCCAAGGATCTTGTTACAAGCAGTCTAGGGGGGACCCGAGTTTGTACTGTTCTGATAACTCCAGGTGATGGCTGTACGGTTGGTCAAAGACTACTCTTTATATAGCAAGGCCCTAGGTTGAGGGATTCCTCCTCCCCAGCTTCAGAAGTCAGGAAAGGTCCAACTCAAGTCTCGTCTCCTCTTTCTTTGGCCTTGAAAGCTTCAGCTGTTCTCTGTACTGTAAGGGATGAGATGCCTGGCTTTCAGTGGAGGTGATCAGCTCCTCTTGGTTTGCCTAAAACTTTCCTGGTATTGGCACCTGAAGTCCCAAGTCCTGGGACTCTAAATTGAGGGCCCCGTGGACAAGCAGCCTATGGTGAGGCTTGTTCAGAAAGATAACTTATAAGTGGCTGAAAAAAAAAGGAAAACCTCATTTCATTGTAATGAAAACAGGCTGAGCCACTGCACTAGAGAGCTTGGGAAGCTCAGCACGTTCAAACCAGGTTTCCTAAGACCATAATGTTCTCTAGAAATCAATTACCATCCCCCTCCCCCATCACCGTGTTACCGTGTTACCGTGAGAAATCTCTAGCCTTCCACGGGCTATTCTAATCAGCAAACAAATGAGCAAATAGAAGATACTGGGTCAGAGGAGAAAGTGAATTCAGTGGCTCTTCGTTGGTTATTTGTGTTGAGTTTTAGTCAGAGGCTTAAGCGTGGAAGGGGTTGGGAGTAATTATTAATAGCAACAAATACCTACTTAGTGCTTCTGATGTGCCAGGCACAGTGCTAAGGCTTTCTGTTTAATTCATTTTATTCTCAACACAGTCCCACTGGGTGAATTTATCATCTTTGTTTTGTGTAGGAGTAAACTGAGATCAACAGGATTGAGAGACACAATGAGATACTGTAGGTAAGGAAATAGCAGAGTTGGGATTCAGGTTCAGGGTATATACTCTTAATTAATCACCATGTTATCCTGCCTTTTGGGGTAGGTAGGGGTGCTAGATAAAACACAGAACCCCTAGTGAAATCTGGATTTCAGATTAAAAAATGAATACTTTTTTAGTGTAGGTATGTGCCAGACAACTCAAGTGTAACTGGACACACTGCATTATTGTTGAATTTACAACTCTGTTTTGGGGTTACTTATTGACTAAGGTGAGCTCTTCATTTTAATTTTAGTGAGAGCATGGATTTGGGAGTCGCATGCCTGGGTTTGATTTCTGTTCTATATCTCACCAGCTGTGCAATACTGGGTAAGTCACTTGACTTCTCAGGTCTTGAGGTATTCATCTGTACAACGAAGGGAGTAAAGTACCTGCCTGTGGTGGTGTTGGGATGATTAAGTGAACAAATATCAACGAGAACCATAGCCTCTGTGCCAGGCATTGTTCTGATTCATTATTTCTGTCTCTTACAATCTTGAGTCACATCAGCTATCGAATTGCTCAATTTTCTTAGAGGGTATCCTGCTACTTATAGATAATCTTGTATATCGCAATCATATCTTTGTTTTCAGTGGTTGCTGTATCTACTGGCATATATCACAAGTTTAATTATTCAGGTTGTTTCTAATGATAACTGTTAGCACCTTTGTCTTTTTCCCTCTGAGAGTCTTCAGATTGAGATTTTGAAAAAAGCTACAAAGGTGAAGCTCTTACACAATGTCAAATTGCTTTGCAGAGAGTGATAGTGATTAAGACACTTGAATCCTACATTGGAGTAACTGGGTTAAATTCCTGGCTCTGGCTCTTGACTCCAGCTTCCTGCTAATGCAGACTCTGGGAAGAGCGGTGACGGCCCAAGTAACTGTGCTGCTGCCACCCACATGGGGGACCTGGATTGTTTTCCTGGATCCCAGCTTCACCCCCAGTCCAGCCCCAACCATTTAAAGTATTTGGGGGGGCCGGCGCCGCGGCTCACTAGGCTAATCCTCCGCCTTGCGGCGCCAGCACACCGGGTTCTAGTCCCGGTCGGGGCACCGGATTCTGTCCCGGTTACTCCTCTTCCAGGCCAGCTCTCTGCTGTGGCCAGGGAGTGCAGTGGAGGATGGCCCAAGTGCTTGGGCCCTGCACCTCATGGGAGACCAGGAGAAGTACCTGGCTTCTGCCATCGGATCAGCGCGGTGCGCCGGCCGCAGCGTGCCGGCCGCAGCGGCCATTGGAGGGTGAACCAACGGCAAAGGAAGACCTTTCTCTCTGTCTCTCTCTCTCACTGTCCACTCTGCCTGTCCAAAAAAAAAAAAAAATATTTGGGGAGTGAATCAGCATGTGGGAGTTCTCTGTCTTTGTCTCTCTTTCTCTAAATTAATATGTAAAATTTTTCTTTTAAAAAAATTGCTTTTCACTCTGAAACTTCCTGAAAGCTTTCAAGAAGTTCATGGAAAATGTGTATTGTAAAGCTATCCACGGATTCCAAATTTTTTTACACCAAAATAAACTTCTCTTTTAATTCTATTTCCCATCAACTTTTTGAAGCACCCAATATTGTCCTATTATGTTTCAGTATAACATTGTTTGGGTTTTATTTTATTTTTCTAAAAAAAATGTTAAGGAGTCAACCTGCTACGTTTGAGAGTGGAAGGATGTAAATAAAAGTGTTGAAAGAGTGGACCTCATTCAAAAACAAAATTCGGTGTTTTCGGGTAACAAGGCCGGCAAGGGTTGTGTTTGGGAAAAGGGCAGTGTCCTTACCAAGGGCTGCAGCTGTGCAGTGGGCTATCATGAACCCCGAGTTCAGACCACCTTCAGACACCAGGAAGGCAGGCAGCTCGCTGAGGGAGGGGTTACAAAGCCTTTCAATTCTTCTTTCACTAATGGCAGCAAGTTCATGGACACCAATGGCCAAATAGTCCAGGGCCTGCAAGAAGGTCTCAGTTCAGTTGGCCCCTTCTGGAATACGTGTTCAGAGTCAGAGGCAACTTTAGAAAGCTTACTTTGGCTGGGTATTCACCGTGGAAGTTTCCTCCAGAGATTGTCTCTCCCCTACTGGCGAAGACCATCTTTCAAAACAGGTTAAGGTTGGAACATAGCATTGACTGATCAAATCAAGTATAACTCCTTCCCCAAACTACTGTTTTTTACATTAGGGTGGCAGTCCTTGTATAAACATGGGTAGTAGAAAGAAGAGACAGTCTTCCCTCGTGCAGGGTTAACATCAATGGGCACAAAAGTAAATAAACCTTGAAGATGAATCGTGAGCGCCCAACTGGGGGCCAAAGAAACAGCATGAAATGTCTTCTGCTGAGATTAGAGATATCTAAGCTCTAATGTACACATAATGACTGTACTCATGTGGTGATTAGTATTCGCCCTCAAAACGTTCATAGCTTGAGACTAAGAATGGAGACCAGAACATCCATTAAAATGGGCACTGTGGCCTTTTGCATAAAGGATTTGCTGAATGGAACCTGTTGATGAGCAACCACCTCAAAGTCTAGACCAATCGATCTTGGGAACTTTCAAACTCCATAGTCAGTGGTCCTGGGCCAGCCTTCAACAAAGATAGTGATGAATAGGTCCTCACAAGCCTGTTTTCGTAGAAGGCAACTTAAGTCCCCACTGAATGTTATTACCATCGGCAATAATTCCATCCTGCTCTGCGCTTTATTTAAATCAGCAGGCAAAGGCAGTAACAGATCCTCCTTCCTTTTTGCCTACAAGGGCTAAAGAATACTCCTGGCCCTCTGTTCCCATGGTTCCTGTTTCCATGCATTCGCCCACCCATGCAATCTGTGGGCCGAAGCTACTCACTCATTTACTCTATGAAAGGAGCAGAACTGAGATGCTATACAAAATGATTGCTTCAGTAGATCCTCCAGTTGCCAGCTGGAAATTCTATAATTAAAGTTTAGTAGACACTCAAAAGATACAGGATTATCTGTTGCACTGTTCAGTTCTGTGGTAATGATGTTCTTCACAAATGCTATTGTGTCATTTGCAACCCCGTGGATCTAAAATATGATCAAAATAAGATAGATGACCAATTGATTTCCTTCAAGGCACCAATACCCTTATAGGATAATACCTTCAGTGTTTCCCCCAGGAAGTGCTTTGCAGTTATAACCATGGAAATATATGGGGAGACTTCAAAACACTGGAAAATGGAATTAAAAGATACATTTATTTCAGTGAAGAAATTTGAAATTCCTCATAATAAGCATTGTCTACTAGCTTTTTGAAGACTGCTGGTAAGCATGGATTTAAAATTTTTTGCACTGAAATAAACTTAATTCCATTTTCCACTAACTTTTTGAAGCCTCTATTCATTTAGAATATGAAGAGAACTTTGTTAAAAGTCATCTGGTTCTCACTGAAACCAATTAGAATCAATTCATCATAACAAGGTTTGACATTAGATCAGTCTCCAGCTGATCTAATGTCAGCACATTAAACAGCTGATCTAAACAGATCTAAACAAGATCTGATCTAAAAAGATCTAAAACAGCACAGTGGAAGAGGGAGAATGCAGACACACAGGCAGATTCATGGCCAGGTTGTTCGGAGAACTTTGGACAATGTACTTCATTTAATAGCTGAAAGAGATACAGACTTAGAGGACAGACCCCAGAACTTACCATATGCACACCAACTCCTGGGCATGGCCTATAGAGACCATTCAGATGGTAGCTATTATCCAAGGAGGGTTAAGTTCGTGAAGCATAAAGCTACCATATTAGAAAAGCTCAGAAAACAAGGCAGCTCCCCTGAGGCAAGCCAAAGCCAGTCACCACGTTCTAAAGTAGCACCTGCCTCTCTGGCTACTCTCAAGTCAAGAAAGCAAAGATGCAGTGATCAGACTGACCCAGAGCAAAGTACTTAACTCTGTGCCTCTACTCCCAGCTGCAAAATGAGAGGAAGAACACTTGTCTCATCATTGGAAAAATCAAGTAACAGACACGGGAGACCCTGTGATGGCGCCTGTCACATAGTCTGCTGTCCTTATTAGAGAAACAGGGAGGCGTTAAGCCAGGACTTCTTACTGCTGAACTCACTGCGCAGTTCTTTCCCATACATGCTTTTGATGTGTCATCTAAGAAGCTAGCTGGAACACAGCTTGCTGAGTAAAAGGAAATGAGAGTGTTAGCCCTAGGGAGCGCTCTGTATGACAGTAAGGACTGGAGCTTGCACAAGCTGACATGTTGTTTGCTAATCTCAGTGAACTAACTGCCACATGTCAATGGGCACCTGCAACACAGGGCTCCTAATGTCAGCTGAGGTGATCTGCTTTGCTTAATAAGTTAAGCCTCATATTCATATGTAATGGTTTACACCTGTCAATACTGATACAGTAACCATGGGTATGCTCTTGAATTTTAAAAGATATAACTAGACTTCACCATGAACATGGTTGGCTGGCTGGTTCAACTTGTATCTAACAGGGAGAACCAGTAAAACTCTATTAACTGGTTGTGATGATGTCATTAATAAAAATTTTTATAAGTTTGGGCATTCCTGCTGTTGACACCATTTGGGGAGTGAACCAGAGGATGAAACACCTCTTTCCCTCTCTCCCTCCCTTTCTCTTTGTCTCTCCCTCTGCCTTTCAAATAAATAAATAAATCTCTTTGGAAAAATGTTAGGACACTAGATCAACAAGGAAGGTGTCCGCTGGATGACACTGAAAGGAAAGGAGCGAAGCCATTCCAAGATGAGCTTACCACAGGGAATGAATCGAAACTTCACAATGATTTGCTCGCTAGTCGTACCAGAGACATAATTTTTAAGAGGCAATAAAAAATGTGGACTCTAGTAGACCATTACATGGATTTCTAACACCTTCCCTTTTTTTTTCCATTTCCCCTCTGAATTTGGGGAGAAAAACTTTGTTGGGGTTTTTGGTTTTACCTGTGGACAGCAGCGCAAGGTGTATGCATCCTGCACCCGGTCACAGAACCTGTGACTCTCTGTGGAAGACATGGAGGGGATAAGATAGGACATACATCACCAGTTCTCTCCCAAAACACGCAACCAAATCAGCCCACTCACATAAACACGCCCAGACCTGCTATTTCTGATGGGTGATGGTCGGAGTCCAAGAGTGACCGAAAACGAAAAGCAACTTCAATTTGTCCACGATGTGGGCGGACAGCATGAATGTCTAGAATTGATGAAGCAAAAAAGAGCAATCTTGGTAACAGAACCAGCCACCACATTGGCCTCAGGACTACCCACAGTAGCCCTCAAAAGTCCCGGGGGTCCTTGACCACTACTCGGAGAGTTTGAAATTTCATTGCAGAAACAAAAATGTTCTCAGTGCCTATTCTTCCCATTTTAAACACCTGAGGGCAAATTATGTGTTCTCACTGGGAATTTAACTCAAGACACTGGGCCTGCCTTCCAAGGAACTGAGCTCCTATACCCCGTAAATATACACAAGTATTATGAGTCAAAAAGTTTTAGAAGTGATTCAGAGAGAACACAACACTTCTTGATAAATGGGAAAACATTTGCAATAAGGAACTAAATACAAAAAGAAATGGGTTAATAATAGAAGGGCCTAATAGTGGCTTAATTCACTTAATTCAAAGTCGTTTTGAGACCATTTCCTGTCCTACTTCTCATTGCTGCAGAGTCTTTGCAATTCACTACCTGCAGAATGAGCTACAGCTTCTGTAGTCTTTCTCACCCAGTTTCCTAACTGAGCTCCATCCTCTCCCACTCTGGACCTGAGGCCGCCCAGACCCTCTGACTCACTTGCTCCTCAGGGCCACATCTGTCCAACGTGCTGGCTTCCAGGGCCGGGTGCAGCACAACACAGGTGAAGCTGTGGCCGCCCTGGATGTGCCACAGGCACCTGGTGTTCTCCTTCCTCACCACCCACTCGCACCATCCCTGTGTTTGAAGACCTTGACCACTGCCCCCCAGCCCCACCCCCACCCTCAGGTGGCAGAACCACGCGGACCTGTATCAAAGGCCTTGGTGGTGCCCTTTAGCACCTCGAGGGTCAGGGCGGCGACGATGTCTGCCTGGCGGGCGATGGCACTGGCTCTCTCTACAGCCTCGCAGCCCAGGGAGGTGATCATCTGTGTCCCATTGATGAGTGCCAGGCCCTTCGGGGAGGGAGGGAAAAGGTTCCTACTGTAAGTGGAGTTTGTGTCTTTTGCTTTTGTCTAAGAGAGCAATGGGCCAGTGGCTGATTCCCGTTCCCTAAAGTGCAGGGCGTTGAGGCTTATTTAAGCACTTGAGGGATCCGTGGTGTCACATGTGACATTGTCAGTACCCCTCCAGCCAAATGATGCCTGGGAAGGACGCCAGTTCCCCAGCTAGCTCTGGAGTGTGGATTGTGCATCTGATCTTCAGAAAGATCCTGGAAAATGGCATTAAAAGATAGGTTTATTTTGGTGCAAAGAAGTTGTGAATTCCACACTTGGCTTTTTCTCATGAACTTTTTGAAGACCCCGTGTTAGGCATGGCTTTTGAAATTTTTGTGCCAAAACAAACTTCCATTTTAATGCCATTTTCCATGAACTTTTGGAAGGACTTTGATAGAATTCTTAGCTCTTTATTCTGCATTTCTTCTTTAACATCGCCCCACAGTAAAGTCAACCAGGAACAATTCTGGCCCAGGACGTTTGGCTTAGAGTCTCTGTTAGGGATCCTTAGATTTTTAACACAAAGAATCTTCCAAGTGCCCTTTCTTCAATGAGCAACTTTCAAGAAACAGGTATCCCACTTTCACTTTCAGGAACCATTAACACTGATCCTAAAACCAAAACCATGGCATAAACAAAGGCCTCTTTATAGGAATGAATTTGCCTTGACTGCTTACCTCTTTTGGTTTCAAAACCACTGGTTTCAATCCGTGGGCTTCCAGAACCTGTAGAATGATTGCAAATACGAAAATGGGAATCTAATGAACTAGCAGCCTATTTCTGATTTTATATGGAATCCAATAAAAGACCTTTGAGGCCAAAGGTCTGTCTGATGGAAGGTCAGACCTACACACCTTGCCTCTAGTTCTGGTCTTCGATCTGAAAGCAGACTTGCCTTTCAACTGATTTTTGTACTTAATCCGGGGACTTTTTTTCTGTTTGCAGAACCAACTCTAAATGCTGATTTCTAGGTCTTTGGTGTTCAGTTTCTACCTTAGTGATTCACCTGTGCAGGCTAAAGCTGGGTTCCTGACTGTCCTTGCTCCCTGCTTCTAGGGCATGACCTAAAAGCCCTTTACTCCCATTTATGGTTGACCCAAACTCTGGCAGAACCTCTAAGCAAAACTTGAGTGGCAGATATAGGAGCACCAACCAGGAAGGGTCTATGGAGTTCCCTCTGCTAGAAGCGCACAGAACCCCAGGAGAACAGGGGCAAAGAGAGTAGCTAAGGTCTTGCTAGGGAAGGGGAAGGGGGCATTTCAAGAAGCAGAAAGGCAGAACCAGTGGCACTGACTATCTTCACCAGTGGATCAGAGTAGCCGCCACAGGCAGATTCTGTCTGGGGAGTTGGGCTAGGGCTAGGGGAAGGAAAAATGGAGACAGAAATTCAAGGGTAGTTAGGGCCATGATGCAGGGAGTAGGAAGCGTGCAGTGGAAAATGATCACCTAGGAGGCTGGGAGAGTACAGAGGAAGGGCACAAGGTGTGGAGCCGGGAAGGGAGAAGATGCAGAGGATCCACAGGGAAGCTACCTGGAGGACTTCTCTGAAGGGGACCAGAGAGAGGCGGGGGTGCCGGGAGGAGAAGGTGTGATTGCACGGGGCACCTGGTTCAGTGACCAGCACATTCCAGTCCCTACAATGCAGAACCCTGGATAGGGGAGATTAGGGGGATTGCATGACAAGCAAGACTCTTAGAAGCCCCTTAAGTTTAGACTTTAGCAATGGACAATGGAAAACCTGCTGGAACACAGCTAGAACAAGCTGTGTTTGCTATTGGGAAAGGTCAGCCTGACTGCTGTGTGAAGGTGATTGGGGGTTCACTGACAGCAGAGACAGGGGAAGCTGCATGGAAGAAAGACTACCTGGAACCCACAGGACTATTATTATTATTATTATTATTATTATTATTATTATTATATATGTCATTATCCCTTTAGCAGCTTCTTCCTTGGCTCCTTGCCTCTTTCACTTACGTATGGGGCCTCCCAGCAATTGCCCAGAGATAAGACTTTCATTGATGCTTTGCTCTACTCTGATGGAATTTGGAGACAGGTGAGAAAAACATGGAGGCATTATTAAATAAAAGCCTCAGGAGCTTGCAGAAAAGTGGAACCTGCATCCCAGAGGCCATCTGGTGAGTGTTATGATCCACAGTTCTGTACCTGTGAGACCAGCTCCTGAGTAAAGTTGTGATACCATGTGACCTCCCGCACAGGCACTGTCAGCCTTGTGGGTGCACAATAAGTTCTTGGGTGTACCTTTCCACCAAGGTAATCACCAACTCTGGGAAACTGATTGACAGTCAGGGTGGACGTTAATAGGCTTGCCTAGTTTGACTTCTAAGCTTCAGTTGTCTCATCTATAAAATAAAGACAGCAGAGGCCCCCGCTCACTGGGCTGTAGAAAGGAGTGAGTGCACAAACCATCCATGTCCAGCCATTGTCCAACCCAGGGAAATAACTGCACATGAAAATTGCTAGAAAAGTCTTACATATTTAGCGTCAGCCCAGCCACTCTTTGGAGACCACATCTTCCCTTCTCCAATTAGGCCGAGAGCCAGATGAGAGAGTGGGGCCAGGTCTCCACTGGCACCAACGGTTCCTTTCTCTGGGACGTAAGGCAGGCAGGAGGCTGGGAGAGAAGAAGGCACGAGTTACTTCAGGAAGGCAACATTCTGGATGTTCTCACTTTGCCAGGAACCTCCCACCCCTGCCTGCCCCCATTCCATCTAGGATGACTCTGGCCATGAATACCGGGGGAAAGAGAATTTCTCAGGCACAGCTAATGCTTAAGGGACCCAGCTGAGCTGCTTTGGCGGGGGAGGGCAGAGGTGAGGGGAGGAAGGAGGAAGAGAGCAGGGAGTAAGCAGGACCCTTCTGGGAGCCTAGCCTTCAAAATGTGCATGCCGGCACCCGACCAAACAGTTCCACTTCTACAAATTCTGGAGGTGTATCTTAAAGATATGACCAGGAACTAGTTGCTGTTCATTACAGCCTTGCTTGTGAGAATAAAAAGTTAGAAATTATCTAAATATGGAGTTAAGAGACATTCATGTGATGGAATGGTAGGAAGCCACTAAGTGCTTTTGGAGAGTCTTTGGAAATATATGACTGTTTAACATTAGGAAAGCAACATAGAATGTTCTGGAAGGACATGGCACACCACAGTGTCCACAGGGCTCTCTGGGGAGATCAAGTCTTAGGCAACTGAGTGTCTTCCTTATTTGCTAGTCACCCACTTTGCCACCCACCACCATTTATAAGTAAACACGTATGATTTTGTAAGAAATTCCCAAAAATGTTACCAACAAAGGTTTCATTTTTCTAAACTAACACTAGACTCTTGATAGCGGTGTCTTTTCCAACTGTTAACATTGGAGAGAGCAATGCCATGCACGGGGCCAGCTTCCGGATCGGTTTGCCCTCGGGGCGTCTCAGGGCTCTAGGGACCCAGGGGGACCTTAGAGTCACCCATCAAGAACAGATGACTTCAAGCGTGGAGTCTGCAGTCTGACCGAATGGGATTTGAGGTTTATAACAGGGCAGAGCAGGGTAGGAGTAGAAATAGGTATTGGGATCACAACTTATCTGTTCAGCCCAGCCTTCTCTACTATAAATTATTCACTCAGATTGCTGTTCAATTTCATATTCATGGGTCATTTGCATGCATAGGATGGGAAACTCTGCATGTGTTCCTCTCTGTGGGACTGCCTAGCCCAGCTTCTCCTCCCATTCCTCCCCCATGGAGCCCCAGAGCTTCCCTGACCTACAAGGCTTCTCTTTATCAGGGAAGAGGAACAAGGCCTCCCAAGCGTTGCAAATCTGGCTCTCACACTGGAATTTTCCTGACCAAAAAGCAAGCTCCAAAGAAGTGAGTTGTTATCAAATTCTGCCACTACTTGGCTTGATGATTACCAGTGAGTCCCTAGCCCTTGGCAGGAAGTGGGATTTCAGAGTGCAGGTCTGACTCTTCCATCACATGGGGAGCACTGAGAGTTTAGGTTCCAAGGCACCAACCAGAATGGCAAAATTCTGAATGTCTGAAATGGACATCCAGCAACCATTGTGTTCCCCGGAAGATCCGCTGCTACTTCTCTAACCACACACGAGCACCCCTGAACTGGAGTTTCTCACTAGGCTTGAATATGGGGGCAGATGTAAGGTGCTTGTTGTACTAAAGATGCCAAATGCTAAGTGAAGGGTGATGGGGGATGGAGTAACCATCGTGGGAGTAACCATCTCAGCGGCACTGCCCCCTGCCCCTCCTATCTGCCTTCCTTCTTGCCAAGCCGCTTCCTATTCATCTCAATTACTTTGTCTTCTTAGCTCAGCCGATCCCCCTCCCCCACCCCCCGTATCTGGTCATTCAAGGGCACCCTGTGGGAATGCCCAGCCTCAGTGGAAGGTCAACCTGGGGACCCCCTGCATTACCATTAAATACTTCGATAACTTGCTTGAGCGTCTCCAGGGAAATGCCACTGTATCCTTTGGCTAAGACATTGATCCTCAAAGCCAAGAGCATCCGACACCTCTCAGGACTTAGGGGTTTCCCAACACCTTCAAAACAGAATTCATGTTTTTGCCAAGAAAGCCAAACCCCTTTCTACCTCCTGGCTGCCTCCATGCCTCAACGCTTCCCTGCTGTGGTCCGTTCTCTCTCCTGACATGGACAGCAGCACTGCCCTCTCCTTGCCTGGCTGGCATCCCAAAGCCCCATCTTCCAGAGAGAGATAAAAGGCCCAGATTCACTTTCTCACCTCCCCATCCCCGGAATGTCGCTGGGATCCCCCAGTTCCCAAACTCCTGCAGAATGGCATCCAGACTCCTTCGCCAGCTCCATCCCCATGGGATGGATGCTAAGTCTTGACCAAGTTTCCCATCCCACCTCGCCCATCCCAACTCATGGCCTGAGCAACAGCCATCATTCCCTCCCCTGAATACGCAGCACCCTCTCCGCGGGATGGACATGTGCTCCTGTCCAAGCCTGTCAGTCCACCTGGCCCGTTCCTTTCCCTGGGGCTCTGCTGAAAGGTGGTCTTGCCTGATGCCCTCTGCTTCCCTTCCTCTTGCACCCAGCACCTTGTCCTTGGCATGCACTACCTGTTTCCGGCTGACTCCACTGTGCTCTGTGTTATTCATTGAATTAAATGAGACCTAGGAGGCACCCGACACTCCAAACGATTTACCTGAAGAATGTGAACGCACTAAGTTGACCTGAAGTTCCCTGGAAGAGAAAGGTTAAGGCTCTCTTAGATATCATGCAGTGAAAATGTCTCTTCCTCTGGGAAAATGAAGGGAAGCACAGTTCAATCTTTGCAAGGGATGCAGGGTGGCCAGATGCAATGGACAAAGCCAACCTGTCTGGTTTCAATGCCAACTCCTTTCTTGGCCACTGAACCCAAGTTGCCAGCCTGCTCATGGGTACCTTGGGGCTAATGGGAATTACTCCCCTTGTTGAAAAAAAAAATCTCAAAGATGGCAGCAGGTAGAACCTGAAGGTTCTTGTGTTTTCAACTTACTCCAGCTTACTGATGGGAATGACAGTCCTGGCGAACTTCCCAAAACCTGTAGTAATTCCGTAAACAACTAGAATACAAACCAAACATTATACAATCAGACACAAGGGATTTGTGTGTGTGTTGGAAGAGAATTTTGTAACATAAAGACAACAATACCTGTTTTTTCTTTGATGATGCTGTCTATGACTTCCCTGGATTTTTGCACCTTCTTTTCAGCAATTGAGGTGAGCTAGTGACAGGTTGGTCAAAACTGAGCGTGTTAAAGACTTCCCTTTGCAGCACAAACGGCCAGAGGATTTGCCTCCCTCCCTCCCTGCCTCCTCCAGTACCTTTATTTTGTAATGTCCCTTTCCCAAGTTCACCAGATCCTCTGTGGTCAGACTGTCCCCATCTAAGGCAATGTACTGGACAAAAGAAGGAAATCTCTGAGACTGTGAACAGCTTCATGGCTCCAACAAGAGCAGCAAAGCTTCCTGTGGACCAAACTTTGCTGTTTCAGAAATTTCATCATTGCTGTGCAACAGGAATTAACTTATCCAGAAGAGGCTGGGGTGGGCAAGTTAGAAAAGAAGAAGCATCATCGTGCTTTTCCCAGCCTAGCTCTTCCGGCTGCACAGAGCTGGGTACAGCCTTGTCCTGTGTTTGCTCAGAAATTTTGCTGGCCCTCTTGCTCCTTACATGGAGAGGAGGGAGACTGAATTTTCTGGGCAAAAAGCAAGTGGTTTGAAGCTTACCTTCTCTGGCTCCCGGTACTTGCTGTATCTGCAGCCAGGTAAAGGAAAACACTGGGTAGTGTGCCAGTGCCCCAGCCCCACCGCTGGCAGGAGGCACCCCGCCCCCAAGCAGAGCATAGAGCCGGCAGGAAAGGATACAGGTAAACTCCTTCTGGCTGTGACGGAATGAAGTCGGGGGACATCGCATCACCTTCTATGACTAGAACAAGAATGTGGGGGGCCCTTAAAGATCACCCCAGAGCTGCTATCGGCCAAGGCATCTGCCTTGAATTTGACTGCCCTTGAATTTGATAGAAATGACTGCTTAGATTTCAAAGACTTTCAAGTGAGCATCTTAGCAAAGGACAGCCAATGGCAGGGGTGCAGACATTGAGGGTGCAATGCCAGTTCAAGATATCCCTCCCACCTCCATTCCCCACTCTGTTTCAGCTCCTTTTAATCTGAACTCCCCAGGCCCCTGTCCTGCCTGCCTCCAGTCCACTGGGCTCTTCAGAAGGACTCGGTGACAGCAAAGAGGTGCAGACCTGTGGTCTCGGAGTCAAGTCCAGCTTCTGTCACTGTCTAGCCAGCTGACTCTGGGGAAGTTACCTCTTCCGAGTTACCTTCCTGGCTGGATGTCAGAGGGCGTGGGAATCCTGCCTATCTCTTGGGGTTGTGTGAGAATTTGAGAGACCCAGAGGCATGGCAGGTGCATACCCAGAGCAAGCCAACTGCAAGCGCCACCTCTTCTCATTGTCCCTGAGGGGGGGAGGGAGGACCAAGCCCTCCCCTGCCACCACTCACCCACTTCCACAAACTCGTTGTCCTCCAGGGCCACCTCGAGCGGGTCCTCATTGTCCAGCAGCCCCAGGCCCTTGCACCGGCGCACCAGGAAGCACACGGCATCAGCAGAGTCGAAGCCGCCATTGTCTGGCTTGTTCTTAATGTAGCGCCGCACGGCCTCGCGGCCCAGCCAGCCCACAGTGAGCTGCGCATCCCGGCAGGGCACTGCCAGCCATTCCCCGCGCACGTGCACCGTGTACCTGGGCATGGCTCCGCGGCTGCAGCCCTGTGGCCCCGTGAGGCGACACTCCGGGGAGGGGAGAGTTTTATCCCTGAGTGTCAGCTGGGGTGTGGTCAGCTGGCTGGGAGGCCAGGGACGAGCTTTCACAACTCCGCCCCTCCCTCTCCTTCACTCATTCGTGTGGTGGACAAATATTTATCAGCACCCCAGGGGTTTCTTCAGTTTTTTGAAACCGAGTTAGGGGCAGGAGAGGCAGACCCAAGGCAAGTGGGCTTCCTGTCCACCTGTGACCCAGTCCCCAGACCACCTTGCCCGGGGGCATGGGGGGGGCAGTGTCCCAGTCCCTCTGGGCTCTGCTGCGCCTGCCCTGTGGTCAGGGTGCCCAGTGTCTCTCCCGCTGCCCTGGTTTCTATCTGCAGAGATTCTCCCATTGCGGAGCGCTTTATAAACAGCATGTTCCTGCCTTTATCTAGATTATTACTCAACTGTAAAAGGCACACTGCTGGCCAACTGTGACACCAGGGAGTGTGGCAATCTTCAATTCATTTGTTTATTCCACAAACACGTGTTGAGCAACCCCTCTCTGCCACCCATAGGGCCCTGGGAAGCTCTCTCTCCACAAAGCGAGGCTACAGAGGCTGGAGGTCATTTTCTCAACTGAAGGTCATTGTCTGGACAGATGAGCTGTGCAAGCTTGGAGGTCCGAGCTTGTCAGCCTACAGCAAGTGTGGTATTAGCCCCTGTGCCCTTGTCCAGAGTAATTTGTGGTATCTACTTGGGAACAAATCCCGGCACTGGTATTTTCTAGCTGTGCGACCGCCAGGGAGGTTATCTGACTTGCTTGGGCCTCGGTTTGCTCGTCTGTAAAATGAGGATGATGATGATAGTACCTATTTCAAAAGGCTTTTGGGAGGATTAAGTGACTTAGTACTTGTACAGCCCTTAGGACAGCACCTGGCACCTTGGGAGGTTACAGAAGAGTTTGTGATTATTATTTGGCCATAAATACTTTATATTACCTAATTTTTTTAAAGATTGACTGATTGATTTGAAAGGCAGAGTTAGAGTCAGAGAGAGATCTTCCATCTACTGGTTCACTCCCCAAATGGTTGCAACGGCCGGGGCTGGTCTGATTTGGAGCCAGGAGCCAGAAGCTTCCTCCAGGTCTCCCACGCAGGTACAGGGGCCCAAGGACTTGGGGCATCTTCCACTGCTTTCCCAGGCCCCAGCAGAGAGCTGCATAGGAAGTGGGGCAGCTGGCTCCCAATTGCCACTACCTCACAGCATCAGCCCCTTACCTACATAGCTTTATAAATGTTCTTTGCTGACTTGATCAGCCCTCGCCCTGACTGTTGATGAACAACTTAATATGTTATCCCTCTTAGTATTTTTGTTTCTTTGTTCTACTTAATACTTTTGGTTGAATACTGTAATCAATACACAATTATTCTTAAGTGCTGAAACTTAACTGAAAAGTGATCGCTGTTAAATATAAGAGTGGGAATAAGAGAGGGAAGAGATGTGCAATTCGGGACATGCTCAAGCTGACTTACCTCAAACGGTAGAGTTAGAAACATACCAGGGGATTCCAATTCAATCCCATCGAGGTGGCATGTACCAATGCCATCTCACTAGTCCCAGTGATCAATTTCTGTTCACAATTGATCATAATGACAGGACTAAGAACCAAAGGGATCACATAAATAAGAATAGTGTCTGCAAATACTAGCTGATAGAATAAATAAGGGAGAGAACGATCCAAATGGGAAGTGAGATACCCAGCAGACTCATAGAATGGCAGATGTCGTAAACAGGACTCTGGCCTCAAAATCAGCCCTTAAGGCATGAGGATCTGGCTGAAAAGCCCATGAGAGTATTTCAGGCATGGAAAGCCAAGACACTCTGGGGAAAAAAAAAATCTAAATGAAAGATCTCCGCGAGTGAGATTCCAGTGGAAAGAATGGGTCATCAAAGAAGGAGGTACCTTTCTCTGAAGGGAGGAGAGAACTTCCACTTTGACCATGGCCTTGTCTAAATATGATCAGAGTCGGTGAACTCAGGGGGCTTCCATAGCCTTGGCAGCTCATGACAAGAGCCTAGGGTGATTACTGATGCCATAAACAAGAGTGTCAATTTGTTAAGTCAACAACAGGAGTCACTGTGCACTTACTCCTCATGTAGGATCTCTGTCCTTAGTGTGCTGTACATTGAGATTTAATGCTATAACTAGTACTCAAACAGTATTTTTCACTTTATGTTTCTGTGTGGGAGCAAACTGTTGAAATCTTTACTTAATGTGTGCTAAACCGATCTTCTGTATATAAAGAGAATTGAAAATGAATCTTGATGTGAATGGAAGGGGAGAGGGAGTGGGAAAGGGGAGGGTTGCGGGTGGGAGGGACGTTATGGGGAGGGAAGCCATTGTAATCCATAAGTCGTACTTTGGAAATTTATATTCATTAAATAAAAGTTAAAAAAAAAAAAAGAAACTGCCCCCCCCAAAATGTTCTTTGCTCTTGGCACACGGATGCCCCTAATCCAGTTCATCTTTTCACCACAGATAACAGATTCCTGCACCCAGTTCATTACCATCAGCACTAAGAAACTGAGTGGCATTAACGAGGACTCAAAGACATGCATGCATTGTTTTTTTTTAACTTTTATTTAATGAATATGAATTTCCAAAGTACGACTTATGGATTACAATGGCCTCCCCCCCATACCATCCCTCCCACCCACAACCCTCCCCTTTCCTACTCCCTCTCCCCTTCCATTCACATCAAGATTCATTTTCGATTATCTTAATATACAGAAGATCAGCTTAGTATACATTAAGTAAGGATTTCAACAGTTTGCTCCCACACATGCATGCATTGTTTTAATGAAGCAGCCCTTTAGTGAAAAGTCACGTTCTAGAGATTCGATTAATGTCATAGAAATGCCAGAGACTTCATTGCGAATAGACAGAGCTGCTCCCCAAAAAAACCCCACCCACACCCCTATCCAGTCTCTCACTTCCTGAAATTGTACAAGTAGGGACTACTCTTCCTTGAGCCTTGTTGAAACTTGTCCTTCAGCCAGCCACACCCTGACCACAGCCTGCAATTAGCACACATAAGTGATCTGAGATCCTGACATCCTACCTCTGACCATAACCTGCCAGCCTCCCGGCTCACCCCTTCCTTCGGTAGTCTCCGCCGCTGGACCTGACCTCCAGGCGGTCCCTCCCCTCCAAACTTCCCATCAGCTGTCTCGTTTATTTCCCTGGAAAGCTGGTCCCCTCATTGTACTCCTGGACCACTTTCCCTACATTTATGTGTACAACTGGAGTAAAACCCATCCCCTGGGTCATCACAACGAACGCATCTTTGTGCAGGTGGAAGGCTCTGCCACGGAGCCCTGTGATCCTGCAGATTCACAGCGTCACCCTTTTACTTGCCCCCCCCCCCCCCGGACCATGCATCATCCACCTCCTCTAGTCCTCAGAAGATCTCACCTCCTGCACCTCTGAGAAGCCCCAGGCCTGCAGACATGAGCCACCTTCACTTTCTGCCCTCTTCCATCCATCCATTCACCAAACACGGAGGTACTCAAATGTTCACGGGAAAATGGAATTAAAAGATAAATTGGGGTGGGTGTTAAGACACCTGTGTAGCACCTCTGAGTACCGGGGTTTGATGCCCAGTTCAGACTTCTGATTCCAGCTTCCTGTTACTGCAGACTTTGGGAGGCAGTGGTGAGGGCTCAGTAACTGGGTCCCTGCTACTCACATGGATTGAGTCCCCAGCCCCTGGCTCCACCCCTGGTCCAGCCTCAGCATCTGCAGGAGTGTTGGGGGGTGAACCAGTGGCTGAAAGCTCTCTGTTTACTGTCTCTCTGCTTCTTAAACAGCAAAGTAAATGAACGATGTTTATTTTGGGTGCAAAAAAAAATTAAAATCCATGCAGTTTTTCATACTGTGCATTTTCTTAAACTTTAAGATTTATTTATTTATTTAAAAGGCAGAGTTACAGAGAGGGGTGGGGTGTCTTCCAACCCCTGGTTCACTCCCTAAATGGCCACAATGTCTGGAGCTGGGCCAATCACAAGCCGGGAGCCAGGAGCTTCTTCCAGGTCCCTCTCATGGATGAAGGGGCCCAAGGACTTGGGCCATCTTCTACTGCTTTCCCAGGCTACAGCAGAGAGCTGGATTGGAAGTAGAGCAGCTGGACTCAAACCACTGCCCACATGGGATGCCAGCACTGCAGGCAGCGGCTTCATCCGCTATGCCATAGCGCCAGTCCCTTTCTTAAACTTTTTGAAGAGCACTCATATTTATGGATTTTGATTTTTTTCCACTAAAATACACTTTTCATTCCATTTTCCATGAGCTTTTTGAAATGGCTGTTATGTATCAAGGTCCATACTAAGTGCTGGGGATGAAAGAATGAATTCTCTGCATTCATGGTGCTTCCTGTCTGGTGAGGGATACGGACATGGAAGACTAGAAGGTGTCCAACTACCTGTCCCCAGTGTGCTGAACCCAGCTTGAGTAATCCCAATCCAGACATCAGACATGAGAAAAGAAGCTTCCAGACACAAGCTTCCAGGAATCCAAGCAACCCTCAGCTATTTGAGGATTCTAGTCCAGCCCTAGACATTGTGGAACAGAAATGTGTTCTTTTCCCACCTGGAACACACTTTCTAAATTTGCTTGGTTAGGTACTTCTTGTTTTCTTGAGTCTTAATTTAGACCAGATGTGGGGAAAGTCAGGCCCGCGGGCCATATAGGCCCTGTGAAATCATTCAATCTGGCCCTGGCAATGCAATTACAGCCAGGCATTGAGATTTAATATACCTGGGTCTGGCACTGTGGCACAGTAGGTTAATCCTCTGCCTGCGGCGTCGGTAATCCATATGGGTGTCGGTTCCAGTCCCAGCTGCTCCTCTTCCCATCCAGCTCTCTGCTATGGCCTGGGAGAGCAGGAGAAGATGGCCCGAGTCCTTGGGCCCCTGCACCCTCCTGGGAGAACCAGGAGAGGCTCCTGACTCCTGACTTCAGATCAGCACAGCTCTGGCCACTGCGGCCATTTGGGGAGTGAACCAGCGAATGGAAGACCTTTCTCTCTGTCTCTCCCTCTCACTGTCTGTAACTCTACCTCTCAAATGAATAAATAAAATCTTAAAAAAAAAAAAAGAAATTTAATAAACCTAAAGCAGGCTAACTTTTAAGTTGATAATTTTGTATGGCCTACGAATGATGCTGTAAATATCCGAATGGCCCTTGGGGAATATTTATCCCATCCTTTGGCTTAGGGTAAGTTGCTCTTTCCAGGCAATTTTAACATACCTCCTTTAACATCACATAGAAATTACTTACTTAAGGGGCAGGCATTGCGGTGTTGTGGTTAAGCTGCCAATTGGGACAGTTGCATCCCAAATCAGAGTGCCTATTTCAAGTCTTGACTACTTCACTTTGATCCAGCTTCTTTCGAATGCTCCTGGGAAGGCAGTGGGTGTTGGCTCAAGCACTTGAGTCCCTGTCATCCACCAGGGAGACCTAGATACAGTTCCAAGCTCCTGGCTTTGGCTTGGCCCAGCCCTGGATATAGCAGGCATTTAGGGAGTGAACCAGGAAGATCACTCTGTCTTTCAAATAAATAATTACTCTTTACTTATCTTTGCCCATCCAGTAATTACACATATACCTGACCTAGCACAAAGCTACTCAACATATGCTTATTAGCTGGACTGAACCAAAATGAACTCCACTGAACTGGCTTTAGGTAAACCTGTAGGTAGGCTAAGTTGTCTTTAATGCCCTCCTCCCTTCCTCACAGCACCCTTCCACACCATTCTTCAAGCATTCCTTGTGCCAACTCTCTCTCTTTTTTTTTTTTTTTTAAAGATTTATTTATTTATTTGAAGGTCAGAGTTACAGAGTAAGGAGGAGAGGCGGGGTGGGGGTGTCTTCCATCCAATGGTTCACTCCCCATTTGGCCGTAACAGCTGGAGCTGCACTGATCCAAAGCCAGGAGCCAGGAGCTTCTTCCAGGTCTCCCATGTGGGTGCAGGGGCCAAAGCACTTGGCCATCTTCCACTGCTATCCCAGGCCATAGCAGAAAGCTGGATCGGAAGTGGAGAAGCCGGGACATGAACCGGCGCTCATATGGGATGCTGGCACTGCAGGTGGTGACTTTACCCGCTACGCCACAGTGCCGGCCCCCCAACTCACTTTCAGTATTACTAAGCAGTAACTGAAAAACTGGCAACAGCTTCAAGCTGTCTCATAAGCTTACAGTACAGAAGCCTTAAAAAGCATTATTTGGGGTACATGGATTTGCTAAAATGCAATCTCTTTGAATGTGATTATAACTAGGGAGTTGAGTGGGACACTTTTGTCTAGTATTCCTGGTGAGAGACAAAGTGAGAGCAGAAGCTGGGAAACAGAATCACAATGCAGTGTAGAGAAGTGTTCAGAAAGGATGCAACAGCCAGGGGGCAAGCAAGGGAGAACACGCAGGGCTTCAGAAATAGGGCAGAATTTGACCCTTTGATACCAGATAGATATTCAGTCTTATGTATTTTGAGACTTTAGCCAGTGCATTAGCACTTGTGGAGGGTATCTGATGGAGGACACACCCAGGCTTATAATCTAAGACACCATTCCTCATGGCTAGAATTTATTGGGTCAGGGGTGGACCCAACCTGAGTCAGACTCTCACTTATGGGAATTTGCAATTGAGACAGTCTCTCTGTGTGGTAAGAACTCTGCAACAGTGGAGCTAGAAAGTCGCCAAACTGTGTAAGATGCACTAGGTAAGAAGAGACAAGAGACCGGGGAGCTCTGCAGACATGGTGGTGGGTACCCCTCTGGCTGACCACAGGTCCTGATAACCTCTTCCTTCTCTGACTTCCGGTCATTTGGGCTGCTGTGACTGGCAATCAAAGGACCCTGATACAGCTGAGCCGTAGTTCCCACGCTGTGTGCCACTGTGCTGGAGGGGGCCACACTGCATTCGTGGCAAGTTTTATTCTTCTTGTCTTTCATTTGGCCCATGAGGCTGTATTGTCGGTAGATGCTTTGATGTGCTGTAGGCACCACGTGGGTGAAGAACGTTTGCTGGCCGCTGAGATGAGGCTGCCTGAGGGACTGATGGGAGTCAGTGATGTTCAGGGTGGCCCTCTGGTCCCGACAGAGAGGAGTCTAGGACAAGTCCCCTGGAGCAGCAGGATGGACCCAGGAGCAGGGGACAAAGAGCTCCCGCTAGTAGTTGCACATTTTGGTAAGGAACATTGTCCTGTCTCTACCAAGTGAGTAGTGAACAAATGCACCGAAGTGTTCAGCTTTAAGGCTATTTAAAAATCAGAATCCAGGGCAGGCATTTGGCCTAGTGGTTAAGATGCCCATTTCCTAAGTCACCGGGTTTGATTTTTGGGTCTGGTTCCTGACTCCAGCTTCCTGCTAACATGGACCCTAGATTCGGGTAGTTGGGTTCCTGCCACCCACATGGGAGATGTGAACTGAATTCTCAACAATCTTAGACCAGCCAAAGCCATTGCAGGCCTCTGGGGAGTGAACCAGCAGATGCGAGCTCTGTTTGTGTGTTTCTATTTTTTTTTTTTTAAAGCAAAACCCTCATCATGTTGAATTTTGATTTGCAGCAGATTCAAATGAAAGAACTTAAATAGCATGTAAATATTGACATATCGTGTGATTATACTAGGAGAAAACTAATATGAAGCTAATTTAAAATTTACTAAATCAAAAGATTAAGCTTCGCCAAAATCTATAAAGAACATGCCACCATAAAAAAAGGTAATTCAGCTTTATTTTAGTAAATTCATGGACAAACAATAAAAAGCCAAACCTAAAAAGACATTTTTGATTACAGTGTGTGCGGAAGTAATAGATTCCTTTATGACTTCAATCTTAAAAAGAGCAATCTCTGCCATCAGCAATGGGCAGGTCCTTAATCCACTTTTAAATCTTTCCCCACCAGCATGGCAGTCACTGGGTGCATACTTGCTCTGTGCTCCTGGTAGGTACGGACAGCTTGATCGTGGGATTTGTCGAAGGCAGCAAGATCCCTGCAAAAACAGAAGAGAAAGAAAGGGGAAAGAGAAAAGAGGTGGAGGAGAAGTAGGGGAGGAGGAGGAGGTCAAAGAAGAGCAGGAAAAGGAGGCAGGGAGAACAAGAATCTAAGTCAGTGCCCGAGGTTAAATTAAAGGCAGCGAGTCACAGAGCAGGACTAAGCTCTGGGACTTGGCACACGGAGAGGGAGACTGGCCACGATGTTGTAACGCAGAATTCAAAAGGGCTAGAAGAGTGGATCTGGAATGTTCTCATCACAAAGAAATGGTATTTGAGAGCATGGATAACCTAAAGAGCCCAAGTTGTTCGTTATACACTATAATCATGTACCGAAACGTCACTCTGCACCCCAGGAAGAGGTGCTCATGCACAATTATTATCTAGCAATTGAAAAAAAATTAAATTGCCATTAAAAACCAAAAGAAAGGATGACAGCAGGAGTGGTAGCCAAAGATCACCCAAATAAGACACTAGTTTCAGCCGGCCAGAGGCTATGGCTCTGCTGAGGCCTCCTTCAATGCCACAGATACAGTACTGTTGGGGGGCAGGGGCTGTTACAGAGAAGGGCCAGAAGGCCAGGCCGGTAGCTGTTTACTACGCAGCACGGCAGAAGTATTTTATTATTTGATCAGTGTCCTCTCACCTGTAAGCTACATCTCAGCTCTGCATGAGAGTGTCTCTCTTAAGGCTGCCTTTTTAAAAGATTACTTTTGGGGGCCAGCATTGTGGCATAATGGGTTAAGCCACTGCCTGCAACGCTGGCATCGCATACAAGCTCTGGTTCGAGTCCAGGCAGTTCCACTTCTGATCCAGCTCTCTGCTATGGCCTGGGAAAGCAGCAGGAGACGGCCCAAGTCCTTGGGTCCCTGCACCCAAGTGGGAGACTCAGGTGAAGCTCCTGGCTTCAGACTGGCCCAGTCCTGGCCATCTGGGGAGTGAACTAGAGGATGGAATATCCCTCTCTGTTTCTATTTCTCCCTTTGTCTCTCTGTAACTCTTTCAAATAAGTAAAATAAATCTTAAAAAAAAAAAAGTTTAAAAAATTACTTTTTAAAGTGTATTTTTAAATTAAGATCTTGAGAACACAGCAATACTAAATTCATAAAAAGACATCCTGAACACTTCAATTAAATCATGAGTAAAAATACCATAGTGAAATAATAATGTCACATTAAATACAAAGGGCTCACCGTACAAAATGTGGGAGCGCTCATTATCAATACAACCACTACTTATAAATCTAAGAAATACTTAATTTTCCCACAAAGTATATATTCTTGTTTAAAACTGATTTCTTTTTTATTTTATTTATTTGAAAGGCAGAGTTACAGAGAGAAAAAGAGAGGCAGAGTGGATTCGAACCAGCATCCATAGGGGTTGCCAACACTGCAGCCAGCGGCTTAGCTTGCTGTGCCATGGCGCCGGCCCCCTTAAAATCTATTTAAGTATATGTTATTCAATCTAAAACTATGGGTTTAAAATGTTGAAATAATGTTAAGATATAATGAAAATATTTTACTTAAAAATTAATTTTGTGGCCATACAAAAAAATTTGGATTATACTAGTGAAGAAAAAGCAAACAGATTCATCATAAATATTTATGTCTTGATTATATTTTTTTTGGAATTCAGACGAAGCACACTGTCACAGAATTTCATTGCAATGTTCTTCAGCTGTACCTTGTGCCTACAGGTGACTTCTCCCCTTCTATTATCTGTCAAGGAACTTACTTGGCAACATTTGAATCAAAAGACTTTGCTTTATCTGCTCATTTCTCCTTGAATTTAATTTCAGATTCTTTTACTTCTCCATTCCTGCTTACAGATTAAGTTCTACTTGATTCAAGAAAAAAAATCCTCCCGTGTATCTAAGACTGTCTGACTTACCTCCTTCTCATCTGTGTCTAACTCCACTTGGCCCATACAGGTAATCCATATAAAATGCTGCTGAAAGAGCTAATGAAGTTATCTCAAACTTTAAATATATAAAAGTATGAGTTCCTATTCTAACATGTATCTATGAATGTCTAAAAATTTGAAAAAAACTCTTGATACATTTTACCAGGCATTTTAACAATAACAAAAACATTTAAGATTTTCCTGCCTGTTCCTTATGCAAATTCAAAATAGAGTTTGATTTGGTTCCTACTTGAATAAAGGTCGTGTAAACTTCATTCTTCCTTGTTCAGTCGCCATTTTTAGAGCCAAAGGAACTGCTTCCTCCCACTTCGATTGAATGCAGAGCCGTAACCATCTGAAAGGAGGATTTTTAGGGGACGTGGGGAAGATGGTGAGAAGGAACAGAAAATGGCACATTCGTCCGAAATATCACTTCTGTAATGAGCACAATCCCATTACAGTTACAGTGCGCACCACTCGATACTATCTTTATTCTGAGAATCTCAAATCCTATGCATACAATTTAATAACTGGAGAAGAGAAGGGAGAAGAGTTGGTTCTTTCAAAAGATGGTAAGTTTTAAGAAGTTTGGATTGTGCAGGTGCTCATGTACCTTATACAATTAATTTCTGGAGGAATTAAACTGGTTTAAGCCTCACACTACAAACTGAATTAAGGGAGGTAATACATAACAGAGTCAAAGATTTCTAATGAATCCTATTTCAGAGTCAGTTTGGCTGGTTAGGGAAAAAAGCCTGTTTACCACTGAATCTTTCATTCTAATGGTTTTTTTTTAAAGGCAAGATAAGAGTAATATAAAGTCAAACAAAAAAAGGCTAATGGTATCATCTTACAGATATTGCAACTACTTCTTAAATACCACCACAAATATTGACAGAGATGCAGGGCACTTGCCAGAGACTGCTCAGGACCCGTGGGTGTCTCACACTTTGCTTTCCCTTTCTCCACCTTTCAAACTCTTTTCTACTTTCTTCCACAGAGACAAGTTAAAATGATGTACCTGAATCGTATTTCAGAATTGTTAATGGCATTGAAGTTGTACACCTCTTGCATTCGCTTTATGTGCCCCAATGGAAGAGGTGCCTAAGAGCAAAATAAAGAAGCATGACGTATCATTTCAACAGGATTCCTTGGAAGAAAGGAGCTGGAGAGAAATTCCTATATATTTGATAATATAGAAATCAGTTAGAGAAAAGATACCAATGCACACTAAAAATGTAAATGTTGTGCAAACTTACTCTGAGTAAGGATTTTTACTGGGAGCAGAGGCATGATTGATTTTGTGCAGTGCTTCAGAGATCTAAAGACGAATTACTCTCCCTAGACTTTTTAATATTTGTAAATATGACCTTTCATACCCTTTTCAAGTTCTTCCCTACTCCTTTATACATCTGAAATTTATTCCATTACTTCCTTAATTCTTTCGTTACTGAGTCCCCCCCAACTTTGTCCATTTCCTCTGGAATCTCTATGCCCACATAATAGCAGTTTTTCAACTTCTATACGTATATAAACAAATGATCTTTTAGCACCTGGTGAATAACATGGACCCTGTCCTTGGTGGAAAGTGGGGGTACATTTACCACATAAATGCAAACTTTTTCCTACAATTTCAGGGGTTCATAAACATCTTATGCCCACCTTAACCCACACACAAGGGATGTGGGTGGAGGAGACAAAGAAGAGTTTGGCGGAGGTGCCAAGAGGCAGATGGTAACTCTCCCAAGGCCACGGCTGCCTTACGTCATACACGACCCTCACTCACCATCTCTGCTCTCTCACTGCTAGGCCAACTCCAAATCATCTGGTCTATCAGTCCCCTTACGGACACACTCAAGTCCAAGTCCACCCTGGCAGGCCAACTGGTTAAGGTCAGCGCTGAAGCTCCCTGACTTTCCTGAGCCCTCCCTCCAAGATTTCTCTGTGGTCCTAGGCTACACAGCAGTGCCACAGACATCTGTGAGCCCAGGATGACCTCACGCCCCTAACATCGATTCTTGATCTGATGGTTGTCTCAAAATTTGATCCCCCATGCTTGCATCAATTCCACCGAAAACTCTGTTCCCTGTCATCTCCACTGCTCCCCGGGGCCTCAGACCAGAGTCCTCTTCGATGTCATACGTAAATGCAGCAGCTCCTTTCCGTGCCATATGTTCTCACAGTTACCTGGATTTTAAACCTTAAAAGCTGCCGGGACTCCTTCCTGTTAACCCCCAAGGCCAGCCAGCCTGCCACAGCCCGCTCTGCTCTCCTCACGTGGGCCCTCTGGCTTCCTGATCCCGCAGCTCCCTCCCGTCCTCCTGCGAGTCTCCCAGTCAGCTTCACCACGAGGCCGACTTCACGCCACCCGGTGGCTTAGCTTTCAGGATCCATCCCTTCACCAAGTGGCTCTGCTCGTGTGTTTTTAAAATCCTTTCCTACTGACCGGAAGAAAATCTAGAATTCTCAGCCTAGCATTCAAGACGCACGGCCCCCAAAGCTGCCCCCTCCGCAGTGCCTCGGCACCACTGGGCGTGTTCCAGCCACGGAGGCTGCTCCCTGCCGGCTCTGCTCTGCTCCACGGCTCCAGGACGCCTTCCTGGCTGGCTCCGGGTGCGAGAGGATCTTTCTCCACTAATTCGGGATTTCCAAATGATACCTGAGACATATCTCCTTTTGCTAACTGTCACCCTTGTTCCCCTTCCTGCTAGACTGTAAGCATTTTGAAGACGGGGTGTATCCTTTCCTACGCATTTTTATCTGCACGACAGGCATTCAGGAAGTGTGTTGTTCAGTCACTGACTGCATTTTATAGATGATTTTCTCCATTCGTTTCCTCGTTCATATTTTTTTCCTAAGATGGAGACAACACAAACGCCACGCCCCTCCGTCCATTTTCCTTCCTAAGGCTCTGGGTGTGCTTACTCTCTGCAGCAGCTGCGCCAGAAACTCGTTCAGCTGATGAGAGGAGAGATCTTTCAGGTCTGCGGCGCTGAATGCATTTAAATCCTCTTCTTTGGCCTAAAACAAAGAAATGTCACTGGTGACTTCCGCCTGTGTACTGTTCGACACTATTTACCACTTTCTCTGGCATAACATTAAGAAAAAGGCAAATACATGGGTGTACAAAGATTAGGCAAAAGGAATTTAAGCCTGAGCTACGTGAGTCCTGAGATGATGACTTGGCCCTAAGGTCTCCATTACTTAACAAAACAGTAGGAGTGGAGGGAACTTTTGACATTCTTTGTACCACTCAGGGCATAGATATTTCCAAAGCAAATAAACATTACAGAAAGGGTGTCAACTGATTTCCAGATCAGTTAAAACACATGGGTGAAGGACCAGGTTGCCTATTTATTATGTCGCACTGGGGAATTGATAAAGCCACAAATCGGTCTCCTCCATCCCCACACATTCTATTTGCCCCCACTTAATCCTGCAAATAAATCATCTAAGAAGAAGAGAAATGGGTCTGTATTTTTCAACTGAAGATTCACTGCCAAAAGCCTCTGAGGATATGATTAAGGAATATCATATAAAGGTTATCAAAAGAAGTCTTTTAAAATCTTTTAAAAGTAGTTTTAAATTCTTATAAACTAGATTTCCTTTTTAAATTTTGAAAGAAGCATATGCTAGTGTTACAAAAGACTGAAAGGACAGAATGAAAAATTCTTCGCTTTTGTGGCCTACTGCCAAGTCCTACCCCTCAATAACAAATAATAGTTCCTGGGGCTGGTGCCGTGGCTCACTTGGTTAATCCTCTGCCTGTGGCGCCGGCATCCCATATGGGCGCCGGTTCTAATCCCAGTTGCTCCTCTTTTAGTCCAGCTCTCTGCTGTGGCCCAGGAGTGCAGTGGAGGATGGCCCAAGTGCCTGGACCCCTGCACCCACATGGGAGACCAGGAGGAAGCACCTGGCTCCTGGCTTCAGATTGGTGCAGCGCTGGCCGTAGCAGCCATTTGGGGAGTGAACCAATGGAAGGAAGACCTTTCTCTCTGTCTGTCTCTTTCACTGTAACTCTACCTGTCAAATAATAAAAAAAAAAATAGTTCCTGTATGTCCTTTCAGAAAATACAATGCACAAGTTTCCACTCCTTTTAAGTAGGCACTTGTCTTGCCTCTTCCTCCCTCTTTAGAACTTTCCTTAATATCAGAACTTACATTTTTGCAAGGGAAAAATCTTGCAAAAGCCTCATCTTCAAAAAGCTTATAATCTTGGCAGAAAGGGAACACGAGAAAAGGAGATACATCTTCAGTATCATTTGGAAAACCTGAATTAGTGGAGAAAGATTCTCTTGCATTCTCTGCTCAAAGACATGCAAATCTGTACATTAATGAGGGATCTATTGATAGATGGTAACAACACTAAAAGCAAGAGACTAATAATCCAAAATTCAGGAGAGTGGTTATCTGGGTGGGGAGGCAAGGTGGGCAGGGAGGTGGATGAGCTGGGGAAGGGTGCTCTTGTGGGAGCAGGGTAAGGTTTTACTGCTTACGCTGGGGCAGGGTACCCAGATGCTGTTTTACTGTTGATTTTTATGCCTTATAAATATTTCATATATATGTATTTTCTGTATTCATTTTATATTTATGAATAACAGCTGGAAAGCGGAGCACATAAGCAGCATACTCTTCTGACTACAATGTTCTCCATTGGTTCCCAACACTGCAGGCTCCTATGGACACTGCACTATTTATGATTATCCACCCTACCTGCTGGGCCAAAAGGACCAAATGAGCACAATTCAGTAGCAACTTTACCAGGCAAGCTGGAATACACTTTTCTTTTTAATTTAAAAAATTATTTTGTTTTATTTGACAGAGAGAGAATGCATTCCTGTCTCCTGGTTTACTTCCCAAATGCCCACAACATTCAGGAATTGACCACGCCAAAACTGGGAGCTCAGAACTCAGTGTAGGTGGGTAGTAGGAAGCCAATGACTTAAGCCATCACTGCTGCCTGCCATGATGCACATTTACAGGAACCCGGAACTGGGAGCAGATCTGGGACATGAACAGGTACTCTGATGATGGGATGTGGGCATTCCAAGAGGTGTCTTAACTACTGCACCAAATCTTTGCCCCTTACATTTTTCAAATTAAAACAGGATTCTAACACACCTGTTGTTAAGAAATCCCATTTCCCCATGACAGGTTTGTGAACCACACAAAACAAAGTTCAAGATACAGGTAAGAAGAGCAAAGTATTAACTGTAGCAAGATGTGTACCAGATTTTCTTCTTGGATACATATAATCAAGTCTCCCTAAATTATTTAGAAAGAGCACCTAATTAAATACTCCTCCAGTCAGAACTTGAACTACTCCAGGCACAGAGTGGACAGCAGAGGTGCACATGTGCACAGCCTGTCTTCTGAGATGTGGCTACTCAGATTTTATCATTTCCTTCCTTCCAAAAGAATAAAACAAAATTTTAACCTTAAGTCGGAATGGTTAATAATGCTCCGCCTTCGTTATGATGCTAACAGAGTCTCCAAAATGATGTTGATGGTTTTAATCTCAATCAGAGGATCTTTTCCTTTGGTTTCTGGCTCCATTTTCCTGATTTGCCTTTGCCCTGACTGGTTTGCCTTCTTCCTTCTGGCTCTGAGTGTGTTCACTTAGTACCCGGGGCTTTCCACTACCCTTCCTTATTCTCTACGTTTAATCAGTTTTCAAGTTCTTAATTAGTGATAAGATTAAATCTCAAAAATCTCTTTCAAATCTATTACTGTTTCCTTCTACACTGTTCTAATTCCAAACCTGCACATCTTCTTTCCTGAACTCCTTTTGGCACCCTCTTAGCTGGCCTCCTTACTAACGCTAACTTTTCCATTTTGATTGGCCCTGTACACTATACACCCCCGATCAATGGTCCCGATACATAACTCTGCTCATTGCATTTGCAATTCAAAACCTTTAAGTAACCACTGCTGCCTACAGATAGCTAAATTCCTTAGCCAGATGATCAAGATCTGCCCAGACAGGGAGTTACTTTATCGTCCACTGTGTTTTCCCAATACTAATTTGTGTATGCATCCAACAGCAAATACGTGTGGATGGCCTTGGGAATACAGAGATGCATAAAAACAACTTGGGCTCTCACACAACTCAGAGTCCAGTGGTAGAAACAGGGAAGTAAACAGATACCATGAAAGCATTCGTAAATGCGCTCCCCTGAAAACACACTCCTCAGGTTAACCAACACTCCCATTCCCCTTGCGACACAGACCGCCATGGACCGCCATGGACCGCCATGGACCGCCATGGACCTGGTGTTGAGAGCCTGACGAACACTTGGAGCCCGATTCAAAAGGGGACATCTAAATGTGTTAAGACAATAGAGATAAAATTACTCCTAAATTCTCTGTTGTTTTCCACTAAGGGATTCCCTCACTCCAGTTCCTCTAAGGGTTATGTTTTGGTGTCTACACAAAAGGCTCGTCCTTAAGAAGTTTTGCAGGAGGGGACAAAGCTACCGACAGCAGCAATGCCTCAATTCCTCCCATCACGAACAGCTGGCATTAGTGGCCACCCAAGACCAGTTTAGATTCACCTGGTATGGGTAATTGCTAGTTTTGAAATATGTTAGAAGTGATTTAGGAGGAAAAAAAAGGTAAGATGAAAATACTTTTGCAGACTTTTTTATGAATTGAAAAGCAGCAAGAAAAATCTTAACAAATGCTGCCAACATTTTTTTTCTCCACAGACCTTAATTTTATTCACTCAGGACACAATATCACTTTGGAGAAACATGATTTTGAAACAGCCTTTCCACATGCGTGATAGCACCCATCCCCAGCCTCCCTCCAAAAGAAGAGAATTATTTGTACAATTCACAGAGCAGGCCGAAGTTGTATTACTACTCACTGTAATCCATCTTTGACTTAGGGCAATACAAGCATTTGTCAGAGTCATGTCATAGCTGCAAAGATGAAAACATTAAAGATTGCTTTATAAAAAGGCACATGCGTTTGCATAAATGCACTTTTGAAGTTTCAGGACACACTTAACATTTCCAAGTTCCTTTTAAAGAAAGCTAAGAACTCCGAAGTGGTGAAAATTGAAAATCCTCACCAGACTTACATGTTACTAGCCTCATCTAAGGAGGTACAAATCCACACCGACACCACGTTAATGAGACACTGACTATCCTCAGACAGAAGGCAAAAGACTTGCAGGAGTACACGTGGGACGAGTTAAAGCAGCCGGAGTCAGTCGGACACAACTGGTCCTTACTGTGTGCAGGAACAGCTCCCGACTGTCAGGATGCAAAGTCCTCGCTCTCCTGGATCTCACTTTCTGTTGCTCTACGCACCCGCTGCTACCGAACAGACACTGTTCTACACATCAGACCCCCGAGAGAGCCTGAAGCCACGGTGTGATGATTTCATTCCCTTCATTTCAAAAGAGAGTGGACATACACACTGTGATCATTAAACAAAGCAGGTTACACCAATATCTGTGTGTTCTCGACTTAGAAAATAAGTCCCACATTTTGCAATGATGAAAAAGAACATGTACACTTCTTGCAAAACATCTTGCTTTGCCCATAAATCATGCTTGCTTGCTGTGAAATGTTTGTATTACAGAGTGGAGAGGTGTCTGCCCTTGGGGCTTGAATAAGTTTTGAGTTGTGACTGGAACTCCCTGTTTGTTCCTTACTGGAGCTATCAAAGGGGTTAAGGCAGCTACCTTCTTTGAAGAAGCTGCAGGGTAATCTTCTTAAGACGTGGACTGGGGGCCGCAGGCAAGCCACTGTATTTGCCCTCAAGGAGAGAGGCCAGAGGTCCTGACCTGCTCAGGCTGGAAATCATCTTACTTAGCACTGGTTTCTTTCAGGACAGCAGGCCAGTGGAAAACCTTTGGCTGGCCTGTTTCTTAGCATCCGGAAACTTCCTTTTCGGTCTAACTAAAACAAGTTGGGAACTAGCCCAGGGAAAGGAAACAGCCCCACCTTGGGGCGAGGCCCTAGGCAAAGTGAGCAAAACCTGAAATGAGTCTTGCTACCTTGCTCTCCAGGTACTTACAGTGTAGCGAAGGGAAACATGTTCATAACTTCACAAATAAATGTAAAGTTATAATCAAGCAAACTGCTAGGAAGAGGCAAACCACAGCACCGAGAAGCTCTTGAGTGGGACACCTGACCTGGTCACACAGCTCAAGAGCTGCTTCCCGCTGCTTCCCTGGGAAAATGGTTCCTGAGCTGAGCTTGGGATTCACCGGGCAGAGAACACTCCAGGTGGAGGAACCGGCACGTTCAGGTGCTCTGTTCTTTTGAGAGTCCCCAAAATGGCCAGGCTGACTGAAACTAGGGGAGCTAGACCGTCAGCAGCCTTGAAGTCTCAGTTAACAGGTTCTGCCTTAGCCTGACAGCTCAGGGAAGAGGATGAAGCCATACTCCATGCTCATTTTCTTTTTTTTTTTTAGACAGGCAGAGTGGACAGTGAGAGAGAGAGACAGAGAGAAAGGTCTTCCTTTGCCGTTGGTTCACCCTCCAATGGCGGCCGTGGCCGGCGTGCTGCGACCGGCGCACCGCGCTGATCCGATGGCAGGAGTCAGGTGCTTCTCCTGGTCTCCCATGGGGTGCAGGGCCCAAGAACTTGGGCCATCCTCCACTGCACTCCCTGGCCACGGCAGAGAGCTGGCCTGGAAGAGGGACAACTGGGACAGAATCCGGCACCCCGACCGGGACTAGAACCCGCTGTGCCGGCGCCGCAAGGCGGAGGATTAGCCTAGTGAGCTGCGGTGCCGGCTTCCATGCTCATTTTCAAAAGTGGCCTCTAGAGTGACTGTGGACAGTGGTTGTGAGGGGCTGCAGCGGACACAAGTGCACACTCTAGCAGTCTTCTAGGAGGAAGCAATGATATCAGATTAACCTTGAGTGGTGATGGTGAGAACGGGGAGACATGGACGGACATGAAGCATATTTAAATGCATACAGACGATAGGAGCACTGTACAAACCAGGCCGACATGGACACCAACAGCCTGTGCTGCAGGAGATCAAAGTATTTTCTGTGCCTTGGGGATTTCTAAGACGTTGTCTCTTTACAGGATCCCTGGACACATGAATGATTCCAGGGCTCCTCCACCCTTTGGTATAAAATGAACCAAGTCCAAAAAGGATCTCCTTGCAGTGTGACATCAAAGATACGCCTTTGAAGAACTCACTTTTCATTCAGATTTCCTTAGTTCCAAAGCAAGGGCCAAAGGCTTATTCACCCTTCTCTTTATTGCTAATTTGTGCCACCTTCCTCCTTCCAAAGCAGAATCCGACACAGTTCTATTGCCGTCGGCCCACTGGCTTCTGTGCTCCAGTTTCTTTCCAGAGTCTGACACCAGGACTGCCTGGTTAATTGGGATCTCTGATCACATCTCTCATATTCACAACTCCCAGTAACTGTCCAATGAAACCCTTCCCAGCCCTGCTGTTCAAAGTGCTTTAACAAACACCACTGTGACTAATCTATCTTATCTCCTGCAAAAGATACTGCATATCAATCGAATGGGGCTGTTTCATGCCAGAGTGGCTGGCAGGCAATTTCAGGGAGCCCAAGGAAAGGCAACAAACAAGAAGCCGGAACACGCAGTAGGCAGCTCCCTCACAAGACTCAGGGAAGATCGGAGTGCAGGTCCCCAGTTCCAGGAGAGTGCTCAGCTGAAGGGCAGTATGCTGCGGCTTCATTCTCAACTCTTGATACTCACTAGCTTTGCACCTTGGGCAAGTCACTTCATCTAATAAACCTAGGCTGCCTCCTCTGGGAAGGGGGGCGATACTGTGCTGTAACGTGATACTTCCATTATGAAATGTTATCTTTCTTATTACAGAAGTTCGGAGGAAAGGCCAGCAGCTTCTTCCCTACATCTTTTAGCATCAGTGTGCAAAAAGGAGACACTCAACAATTATTTGCAACAAATCAAACTAATTTAAATTTGTAATTCATGGATATTATTATTTTGGTCTCAGGGCTAAGGTCCAAATCCCTATGACCTTTGCCCTCACCACTGACCAGTAGAGATTACGGAAGGCATAAGAGCCCTCAGACATTCTGAGGAGCTCTAAGAGTGAGCAGAATGAGAAGGAAAGCACAGGCAGGAAGTACTTACTTGGGTTTTGCAGGAGGCAGCCCCGGAGAGTAGAGCCAGGCATTCCAGTCCACTTGATTGAGGATATCAACCTGTGAACAGTGAGAAAACCAGTTTGCTCCAGAATAATCTTTTCTGTTAAAAAAAAAAATCCCAAACAAACTTTTAAGTCCTCAATTCTATAATTTTGTCTATTTTGTCACATCAAGATAAGTTCTAAGTCTTTTATTTAATATTTTAATTGGTACACTTATTGGATATAATAAGCTGCTCTGCTATATACATCATATAATGTGACATGATTAAATCACCTCAGCTAAATCTATTTTCTAAAATAAATTTATATTCATGGGTCGTCTTCTGTTAAAAATGAAGTACACAGAAAAAAATAAGATTTGGAACCCTACAACTTTTTGGCTCTTTCTGAAATAGAAAAATTCCACACATTAGTTCATGTTATTGAGATCACATTTTTAACAGGAAAAAAGGTAGTACAAGGTGAGTCTTAAAAAAAAATCCTGAACCGGCCAGCGCCGCGGCTCACTAGGCTAATCCTCCGCCTAGCGGCGCCGGCACACCGGGTTCTAGTCCCGGTTGGGGCGCCGGATTCTGTCCCAGTTGCCCCTCTTCCAGGCCAGCTCTCTGCTGTGGCCAGCGAGTGCAGTGGAGGATGGCCCAGGTGCTTGGGCCCTGCACCCCATGGGAGACCAGGAAAAGCACCTGGCTCCTGGCTCCTGCCATCGGATCAGCGCGGTGCGCCGGCCGCAGCGCGCCGGCCGCGGCGGCCATTGGAGGGTGAACCAACGGCAAAGGAAGACCTTTCTCTCTGTCTCTCTCTCTCACTGTCCACTCTGCCTGTCAAAAAAAAAAAAAAAAAAATCCTGAACCAATACTATTACTAATTCAAATTAGCCTAACAAATAGTATAAATAAGGAACCTTTGAGCATGAAAGATAAGAAAGCTTTAAAACCCAACCTTATCTTTAAAGTGGGAGTACAGGAAATCCTTCCAGTCATCAGTGGTTATACTCTTGTAGGAAAACTTTTCAACATAGGCCTTTAAGAATCCTAGGAAAACCTCTGCAAACAAAAGAACAAAAGCAGAAAGACAGATGTAGGGGAGGGGAGGCCTTCAAGTCCACCAGCAAGGAGAACACATGGATGTCTGTCACCAGGGGCATGCGGCATAATCTCGGCCTACCTATACAGGGAAACACAATTACGTTACAGAAAGTCGGAGAGCGATTCACAGGTCCTGACACTGAACTGTGGGTAGGTGGGAAATACTGAGTAAAACAAACCCAAGAGTGGAATAGGCATTCGACCTAGGAGTTAAGAAGCCCATGGGGCTGGTGTTGTGGCGTATCGGGTAAAGCCATCACCAGTGCCAGCCTAAGTCCCAGCTGCTCCACTTCCAATCCAGCTCTCTGCTAAGGCCTGGGAAAGCAGTAGAAGATGGCCCAAGTCTTGGGTCCCTGCAGGAAGATGAGACAGGAAGAAGTTCCTGGCTCCTGATTGGTGTAGCTCCAGCCATTACGGCCATCTGGGGAGTGAACCATTGGATAGAAGACCAATCTCTCTCTTTCTCTCTCTCTCTTTTTCTCTCTCCCCTCTCTCTTCTCTTCTCTCCCTCCTCTCTCACCCTCCCTCCCAGTCTCCCTCTCTCTCTCTGCCTCTACCTCTCTATACTCTGTAACTCTGCCCTTCAAATAAATAAATAAATCTTAAAAAAAAAAAAAAAAAAGAAGCCTATGTCCCACATTGTCATGCCTGAGCTCAAGTTCTAGTTTCACCCCTGATCCTAGCTTCTGCCAACTGTATACTGGGCAGGTGGCAGGTGATGGCTCAAACAGTTGGGTCTCTGTTGTCACCCACATGGAAGGCCTGGATTGAGTTCTTGACACCCAGCTTTGGAGGCCTGGCCCAGCCTGGCCCAGCCATTGCAGACATTTGGACAGCCAGCACATGGGAGCTCTTTTGTGTGTCTTTCTGCTTCTCAAATAAACAAAAATTTAAGCAATAATGGCAAATACTTAGTATAGAAGACCCCTGGATCCAAGGACGTACATGCTCCAGGACCAGCAGTGGATGCCTGAAGCTGTGGACTGCAACTGCACTGACTTCTTTTTTTCCTACACATACATACTCATGATAAGGCTTAGTCTACAAATCAGGCATAGTAAAAGATGATCAATAATTAATAATAAAATAGAAGTATAACAATATCCCATATAAAAGTTATGTGATTATGTAGTTTCTCAGCATAGCTCTGCAGCCAAGCTGCTTATCAGATCAGTGTTCTGGTACTACAGCGCTTGGTTCAAGTGACCAATATGTCACCAGTAATGGCTCTCAATGCAAAAGCAGTGGTGCCGGTACTGTGGACATGCCAAAGAGAAGCTGTGAAGTGCTTCCCTTCAAAATAAAAAACTGCTACTTGTGGTCATCCCTGGGGAGTGGAGAACTGGGGACTCTCACTTGTCTCACTTATACTTTTGTACTACTTTTCAATTGAGGCCATACTATTATTTTAATTTTTAAACTACTAATGAGATCTCTTTTTTCAAAGTCAAGCAGCATAATTTAGAATTTCCAGGTCATTTTGCAATTTTAAGTAGAAAAGCAACGTGAGACGATGACGTAGCAGCTACATACAGAAGGAACTGGAAGCATGACATGAAGCAAAGTTAACAGTTTACAATTCTCCCTTACTTTTTGACACTGCCCTCAAAAAAGAGAAATCGGAAAAGGCCATCTACTTACCTGGTCCTCCAAGAAGTTGTTCAAGGTGAAAGAGTAAAGCAAAGCCCTTCTCATAGGGAACCGAGGAATACGCTACATCAGGGTCCACATCTGTCAGATCAACCACGAGCTTGGTGAAAGGATGTGTCTCCCCAAAAGTCTTTATCTGCAAGACATGGAGTAAGACGGAAGCCCATCTGTGAAGGCTGCTACACTGTACTGCCATGCAGTGGTGTACCTTTCGGGAAATCCAGAACTCACACGAACGCGGAGACTGGAAATAGTAGGCTATGTTGGCATAAACTTGCGAAAATCTACTAAGAGAATGGCCATTTATGTCATGTTCCCTGATACTTCTTGTCTAATAACAGGCTTTATTCTTATAAAAATGACTAGGAAAATGATTCAATGCCTAGTCAGCAAATTTGGCTTTCAGGAAGCACTTAAAAAATGACAAAGACACAGGGCGGGCATTTGGCCTGATGATTAAGATGCCAGTTGGCACATCTGTGTCCCATTTCAGAGCACCTGGCACAAGACCCAGCCCTGGCTCCTGGCTTCAGTTTCCTCTAACGTGAACCCTGGGAGCAGCAGTGATGACTCAAGTGGGTGGGCTCCTGCCACCCATGTGAAAGACCTGTAGTAAGTTCCCAATTCCTGGTTTCAGCCTTGGCCCAGCCCCAGCCATTGCAGGCATCTGGCAAGTGGGTTGGTGGATGGGAGCTCACTCTCTGCCTCTCAAATGAATAAATATAATGTTTTATTACTCTGTTTGAGGAAAGCAACCTTGAAGTCAAATGCTGATACTGCCAACAAATTTCCACTGAGTACATCTGCAATATTCATCCAACTTATGTGATGTTAGAAAAATGGTTTGCTGCTTGTTTAGGGTTCATTGTTTCTATAATCTCTCTGAACTTTCTCTTGAAGAGATCAGAGTATGCCACCCCAAAATAGCCATTATTGCTTGAAGATTACTTTGGGTTAAAGGCAATTGAAACTCTACGAGTAGAGGAAGTTGCACCAGTGTAAAAGGAAGATGGGGACTGTCCTTCAAAGCTGGTGCCCCCTTTACAGGGAGAGAAGCTTCTCCTGGCCTCTTTGAAGACAGATGACCACCAGCAGTACCAGCACGCAGAGACAGACCTCGATAAAATACTCCTGCCTCCCATTATGCACTCACATAGTTCCATGCTCACTGTTCAGTCAACTGAGGTCCTTACCCAAAAGTGCACTTTAAAGATCTACTGGACTTTTTCTAGAATCATCTCAAAGTTAATTTTCTTGCAAGGTTAACAAAAGAGACTTGTGTTATGCTGACTAGGTAAATGGCTCCTTTTGTTTGATTTTTTTTTTTTTTTGGAAACTGGCCCATTTTTTCTTGATTCCTACACAACTCTATTCTGGCTTGGTTAGTCCAAATGAAGGCCTCCTTTAAAGACCAATTAACAATCCCAAACCCCTTCCTTCACTTTCCAAGGGTGAACGCCTGAGGCTGACCTTCAATCCTAAACAACTTGTTCCCTGTGACTTGCAATCCATGTAAGTATTAATGAATTTATGTGCTTGCTTAAAAATTTTTTAAGATGACATAAACATACTAGAGAAAATTCAAACACATCACCAGCTATATCACAATGGTAGAGATCCAGGGGCCAGCGCTGTGGCACAGCGGGTTAATGCCCTGGCCTGAAGCGCCGGCATCCCGTGTGGGCGCTGATTCTGGTCCTGGCTGTTTCACTTCCAATCCAGCTCTCTGCTGTGGCTTGGGAAAGCAGTAGAAGATGGCCCAAGTCCTCAGGCCCCTGCACTTGCGTGGGAGACATGGAGGAGGCTCCTGGCTTTGGATTGGCGCAGTTCTGGCCGTTACGGCCAATTGGGGAGTGAACCATCGGATGGAGGACCTCTCTCTCTGCCTCTCCTCTCAAAGTGTAACTCTGACTCTCAAGTAAAAAAATAAATAAATAAATCTTTAAAAAAAACAATGGTAGAGATCCAGCGAGACCCCACAGCTTCCAATACAGGCTGGGTCATGAGGACCACTGCATCAGCTGAGTAGTACAGCTGCATCTGCATCATTTCCTACGCCTGTAAAATAATTTCCGTGTTGCTATCTCAGAAAAGACAGTTTACAAAAATTCAATGTTTGGAACCCTATGGATGAATGCTTGTAAGAGTCTAATCGGTTACCGTATTTTGTAGTTCTCCCCATCCTCCCAGAGCGTGAAAATGTCTGAACTTTTCACCAAACAATCGTCCACAAATGTGGCGTTCCAGATATACGGTATGTCCTTCATTCAACCTGGAAAAAAAAAAAAATTAAAAAAACCCCAAGATCGCTGACACAGCAGAGAGAACAGTTGTTTTCGTCACTAAGATCTGAGTATTTTCCTTTGGCTTCTCCACATAGTGAAGCAGTTACAGTCTCAGCTGACGGCCTGGGTGGCTTCCAGGCAATCCCGACCAACAGAGGGCAGCATGGGAAAGAAGCCCGGCTCTGGGTTCACACCTGTCAGTGTGTTAACACGTGCCAGGAACTGAGCACACGCACAAAGTGCACACATAGAGCAGTTTTCCAGAATGTTGTTTTTTTTAACGCTTTCTACCAGAGACAGCAGCATCAAAAACCCAAGATAAACACATGAAACAACTCAGAGTGATGGGAGGCAGGGAAAGAAATCTGTTAAGAACTACTAAGAAAAAATAATTTTAAAAAATATTACCAAAAGTGGTCCCAAGTTTTGTTGGTCACTAGGTTTCCTGTCCAACTATGAGATATTTCGTGTGCAATAACCTAAAGGAACCCATGTAAATGATTAGTAGTCAAATTAATTACCTTAACTTAAATCATTTAAGCACTCGTATTCTTTCAACTCCACATTATTACTCAGTTTAAAAAAAAAAAAGTTGGCTGAGATATTCAGGAAGTTATTCAAAGATGAAAAATGGCATAGTTAAAATATTAAATTGATTTACCAGTCCATTAAAAATATTTCATAAACATATGAAGAAATCAAGCCATAAAATTTTTATGAATTTGGTACACATAATTGTAAATGTTTTGCAATTAGAACTCCCAAATAATTTTTATGATCATATCTTCAATACAATATCACAATACATTTTTTTCTTTTTTAAAAAAAATGCTTTGGGGACCAGCACTGTGGTGCAGTGGGTTAAAGCCCCAGCCCCCAGCACTGGCATCCAATATGGTTGCTGGTTCGAGTCCCAGCTGCTTAACTTCTGGTCCAGCTCTCTGCTGTGGGAAAGCAGCAAAGGATGGTCCAAGTACTTGGGCCCCTGTACCCATGTGGGAGACCCAGAAGAAGTTCTTGGCTCCTGGCTTCAGCCTGGCCCAGATCCAGTCATTGTGGCCATTTGGGGAGTGAACCAGTGGATGGAAGACCTCTCTCTCTGTCTCTATCTCTGTAACTCTGCCTTTCAAATAAATAAGATAAACCTTTAAAAAAATTTTTTTATTTATTTGAGAAGCAGAGAGAGATCCCATTGGTTCAATCCCAGATGACCACTGTGGCTGGGGCTGAGCAAAGCTAGGAGCCAGGACCTCAGTTCAGGCTTCCCACATGGGTGGCCAGAACTCAATTACTTGAGCCATCACTGCTGCCTTCCCAGGATCTATATTAGCAGGAAGCTGGAATCAGGAGCTGGAACTGGGAAATGAACCTGCCTACACAATGCATATTTTTAACATCAATTTTTGAGGGAAAGAACATAACAAGAACTTTTAACTTACATTGGAGAGTGATTTGTCACCTGCCTAAAAAAAAAAAAAAAAAAAGAAAGAAAATTAACTTAGGATTTGATTACATCCAGTACACAGGCAATAATCCACTATAATTTTACTATGGCACCTCAAACAGCTCAAAAGGGACATGCATTGTAACAACAAAACAAAAAATGCAGGACTGAAAATATCACATCATTCTTCCTTGCCCTAAAATCCTAGGGTATTCTTCTAATTGCAGGAGGGCCAGTATACTTGTCTATAATTAACTTCCAGGAAATATTTCTCCTCTTTCCATCTTTCATATCTGTTCTTTACCTATTACTGTCTTTCTATTACTATTACTATTACCTATTACTGTCTTACCTATTTCTGTTGATACATTTAAGAAAAGTTGAAGATGTTTGGTGTGCCCTGTGGTGTATTTCATTTTCTTTATTTACTTGTTAACCCATTGCTCGCTTGGTTCTAAGAAGGATTTAGAGTAGCTTACAAGGCACATAAAATATAGCAAAATACTGAGGGCTTACTCCTCTCCTATGGGTGGTGCACTGAGGGTTTTTTTAAATCAGTACCTAAGTGACAAGTGTAAATGGTGTAGTTTTTGGCCTGGATACATTATTCTTCAATGGGTGGCTGTTACACAGCAACCCCAACCCCAGACACCCCAAAATCCCTTGAGCATTAATAGTCTCTTTTCTCAAATGTCAAAATTATTTTCTTTTGAGAAATAAGTTGGTGATAACTACAATAAGCAATAAAATTAGAAACAAGGGTTATATGAACAAGACAAAAAATTTTTATGTATATTATTACAAGTCCGAGATTCTTCCCAAGCTAGGCTTATTTCTGAGAAGACCTCAACTTGGAATGAAGTAGTCACACTCACCAGAAGAGTTGGGGTGACAAACGTAAGGCAGGGGTTCTCCATGCCACCGTAAGGGAATGATGGGGGCAGGACCAGCAGGTCATACTGCCCCCACACATAGGGGCCTCCCAAATCTTCTGCGATTTTAAGCATCGATTCAGTCTGAAAAATGAATGCATAAATATTTGCATGTCGCATTACCATAATATCTTAAAAGCATATATTGCTTTTAAATTGAAATGATAAAAAACGTATGGACCAAAAATCCACATGAAACAAAACATCTATTTTTTCACCCTGTCACTTGAGTCCATCACATTTCACATTCAAAATTTTAACTCTATTGCCTACTGTGATTATTAAAAAAGGATCACTATAGAACCAACCTCAGAAAATTCGAAAGCAGACTTTTCCACCTGCTCTTTCTCAGACCACACCAAAGTTCTTGGGCCGATTTGCCTGAAAAATTAAAAAGATTAATAGAAAAGAAATTTAAGCAAATTACTCATCTGGGTTCTAGGAAAGATTTATTTTACTTTATTTTATTTTACTTTTAAAGCATTCTTTTTTTTAAAGATTTTATTTACTTGAGAGACAGAGTCATCACAGTGAGAGACAGAGACAGAGACAGAGACAGAAGTAGAGACGGAGGCCTTCCATCCACTGGTTCACTCCCCAGTTGGCTGCAATGGCCAGAGCTGCACTGATCCAAAGCCAGGAGCCAAGAGTTTCTTCCGGGTCTCCCATGCAGGTACAGGGGCTCAAGCACTTGGGTCATCTTCCTTTCCCCTCCCAGGCCATAGCAGAGAGCTAGACCAGAAGAGGAGCAGCCAGGACTAGAATCGGTGCCCATATAGGATGCCAGCACTACATGGAAAGGATTAACCTACTGCGCCACAGCGCCAGCCCCTCTAGGAAGGATTAAGACTTGTACACAAACCCTTATAGTGGGAGTGGATTTTCTGTAGGCATATGCAGAAGGGATGAGGGTAAGTGGCCTGAGAGACAAAGGCACCAGTGTATGTGCAGCCACAGACATGAGCTCCCTAAGCAGGCAGTCAAGGTCCAAGGAAAACACGGCATGAAGGACTTCCACAGTTAGCTTAGGGCTCTGGGGATCCAGTTTCCTCCTGCAGTCTCACAACTGTAGAAACCCAGTTGCAGCTCATAAGAGATTTTTCCAGATCAGAATACTTGTCTAAGAAGCAGCAAACGGAAAAGGAAGGATAAAAAATGGATGTTCCTTGAGGACATTTTTGCAAGTGAAGTAACAGTCACAAAAAGACAGAAACCATTTATGATTCTGCTTATATGAGGCATCTAAATAGTCAAATGTATAGGAAGAGAAAGCAAAAAGGCTAAAGGAGAGAGGAAAAGAGGAGTTGTTACTTAATGGTAAAAGAATTCAATGAAAAAGTTCTGGAGATCTGTTTTACCACCATCTGAATAGACTTAGCACCACTGAACTGCATATTAAAAATGACTGGGTAGTAAATTTTACATTTTTTACCACAATTAAAAAAGATAGGTCCGGTGTTTGGCTCAGAGGTTAAGGTGTCTCTTGGGATACTTGCATCTCATGTTGGAGTGCCTAGATTCAATTTGAGACCAGACTCCATTAGCTTCCTGTTAATGCACACCCTGGGAGGCAGCAGGTACCAGCTCAAGAAGCTGGGTCCCCACCACCCATGTGGGAGACCTACACTGAATTCTGGACTGGCTGTTGAGGGCACCTGGGAAATGAACCACTGGACAGAAGCCCGCGCTCTCTCTCTCTCTCTGCCTTTCAAATTAATAAAACAAATAAATACAATTCAAAACTTTAAAAGGTGATGAACAAGAAACAGGAAATAGAACTATATACTACAGTACTATGTATAGTACTAAAACACAAAAAGCATCTTTTTCACCTAAATTTCATTTAAAAATTTTTATCTAACACTAACCTCCAAACAGAAACTTCTCACTTGTTACCATGTAGTGGTCTCTAACTTTAATGTGCATACAAACGATCTGGGAAGTTGGTTAAAATATACTTTGATTCAGTACGTCTTGGGTAGGGCCCAGGAATGTTTTTCTGACCAACTTCCAGGTGATGCCAAAGCTACTGGTCTGCAGACCACACTGTGGGCAGCAACGGGAACGAGTGTCATCCCACAGAAGTTTAATGAGAACCACAAATGTACACATCTCTTATTTAATTCAAAATTGTTGGGGCCGGCATTATGGCAGTGAGTTAAGCTGCTGGTTGTGTTGTAGGCATCCCATATGAGTGATGGGTTTGAGTCCCAGCTGCTCCACTTCCAATCCACTTCCCTGCTAATGTGCCTGGGAAAGCAGTGGAAGATAGCCCAAGTGTCTGGGCCCCTGCTGCCCATGTGGGAGACCCAGATGGAGTTCTAGTCTCCTGGCCTTGCCTTGGCTCAGCCTTGACCAATGCAGCCATTTGAGGAGTAAACCAGTAGATGAAAGGTCAATCTCTCTCTGTCTCTTCCTCTCTCTCTCTGTAACTCTGCCTTTCAAATAAATAAAATAAGTCTTCAAAAAAAAAAAAAAAAAAAGAACAGTCTAGTAGCCACATTTAAAAGAAACAGATTGAGTCAGTTTTTCTAACAGGTATTTAACCCAAGTTAGGCAAAATATTAGCATTTCAACATGTCATCAGTATAAGAAATCATTAACAAAACACTCAAGATTGGTAACAGTGTCTTTAGTGCATCTCAGTTTGAATGAGCTGCCTTTCAGAAGCTCAGCAGCCTTGTGCGGCAGGTTAGTGCCAGTGGTAGCTGTACACACAGGCAGGTCTACACTGAAGGAGCTCCCGAGTCAGAGGGCTGAGGTGTGGGTCCCGGCTCCAACACTGTCTAGCGCTGTAACTGAGTTACTTACCAAAACTCACTGAGGTCAGTTTCCTCAATGGTAGAATAAGAACGGATAATTATATCTACTCCACAGAGTTCTGAGGATGCGAAGAGAGAATGTACGGGAGTTGGCACGTAAGGAGAGCTGTGACTGTCCGCTGCTGTGACGATTTTTGTAATTATTTAGCCTGGGCCTTTACATATGTAAGGTCTGTTAATCCTCACACGAATGATGCCTTTGAAGTGCACATTACTATTTCTTTTTTCCAGAGGAACAAAATGAGACTCCCAGAGGCTGCGGGTGGCCCGTGGATGGAGTCAGTAACTGCTGGAGCACGAATGTGAAACTGCGCCTGCCTCACTTCTTCCATGCCTGTTTTTCTAGCAATCTAAAGAAAGTAATTATGACTGACATTCTTAATTTTCAGTTTGGAAACCAGAACAAACAAAAAATTAAGAAGGAAGGCTACTCTAGTAATTGACAAAACGTCAACAAAGCATCTCACATTTCTGTAATACTTATCAGCTTCCAAGTGTTTTACCACCTGTTGTCTCATATAATCATGCTAGGAGGTAGGAAAGGCAGACAGCAGCCCTTCAAAGACGAGGGGAGGGAGACTACGGGAGGTGACATGCCCAAGTCTGCATAGAATCTAGCTCAGAGCATGTTCATTCTACAATACCTGGAAAATCTAAGAAGTAACTGATAACCATTTTTCAATGTAAAATGAATTTACTGCCTACATTTTAAAATCAAGTATGAATTTTTCCAGAGCTGGCAGCTTAGTATCTTGAGAAATTCCCAAATGATCTGCCAGTTAATCCCGACAGAGGTTCAAGATGCTTGAGGTTGGCTCTTTCCGCAAACTCAAGGTGTGCTCAAAAACTCACCTGCTTTCTAAAGCTCCGACAACTAAAGCAATCAGGTAGCAGGGTATCGGGACCTAAGGGGGCAAACACACAGACACCACACACTTACATTAGTGTTTAAAATGGATACAAGGCGCAACAATTCACCCTTAAAATTACCAAGTAAATTCGCTTTAAAATTTCCAACTATCAGTACCAATATTTTCTTTTTGTACCTCTCAGATAGTTCTCATTTTTAAGGAGCTGAAGAATTCAAAACTGTGATGCAGAATATTTCACAACATCTGTTTCCCGTTTTTACCATGAGGAAGAAAAGCTTCCGGCATAGGGGAAGCACGACTGTACATAGAATTAGAAGGTATGTTTTCAGCATTTCTCCAGCAGGAAATCACAAGAAGACAATTGTGTTTCTCCCTTATATTTTCTGTTTCTGTTCTCCTGAGTTTTAAAAAAATCGAACTTTTTTTTTTTTGTCTTTAACCTACACTGGTTTCATCTAGAGACATACAAAATAAGCCAGCATTAGGAGGACGCCAAAGTAGTGGGAGTATGGAACCACAGACACCGAGGTGGGAACAAAACGGTGTACTGTGAGGTCAGCTTAAAAAACCTCATAAACACACACACAGGCATGCACGTACAGTCTATTCATTAAAAGTCACAGACACAAGTCCAGCTACTAGCTACACAGGACCTGTAATTTACGGGACTACCACATGGTATTTTTCTGGTCTAAGATAGCTTTCTCATGTGTAAATACCCTCAGCAGCCATAAGCCCACCCTGTAGTACCAGGGTAGGTGAAAGTTAGAAACTGTAAAAAAAACGGGGAGCCTGCTACTAACCGGAATGAGGGAAAATGGAATCAGGCACACTCTCTGCTTAGCCACCTGCTTCTTCAATACGGCACTGCTGGTTAGTGGAACAAGATTCTCTAAAAATACACACACACACACACACACACACACACACACACATGAAATGAAGAAAAGAAAAGAAGCCAAAAGCTGCTTTCTAAATTCTAACCTACCTCAAAAGTAATTTTGCTCCCTGGATAGGGAAAAGCTAGTGGTAGTACTCCACTAACTACAAATAAAAATCTAGACCCTACGAGCTTACCTTTTGGCTGAATCGGTATATTTTCCTGCTTGGGTCTTCGGGGTCAGGTGCTTCTCCATCACGAATGGCACTCATAAGTGCCACCAGTTCTTTAGGGACAGACACCTAATTGAGAAGAAAAGTCATTTCTATTTAGAACTGAAAGGTTCTATGCACCTCAAATTATGTATGTAAAAGAACCGTTACGCCCTTCTTAACTGCCTACAGAATGAACAGATCAACTCAAAAGCTGTGTCCATGTCATCTTTGTAAATAGAATTAGCAATAGGTAAAACTGGCTTCCTTAAAAATGAACATGAAATATTCATCCGTGCATAACAGCGGAGTTTTGAAATAAACTGGATTTAGATCCCAGCTCTGCCCCTACTAACTGCAGACAAAGGACAACAGTCTCCCTGAGGCTTGGCTTTCCCACCAGACAAGAGTAAAACGACACAGATTTGCTGCAAGGAATAAATAATGTGAAGTGAGGGGCCCAGCACCATACTGGGCAATGGCAGCCAGCACCCTTGCTCCCCCCACACACACTCAAAACAAATGCAAAGGGACAGAAAATGCAGTTTCAAACATTTTTATATTTAAAACCTGCAACTGGACCCAACAAACAAAAACTTCAAGGGTAAATGTGAGAAACTGAAACTTAGTGCCCAAAAACAATAAAATAATTTTCCCTGAAAATCTGCATGGAAAGATCCTTATGGGGTGAGCCATATAGTACTTACGTGTATATCCTAGCTCTGTGATCCTGGAAGTTTTATTTTGAATAACAGCTAGCGTAAAGGACTGGCCCCTAGGTAGTAATGATCTAGCAAGCACCCACCCCAGGGCGTGCTGGGATTCGTGAGTATTCTTGCACGGCTCAGGACTCAAACACCATTAGGGACGCAGGCGCAGAAGGAGGAACGTTTCAATCAGTGCTGTAACAATCAGAAGCCTAGTGCTCAAGAGCAGGCAGGAGGTGATTTAGTTTCACCTCCTCCCTCCCCAGAGGCAGTGATGATGTATACAGGAGACCACTGAAGATGTGAGGCTGTACGCGTTGACCAAGGTCACACAGCCATTGGGTGGATAAGAACAGCACAGAAGCCTGGACTCTTTGCTTCCAAGTATAACACTCCACAGCACTACACTGGTGGTTTGGTTATAGGATGATGGCGGAGATCAAGAGGGTCAGTTCGTGTCTACAGCTTCGTCTTCATTCTATTTGCTTGGTCTAAGCAGACTGAGCCTCTGGGATGGTGTTTGTTTATTAATTATCATCCAGTTTCCCCCCTAATTATCAGCACCTACTTCAGGATTAAGTTGGAAGTGTATACATATGGAAAAGTCTGCAATATATGCCATTAGGACATCTACATAAATGTATATAGGCCTACAGAGGGCATTTACAGGAACTTGTAAATGCCAATTTTTCAAAGTTAAAAAAAGGGAAATGGTTCCTGAAGTCTTGGTTTTAGTTCCAGAATTCTTTTAAAAAGCAGAATGATACATATTTTCTTTTTTAACACTTGAGTTGTTTAAAACTGCCTTTAAAGCAGAGATTCAGAATGAGGTCTACAGCCTCATTTTTATATATCAAAAGCAGAATTCCATTGAGTTAAAATATTCCTAGCGGGGCCGGCGCCATGGCTCACTTGGTTAATCCTCTGCCTGCGGCACTGGCATCCCATGTGAGTGCCGGGTTCTAGTCCCGGTTGCTCCTCTTCCAGTCCAGCTCTCTGCTGTGGCCCAGAAAGGCAGTGGAAGATGGCCCAAGTGCTTGGTCTCCATGTGGGAGACCAGAGGAGGCACCTGGCTCCTGGCTTCAGATCAGCGCAGCACTGGCCGTGGCAGCCATTTGGGAGGTGAACCAACGGAAGGAAGACCTTTCTCTCTGACTGTCTCTCTCTCTCACTGTCTAACTCTGTCAAATTAAAAAAAATAAAAAATAAAAAAAATATTTCTAGCTCTAAAGATTCGGTTGTCACATTTTGTTTGTTTGTTTGTTTAAATATTTATCTATTTTTTTGAAAGGCAGAGTTACAAGGAGAAAGAGAGAGAGAGGTCTTCCATCTGCTAGTTCACTCCCCAATTGGCCACAATGGATGGAGCTAGGCTGATCCAAAGCCAGAACCCAGGAGCTTCTTCCAGGTCTCCCATGTGGGTGCAGCAGCCCAAGGACTTGGGCCATCTTCTACTGCTATCCCAGGCCATAGCAGAGAGCTGGATTGGAAGTGGAACAGCCGGGACTCGAACCAGCACCCATATGGGATGCCAGCACTGCAGGTGATGACTTTACCCACTAAGCCACAGCACCAGCCCCCAGTCGTCGTCTTTATTTACCACTGACACCACGCTGATGTAATCGGATCATTCACTTCAGTCAATAACGTGTAGCCTTTACCTCTGCGGTGTAGGTGAGTTTCACAGAAGGGGTGTCCTGGCAAGGAAGAATCGCTCTGCAGTGGATGGCCTGGGAGGGGAGGAAGAAAAACAACAGCTGTTTCCCTTTCTTAGAAATCAGTTATTCAGATATCATGAAAACTGAAGCACTGCTCTTTTCACATATTCGTTTTATAAATAAAAACAGGCCTTTTGGGATCTTTTAAAGTAGCAAAAATGGATTTGTAGATTTAAAAAAATCAATTTCCCATTTTAGTCTATAGGCAACCCTCCCATTTCAGTGGAAGCTTGAAGCACAGAGTCCAGCCGTGTGATCCTGCTCGATGCTCTGAACACCAGCAGTGCCCAGCAGGCGGCTCTCAGGAGGCCTGAGGTTAAAAGCGCTGCTCGTGACAGGAGTGCGGGCACCACAGCACACCACACCATCCTGGACAGGCACTAGGAACACGGGCCGCTGAGCCCTACAATAAAGCAACTTGCTTGCTTTCTCTTATTGTTTTAACATCAAATCCCATTTTTGCTTTTTCCTGGTGGGTTACTGATCTAATGGGGGTGCCAGCATTCTAATGAACTCAGCTTGAGAAATGTTGCTAACATCTGGACATTTCAATCTTGCAGCAAATTTTGAGGCAAAAACAGGAAGAAAAGAAAAAGAGAAGGAAGAGTTTCGCTCAACACCGTCTAGACATATTAATTCACATAATGTGCAAAGTATTTCTGTTTCCACAGTAACCTATCATTAACACTGGTAGCCATCAAGAAAACCTAGAGGGATGGGCATCTGGTCTAGCAGTTAAGATGTCCACATCACATACTGGAGTGCTTGGCTTTGAGCCTGAGCTCCACTCTCAACTCCAATTTTCTGCTAACGGGCACCCTGGGAGGCAGCAGGGGATGGCCCCATAGGTAGGACTCTGACACCCACCTGGGAAACAGACTGAGTTCTCAACTCCTGGCTTCAGCCTGGCTCAGCCACAGCCACTGTGGGCACCTGGGGGCTGAGCCAGTAGATGGGAGCTCATCTCTCTCTTTCCATAAAATAAAATAATATAAGACCATTATGACCAGAGCACCTCTGATTTTATACTCTAGCCTTTATAAGTAAGTCTGTTTACTGCTGGTAAACAAATGAAACTCAGGTTCTTTGAGAGCTTAAAGGAAACCTGATACTATCACCCCTCTCTGAAGCTCTTATAAATCATAGGTTTATTTTATTCCAACTCAAAGTTCCTTAAATCTCCCAAACTCCAGCTCCTTCACTTCAGTTTTAGAAAATTTTCTAAGGATACAGGCTTCAAAATGACCCAAGCTGGATTAGGTAGGACTAAAAGAATCACTTGATTCTCTCTCACAAAACAGTTTCAAGACCAGGCCTGTACGGCTCCTTTAGTGTTCAATAGTGGGGTGGCATTTCAACTGTTGTTGACAATAGGAAACGCACATTTCAAGTTTACATCCTTGGGACTCACAAATCTTATATTTCTTGCTAACTTTAGCTTATTGACATTCTATATGAAATACTGACTGGAAAGCAGACATTTCTTTTCTTTTTTCTTTTTTTTTTTTTTTTTTGACAGGCAGAGTGGATAGTGAGAGAGAGAAACAGAGAGAAAGGTCTTCCTTTTGCCGTTGGTTCACCCTCCAATGGCCGTCACGGTTGGTGTGGTCGCACACTGCACTAATCTGAAGGCAGGAGCCAGGTGCTTCTCCTGGTCTCCCATGGGGTGCAGGGCCCAAGCACTTGGGCCATCCTCCACTGCACTCCCAGGCCACAGCAGATAGCTGGCCTGGAAGAAGGGCAACCGGGACAGAATCCGGTGCCCTGACTGGGACTAGAACCCAGTGTGCCAGCGCCACTAGGTGGAGGATTAGCCTATTGAGCTGCGGCGCCAGCCGAAAGCAGACATTTCTAAGAGCCAGAGGGGCAACTTTGTAAATGACTGCCCCAGAACACTGGCTCTCTTCCAGATCACTCAACTGAAGCTTCTGGGATTAAAAAGATATTTCAAGCGGCCAGAGAAAACAAACATGTCTAAAGCATGTGCCAATGTGGCTTCATTTGTGATCCACTTGCAACCGAACTGGAGTCCTACATGACATCTATCACACAGGAGTGAATGTCAGGATGACTGAATACGCAGAGTACATATTTCAATGGAGAGACAGTAAATGTTTAATAATGTGAGTCCCTTTCATCATGAGTAACTTGATTATTAGCAGAATTAGGTCTTTTTTCTTTCAGAAAACAGTTTGACACTTTTATAATCTTAGTGACAGATTGTCTCTGATTATGGCTTTTTATCCTTAATTATATATATATATATATATATACATATACATACATACATATTAGTAAATGTGTAATAAAAATCTAGAAAGGCTCCATTCTAAACCCAATAGTAGTTACTTCTGAGTAATAATGTCCAGAGTTGTTTAGGAACCTGATCTTATACTTTCCACTTCTTTAGCATGTTTCATAACCAGTACCTTACTTTTGTTTTATTAATCTTTTCCTTTCATTTTATGATCATACACCTAGCGCCCACTCTATGGCATGTTCTAGGTTCTAGGAATATAAAAAAAAAACCTAGATAATATAATTTAGATAAACACATTTCCAATTAAAAGATTATTTTTCAAAATAACACACAAATGTGTTAATAGCAAGAGATACAAATGAAACTATGCAACTTTTGTAGTATAAAGTAAACACTATATAAAATAAGATCCACACATTCATAAGACCGCTATCCATCTTGTTTGATGAAACTGCACGTGCTGGGAACTTTCTGTCCAATAAATCACCCTGGAATGCTTTTTACCTGGCACTGACTGAAGAGATACGGGTGCTCCTTCCCAGAGGTTTGTTCAGGAGTGAGCCACTGAAGAGCAGAAGAGTTTGGAGATGTCTCAAAAGAAATTTCTATCACAACTTCTTGATTTCTGTATGAGATAAAAAAAATCTATTAGAGTATAATTCTTCCTGATTAAAATTTATAATACATATAGTGAATAATATAAACTCATAATACATGGAGTCTTCAAAAAGTTCATGGGAAATGAGTATTATGAAAAAACTATGCATGGATTCCCAAAATTTTGGCACCAAAATAAATTAACATTTAATTTTGTTTTTCAATGAACTTCATTTTTAAATAGATTTATTTTATCTGTTTGAAAGGCAGAGTAACAGGGAGGGAGAGACAGAGCTCTTTCATCGCTGACTGACTCCCCAGATGGCCTGGTAGTCCTGGCTGGGCCAGGCTGAACTGCATCCTGGTCTCCCGTGTGGGTGGCAGGGGCCCAAATACTTAGGCCATCTTCTGCTGCCTTTTCAGGCACATGAGCAGGGAGCTGGATCAGAAGTGGAGCAGCCGGGACTGGAACTGGCACCCTAATATGGGATGCCAGTGTTGCAGGAGGCAGCTTAACTTGCTGTGCCACAACGCCAGCCATTCCCAAGAACTTTTTGAAGTACGCTTGTGTGTACGGTAAATGACAGAAAGAATACTGCATGCGATCTCATTATGGACTGAGAGTAAGTTGTAGTGCCAAACCCTTGGATAAGTTTGCCTGTTGGCTTTCCTGTGGCAGTGCCTGCCTGTGTGGTTTTTTTCACTCTACCATGCTAACTGCTAATGAAGACGTAAGGAGCTAACATTAGCTGAGTATCTCCCAGTGTGTCACACACTTCGTGTCACCATTTGGTCTTTTATGACAGTTGGAAAGTGAAAAAATAATTTTGGAACTTCAGCTACCACCATGGTAGGTGCAGATGCATGCATAGAGCAGTGCTAGTCTGTAAACTTGCTGGTCCACAACAGCTAAGTCAAGAGATGGAGAGTACTCAGAACCTTCGAGAGGATTTGTTACGTCTGCTGAACTTAGTGATAAACACATGTGTGCTTGATTTTGTCTCTTCTCTCTAGTCCTTCATGTAGATTGTATTTTACTGAAGTTTATCAATCTCCTACAGAGTGGAGCCCACAAAAACGACCTCTTCCTTGCAGATCCTTTCAGAAGCACCAACGAGGAGGAAACAGCAAGAGCTCTGGGCACCAATCGCCCTGCCTGTGTCTGATCCAGACTGTAACACCTGCTGGAGCTGTGAACCTGGGCAAAGTATTTACCCTCCCTATGACACAGTTTTTTCATCTGTAGAATGGGGTTATGCCTGGGGGGTTTCTTTCTGCTTTTTAAAGGGGCGAAGAAGGCGTGAAAACATGGCTGCTGAAAGGTGAGGGGTCACCCTTGTTCCAGACCAACGGTTTTCACTCCTCTGCCCCCCACCCAGGTATAATCAAGAGAAGGCAGACACTCCCAATATGGCAATTCTGCCTGGTTCTTCCTTGAGTAAATTATTTTATTTCTGCTATTTCCTTTCCTAATTGATAAAGTACAGATCATACTGCATAGGATTACTATAAAGATCATACGGAAATGCATCTAAAGCATGTATCCAAAAGCAGTACATAGCAACAGCACAGTCATTATTGTTACTGACATTATTACTGTTGTTCCACTAACAAAAGGAGCTGGGCTCTGGGGCAAGACTGAGGAACATGCAGCTTGCGAAAGCTCCCCAGGTTCTCTCCAAATACTTCCTGATGATGTCTCTCTAGGCATTGGTAAAATGATGAGGATTAAAGAAGTAACAGTTACCCAAAGTCCTGGTCTTGAGTATTTCAGACAATGAATCTCCTTGGTATCTTAAGAATAGATAATTTTTGCTATAAGCTTCAATTTGAACAGATCAGTAGGAGTGGTATACCAACAGCTACATATCCACAAATGAAACAAGGGAAAGGAGAACTGTCCAAATTACTTAAAATTATTTCTCGTTATTCAGGTATGAAAGAGAAAGAAGATAACATTCATACTTGCTCAGAGCAATAGGAAGAGAGATTTCCATCGGTGATCCTTTGTAACTTTGTCTTTCTCCAAGAGCATATTTGACTTCTTGCCCATTAATCACCACTTTTTCTATGGTGAGGTCCTTGGTATCCAAAGTCTAAAATTAAATTAATATTTTAAATAATAAGAAATAGTTTTCACATCATAAAAAAAACTAGTATTAGATAAGGGCTAACTGCAATAATTACAGAGTAAAACAAGCTGCTTATGGAGAATAAACTATAGAGGAAATTCTAGGAATTAAAAGAGTTGAAAGTGAATCTAGGTTTCATACTTCCAGGCTTAAACTTCCTGAAAATTTCTAGGTTTTAAGATTTGTATTACATATATATATATATAAAAATATATATAAAATACATACATATATATGTATTTCATTTTACTGAATGCATGTATTTTATATATATGTTATATATGTAATGTAATTCTGGCACAATCACACAAATTTGGGGCTTTAAGTAAAAGTCAAATCTAAATCAAAATGTCTTCAATTCTGTCTACTTAATTTCTCTCATATGAAGAACTACACCTATAACTCTGATTCCTCAATGTATCTTATCATTTCTTCCTGGAACTCAGAGTCCAGTCCCATAGTGTACTCCCAAATACAGTATACTCACTTGAGTATAGTATACTCCTAAAGTGTTGTTTCAAATCTCCCAAAATTAAACCAAATCTGGCATTTCTCAGGCACATAAGCAGACTGTACTCATACATCATTGTTGTACATCTAGAAAGCCCAACCTCATACAGCAACTCTGAACAAACGACCCTGCAGACTACACCTACTTGCCATGGCCAGCAAAGGCTAATGTTTTGGGGAGGAAGGGGTGGGGGAACCAAGTGTCTGAGTATTTCCTGAGTACTAGAAACCATACCCTTTCATTACCTCTCAACTAATCATGCTGCAGAATGTTCAACCTTTCTACGCTACAAAACTGCTTCTAAACAACCGAAACAACAAGCCTCACATATTATTTCTGGAACTTCTTGATGACCCATCTACCCACTCCTTCCTTTCTCCTTTTCTTAAATTCCAAAGACAACTGTGGTTGCTACTCCCACTTCCTCACCATTTACTCTATCCTTCCCCCTCCTCAATATGGTCTCTGGCTCCATTGCTAGAGAAGCGCAGTCCCTCTGGTCAACTAGGTCTTTTCTGTCCAACAACTTTGGCCTCTGACTATGGACCACGCCATTGGGTTGAACCCCCTTCCTTGGCTTCTCTGCCTTTACGTATAAACATTCTCCTACTTGCCTAATGCTTTTTCCTTCCCTTCTTTCAAACATGGATGTAGCCCAATGATCTAGCATTGGTTCTTTTTCTTATCATATTCTTCACTCCCTAGTTCTCCCGCCACATCTTCAGATAGTTTCACCATGCAAACGACTGCCAGTCTACAGCTGTATCACCACCCCTCCCCCAGTATGCCAGCCAAACAGCTTTACTTGCTCACTCAACATTTTCATGGGAAGTATCAATTCATATTCAACAGGCTTATAAAAATGAAGCCATCATTATGCCCTAAGCCAGTTCTTTCCTGTTTCCTTGACTCTGTTCATAAAACTCAAGGTAAGTAAGGTTTCATACAAATAATACACAGTGATCTCACGTAGCCAGTCAGAAAGTTGTATTTTTTCCCTTCAAACTGTTTTCATATTTACCTTTCTTTCCTTCTACCTCCTTCCTAGGTAAGGCCAGGGCCTATCAGGACTCCCTCCTACCTCATCTCCCTGTCTTTGGCATCTGCCTTCCTTTTCCTGAATCTGACCTGGAAAAGCATGGGGGGCTGGAATGCCAAGAAACACTCATTTCCCAACAGCTTCTCTTATATTCGCTAACCATGGGTGATAAGCTCAAGAAAAGAGTCACAAAGGTAATCATTAAGTTTCATTCCTACCTCTCTAGATTCAATTTTTGCTTGGGATGAAATTTCTATCCTGGTCTAATTTTCTTTTTCTTATTTTCAGGGAAGCCCAATGTGTTATGAGCATCATCTGTTTCCCTCCTAATGGGCGATCATTTCTTCCAGGTTATTTTCTTTTTGGGGTACCTCAACCATTACTGTTTCTCTAAATTAGAACTGGCTTATCTTCCAGCACTTGTCTATCCAGAATATAGGGGAAGTATCTTACTAAGACTAATAGAGTGAATGGGCATTTAGCCTAGGACCTGAGTTAAATTCCTGCCTCTGGCTCCCAACTCCAGCTTCCTGCTTATGCAGACCCTGGGAAACAGCGGAGGCTCAAGTCACCACTGAGTTCCTGCTGCCCACATGGGAGGTCCGAGACTGCGTTTTGGCTCCTGGCTCCAGTTGAGTCCAGCCCTGGCTATTGCACGAATTTGGGGAATAAATCAGAGGATGAAAAGAAGTGCCTCTGCCTCTCGAATAATTAAAAAATTTTGAAAACCAGATATTTGGCCAGCACCGCAGCTCACTAGGCTAATCCTCCACCTGAGGCACTGGCACCCTGGGTTCTAGTCCTGGTTGGGGCTCCGGATTCTGTCCCGGTTGCTCCTCTTCCAGGCCAGCTCTCTGCTGTGGCCCGGGAGTGCAGTGGAGGATGGCCCAAGTGCTTGGGCCCTGCACCCACATAGGAGACCAAGAGGAAGTGCCTGGCTCCTGGCTTCGGATCGGCGCAGTGTGCCGGCCGTAGCGCGCCATTTAGGGGGTGAACCAACGGAAGGAAGACCTTTCTGTTTCTCTCTCTCACTGTTTATATCTCTGTCAAAAAAAACAGATATTCTAATACCCATTTCTGAATATCTAATTTAAGAACTTGATTTGAATGAATATCTATTTTTTAACAACTCGTATAGTCCTTATAACCTTAAAGATGAACTAATTAGGTCCAGGGGGACACATTCCATTTTCTGTATTACCTAAATTATTTTTTTAAGTTATTTATTTGAAAGGCAGAGTTACAGAGAGGCAGAAGCAGAGAAAGTCTTCTACCAGCTGGTTCACTCCCCAGATGGCCACAATGGCCAGAGCTGTGCCAATCCAAAGCCAGGAGCTTCCAGGTCTCCCACATGGGTGCAGGGGCCCAAGCACTTGGCCATCTTCTACTGCTTTCCCAGGCCATAGCAGGGAGCTGGATTGGAAGTGGAGCAGCCAGGACTTGAACCAGTGCCCATATGGGATACTGGCACTGCAGGCAGTGGCTTTACCTGCTATGCCACAGCGTTGGTCCCCTAAACTCTCATATCTGTTCAAAATCAGGAGTCAGTTATTGTTATAATTATATTTTGTGAAAGCCTTTTCATGTTTTAGCAGTATGCTCTACCCTTGCCTATAGTGCTTACTGTATTACATTATGATTTTTAAAGATTTCTTTTTTTCTTTACTTGAAAGGAAGAATGACGGAAAGAGATCTTTCCTCTGCTGGTTCACCCTCCAAATGGCTGCAATAGCCAGGTCTGGGCCAGGTCAAAGCGAACAGCCCAGAACTCTGGAGTGGTGGCTCACTTCCTGCCACCTGCCGCCCAGGTGGAAGAACTGGAGTGAGTTCCCGCCTGGCTCCCAGGTTCAGCTTGCCAAGTCCTGGCCAGCCGTGGGCCGGGGAGTAAAGCAGAGAATAGTCAGCCTCTCTCCCTCTTAACCAACTAAAATTAGTGTCAGTTAATGCGAGAAAACAAGTTCTAGGAAACAGAAAATGCAACATGTAAGCAGTATATCTGAAGTGCCAAGCAGCAACTATTATCCTCCAATCACTTAAGAAACTCCCTTTCGAATTTCACTATTAAATGCTAATTCAACAAGTGGTCAAGAACTGTAATCAGAAAGAGAAGCAAAGGGAACTGGATACCTGTCAAGTTGGAATTAGTACTTCTCAACATTTACTGAGCACCGACTATATGCAAGGCCAAGATACCCATATGCAAGGGGAAATGTGCACTATGAAAATACTGCATGAATCTCAAAAATGTCTGGTGTACTAAAATAAATTTATTTTTTAAAAAAGATTTTATATATTTATTTGAAAGGCAGAGTAAGAGAGGGAGACAGAGATCTTCTATCTGCTGGTTTACTCTCCAAATGGCTACAAGAGCCAGGGCTGGGCTAGCCAGCAGTCTGGACCTCCATCTGGGTTTCCTGTGTGGGTGACAGGGCCCCAGGTACTCCTGCTGTCCCACTGCTCTCCCAGGAGCACTAACAGGGAGCTGGATTGAAAGCAGAGCAACTGGTCCTCTGCTATGGGATGCTGGCATTGCAGATGGTGGATTAACCTGCTGTGCCACAAGACTAGCCCCAAATTTACCTTTAAGTCTATTTTACCATTAGCTTTTAAAAATAAATTATTTATATGAAAGGCAGAGAGAGAGAGAGAGTGCCCATTTGCTAGTTCACTAACTCTCCAAATGCATGCAACAGCTCCAGCTGTGGGCCCACAGCCAGGACCCAGGTCTCCCTTGTGGGTGGCAGGAACTTGAATCATTTGAGCTATCACTGTTCCCTTCCAGTGTCTGTATTAGCAGGAAGCTGGAGTGGAGCTGAGTACTGATGCAGGCATACCAATATGGGATGTGGCTGGCCCAATTGGTCTTAACCACCAGGCCAAATACCTGCCCCTCCACTAATTTTTTGAAATACTCTCAAATCAGGGCCAGCGCCGTGGCACAGTAGGTTAATCCTCCACCTGCAGCACTGGCATCCCATATGGGTACCGGTTCTAGTCCCGGCTGCTCCTCTTCCAATCCAGCTCTTTGCTCTGGCCTGGGAAAGCAGTAGAAGATGGCCCAAGTGCTTGGCCCCTGTACCCACATGGGAGACTGGGAAGAAGCACCTGGCTCCTGGCTTCGGATCTGCGCAGCTCTGGTTGCTGTGGCCATCTGGGGAGTGAACCAATGGAAGGAAGACCTTTCTGTCTGTCTCTCCCTCTCACTGTCTGTAACTCTACCTCTCAAATAAATAAATAAAATCTCTTAAAAAAAATACTCTCAAATCATTTTTTTAAAAAAGCCCTACTTATGATAGGATATTATTGATGATATAATTTACTATTTCCTCTTTGATCAATGTTCCCCAAAAAGGGTTGCAATTTTAAATGGCTGGCCAATCGTCATGAGACATATATAACTAATTCCCTTTTTGCAGAGACTGCTGGGAAGTCCCATGTCAACCTTGTGGCCTATTTCTTTTTATGTGTATTGGGTTTTATACCATGTTTTCCTATCCTTTTTCTTTCTCCGATGCTTTAATTACTTATAATTTTATAATGTATATGTTACAAAGTAGAGAATTTTTTAAAAACTTTATGTTTCATTACTGTCTCTACATTTTCTACTTGTTATCTGTAGAGGGCTATGAAGAAAAAAAAACAAACATGAGTTAGACAGTGAGAGAGAAAGGTCTTCCTTCTGTTGGTTCACCCCCCAAATGACAGCTACGGCCGGCGCACTACACTGATGCACAGCCAGGAGCCAGGTACTTCCTCCTGGTCTCCCATGCAGGTGCAGAGCCCAAGCACTTGGGCCATCCTCCACTGCTTTCCTGAGCCACAGCAGAGAGCTGGACTGGAAGACGAACAACTGGGACAGAACCGGCGCCCCAAACAGGACTAGAACCCGGAGTGCCGGCACCACAGGCAGAGGATTAGCCTAGTGAGCAGTGGCGCCGGCCAAGATTATGGTTTAAAACCCAAACCAAAACCAGCACCTGGATTTGATCCACAGCTCAGCCATTTACTTGGGGAAGACACAGGCTTTGTAGTGACAGGAAGCTGTGTTCAGTCCCTGGCTTCTGCCTCTTTCCAATACATGATCTCAGCCATGATGCTGAAGCCTGTTTGAGCCACCAACTCAGAGAATATCCACCCCATCCTACCACCCAAAATTAAAAATTTCACTCCAAGAAACAAATGCTTGAAAATTGCCACAAATTTTGTATACCAAGCATCAATGTAAATTAGTCAAAACTTGAAGATAATTTTATAAAGCTGGGAATTAGTTCTAATAGCATCAAGTTCTTCAGCAACAAGAACACTGAGAATGGAGTAGAAAAAATATGACGTCTCCTCACCCAGCACTGGCCCTGGCCCTTCTGTGGGTGGTGATGAGGGACATGCCATCTCACCTTGGAGATCCAGTTAGCACGACTCTCAAGGTAGCCCATACAAGTATTAAATCCATCCACTAACCAAACCTCTGAGAGCTTTCTACATGCTAGGTGCTATACTAGAAACGTGAGACATAATGAGATAGGAAACAGTCCCTACCTCCAGGAGAGGGGGAAACAAGCTAACTTCAGAAATAAGTCAATACATAAAACAGATCCTAGTCTTGGGTTATTGTCATGAATAAGCAAATGATAAACAGATGTCACTTTGTACTACAAATAGCCCTCCTTGTATAAAATCTAGCATTTTAAAAATTCCAGGCTCTACTTTACTAAACAGACATGCCAACCAGAAAACATAAAAGCTTTACTTTTCTGAAAACCACAGGCAGGTGTTCAGACTGGGACAATCTTTTCCACAACTAAGCATCCTGGCGACTCTCGCTTAGTCGGGAGGCAGAGGTAAAGCTTTTCTTTTTAAAAACCAGATCAGAGCAGACGGTTATAGTAAGCAGTGATCAACTATCAAGGGCCACTTTCTTTCAATAACAGGAGAGACGGCAATGAAACAGGACTTGACTTTGGCGCAGCCCAGGTAAAGCTGCCCTGACTTAATAAAAGATAGCACAGTACTTGAAGAAGACCAAAGTGCAACCTACAAGGAAGCAGTTCCTTTCTTGCTTATAACACTTATCATGTCTTTTTTACAGTACTCTTGGTGGTTACTTATTATACATATATACCCGGAGGAGTCGACCTGTTGTTCAAATCCATGAGTCTAGCAAAATGTTAAAGGACAAAGAGTAAGAAAGAAAGGGACTTCATTAATTCACATCAGCGACCTCAAAACACAGACCTTCTATACAAACAGGAAAAAGAGGGACAGAAGCTACCAATGCTACACTAGTAATTTCACCCAATTATTTGGCCTCACTAATTTCTGTCCTCAAGCTTACAGCATGCCCGATCTGATTGCTTTACCAGCTAGAACCACTGTGCAAAATAAACTCTATCACCCTGTCCTGGTGAGAAGCTGGCCTTTCCGTGCTCCTCTTATGTCTAAAATGCTCTTCCAGGACATTCTCTGGCTGGAAGGCACAATCCACATGCCCCCAGACAGTCTGAGTAGGAACGCGGAACACAGGCTATGCAGTACAGACAGAAACCACTGAACAGCGTTCCATGAACTTAAGTCTGTCTTTACACAAATGCTTAGACAGCTCAGAGAGGTGCATATTTCCTAAGCAGTGTGGTTATGACTTGCTCGCTGGAAGCAACTACTGATAAACCGTATTTGAGCCATCCTTAGAAAGCTGGAATGTCCCACCCATCAAGTTAAGGGCAGAGCTAAGAATCAAGCGGAGGAGGGACCCCGAAGACAAAGGTTGCTCCTAGAGTTAGAAAGCAGAGGTTGGATGTTTCGGGGCAGGGCAGAGAGAAGAGGTCTGACGGTGCTGCAAATCCAGAGAGGCTTCAGTTCAGTGGCAGGGAGATGGAGGAAAGGAGGCTAGCGGCGGGATCCTGCGGACCTGCGGGCGGACACGGAGGTGCCGGGGACCGAGGCGTGGGATCAGGCACCCTCCGGCTGCGGGATCCGAGACTTGGATCCGACTGTGGGCCGCCAAGCGCAAGCGAGAAGGCTGGGGCTTGAGGAGGGGGTTCTGGGCGGAAGGCCGGGGCAAAGGGGAGGCCACGCTGGGCGCCGGGAACTAGTTATAGCGGGAGGGACCAGACTGCAGAGATGAGATTGAGAGCTGGGCGCGGGGGTGCGGACCTCGCGCTGGGTGCTCCCAGGGACGCAGGAGGGTACCAGGGGGTGAGAGAACGCGTGCAGGGGCTGACGCTGAGAGATGATGAGTGGAGGCTGAAGATGAGGTGCAGAAGGCGGGCTGGGGGCTGCGAAGGGGCACCGGTCTGGGCAGAACTGGGGCGGAGTAAGCCGAGATCTTGGGTCCCGCGGGGCCTAGGAGTGGGTCGGGAGTTGGGTGGGCGGCCGGGGAGAAGTGGGCACTGGGCAGGCGCCCACCGTACCAGGCTGCGCAGGTTGTCCTCCTGAGACTGGACTGTGAGCGCTGCGATCCCAGTCAGCGCACGGCGGGTGAAGTCGACGCTGCAGCGCAGGTGCAGGTGCGTGGTCCGGCAGACGGAGGCCGGAGAGGCCAAAGAACAGGTATCCACGATCTCGGGCATGGCTCTGGGGGTTCCGCCGCACACCGATCCGCACACCGACACTCAGCCGCCACACTTCGACTGAGAACTGAGAGGAGAGAGGGAGGGAGAAAAAGAAAAGGAGGGACTCGCGGCGCACGCCGGGAAAGGGAGTTTTCTGAAGCCAGAGGAGCGTGGAGGACGGTGAAGGCGGAACTACAATTCCCGTGGTGCAGCGCGACAAGGCGCGCGCTTGGCTGCCTGGGAGCGTGTGTGTTGGGGGTGGTCAGGGGACCGAGATGGTTCTAGGAGCCAGAGACGAAGGAAGAGGCGGAGGGAGGCGGGAGCAGTTAGAGGAGGGATGGTTCGAGGGAAATGGTGAGAAAGACAGCGGGGAGAGCAAATTGAACGCTTGCGTTTAACTTAGAGGAAGACTACGACGGTAACAAATCCTGTGGAAGTTAAGGAGCGGGCGGGATCAAAACATATAAAGGACCTGTCAGAAGGCCACTTCTCGTGCAGTTCCTCGTTAGTATAGTGGTGAGTATCCCCGCCTGTCACGCGGGAGACCGGGGTTCGATTCCCCGACGGGGAGGCACAATGAAGTTTTTTTTTTTCCCCCGACCCTTCCACTGGCTTAGTGGTGATTGATGCCGGCTAGCTGTGTTGACAACCCTTCAGAAGCGAGTGCATTTCCAGCGCCATGGTGGTATCCAAGTACAAGTGAGCTCATTTCTGTCCCTGTCAGAGCCTGTTAGGCACATTTCCAAGCCTTAGAGATCCAAAACAGCATTAGCCAACATTCCCCTCTAAGAAAATCCAGTCTTAGGAAGTGTGAAGAGAAAATTCTGTGACAAGATTGTGCGCTGGCGGCAATGGGAATGCGGGGCTGCGGCTTGTGCCTCCGATCTGGCGCCCTCCGGCCCGTGAGGGAAAGTCGGGGTGGGGTCGCAGAGTGGGACTGGGGAAATGGGGCGAGGTCGGGTCTCCAGGGCCTCACACAGCCGTGCCTCTAGGCTTGAGGGCACGAGGAGGACGCTGGGAGGCCTGGCGGAGGGCGGTAATTCGTGAGGGTAGAGGACAGATCGAAAGGCAGGATGCTAAGTCCCGTCTGCAGCGTGAGGAGGGCAGCACCTGTGGGAGGCAAAGCCGCGGGGCCGTGTCAGGTGGACCTGCGGACACCCCAGCAGGTGCAGCCGTCTCGGCGGTGAGCTCAGCTCCAGCGGAACGAGCCCGCAGAGGAGCCGCGACGCTGGGCGCTGGGAGGACGCCACAAGTGAATTTTACACCGGGGCTGGAGGAAGGGGCGGCTCTAGCAAGAGCCCTCTGAGACGAGGAGGGAACGTTCCCCTTTGGTATGGCAACGAGGCGGGAGTGAGGAAAGCGGTGGTTTCAGCTGACTTCTGGGGTGTCGTTGAAGGTGGAAGCCAGGGAGTAGCGGATTGAGCAATGACGAGCGGGGCAGAAGTAGACCAGAAGCCGCTCTGTCAAGATGCCTGGCCAGCGTCCGCAGGGAAGATGAAAGAGACAGCTAGGAAGGCATGCACAAGGGAAAGTGTTTTATAATTTTTTAAGGCAAGAGAGAGTTTAATATGTTTAGATACAGAGATGAAAGGGTTTCTAGAGAAGAAGAAAGTGAAAATTTAAGACGTGTGGGGGGGAGTTGATGGATTGAGCATGTTGGTACAGTTCAATTCTCTTATCAAAAGTGATCTGAACATTACATCTGGCACCAGAAATAGGAAAATACGTTATTCACTAAGGTATCCTTGTGTTGGCTGCCGCAAGCCAAAGGAAAGCAAAATAAAACAAAAACAGCATTAATTATGAAATTCAGAACTTTGCATGTGCATGTGTTACAAGTTAGCTACTATTAGTATGATAGTGGTGATGATTGCTTAATCTCATAAGGCCTAAGACTCTGACATGATCAACATTTGCAAGCCTTTTTTAGGTCATCAAACTAGGATAACAAATATGATACAATAACATTGATTTAGCCAAATAATATACAATCAAATTATCCTTTTTAATCAGAATGGAGAAAGGACATTGTTTTAATAGAAAGAGTATCATTGTCGTCATCTTACAGTATTGATTATCAGGAACCCACTGGTATATATGCCACCTGTGTTCAAGAAAAGATATTTTCAGAAAAACCACAAGTGAGTTCCTCAGCTGATCAATAGACTAATCAAAAGACAGACAGTAGGAATGCTCTTCTAAGATACTACTGACTTCTGAAGACAGAATGCACAAAATTCGCAATTCAAAAATAAGGGGAGTATTATTTATATGTGCTCATGGGTTGGGGATGCTTTTTAAAAGAGGATTCCTGTTGCATCTATAAAATAAAGGTACTATCAGGGTCTGTTTACGAAAGGAGATTTTGTTAAGATGAAAAACATGATCTATATAAAAACTCTTTAAAGAATTAGTATATATATGAGAAGTCTTCAAAAATGCATGGAAAATGCATATTATGAAAAGACTTCTGAGATTTCAAAATTTTTTTTGGTATGAAAACAAGGTTATCTTTTAATTCTGTTTTTTTCCACAGACATTTTGAAGTCCCTGATATTTTCAAGATGAGAAGAAGTTATCCCACCTGTGCTGCTCACCTCGGAGAAAATTGAGGTAAAGTCCATGTGCCTTAGGGAGTTACTGAAAAGATGAACTGAGCTAATGCAGGTGAGGTGCTGAGCCCTGTGCTGGGCAGAGAGTGAGCGTTCGTTACATATTAGCTGGTATTGTTGTTGCAGTTGGGTTTTCTTTGGATCACTGGGATAATTTTCATATTTATACTTTCTTGGTTTTGTGAGCAAGAGAGTTTAGAAAGACCTCGGAAATGAGATGCAACTAAGGTTTGTTCAGCAAAGCAAGTCATGCTGAATTAGAGCTCTAGAAAGACATTGCAACGATCCAAGGTGGTGTTTGGAAATGTGTTGACAGGAAATTTCAGTTGGTGCACAGATACTTCCCTCATTTAATCATCTCTCCACCCTGCTTCAAATCCTTCAAGGTCTCACCGGTGTCTCCAGTAGTGGTCTGCATCTTTTGATTTAAGGCCCATTTTCAAATACTAGAATTTTTGGTATAACAATCCAATAAATTAAAAGATAACATGCAGAGACTTTTCTTTAAAGGTAAGGTTTGACAATAATTTTTAAAATGACACTTACAGTATATAATAATATTCAGTTAATATATTTGTATGTGTTTTATGTTTTTCCTTAATCTGAAGATTACAAGGAAAGATGAGTGTCATTTCTCGTTTAAGTTCCTGTTTTGTGATGGTGGTGGTGATTTTGCATCTGACGCTTATAAGAGCTGAGAATCCCTACCTTGCTGAGAAATGACATAGAAAACCGCAGCAATGGAGCTGGACCCCTCAGCCAGGTGTTCTTCCACTTGGGTTCACCTTGGGACAGAAGGGCTTGCTCCCTTGGCTCTGCTTGCTTCAGTGGCCTGGTAATCCTTTGATGACAGCTCCTTGTGAAACTCTGCCTCCTGTCTCCTCCTTGCAGAAGTCAGTTATGTAAGTGTCTCAGCTTAATATCCCATCTGACGATGTTCCACCTCTGAGGTGGAAACCAAATGTCATTGTACAGGTTGGTCAACTGCAATGTTGATGGGCTGGAAGTGACGAAAACCCCAGAGTCTGATCATGGCCCCCAGACCCTAAAGGACCTCATTTCCACTTATCTCTCGTCTCAGCCTTCCCCCTTCCCCTGACGAACTCTGCCCTTGGCTACCTAACTTTGTACCTGCTCCTTCATGGCACCCTATCTCACATCTCACTTCCTTTCGTGTGTGTTATCTCTCCAGAAGTGTTTTTTTCTATATTTCCCTGTCTGGCAACTCTAGGTAGTTAGTGAGGTGAGGACAGGTAGAGTAGACCTGGGAGGTGAACCCAAGGGGAAGGCAAGGACTCAGCCTGAAAGAATGCTGTATGCCATGAGGAGGGGCTCGGAACTTACCCTGAAGGCTGTGAAACGTTGCCAGGGATCTTCACTGGGCCAGGCATGACCAAGACTTGCCTTTTAGAAAGATTTCTCTGCAGCAGCGTGGAAGACAGATTGAGGAAATGTGTGTGTGTTAGGAGACATGGGCCAGAGGAAAGAAAAGAAAGTTCCAAGATCACCCCTGCTGCTTCCCTCTTGCCTCGTTGCATTAGTAGAAGACAAACATGTAGGTCCTTCCGGTTCTGAGAGTTTTACTGGTAGCTGTTTCAAGAAGACAGAGCAGAAGATGACAGAGAAGGAAGGTGAGAGAACAATGCTGAGGGGGCGGATGATGGTGGCTTGGACAAAGGAGTCAGCGTTGGAGAGAAGTGATCAAATTCGGCAAGAGTTTTGCAGGCAGAGCTACTGAGACTTCTTGGCAGACTAGATCTGGAGCGTGAGGGAAAGGAGTGGGAGATACCCTGAAGTCTTTGGGAGAATGTAACTTGAGTAACTGCGAGGGGGAAGACTGTGAGGAACTCTGGCTGGGTGATAAACTCAGAGGTTCAGTCTTTTCTGTGCTTAGTTTGAGGTGCCTTTTGTCAACTGAGTGGAGATGTTGAATAAACAGTTGGTGTATTTCTAACTTCATGGAGACTAACTTCACCGGGAAAGCTGAACTGGGCAGGAGATGAGAATGTTGAAGTTCAGCGCCAGCACGTGGCATAGCAGGTAAAGCTGCAACCTGCAGCACCAGCATCCCGTATGGCACCAGTTTGAGTCCCAGCTGCTCCACTTCTGATCCAGCTCCCTGCTAGTGGCCTGGGAAAAGCAGTGGAAGACAGCCCAAGACTTTAGGCTTCTGCCACCCGGATAAAGTTCTAGCCACACGCACCCCCAGCCTCAGTTGGTCCAGCCAACTTGATTTATTTTACTTGAAAGGCAGAGTTACACAGAGAGAAGGAGAGACAGAGAGAGAGAAAGAGAGAGAAAGGTCTTCCATCTGCTGGTTCACTTCCCAATTGGCCGCAACAACTGGAGCTGTGGTGATCAGAAGCCAGGAGCCAGGAGCTTCTTCCGGGTCTCCCACTCAAGTGCAGGGACCCAGGGACTTGGGCCATCTTCTACTGCTTTCCCAGGCCACAGCAGAGAGCTGGATGGGAAGTGGAGCAGCCTGTACTTGAACCAGCACCCACATGGGATGCTGGCACTGCAGGCAGCAACTTTACCTGCTAAGCCAGAGCGCCAGCCCCAAAAATTTTTTTAAAAAGTAAGAGTGTGTAAGTGAATTGAAATTTGGAGCTACTTTGTAATTCAACAGTAGGTGCGTATGAAGAGATAGAAAAAAAATTTTTAGAGGTCTATTTATTTATTTTAAAGTCAGAGTTACAGAAAGAGAGGAAGAGATAGAGAGATGGAGAGAGAGAGAGAGAGAGAGATCTTCCATCTGCTGGTTCACTACCCAGATGGCCACAACAATCAGAGGTGGGCAAGGTCAAAGCCAGGAGTCAGGGGGCCAGTGCTGTGGCACAGTGGGCTAATGCCCTGGCCTGAAGCTCTGGCATCCCATATGGGCGCTGGTTCGAGATCCAGCTGCTCGACTCCCAATCCAGCTCTCTGCTATGGCCTGAGATAGCAGTAGAAGATGGCCCAAGTCCTTGGGCCCCTGCACCTGCGTGGGAGACCTGGAAGAAGCTCCTGACTCTTGGCTTTGGATTGGCACAGCTCCGGCTGTTGCAGCCAATTGGGGAGTGAACCATCAGATGGAAGATCTCTCTCTCTCTCTCTCTCTCTCTCTCTCTCTCTCTCTGCCTCTCCTCTCTGTGTAACGCTTTCAAATAAATAAATAAATCTTAAAAAAAAAAAAAAAAGCCAGGAGTCAGGAGTTTCATCTGGGTCTCCCACATGGATACAGGGGTTTCAGCACTTGGGCCATCTTCTGCTGCTTTCCCAGGCAATTAACAAGGAGCTGGATTGGAAGTGGAGCAGCCAGGAGTCAAACCAGCACCAAAAAATATTTATTTATTTGAAGGCAGAGTTACAGAGAGAGAGAGGGATCTTCCATCCACGGGTTCACTCCTCAAATGGCCACAACATCCTCGGGGCTGGACCAGGCCGAAGCCAGGAGCCTAGAGTTTCTCCTGAGTTTCCCTTGTGGATTCAGGGCTGGCCCAAGCATGTGGGCCATCTTCCACTGATTTTCCAGGTGCTTTAGCAGGGAGCTAGATCAGAAGTGGAGCAGCCAGGAATGGAACTGGTGCCCATATAGGTTGTCAGGCATTGCAGGTGGTGGCTTTTCCCTCTGTGCCATGATGCTGGCCCCCCATAAATCTTTTTTTTTTTTAAAGATTTATTTATTTATTTTAAAGTCAGAGTTACACAGAGGAGAGGCAGAGAGAGAGAGAGAGAGAGAGAGAGATCTTCCATCTGCTGGTTCCTTCCCCAGATGACCACAATGGCTGGAGCTGTGCTGATCCGAAGCCAGGAGCCAGGAGCTTCCTCTCAGTCTTCCCACACGGGTGCAGGGGCCCAAGGACTTGGGGCCATCTTCCACTGCTTTCCTAGGCCATAGCAGAGAGCCGGATTGGAAGTGGAGCAGCCAGATCTTGAACGGGCATTCATTTGAGATGCCCACACTGCAGGTGGTGGCTTTACCTGCTAAGCCACAGCGCCAGCCCTCTTAAATATTTTTTTTAAATCCTTTATCCTGGTCCACTTCCCTAGACTCCCAAATCAGTACTCAATTAACACCTTAATGTTATCTCCAACAAAGCACCTGCCACTCCACGCATAACCCTCAGCTGATTTCTCAGGCTCACCTGCTAGGTGCAATGTCTGTCTGTCCCAGTCCTCGGTTGCTACAAGAAGAGCTTGAAGATCAGATCATCTGTTTGACCCCGGGTTTTGGAGGCAGGGAAGACCAGGACCTCAGCACTGGCATGGCTGCTTCTGCTGAGGGCATTCTTGCTGCATGACAACATGGCAGAGGGCGTCCCAGTCTAGCGGGGGTTCCTCTCCCTCCTCTTCTAAAGCTATTAAAGCCATCATGGGGCCCCCACCCTCATGACCTCATGTAGTCCTAGTCACCTCCCAAAGATCCCACCTCCAAATGCCATTAACATGAATTTGGGGGTTAAGTTTCCCAACACAGGAACTTTTGAGAGGACACATTCAAACCATAGCACCGTCTTATAAAAATGTACATGTCATAAGTGTATGGTTCAACGAGCTGCATAGACACCCCACTACAGTCAGCTCCCAGATTAGGAACAACATCACCACCACCCCACTAGATGCCCCCTTAAGTTCCCTTCATGTCTCTAGAAATCCCACTCCCCAGGGGTAGTCCTTGCCTCTGCATTACATATCACTGTGACGTGCTTCTGTGTCTGTTTCCTTTATATCCATGGAAACACACAGTGTGCACTCTCACGCCTGGCTCCTTTGGCTCAACATTACATTGGTGAGATCCCTGTCTTTCTGTGTGCCTGTCTCAATTGTGCACTCCCACTGCTGAGTAGGATTCCATGTGTGAATGTGCCATGATGCACGGATCTCTCCCACTGTGGAGGGGCGTTTGGGTAATTTTGCTTCTAGGTTGTTAGGAAGCTGCCACTTTGGACATTCCGGTACTTGTCTGTTGGTGAATAGACTGTAGCTAGGTTTTTGATGTGCAGCTCTGAAACCTGGACAGCTTAACCCGTGCCAGGAAATTTCCTTTGAGACTGCTGTAGCCAAAAAATCATTTTGGCAGCTTCTGGATTCTGTCATTTTTGATGCACATTCAACAACCTTCCAGCTTGAGCCGGGCGAAAGGTGGTTGAAAGCAGAGAGAGAGGCTGTTTCCAAGATACAAGAAAAAATTCTTGGCAGCCGTTGCTCTGGATTGTACTTGATTTTCCTCTCAGGACTTCTGCTTGCGAGCTTCATCTATACCATTTCTTTCTTTCTTTCTTTCTTTCTTTTTTTTTTTTTTTTTATGACTCAGACTCCAGCTCAGGGTGTATTTTTCCTCCTCAGTAGTCGGGATATTTCATCACAGCAACTAGTTACACCTTGTATTCTGATGGCCTAAAGCATGAGCAGAATTTGACAAGTGTCTGCAGGGTTTCCTTTCCAAACCCGTATTTCTGTCTCAGGTCACGTGGCTTCAAACCCACTTTCTCTTGCTTTGCCAACAGAGCAGGTTCCTGCCACGGGCCCCTGAAATACGTTCACTCTAAGAGGCATTCCTCCCGAACATTCTTCTCATCTGCACATCTGTGTTTGAGGAAGTAGCTACTATTTTGGCTTCAAAAATATTTTTTAAAATTTTGAGAGAGAAGGGCCAGTGCTGTGGCGCAGCGGGTTAAAGCCCTGGCCTGAAGCGCCGGCATCCCATATGAATACCGGTTCTAGTCCTTGCTGCTCCACTTCTGATCCAGCTCTCTGCTATGGCATGGGAAAGCAGTAGAAGATGGCCCAAGTCCTTGGGCCCCTACACCTATGTGGGAAACCCCGAAGAAGCTCCTGGCTCCTGACTTTGGATCAGCACAGCTCTGGCCATTGCGGCCATCTGGGAAGTGAACCAGCAGATGGAAGACCTCTCTCTGTGTCTCTACCTCTCTCTGTAACTCTTTCAAATAAATAAAATAAATCTTTTTTTTTTTTTTTTAAGATTTTACTTATTTATTTGACAGGCAGAGTCACAGACAGTGAGAGAGAGAGGGACAGAGAGAAAGGCCTTCCTTCCATTGGTTCACTCCCCAAGTGGCCATAATGGCTGGAGCTGCACCAATCCGAAGCCAGGAGCCAGGTGCTTCTTCCTGGTCTCCCATCCAGGTGCAGGGGCCCAAGCGCTTGGGCCATCCTCCACTGCCCTCCCAGGCCACAGCAGAGAGCTGGACTGGAAGAGGAGCAACTGGGACTAGAACCAGCGCTCATATGGGATGCCAGTGCCACAGGTGGAGGATTAACCTACTGGGCCATAGCGCCGGCCCCAAATAAAAGAAATCTTAAAAAAAGATTTTTGAGAGAGAGATGGAGATAGAAAAAGAAAGAGAGAGAGAGAGAGGAGATGTTTTCATCCAGATTCACTCCCTCAAATGCCCCAGTGGTTAGGGCTGGACTAGGGCCAAAGCCAGGAGCTGAGAACTCAACTCAGGTCTCTCACATGGTCGGCAGGGACCCAATGATTTGAGCCATCACCACTGCCTCTCAGGGTCTGCGCTGGCAAGGAGCTGAAGTCAGGATCAGAGCTGGGACTTGAACCCAGATATTCCATGAAGTTAAATGTGCACTCCCTCGTCGTATTTAAGTGAAAGATTTCTCGTACTTGGAATCCAGAGTTGAGTAAATCCATGTAAGAGGCTCAGAGTTGGCTTACTCTTCAGCTACTCCCCCAGGTGTCTCAGTATTTATTCTTATTATCAGTAGTAGTGGTACATATTGACAAAGTATCTGCACAGATTTATGGTGTACAAGGTGATGTAATGATTTTTTAATTCAGTGTGGAATCAAGTCAACCAATCCACCCGTCACTTCAAGCATTTGACATCTTCCATGATGAGGACATTCAAAATCGACCCTCCCAGCAACACTGCACTGTAAAATACTTCACTATTAACTGTATGCACCGTGCTGGGCAACAGAGCCCAGATGTCAATCAAACTTATTTCTGTGTCCCTGAGGCTTTGTACCCTGCGGACAGAGTCGTATGCTCGTCTGCCTCCTAGATCTGGCCTCTACCTCCCTTCCAAGCCGCTTGTCCTGGGCTTCCAGGGAATCTGCTTCTCCTGCCAGGCTCTTCCTTCCTCCCTTTCTCACACACACCTTCCTTGTGACTCAACCAGGTCATGACCTGGGAGGCCCCCACACCTCTCCCCTTATCTGTCCACTGCCTCCTTTCTCCTTAAGTATTTTCCTGTGCTCTTTTTGTCTTTAATTGTTTGAACGTGAATTTTCCATGCATGCGTATGTATATATGCATGAGGGAGGCTTTAAGAAGTTTGTGGAAAATGGGATTAAAAGATAAGCTGAGGCCGGCGCTGTGGCACAGCGGGTTAATGCCCTGGCCTGCAGTGCCGGCATCCCATATGGTCGCCAGTTCTAGTCCTGGCTGCACCTCTTCCAATCCAGCTCTCTGCTATGGCCTGGGAAAGCAGTAGAAGATGGCCCAAGTCCTTGGGCCCATGCACCCACGTGGGAGACCCAGAAGAAGCTCCCGGCTCCTGGCTTCGGATTGGTGCAGCTCCGGCCATTGCAGCCACCTGGGGAGTGAACCAATGGATGGAAGACCTCTCTGTCTCTACCTCTCTCTGTAACTTTCAAATAAATAAAATAAATCTTTAAAAAAAAGATAAGCTGATATGGGGAACAAAAAAAATTTTTTTAAAGATTTATTTATTTATTTGAAAGTCAGAGTTACACAGAGAGAGGAGAGGCAGAGAGAGAGAGAGAGAGAGAGAGGTCTTCTGTTCACTCTCCAGATGGCCGCAACAGCTGGAGCTGCCCTGATCCGAAGCCAGGAGCCAGGAGCTTCTTCCGGGTCTCCCACATGGGTGCAGGGGCCCAAGGACTTGGGCCATCTTCTACTGCTCTCCTAGGCCATAGCAGAGAGGTGGATCAGAAGTGGAGCAGCCGGGTCTCAAACCGGCACCCATATGGGATGCCGGCACTTCAGGCTGGGCCTTAACCAGCTGTGCCACAGCGCTGGCTCCAACAAAAATTTTGAAATCCATGCATAGTTTCTTCATTGTACACCTTTTCTGTGAACTTTTTTGACCATCAGTCCTCACTATTTGTCAGTTTGGTACTTGTGAATTTATTTGTTCCTCTCACATGAATGCTCATGGTGTTTTCGTGGTCACTTGTGAATACTCGAACACTACAAGAACTTTAATCACCAGAGGCATATGGCGTCCCCTGGGGCTGAACCAGGAGGTGCTGGGCCTTCTTGGTTCCACTCTTCTGCTGTGAACAAGTGGCCTTTTTGTGGTCCAGTGTCATGGTTTTTGACATTTTTGTGCTCTTGGTAGGGATTTTACTGTTTAAAATGTTCCCCCCTGGAGCAGGCCTTTGGCGTAAGTTTGGGACACCAGCTGGGATGCCTGTGTCCCACATCAGAGTGCCTGGGTTCCACTTTTGGTTCCAGCTCTCTCTCCAGCTTCTTGCTTATACAGACCCTGGGAAGCAGTGGTGATGGCTACAGTCACTGGGTCCCTGTACCCACATGGGAGACCTAAATTGAACTCCTGGCTCCTGGGTTCAGCTTTAGCTCAGCCCAGCTCAGCCTCAGCCATTGCAGGCATCTGGGGAGTGAGCCAGTAGATGAGAGAGCACTCTCTCTCAAATACATACTTTAAAAATTAAATATAAGCTCCAGCTTTGTGGTGCACTGGGTTAAGCTGTCGCTTGTGACATGGGCATCCCATATCAGAGTGCCCGTTTGAGTCTTGGCTGCCCTGCTTTTGGTTCAGCTTTCTGTTAATATGCCTGGGAATACAGAGGAAAATGGCCCAAGGACTTGGGCCCATGTCACTCATATGGGAGACCCAGAAGGAGCTTCTGGCTTCTGGCTTTTCCCTGGCCCAGGAATTTCAGGAGTGAACCAGTTGGGTAGAATATCTCTCACTGTCTCTCTCTCCTCTCTCTCTCTCTCACTGTCTCTGTCACTCTGCTTTTCAAATAAATAAACAATAAATCTTTAAAAAATAACAAAAGTAATTGTTGCTGAAGTGCTATCTAACGTTCCTAAGATCCTTTAACTCTCTCACATCCCCCATTACAGGACAAGCAACATACTCAGTCTGTTGGAGCCACAATAGATATGGAAAGAATACAAGAAAAGAGGGAAGGGGGAGGAATAAAGAAAGGATGGCAGGAAGAAAGACAAGTCCTGGAAGCTGGGCTGTGGCTTGGTCTAAGAGGGCTCTGTTTCTCAGGATTTTCGGTCTTTCACTCTTAGGGATTACCTTATGATTTCTTGTTTTAACTTTATGATGGTGGGAAATCGCCATGCTTTCAGTAGAGACCATACTGTGAGTTTTGAATGTTAATCTTTTCCCAGACTAGTGATATGTGGTACTTGTAATACTGGCTAGTAGATATTGATATTTTGTGATCTGCCCTGTAAGAGACAACAACAGAACAAACTTTAGAGATTTTTTTTTTTTTTTTGCATTTTTAAACTTTTCCCACACCCTCCTCTCCCCACATTTTCCCTCTTGATCTTCACTGGGAGAAGGAAATTCTAGAATGCCCCCAAACTCTAGGCCAAAGTGAAGCAGGCACTCACGGCAGGCATAGGGTGTCTATGTGGTGTTGTCAGGCACCACTCGTAGGGCTGAGGCTGCATGGATACCCACTTGTACTGAAGAAGTTCATCAGCTTCCTGGGAGAATGGGGCTGATAAAGTGAAACCACTGGAGGTCAGCGTGGGAGGCCACAGAGGTGCTGCATCCATGCAGCCCCATCATTAAGTAAAAATACCTTCAGTCAAAACATGCCCTGAACCCACAGATCCTACTACACATCCTCGCCTAGCTGCACCACACGCTGGAGAGTGCTTCCCCCAGGAAGGCCCGCTGCCTGCCAGTACCCGGCACCACAAGTACCACATATCACCAGTGTGGGCAAAGGTTAACATTCGGAATTCCAAGTATGGTTTCTGCTGAGTGCACGTTGCCTTCCCACCACCGTAAAGTAACAGAGTTGTTAACACGCATTGGACTCTTGTAAGTTGGGGACTGATGTATGCAGGTGGACAGGTACACGATGCTGTAAGACGTACGTCAGTGGGCATCTTCTTGGAAGTGATGAGGGCTGTGTGGAAATATAATACAGAGATCTCTCTCTCTCTTTAATCATTCGTTCATGTCAGAATTGGGGGACACACAAAGAAATGTTTGCAAAATCTCTACATATGCCAACATAATTAATATCTTAAGGCACAAAATACATTGATGGCATGGTTCATCATTAGCAATGGTGAATTTAAATCCTCACTCTAAATAGCCATCTCAGTGTGGGAGGGCCTGCCTTCTTGTCAGTCATTATTTTGTTTGCTAATGTGCCCATCTTATCTTGTGGTAGAGTTATTCGTTCTGTCATTTTCTTGTTGCTCACTGTTATTTTGTTGTGGCAGCTGAAGTTGATGCGAGCAGATGTCGGTTCCAGGAGTGGGTACTGTGATAGCAAATGCAAACAAATAAAGAAGCAGATATTGGAACGGGGCAATGGGGAAGGCTGGCAGAATTTTGAGGCACATACTGGAAGAGTCAAGACTGCTGTGAAAGGATTGCTAAAGGGGATTCTGGCGTGGGCTTTAAAAGAAAATAGAGCTGGAGAGAAAGCCTGAATCTTCTTAGAGAATAGGTGGAACTGAAGGATATGTTTTTGCATGAGGAGGAAACACCTTGTTGTTTTACCAAAGGCAGAGTTTTTGAGCCATGAAATTAATTATCTGAGGCACTTTCTGAGCAGAGTGTTGAAAGAGCAGAGTGGTTCCCAATGATAGTAATAGACAAGAGGAGAGAAATGAAGAAGAAATTGCTAAGCAAAAGGAACCAGAACTTAACAATTTGGAAAATTCTCTGCTTGTCCATAACACAAAGAAAGAGAGAGAGGGAAAGAGGGAGACATAAACACACACACACACACACACACAGAGAGAGAGAGAGAGAGAGAGAGAGAGAGAGCGAGCGAGCGAGCATGTTTTAGAGAATGCTACATGTGGGCCTGACTTGCTATTTGATAAGAGTATTGGTGTGAACATAAATCAGCTAATCAGTAGAAACCAGAAACAGAGATGCGATTATCCTAGTAGAAATCCTGCCAGCTGGGCCTAGCTGGAATGGGGAAAACAAGACTGAAAGAAGGGGGGCTGCAAGAAAAGGGAAGCAGGACCCCACCGCAATTCAGAGATGATCAGAGCTGCTCCACCCACTGCAGGTCCAGAATGCAAGGGCCCTAGGAAAAAAGCTGCCCAGCAGAGTCACGTGGAAGGTACCGTCCACCCCAGAGAGCCAGTGGGTGGTGCTCCACTGAGATGAAGGGGCGGGGCCACCCCATGAGTGATGCCACCAGCCAGCAGGTGATGCCACTAGCCCATTGGGTCTGGAACATGGGACCACTGCCCAGGGAGCCTGGCAGGCAGAGCATGCACTGAGCAGAAGAGATTATTCTCAAATCTC